>NC_057819.1:5000-2587500 GCF_910594005.1 Cervus elaphus
CACATCCCCAGCCCCATTACTCTCTCATTTCCTGCATAGCTCTTTTCCCTATAATGGTTTCTTTCATTGTTTGTTATTATTAGACTAGTTGTTGTTATTATAATGATTATTACACGTTTTATGGCTTCTCTTCCCAGAGGCTGAAACTTGATGACATTAGAAATACATTTCTCTTCTCATGACCCTATCACTGGTATGTAGCACATGCTTGGTCTATAATAGGTATACCAAAAATATTAATCATGGAAATAACTAAATCAGTGAATGAGTGTACCAGATGGTAGTGCAGATGGCATGTGAAAGGAATGGGAATTTAGCAAAATGTCCTTTGTCACTGAAGATATATCTATTTATTAAGACTTTCAAAAATATATTATCAGACATGAAGATAAAGTCATGACAACTGATAAATGTGTAATATAATATGTGGAAATTTAGAAATTTCATGGATTGTATTTCAAAGAACTACTATATTGATTCCTTAGAATCATTTTCAATGATGCATTTTCGAGTGTTAGGAATTTGAAAAAGAATAGATACATGTATATGTATAACTGAATCACTTTGCTGTACGCCTGAAACTAACACATCATTAATCAACTCTACTTCAATATAAAATAAAAATTAAAAAAGAGAACGAAATCAAGGTCTTCTTCACACTTTTAACATCATTCTTCAAATACCCACTAAACCAAAGCCATTTGTACTGATAAATTAAGTGCCATATTGCAACTCCTGGCTAGGCTTTAAAAATTGCTTCTATTCCTTTCCAAACATACAATTAACAAAGAGTTAATTATTCTCAGGGAGTAACGTATTTCTTTCAAGTTGCCAGTTAGGATGAGAGCTGTTTGTAACAATCATACAGGAGGAAACAGTACATGGGCCAAGAGGAAACTTGGAAAGGAAATGTGATTGGAGGAATTATTTTGAAAGGTGAAATGAAGGAGAAAAGAGATAAAGGAAAAGAAAAATTAGAAATTGGAAGTGAAGTCATTCCAGTCTCTCTCTCTAGTAACCTCTGCTCTTTGGAGCTGAGGAAGCAGGACTTGACAGAGGATTCCATAGACTGACAAATGGGATGCTTAAAAGATCCTTTGAGCCAGGCAGAGGTCACTGGACTCAGCTTTCACCCAAATACTGTCATGTCTGGGGCCTTTTACTTTTCACTTTCCTCATCTGGACAATCGGAACAGTAAAATCTCCTTGCAGGGCAACAGTAAGGTGAAGTGAGAGCATGCATATGAATACGCCAAATCTAACTCAGTTAGTATCACTTTCCTTCTATTTCCTCCCAGTCTTACTCAGATTCACAGTCACAAAAGCCAGTCAGGCAACAATTCCTCCTCTATACAGAAGCAAAGCAACACTACTGACTTGAATATTTAAGCTTTCACTAGAAATCCAAAGTCTCTTTCTATTCCTTTTTATTCCATTGCCTGCAACTGTTATACATGTTCCTATAAATGATTCTACCTCCCAACTTCATTAAACTCAATGTTGTTGATACTTCATTTCCTCTTGATGATTGTGACCCTTGAAATTATTGTGGGCTATTTTCATCTAAGCCCCTCCCATACTAAGCTTAAAGGTCCCTGGCAAAGGTCCCTAGGTTGAGACATCTCCAAAGTACAAATATTTCACCTTTGGGAGAAGGAAGACAACAAATTAAGACATTATTTGATTTCCTTTCACCCAGTTGCTTTTCAGGTGAGCACCTGCCCAAAAGAAAATAGGATACAGAACAAAAGAGTATTGAAAAACAAAAAAGAGTAGATATTTTAAGAGCTGAAAATTAAAAAAAAAAAAAATGTTAGCACCAATAAGTACCTAAGAGTTAGCTGAGAAATATGAAGCTGACAGAGGTTAAGTTGTATACTCATGGTAACACAGTAAGTTAGTAGCAAATTGAAAGCTACAATTCTAGTCTCCTAGTTATCTTGACTTCTGTCTAGAATTCTTTCCTCGTCAGTACTAGTCAGACACTACTGAATGAGTGAACTGACTGACTATTAATAATAGGAACTATTAGTATGTGACTGCTAATATACCATTATACTGCAAAACCCAATATAATGACATAAACACCTAAAGATTTATCCATTCATATATAACTTGGAGATAAGTCGTCCGTATTGCTATCAGGGACCCCGACTCTTTCTGTCCCTCTAGTCTACCTGTGTTCGTGTGAGCTTTCAGTCACAGAAGGGCTGCTGGAGCTCCAGCTCTCACAGTCTTCAATTAGGCACATTTCTGTCTGGTATATATTTAGGGTCTTTTACTAAGTGGAAGAAAATGAATATTAAATAGGAACTTTATATTCTATGCCATATCATCATTCAGAGACAATTTTCCATGGGTCTTTTGCATTTCTGCACGTCTTACAAGCAAAAGCTCTGCTTTGCTTTGTTCTAGGCTTTTTCCTGAATGTTTGTATAGCAGACAACCATGGAAGCTAGACATAGAAGATAGAAGGCAGGCTTATTTACTGTCTAATACGATACAGTCAAATGTTGAGGCAAAGATTTGACAGTGCTTGCTGCTCATTGTAAAAAAGATCCAGACTCCCTGAACTCAGTACTCCTCCCCTGTAACACTTCTTACTGTGCACACTCAGTTGCTTCAGTTGTGTCCAACTCTCTGAAACCCCATGGACCCTAGCCCCCAGGCTCCTCCGTCCATGGGATTCTCCAGGCAAGAATACTGGAGGGGTTGCCATGCCCTCCTCCAGGTGACCTTCCCGAGCCAAGGATTGAATTATGTCTCCTGCATCTCCTGCATTCCAGGAAAACTCTTTATATCACATGACCTTATTTGTGTCACCTACCCTATGTGAACTGAGGCTGAAGAACCTGGTTTAAGAAAATGGTGTTACCCTGGTTACTGTTCTTGCTATAAATAATCAACTGTCCTCTTTCTCTGACCCTGGAGTCTCCTGTCTTAAGCCAGCCTCCACGAAACTGTGGAAGGCTAACTTATTAGCTTGCAAGCAGAGTGAAATCTTAGACTGTTCTTGACAGTTATCCATACCTTGCTTTGTATGATGCAATATCTAAAGGGTCTAACTCCCATGCATCTAGAATAGAGTCAGTGACCAATACACACTTGGATAAATAAATAAATGACTAAGTGAAAATGCTCAAAGGACATTTTAATACATCAGGGCACTTGGTCTGATGTCCTGGCTCCAACCCTTATGAGGCTCGTGACTTTCAGCAATGTCACTTACCCTGTCTAACCTCAGCTTCTTAAACGAGTCATCCACATTTACTGCCCTCTCTTGCTTAAAGCTCCGTTTACTCCCTAACCTACTACTGCTGTTTGGCTTTGGGCCTCATCAACGCCACAAAACTTCCCTTCCAAGGTCTCTGGTGACCTACTAACTGCCACAGCCAACTGACCCTTCTTCGCTCCCTATCTTATTCCTTGTTGCTCAGTTGACATTTAACTCTTTCAAATTCTTTTGTCCTTTGTCTCTGTGAATTCTTTCTGATTTCCTTTAATCATCCAGTAATTGAACTCTGTCTCTTCTTCCTTTCTTCACCCTTAAATGCTGACATGCCATGAGTTTCCATCCTCTGCCTAGCTTTGTTCTCACACTATAGAATAAAGTCTACTTTAAAAAAAGAAAATCAAAACACCTCTATTTACCATTTGTGTGCTGATAATTTTCAAATCTCTATCTCTAGCCCAAACTGTTCTTCTAAACTCCAGACCTACATTTTTTATATATTTTTATTGGTTTAATTAGAAGATAATTCACAATATTGTGATGGCTTTTGCCATATATCAACATGAATTGGCATCAGGCATGCATATGTCTGCCTGAATCCCCCTCCAACCTCCCTCTCATCCCACCTCCTCTAAGTTGTCACAGAGCACTGGCTTTGGCTTCCTTGGGTCATATACATCAAACTCTCACAGGCTGTTTCACATATGGCAGTGTATACGTTTCAATGTTATTCACTCATATCATCCCACCCTCTCCTTCCCCCACTGGGTCCAAAATGTCTGTCTCTTTTCTGCCCTGCAACTACCATCATCAGTACTGTCTTTATAGATTCCATATATAATGAGGTGGATGAACCTAGAGCCTATTACATTAGTGAAGTAAGTCAGAAAGAGAAAGACAGACCTGTATTTTTAATTGCTCATTCACTGTCTCTACCTGCATGTCCAATGAACTTTAAATTAAAACACATTCAAAAGTCAAACTTAGTTATTTTCACCCTTTTTGGGAACCTGTGGGACCTGGAATTCCTCTCTTGCTGAATGGTATCACCATCCATTTCTGGGGACTAGGACCCACACCAGGAAACTTTTAAATGAAGGACCTTCAGATAATGAAAATCTGCCCTCACGTGTCCAGAATCTTATCTTCCTCAGGTTCAACAAATCTCCTTAATCCATGTCCTTGCTCTTCATGTCACCCAGTTCTGCAATCCTTCACCATCCTGCTGATTCTCCTTTGAATATGTTGAGGGTGCCTGGTCTCTCTCTCTGCCTATAATTTGACAGAACAATTAGTGAACAAAGGGCAGCCTTTACAACTGAGTGGACAACAAAGGAACTCAGCCATACATACACACGTATCCATTCTTTCCCAAACTACCCTCCCATCTAGGCTGCCACATATCATTGAGCAGAGTTCTCTGTGCTATACAGTAGGTCCTTGCTGGTTATCCATTTTAATTACAGCAGTGTAGCACTAGCTTTTCTAATCATCCATTTACCTCCTTTTACCAGAGATCTTGACCTCTTCATGAAGCTTAGAGTCCCTGCTGAGGACCTTTCATTCCAACCTAAAGGACTCCCTGGCTCAGGAAGACCGGGTGGTTGAGAATTCTCTCAACTCTCCTGAACTGGGAATGCCTTAATCACTGTTTAATTTTCGAAGGACAGTTTTGCTAAACATAGGATTCTTGGTCAACATTTCCTTCTTTCCTTCAACATTTCAAAGACACTGACCCATGTCATCTGACTTCTGAGGCTCCCCATGAGAAATCTGCTCTTGATCCTCCTGGCAAATCTTCTCTCAGCTTCATAAACATTAATAATGTGCTTTACCAGTGTCTCACACAATAGAACATTTTCCTATAGTTTCTTCAAGTCAGTTAAATCATCACACTGCGACCAGAGTTTGAGGAAAAAGAACTGAATATTTCAAGTGGAGACATTATGAGGTCTTTAGAATTATTACTAACTTTCAAACTAGAAATGAAAAAGTTGCTGAAGCCTCCTACAGATTTTAATTTCTAACAAAGTGAATACCAGCCTCTAATATATTTAAAGAAAAATATCTTTGGGACCTTTTACCTAAGTGTAAAGGGGCCTTGAAGCTGAAAAGGGAGAAAAACCACTGGGTTTATCCCAGCCACGATTGGTCCATTTCTTGCTCTGACCTCACAGGGCATCATTGTGATGAAACTCACCGGAACCCTTTATAAGACCTCAGCTGGTCTTGTCCGCAGAGCCCTGGAAGCTGATTTTGGTGACCTGACAGCTGGACCTATAGTTAGTGAGCGTTTTTCCGTGTTTTTGCCATTTTGTTGATTTTTTTTTCCTTTTTCTCTTTTTTCTTTCTCTTTTTCTCATTTTTTTAATTTGTGTCTTATCATTTTTTTCTTTCAGTTTTAGTTTCTCCTCCCCATTTTTTGTTTTTCCCCATTTTCCCCCTTCTTTTTCTCATTTTATCTTATTATTTGTTTTTACTTAGCGTTGCTAGTGTTAGCATAGAGACCATCATTGATATAGTTATAGCAGAGTTGGTATAGCTACTAGTTTGCTAGCGTAGATAGTATAGTTAGTGTCAGCACTGTTAGTCTTCTCCATAGTTAGTGTGGTGGGTATAGTTAACAGGTTCCTAGCATAGTTAGTATCTGCACTGTTACCATAGTTGTTAGCATTAGAATAGCTGTATAGCACGGTTAGCATACGCAGTATTGTTAGAACAGTTAGGATTCTTAGTGAGGGCTTAGTGGTAGAGTTAGTATAGTTAGGTCATTAGTATAGCTTAGTGGTAGTTAGTGTAGTTAGGGATGCAGGACTTGACAGCCATCTCGACCAACAAGATGGCTCGTATCACGGATTATGACATCCTTGACACCCTTGGCGAGGGCCAATCCGCCAAGGTGAAATTGGCCCGGCATCGTCTCACCAAGGCACTGGTAGCCATCAAGATCATCGAAAAGACAGATCACACCAACCTCCGGCAACTCTCTCAGGAGGTCAGGGCCTTGAGAAGCATGAACAACCACCGGAACATTGTCCAACTGGCCGAGATCATAGACACCGAGGAGACTCTCTTTTTAATCATGGAGTACCTCAGTGGGGGAGACTTAGCCACCTACCTCGACGCCCAAGGCTACCTGACCGAGGGGGAGGCCCGAGGAGTGTTCCGCCAGCTGGTCTCAGCCCTGCGGCACTGCCATCGGCGGGGCGTGGTGCACCGGGACGTGAAGCCGGGCAACATCCTCCTGGAGGCGAACAAGATCAAACTCTCAGACTTTGGCCTCAGCGACCAGTGGCACCCCGGAAAAAAACTGAACACCTTCTGCGGCACCTTTGAGTACATGGCCCCAGAACTCTTCCTGGGGCTGCCCTACACAGGCCCAGAGCTGGACGTGTGGAGCCTCGGCGTGGTGCTGTACACCCTGGTAACGGGATCCGCCCCCTTCACGGGACGAGATTTCCGGGAGCTGCGGGACTGCATCTGCACAGGGCACTACCGTGTGCCCGAAGGCCTATCAGGTGAGATGAAAGACTTGATACGCCGTATGTTAAGGCTCAACCCGGCCAACAGGGCGACTTTAGATGATGTTCGGCATCATCCTTGGCTGAACGTGGGCCTGGAAAGGCCACTCCCGCCAGCCTATGGAGATTACCCTGGGGTGACAATGGGGATGACACTGGGCTGGTCGAGGGACCAGATCCAGGGCAGGCATACAAGCACTGGCAGAGACTCGAATGGACCCAAGGTGCGGGCCCGCACCATCTTTGTGAGGCCGGCTGTTTCCTCCGACCTCAGCAGCCAAGAACATACGCCTCCTGCCAGCCCTGAAGTGTCCACTCTTATTCCCGACTGGCTTTGGGAGACCATGGAGCAGGAGAACCAGGAGTCAAGGGAGAAGACCAGAGAGCCTGCCACTCCCTCACCCTGCCCGGAGGCAAGCACCGTCACCCCCAGCTCAGCCCCCTCCACTCGCAACACCCGTGATGGCCGCAGTGCCCCAGCCACCGATCGCGCCGGTGACTGCCACGACACGTGCGGGACCAGGCTCACCTGTGACGCCTGCGGCGGGCGTGACAGCAGCCACACCCGTGATACCAGCTTCACGCGGGACACCAGAGACGCCTGCGATACCAGCCTCACCCACGGCGCCCTAAGCACCCAGGACACCACTGGGGCCTGCGACATAGAAGACGCCCGTGGCGCCCGCGATACCTACGGCGCCAGTGTCCCCAGGGACACCAGAGGCGCCCGTGACACCGGTGGTGCCCACGGCACCCACGATCCTCATGCCACCGTCACCCGGGACACCAGGGGCACCTGTGACATGAGCGGTAAAACCCACTGCCCCCCAGATGTGCCTGATGCGGGAAGCTCCACCCTTGTTGGGCAGCCCCAGAATTTGTCTCCAGTCACTCCCCCTGGCCTCACCCAGAAGAAGAAGGGGGTGGCTGGGAGAATATGGAGAGGTCTCCTTAAACATCTTTGCTGTG
Source organism: Cervus elaphus (assembly GCF_910594005.1). NCBI lineage: Eukaryota > Metazoa > Chordata > Mammalia > Artiodactyla > Cervidae > Cervus > Cervus elaphus. Next base: position 12,723 of record NC_057819.1, read on the forward strand.
GGCTGCCCAGCAAGAGGGGTAAAAAAGTGAGCCCAGAAACACCTAGGGGATGACCTGCCAAGCCCCCTGGGACCTGGGCATGTTCCCACCTGGATGATGGGACTCAAACCCAGCACCTCCACCCCTTCAGACGAGATCGGGCGCGTTCAGGGTGGTATGGCCGTAGACACCTCCACCCCTTCAGGAAGCCTCCTGTCCAAAACCCTGACCAGCACAGAGGATGCTCTGCAGGGACCTGGGCGACCAGAAGAGGCACCACCCTGGCCTGGCTGCCCCTCCTCCCCTGCTGAGTGAAACTTCAGAGACTGGACTGTCCCCTGGAGCATGTCCCCATCCCCCACACTTCTGTCTTCCATGTGGTGGGGGAGAGGATAGTTATTGCCAACTCCTTGGTTCTTCCCTTGGTTCAATCTTATTAAACTTCAATGCTCCAGAAAGATGTATCACACACTCTTTTGCATTCTCTCTGGTTAGAGTAGTGTGTAGGCATGTAGTACTTGGCGTTAATGAGCTAAGAATTAGCACAATCATCCCCAAGAGCAACAGTTGCTGCACTGCAGGGTAGAAATGCAGAAAGAGTGTATTATTCCCCTGCACTGACATTATCTAATATTTTCAGAAGGGGCAGAGGAAACTTTCGGTCCCTGCAGCTAGGGCTAATAGCACCGGGACGTCTAGGATAGGATAGTAAGTCCTGTGAACCAGCCAGTGTGCGGTGCGCTCAGGTCCCTGTGTGGATGCCTCTCCTGAATATGCTGCAGGAGCTGGGCGCGCTCCTTCCCCCATGGGCAGGCACCCTGAGGCGTGGCGTTTTTTACATTTTCTGACGTGAATTATTTTTAAAGTCTATTGAACTAAATAAAATGACAGGTGCTGCTGCTGCTGCTGCTAAGTCACTTCAGTCGTGTCCGACTCTGTGCGACCCCATAGACAGCAGCCCACCAGGCTCCCCCGTCCCTGGGATTCTCCAGACAAGAACCCTGGAGTGGGTTGCCATTTCCTTCTCCAATGCATGAAAGTGAAATGTGAAAGTGAAGTCACTCAGTCGTGTCCGACTCTTAGCGACCCCCTGGGCTGCAGCCTACCAGGCTCCTCCGTCCGTGGGATTTTCCAGGCAAGAGTACTGCAGTGGGTTGCCACTGCCTTCTCTGCATAAAATCTGAGGCCTGTGTTTTAACTGATTTTATGAATTATGCTTCCTAAATTGATGTAGAGTTAAATAGGATGTAATTAACTCTTCTTGACACACCCGAGTCACTGGGTGCATGCACAGGGGCCCCTGGTTATCTGAGGACTGTGCTCCAGCCAGGCGACTCCCCAGGTCACATCTCACCCTGCCTGTGTTATGTTATATGCAACCGACATGTAACGTATATGCTCACAGACAGTAGAGAAGAGTGAACACTATCCATCCTGTGTGGCAGGTGAAAACGTTTGGAGACTCGCTGTTTTAAGTATGCCTTCTAAATACATAACATAAAATACAGGACCTCAAATTAGTACTTTGAAATAATTTTAGTGAAGACTACAAGTCACAGAGGCCTGCGTTGAACTGCCAGCCTTCTTGATCCTACTTGGGCAAGTACTTGGACAAGTTACCTAAGCGGCTTGAGCCTTACTTTGCTAATGCTACTTAAGAATTAACTAGGAATTAACCTACACCTTGCACGGTCGTATAGAGAACGTGGCACAGAGGTGTTCACTATTACAGAGTAACAATGAGGAGCAGAGACCCAGTCCTCCATCTCTGTGTCCCTTCAGTTACCTAACCTTACTAGTTTCCTAGTCTATAATACGATCACCTTTTAGAATTAGGGTGTTGTAAAGATTAAATGTCTTACAACACTGCCCGGCAAGTAGCACACACTAGCTACGTGTTAGTTACTATTAACATCATTATCATCACCACCACTGAAATGTTAAGTAAACACTGCCACATTATCAGATTCATTACTTTTCTACTATATGAAAAAATGCTCCTTGAAAATTAACCTTATTTAGTGAACTGATTATAATATAGCATGAACTCACACACTCAAAAGAGTTTTTATGCTGATTTTTAGAAACTTTAAATATACAAGAAATTATCTGAATTACCATTGGTCATGAATGTTGACAAGATACATACAACAAATATCCATTTTCAGTGAACATATCCCTTCACGGAACTAAAGCATATCACAAACTGATATGTCTATTGTAGTTTCTCCCCAAAGATTTCAAAGCAGTTTAAAATAATTATATATAGCAATTCTCAAAACTTACAAGTATACTTACCTGGCAGAGGAGATACCATTATCAAGAAGGTGGTTCTCCCAGGGCGAGGCTCACCCATTGCACTCCGGTGTGTTGACCTCTGCGATTTCCTCAAATAGGGGAAACTCGACTGTGTAATTTAAGGTAGTGGGGGACTGCGGGCGCGCTTTCCCCTGAAAAACAAAACTTACAAATTACCAGAGAAAATTGCATCTGAGAGCAATCAACATCTTTCTCTAAAACTTTTGCTACATAATTACAAAGTGCTACAGTCTAACTGTTGCAAACCTGCCATTCATCCAATTAGTCGGAACACTGACTGCATGTCCGCTGCACAGGCAGGCACTGGGCCAAACCCTGTTATAGAGTAACAGGAAAGGCGAGACCACAGCGACAGTGGGCGCCACCAACACTGTGATTAAATGTTCCTGAAATGCTGTTTTCCTTAAACAGTGAAAAGAGTAAATTGTATGTTGGAACATACAACATTAAACACACTGATATTTGCATTATAGGTGTCCCAGAGGGAGAAGAGGGAGAGAAAAGACCTGAGAAAGTATTTGAAGAGATAATAGCTGAAAACTTCTCTAACGTGAGAAAGGAAATAGTCAACCAAGTCCAGGAATCACAGAGTCCCAGGCAGGATAGAGTCCCGGGCAGGATAAACCCAAGGAGGAACACATTGAGACACATAATCAAACTGACAAAAATTAAAGACAGAGATAAAATACTAAAAGCAACAAAGGAAAAACAACAAATAATATTCAACGGAATGCCCATCAGGCTATCAGCTGTTTTCTGAAACGAAATTCTACAAGCCAGAAGGGAATGACATGATATATTTAAAATGATGAAAGGGAAGAAGCTACAAGCAAGAAAACTCTACCCAGCAACACTCTCCTTCAGATTTGATGGAGAAATCAATAGCTTTCCAGACAAGTAAAAGTTAAGAGAATTCACCACCAAACCAGTTTTACAACAAATGCTAACGGAACTTCTCTAGGCAGGAACAAGAGAAGGAAAATATTTACCTATAGAAAATAAGCCCAAAACAAGTTACAAAAATGGTAATAGGACCATACATATCAATAATTGCATTAAATGTAAGTAGATTAAATGCACCAACCAAAAGACATAGACTGGCTGAGCAGATGAAAACATGTGCATGTATGCAATTCCATCACTCTGCTTGACTCTCCAAATTGCATGCAATTATTTTATATTGTTAGGCTAATCATGTTCTATTATGGCTTGCAATTGTAATTATCTTTTATTTTTGTCTGGCTATTGATTGTGAAAACTGATAAACATCTTTCACTATTGTGATTACGTAACTATTACTCATTTAATACCATTTATCATGATTGGTCAACAGAAAAATAATAGAATTCTATATCATCAAAGCTACCACTTTATAGAAAAATCTGTAATCACTTTTTAAAATTCAGATGCTTATCAGAATTATCTTGGAGTTTTTTCAAAAAATACAAACGTCCAGGTATTGCTTCTTCTTTTGACTGGAGTTCCAGATATGTTTCTAATGAGCAGCCATATTTAAAAACAACTGGACAATATGAGGACGTTTTACTTTTATCTAGTCTGTTTCACTTTTCCCATTTCATATTCAATGCTCTCATTTAATTTAGTTTATGTTTTCCAACTTCTCCATCACTTTATGTTCTTTCTCAAACTTTTATTAAACAAAGTAGAAAATCTCCTGTATGCATACATATAAATAATGTCTATTTTAGAAAATTAGGAATTTTGCCTAGCTAAAAATTTATGACATTTTGATTCCACTCGCTTGACTTATTATGAATAAAATGCTATTTTTCTAATTTAGAAAAATAGATACACAACAAACAACAAAGGTTTACTGTGTAGCACAGGTAACTATAGTCGATATCTTATAATAACCTATAATGGGAAATAATTTCAAAAATAATATATGTATATGTATAATTAAATCACAAAAAATTTTACTTTATGAAATTTAGTACTGTTTATCTTTTTGCCAGTTTTTCTAAATGTCCTATGGACACCTGATAATAATGTATGAGACACAAAATTTTAAATATATTTGTGTAGTATATAAGAATAATATAAATTAATAGAAATAGAAATTTATTACATTTAAATTATGAATGACATAATTCAAGTTGCTTTTACTTTTTTCTGCACTTGATAAAGTATTCTCAGAGAAATGTTAATATGTCTCAGTATGATTATAAACATTTTTCTTTTTCCTTCATTTCTTTTGATTTTTGATTTATGTATCTTTGTTTCTTTGTTTTTTAGTTAATGATTTATGATGTCTATCTTCTTTGTGAACTGTACCTTTTATCATTAAAAATATTCATCTTTGCTTCATTTAAAAATGAATTCAATTTAAAAAAGAAAGACTGAGGAGAGAGGAAAGGAGAACTTTACTGTAGCATAATGCATATTATATTATTTTAAGCTTAGTTTCAAGGTCATCTTCCAGTATTGTACGAAATTTATTCATGTACTTTGTTGCTTATTGATAAGTGTTTCTGAATTTATAAATGTCCTTTAACTCCAAAGGTATCCATTGAGTCATCTTTGACCAAGATTCACTTGGAGATATGAGTTAATTCAAGCGGCGAAAAAACTTTTCAATTACCTCTCAGTATAGCTTTGTAAATATTCGTATTGTTTCCAGATGCTAAGCTATACACTTTCTTTTCCTTGAAAACCAAAACCAAATGATAAAATAAAATTATTCACTGAAAAAAAGTACAAGTACTGTTTCCAAACAGACCAACTCAAAGTAACACTCAACAAAATGTCTCAAAGTTAGCCAACAGAAAATGTATAATCCTCCATCAGGATAATGCAAGACTGCATCTTTCTTTGATGACCAGGCAAAAACTTTTGCAGCTTAGCTGGTAAATTCTGATACATCCGCTCTATTTACCAGACACTGAAACTTTGGATTTCCATTCATTTTGGTCTTTACAAAATTTTTTTAATGGAAAAAAATTTATTTCTCTGGAAGATTGTATAGAAGGCATTTGAAATATTTCTTTGCTCACAAAGATTAAGTTTTGGGAAGATGCAACTATGAAGTTGCCTGGAAAATGGCAGAAGGTGGTGGAACAAAACAATGAATGTGTTGTTCAATAAAGTTCTTGGTGAAAATTAAAAATGATTTTATTTTTACTTAACAAACCAAATTGACATTTTGGCCAACCCACTATCTGTCTGCATTGGAAGGACTGATGCTGAAGCTGAAGCTCCAATACTTCGGCCACCTGATGCAAAGACCTAACTCATTGGAAAAGAGCCTGATGCTGGGAAAGAGGAAAAAGTCAGGAGGAGAAGAGGACAACACAGGATGAGATGGTTGGATGGCATCACTGACTCAATGCACATGAGTTTGAGCAAGCTCCGTGAGTTGGGGATGGACAGGGAGGCCTGGCATGCTGTAGTCCATGGGGTCGCAAAGAGTCGGACATGACTGAGCAACTGAACTGAACTGAACTGAATATCTGTCTGCAGGACTTTGTTCTGGATGTAAGTTGTCAACTCTTTTGAGCTGATACCAAGGAACATAACTTTAAGATTATATGGTAAAAATGTGCTTAGTTTTGTAAAAAAGAAAAAAAAATCAAACTGTCTTCAAAAATGTCTAAATGATTTTGCATTTCCATCACCAACAAAGGAGGGTTCCTGTTGCTGACACCTCAGTCAGCATTTGGTATTGCCAGTGTTATGGATTACGGCCATTTTAATGACTGTGTTAAAACTAAATATTAAAAAAAAAATCTAAGATCAGGCATCTGGCCACATTACTTCATGGCAAATAGAGGGGGAAAAGGTGGAAGTAGTGACAAATTTCCTCTTCTTGAGCTCAAAAATCACTGGGAATAGTGACTGCAGCCATGAAATCAGAAAACGTTTGCTTTTGGGGGGAAAGTTATGACAAACCTAGATAGTGTGTTGAAAAGCAGAGATATTACTCTGCCATCAAAAATCCATGCTGTAAAGGCTATAGTCTTCCCAGTGGTCACAAATGATTGTGAGAGCTGGACCATAAAGAAGGCAGAGTGCCAAAGAATTGATGCCTTCGACTGTGATGCTGGAGAAGGCTCTTGAGAGTCCTTTGGACAGCAAGAAGATTAAACCAGTCAATCCTGAAGGAAATAAATCCTGAATATTCATTGGGAGGACTGATGCTGAAGCTGAAGCTCCAATATTTTGTCCATCTGATGTGAAAAACCGACTAATTGGACAAGACCCTGATGCTGGGAAAGATTGAAGGCAGGAGGAGAAGGAGGCGACAGAGGATAAGATGACTGTCAAATTGTATGGCATCATCGACTCAGTGGACATGAGTCTGAGGAAACTCTGGGAAATAGTAAAGGATAGGAAAACCTGGAGTGCTGCAGTCCATGGGGTCGCAAAAAAGTCAGACACAACGGAGCAAATGAACAACAAAAAGTGATCTAAGTGAGTGCAGTTCCTCAGTAATGTGGTTTGTGCCAGTTTGTAGTGTTAAAATAGAAAGTTAGAGGTACAGAAATAAAAAGAGTGAGTCTAATTCTGCTGTTACATGTTTTTCTTCACCAGCTTCTGTAGCATATAATCGTGCTACATATAATCTCTACTTCTGCATCTGACACCCTGTTCAGAACACTCACTTCGTTTAGATTTTGATCTTTTTCTCACGGGTTCTCTCAGCTGTTCTCAGGTTGCCTGTCGGTTCATTAGCATCCACGCTCTGAAAAGAACAGATGTTACTGCCTATGTTCTAAATCACAGCGACTTAGAATAAGCAGAAATCCATCACAAAGGGACACAGTGGGAGAGATCCGTGTAGCGATAGAGAGGACAGACTTGGTAGACCTTTTTAAGGGACTTCCATCCTTACCCTCCTGTTAATGTGTCTGATCACAAATCACTCACAGCCAGATGGAGCTAGACTTGCATGGTCTGATTTTCTGACAAAGACCAGACTTCTGTCACTTCTCACAGCAGAAATGCCCAGTCCTGCTGCAGAGGCTGCCCACTGTTTACATTGCAACATGAAAATTTTTATGCTGTTGTTCTTGCTCCTCTTTGGTATTATAAAACAGTCAAGTAAGATGAATATGGATGGTAATTTATTCCAGTAGCTTGCATTGAATTATACTTGGATGACTTATTAAATGAAGGATATGATCAATATTACATCTGTCATAAGTGAACAACTCCTCTTTTGAGTGAATCTAATCAATTCATTGTTTAATGAGCACAGTGGCCTCTGGAGAGAGGCCACAAATCCAAATAACATCACTTAGTGATGGATTTTAATGTTCTCTTCTCTGGCATGGCTAAAAATTGTGTGAGATCATTATGCAGAATGAAGGTTCTCCTTTGGCAAAGCACTGAAGCATTGAAAGAATAGAAAAGATTCATGAAACTATCAGGAAATGTCTTTGTTCAACTGCAAAGTTTATAAAGGGCAAGGTGGTAAATGGCAGATGGGTAAATATGGCCTCAGTGAACAGAACATTGCACTTAAAATATGTGAGTTATTTTCAAATATCTCTTGATATTGATTTGTAACATAATTCCACATGATAAGAGGACAGACTTTGTATGATTTCAATACCTTTAGACCATGAAATTTTGTACCTTGTTTTATGCCTATGGATATGTTCGAGTGTCTCCTGGTTTGTAATCTATGAATAGAATTTGAATAGAATTTGCATCTTGTGTGAAAATTGTATTAGTCTTAATTATGTTGAATTGGTTCATAGTGCTTCTCAGATCTACTTTTCTGTCTATTCAGTCTATTGATTTTTGAGAGTTTGATATTGAAATTTCAACTAAAAATTTTTATCTACTTAAAAAATTAATTGTAATATATAATGTAACTATATGTAACTTTGTAATCTCCAAGTCTCCTATAAATGTGTTATCACACTTTAATAATTTAAAAAATTTAAAGAAATCAAGAAGAAAAAAGGCACTCTCATTACACCTATCTATTTCAGAGATATTTTGGAAAAATCAACTGCTTCCATTCATCATATTTACATAAAATCTCATAGTAATTTTTTTTAAATGGATGACTACTATTGCAGAGTTCTCTAGAACAATAGCAGTCATATGTTTCTAAGTACTTTTCAATAAAATTAAAATTATTTAATCCTAGAAGACCTCAGTGAAATAGGGGTACATTATTATCTCAATTTTTAGACAAGAAAACTGAGAAACAAAAATATTATTTTCATTTGTTTACATATTTTCTGTGGCTGCTTTTTAAAAATTGAAGTACGGTTGATTGGGGCTTCCCAGGTGGCTCAGTGGTAAAGATTCACCTGCCAGGGCAAGAGGAGGCGTTCAGTCCTTGCGTCAGGAAGATGCTCTGGAAAAGGAAATGGCAACCCCCTTCAGTATTCTTGCCTGGAAAACCCCATGGATAGAGGAGCCTGACGGGTTACGGTCCATGCGGTCGCAAAAGAGTTGGATATAACTGAGCAACTAAACAACAGCAAAGAGTTGATTTACAATATTGTGTTAGTTTCAGGTGTACAACAAAGTAATTTGTTTATACATGTATATATATATATATCTTATTCTTTTCCATTGTAGATAGTGAATGTACTTCCCTGTGCTATGCAGTAAGGCACTGTTATCTCTCTATTTTATATGTGGTAGTGTGCATCGTTAATCCCATACTTCTGATGGATTCCTCCTTCCCTTCTCCTTTGGCAATGATGGTCTATGTCTGTGGGTCTGTTTCTGTTTGTAAATAAGAAATCTGTCCTATTTTCTATATTCCACATATAAGTGATGTACTATTTGTCTTTCTCTGTCTGATTTATTTCATTTAGTATGACAATATCTAGGTCTTCCCATGTTGCTGCAAATGGCACTATTTCATTCTCTTTTATGACTGAATAAAGACATATTTTTTAAAATTGCTTAATATCAAATAGCATGCTTCAGAACTCCAGAACTCTCATTCTTAACCATTAAATATAATATTTCATAAATCACTTGTACAAGAAAATTTCTTACAGTGATTATACATTATTCTACTGATTAAAAGGGCTCATCAAGTGCCCAGCCAACAGAATGAGAAAGATATCTCACCAAAACACATAATTTTGAAATATTACAATAGTAGCAAGGAGTCGTAGTAACTAGAGATTTCAGAAAGAGCAAATATTACCTACAAAGGAATGGAGAACTACATGTCAAAATGTAATTTAATAGCAAGTTTCAATGCATAACAGAAGAGTAAATAGAGTTTTGAGAGAAACAAGTTTCAGGAAACCACAACCAAAACCCAAAAGAACATTACTAGGCCTTCCCAGAAAGATTTCTGTGCCCTAGGCCCTGAGGGTCCTGAGCCAGAACTGGAGAAAAATCACTAAGGAACAAGGTTACTCATTAAAATATAAGAAACGATGGCATGTTTGTAAAGAGAGAGAGAAAAAAAAAGGAGGAATAATTAAGTCATTGTCTTGGGGAAAGGGAGAGAAGGAATATTGCAGAAAGAGGAATTAATAGCTTGATAATGAATATACTTAGGGAAGAATCAAGAATGGGCAGATGTAAGGAAAAAGTTATTTTGAAGCAGAAGTAATTACCAGTTGAGAGAAAATTATCTTGTGCTTCTAAGATGATCATAGTAGAACTTTATTTTATATTTCCAATTAGGCCACTCCCAAAGTAATTTTTTTTTAATCACCTTTTGTTGGTTGGAAAGGAACTTTCTTATGGTTGATGCAGAGTGAAGGAGGAGGAACTAAAGGGCGTTCCTTCCCTACCCTCATCTTCATCTTCATCCTCACCCTTGCCCTATCAACGAGAGGAGAAAAAAACTAAATTCCTAATTAGAATCGACCAAAATTGCCTGGATCTAGAGTAATATTTTCTGCAAGTTCCCAAGCCTATGCTTGTATTGTGGGAGGAAACTGGGGAAGAAGGGTTGAGGAAAGACAGCTTTAACAAAGGAATCAACATTTTAATTTGGGGTAGGAGTTAATGAAGTCAAAGTGGACAGTAGGGAAAACCTTCCAGACTGAGGGACTAGCTTTGTCAAGAAGTGAGGAGACATCTCACATTCTGATCAACATTTCTGTGCGACTACATGGTGAAATATCTCGATTCATGTGAGGAAAACACACCAAAAAGCAAGAGCAGTTCAGAAAATCCTTGGAGGATTGGACCCTGCAAACCTGAGCTATTCAGCATGAAGCAGTTCTGAGTCCATGTCTAAATATAGGCAATTTAGATGTTCCAATATTTTTTTTAAATGAGAAAGGAGAGCAAACACACGTGAATGGAGAAATGCAATTTTACATTAAAAAGTCACAAAGCAGGAAAAATGGTGGAAAGCAATTGTGATCTGAGCAAATAGTTCTACTATTGTAGTTATACATATATTATATATTAATATTAATATATGATATTGTGCATTATAATATTATATAATATATTATATTTAAAATATTATAAACATCATAAAATATAAAATATAATATACTTATATAAATATATAATTATATTTATATGTGTTATTATATATAATGTATATTATATATTAATATAATATTATACATTATTATATAATTATATTATTTTACATATTATTATATATTATATTATATATTATTATATACTATATAATATAGTATATTATATATTATATTATTACTCTTTATTATATATTATAATATTGTATATTATTATATAAAATATTATAATAAATTTATATATTATATATTAATATAATATATACTGTTTATATGTATATATAAATATATAATTATATATAAACAATGCAAAACTAAAGTAAAGACTCTCCTCACCTTAGCCAAGAAATAAAACAATACTACTATGGGAAGAAAAACAGTCATTTCTTTTGATTAAAATCTATGTAGTTATCTAGCTATAAAAATTAAATAAAATGACCAATAATCCTCTACTGTTGCTGCTAAGTCGCTTCAGTCGTGTCCAACTCTGTGCGACCCTATGGACAGCAGCCCACCAGGCTCCTCAGTCCACAGGATTCTCTAGGCAAGAATACTGGAGTGGGCTGCCATTTCCTTCTCCACAATAATCCTCTATTTTATATTAACACCTATTAGGCATCTACAGAGGAAAAGAAGACTCGACATCCTCTCTTTACCCACAGTCAGATTTATGTTATTAAAATAAACAGATGCCTTACTGTGGAGAAGAGTGTATTTCTAAATTCAATCAGGTGGGTTGGTGTTAAACCTATGAGCATATTAGGGAATCTCTAAAGATAAACTTATTTCTGCTGGAATAAAACACTATTGTGAAATAAGTCTCTTGGAAGTCCAGTTATATAATGTACCTGTTTTAAACTTTATTTTACCTGTTTATTAATATCCTGAACTAGGTGTTTCCTTCAAGGTCTATTGTTAGTGAAACGTCATAAGCAAACCTCAGTGGGCAACTAGGGCTCCTGGAATATGAACTCAGACCCCTCACTTTAACCAGTCAGTCTATAGTGTTACATATATGAATACACCTGCCATTGCCCTAAGGGCACGTTACACACCCTTTCCTGTCCTTCTTCCTTATTAGACTGGAAGCTCCCAGAGGATTGGGAGCTTATCTTTCATGTCTTCATGTCATCTTCACTCCCTATCAAAATATTGGAAGTGTAGCAAAGTTAAATAAATACTTGCTCATAGAATTAATATATGTCATCCATTCACACTACTTTTTATGTTGACTTAGCAAGTTATGTGTCTTCCAACATGTCTGTTAGAAAGAATACTGACTCCTAAAAAGAATAACACAATTTGAAATGTTCTATTTTGTGTTTTATCCCCACTCTGTTTATCTGCCCTCAAGGTCTCATGGCTAAGGCATTTTAGGCAGGAAAATAAAATATGACAAGAAAACAGCTTGAGATAAAACTGACCCTCATACTTAGCCCATGCACAATCAAGTTAAGCCCTCCATACCTGATCTGGTTAATTGAAATGGATGGCAGATAATCCCACAGAAAGATGATACAAATGAATTTAGGGGTCTTAAGGACAAGATTGGGAAATTTGCATATTTCTCTTTTCTGGTATTTTTATAACTAAATCTTCTATATTTGGGTCAGCAAGGTTGGGAAGGGGTCAACAACCCCCCAGAATAAAGGATAAAGCAATAAGGTGGCAGTGAGGCTTCGTGAACTAATTGAAATCCTTACTTTTTAACAAGAAAATTACTTTTACCTACATTTTTCTTAAAAGCTAAAGGTATCCTTGTATTATACTTGAATCCCTCTCTTTAATGTGTAGCAATATCATATACATCAAGGTCTTTGCTTAGAAAGCTGTATGCACTGGTATTAAAGTTAACATGCAGGACTGTGTTGGATATCAACATGTGTTTCTTTGTAGACAAAATGTGTGCTGACTGACTCACCCATATACAAGGGAATTCTTTACTTCATTTTAATTTATTTAAAGTATCTTAGAAACTATTTGATGGCAAATCACTTCCACTGAAAGGGAAACAGTGACATCTGGTGGAATAGTTTTATCCAAACAGACAGTCATCAACATATCTATCCCCTCAAAATAAGTGTTTGAAATACATACATTCTTTCCCTAGAGAAAAAGTGTGCCTTTATAATGGAACTGGAGATTCTTCAGTCCAGAGCAATAAATCTTAAAAAAAAAAAGAAGCCCCAAAACGGATTACAAGGATTTGTGTCTTCTATCATTCTAGCTATTTGAGCAATGCAATCTGAAAGTCACAAGCAATATGGTAATACAGAGATATGTAAACATACTCATATATATATATCTATGTATATGCATATATTAATTATATGTTATATGTTTTATGTATAGCCCATTAATTATATAATATATATTATAGTGCTATATTAACTACATATTATATATATTATATTATGTTTAACTATATACTATATTAACTATAAATATATGTGCATATAATACACACATATATATCAATTATGTATGATATTATATACAATGTACATACAGACATATATTGTATATTAGTATTAATCATTTATCCACACATCAGATATTTAATATAGCTACATATGTGTAATACACAAGAAAAATTTGTGAGGTTTGTCAATCTGTAAAAAAGTGAAACATGCTTTTAAAATGCTCATGAGGGCTTAATCTAGACCATAATAAATGTGCAAATATTAAAATGTGTATGTACCATATCTCAACCACTGGACCACCAGGGAAAGTCTCCTTTTTTTTTTTTTCCATTTTCACTAAGAACTGATTGAACAATATATTCACTGTTTTGTTCCACTACCTTCTGCCATTTTTCTGGCAACTTTATAATTTCATCTTCCCTAAACTTTTTATCTGTTTGAGCAAATAACTATTTCAGATGCCCTTTGCAGTCTTTCATGGAACTGAAATTTTTCCATTAAGACAGTTTGGTAAAGACAAAAATCAACGGAAATTTAAAGGTGCAATATCCGGTGAATATGGCGGATGAATCAGAACTTGCCTGTCAAGCTGTAACAGCTTTTATCTGGTCATCAAAGAAATATGTGGTCTTCCAGTATCCTGAGGGCAGACTGTGTGTTTTCTGTTGACTAATGCCAGATGCTATTCACTGAGCGCTGCTTTCGGCTGGTCTAATTGGGAGCAGTACTTGCAGAACTTGTTGGAATTGTACACTGTTGTATAATACATTGTATGACACAGTATGTTATATCAAATATTTCTCATTGTGTAAAACTGTCTGACCTTGATTACAAAGATCAGAGCAACCCAGCAGTTGAGAGCTTGGAGTCTAGAGCAAAATCAGAATGTGGTTCAAATCTTGGCTCTTTCACTTGCTGTGTGGTGTTGGGTAAGTTACTTAATTTTCCTGTGACCCAGTTTCATCATCTATAAAATGAGAATAAAACTCTATCTTATCTCATACAGTTTTATTATGAGAATTTACTATGAGACTTTATTGTGAGGTTTAAATGTGTTTATGCATGCCCAAGCTTTAGAGCTCTGTCTGGCAGGGTAAGGGCTGTATAAATATTACCTCTTAGTATTGAATTATCTAAAATGTAATAACACAGAAATCAAACAGAACACTTGGTCTACTTTCCCAAATAATTTCAAGAGATGTGAGTGGAAAACTTGATCTAAATTTGATTCCTAAAGTGTGTGTGTGTGTGTGTGCGTGTGTGTTTGTGTTGCTTACTCATGACCCCATGGACTGTAGCCCACCAGGCTCCTCTGTCCGTGGAATTCTCCAGCAAGAATACTGGAGTGGCTTGCCATGCCCTCCTCTAGGGGATCATCCAGACCCAAGGATCAAACCCAGGTCTCCTGCATTTCAGGCTCCTGCATTGCAGGCAGATTCTTTCCCATCTGGGGGCTTCCCTGATAGCTCAGTTGGTAAAGAATCCCCCTGCAATGCAGGAGACCCCAGTACGATTCCTGGGTCCAAAAGATCCGCTGGAGAAGGCATAGGATACCCACTCCAGTATCCTTGGGCTTCCCTTGTGGCTCAGCTGGGAAAGAATCTGCCTGCAGTGCAGGAGACCATGGTTCGATCCCTGGGTTCAGAAGATCTCCTGGAGATGGGAACGGCTACCCACTCCAGTATTCTGGCCTGGAGAATTCCGTGAACTGTGGGGTCGCAAAGAGGTGGACACGACTGAGTGACTTTCACTTTCACTTTCTTTACCATCGGATCTACCAGGGAAGACTTCCTAGAGTATAAATAGCCCAAAAGAGAGTTCCATGGCCACTGATCACTTTGACTAACTTATCCATTAATGAGTCTATATACACAACTGAAATACGTAATTCACTTTTCCCTTCTTATGTATATATGATCTCACCTTGGGTGTTGGTTAATTACCCTCACTACTGATATTCAGACATTACTAGGTACATCTGATTGATGGGAATAAACTGTGTTGAGTAGTATTGTGAGTTGAACCCACATGGTAAATAGAAGAAAAATCAAAAAGGACCTTGAATATTAAGGGCTATCTATCAAATGGAGAAGTTTAATACATAAAGTCTTGTTCTTTGACTATCATGTACCATTTCCTGTAATAAAGTTGTTTCTCCTATATTATGCAGAACTGTAGAAGCTCAGGATTGGGTTAGTAAGTGAGTGAAAGTCACTCAGTCGTGTCCGACTCTTTGTGACCCCATGGACTATACAGTCCATGGAATTCTCCAGGCCAGAATACTGGAGTGGGTGGCCTTTCCCTTCTTCAGGGGATCTTCCCAACCAAGGGATCAAACCCAGGTCTCCCGCGTTGCAGGTGGATTCTTTACCAACTGAGCCACAAGGGAAGCCCCAGGATTGGGTGACATGATCTCCTAATTCCAATCAGGCAAGATCCTGTCAGCATCCCTCTTGAGTGATTGTCCATTCTCTGCTTGAACACCTCCAGTGGTTGAGAAACATCATCTCTTGAGATAGCACATGGCATCTTATAGAAAGTAATTACTGTAACTAAAGTCAAACATGAAATACTAAGCAACCGGTTTATCTCCTTTTTCATCACCAAAAACCCAAGTAAAACAAGTATAGCATTGCTTTTGAAAAATCCTGCAAGAGCCACGGATGTTAGTGAAACTTTGGAAGCTGATTTGGCAGAACAGAGAGGCTGAGTTTTAAATCTGCAAGGGGGAAGACAAACCATGGAAAGGCTCAGGTACATCTGAGGGGTGATATGGGGCTGAAAGTGAGAGTTTATTGGAAGGTTGCTTTTAAAAAAGTCAGACACCCAGATTCTCTCTCTCACCTCATAAAGCCAGTGAACTCTTCTCCCTCCCACCCAGGCATATGGATTTACATTCTGAAGATGTTGAACTGTAAAGATTGTCATTTGGACACCAGGCACAGAGGACTGTGAAGCATCTTCTGGAAACAAGGGGTTAAGTGTAGATCTGCATACTGAACACTGAGCCCCTCAGCTGGTCTGCTAACACGGTAGCCACCGCCCAACTCCTTCCCCCATTTCATCTGTGGGAATGTAACAGCCCAGGGGAAATATCTCTGATACTGACAATTAAGAATCCCCCTAAGTGATCTTTCTCCCAAAATGATCACCTTCTGGTGAGGTCTACCATTTGCCTAAGCTCATGCACATCACAGCACTTAATTACCATGCTCTCGTGGATTCCGGATTCACCCTTCAGGGGCTGAGGCAATTCTCCCAGTTGTTGGATGTATCAGTGGCTTATGGATCATAGCTGATTTCCTTTCTGGAAATCACCCCAAATGAAGACAGCTGCCGTGCCCAGAGGACAAACCCAATCCAGTGATTTGTAGATGATTACAATCTTTCCCAGAGGAAAACCCAATTCCAGCACACTTGCCTCAATTTAGTATATCTCTGAGGTGTCATCCCAGTACCAGAGCTTTCCCTGTTATTGCCCGGTAAGTGATTGAAACAATATTTCTACCAATTTCTCTCTCATCCTCTCAGGTGTTGATCCCAAGAAAATCCCAAGTAAACTTACTATACAATCTATTTCCCAGGGAACCTGATCTAACAGACTCACTCTAGAATTTGAAAGGACATCCCAGCCTTTATTTTTAGGAAAGACTCTAACATGAAAGAATGAGTTCAAATCAATTCAAAGTGAGGATACAAAAAGGAACTTGGAGGAGAAAGATAGTGCAGAGAATATTAAGCTAAATTTTTCTCAAAGAGATAAATTTTATTCGTAAAATTAAAAATGAGATGCTCTAAGACAGAACTTTCAGAAAACAAACAAGAACTCTTGAGAATCAAAAACACATTAATAGAAATAAAAATTCTGATAGATTGAAAGATAAAGTTGTGTAACTCTTCAGAATATAAAGCAAATTACAAAAAGATAAAGATTAAGAAAGAGCATGAGAAAATTAGATCCAGGAGGCACCGCGTTTTACTAGAAAAGGAATTTTAAAAATACAAAAAAAAAAAAAAAAAACTAATAGAGAACATGAGAAAATGTCTCAAAACTGCAGGCCAAGAGTTTCTGAAATATCCCACACAATGAACAAAAAACTCCACATTAATGCAAATCACTAAGAAGTTTCAGACTAGTAAAGAGTCTGAAATGCAGTACTTGGGTGCAATCTCAAAAAAAGACAGAACGGTCTCTGTTCATTTCCAAGTCAAACAATTCAATATCACAGTAATTCAAGTGTCTGCCCCAACCACTAATGCCAAAGAAGCTGAAGTTGAATGATTCTATGAAGACGTACAAGACCTTCTAGACTAACACCAAAAACAGATGTCCTTTTTATCATAGGAGACTGGAATGCAAAAGTAAGAAGTCAAGAGATACCTGGAGTAAGAAGCAAGTTTGTTCTGAGTACAAAATGAAGCATGGCAAAGGCTAACAGAGCTTTGCCAAGAGAAAGCACTCATCATGGCTAACACCCTCTTCCAACAGCACAATAAAAGATTCTACACATGGACATCACCAGATGGTCAATACTGAAATCAGATGGACTATATTCGTTGCAGCCAAAGATGGAGAAGCTCTATATAGTCAGCAAAAACAAGACCAGGAACTGACTGCGGCTCAGATAATGAACTCCTTATTGCCAAATTCAGACTTAAATTGAAGTAAGTAGGGAAAACCACTAGACCATTCAGGTATGACCTAAATCAAATATCTTACTATTATACAGTGGAAGTGACAAATAGATTCAATGGATTAGATCTGATAGAGAGTCTGAAGAACTATGGATGGAGGTTCATAACATTGTAACAGGAGGCAGGAATCCAGACCATCCCCAAGAAAAAGCAAAGCAAAGAGGCAAAATGGTTGTCTGAGGAGGACTTACAAATAGCTGAGAAAAGAAGGGAAGCCAAAGGAGAAAAGGAAAGATATACCCATTTGAATGTAGAGTTCCAAAGAATATCAAGGAGAGAAATAATAAAAAGAAAATATAATATGAATAAGAAATAATAAGAAATATTATAGAAAATACATTATATACATACAATATGATAAAAAAGTAATAAGAAGCCTTCTTAAGTGATCCATGCAAAGAAATAGAGGAAAACAATAAAATGTAAAAACCTAGAGATCTATTCAAGAAAATTAGAGACACGAGGGAGCATTTCATGCAAAGATGGGCACAATTAAGGACAGAAATGGTATGGGCCTAGCAGAAGCAGAAGATATAAAGAAGAGGTGGCAAAAATACACAGAAGAACTATACAAAAAATGTCTTAATGACCCAGATAATCATGATGGTGTGATCACTAACCTGGGGCCAAACATCCTGGAGTGTGAAGTCAAGTGGGCCTTAGGAAGCATCACAATGAACAAGCCTACTGGAGGTGGTGGGATTCCAGCTGAGCTACTTCAAATCTTAAAAGATGATGCTGCTTAAGTGCTATACTCAATATGCCAGCAAATTTGGAAAACTCAGCAGTGGCCACGGAGCTGGAAAAGGTCAGTTTTCATTCCAATCCCAAAGATAGGCAGTGCCAAAGAATGCTCAAACTACCACACAATTGCACTCATCTCAGTTCAGCTCAGTTCAGTCGCTCAGTCATGTCCGACTCTTTGCAAAACCATGGACTGCAACACACCAGGCCTCCCTGTCCATTGCCGACTTCCGGAGTTTACTCAAACTCATGTCCATTGAGTCGGTCATGCCATCCAACAATCTCATCCTCTGTCGTCCCCTTCTCCTCCTGCCTTCAGTCTTCCTCAGCATCAGGGCCTTTTCAAATGAGTCAGCTCTTTGCAACGGGTGGCCAAAGGATTGGAGTTTCAGCTTCAGCATCAGTCCTTCCAGTGAATATTCAGGACTGATTTCTTTTAGAATGAACTGGTTAGATCTCCTTGCAGTCCATGGGACTGTCAAGAGTCTTCTCCAGCACCACAGTTCAAAAATATCAATTCTTCAGCACTCAGCTTTCTTTAGAGTCCAACTCTCACATCCATACAAGACTACTGGAAAAACCATAGCCTTGACTAGATGGACCTTTGTTGGCAAAGTAATGGCTCTGCTTTTTAATATGCTGTCTTGGTTGGTTATAACTTTTCTTCAGGAGGAAGGGTCTTTTCATTTCATGGCTGCAGTCACCATCTGCAATGATTCTGGAGCCCCCAAAAATAAAGTCTGTCACTGTTTCCATTGTTTCCCCATCTATTTGCCATGAAGTGATGGGACCAGATGGCATGATCTTAGTTTTTTTAATGTTGAGTTTTAAGCCAACTTTTTCACTCTCCTCTTTCACTTTCAACAAGAGGCTCTTTAGTTCTTCTTTGATTTCTCATGTAAGGGTGGTGTCATCTCCATATCTCACTTGCTGGCAAAGTAATGCTCAAAATTCTCCAAGCGATTCTTCAACAGTACGTGAACCAAGAACTTTAAGATGTTCAAGCTGGACTTAGAAAAGGCAGAGGAACCAGAGATCAAATTGCCAATATCCATTGGATCATAGAAAAAGCAAGAGAATTCCAGAAAAATATCTATTTCTGCTTCACTGACTATGCTAAAACCTTTGACTGTGTGGATCACAACAAACTGGAAAGTTCTTAAAGAGAAGGGAATACCAGACAACCTGACCTGCCTGCTGAGAAATCTGTATGTAGGTCAAGAAACAACAGTGAGAACCAGACATGGAAAAATGGACTGGTTCAAAATTGGGAAAAGAGTACATCAAGTCTATATATTGTCACCCTGCTTATTTAATTTATATGCAGAGTATATCATGCAAAATGCCAGACTGAATGAATCGCAAGCAGGAATCAAGATTGCCAGGAGAAATATCAATAACCTCAGATATGCAGATGACACCACCCTTATGGCAGAAAGTGAAGAGGAACTGAAGAGTCTCTTAATGAAGGTGAAAGAGGAGAGTGAAAAAAACTGGCTTAAAACTCAACATTCAGAAAAACGAAGATCATGGCATCCAGTCCCATCACTTCATGGCAAATAGATGGGGAAACAGGGGAAACAGTAGAAACAGTGACAGACTTTATTTTCTTGGGCTCCAAAATCACTGAAAATGGTGACTGCAGCCATGAAATTAAAAGAAACTTGCTCCTTGGAAGAAAAGCTATGCCCAACCAAGACAGCATATTAAAAAGCAGAAACATTACTTTGTCGACAAATGTCTATGTAGTCAAAGCTATGGTTTTTCCAGTAGTCATGTATTGATGTGAGAGTCAGACCATAAAGAAGGCTGAACGCCAAAGAGTTGATACTTTTGTGGTGCTGGAGAAGACTCTTGAAAGTCCCTTGGACAACAAGGAGATCAAACATGTATCCTAAAGAAAATCAATCTCAAATATTCATTGGAAGGACTGATGCTGAAGCTGAGCCTCCAGTACTTTGGCCACCTGATGTGAAGAGCTGACTCATTAGAAAAGCCCCTGATGCTGGGAAGGATTTGAAGGCAAGAGGAGAAGGGGACGACAGAGAGCAAAATGGATGGCATCATCGACTCAGTGGACATCAGTTTGAGCAAGTTCTGGGAGAGGTGAAGGACAGGGAAGCCTGGCATGCTGCAGTCATGGGTCACAAAGAGTCAGACACAACTGAGAGACTGAACAATAACAAGGTATAAAGATTATTTACTGAAAAATTTCCAGGCGAATAAAAAAAATGAATGTAATGTATATGCAAATGATATTCTCAGGTTCTAAACAACAATCTTGAAAGTTAGAAAACAATAATTCAAACCATGCCTTTAAAATTTGAAAGAGTGTAATTTCCAATCCAGAATTCTAGTCCCAGGAACACTCTTAATCAACTTCAGAAAAGAACAGAAACAGATTGTCAGGTTTCAAAATTTTTATTTATCATACATCCCTTCTGAGGAAGCTTACTGGGAAAAATGTTCCTTTGAAATAGGGAAATCGAACAAGACATAGGATACATAATATTTCAGAAAGAAGTAAGGAGTGTTGAAAAGACCCACAGCTGCCAGATAGGAGTCAGTGAGCTCAAGGCTCCAAAGAGCATTTTCCTGAGGAAAAAAATGGCATTAAAAGATTGACCAACATGTTTACTGCATTGATTGAAGCCCTACAGCTCTGATGGAGAATCTGGAGGATGAATTAACAAAAGCACCCAGGGGAAATAGCAAAAATAGGATAATCATTAATTCTAAGAAAAACAAAACATTGTGTAAAACAGAAAATATCCTCAATACTTTATGTGACTCAGTCATGAGCTATTTATATAAAATAACATTCTAAATATTGATTTAACCAGAAACAGTTATTTAACTTGCTGGGAGAAAAGGAGGGGAGATGATAGACACCCAAATTCCCATGTTCTATAGTAAAAGTGTTTAGATTTAATGTTTTTAGAGCAGAATATACATAACGTTTAGAAAATAGAGGGAAATATTGGAAGAATAAGTGAAAACAGTCCATAATGTTTGCTCTGGGAAGCAAGGACTAGGATGAAGAGAAAGAAAATAGCTGTTGTTTTAAATTACATGCTTTGCACTGTTATTTGTCTCTGTAAACTGTGTGCATGAATTATTTTAATAAACATTTTTTTTAAGTATTAAGCAGTTGAAAGAAAATTTCTTTTTTTTTTATTCTGACCTATTATCTGCCTCTCTACCTTCTGGTCCTAATTATCCTCCTTATGACTCAACATATAAAAGTATTGATCGTTTCTCTTCATCCTGACTATCTTTCAAGTACTTTAAACCAGATATCTTCTTCTTCCTTCAGTTTGCATGTATAAGGGCTACAACCTCCCTTTTCATTCAACTGCACGTTATATGAAACCATTGTCTCCTTGACCTGATTTCTTGTCTCTTTACTCAACAGCATGGTATCCAGAGCTAAGAAGGATACTCCAGAGATAGTCTGTCTAATTTACAGGAACATCATCACTTCTTTCATTCTGTACATTATAATCCATTAAAGACAACAAAGATCACATTAACTGTCTTAGAATCTGAAACACATTAATGCTTCACAGTGAAATTTTAAAGTCTCTTCCACCTAAAATATTCTTAAGTCACCTATCCATAGGGTGGAATTTGTTGTTTGAATTTCTTTTTCTGTATCTTCATGAATATCCTTATATTTACTCTATTAAAGTGCAATTGATTAAATTCACCTTATAGTCAAATTAAAAAGAAAATATATTTGGCTCCTGATTTATTCATAGAAAATATTGCCCATCTCTTCCAAATTTGCATCACACATAAATGTGTTATCTATACTTTCAATTCAGGTCTTCAGTAAGAATGGCAAACACCACCAGGTTAACAACCATCTGTTAGCCTGTTTTAAGTTTCAAGTTGTTCAACTGTCAATAGATCATCAAATCTAGCCAAGAACCAGATACACCAAGTAGATAACAGTTCTATAGTGTAGCCGTTTGTTAGTGCAGTCATTGAAAAGACAAATTAATATAATTAAATGTACTGCTCTTTTTTTCTGATATGAATTATTATGAAACAAATACAGGCAGCTACTATCATGTCTATTTTATTAGATATTCAGACACAGAGCTGTCATCTGACTGCTCTGTTACCTTATAGAGGCAGACCTTGGTGCAGGTTTTGATTCTGGCTCCTGACTTATAGGCCTGTTTTCTAAAAGTATCTTGGGGTATGTTACTATTGTTGTTGCTGTCGTTAGCTTAACGTGAGTTTGTGAGTCAGAGACTTTTATCTTCATACTCACACCCTGAAACCCCACGTGGACACAGCATAGCTCAGTCCTGGAGGTCATGCCATATATATTTAAATTGTAATGGGCAAACCCCAGCCTCACCAGACCCAGCTATTCCCGTTGCTTTCTGCCAACTGACTGAAGACACAGCTTTAAGCCATTGGAACTTCCTAGGCAAAGAGTCTGTACTTTGACATTTGCATTTATCTTATTATGTTTGATTGGCACATTGAGATCCATAAGCTTGTGGTTAATATACTGCCAAGGATTCTTAATTAAGCTGGTTGTGCAAAAAATGCATCAGAGTCTCTTGAGAAATGTATAATCTTTGCCAGTCATTCACATTGATTTTCCTTTGCTGCTCTGGTGGCATAGCAATAGTGTTACAGGGAAGATTGGAGGTTTGACATAACAAGCTTCCAGTAATCTGGTCCTGCCATTTGAGATGGGAAGCTAGAAAAACCGTCATGATAGAGAGGGGAGACAGCAGAATTTGTTGTTGTTCAGCCGCTAAGTCGTGTCCAACTCTTTGTGACCACATAGACTGTAGTACACCAGACTCCCCTGTCCTTCACTAGTTCTCAGAGTTTGCTCAAATTCATGTCCACTGAGTCAGTGATGCTATCTAACCATCTCATCCTCTGCAGCAGCCCCCCTCCTTTTTTTTGCGTTCAAACTTGCCCAGCATCATAGGCTCTTCCAATGAGTCAGTTCTTTGCATCAGTCGGCCAAAGCATTAGAGTTTCAGCTTCAGCATCAGTCCTTCCAATGATATTCAGGCTTGATTTCTTTAGGATTGACTGATTTGATCTCCTTGTTGTCCAAGGGAATCTCAAGAGTCTTCTCCAGTGCCACAATTGGAAAGCATCAGTTCTTCAGACCTTAGCTTTCTTTATGGCACAATGCTCACATCCATAAGTGAGTACTGGAAAAACCACAGCTTTGACTATATGGACTTTTGTTGGCAAAGCGAGGCCTCTATTTTCAATATGCTGTCTAGAGTTTCCCTGGTAGCTCACGCAGTAAAGCATCTGTATGCAACACAGGAGACTCCGGTTCAATCCCTGAATTGGGAAGATTCCCTGGAAAAAAGAATGGCAACCAACTCCGGTATTCTTGCCTTTAGAATTCCATGGACAGAGGAGCCTGGCAGACTACAGTCCATAGGGTCGCAAAGAGTGGGACATGACTGACTTTCATTTTCACTAGCTTTGTCATAGCTTTTCTTCCAAGGAGCAAGTATATTTTAATTTCATGGTTTCCGTTTTTTCCCCTTCTATTTACCATGAAGTGATGGGACCAGATGCCGTGATCTTAGCTAGTGTCCTGTAAGGCAATGGGTCTCAAAGTTTGCTGCCAGGACCAGCAAGACCATTATCAACTGGCAACTTAGAAATGCAAATTTTCAAGTCCCACTACAGAGCTTTTTAATCAAATCTTCAGGGAAGGGCCCAGAAATGGATGCTTTAACAAGTCACCCAGATTGCTTTGAAGCAGTCCAGTTTGAGAACCACTGCTATAAAGGAACCACTGAGATTTTCCAAGATGGGAACCTCTCAAAGGAGATGATAGAGTGATTCTGAGCAAAGCAAGGACAGCTTGTGGAGGACTCAAGGCTGAGTGGACTCATTTTCTCACTTTTTCCCCTGTCTGCTTGGCTGTCATTGCATTAGCATCCTCTGTGTGGCCAAAGTCACAGGGACCCCAGTGTCCATCAGACATCCTTAGAAGTTCCTTCAGGAAGCAGCATTCCCGCAGAAGAGGTATGATGGCTTTTCTCCCCATGATCCATTACCTGCCAAAGTAACTTCCACTTTTATCTTCTGTTTCCTTCACTCTACCTCAGGACCATAAGCCTGGGGGAACATTAACTTTGTAGACTTCAGACATTATGCATTAATATTGTTCACATATTCTCTCCTTATCCTGTTCAGGGTTACTCCAGGCATTCCCTCTGTGGCCTGACCAGCAGCATGTGGTTTAAATACAGTCAAGAGATCAGTAGTAAGCCACTGAGGGCTGGGCAGCTCTGTTTCCTTTACACCCTGTTGAAATCAAATGATCCCACTCTCAGTTTTGTTCCAAACCCCTAAGTGATGTTGAGACATCTCAACTCTGATGTGCACGCTGAGAATCTGCTAAATAAAGAGAATAAGTGTCAGGCTTTACTCCAAGTAGGATTTGGTGCCATTTCTCTCGATTGTCATATATACCAAATATCCCTATAACATGCAACCCTGCACACCAGTTATCCTACTATTAACAGAAGGCCTATGAGGGTACATGCTGAAACAAGTGCATTTAAATCTTTTCAATCTGTAGATTCCTAGGTTGTTTTCCTCTTGCTATTCACTCGGTGTGCCTAACCTTTGGCAAACAACTGCAGAGCTGTGATCGAGCCACGAGTTTTATTTACTGCCTTTAGTCATTTTCAGTTTCTTTGCAAAACCAAATGCTAGAGTAAAAGTTAATGGAAAGCAGGTTAGTGTAAGCTCCATTCTGACCCCACATATTACCAAGAATCCCTGCATGAACTTAAGGCAAGGACGTAGTTTCTGCTTTGACCTGGAACACCATAAATCCAATAACTATGGTTCCACCACCCCCAAGACAACTGGCATGGCTGCTTCCCAATATTTATTACCACATGTAAGAACTTACAAATGCCAACATGAGTATATTGCCTACACCTGGAAAATTATTTCTGGTTTGTCAGAAAATCCAAAATGCTTTTGTTTGATGTTAGTGTGGTGCAGTTATTGTTCAGTGCCATTTGTATGACAATCACTTCACAGCATCAGAAGGGGTGGGAGTCTCCAGGAGAACCTCCAGGTCTCATATTGTATCATCCTTTTCTCCATAAATGCCAACTAACAAGCCTCTCTTCATATGTGCCAGCATTTAAAGATTTCAAAGATGCAGGTAGCCAGTGAGTTGTATTCATAGTTATCTGCTATAGTTAGTTGAGTTGTTATTTTGCATGAGTGAGAAAATGTGTTTGATGAGCAATTCCATGAGTATCGCGTCTGTGTCAGCCACTGTGCTGGGGACAGTGGACCCTGCCCCTGCCTCAGGAAGCTGACATCCTTTGGCACCATTAGGAGTCCAAGTGGCTCTCTCCCTGCTGGTTTACCAACACACTTAAGTATCTCATGTTATCTGAGCAGTTCTTAGATATTCTTTGTTGCACTATGGGAAGGAGTTAGTTATATTGGCATTGTAACATAGCTACTAAAAAGGCACTTAAAACTCTTAATTCATAGTGTCTAATAGTCAATTCACTTCAGTTCAGTCGCTCAGTCGTGTCTGACTCTTTGTAGTCCCATGGACTGCAGCACATCAGGCTTCCCTCTCCATCACCAACTCCCGGAGCTTGCTCAAACTCATGTCCATTGAGTCGGTGATGCCATCCAACCATCTCATCCTCAGTCATCCCCTTCTCCTCCTGCCTTCAATCCTTCCCAGCACTGGGGTCTTTTCGACTGAGTCCGTTCTTCACATCAGGTGGCCGAAGTATTGGAGCTTCAGCTTCAGCATCAGTCCTTCCAATGAACATCCAGGACTGATTTCCTTTAGGATTAACTGGTTGGATCTCCTTGAAGTCCAAAGGACTCTCAAGAATCTTCTCCAACACCACAGCTCAAAAGCATCAATTCTTCAGTGCTCAGCTTTCTTTATGGTCCAACTCTCACATCCATACATGACTACTGGAAAAA
The DNA here is from genome assembly GCF_910594005.1 of Cervus elaphus. Lineage (NCBI taxonomy): Eukaryota > Metazoa > Chordata > Mammalia > Artiodactyla > Cervidae > Cervus > Cervus elaphus. Next base: position 39,322 of record NC_057819.1, read on the forward strand.
CCATTGCTTTGACTAGATGACCTTTGTTGGTAAAGTAATGTCTCTGCTTTTTAATATGCTGTCTTAGTTGGTCATAGATTTTCCTCCAAGAAGTGAGCATCTTTTAATTTCATGGCTGCAGTCACCATCTGCAAACCCAAGAAAATAAAGTCTGTCACTGTTTCCATTATTTCCCCATAGATTTGCCATGATGGACAAGATACCATAATCTTCTTTTTTTGAATATTGAGTTTTAAATAAGATACAGTTTTCAGGAAGAAAGATTTTTCTTTAAAAAATCAATAGTAACAATAAATTATGTACTTAGAAAAAAAATATGAATGTGAAACCACATGTAATCTTGACCACCAGGGAAAAAAAAAAACTTGAAATTTTTGTGTAACTCTGTAAATACAACTATTTACAAACACCAAATAAAGATTAAATTTGTATTAAGTAGCTTCAAATCTGGTTTTTATATGAGCATTTTTCTTTTCATTTAAGTTACAATGGTTACATAATATTCCACTATTTGAAATATGCTATGATTTTTTTAAACCATCTTCTACTGTAGTACATTTAATCTTCCTAAGGTGAAAGAGGAGAGTGAAAAAGTAGACTTAAAACTCAACATTCAGAAAACTAAGATCACGGCACTTTATGGCAAATAGATGGGGAAACAATGGAAATAGTGACAGACTATTTTCTTGGGCTCCAAAATCACTGCAGATGGTGACTGTAGCCATGAAATTAAAAGACTCTTGCTCCTAAAAAAAGCTATGACGAACCTAGACAGCATATTAAAAAGCAGAGACATTACTTTACTAACAGAGGTTTGTCTAGTCAAAGCTATGGTTTTGATGTACTGATGTGAGAGTTGTTGTGTATTCATGTATGGATGTGAGAGTTGGACTATAAAGAAAGCTGAGCGCCGAAGAATTGATCCTTTGAACTGTCATGTTGGAGAAGACTCTTGAGAGTCCCTTGGACTGCAAGGAGATCAAACCAGTCAATCCTAAAGGAAATCAATCCTGAATATTCATTGGAAGGATTGATGTTGAAGCTGAAACTCCAATACTTTGGCCACCTGATGCAAAGAACTGACTTATTGGAAAAGACCCTGATGCTGGGAAAGATTGAAGGCAGGAGGAGAAGGGGACGACAGAGGATGAGATGGTTGGATGGCATCACCGACTCAGTGGACACGAGTTTGAGCAAGCTCTGGGAGTTGGTGAAGGACAGGGAGGCCTAGCGTGCTGCAGTCCATGGGGTTGCAAAGAGTCAGACACAACTGAGCAACTGAACTCAACTGAACTGAACTGAATGTTTCATCAGTTTTAAGGACTGATGTTCTATGACTAACATTCTGATACATATTTGTCTTTATTTCTAATTTATCCTTAGGCTGTATACCTAGAAGCAGATAAATACCTAGGTTAAGAATTATTAGATCTTTTACTATCTTGGTTACGAATTGGCAAAAATGTTTTCCAGAAATGTTATACCAATGTAAATTCTCATCAGGTATATTTTAAGAGCACCTCTGAGACCATGAGTTTATTTGTTTGTTTGTTTTTCAAAATCTTGTATAAGACATTAAAACATCTTATAAGTCAAAAAGTGTATAGTTTTCCTAAACAATCTTTTCTCCAACTGACTGTTTTTAACATTATTCTTTGTACCATTTTGTTCAGGATATATGGGCTGCACAGATCAGATGAATGTTTTCTAGAACAGTAATCTTATAAAAGCTATGATGTGGTCATACAGGGTGTATCCTATGCCCTTTTTTTGCTTATGCATGTGTGCACAGTCGTGTCTGATTCTTTGCAACCCCGTGGACTGCAGCCTACCAGGCTCCTCTGTCGATGGCAAGAATACTGGAACGGGCTTCCATTTCCTCCTCTTTGCTTATACCATCCTGTTTTTTCTTTTCTTTTGGAAAAGCATATCATATCTTCCCTTAGGCACCGGATATACAGGGTGTGACCAAGGCTGGTTATTCCAATATGGTCATATGATTTTACTGGAACAGTCACAGTGTTTCCTAAGAGCTAAGAGGGAGTCCAGGAAGTCATTCTGACGATCACAAGAGGAGCCCCTGCCTGCAGATGGAAATTAAGTGGAGACAAGCGAAAGAGTGCAGGAGAACCCTGAGGACAATTTCTGATTGCCAGGATGCAGCTATTATCTGAAGTTGGCTCTGTTCCAAGAATTCTAAGTTTCATGAGACAGTAGTTACTATTTAGTTCAAATAGGTTATAGACTTTTTTGATACCTTCAAACCAAAAAAAAAAACCTTATTTGAATATACAACTCCAAACTATCCCACAGAGCTATAGGAGATATAAAATCTTAGGCCAAGTCAGAACCACATTGAGTAGAATGAAGTTTATGGGGTTGGTGGAACAATTTATCAGTTTGATCAGAACTACATATCTAAGGAATGGAACAAATTATCAGGTTAAATAAAATGAAATGTTATGTTATGCTCTATAAATAGATTTTTCAAAGATTTTCAGCTTTCCTATAGGAAAAGGAAAAGTGATGGCAGAGGATGAGATGGTTAAACAGCATCACCCACTCAATGGACATGATTCTGAGCAAACTCCAGGAGATAGTGAAGGACAGGGGAGCCTGGAGTGCTGCAATCCATGAGGTCACAAAGAGTCAGACACGACTGAGTGACTGATGAACAGCAACCAAAGGAAAGAATCCGAGTTCATCGATGTAAATGGTCATCTCTGCCTATGGGGTTAAAATCAGATGGTCCTAGATCTTTTTTTCTTTTTTGGCTAAAAACCTCAAAAGAAAGGAAAATGGACACAATGGTGTTGAGTACAGATGAGTGAAAGAACTGGTTTGATTCACAGCTTTTTGTGAAAATCAATGAAGAAAATTTTATGCTATGATTCCATCAAACTCAGCACTGCATTGTATTACGGGGCTAAAACTCTCTGTAAACCTGCAAATATACGGCGGTTGGTGTAGTCGCTGAGTCATGTTGGACTCCTGGTGACACTGGACTGCAGCCCAGCAGGCTCTCCATCAGCGGGATTTCCTAGGCAAGAATATTGGCGTGGGTTGCCATTTTCTTCTCCAGGGAATCTTCCCAACCCAGGGACAAACCCGTATCTTCTGCATTGCAGGTGGATTCTTTACCGCTGAGCCACCAGGGAAGCCCATCTAGTCATTTGAAGCACTAAATAATCATTTGCTATTATGATAAGGAATGGTTGAATATTCGTTGCTAGGGAGAAAGGTGGACACTATAAGAATAAAAGGAACAATTATCTGGAAACATAAAATGTCAAAAATCATTTCATTCAATTTCATTGCTTCAAAATATATGAAATTTAAAACGGATAGAATGACAATACTCGTTCAGCAATCCATACAAATGGGGGCAGAGTTTCATGCAGCTTCTCAGTAAATGATAGATCAGAAACTGCTAAGGACTGAATGTTTGTGCTCCCCAAAATTCATATACTGAAGTCTAACTCTCAAGGGGATGGTATTTGGAAGTGGAGCCCATGGCATGTAATTAGGGCACGGGGATGGCGCCTTCATGAATGGGATCAGTGCCCTTACAAAACAGACCTCAGAGAGCTCTCTTGCTCCCCTCTGCCACAGTGAGAAGATAGTCACCTATGGACCAGAAAGCAGGCCCTCACCAAACTTCAAACCTGCCAGCCTGGATCGTGGGATTCCCACCTCCACAACTGTGAGAAATGAATTTCTGTTGTTTATAAGCCACCCAGTATTTTTGTTGAAGCAACCTGGCTTAAGACAGAGGACAATATTTTAAAATTATAAAAAACTTTTGAATATATACATATATATATATATATGTGTGTGTGTGTGTGTGTGTGTGTGTACATATATGTGAGCTTCCCTGGTAGCTCAGCTGATAAAGAATCCGCCTGCAATGAAGGAGAACCCAGTTTGATTCCTGGGTTGGGAAGATTCCCTGACGAAGGGATAAGCTACCCAATCCAGTATTCTTGGGCTTCCCTGGTGGCTCAGTAATCTCCCTGCAATGCGGGAGGCCGGAGTTTGACCCCTGGGTTGGGAAGATCCCCTGGGCATGGCAATTCACTCCAGTATTCTTGCTTGGAGAATCCCACAGACAGAGGAGCCTGGTCGGCTACAGTCTGTGGAGTTGCAAAGAGTTGGACATGACTGAGCAACTAAGCATACATATATATATATATATATATATATTTCTATTAGAATTAAAATACTGTTTACAATTACTTGCTATCAATCTAGTTGGCTAGAATTATGTACATCTATTTATCAATTCGGAGGTTGTTTTATCTCAAGTAAAATAAAATAATATTAAATTACTAAAATTGCTTTTGGAGGTTGGTTGAAGTGAACAATACAACATAATTTGAAAATGAAACACAGAGGCTGTCTGATGCAAGTTCATGCAAACTGACTTGGAGTTTTATTTTGAATATTAGAAAACAGACTTAAATTGGGAAGTTACAGAGCTTTCTACGAACAATTGTGTATGAAAGTGAAAGCCACGTCCAACTCTTTGCGACCCCATGGACTATACAGTCTACGGAATTCTCTAGGCCAGAATACTGGAGTGGGTAGGCTTTTCCTTTTCCAGGGGATCTTCCCGACCCAGGAATCGAACCAGGATCTCCTGAATTGCAGTGGGATTCTTTACCAACTGAGCTATGACAGAAGCCCCAGTTGTGTATAGGTACATCAATTTATTGTTGTTAATCTTTGAAAAATGAATATGAGGCTTAAGTCTGGTGATTGCACATACCAGATTTGAAATTGAGAGAACAGCATCGAAACATGTGTATTATCAAGTGTGAAACAGATCACCAGTCCAGGTTGGATGCGTGAGACATGTGCTCGGGGCTGGTGCACAGGGATGACCCAGAGGGATGGGATGGGGAGGCAGCGGGGAGGGGGGATCAGGATGGGGAACACATGTAAATCCATGGCTGATTCATGTCAATGTATGGCAAAAACCACTACAATATTGTAAAGTAATTAGCCTCCAACTAATAAAAATAAATGGAAAAAAAATTGATAATTGTAAGGGTGAAGTGAAGTTGCTCAGTTGTGTCCGACTCTTTGCAACCCTGTGGACTGTAGCCTACCAGGCTCCTCCATCCATGAGATTCTCCAGCCAAGGATACTGGAGTGGGTTGCCATTTCCTTCTCCAGGGATCTTCCCAACCCAGGGATCGAGCCCGGATCTCCCGCATTGCGGACAGACGCTTTACGGTCTGAGCCACCAGGGAAGCCCAATTGTAAGGGTATCTACTCTAAGGGCTTTACCTCAACACTTGGCTTAGTCTCCACTGGATTGCTGCTTGTTAATCAGTCTCACTTCACAATGCTTAGGAACCTATGTCCTAAGGGCGATTTCCTTTTGGTTTAATCCCATTTATTTTTCTAACTTACATGTTGACAAAATACTATAAATTGACTTATTTATACTTTGTATAAAATGAAAGCAATAGCATTTGTTCCTTTCTTTGTTCCCATAGTGTATAAATAAAGTGATAATATGAAGGTTCCTACAAGTATGTCCAAAAGCAAATTGATAAAACATCCCCAAACACAAAAATAATTCCTATTTAAAATAGTAAACATAAATTGCAAAATCATCCATCATTTAACAAATATTAATTTGGCACTTTCTCTATCTCAGACACTATGATCAATGACAAAAATGAAGAAGGAAGGGTCCCTTTTTTCCAAAATTTTACCACCTAATAAAGGATATGAATAAATATAAAAGGGTAAATTCTGTATGTATGAAGAGGCTCTCAAAATATAATGGTCAGCTTAATCTGAAGTTATCAAGAAGTAACTTGGTAAGATTTGATGTTTAAACAGAATCTTGAAGAATTATTCTTCAAGCTCATTCACTTAAAAAATGAAGAGAAATGCTGTATCAGACACAGTGACATATAATGGGAATGTGTTCATGTGGTACTTTATGGCTACACATTGAATGTATGAGTTTCAATTATGTATATAAATCACTACTCTGATGCAAGAGAAATACAGCTCAAGTGAACTTAAACATATAAGAGAAATCTGAACTGCAGAAAGTCAACAGTAATCTTTAGGGCAACGGGATCCAGAGACACAACTTCTGTTAGTGCTCTGTTTCTCCATCTTTGTCTCTAATCTCTTCTTTGTTTTGCATCTTATTGTTTGTTCTTTTTCACTCTGCCGGGATCTCTCTACAGGGTGAAGAACACGAACACAGGGAGTTAGAGTCCCACATGCTGATAACTCCATCAAGAGAGAAGAAAGATTTTTCTCTTCCAGCTGCAGAATGAGAACCTCCAGGGAAGGAGTAATAATAAAATAGGTCCAGTCTGAGTCTTAAAAAAGGAAGCAAATATAATAGCTCCAAACATGATTACAGGTAAGGTAGGTCATAGTCGGATTATTGAGAATGGTTTAAGCTATGCAACATTTGGATTTCACCCATTATCTTAAAGGGGATCAGTGAAGGGCTTTCAATAGAAGAGTAATATATCTGGTTTCTATTCTTAAAGCACAAAGAAGGATGGGGTAACAGGAGAGGGTAGGGGGCAGGAGATGGTTGCCTTGATCTATATGCAAGATAATAATGGTTTGAATCAGAATAATAGCAGTAGAAATTTAGGAGAAATTGAGTAAATGGGACTAGTACTCACTAGTCATATGTGTGTGAGAAGGAAAACTATAAGGAATGACTAGAAGATTTCTGGTTTGAGTGCTAGGTACATAATGGTACTGTTAACCAAAATGAGACAAAGAGGAAAGAGACAAATTCAGCCTGAACAAATTGAAGATTAAGTGAGATATCGAGGTGATGTCTATCAGCATCTTGGTTATCTAAGACTATAGAGAAGACTATAGTCATCCAAGCTGGGAATATAAAGTTGGGGAATATTCATATAGACATGGTAGTCAAAGTCATAGAGAAGACTGAGGTGGCCAGGAGAATATGTAAGGCGAGAAAAGAGAACAAAATGCAATTGTCCCTTGAAATTCTCGGGGACTCATTCCAGGACCCCATACAGATGCTCAAACTCATCATACAAAATCATGTGGTATTTGCATATAACCTACACATATCCTCCCATATACTTAAACTTATCTCTAGATTACTTATTAATATAATGCCTAATACAATGTAGATGCTATGCAAATAGTTGTAAACACAAGGTAAATTTTGAAATAAATAGTAAATAGTAAATTCTGAAATAAAAAAAATAAATAGTTCCTGGTGCAGGGCAAATTCAAGTTTTGCTTTCAGAAACTTTCTTGATTTTTTAAAATATATTTTTGGTCTATGTTTGGTTGAATCTGCAGTTGTGAAAATGAGAATATAAGAAGCATATTACATAGAACTCTATAGACTTAATGCATGACTGTTGACTTTGTAAACTGCCTGTTTGACTGAACTATATTCCCATTATCTTTTTGGTACATTTCCAGTTGAAGTGGGCTAGTGATTCTCTTACTAGACATAAGGAGGCAGAAAGGAGCTGCCTTTCTAGATATAAGGCATATATCTAGATGCCTTATATGCCTAGATATAAGGAGGCAGAAAGGACAGCTATTTTGTTTTGTTGTCTAATATGTGGAGAATGTTCCATGTGTCCATGAGAATATCTATTCTGCTCTTGTTGGTTGAGATATTCTGTATATGTCTATTAGGTCCAACAGTCTATAGCGTTGTTGAAGTCCTCTGTTCACTTGCTGATCTTCTGTTGGATTGACCTACCCATTACTAAAAGTAGAGTGTGGCAATCTACTGCTACTTTGCACTATTTCCCCCTTCAATTGTGTCAATGTTTACTTCATGTAGTTGGATCCTCTGCTACTATGAATATAAGTATTTACAAGCATTATGTCTTCCTGGTGAATTGATTATATATGATTACATAATGTCTTTCTTTGTATTTTATAACAGTTTTTACTTAAAATTTATTTTGTCTGATATAAGCATAGCCATCCCTATTCTCATTTGGTTCCCATTTGCTTCATATATATTTCTCCATTCTTTTACTTTCAGCCTAGTCATGTCCTTATATCTAAAGAACATATATGCTCTTTTTAAATAGTATATAATTTGACCTTGTTTTTCACCCATTCATACACTCTATGTCCTTTGACTGGAGAGTTTAAATCATTTATATTTGAAGTAATTGATGATAGAAAAGAACTTTATATTGTCATTTTGTTTATTGTTTTCTGTATGTTGTATAATTATGTTGTCCCTCTTTTCCTCTCACTGCCTTTCTCTGTGGTTTATTTTTATACAATGACAGACTTTGATCCCTTTCTCATTTTCTTTTGTGCATTTTCTACAGGTATTTTCTTTACCGATTATATAAAACATATTATAACTAAAATAATCAATTTTAAACTGATAACAAATTAAGTACAGTGACATAACAACTCTACTTCTTTAAGTCTTCACCACTCCTTTGTTATCAATGTCAAAAATTCATCTTTTTAAAAATATTTTTAACCCATTAACATATTTCATAAGTATATTTTTATAATTTAAGCTCTATATCTGAATTGAAAATGATTTATGTACCACCATTAAAGGATTCTGTATTTATCTATATACTTCCCTTACCAGGGAGAGTTTTATATCCTTTTGTGTTCCTGCCTAGGGTCTTTTATTTTAACTTGAAAGACTTTCTTTAGCAACTCTTGTTAAGGCAAGCCTAGCAGTGATGAGCTCCCTCAGGTTTTATCTGGGAAGTTCCTTATTTTTCCTTCATTTTTGAAGGACAGTTTTGCTCCATTTAGCATTCTTGGTTGGCAAGTGTTGCTTTTTTTTTTTTCTTTCAGCTCTCTGACTGTATCATCCTACTCCCTCTGGCTTGTAATGTTTCTGCTACAAAATCCTCTAATAATTTTATGAAAGAACCCCTGTATATACCAAGACTTTTTTTTTATTGTGATGCTTTCAAGATTCTTTATCTTTGTTTGTGCGTCTCATACATTTATCCTCCTGAGTCAGCTTACCTATGCTATATCACGCCTGCTGCTTAGTTGTGTCCAACACTTTGCAATCCTATGGATGATAGCCCACCAGGATCCTCTGTCCATGATTTTTTCCTGGCAAAAATACTGGAGAGGGTTGCCATTTCCTTCTCTGAGGTCCTTCCAGAGCCAGAGATCAAACCCATGTATTTTGTATCTCTTGCATTGACAGATGGATTCTTTACCGCTGGGCCACCTAGGAAGCCCCATGGGTAAACTGAAAAATGAAACTCCTGGACTTGCAAACCCAAGAGCAAAACCATGGCTTCCTAATCAGTTTATTTCCCAGGAAGCCCTCTCTTAACTGTAAACTGTGAGCTCCTTCCTTTCTCAGTGGAAGCTTCTACATGGACTGTTGGGATCAGAGCTCCAACCCATACAGGCATACTTTTACTTTTAAATTGATCCTGCAAGATAATCAAGCAAAACACTGGATTAACACCTAGACAATGTTTGAGCTCTGTACTAAATAATTTTAAAGCTAGTAGATGGAGTGAGCTGATGAGGAAGACTACGAACAAGTCATGTTCTTCAACTCGGTCAAACTGCTGATGGTCATACAAGTTAACAAGAAGTTAAGCCTGTTCTCATTAAATCGGCTTAAAAGAAATAGAATACTAAAACAAATTAGTAAATCTTGTTTTCTTAATAAACATTGTATCATCTCTGCACAGCTTTGTTACTGGCATTAATAGAATACCTTAAATAATAACCTGTCACAGTGAAACGGATTCACATTCTATATCTATTCACATCTATAATTGATGCCATAGCTGTTTGACACTATTGCTTGAATGAATACAACTTATGTGACTTCACAAACTACAAACACTACTAACATAATAGGTATTAAAATACCTTGAGTGATATGAGCACTAAGACTTAGAGTTGCTCTCATGAATGATAGTATTATTCACTCCAGCCATGGTACTGGAATCTGTACATTAACACCCCTGCAAAGGAAACTGAAAGGATAGAATACTTGTCTATACTAAAGGAACTTCATAAATATAAATTTAATCCTACTGTAATCATTCAACATTGTATATTTTCTTTTAAACTAACTTTCATATCTGGTCTACTCTAACCTCTTCTGTATTCACTTTATGCTATACTTATTGCTAACAGTTAAATTACCATAGGAGCTCTAATTAATTATTTTTTTACTTGCAATGCTAGTGATAGAACCAAAGGCTGATACATACATCAAACAGAAGAAACATAATGGAAACTGTAAACAATTTTATGTAATAACACTGCCGTGCTCCTATACAGTCAAATGGACACTCAAAAGGACGTGATTTTCCTGAATGTTTATTTCAGAAAGTTAGAACTGGATGACTGCAAACAATAAAACTAATAGTATATTAATATATAATAATAATAATATACAGTTGGTTATTCTTTTTCCTATTCTACCACAGCTAACTGACTGGAAGTCAGTTTTAGTAACTACTACTAACATAAGACCCTCACCAATAAGTGAAGATATATAGGAAAATCCATAATAGATCTAAAAACCATCAAAGATAAAAATGATGACAAAAAAATACAGGGACATCTTAGTTGGTATAAGAAACAGGATGATGATGAAAGCAAAGCCAACAATCATGTACAGGCCATGGAAGCCTGTAGCTGTGATGAGTGTTGACTTCTCCTTTATCTGAGGTTGTAAAAAGTGCTTGGTAAAATGCTGAGGTTTGCAGCAGTTCTAACCTCCTGAAGAGACTGCAGTAAAAAGTGTTTCTAGAATATCCTGACGATTTCCATCTACTAGGCCATGGTGAGCTCAAGTAATACATACTCCAGAGGACAGAAGACAGACATGTTGGGAAGTGGGAATGACTTCTACTGCACGTAGGGAGAAAGGGAATGTTGCACAATAGAAACACTGAGTTTTCATGGTCTCACACAAAATTAGACTCACTTATGACTTTGCTTTGAGAGGAGTTCAACTACTCATTGTTAAAGAGAAATGATCCTTTCTTCTCTGAAGATTTGTTAATCATTCAGTTGGGTGTGGTGAATAAAATACTTAAGGATCTAATACATAAAAATGCAATAGGCAAAGCACATAGATTTTTTGCTCCCTTCCTCAAAGGATGGCATATTTTGTATTTGCACTGATTTTATGTCTTGAATTCATGTACAATTATATATTGATATTTTTAGTTGAAATACAATAGGACTAAAAATATTGATATAATACTAATAAATCATGTTGGTATGTGTGGTTGTCACATAGGATTCACAGGAGATTTAAATTCACAGTTGTCAACGTAAACAATTAATGCTATTTAGCTTCTTCATGAATCTATACCATGCATGAAGAGCTTTTCTCAAAATATTTCACTGAGGGAACTACAAGGATGATAGGCATGACACTATGCTTCAACTCATGCATTTCTAAGCATCGCTCACAACACAGATCTGATTTTCAACATTAGGGTTCTTTCAGTGTCCTTGAACAGCATTTGTTTCTCTGTATACAGAAGAAAAAAACTCATGACTATCAAACTTGTTCACATAAAATGAGTGTATGAATTGTTATCTTCCCAACCCAGGGATCAAACCCACATCACTTCCATCTCCAGCACTGGTAGGCAGATTATTTGCTGACTGTGCCACCTAGGAATCAATATACATTTCAATAACCACAGCCATCAGCTTCTCCTGTTCATGACCAGGGTAGAAGAAAGAACACTGGAAGAAGTACTTGTAAGCATTATTATTTAGTCAAGGAACTGTTATACTGGGTACTCCAGTTATTACTGGGACAAGTCAGTTCCTCCGATGATGATGGGTATAACTGAAAAATTATTACAAATTCATGGGATGCGAGGTCTACATGATAAATGTGTTCATCTTACGCTGCTGCTTCAGGTATGCCTACTTCAGCCTGAAGGACTGCACTTAAAGAGATGCCTACTATTCCAGCTCAAGCAACAGACAGTGAAGTGCAGATCATTGTCCTTTGTTGAAAATAATCAGCAGTTTGTCAACATATGTAACATGCCAGAGCAAGCCTTGGGATGGAACTCTAAACACAGGTTAGGCCCTCTTTTTGCCAAGCCCTGCAATAAAATACAAATCAAAAAAAGAAAAATAGCAACAATTCTGTCAGGACTTCCTCACCTTTTCTTTCTGGATGGCAGGAAGCAGACATTGAGGCCAGATGACTTCAGGATTTAATTGTGAGCTAACACTGGAAGGGGTGGAAGCTCATCACTCTAGTAAGAATGTGGCTCAATTAAACTGTTTGACTTTCATTCACTTCATGTACATAGAGTTCTATAATCCTTCGTTAAGGAATTAAATAAGTTATACTTCCTTACACCTTCACAATCACTTGGTTTCACGAATATAAATTCCTAGTTCAGCACTTATACAATGAGTGTTACAGGTAATAATAGTGCAAAAATGATGATGAGCAATGACAGGAAGTTTATTTATTCTGTTTGAATTCTCTATTTTTATACAATCAAGCAGTGAAATATACTTACAGATGTGAATATTTCAGTGGCGTGTATAAATACATGTTGACTAGTGCTATGATAACTCATAGTGTTGGCACAATACTTATCATGGTATTATGTCTTTTTCATATATTCCTTTTGAGATTCTGTTCCATTATATGTTATCATAAGATATGCAATACAGTTTCCTAAACTATACAGTAGGTCCTTGTGGTTTCTTTCATATATAGTACTATGTATTTGTTAATAATTCAAACAAAAACTGGTACACAAATATTCACAGTGACATTATTCACAATAGCCCAAAGGTAGAGCCCACTGAAGTGTCCATCGGTGGGTGAATGAATATGCAACACAGGGTAGATTCAGAAGCTTGAACAGTATTCTACCGTACAAAAAAATAAACTGAAATGGTTCTGCCGCTGTGCAAGACATTACAGAAATTACTGCAAAACTAACACATGGAATAAATATATATTTCAATTCTAATTCATGTTGTGTACCCAAAAGGTTTGGAAAACAGCGCTGAAAAATGCATATTTCTACAGTCATATTCACAACAGCATGATTCACACTAGCCAAAAAACAGAAGCAATCTAAGTGTCCATGGACAGCCAATTCCATAAAAACTGTGGTATACACACAATGGAATACGATTCACCCCTTCAAAGATGGTAATTCTGACAATGCTACAATGTGGACGAACCTTAGGGTCATCATATCAAGTGAAATAAGCCAGACCAAAAAAGAACAAACGTTCTGTGATTCCATTAGTATGAGATATCCAAACAAGTCACATCCAAAGCCAGAAAAAGCAGAAAGTGATTCCCAGGGATCGAAGACAATTCATGTTTCATGGAACCCACCCAATTTCCCTTGGGGAAACTGACTTCCCATGACATCTCCAAAACCAATTAGACAACTAATTGGAAGCCATATCCAGTCAAATGAATGTAAACATAATTTTACAATTTACACCAACCTCACTCAAACTTCTCAACAGACAAAAGGCAAAACTGTATCTATGGTACCTCAGCTTTGCTTAAAACTGTGTATCTACACTACCTCAGTTTTGCTTATGAAATTTAACCAAAAAAAAAAAAACAACACTAAAGTATACCCAAAAAAGGATATAAAATTTATAACATGAACTTTAAAAAATTATAAGTTTAAACTGTGAAAAACTGTATTCACAAAATTTAAACACAAGCCACAGAAAAATATATTTACAAAATACATATTTGATAAAGGATTGTACTCCAACTATACCAAAAAATCTGGAACAAACAACCTCATTTAAAGTGTATAAATCTGAACACCTGGCCAAAGAAAATATACAGATAGTAAATAAGCATATCAAAGATACTCAAAATCATATACCATTAGGAAATTACAAACTAAAACAACAGTGAGGTAGCACTGCACACCTATGAGATCCAGTAAACTCAAAGTGGGCGGGGCTTCTCTGGTAGCTCAGGGGTAAAGGGGGCGGGGCTTCTCTGGTGGCTCAGGGGTAAAGGGGCGGGGCTTCTCTGGTGGCTCAGGGGTAAAGGGGGGGGGGCTTCTCTGGTGGCTCAGGGGTAAAGGGGGCGGGGCTTCTCTGGTGGCTCAGGGGTAAAGGGGCGGGGCTTCTCTGGTGGCTCAGGGGTAAAGGGGCGGGGCTTCTCTGGTGGCTCAGGGGTAAAGACTCTGCCTGACAATGCAAGACACTCAAGTTCCATCCCTTACACAGGAAGATCCCACATGCCACAGAGGAACATAGCTGGATTTTCCCACAGCTAAACAAGGCTCACCTGTGACCTGAGCACTACACATCTAGTACTTAGTAAACAGCTTTGAAAAAGCATCCAGACAAAAACTATCACACAATTATACACAACAGCTCTACTTGTAACAGCTAAAAACTTTCAAATATCAGGATGTCTTCAGGTAGATGACTGTGCAAGCAAATTGGGGTACATCCAAAGTGAAAGGGTGCAAATGCTACCCCAAACTATACCGCTTCAGCATGACAATTAGTTGGACCCAATTAACTTTTTTTTAAGAAGACACATGATCATCTCTGAAACCCAAGTTCAAGACGGCTCTTCTGTGAGTCACATTTACAAGAGAAATCTCATTTCAAAGGAATCCTCAATATAAACCAGATAGAAGGATAACAGTTTTGTGAAACACTTTTTTTAAACAATAGGGAAAGCTAAGACGTAAATCTGTACAACAACCATACCCTTCCTTTCCTTTGGTTTTATTTTTTTAATATTTATCTGTTTTTTTATTTGGCTGAGCCAGGTCAACCTTCGTTGAGGCAAGCCAGATACTTAGCTACAGCATGCAAACTCTTCGTTGTGGCATGGGAGATCTAGTCCTCACATTAGGGATTGAACCCAGGCCTCCTTCTTTGGGAGTGTCCAGTCTTAGCCACTGGACCACCAGGAAGCCCCTGTTTTGTTTTTAGATGAAGATGTGATCTAAGGTGATATCTTGGGCCATTTCAGTCACTGACTCAGTTTCCTGAGTTTCTCCAAAGCATGCACAAGGTACACATTATTAAACTGGTTTGCAAAACAAGTAAAGGTAGTTCATACGACAATACTGTATGGTTACAAATATCTATGTGGTAAATGGCATGCTATTTATTTTTAATTACTATGGGGGAAAAAAAAAGAATGCAGGATCCATACATGTTACAACATGAATAAACATTACAACCACTTTTAGTGAAAAAAATTCATATAGAAAAGGCCACCCAGATCCCATATTCACCATGTCTGCTTTAAATCCATCAAGTTTGTCCAAATAACTGAAAATCTCAGTAACACTCTTAAAGGCGGGGGCGGCGGGGGGGGGGGGGGCGCTGAGGAAAAGGATGGGAAGAAAAGATATATTCATACAACTGAACAATTGATGAAAGGGAAGTGGGGCTGTGGATTACATTATAATGTAGAAACCATATGATTTCCTGATTTTGGAGGTTATGTGCTGGTTCTGCAGGAAAATACATCCATTTTGGATAAAACACACAGAGTATTTTAGATGATGTGGCAAATGCAAGCACTTTTTCCCATTGCTAGGAGTTTTCTGTACATTTTAAATTACTGGAAAGTAAATTATCTTTCAAAACAACCTTGTCAATACCATAAAAGAAAATCAGATTAGACAGGCATGAAACTTTCTTATAGAAGCCAAGACTTACCCAGACGAAGTTCAAGGGAAGCTGGGATGCTCACCGCTCTTGAAGGAGTCCACATGGGATGAAGAAGTACTCTGGGAAGTCTATTAGTAACCACCATGTCTTGAGTCCTCCGGATGACCTATTGCAGGAGAAACAGATTTTACAAATGAAATTTTCCCCATAACTTCACAAAAACTTGTTAAACTACATTCAGTAAAGTTGAATACTTTCAGATCACTGTACAATGATATAAAATAATACAATTTACAATCCAACCAATATACAAAACTCACTTGCATTTCTATACACTAATAACAATGACACAAAAATTAAGAAAATCCCACTTATAACTGCATCAAAAAGAATAAAACATCTAGCAACAAACTTAATCAAGGACATAAAACACCAGTAATCAGAAAGCTAGAAAGTACTGTTAAAGAAATCAAAGAAAACACAAATAAACAGAAAACTATTCCACGCTCATGCACTGCAACACTGAGGAATTAAAATGTCCATTCCAACCAAAGCCATCAACAAATACACTGACTACAATCACAAAATAATATGCAATGGCATTTTTCACAGAAATAGAAATATTCCTAATATTAGGCTGCTAATATTGAACAGGACCGTAAGCAGCCAAAAAGACTCTGAGAAAGAAGAACACAGCTGGACGCATCTTCCTCTCCGACTTCAAACTACATCACGGAGCGGTAGGAAGCACCACAGTGAGGAACTGGCACTAACACAGACACGTGGACTCGAGGAAGGCATAGAGAGCCCAGGAGTGAACCCACATGTATGCGGTCAGTTCATGAACATCAAACCAGGAACGAGCGAAGAGGAAAGGACAGTCTTCTCAAGAAACAGTGTCAGGAAAACTGGCCACCTGCACTGAAGAACATCACTGGTCATCCTCCAGATCATCTAAAAGAAATCTAACTGAAAACCCGCTGTTTTGCACATGGAGCTCTCCCCCCGCGCCCTGAGTCCCCTGAGATGGCCCTCCGGTCAGCACTCAGCTGGACACAGGAAACGTCTACTTTGTCCTCATTTTTCCCTCCTGCAGCGCCTCCCTGCTGGGGCACTGAGGCGAGCCCGCTCCTCTCAGCCTGGACGCAGCCCCGTTTCCAGAAGCCCGAGCCCTGACGGCCCTGAGGAGAGAAAGCTCCCGCCAGCTGCTCACCCAGCCCAGTCTGAGGGCAGAGAGTCCTGCGCCCGCGGGTCAGAGGGGGCTTTGGCGCCCCCTGCGGGCCGCCGGAGAAGAGCGGGCAGCCCCGCGCTCACACAGCCCAGAGGGCTCACCCAGAAGCAGCTCTGCGGGAGCACTCAGACTGGAAGCCCAAACCCAAATGGAGCCGAATAGCTCCACGACCCTCCTCAAAACACGGTAAGGAACAGTCAGAGCCTGCATGGAATGCGGCCATAAAAAGGATCACATTTGAGGCACTTGTAATGAAGTGGATGAACCTAGAGCGTATGAAACAGGGAAGTCAGTCAGAAAGAGAAAAACCTGGACTCTAGAAGGATGGTCCTGATGAATCTGTTCACGGAGCAGCAGTGGAGATGCAGACATAGGGAACAGACTTACGGACAAGGGTGGGCAACGAGAGGGAGAGGGTGAGGTGAACGGGGAGAGCAGCACGGATGCGTGGACACCAACCTTGGTAACTAGACAACCACTGGGAATTTGCTGTCTGCCTCAGGGAACTCAAACTGGGGCTCTCTGAGAGCCTAGGGAGGTGGGAATGGGCGGGACGTGGGAGGGAGATTCAAGAGCGAGGGACCACACGCACCCCTACGGTACATTCATGTTGATGTATGACCAATCAAACCAATATTGTAAAGCAATGATCAATCAACTAAAAATAAACAACTTTAAAAAAAAAAAAGATGGAATGAAATGAACGTAAACACAAGCTTTGCAACACTGTAATTCCATTTAAAAAACTATAAACATATTAGAAAACAACAAAAGATCTACAAGACCTTTGGTCTGGTGATCAGTTCTAACACACAACAAAAAAGCCATCTTACCAAATTATTAATATAAATTATTGAAAACACTGACTTCTATAATTTTATACATTTACTTTGTGGAGGACCTTACTCGAGAGAACCAAAAGACAAACGGTTAAATGAACCACTGACCACCCACCCTTGCCAGGCAACAGAGAAGAGAAAACACTTGCAGCAGTCATCTTACAACAGGAGGTCCTGGTAAGGAACAAGGAACTAACAAGCTACCACCAACCAGGATTCTGGAGAGGTCAAAAAGAGATGGGAGACTCCAGTCCAGAGGTCCTACCAACTTCCCAGCATCCTCCTCGCTGGAATCCATTTCGGCTGAGTGATGCATGTGCCCACAGGAAGGATCCCAATTCAGAATGACTGGCAAGAGACAAACCAGAAACTATAAAACCTGAGACTGTGAGGCACGTGGCAGAGCAGTTCTCTCCGTTTCCCTCACCCCCTGCCCTCCGCCCCGGCAGCCCCTCCCAATAGTCTCTCGCTTGGACAGCACTCCTCTCCTCAGACGATTCATTTCCAAGTGTCAGACAAGAACCCACTCTCAAGCCCTGGGAAGGGAATCCCCTTTTCTTCATCAAAACCACAATCCAGGAGAAAATAACTTCAAAATGCTATCTTGCAGAGAAGGAAATGGCAGCCCCTCCAGCATTCTGGCCTCAGAAATCCCAGGGACAGAGGAGCTTGGTGGGCTACAGTCCAACAGCAGGGCATTTCTGAGGGGAGGAAACAGTCCCAGGGAAGCTGAGGCACTCGCCAAAGGCCCCAGAGCTTTTGATAGCACAGCCAGAACTGTGGCTGTGGATTTCCAGGTGCCAGGCCTCTTGATCCTGGCCTCTTTCACCAGATACATGTGTGGAAAACTAGAATCGAGAATATGCCCTGGTGGCTCCGTGGTAAACACTCTGCCTGCCAGTGCTGGAGATGCAGGTGTGATCCCTGGGATGGGAAGATCCCACATGCTATGGAGCCCGTGTGCCACAACTGCGGAGCCTGTGCTCTGGAGCCTGGAAGCCACAACGCCGAGCTGACATACTGCAACTACTGAAGCCCGTGAGCCTGTGCCCCACACGAGAGGAGCCGCTGCAGTGAGAAACCCGCACACCACTAGTTATAGCCCACGCTCACCCAAACTAGGGAAAAGCCCACACACGAAGACCCAACACAGCCAAAAATAAATACAATCGTTTTCCTAAAAAAATGCATGTCTGACAAAGAATCTGCACTCAAATTGTCCAAGAATGCTAGAGCAAACAAGTCCATTCATAACTGGTAAAGACTGAAATAGACACCTGGCCACGGAGGGTATACTGAGAGTAAACTATCATACAAAAACATACTCAAGATACTGGTGGAATGCATGCACAGCCCCCTTTGGAAGACAGTCTGACAGTTTTTTCAGTAACCACATGGGACAAGCACTGAATTCTATACATGACAAGTGGTGGAAGCCAGGTATCTTACCACTGGAATGGGAAGTTACAGATAAACAAAAGGAAAGGTTACAATATCTATGGAGACATCATCACACACTACCTTTAACTGAATATGTTCAAAGGTAAGTTGGAATACATGTATATATTTCCATGTATTGTCAGCTGAGCAAATTTAGCTCCTACATGTATGTTTTAAATATCATTCTCTAATAAAAGGGAACAGGAAACGTCCTTGGTGGCCCGGTGGTAAAGAATCTGCCTACCAATGCAAGGAACACAGGTTCAATCCCTGGTCCTAGACGATTTCACATGCCCGGGGGCAACTAAGCCCCCATACAACTATTGAGGCTTGCATGCTCCAGAGCCCAAGTTCTGCAACCAGAGAAAGCGCTGCAATAAGAAGCCATGGCACAGCACCTAGAGGGTAGCCTCTGCTCACTACAACTAGACAAACTAGCAATAAAGACCCAGCATAGTCAAAAATAATTCAATGTTTAAAAAAAATGGACAGAAGTTCTTTGAAGAAATGACTGAGACTAGGGGTGAGACAGTAAATATATGAGCCAGGGTAATCTTAAATTATGAGAAAGTAAAGAAAGTAAAGACAACTATCAAGCTGTCCAAACTGATAAAAAATGAATGATTACACAGTTTTTATCTGTATACACTAGCAAATAACAATCTGAAAAGGAATTTAAAAAAACAATTCCCTTTCAATAATGTCAACATTAATAAAATACTTTGCCATGGATATAATGAGGATGACAAGACTGGCACACTGAAAATTATACACGATTGCTGAAAAATATCCTAAATACATGTACAGATATTCCATAGCAATGGAAAGACTCAGGATAGCAATACCATGGAATGCATCTTCAATCTGAAATGAAGATTCAATGTGAATTACAAAAGGCTGAAAGGTTGTTGCTAGACCATGAAAGATGCCAGGATTCTTGGCCTCCAGAGAAGAATTCAATTCAGGGCCAGTGATGAAGCTTGATCACTCAGAGCTTTTGTGTCATAAAGTTTTATTACAGTATAAAAGAGATAGAGAAAGCTGCTGACATAGACTACCCCCTGCTAGTCTTCAGCCAGATGTTATACAGCCACTAGCAGTCTGCTAATGAAAGAAAGGCAATGTCTCAGAGAATGGCACCAGGCCCCTCACCCATAACATGCATTGAGATAACATTGGCAGCAGGTGAGTCATCCCGGGCCATAAAATGATTGACATGAATCTTGGAAAAAGGCAGATTTCTAAGCAAATATATAGTTTCATTAACATAGATTAGGAGAACAAGGTGTGAGTAAAACATACTGGTTTGTCAAGTTGGTTCTGAGCCTTTAGGAGGAACCGACTTGAAGACAGAATCTAGGGTAAATACATAGTACATTAACATAGCTTAAGACAAACATTTCCCTAAGAAAAATGCATTGTTTAGCTCAAGGTTTGAGAAAAGTTAAATTCAGGTGGAGCCAGGAGTCATCATGGCAACACAGAATTTTAAGAGAAACCTCTTTTTAAATTTGTATGGAGAAGGGGAAAAAATGTAACACTAGTTTGCTTCTCTGCCTCTTAAGAGAGAGATAAAAAAACATCTGACACTTGCAGCCTATTTTATCTGTCCGGAGACCCCTGGCTTTCCTGCCTGTTACCCTCTGGAGGCCTTTAGGAAGCAATACACAAGCTGACCCTAACATACATGTGTAATGACAACGGACTCCAAGGAGCCAAAACAATCACACGAGTCTGCAGCTCAAAGGCCCTCTGGTATGCTGTGCTAAGTCACTTCAGTCACATCCGACTGTCAGAGCCCGCCAGGCTCCTCTGTCCACGGGAATTTTCCAGGCAGGAATACTGGAGTGGGTTGCCATGCCCTCCTCCAGGGGATCTTCCCAATCCAGGGATCGAATTCCTGCATTGGCAGGTAGGTTCTTTACCACTAGCACCACCTGGGGCAAAAGTGCCTAAATGGAGAACACGGAAACCCAGTTAGGGGAAGGGACTCAGAGAAAAGGAAGTGAGGGAAGGAGATTCTTAGTCACATTCAGAGAAGCCCAGCAGGTAGTTCTGCAAGTGGAAGAGGAGGAGGAAGCAGGCTGGAGCTGTGCAGAAGATGAAAGAGGGAACTAAAGCAGGGGCCAACCTCTAGGATCTAATGCCTGATGATCTGAGGTGGAGCTGATGAAATAATAATAGAAATAAGTGTTTGGTCACTCAACCATGTCCAACCCTTTGTGACCCTATGGACTGTAGCCCAAAACACTCCTCAGTTCACTGAATTCTTCAGGCAAGAATACTGGAGTGGGTTGTCATTTCCTTCTCCAAGAGATCTTCCAGACCCAGGGATTGTACCCAGGTCTCCTGCATTGCAGGCAGACTCTTTACCAATGGAGCCACCAGGGAACAGAAATAGAAATAGAGTGCACAATAAATGGACTGCACTTGAAACATCCCCTAACCTTCCCCCACCCCTGTCTGTCAAAAAACTGTCTTCCAAAAAAAACTCCCGAGGTCAAGGAAGGACCTTCGAGTGTACTCGGCTGTCCCAGGTTGCTGGCTTAGGGAGATGCTGAAGCAGGGGTGTCCTAGGAGGTAGAACCTCCCTTGCGTGGGGAGTCCCTGGCCCTGCGGGATTTGCCTAGGGGTCTAGTCTGGGAAATTCTTACACATCAGGAGATGGCTCCGAGCTGGATTTCCACAAACAAGAACATCCACGCAAAGGACAAGCCTGCTGAGCTCTGTGCCCATCAGCCACAGGAAGAGACTGCCGCCCGACAGCCAGCAGCATTTACAAGTGACCTCCTAAGGCCTTCGCCAAACTACAGGGGCACCTCTGAATTTTCTGTTTCCCTCACTTTTCTGACTCTTTTCTTAAAAAAAAACGCACATTTCTTCATAGAATACCACAGTGGAAGGAAAATAGGCCTTCAATTTTTAGACCTCAATTTGCAAAAACTTTGGAGCTTTTTTAATTAAAGCACCACATAATTTAAAATTTTTACACGTTCTGATTATTCAGTTCCAAAACACCACACTTATTGCACAGGGTCCCCATGGAAAGACCCTCTCTCAGCAGGACAGCCACAGATTCCACCATGAAAGGGCACCAAGGTGCCCTCCTCCCTTCTTTTCTGCCTGGGTGGCCAAGGTTTTTAAATCCATGCACCCTACTAAGGTTCTAGGGTGCAATTGGCGGACCCTTCCCTTTCCCATCCCAGCAGGTGATTAAGGGCCCGCTGGACTGCAAAGTGCCAGAAGCAGGGCTGGGCCAGCCGGCCAGACTAAGGGTTGTGGAGTCCCAGCAGGTGAAACCACCAGGCAGGATAAATCCCTTGGACTTCCTGGGGACCTCGCTGCAGGCACTAGGCTGCTTGGAAAAACCGCGCGGGTCTGAACTTTATGCGAAGGGGTAAAGTGGTAAAGGCCTTGACCCCAATGGCGAGGCCTTTCTGCGACCGCCAAGTTAGGGGGCTCCGACACTGTGCCAACAGAGAGGGCGGAATACGTGGTTCCCCGCTCCACCCTGCACCACCGAGCCCCAGTTCCCTTACGTGTGGTCCGTACCCCTCCGCTCCACTCACTGGATGCCGATGGATGGGGACCCAAGAGCCCACGAAATGGGTGTTCCCTGGTGCAATGGAGACCCTTGAGACCTGGAACCCACTGCCTAGGAGCTCAGAGGAGGCGCGCTCCGCTCCCAACGCGGGCCAGGTGTGCTCCGCCCATACGCCCACTTCCAGGAGAGGCCTGCGGGCCTCGCTACTGCTGCCAGGTGAAATCCATCCAGGAGCAAATCCACCCCACCAAGACAACCAAGCTTTTTATCAGCTGTGAAGTGAAGTCACTCAGTCGTGTCCGATTCTTCCTGACCCCATGGACTGTAGCCTACCAGGCTCCTCCGTACATGGAATTTTCCAGGCAAGAGTACTGGAGTGGGTTGCCATTTCCTTCTCCAAGGGAACTTCCCAACCCAGGGATCGAACCGGGCCTCCCGCACTGCAGGCAGACGCTTTACCATCTGAGCCACCAGGGAAGCCCCACGCTAGGTACCTGGAAAAGGGGAGGCGGGCGAGGCCCACGGCGCGCCCCAGGGGCCATCAACCGGACTTCGACCACCACCGCCCGCCCACAGGCTTCGGCGCTGCCGGCCCGTGACGCATGGGGGCCCTACCGTGCCCTGGTCGACCGCCGCCCGGAGGTCCCCGCCGATGCCAGACGACCATCCCCAGATCCCCCTGTAACGGGGCAGAGCCCTCCCCCACCACCTCGCACACCCTTACGGCTGCCCCCCCGCCCGGACCCCGTTCTCTCCCCTCAACCACCGGGACCCCTACCCGCGCCCGCGTCCCAGGCACCCTTCTCCCCCCACCACCAAGGGCAGAGGGAAGGGGCTCCGACGGGAAGCGTGGCGCCAAGCGGGCAGGGGACACGACAGAGGTGAGAGGGCGAGAGGACCGGACAAGACAGCCGCGGGAGGCGTGGGGTGGGGGGGTGGGGGATTGGAAGCAAGCCCCGAGGCTCGGAGGGCGTGGGGAGGCGCCTGGCGACCGCGCGGCAGGCCCTGCGCAGCGGACGACCGACGACCGGCCGAGGCAGACCTGTCCAGGGCCAGCGGCGGGAGGCGACGGGCAGGCACGCGGCCCCGCGGCGAGGAGCCGCCACCCATCAGGCCGCACAGCCCGCGAGACGCGACCCGAGGATCCGCGCCGTGTGGTCGGTGGCCGGGGGGAAGGCAGTTGTGACTGGCGCCACGGGCAAAGGCGCGTGGGGTGGGGTGGGGGCGCGCTGAGCACCTCCCCCCCGACCCCCGCCACCCCAACCCTCGGACCCAACCTCGAGGGAACGTGGCGGGGAGGTCGGGCGGAAGAGGGACACAGGAGACGACGCCACCGGGCACGGGGGCAAGAGTGGCGGGGCGCCCGGCTGGGGATGGAGGCGCTGAGGGGCCGGCGGGGCGGGCGGGAAGGCGGAGGAGAGCCGTCTTTCCCACCCGACCCCCACTCTGCACGCCGCCCCACACCTCGCGCTGCTCCTCATCCCCTACCTCCGGAAAGGCCACCGGACCCGACGGCCCGCCCGGGGCGTGCCGCCTTCCAGACGTCCTTCCCTCCCTTCCTTCCCATCCCGCGCCCCTCGGGTGGAGGAGAGGCTCACGAGCCGGGCGGCGCAGGGCGAGGCGAGGCGAGGCCACAGTGCAGCTCTCCAGCTTCCTGAGCCGACCACGTTAATGATCCTTCCGCAGATTCAACTAGGTAAACCTTGTCAGCTGATCTGTCTATAATTCAGGGATAAAACTATGACTACAGAAAGGCAAGATGACCTGACCTAGGATGGCCATGATATTCTATAGAACCAGAGAAAATTGGTTAAAATAAAAAAAAATTTTTTTTCTTGGAAACTGTAAAGCTGGTTCTTTTGCATATGCAATTAAAAACAATTAGCTTATTAAAAAGGCCTGCCTAGGGCAAAGCTTGAAGTTAACCCTTTCCTTGAAAAACACTGCCCACTTTGCCTGAGACCTCAGCCTTGGGCAAATGAGAACTTCAAGCGCCGCCCCCCCCCCCCCCGCGCGCCCCAAAAAAAGGAGGTCAAAGAGATATTTTAAATCTTAGGCGGAAAACTAGAAGATCTCTGTCTGTGTGGATTTATGTATGTCTCAGTGTGAGTCTTCTGTTTTTTTATAATATTGCTGAAGTTGGGAGTTCTTATTTAAATAATCTAAAGAAAAGGAAGCCCTTACAAATCAAACAGTTCTAACTACAAGAAAAAATTGACCTGAGTGATTTTTAGATTCATGTGAACTGGGAAATAGTCAATATTAAATACTAGTATTTTTTTTCCACAACTCTAATATAGACATGCCTAAGAGTCATTAACATTAAGCATAAAATTTTCATAGTGCCTAGGTTTATTATAAGTTAAGTATTGCTATATTGTTATATCTGTCACAAGCTTGTCAACAAAGAAAGTACCTCTAAATACAAACCAAAAAAACTCCTTAACAAATGTAAATGCAATATGAGCTTTTAGATAAACTATTAAAAATAATTATACTTTAAAATATCTGTCTATAATAGTCGCACTGGGAAGACCCAGAGGGATGGGGTGGGGAGGGAGGTGGGAGGGGGGATCAGGATGGGGAATACATGTAAATCCATGGCTGATTCATGTCAATGTATGGCAAAAACCACTACAATATTGTAATTAGCCTCCAACTAATAAAAATAAATGGAAATATATATATATATGTCTATAATAGTCTCTATTGAAGGCAGAGGAGAAGGGGACAACAGAGGATAAGATGGTTGGATGGCATCACTAACTCAATGGACATGAGTTTGAGCAAGCCCCGGGAGTTGGTGATGGACAGGAAAGCCTGGCAGCCTGCAGTCCATGGGGTCACAGGACATGGAACAACAGACTGGTTCCAAATAGGAAAAGGAATATGTCAAGGCTGTATATTGTCACCCTGCTTATTTAACTTATATGCAGAGTACATCATGAGAAACGCTGGGCTGGATGAAACCCAAGCTGGAATCGAGATTGCTAGGAGAAATATCAATACCCTCAGATATACAGATGACACCACCCTTATGGCAGAAAGGGAAGAAGAACTAAAGAGCCTCTTGATGAAAGTGAAAGAAGAGAGTGTAAAAGCTACCATAAAGCTCAACATTCAGAAAACTAAGATCATTGCATCTGGCCTCATCACTTCATGGCAAATAGATGGGAAAACAGTGGAAACAGCAGCAGACTTTATTTGGGGGGGCTCAGAAATCACTGCAGATGGTGACTGCAGCCATGAAATTAAAAGATGCTTGCTACTGCTGCTGCTAAGTCACTTCAGTCGTGTCTGACTCTATGCAACCCCATAGACAGCAGCCCACCAGGCTCTGCCATCCCTGGGATTCTCCAGGCAAGAACACTGGAGTGGGTTGCCATTTCCTTCTCCAATGCATGAAAGTGAAAAGTGAAACTGAAGTCGCTCAGTTGGGTCTGACTCTTAGCGACCCCATGGACTGCAGCCTACCAGGCTCCTCTGTCCATGGGATTTTCCTGGCAAGAGTACTGGAGTGGGTCGGCATTGCCTTCTCCGAAAAGATGCTTACGACTTGGAAAGAAAGTGATGACCAAACTAGACAGCATATTAAAAAAGCAGAGACGTTACTGTGCCAACAAAGATCCATCTAGTTAAGGCTATGGTTTATCCATGTGTCATGTATGGATGTGAAAGTTGGACTATAAAGAAAGTTGACCACCAAAGATTTGATGCTTTTGAACTGTGGTGTTGGAGAACACGATTGAAGGTCGCTTAGACTACAAGGAGACCCAACCACTCCATCCTAAAGGAAATCAGGCCTGAATATACATTGGAAGGACTAATATGAACCTGAAACTCCAATACTTTGGCCACTTGATGCGAAGAGCTCACTCATTTGGATGTCACTTTGATTCCCCTGTGAGTGTGGGAGCCCAACTTAGGCGCAGGGCCTCAGGGGCTATTGCCACTGAATAATGACGTTAAAGCAAGTCTGTTCCAGCCCTCTGTGACTCTCAGCACACAAGAGGCTGGGAAAGCTATATATCTTGGAGGAAAGAAAGGCAGGCGACAGAATGTGTTTTCAGGGCTCTCCTCGCAGCAGGGGTTTGGCTCCTCAGAGGTCGGACCTCCAAGCCTGCTCCAAGGGCCTCAATTCCCAAGTAAGGGCTGTGTGTCACCCTGCACATTCCCAGCCTTGCAAACGCATTTCTAGGTCAACACAGTACTGCCCAGGGGGAAGGAGCCTGCGGGAGTGTGTCTGAGGGGGCCAGGTGCCATGCTGGGGTCACATGGCCGAGGGCACCTGGCACCTCCAACGGGACCCCAGCAAAGGGTGGTGGCCCAGCACATAGCTTGCAAAAAACCGAAGCAGGTAGCAAAGCTAGCTCTGGCAGAAGGAAGCAAACAGCCATGGGAGGCCTTTGCAAGCAGTTGCTGGACCACCCTGCATTAGGGATCCCCTGGCAAAAAAAGCCAGTTTGGGCCCCAGGTCCAGGCTCCAGGTCGGCGCCCAGGGTGTTCTGCCCACAGAAGCTGAGCACAGTGCAGATCGGCCTAGGCTCAAGAGCTCTCTCCTGCAGAGCAAACGTGACGGAAGAGCCGTTGGAGGTTGGCTGGACATTCCCTGGGAGTGTGGGAGCCTCCCTGGGCGCGGGGCCCCAGGGGCCAATGCCACTGCAAAATGACCTCCCAGTCAGGGCTTCCTAGCCAGGGGTGACTCTCAGCCCGCAGGCAGCTGGGGATGCTATCTTCCTGGGAGGCAGGAAAGGCAGCCCCAGAGAGTTGGTTTTCAGGCCTCTGTCACGCAGCCAGTCTGTGGCTCCTCAGACGCCAGACCTCCGGGCCTGCTCCAGGGCCTCAATTCCTGAGTCAGGCCTGGGTGTCTGCCTGCAGTCTGCAAGCCTTGCAAACACATTCCTAGGTCAGCGCAGTCCTGCCCATGGGGAATGAGGCTGTGGGAGTGTGTCTGAGGTGGCCAGGTGCTATGCTGGGGTCACCTGGCCTAGCCACCTGGCACCACCCATGTGTCCCCGGCGAGTGGTGGCAGGCCAGCCCCTGGCATGCCCAATGCCGGAGTGGGGAGCAAAGCTAGCTCTGGCAGAAGAAGCAAACAGCCACGGGAGGCCTTTGGAAGCAGATACTGAGCCGCTCCGCGTTAGGGCTCCCTGGGAGAAAAATGCCAATTGGGGCCCCTAGGTCCGGGCTCCAGGTGGGCGCCCAAGGTGTTCTGCCGGCAGGTGCAGAAAGGCCTAGGCTTGCGAGCTCTCTCCTGCAGAGCAAACGTGACGGAACAGCCGTGTGGGGGTTGCCTGGACGTTCCCTGGGAGTGTGGGAGCCCTCCCCAGGCGCGGTGCCCCAGGGGCCATTGCCACTGCCAACTGACCTCCCAGCCAGCGCTTCCCAGCCGAGGGTGACTCTCAGCCTGCAGGCGGCTGGGAACACTATCGTCCTTGGAGGCAGGAAAGGCAGCCCCAGAGAGTGGGTTTTCAGGCCTCTATCGCACATCCAGTGTGTGGATCATCAGACACCAGGCCTCCGGGCCTGCTCCCAGGGCCTCAAATCCCAAGTCAGGCCAGGTGTCTGCCTGCACTCTGCGAACCTAGCAAACACCTTCCTAGGTCAGTGCAGTCCTGCCCACGGGGAAGGAGGCAGCATGAGTGCATCTGAGGGGGCGAGTGCCATGCCGGGGTCACCTGGCCGAGGACACCTGGCACCTCCCATGGGCCCCCAGCGAGGCGTGGTGGGCCGGCCCCTGGCGTGCCCAGTGCCGGAGCGGGGAGCAAAGCTAGCTCTGCCAGAAGAAGCAAACAGCCACGGGAGGCCTTTGGAAGCACCTGCTGGGCCGCCCCAAGTCAGGGCTCCCCAGGCGAAAAATGCCAGTTGGGGTCCCTAGGCCTGGGCTCCAGGTGGGCGCCCAGGGTGTTAGGAAATGCCAAAGAATGTTCAAGTTCAGTTCAGTGCAGTCGCTCAGTCATGTCCGACTCTTTGCGGTAGTTTAAGCATTCTTTGGCATTGCCTTTCTTTGGGATTGGAATGAAAACTGACCTTTTCCAGTCCTGTGGCCCCTGCTGAGTTTTCCAAATTTGCTGACATATTGAGTGCAGCACGTTCACAGCATCATCTTTTAGGATTTGAAATAGCTCACCTGGAATCCCATAACAATTGCACTCATTTCACATGCTAACAAAGTAATGCTCAAAATTCTCTAAGCCAGGCTTCAACAGTACATGACCCATGAATGTCCAGATGTTCAAGTTGAATTTGGAAAAGGTAGAGGAACCAAAGATCAAATTGCCAACATCTGTTGGATCATCAAAAAAGCAACAGAGATCCAGAAAAGTATCTACTTCTGCTTTATTGACCACACCAAAGCCTTTGACTGTGTGGATCATAACAAACTGTGGAAAATTCTTAAACAGATGGGAATACCAGACCACCTGACCCGCCTCCTGAGAAATCTGTATGCAGGTCAAGAATCAACAGTTAGAACTGGACATGGAACAACAGACGGGTTCCAAATCAGGGAAGGAGTATGTCAAGGCTGCATACCATCACCCTGCTTATTTAACTTACATGCAGAGTACATCATGAGAAACACTGGGCTGGATGAAGCACAAGCTGGAATCAAGATTGCCGGGAGAAATATCAATAACCTCAGATATGCAGATGACACCACCCTTATGGCAGAGAATGAAAAGGAACTAAAAAGCCTCTTGATGAAAGTGAAACAGGAGAGTGAAAAAGTTGGCTTAAAGCTTAACATTCAAAAAACTAAGATCATGGCATCTGGTCCCATCACTTCATATCAAATAGATGGGGAGGCAGTGGAAACAGTGTCAGCCTTTATTTTGGGGGTCTCCAAAATCACTGCAGATGGTGACTGCAGCCATGAAATTAAAAGATACTTACTCCTTGGAAAGAAAGTTATGACCAACCTAGACAGCATATTAAAAAGCAGAGACATTACTTTGCTGACAAAGGTCCATCTACTCAAAGCTATGGTTTTTCCAGTAGTCATGTATGGATGTGAGAGTTGGACTATAAAGAAAACTGAGCACTGAAGAATTGATGCTTTTGAACTGTGGTGTTGGAGAAGACTCTTAAGAGTCCCTTGGACTGCAAGGAGATCCAACCAGTCCATCCTAAAGGAAATAAGTCCTGAATAGTTACTGGAAGGACAGATGCTGAAGCTGAAGTTCCAATATTTTGGCCACCTATTGCAAAGAACTGACTCATTTGAAAAGACCCTGATGTTGGGAAAGATTGAAGGCAGGAGGAGAAGGGGATGATAGAGGATGAGATGGTTGGATGGCATCACTGACTCAATGGACATGAGTTTGAGCAAGCTCTGGGAGTTGGTGATGGACAGGGAAGCCTGGCATGCTGCAGTCCATGGGGTCACAAAGTGTTGGACACAATTGAGAGACTGAACTGAACTGAAGCTCTTCCTAACTAAGGTCTTGATGATGACTCTACCTAAGACCCAGACACTGTCATTAATAACCTAACTCTTTCCCTATGTAACACCCTAATTGTGGCCCTAACTCAGGACCTGACAATGGTCCTATTTCTCTGATCCTGTTCCTTGGTAACCTCAAGAACCTCCTCCTCACAAAGGCCCTGACACTGTCAATAATGACCTGACTTTTTCCCTAAGTAACACCCCGATTTTGTCACTAACTATTGCCCTGACACTGGTTCTAACTACAGCCCTGATGCTGGTCCTATGGAAAGCCCTGAGATATCCCTAAGGAACAACCTTACCTGAAGCCTTGACACTGTCCCTAGCGTAGGCCTTGATGCTGTCCCTTACAGTCTATGCTGTCACTAAATATCCCTCTGATTCTGTCCATAACCAAGGCCCTAAATATGTCCCTAATAAAGTCTCTGAAGTGTCCTAATGAACAGCCTTAACTGACTCATGCTAAGGCCATCAAGTTATCTCTGAGGTCCTGACACTGTCTCTAAGGCCCTGATGCTGGCTCTAATGGCCTGACACTGACCCTTACTAAGTCCTTGCCCAGGAGTTGACCCAAGCTGCTGGGACAAATGTTTTCCTCCTCTCTCGCCAGCTGCCGGCCATGGTCATTCTGAGATTCTGTGATGCGGTGGTCCCACATAGGGTGTGCCTGAGGAGGCTTACCTGCTGGAGGATGGTCACGGCCATTAAGACATTCTGTGATGTGGTGGTCCCACATAGGATGTGCCTGAGGAGGCCTACCTGCCGGAGGACGGTCACGGCCATTCTGAGGTTCTGTGATGCGGTGGTCCCACATAGGGTGTGCCTGAGGAGGCTTACCTGCCGGAGGACGGTCACGACCATTCTGAGGTTCTGTGATGTGGTGGTCACACATAGGCTATGCCTGAGGAGGCTTACCTGCCGGAGGACGGTCATGGCCATTAAGACATTCTGTGATGTGGTGGTCACACATAGGGTGTGCCTGAGGAGGCTAACCTGCCAGAGGACGGTCAAGGCCATTCTGAGATTCTGTGATGTGGTGGTCCCCCATGAGTGTGCCTGAGGAGGCTTACCTGCCGGAGGATGGTCATGGCCATTCTGAGAGTCTGTGATGCGGTGGTCCCACACAGGGTGTGCCTGAGGAGGCTTACCTGCCGGAGGACGGTCACGGCCATCTGAGATTCTGTGATGCGGTGGTCCCACAAAGGTGTGCCTGAGGAGGCTAACCTGCCGGAGGATGGTCATGGCCATTCTGAGATTCTGTAATGTGGCGGCCCCACATAGGGTGTGCCTGAGGAGGCTAACCTGCCGGAGGATGGTCATGGCCATTCTGAGATTCTGTAATGTGGCGGCCCCACATAGGGTGTGCCTGAGGAGGCTTACCAGCCGGAGGACGATCATGACCATCCCACCCTCCAAGGGACAGTGGCTCAGGGTGGGAATCTCTTAGCCAGTGTTTGACCTCAGGTTCAGTGTCGCTATTTGTTGTAAAAACCTTGGAGTTACTTCAGTAACATTCTAAATGGATCTCCCCCTTGGCATATTTATAAGATAAATTTTTACTGAATTAAAAATCAAGAACAACATTATTAGAATGAGCAGGAAGACAAAGGATGCCCCCCAATGATCTATTACTTAGAAGATTTTACAGTTCTCATCAGAAAACACTCACTCTCATCACCCTCTAGGCATCAGCACGAGATAGGAATCATCTGCATTCTTTATTTATCCCTCTGAATCTTTCAGAACCTTTCCTTCAGGAGAAATCTCTGGGCTCTTCAGGAACTGTGAGTGGTGATGTCAGGTAAATCTGAGACTGAAAAGCAAGAGGAAAAGAGAAGGTGAGGAGATGAGAATTCTTGATGGAGAAGCAGGGGCATCCACGTTCAAAGTCAACCTGAGAGTCTGAATTAGTATCCAATGAAGGGAAGGGCCACCAGGACCTGGCCCCACTGGCCTTGTCACCTGCTGTGGGGACTGGAGACACCCAAACTGCCCTGGCCACTTTCAGAGAAATAAAGAAGGTAGGAGAACACCAAGGGAGCCACATTGGAGAAGGTCACTGCTATGAAGTAAGATGTACTTTTCCAGAAAGTGAAGGATGATCCCTTGGTTGTCAAAGACTTGCAAAGATTCCGTGTTGTTTTGGAGACGTGTTGAAGCCTCCAGTCTTTGAGGGCAGTTATGAGAAGGAACTGTGCTCAAAACCATCCAGCACTCACTCCTTGATGGTGCTGAGGATGACCAGTGTCCAGCCCAAGGGTGTTGTGGGCCTAAAACCCCCTTATCATCTGGGATGGGAGGGGCCCCACGGGCACCCCACTGGGCCAGCGGGGTCTCGGCTTGTAGGCTACAGACCTTTTTCAGGTATATGATCTGCAAACATCTTGTGCCATTTTGGATGGCAGATCTTTTTCCTTATTCCTTTTGTGCACAACACCTTTTGTTTTGAAGAAGTCTAATTCATCTCTTTTGTCTTTTTTTGTTTGTGGTTTTGGTAGCAGATCTAAGAAATCATGGCCAAATACAAAGTCATAAAGTTTTTCTCTCATGTTTTCTTCTATGGGGTATATAATTTTGGTTCTTACATCTAGGCCTTTGATCCATTTTGAGTTGATTTTGAATAGTGAGGGAAGTAGGGGTCCAACTTTGTTCTTTTGCATGTGGGATCTGGTTGTCCCAGCACCTGTATTAATTGTTTGGGAAAATATCTGCAAATGATGCCACCAAAAACGTCTAATTTCCAAAATACACAAACAGCACATGCATCTAAAACAAATAAACAAATAAATAATGGGCAGGTATAAATAGACATTTCTCCAAAGAAGACATACAGATGATCAACAGGCACATAAAAAGACACTTCACACTGCTAATTATTAAAGCAATGCAAATCAAAACCACAATGAGGTATCACCTGATAGTCATCAGAATGGCATCAATAAAATGTCTACAAATAACAAATGCTGGTGAGGGGGTGGAGAAAGCGAAATCTCATACACTGTTGGTGGGAGTTGATGCAGCCACTGTGGAAAACAGTATGGAGGATCCTCAAAAAACTAAAAAGTTGCCATATGAATTACCAGTCCCACTCCTGGGCATATATCCAGACAAGACTATAATTCAAAAAGATACATTCACCACTATGTTCATAGCATCACTATTCACAACAGCAAAGATGTGAAAGCAACCTGTCCAACAACTGATGAATGGATAAAGATGAGTGTGTGTGGCTATGGTGTGTGTGTGTGTGTGTGTGTGTGTGTGTGTTTACAGTCCATGGGGTTGCAAAGAGTCGGACACGACTGAGCAACTTCACTTCATGAGGTACACACATTATTTAACTTACTTGTGCAACCATGTGAAAGTAATTAATATCACAAAACTGCATACTTAAAATGAATTAAATGGTTAATGCCACGTTTTGTATTTTTAATGACAATGAGAAAAAAGTGTAGTGGTTGTAATTGTTACAACATAAATGAATAGTAAAAACACCCTTAGTGAGAAAAGCCATACCATAAAAGGTCACCCAGATCCCATATTCATCTTGTCTGCTTTAAATCCATCAAGGCCGTCCAAATGAGGGGAAACTCAGGAATGGCTCCAGGAAAAGAAACCTGGATCAGGATGGAAAAAGGTATCTTCACACAGTTGGGGCAGCAGGTGAAAGTGCAAGTGGGCCTGTGTATTAAACTATGACACAGAAGTCATGATTTCCTCATGGGGGGCTAGGTGTTGGTTCCTCAGGAGAGTGTCACTGTTTTGGGTAAAACACACTGAACTGTGTGAACTGGCAAATATGAGTACTTTTTACCATTATAAAAATTTTCTGTACATTTTAAATTAGTGGAAAGTGAGTTACTTTTCAAAACAACCATGATAGTACCATTCAAGAAATCAGGTAAGACAGGCATCAGACTTTGTTATAGAGACCAAGACTTACCAGACCAAGTTCAACCAAAGTTGTGACACTTATTTCCCTTGTAGGAGTCCATACGTTATTAGTATTAAGAGGCATCGTGGGAAGAGGGTGTTGGTAGCCATTGAGTCGTGGGTCCTATAGATGATCTGGATTGCAGGAGAAACAGTGAGATTTTAGCTTCACAATCTTTTACATTATTTCAAAAAATACATTAAAAGATAAATTCAGCAAAAAAAATACACACAAATCAATTTTTTTCTATACATGAATAACAAACCACCAAAAAGAATAAGAAAACAATCCCATTCGAAATTCAAGAAAAAAAAAAAACTATCTAGGAATAAATTTAACCAAAGACATAAAAGACCTATAATCAGAAAACTATAGGGCATTGATAAAGATATTGAAAACAGAAAAAATAATCCTATACTCATGCATCAGGAAAAATATTTTTAAAATATTTTCTACTGAGCCCAAGAGCCTAGAAGCCCATGCTCCACAGCAAGAGAGGCCACTTCCAAGAGAAGCCCCACAACCACAACTAGAAAAAGCCCATGCACAACAAAGACCCAGTGCAGCCAAAAATAAAAATAAAATAACTTTTAATAAAAGTCTATCAACAAAGAAAAAATAATGTGGACTTTATAAAATTAAAATTTTCTACTCTATGGAAGACCTTATTCAGAAAACCAAGAGACAAAGCACATACTGTATGTATGCTCAGTTACTTCAGTCATGTCTGACTCTTTGTGACCCTATGGACTGTAACCTGTCAGGCTCCTCTGTCCATGGGATTCTCCAGGCAAGAATACTGGAGTGGGTTGCCACACCCTCCTCCAGGGGATCCTCCCAGCCAAGGGATCAAACCTGCATCTCCTATGTCTCCTGTATTTGCAAGTGGGTTCTTTACCACTAGTGCCGTTTCCAAAACACATATCTGAAAAAGGATCTGACTTAAATTATACCAAACGACCTCTTTAAAATTTGGTAAAGATTGAAATACACACTGGCCAAAGAAGATAGATAGTAAATAAGCACACAAGAGTACACTAAAGATGCTGGTGGAATGCATGTACAGTCAAATTTGGAAGACAGTTTGGCACTTTTCTCCAAATCTAAAGTCTCACCTCAGGATCCAAGAAGTGCATCGCTTGTATTTAGACCACTGCTTTGCAAAACTGTGAAATAAAAGCTAGCGTCAAGTAATGTATGAGAGCTCTATTCATAATAGTTAAAAACTTAAAGATATCAGGATGTCCTTCCATAGATGCATTCTTAAGTAAACTAGGACACAGACGTGTCAAGGGGAGCACAATACAGCACACCCAAAGTATGCAAATTTGACAAAAGGATTATTTTGGACTGATTAATTTAAAAAAACAGCAGCACCAGGAGAATCTTGGAAAACCAAGTAGAAATGCCATTTTATGAAGCAGATTTACATTTATTAAGGATATCTCCATCTGTAAGGGTGCGTCCCTCTCTGGGACAGGAATCGGATGATGATAAATATCAAGAAAAGCTTGTCTAAGCTGGATGTTAATCTGCAAAACCACCATACCCTTATTTACTGTGATTCACCTAATAAATTCCCTTAAATGTCTTCTTCCATTCCCTAACCTCCTTCTTTCATTCTTAGTTGATGATAGTGTTTAAGGTAAAGTCCTGGACCATTTCTTGGACCAGTCATGGAATGCAAAAGTCAAGAGATACCAGGAGTAACAGGCAAACTTGGCCTTGGAGTACAAAATGAAGCAGGGCTAACAGAGTTTTGCCAAGAGAATGCACTGGTCATAGCAAACACCCTCTTGCAACAACACAAGAGAAGACTCTACATATGGACATCTCCAGATGGTCAACACCGAAATCAGATTGATTATATTCTTTGCAGCCAAAGATGGAGAAGCTCTATACAGTTAGCAAAAACAAGAATGGGAGCTGACTAGAGCCCAGATCATGAACTCCTTACTTCTAAATTCAGATGTAAATTGAAGAAAGTAGGGAAAATCACTAGACCATTCAGGTATGACCTACATCAAATCCCTTATGATTATCCAGTGGAAGTGACAAATAGATTTAAGGAATTAGATCTGATAGACAGAGTCCCTGAAGAACTATGAATAGAGGTTCGTGACATTGTACAGGAGGCAGTGACCAAGACCACCCCAGAAAAGAAGAAATGGAAAAAGGCAAAATGGTTGACTGAGGAGGTCTTACAAATAGCTGAGGAAAGCAGAGAAGCTAAAGGCAAAGGAGAAATGAAAGATATACCCATTTGAATGCAGAGTTCCAAAGAATAGCAAGGAAAGATATGAAAGCCTTCCTCAGTGATCAATGCAAATAGAGGAAAACAATAGAATGGGAAAGACAAGAGACCTCTTCAAGAAAATAAGAGAGAGCAAGGGAACATTTCATGCAAAGATGGGCTCAATAAAGGACAGAAATGGTATAGACCTAACAGAAGCAGAAGATATTAAGAAGAGGTGGCAAGAATACACAGAAGAACTATACAAAAAAGATCTTCATGACCCAGATAACCATGATAGTGTGATCACTCACCTAGAACCAGACATCCTGAATTGCAAAGTCAAGGGGGGCCTTAGGAAGCATAACTACAAACAAACCTACTGGAGGTGATGCAATTCCAATTGAGCTTTTTCAAATCCTAAAAGATGATGCTGTGAAAGTGCTGCACTCTATATGCCAGCAAATTTGGAAAACTCAGCAGTGGCCACGGGACTAGAAAAGGTCAGTTTTCATTCCAATCCCAAAGAAGGGCAATGCCAAAGAATGTTCAAACTACCACACAACTGCACTCATCTCACACACTAGCAAAGTAATGCTCAAAATTCTCTAAGCCAGGCTTACACAGTACGTGAACCATGAATGTCCAGATATTCAAGCTGGATTTAGAAAAGGAAGAGAAACCAGAGATCTAATTACCAACATCTGCTGGATCATAGAAAAAATAACAGAATTCCAGAAAAACATCTACTTCTGCTTTATTGATTATGCCAAAGCCTTTGACTGTGTAGATCACAACAAACTGTGGGAAATTCTTAAAGAGATGGGAATACCAGACCACCTGACCTGCCTCCTGAGAAATCTGTATGGAGGTCAAGAAGCAACAGTTAGAATCAGACAAGGAGCAAGGGACTGGTTCCAAATTGGGAAAGGAGTACATCAAGACTGTATATTGCTGCCCTGTTTATTTAATTTAACTGCAGAGTACATCATGTGAAATACTGGGCTGGATGAAAGACAAGCTGGAATCAAGATTGCTGGGAGAAATATCAATAACCTCAGATACACAGATGACACAACCCCTATGGCAGAAAGTGAAGAGGAACTGAAGAGCCTCTTGATGAAAGTGAAAGAGGAGAGTGAAAAAGTTGGCTTAAAACTCAACATTCAAAAAACTAGGATTATGTCATCTGGTCCCATCTCTTCATGGCAAATAGATGGGGAAACAATGGAAACAGTGAGAGACTTTATTTTGGGGGGTGGGCCCAAAATCACTGCACATGGTGACTGCAGTCATGAAATTCAAAGATGCTTGCCCCTTGGAAGAAAAGCTATGACCAAATTAGACAGCATATTAAAAAGCAGAGACATTACTTTGCCAACAAAGGTCCATCCAGTCAAAGCTATGGTTTTTCCAGTAGTCATGTATGGATGTGAGAGTTGAACTATAAAGAAAGCTGACTGCTGAAGAATTGATTCTTTTGAACTGTGGTGTTGGGAGAAGACTCTTGAGAGTCCCTTGGACTGCAAGGAGATCCAACCAGTCCATCTTAAAGGAAATCAGTCCTGAGTATTCATTGGAAGGACAAATGCTAAAGCTGAAACTCCAACACATTGGCCACCTGATACGAAGAACTGACTCATTTGAAAAAACCCTGATGCTGGGAAAGATTGACGGCAGGAGAAGGGGATGACAGAGGATAAGATGGTTGGATGGCATCACTGTCTCAATGGACATTGGTTTGAGCCAGCTCTGGGAGTTGGTGATGGACAGGGAAGCCTGTGTGCTGCAGTCCATGGGGTTGTAAACAGTTGGTCTCAACTGAGTGATTGAACTGAACTGAACTTGCACCATTTCAGGAAGTGACTCAGTTTTCCCAGGTATCTTTTAAGTATACACGAATGCATGGCATATATTAAATCTCTGATTGTTTTTCTCCAGTTCATCTCCCTTTCATTATGAGGATCTCAATAAAGAACATCAAAGGGTAGAGGGAAAACTATCTTTCCTCTCATATAAGACAACACAATAGTATTCAGAGATACAAACGAATGAACCACCAACCCATTTATTAAAAAAAAGCATGAATCTAACACTTATATTACTAAGTGAAGGAATCCAGCCTCAAGTGCTACACACTGTACAAACTTATAAGACATTCTAGAAAAGGCAAAACAGACATGATAAACAGTTTATGGAATATGTGGCTGAAATATTTCACATGGTATTGTAGTGATGAATACCTGCCACTGTGCATTTGTCTAAGCACATAGATTTTTGTTTTTAGAACCCAACAAGTAAATTATTACCTATTCACATTTATTTATTTATCCAAGTCAAAGACTGGAATGCAGAATTTAACAAAGAATCTAACTGACTGAGAAATCTATGAAAAACTTCAGGACTTCCCTGGTGGTCCAATGGTTAAGACTCCATGTTGCCAATGCAGGAAAGGTGGGTTCAATTCCTGGTCAGGGACCTAAAATCCCACATACCATATAGCACAGCCAAGAGATTTTGTTTTAAAAGAAAAGAAAGAAAAAAACCCACTCTTAGTGGCAGGACAAAATGAGCTGACCTAAGTTCACTGTGGAAATGAATGGAATCTGCAGGCCAAAGGCAAAATATACCATGCAGAAACAATGGACTCTGTACGTTCTTTCCTATGGGAGGTTGTAGCTAAGAGGACTGAAACTACTATATCAGTCATCGAATGGAAGAAGCACTGAATTTGATAAATGACAAGTAATGGAAGCCAGATTTCTTACTGCTGGAGTGGGAAGTTACAGGCAGACAAAGGGAGAAGGCTACAATACCTGTGTCAAAACAGATCAGGTTGGAGTCACAATTATAAACTATCTTTAGCCTAATACAGAAACACATAGCTCTGTTCTGCCCGTAGTCTGAGTCCCCGGTCGGGAAAGAAGACTCTTCGAAACAATGCAACTCGCAATAGGGGAATTTATTACTGACTCCAGCCAGGGCCTCCCGCCCTCATCAGGTGTGTGAGGATGAAAGGCCCCGAGCCCCAGTTCTCTCGGGTATTTATTAGGTCAAAATAAGCAGCAGGTAGTTGGCGCAATCGATTGGTTACACAGTGGGTAGTTGGCACAAGCTGATTGGCTACACATTTGCAAGGTAATTTTTGTTGGCCCAACGTGGGGCTTTCAGCTTTCCCCTGATAGGTTCCCTTTTCTCTGGCTAGGCATATGTTGATTGGCTGGCCCCAGGAGGCCTGATTATTATGTTACCCTGGGAAACCAGGCCTACTCCTAATCCAGGCTGCCTGCCATGGCATTAGCCGTGATAGCCTCACATTTCCCCCCTGTCTGTTGTTCAAGTAGAGGAATCTTCCTCTTTACCCTGTGAAATTGACTGATATTGTTGTCTCAATACCATAATTTGGATGATATTTAGGCGCTCTTTAATAAATGAGACCAGACGGTTTAAAATGCATGGACCAAAGGTCAGTAACAATATTAAAATTATAAGTGGACCCAGGAGGGTGGAAATCAAAGTGGTCAACCAGGGGGAGCGCTGAAACCAAGATTTAAACCAGCCTTGTTGGGCTTTTTGTTTTTTCCTTCGCTGGGCTAGTCTCTCTCTTACTTTTTGGAGAGATTTTTGTACCGTCCCTGAATAGCCGATATAGAAACAGCATTTTTCTCTCAGTGTTGCACATAATCCTCTTTGTTGCAGAAACAATAAATCTAAACCTCTCTTATTCTGTAACACTACTTCAGCCAAGGAGCTCAAGGATTCTTGGAGGTGCGAAATAGACTGTTCCCGTGGTTTCGCAACCCCAAGCAGCGCAATAAAAAGAGTCAATTCCCCCACATTTTTCAATTTGGTTTCAATCTCTTTTTCCCCCCAGGCAGACATAAACAGGCACCTGTTTGTAGTACTGTGGGCCTTTTCGCTCACAGTTACAGGTGAACAGACCGAAAGAGCCGTGGGCAAAGAACTTGGTCAGTTGGTGGGGACCAAACCCACTACTGTCAGCCACCAGCACGCACAAATTAAAGGTCAGTACTGGCCACCATGTCTCTTTGGGGGCCATGTTGGAGCTCGAATTAAGCACTTTTCTAGTCTCAGGATTGTAGATCACTCAAGTCAGGTTAGCTGGCTGATGGGGGTTGTGGCTGGTTGCTTCTGGGCCGATGAAAACTGTTATCAGCAGGAGAGTTAAGAGGGCTCCCGTCGTACGAGTTTCAGTTTCAAAGGATTTGACGGGTGAGGTCTTGCCTCCCATTCTGCTTGTGCCTTCTCCTGTTCTTCCGGGGTGGCTTGCCGCAAATGATTGCAGTGAACCTAGGGCCCGATCCCGTCGACCTTAACAGCAGTAGGAGTGGTAAGGAGAACAACATAAGGGCCTTTTTATCTAGGTTCTAATGCTTTAGATTGGTGTCGTTTTACCCAAACCCAATTACCCGGGCCAATATTATGTGAGGGGATGGTCCCCTTGCTTGTTACTTAATGCCATCAGTGTTTGTTGGAATTGTCCCAAGGTAGGGGGTGGTAGGCATTTTAGGACACACAGGAGGGGGTCTTTCATACAGAATCTCAAAAGGGGTAAGATTCAGCTTATAAGGGGTGTTATGCACTCGAAAGAGCGCGAAGGGAAGGAGGGTCACCCAGTCCCCGCCAGTCTCCATTGTCAACTTTGTTAGAGTTTCTTTTAGGGTCCGATTTATTCTCTCAACCTGTCCTGAGCTTTGGGGATTATATTTACAATGTAACTTTCATTTTGTCCCCAGAGCTTGGGCCAGCCCTTGTCCAATCTGGCTCACAAAGGCAGGTCCGTTATCAGAGCCCATAGTCACTGGCAGCCCATACCTAGGCATCATCTCCTCTAAGATCTTTTTAGCAACCACTGTTGCTGTCTCTCCCTTAGTGGGGAAGGCTTCTACCCACCCCGAGAAGGTATCTACCAGAACCAACAGATAGCGATACCCGTACTTGCCTGGTCTTACCTCAGTGAAATCTATCTCCCAGTGTTGCCCTGGCTCTTCCCCTCGGTACCTCGTTCCAGTGTGCTGCCTTTTCCCTGTCCTCATCAGCTGGCACGCTTTGCAAGCCTGGATTATCTCTCGTACAGTTGCATTTTGTCAAGGGAACCTCAGGCAGGCCGTCTGGAGAAGAGTCAAGGTCTTTTTCTCTCCCAAGTGTGTAGTTGTGTGCAGGTGTTCACATAGGTGATGACCCAGGATGGCAGGCAATATCAGGTTGTTGTTTTGATCTCGGTACCATCTATCTTTGTCATCTTTCTGGAGGGTGGTATCCTCGTTGATCCAAACGAGGTCAGGGAGGGAATAGTCGGGGACTGGCAGCAGAGTCCCCATACCAGGAGGTGGAAGTCCCACGGCTAATATGGGGGCGGCGTAGTCCCTGCTGGCCGCTTCTAGTAGGGCCCGTCTGAGTGTCTGGAAAGCCTGTTTCATTGGCTCAGTCTAAGTCCAGTTTGGGGTCTCTTTACTTCCCTCATATAAGGGCTGGGCCTTCTCAGCAAACCCCATGATCCACAGTCTACAATATCTAACAGTCCCCAAAAGCTCTCTCACCTGGCGGGGGTCTTGGGCTCTGTTATCTGCAATATTGTTTTTTTCATGGCCTGAGTTAGCCACCTTTGCCCCTGTCTGATCTTATACCCCAAATAGGTGACCTCTTGCCGGGATATTTGCACCTTCTTTGCGCTAGCACGATATCCCAAGGTGCCTAGAGTCTGTAAGAGGTCACCGGTGGCATGGCTGCATGCCTCCTCTGTGGTTCCAGCCAACATAAGGTCATCCACATATTGCAGCAGGATGACCTCTGGGTGGTGAGTCCGATATTTATAGAGGTCCTCACTCAAAGCCTCATTAAACAAGGTAGGGGAGTTTTTGAACCCTTGTGGGAGGCGGGTCCAAGTTAGTTGTACTACCGGTTGGCCTTTCCCTTTAGTCCACTCAAAGGCAAATATTTCCTGGCTCTGGGCCGCCAGGGGTAGGCTGAAAAAGCATCTTTTAAGTCCAACACAGTGTACCAAGTGTACTCAGGCAGCAGACTGCTCAGGAGGGTATACGGGTTGGGGACAGTAGGGTGTATGTCACTCACCCGCTTGTTGACTTCTCGTAGGTCCTGGACAGGTCTGTAATCCGTACTCCCTGGCTTCTTTACCGGTAGTAAGGGGGTGTTCCAAGGGGATGGGCACCGCTTGAGAATTCTGGCATCCATGAGCCATCGAATGTGGGGAGTGATCTCCCGCCGAGCCTCCTGGCTCGTAGGATATTGCTTCACCCTCACAGGAGTTGCCTCGGCTTTTAGTTTGATGACGACCGGTTGTCTCTGTTTAGCCAGTCCCATTCCTGCTGTTTCTGCCCATGCCAACGGGTATTTGTGGACCCACGGTTGTATATCTGGTGCTATAACCTCTGAGGGCTTAGGCACAAAAAGTCTGTATTCATCTCTTAAAGCTAGAGGCAAGACATGTATCGGCTGTCCAAGTCCATCCGTGACTGACATTCCCCCAGGGTCAAAATGGATCTGAGCATTAACTTTAGTCAACAAGTCCCATCCAAGTAGAGGGGCTGGGCATTCTGGTATCACCAAAAACGAATGGGACACCTGATGGGTCCCCAGATTTACTTTCTGTTCTGTGGTCTAACAATTTTTTTTTTTTTTTGTCCCCGTGGCTCCCTGCACCAAGCTGGTTTTCTTAGACATTGGTCCCAGTTTTTTATTTAAAACAGAGTGTTGGGTGCCAGTGTCCACCATGAAGCCAACGGGTTTCCCCTCCACATGTATGGTTACCCAGGACTCGGGGAGGGGTGTCGAGTCTTGACTCCTCTAGTCACTGTCTTCCCCCACATATAGAACTCGAGTTCCAGGGGAAATTTTCTCTCTGGGTTGTTCTTTTCTTTGGGTCTCTCTTAGGGCACTCATTTTTCTAGTGCCCCCGTTCTTTGCAGTAAGCGCACTGATCTTTTTTTAGGGCCTGCCTTTTTGGTCTCTCTGTTTCTCCCATCTGGGGGCCTCGAGGCTCTCTCAATTCTGTTCCAGCCTTCATCCCCGCAAAAAGAATCTTGGCTAGCTCTCTCTGGTTCTTCCAGTTTTCCTTCGCCTTATGTTCCCTATCTTTTTTCTTGATCTTTTCAGCTAGTTCTCTTTTCTCTCGACGAAGTCGTTCCTCTCTTTCTTCTGGGGTCTCTCTATTATTAAATACCTTTTCAGCTGCTTTCAGTAAGTCTTGTATTGTCTGTTCTCCTAACCCCTCTATCTTTTGTAATTTCCTCCTAATATCCGGGTCTGCCTGATTCACAAATGCTAGCAGAACTGCAGCGCGTGATTCCTCAGCCTGGGGGTCCATAGGTGTATATTGCCTAAAGGCTTTCATTAGCCTCTCTTGGAAGGCTGACGGGCTCTCAGTGGGCTCTTGCCTTACTAAATTTACCTTCGCCAAATTTGTCGGCTTCCTAGCTGCGGCCCGCAGGCCAGCCATTAGAGTCTGGCGGTACACTCGGAGACACTCCCTACCTTCCACTCGCTCAAAATCCCAGTTAGGCCGCAACAGAGGAAACCCCTCGTCCACAAGATGAGGCTGGGCGGTTGGTCTCCCGTCGACCCCCGGGACCCGTTTTTGCACCTCTGCCAGGATTCGCTCCCGTTCTTCCGTGGTGAAGAGCACCTGCAACAGCTGCTGACAATCATCCCAGGTGGGGTTATGAGTGAACAAAATGGAATCTAAGAGGTTAATGAGGCCTTGGGGGTTCTCCAAAAAAGGAGGATTTTGGGTTTTCCAATTATACAGATCACTCGTGGAAAATGGCCAGTACTGATAGGTTCGCTCTCCATCCGGGTTAGCTGGCCCCACTCGAATGGGGAGTGCCTGTACAGTAGATGAAGGTAACTCTGGGTCCCCATGATCCTGCTCACCCCTATTTCCTCTATTCCTTCTCTGCAGTCGTGGTTCCCTTATCCCTTCTGATTCATTGGGGGGGGGGGGGCTCTTCCCCCCGGGGGAACCTGCAACGGAGGAGGGGCATATGGCGGGGGCCTAATTTCCATCTCCAAGTCAATCAGGTTCTGGTACCAGGATTCCTGCAAGACCGGTTTTAGGCCCTTATTCTTCTTGGCTTCCTCTGGGGCAGTGGGGGTTTC
This sequence comes from Cervus elaphus, assembly GCF_910594005.1. NCBI lineage: Eukaryota > Metazoa > Chordata > Mammalia > Artiodactyla > Cervidae > Cervus > Cervus elaphus. The sequence goes on from NC_057819.1 coordinate 83,771, forward strand.
CATAACCAGGGCTTGTACATTAGGAGAATCAGGGAGTTTGTGAACAAAAGGTTTTAACCATTCGGGCGGATCTTCTACTAGATCTTGCCAGACCATAACATATGGGACTTGGCTCGGGTGGCCCCAGGTATCAGGAGCCATAACTTTCTCTTTCACCGCCCGAATAATAGAAGGTTGAAAAGTTCCCTCTGGAGGCCATCCAACTTGGAAGGTGGGCCACTCTGCAGAGCAAAAGGTTATTAATTTACTATTTGTAACCAGTAGCGACAGATCATATGTTCTAGCCCTGACATTCGAGAAATGATCAGTCATGAGAGAGAGTGGGGTGGATTTTCCTTGCCCCATAGCGAGAGTCAGAAGAAAGTCACTGAGAATTACCACCAATAAATCCTGTTGGGAGTGGTGGCAGCCAGGAGGTTGGGCTTGTGGTATGCTTCGTGGAACTATTTGAGTGCCTTAGTCATTGCACTGAAGTTTTCTTGTTGGGGGCGGGCACCCTAAGGGTTTCTAGCCCATTCCGTGACCCCCTTATCCTTTCACGGGAGTCTTCCAGTGGCAGGCGCCCTATCGGCTCTTAAGTGCCTGTCCCGTGCCCACACAGACGGGTTTTCATTTGGCCAGATTCTCGGTTTAGAATACGAGAAAAAAGAAAAGAGTTTCACCCTCTCGGGCTCCCGTTACTGGGGCTGACTTGTTGGGAGGCCTTCAGAATCCGCCAGGGAGTAGCCCTGGCCGGGACTCGTCAGTTGCCCTGACAACTGTCTGCCTGTTCACTGAAACTCTCAGAAACAGAAGTGAGGCTCCAAGGCTTTATAGGAGGAAGTAGACAACGACACACTAGAGAACAACGAGACAGGAGACAATGCCGGCAGTTATACAGATGCAGAAAAACACATAGACAGACACACATCGGCCGACAACACAGAACTGGGGGGCAGGACCCCCTAAGTTTCCCTATCCTCTGAAACAAGGGTCACCTTACCGAATGGCGTCCACTGTTCCCCAGATCCGGGCTTAGGAGAGGAGGTCTCCTTCCCGCAGAGCTGGCTGCCTTCCAGCAAGCTCACTGGCCTCGGCCTCACGCCAGCTGGAATGGCCAATCCGTTCCCTCACGGAAAACTTTCCTCACGCCAGACACCTTCCTGCTTCACAGCAGGGCCTCGGATTTACACTGGGCTTCCTGCGCCAGATACCTTCCTGCTTCACAGTAGGGCCTCGGATTTACACTGGGCTTTTCCAGACCTGCCTGAGCACCGGTGCTATTACCTGTCCTTTTTCCCCTTTGTTCCAAAGAGCGTTCTTCCCCGGTCAAGGGATCCTGGACGAGCCCCCAAATGTTCTGCCCGTAGTCTGAGTCCCCAGTAGGGAAACAAGACTCCTCGAAACAATGCCTTGGCCCTGGCTCGAGTCAGTAATAAATTCCCCTATTGCAAGTTGCATTGTTTCGAGGAGTCTTCTTTCCTGACTGGGGACTCGGACTATGGGCAGAACAGGTTAAAACCAGTTGAATAGGTTTTGACCCCCTTTTTTTCTTTTTCTTGTATTAAATTTGCATATGTACACCCTTTAAACAGAATATGGTTGACGGCATCCAGTAAATTATTCTAAATGACTGGTAGCTAGCTGTACTATTGAGCATCTTCTTTGGATGCAAATGTTTCTAGAATTAAGAAAATTGATACCATGACCACTATTACTTATGTGAATGAAATTATAAATACAATGAAATTAGACTTTGTGTATGCATCAGAGTGGTTGGAAACAATATCAGGGAATCCATGAAATGCCAACAAACTGCTCTGAGAAGGAAGCTATATTTACTTTTGCAAATATAACTGGAACTTGTATTCATGTTGCATTGTCTATAACCTCAGGATAGTTGGAATCAATATACACTTCAAGAACCGTTGCCATCAGCTTCTATTCATGACAGGAGTAGTAAGAACATGGGAAGAAAAACTCAAAAGCTTATACTATTTAGTCAAGGAAATGTCAAACTAGATACTCCAAGTATTACTAAGTCAGTTTCCAAGTCCTCTGATGCCTATAACTAAAAAATTATTACAAATTCATGGGATGCTATGGCTACATTATAAATGTGTTCATCTTATGGTACTGATTCAGGTACCCCCTACTTCAGCATGGAATACTGGATATCAGCACCAAATAGTAAATATATAGAGTGCTGATCACTGTCATTAGGAGAAAATGATCAGCACTTTGTGAACATTTGTAATGTTATGTTTAACCCTAACCCAAGCATGGCGCCCTGACGTCTTTCCTCTCCAGGACCTGACTCCGCCTCTCACTGCTCCCCGAGATCGTTCCTCTCTAGGACCTGACGCCACCGCTCACTGCTCCCTTAGGTCTTTCCTCTCTAGGACCTGACAAGGCCTCTCACGGCTCCTTGGCGTCTTTCCTCTCTAGGACTGACGCCACCTCTCACGGCTCCCTGGCGTCTTTCCTCTCTAGGACCTGACGTCGCCTCTCACTGCTCCCTTAGATCTTTCCTCTCTAGAACCTGACAGGGCCTCTCACGGCTCCCTGGCGTCTTTCCTCTCTAGAACCTGGTATCACCTCTCACGGCTCCCTGATGTCTTTCCTCTCTAGAACCTGATGCCGCCTCTCACGGTTCCCTGACGTATTGCCTCTCTAGGACCTGACGTTTTTCCTCTCTAGGACCTGACACCACCTCTCACGGCTCCCTGGCGTCTTTCCTCTCTAGAACCTGACGTCGCCTCTCACTGCTCCCTTAGATCTTTCCTCTCTAGAACCTGACAGGGCCTCTCACGGCTCCCTGGCGTCTTTCCTCTCTAGAACCTGGTATCACCTCTCACGGCTCCCTGATGTCTTTCCTCTCTAGAACCTGATGCCGCCTCTCACGGTTCCCTGACGTATTGCCTCTCTAGGACCTGACGTTTTTCCTCTCTAGGACCTGACACCGCCTCTCACGGCTCCCTGACGTCTTTCCTCTCTAGAACCTGACGCTGCCTGTGACCGGCCCTGGCTTTTTTCCTCTCTCTGTGCCCTGAGACTGCCCCCTTCAGGTCCTCTCCACAGACCCCCGTGCGCCGCCACTCGTCCACTTATGACTCCCCACCCCAGGTCGGCTAGACTGCTCCCCTCAGGGTCCTCTCCGCGGACCACCACCGCCCCCGGGTTCTCTCTGTGGGCCCCCCCCCAGGTCCTCTTATTGGCCGTAATCGGGTCCCCACGTCCTCTCGACAGCCTGCCACTGGTCGCCTCTTGTCGCCTGCCACTGGTCCTCGCCTTGGCCCACTGCTGGTCCTCACTACATCCTGACCTTGGACCTCACTACGGCATGTCTCTGGACCTCACTACGACCTGACTGTATTCCTCACTATGCCCTTACTCTGGACCTGACTACACTTTGATTCTGGTTCTATGTCCTGACATTTTTCCATTCAATTCCTGACACTGCTTCTCACTTTGCACTGACACTGGTCTCATTACATCCTGACTTAGTTTACTCTAACTCCAGATTTGGGCCCCACGGCAGCCCTAACTCTTTGCCTCACTTGGACGTGACTCTGATCCACACTCAACCTGTCTCTGGTCTGCAATTGGGCCTGACTCTAAAATAGCTGTTGAAATATGCCATACAATATCAACATAAACAGGGTGAAGTTATTTCAAACAAATACAGATCTCTTAAAAGCAAAGGAATTCAGAAGCACCTTCCAGATAAGATTTGCTGGAATGAACAACCACCAAAATGGGAACCAATCACCCTAAGCCTACAGAACCACAGAGTGCATGCCAGCGAGTTATCACACACTATCTGATTTTTGCAACACTACAAGTGCTACTTTCCAGGTTTCCCAGATTAACTCCTTGGAGCAGGACATTTGGAAAAGTCCGGTCAGGATGAAGAGAGGATCGTCCTAAGGACAGAGTTGGACTTGGCAGCGGCGAGGGCAGTCTCTCTTCCCTAACCCTAACATGACCCTGACCCTAACCCAACCCTACCGTAACCCTAACCTAACCCTAACCCTCACCCTCACAGTCACCCTCACCCTCTAACACTCACGCTAACACTCTAACCCTCACACTCACCTTCATCCTAAATCTCTAACTGGAACCTGAACCAGAACGACTACCCTAACCCTAACCCCGAACCCTAACCCCTAACTCTAACCTTACCCCTTAACCCTAACCCTGAACCCTAACCCTAACCCCAACCCTACCCTAACCCCACACCCAAACCCAACCCCAACCATAACCATAACCCTAACCCCTAACCCTAACCCTAAAACCCTGACCCCTCTACCCTAACCCTTAACCCTGACCCTGAACCCTGATTCTGACCCTGACCCTGAACCCTAACCCTGACCCTCCCTGACCCTAACCTTAGAAGGTCAAATGAGACTACTAATAAAATTTGTAAGACTATTAATAAAGCAACAGATGATCCTTAACTTTGTAGCATGGATGAAATGAGATTTTGCTATAGCTGGATGGGTTCCTGTGGATTACTGTTGGGCTCCTGTCCATGGGGTCACAAGAGTCAGACACGTTTACTGACTAAGCCACCACCACCATTTTCATGTAACAAATAATCCTTAGATTGTTTACATACTGGTACATGTGACTTACAAATGAGAAGATAGTTATTGAACTGTAGCCTGCCAGGCTCCTCTGTCCGTGGGATTTTCCGGTCAAGAGGACTGGAGTGCCATTTCCTCCTCCAGCAGAAAACCTTCATAAAGCTTTCATTTCCAGCATTACCACATTTGGGCGTGTGACAATCCTGCCTCTTTGTGACCATTCCCTGCAATAGCAACCTTAAAATTTTTGCTTATCAGTACCTAATGTGCACAAAAAATGCTGTGTTCTAAATGACACAAGCTCAAGAAACCTCCTGAGTAAAGCAATAAAAACATGCAACGCAAGGCAAATTATCATAAGAAAATATCAAGAGGTAAATAAAATCTTCAAGGTTTTAAAATAAAACTACATGAAAAGTCATTCAGGTGAGTAGACACAGGAAAATCAATCTGACGATGATGAATCACCTTGGAGAAGTGAAAAAGACCAATCTCAAAAAAGTCTACAGACAAGAAATGCTAGAATGAGGTGAAGAAAAAAGACCCTAATGTGGTGCTGGTAAAATATCATTGTTAACAGTTGTCATGAGGATTTCCATAGATGAGCCCTTTTTAAAAATGAAATAGATCTCCTATATAATCTGACAGTCCAACTCCTGGGAGTGTATGTGGAGAATATCAGATTTTGTAAAACGCATCACTGAAGTCTGCCCTGCAGCAGTACCTACAGTAGCCATGACATAGAAGTTAGCAGGCTATACAGGGACAGGTATGACTCATTTGAAAAGCCCCTGATGCTGGGAAAGATTGAAGGCAGGAGGAGAAGGGGACGACAGAGGATGAGATGCTTGGATGGCATCACTGACTCGATGAACACGAGTCTGAGTAAACTCTGGGAGTTGGTGAAGGACAGGGAGGCCTGGCGTGCTGCAGTCCATGGGGTCGCAAAGAGTCAGACACGACTGAGCACCTGAACTGAACTGAATAGGGACAGGTGAATGGATAAAGAAAAAGTGGGATACAATGAAGCATGACTCTAACTTAAAGAAATGAAGTAATGCTATTCGAAGGGATAGATAGATCTAGAGGTAATCTTAGAAGGTAAAGTGAGTCAGATTGAGACAGGGAAACATAGTTTGATATCATGTACAGGTGCGAAAGAGGTACTCACTGGGAATGAACTTATTGACATGTGAAACAATCATACAGTCTTAGGCAACAAACTTATGGTCATCAATGGGGAATGGTGGGGAAAAGTGGTAAATTAGGAAGAAGGGATTAACTCATACCCACAAATACGTAAAAAATAAATGATCAGCACAGACCACCTTTTAAAAGGGCGTTAGACTAAGCACACTTTAATAACCTATGTGTTTAAAAAAAGATGAATAGATAAGTATGAACAAGATTTTGTACACCTAAAACAAACACAACACTTCTAAGTCATTTTTCCTCCAATAAAAGTTACATATTATTATGAGAAGCAAAATAATTAAAGAGACAAAGCTTTCGATGGCTTCTTCTCACTTATTCTAGTTTACAGCCAGGCACTACCACCACAACTCAGGCATGAACACCACATTAACAAGCAAACTAAGTGAACAGAAACACATGAATGGACAAAGAATAGGGTTTATCACAATGCAATATTACTCACCCACATAGACTGAGCAAATAATGCCAAGTCCAGTCAAGGGAAGGAAATAGACAAGATGGTAATAAGTAAAGGAGGAAGTTATGCCAAGTCCAGTCACAAGGAAGGAAGTAGGGAAGAGCATACCAAGTGAAATAAAGGAGACAGGGAGACACGTATGTCATATGAAGTCACTTCAGGTGAAATCTAAAAATGAATACAAATGAGCTTCCTGACCAAAAAGACACAGGTCAACATACATGAGGAAAAAGCCTATGTCCCCAGAAAATTAAAGAGTGGGGCAGTGAGAAATGAGCTGATTCAGACTGACAGACTACTATTTATAAAATAAGCACCAAGGACCCACTGTGAAACACAAGGATCCCTACTTAACACATAACCTCTTGGGAAAAACCAAAAAAAGAACACATAGATCTCTGTCTAAGCGAATCTTGTTGCTACCAGTCAAAAAGGGAAAAATAAACCCCACCCACAATATTGAAATTCCCCTATATACTCCAGCAAAAATTACAGAAGCAAACCCACCCTCAAACAAAAAAAGGAAAAGCAAAAGCTGACTCTATGCCCTTCATACCCTGGTGACCTGGGCTGGGGTCACATTTATGGAGGCTGAGCAGACTTGGGTCCCAAGGCTCCACTGTTGTGAAGCTCGGGGAGCCGGCAGAGCTTGGCAGGCAGTGTGCCCCGCCCCCATAGTCTTTCCCCTTGCTGCCACTTTGTGGCCGTTTTCCATAACAACTTGAAAAACTGAAATGATGGACACTAATGCATTGGAGAAGGAAATGGCAGCCCACTCCAGTATTCTTGCCTGGAGAATCCCAGGGATGGTGGAGCCTGGTGGGCTGCTGTCTAAGGGGTCGCACAGAGTCGGACACAACTGAAGCGACTTAGCAGCAGCATCAGCAGCAATGTTCAGAAGGTCTGAGGCACTGTAAGTAACATCACCTTTCCTCAAGAGATATCCTAGCAGTGGTCACCAAAAACAATTCAAAACAGAGCAGGCATTTAAGAAGCCATATCAAGAAGCAAGTTTATCTAAGTGTGAAAGTGTTAGTAGCTCAGTTGTGTCCAAATCTTCGCAACAACATGGGCTGTAGTAGCCCACCAGGCTCCTCTGTCCATGGGATTCTCCAGGCAAGAATATTGGAGTGGATTGCCATTTCCTTCTCTAGGAGGATCTCCAGGGATTGAACCTGGGTCTCCTGCATTGCAGGCAGATTCTTTACCACTGAGCCACAAGCGAAGCCCCTAAAGTTTATCTGAAAGTGAAAGGTGCTCAGTCGGTTACTGACTCTTTGTGACCCCATGGACTATATAGTCCATAAAATTCTCCAGGCCAGAACACTGGAGTGGGTAGCCTTTCCCTTTTCCAGGGGATCTTCCCAACCCAGGGATCGAACCCAGGTCTCCACACTGCAGGCAGATTCTTTACCAGCTGAGCCGTCAGGGGAGCCCAAGAATACTGGAGCGGGTCGGCTTTTCCTTCTCCAGGGGATCTTCCCGACCCAGGAACCGAACCGGGGTCTCCTGCATTGCGGCGGATTCTTTACCAACTGAGCTATCAGGGAAGCACCTAAAGTTTATTTAAGCCATGTGATTTTTTTTAAGTTTATCTAACAACCCTTAAAAAAAAGTCAAGATGTCAATATTGCAAAAAATTAGAAACATGCAAATCAAAACAACAGCAAGGTATAACCTCGCACCAGTCAAAATGGCCATTGTCAGAAACTCTGCAAACCGTAAGGGCTGGTACATCCCTTCACTGATGCTAGAAATATAAACTGGTAAAAGATACTGTGGAGGACAGTGTGGAGGTTACTGAAACAAAAAAAAATGAGAATGAGGTTGGAATACCCCCCTCTCACCGTACACAAACTCCAAGTAATATAAAGATCTAAATATCAGAATGGATACTATGAAATTCTTGAGGAAAATATAGGCAAGACAGGATTTGATGTAAATCATGGCAAGTTCTTCTTGGGTCCACCACTTAGAGTAATGAAAACTAAACCAAAAATAACAAAAAGGAATCTAATTAACCTTAAAACTATTTGAACAGCAACAGAAACCCTAAACAAATGACAAAGACAACCCTCAGAAAAGGGAAAAAATAATTGTAAACAAAGATCAGTTCAGCTCAGTTGCTCAGCTGTGTCCGACTCTTTGTGGCCCCATGGACTGCAGCACACCAGGCTTCCCTGTCCATCACCAACTCCTGGAGCATACTCAAACTCATGCCCGTTGAGCTGGTGATGCCATCCAATCATCTCATCCTCTGTCATCCCCTTCTCCTCCCACCTTCAAACTTTCCCAGCATCAGAATCTTTTCAAGTGAGACAGTTCTTCGCATCAGGTGGCCAAAGTATTGGAGTTTCAGCTTAAGCATCAGTCCTTCCAATGAATATTCAGGACTGATTTCCTTTAGGATGGACTGGTTGGATCTTCTTGCAGTCCAAGGGACTCTCAAGAGTTTTCTCCAACACCACAGTTCAAAAGCATCAATTCTTCGACACTCAACTTTCTTTACAGTCCAATTCTCACATCCATACAGGACTACTGGAAAAGCCATATCTTTGACTAGATGGACCTCTGTTGGCAAAGTAATGTCTGCTTTTTAATATGCTGTCTAGATTGGTCATAGCTTTTTTTCCAAGGAGCTAGTGTCTTTTAATTTCATGGCTGCAGTCACCATCTGCAGTGATTTTGGAGCCCCCCAAAATAAAGTCTGCCACTGTTTCCATTGTTTCCCCATCTATTTGCCATGAAGTGATGGGACCAGATGCCATGATCTTAGTTTTCTGCATGTTGAGTTTTAAGCCAACTTTTTCACTCTCCTCTTTCAATTTCATCAAGAGGCTCTTTAGTTCTTCTTCACTTTCTGTCATAAGGGTGGTGTCATCTGCATATCTGTGGTTATTGATATTTCTCCCAGAAATCTTGATTCCAGCTTGTGCTTTATCCGGCCCAGCGTTTCACATGATGTACTCTGTATATAAGTTAAATAAACAGGGTGACAATATACAACCTTGGTGTACTCCTTTCCCTATTTGGAACCAGTCTGTTGCTCCATGTTCTAACTGTTGCTTCCTGACCTGCATACAGGTTTCTCAAGAGGCAGGTCAGGTGGTCTGGTATTCCCATCTTTTTAGGAATTTTCCACAATTTGTTGTGATCCACACAGTCAAAGGCTTTGGCATAGTCAATAAAGCAGAAGTAGATGTTTTTCTAGAACTCTCTTGCTTTTTTGATACTCCAACAGATGTTGGCAATTTGATCTCTTGTTCCTCTGCCTTTTCCAAATCCAGCTTGAACATCTGAGAGTTCACAGTTCATATACTGTTGAAGCTTGGCTTGAAGAATTTTGAGCATTACTTTGCTAGCGTGTGAGATGAGTGTAACTGTATGGTAGTTTGAGCATTCTTTGGCATTGCCTTTCTTTGGGATTGGAATGAAAACTGAATTTTTCCAGTCCTGGGCCACTGCTGAGTTTTCCAAATTTGCTGTCATATTGATTGCAGCACTTTCACAGCATCATCTTTAGTATTTGAAATAGCTCAACTGGAATTCCATCACTTCCACTAGCTTTGTTTGTAGTGATGCTTTCTAAGTTCCACTTGACTTCACATTCCAGGATGTCTGGCTCTAGGTGAGTGATCACACCATCATGGTTATCTGGGTCATGAAGATCTTTTTTGTACAGTTCTTCTGTATATTCTTGCCACCTCTTTTTAATATCGTCTGCTTCTGTTAAATAAAGATACCCATAAGGAAATCATCTCCAGAAAATATAGTCCACTCATGCAGTTCAATATCAAAAATACAAACAACTCAAGAAAAATATGTGCCTAAGATCAAAAAAGATCCAGACCAAGCTGCCCTCTCAGGTCAGCAGAAATCCCAGGCCCTCAAAACACTTCTGCTGCCTCCATTAAACTAAGGAAATTCAAACTAAATTCAAGCCACATATACCATGACTCCTCCAAAATGGTTACGGGACAATTAGCTGGAAACTATATGAAATGAAATTACTGTAAATACAAACTTGAAAAATTTACACCAAATTCACTCAAACTGATTAAGATATTTATAATACAAAATCATCAAAATTACAAAGAAACAGAAGAAAATCTACATGATGCGGGGTTTGATCCATACATCATAAGCTTTGAGTTTTAATACACAAAAAGCCAGTCCATGTGAGAAAAAACAATGTGGGCTTTATAAACTTAAAGGTGTCTACTAAGAAAGGTATTGACTTAAAAAAAAAAAAAACAAAAAAACACATGGCCTGAGAGTTGCGAGTCAAATTTTATTTGGGGCAAAATGAGGACTGCAGTCCAAGAGACAGCACCTCAGGTAAGTCTGAGAAACTGCTCCAAAGAGAGGGGTGGGGGGGAGGGAGACAAGGAGGTCAGTATATATATGTGATTTGGGTGAAGGGGAGATACGAGCAATCAAGCACATATTTTTTCAAATATGTGGTTTCTACTAGGTTTCTGCTGGTCTCATGAAGCCTTTGCTAGTCATGAGGAACAGTCACCACCATGAAGGATTTTACTGCTTTTCTAGAGATGAGGAGATACAAGAACTGGGCTCATAAGATCAGCTCCTGAGAATGTCTATCTGAAGGCTTATCCTGTTAGGTTTGCTCCCCCCACCCCACCCCAGCTCTGAGGGCCTCATTCCTGCTCTCCACCCTGAACGCCTTTCAGGGAGGGTTCAAGGTCAGCAGCTGCAGCAGCACATGATTTACTCCCCGTGCAGGCAGATGGCAAGCACCCACGGCAGGTGCCACTTTGTAGTCGGCAAAGACATTATTCAGAAAGTCAAAAGACAAGACACAAACTGTGAGGAAAATATTTCTAAACCACAAGTCCAAGAAAGGATTTGGGTTCAAAATGTTGCCGAAAGAAGTGTGGTGGGGTCCAGCTACTCACCACCCAAAAGCTCCGTAAATAGCCCAGGTTGGTGGAAAGGAAAGTTTGCTTTATTTCAGGTGCCAGCAACTGGGGCAGGGAAGGGTGGTGGACATCTGTCCAAAGGCCCCTCTATCCCTGACAAGCAAGGGATGAGAGCTTTTATGGACAGAACTGGGGTGGGGGGGGGGGAGCTACATGCAGAAACAGCACAGTCATCTCTAATGGTCACCTTCAACTGGTCATCAGTGGTCTGACAAGTGTCATCTTGGTTGTTTTAGGTACTTCATCTTCAGGCCCAGGGTCCATTTGTTCCCATTTCTTTGCAGTCAATTCTCAGAATTGTGGCAGCTCATGTTCTGGGTTCAGCCTGATCATCATGTAGTGAACTTCTCTTCCTGGGGTTTCAGTATCTGTAAGACAGCTCATAGGATATGGCAAAGAATATTATCTATAGCCCTTGAGAAATAAGTAAAGGTCCTTGACTATGCTTAATGCCTACGTTACTATTATTTAGTCTCCTTTGACTGTTTTCCTTTGTTTCAGCATTTCTCATTTCTCTGGTGAAACTTATTCTTTGACTAAAGTTTTCCACAGACTAAAGGGAGTCAGGGGACATGGTGGGGACGAGCAAGGACCATACGGCCCTGCTACGTTTCAGAAATAGACAAAAACCTCTAAAACAAACCCATGCTAAAAAAAAATGGGTACGGATCAAACAGACACCTGGCCAAAAAAAGACTTACACATAGTAAAAATCATACAGAAATTATACAAAAATATCATACTACTAGGGAATTACAAATTAAAATCATGAGATATCACAGCACACCTAAAACCTATATTTGAAGTTTAGGACTGCTAAACTTCAAATATATGACCATATCCACCGCTGGAGGGTGAGGAACAACAGGAATCTCCCTCAATGCTGGTCGGATGTAGGTACAGCCACTTCATAAGACAGCTGGGCGGTGTTTTCTAAAGCTAAACGAGACCCAACAATCATGCTTTCAGTTTTTAGTTAACTGCTTTGAAAATCTATCTCCAAATTCAAACAAGAATGCAATTACACCCAGCAGCACTATTCATGATAGACAGGGTACAGAGCCGGGCCGCAGGGTAAGGGACAGGGCGGAAGGTAAAGGGCGGGGAGGCAGGGTAAGGGGCAGGGTGGAGGGTAAAGGGCGGGGCGACAGAGTAAGGGGTGGGGCGGCAGGGTAAGGGGCGGGGCGAAGGGTAAAGGGCGGGGCGGAGGGTAAAGGGCGGGGAGGCAGGGTAAGGGGCGGGGCGGCAGAGTAAATAGTGGGGCGGAATAGGGGGCGGGGCGAGGTAAAGGGAGGGGCGGGGTAAGGGGCGGGGCAGAGAGTAAGGGGCGGGGCGGCAGTTGGTAAGGCGCGGCGCGGCAGGGTAAAGGGCGGGCGGCAGGGTAAAGGGCGGCGCGGCAGGGTAAGGGGCGGGGCGGAGGGTAAAGGGCGGGGAGGCAGGGTAAGGGGCGGGGAGGCAGGGTAAGGGGCGGGGCGGCAGAGTAAATAGTGGGGCGGAGTAAGGGGCGGGGCGGCAGGGTAAGGGGCGGGGCGGCAGGGTAGGGGCGGGGTGTGAGCGGAGCGGCAGGGTCTGAGCAGGGCGTAGAATAAGGGACGGGGCCTCTGGTAGGGGCGGGGCCAATGCGGGCTGCTCCTCGGAGCCTCCTCCAGGGCAGAGCCGGCCTCCTTCCGGTGAGGCGAGAGCTGGCCCGGGTTTGTCTGGAACTGTCGTGAAAGGGGGCGTGGCGCTCCGCGGTGTGCTCTGACGTAACAGGAGCGCGACGCTTGCGCGGCGGCCGGCGGCGCGGGCGCTATGGAGCGCTGTTCTGGTGCCTTGGAGGAGGCGGCGGACGGGGCCCGGCAGCAGGAGCGGCACTACCAGTTGCTGTCGGCGCTGCAGGGCCTGGTCAAGGAGCTGCCCAGGTGCGCGGCCGCTGGGGCGGGCAGGCTGGGGGGCCGGGCGGGCGGGCCGCGGGCTCACCGCGCTCCGCCCGCAGCTCCTTCCAGCAGCGCCTGTCCTACACCACGCTCAGCGACCTGGCCCTGGCGCTGCTCGACGGCACCGTGTTCGAGATCGTGCAGGGGCTGCTGGAGATCCAGCACCTCACCGAGAAGAGCCTGTACAACCAGCGCCTACGGCTGCAGAACGAGCACCGAGGTGCGCGGGGGCGGGGGCGGCCTGCCCGGGCTGCTTGGTCTCGGGCGGAGCCCTTCCCCGGGTTCCGTTCGGCAGCAGCCCCTGAAATCGACCTCATTGAGGGAGCGGGGCTTGATGGCATATGGGGTCCAGTCAGCTCCACGTTGTCAGTTGCAGTGTCACCTTCGCGCGGGACCCCCAGAGATGCTCTCACCCACTCCCAGGCGGGATCCGTCAGCCCGTGAGCAGCTCTGGCTGCGCGTAGCCCCGCAGCGCCCGATAGGGCCCGTTCCCTCTCCAAGGTGCATCAGGTTCCCATGCACGGAGCCCCGAGGCACCCTCTGGGCCCTGATAACTCGTCCCTTGGAGCCACACACTGGGCAAAACCTCCTGAGCCTTGGCCCCTCCCAGGCATCCCTACAGGGGTGGGAGGGGCCTCCGGAGCCCCTTCCAGCGGGGTGTGCCGGGCCGCTTTTCTGGCCCCCTCAGATTTCTCACCTTTGTCGTTTTATTTTTACCCAACTTTATTTTTAAAATAAACAGGAAAGTTGAAAGTACACTATAATGAATACCCATACGTTCTCCAGCTCCACTCAGTAATTAAAGTTTTGACAAGATTCTTTTTGTCCATCAATGTATGCAACACCGCCGACTTCCCCAGAAGCCCTCAGCATTCCTCTAGAGCAAAGTTTTTAATAGCAGCGATGCTGGAATCTGTGGCTGGACAGGTCTTCATGGTTCTTTGCAAAACATTAAACAGCATCCCTGGCTTCTATACTAGACGAGAGTGGCACCTTCCCCCAGAGCCAACAGCCAAGAATGTCTCCGGACATCCTTGGGGTCAGCCTTGGTCCAATGTTAGAACCAGCGATCTAGAACAAGAACACTGCTGTGTAACCACAATGGATAGAAATCAGTCATTCCAGGGTGCGTTCTGATGTTCAGACACACCAACACTTGTCTCAGATTATCCACTGACAAGGATCCAGTGTGTGGTTGTGCATTGCGGTTTGGCCTCTGCTTCTGAAAGAATTCCCACCATTCACTGTGGTGCTGACTTTTTGAAGAGTCCGGGGCATTCTGCCTTAGAACATCCCCACTCTGCATCTGATGGACTGCCTCATGCTGACATCCTCCCTCCCTGTCCACCTTCTGTGCTCCCTGTGACCTGGACAGCATGACGATATGTGCTAAATGTTTGTGGCAAAAGTGCCTCCTGGTGATGTGAGGTCCCTTCCCTGTGGGGCGGGTTTGATGGACGTCTGTCCCCGGATGAGTGTATCTGTCAGGAATGGATGTTGGGTTTTGTCAAAGCTTTTTTTCTGCATCTTTTGAAATGATCAAGTGACTTTTTGGTGACTAGAGTGAATTAACAGTATTTTTTAAATTCCTGGGATAAACGGTGCATTTTTTAAATTCTTAGGATAAACGGCATTCCTGGGATAAATCCTACTTGGTCATCATATCCTTGGGCCCCCTACGGTCTGTGCCACCCTACTCCCTTGGGAGCTGTAGACAGGGTGTGCAGGGTGGCTCCACCCCTCCGCCAACCAAGGACAGCAGAGGAGTGACTGCTGTACCCTGGAGCAGAGGTCATCCTGCTTGTCCTCCTTTCCCGGGCCTTTGCCTGCGTGGTCTCTGGGACATCTCAGTGGATATCCCACAGATGATAGGCCTGTCACGCCGGATTCCTGGCCTGTAGCCATGTGGGCCTAGAAACCTCCAGCCCGCAGTCTCTCCCATCCCCATCTTCCAATTCCCTGCGCTCAGGCTGTGGCCCTGGCTCCACCCTCACCCCACATGCCTGGCCTCCCCCTCCTCTAGGAGTCTGGAGCCCTGCTGCTGCAGACCACCATACCCTGGGTAAGAGCAGGCCCGAGTGGGCTGGGGGCTGCATGTCCGGAGCTCCGCCCAGCATCCGGTGCAGGCCTCTACCACATCCCCACCATTCACCTCACCCCTCCTCACCCTTCGCCACCTGACGGTGCCTCTCTGGTCTCGTCCTCTCCCAGTGCTCAGGCAGGCGCTGCGACAGAAGCATCAGGAAGCCCAGCAGGCCTGCCGGCCCCACAACCTGCCTGTGCTCCAGGCGGCCCAGCAGCGTGAGCTCGAGGTAGGGGTGTGGGCATGGGGGGGGGCCCACCTGCACTCCGCTGACAGGGCCATGTGGAGGGGATCGGAGTGGTGTGGGAGCCGACCTGGGCTGGGCCGCAAGGGCCTGATGTGCCTGCGTGTTGCTCTTTGGATGGGTGTGCTAAGCATGGGTACCACAAAGGCCTGACGTGCCCATGTATTGCTCTTTGCTGGGGGGTGTACACTTGGCATGGGTGAAGAGTGTGTGGTGCCCCCACCCCTCCACGTGCTCCCACAGACCACAGCTCCTCAGCCTGGGCCTTTGCAGGGCAGGTGTGAGTGGGGGCCACTGTGCCCCATGTCCTTGGGGATGCGAGGACAGTGGTGGGAGGATGGAGCCACCAAGTCCTGTTCCCAGATGGACAGGAACAACCCAGAGGCCCACCCACAACCAAGAACCCCCAGGGGAGGGTGCATGCCCAGACCTGCACAGGGTCCCGAGGCAGCCCC
The DNA here is from genome assembly GCF_910594005.1 of Cervus elaphus. Classification (NCBI taxonomy): domain Eukaryota; kingdom Metazoa; phylum Chordata; class Mammalia; order Artiodactyla; family Cervidae; genus Cervus; species Cervus elaphus. The sequence goes on from NC_057819.1 coordinate 99,652, forward strand.
AAGCCAGGGCGTGCAGGAAGGAGGTGCTGAGTGGGGCGGTGGCAGCTCTAGTGGGAGGAGACATGCAGAGGCTAAAAGATGGTGGTCAGCTGGACAGCCAGCAGAGGTGGGGCCAGCATCTGGCCGTTCATGGGGGTCAGTGCCAGGTGGCACCCGGCAGATCAAAGGGAGGACACCTGGCAGGAGGTGGGAAGAAGGGTGTTGGGAACAGGGCTCTGTGTGGGAGGGTCATAGGTGCAGGTGCAGTGCATACACCATCCTTAGTTTTGAACCTGGAGCAACTGGGGAGGGAAGAGGGACCAGAGGTGGCAGGCCAGGAGTGTGTCTGTGACATCAGTGGGCGGGCAGGAGGCTGAGCCCTGAGCCGCCCTCTCCATGGCAGGCGGTGGAACACCGGATCCGTGAGGAGCAGCGGGCCATGGACCAGAAGATTGTGCTGGAGCTGGACCGGAAGGTGGCAGACCAGCAGAGCACACTGGAGAAGGCAGGGGTAGCCGGCTTCTACGTGACCACCAACCCGCAGGTCAGTGCCGTGGGCCTCGCCTGGCACAGCCCAGGGGCTACTGGTCCCCAAAGGCCACATCCCCTCTGGGGGTCTAGCTGGTCACTGGGGGGCCTCTGCCACCGGAGGACAAGCCAGCTGCTTGCAGGGCATCGCCCACCTTGCTCGGGCCCGCTGTGCGCCACATGGCCCTCATCCGCGGTTCCCTGCATCTCTGCGCACCTCTGTGTGTGCCAAGCCAGGGCTGCTGCAGACCCTGCTGCGGGCCGAGTCCCAGCTTCAGCCCGTTTCTGGCAGGCAGCGGCCAGACTTCCCACAGGCTCCCTGCCCGGTGCCCCCTCGGCCCTGATGGTCGCCTCGAGTGCCTGGGGAAAGGAGGCTGCTTCCCTGGGTTCTGCCAGGGCTGAGGAGGACCCCCTGGGCCCATCTGCACCCCAGGAGCTCACCCTGCAGATGAACCTCCTGGAGCTCATCCGGAAGCTGCAGCAGAGGGGCCGCCAGGCAGGGAAGGCAGCCCTGTGAGCCTGGCCGCCCGCAACCACTACCCGTCCCAGCTGGGAGCACCACCCCGCCCCGCAGTGACCACAGGCAGCAGATAACCCCGTGGCACTGGTCTTCCTGAAGCCTGGCCACCACTCTCCCAGCAGCCTGCAGGAGGGGCACCCTGTGAGGAGAACCCAGGTGGACCACGCTGCCCCTGCCCCCCACCGTCACCCCAGCTGGTGAGGGTGGGCAGGCAAAGGGCACAGCACGCCCAGCTATCTGGCTGCCTACCCTGGCCTCCCTCTCGGCCCCTCCCTTGGTAGGTGCGGCCTCTGAGAGGGACAGGCTTCCAAACTGCGTGTGACCCCGAGAAATAAAGCTGCCTCAGCGTGACCTGCACATGGCTTGTGTGACACTCTGTGGAGCCTGTCATGACCGGGCCCACACAGCCCTCATCTGGGGGCTCCGTGGTCTACAGAAGTAAGAAGATGCCCCCACCCCCCACATCACAGGGACCCCTCACCAGCCAAGTCCCAGGGCACTTGGGCCACAGCCAGCCTGCTCCGTGGGTTGTCAGAGCAGCAGGAGTCTGGTATGGGTCACTGGGGGGCAGGGGTGAAGGGCACGGGGCAGGGAGGGTCTCAGGGGAAAGACCAAGGCCGGGCAAGCATGAAACCTGCCCATTGGAGGTGCTATCTATCTGCATTGCTCTGAGCCCAGCTCTGGGGCTGGGGTCGGGGGTGTCCAATGCCCTGCCTGGCCGGGTCTGCATGGGGTGCCTGAGGCTGGAGTGGCTGAGCCTGACCCTAAGGCCTCTCAGGCCATCAGAGCCACTCCCTCAGCCGCAAGCGAGGGCCCGATGCTGTAGAAAAGTGGTTTATTGACAGGCCAGCTTCCACAGCCAGCCGCTGCCCAGCATGGGGCTCAGGGTGCCAGGGTTGGACTCTGGGGAAGGTGGTTCTTAAGATCCAAGGTCGTGGGGGTGGGCAGGCAGTTCCTGACGGCTCCCAGCTCCTCTGGCAAGTGTGGGCCTCAGCCTGCACCTGGCTGCCCACGAGCAGAGCAGAGATCTGCAGGCTCTCCCAGCTCAGGGTGAGGCTGGGGTTGGCCGGAGCCCCGGGACGTCGCCGCCTGGGTGTGGGTACAGGAAGCCTAGGCCGGCTGGTGGAAGAGGCTGCCGGTGCAGAGCCTCCGCTTGAGCTCCTGCCACAGCAGCTGCCGCTCCCGCTGAGCCCCCTTCATGACCCCGCTGTTCTCTAGGGCGCGGCGGGACAAGTAGGGCAGCACCTCCATCACGGGCCCGTAAGGGACATACTTGTACACCGGGAAGCCTGCCTGGCCTGCACGCAGGGGAGGGATTGGTGAGGCCCCGCCCCTGGGGAGACCCAGCCCCACCCCCGAGGCTACCCCCGCGCCCGCACCCAGTCCCACCCTTGAGGACATCCAGCCACGCACCCCGACTCCACCCCCGGAGGCCCAGCTCCGCCCCTTGCGCTACAGCCCCGCCCCCCACCATACAGCTCCGCCCCTGCACCCTGGAAACCCAGCCCCACCCCTGTACCCCGCCCCGTCACCAAAGAAGCCCAGCCCCACCCCCGGGAGGCCCAGCTCCTCCCCTCTGCGTTACAGCCCCGTTCCCAGAGAGACCCAGTCCCGACCCCGGGGAGGCCCGACCCCGCTCTTCTGCACCCGGCCCCACCCCCAGGGAGGCCCAGCTCCAGCCCCACCCCAAGGAGGCCCCTCACCCAGCGGGAAGCTGATCTGGTCGCACATGCCCAGAAGCTGTCCAAAGTACACCTGGCGGTCGGCGGGGTGCAGGCCCAGCTCCTCCATCCTGTAAACAGGCAGAGTGCGGGCTGAGACCCTCTCCCCTCACCCTGAGACCCCTACCTGCAGGGTAGGGTGAAGGGCATAGGCTCTGTCCTGCCTACTGCAGGCCTCCGCCCAGCTGCTCCTGCCGCGGGCCAAGGCCACCAAGTGTCCCCTTCCCCAGCCAGCCTCCCCTCCTGCTGTGCTTGCCCCCAGCTGCCCAGAGAGGCAGACTCACCCAGCGGCTGGCCCTCTGTATGGCCTGGGAGGCCCTCAGCCCTCCCACCACACCCTCCTCAAATCCTCGGTACCAATACTGTGTTCCCAGCCCCGCAACCCTGCCACCAGCCCCTCACCCTCCCCTCGCTGGCTGCTCTGTGCACAGTGCAGTCACCAGCCACTGGTGGCCACTGAGTCTCTGGAGGATGGATGGTCTGAGTTGAGATGCACTGCACACATCAAACACACATGGGCCTCTGAAGACAGTGTGCAAACAGAATGCAGAGTATCTCACTGCTTTTCTGAAAAGGTTTAAGTGGTGCTGTTTTGGGTATGTGGGGTTAACTGAAATGTATCAAATTCAACTTCTGTTTTTTAAGTTGACTGCAAAGCATTTGGGATTAATGCCTGTGGTTCACATTTGTCCTAGTGCTGCTCAGACACAGGTGGGGGCCCCAAGTTTGGTCCACACCCTCCCTACTCTCACTTCTGGTCGTAGGATCTTAAAAAAATCCCGAGTTCGAAATACCTATGCACTGGTGATGCCCACACTTTACCTCTGGCTCCTGACCAGGCAGATCTGCAGCTACCACCCTCCCTCCACCTGGGTCCTCACACTCACCCAGGCTGGGCCTGTCATGGGACCCCCATCCCATCCCTGGAGCCCACCACCCTTCTCACCAGAGCACCCAGCGCACCTCACCCTGGACATCCACACAAGGGGCATCCCACAGACACTTCTCTCCCTCCCCTGGGGCTGGGCTCCGAGGTCGGGCCCCAGTCTGGGAACACGCACGTGGCATCCTGTGAGATCTGCCCCTCCCAACCCCCCCACTGCAGCCCCTTCTGTGCCAGCCCATGCCCACAGCTGTGTGACTGCAGCTGCCCCAGCACAGGAGAGGCTCTCCATCCGCCCGGCGACACCTGAGCTGGGCCTGACTCCCTCTGGCCCACAGAACAATAACAAACATCACACGGGCAAAGGCCTGCTATCTCCAGGGCTTCTGGAAGCCTGAGACCACCTGTGGAGAAGCCTGAGCTAGCCTGCTGGACATCCGACCTGGGAACCAGTGTCCTTCGCTGCCCCGGCCACAGATGAAGCTGTTCAGGGCCAATGGGACCCCAGCTGACCACGGACGCAGGACAACCCCAGGCCAGGCCCGCTCACCCTGCTGGCTCACAAAACACTGTGCACAGGCCCCCGAGCTGTGGGTGGGCTCATGACTTGGCCAAACCTAACCCAGGCTCTCTGACGGGGTCCCTAACATGTGGCACCAGAGGCCACAGCACTTCCCCGCGAAGACCAGCCCAAACTCTTCCGGGCCCAGGGCCTCTGGAGCAGGACGCAAGACCCCAGCCTGCCTGCAGGGCAGAGGCTCCCCCAGAACGGCCTGGCCAGGCTGCAGGGCCTGGGACGGCAGGGCACTCGGGTCAGGGAAGCCACGTCTAGGGTCGCAGGACCGGGCCAAGATGGGAGGCCAGACCAGCTCCTGTGGGACGATCCTGAAGTTAGGAGAAAGGAGGCCTTCTGTGGACAGTTACACCTTCAGCATCCTCATGGTCCTTGCCTAGTCAGGCTGAGAGGACCGGCCTGGGACCAAAAGCTGAAGAGCAAAAGGGCAGCCACAGGTGGCGGAGACGGCAATGGGCCTAAGGATGCGGGCGCCAACAGGGCCTCTGTGAACGCCGTCAGGGGGACCATGGGCACAGAGGGACCAGTCTCAATCAAGGCTCCAGCACAAAACTGTGTTTTAAGCCTAAGCAAAAACCAGCTTTTAAAATTTGCAACTCAATCCTGTGTTCCTTCCAGAGTCAAGGAAGCCAGAACTCATCTCCTCTGAGCACAGAAGGGTGCCCCTGGCCACCTCACATCCAAGGACGGGGTGGGGTGTCCAAGGAGGCTCCAGGGAGGAAGAGAAGAAGGCAGAACAGCCCACCCGGCCAGGATGCCAGTCAGACTGCCCCACACCAAGGAAACACCTGACCTCCCCCACAGGACTCCAGAGGCTGCCCTGGCCACCCCGTGGCCTCCACGCTCCTGTTCCCAGTCAGGCGGTTTCAAGGGCAGGCATCAGAAACCGTGGCTCTGAGCTGCAGATTCAGGCTGCAGAAAAGCAGCCCTTGGCAGGAGAAGGCCAAGCAGGACATTGCTGAACCGCTCAGGGCAACCAGTCACCCCAGGCAGCACCAGCAAGTGCCCCGGGCACACCTCGGCACCTCCAGTACCCAGGCCTTGCCTAGGGGTGCCCGCTGTGGGAGAGGGGCCCGCCTTGCTCCTGGGGAAGGCGCGGGCCAGCCAGGCCACCACGCACCCAGCTTCCTGTGGGGGGAGGGGAGGAGCCAGAACCCCTGGTGGGGTCCAGGTTCGGTTGAGATATGAGATAAAAGAACATAGGACGAGGAATCTCCCATGGTTAAGACTCAGCACCTTTACTGCTGGGGGCACAGCTGTGATCCCTGTTAGGGAACTAAGGAGTTTCCCCAATGGCTCAGCGGGTAAAGAACCCACCTGCAACACTGGAGACACAAGAGACTAGGGTTCAATCCCTGGGTTGGGAAGATCCCCTGGAAGAGGAAATGGCAACCCACTCTAGTATCCTTGCCTGGAGAATCCCATGGACAGAGGGGCCTGGCGGCCCACAGTCCATGGGGGTCACAAAGAGTCGGACACAACTTAGCGACTGAGCACTGCACTGGGGAACTAAGATCCCACAAGTCACGAATCAATGCCAAAAATAAAAAGGAATGTATTTCACTTCATTCCTATCTGTGACTTACAAGGCTACCCCATGGGGACACAGACCACGTTAAATCCCAAGCGCAGTTTAAAGTGCTGCGGAGCTGTCTATAAATGAGGTGATACGTCTCAGGTCGCCAACATTTCACGCTGTGTGAATCACCTGATGACATTTATTTTTAATCAGAAACCTGAGGAAGTCGGGTATTAATGCTAAAAGCCACAGGAACTACAGGCAGCCTTTCTGCTACTGCAGCGAGATGCCCAGCCAGGCCCAGGAGGTCCAGTGGCCACAGATGTCCCCCGAAATCCCCACCTGCCTCATGCTTCCAGCGCAGCCCAGGGCATCGGGGGGGGGGGGTGGGGCAGGACCCACCTACGCAGAGTGAAGCGCACGGTGTCCTCGTTGTGCGAGGCCACCATCACTGCAGCCCTGGCGTTGTGCTTCAGCTCCTCCAGGACATAGTCCAGGCACCTAGAGGGGGACGCGTGAGCCAGGCCGCACAGCCCCCCGGGGGCAGAGGCCACGGGCCAGCCCGGGGTTCCGGGACCACGGGGAGAAGCAAGTGTCCCACTCACCTGGGGTCGTGCGTCCAAGACCACGGAGGCTGGCCCCCCAAGACACCCGGCCCGCCCCTCACGCCCAGAGCCCTGCCCCCTGGGAGCTGGGCGCCACCCACCTGTGGTACACAATGCTAGTGGCCTCGTACGTGGGGTTGATGGGGTCCTCGTAGCCCACCTCCAGCGCACGGGCGCGCTCCTGAGTCATGTACGCACCACGCACCAGCTTCGCCCTGAAACACCAGCCCTCCCGGCGAGCCAGCTCCACGTCCAGGGTGACATTGTCGTAGGCATCCTGTGGGCCACGCCGGAGGTCAAGGACGACTGGGATGAGACTCCCTCCGGCCTGTGTCCCCCAGCGGAGCCTCCCTGGGGCCTGGTGCCCCCAGCGTGTAGCCAGCAGCTGTGGTCACTTGGCGGGGGCTCTGCAAGCTGCCAGCACCTGCCAGGACCCCACCCACCCACTCGCCCTGTCCCCGAAGCCCCGACGCTGACCCCTCCAAACACCCAGCTGGGCCCCGAGTGGCCACCCAGGGTTTGCACTCAGGGTCCCTGAAGCACATGCACAAGTCTGGGCGGGGGCCCAGAGCCTGCGTTAGACACTTGGAGAGAACCAGGATGCAAGGGGCCAGAGAAGACAGCCACTCAAAACCTGGGGGTTGAGGCACTTTAAGTGGACTCAGAAAGCTGCTCCATCCATGTTCCTGCAGCCCCTCATCCCCAGCGTGGGGCAGGAGCACACCCTGAGGTAGCACTGGAACGTATTGAAGATGAGCGGCCTCTCCACGTTGAATCTGCGCTGCATCTCCAGCGTCAGGCGGCTGATGGCTGGCTGGAAGTAGGTCTGCTCCGCGTCCACCATCAGCCGCACACCCGCCTGGCTGGCTTTCTGAAGGACGCAGGGGAGGAGGTCTGTGTGGGCACAGGTGAACGAGCACCCCCCTGACCCTACTGCGTCCCGGGCGTCCCCCCCAACCCCAGCACGTCCGGGGCACCCTCCCGACCCCAGCACGTCCTGGGTGCCCCCCCAACCCCAGCATATCTGGGGCACCCCCATCCCAACCCCAGCGCGTCCTGGGTGCCCCCCCCAACCCCAGCATATCTGGGGAGCTCCCATCCCAACCCCAGCACATCTGGGGCACCCCCATCCCAACCCCAGCGCGTCCAGGGCACCCCCCGACCCCAGCACATCCTGGGCGCCCCACCTTGGCCAGCACGTCCATCCTTTGCAGCATGCGTGTCATCTGCCGCTCCTCCTCCTCTGTGAACCGTGACAGCAGGGGCTCCAGCCGTCCCGTCTGGGGGGCAGGGCCATCTGGTCAAGGCGGGCTCCCTGCCTGGGCCCCTAGGCCAGCACGGCCCACTCCCATGGGCACCCTGTGCCCTGTGCCCCAACGTCCCGGGCCTGGTACCCCGGCCCCGCTCCCCACCCTGCCGTGTCCAAATGTGAAGGCCAGTGGCCCACCCAGGGTCCCCAGCCACCAGGACTGCACTGCCCCTGGGAAGCTGGCTCCTGTGCAGGCCCAGCCTGCATCCAAGGAGTCTGACCCCACATGAGGTGACACCCGCGCCTCCCCGAGGAAGCCCCAGCTCTGTGCATGGGGCTCCCCACAACGACACTGTGGGAACCGTGAGGCGGGGACTGGCTGGCCGGGGCACGTCACCTGCATGTTGGGGACCACCAGGTGCCTGGAGAGCTCGGTCCTGCTGTCGATGAGGCTGCACCAGTCCAGCAGGTCCAGCGTGCTGCAGGAAGAGGCATGCCCGTGCCAGCCACACGCCCAGGCCCCACACCAGCCCCCTCCCTGCGGGAGCGCCCCCACACCAACCTCCACGGAACCTGCCTTGAAATACAGATACAAATGCAAATAGTACATCCTCTGGTTATGAAACAGAAGTGAGACACAAGACCCTTCAGAGGATCTCAGCTGCCCTCACACTCCACCCGCCTGCCCGGCAGGTCCGGGACAATGGGGTGTAGCACCCCCACTGGAGAACCCAGACAATTCCCTGGGAAGCTCTGGGATTCAGGGTTCCCATGACCTAGTGGAGAGTTAGCAAGAAGATTGGGAGAGGCCGTTGAGGCTCAGCCAGAACCCCGCCTGGATGCAGGCGGCCACCCCTGGGGGACCTCAACAGGGCTCCGCCTACCCAGACACGCCCAGTGTCTCCGCAGTGAACCAGTCCTCAATCTCCGCCCGGGACGCGATGCCCATCTTGACCACGCTTTCCTGCAGAAGCAGGGAGCATCAGTCCTCCCCGCCCTGCTCCTGGCCCCGCTCACAAGCACCTCCTGCCCTGCTTGCTGGCCTACGATGCCAAGCTGACCTCCTCACACCAGCACGAGACCCGGCTACCTTCTGCCTCGGGTCTCTGCTCCACAGACAGCCTCTCCCTGCTGCCCACCACCCCCCAAGGCTCCCCACATGCCTGCCCCACCCCTGCGGGGCCCCCCCTCCCACCCAGCGCCCGCCTGCCCTAAGTCCCTCCCTGCCTGCACACAGGCCCTGGAGAAGTGGCAGGGCTCAGACACAGCTGGGCCTCCTGGGCAGGGTTCCTCGCGGCCCACCTGCCCACAACCACCAGGGAGGGGCACCCACCTGCAGCGCAGCCACCTCCAGCTTCGTGTCCACGGCGGCCAGCCCGGCCTTGCCCTGCTCAGCAGCCACATGGTGGAAGAAGCGTCTCCACTTAGTCAGCACGTCCGAGAACTGCAGCTGTGAACACCAGCCCTGAGCTTCCACCCAGGCGCCCGTGAGCCCCTCCCGGGACCCCCTGCAGCCCAAGCCCCCAACCCCACCTGTGCTCCAGGCTCCCAGCCTGAGCCCCCTGAGTCTGCCTGAGTGCGCCCAGAGCCCAGGCACCAGCACGTGAGTGAAGGCACCTTCACTTAATGCTTGCAGTGCCCCGCGTTCGTACCAACCCTCTGCGGGTGGGCGGGGGGTTCTGACACTCACCAGAAACTGCGGTCTCCCCAGTGCCGTGAGCTTAATGGCTGAGAAGCCATCCTCGCTGGCTCCGCCTATGAGAAGCCACAGGAAGAGCCATCAGGCCTTGGGGGCTGGGGGGACCCTGAGCCCAGAATCTGTGCCACTCCAGTCAGGACATGTCTCAGCAACATGCAGGAGGCTGCAGGCGGCGGGCGGGGGCCACACCTTCTATGGGTTACCCACGACACCCGGCCTTGAGACTCCCAGAAAGCGCTAATGATCTCACTCAAATGATCCACCCAGTGAGACGGTCGGTGGTACCAGCACACCCGTCCTCCCAGGAGGACACCTACCCGCCCTCACACCCAGGCCCTCGGAATCAGCTCTGGTGGCTGCCTGGCAATTTCAGGTTGCGGGAGCGGCAGCGGGAGGGGAGGGCCCTTCGAGGACCCAGACACCTGGGCCGGGTGACCAGCCAGGGCAGAAGGACACCAATCCCGCATGGCCTGTGAACGCCCTGCACACGGCTGCCCCTGACGCCACCACAGCCAGGCAGGCCACTCAGCGGGCTTGGAGCTGGCCACGTGCGGTCAGGAAGGCGGGGGGCCAGGGAGCGAGGGAGACCTGCCCACGCTCGCCCGCCCGGTTCCTCTCCGGTGGCCTCAGCACCCCGGGCTGCCCCGAGGGCACACAGAGCACAGACTTGCCCGCAGAGCACCGGCGGGAGGCAGACGGCACTCCACCGCCTCTGTCCATCTCGTCTGGCTGCTGGAAGCCCACAATCACACCTCTGTTCATCCACCCCCAGGCCAGAACCAAGGAGACGCCCTGAGCCCTGGACACCAGGCAGCTGCTGTCTGTGCAACCAATCAGGCGCCCGATGCTGACCCCGGCAGGCTGCCTCTGGGTGGTCCTCACTCCTGTCCCTAAAGTGTTCACAAAGTGTCAGGGCCCTAACAGGAGAGCTGCTGGGGACCCGCTGGATTTCCGAGACTAAAGTACACTGAGGCCAGTGTGTCTTCCGGCTGAGCTCACCTTGTGAGCGGGTGGTCCTGCCCCGGGGCCACACAGGGCAGCATCTCCATCCCGGAGGGCGCAGCTGCAGCCCCTGGGACGGTGCTGCCCTCGGCAAAGCCAAGCGCCATGTGACGAGATCCAAGCCCCCCGACAGGTCCGCATCTGGGCACCTGGGGCCAGCCAGGCTCCTCAGGAAGCAAGGGGCTGGACTAGGTGTGTGAGCCCAGGCAGCCTCCCGACCTCGGCCACCGAGACAGGACCAAAGCCTGGGTGAGCACTCCAGCCCCCGCCTCGAGCTCGCCCCCCAGCGTCCCTGGAGCGGGGGCCAAGCAGGCCTCACCTGAGGCCTCGATGCAGTGCAGGAAGGTCTCCATGTGGCTGTCACACTTGGCCTCACTGGCGTAGAAGTAGGTGCGGGCACTGGTGACCCCGTCCCTGCGGTCCCCGAAGGCCCGGTGTGCCTGGAACTGCTTCTCCCTCTTACTGACACCTGGGGGCAGGGGCGCCAGCCTGAGTACCCCGCCCCCACCGCCCTACACATGACCCCTGCCGCCGAAGCTGCACCCGCTCTACCTCCAAAGCGGCCCATGCCTGCTCCCTGACTCAGCCCGGGTCACACCCAGGCCAGGAAGGCAGAGCCCAGACCTCCAGGAGGGCCAGGAGGGCCAGGAGGGAGTGTCACCCATCCAAGTACCTGGGGACACGGGCTGGAGCTGCAGCAGCAGCCCTGGGCCCCAAGCCAAGGGTTGTGTGCGGAGGGCGGGGGGGGCTCACTCCTGACTGGCTCCCCTAACTCACCGTGGCCGTCACGCTCCAAGGCCGAGGAACAGGACCTGCAGGTGGAAGGGGACGGGGAGGGTCAGGCCTCCACTGAGGAGGGCAGGCGGGGGGCAGCTCACCTGCCAGGCGGGAGCGCCCCGCCCCACCCACCCCACCCTCCAAGGTCACCTCCTCCGAGCCTGGCAGACCTGGCTATGCCGACCAGCCCCGTGCCCCACAGTCTCCACCCCTCACCCCAGGGAGCCCCTCCCTACAGCGGATAAGGGGCAAGCAAAGCAACACACAGCCCAAGGCCTGGGTGGGTCCTTCCCGAGAGGAAAAGGCGGGGCCCCAACCAGAGAGAGGGTGGCCGCCAGCTTCCAAGCAAGGCCACACAGCCCTTCCCTCAAGGCTCTCACCCACCCACACAACACAGGGTTACTTTCAAACCCGCAACCCGAAGGCATGTTTCCAGCGCACACCCTCTCTTGGCCGCCCCGGCCATCACACCTGAACACCCAGGTCCTCCCAAGGGCAGGACCCTAGGCCACCCTGGAGGAGGCACCGCAGCTGTGGCCCAGCAGGGTGGAGGGACGCCACGGCCCCCATCCACACCGAAGCTGTGGGGGCTCAGGCCTGCTCCATCAGCGCCCAGTCCAGAGTCCACCTCTCAGGCGACCGCCCGCCACAGAGGGGACACCATCGCTCAGAGGGTCCCAGGGCCGGGGCCGGTGACATTCCCAGGTAGTGGCCGGCCGTCTGCCCTCCAAGCCCCAGCCAGGCTCCAAAACCACAGGGAGCAACCAGCCACACAGCTGCATGTGGGGCCAGGGCCCAGCCTGAGCAGACAGCACTGGGGGGACAGGGCTGTGGTTCTGGAGCAGGCAGGCGAGGGGGTGGGGCCTCCGGGAGACAAAAGGGGCAGTTGACAGGCTGGGGGGAGGGGGTGTCATCTCAGCATGGGGAGAAGGGGGAGCACACTCTGTGCATGCACACACATGCACACACATACACGTGCACACACATGCAGCCATGCATGCACACACATGCAGACACACATGCACACACATACATGTGCAGACATGCATGCACACGTGCAGACACACACATGCAGACACGTGCACATACACGTGCAAACAGCCATGCACCACATGCACACACAACACACATGTGCGGCGGTGTGCACATGTATGTGAACACATGCAGACATGTGTGCCCACATGTGCAGACACACATGCAGACACGCACACATGGGTGTGCAGGCACACACATACATGCACGGCCCAAGATGTGGATGTTAGGTAGTTAGAATAGGGAAAAGGAGTCCAGAATGGCAGTGGCTAAAAGACCTGGAAGGGAAAAGCCCACAAAAATAGAACAAAGAAAGGTCCGAGGACTGGAGTGAGAACCTCAGGTAAAACAAACAGCACTCCTGGCTGGCCCAATTTACATAGGACAAGCCCAGGGAGAGAAAAACATAAAAAGAGGAGCCAAAGCTAGCTCTTGCTCTCTCTCTCTCTCTCTCTCTCTCTCTCTCTCTCCCCCTCTCCCTCTCCCTCTCTCTCCCTCCCTCTCCCTCCCTCCTCCTCTCTCTCCCTCCCTCCCTCCCTCCTGTGTGCTGGGGTACTGGGGTGCTCTTCTCTTCTTGTCTTTGGATCGACGCGCCCTCACACCTTGAAGATGGATTTTCCTGTTATCTTCTAAATAAAATACAGCTGTAACACTAAGCTGTAACACTGATTTGTCTAAGAGCTATAACACAGTCCGTTTGAGACCTGAGAGTTATAGCACGGTCTGTCCAAGACCCAAGAGCTGTGACACGCCGAGGGGGCTTTAATGTCCGTCACCCCAAATCTTTGTTGTGACGAGACAAACACTGAGGAACATACACTCGCCTGACCTCTATGGTGCCGTGACTCACATTTAACCTGGCTATAGCAACCTCAGCGAAACTCCTGCAGTAGAAGCCAAACACGAAGAAAACCCAGCGCAGGGGAAGGCCCAACGTGCTGGAAACTGGAACAGTGGGAAAAATGAATTCAGCAGAAAGCTCACGCAGCTCAGTCTCAGATTCCAGAAGACCTCTGGTTAAGGTAGGAGGTCCTCACTCCTATGGCTGGAGGGACATGCCTAACAAAATCTTAATTCCTTTACAATCTCTCGTTTCTTGTTTCCTTGAACCCCACCCCCACCCCACCCCCCTCGAACAGGCGGGCAGCAGTGGGTGCAATTGAGGGACTCTGGAGAATACTCTCTGGTATGTCCCAAAGGCACTATCTGCTGGGCCCCAGTAGCTGTTACCCAAGCCAGTGGGGGTTCTTCTGTCCTCACTCTTCTTTGTGCCAAGGATCAGACCAATGAAAACTATGAGCACCGGTCAGATATTTAGCAAGTTTTCCAGCAGGCTATGAAGGGGATTCCTTGGCACATTTTTCCCACTGTTTTTTCCTCCTGTCCATCCAGCTCTCTCTCCCAGGACTCGAGCCCGACCAAAACCCAGGATGCCCGGCTTCAGGACCTAATGAAGCTTAGGCTCTGATGTCTCATTGCAAAAATTCAGTGAGAGACAAAGCGATAGGTAAGAGGTAGATTTGTTAAGATTCAAAGACAGAAGTGCTGCGCTTTACAGGGTACAGGCCCTGGAAAGTGGCCTGGCTAGGTTTTGCGAGCGGGGTGAATTCATATGCTAATGAGCAGGAGGGTCATCCCAGCCGTAGGGGAACCACCCACTCCTCTGTCTTTTGACAGTGACTTGGAGCTGTTCTGCCACCTCTGGGTGTGTCTTTTGGCTTACAGATTGGGGATTAAGGTTTACTTGAATTTGACTTGTTATCTTGGACCCAACTGATTTTAATTGGTTTACATTGTGCCCTTGTGCTAAGTCACTCTTTCCAGGGTTGTGCTCTGCCCCCTTTCCCTCCTGTTTCACGCTCCTTCCCTCAGCCCCATCCGGGCCCACAGTGTCGCCTCTACAATCTTCTAGAGGGACAACCAGAAAATAGCTGGCCTTGGGAAGGAAGTACTGTATAACATCCAACCCCTTAATCCTACCTAGTACTGGTCATGCTGGAGACCTTGGGGATGCCCAAACTCCAGTCCAGGGGTCCCAGGAGGTCATCACGCCTTGACCTGCCTAGGGATCTGGTCCTCGAAAGGTTGTCATGCCTCAACCTGCTTGGGGATCTGCCAGTCCCAGGGGTCCCAGGAGGTCATCACGCCTTGACCTGCCTAGGGATCTGGTCCTCGAAAGGTTGTCATGCCTCAACCTGCTTGGGGATCCGCCAGTCCCAGGGGTCCCAGGAGGTCATCACGCCTCGACCTGCCCAGGGACCAATTCTCGGGAGGCCGTCATGCCTCGACCTGCCTGGTGACCTGGTGATTCGATCTCTAGAAGGCTGTCACGCCTCAGCCTGCCTGGGGATCTGCACCCTGACCCGGGGACACCTGGCTCTCAGGTTGCAACAGTTCTGGGTAGGATAAGCTTCAGAAAAACTCACCCCTAAGGAAGTCCACCCATGGAAACAGAAGGAAGCCTATTACTTGTGAGACTGTGCCCAGTCTCTCCTGAGCCCAGTGAGAACCCCATTGCCTTTCCGGAAAGGCTAAAAGAGGCCCTCCAAAAGTTTACCAACCTGGACTTAGACTCTTACGAGGGACCAGTGATTTTAAAGGACAAATTCCTGTCCCAGTGTGCATCAGATATCAGAATTAAGTTACAACAGCTACAGCAGCAGGACCCTGCTTCCTCTTTAGATGAGATGGTCCAGACAGCCACCAATACCTTTTATAACAGGGAACAGGAGAAGGAGGCCAAGGCCCAGGAGAGGGAGAGAAGGAAAGAGACAAGACATGCCCAGATGCTGGCCACCCTCCAGGGAAGCCCTATGGCACACCCTGATTCCTTGAAGGACAAGGCACAAGGCAAATGCCTAATCTGTAGACAGGCGGGGCATTGGGCCAAAGAGTGTCCCAACCATGACAAGTCTCCTAGAACAGCTTGCCACAAATGCCATCAATTGGGACACTGGGCGGCACTCTGCCCTCGGGACCCAAGAGCCTCAAGGTCAAGTGCCAAGCCTTCCCTCACAATGGTTCAAGAGGACTGAAGCGGCCCGCTCCAGCCAGCCCACCTGTCATAGATAACCATCACGGCTGGAGCCAAGGGTGCAACTGGATGTGGCAGGTAGGTCCGAAAATTTCTTGGTTGACATGGGGGCTCCCTACTCTGTCTTGATCTCCTACTCCGGAGCCTTCTCCTCCCAAACCTGTACCATTTTGGGTGCTACAGGAAAAACAACTACTAAAAGATTCACCCAAGCACTTCTTTGTTGCTGGGATGGACAGATATTTTCCCACCAGTTTCTCGTGGTCCCTGAATGTCCTACTCCCTTATTGGGAAATATATACTCACTAAACTGGGGACCACCCTTGTGATGGGAAGCTTTTCAGCCCCTAGGGCCCTACAGCTTCTGGTTACTACTGAAGAACCCATTACACCTTCTCCAATAGAGAGGGACCAAAAACTATGGGAAGACAAAATTAACCCCCAGGTGTGGGACCAGAGGATTCCTAGACAAGCCCACCAAGCTGAACCGGTCATCATTGTCCTCCGAGATCCCACTCGGTTTCCTAACTGGAAACAAAATCCTCTCAAAAGAGAAGCTCGGGAGGGACTACAGCCTTTAATAAATAAATTCCTTGCTTGTGGGCTATTGGTCCCCACCAGTTCACCATGTAACACCCCAATCCTCTCAGTAAAGAAAAAGGACGGAACCTGGCGAATGGTTCAAGATCTCCGGATCATAAATGAAGCTGTAGTCCCCCTCCATCTCACAGTACCCAATCCCTATGTAATCTTGGGAGAAATCCCACCCAGTGCGAAGTGGTTTACAGTCTTGGATCTCAAAGATGCAGTTTTTTGCATACCACTGGCTAAAGAATCCCAATATCTTTTTGCCTTTGAGTGGGAGGTCCCAGGAGGAAAACACCAACAGATGACTTGGATAGTATTACCTCAGGGGTTCAGAGATAGCCCCCACCTGTTTGGACAGGCCCTTAGCCGGGATCTCCTAGATCTGGACCTGGGGCCTAATGGGAAAATATTACAATACGTAGATGACCTACTGATCTGCTCTCCAGATGAGAAAAGTGCCCAACAACATGCAATTCAGGTTCTAAACTTTTTGGCAGAAAGCGGATATAAAGTCTCCCGTGCTAAGGTACAGATGGTCAAGACAAAGGTCACTTACCTGGGATACCAGATTACACATGGGTCTAGAAGGCTGTCCTCTGATCAGGTACAAGGAATCCTCCAGTTGCCCCTCCCCCACAACTCAAAAACAATTGCAAGCTTTCCTGGAGCTAACTGGATATTGCAGAATCTGGATACCCAACTATGGTCTAATTGTCCAGCCCTTATATGAAAGCTTGAAGGGACGAGATGATTCAATCCCACTGATGTGGGGAACTCCTCAAAAGAAGGCAGAGGCTACACTAAAATAGGCCTTAACTCAGCCACCTGCCTTAAGGTCGCCAGACCCAGAAGAAACATTCCAGCTTTAAGTCCATGAAAGAGAGGGAATAGCCTTGGGAGTGTTAACTCAAAGGTTGGGATCTGAGCCCCAGCCTGTAGCTTACTTATCCAACAGACTCGATCCAACCGCCGAAGGCTGGCCCCCGCTGCCTTCGAAATCTTGCAGCTATTGCAATCATGATATAAGATGCTTTAAAACTCTCCTTTGAGGGCAAACTAACTACTTTTACCAGCCACCAAGTAAAACAACTCCTAAATGGGAGAGGCCACTTATGGATGTCTGATCAAAGAATCCTCAGATATCAAGTAATACTGATGGAAAATCCAGGCCTGACTATATCCCCTTGTGTGGTTCTTAACCCAGCCACCCTCCTGCCTACCCCCAAGGGCTCTCTCCCTTTTCACTCTTGACTAGAAACCTTGGACCACTGGACAAAACTCCGAGAGGGATTGTCAGAAGATCCTCTGACCAATCCTGAGGAAATCTGGTACACTGATGGAAGCAGCTTTGTCTTGGACGGAAAAAGAAGAGCTGAATATGCAATAGTCTCCAATTTTGAGATCATAGAGGCTAAGCCTCTGCCACCAGGTACTTCAGTCCAATTAGCTGAGCTCATAGCCCTGACTCGAGCTTTAGAGCTGGGAAAAGGAAAAAGAATAGCCATTTATACTGACTCCAAGTATGCCTTTCTGGTGCTACATGCACATGCAGCTATTTGGAAAGAAAGGGGCCACTTGACCACCCAAGGGTCCCCAATGGAATATGGTGATCAAATCCTTAGGCTCTAGGAGGCAGTCCATCTGCCCACAGAGGTTTCAGTCTCCCACTGTAAAGGACACCAGAAAGGGAGCACAGAAGTGGCACGAGGGAACCAAGCAGCTGATCAGGCAGCTAAGAGAGCAGCGTTACAGAACCATGACCTAATTGGGATTGCCACCTTAGTTCCACAGACTAACTTGCCAGAAACTCCTTCATATACTGAAGGTGAGACTCTTAAAGCTAAGAGTGAGGGCTTTCAAGATCATATGGGGTGGTTCCAAAAGGAGGGACTCCTTTTTCTGCCTGGGAACCTCCAATGGAAGTTGGTTAACTCCTTACATGCCACCACTCATTTAGGGGAAAAGGCCCTTCAAAGATTACTAGAAAGGTCCTTCAGAGGAACAGGCCTCCAAATGACTATAGGGCAAGTGGTCTCCTCTCGTCCCACTTGCCAATTAAACAACCCCCAAGGAGCTCAAAGACCCCAGCTGGCCCACATGGAACATGGGACCCATCCAGGAGAGGACTGGCAGATGGACTTCATCCAGATGCCAGTTTCTCAAGGGTATAAATACCTATTAGTCATGATAGATACATTCACAGGATGGATTGAAGGCTTTCCCACCCGGATTGAGAAGGCTGAAGAGGTAGTAAAGAAAAAAACTACTCCATGAAATCATTCCAAGATTTGGTCTGCCCAGGTCATTACAAAGTGACAATGGGACATCATTTACTTCTAAGGTCACCCAAGGGGCCTCTAAAGCATTGGACATTACTTATTATCTCCATTGTGCCTGGAGGCCTCAGTCTTCAGGAAAAGTAGAAAGAGCCAACCAATTCTTAAAATCAGCAATGAAAAAGATAACCCAGGAGACTTCCCTGGGATGGAAAGAGGCTTTACCAATAGCTCTCCTCCACACCCATATTGCCCCTAAGGAACAGGTTGGTCTTAGTCCTTATGAGATGCTATATGGGAGACCTTTTGTTTATGTCAATGACCTCTTCCTAGATCCAGAGATTCAGACCCTCCAGTCTTATACCATGGCCGCTGGGCAGTTCCAACAGGATATATGTTTGTGGGGTATGAACCAGGATCCAAAAGATTCTAAGGAGTCACCACTCTATGCTCTGAAAAGATGGGTCCCCAAAGGCTCAACTGCAGCCCACATGGAAGGGCCCCTACCCTGTAATACTTTCTACCTCCACAGCAGTCAAGGTACCAGGACATGACTCCTGGATTCAGGAGTCAAGCTGTGGAAGAAAACAGAAGGGGACACTCAATACACCTGTGAGCCCCTGGGAGATCTCAGATGCCTATTCAAAACTACAAATGAGTGCCATTCTAATGAACAACCCCAAAATCTGGTCTCTGGGGATAAGATTTCTCAGGATAACTCTAAAGAGCCAACACAGCTTGGCAGGGATAATACTCCAAAACAGACAGGAGATAGATCTTCTGATCCCTAAACAAGGAGGGACTTGAGCCATCCTGGCGATGTGAATTTGGAATTGGCTAATGCCCCTGCTAGTCCTTGCTATGCCATATTGATGCTGCTTATGATTGTTCCATGTACTGTCAATTGTCTAACCTGTCTTGTCTCTGCCCAGGTCAAGCTGCAACATGCAGTGCCAGTTCAACAAAGATATAAAACTACAGCCGACCATGGAAAACATCAGTCACCCTTAGATGGACACCACTATAAGGACTCTGAGGCTTGAGACTAGCAAGAGGGGGAGGCCCAATACCCCTTGCCATCCCAGTTCATAGCCAGTAAGACCTCAACGTCCCCATTCCTAAAGAATTGGGCCTCCCATCTCTTGAGGGGGGAATGTTAGGTAGTTAGAAGAGGGGAAAGGAGTCCAGAATGGCAGTGGCTAAAAGACCTGGAAGGGAAAAGCCCACAAAAATAGAACAAAGGAAGGACGGAGGACTGGAGTGAGAACCTCAGGTAAAACAAACAGCACTCCTGGCTGGCCCAATTTACATAGGACAGGCCCAGGGAGAGAAAAACATATAAAAAGAGGAGCCAAAGCTAGCTCGCTCTCTCTCCCTCTCTCTCTCTCTCTCTCTCTCTCTCTCTCTCTCCCCCCGCCCCCCGCACGCTGGGGCACTCTTCTCTTTGAGTCTTTGGATCAACGTGCCCTCACGCCTTGAAGATGGATTTTCCTGTTATCTTCTAAATAAAATAGAGCTGTAACACTGATTTGTCTAAGAGCTATAACACGGTCCGTTCGAGACCTAAGAGTTATAACACGGTCTGTCCAAGACCCAAGAGCTGTGACACGCCAAGGAGACTTTAATGTCCGTCACTCCAAATCTTTGTTGTGACGAGACAAAAACCAAGGAGCATACACTCGCCTGACATCAAGAAGGGAACACAGTGTACCAGGAAGGGGCAGGCACAGGACAGAATGGCAGGAATGACAGGAAGTCCCGGACCGCGCCCTCAACCATCTCTAAGCTCAGCTCTACGTCAGGAGATTTGCTGGCTGGATGCCTTACAGGAAAAAATTTAAAGTGGGGGGGGGGGGTGATCCCCAGGTGGCACAGTGGTAAAGAACCCGCCTGCCAGTGCAGAACACTGCGGAGACACATGTTCAGTCCCTGGGTGAAGAAGATCCCCTGGAGAAGGAAATGGCAACCCACTCCAGTATTCTTGCCTGGAGAATCTCATGGACCTGTGTGGTGGGCTGCAGTCCTCAGGGTTGCAAAGAGTCGGTCACGACTGCACGACTGAGAATGCACACACACATAAGAGGTGAGGAGAGACCACGCTGGCTACCCCCACACTGAAGGAAGAAACAAAACAGGCTCTATCTTGAAAGCAGGACTCCATCTTGGGCCGGACTGTGGACTTTGAGCTATATGCCCAGTATCTATGGAAACGACATACCACTGGAAAACCAGGCCCCAGGAAGGAAGAGCCCCAGGGCTCTCCATGCCTAAAAGAATACCCTAATTATCTGTGTAACCAAATAGTATCATACATTCTATTATGCTTATTGGGGTATGACCACAGGCCTATTGATAATTGTCCACTGTTAACTACCTAGGCTTAAGGCATATGAATCACAGGGTAACTTTAATTGTATCTTTCTTTTTCCTTTTTCAGACTAGGTTCAGGGAACCTTATACACTCAGGGTATATAAGGTTTTCACAAACATGGGTCGGGGTCCTTGGCTAAGAGGAGACTCTGCCTTGGGTCTGCCAGTGTAATAAACTGCACTCCACTATCTGCATTGTCCTTCTGAGTGAGCTTGTTTCCCAGAACGCGTGGCTACACCACCACCAGCTCTGCCCTGATTAAAGGCGGGAGGCAGGAGAGAAGCATGGAAGAGCCTGGCGGCCCCAGGCCCTGATTCCAGGCAGCAACCAAGACCCCGTACACAATCCTGGCCACGACCTTCACCCTGGGGACCCAGGCCAGGCCTGGCACAGCCAGGACAGACATGTCTGCCATCCACAACGTCCCAGCCACTGTCACAGCCCATCATCGGGAAGAAACCTCGCCCTCGCCCTCGCCCTCGCCCTCTCCCTGGCCCTGTGGTGCTCAGCCTGCTGGGGGGTGCCCTGGGGGGCTCCTCTCCCGGACCAAGGACCCTGGCCTCCACCTTCTAACAAGTGTTCTGGGAACCACCGTCCCACCCTGCCTGGATGGCCACTCTGCCTCCCACCTCCCACCCTGGGAAGCCCCCCAGGCCCCTCCTCCTGGCGGCAGGGGTGTCAGCATCATTCCCGGGGCAGGGTTTAGGGGCCTGTAACCGCTCCGTTCCCCCCGCAGGAGCTAGATGGCTGGATGTCGGATCAGCACCCATGAGCCCAGCTCTGCACCCTCAGCCTGACCCCACCAAGCACACGGGATGGCCTGGCAGCTGCAGACAGGCTGCCATGTGAGGACAGGGAGGGACCGCAGCTCACGGCCCAGAGGCCAGCCAGCAGGGCTCCAGCAGGACCAGCCGCCCAGGGTCACGGGCTCCCAGCCCTAGAGAGAGCTGGCCAGCCTCCCAGCGATCCCCTGCAGGGCGAATTGCCCGGGGAAAGGAGGCTTTTCATACCAGAGAAAGAACTTCCATTGTGAAACCACCAGCCCCCACCCAGACCCAGTGGGACGCGGCCCATTAGTTATTCAAAAGGTAGCCCCAGGCAGCCACCAGCCACCAGCCCCCAGGAACAGGGGGTGCAGAACTGGAGAACCCCGCCTTCCCGACAGCAAATTGAGAGACAGGGGCTTGGCTCCCCAAGCCAATCCAGCAGCAGCTCCGCTGGGACATTCCGTTCCCAGGGCTGGAGTCTCCTATGACCCGTCCCCTCCCCGCCCCTGGTCAGAGAAAACACCAAACCTGAGATGGGGCGGGCAACTCAGGGAGCCAGTTCCCCAGCCTCACTGGCTCAGGCACAGCTGCCTTCAGGACTCAGCTCGGCCTGGCCTGGAGGGGAGCAGAAACCAGCCCAGCAACCAGGCAGGCGTTCTGCAAAGCAAGGGCTGGATCTGCCTGGGTCTCCAATGGGGGGCCTATCCTGTGGCCCAGGAGGGGGGGTGGGGGTGGGGGGTGCCCACCTGTCCCCACACCCCCTGCCCAGAGAACAGACCCCTGCAGCCAGTCAGTGACCTCAGCAGGAGCCACTGGGCTGGCCCGCCACATGAAGCCGGCACATTCCATTTTCCTCGGATGCCCCCCGGGCAGGCTCCAAGCCTACCAGGACAAGCCCAGCTGCTAATCAGGAAACAGTCTAAGGGGCCAGGCAGAGGGACCGCCCTGGGGGTCAGAATCCTCAGAAGAGATGCTTCACCAGGAAGCCAGAGGACCACCAATGCCAGTGTGGTCGTCTGTGCCGCTGCCCCTCAACTTTGCCGCCACCCCCCACAGGGTGACAGCAACCTGAACTTCATATAATTTTCACGAAACACAAGGTGTTACTCTTGTTTTGCTTCAACCATTTAAAACTGCAGCCATGATCCTTAGCCTGCAGACTGTCCAAAACCAGGAGGATCAGACTGGGGGCCAGGGTTGGCCAGCCCCAGCCTAGGGCACACAAGGCCTTGGTGAAGGCTCAGGCCATCTTCCTCATGGGACAAAGGCCCAACCCCAGGCAGGCCCAGGAGGGCTGCAGAGGTCGGGCGGCCAGAGCTCCCTTGGCGGTCCCTACCCGTCCCGCCCCCGGGCGTCGCGTGGACCTTACTCCATCTCCGTGCGCTCAGCCTCCTCGGGCGTCAGGTCCTCCTCCACACCGTAGTCCAGGATGGAGCCCACGCCGAAGGCCCTGTTGTGCTGGATCAGGGGCCGGATGGACTCCTGGTCCTCGCCAGCCACAAACTGCCCGTAGAAGGTCATCTTCATCAGCGTGTTGAACAACCTTTGCCCCAGAAGTCTCCTGGCGAGATGAAGCAACTGGAAGGCAGGGGGAGCGGCTGTCTGGGGCCACCTGGGCTCCCGGCCCCCAGCAGGACTCCCTGCCTCCTTCCCAATCAAGCAAAGCCCTGACAAGCTCCCCAGGGCCACACACAGCTCATGTCCCTGGTTTTACAGCCATGCCACTCAGAATGGTTTGCTTCCCGCTCGCAGAAGCCGGCCATCCCCCACTCCTCGTCGAAGTTGGCCGGTCCCTGGCACTGCTCTGATCCCCCTCCTGCCCTGCAGGCTCACAGGTGACCCTGGAGGCATGTGGCAGCCACCTGACCACCACTGGGTGGATACAGGAACTGGCGGGCCTCTCTGGGAAGAGCAGCGGTGAGTTCACAGCGTTGTCTGTATCCACGCCTCGGCTGGGGATGACAGGGACTGGTGTGACTTTCTCGGAGGCAAGCACCCAGAGTTTTCAATGTTTTGCTCACTACTTATTCCAAGTCCCTAAAACACTGTCTGGCAAGGGGCCGGCCCCGCAGTGGGTGCTGAACAGATGAACACACAGAACTCCGAGTAAGCACGAGTTCCGCTGGAGGCAGCATGGGGCAGAAATGAGCCGGGTAACCGCCCCCAAGGGTCCAGGAGACGACCGCCCAGGGCAGGCCAGTGGGGGCTCAGCACAGTCGTGCGGCCACCGCAGACCAGCAGCCCAGGGGTGCGGGCCCCAGAGGAAGACAGCCATCCCTACCACTCAGCTTTCTCCTCTACCCACCCGCACCGCACCCCAAATTCCTGCCATCTTCATTCAAATGGGCTGAGCAGGTGCCTTCTGCCCAGCGCAGTTCTAGGCTGAGCGACAGAGGAGGGGCTCCCCTCCTAGTTGCGGGCAGACCCAGAAGGTGGGAGGGGCAAGGTCCTTCACAGGATTCAGAATGGCGGCGAGGGGGTGCTGGACAGGGCTAAAGGGGGGCTCTGCCAGGCAAGGAGGCGATGAGGCGGGAAGGAATCAGGATGGGGGCCAGGGGTGACTGCTGGAAGACACACCCACCACCTGTCCAGGAATCGCTGTGCCACCTCCAGCTCCAAGACTGGGACAGTCTATGGTTTCTCAACCCCAGTGAATAACAGAACCCCACTGTCTTGTGGGGATCAGGCCTCAGGGAACATCTCCAGTCCAAGCAAAAGCATGGGTGAGTCACACGCCTTCATCCCCAAACCAGCGTCAAACGGCGCACACCACCCCAAGGCTGACACAGCTGCCCTGCACCTGGCGCTCCAACAGACACTCAGGGGGCCACATGGCACCCTAAGGGCAAATGTTTCTAGGCCATCACCTCTGCCCGGTGGCAGCCTCTGCCCAGTGTCTGAATTTATTGCGTCTCATTGTTTTTATAAAGATCGGAAATGGAAAGTGAAAGCACCCAGCTGGGAGCGGGCAGCCTTCTCCCACCTCCCAAGAGCCCCGGCCAGAGGTCAGGGAGTCTGTGGGCCTGGGCAGCCTCACGGAAGGGTAAGTCAGGTCTCAGACAAATCCCAGTTCACCCCAGAGGCAGATGAGGCAGAATCAGGGACCTGAGAGCCAGCACTCAGCTGTGGGAAACCCCTGACATCATACATGCCGATTCTGAGGACTGTCAGAAACACGGAGTGGACGTGGGCCGACTGTCTGCTGTTGGGCTGGCAAGCTTGCCTGCCCAGGGACACGCGGTAAATAATCTAGGCTGTGCAGGCCACACAGTCCGTCCTAGCCACCCAGCTATTGTGGAAGAGCCCCAGCCAACACTCACTGAAGGAGCAGGAGCAGGGCTGATGCTGAGGTGTGGTCCAGGGACCTACCGGTCCCCTTGTGCCTCTGTGTTGTCAGGGGCAACAACACTAAAGGCCCCACCAGGTCCCACCCTGGCACAGGAGAGGCCAGCGATGGAAGCACTGGGGCAGGGCTGGCGGTTTGAAGCCCAGAGCAAAGCAGCCTGTAAGCTTGTCCTGTGCCCAGTGAGCCCTGTAGGCTCATCCTGCTGCCCAGGGTGCCCTGGAGTGGCTCCGTCCGAAACCAGGCAGCCCCACCTCTTCCCCAAGTAGCAGCATCCTTCGTGAATTTAGAAACTTGCACCAGGAACGCAGACACTGTAAAAGACTCAGAGATGCCTACAGGTGAGGACGAGTAAGGCCAGTTCTCTCACCTCCCTGCCCACGCCCCTTCCCCCAGGCTCTCCCCCGCTGCCTCATATCCAAGCATAGAGGCTTTCATCACAGAACACCTGGATGTTCTAAACCATCCTCAAAAAGGCCTCCCTGTGGGCAAGTGCGGGCCCCCACTGGGTCCGGAGCCAATGCCACAGCGCAAACTGGGCTCCTGCAAGCTGAAACTCCCTGGGGCAGGAGCTGCACAGACCTGCGCCGGCTGTGCAGGAGGAATTTCTGCTGCAGGCCAGACTGCGAGAAGGCCCAGGTCTGGGAGCAGCCCACAGGCCCAGAGTCTAGTCTCTGCCCCGTTTCCTCCAGCACCAGGCACCAAGGTCACCGTCACCAGCAGGACCACCAGCAGGGACGACAGTAGGACAGACCCCTCGGAGGTGGGGCAGAGCAGCATGCACCGTGACTGGGCTCCGTAAACATGTCCCCAGGGCACCGGCAGAGCGCCAGGGGAGAAGCCACCTTGCTCTCCAGGCACCTACAGCACGGTCCAGGGGCACCGGCCCCGGCAGACGCCCGAAGGACAGCAGAGCTGGCCCGTCCCTCCTGTTGTCCCCGCAGTGCCCGAGGACTCCAGCTGTGCGGGCTTCTCTGTGATTTTGAACCTAGCCCTTCCAGAGCCACCCAGCTCTAACTCTGCCTTCACCACCCACCCGTTGTGGCCTCACTTTCACCTCTGCCCAAGGTGTGGCTAGGTGCTCCTCCTGGGTCCAATCTCCCTAGTCTCTCCCTGGAGCCAAGGTGCCCTCCACACAGCCTCACTGAGACGTCAACACCATCTGCATGCAGAGCCTTCAAGACCCTCAGCGTCAACTGGACCCTTGCTTTTAAACTGTTCCCAGGGTCACCCTGGCCAACAGCAGCTAAGACACTTCTGCTTTTTAATTTCCCAAATCCTTCACACTTTTCAAAGTAATTGTGCTCAAGTTTCGAAAGTCAGATATTTGAGCAGCTTCCCATTCTCTCTCAACACTGTCTGTTCACGGTGGCCATGTGTGGGGACCCCAGCTTCCAAGAACTCTGGGGTTCCAGGCTATGAGCCACACACGGCCAGGCTCCCTTTTCGGCAAAGCAGATGACATTCAATTTTAATCTCAAGTGAACACTGTGTATTACTGCAAGCACTATACAGCTTAAACTTTAGACTGGTTTTTGTTTTTAGTTGCTATGGTGAAGAATTTGCCTGCAATACCTGACACCTGGGTTGGATCCCTGAGTTGGGAAGATCCCCTAGAGTAGAAAACGGCAGCCCACTCCAGTATTCTTGCCTGGGAAATTCCATGGACAGAGGAACTTGACGGGCTACAGTCCATGGGGTCACAAAGAATCGGACACGACTGAGCGACTGAACAACCACCCAAACTGACATGTAATAAAATTCACTGCCCGAAAACCACGTGCAGGAAACACCTCCCTTCCTAACTTCCCGGCCACGGGCGATGCTCCACAGTACCTGCTCTCCACCTGAAACCTTGTAACGGCTCCCAGACGGGCGAAGGTCCGCGGGGCCCGGCCGCACCCCCGCCCCGCGCCCCCGCGGCCCCGCACACCTGCTCGTGGCGCGCCAGCAGCGCCGGCGAGGCGCAGAGGCGCAGCACCAGCAGGCTGCGCACCAGCTCCCAGCTGCGCCGGCTCCGGTACGCCTCCTGCGTGTTGCCGAAGTCCACGGCGGGCACCGGCGGCCGCGCGGTTTCGGCCGGCCCGCGCCCGGGCTCGGCTCCCGGCCCCGCTGCGGGCTGCTCTCGGGCCGCTGGCGCGGTAGACAGCGGGGCGCGGCGACAGAGGGCAGAGAGCTGCACCCTCGGCGCTCGCCTGAGACCCATGGCTGCTGTCCGCCCACCCTGGGGTTGCTTAAATAGGCGCCCCGCCCCGCCCCGCCAGGCCCCGCCTCTCCAGGCCCCGCCCCCGCCAGGCCCCGTCCCGAGCTCCGCTCCACGCCCCTCCCCGAGGCTGCGGCCCCGCCAAGCTCCGCTCCCGGCCCCGCCCCGCGCTCCGCACCACGCCCCTCCCCGAGGCTCCGCCCCCGCGCCCTGCCCCTTGGCAGGCCCTGACCAAGGAGCCACTCCACGTGCACCCGAGCCCCGCCTTCTCAGCCGGAGGCTGCGCCGCAGAGAAGACCCCGCCTGCTTGGCTGACCACCCTGGCTTCTCCTGCACACGTGCACACATTCACACCTGGGCTTTGAGACGCCGGGTCTGCGGAGAATCCGGGAAGGCGAGGGTGATGCTGCTTCTCCCCCAGTGTAAAGGCGCTTTGGGAAACACTCCCACCGACCGGTCCTCTCCGGCCTAAGGCAGGAGCGTGGAAGGAGTCTTGCCAACTCCGTTCTCTCCCGCCTTCCCGGTCCCACCGCCCACCCACGGGGCAGGCGTGGACCACCAGGCTCCCCTTGGACGCCCTGACCTGTCCAGCACTTGGGGACTGCGTGACTGTGCAGCGGTCCTGTGCATCGCAGAATCTTAAGCAGCACCATTCCAGGCTTCTCCGTGCCAGACACCAGCAGCACCCCTCCCCCAGACCTTGCTAACGTCCCCTGGGGACCCCATCATCACGCCCACATTGATGGAGGCTTCTCGACTTTGTCACTGGCCTCTTCCCCGCTTCCCCCTGTTGGAGCTGAAGACAAAAAGGGAGAGACACGGGGGATGGGCGAGTCAAGGCGCAAGGGGCAGGGACTTGAGGGTCCTTCCATCAGCTCAGAAACTTAGCTCCCCTGGGGCTCCCCTGGGGTCCAGGAGTGGAGACTCCACACTCCCAGAGCAGGGGGCCCAAGTCTGATCCCTAGTCAGGGAGCTAGATCCCTCATGCTGCATCCGAGACCCAGTGCAACCAAAGAAAGCAATATTTTTTTTAAAAAAAAGAAACTAAGCTCCCCAAGAGTGGCCCAGCAACAGACTGTCCCATTTTCCTTTCACGGATAAGCTTCCCTCCTCCCCAAAACCTTTCAGGGACTCCCTACTGCTATCCGTACAAGGCTGCTGGCTCAGCTGGGGTCATCGGCCCCCAGAGGCCAGGGCCCCCTACTCCCACCTTACCTCTCGCCATGCTGGTCGGTCTGCCAGGCCCTCCTCTGAGCTCCGGGTCCTGTGAGGGCTGCCCGCTGCTCTCAGCCACCTGTGCCCGCCGCCCGCCCCTGCACCCAGCCCCCTCCTTCCGTTGCCCTCCTCCTCAGGGCCCGTTAGCAGGCACACGCATCCCCAGCTGGGCACTGACTGGACTCCAGCTCCCCCCTCTTGCCCTTGACACTCAGGTACCTGTGTGCCCCCCGCAGCTGCCTCTTGATGTGTCTTTATTGAAGGAAAGAGCGTGTCTGACGTGGGAAGTCTGACGCCAGGCTCCAGGCTGGTGATAGGGTTGGGGACTCATCCTCTGGGCCCCGCCCTGAGCCCTGGGTTGCCCTGGAGTGCGTCCAGCCCTCGCCTGGCACCCTGGCTCTGGCTTTCCATGCAGACACTCCGCTGGTGCCAGTCTCTCCTCGGCTGGACGCACCCAGCTGGTCCAGGATGTATTCCCCCAGTAACACCTGCACCCAGTTACCAGCAAAGGACCAGACTCCCAGCCCTCTGCGTCTGGCCAGGACGAAGTGCAGCTTGTGTTAGGGGCCAGGGTGGGGGGTTCGTTGGCATCCTGGGGTCCCACAGCTCACCGCGCTGAGAGTGGAGAAGACTGATCACACACACATTTGGGCAAAATGACGGTACGTGTGAAAGGCCAGATCCTCTCACAGGCTGACCTTCCTGTGCCCCCGTCCTCCAACAGCTCCACCCTTGCTCTGACTCAGGAAATAGAGGGTAGAGTCCAGGGCAAAACACAGCTGACAAAGGAGAAGTCCAGGCAAATCACAGACCAGGCGGCACAGACGTGTGGCCATCAGTGCTGGGCCTGGCACCACGCCCTGGCCACCCGGGGCCAGTCCTCCGGGGCCTGCCTTCCGCACGGGGGCCATGCTGGGTTCGCCATCTGACGTCACCTCTGGGTTCCCACCTTCCAGCTCTGGTTCCCATCGCCCAGTTAGCTGAGGTGGATCTGAAAGGGTCAGACCCCTGGGATCTCAGTGGTGCGGCCATACGGTCAGCCCCAGGGAAGTGCCCATTGGAAAGGCCGAGGGCTCCGGGAGGGAGCAGCTGGGTGATGACTCCAGTGGGCGGCCAGCCCAGCAGCTCAGGACACTCGCCCACCCATCTCTGCCACATCATGTGCCCGGCTCTTCCCAGAGCACATGTCCTCTGGGAGTCTCCTGCTCCCTGTTGTCTCCTACCGATACCTGGGGATCACTCTGTTTCCACTTCTTCGGTGAGCAGGACATTGACACTCTGTCAAAGTTACTATTTTTCCAGCTGCTTCTTACCCACGTTTCCTGAAATATTGGTCTGCCCAAATCACAGCTCCCTGTCAGAACTCACTCTGATTTATGACAGTTTGCTGCTTTGCTCTGCACCCATTTCTACTGATATATTGGCTCTGTCTGCACACAGAGGAATTCATTCACATTTGTTTAATTTGGGGTTTGTCTTCCTCTTATCAACCTGTACCAAACAGTGCCAGTATTTGCTCCCCCAGAATGTAAATTCTATCCTGGGTACATCATCCCCTTATCCACTCGCTGCTGGCACTCCCAGATTCTGCCCGAGCTCTCTTTCACTCTGGGGTTTGTCATCTTTCTCAGCTACTAAAATGCGACTGCATCCCCTGATGTTAAGACTGTCTGCTCCATCCCAGAACACACTGCTGTGTTACGTGGGTGTCACTCTTCACCCCATGGCCATTCTGTCTGGTGACTTTCAATCACTCGTGCATGCGTGCTCCATCACTCGCTCAGTCCTGCCCAACTCTTTGTGACCCCATGAACTGCAGCCCGCCTCAGTCCATGGGATTCTCCAGGCAGCAATACTGGAGTGGGTTGCCATTTTCACCTCCAGGGGATCTTCCTCACCCAAGGATCAAACCCATGTCTCCTGCATTGGCAGATAGATTTCCTTACCACTGAGCCAGCAGAGAAGCCCTTCAATATGTGTGAGGAAAGGCATTCAGGTTCCCCAACCCCAATTCTTTCTCTGTAAAAACTGTCTTCTACATGCTGGCAAGCATGGCAATCACAACCTTCCACCCGGGGAGCTATGACTGCTGACTGGGTTTATGCAGGAGAAACTGAGACCCAGCGGGGAGGAACAACCTGCCTAGGGACCACTGCAGAATTGGAAGGAAGGGTCACCACACCAGACTAGGGGTCTGCAGGCCAGGGAGGCAGGCATGTAGGGCGCCTGCCCTGGCTCGGGCCTTGAAGGGGACCTGCAGCCCCTGGTATCAGCAGGGAGGGCGTGAGAACGGAGCCAGGCTACTAAGCCTATGCATCCGAGGTTGGCGAAGGGCCTGCCCAGGGAGGGCCGTAGGCTCAGCTACAGACGCCTCTAACAGGACAGGGTGGGCGTGTCATGTGAAGAAAGACCGGAATGACATGGCAGGGGAACAGCAGCCAGTGGTGACCCAGGTGGCCATGGCTCTGGGCCAGAGAAGGTCTGGGACCTCTTCTGCCAGGAAATGAGAGTAATAGTACCCCCACCCCGCCCCCGCTGTTGGGGTCACTATTAAGATTCAGTGGGTTCTGAGGGCATTTAGCACAAGCCCCGGGCCCACCGGACAACCCGGAGCTCTGCTCTCCTATCTGCAGATGGCCCCTGGGAGGGCTGGAGAAGCCTCAGAGACCAGGTGTCCCACAGGCCAGGGGGACCCAGGGGATCCCAGGGCTTGGTGATGAGCAGGTGGCAGGCAGGGCTCCTGTGTGCAAGGGGATACCCTGCCCCCATCTGTCCTGGGGCTGTGGACCTAGAAGTTCCCCTCACCCAGAGCTTCCTGTGTGCTGGTCATTCCCCGGGGGTGACGGCTGGGCACCAGTGCCTGGACCTTGTGGGCAGCCAGCAGGTCCTGGGCCATCCAGCAAAGCTATGATTTCGGTCCCCTCCACTGCAGCCCTCCCTGGACGCCCCCCACACCCCATGAATCTGAGCAGGATGTGAGAGATGCCACCTGGTCCCCTGGGGTCGACCAGAAGCCAGGACTCGGTGACACTGGGCCAGCAACACCCTTTGTGTGCAGCCCAGTGATGGTGACTCCCAGCCCCATTCGACTCCTCCGGGGGGCCCGCCTGGCCTCTCCAGGGATGGGGGTGCTGCTGGTGACAGCCACTCTAGTGGTCTCTGCGAGTGCCTGGGCCCAGTGGGGTCTCCTGGGAGGGGGGCAGCAGGACAGACATAGCCTTGCTCTTTACATGCCTTCCAGCTTGGAGCTTTTTATCCCAACAAGCAGGGTGACTTCTGTGATTAAAAAGCTAATTTGAGGGACTTCCCTGGTGCCCACAGAGGCCATGGAAAGGGGTGAAAGTGGGGCAAGAACAGGTGAATCGAGGAAGCCAGGGCTGGGTGACTCTTGTCTTTTATGGTAATATCTTTGTATCAATTGCCCTTTTTTATAAAGAGTCACCATCATTTTTTGCAAAAGTAAACATGTCATAAAATAACTGTGTAGCTTATACTGTGGTGCGTAATAATCAGGGCAGGTCAGAGACGGACACGTGGGCCCCTGGCCGGCCCCTCACCAGCTCTCTGCACCCCAGGCTCACTGGGGCTCTGTGGAGGTTGGTTCGGTCGGGGTGCAGGCTCAGGCCTGGGCTGTCTCCGGGTCGCTGTTCAAGGTCCCCAGCTCTTCTCTGGATCCATCCCTGTGCACGGTCAGCAGTTCTACTTTAGCTGGGCCAGGAGCCCGACCACTGCAGGACATGCAGGCCCGGGTGAATAGCGCCCCGGGTTCCAGCCTGCTGGCACTGCTGCCCCAGGTTCCCACGAGGAAGGTGCAAGGACTTGGGGCCCCCAGCAGGTCCCTGCATGCCCCAGCTATGGCTGCTGGTAGTGCCTTAGCCCAGCATTGATCTTCCCTTCCTGCTCCCGCCATACTTTGAACTTTGGACTTCATACTTTGGACTCCGGTCTCAGCTGTGCGTACCTCCACAGGCTCCGCATGCTGACCTTGGCCTCCCCGCCCCCGGCAGCGCGCACAGTCCTCCTGTGCGATGTGCCACCTCCTGGAGAGGCCAGCGTGCAGCCCAGGGCACAGACGACCCAGCCCCTGACCATCCACGCGGATGCCGTGTGGCAGAGAGTGGTGCACACGGGCCTCCCCTCCTCAATTACTGTGTAAACATGCGTGAGGGAGACGGGGGGCCATGGGAGCAGAGAGTTCTGTGCTCCGTCTGCTCTAGGGAGGCTGCAGGGACGCAGGAGTCTCTGGGGGATAGCTGCCTTCCTCTTCTGGGGCACAGAGTGGGGAACGAGGTGCCCACCCCAGGTGAGCCCAGCAAGCTCCCCAGGGCCCAGGCCAGAGCAGGCTGCGGGGCTCAGTGGGCAGGCTCCACCTCCAGGCCATAAGGATATCAGCTGGGGGGTCCTGGTGAGGACGGGGGCCGGGAGGTGCAGGATGGCTGATGAGAAATGCAACACATACACACATTTACACACACACACACACATACATGTGCATGCATACACATACACACAGATACTCATACACATACACACACGCATACACATGCATATACACACACATACACACATTTACAAACATACATATGCATACACACATACTCATACACATATATATACACACACATTTACAAACACACACACATACACATGCATATACACACGCATACTCATACACACATACACACATGCACATACATGTGCGCACACATACACACATGGTCATATACTCATACACACATACACATACATACACATGCACACACATGCACACATACACACATGGTCATATATATATACACACTTACACACATTTACACACACATACACCTGCATATACACACACATACTCATACACACGCACACTCATACACATACACACATCCTCATACACACACACATTTACAAACACATACACCTGCATATACACACACATACTCATACACATATACATACATACACACATTTACAAATACATACATGTGCATATACACACATACACATGCATATACACACATACTCATACACACATACACACACATGCTCATACACATACACATGCATATACATACACATACACACATACTGATACACATACACACACATACACATACACACACATACTCATATACACATACACACATTTACACACACATACACACATATACATACACATACACACATACTCATATACACATACACACACGTACACACACACAATACTAAAACAGAGTCCTGAGGCGCCCCAACTTCTGCCTTAGTCCCCCTCCCACGGTCCAGGAGCCTCTCTCTGGACCACCAAGGCCTTACTCTCAGCCCCTCAGAGTACTTCACGGGTTTTGAATACTGCCTGAAGTTTTGAAAAAGCTGGTTTCCTTTCTTTTTAACACGCTTTATTTATTTACTTTTGGCCATGCCAGGTCTCCGTTGCTGTGCAGGCTTTTCTCTAGTTGGGGTGAGCAGGGCTATCCTTCTTTGAGGAGTCCGGGCTTCTCATTGCAGAAGTTTTTCTTGTTGCGGAGCACAGGTTGTAGGGCACGTGGCCTTCAGTAGTTGCGGGCGGGCAAAAACCCTGGAGTGGTAGCCGTTCCCTTCTCCAGGGGACCTGCCCGGTCCACGGATTGAACCCCGGTCTCCTCCTGCACTGCAGGCAGGTTCTTGACCGTCTGGGCCGCCAGGGAAGCCTGAAGCCTGGCCCTTGCACCTCCTGGTTTGTTTTCTTGGGGTCCAGGCCCTTTGAGCCTGCTGGGGATCTGAGGGCCAGGGCTGGCCGGCAGAGGGCAGCAGAGGACTGTGGAGCTGCCTTACAGACGGCCCGCCCCACTTAGGAACGAACAGAGGCCCTGGCCAGCCCGCGCTCGGCCCCTTCCCCGCACAGAGCAGAGGCCATCTGCCCGGCCCGGCCGGCTGGCTGGCAGGGTCACCCCCGGACCTCCCGTCCCGTCACTGACTTTCCTCGCTGCATTCACCCGCTCTGTGCCCGTCTGAGCCCCGTTTCACAATGCCCACTCATCCAGGCTCAGTGGCCTGAGGTCTCCAGCGGGCGCAGGGAAGGGGGCCACGGCTCCCAGCCTCGATGGGAGGGCCAGAGACTGCCTGGGGAGAGTCCGGCCACACGGAGTCCGGCGGGGAGGTGGCATTGAGGCCCGAGCGGCATTGAGGGGTCCTGGCCTGAGCTTGGGCTCCCTGTCTCTCAGACCTCACCTTGCTGCCCCTCATCTCTGCAGGGAGCTGACGTGGGATGGGAGTATCAGACGACTGTGGTGGGAGGACGTCCTCCTCGGTGGGGCTGGCGGGGGTCGGTGGGAGCCGACGGGCAGGTGGAAGCCCAGCCCTTTCTCTGAGCACCAGGAGCAGCTGGGGCCCATCTGGGCAGGAGACCTGCAGCGGTGGGCGGTGGGCACAGCCCAAGGTGGTCTAGGAGGGGGTCGCAGTTCGAGGAGCACAGTTCCCCAGGCCCCCTGAGCTGGAGGGTCCCCCTTCAGAATGGGCAGGGTCCCCTGGGGAGAAGGAGCCATGAGCTGGCCGCCAGCCCGCACGGCCCACCCAAGCCCACCCGTGCCTTCCCTTTCCGTGCAGTCCTACCTGGCTCCCGGGAGCCCTCACTCCCCGTCCCTGGGTTCAGATCCCAGAGTTGACGCTTGGGTCTCCCCCAAACCGACGCAGAGGCCATGGGGAGACCCAAATCAGTGCCACAGGGAAGGCAGCAGCCCGGCTTAAGGGGAGCAATGTGAGGGATGCGAGGGGTATGAGGGGTATGTGAGAGGTTTGAGGGGTGTGTGAGGGTTGTGTGAGGGGTGTGAGGGGTGTATGAGGGGTGTGAGGGGTGTGTGAGTGTAGTGTGAGGGGTGTGTGAGGGGTGTGAAGGGTGTGAGGGGTGTATGAGGGGTGTGAGGGTTGTGTGAGGGGTGTGAGGGGTGTGTGAGGGGTGTGAGGGGTGTGAGGGTTGTGAGAGGGTTATGTGAGGGGTTTGTGGGGTGTGTGAGGGGGGTGTGGGGGGTGTGGGGGTGTGTTGAGGGGTGTGAGTGGTGTGAAGCGTGTTTGAGGGTTTTGTGGGGTGTTTGAGGGGTGTGAGGGGTGTGTGAGGGCTGTGAGAGGGGTGTGAGGGGGGTGTGGGGGGTGTGGGGGTGTGTTGAGGGGTGTGAGTGGTGTGAAGCGTGTTTGAGGGTTTTGTGGGGTGTTTGAGGGGTGTGAGAAGTGTGTGAGGGCTGTGAGGTTTGTGGGGGGTGTTAGGGGTGTGTGAGGGGTTTGTGGGTGTGTGAGGGGTGTGAGGGGTGTGTGAGGGGTGTGAGAGGGGCGTGAGGGGTGTGTGAGGGGTGTGAGAGGTGTGAGGGGTTAATGGGTGTGTGAGGGTTGTGTGAGGGTTTTGTGGGGTGTGTGAGGGGTGTGAAGGGTGTGTGAGGGGTGTGAGGGGTGTGAGGGGTGTGTGAGGGGTGTGTGGGGTTTCTGAGGGGAGTGAGGGGTGTGTGAGGGTGTGGGGGGTGTATGAGGGGTGTGTGGGGTGTGATGGGTGTGAGGGGGTGTGTGAGGGGTGTGTGAGGGGTGTGTGAGGGTGTGGGGGGTGTATGAGGGGTGTGTGGGGTGTGATGGGTGTGAGGGGGTGTGTGAGGGGTGTGTGAGGGGTGTGAGGGGTGTGTGAGGGGTTTGTGGGGTTTCTGAGGGGAGTGAGGGGTGTGTGAGGGGTGTGGGGGGTGTATGAGGGGTGTGTGGGGTGTGATGGGTGTGAGGGGGTGTGTGAGGGGTGTGAGGGGTGTGTGAGGGGTGTGTGAGGGGTGTGTGAGGGGTTTGTGGGGTGTCTGGGGGTGTGAGGGGTGTGAGGGGTGTGTGAGGGGTGTGTGGGGTATATGAGTGGTGTGAGGGGCTGTGAGGGTTGTGTGATGGGTGTGAGTTGTGTGGGGTGTGTGAGGGGTGTGAGGGGTATGTGAGGGGTGTGAGGGGTGTGTGAGGGGTGTGAGGGGTGTGAGGGTCGTGGGGGGTGTGAGGGTGTGTGTGAGGGGTGTGAGGAGTGTGTGATGCATGTGAACGTTGTGTGATGGGTGTGAGTTGTGTGGGGTGTGTGAGGGGTGTGACGGGTGTATGCAGGGTGTGTGGGTTGTGTGAGAGGTGTGAGGGTGTGTGAGGGCTGTGAGGAGTGTGAGCAGTGTGTGAGGGGTGTGAGGGATATGAGGGGTGTGTGAGGGCTGTGTGAGGGGGTGTGAGGGGTGTGTGAGAAGTGTCAAGAATGTGAGCAGTTTGTGAGGGGTGTGCGGGGGTGTAGGGTGTGTAACGCGTGTGAGGAATATGTGAGGGGTGTGAGGGGTGTGTGGGGTGTGTGGGGGGGGTGTGAGGGGTGTGAGCGGTGTGTGGGGTGTGAGGGGTATGAGGGGTGTGTGAGGAGTGTGATGGGTGTGAGGGGTGTGTGACGGGTGTGTGACAGGTGTGAAGGGCGAGGTGTCCAGTTGTAATCGGAGGAGACACCCGCCTGCCCTAAAGTTCCCTGAGGCTGAAGCAGCCGGCACAGAAGTGCGGGAAGCGTGGTGCGGATGAAAACTCGCCTATGGCGCGTGGGGCTAGACCCGGACTCCTGGGCACAGGGGCCCGCCGCTTCCCCGGCAGCTCGCCCAGACCTGAGTGGAGGGGCCCGGGTGTTTTTAAAAGTGCAGGGAAACCCCTGCTTCCCGGGCGTGGTTTCTGGGAGGCCCCCAGGTCTCTGGGTCAGTATCTCCCCCAGCCCGTGTCCCTTGCACGTGGCCGCTCAGGGACGGGTGTGAGCGCTGAGGGGCGCTCGGGGCGGGTAGGGCGGGCAGCTGGAAGCGGGGCTCTGACGGTGGGTGCAGCGGAAGCAGGCAGGACGGCCGGCGGCGGCCCCAGCCTGACGTCGGAGGGGGCGTGCACCAGTGGCAGGGGGCGGAGTTGGGGGGGGTCTGCCGGGGAGTCCCGGCGTCCCGCCCACCCTAGATTCTCCCAGCTCTGCCCTGCCTCGGGGCCTTCGCTCCTCCTCTGAGAGGCCCTTAGGTGGCACCTGAGTTCGGCCACACTGCCGCACCCCCTGCGCCCGTTCTACCGAGCACGACCTGCAGACTGGGGTGCAGGGGACGGCCGGGCTTCCTCCGCCCCGGGCCTCTGGGCCGCTTTTCAGGCTGGGTGTGCGCCGGATGCTCGCTGCGGCCCTGCCCCTGACTGATTTCCCCCCGTGACTGATTGCTCTGCCCTCTGGGACGGGCCAGGGGACCAGGGGCTGTGCGGGCAGGTGCTGGCCGCCACAGCCTCCAGAGCTCGGCCGGGCCCCAGCCGGGAGCAGCCTCGCTCCCTGCGTTCTGCCCCCGTAAATAAAAGGCCCCTTCTCCTTCTCCTCCCAACCTCACGCTGCCGCGCTGCCGCAGCCGGCTCGCCCGGCCCTTTGTGCCCGCACGTCGCCATGGAGACGGGATTCAAAGCCCTGGCACTTCAAGGCTTTCCCTCCTGTCCCTGCGGGCGGCTGGGGGAAGCCGGGGTGCTGACGGCTAGTGCTCCCTCCTCTCCGTCCCGTGAAACGCTGGGCTCCGCCACGACCAGCTCCCGCCGTTTCTCCCAAGATCTTATTCAGAGCGGGGCATCGCAAGGGACACCAAGGCCTGGCGGCCCCGGCTCCCGCGGTCTCTCTGCAGCCCACGAGGCGCTGGGCGCGTGGGTGCCGTGGGGTGTGTGCAGTGGAGTGGACGTGCCCTCCTCACTCCCGGGCAAAACTGCCTTTGCCCAGGGCACAGCTGTGGAGTGCCCACAGGGTCCATGAGGCTCAGGCCCCTGCACGCCCACAGCAGGCACGGCCCGGGGTCCCTGATGCCAGGCCACCTGCCCACCCCCCGTCTGCACGTCCGCTGCGCACCCCTGAGTCTGAGTCACTCCATTCACGATGTCTCGGTCTTTCTCCACACCCTGAACACCACTCACACTTCATCTCCCCATAGTCCACCCTCTAATCACCTCCTCAGACTCATGCAACTGCAAACGTCCCCAGCAGAACTTCCCAGTTGCGGCCACTGCCCTCCTGAGCCCTGGCATGGTGAGGAGAGCTGACCCTTTGGGGTGTCACCTGCTCACTGTGGCTCTCAGGGGCATCTGGGACAACCTCGAGGCTCAGTGGTCCCCTCCGCCTGATGGAAGCAGCCATCGGCCCTCGGACACCTGTCCCCAGATGTCAGGGTGGGGGGCTAGGCTCTGTGGGGGCCTCACGGCTTCGGAGGAGACCCTGACCCTGTGTCCCAATCCAGACAGTCTGGAGAGGTCAACCCAGCAGGGACTTCACTGGCCGCCCCACGCCCCATGGCAGGCTGGCTGCTGAGGGCCTTCGCGGGAGTTTACGGTGGGGAGACGGGAGCCAGGCTGCTCCCCAGGCCCCACAGGGTCACACTCTGCACCTGCAGTCCCTGGCCTGGGTGCCCCGGACCCACAGTAGCTCTCACCCCCACAGGGAGCGCGGAGGGGGCCACGGTCCCCCGTCTGTGACCTAGGCCAGGCCGTGGCCATGTCTGCACCGCACTCAGCACCCAACACACGTGCGGCTGTGACCCACGCTCCTGGGGCTGGACTCTCCCTCCAGGGAGCCCAGGTCCCCCACACGGAGTCTTCCCATCCTGGGGCCTGGGTGGGGTACAGCCTGCTCCCCGAGGGGTGCACAGGAGGTGCTCCTGACTGGGCAGCTGAGCGGCCTCTGCAGGCAACTCCCCCAGTTCTCAGCCCCTTCCCGCTGCCATCCCGCCTCCATCAGCCTCCACTGAAAGGATGACCGTTTCCCCCGAAAGGTTCTGCCAGGCCAAGATGAGCTGGTGAGCAATGGGCAAGGAAGACTGTGCTCGGCTGCAGTAAAACCAGGTCCCACCTGGCTCTGGTCCCCAGAGCGCAGCCTTGGGGGCTGCCCGGAGCTCTGGCAGGTCAAGCATCCCCTCACTGTTCATGGGTATGAAGTGGGTCCCTGAGGAGAGGACAGTCAGTCTTAGCCGCCCCAGCCCAGCACTCGGGAACAGCCACCTGCCTCTTCCAGGCAGCACTCCTGAATTACCCACCTCTTCTCCAAATGAAACTGTTGTCTCCGCACCTCCCATGGACAGCCCCACATGGCATCTGCAAAGCTGGGGACCCTGCCAGGGAGGCCGCTCCCCCCACAACCCTCCTACCTGCCCCTTGCTTGTTAATTGCACCTCCTAAGAAGTTGGTGTCACACTATTTCAGCAACAGGGGCCTGAGGCTGGAAGGGCAAGGGCCTGCCTGGGGACACGCAGCCAGCTGGTGGGAACCCAGGGTCTGCTGCCCCGTGATGAGTGGGCATGGCTGGAGTGTGACACAGCAGTGTGGGCAAAGTCAACAGGACCCCCGGGGACAGGCGGTGGCCCTCCTAGGGGGGGCTGGGGGCTCAGGGTCTCCGCGCTCCTGTCAGTCTGGCCCTGCAGCTGAGAAGCAGGGCCGCGGGACGACAGATAACCTAAGGCAGGTCTTGCTAGTCCCATGCCAGTGAGGACACGGGCAGATGGCGGGGCTCCTGGTGCGGGCTCCACACGCCTGGGCACCAGGAGAGCCCCTGCCTGCTGCCCACCGCAGCTGGGGCAGGGGGCACTTGGGCTATTTGCAGATAATGATTTATTTTCTGTTGTCACTGGATCTCCAACCTGAGATGTGGATGAAAGGGGCACAGGAGTGTGTGCCCCTCTCACTCCATCTCCAAGCATCTGATGGCCCAGCCCCACCTGTGGGTGACCCCTTCACCCCCTCACCCCCAGCCCTCTATGCGGGTGTGCCCTTTCTCACAGGACTTCCCTTGTAGTGCAGTCGGTAAAGAATCTGCCTGCAGTGCAGGAGACCTGGGTTCAATCCCTGGGTCGAGAAGATCCCCTGGAGAAGGGAATGGGAACCCACTCCAGTATTCTTGCCTGGAGAACCCCATACGCAGAGGGGCCTGGTGGGCTACGGTCCATGGGGTCGTGAGAGTCAGACATAACAGCGACTAAACCACCCCCACCTCTCTCACAACATGAGTCCCTGAGCCTTAATGGACTCTGTTTCCCTGTCAGAGGGTCAGGCGATGGCATCTCGCTGTCTTTTTTTTTTTTAATTTTTGGCCACACCATGTGGCATCTTGGACAAAGCACGTGGGATCTTAGTTCCCTGACCAGGGATTGAACCCACAGCCCCTGCATTGGAGGGTGAAGCCTCAACCACCGGACCACCAGGGAAGTTGCTTATCTCACCATAGTTTACATTTGTATTTTTCTTATTTTGAGTCAGTTTGAGCCTGTTTTGATGGACTCATTTCATATCTTGATGATTTTTCTCTTGAGTTGTTGGTCTTTTCCTCATTGATAGGTGAGAATTCTTTAAATGTAACAGAAAGTGGCTTTTTGTGAGGTGACTCGTGGATATTCCCACAGTATGCTGTTTATCTTTTTATCTTGTGTCCCCCACTCACTGCCAAGCATCTGCCTTTTATTTTTATGAGGTT
This sequence comes from Cervus elaphus, assembly GCF_910594005.1. Lineage (NCBI taxonomy): Eukaryota > Metazoa > Chordata > Mammalia > Artiodactyla > Cervidae > Cervus > Cervus elaphus. The sequence continues at coordinate 139,985 of NC_057819.1, forward strand.
GGATATATCCATCTCTGGTTTTTGTATAATTCTTGGAATGATTCAATTTACAGGGTTTTTTTTTCCTTCTTCTTCTAGTAGTTTTATGTTTTTTATACTTTTTAAAGCTGTAGTCCATTTGGAACTTATTTTAGTATCAGGAGTGGGGTAGGGAATCCAAACATTTCCCCCAAATGTCTGTTTAGTTGTCCTAAAATGATGTATTTGTTATATATTTTGAATTATTTATTGGATAATCCGTTTCTCCTCCTGGATTTCACCTGCTCCCTTCTCACATTCGCACTGAAGCCTCTTTCTGGGCTTTCTCTCCCATCATCTGACTGTCCATGGGCTGTGTTAATTACTGTGGTTCTAGAGAATATTTTCGGATCCCACATGGCCCGTCTCCCTCGGTATGCTTATTTTAAATTTTTTCCTGGGTTTCTTTGCTTGCTCAGAATTACTTTGGCAGTGCCTCCTGATTTACCCAGAGAACCACCAGTCGGCACTGCAGCCGGGGCCCCTCCCCGACGCACCCCCGCGCCGGGCCACCGCCCTTGACCTACGCCCGCGGCCCCGCCCCCGGCCCGCCCTCGCGCAGAGTGCGCAGGCGCGGCGCTGTCCAGCGTGCTGGACCGCGATTCGGCCCCTGCCCCTGGGAGGGGAGCTTGCCGAGGGCGCGGCTCGGGCGCAGGACCTTTCTGGGTGTCCTCTCCTGTCTGTGAGAAGAGGCACGGTTCTGGCCGAGCCAGGAAGCTTTGTGGGCCCAGGCGTGGCCCTGTGCTCACATGCAGAGCCGCCCACCCTGTAGGACAGACTAGAGAGACCCAGTGGCCGGAGCAGGTGGGCGGCACTGGGCAGGGGTGTCCAGGGCGAGGAGCCGAGCCCGGGGCCGGTGGTTCTGGCCACTCTGCTGACCAGCCATTCCGGAGGGGGCCGGCAGCGGGGCAGAGAGGCAGCAGCCAGGGCGCCCTCGGACAGACCCTGCAGCCTGGAGCCTGTGTGCTGACTGGAGCCTCCCAGAAACCCCACCCTCAGGAGTATCAGGAGTGGCAGCCCAAGCCCAAGGCCGAGGGCCCGATGGAGCAGCAGATGGCTCCGTAGCAGGGTCTCCCCTCACCTGCGCTCAGCGGTCCCCCAGGGCCAGGCTCAGTTCCTGGAGTGTCTGACCTGGGAGAACCTCCCCCCTGGGAGGAACCAGCCCCCTGACTGGGAAGGCTGCACCTGGATGGGTGAGGGGCAGGGGTCCAGAGCAGGGGCTGGGCTGGGGGGCAGACCTTGCGCATCCTGGGGTAGGCTGGGAGAAGTGCCTCTGCGGCTGGCAGCAAACCTCAGCCAGCCTGGCCTGTCAGCAGGAATCCTGGCTAAAAATACCCCGGTCTCAGAGGCCTGCCTGCTGCTGCAGCCGCCTTGGAGCCCCCTCCTCAAGCCAGACATTGCACAAGCACCCTTCAGCCCCGGGGGGGGGGGGGGCAATAGGGCCTGTTGAACAGATGAGTAAGCTCGGAACTGCACCTGGTGAGTTCCAGGCAGGACCCCAGTCTCCAGGACTGGCCACTGAGGCCTGTCACTTGAAGGCAAGGTCTGGGCCCTGTCCTGCTCCCTGCTTGTGACCCTGGAGGGGAGGGCAGGGGGCAGAGGACAAGGCGAGGCTCGCTCCAGAATAGGCTGGGGTGTGGGGCATGGCCCTCTGTCCTGTGGCTCCAGGGTGAAGAGCCATTTGCTGGGGGCAGAGCCTCGGGACCTCAGGCTGAGCCCCCAGGCAGGGTGTCGGGGCGGTGGGTGAATCCCAAGCTGTCTCTGCTTCAACTGCCTGCTCCATTGGACATCAGTCCCTTTGGGCTTCTGGGTGACCCCTCAGTACAGAAGTGAACCCAGGACAAGGCTTTCCCTCCAGAGCTCAACCTCCCCATCTGTATCCTGTGAGAGTGAAAGGACCTGAGTCTGGAGAGACTTAAGGGTATCTGGAGTGGGCCTCCAGTGTGTCTGTTGAATGACTAAACGACTGAAAAAGGGAGCAGATGAAGGCATTGAGGGGAGGAGGGCCAGGGGCTTCACAGTACACTCCAGGGGAGCGTGCTGAGCTCCAGCTGGACTGGCCCTACCCTGCCCTCAGCCCCTCCACCTGGAGAATGGAGTCAGTCTTCATGCCCCATGGACTGCAGCGGCCCAGTCCCCAGGTCTTGGGGTCCAGGGAGCCCCAGAAAAAGCGGCACTGGGTGCTCGCTCAGCCAGGGTCAGCCCCACAGGAGCCTCTCCCTGTGGCTCCAGGCGGGACTGCATGGCCCACCCTGCCCTCCACTCCTGCCCACCCCACCTGGCAGCCCCGGCCACCTTCCCCAGCCTGCTGGGTGCTTGTGGACCCAGTGCCCCCTCCCCCGACCCGGTTTTGACCGCACATCAGGCTCCTGGTGTGAACAGCGGCTCCCAATTTAGCTGTCACTGCCGGGTGGGTGGCTCTGGAAGGATCCGCATTCCCTGCAGGCGTGGGGGAGGGGCGCAAATCAAGCGCTGCCGCCTGGGGCGAAGCCTGGGGACCCTGCCTTCCAGAGCGCGGCCCCTGCACAGATTCCAGGCTCCCCGGGGACCAGCAGTGTCCTATTCAGGCCCCAGCCTGGCCCCAGCTGGAGCCCAGGCAGGGATCAGCCACCTACACTCCCTGAGATGGGATGCTGCGCCTGCCCGCAGGGAGCCCTGGGGACTCAGCCCAGCCTGGGAGTCAGGAGAAGGGGCAGGCACAGCCAGGGTGGGGGAGGGGGGCAGGGGCCAGGGCCACGGCTCCACATAGCCCCTTCCCGGGCCCAGGCTCCCATCCCGGAGACTGGCCACGGGACTGGGGACTGGGGCTGCATGAGGGCCACCATGGTGTCATGCACACACCTCCCGCGGGTGGGAGGAGCACTTCCTGCAGGGTGAACCCCTGAGGCCGCCCTGTGGAAGGAGGCCTCTGACTGCTGCGGAGGTTGGAGACATTCGGAGCAGGGCAGGCCCAGTGGGATGCAGAGGATGCGGCTGCTGGGGCTCAGGATGTCACCCCTTCCTTGCGTGGCCCCAGCAACTGCTGTGTGTGTCTTTGATGAATAAGAGATGAGGAAGTGGATTAATGGTGGCCTAATATCAGCAAAGCTGGGCAGAGGGACTCCTCAGGGGCACAGGGCTGATGGTGACAGGAGCCAGACCACCCTCTGCAGCCCTGGGGCCGGGGTGGGGGAGAGGGAGCATCTGGGTGAAGCAGCGGGAGGGGCTGCCAGGACGTGGGTCTACCCAAGTCCCCTCAGCCTCCACCATCCTGTCTGTAAAGTGGGTGGCGGTGGTGGTGTCCGCACCACAGCACAGAAGGGGATGATGCACTTAGCAGGCCTGACACAGAGTTCCTCTGGGCCTCGGGCAGGCTGCTGCCCTCCACTGAGAGGCCAGATGGCAGGCCAACACCGCCCAGCTCCCTGGCATGGGGATCACACTCCCAGCCGCCCACTCAGTGCCAGGAAGGGTCACATTGGAGCAGCACTTGGGCAGAATCAGGTCCTTCCTTGGGTGACCCTGGGTGGCCTGACGTGCGTGCAGCAGAAACCATGCCCGTGCTCCCATCCCTCCCCAGATGGCCGTCAGGGGACCACATGCCCATGAGTCCCACACCAGCCGCTGAGCAAAGCCACCGCAGGACTGTCTCTGAAGGATGGAACACAGCTCCTGGGCACTTCCAAGCAGGTTCAAACCCATCACCCAGTACCAGCCATGATGGAAGGGTCCCCTGGTCCAGGCTGGATTGTGCCAGAGGACCTGGAGGCTTGAGGGAGGCTCTCGCGTGCCCTCTCAGGGATGGAGGCCAGGAGGCATCAGTGTCCACCTGCTGCCCCGCGCTCAGCGAGGCCAGGGCCTGGGCTGAGGTCACACAGCCTCTCCTGCCCGACGGGCTGATCTCGGCAGCTGGTCCCCAGGACCGGGTGGAGGTGAGGCAGCCAGGAATGTGGTCTCACCAGAGGGGCGGAGCGGGAGAGCTGACAGAGGCCATTCCCTGTGTGTGGTGACTGCGGGGCCAGCTCAGGCAGAAGCTCAGCCCAGGTGGGGTGACAAGCTGCACAGCCCTGAGAGGCAAGGTGTCCGCAGCCTCCAGGCCCCAGAGACACGTGTCCAGAAAGCCTGGGCAGCTCACATCGGTGTGGCCTGGACCACGGCCTGTCATCTCTTCATCCCCACTGGGCAGCCCAGCGGCTGGTCTGCAGAGTGCGACCAGGCCCTTCCCATGGCATCTCCAGCTCCCACCCCAGTTACTGACCCCCAGAGGTTGCAGCACATCCCCCAGGCTTTGTACCCACACCCTTACCACATTCCACCCCCCGAGCCTCCTGCTGGAGGTGGGCTGACCTGCCACCCAGCCCTGCCCAGCACCCCCTCTCCCTGCGGTTCCACACCCATCTCCCCGCTCCCCAGCCACCACCCATGGCCCCCACACAGGGGTCATTTCCCAGGCTGGACAGCCCGCGAGGAGGGCGCTGGCCGTGGTGCTGACCTGGGAGACACAGGACCTTTTCCGCAGTGGCTTGCAGGCCTCAGCCCACTCCCACCACACAGATCTTTGGCTGCATGGTAGGCCCAAGCCCCAGGCCAGAAGAGCCGGAACATCCAAGTTCAGTGGGTAAAACGTGTGGCCCCAGAATGGGTGACCCCTACTGCTGCCAGGAAGGGTTTCGAATCTACAGGCAGGCGGGGTACAAGCTTTAGCAGTGGTGGGCCCACCTGGGGATCTAGATAGTTACAGCCACCCAGGAGCACGGAGTCGAGGTCCACACTCACCCTAACCTCAGAATGACGGCCACTGAGTGTCACATGGCCGGTTCTCTGGTCTCAGGTGGGCCAGAGGGGAGAACTTCCCAGTCTGGGAGCTGTTGCCACGTGCAGGGGCCATGGGGGAAGGGCTGACACCAGGGACAAGCCTCTGCCTCTTGCCAACCCTGTGAGCCCAACCTCAGGTTTCCCGCCTGTCCAGTGGGGGACACGCCTCCGCGCGGCAGCAGGAGTCACTGGTGGCACCCAGCATCCACTGGGGAGGCAGCTGTGTGTGGGTGGCTGGGGGCGGGCCCAAAGGTACCAAGGCTAGGGGTCCTGACTCCCGCTTACCTCCCATGTGTCTGGGAATTGAGTGTGCTCCACAATGACCTGGTAAGTCAAGCCTGGGACAAGGGTGACTGGGGCGCAGCAGGCAAAGGTCGGTGCCACAGGCAGCAGCCGGAGGGGTTCAGGCACCAGCAGTGGTGTCCAGCCCATGAGGCTGCCTGTGACTCTGTGTGCAGACGGGAACACTGGACTCAGAGAGGTCCCACCTGCCCTTGGGAGGCCAGCAAGCCTTGCTCCCCAGTGCTCTGCCGACCTCGCCCAGGCCACCTCTGCGGTCAGGAGGGAGGCAGATCTGATGGGGAGGCAGAACGTGCCGGGCCTCCCAGTCATCAGCCCCTCAGCCTCTGGGGGACACTAGCTGGGTCCCCAGGGGGACTCCCAAGCCCTCAGCCAGGATGCTCCAGCCACAGGGAGGACCCAAGGCCACCCTGAGCACAGGATCCCAGGGCCCCCCTGCCAGCCAGTCCCCATCCACATGGCCCTAGGGCAGCCTGCAGGGATGCTAACCCGGGGGGGCTGGCTGAAGACTCAGGAGAGCTCCCCCCAACAGAGGAAGGCGGGACAGCTGTGCAGGTGACCCCGGAGTGTGAGAGTGCATCACTGGGTTCTCTGGCCCTAGAGTCTAGCCTGACTCTGTGCAGGGTTGGGGGGCACCAAGCAAGTAGGCTCTGAAGAGGAGCTCCTGGGCGGGAAAGGACGTCCATGGGAGGGGATGGGGGGGGGGGGGCGGAGACACCTGTGGAGGTAGGGGCAGGCCTGAGCCTGAGCCCCCTCCCTGAGTCACAAAGACAGGTGGGGCCCTAGGACTTCGGCGAAGCTTGAGTCTGTTTTACAACTGAAAAATGGAGCAAGGCTCCCCCAGCAAAGGGCTGCTGGCGGAGGGGGTGGGCCTCCGGGGTTTATTGAAGCGAGGAAGGGCGTCGGCCACGCCGAGGCGCACCCCGTGTTCCCCGGCCTGCGGACAAAGCCCTGCAGGGCAGCTAGGCGCTCGGAGAACCCCAAACGCCCCAAGCTCGGGCCGCCACGCCCTCGACCCTAACCCCCAGCCGGCTCAGCCGGGCCGCCATCCCCGCGACCGCCTGCAGGGGCCGCCGCCTCTTCAGAAACGCGCCGCCTTTGTCCGGGCCGCGCGGCGCCGCTGCACCGGGCGGGCCGAGCGCCTCCCTGCCGCCCAGCCCGCGTCCCCGGCCCACGCCCCTCCCGCGGGCCCGGCCCGGCCCGGCCCGGCCCGGCGCGCGCAGGTGGGCGCCCCGCCCGCCGCCAGGCCCCGCCCCGGCCCGCCCCCGGCCCGCCCCGCCCGGCCCGGCCGGCGGGGACCCGGCGGAGCGCTCGCGCGTCAAACCACATGATCCCATAAAACATTCATCGGCTCCCGGCCCGCCGCCCTCGCCTCCGCGCCGCCGCCCGCAGCCCAGCCGACCGGGCGGAGCGCGCAGCCTCGTCCCGCGGCCGGGCCGGGGCCTGGCCGGAGCGGCGGCGCCTGGATGCGGACCCGGCCGCGGGCGGACGGGCGCCGGCCCCGGAGCGACTTTCGGTTCCCGACGCGCCCCGCCCGACCCCTACGATGAAGAGGGCGTCCGCCAGAGGTGAGTGCCGCGCCCGGGCCGGCCGCGCGCGGGATCCGGGCGCCCCTCCCCGAGCCGCGGGGCGCGCCCGGGCTGCCGGGTGCTGCGGAGGGTCACCGCAGTGCCGCCCGGCCCCGGGAGGGCGGAGCCCGCGGCGGCAGGAAAAGTTGCCGCTTGCCGGGAAAGTTGGCGGCGGCGACGGGGCCGGCGGCGGGGCCAGGGTTGGGGGCTGCTGTCGGAAAGGGTGGGGTCCCGCTTCGGAGCGCCCGGCCGCGAAGGGGTTAACGAGCAGGTCTGCAGAAACGCGGGCACCCAGCAGGGGCGGGAGTGTCCAGCCGCCTCCCTCCTCGCGCCCCGCGGACTCGGCTCAGGACCTCTGGTTTTTCTGGGGTCAGACGCAGCGGGATGATGGGGGCGTCGACGACAGTAGAGGGCGCGGGGGGCGGGGCTGACCCAGAGCTGTCCCCCCCTAGGGGGCGGGCGAGAAGAGGTGCATGCAAGCACCCCCCATCCGCAACCTGAGGGCCCCTGAGGGCTGCGCGGAGGGGCAGGGGACGTGAAGGGACTCGAGCGCCCCCTCCCTGGCGGCTCCCGCGGGACCCTTCCCCTCTACCTGGTGTGAAGGGCTGGGGGCGGGTGGGGCATGCGTTGCCTGGAGGGTGCGCCCCTGGTCTCCCCCACCTTCGTGTCCGTGGTGCCGCAGGCTGCACACGTTTCTGTGCACGTGCTCATGTCCACAAGGCTGCACACTTGCACACGCATGTGCACACGCGTGCCAGGCTGCCCCGCGTAGACGCGCACACGCTGTGGTGCACATCCGCCCCCGCCCGCACGCCCACGGCCACGCGTGCATATAGCACGCGCGCTGTGGTCGCCTCAGTGGGAGCACGCTGGGCGCACAGGAGCACGTGTCCTGGCCGGGAGGCCGGGCAGCGGGAACTCAGCGGGGGGGAAAGGACTGGAGGAGCCGCCCGCGTCCAGGGAGCCTCGGGGCCCAGCCGCGGAGCCTGTGCGGCCTGGACTCCATGTGCGTCTGCACGTGTGTCTCTGTTCGCATGACCGCGTGTTCCTGCGAGCACAGCGGGCGTCTGTCTCTTCCACTCCCGGCACAGGTGCCCTGTGTGCCCAGGCAGGCCATGGCCGGCTTCCCCCGACCCGGATCTGTAGCAGAGCCCCGGGAACCGTGTGCTGGGGGCTAGTTCAGTGCCCAGCCCTGGGCTTGAGGCCAAAGAGCTGTCTGATTGCCCCCCTCCCCCCAGGCTGGGGCAGAACTGGCTGATGGAGGCTGGGACCCACCTGGGCGGGGAAGGCCCACTTCACACCTCGAGGTCAGTGCCTCAGTGCTGTGACACACAGGCCAGCCCCTGGCACACCCCGGAGTCTGCCACTTGGTCCAGCTCAGGGTAAGCATGTGCCCACCCCACAGCTGACCCAGGGTGACCTCATGAAGGCTCTGTCCCCAGTGGCTGGTGGTCTCCACAGCGAGAATCCTCTGGGTGAAGGGTTCTGTGGTGGGTCACCTTCCTCAGCTGCTAGACTGGAGGACTGAGGTAAGGGTGTAGGTTTTCCGCTCTCACCGTGGTGAGCAGGACCCCAGGCCAGGGCTCAGAGAAGTGGGGCCACACCACCTGGCCCCCTCCAACAGTGTCTTTGTCTATAGAATGAGGACAAGCAGCTCGTCCCTATAGGCTGTGGGGTGGGTCCCGTGATGGGGCAGGCAGTGGGGACTGGCTGCTCCTTTTCTCAGCCTCAGTCTTCCTATCTGTAAAGTGGGTACCCTCCCCACTCCTGCTCCACTGGAGGTGAGGGAGGAACCAGCGCCCGCATGAGGCAGGAGGCTACTCACAGACCCCAGTTCCTGGGTGTGGAATGGCAGGAGAATCAGGCCCGGATGTGGTCCCAGCTCCGCCACTGGCCATGGTGTGACCTTGGGTGTGTGATTCACCTCACTGGGGACATGGGTCAGTGATCAGGCCTCCCTCAGGAGTAGCTGGGGACATGTAAAGGGTGAGGCCCCCACGGAGTGCTGGCCCAGGTGCTTCTGCCTGCAGCCTACTGAGAACACCACCACCCCGCGCTGGTCTGCAGTTCCACACAGGGAAGTCCTCCTGGAACCTTGCACTGCCAGCAGGACGCTCCCCACTAAGATGGGGAACAAAGGCCCATGGAGATCCCTGGGGAGCTGGAGAAGGGAGGGGCAGGTGGGGGCAGAAGGAAGAAAGGGCGCTGCAGGAGGGGGACGTAGCCATGTGTGTCCCCCACGCCGGGCTGCTGAACCCCGAGCCTTGGCTTTCTGACATGACGACCAGTGCCAGCTGGGGGCCCACGGTCAGGGCTGGCTCTCCGTGTGGTCGTGGAGGAGAGGTGGGGCAGGCAAGCCTGGGCCAGGAGTCTCAACCATCAGGAGGTCTTGTGGGGGGTCTGTGGGAAACATGCTGGGGCTCCAGGAGGCAGGGGGAAGCCCCCCCGGGGGAGGGCCGTTTTCCTGCTCTCCTGGGCCTGTAGCCAGAAAGTCCCCACAGAGCCTCAGTCTGTGTGTGCACAGGGGGTCAGGAGCTGGAGGGGAGACTAGGAGTGTCTCTGGGAGTCGGGGGTAGGTGTGAGTGGCTCCCCCACCCCCGGCCCCGTCCTGGCCTTCCTGACTGCTCTTGGCTCTGCACCGTCTGTGTGCCCTGACCTCCGACCCCCAGGCCCACCCGCTCCTCCCCTCCCAGCGGCCGGTCCCCAGGCCCCGCCTTTGCCCCTGGGTGGTCCCTCACTGGCTCCCTGGCTCTCCTGGCGTCAGACGCCCTCTGAGCCTGGCAGCTGAGCGCCGTGGCCCTTGCCCGTCTTGAGCTGCTAGGACTGAACGCTTTTGAAGGACAGGTGACCACGGAGCTGGAAGCGTCCGCCCAGGCCGGAGGGCGGGCGGCACCCACAGCCTGCATCTCCGCCATCGCTGGAGCCTGTGGGCCTGGCCGGGCGTCTTCTGCTGCAGTTTCTTCCTTGGTCGCTGTATCTTAAACTCTGCGCACGATGGGACCCGCTCCTGTGTGTCCCGGTGTGCGGGTGAGGGTGAAGCCCTTTCCGAGGACCTGCCTTCAGTTGTGTGTCCTAAGCGGCCTTGGTCTCTCACCGCCGCCGCTTGTGCAGCAGGACACGGAGACCAGGTGCAGACACCATGCAGGGGCCCGGGGGTGTGGCCGTGTGCCACCGCCCCCCCCCAGAGGAGGCGGGGCCTGGCCCCGCCCCGCCCACCTGCCCGGAGCCGGGCTCCGAGGGCCTCTCACGCCCGGCCTGCTGGCCACACCCTGGTCCAGCCCTGGTGCCCCGGGCGCCATGGGCCGGCCTCTCCCCTACCCACCCTAACCCAGAGGTGGAGCTGAAGGAGCCGGGTGGCCGCACTCACACCGGGCACGTGGCGAGCCCCAGCTGGGCCCTGGCATGTGGAGCTAGGCCCATGCTGACAAGGGGAGCCCGGGACAGGAAGCGGGGTTTCCTTAGCTGACTCAGCTTTGTTCAGGCAGCTGCCTGGTGCCCCCGAGGGGGGAGGGTGCTCCTTGGCCCAACGCCATCACAGAACAGGCTCCAGGGGATCTTGGTTCCACGGAGTGTTGGGGGGACTGGAGGAGCGTTTCGCGGTCAGGCGGGTTTGGGACTGGCTGGGTAGGAGGTGCTGACGGAGCTTCTTTACTGCAGGGCGTCGGATGGGCAGAGCCCCTCTGATGGGCACCCTGTGTAGCACACTCAGGGCCTGTGGTGCCCAGGAGCCCGCTTTGGGAACCGGTGGCTGAGATCCAATGGAAGGGCTGGGAGGGGGGCCCCAGGGAGGGGAGGCCATCCCACACAAGCCCTGCAGCCACACACCTGGTGGGCGGAGGGACTGTGCTCTCCTGGCAGCAAGGCAATGTGCAAATTTAACCTTTGGGTTTATGGCTCTATTTCTTTGCAGCAAATGTCACGGGAAATGTCAGGCTGAGGCTGAAGCTGATGGGTGAGGGGCCCATCGAGGAAAGGGGTTGGGTACTGAGGGACTCGGGCCATGGCAGGGCCCTGGGTCCCTCACCTCCTCCAGGGAGCCCTCTCAGATTGCCCCTCAACTGCTTGGTCCCAGCACAGTGTCCCTGTTCTGTCCCAACCCTTGCAACTTTGCTGAGATGGTGCCTTTATTTACCTCCCACCAGAGCCCAGATGGGACAGGCTCGGGGACCTGCCAGAATTCTCCTCGGCCTGAAGTCTGGCAGCCGTTGGATCAGCCCAGGCAGGACCAGCCTGCTGTGTGACCTTGGGCAGCAGCACCCTCTCCTGGTCACCAGAGGCCTCGTCCGTGACCCATGCGGCCAACACCCGGCCCGATGCCTTCATGGGTGGGAAAATGCCCTGAGTGGGAGGTGTGTGGGGTGCTGGGGTGTGTGCGAGGCCAGTGGGGGCAGGGGGCTGGCTCATGGCGTCCTGTGGCTGCTCCAGGCAGAGAGTAGGTGCTCAGCACACACAGAGAGGACTTGCAGCCACGGGGTAGGGTGGGGCTTGAGGCCAGTGGGCAGTCTGCAGCCCCTGGACCTGCTGGCCTCCAGGCCGGCCGGGCAGGGCCAGCTCTGAGGCCTCAGCCTGGCCTGCCACGGAGTGCCGTCTGGGCTGCAGCTCTCAGGGGGTTGGTTAACAAATGTCCGCTGCTTCCAGGCTGTGTGCCAGGCGTGTGCACATGAGGGGGATCTCGGGCCCCTGGGCTGCCACCCCTGGCAGCTCCGCACCTGTTTCCCTCCACGTGCCTCCCTGGGGGTTTCGGGCTCCCCAGCTTCAGTCTGTCTGGTGGTCATTGCCCTGTACCACGCATCCCTCCACCCCTACATCCGGGCCCAAGGCCCAGCGTCCTGGCCACCTCCCGCTACCCTTCCCCAAGGGCAAGTCCAGTGTCAAACCGGACCCCTCCCCGCCCGCCCCCTGTATCCCTCCTTGGGGGTCTGCTGCAGACCATCCCACTCCTGGGCCCGTGGCCACGGATGCCCACGTATCCTCGCCACCATCTCATCTTCCTTTCAGGCTCTGAGACGCTGTCCTAAACACGCTGCCAGCCAGGTCCCTCCTTCCCTGAACTCTCCCGTGTCCTCCCCCAGCCCCGCCCCCCACGACGAGGCCTGCTCTGGGGGTCTTGTTCGGGAAAGTCTCTTCCACTCCAGCTCCCGAGTCCCAGCATCTGGCACTCACACACCTGCCTCCCCACCGTCCACATCTTCAAGTTCAGACCAGGGCTGGTGTTGGGGCACAGGCTGGGGTGGGTGCAGGAACGGTGGCATGGCCTCAGCAGTGCCCTGAGTCAGCATCCAGGGCCCCGGGCACCGGTGGTCTTTGGGGCCAGTGGCTGTCGGGCATGGGCTGGGTGCCCAAGGTGGCCCCAAATAAAGGGTACAGGTCTGCAGAGGGTGACCACCCATGGGCAGTGCTCTCCTCAAGGGCCGAGGGGGACTGCATGGAGAGCATGGGCTTTGGCCCAGGCCAGCCGTGCCCCGGCAGGCCCCTCGCTCTCTGGGCCTCCCTGCCACTCCTTAGAAACTCCAGGTTTCTAAGGGAGTCAGTGGAGACTGCTGCCCAGGGCCCCACTGGGGGCTGGACTGTCCCAGCTCTTGGGGCCCCTTTCTGCTCAGCTGGGAACCCCCTGCCCTGCGCTGGGCCATGCTATGGGAATAGAGACTGTGATGGCGCTGCCTGAGACCCCCCCGTCCTGCCCTGCCCCGAGAACATCGGGCGGCGCTCAGGCTAGATTGTGGGGTCCCCCCACCCATATGCCCCGTCTGGGCCCCCACCCACCTGCCCACCTGCCGCATGGCAGCCTCCCCTCGGGACGGTCGGTTTGGCCTAGCAGCTGAGGCCAGACTTGGGGAGCACCCTCCTCAGCCCTGCTGGCAGGGTGAGCTGTGCCCCACACTTCACACGATGTGAGGGGCAGGGGGACCCCCGACAGGTCCCTGAGGGCGGCTGGCTTCCAGCTGCATCCCCGGCAGGTGTCCCATGCAGGGCCGCAGGGACCTTGAGATTCCTGTGACATATTCAGGCCCTCGGGTCCTGGGGAGATGCCCGAAAGCCCATGAGGGTCCCCAGAGGAGCTGGTGTGGGAGCTGGTAGGCTGGTGACGAGCCTGAGGCCTGGGCCCCACTGGGCCCCTGATGAGGCCACACCGGGCCCCCATTCTGGCCCAGGACCGGGGACTCCTGGCTCAGGAGGGCAGGGTCGGGGGGTCAGATGAGTAGGGGGGCCAAGAGGGGTGCAGGGAGGGGTGCGGGGAGCACGAGCTGGACGGACAGGGCCGTGGGGGCGGGGGTGGCGAGCTCCGAGCTCCCACTGGTGGGCACAGGGCCCCTGGCCAGATCCAGGCCACATGTCATCTCTCGGCCTCAGCCCCGGTTTCTGCCATGCAGAGGCTGACACAGGGACAGGTGTGACAAGCATCTGGCTTCCTGTGCGAGAATCAGCAAAAGAAAAGCTCTCCCCATAGAGACGTTCCTGCTGCATCCCTCCCCGACGTCACCGAGAGGGCCCGTCACAGCTGAGACAGATGGTGGCCCTAGGGACCGCACTCGTCACCTGCTCCTGGGGCGGCGGGCGGGGCGGCCGGGGGGGTCAGTGCCTCTCCGGAGCCCACCCTTCAGCACCGGGCCTGGTGGGCGCTGGGAATCGGGGAGGCTCCCCATCCGACCTCTGCGACCTGTTTCCTGCCAAGCGGGCAGCTCGGACGTGGGGGCAGGGGCCACTGTCCCCATGTTGCCAGGTCTGGCTATCTGCGCTCTTCGGCTGAGGGGATGAGTCTGCGGAGGGTGGGCCACCGGGCGGGGCCCTTGAGGGGCTCCCGCTGTCAGGACAGCCTCCCCTGCACCTCCTCCTGGGCAGCCACCCCGTCCAGTGTGGGCACATGAGCCCAGATGGACCAACGGAAAACATGTCTGACTTGCCCTGTTCGCGCCTGCGGCCCGGGGTTGGGGGCGGGGCAGAAACAAGCGAAGAGACCGTCGAGGTGACCGTGGAGGGGGGGTGAAGGGCCCCCACCCACGGGGGTCTGTCGGGCTCACAGCCTCCACCCCCCCACTCACAGACGACAAACCTGGGTCTGAGAAGCCGAGGTCGCCGGAGTCCCCAGGCTGAGCAGGGAGAGAGGACATGAAATAAATTAGGAAAAATTTGGGGGAAAAGGCAAACATGTGTGTCAGGCTGGGCAGAGCGCGGAGGGCCCGGCCGGAGGCAGGGAAGCCGGCTGGGAGCCGGGTGGGCGAGAGGCAGGGCCTCAGCAGGGCCAAGTGGTGTGATGTGCAGGTGGCCCCCGGGTGCCCAGCTGCAGGGCGTCCCCAGCAACGCCCAGGGCCTCCCGGGGCTGCTCCCCAGCCCCTCGGCCTCAGGCACTTCTGGGCCTGGGAGGCAGGTGGCGGAGGCCCAGTGGGGCGCCTGTCCCGGGGGCGGGTGCTCAGGAAACCAGGCCAGCCTACCGGCCCCACCCCGGGGCGCCTGGCACAGCGGCCGAAGCGCCTTGACCTGCTTCTCCATGAGCAGCGGCGCCCGATGCTCCCACCCTCACTGGTGAGAAGCCGCCAACGAGCTCCATCCCAAATTGATTTCAAATAAGGCAGAGTTATCACACAATCATATAGGAATAATTTATCACTCGTCAATAAAGGAGCAATTACTTATTCACGTCACCCACCCCTCCCACACGCCAGGCGTTTGGATGCAGGCACGCGACTGGGGCTCACGTAGAGGCAGGAGGAAGGCCTGTCCGCGCTCTGCCAAGGTCAACGGACCCCCCACCCCGAGGCCCCGGGGGTTTTTCCCCCTGGCTCCCCTGCTCCTGAGGGTCCCCAGTCTGGGGTCAGGGGGTCAGATCTGTGACCCGGGAGCACCCAGGGCAGGGGACTCTGAGAGGCCCGGCACACGGATGGTCTTCAGGCTAGAAGCCATCCCTCTGAGAGCCTGGATTTCCGAGGCCTCGGAGCCGAGCGCCCGATGCTCCCTAGAGACCGGGGGCGTCCTTGGCCACCCTTGGCCGAGCAGCAGCTGAAGAGCAGCCAGCCGCCCGCCGCGCCGGAGGCTTAGGGAGCGTCAGTCCCAGTTTCTCCCCCGCCCCGCACCTTGGAGACGCTGCCGCTAACCCACGTTCCTCTTCACCTTCTGGCAGAGACACTTTATTTTCTTCTTTTTATTTATCTCTGTTTCTGAGGTTTCACTGCCAAGCCTGCAGTCTTTTTAAAAAGATAGCACTGTGGTCGGCCGCGTCTTGCTCAAAGTTAAAGCCTGCGCCGGGCCCTGGGAGGCTGGTCCCGGGGCTGTGGTGCGCAGTCCTCCTCCAGCCCACCTGCTGCTGCCGCGTGCCCCGTTCTTCCAGATGGTTACCCCCACGTGTCCGTGGCTCCGACCCCAGCCCCCCTTCTCCAGCACACTCGCCAGTGAGGCTGCCAGTTGAATGCATAACCAGTGTTTCCTAACCCGGGTCACACAGATGCTCATCACCGCATGGCCACAGGGGGTGACCCCTCGCTCTGGCATGGCCCTTTGTTTTTCCTGGAGTTTACAGCTGACTTTGTCTTTTGCCCTTGTCCCAGGTGCCACCCTCTGGGGCCTACTCTGCTCCACGGCAGGCACTCTGCTGGTGGTCTGGTTTCTCCCCAGGGTGGGGGGAATATCTCCCTCCAGGCCTTCACCTTGCCATCCCCTCCTGGGCCGGGCATACAGCCGTCCCTTCCCAGCTGCCCCTGACTGCCCTTCACCACCCAGTCTTTCTTGGGGTTCATGTTTCCCTCTTTCTGGGTTCACGTCCAGTTTTAGCTGAAGCACATTCCACTGTCTAAGAAAGGCCCGGTGAAGAACCAGTCTGTGAGCCCTCGAATGTCAGCAGGTCTAAGCTGCATGGCCCACTTCAAAGTGAGTCTGTGGCCGTGTTGCGGTTCCTCTCCTGACCCTGAGGCCTGAGGTCGTACCACGAATGTCCCACGTTGTGCCAGGCACTCGCCCGAGGGGGTCTTCAGCTCTGGGAGGTTCTCAAGTAGTATTTCTCAGATAACTTTCTCCTTTTATCTTCTGTTTTTCTTTCTGGAGTTTCCTAAGACAGGTGCTGGCTCTGTGTTCATCTTTTTCTCTTCTGTTTTTTTGTTGTTGTTCTTCTTTCTAGAAGACTTCCTTGATCTTGTTTGCCAAACTTTCTATTGATTTTTGGTAATTTTAGTAGGTCTATCTTTAGCTCCCAGGATTGTTCTTGTTTCCTGATGGCTCTTTTTTCATAGCACCCTGTTCTTGTTTTATATCCTCTTCTGTCCCTATGAGGACACTGGTTGGATTTCCCTAGTTTTTATCTACTCACTGCACAGTTTTTGCTTCCTCTAGAATCATTTCCACTTTTGTCAGCATTGGCACCTCTTCTAGACACCTGGTTTTCTGGTAATGTTTACTGGGGAGGCATGGAGGTGGGTGGGGTGCTCTGTTGAGAGAGGGGCCTGTCGACTGGCGGGTGTGGGTGATCAGGCAGGAGCCACTCTGCATGTCCCAGAGGCCACGGCAGAGACCAGGGCTACCAGACCTTGGGGTCCACCTCAGGCAGCCTACGGAGTGGGACGCTTGAGCTGAGGAGGCAGCACTCGGGGGGTCAGGGAGCCCAGAGCCTGCACTGGGAGGGGGGCTCAGCGGCTCACCCACTGCAGGGGCTGCTTCCCTGCCCAGCTCTCTGGGTCCTTTGGGGCTCAGGGCCTGCCCTGGTCACCTGGTGTGGCAGGCAGGGGTCTTGGACGCTGTGCCCGGTCACCTGGTGTGCCCCGGCAGTTAGCATCCTGCTGGCTCCCCGTGGTCACTGCCCCTCCATCAGGCTCTGTGCCCACGTCTGAGGCGTGGGGTTGACGGTCATCTCCTCGCTGCACTGGGGGCATGTATCTTAGCCCCCAGGAGTGAGGGGTGTCAGTGCCTTGGGTGTTCCCAGGAGGCCCACTGGTGCTGGGTGCATGTGAAGCTAGGGTGCCAGGGTGGACGGACAGGTCCTCCCTGGGAGCCAAGCTTGGCCACGAAAGCCCTGCACAACCTAAGTCCCCGATGCTGGAGTGCTCGGGGCTGCCTCCCGTCTGCCCTGTGCTGGGGTGGGGGGTGGGGTCTCTCCTCCTCCGGGGCTCAGGGCCGGGTCACACGGAGAGTGGGGCACTTGCTGGCCCACCAGCACCGTGCCATCCACTTGGTGGGAGGAGGGGACAGAGAGTCGGGTTTGACGTACTTCCTCCAACGTCAGGATCCAGGCCCTGGCTGACAGATCTTCCCATTTAAGGACAAATAATAAAAGTGGGGCACCTTGGTCAGGAAAGGGGAGATGCCATGGCGCGCAGGGCCTCCTTGCCAGCAGGCCTCCCTGGAGCCTCCCGTGGACACACAGCCACCCGAAGGCAATGGCCTTGGCCGGTGGCAGCATCTCGGGATGAGGGTCCGGGCCCCCCACTTGCCTCTAGCCGGGGTGCTCCGTGGGCCTTGCTGCTTCTCCCCACCATCTCCCTTGCTGGTTGCTGTCCCACCCAAGCGCTGCCGCTCAGTTTCAAAGCCCCCAAGCACCCCGCCCAGGGTAAGCCCGAGTCGGGGCACAAACAACCCCGGTCGGGAGCATTTGGGAGGACTTGGCCCTCCTGGGCAGCAGAAGCAGGCTTCCCCTCGGGTCAGCGGTGCCCACAGTGGTCTAGAGCCAGGACAGGCTGATCCCCAGGGTGAGCAGTCCAGGGCCTCCAGAGCCCAGTGTTGTCTTTTCAGAGCCGAGTAAGTCCCGCTCTGCAGACGCCGCCGCTGGCCTCATCACCAATGCCAACAAGGGCCGAGGGCTTGGGAGCCGCTGACATGATGGCCCATCAGCTTCTGCCACCAAGGCCAGCCGACCCCTTGGCCCGGCCCTGGGGCTCCCACATCTGCCCGTGTCACCTCGTCACAGCAGCCCCAGGGCCATCCAGTGGGCTTGCCTCTGAGTCCGGATCACCCAGGCCCCAGTAGCACACATCGAGAGAGGGTGTGTGTGTGTGTGTGTGTGCGTGCCCACGGTGCACGCCCAAAGTGTGGGCCCCGGGCATGGGCTCCCGCACTGCAGTGGCCTTGCTGAAGGCGGCCAATAGGACTTCATGGAAATAGTCAGCTTCGAGCTGGCCACAGAGGCAAGGTCCTGGGAGGACAGGGGAGGTTGGGAGCCAGCCCTGTTGGCCCTGCCAGTCTCGGCATTTGGTCCGGGACAGGAGAGGGCAGTGGATGGCATCACGGCAGGCTGGTGGGCCTGGTAGTAGCTGTGTGGCAGCAGGTCTCAGGCCCTGGTGTGGGGCACGCCCCGTCTCTGAGCCCCCCGGGGCAGGGGCATGTCAGCCAGCAGCCAGTTTCTCATTAGCATCCTCTGGGGACGCGAGCCAACACTGGCCACTGCCTTGCATTAGCACAGGACCCTGACGAGCCAGTCGTGCGGACAGAGATCCCCAGGTAATTAGGCAGCCAGTGTTTGCTGCGGGCCTGATGGTGTGCGTGGTGGGAGGAGGAAGTGCCTGCTGAGTCCCTGCTGGGAGTCGGGCATGGCCTACTCGAGCGGTCCTGGGGCTGGACCAGGCTTCCGCTGCCTGTCATCAGTGCCTCCCCTTCCCCCCGCCCTGTGGGGCCCCGGGGTCAGGGCCGGGGAGGTGGGCGCCATGGAAGAGCATGTGCCTGGACAGGGCGGGGTCCCAAGCCCGTGCACCCCGCATCCTGCCCGTCAGAGGGTGCTCTTGTATCCTCACTTGGCGGTTGGCTTCAGTGCGCCTCCCTCGATGTCTGCCTGCGGCCAGCTGGGCTCCGTGGCCCCGGCAGCCCCCAGACGCTGTGTGGTGGGGTGACAGGTCAGGCAGCATGCACTCTGCACCTAGGCCTCCCGGTTCCATGCGGCCAGGCCCCTACCTGTCACCCTCTGTGTAACTGCCTCCCAGGTGCCGCGTTGGCTGGAAATCTGGGGCTTGAGGCGGGGCTGCTGGCTGAGGCCGTGGTGGGAGCTTTGGCTCGCTGCAGCTCAGGCAGGCCTTTCAGTGCCCAGACCCCCGAGACTGGGACGCCTGCCAGTTCCTGGGCTGTGAGCGGGTGCCCCACCCACCACCCCCAGATCACCTGTAAAACGGGCAACACGTTAGTGCCCTGGAGACTGCCAGGCCCGCTCACCCCAGGTCTGCCCGTCACAGGCTCTGCCCACAGCGGGCCTGTCTCCCCCACTGCTTGGCCTGGTGTTTGGAACCGCTCAGCCCCGTGTCCAGCACCCTCCTGCCATGGTGGGTCACCTTGCCCGCTAGGGATCGGGCCAGCCCATGCACCCCCGCCGCCCACCCCTGAGCCAGGCAAGGGGCCCGAAACGGCCCAGCCACGTGTGCTGCGCTGCGCATGTCTGTGCCTGCCGGCCGGCCGGAAGGTAGGCGGTGAGGATGACCGAGGGGGACAGATGGGCGTCGGGGGCGGCGGTGAGCCCGTCGCGGGGGGGGCCGGCAGGGGTGGGACGCGTGCAGCCACGCTGGGGAGCCGCGACCCTTGCGCGTGGACGCCACCCCCACCTGAGCTATTTCTGGCCTGGCCGAGCTGGCTGCGGCCCCCTGTTCTGCCTTGTAACCACGGTTGGTGACGTGACCCTCTGTGGGATGTTCTCAGTGCTCGAGAGGGTCTTGGGCGGATGCTGCCGGAGCCCACCACAGACAGCCGACCCCAGGCTCCAGGACCTAAGGCCAGCTGCCACACCTCCAAGTCTGGCCCGCTCCGGCTGCGGCCATGCCAGCTGCCCTTTGGGCCGGGACTGCTGGTGCCTCTGGCCCCTCCTGGCCGTTCTGTGGCTCCTTGTTTTGCCCACGTTTCCCCAGGACCTGCTCTGAGTGGCAGCAGCTCGCAGCTTAACCACTCACTGCCTCAGCTTCCTAATCTGAAGGTGGGCTCACACACTGAAAAGAAAACAGGTTCTCACGTGACTCCGACTCAGGCCTTTGTATACCAACTGGTGGGCCCTCGTGACAGCCTGCAGAGGGGGTGTCACGGCCGCCCCATCACCGCAGGGAGGCTCTGGGCCTCAAGGCTGGCAGCCCTGAGCCATCTCTTTGGTGCAGATAGCCTTGGAGGTCACACCAGGCCTGACACCTCCCAGCCTCCTGGCCTTGTCAGCAGCCAGGAGGAGAGACCCTGAACAGCATCTGGTCTCCATGCCCCCACCTCCCAGGCCCAAGGGGCTGGAACCACGGCTCCAGAGCAGACCTGGCCTAAGCTGGAGGTGCCCCTCTGCGGGGAGGGCACCAGAGAAGACCCCAGCCATTCTCTGCAGAGGCTCTGGGACAGGAGGGTTTGGCTCTGGAGGAAGCTGAGAGGGCCTGCTGGCCTGGCATGGGACCCGGGTCGTGAGGCTTGCAGGGGCCTGAGGGGGCCTGGTGCACCGTGCCATGGTTTCTGTGAATGAGGCCCACGCGCTGAGCGGTTTTCTCACCTTGTGTGCAGGAGGTCAGCTCCCACTGGGGTCCAGTGGGGCCGGTGCAGTGGGTGGCCAGCTGGAGCCTGGGGCAGGATTGAGGAGAAAGAAAGGAGAGGCAGGTGAGCAGGGCGCAACCTAAGGGCGTCTGATGGGGGCAGACCTGGAGGCCTGAGAGGCCCAGACCGCGGAGGCCAGCAAGGACGGGGCTGGGGGGAGCATTGTGGGACAAGGGGATGGGCTGGGAGACAGTCTGGGGATGGCTGAGGGACGGGGGGTGGGGATGCCTTCTAAGGTGGGAGTGATTAGGTGAGTGGTGGGGTCCAGGCCCTGGGGCGTGGCCAGGGGCGGCCTCCCACTACCTGGTGGGGGCTCCCGTGTTCCAGGGCCTCCGCCGTGAGTATGAACACATGACCCAAAGTTGGGCTTGATTATCTCATAAAGAGATGCCCCCTCTGCTTGCTCAGCAGAGGGGTTGCCATGGAGACCAGCGGGCAAGCCCCAAGGGGGCCAGGCCAGAGCCAATTACCGCGGCTGAGGCGAGGAGCGGGCCCACTGCCGGCTGCTGTGCTGACAGCAGGGCCCGTGCAGAGGGACTGACCCTCAGAAGTTGGTTTCCAAAAAGCCGCCGGCTGGGCGAGAGGGAGCCATGTCTGTATGCCTGATGCTTGCCTCCTGGCAGGACCCAGACACGTGGCCTGTGGCCTATGGTCCTCTGGAGGCCCCGCATGGAGACGGCCAGTGCTGGTGGTGAGCTGACCTCAACCCAGACAACTTCACGGACCGTGGCTGCCAGCCTGGGAGCCACGGGTCAGGGGGCAAGGGTAACAGAGCTCAGTCGGCAGGCATGGGGCGGGTTGGTCACGATGGCATGGCCCAGCCGTGGTGGTGAGGTCCAGAGTTGGCCTGATGAAGGCCTGCCCCCCGCCTGGCCCCCACCCCAGAGAGTCCCCTGCCACAAGGTTTCAGGAACAGGAAGTACCATTTTTATAGCACAGGCACATTCCGCGGTAACAGCAGTGGGAGGCCACAGAGCTGGCTTCACTGGGCCTTGCCTCCCAAAGGAGGCCTGGAAGGAGACAGTAGGGAGGGGATGCCAGCTGAGATGCCACCCGGTGACCTCCTGTGTGCTGCCAGCCCAGGTAGGGGCATCCAGGGCTTGCAGGAGGTGGGCCTGGGGCTTCCGTGTCCCCAGCAGCCAACAAACGGCCCAGCCCCAGTGGACACGCCCAGCCTGCTGGGCCTCTGGGCTTGGGGCAGATGTCAGCACTTGCCCAGGCAGAGAGGACCCAGGAGGGGGCGGGAGCCCAAGGTCACAGTTCTGGGTAGGGGAAGCTGACCCATGGTCCTCTCCTTTCTCCCTCCCGGCTCCAACCCCAGCACTTAGCTGGCCTCAGGTCTGCAGAATCCTGCTCTTAGCTAGCTGCCAAGGAAGGTGTTAGCTGTCAATGCAGGTGTTAGCTGTCAACGAAGGTGTTAGCTGATAACTCAAGTGTTAGCTGATAAGCCATAACCCTCCCAGGGGGATTCACATTTTAATAGACTCACTCCTGAGGCAGAAAGAACCTCTGCATTCAAAGCAGAGGCTCTAATGGTGAGGTGACAGGCAGGGAGCCCAGTGGTGGGCGTGTGGCCCTGCCGGTGAGCCCAGCCTGGGGACAGCAACCAGGAGCGCTCTCCCACCCACTCCAGGTCTTGGGTGAGGCCCTGTGATGGGGGAGGGAAGAGGGGGGCTGCATCCCTCTGGCTGGGGTGGAACCCCTGGGAGAATGTCTGGGCATAAGGGTTGGGCGCAGCTGGGCTGGAGTAAGCTCCTTGCCCAGGTAGGAGATGGAGCAGAAAATGAGGCGGAGAGGAGGAGGCGGCCAGAGGTTCACCAGGAAGCAAGCCTGCCCCCAGTCCTGGACCTGCCTGCCCCTGCCCCTGCCCTCAGGGCTCCTGATCCAGGAGCTGGTGGGGCAGTTTCCTGGGTCCGGCTGTGGGACCAGACCCTGGCTGAAGGCCGAGGGGCTGCAGCTCCCAGCTCCCTAGGTGGTGATGCTCCCTAGGGGCTCTGGGTCACATCCCCACCCTTCCTGCAGCCCGTGAGGACCTTCTTGGGGTGGGTGATGCTGCTGCAGAAGCTGTAAGAAGACAGGCCTAAACGTGAGCTGTAGCCCCAGGCTCGCGGCATGAGTGGGGCCCACCTGGTGTACCAGTGTTTGCCAGGGGCTTCTCTCCCCGCCTGGCCTGTGAGGTGCTGGCGCTAGGACTGCGTGCAGGCCCACCGGTGCTCTGGCATCTACAGGTGTGCATGTCCATCCCAGGAGGCCTTCCCGTGGACCCCGAGTGGTGGCTGCGGCGTGGCAGCTCATGTATTTGAGTCCCAGGCGGCAGTCAAGATTTCCCGCGGAGCTTGAGACCGCTGGCGGGTTTTGGGGTGCAGCAACTTCCTCATGGCAGGTGGAGCAAGGATCCCCGCACTGGAGGTCCCGGGGCAAAGCTCCTCCTGCAAACCCCGTCCTCGCTGGTCCCGCCCACTCACCGGGGCAGAGCCCCTCCTGCAAGCCCGGCTCTCGCCGGCCCCGCCCACTCACAGGGGCGGAAACCCTCCTGCAAACCCTGGCCCCGCCCCGCCCACTCACCGCCCTCCGCTCTGCCCGCAGGAAGCCAGCTGCTGGCCTGGGTGCTGTGGCTGCAGGCGTGGAGGGTGGCGGCGCCCTGCCCAGGCGCCTGCGTGTGCTACAACGAACCCAAGGTGACCACCAGCTGCCCGCAGCAGGGTCTGCAGGCCGTGCCCGCCGACATCCCGGCCGCCAGCCAGCGAGTCTTCCTGCACGGCAACCGCATCGCGTACGTGCCCGCCGCCGGCTTCCGCGCCTGCCGCAACCTCACCATCCTGTGGCTGCACTCGAACGCGCTGGCCCACATCGACGCGGCCGCCTTCTCCGGCCTGGCGCTCCTGGAGCAGCTGGACCTCAGTGACAACGCGCAGCTGCGGTCCGTGGACCCCGCCACGTTCCGGGGCCTGGGCCGCCTGCACACGCTGCACCTGGACCGCTGCGGCCTACGGGAACTGGGCCCCGGCCTGTTCCGCGGCCTGGCCGCCCTGCAGTACCTCTACCTGCAGGACAACGGGCTGCAGGCGCTTCCCGACGACGCCTTCAGCGACCTGGGCAACCTCACGCACCTCTTCCTGCACGGCAACCGCATCCCCAGTGTACCCGAGCGCGCCTTCCGCGGCCTACACAGCCTCGACCGCCTCCTGCTGCACCAGAACCGCGTGGCGCGTGTGCACCCGCACGCTTTCCGGGACCTCGGCCGCCTCATGACGCTCTACCTGTTTGCCAACAACCTCTCCGCGCTGCCGGCGGAGGCCCTGGCGCCTCTGCGTTCCCTGCAGTACCTGCGGCTCAACGACAACCCCTGGGTGTGCGACTGCCGTGCGCGCCCGCTCTGGGCCTGGCTGCAGCAGTTCCGCGGCTCCTCGTCAGAGCTGCCCTGCAGCCTGCCCGCGCGCCTGGCCGGCCGCGACCTCAAGCGCTTGGCCGCCACTGACCTGGAGGGCTGCGCCGTGGCCACGCGGCCGGCCCCTCCCGTCTGGACCGGCGGGCCTGCCGACGAGGAGCCTCTAGGGCTGCCCAAGTGCTGCCAGCCGGACGCCGCAGACAAGGCCTCGGTGCTGGAGGCCGGGAGGCCCGCCTCGGCCGGCAATGCTCTCAAGGGACGAGTGCCGCCCGGCGACGGCGCTCCGGGAAACCGCTCTGGCCCCCGGCACATCAACGACTCGCCCTTCGGGACCCTGCCGGGCTCAGCCGAGCCCCCCCTGACCGCGGTGCAGCCTGAGGGCTCCCAGCCCCCTGAGTCCCCCACCACAGGCCCGCGTCGGCGGCCAGGCTGTTCCCGCAAGAACCGCACGCGCAGCCATTGCCGTCTGGGCCAGGCGGGCGGTGGGGGCAGTGGGGGCGGCGGGGCCGGCGGGGTGGAGGGCTCGGGCGCCCCACCCGGCCTCGCCAGCGGCCTCGTCCCCCTGGCTCTGGCGCTGGTGCTGTGGACGGTGCTCGGGCGCTGTTGACTGGCCCCCGAGCGCAAGGCCTCTCTCAGCAGCTGGGTGTGTGTACATACCGGGTACCCTCGCGCCACCAGCCAGCCGGCCTGCCGCCCTCCCTGGCGGCGCCGCCCACCGCCCACCCGCCTGCCCTCCCCAACTCCACCCGTCATGTTTACAGGGCAAGGCGGGGCGTTTGTTCCAGAACGCCGCCTCCCGCCCGGAACGCAGTATAGAGAGATATGCATTTTATTTTACTTGTGTAAAAATATTGGACGATGTGGAATAAAGAGCTCATTTCGTAAGCTGTGGCCTCTCAGGCTGGGGGGACCTGTGAGCCGGGGAGGGGGGTGAGCTGGGAAGTGACACCCCGCCCCCTTCACAGCACCGGGAGGCCCAGGAAGGTGGGGGCGTCCGCTGCAGGTGCTGAGGTCTGGGCGGGCAGCGAGACCTCTTTCTGCCCAGCACTGTGCCAGCAGGGACCTGGGGCGCTACAGCCGCCGCCCCTCCCAGCCACGCTGGCCTTAAGGCCGACCCCCGTGTGCCTTGGCCCCCTCCCTCCTGGCTGTTCTAACAGCGGTGTCTCCAGCGCAGACCATGGCCAGCAAGACAAGGCTGCCTTTGTGGGGCCGTCTGCTCTGGGTTCATATGGAGTCCCTAGCAGTCCCAGCCTCCCAGTGTCACTTTGGCTGCCCCCACCAGCTCCCGTGTGGGTTGGGGGGTCCCAGAGGGCCCTGCAGGTAGGCTCGGATGGCCCTGATGGAGTCCTGGGCGGTGAGGCCCTGCAGAGGCTGTGTGCCACCCTCACCCCTGGGCCTGGGTGCTGACGGCAGAGCCAGAGCTGGGCCTGCGCTCCACACGCCCACACCATTCTGCACACACGTGCACGCACAGGGACCACATGTGTGCACACATATGCACGCGCACGTGTGCTTACACGCAGCACGGGCAAAAATATCAACATGCACGTTTTCCCAAAACCTGGGCATAAGGACTCGAACTAGAGAAGCCATGTGGCCACCCCGCCCTCCCCTGGGGGCGGGGCCTGGGGAGTCGAAGCGGGAGGAGCACACAGTCCACAGTCAGCTGGGGTTGAGGGGGTGGGGGCCGGGGCCTGGGGAGGCTAAGCGGGAGGAACACACAGTCCGCTAGGGTTGGGGGTGGGGGTGCGGCTAGCGTTGCCGCGGAGCCAGCTGGCCGTGGGCGCCGCTGGGGCTTCAGAGCCTGGGGGAGGGGCAGTGGACCGGGTGTGCTCAGCAACCAGCCCCTGCTCCCCCACCCAGCCCCTCCGCGCCCCTGCTCGGGGCTCAGACCCCCACCCCTGCCCCGACCCAGGGCAGAATCGGGCTGCTGTGTGGAGGGGGGCTCTCTGTCTCCCGTCCGGCCCCTTCCCCTCCTCGGCTGGGTCCTCCCACCACCTTCCTGGTAGCCAGGAAACTGCAGATGCCCATTTGCACAGAGCTTGGAGGTGCACCTGAGCTCCTCACCTTGCACACCTCCTGGGATGGGGTGGACATTGCTTCTCACTGAGAGGCACCTGTCTGCCCTTGGGGCACTCCTAAGGCTGACTGTGTCTGTTCCCACCAGCTGGCCCTCAGGTGGGAGCCAGGAGCCCCCCAGAGGCCCTGCCTCCATGGCCACATGCTCCTCCTGCTGCTGCCTGAGCCCCAGCCCGTCTTCTGGGGGCCCCATGTCCTCCTCCCGGCCCCCAGGACAAAGAAACCCAGGCCACAGCGAGCGGGGAACTGGGACAGGGCTAGCCAGGCCTCCGAGGGTGAAGCAGGTGAACTGGGGACAGGGGTGTGGTCTTGCAGACTTTGTCCCCGTTCTGATTTCCCAAAAAAGCCCATCTGGCCACTGAGAGCACAGTGGAGACTCGTGGGTGGGCACACAGGTCTGGCCAGGCCCAGGTCAGATGGGGCCCAAGAGGGATGGGCATGTTTGAGCCGGACCCAGCAGAAAGCAGCGGTGGGCAGGGCTCCCGGCCCTGGTGCTGAGCAGCCTGTGCCCGAGGCGGGGGTGCCCGGAGGAGCAGCCCCCGTTGTCAAGGCCTAGGAGACATCTGGGCGGGGGTGTCGCGTGGGCTGTGCAGGCTGAGCTCAGGAGAGGGGCCCGGGCTGGAGGACAATTTGGGAGTTGTGAGTTTGGGTGATATTTACAGCCCAGGAAGCAATGACATCACCGCTGGCGCTGGGCCCGGGGCAGCAGGCTCAGCTCCTGTGTGTCTCTCCCAGCCCAGACCCCCGCCAGTCAGTGGGTCCCCGGGGGTCAAGCCCACTGGACACTGGGAGCCAGGCAGGGCGCTGATTCAAGCCACGAAAAGAGCAGTGAGTGTCCACTGCCCCAGGCTGGCTGCTGGTTTGCCAGGGCGCTCCTGGCCCTCATCCAAGGGTGGCAGGCCGGCCACAGGGCAATGGCGCACGGGTACCTTGCAGCTCACAGACCTTCCTGTCCCCACCCGGAGTGGTCAGGGCAGGGCGGCCCCCGGGGCCTGGGAAGGACAGGGTGGCCTGGCTGCGGGCCTCTGGGGGCCGAAGGGCCCCGGGACCACCATGTGCTGCCGCCAGCCTGCAGGGCTGGCCCAGGTCCCCAGACAAGAGCACCTACCCCAGTCTATCTGGTGCCCAGGGCTCCACACAGTAATTGGAAAAAATATTAGGATAATCCTTGAATTAGTTATGAAATAATAGACGCAGCAGAACGTTCAGCAGCTGATGGTGGACCAACGTCCATGGAGACCGAGAACATGTCAGGAGTGCATTTATGGGAAGAAAGCGTTTATTGGCGGGCAAGCTGGGCCCCGGTGCTGCAGGGTGGCTGCCCTCCACAGGCAAGGTAACCTAGTCCCGCCTTGGCCCCCACAGAGCCTCTCTGCCCTCAGGCGCCGCCCTGAGGCTACCCTGGAGCCCTGCACGCCCGGCCCAGCCTGTGCTTGTCATGTGGGGCGGGGACAGCAGCATTCCAGACACAGCCCTCCCCACGAGGCCAAGCTGGAACCCTGGGGGAGTGTAGTTCCCCGACTACTGCCCACCCAGTGTCCAGACACACAGCGCCATGGGGTCCTCCTCCCAGCACCCTCTGTTCACATCAACACTCAATTCTGACATTACCCGCTCCACCAGGAAGCCCTTTGAGATCCCCCCAGGCTGATCCCTCCCCAGCCAGGTGGTCGTGGAGGTCCTGGAAGGCACCCACAGGGCCCAGACCTAAGGGTCCCTATGGCTCATGGAACCACTATGAGGGGGGCCCAGGCCAAGCCAGCACCAAAGGCACTCCTGGGTCACTGAGACAGCTGCAGCCCCCGACAGAGGGCGGACGGCCCATTCCGGCCACACCATCTGCGAGCCGTCCCCCCAGTGGATGCCCCCCCTATCCCACAGGCCTGTCTTCTGGGCCTTCAGAGCTTGCATTTGGATTCCCGGGCTGTGCCAGCCACGGCGGGGCTGCTGGGGCCGTGGCCAGAGCACCCACCAAGCGTCCCTTTCTTCCTGCAGCCAACAGCACCCTGGGCCACGTAACAGGAAGCAGACGGGCGCCCAGCCTGCAGCCCCCGTGGGAGGCCTGGGGTCCTTCATGCCAGCGTTTCCCAGGCTGAGAGCTGGGGGCCGGCAGGGGTGAGGCTGGACTTCGGGCGTCCTCCCCTTCGGCTGCCTGGGACGGGCAAGGGGAGGCCAGCTGTGTGGTCTGGCCTGCGGAAGCCCCCCAGGGCGAGCCCAGCTGCCCCCCCAGGAGAGGCCTGGGGCCCCAGCCCCTGCTCTGCAGGGAGAGCTAATTAAACCCACTGCTGACAACTCGGCGGGCAGGAGGCTCTGATCTGTCATCACGAAGGGCTGTGCAGAGATTTGTGGGCCACGACAGAGTATCCATCTCAGGCAGGGAGGACGGGGAGGCGGACCCTCCCCTCCGATGCGGGCCCAGGATGTGGGGGGGCCCACCGGGGACAGAGAAGCAGTGATGTGAACCATGGGGTTGACGAAGGCTGGGCAGGGTAAACAAGGCCAGCCCCCCGGGAGGGTCTGGGGTTGGAAGCCAGCGACCCCAGGTCAAGGGCCACATGATGCACACAATTATTTGTGAAAAATGATGGACAGAGACGAACAGTGGGGTGGGTGCAGGGGTGCCAGGGGCTCCCAGGATGCAGTTGCTATGCCGAGTCGGAGGGTCTCCAGGCCTCAGGAGCTCGGTGCAGAGTGGGGGGGTGCCGCCTCTGAGAACCAAGGGGGTACTTCATGGCTGAGCCACCCAAGGGGCCCCTCTGCCCCCCAGGAGCAACTGCAGCCACAGCTGGCCACCTCCAGGCTCTCACCCACCCCCGTTCCTGACTCCCGTCCCTCCCACCCCAGGGTCCCTGTCCTGTCTCCCCTCTGCCGGCAGTCCAGGCAGGGCTGAGGGCCCCTTCACAGACCCGTCCACCTGCTCGCCATCCACACACACTCTCCACTCTTCCCTAAACAGGCCTCACCGCCGGGGCTAGGGAAGGGGCCCAAGGCTCTTCTGTCACCAGGTCAGCGTCACCAGGACACACACGGCCCTCCAGCCCCGGACCCCCAGAACGGCAGGGGCACAAACCGGCCCCAAGGCCACGTCCTGGGCCAAGCCTGACCCCCAGCCTGACAACCCAGGCCGGGCTGGGGCTGCTGCCTTGCCCACCCTCAGCCCTCCAGGCTGTTCAGGGGACCCGGCCAGGCACCCACCTGGTCTGCTGGGAACAGACACACCCAAGGGGTGAGATGGTCCCCACCCCGATCTCCCCACGCAGGTGAACTGGGTCCAATGACGTTTGCAGGTCTCCTGCCCATTAGGCGCAGTCTGTGAAAACCAACCCCAATTAACACCACCACACAGAAGCACCCAGTGCTGCACTCCAGAAATAGGACGTGAGCCCAGGTGAGAACTACGGGAAGTGAGGGGGCGCCTGGCACCCACCGTCCCCACAACGATGTCTCCGAGAGCCACTATGTCCTCACCGCCCGGGCAGTCAATGCAGTGTCCGGCTCCCAGCGGTCTCCACCCCGTGAGTCCTACCGATGCTCCAAGACCCAGATCAGAGACTACCTCCTCCTGGAAGCCGGCCCTGACTGCACCCACCAGCCCGAGTCTGAGCCCTCATCTGCCTGCAGTCGGAGCCCTAGCCGTGTTAGGTCTGAACTCAATCCGACCCTCGGTGGCCGGGGGGAACCCAGCCTCCTGCCTGTGATGAGCCAGCATTGGGCCTGGGCTGCCTCTTGCCCCCACCAGAAGGCCTTCCTTGGTCTGGAGAGGGGGCGTGGGAGCAGCCACGATGCCTGAGCAGCACCGCCTTCCTGGGACCACGGGGCAGCCTGAGGCAGAGCGGAGCTCCCAGGACAAACAGTGCCACGCGGGGGCCTAGGCCTCTGCCAGCTATGTGACCTGCCGCCTGCCTGGTCATAGAGGGTCTGTCTCCTGCAGCCTGGCTTGGGCCCGGGCTCACCTGTCACCTGTAGCCGGTGAGGGTGGAGCAGGGTCTCCCCAGGGAGCCCAGTGAGGGGTGCTGGGTTGGGCAGGGTGCGGCTGAGGGCAGAGGGAGGTGACCAGGTGCACCTGGAAGGATGCATCTGAAGGGTCTGCCCATCCCGCAGCCTCTGGGGTCCCCAGGCCCCCACGAAAGGCAGCTGTCTTTCCCGAGCCGTCCCCTTTCTCAGCCGGCCTCCAGCTCAGCCCACAAGCTAGAGATACCACAATGAAGCATTCGACTTGCAAAGTCGGCCAAACGGCGCTGAAGAGAGGATGGGTTCACGTGGGGGGTGTGGGGACCTGAATTCAGGGCACCCAGATCTGCCTCAGCTGCAGGTGAGAGTGCAGGAAGTGGGGCTCCGGGGACGCCCCGTCAGCCCAGCCCCTGCCTGCTCAGAGCCAAAGCCGCAGAACGCTGTGATGAGGGAGGCAGCCGGAGAGGAAGGTGCAGTGGCCCCCCTGCCACAGGCCCAGAGCCAAAAGAAGGCCCAGCCCTTCCCTGGGCCCTTGTGGGGGGCCTGGGTGGGGGTCTTACTCTGGGGGCCCCACAGACTCCCCCGCCCCAGCCGGGACTCAGTGGCTGTGCTCTGCGTGTGGGCCCCTCGGTCCCGAGAACAGCAGCTCGCCCCCACTTCCGGGTCCCCGCAGGGACTTGGAGCTGGCAGGGTGGGTCCAAGTGGTCAGAGAGCTGGCACCTCATCACAGCCTGAGCTGGGCGCACGCGGGGTGGCCCGCGGGCAGTGTGGGGGACTTTGGAGTCAAACGTCTCCTCAGAAAAGGCTGCAGGCATGCGGTTGGGGGCAGGCTGAGGACAGGCCTTGCTGGAACTGCACCTACAAACCTCCTGGAGCCCTGGACCCCTCTCTCTGGAGGGCGATGGCAGGAGGAGGGGCCGGGGCGGGACCCTGCTGAGGCCACTGCCTCCCCAGAGTGTCCCCATCACAGCAGGGCCACGCCCTCCACGTGCCTGCCCCTGGCACCATGGGTGATGCCATGTGGGCAGCAGGGGTCCCTGGGCCCAGAAGGCCCCGATGCTCCTGTGTCCTGGTCGGGGGCACTGTGCCCAGCACCAGCCCCCTGTGCCCCCGGCCGGGCAGGCAGGGCAGCAAGTGGGCTCCCGGGGGAAAGCTCCCGCACCCCAGCCCCCAGCATGGTCACCACTGTGTGTGCTGTCCACCTGCCGGCTCAGAGCCCTGAGGGCGCCCCTGCCTTGGGTGGCCCCACCCCACCGGCCCCGCCCCACCTGCCCCGCCCCACTCTCCCCTGTTTGGGCCTTCTCCCTGATGTGACTTCACGGGCGCCTTGGTGCCCACTCTGTCGACGTCGGCATGATCTTTGCTCACTGGAGCCTGGCACTGCAGAGAGGCATGTGCAGCCCAAATAGCTCCTGGTCCGTGGGCACTGGAGGGGCACGGGCCCCAGGGTGGGGGGCAGCCTGGGGCTGGGGGAGCTGCCCAGACCTCCTCAACTCAGGCCACTGGGCCGAGCCGGCGTGGACAGTTATCATCGCAAGGTGGCAAGACATGAGAGCCCAGGTGCTCCGTCCAGAGGGAGCACAGTGGCAGGGAGGTGGCTGGGGTGGGGAGGGGCCGACAGGCTGCAGATCCAGGGGCCGCCCCACCAGACCGGGCCTCGTTTTTCCCTTCTGTGAAATGGGGTGATAGGGAGACCTCCTCGGGGAGTCCCCAAAGGGCCCCCGGCCCAGGTTCCTCTGCTCAGCAGTGGATGCCCTCCAGGGACCTCGCAGCATAGGCAGGGTCTGCGAGGAGCCCCTCGACATGTCGCGCGTCTGGGGCTCTTCTTGTCCATCCTAAGGCCCTATCTGTCACCCCACGGCCCTCGGCCACCCCGGCAGATGGGCTGCCCAGGCCTAACTGTGTGACCCTGGGCTCAGCCCCCCAGTTTGCCGGGTGCCATGGGCTCTGGACCCTCACTGGTGCTCAGTGCTGGGCCGTGGCGAGGGGCGGGGGGCCCCCTGGTAGCCTGACCCCAGTTCGCCAGGGGTTAACACTACCAGCTGCTGCGGAACCCCAGGCAGATCCCTGACCCCAAGGGCAGGCGCTGCAGTGACCACAGGGCGTGGTGGAGGGGGCCTGGGCCGGGAGGCCCACCAGCCTCCAGTGTCCACGGCTGGAGCCTCCCGAGGACTTGGGGCTTCTCTGGAGATGGGCCCAGAACAGGTGTGGGGGGAGTGGCCCCGGGGCAGCAGGAGACCCCAAGTGTGTGCGCACAGTCCTGTTCTCAGAGGTCCATGGTCCGCCACGGCCATGCTCCAAACCCAGTGAGTGTGTTCTGAACGCCTACCCTGTGTCCACGCAGCTGAGGGAGGCGGGTACAGGTCTGTGGAGCTGAGCGAGCTTGGGTGTGGCCCACGTGGGGTCCAGGCCTTGCACCTCCAATGCACGCCCTCTGGACACAAGCTTCCCCCTTGTCTGGCCTGTGCTCACAGCCCATGGCCCCAGGGGGCCTCCCTGCCTCCCCAAGATAGGGCCCAGGGGGCTCCTATGGGATATGGACCCGGGGCCTCTGAGACGCCTCAGGGTCACGGGCACTGCCGCGATGACATGGCCAGCCCGGACGGCATCCTCCGTCCATCCTGAATCTGGAGCCCTGCAGGGCCCGTCCTCACACGAGGAGCCACAGGGAGGCTGGATGCGCAAAATGGACACCCCAGGGAGCCGCTCAGACACACTGACTGTAAACAGCTGTTAGTTTATTGGAGAGCAAAATAAATTGTTTTAACAGCAGAGCCGTTATTCTTCTCTGTGCAGCTTGGGGCTCAGGGCCCTGGGAATTCCACACCCTGCTCCAGCTTGCACCCTAGTCCCGCCCCTGACAGTGAGGCGGCTCAGCCAGCCCGGATGCTGGGTGAGCCTGTCCGGCCTGGGCTGCTTCCTGAGACCCGCAGGGGCCCGATTCTCCACCTGCTGCAGGGACACGGTCACTGTCGGGAGCGTCCCCTCCTCCCCTCCACCTGCACCGCACCCCACTCACCTGCACCCCACCCACCACCACGGTGCTGGGGCCTCTAAGCAGGCCCTGCCTTGGGGACCACACCACTAGGCCCACATCCCGGGACACTGTGAGCTGGGGCCGCACCAGGGGCCGCGCCTGCCCAGGGGCTCCGGGCAGGGGAGCAGCTGTCGGGGGCTGGTGATCACTATCGCAGCCCTGACACCAGCCCATGGCTCCTGCGGACCCCGCTCAGGGTTCACAGCCAGTTTGTGTGTGTCAGTGAACACGCCGCATGAGAGGCACGCCTATGTGCCCGTGAGGTCGCGGGGTTGGCCCGCCTGGGAGGGAACCCGGCCTCGGTCTCGGCCGGAGCTCCCCTTCCCCCCAGACCCTGCGCGGCACTCTGGCCTTCAGGCGCACAGAGTGCTCCTCCAGGGCCCAGCCATGAAATGCCAGCCAGCTGGTGACCCCTCTCTGGGTTGTCCGCCAATACACGGTCCCCCGCAGGAGGCTTGTGCCCTCATCACCCAGCTCTAGAAAGGGCCCTGGGGTGGTGCCCTGGGCTGGGCAGAGGGTGCTGGCCGGGGAGGGGTCTGTGCAGGGGGAGGCCATCTCGGAGCCACGGGCAGAACAGCAGCTCAGCCCACCAGCCCGCCCTCTGCAACCGAAAAATGTCCTCGGGCTGGCCGTGTACTCAGCGCCTGCTCACAGCACCACAGCCTCAGTGAAGACAGGAAATCCATACTGGGCTGAGTGATGCTTCCAGCGAGGTCAGACCTGCTGTGGGGGTGGGGAGGCGGACGGGGGGCAGGCCAGGCTGCCCACCCTCACCATTCACAGGCTGGGCCCACACCCTCATGCATCCTGAGGCTGACCTGGGCCATCCCAGGGCCAGGTCCCACCAGGCTCCACTGGCCCTTGGAGAACCCTGGGGTCAGGCCATTGCAAGTGGACAGCAGGTCACAGGCACCACGCCATGGCTGCCCCAGGACGGGGGCACTGGGACGGACCCTGGCAGCCTCCTTTCCCCAGCCCTGCCCCCGCCCACTCCAGCACTGGCAGAGCTTCAAAGGCCGCTGCTGGGTGCACCCCCCCCCCCACTGCTGCCCACCCGAGGGCACAGCTCATCCCCACAGCGAGCTGTCACCGTGGATATCACCTGCACCACCCGAGGCTGTCAGTGCCGCTCAAAGTGCTCCTCTGGCCCCCGGACCCTTCGGCCTGGAGAGGTGGCCAGCAGGATCGGCATCCTGTGCCCCCCAGGGGACCTACCTGCCAGGTGTGAGGTCAGGCTGCAGGGTGTCGGGGCTCAGTAGTGTTTGTGAATGAATTGAATGAGTGAGTCCATGAGTGAGTGAATGAATGAGTGAGTGAATGCATGAGTAAATGAACAAATGAATGAGTGAGTGAGTGCATGAGTAAATGAATGAATGAGTGAATGAATGAGCGAGTGAATGAATGAATGAATAGGATAAAAGGACAAATCACCAGGGGTCCTCTGGCCCCAGGTGGGGGCCAGAACCTGCGCTCTGGGCCCCACACCCAGGGGCCCCGTGGAGGGCCCTGGGTTCAGCTCTGTTCCAGGCTCCTGTGGTGCCTGCTGCCCGCTGCAGGGCGCCCGGGGCCTCCTGGGTCCACCCACTGCCCTGGGGGGCAGGATGTGTGGTGCGACCTCTGCAGGGCAAAATCACACTCACCAAGCATTCCCATCAGTACCTTTCCCACCCAAGAGTCCGGCCCTTCTGACGCAGTGGCCGTGGGCAGTCCTGGCCAATGGCCTGCGGACAGAGTGGCTGGGCACGTGGAGCTGGGCGTCAGGCCAGGGGCTCCCTCTCGCCCTCAGCCAGGGTCCAGCGAGGTCCCAGCTGGCGGGTGCCCATCGGCCTGGGTGGGCAGATGATTTTGACCAGGGTCCCCCAGCAACAGCAGGTTTCGTGTGAGCAGGAACCCTCTTCTGTTGCTTTACGGTTGGAGCTGTTTGTTATGTCAGCATGTGGTGTCCATCTGACTGATACAGGGTCAAGCCCTGGACACAGAAGCGGGAGACAAACAGGGTCTGAGGCTGCCTGGGGAGGCGCAGATGTAACACCCCCTCCTGGGCAAACATCTGCAGGCTTGAAGCCCATGAGGTGGAATCTGACAGGCCGGCCTGCAGCATGGGTGTGCAGCCACGGCCCCTGGGCCTTGCCGGGCAAGGACGGGCCTTGGGCTGTGTGTCAGTGAGGTCCGCCTCTCCCTCGAGAGCCAAGGCCCGGTGGTCCGGCCTGGCTGGCACAGTGGGCCGTGCACCCAGCTGTCCTGGGGCCTGAGTCATCCGGCCTCCATCCCCCTTCCCTCCCCCCCCAGGTCAGGCCTCACCCCACTCCCCTGGCCAGGCTCTAGAGGGGTGGGGGTCCTGGCAACCAGCACCCGCCGGTCACTCCTCCAGGCCAGGCCATCCCTCTTAACCCCTGCTGGGTCCGGAGCACTCGAGCGGCCTGCCTGGCACACAGCAGGTGCTCACTAAGCAGCCTTGAGGGGGTACCTGGTCCCCCCGAGGCTCAGGCCCCCTGCCCCAGCCCTCAGGCCAGGCTTATCAAGGAGCCCCAGGACCCCATGGAGGGCATGTCGCCTGCAAACGCATGTTTTCATTAGCAAGAAATGAATAATTAATACCACGGCGCCTTTGAAACTGTTTTGGTTTTTATTTTAAATCTTTTTTCTTCTATCTATAGAAACAACACTTCCGTTAGATACCAAATTTATTCTTTCATAAGCACTATTTAATAGTTACTTATTCCACTCTAGGCTCCCTGGGGTGGCCTGACAGAGGCCTGTCAGCTCCCTCCCTGCCGCCCAGCCTCCTGAGCACACAGTGGGGTGGAGTGCACCCTTCCTGGAGCGCGCCCCCCACCCTGGGTCCTCTGTCGTCACCCCCCACAGGCCTGGGCTGAGGCGATGGGTGGGTGGAGCCCAGCGCCAGGTGGCCTCGCAGAGTTCCAGGTGCAAGCAGGGTGTCCCTGGCAGAACAGCATATGGCAGGCGGGCCCAGCCGGCCTTGGGGACGTGTGCCCCCACTCCCTCCATGGAGCTGGCAGCCTGGACCATCAGCTCGATGAGCGGGGAGTCAGCAGACGATGATTTCTGGGCTCTGGGAGTCCGTCTTCAGATGCCACTATGAGACGATTTTTTCAACTACAAGCCAGGGAGCGTGCAATCAGTAGAACAGCCTCCGAAAGCTCCTCCCCCTACCTGAGGCTCCGCTGGCCCAGGGCCATGATGCCCCGTGTGCCCACAGATGGGTGAGGGGTGGACATCAGGGCCCGCACACCTCCGTCCCACCGCCCGTGGCTAGAGTGCAGTGCTGAACAAAAGAGTTGGGGTGTAGACATTTTTCTTCTTACAAAACGTGGTCATTAATTTTTTAGAGTGTGCGATATTGTCCTCGAGAAAACACAAGAAAAATGAGTCTTCTGCTCCTAATAAATATTTTCTAGATTAAGTATCTGTAACCCTATCAATTATTTATCTCCATATATGGAGAATACATAATTTGTAATAAAATGCAGAAAGCGTTTAATTTTTCTGCACAATATATGAAATTGAGTTTTTGACGAATATACAAATAAATTGACTCTAATCCCTCCCTGTCACAGTGTATGGTATTGTTTTAGGTATAAATCTCTTAACTTTATACATGTTTTCAAAAAATTAATCTCCAATATTTAAGGACCGGCATAAATCTCCATAATGGGGTATTTCAGCATATTCCCATTTGTAAAGCCTATCATTTCCACACGCCCCGCGGTCATCACCAGCACACACCAAAGTCACACCAGGGCGCCCCAAACACTCGAAAAAGCTCGCCGTCTACAGAACACACGCTGAGCTGGCTGTAGGAGGTGCAGGCCAGCCCCACGTTGCCAGCCAAGGGCTCAGCGAGAGTCCAGGCACCCGGCCCGGTCCTTGACGGGCAATCAGGAGGCTGCACCACCCCTGCAGGCCCCCCACTTGAGCAGGCGGCAGATGAAGAAGCAGGACTAACGCCTGTGGCCCCGAGGAGACATGGGCCCCAGAGAGCCCACAGGGGTCAGCGGTGGGGGAGGGGGCGTGCATGGTCACTTCAAAGTGTCAGGGTGTGGGAGGGGCCGCCTGACCTCCGCCGGGCCGGAGTGGGGATACAGACTGGGCCGAGGAGCAGAACGCACCCCCTGTCAGACGCTTCCGTGGGGTTTCTCACCCTGAAGCACAGGTGGGTCCACCCTTTCTGCTCTCTCACCCTGAAACACAGTTGGGTCCACCCGGTCGGGGGGTACAAGCCCGACAGCACTGGGGCCTGGGGTCTGGCATGGGGACCCGTCCTTTGGGAAGGTTCACCAAGGAGGGGGCACGGCCCCAGGGGCCTGGGCACTCGGTCCTGGGGCCACCTGGAGTCCGGCCGTTCTGGAAGACATCCCTGGGCCTGGGGGTTCCACAGCAGAACCTGGGCTCCAGGCCCGCGGAACTCCATGTGGCAGTCCTGTTGGCTCCGGGAATGGGCTGCGGGGCTGCAGGCCCCCGGGGCTCAGGCTCTGTCTAGGCGCCGTCCACAGCTTGCTCCGCAGGAGGTCGCAGGAACCCCTTCCTCACAAGTGCCCAATCCTTGCAGAACCAGAGAGGCCGTCGCATGTTTGAAAACTGAGACTCAAGCCCTCGAAATCAAGAGCAAGACATCCGCCCACCCGTTGCTGCAGGACACAGAAAGCCCAGGTGCCAGGTGGCAAAAGGCACGCAGCAGACACAGGCCAGACACGGACAGAGCGAGGCGGCGTGGCTCCAGTCACACGAGGTCCCTGGGGCCGTCAGAGTCACAGAGGCAGGAAGCGGGCTTGCCAGGCTGTGGCGGAGCAGCATGTGTAACGGGCACAGGGCTTGGAGGCTGCAGGAGGGCCTGAGCGTCAGCGCTGCTGAGCCACACGTCTGAAAACGGCTCAAATGGCAAGCTTTGTGTTACATCTGACCACATTAAGGGGCTCCCCGGGTGGCTCAGACAGCAAAGAATCTACCTGCAGTGCAGGAGACCCAGGTTCAATCCCTGGGTCAGGAAGATCCCCAGGAGGAGGGCAGGACTACCCACCCCAGTGTTCTCCCTTGGAGAATTCCATGGACAGAGAGCCTGGTGGGCTGCAGTCCAGAGGATCTCAAAGAGTCGGACACTACTGAGTGACTAACACACTTTACCACATTGAAGATAAAAAGGCCGTCTTCCCTCTAGAAACCCCCCCGCCTTGTAAGTCTATGTGCCGTTAACACGTTTAAAATTCGTAAAAATAGTCCGGGACTCCATTCTAGGTTGAGGCGCAGGATCACCTGCTGAGGATGTCCCAGTTACACAACCTCTGTCTCCGCACACGGGTCACCGTGGCTGTAGGACGGAGGCCCAGGTGGGCCGACACCAGCTCCCCCGTGGCTGCTGGAAGGCGGGCGCCCCAGCGGGGAAAGGCCCTACGCGGTCCTGCCAGGGAGCGGCCGTGCCGGGGTCCTGGCAGGTGGGGGCAGCGGTCAGCGCCCCGTGACCCAGGGCTCCCCATGCCTTCTATTTTCTGCATTCTGATGCTTTGTCACACTCCTCACTGACCCTGGAGCAGCTGCCCCCCACCCTGAGCTAGCCAGCTCCCAAAATTTCATCCACAAACCAGCCAATCCAGAGCCCCACCCTGGGTTTCCCACACTGCAGGCCACGTCCCCCATCCCTGGTCACCCAGGGCAGGGGCCAGACAAGCAGGGACACCCCAGCATCCCGAGGCTGCTCTTCCAGACTCCCTGTCCTTCCAGCAGGAATAACAACAGAGGCTCCTACTGCAGTTTCCCCGCGTGGCCCCCTCCCCTTGGGATCCGGGAGGAACAGCCCTCTTCCCGGCGGCGGCGGTCTCCTGACCTGCTGGCTTTGCTGTTGCTGCTGTTCAGTCGCTCGGCCATGTCCGAGTCCCGTGGACTGCAGCATGCCAGGCCTCCCTGTCCTTCACCATCTCCGGAGTTTGCTCAGATTCATGTCCATTGAGTCGGTGAGTAATAATACCTGAGTAATATTAGTAACAAGACCTACATTTAAAACAGACAACCCGCCGAAACGTGTCAGGGCCATAGAGGGGGTGTCATCTGCAGGGGTGGGCAAGGGTGTGGGGACCACATCCCTCTGGGCTGGCCCCCCCCTCAGGTGGGGGCCCCCCAGGGACCACTGGCTCCCCAGGATGGTGCATACAGTGGGCACAGGGCCCTGGGCAGTGGGGGTGGGAGGACAGCCCTGGGTACTGGGGGTCACGGGGCACTGGGGGTCACGGGGCCCTGGGTACTGAGGGTCATGGGGCCCTGGGTACTGGGGGTCACAGAGCCCTGGGCACTGAGGGTCATGGGGCCCTGGGTACTGGGGGGGTCAGGGGACAGCCCTGGGCACTGAGGATCACGGGGCCTTGGGCACTTGCGGGGTGGGTTGGATCAGGTGGATGCATTCCCCTCATTTCAGTCCACTGGGTGGGAGTGTGTTGAACAGCAGGGGCTCTGCCCAAAGTCCCAGGGAGCTGAGATTAGGAAGTGGGGGACCCCCAGAGCCTGGGGTCCAGGACAGGCGGGGTTGGACCAGAGCTAGGATGGAAGAGATGCTGGGGACAGGCACCTCCTGCAGGTGCAC
Source organism: Cervus elaphus (assembly GCF_910594005.1). NCBI lineage: Eukaryota > Metazoa > Chordata > Mammalia > Artiodactyla > Cervidae > Cervus > Cervus elaphus. The sequence continues at coordinate 179,161 of NC_057819.1, forward strand.
CTTGCCCAGCCCGGGGACCACTGGAAACCAGGCTTTCTGTGGTCAGTAACTGCCAGGGGGAGGGGCAAGACAAGGGGAGGGGGAGGGTGGGGAGGGGGAGCGGGAGAGGGAGGGGGCCCCAGCAGCACAGCGGGCATAGCTCAGGGAGGCCACCAGGAGGCCAGGCTGCCAGCTGGACCTTGGGGACCTGGGCATGTCCTCGGGCCTCCTACCTCTGGGGCGGCCCTTAAGTCTGTCCAGCGGTGCTCAGACCTCAGAGACCTGGCTTCACTGGACACAGGCCAGGTCCACTTCCAGATGCCGCCGCTCCCAGGCTCGGGATCCCTCCACCAGGCCTGAGGTGCCTCCGAGACTCCTGCCCCTGGGGGGGTGGGGACCAGCTGGGCAGGGGCACAGAGGCCCGGCCAGGCCCAGGCTGGAGGCGACAGGTGCGGGCAGACACAGCCGGGCCCCCGGAGGCCCTCGCGCTACGGACCGGTCACTGAGGGAAGGACAGGCATGCCCAGCATGTGAGATAAGCCCCAGCTTGGAGGACAGCAGCCTTGCCCACCAGGGAAGCAGGTCCCCAACCCCTAGATGGGCGTTCAGCCTGCCGGGCGTGGTGACACAAGACAGGCAGCAGCTGGAAGCCTGCAGAGATGCTGCCCCATCCAGGGAGGGAAACTGAGGCTCCAGGGACACAGGTCTAGACCGAGGAGCCAGGACCTGCTGTAGAGCCTCAGAGGGGACACGGCTCTCAGAGCAGGCTCTCTCACCAGGGAGACGAAGAGGTCTGTGAAGGAACCCAGAAGTGGCACACATCACCCCAGCAGGGTCCTGGGGAACGGGAGACAGGGGGCTGCTGAAGCCAGGAGACCAAGAGCCCCAGAGGGCCCAGTTGTGCGGGAGGCGGGGCTGGCGCCCAGCTCCCCCCAGGCTCAGATCCACACCATCAAGGACAGCCAGGTGCCCTGGGTCACTGCGAGGCCTGCAAGAAGATGGGCATCGCAGGGTCCAGGCTGGATACGCCTCCCCATGCCAGGCCACCCGCCCCAAGCCTCAGGCTACCCTGTCCTCCTTGTCTGGAGCCTGGGGATGTGTCCAGATGGCAGCCACGGGCAGGGTGGAGCACAGCCTAGCACCCACCCTGCATGCTGGGGCCCAGCCTCGTCCACAGCCACCTTGGCTGGGCTCCCAGCCTGTCCTCGCTGGTGCTGGCGGTACCCCAGGGCTGCAGGGTCAGCAGTGCCCCAGACAGCTGTCTGATGAGCCCAGTAGTGCCCTGTGTGCCCAGGCACACAGCTCTGGGGAGGGGGAGGCTGAGTCACCCTCCACCTCCTGAGATATCTCATCGCCTGACTTGGGAATCACTGAGAGCTCTGCTTCCAGCCTTCATCCACCTAGTTACAGGAACAGAGAGGCAAGCACTCCGGCCAGTGAGGGCCTTGGACGTCAAACTCCTGGGTCTTCCCAAAGATGCTCGTGCTCGGACAGTCTTGCATCCTGGGAGACCAGCCCCAAGCAAGGTTTGAAGGTGACAGGGGGCGGCCCATGTCTCCCCACCCAGGGATGCAGCCAGAGGCTGCAGGAAACACCTGGCCACAAGATAGAGTCTGGGAGTGGCGATGGCAGGGCGGCTGCAACCCAAGGACGGGGTACAGGAGCTTGAGCCAGGCCAGGGAGGCCTCTGCGGGGCCAGGGGTCCAGCCCAGCTCCCAGCCCAGCCATCAGGTACCCACCAGATGCCTGTCCTGCAAGCAGAGGCCCTGCCCTGCGTACCCCAGGGCCCATGATGGCCCCAGGCCCCGTCCCCCAGCCCCGGCCGTCAGTCACTATGCACCCCCCCAGGCTGGAGCCGGCTCCCTGAGTGACAGCAATTAGGGCCGAGGCTGGCAGAGCGGCCCGCGGCCCCCCCAGCCCCTGATGCGGGCGGCAGCAGCTCCCCCGGGTGGCCGCGCTTGGATCTGCTATAAAAATGGAAACATCCCCTACGTGAGACACAAGCTGGCGGGCGAGGAGCCTCCACTGCGAAATCTCGCACCAAGAAGGGTGGCGGTGGCCAGGGGTGTGCCAGGCAGGAAGGCAGCCTGGGGAGCCAAGAGCCCCTGGTCAGGGGGGGGTTGCAGGGGCAAGGCTGAGCCCCGCCCCCCCCAGCCAGACAGCCCCACCTCGAGCAGCTGTTTCCCAGAAACGCCAATGGAGCCAGTGCCGGGCTTTCCACGCCTGCCTAGAGCTGCTGGAATAGTTGTGATGGAGGTGGGCATGCTGGCACGGAGGGGTGGGGGTCATCCAAGCCTGGAGGGGCGCTCCCCACCCCCCAGCCCCAGAGGCACAGTGTCCCCAGTCCAGTCCTGCTACCCGGTGGGACAGGCCTTAGCCACGGCGTCGAGGGCCAAGGGCGGGCTGGAAGCTGGCCAGGGTGTCCAAGAGCCAGGGGCCTCAGAGGAAATACACAAGCCAAGCACACAGGACCTGGGCCTGAGTACCCCGGCCACGGTCGGGCTGGCCCGGGGCGCCCTGGGGCCCCCATCCGTAGCACAGCCCTGGGGTGGAGTCACCCCTCTCCCGGCCAGGGTCCTCCATGTCGAACCCCCCCCTCCCCAAGCTCAGCCCCTGGCTCAGCAGTTCTGAGCTCCCTGACGGCTGAGTCAGTGCTAGTGAGCTCCCGAAAGCTGGCAGAGCCATGTTGTGTGTGCGAAACTCCCCGCTAGCGGGCTGCTCCCACCCCCTCCAGGTTCACAGCTCAGCCCAGCACCCGCTTGCTCTGCAGACAGTGGGCTGTAGGCCCTGGGCGGTGTCCTTGGGGGGCCGGCCGTGGAGGGCCTCCATCTGCTTTCTGTGGTGTGTGGGCAGGGGCTCACAGCAGGCCCGCCCTTTTGGCACTTTCCACATAAGGCACCAGTTTTCATGAGACCCAGTGGGGGGGGGGGGGCTGTGTCCCCCATACCCTGCAGCCCGTGCCTAGCTCCAGGCTGGTGAGGACTGCCCATCTGAAGGCCACTGGCCTCTGGGCACATCACCACCCAGGGCCGCGAGCCGGGCATTATGGCCTCAAGACAGCCCAGGGGCTTGGCCACCTGTCCTGTGGGCTCAGCCAGCTTCTGGAGCCCACTCCTGGGACGCAGAGGCCATGGGGATGCTTAGGTTCAGAGGTCAGGAGGAGGCCGCAGACAGGACAGGGCCCATCCCCCTCAGATCTTGGCCTCGAGACCCCCAAGGCCTGGAGACACCTGATCCAGGGGTGACTGGGGCTGGGAGGAGACAGGCAGGGGTCACGACCTACCTGCAGGACCCAGTGCTGGGGGCAGATGGGGTGGGTGGGAGCTGTCCACAGAGCCCCTGCTTGGGGGGCACAGCTGGGGGACAGCAGGCCCCTCACCAGCAGTCTGGGGATCAGGCGGGCCCTGCCCAGGGGTCCCTGTCGGGGCTGTGAAGGCTTCTGTGCCTTTCCACCCAGTCTGACGAAACCCTGAGGGTGAGGGAGAGCCCTGGGAGCCCCTAGCGGCTGGGCGCTGTGACGGAGCGATGGACCTGGCGGGCCTCTCTTCGGGCAGGGGCCACCAGCCCCTCCAGGCTCCGGGCAGGGCGCCAGGCTGGAGGCAGCGGGGAGGCTGGGGACCATGCTGGGCTTGGCTGTCTCTGGCAGGGCCCTGAGGTCAGCTGCGCCTGCAGGGGACACTTGGGAACCCGAACTTCAGGGGCCCATCCAGGAGCGTGCAGAAGTGTCTGCTCGGGCCAGGGCCCGCTCCATACCCTCCCCTGGTCGCAGACAGTCAGCTGGTCACCTGAGGGCAGCCCCTGCCTAGGCCTGCGCTTCTGACCACCTCTCACCCAGTCCACACCTCGGCCGCCCCCAAGCCCTCAGAGACAAGCAAACAGGTTTGTAGACTGGCACTGGGTCTGATCCGGGTCTGGGGCCCCCACAGCTGCCCACCTGCACGTGCATCCGTCTGTCTGTCCATCTGTCCTGAACACCAGCTCAGGTAGGCAGTGGGCTGTTGTCCCTGGCGCCCTGTCCCAGAAGGCCTGGCCTCAGGGTGCCCACTGCCCTCCTTGTGACCCATGGGGCCCATGGGGAACGTCGGGGGCCGCGGTCTTCTGGACCCCCCTGAGGACAGCAGGGAGGGGCTGCTGGAGACTGCTAGGTGGGTGGGTGTTTTCTCACCCAGGGGGGACAGCAGCCTGGATGTTAATCGGGAGTCAGAGGGCTTCCGTGCTTCATCACTCTCCTACGTTTGCTCTGCTGGTCGGCTTGCCAAACCACACCCGGGCACGCCCAACAGGCACCCGTCCCCAGGCGTCACCCTGGCCAGCTGGGTCACCTCAGCAGGGCTTTCCTTGGGGGGCAGTGCTGGAGGGGGTGTCTGTAATGAGTTCAAGCCTCAGAGACCCCAAGGTCAGTGCTGCCAACACCACCCAGCAGCCCCCAGGCCACAGGGCCCTGGAGCACCTGCCCCCTGGACGGCCCCTGAGCTCAGCCTGCTGAGGTCACGCCTGGCCCTGGCTCATCCACCCGTCCTCAGTCCATCAGTGAGGTTGGGCACAGTGGTGACAACACCCTGGCCACTCAGGAGCCATCCTGAGCCCCGGCCGGGGAGCCGTGCTGCCCAGGGCTGCCTGAAGGGCCCACAGGGCCACAGCCGCATGCTCAGGCCCAGAGACAGGCGCGAAGTGGGGGCCAGCCTAAATGGATCCATGCCGGGCCCCCTGCCGCAGAGGGCAGGCGGCGGGAGGGAGCCGTGGACTCCGCAGAGAGGAGGACGTGGGTCCCGAGCTGGCCAAGGGCACATGCTGGGACCCCGCACATCCGGCCCAGACTGTCAGCGCCGTGGCCGTGCGCCTGTGAAAACCGCCACCCCCTGCCGCAGGGCTGGTCACACGCTTGAGTCGGTGCGTGAGCAGGCGCGGAGTCCCCCGCCGCACACACCCGTCACAAAAGCACGGCCACTGCACTGGCCTGGGACCAGCCCAGGGTCCTCGCCCAGCCAGAGGAGGGGGGCGTCACACAGCTGCAGGGCTGGAGCCAGCCCCTCTCAGTACCCGGGGCCGCCCAGCCCAGAAGATGATCGGCTGATGGAGAGCAGCATTTAAGTGCCCAGGGGGAAAAAAATCAATTCTCCCGGTTCCACTTTAATCCATCAGTTCCATTGCTGATGAATTTCCTGGTGCCCGGAAGACACAGGTGGCCAGGCTGTGCTGGCCTCAGTCGCCCCCTCACACAGGGGTCCAGGCTCACAGCCGCCCTCCAGCAGGGATCCCTCCAGCCACCCATCCCAGGCTCAGCTGGGAGAGTGGGGGCTTGAGAAGCAGGAGGGTGCCCCTCCCTGACACCCTCCCCTCTGGCCCAGGCCTGGAAACCACACAGAGCATCCAGGTCCTGGACAGAAAGCCGGGTGGAGCCCCCGGCCCACCCTGCCCAGCCTGAGCCCCTGCCTCCCCAAGGCACGGCTGTGGGGCTCCAACTCAGGGTGAGAGTCAGGCCCCAGCTCCAGCCCACCCGCCCAACCTCAGCCCCTCACTGTGACCCAGAGACACTGCCACCTCGACGGGGCCTGGATTAAGCATGTTGATTCGGCTGCCGCACCTGGCACCGCAGAGGAGGAAGCTGGCAACAGGGGCAGTGGATTAGACAGCAGTCAATATTTGCGGAGTCGAACTGAATCTGTCACCCGCGGGCTGTGTGTGTTCTGGTTGGTTTTGCGGTTTCTGCTGCGGGCGGACAGCCCAGCGAGGAAGCCCTTGAGGGGCCCGCTTGGAGACTGACCCAGGTGAGGGCAGCTGGGCTGGGCTGGGGGAGGGGAGCAGAGCCCAGGGTGGGGAGTCAGGCTGAGGGGCCTGCCCTGTCCACCCTGCGTCCTGCTGGCCCTTCAGGAGAGGGGTACGCTGGTCTGGCAGGGAAGGGACTCCAGAAGACCCAGGCCTGCCTCCTCCCGGGTGGTACGCTGGCCAGCGCTGCCCACCTCCAATCCCCAAAACCCAAACAGGATTAGCTGTGTTTGGACAGCAGCAAAGCTGCTTACACCTGAGCCAAGAGAGCGCTAGGCTGCGTGAAGAAGGACCTGACAGAACGCGGCATGAAAACGGTGCTAAGTGACAACAAAGTCAAGGGCACAGTCTGCCTGGCTCGGTTCAGCCCCAGGGACCCCGGGGAGCAGACACCATCTGTCCAGGCCGCCAGTGCCCAAGGCCACACGTGGGGCCAGGGCACCCGGCAGAGGGCGAGGTGGTTCGGGTGAAGTCCGCTACTGCGTCCAGGACCTGGCACGTGGGGGCGGGAACGTGTGCTTCCTTATCACATCCCTCCAGCATCTGGGGAGGTGGAGTCCCTGAGGGCCAGACCCGGTCCCTGGCCCTGAGCGCAGGCCTGGGCCTGCAGGGGACACTGGCGGGGCGGGGGGAGCGCAGCCCATGGGCAAGGCTGACCCTGCAGCAGTGCCCAGGGGGCCCGTTCACCTCACCCTCCGGGCCCCCGCCCCGGGCGCCATAGGAAGTAGCCCACTGTGAAACTGTCCAGATATGTGGTCCCCAACAGCCAGCTCAGCAGGAAGGAGGGCAGGGCACGCGTGGACCTCAGTGCAGCCTGGGCTCCTAGAGGCCCCCATCCCCACCTGCTGGCTGCTTGGGAGTGCTCTGCCCCCAGGCAGGGGAGTGGCCCCCAGGCTGCAGGAGATGGTGGGGGAGGGGGCAGCAGAGCGTGGGGATGAGGGCAGGGGTGCCCGGGGTGGGGGTCTCCTCAGGGGAAGCAGAGGCCAAGACTGCCTCCAAGGAGAGCTGGGGGCCCCACAACCTGTCCCCACGGCTCACGCAGCCGAGAGCAGAGCCCAGGGCGGGCAGAGACCACAAGCAGGCCCAGTGGTCGGGGCGGGGGGGGAGGCGGTCACCAGGCTGCCAGAGCTGCGAGGTTGCTGGGTGGTGGATGGGCACCAGGTGGAAGAGGCGGCCGGCTCTGGCCATCTGAGCTCTGCCCCAGGGCCCCAAGCCGGGAAGCGGCGGGGCCCACTCTCAGAGCCCCTCCCTGTGGACCGTCTACCTCTGGGGCTCAGGGCAAGACCGAGCTCCAAGTCATGGAGCTTCCTGGACGGCGGGCCCAGTGCCTGCCAAGCAGAGCTGCCTGGCCACCCAGTGCTGGGTTAGCCCCCACCGGAGTCTCCAGACCCCCCCATGATAGGGTCCAGGAGGGGCCGCTCCATCCCCACAGTTAGCAGCAATAAGTGACCAGCCCCCACGGCCGCCCGGCCTGCTCACTGGCCACCACCCCGGGGACAGGGGACCCAGCCAGCCATCCCAGGAATGTGTCACAGCCAGTCAGGCATCGGACAGTCAGACATCGGACAGACTGGCCCTCCCCCCGGGACTGACCCCAGCCACCAGCCACCACCCAGGGCAGCTCCCTGCCTCCCACCCTCGGGCGCACGTCCAGCTTTGGGTGACCCTGGGTTCCTGCCTCTGCCTGGGCCTCAGGCCCTGAGCCCCCAGCAGACTGGCCCCCCATCTCCCTCTGGGCCCTTGCCTGACCTCTGAGAGCGTGCCCAGTGCTGGCATCTGAGTCAGCATCCTGCCACCTCACGGACTCGTGGACTCAGTGGCCTCATTCTGGCCTCTGTCCTTGTGACCGGCCAAGCCTGCTTCTCCTCCCAACCCTGAATCATCAGGATTTGGGGCAAAGATGGGCCTGTCTGCCACGCTCAGCCCCCTCTTGTCCAGGCCACGCATCACCCCGCCTCGTGGCCATGCCATCCCCTGGAGCCTCCTCATGGGTCCAGTGCCCTCCTTGGAGGGGCTGCGGCCACTCTGCATGTCTCTCCCTGGCAACTTCTGAGGGCTCTCCCAGTGCTGCCACCTTCCCCGCTCCTGGTTCCCAAATGCCTGACCCAGGTACAAAGTGGGCCTCCACAGAGCACCGCCCACCCCCCACTACCCGATCAGGTGCGGCCCAGCAGGGGCGGCCGTGGTGCTGAGACTGTGCAGAATTCCCCGGCCCACTCCGCGCCCCCCACCGGCTCCAACTGCAGCTGTCCCCTCAGTAGCTGCAACTCAGGCCGTTGGGGGGTGGGGGAGATCCACGAACAAAGAGCCAGATCCAACAGGCAAACCTGACCGTGGGCCAGAGGGGAAGGACTTCCTGAGAACAAAAGCGGGGATGCTGGGAGCTGGACTCAGGGGCTCAGCTGGAACCATGCACTGGAAAGGCCAGCCATGAATCCGGCAAAGTCCCAACACTAACACAATAGGAAGGAAACACCTTGACGCTAGGAGCACCAGGTGTGAGCAGACCCGGGGGGCAGGGCCTGCAGCCAGCTAACACCCACGGCCCACCCGGGAGCCCCAGACGCCCTCGCCCGCCGCCCACCCTCCAGGCAGCACAGAGGGGCCCGTCCACAGCCTCCAGGACTCAGCAGGCCGGACATCCGCCTCCCGGGTGGTCAGGGGCTGAGGCTTCACCCGGGGTTGGGGGTCCTTTCCTGTGCGGAGGAGTGGCCAGGCCAGTTCCTGGATGGGGTGGGTGGATGGAAGGATGGAGGGGCAGACGGTGTGTAGAGGGGTGGCTGGTGGATGAATGGGGGTCTCCGCTGTGTGCAGCCACTGACCCCTCCCCCAGCCTGCCCCATGGCCCCTCCAGGAGCTCTGAGGGGGGCCCCCTCTTTCTGGGAATCACACACTCCCTTTGCCATGGCCCCATCCCTGGTGACTTAGACGGTAAAGCGTCTGCCTGCAATGCAGGAGACCCGGGTTCGATCCCTGGGTCAGGAAGATCCCCTGGAGAAGGAGATGGCAACCCTCTCCAGTTATTCTTGCCTGGAGAATCCCGTGGATGGAGGAGCCTGGCAGGCTATAGTCCCTGGGGTTGCACAGAGTCGGACATGACTGAGCGACTTCACTTTCCTCCTTGCCTTTCCTACCTCAGCACCCTCAGCCCGGCCCCTTGCTGGGGGCTGCCGGTCGACCCACTGCCCGCCCTCTGGTTCACTGTGTGGAAGGACAGAGCCCCATGCAGCCTCCATGAGTCTTGCCCCCGCCCTGCCGCCAGTCAGTCCCCACCCATCTCCCCAGCCCCTGCACGTCTCAGCCCCTGCCGTCTCAGCACTCCACTGCCTGGCCTGGACGGGGGCTGCAGCCGCACCAGCTCAGGATGCCTCTGGCTACATATATTGAACCTGAAGCATCGGATTACATGTTTGTTCAATAGCCATAAACTCGCAAAGTTTTATGGTGTCGTAAAACCGCTGCCTCGGCTCCCACTGTGGCGGGGGGGAGTGTGATGCACACAGGCTGGCTTCCCTGCTAATGGGGCAGCACGAATGATTTGGGCTTGTTGGCTGGAAACATCACGTCTGCGTTTCCCAAACTGTCGTAAATAAAGCCGCCTGTCAGAGCACCCCAATCCTAGCCTCAAAGTTCTGGGAGAAGGGGGGAGGCCGAGAGCACTGGAGGTGCCCCCCTGAGATGCCTGGAGCGGGTGAGGAGGGTAGGAGACAGACAGGGCCAGCTGCCAGGTGGCCTGGAGTGGTCCTGCCCACCTGTACCCTGCCCTCCAGGTTAGACTCCAAGTGCACCCTCTGAGGTGCGGTTCCAGGCAGGTGTGAACTCAGAGGCCCAGCTCTCAGCTGGGGTAGGTGTGTACCACGAGGCCTGGGGCCAGCTAGGGGGTCAGACTCCTTCGGGGAGAAAGGGGCTGGGCTGGAGGGGCCAGGGCAGGCAGAGGCTGCCGGGAGGGTACAGGCATTTGAGAGGGCACCACGTCCACGCCACATCCAGGGCTAGGCCAGGTGACTGCGGAGGGGAGGAGATGGAAGTGGCCGCACAAGGGGCAGTGAGCCCCCTGTCCCGGGGTGCTCCCTGTCTCGGGTGCTCCCTGTCCCGGGGTGCTCCCTGTCTCAGGTGCTCCCTGTCTCAGGTGCTCCTTGTCTCAGGGCCTCACTGTCCCGGGTGCTCCCTGTCCCCAGGTGCTCCCTGTCCCGGGCTTCTCCCTATCTCGGGTGCTCCCTGTCCCTGGGTGCTCCCCATCCCGGGTGCTCCCTGTCTCAGGGGCTCCCTGTCCCAGGTGCTCCCCGTCCCTAGGTGCTCCCCATCCTGGGTCTCCCCGTCCCAGGTACTCCCCGTCCCAGGTGCTCCCCGTCTCAGGGGCTCCCCATCCCGGGTGCTCCCCGTCCCGGGTGCTCTGAGGCACAGCAACCCTGCTCCATCCCTGGGTGGGGCGGGCAGGGCCTGAGGCTCACAGGGCGGGGCGGCCTCCGGCCTTGGCTGTCCATTCATCAGCCTGCAGCTGCCCTACCCCAGCCTTTGAAGCTGCAATAAATACGTCTCAGGGGCTCCCCGTCCAGGGTGCTTCCCGTCTCAGGGGCTCCCCATCCCGGGTGCTCCCCATCCCTAGGTGCTCCCTGTCCCGGGGTGCTCCCTGTCCCCAGGCTTCTCCCTGTCTCAGGGGCTCCCTGTCCCGGGGGGGCTCGCTGTCTCAGGGGGACTCCCTGTCTCGGGGGTTCTGTCTCAGGGGGCTCCCTGTTGCAGGGGGCTGCAGAGATGGCCCCAAGGAGGGGTCCTCCGCTGTGGCCTAGACCCTCAGCTGCCAAGCCAACTACCCACGGGAGACACCTGGACGGGGCTGGCCTGAGGCAGGTCGCTCAGCCTCAGCCAGGAGAAGGCTACGGGGTGCCCAGGTCTCCCGCACTGCAGGCAGATTCTCCACTGTCTGAGCCACTGGGGAAGCCCCTGCCCCTGTTCACGTGGGCGCAGCTCCAACGCTGGCCCCTGGGTGGGCACACAGCCACATCCCCACAGCTCAGTGGGGGTGCTCGGCGAGTGAGTAACTTTGCCCTGATCCTTGAAACTCTGCTATTGAGCCAGTCCTCAGAAACACATCGATTTGCCCGAATCAATATTTATTGCAGCTTCAAAGGCTGGGGTAGGGGAGCTGCAGGCTGATGAATGGACAGCCAAGGCCGGAGGCCGCCCCGCCCTGTGAGCCTCAGGCCCTGCCCGCCCCACCCAGGGATGGAGCAGGGTTGCTGTGCCTTGGACGCCCAGGGTCCCGGTCCCTGGGGCCGTCTGGGGAGCCAAGGCCTCTCTCGGCCTCGGCCCATGCGTGTGCGAGGCCCTAGAGGCTCGGGGTGGCATGCACTGGCCGGGCCCTTGTGGTCAGTGCCCTCCCTGTCCTCCCCAGGCTGCTGTGTGGGCGGAAAGTCAGGCACAGCTGGTGTTGCCGCAAAAGCCATGGAGGAGGTGAGTGCAGGTGGGTGGAATCTGATGTCTTGAGCCCAGAACGTCTGCCAGAAACTCAAGGCACTTTACTGGATACTTATCCTAAAACAGCTCGTGACAGCCACCCATGAAGACACATGTTTCTGTCTCATGTCTAGCGCAAGAGACTTTTGCCTTTACAAGCTCCTCTCTCTTCCCCAGAGAGCTCTTTCTGTTTTACCCCAATCTGTGTCTTCAGAATAAACTCTCGTGTTTTGCATCTTGGAAGCTCAGGTGTGGAGACATCTCTGGGAGCCTTCTTGGAGGAGGAGGCCCGTTCCTGGCCACTCCCGGGACCCCGCAGATCAATCTTCAAAGAAGGATGAAGGTTGGGAGAAGGACAGGGCCTGGCAGACCGTCGACCGTGTCCCGGGGTTCAGTCTCAGTGGCTCCCACCTCCTTCCGAGCCGTGCCAGTCCCCCGTCCTGTGCGGTCTTTGGGGCGGGTCTCGGGCTCCTGCCTGCTGACCCATCACCGCTAACACTGCACCCCAGCATCTCGGTCTTCCAGATTAAAAGCAGCTGTGCCCAGGGCCTCCTTCCAGGAAGCCGGGAATTCTGACTCCTCCTTGGCGGGGGCCAGGAGCAGGGGGGCGGTGGTCCCAGGCTGCAGGGTCTCAGGGCAGCGAGACCCCCAGAGCCCAGCGTAGCTTCAGGCAGACCCCAGGGGGAGGGGTCAGGTGGGCCGTGGCCCCCGAGGGGCACACGTGCGGCAGGCTGCAAGTGACCCTCTGCTCTGAATACACTGCAGCCCCTCACACCAGCCCCTCCACCCGTGTGGGCCGTGGGCTCCGGGAACAGCCCCCTGGCAGCTCAGGGTGTCCCAGACCCCCCCAAACACTCCTTTCCTAGACGCCCTCCCGTGAATATGTGTGTGGAAGGTTAGCAGGCACATAACAAGCACACCTGGACACAAGCTGAGGGCACAAGCAGACGTGAGACCCAGGGGAGCCCAGGGCTGGACAAGCAAAGCCACTCTCGTGCAGGAAGCGGCCAAGGAGGCCCTTGTGAGGGGGCAGCAGGGGGTTCCCCGCCCCTCCCCGCCCCTCCCCTCTCCTCCCCTGCCCTCTCCCCGCCCCCTCCCCGCCCCTCCCATCCATCTCCCCACACCACCCGCTGCCTCACCCTGCCCATCACCAAGGCTCACTCCACTCCATCCTGCATCCGCCCACCTGCTTCACTATTGTTTACTGGAGGGTTTTCTTCAAACAGATTTTTTTCACTTAAATGATTATATTTTGAAAGGAAATCTTACAGCACCACTGGAAATGGAAAACAAGCCTTGCAGGCGGCAAGTAGAAGGTGTCCATACAAACAGAATGAAAACAAACCTGTCAGGAAACTCCACGAGGCCCGGACCCACAGGTCTGCAGCCCTGGTGGGAAGCTCAGCTCCACACGGAGCTGGGGGGAACAGTGGTCCCGGCACGGGGGCCTCCACCTGAGGGTCAGAGGGCCCTTCCTTCATCTAGTGGGCATTAATGGGGCATCTCCTGTGAACACTGTCTAGTGGGCCCCAGTTCAGAGGAGGCATCTGGGGATTGGAAACACACAGCTGGCACTGTCCTGGGCGGCTCTGGCCTCACCCCAAGCCCTCACACAAGGCCCAGGACAGAGCGGGAAGACAGCAGGCTGCGCCTGGCAGCATCTGCCACAGACTGGGGCAGAACCGGGAAGGAAGGGGGAACTCCAGGTTAAACAGTTAAGGATGCCCTGCGGGACTTCTCAGCGCCTTGAGTCTGCGTCCAAAGGTGGCCCCACCCAGCTCCAGCCATTGGCCATGCACTCCCTGCAGGCCTTAGCAGCACCTTGACGGAAGCCCCTCTACCTGAGCCCAAAAGAGGAGAGAGGAGATGTCCTCCTCCTGCATGGAGTCACTTCCTGGGTGGTGGGCTCTGTCTTTGGTGTCAACAGCCAGGGGCACCATTGAGGGGGCGGCACCATGGCCGACCCTCCCCACTCCTGCCCTGAGTCCACGGAGACCCCTTGCCTGAGTGGCTCATTGGCCTCTGCCGCTGTGTGCCACTCCAAACACTGGCAACCTGTCACTGTGCCTTGTGCGGGTTCCAAGGTGTTCCCTGGATTGATGAGGTAGGAGGTGGACCCAGAGTGCAATGGAACTGCCACACCCGGAGCCAGCTGGGCCTTTGCAGTGCCCTTCTGCAACTACGCGGACTCTCACCCCTTGGCTCCAGCCCTAGACCCCCAGGTTCCCTGCTGCATCTTTCCACTTGTGATGGGCCCCACGGGGGATGCTCCAGGTGAAGGCAGGGCCAGGCTGCGGACAGACCCAGGCACACCTGTGGGGGCCCCACCTCAGGGGAGATGGCATGGAGGCAGTGAAGCTCTCACTTCCCAGAGGCAGTGTCGGCAGGGTTGTGAGCACGGCCAGGTCCACGGGACCTGTGACCTGCTGGGAACCAACCGCAGGAAGGAACGGGCACGTTCATGTGGCCCTGCACTCCTGGGCACACGCCCCCCCTGTGCTCCCCAAGCCCCCGTTGCTGGCCCCAAGTCTCCCCGGGACCCTGCTACCCCCGGATCTCCCCTCTGGGTTTGCTGGAAGCTGTGCACCATGCCAGCCGGGGGCAGCCGGTCCTGCTGAAAGCCATCTGTCCCCCTGTGCACCGGACGCCCCAGGCGGGATTCTGTGCCAGGGACTCAGACCTGTCTTCGTGCCCAACCCTGAGCCCCCGAGGCCCTGCACCCGGGGCTCGGAGCTGGGCACTGCTCTGGGGACTCTCCAGTCTGCTCAGGGGAGGGCAGGGCCAGACACGGGGGTGGAGTCCAGCGCCTCTCTGAGTGGCTGGACCCGAGGGACACCGCCACTGGACCTCGCTGGGCTGCCTGACCACCTCGGACAGGGCAGCTGTCCACAGCCATGGGGCAGGCAGGCAGACCAGGGTAGGGACTGCCGGGTGCTCAGGACTCGTCCTGGCCCGAGCCCAGCCAGGTCACGCGGGCGCAGCGTCCACGTGCCTGGACGAGCCCACGCGGCCCGAGGGCCAGGCAGATGCAGACCCGGCTCTGGGGTAGACACGCAAGCTCAAGAAGGGAGGACTTTGTCACCCAGAGGAGCGAGAGGCGGAGGCTCAGAGTGGAGAGAACGAGGTGGGGCAGTGCGGCCGTGGGGAGCAGCCGAGGGGACCAACGCTCACGGCCCACCGCTCGGAAGTGGGGCCCGCGGGCACAGGCCGGCTGAGCCCGGCCTCTCCAGAGCACAGGCCTTGCGGAGGTCTTGCGGGAAGGTTCTTTACGCTGAGTCTCTGGGAAGCCCTGCCCTCGCCCCTGGACCGGTCCCCCACTCCTCCCCTCGCCCCGCCCCGCAGTCCTCCCCCTCGCCCCGCCTCTACTCCGCCCCTGCCCCGCCCCTGGTCCCTACTCCTTGCCGCCCTCTCCCCTCTGCACTCCCAGGTGTAACTGGCCCGGGCGTCTGCCCAGCCGGTCTCACGTCCCCCACCCTGGGCACCTCAACACACCGGAGCTCAGGGAGGGACGCCGAGGCCCAAAGACTCTCCAGGCCGCGGGCGCGGAGCTGAGCTGGGGCCCCGTCCTCTCCAGGGGCTCCGTCCATCAGGCGGGCCCTCAGCAGGCGGGCCCCCCTGCCTTTTGGACACCTCCCTTCCTGGGAGTGGGGTAAGCAGCGCCCAGGACACCTCCACGTCCGCAAAGTCCAAGTGCAGAGCACGGCTCCTCCAGGTCTGCTGCCCCCCGGTACCTCCTGGGGGACTGCGCGCCTGCCCCGCCCCACGGAGTCCCTCTGGAGCGCACCGCACCTGCCCGCGGGGCTGACTGATGGGCGATCTTGTCTCTGTGCAGCCCGAGCTCGAAATTCGGGACAGAGCCCAGCCACAGAAATCCCAGCCCCGGGGCCTGGCTGACAGGGGGCGACACCAGAGTTAAACAGCGGTGTCACGATTAACAGCCTGTCAGAGGGTCCAGAGTGGAGCCCAGCCCAGCAGACACGAGACTCTCTCCCATCTGGGGGTCCTCACAGGCCGCAATGGGGTCAAGGACCCCAGGTGCCTGGGGGGCGGTCTCCCAGGTTTGGGGGTCTGCCTGTCCCCTCTCTGTCCCCCCACCCGCCCCACCCTCCCCTGCTTCACCCCGCAAACCAGCCCCCCACCATTATGGGGTCAGGGTTGCTCGGAGGACCTGCAGCGAGAAGGGCTAGTGTGCAGCCCGCATCTGCAAGGGCTTACATGTCCCAGTGAGGCCCCTGTGGCCACAGTCCCCAGGTTTCCGCATGCCCACCCCTCCCAGGCAAGCTCAGTCACCCTGCCCCACCCCACCCCCCTGACAGCTGGAGCATCCTCCACCCTTCAGGGCACCCAGGCCCTGGGCTGATGGGACAAGGAGCAAAGCCCGCCCAGTGCCTGTGACATGACCTGAGGTGACCGGTGGGGGTGGGGGGCACCCACGAGCCCTGGACCTGGAGGCCCAGCTCCACAGCTTGTGCTCTGAACGACAAGACCTTCTCTTGAGGAACACAGCAGAGCCTCCACCCCCGGAATGGTCTGAAGATGAAGACCACAGGGCCCATGGGAGCCCTACTGACTTGCAGACAGACACCTCCAGGGTCCCATGGGGGTTGCATGGGGACCCAGGTGTCTGGCCATGGGCTTAACATGCAAACCTCTTACTGGGGCAAAGCAGAGCCCAGGTGAGACTTCACTGGATCAAAAGCCCCAACCTTGCATTGGGAACAGTCAAATGGTTAGTACCAGTGTTAGTCGCTCAGTCGTGTCTGATTCTTAGCAGCTCATGGCCTGTAGCCCACCAGTCTTCTCTGTCCATGGAATTTCCCAGCCAAGAATACTGGAGTGGGTAGCCATTTCCTTCTTCAGGGGATCTTCCAGACCTAGGGATCGAACCTGGATCTCCTGCATCGCAGGCAGATTCTTCACTGTGAGCCACTAAGGAAGCCCAAATGGCTGTGTCTCTTAATTGCCCTGGAGCTCCCTGTTTTGTAACTCGATAATTGTGATTTTGTTTTCTTATTAATGTCATTGTTTTAAACCTCCTCCTCCACGCTCTCCACTGGGCCTCAGGGTGCAAAGCAGAGGAGGCGCTGCTGAAGGGGAGGGGACATGGGAGTGGGATCTCAGGGGTGGGAGGAGCCTGGGTGGACAAGGGCTGGGGTGCTCAGGGCAGGGGACCACTTGGACGAGGGCGGGAGGTGTGAGTGTGGGCACCAAGGGGGGTGGATGCTGGGGGGTTGGGGGGGCACAGAGTCAACATTGCCAGTGGCGGGGGCAGTGGGGTGTGGAGGAGCATGAACTTGACCTTGGATGTGTCACAGTGAGCTGAGGGAAGGAGTGCCCAGTGGCCCAGGGAGGGGGGCGGGGGGAGAACCCAGCCAGAACAGAGGTGGGGGCTGCCTGTGGGGTGGGGGGGGGCGAGCCTTGGGCCCACAACACCCCAGCCCCCCCAGGCCCCAGGAAACTGCCTGCATTGGGAATTCGGGGCAGGTCCAGCCTGCTGCTGTGTCGGAGAAATGCAACACGATTAATTAGCCCCTAAAAAAAGCGTTTGAAGTGTTTATTGCAGGACGGCGCTCCTGGTTTTATAAGCAGATGGGGAAATAAAGTGGTGGGGATGACAAGCCGGGAACAGCTGCACAGGGACCCGGAACCTAATTCATAATTCAGCGGACTAATCAGAGAACATCTTCTGCCAGCACCGTGAGGAAGGGACGTGAAGCCGCAACTCATGAGCCGCCTGTGCTGGCCCAGGCCCGCCCTGCCCCAGCGCCGTCCCAGGTACCCATATCACTGGGCCAGAATTTTCTCTACAACGCAGTGACTCATTCACCCTCTTTCTGGGAGGGGGAGCTGAGCCCCAGGGTGCCTGAGCCTGGGGACTGGGTCCTGGCAGGCACACAGCCCCTCACCCGGGGCTGGGGTCCCCCAGCCCTGGCTGCAGGGACCACTGAGGTCACTGGCTCTGCAGCTGGGGAGGGGATGGGAGTGGGGGTACAGTGCTCAGAGCGCTCCAGGGCATGGGTAGGGGGGCCCAGGGTGGGGAGGGGGCTGAGGCGGGGTCAGGGGTCTGGGGGGTACACGGGGCAGTTCACGGGTCCCCCGAGGGAATGGGACCATTGACCATCAAAAGTCACATTCATTCTGTGAATCTTCCGCTCCGACAGGAGCCAGTGTTCACAGCAGACGAGGGCTGTAAAATGCGCAGGGGGGAGTATGTCAGCCTGTTTGCTCCTTGGCTGCTGTTGCAACAGCGGGAGGTGGAGGGTGGGAGCCGGGTGCCCCCCGCCCCGCTGGCCCCTACCCCTCCCAGGGGTTTGCTGAGCAACCCCCCCCCCCCGGACCTTCACCAGCGGGCTCTGCGTTACGGTCCATGTGCCCCATGTGTGCCTGGCCCGTGCCCCGAGCAGCTCATGGCCTCCCAGGCAGACAGACCGGGTCAGGCAAACGTTGCACGAGCCTTCTCCTAGACACGAGACCAGCAGGTGCTGATGCTGTAGCAGAGGAGGAGGAAGGCCCCCTGGGGGTCGCGGGGGCCTGTGGGCTGGGCTCGTGGGGTCAGTAGGAGCCCGCTGGTGCGAGCAGCCCCTGTCACCGTCCTGTGTGCCGGTGGCTCTGATCAGATCTGTACTCGGATTCGAAGGCGAGCCGAGTCAGACACGGGCCCCACTGCTCTTGGGCCCTCCGGCCAGCGCGGCTGGGTCTTTCCTCAGGAAGCCAGGCCCCTGGGCACCATCTCTCAGCCCACAGACTGGTCACCTCCCCGCAAGCTTGAAAGGAGGGCAGGGGAAAGACAAGTTCCCGGGTACCTGCCACAGGGACAGACAGGCCCAGAGACCACAGGCTCTAGGGCCACATTTTGGCCCCAGGCTGGCCTTGCCCTTCCCTGCAACCAGGCCCCTGGAGCCCACATCTGGGGTCCACGCTGTCCACTTTACATTTTTCCTGCGCCCGCCAGGGGGTTGGGCTCCCTTGCCCAGGGAGCCTCAGGCCTCAGGCTCAGGGCTAGGACCCTCCCAGGGCAGCTCAGAGCCCTGGTGTCTGGGTGGAGGGTGGGTGGTGATGGCCACCGGCTGGACACCAGCTCTGGCCCCACAGCGGGGCCCACCCTGCCCCCACCCCAACCTCTGCCCTCCAGCCAGGGCTGCCCGCTCCCCCCTCCAGGCCATTGTGGGAGCCCAGGCCCAAGGCAGCCTGCGCCCACGAGGTGGCCTTCCCACTGGTTCACTCCTCCACCACCCAACTCCTCCTGGAATGGAACCAAGGCTCGGGGATGACAGGCCCACCAGGCAGGGCCCCCTTGGCCCCTGGCAGAGTGCCCGTGAGGACTGCCGTGGTCAGTGGGCCATCAGGGCAAGAGCCCATGCCCCAAGCTGGCTCCCAGCCTTGCCATCCCCTGCCCGGGGTCCTGCTTGGAATAGCTGGGTCCTGGGGTACAGGGCTCCCCACTATTGGCCTCTGTGCCTACTGCCCACCCCCAGGAACCCGACCCCCAGGACCTTGTCCCAGTGACAGCTGCGGGAATCCAGGACAGCAGAGAGGCACCGGTTTTTGCAATTTCTCTCTTCTAATTTTTCTGCGTTTCCTGTTCTTCTTACAGGGGCACGAACTTCTCAGGCAATCAGAACAGACAGTGTCAGCAGGGAGAAAACAATTCCCCTCGGGAGGGGGGAAGCTGGCAGGTGCCCCCAGGGCCCAAGGGTGCCAAGCTCCCTTGTGCTGGGCTCCCCAGCACATAGGCCAGTGAAGGGCCACCTCCTGGGCCCAGGCGGGGTGCCGTTCCTGGGCGTGGCCACCCAGCCATCCATCCAGCCTCCTGGTGTGGTCCGGGCCTGTCCCTGGGGACACGCCAGCCTTATTTCACGACCACTGCGACGGTCGCATTAACTTGTATCTAACGGGACGCAGACACGGAGCAATTCCAGTTTAATTAGGCGTCAGGAAGCTGGGCATTAATTAAAGTTACAGAGTCAGCACAACGCAGGCTGGGCCAGCAGCAAAGGCTGCAGGCAGCGCACGGGGCGCCGGGCTCAGCGCAGGGACCGTGAGCCCCCGACCCCTCAGACCCATGTCCTCCACCCCACCCAGCCTGAGCCACACACTGAAGGCCAGTGGGTCCTCGCGTCCCGCCCACCAGGCCCCACAGCCCTGGGGCCCACCCTGGAGGAACCTGACCCCTGCCCTGGGCACAGACCGTGCTCAGCACTGCTACCTCCCACCGTCAGCGGGCACAGGGGTGCAGGCGTGGGGACGGGGGCCCAGGACCACGGACAGAGACAGGACCTGGGCAGACAAGGCCCCCTCACCCTCTGCCCAGCCCCTCACCTCCCGCCCCCTCACCCCCGCCTTGGTTGACAGTCTCAGCAGGGTAGTGTTTGCTGCACGTATGGGAAGTGCTCTACTCAACTTTTTATTTTAAGGGCAGGAGAGTTGAGGGCTAATACTTTTTTCTCTAAGGACAAACAGAAACCAGATCAGGTGGCTCCCTTCCCCGGAACCCTGGCTGTCTCCCGGGGTCCCTCTCCACCGTGGCTGCCCTTGCTTGAGGCCTTGCCGGGGCTGTCCTTGGCCCCCAGGAACAGGACCAGGGGTAGCTGACGGCTTTCTCACACTGCACAGGGTCACCTCCTCCCTCCTGGACTTCGTGGACCTGTGGATGCGCCCTGATCTCCGTCCTCACTCCCCGGGGGAGGCTGAACCTGGAGGTTTGACCCAAAGGGCACAGAGGCCCGGGTGTCCCAGCAGGTCAGGGCCAGTGGCCGTCTGATGAGCTCCAGGCTCCCAAACCTGCTTGAGTGAGACGGTTCCTGTCAAAGCCACAGGGCTGACCAGGTGGGAGCCATGGATCCCCCCGCGAGACAACGCAGCCAAGGGTCCCCACGGCCACCGCCACTTCTGGGGAGCCACCCCAGGAGGCACCTATCTCAGAAACTGTCAAGCCTGCCCACCGGCCCCGCTTCCGTGAGCACCACGGGGATGCCATCCAGGGAACGGCAGGGCTGCCCGTCCCGGGGAAGGCAAGACAGGGCTTCCAAGCCAGCAACGGGTGGACCCGGGCTGGAGAGTAGGAGGGCCCAGTCGGCTCTGCGTGGAGAGGGATAGTGGATGCCCTCGTATCGACGTTTCCCATAATGATGACCGTATTTTCCCCATCAGTCGAGCCCCAAGTCGATGGCATTTGAGTAATCGGAGATTTATTTTAATTAAGTCTTAGAAGTTTTGTGACTATGCCTGACAGAGAATGCCTGTCCGTGGCTGCAGAGGGAACAGCGGGAGCCTGCCTGGGAGGCCGGAGTCGTGGGCCCTGGTCTCCCTGGGGCCCACCGTGTCCTCTGCCCTGGTCTGCAGAATGAGCCTGGGAAAGAGCCTGGAGGTGGGTTGTGGCCAGTGCTGGGGCCTCCCTCCCAGCGCAAGTCCGTCCCCGCTCCATGGCCCAGGCCCACCCTGCAGGAAGGGACGCCATTACTTCTCCGCATCACCTCGTGGGAACACCCTGAAGATGAGCTACAAGTCTCTGTCTCTGCAAACCTCCTCTTCTGTGTTTGCCACTGTCCGCAGGGCCTGGGCCAGCCTGGCCGCAGACCACACCCCACGGCTGCTGACCACAGCACACAGACCCCTCACCTGGGTCCCCTGCCGGGTCCCGCCCACCCTCCGGAGCATCTCCCGTCAAGGCCAGGAGCTGGGGACCCCGCACAGGGCTCCACAACAGCCCCTCAGGGCAGCAGCGCCCCCCCCCGGGGCCCCCGGGCCCCCAGCTGCCTCCCACCAGCCACCAGCCCACTGACAGTCTCAATGCCTCAGAGGCAGGAAGGTCCTTAGCAGGAATGAATTATGAATGAGGACGCCTCGTTAGACCAGTGAGTCAGCTCTCACCCTGAGTCCCTGAACATGATTGGGGAAGCTCTCAGGGTAAGGGTCCGCCAGGCTGCAGGGGGGCCCTGGGTACTGAGGGCCCCACGGGTGTCTGGGCCGCAGGGCAGAGCCCCAGGACTGTCCACATCAGCGCCCTGGGGACCCCAGTGCCGCCGACTGGCTGACACAGGTCCTACCTGCTGAGCCTGTGCAGCTGGCCATGGCAGCAGCTCCCCGCCCCAGACCCTGACCCCAGCCGGGGAGCCAAAAAGGTCTCAGAGTCACCGACACCTCCGGACAGAATGACGACAGGCTAACAATGGGGTGCTGGCCAGGGGTCGCTCAGAGCTGTGACCCTGGGCCAAAGGTCAGGAGAGTCTGGACCTGAGAACTTGGGCAGTGAGTGGGACATGGGTGGGGCAGTGGCCAGGGGCCTAGCTCCTGCCTCTGGGGCCTTGGGCAGCCCCAGCCCTCTCAGGGCCTCAGTTTGCCTGTCCAGGGAGCCCTTGGGACAGGGCTGATGGACCAACAGGTTAGATAGACCAAGAGCCTTCAGAGCCCTAAGCAAGGATGATTTACTTAATTCCTGATAAGGATTGCATCCTTATCTTACATCAATTGAATGCAAATCAACCACTTTAATTAAGCTAAATCCTCCCTAGATTGGTGAAGGGAGGTGGAGCCCCCCACGGCGGAAGACGGGGTTGGGGGGAGCCAGGCAAGGATGCACCTGCCCACCCGGCCGCGGCAGCCAGCTGTCTGTGCTGAGCGACGACGGGGTCCCTGCCCAGCCCTGCCTGTGGGCTGTGGTCTTCTGTCTCTCCACCTGCTCTTAGCTTGGGCTTTGAAAACTGTGAACTCTCAGCAGAGCCGCAGGAGCAGGACTGAGTGGCCATCCGCCCACCCAGAGCAGGGCCGCGGGCCTCCCTCTCCCACCACCGCCTTGGGGCCAGCTGAGCAGGAACCTCTGGCTCTGGACAGGGACCAGGTGCCTCTGAGGGCTTGGAGGAGGGGCGTGACTCAGGTGGGCCTGCCTTGAGGCCAGGGTGAGGGGGCCGCATGGCAGCCTCAGCTGGGAGTCTCGCCAGGTGGGGCCAGAAACCAAGATCGGAAAACATGGCTGGTGTGAAGGGCAGCAGGCCCCCAGGGCTGTGGGCTTCCTGGCAGGCTATCTAGGGCTGGCAGGGTCCAGAGACTCAGGCGACCAGCACCAGGCCTCTATCGCCTGGAGCTGCCCTCCTCCTCGCCCTCAGGTGAAGGCTTCTGGAGACTGCAGGCCTGGGGGGTTATGGCAGCACTGAGCAACCACTCACACTTTAGTGAGAACTGGCGCTCTGATCCGGGAAACGCACCATCAGTCTCACGGCAGAAAGGGTATTGCAGGGCCCAGAGGTGGCGGAGGCCCAGAGGCCTCCCACGAGGGCAGAGAATGTCCCTGTCTACCAGACCTGAGACCCGGGACACCCACAGGTACTAGGCGGAGATTCTTGGGCTCATTGAGCCAATCTGACAGCCTCCTCATAAGCCCCCAAGGGAGGGAGACAGGCTTCACCCACTTGGCCCAGTGACTGGGCAAGAACCCCCTCAACTCTCTGCAGGAGAGCATGGGGTCCTCACCCTCTGTGTGTGGCTAACATCCACACCCAGGGCACAGGCCAGGAAGCGGGCAGCCGGTGGGTCCAGAGAACCACACCCGTGTGTGGTCCCAGGATGACTTGTCCGCTGCCCCGCCCCCAGCACCGAGGTTCCCACAGTGTGTAGAGCACTGGCAATGCTGATGGGCTTTCGTTTAACTTTTTCTTTACCACAATCTCTTCGGAAGCTATTAAGTGCAGAAATAGCTGTGAAATGAAGAGAAGCGAAAAGCAAAGGAGAAAAGGAAAGCTACTCCCATTTGAATGCAGAGTTCCAAAGAAAAGTCAGGAGAGATAAGAAAGCCTTCCTCAGTGATCAATGCAAAGAAATAGAGGAAAACAACAGAATGGGAAAGACTAGAAATCTCTTCAAGAAAATTGGAGATACCAAGGGAACATTTCATGCAAAAATGGGCTCAATAAAGGACAGAAATGGTATGGACCTACCTAACAGAAGCAGAAGATATTAAGAATAGGTGGCAAGAATACACAGAAGAACTGTACAAAAAAGATCTTCACGACCCAGATAATCACAATGGTGTGATCACTCACCTAGAGCCAGACATCCTGGAATGTGAAGTCAAGTGGGCCTTAGAAAGCATCACTACGAACTAAGCTAGTGGATGTGATGGAATTCCAGTTGACTATTTCAAATCCTGAAAGATGATGCTTTGAAAGTGCTGCACTCAATATGCCAGCAAATTTGGAAAACTCAGCAGTGGCCACAGGACTGGAAAAGGTCAGTTGTCATTCCAATCCCTAAGAAAGGCAATCCCAAAGAATGCTCAAACTACCGCACAATTACACTCAACTCAGATGCTAGTAAAGTAATGCTCAAATTCTCCAAGCCAGGCTTCAGCAATATGTGAACTGAGAACTTCCAGATGTTCAAGCTGGTTTTAGAAAAGGCAGAGGAGCCAGAGATCAAATTGCCAATATCCACCGGATCATTGAAAAAGCAAGAGAGTTCCAGAAAAACATCTATGTCTTCTTTATTGACTATGCCAAAGCCTTCGACTGTGTGGATCACAATAAACTGTGGAAAATTCTGAAAGAGATGGGAACACCAGACCACCTGACCTTCCTCTTGAGAAACCTGTATGCAGATCAGGAAGCATCAGTTAGAACTGGACACGGAACAACAGACTGGTTCCAAATAGGAAAAGGAGTACTGTATATACAATATACAAATATATATAATATACAAATATATATAATATACAAATATATATATACACACATATATATGTATACACATATATATACATATATACACATACACATATATATACATATATACATACATATATACACACACATATATGTAATATACATATATATACAAAAATAAATATACGCAAATATATATAATATACAAATATATACAATATACTGTATATACAAAAAACAGTCAAGGCTGTATATTGTCACCCTGCTTATTTAACTTATATGCAGAGTACATCATGAGAAACGCTGGCCTGGAGGAAGCACAAGCTGGAATCAAGATTGCTGGGAGAAATATCAATAACCTCAGATATGCAGATGACACCACCCTTACGGCAGAGAATGAAGAGGAACTAAAAAGCCTCCTGATGAAAGTGAAAGAGGAGAGTGAAAAAGTTGGCTTAAAGCTCAACATTTAGAAAACTAAGATCATGGCATCTGGTCCCATCACCTCTTGGGAAATAGACGGCGAAACAGTGGAAACAGTGTCAGACTTTATTTTTTGGGGCTCCAAAATCACTGCAGATGGCGACTGCAGCCATGAAATTAAAAGACCCTTACTCCTTGGAAGGAAAGTTATGACCAACCTAGATAGCATATTAAAAAGCAGAGACATTACTTTGCCAACAAAGGTCTGTCTGGTCAAGGCTATGGTTGTTCCAGTGGTCATGTATGGATATGAGAGTTGGACTGTGAAGAAAGCTGAGAGTCAAAAAATTGATGCTTTTGAACTATGGTGTTGGAGAAGACTCTTGAGAGTCCCTTGGACTGCAAGGAGATCCAACCAGTCCATCCTAAAGGAGATAAGTCCTGGGTGTTCATTGGAAGGACTGATGCTGAAGCTGAAACTCCAATACTTTGGCTACCTCATGCAACGAGTTGACTCATTGGAAAAGACCATGATGCTGGGAGGGATTGGGGGCAGGAGGAGAAGGGGACGACAGAGGATGAGATGGCTGGATGGCATCACCGACTCGATGGGCATGAGTTTGAGTAAACTCTTTGAGTTTGTGATGGACAGGGAGGCCTGGCGTGCTGCAATTCATGGAGTTGCAAAGAGTTGGACACGACTGAGCGACTGAACTAACTGATTCATCATTAAGTAATTATTATCTGCTCGTATATTAAGTTTCTGGTCACCAAGAGTGTCACGAAGATTTAAGATCTTTAATTGTTAATAGTGTTTCCCAAACACAAGCAAGGTTTAATACCCCTCAATATGTTCCCCCCCACCGCCGCCTGGATGAGGCAGGGAGGGCCCCCCACTACATGTGTGTTCTGGGCCCTGGGCATGACCCAACCTTCCCCAGTCCCACTTAGGGCCCCAGAACACTGGGCCAGGAGTGTGACCCTCTCCCAGGGTCCACACCCACCCACATCCACCGACATCTCTGAGGCCCTGGCTCCAAGGTCGACTGGATAGTGGCTGAGCGAGAGCCCTGCTCTCCCCAGGTCAACTCCAGCCCTATGACCAGCAGACCAGGAGGAGCCACGATGGTGGAGGTGGTGATGGTGATGGTGAAGGTAGTGATGATGGAGGTGGTGATGGTGATGGTGGAGGTGATGGTGATGGTGGAGGAGGTAGTGGTGGAGATAGTGATGGAGGAGGTGGTGGTGACGGTCATGGTGCAGGTGAAGGTGGAGGTGGTGGAGGTGATGGTGATGGTGGAGGTGATGATGGAGGTGGTGATGGTGGAGGTGGTGGAGGTGGTGATGGTAATGGTGGAGGTGGTGATGGTGATGGTGATGGTGGAGGCGATGATGGAGGTGGTGATGGTGATGGTGGTGATGCTGATGGTGGAGGTGGAGGTGGTGATGGTGATGACGGAGGTGATGGTGGAGGTGGTGGTGGTGATGGTGGAGGTGATGGTGGTGATGGTGGATGTGGAGGTGGTGATGGTGATGGTGGAGGCGATGATGGAGGTAGTGATGGTGGAGGTGGTGGAGGTGATGGTGATGATAGAGGTGATGGTGGAGGTGATGGTGATGGTAGAGGTGATGATGGAGGTGGTGATGGTAGAGGTGGTGATGGTGATGGTGGAGGTGGTCATGGTGATGGAGGAGGGGACAATGAGGGATGAGGTGGTGAAGGTGGTGGCAATGATAATCGGTCCATGGTGACAGCAGTGATAATGAAGGCGGATTCTCCGGGACGCAAGTTTCCCAGACAAGCGAGGTCTTGCCGCTGTCCTCACCCTAGCCGCTGGCCAGGTCCCTGCCAGTGAGCTGCCCTCGGAGGCAGCAGGAGAGAGAGCCTTGACAAGGCCTGACAGCACAGTGGGATATCCTGAGCTGACAGCGAACATTTAATCTTAGTTAAAAATAAATAAGTTCAATTATTGGAAAGAGAAAATATAGCCTAGTGTTTACTGCAGGTGAAAGGAAGGCAATCACCCTGGGAGAAGTCCACTGCGGGACACTGGGCACCAGCCCCTGCTGTCAGGGGCCCTGCAGGCCGGTGGGGCCACCTCACCTCACGGGCCTAGTGGGAGGGGGCCAGGCCCCCCACCCCCAATCTGGGGCCTCCTTCCACCCCCTCCCACACCCCTGGCTGGGTGAGGTCACCTCCCCAAAACCAGCACCAGGGAGTGCCAAGATTTGGGGGCTGGCAGGGACCCCAGCCCCCACCCCGGGTGGCATGGCTGATGAGCAGCAGAGAGCCCCTGCCCGTGGTAATTAGCGTGAAACGTGCCACCTTCGCCAGGGAGGAAAATCTCATCTTGGAAACACACGTCCAGAGCAGGTTCAATTTCACCCGAGGGGCCATAAAACCCTTTTCCAATCACCTGGAGCCGTGGGCTGCCAGCGCCATTAATCCTGAGGATGTTATTTAAAGCCGAGACGTCACTCGGGAAGAATCAGGCCCAAGCCCCACAAGGAGCCCTTTCAGTTCCCAAAGGGGCCCTGGAAGCCAGACACGGCCGCCCGGGCTCTGGGGGGGCCAGGGGCATCCTCAGCTGCCCTGGGTTCTCCCCAGTCGCCGCCAGGCTGGCAGGGCCCCACACAGGTCCACCGTAGGTGCAGTTCCGCCCGACCCGCCCCCCCAGACTTCCATCATCCCACAGACTCTCTTTAAAAGTTGTTTCCTTGATTACCAAGGGTAACAATGAAAACATGTAATTGAATCTCCAAGAAATTACCATTTTTATAACTTGCGCCCAGTTCCTGGGGTAAATGAACGGCTCTCTGCACACGGCAGGGGCCCCACGGCGCCTCCGCCAGGGGTTAGCCTACCCCCTGTCACTGACACAGGGCCCACGCTGTCTCCCGGTGGGAGTGTGGGGGGCTCCCCTGCTGGAAAGCCGTCAGTGGTTGGAGGGAGCAGGGTCAGGGTGGGTCAGGGAGGGCCCCAGAGAGCAGGCCTGGCCAGGGGGAATGGGGGCTCCCCACCTGCTCCCTCCTGCTGACCACCTGCCCCCAGGAGCCAACTGCCCAGCAGGCCAGGTTGGGCACCTGAGGGCCCTGGGGCATCTCAGGCTGGTGCCAGCAGGGAGGCTGGAGTGGTGACCAGTGTTGGAATGGTTGTAAGCTGGTGGGCTGCTGGGTCTCGTGGGTAAGGTAAGTGCCTCTTGTGGCTGCATGGTTGCTGGGTGGGTGGCCGGATGGCTGGGTGGGTGGCTGGGTAGCTGGGTGGCTGGCTGGCTGGGTGGGTGGCTGGGTAGCTGGGTAGATAGCTGAGTGGCTGGGTAGGTGACTGGGTGGGTGCCTGGCTGGGTGGGTGGCTAGCTGGGTGGGTGGCTGGGTAGGTGGGTGGGTGGCTGGCTGGCTGGCTGGCTGAGTGTTGGTTCCTGCTCCCTGGGGAGGGGAACGCCCCCAGATCAGCGCGGGAGCCTCAGCCGTCCCCAGCCTGCAGCCACCCTGGGAGCCCCGCCCAGGCCAGGCCCACTTCCCTGACTTCTGAGGCCCACCCAGAGCCACGATGGTCCACTTCACCCCCCACGAGCGATCGGTCCTGCACGCCAAAACCCCACCTCACCAGGACACAGCCTGGCTCCACAGAGCAAGGGCTGTGCCCCCAGGGCTGAGAGGTGGAGGCCTTGGGGCCCAGTCCCATGTCCAGAGAGCCTGCCCCGAGCAGCCCCAGGCTCCGTGCCCAGCACACACCCCAACACCGGATGTGTCTGCCTGACAGGATCTAAGAAGGATGAGGCCAGGCATGGGGGGTACAGGTGGTTCCAGGCTTGTTTCTGTGGCAGCACCGCCAAAACGGAGGCTCTGCCCACGGCCTGGCCAGCCCCCACCCCAGGCCCAGGGCGGCGGGCACTCGGCACGGAGCACCAGCGGCCCCCACCCCCTCAGGGGCTCCTGGCCGCCCGCACAGCCTCCCAGGCACCTTGGAGACCCTGCAGGTGACCGCCTCCTGCCCCACCCTGGCCCACAGGGAGTCCTGGACACCGGCCTGCCCCGCCTCAAGACAGGCTCTCACCTCCCAGCGCCTGGGCCTCACAGGCTGGAACTGGGGCCCCCGCCAGCTGTGTGCCCACTGACAATCGGGCAGCCTGGGGCCAGCCTGGGGCCACTGGAGGGTCCACACCGGGGAGCCCCACCCCGGGCATCCACACCCAGGGCAGGGAGCAGACAAGGGGCTGAAGGAGAGGGGGTGAGCCCCAGGGTGAACCCCAGGGAGGCACTGGCAGGACGCAGTCAGACCCCCACAGGAGCACAGGTCGGGCTGTGGACGGCTTTCTACCCCACACTGGCAGATGGGGATCACCCGCCAGGCCTCAGGGTCCCGGAGCCTGCAGCCCTTCTGTGGGCTTGTGTGGCCATCTGGTGGTAGATTCTGGGACCTACGCCTGGCCGGCCTGGAGAGGATGAACCATCCTTCAGTGCCAAGGAGCCGCGGCCACGTGGTCTCCGCCCCCTACCTGACTCCGGGTCTCACTCACCCTACCACGTTCACTCCCCAGGGGCAGGGATGGGCACACAAGCCGCCCCCTGCTCCCAGTGAGCGCGGGCCAGGGGCAGGGTATAGAGCAGGGTGCCCGTGCGTCCTGCACTCTGGCCCCAGGAAGGGTCTTGGGAGGTGACCCCAGCCTTGGCTGGCTGGGCTGGCTTCCCGGGCTCACTGTGGGCTGGCTCACTGTGGGCACAGGTGAGCCCAGATGGCAGGGACCCTCTCAGGGGTCTCTGGGCAGGTTCCCTCCACCCGCCCTGGGTGGGGCCTCAGCACAGCCGCCCCCCAGCCTGCAGCCCTCGGCACCCTGCTGACTGTGCCCCGCGGCGAGGATTTTCCTTGACACTTGTATTCTCTCTTCTGATTCTTAAACAAAAAATGTGTGCAGCGGCTGTCTAGAGGGGCTCTGAGGGAGGGAAGAGGAGTGGGCTGCCCAGCGCGTGCCCGGGGAGCCTCTCAGTCACCCAGGGTGGGCAGGCATACCCCCCAGCCAGCCTCTGAGACGGACCCGCTGTGGGAGGACCCCACGGGCGCCTGCTCACCCTTCAGCTGCGCCCCTGTCCCAGGGCCCAGCCCGGCCTGCTCCCCGTCCTTCAGGCCAGGGTGGGGCAGGGGCACCCAGCAGGCAGCGGCTGGTGTCCACTCCCCTGCAGCGCGCCAGCCCTGGTCTGGGCCGGTCAGCCCCCAGGCTCCCCCCCACTCTGTCACTCCCAGTGGACCTGTCCTCCTGGCTACGGGTCTGGCCATGCCCTTGCACCCCAGGAGGGTACCAGACCAGCCTTGGCGCCCACGAGGCCCAGCTTTGGGCTAGCGGTGTCTGTCACAGACTCGGACCCCCCAGGCCCTGGGAGGACAGGATGCCCCAGGAGGAACCTGAAGGCCCAGAGGCGGGGAGTCCCCAGCCTGGGGTGGCCCCAGGAAGCCTGCAGGCCTGAGGGTCTGAGGAGGGGCGGGTCCGTGTCAGGGGCCTGCCCTGGGGGTGAGGAGAGGGGGCTGCCCCCAAAGGCTGTGACTGGCCCAGGGGCCCCGAGCTCCACCTTCCCAGGCCTGTTGACCCACTTGGGAAGCACACCTGGGGCCCTGAGCACTGAGGCCGGGCAGGAGGTGTGCAGCCTCCAGGCCTCTCCCTCACGGCCCCGCCCTGCTCACAACGCCAGGCTCCCTGAGGCCCCTGGGCATCACGGCACCTTGGGCAGGGAGCAGCTGCCATGGCAACTGGCATCCAGGGAGGCACGCTGCCTGGTAACAAGGGCCGTGGCTCCCCGCGATGCTCAAGCCAACCCAGCTTCCTGCTGTGGCACAGAACTCGGCCACAGGGACTCACCCCCAGCCCCTCGTGAGTCTCCTGGGGCCTGGACTCGATTCAGGTGCGTGGGGGCACCCCCACACTAGTGAGATTTGCAGGGCGCTCTGCCATGGGCATGTGTGTGTGCGCACACGTGTGCTCGGTCATGTCCAACTCTGCAACCCCATGGCCTGTCTGTGGAAATGCCATCACAGCTGGGGCTCCCTCTGAGAGCCCCCCCCGCCGGCCCGGGCCACGCCCAAGCTCAGGGCTGTGCTGCAAGGACCACAGGGATGGGGCGAGGAAAGTTTCAGGGTGTGGGGTCTCCGGGGCTGGGTTCCAAGCCACCAGCAATCTTCCTAGGCGGTGCACCACGGGGCTCAGGCTGTGTCCAGGAGCGGGTTCCAGGCGGCTGGGGGAGGCTCCTGTGTCATCGGGCGTCCCAGGCACCCCCTCCTGCAGACCCACCGGGGTGCCCGGGTAAGACTCGAGGACTCTGCCAACAGTTCCCGGGGTGTCTTTGCTCTTAGCACAGAAGCCCCCGTCTCCATGAGGAGCTCCTCTCCCCCCATTGAACTTCCCAAGCACCTGCTGGCTCCTGACGGGACGGTGCCCCTGCCCCACCCCCGGGGGTGCCATCTTCTCCAGCAGGGAGTGGGCTCAGGAGGCGTTCAGGAGGCCGTGGGGGCCTGAGTTGGGTTCCAGGCCCGTCTTTCCCAGCCCCTCCCAGCAGAGCCTGTTGCTAGTGCCCAGATGCACCCCCAGAAACATAGAGCAGCCTCCGGGGGCCAGGCCAGCGTGCTCAGCTGGGCACAGGCTGTGGCCGGTGCATGTCCCTTCTCTGTGGGTATCCTGCATTCAGTGGGGGAGCCAGACCACCAGCAGATGAGGGGTATTGACGGACTTCTACAGTTGGGAAGAGGGGGCTGACTGTACCTGGTTGTGGACGAGGCAGGGCTGCTGACCCGGGCTGGCTAGGGGGCGGCTTGGGGGGCCACCCAGCACGTGCGAGGGTCAGCAGGTGGCAGGGGACCCACAGACAACTCCCCGGGCTGCCCTGCTCCAGACATCTGCCCAGAGGACTCCCCGGCTGCTAATGGGGAGTAGCAAAGCCCTTAGCTATTCCTGGCAGGAAGGCCTTCCAAAGAGAAGATCCCCAAGGAGAAGCAGCAGGAAGTGAAAGCTCCCCTCCCCCCCACCCAATCCACTTTGTCCCTAAAGGAGAACGGGACAGAGCTCTGAGAAAAGAATAGGGAGAGGCAGAGAGCAACGGAGAAGTCCTGAAACGTTACAGCAGGGTCTCACACAGGGAAGGGCCTGAGCTACCGGCCCAGCCTCACAGGCAAGCAGCCTGAGGTCAGAGTGAGCAGCCAGCTGATCCTCAAGGGTCTCCCGATCTAGCTCCCCACGCCAGAGGCTAAAGCAAACACCCATCAGCCAGGCCTGGTACACTTGGCTGGCCTCACCGGGTGGGTCTCTGTGGTCTCGCTGAGCTTGTCAACCCCCTCCCAGGAGCTGGGGACCCGCCGGGATGACCAGAGCCCCGCCATCCCCGTGACCTGGAATCCGAGAGCAAGGTCACAGAGAATCCACGTAGCAGCGAGAAAGTCACCACCCGACACACAAGAGTTGTTCAGACCTCCTGGTAAGAGCCCACAGGCCCAAGCAGGCCCCTGGGCTAGCCCAGAGCCCAGGGTCACATTGCCGAGGGTCAAGGACACAGGGACAGCCAGGATCTGCAGCTGTGTCCCCCACACGGGCACTCAGGTTTCCACCAACCCTCTTTTCTGAGAAAGCTGCTTGAGGCTGTGCTTCTGTGAAACAAGGGAGGGAACTGAAAGAGAGTGGGCTGTGAGTTGGGGGCTCCAGGAGTGGGGGGCACTGTGGAGGGTGGGGGGTTGCAGTGGGACAGAGTGGGACATGGCATGAGGCTATTAATAGGGGAGGGGAACCCGGGGGGGGGGGCAGAGGATGGGGCGCTGGATCTGGCTGGCACTCTGCAGTCCCTGAAAAGACCTCTGAAGTGGCGAAAAGCAGGCTGGACTCTGGTCCAGCCACTGAACAGGCCTTGGCCTCGAGTGAGTGACTCAACCTTGGATAACAGTCCTTGTGGGACCACTGAATGTTAAATAAATGACTTAAAAAAAAATTGGGGATTCACAGGTGAAAAGGTCAGGCTGTGGGATGATCTCTTCTGGGTGGAGAGAGGCATGGCCACCGCCTCCAGGAAGGCCTCAGCCTTGGGGCTCTCGGGTGGGGCAGGGCCACATTGGGCACCTGCTTCTGTTTGACTTTGCTTTTAGCTCACGTCTACAGGACCTGCTGTACAGTTTAAGATAGTAGCTGATGGGGCGTGGTGGGAGGGGCCCAGTCAGCCCCACTCTGGCCACCACCCCAGCCCATTATGACCTCCCTGGTCCTGCCCAGGCCTTTGTGACAGTTGCCCCTGAGGTGCCTATGAGCCATGACACCCAGAGCTCCCTTAGTAAGAGGGTGGCAGGACAGGCCAGGCCAAAGCCTGGACCTGGGGTCAGGAAGGGGTCACAGGGAGGAATGGAGGGGCCGAAAACCCTGGGACCCTGCGGCCACACCCACCCCCAGTGCCCCCAGCCCCCAGCTCCGAGCAGCCACGGGGGGTGCCTGGACCCGCCCTGCCCAGTGTTCGCCAGGTGGCCCTGCATGGTGCCTCTCAGCCCCACCCACTCGATGGAGACTGCCAGGCCTTTCTCAGCCCTGGGGACAGGGAGTGGGGGACCCAGGGTTGGAGGCGAGGTACCCGGGAACTTCATCACAAGTGAGGACGGCGAGCTGCAGCGACAGAGGCCGCGAGACCCAGCAAGGATGAGACAAGGACAGACGGACGCCAGGCTGGGGTGGGGCTGGGCCCTGCACTCCAGCCGCGAGCGAGAGCAGAGGGCTTCCCGGCATGCGGCAGGGCCCAGCTCCGGGCCCCGGCCCTGCCCATGCCCACCCCTGATCCCGGGCACAGGGGCCTCAGCCTCGCCCAGGGCAGACCCCCCCCAGCTCCAGGGCATTCCCCTGGGGCCTGCAGAGCAGTCCTTCCTCCAGCTGGAGCAGGAGAACCAGAGTCTGGTGAGCACCAGGCCCCAGCCCCGCCAGACCCCATGCCCTGCCAGACCCCACACCCCACACCCGGGCCCCGCCAGACCCCACACCTCAGCCCCATCAGACCCCCAGCACAGCCGGGACCTGCCAGAACCCATGCCCCGGACCCCACGCCCCAGCCCTGCCAGACCTCACGCCCCACACCCAGGCCCCACCAGACCCCACGTCCCGGCCCCACCAGGCCCACGCCCTCTCCCCAGCGCCGCCCCAGACACAGCTGTCCCCATCTCCCCATCTCTGTGCCCCACCCCAGAAGAGGCAGAACCAGGATCTGCGGGAGCAGCTGGGGGCCCTCCTGGGGCCGGGGCAGCAGTTCCTGCCCTTGTGCCCAGAGCACTCGAGCTGTACGGCCCTGGCCTGGGTGAGTGCGGGGCGGGGCACGGCCCTGGCAGGACCGCGGGTGGCTCTGCGGAGCGCCCTGTGGCTCCATGCGCTCCCCCCCCACCCCACTCCCAAGCAGTCCATGACCGCGGACGCTGCCGATGGCCTTGGGGCTGAGCCAGGGGCTCCTCCGCAGCCCCCTGAGCAGGCCTGCGCCCGGCCCCTGGAGGACAGGGCCCCTCTGCAGCTGCTGCGGCAGGAGCTGTGCCGGGGCGAGGAGTCCTTCGTGCAGCAGTCCCAGGTGGGCCGGGGGTCCGGGGAGGGGAGGGGACGGGCGGTGGAGGGAGCGAGAAGTCAGTGCTGCAGCCCCAGGTGGGGCCGGGGGCGGGGCCTGAGTGGGGCCGAGGTGGGGAGGGGCGGGGCCGGGGCGAGGGGAGGAGTCCGTGCCGCAGTCCCTGGAGGGTCCGGGGGGTGGGGCAGAGATAGGGAGGGGCGGGGCCAGGACGGGGAGGGGCGGGGGCGGGGCGGGGGGAGGAGCAAGTGCCGCAATCCCTGGGGGTCCGGGGGCGGGGCCGGGATGGGGAGGGGAGGGGCCGGGGCGGGGCTGGGATGGGGCGGGGCCAGACAGTCGTTCCCGCCGCAGTCCCAGGTGGTCCAGGGGGCGTGTTCGGGAGGGGCGGGTCCGGGGACGGGCGGGGCGGGGGAGGGGTCC
This sequence comes from Cervus elaphus, assembly GCF_910594005.1. Taxonomy (NCBI): domain Eukaryota; kingdom Metazoa; phylum Chordata; class Mammalia; order Artiodactyla; family Cervidae; genus Cervus; species Cervus elaphus. The sequence continues at coordinate 213,408 of NC_057819.1, forward strand.
GTGCCGTAGTCCCTGGTGGGCCCAGGGGCGGGGTGGGGCGCGGTGGAGCGGGAGCCGACTACCCTCCAGCCCTGCCTCGGCCCACACTGCGCCCCCTCCCCAGAACGAGCTGCAGCAGATCCGACTGTCCTTTGAGAGGAAGAAAATGGCTATCACCGAGGTGCCACCTGCAGGGGTGGGTGGGGGCGCCGGGCGGGGGCTCCACCTGTGGAGAGGGGCGTCCAGCACGGGTCCTGCTCTATCCTGAGGGCGTGACCCAGCCTCGCCCCTCCCACCAGGTGTGGGACGGCGTGGCTGAAGTACACATGGCCCTGAACAACCAGGCCACCGGGCTCCTGGTAGGTCCCCAGAGGCTTAACGCCAGAGGATGAACGGGCGGGGACAGGGCGGGCGAGCAGGACCCCCACTTTACCCTCTCTGGCCCCCAGAACCTCAAGAAGGACATCAGGGGCGTGCTGGACCAGATGGAGGACATCCAGCTGGAGATCCTGGGGTGATGGGGCTGGAGGCCCAGGGGCGGGGGCTGGCTGAGCTGCGACAGTGTCTGGGTCAGGGTGCGGTGGACCCGTCCCTGACCGGTCCCCAGTTCCCCAGCGCCAGGGCAGTGGTGTGGGCTGAGGACGGGGTATACCTATGGTGCTGACTGCAGCACTCCCGCCCTCCCAGGGAACGGGCCCAGTGTCGCACCCAAGCCAGGAAAGACCAGAAGATGGCATGCAGAGGGGTAAGCCCCCACTCCCCCCCAACCGTCCCAGAAGGCAGCGGGGGAGGAGCTGGGTGAGTAGGCCTGCCCTGACCTCACCGGCTCGGCCCCTCCTCCGCAGAAGGCACGGCCGCAGCTGGGATGCTCCGAGGGCCTCAGAGGCCAGCTCTGGTAGGTGGCCCAGCCGGCGCAGGGACCGAGCCCAGTGCCCAGGGCCCATCCCCGGGCGCCCCGCCCCCTGACCACCGCCGCCCGCAGGCTGCTGGCCCTGAGGCTGCTGCTGGGGGCCCTGCTGGCCTGCACCGCCGCCTACGTGTACGTGGTCGACCCCGCGCCCTTCGAGGGGCTGGTGCCGCCCCTGCTGAGCCGCGCCGCCGTCTGGAAGCTGCGGGCCCTGCTGGGCCCGTTCCTGCGCCTCGAGGTGGACGGCTTCCTGCCCTTCTAGGCCGGAGGCCCAGCGGCCCCAGCGAGGAGGAAGCCAGCAGGCCGGCGCGGCCCCCGGGGCCCAGCGGCCGCGCCGGCCCCCGCCCACGGCACTGCGGCGCACCGTCCCCGCCCGGAAGCTTGGAGAAGGGAGGGGGCGGGGGCTGTCCTGAGGGCTGGGCCTGTGGCCGGACATATAGTCGTGACTCTCCGCCCGTGTGCTTGTTTCCATGGATACCGGGGCGGGCGCTGGAGGCTGTGAAGCCTTCCCGGGCTGATCTCGCAGCGAGGGTCCCCGGGGTGGCGCCCCTGTCTGGCACCCCTCACCCACCTGCTGCGGGGGCAGCCTCTCCGCAGCCTCCTTGCCACCAGGAAGGGGGAGGGAGCCCCAATGAAAGAGCTCCTCAGGCCTCATCCCCGGGTGGGCGGACCTTGGGGAGCAGGTTCTCTGCCCCACAGGTGCTGCTGAGCCCAAACACAACCCGCGTCCCTGTCTGGCTTGCCACCCACCTCCCACACCTGCCCAGCCACCACCCAGCCCCCTCCCTCCCTTCCCCCGCCCCGGCCGTTCCTGTTTACCTTCCCAACCCAGGGTCCCTGTCCAGTCCAGGCTTGAAGGACAGGGGGACCATGGTGGTGGACAGAGCCATGGAGGTAAAACACCAAAGATTTTATTTACTGCATTAAACTGGGGTGAGGGAATACCTTTTAGAACAATAGAGACCAGATTTGTGGCTGCTCGTCCCCAAGTGGGAGAAACAGAGCTCTCTGCTGGCAAGGGGGGGCGGGTGCCAGCCAGGGCCCTGCCCCGCCTCTGAGGGCATGGGGGGGGGTGCCCAGCTGGCTAGGGGCTGCAGGGCTGGGGGCGGCGGGGCCCTCTGAGCGCCCCAGGTGTGCAGAGGAGGGAAGACCATCGGGGCAGGGCTGGTGGGCTGGGGTCTCCTCTGGCTGGCTGCTGCAGGAGCTTAAGGCATCCGTTCATGTGCAGGGTGCAGGGGGAGGGGGCAGTGCAGAGACCTGCAGGGGCCGCCTGAGACCCCGGCCCAGCCCGGCCCAGCCCACAGAGGCCGGGCTCCCTGGGAAGGAAGGGACGCGTAAAGTGCTTGGTCAGGCAGGGGGTCGGGTGCAGGGGCAGCAAAAGCCCAGAAGGCTGTGGTGGCCCCAGCAGCTCTGGGGCCCCCGCCCGGGGGGTCTGACCCTCTGCAGCAGGCGGGGGCCTCCTGAGCCGGGAGGGCGCAGGGTCACGGGCCCTGGCAGGCTAGGGGTCAAGTCAAGCTGTGGCTGGTGGAACAGAGGCCCCCGGGGCCCCTAGGGTCCACGGCAGCCCAGCCCTCTGGGGCCCCAGAGTGGCCTACTTGCTGTCCCGCTCAGGCCCCGAGAGGCTGGGGAAGAGGCTGGAGGCAGCCAAGTGCAGCCGGCACACGGCCCCCTGGGGGGGCGCCCCTGGGGCTGGGCTCCAGGGGGCCCGCAGCGGCGGGTGGTCCTCTGGGAGGCCGAAGTGGCACAGGTGTAGGCTGGGGGGCGCCCAGGGCTGGCCGCGCCGCCCCCATCCACGGCTGCAGGTGCCGATCCAGCCCCTGCAGGTCGCAGCGTCCAGTGAGAGAAAAGCAGAAAGGCGGAGGTCAGCGGGCCAGGCCCTGCCCCGGGCCTCCAGTCCCCGAAAGGCCGCAGATTCCCCCCACCCCGCCCACCATGCATCTGAGGAGGGGCGCGGGGACTGGTCCAGCTGCCCGACATCCCAGCCCGCGGGCACCCGCTGCTCGGGGGCCCCGGGGTGGCTCAGCCCAGCCCCCTGACACCCTGTTACTGCCGGGGTGACACAGACACGGGGGGGCCACACACCCCTGCCCGGCTTCCAGCCTGGCACCGGTCCAGGAGTGCCCACACAGAGCAGACAGGCTGCCACCCCCTCTCCCACAGCCTGAGCACCTTTGCCCCACCCGGAACCCTGGTCTTGCTCAAGGAAAGGACCCAAGTGACTCTTTTTCTTTTTTTAATAAAATTATAGATATATAGATGTAGATATAAAAACATAGAACAGACAACAATGCAAGCGGACGCTGCCGTGTGCTTACTCTCGGGTCCCTGGCACCAGACGAAACTCCGAGCCCTCCCGATGTGCTTCCCACGTGGGCCCCAGGCTCCAGCGGGGCCTGGGCTTTGCGTGCCTTGGGTGGGGGTCTCCAGTTTGCAGGGAGGGGGCACGGGGTGGCCTGGGCCCCGAGGGGTGGTGTCAGGCCTCCTGTCTGCTACCCCAGACCCCGTCGCCTCCCACAAGAGCATAAAGCAGAGGTTAAGGCTTCAATTAAAGCGCGTTTCCAGGCGGGACGGGGGAGGGGGACGGCAGGGGCCCGAGCGTTGACACGTGGGACACGGCATGGCAGCTCAGAGCACAGACGTGGGGACGCGCCCACCAGCGGGGGCGAGACGAGACACACGGAGCCAGGACCCCACCCACAGCTGGCTGTCTGTCCGTCTGTCCATTTGTCCACCTGTCCATCAGAATAGCTGGGTGCCTGTGGGCTGGGCCCGTGCTCCCTGCGGGAGAACTGGCCGTGCCAAGCTACAAGCTTGCAGCAGGTCCCTGAAAGGCAAGGGGTCGGGGCAGCCGGGTGGCAGGGCCCTTGGCCAGGGGCTCAGGCCTCTCTGTCCGTCTCTGGGCCATGGGGACCCGCGCGGAAGGGAAGCGGTTAGGGCCGGACGGGTGACAACCTCAGGGGCACAGGAGCGCTCTGTGCCCCTCGCCGCCCCAGCTCACGGGAGCAGGACCACCACCACGCAGGCCTGCAGCCCCGCGGCGCCTGGTGAGCAGGTGCGGACGGGCGGCCGAGGACGAGGGACGGGCCGCAGAGGCGTGGCTTTCCTCGCTGAGGCGTCTGCGCCAGGCCTGGGCCTCCTCTCCAGGGGCAGAGAAGCCAGGAGGGGTGGCCGCGGGGGGTCGTGGTTCCCATGGCGCTCGGCGACGGGGGGGCAGTCGGTCCTCACACCGAGATCTCGTATGTGGTCCCACCCACGCCGGACACCTTCTTAACCAGCGTGTGCCGGGCGGGGCTGGCGGAGGGCCCCGGGGGGCCGGGGGCCGGCCCCAAGCGGGTCAGACCCGGGGACTGCCCATTAAGCTTACTTGGGGGGGTCTTCAGCTGAGGGTGGTCCCTGCATCGAAACAAGCAGACACGCGCACACGGTGAACAAGGGAACACGGCAGAACACAGCCAGCAGAGGCAATGGACAGAGGACACAGACAGACGGAGCCCTGGGCCGCCCCTGCCCTGAGCCTGGACAGTCCCACGTGGAAATGGGGGTCAGGGGGTAGAGGACAGACATCTGTCGGAACAGCCACCCTCCCTTCCCAGGCCGCTCAGCACAGACCAAGAGCACAGGGAGGCCAGGTGGACCCTGGCCAGTTTATCTATGTCCTGGAACCCTGAGCTGAGGAGCCTGCAGTGACCCTGTGGTGACCCTCTGACCTCCTCCTCGCTCCCTCCGAGGAAAGCAAGGGGCTGTCCTTCGGCCCTGCAGCCGCTGGGCACTGACCAATAGTGTGGACCTTGCCACCTGCTGGGCCTGTCACCCAGCCTCCGCCCCAAGCCCAAGCCTCCCTTTGCCCGTCTCTGAGCAGGGAAACCCCCCAAAGGCCAGGACCGTGGTGCCCAGAGTGCACGTCTTGCTGTGGGATGACGTCCCCCTGACTTGGCCTTCTGAACATGGACAGATGACCATCTCTAGAAGGACCTGGGATGCCCCACTCACTGGGTCTGTCAGCCCGGGAAGAGTGCAGGCTTGGCTCAAGGTACAAAATCGCCTGCACCCCCCCAGGGTGTCCAGGGCATCCTTGGAGCCGGCGACCCTGACGCTGGCCAGCAGGAGCCTCCAGGCTGGGTGAGGCCCACCCCTCAGGGTAGCCTCAGGCCTCCTGGGCAGCCCCCCAGCCAAGAGCCCCGCAGACCCGTACCCTGTGTCCGGTGGCCGGCCACACCCCCAGCACCCACCTCTGCACAGCCAGCGAGGGCGGTGGTTCCGGGAGGTCTGCGTGGATGAAGGCGACGGCCTTGGGGCCAGCATAGGAGGGCGAGCAGGGGGTGCCAGGTGGGGATGGGGGCACCTGGTGCGCTGGCGACCTGTGTGGGCCACTGGCGGGCCGGGCCCCTGGGCCGCCGCTACTGGCCAAGTCTGCCTGCAGGGAGGAGGAGGAGGTCCGTGGTGCCCGGCTCACCGCACTGGACAGCGAGGACAGTGATGTCTGCAGCGCAGGGTTGCGGGCGCCCCCAAAGCCGGGCCCGGCCACCAGGTCATCCCGGGAGCCGCAGCGCAGCCCGGGGCCGCGGGGGCCCTCGGACAGCACGCCGGCCTGCTGCAGGCTGTAGGAGCTGGGTGTGTCATAGACACCCGAGTCGCCAAAGAGCGAGTCGGCCTGAGAACGCAGCAGCCGCTCCCGCTCCTCCCTGTCCTTGCGCTCCTGGATGGAGGCCATGATGGTCCGGGACAGGTTGTCATAGCGCACTGGCGAGGGCTCCCGCGGCCTCGGGCCCAGCACCGGGCTGAAGCTGCGGGGCGGCGGCCGTGGCGGGTCACCTGGCACCCCCGCGTGCAGGTAGGGTGAGCGGTAGCCAGGGGCGCCGGCTGTGGGATGGGCCGGGCAGGCGTGGCCCCCGGGGGAGCCGGGGTTCAGCAGGCTATCGTAGGACAGGCTGCCGTTGCGGTTGGGCAGCGCGTGGGGGGCAAAGAGGCTGCGGTGGGGCGTGGGGGGCCCACCCTCAGAGCGCAGGGGCTGCAGGGCCACGTGGTCCCCGCCCCGCCGACTGGCCGCCTTGAGGCTCAGGGAGCGCAGGGCGCCTGAGAAGGTGTCGGCCGCGCTGAGGGGCGGGTAGTCGGGCAGGTCCAGGCTGGGCTCCGATGCAAAGTCCAGGCTGTGGATGCTGTCCTCCCCCAGTGTCAGGGAGTCGGTGCCCGTGACCTGCAGGGAGAGAAGGCACATCCACTCTGCCACTCAAGTGGCGGCAGGTGCAGCAACAAGCTGCTCCCAGAAGCCCTCGGTCCCCTCGCCCCAGGAGAAAAGGGGCCCAGGGTGGGCACGGCAGTGTGGGTGGCCTCAGGGCACATGGACAACCAGCCAGACCCTCCATGGGATCCAGGACAGACCCAGGAAGGAGACGACCATTCCAAGAAGGGCCACCGGACCCTGGCCAGGCAGGCCATCAGTCCTGAGGGAGCTCCCTGGGGCTCCGGGCGTGCTGGCCCACCACAGGCCTGCCCTCCAGTGGCCATGAAAGAACCATGCAGCCCAGGGACCTCAAGGCTCTTGGTCTCTGCTCACGCGCCCACTGCTCCACGTGAATGCAGAGAATAAATGTGCTTCCTCAAACAATCTCAAATTCCTCTGAAGCCTTCGTGGGGGCCCTGAAGGCCTCAGGCGGTGACTAACGTGGAATTCCAGGCGCCCCGCACACAGTGCTGCCGGGGGCAGCGCCCACTGTGGCCGGGGGAACACCGCCGAGCCAGCAGGCAGGCAGGCCAAGGGCCAAAAGAACCAGGACACCCTGCCCCAGCTGGCACGCTCACACCTCTGTGACCCAGGAGGGGTCTTCAGGAGTGCCGCCTGGGGGCGGGGCCTCCTCGGGTAGGAGTTCCTGGGGCGGGGCCTCCAGGGAGTGATCTTCGAAGAAGTCTGGAGGCGGGACCCTGGAGCTTCCCAGACCGGGCCTCCTGGGGCGGGGCCTCCAGGGGAGGGGCCTCCTCAGGTAGGAACTCCTGGGGCGGGGCCTCCTGGGCGGGGCCTCCTGGGATAGGAACTCCTGGGGGCGGGGCCTCCTCAGGTAGGGCCTCCTGGGATAGGAACTCCTGGGGGCGGGGCCTGCTCAGGTAGGACCTCCAGGGGCGGGGCCTCCTGGGATAGGAACTCCTGGGGGCGGGGCCTGCTCAGGTAGGACCTCCAGGGGTGGGGCCTCCTGGGATAGGAACTCCTGGGGGCGGGGCCTCCTCAGGTAGGACCTCCAGGGGCGGGGCCTCCTGGGATAGGAACTCCTGGGGGCGGGGCCTCCTCAGGTAGGACCTCCAGGGGCGGGGCCTCCTGGGATAGGAACTCCTGGGGGCGGGGCCTCATCAGGTAGGACCTCCAGGGGCGGGGCCTCCTGGGCGGGGCCTCCCGGGCAGAGCCTCACCTGCTCAGCCGGCCCGCAGAATGGCGCCTTGGGACCCGTGGGAAAGGCGGGCCGGAACTTGTACATGGCAGGTGTCGGGGGACTGGTCCTCTGCGCCGACAGGGCGCTCTCTGGAGGAGACGGGCCGCGGTCAGGCTGGGATCGCTCGGCGCCCCTGCCTCCCCTCGGGCGCTCCCACCTCACCAGCACTGCCCGGGCGCGGGGTCTGCAGGTCGCTGCCAAACGTGCCGGCCTCCACCTTAGGGGGCAGTGGTGGCCCCAGGTCCAGGGGCTTCTCATCCAGCCGGTCCAGGCTGCCCTTGGACTGGAAGGGGATATGGTCAGTGGTGTGCAGGGTACAGTCCAGGGGCAGGGCTTTATCGGGGACTCCATCCTGGAGCCAAGGACCCCGACGGTTCCTTTGTTCGCCTCGGTCCTCTTCCTTCTACTTCGTGGTCCCGCCAACCTGATGGCTTCCCGCCGCTCCCCATCCCACGCCCACCCCTGGGCACCCACCTTGCTGCGGCCCAGGCCAGCCTTCAGCCCATTGTCACTAAGCTTGACCTTGAGCGGTGGCGCTCGCTCCAGGAGCTCCGGCCGAAGGAAGGGCGGCTTCAGGCGAGCAGCCAGCGGCAGCCGGGGCGGCTCCACCACATACCTGCGCCAGGGCAGAGAATCAGTGGCCAGGGCGGCCCCGCTTGAATGCGCGCCGAGGGGAGGGCCCGCCAGGCCAGAGCAGACTGGACGGGCTGAGAGCCTCACCGGGGCGCCAGGGGGCTGCACAGCACATGCTCCACGTTCCCGTAGCAGCCGCGGGTGAAGGGGTTCACGCCCCCACGGAACTTCCCTGTCACCTGTGGATACGGAACCCCTCAGCCGGCCTGGCCACCCAGGGTCCAGCCAAGGAGGGGAGGATGACACGCAGGGACAGCAGGGTTCCTCAAAGGTCAGTTGGGCAGCGTCAGCCCAGGGGTGTCCCCCACCTAGGTCACCAGGACCTGCCCCTGCATGCAGTGGAACTTCTAGGTTCTGATTCACTGGTGGCCGCAGTGGCCACCGATGGGGGTGTGGAGGGGGACAGGGCAGGCGAGACCCTGCATGCCAAATCCCACTGGGGGCTCCAGGGCCAGAGCCCTACGTGCCAAACCCCACTGGGGGCTCCAGGGCCCAGAGCCTCCCCCAGCACTGCTGCGCATCAGCCAAGGGCCCCCAGGCCCCTGCTCTGACCACACTCCCGCACGTCATGTATGGCCCTGCTCCTTGCTCAGCCAGTCAGGGACCCGCCCACGCCCATCCTCATCAAGAATGCACGCCCTGCCACCCAGGTCTGCACCTGCTCATTGGTGGTGCGGCCCCGAGTGACCAGCACCACGTGGAAGCCCGTGAGGCCGACGACGGGGATGAAGAAGAGGCCAGCCACACACATGACGGCCATGCTGGCCCGTTAAGGCCAACGGCCGAGGGCGAGGACGAGCAGCTGCCTGTGGACAGACGGCCCAGGCCCTCCCCACCACCCACTCAGGGAAGGCGACCCACTCCCCTGGGGCTTCCGGGCTCCGCCCCAGCCCTCCAGGCCTCGACTTCCCCGTGAGATGTGTCCCCAGTCCACACTGCCTTTGTGGTCAGGCCAAGGATACGTGATGGTGGTGTGGGCGGCGCCCAGCCCCTCCGCGTGGTTCAGCACGTAGACCAGCCCGAAGGCGACGACGCCCACCATGTGCGCGCTGAGCGACAGCAGGAACAGGAAGAAATAGCGGTAGTTGCGGCGCCCGATGCAGTTGTTGACCCAGGGGCAGTGGTGGTCGAAGTCCTGGGCGGGAACAGCGCGTCAGCACTGCGGGGGGCGAGGCGGGGCGGAGGCCGGACCGCAGGCGGAGCAGAGGAGGGGTGGGGCGGGGAGGGGCGGGGCAGGAGGGGCGAGCCATCACCTCCACGCAGTTGTCGCAGACGCTGCAGTGGGAGCACCGCGGCGGGCGGTAGAAGTGGCAGGTGGCGCACCACTTCATTCGGACCTGGATGCCCCGCACATCCACGTTCTTGTACAGCGGGGCCCGGAAGTCATCCTCCTTGTCCTCGTCCTCATCCGCTGCAGGCCGGGAGTGGCAGAAAAGTGACTGTCCTGGCAGGAGAGGCCAGCCCCTCCCCAGCCAGTCCGCTCCCGGCCCGGCTCGCCCTTGTCAGCCACTCACACTCGAGCGAGCAGGGAGCCGCCCCGCACAGGGCCCTACCTCGGGGGAAGACGCCAGGGTCCATGAAGGTGGCCATGCTGAAGTTGGCCAGGACAAAGAGGAAGAGGATGCCATTGTAGACGGGGACGGCTGGGGACACGGCGCGTGTCAACCATGGGCACCTGTGTCGGACAGCAGGGCAGAGCTGGGTCTGGGGGTGGCAGGTGTGTGGGGAGGGGACGTGGGGCAGCGGCCTTAGGCCACATGCGTGTGGCGTTCATGGTGGCCACCGGAGCCAGCTCCAACCCAGCCACCCCCAAGCGCCTGCCAGGAACTCAACTCCCAGTTGAGGAAACTGAGGCTCAGATAAGGGCAGGAGGGGTTGGCCAGAGCCAAGTCTTGTCCTCCCACCCCTGTTGGGCATCTTTCCTGGGTCCCCTGCCCCAGGAGGGGTGGACACAGACAGGGGGTGAGAGCCCCTCTCTGCCTATGCACGCTGACGGGCAAAGGCCAGTGACCCGCTGGGCAGCTCAGGCCAGCCCTGGGCCTCACCCACACCTGTCCCCGGCCTGGCAGGCCCCTGCTTCCAGGGAGATTATAGGGTGTGATGTGAAGGGCTGCCTTCCTGGGTCTGTAAATGCATGGTGGGGAGGGTGCATGCTGTTCCCTGTGGGGTGTGGTCTCAGGGCCTGGGTCCAGGTGCGTCCGCACCCAGACAGCCTTGTCTCATTATTTTATGTATTTGTCTGTGGCTGTGTCAGGCCTCAGTTGCGTGGGCATGCAGGATCCAGGCGTGCAGGCTTCTCCCTTGTCGAGGCATGCAGGCTCAGTTGCTGCGACCCGCAGACTGAGCTGCTCCGCAGCAGGTGGGACTCAGCTCCCCAAGCAGGCATCGGATCGGCAGGCGGATCCTCAGCCGCCAGGCCCCTGGGGGTCCCCAGCCCCTTCTTCCTAGTGTGTCACCTTTCTCTCCTCAGGGCAGTACAGACTTCCTGTGGACTCTGAAGGCACAAGCCCCCTACCCCTTCGCCATCTCTCATCACCCCTCCACACTGGGCTCCAGGGCTGTCCCGTCTACCAGTAAGCCTTCCCAGACTGCTGGCTCCCTGTGGAGGTCTTGCACACGTCCTCGGTGGACGCTCTGGCACCAGAGTGTCTTCCTAGCCCTCACAGGACCTGCCCGCAGCCCTCTCTAAGGATGTGCCTGGACTCAGGAAGTGAGCCTCTGGCTCCAGGCTCCCTGTCCCTCCTGTGCTGAGTAGGGGGTGCCCGGTGGGTCCACTCCTCACACCCAGGCCCTGCATGAAGGCCAGGAGCCCCCAGGATCCCCCACACTGGCCCTGGGGACAGGCCCCATGGCCACGCGTGAGTGAATCGTGCGGGCGGCCCTGGTCAACCCGCACCAGGCACACTGGCACCCAAGCCTGCCTTGGCCGGCTGCCAGCCCCGCCACCCCAGCAACCACCTCCGTGCGGGCGGAACTTCTCTATTTTTAGTGGAAAGCGAGAGGCTATTTAAAGACTCTGCTCCCACGGCAGCATGCTGGGCGGGCTGGGAGCCGCGCGTCACCCCTTCCTCTTCTCCGGGACCCACCGTGGAGGTGACACACAGCCCGAGGACACAGCGTCTGTGTGCCGGGCGGCCCGCCTCCACCGTGCCTACCCACGGCTGGGAGCAGACGCCTTCCCCATGCCCATCCCTGCCGGCCCGGGCATGCAGGCGGTGCTCCGGCAGGTTTGTGGCCTCCAGTCCAATGCCATTTGGAGGGTCGGTGGTGGGCCCCGGAGGCGTTCCCTGCCCAACGGGGTGGGAGGGGCTACCGGCCCAGATGCCAGTGGAGACACAGAGCCAGGCCCGGCCGGGACCGGGGACAGGTGGGCACTATAGACCCACCCTGGCGCAGAGAACTGGCTCCCCACACGCCTTCTGGAGATAGCCGGCCACAGCCTCCGTGCGGAAGGAAATGTGCTCTCCTGCGCTGGTACCATGGGGGAGCCAGCCCGCTCCGGAGGAAGGGGCCAGGGCCGGGAACAGACCGATACGTGGCCGCAAGATGCAGTGGGGTGGCACACCTGTCAGCCCCGCTTCACCGTTGGGGGCAGGTATCAGGGTCATCACCCCGCCCCCCGCGGCCCATGCCGCCCTGTCCTCCCTGAGCCTCCATGGCCCTGAGCAGCAGCGGGACCCGGGCGAGAGCTGCAAGGCGGCAGAGCCATGCCTTGCTGGATGGCCTCTGCCCCGGACGGGCACCGCCCGCCCCCCCAGCGCCCATGGGCAGCATGTCCCAGGGGAGGGCAGGGTGCAGCTTCAGCGAGGGCGGGGCAAGCCTGGGGGGACACAGGTTTTCTGACAGGGGCCTGAGCCCCTGCCATTTACCATCTCCAGTCCCCCAGGCTTGACTCAAACACGGGGTCAGGGGTTGCCCTGCACCATGGCCCCCGTCCTTCCACTCGCAGCCTCCACCCCAGGCGTGCTGAAAGGGGTCTCAGGCCTGGGTCCCCCACAGGGACCGGCTCAGTCACCAGTGCTGCCAGGACCCAAGAACAGCTAAGCAGGGGAGAGGATGAAAGAGCACACGTTCCTGTGAGCACGCACACATGCACATGTGTGTGGACACTGCATAAGCACGCACACACACAGGACATGTGCAACACGACAGCCAGGTGTGCACTGACGTGTGTACGGACAAACACACTCATGCACACAGGACATGTGATCAACACGACAGGTGTGTGTGCTGACGTGTGTACGGACAAGCACACTCGTGCACACAGTGACACATCCATACCCACAGACACGGACGCAGACACGTCCCCCTCCGGTGGACCCCCGTCCGCTCCCTGTGGGCCGGGCAAACATGAGGAGGGAGTGAGGAAGCACACGCTTGGTGGGCAAGGCCTGGCGGGCACTGCCCGGGCGTTTGAGTCTGCACCGGGCTCCAGGGGGACCTCTTGGCCCTTGGGACAACCCCCACCCCCAATCCCCTGGGGAACGGCGTGCTCCAGGCCCCCCCTGTCAGCTGGGGGTTGGACACCACCCACCGGGGCAGCCACGCTGCGGGCCCGGGCCGTCCCCCGCCTCCTGTGACCCCACCTGGGCCCACAGGAGGCCCCACCCAGCAGGATGGGGGTTCCACAGGGTAGCAAGCAGCCACGGCTAAATGTGGAATGGAAAATTTTAGCTCAGACGTTTTCATTTAAATCAGATTCTTCATTAACATTGGCTAATGAAGCTCAGGCACGGGGCAGCCGGGACCAGAGCGTGGGTGGTCACTCTGTCCTGGTCCAGCCAACAGGGCCTCTGGCGTCCTGCACCCACCCCACGGACCCCCGAGCAGAGGAGGAAGGTGCCTCAGGGCACCTGGGCTCCTCAGGCCACACTCAGCAGGTCGTAGCAGGGGGCTCACCTCTCCCTGCAGCCCCTGCCAGCGGCCCCGTCCATGTGGGCCCGCCACAGGCTGGCTTGGTCCTAGGCCGGGCCTCATGGCCCAACTGGGCATAGGGACCACTCAGGTCCATCATGCTGACCCTCATCCAGAGGGGAACCGAGTGGGTCCAGAGAGACAAGACAGCCCAGCCCCCACGTGGGTCCCAGCCCCGCAGCACTGGCCCTCTGATGCTCGCAGGGTCCCCATCACTCTGCAGGGTGGCTCCAGGAGTGGGAAGGGGCGGGGCAGGGACCTGGCCTGGGGCTCTCAGACCTCTCCCAGCACCTAAGCCGGCCTGAAACTGAGCCTTCTGGTGCCCAGGGGGACAGGACTGCTCTTAGAACCCAGGAAAGCTTCCTGGAGAAGGGCTGCCAGGAACCTCCCCTGTGGCATGCTGCCCTTCGTCAGCGGGGGGAACCCCACCTCTGGGCATGCTCGCCATGCCCCAGCCTCTCCTGGTGACAGGTCTGAATGTCCTGCCGGCCAAGCCGCTTAGCGAGCTGGCCCAAGGCAGGGGTCCCCGGTCCCCTCAGCCTGGGCTCCTACTCCGAGCCACACCAGCAGCTGCTGTCTGCACCGACCTGCCTCAAATGGGCAGCTCATATTTCCTGAGCTCAGAGAGAGGCTGGGGGCCCCAGTGTCCAGCAAAGTCCATGAGGCAGAGAAGACAAGAGTCCCGATCCCGGGGCCTGAGGTGGGGAGGGGAGGGCCCCGGAGCGGGGGTTGGGCTCCGCGCAGGGCCTGGGACCAGAGCTAGGGGGACACGAGGCCTGTCCAAGAAGGGCACTGCCCAGCCCCTTGCCCACCCGGAATGGACCACTGCAGACGGCGTCACTGGGCCTGGGTGGCCTGGCAGAGCCCCCGCAGAACCGCACCGCCTTGGTGGAGCCCAGGAGGACTGGGCTGAGAGCAGGCCGGGTTCCTTGATGGTCACTTGGCCAAGGAGCACGGCCCGGGGGTGCAAGGAGGGTCCCTGGGCAAGAGGACCGCTGCGCCTGGACCCGGGCCACACCCCTGTGCCCTCACCTTCTGCACGGAGCTGCCCTCTGTGCGCTGAGCACAGAGGTAGGGCAGGGACCCTGCACGCCCGCCCCCAGGGGTGGGGCCATCGGGACCCTCTGAAATCAAGGGAAACCACAGGACAAGACCCCTTTCTTGGGGGGTCAGGGTGCTCTGAGCAGGAGAGGGGATGGTGCTGAGCTCAGCATCTTGTTAAACTTTTCCCTTGCATCTCACAAGTTCTCACCAAGAACACGAATTCCTTTTAAAGTCAGAAGGACTAACGCTGAATTGCATCTGGGGGTGAAGAACCAGGACCAGCAAGCGGAGGCCAGGCTGTGAGGAAGCAGGGCTGAGGCTCCCCCGGGGACCCCTGCCTGGGCCCAGAGGCCAGAGCAGGGAGCCCGTCCCCCAGAAGCCCCCGCAGGACACGTCCCCCCTCGGCCCGCGCCCGCTGCCCACAGCCAGAACATCTCAGTGACAAGAACACGTCTGCGCGCCAAAGCCAGAAATAAGCCCGTCCACACAGCCTTTTTTAAACACGCTCCTGGCAGCCTGTGGTGCCCACCCAGCCCAGCAGGGCCCGCTCGCCTGTGGGCGCCCAGTGCAACCTGGTCGGCCTCGGGCCACTGCCCACGACCCTGCCGAGGGGAAAGGGTGCCCGGCTGACCGTAGTCACCCCAAGCCTCGGGTCCCCAGGAAGCCCAGAGCGGTAGTTACTCCGGTCATCTGGCCATGTCCCAGTCTGGAAACTGTGGCAGGAGGTGGCCGCGGACCTGCATGGCTGAAGCTGGGGTCCCCAACCACTCCCTGTGCCTGGGGTGGGGGGCAGGGGGCGCAGACAGGGGGCAGGGTCACCACAATGCGGACGGAGCCTTGTCATCAGCACCTGCCTGGTGTGCACCAGCCCAGGACTGGCCAGTCCCCTGCCCCAGGGTCCCAGTGCCCAGGGAACCAGTGTCCCTGGGTGTGGCCTGGTCAGGCCCTTTGGCCATGACCATTGGGCCTTCCTGAGGAGGTCAAGGGAAAGAGGAGGGCAGTACCAGGCCAGCGTCGGTGGTGGCCATGGGGCAGGCACGTGGCAGCCGGGCCAGGCCACACCTACGCGGGAACAACTTGGTTGTGGCCTGGGGCCAGATGGCAAGGAGGGCACCCGGGAGCCACCGTCCACTGTTTGCCAGCAGGGCTGGTGGCCCTGGATGGCCAGCGTCCCCTCACAGGCCCACGGGGAGGGCAGGGCTGCAACCACGCCCTGTGCAGACCCGCATGCACTCTGCTGCCCGGGGCAGGCGCCTCGCACCCAGGGGGGCCCGCCTGGGCACTGGGGGGGGGGGGGGGGGGCGGCGCCTGCCGGACCCCAGGGTCCTCACACCCAGGACTCACCTGGCCCTGCCTGGCTCCTGGCATCAGCCTTGGCCCAGAGTGGGGGCTCGCGGCACCCACAGCCCTGTGCCCCCCGACAGGCCCAGCCCACTGTCCAGCCCCGACGGGGTCCAGTCCCACCCGGCGGCGTCCAGCACCCTGCGCGCAGCCCTGCCCCTTCTGGCCCCGGCGCCAGCCGCGGCCGACTCACGTGAATACGAAGAACAGGGTGCTGGAGCCGACCAGCAGCGCGGCCGCCGTGGCCACCGGGATGTACTTGGCGGGTTTGAGGCGCGTCCCGGGGCTGCGGGGCATCCTGGGTGCCGCGCCGCCGCATCCCTCCCCGGGGCCGGGCGGGCGGGGCCGGCAGGACGGGCAGGACCCGGCGGCGGCGGCGGCCCGGGAGGAAATCCCACCCCGCGGGCGCGGCGGCACGGCTGCGTGCTGATGTCAGCGCGCCCCTTAAGGTGGACCGGCGCGCGGGGCCAGGGGCCAGGCGGGGCCCCTCGCCACCGCCGCCCCGCCCGCGCCCCCCGGCCTTCGCTGGGGGCGGGGCCGGGCTCGGACCCTCCTGCTGGGGGACCCCCTCCGGGCCACTCTAGCCAGGAACCCGCGACCCTGGAGGGCTGCTGCGGGCCCGCGCACCTGGGGTCTGGTCTATTATGGTTCGCGCTGCCGCCAGGCCCCACGTCCGGCCCATGGGCCCTGCGCGGGGCCCTTTTGGCGCAGACCTTTCCCTAAACACCTCCAAGCTCCTGCGGGGCAGGGCCAGGCCCCTCCTGCCTGGAGCACCCTCCCTCCCGGCCCAGGACATGTCCAAGGGTGGCCGATCGTGACATGGCAGGGCACCTTAGTGGTTTATTCCTTGCCCACTTCATAGCCCCTGAGGACGAGAGGGTGGAGGCCTGCAGGGTAAGGAGGGTGGGGTACTGGCCCTCCCTCTCCTGTCCCAGGCTACAGGCCTCACGGGAGAGTGGGGCGCCCTGCCCCTGCCTAGAACAGGACGCCTGTGGGCAGGCTCACCCCCTGCAGGAAACCCCACCTCCGGACCCCACAGCTGCCACTTAAGGTGGACCTGACCACAGTGAGGTCGGGCCAGCCTGGGTCCCCTCCCAAGTGGGAATCCATGGCAGGGGGGAGGGGGGGGTGCGGCACAGGGCCTGCTTCTCTGCGGCCAGAACCCTGTGCAGTCCTGCGCCTGGGCCACTCAGGCTGGGAGACCCTGCCTGGCCCCGGGACCCCAGGGCAGCTGCTGGACAGAAGAGATGGTGCGGGTGTCCTCCCACCACCCCCAACCACAGCCTCTGCCCCCTGGGGAGCAGCCCCCAGGTGGCAGGCAGGTGGAGAGCAGATACCTCCTGGCTCTACCCAGCTGCCTCCACCTCCAGTGGCCCGAGGTCCTGAGGACACACTGCAGTCCTAGCCCTGCCCCCTCAGGGGCTCTGGATCTGTAGGGGGTGAGTGTGGGGCATGGGCAGGAAGGGTGTGAGTCCCTCTGGGGGGGGACTCGCCGGTGGTAGCAGAGGGTCCCAGGAAGCTGTGGCCCAGGGGTCCCTTCCCAAGGGCAGCGGGGAGCAGGCCTGACCTGCAGGCCGCGGGCTGACATGGACCGGGCAGCCACTTCCCTTCCCCACCCCACCCTTTCGCCCCACCCCACACAGCGTGGCTCAGGGCCAAGCACAGTCGGGGCATCTTCCAGCCGGGTCCTGCCATGCTCCCCAAACCCCCGCCCCCACGGGACTCCCTCAGAGCCGGTGGTCTCTGCAGAGGACATGGCCTCACAGGCGCTGACTGTGCACTTGGGAGACCGGCCCCCCGAGGATGCCCCACCTCTACCCAGGCAAGAGGGCCCGGAGTCACGTGGGACAGTCTTCTCTGAGGACGGTCACAGGCGAATGGGCGGTTCTGCCAGGTCAGAGGGCCACCCAAAGACACCCGGTCAGAGCCCGGGACACACCAAGGGCACCTGGTGGGCGTCCTCACCCCAAGGCCAGGGGCAGAGCGAGGGGGCGGCGCACACACGTCCTGCCTCCATGCAGGTTTCAAATGTGTTGTTTATTCGCTATTTTGATGACTATAAATAAGTGTTTCCACTATGGAAAAGAAAGTTAGCACGGTACATTCTCGTGACCAGGGAATGGATTTTCTGAAGTTGTCTTCATGAGGGCAAAAACTTAGAAAAAAAACAACCTGAATGTTGGAAGTCAGTTCTTTATATAAAGTCCCTTGTAAAAACAAAACAGAATAAAAACAAACCGAAAAGAAGGCGCAGGGCAAAATTAAAAAAAGAAACCGGGGAGACGGGGGCAAGGTGCCCGGGGCACCTCACTGCTCCTCCTCAGCCGCCGCCGGGGCCGCGTCCTGGGGCTGCTCGCCTTCCTCCACCGACAGTGCCTCGAGCTTCTCTGCCACCTTCTCGGCGCTGTCGTTCTTGCCAGACCCTGGGGGACACAGGGGCACAGTGAGAGGGAGGCGCGGCAGCCGGCCGGGCCCCAGCGTCTCCAGGTGAGCGTGTGCCCGGGACGCCGGTGGTAGCACAAGCCTGAGCAAGCAGTCACCACCAGCACCTCCCCAAGCCCCCGCAGCCCCGGGGAGACACGGCTGGCCCGCCCCCAGAAGGCACCCGTGTACCGGGGTAGCTGTGCTGCCCTTAACAGGGCAAGTCACAGCCCCCCGCCAGTTCCTGTGGCAGACGGAAAAAGCACCCGCCTGGGGCTGCGGCTGGGTGCAGAGTGAGTCTGCAGAGCGCCACCCCCCACACCCCAAGGGCCTGCGGCACCTTTTTTTTCTTTCTCTTCGATCTCTTTCCTGCATTCTTCAAACTTCGTCTTAAATTTCTGTGCATCTGCAGAGATAAGAGAGGACGCCCCCAAAGATCCCTGAGCAGCAAGGGGGACGCGGTCCTGGACGGTCCCACGGACAGCCCACTCCCATCCGGGCAGCCCATCCTGCCGGGCACTGTGCTGGAGCAGGCCCTGCAGAGCACAGGCGGCCAGCGACCGGCTGCCACTCTCGACAACACAAGCGGGAGGATGCCCCGGCCTGGGGAGGGCAGGCTGGGCACAGCCCTGTGAGCACAGACCTCTCCAGAGGGCCCCCTGCACACATCCAGGTCCACTTACTCTCTGCGTTGAGGAAGCGGATGGCCAGCAGCTCCTGCTTGGGGCACTCATCGGCGAAGTCAGCATGGGTATTCCAGACCCAGGCGCGGTCGCTGCCCGCGTTCGGCTTCAGCTCCATCATTGGCGTGACTAGAGAGAGAAACCCCATGAGGACCACGTGGCTGCCAAGCCGGCCACCCCTGCCCCGACCCCTAAAGGCCCAACTGGAGCAAAAGCCTGGTTGGGGGTTCACCAACCAGGCCCAGACAAAGGTTTGTGGGTCTGGATCTTATGCAAACCCCTGAAAACTCCCCGTGTCCACTTAAAAGCAGGACTGTACTGAATCTGGGACGAGGGCAGCCACTCCCTGACCCGGAGGACACCTCAGCAGGGGTCTCCAACGCCACCAGACCCGTTCACCACCTGCTGCCCCTGGCCCTGTCCCTGTCCAAGCAGACCCAAGGCAGATGTGGACCACAGCTGGGCAGGCCCAGCCTTCCTGAACAGGGTGCCCACCACGGGGCCGAGTCCACGCCTGGCCACACATCAGGACCCAGACCACAGGAGGCAGGGCTATAGCCGAGATGCATAAGCCACAAGTGGGGCGAAGGAGACCCACCACTCTCGGCCTTGCACTGCCCAGGGACATCCCAGGGAAAGAGGCCACTGGAAGCGGACACCGAAGGCCCACGACCAGCTAGTACGCCACAGAGATCGAGCCACGTCCAGCAATCAGCGTGGGCGCCCATCCCTCAGGCCACGCAGGAATTCAAGGAGACCAGCTTCTCAAGAAACGAGTGCCCCACGGCCACACTCGCCCCACATGCCTGGCAGAAGCCTCCCAGGACCAGCTCCACGAACACAACACACTCAGCACCAAGACCACTCATCCCAGCCCAGACCCCCGGTGAGCCCGCGTGCCTACCGGCTACTCAAGGCCCCACTCTGCCACCACCCACCCACCTGCACACCAGGCCGGAGACCCGGTGACCAGCCAGACTCTGGGAGAAGCACGATCAGGGAAAAACCCCTGGGAAACACCTCAAACTGGGCTGGAGAACAAGGACCAGGCCAGAAACGACAGGCTGGTCTGGGCTGAGCGGAGCGACCTCGGAGCGCGGACGCGGGGGGCTGGCCCACGAGTGTCGATGGGACCGTGGTACTGGGAGGCCCGCGCCCACCTGTCCAGCCACATCACCCTCCCGGGCTGCTCCCTCTGGTTCCAGTCGGGTCACCCGTGGGCCCTGAGAGCACCGCCCCTCGCCCCGCCCACTGCAGTGATTGGTGCAGGTCTTGCGGGTCCCCGCCCCGCCCCCGGTGACCCTGCCCACTGCAGTGATTGGTGCAGATCTTGAGGTTTCCCGCCCCCTCTGAGGCCCCGCCCCCTCCCCGCCTACTGTAGTGGTTGGCGCAGATCTTGAGGGTCTTGTCCCTGCGCATGAGCAGGCGGATGGTCCCCTTCTCCTTGTGCTTCAGCAGCTTGACGTCCCCGGTGCCCCGCTCCTTCCACTCCGGGAGGTCATTCTCTGAAGCAAACCGGAAGAGCTTGGCTCGCCTGCCAGGAAAGCAGCGGGGCGAGGCGTTAAGCGGGCGTAGGAGGGACAAGGCCGCGTCTGCACCCGAGGCCTCGCCAGAAATCCCTTTTACTCCAGAACTGCAGGTCAGGACATCACCAGAAAAGCGAGGAGGCCCAACGAACCCCAAGTCTTACAGAAAAGCCTGACCGCTCAAAGGGCCCACTGCACTGCCGGCCGAGGAGGCCATCACGGTGCGGGGGCTCCCTGGCGCCATGGATGCGGGCCGGAGACGAGGAGCCTTTCCTTTGCTGGGAAGACAGAATGCAGGCCTCCACTAGGGACACAGGCTCTGGGCCGAGACCTGGCCTTCCCGCCCACAGCAGCCCGGCCCTCTGCCTTGCCAAGGACCCCAGCTCTGCCGATCCCTTTCCTACGGAGACTGCTCTCCGCGCCACACACAACCATCAAGGGAGCAGTGGGCCCACGAGGAGGCCCCTCCCGCTGGCCAAGCCTCCCTGGGGAGGTGGGGAGGCACAGAAGGCGCTCCCACCCCAGGCACTTGGGACTGGTGTCCAGCCTCCCAGTCTTAGAGGAGGGTCGCAGTGCTGGTGATCCCCTCTGCTTCCCTCCTCTGACCCACAGCAGAGGACTCAAACCGTACTCTGGTGTTTCCGAGGGAACTTGAAGGGGTGGAGTCGGCTCCTCCTTCCCTCCCACGGCCCAGCGATTCCCACTAACTTGCAGCTGCCTCTCCCAAGGGTTAGGGTGTGTCGTGCAGTGCCGGCACTCTGTCACTATCACCTAGCCACAAGGCTTCTGTGAGTGCTTTTCAAGGTGACATGGCCACCGTAACCCCTTGTTGAAGGCACCAAGATCACAAATGATTTTTTAAAATATAACTTCGATGACTAACCACCCACCTTTTATCTGTAATTCCAAGCATCATTTAGTACATTAAAAATCTGAATGAATCGGAATTCAGGAGCTTCAAAGAGTGCCAGTGCCGAAGAAGAAAAGACAGTGTTGGTAAAGACCCGATGCTCAACCAGAGACAGGGGGCTGTGGGAGTCTTAAAGGCGAGGTGGCAAAGACGGGGGTCTGTGAAGATGTCAGTTGTGGGCAAAGCGGGACAGGCCTCAGGGCAGTGTGGGTCCCAGGGGCCAGGAATGAGTGTATTCAAGAGCTGCTTAATTTCAATATGGGAGTAACCATCACAAAATCCTGTGGTTAAAGATCAAGCTGAGACCTTAACACCTGTTAAGAAATACACTTTCGACCTCAAAGTGAATGTGCCTACTTCTGAAAAGATGCCAACTTACATTTTAAAAAGTTCCTCTTCATCTTCTTCCAGCGTTTTAATTTCTTGCTCGGGAAGAGAAACTATTGGCTCAAACTGGGGGTCGTGGTTGGACTCATCAGCATTCTCGGTGGAGGTGTCGTGGTCCTCGTGGGTGTCCTGCAGTGGAGGGTGGAGACGTGAGTGACCCTTCTGGCTGCGCCAGACCCCACCAGTGCCCAGAGCGAGGCATTCCCACTAGTGAGGCATTCCCACGTTCTCCAATCTGCAGTGAGACACTGGACTCCGACATCCTCTTTCAGATGCAAGGACACCATCTCAGACTCCCCAAACTCCCCCGCACTTCATCTGTAAGATGGGAACACAGATGCTGCCACGTGCAGATTAAGGGGACAACGGCGGGGTGGAGGGGTGGGGAAGGGCCTCAAGTCGAGCACTCCTCTTACAAGCCCTTTTGAGTTTTTATTGGGTGAGAAAAATCTGTGCTCTTGCTTAAAAGTTGTGGCGGCGTCCTAGTACGTGTGCAGAATTCAGTTCTGCCAATAATTTTATCTCGGTTGGGGAAATGACGTGTAAATCAAGAGGATTCACGCAAATAAAAGCCCCAAAGTTCGGATCCAGCGCGGAGAACTAACTACGGGGCACAAAGGATCAGGTTTTGGGCTGTCTCACGGAGCACGTGGCTTGGAGATCCATAGCCCCGGAGGGTAAGACGCCCGGACTGAGCTCCCCGGCTCGGCCCAGGAACGCAGGCCTCCGCCGGCCACTCGACACCCACCCCGCCACGAGCCCCGGTGGCCACGGGCCGCCCGCCAGGCCGCGCGGGCGCGGAGGCGGGTAGCGGCTCGCGGACCGACACCGGATGAATGGAGAGCCTAGCGGGCCGGCCGTGTCCGCGCGGGGGGGCCGGGGGCGGGCGCGAGGCCCGGCCGCCCCAAGGTCACGCGGCGCGGCGCCCGGGCCCGCGGGCCGGCGGGAGTTGGAGACGGCGCGGCCCGCCCACGTGGCCGCCGGCGGCAGCGGCCCCGGCGCCCCCCGGCGCCCGCCCCGGCCCGCTCGCCCGGCCCGGCCCACCTTGGCGGCCGCCATGGGCGCGGCGGCGGCGGCGGCGGCGGCTCGGCGGGCTCGGTCGTCGCGGGCTCCGCGGGCTCTCGGCGGCTGCTCGCAGCTCCTTCCTCCGCGTCTGGCGCCGGCGCCTCCCGCCCGCCCGCTGGCTCGCTCACTCGCTCTTCCCTCCGCCCCGCGACCCGAACCCCGACCCCTGACCCCGGCGGCGGGAAACGCGCCGCTATTCAAAACCGGCGCAGCTTTATTGGGCTCGCGCGGCGGACACTCGCATTGTCCGGCCCGCCCCGCGCTTCCCGCCAAAACGCCCGCGGCGCATGCCCGGCCAGCCAGGCAGGCTGGGAGGGGGACATGGGGGAACACGCACTCCCGGCGGCCCTCGCGCACACTTCCGTCCCGCGGCCGCGCGCGCGCCCCTGGAGCTAGAGGTCTGGGCTGGGGGAGGGGGTGCTCGAACGGCGCGTGGTGATGACGTCGCCGGAAGCAGGGACGATAGAGACGCGCCTTCGGCGCTGTGCACGCCGGCGGCCGGGCGGGAGGGCGGCAGGCCCAGGTAGCAGGCGGGCGCGGGCCCCTGGCGGGCGGGAGGCGCAGCGCGTGGCCGAGGCCCGGCCCCGAGCACCGGGGGTTCGAGTCCCGGGCCCCTCCCAGGCCGCAGCCGGACGGTGTGCGCTCCAGGCCCCAGGCGAGGGGGCGGACGATGGGGGACGAGCTGGACGGCGAAGTACGGTGCGGGGGAGCCGGCCGGGCCGGGGGCCGGGGCCGCGATGGGCTGGGGAGGCCAGGGCGGGGTTCCGGGCGCGCGCGGGCCGCTGCCAGCCCCGCGCCTGCCGTCTGCACGCAGGGCCAGGCGCACGTCGGGGATCCCGGCCAGGACGGCGCCGCGGCGCCGGGCCCGCGGCGGGAGGAGGAGCAGGCAGCGGCGGCCGGGCTGGCGGGGCCGGGGCCCTACGGATACATCCGGGCCGGCCTGTTCACCTCGGAGGTCTTCAAGCTGGAGCTGCAGAACGTGCCGCGCCACGCCAGCTTCAGCGACGTGCGGCGCTTCTTGGGCCGCTTCGGGCTGCAGCCCCACAAGACGAAGCTCTTCGGGCAGCCGCCCTGCGCCTTCGTGACTTTCCGCAGCGCCGCCGAGCGCGACAAGGCCCTGTGCGTGCTGCACGGGGCGCTTTGGAAGGGCCGCCCGCTCAGCGCGCGCCTGGCCAGGCCCAAGGCTGACCCCTTGGCCAGGAAGAGGCGGCAAGAAGACCGGGGGGAGCTCTCCGCCGGCCCGGCCGCGTGCGTCGCCGACGTGGTGACCCCTCTCTGGGCCGTTCCCTACGAGGAGCAGCTGGAGCGGAAGCGGCAGGAGTGTGAGCAAGTGCTGCAGAAGTTGGCCAGGTGAGTGTGGGCGCGGGCACCCCGGGCTGGGCGCTGCGTTCGCTCAGCCCACTCCCTGAATCTCAGACACAGGCTCTTAGGGAGGCATCCCAGTAAGAGCCCTGTGTTCCTGGCTCAGGACAGTGGGTCCTGAGCGACCCCCGAGTGAGGGGTGTTCGGAGCCCCACCAGTGCTCCTTCTCTGCCCACAGGGAGATCGGGAGCACCAACCCCGCCTTGTTGCCCTGGCTGCTCTCACAGAGGCACAAGCACAACAAGGCCTGCTGCCCGCTGGAGGGCATCCGGCCCTCCCCCCAGCAGGTCAGGTCTTGGGGTCCTACAGAAACTTCTCCCACTTGGTCCTCCCGCCCTCAAAGCTGCTTCTGGTTCTCACCAAGCACCCGTTGGTTGCTGTCAGCATGGTGCCCTCGGCTGCCAGGCCTGTGGGGGAGCCTGGGCCTCACATCACCTCTGCGCTGCCGGTGTTGGGACGGTCAGAGTGAGAACCAGTGTCTTTCTTGTTTCCGTTGGCCTGTCCTGCAGACCGAGTATCGGAACAAATGCGAGTTCCTGGTTGGTGTTGGCGTGGACGGGGAGGACAACACAGTGGGCTGCCGGCTCAGCAAGTACAAGAGCGGGACGTGTGCCGTGGCAGCCCCCTTCGACACTGTGCACATCCCTGGGGCCACCAAGCAGGTGGTGAAGGCGTTCCAGGAGTTCATCCGGTGAGGTTGCTGGCGGCCTGGGATATCTGAGGCTGTCTGAGAGCAGAAGACAGGGTCCCGCCCAGGAGGGGGCTCTGTTGGTGGGGCTGGAGGCACAGAACTGGGGGCAGACATGGGCACTCAGGGCCCTCTGTGGCTCCCGCAGGTCCACTCCCTACTCAGCATACGACCCGGAGACATACTCAGGTCACTGGAAGCAGCTGACCGTGCGTACCAGCCGCCGCGGCCAAGCCATGGCCATTGCCTACTTCCACCCACAGGTCTCAGGCGGGCAGCGTGTGGGAGGGGCATCTGGGCCAGACTGGACTTGGACGGTCTCATTGGCCCTTTCTACCGCCTGCTCCAGAACCTGAGCCCAGAGGAGCTGGCGGGGCTGAAGACATCTCTGGCACAGTACTTCATGGAGGGACCGGGCAAGGCCAGTGGGGTGACCTGCCTCTACTTCGTGGAGGAAGGACAGCGGTCAGTAGTTGGGACGGCTGGGGTGGTCTTCGTCAGGACTGTGAGTGACTGCTCCTCTCGCACCCACAGAAAGACCCCCAGCCAGGAGGGCCTGCCTCTGGAGCACGTGGCCGGGGACCGATGCATCCGTGAGGACATGCTTGGGCTGACCTTCCGCATCTCTCCCCACGCCTTCTTCCAGGTGGCTGGAGCCTGGGCTCAGGAGGGCACTTGGGGTGGCGGGCCAGGGTGGCCAATGGGCAGAGTATCTGGGGGGAGCCCAGGGCCATAGGTGGGATCTGCGGTGCCTGCTGCCACGGGGCCTGCCAGGGCCAGCACTCAGGAGGAAGTAGGGGGTGGCAGCACTGAGCTGTGCTCTTGAGCCAGGAGACTGAGAGTGGCTGGAGGAGCCTCAGGGCGCCCAGGGAGTCGGAGGTGGGGGAGCAGTGAGGGAGCCGGGGGGCGGGGGGGTTGCTCTGATGGCCCAGCCCGCACCCAGGTGAACACCGCTGCAGCTGAGGTGCTCTACGCGCTCATCCGGGACTGGGCCCAGCTGGACGCGGGCAGCACGGTGCTGGATGTGTGCTGTGGCACAGGCACCATCGGCCTGGCCCTGGCCCAGGTGAGCCCCACCAACCAGCCAGGCGCACCCCCTGCCCCGCCCCCCACCCTGTACCAGCCCCTCCTTCACTGCCCCAGTAGGCCCAGGCTGGGCAGTCATCAGTCCCTCCTGTCCCCGCTCCAGAAGGTGAAGAGAGTCGTGGGGGTCGAGCTGTCCCAGGAGGCTGTGGAGGATGCACGGGTGAACGCCCTGGACAACGGTGAGGGTGCGGGGTGGCCAGGTGGCCCTGAGCCCTTACCGCCCATGGGGCAAGGGCAGAGAAGGCCCCACTGCAGACCCACAGTGCACCACACCACGTGGGGCCGCCCCGCAGGGAAGGGCTTTCCTGAAGCATCTTGGTCCTGGGGCTCTGGGATATGGTGGTCTGGCAGGCCTGTGGAAGGGGTCACGGGCCGCCTGACACGGCTGCCCTGCCCTTGCAGAGCTGAGCAACGTGGAGTTCCACTGCGGCAGGGCCGAGGAGCTGGTGCCCACCCTGGTGAGCAGGCTGGCCTCCCAGCAGCTCGTGGCCATTCTGGACCCGCCCCGTGCCGGCCTGCGTGAGTGGCCGCCTCCCCAGGGGCTGCTGGGAGGCAGGGGGCTGCCCAGGGGCTGCCCGGGCCTTTTCCTTGGCAGGCAGCCTTGGGGACCCCCGTTGAGGTTCTGTGTGCCCCCAGACTCCAAGGTGGTCCTGGCCGTGCGCCGAGCAGAGAACCTGCGGCGGCTGCTATATGTGTCCTGCAACCCGCGGGCAGCCATGGGCAACTTTGTGGAGTGAGTGTGGGATCAGGTGGGTGGCGGGGCGCCTGGTTCACCCCTGCAGGGGGCCCACCACACCCCTACACTGACCATGCTCCACCCTATACAGCCTCTGCAGGGCCCCGTCCAACCGCGTCAAGGGCATTCCCTTCCGGCCAGTCAAGGCTGTGGCCGTGGACATGTTCCCTCAGACCCCGCACTGTGAGATGCTCATTCTCTTTGAGAGGGTGGAGCACCCCAATGGTGCGGGGGCCCTGGAGCCCCACAAGTCTGTGGTCCAGATCCCACCAGCACCCCCAGGTGACACCCCACCAGAAGCCAGGTCCTCCCCAACTTAGGGGCTGCAGAACTACCAACCCTTCTGCAACAATACCTGGACAGCCATAGGCAGAGCCTGGGGTCCTCAAGGCCCGCCCAGGATGGCCAAGCAGCTACAGAGGCCACCACGCCTGTCCCTCACCCCCAAATGGGCCACAAGGACTGGAATAAACAAGTGCTGAACCGCCAGTGTGTGTGGTGTGAATACAGGGGGGCAGGCCCCAGAAGGCATCTCAGAACTGGGAGCAGCCAGGAGTCCCAGCAGAGCCCGTGCTGCTCAGAGGTGCAGGGCCTGGGAGCCAGCCACACAGGGCACAGTGCTTCCACCCCACCTGCCTGTCTCTGCCCCAGAGGAGGCCCTCCTGGTGGCAGTGAGCGCTGAGGGGAGCTGGGAACCCCCGCTCTCCAGGAGGCTGCGGCCTGTGGAGGACCGGCAGGTCGTTCCCCTTCCCGCCCATCGAGGCTCGTGCCTGTGGCTGTGGCCTAGCTGCCCCTGCAGCAGAGCCGTGCCCATGCCTGAGGAAGGGAACAGAGGGAGGACAGACCGTGGCGAGGTCACCACCTCCAGTCTGCGTGAGGCATTGTGTCAAGGTGGCGCACTGGCTGTTTTAAGGGCAAACAGTCAAGCTGTTATTCACCACCGTAGACAGGACAGAAGCGTATAATTACAGCGACTTGATTTGTGGATTGTTTTACAAAGGTCCGCGGGGGCCGACCTCAGTCGTGGGGGGGGCATTCTGAAGGCTCCGTGGCTGAGGGTGGAACAGACCCACCCCCATCCACGGGACCGCCTGGTCACGCCGCACAGCTGCACGTAGTCAAGGGCCACCTGCACCAGCGTGAGCATCTTCAGCTCCTCTTTATAAGTAAGTCCATGAGCTAAAATGCATTAACTGGTCACATCTGCTACGTGATTCCATACCTATCTTCTACCCTCACTGTAAAAGCTTCTTTCCAAACGCTAAAATACAATAAAAGCTTTAAAAATTGATGGGTGGACAGACAGGACTGTGCAAAAATTTAGTAAAAAATCAGCAGAGGCCAGCAAACGTGAGGGGCCTCTGTCCACGAAGGTGTGTTCAGGGCTCTAAGAACAGATGCCGGGCCGGCAAGCAGGCAGGGCAGCGCCCGTGCCACGGGCAGCGCCTCTCTGGGTGAAGAAAGATCACCATGGTGGTTTGCCTGCAACCTCTGAAATACTCCTTCCTACTGTTAACTTTTTCCAGAGAAAAGAAGGAAAACCCAGGAGGCTGGAAGGGGAGGGGTACCGGCCTGCGCCTTCTGGCTGGGTCCCTACATGCCTGTGGGAGCCAGGGTGCACGGCCTTCGCATTTCATGTCATCAACTATCACTTCTGGTCAGTGCACGTTACACAGAAAATTCATGAAAAGCTTCAGGGTCTGTCCACATGAGCAGAGCCCCACGGCGATCTCCCAGCTGTCCATGTCCGCCTGTGTGGCAGGTGGGTGGAAGCCGGAACACAGTCACCGGGGCCTTAGGTGGCCCCCAGAAGGAGCTGCATGGGCCTGCTGTCAGGCACGCAGGGGGGCCGTGGAACCAGAGGCAGATCCCCAGTGCGCTGGCGGCCCTGAGCTGGCCGCCCTCACACGTCCACGGTGCAGAGGGGCTCGCCGCCAGGCTGCGCAGACGCCACGATGGACATCTTGGGCTTCTTGCGTGTCTCCTCCTGGAAGGACATTGAAGTCAGGGGTGGGGCCACAGGGACCGCAGCCCGAAGTCAGGGGTGGGCCCACAGGCACTGCAGAGCCCTGGGGAGGGAGCGAGGCCAGCACACAGCACCACACGCTGGCGCTTCCCAGGAGTCATTCGGACGGACGCCCCGGAGAGGAGGGTTAGGTTCCCAGTCCCCAGGGATTTAAGCCACCGCGTACCCGCTCCTCCGCCAGCCGCCGCATCTCCTCCTGCAGCTTGCTCAGGATATGCAGGTTGGGCTTGTTCTTGCGGGCAAACTGCTGCAGCTCGATCACACTTTTGTCCGAGGTCTCCTGGGGAGCAGAGCCTGCTGGCGGCACCGGCCGGGCCTCCCGTCCCACGACCCACCTGCCAAGCTGCTAGCCATCCCTGCTTCCACTGCCTTGGGTGCGGGGGTCCACCGGCCCCCACAGCCTGCCAGCCACAAGTCAGGCACACACCATGCCCAGAGGCCTCCGCCGAGGGTGACCAGGTCCCAACGTGGTCTGGGGGACAGCATGCAGGGGCCCAGGCTCGCCCTGCCCCATGGCCACCAGAAGCCTGAGGACCGACACCACGCTCCCCGCACTCTCGTGGGGTGAGCGCCGTGTGAGGACGCCTATGGGCCGCACCCCCCGATGGTTCTGGGGCCTCCCGGCAGGGCCGGGCATACTTCCCAGCTCCTGGCCGAGGACGACCCTCTCCACGCAGAGACAGGAAGGCAGCGGCTCAGCCACTCATGGCCCAGCACCACAGGGCCCCCCACACTCCCCCAGCCCAGACTCAGGAGCTCTTCGGGGATGGCTGGGGTGCCCCCCGCAGTCCTCACCCTCCACACCCACCACTCACTGGGGACCATTTCTGAAGTCAGGGGAAAAAAATCAAAGACCACAGATGTCAGTTCCCTGTACTTTGCCCTAAATGCACAAAAACTTAACAGTGTTGTGAAATCTCAACATCTTGGCCAAAACAGAGGACACACACAGGCTGTTCAGAGGCACACGGTGCTGGTGCCTGGGACAGCACCCGCGTGCACTCGCCCGCCCGCTGTGCCCCGCCCCCCCATTACCTGCTTGACCATCTTGCTGCTCTCACGGCCATACATGCGCAGCAAGGACCCCCAGTTCTTGACGTGCGGGTGCAGCAGCTGCAGGATCTTCTGAGATGCCAACTGCTTCCCAACGCGCTTGTTCTTACCTGGGCGGAGATGTGGACATGGAGTCAAGACATCCACGTCCACAGGGCACCGTGTCCAGACGGGCGCACTCCACACAGCCCCGCCTGCCAGAGGCTCGGGGAGGGCAGGATGCCCCCCAGGACGCGGCTCTCGAGGCCCCCTGCCTGCAGCTTTAGACACACAGATGATGCGTCCCGCAGGGCAGGCTGGGGGCGGGGGAGAGTCCTGTGCGGCAGATGTTTCTAGACAGAGGGAGGAGAGGCCAGGGTGCAGAACAGACTGGAGGGGCGCAGGGCCTCTGCCCCCTGCTCAGGGCTGGGCTCAGCAAGCGCTGGTGTCCGTGGGGACGGCCCGGTCTGCACAGTCTCCGCGGCCTGCTTGGGCACGACCTTCTCCCTTACCCGGTGCTGGGCTGTGTGAGCCGCCCCCCTCCCAGGGACCCAGCAGTGGGCGGGCCGTGCCGGCAGCTGGGGCCATGGCCCAGCCAGGTGGGCAGCTCAAGCCCGGGACGCCAGCCACCACAGCGGCGTGCAGGCTGGCTGGGTCTCAGAGTGACGTGCGGTGTGGAGGGCGCACCTGGGCGCCGTCAGCACGTGGCTGAGGCCCAGGTGAGCCCAGGCAGCAGACCCTGCGGTCACTGAAAGCAGGTACACGCGTGTGCAGGGTGGAGGGGTGGGGGGCTTACACCAGCCGCGCACTGTGTGCTTGCCACACGCCATGACGTATTCGCTCTTCTGGTTTTTACCAGGAACTACTTCAAACTTGATGGAGGTGTCTCCCATCCCGTGGTTTCTGGGGGACAAAGCAGATAGTAGGCAACATCGTCCCGAGATGGCACCCACCATCCTTCCCAAACCGTGGCTCCCATCCCAGAAGGGCTCTCTCAGGACCCCCGCCAGTCCCCTGGAGAGGTCCCGGGCAGGGACACCCCACCTTTTAAGGCACTCATGGAGGATCTGGTAGGGCGACAGCAGCCCGGCCTTGCTGGTCAGCTCGTAGACCCGCGAGTCCTCGATACTGATGTGGTTGAAATACTACAGAGGGAAGCGGCTGGTGAGTGCCGGCCACGCCCGGGGCCCATCCAGCTGCCCCCGCCCTTGTCACGGCCTCTCAGTGACGCTGCACTCACACCTCGGGCCCGGTCGCCCGAGACACACCTGCCTGCTGGCCTCAGAGCCCGTCCTGAACCAGAGTCTGATCAGACCATTGGCCAGAAAGCTAAAGACACACAACCTTTGGGAAAAAAACTTGAAAACCATCGTAAGTGAATTTAGAACAGAGAAAGTGACCAGACACGACAGAAGAGAAACTTGGCCACGGTGACGAAGAGCAGGCGCCCAGCCGGTTCAGAGAACGAGGCTGGCGACAGAGGCCTTGTCAGCCCGCAGCGGCTGGGACCCTCAGGAGCACAGCGCCCTCCCTGGTGGGGCTGTGTTCACCTCGCAGGCTGGCCGTGACCCACAACCACACACTCTGTCAGAGCCTCACAGGGAGGCCCCTTCCCTGACTGTCCAGCTCCTGGGGCCCCTAGCCCCACCTTCTTCATACAGAACTCCGGGAACCTGCTCCTCCAGGAGCGAGGGAGCTTCCTCCCCGACAGCATCAGGAGGTGGCCCTGGTCCCAGCGAGCGGGAAAGCATCCTGTCTGAGCGTGCCTCCCTCCCCGCACCTCTGGGTGTTCGCCGGCCAGGGCACCCTAAGCCCCGCAGTCAGGGTGCTGCTCAGACCACCGGCCACAACGGGAGAGCCCACCCCGGGCACGGGTGGTGGAGGATAGGGCTGCAGTCCTACCCCCGACTGCACAGGGGTGCCCCCAGCAACCAGGCCCCCGCCTCGGGCCACCTCGACATGAACTCAGGCAGAGGGAAGGGGTTAGAATAAAGGGTTCCCTTCACTTAAATTGTTTTTACTTTTTGGCTGCACCTCCTGGCACGCAGGATCCCAATTCCCCTGCATCCGAAGTGTGCAGTCCCAACCACAGGACTGCCAGGAAAGTCCCAAATGTCCCCTTCACTTTTATCAAACGGAGCTATTTCAGGAACTGAGGACAAAAACCAAATGGTAATTTCTCTTCTTCATGAGCTCTTTGCAGGAATCAAGGACAAAGACCAAACATCTATTTGTTACTTTATTACATTATCACAAAGACATAGGCGCCTAACAGCCCCAAATACAGGGAGCAAACATGATGGCAGTGAACAGACAACTCGGCAGTAACTGGGGGCTCACACCTCTCCCTCCAGGACAGACCCTCCAGAAAGGTGAGCACTCCCCTCACCAGCTCGGCCAGTTCACTCCGCCGGCAAGCATACACGCCCAGCGTCTCGGGCGGGCACAGTACAAGCCTTGACAAACGTTCAAGGACTGACTGGAATCACACAAGCTGTGGTTCTGAATCACAATGGAATTAAGTTATAAATCAATAACTGAAGGAAACTGGGAAGATTCACAAATATATGAAAAGTAAACGGTCCTAAAATAACTACTGGGTCAAAGAAAAAAAAAAATCACAAGAGTAATTAGGAAAATATCTTGACATAGATAAAAACAAAAAGACAACATATATTAAAGGAAAATTATGGGATGTAAATTAGTACACAGAAGAAAATTGACAGCTGTAAACCCCACATTTAAAAAGACCTCAAATCAATACCCTAAACCTTAAGAAACTAGAACAAAGGACAAACCAAACACAAGCCTGGCAGGAAAAAGAAAAAAAAAAAAAAACAATAAGGCTGGAACTGAAACAGAGAAGAAAAAAGAGAACTTCCACACAACCAGAAGCTGTGTATTTGAAAAGACCAACAACACTGACAAACACTTAGAATTAGAATGGCCAAAAGAAAACAAAGACTCAAACTGTTAAAACTCAGGAACGAAAGCCAGGACATCACAACCCCGCTGAAGTAAAAAGGGTCACAAGAGGGCACTGTGAATGCCAGTCCCCTAGAGGACCTGGTCACCTGGGAAAACTCCTGCCAAGACACAGAATCCCACAACCGGCTCGAGAAGCAGCAGAAAGCCTGAGAATGCACAAGTGAACAACCTGAAAACAAAGAAGAGTCCAGGCCCAGATGGTTTCACTGGTGAATTCTACCAAGTGTTTAAAAATTAACACCAATCCTTCGCAAACTTTTCCACACGATGAAAGAGGAAGGAAGACTTTCCCACTCATTCTACGAGGCAAGTACTGCCCTGATACCAACACCAAAGACATCATAAGGAAAAAAAATACAGACCAGCACCCCTTAGAAACACAGCTGCAGAAACCCTTAAAAAAACAGCAGCAAGCCAAGCCGATCCACACATAAAGAGAACCGTGCACCGCAACTGAGTGGGACTTATCCCAGGAATGTGAGGTTTGTTTTATATTCAAAAGCTAATGGAACATAACCCCACATCAGTAAAATCAAAGATAAAAACCATGTGATCATCTCACAGAAGCAGAAAATTCAAAACCCAACATCCATTGCAGACAGAAACAGTCAACAAACCAGGAGTGGAAGGAAACGTCCTCACGCTGATAAAGCCCCGGGTCACCAGCAGTCAGTAGGAGCACCTGGGTCTGGCTCCACTGACTGCAGACGTCAGAGGCAGCGGACCCAGCACAGAAAGCAGCCAGTGCCGCCAGGGCTGGGGAGCTGGACGAGACCGGGGACCAGATAACACGGACAGGGTTTCCTTCAGGAGTGATGAACACAATCTGAGAATACAAAAACCTACTGTGCTGTGTAGCTGAAAAGGGAAAAACTATGGCATATATGAGTTAAACTTCAATAAAGGTGTTATAAAAAAAGAGCGCAGGGGCTTCCCGATGGTTCGGTGGTTAAGACACCATGCTTCCAACACAAGGGGCCTGGGTTCTATCCCTGGTCAGGGAACTAGAACCCACGTGACACAACTAAAACCTGGCAAACCAAACAAATAGAAATAGTTTGGTTTTAAAAAAAGGATGTATCCTTCAGTGTAAGAAGCCCTTGCTACAAAAACCCACAGAAGCAATCTACCCAAAGCAGCTCACAGTTTTAAGTGGTTCTCAACACAAAGAACAGTCCAGCTTTTGCAGCCTCTGCCTCGAAGGCTCGTCCACCGCACAGCTCTCAGCGCAGCGTGACTTCCGTGCAGTACGGCAAACACAGTTTCTCACACCCACGGCAAGACAGGGGGACGGAGACCTGCTAGGGGGACAGCCCTCACCCGCAGAAACAGGCAGGCCTCCCCGTCCCGACGCGAGCGGCGGGCCCAGGCTCACCTCCAGCTCCTCACTGTCTCTGGGCTTCTCCTCTGATGTCTGCTTGACGAAGTCAGGGATGAGGATCTCCAGCGTGGCGCGGGCTGCCGGGAGGAGCACTGGGTGAGGGGCCAAGCTCAGACAGCAGCCAGTCCCCAGGGGCGGGGCGGCACTCGGGAGAGCTCTGCGGGCCCAGTGTGGGCGCCCCGGGCACAGGAGCGCGCCTGCAGGGGCCAGCCTCACCAGGGTGGGGGTGGGGGTGCCATGAGGACGGCTGCACCTCACAGCTTTCTGCCTTGAAAGCCTGCGAACAGCCCACGGGTGGGTGGAGCCGGAAGACCCTCTGGAGCCTCTCTGAAGTGGAGCGGCCTCTTGGGGCGGGGGAGGCAGACCACGCAACCTTGGCGCAGCCTGGCGAGGGGACGGCCACACAGTCCATCATCCTCAGCATCAGCCACCAAGGGAGACCAAGGGGGGCGGACTCTGAGCCCCGGAGCTCAGACCCTGCGCCAGCCTGAGCCGCAGGGAGGTGGCAAGGGAGCGGACATGGCCCAGGCTCTGTGAGCACAGAGTTGCTCTAAGACATGCGGAGACGGGGCGCCAGGGCCTAGGGCACAGCCACAGCCAGCCCGCCACGGGTCCTCCCCAGGAGGTGCTAAATGGCTCCCAGAAGCACGCTCCCGCCCGGTGTGCAAATACAGCCAGCAGCAGGCGCAACAGGAGGAGCTCCCAAGGCCTGCCCGGCTGTGCTCTGGACCGGCAGCCCCAAGTCTCAGCCAGAAGCACTCGGGAGTGGTCCTCACGGACATCAGGACCCCTGAGGAGCACGTCCGCCATGCAGGGTCTACACAGATGGCGCCCAGGCTCAGGCAACCCAGAGCGCTGTGTGTGCTGAGGGAGTGGAGGGCCGGGGCAGGAGGCGCCGGCCCACCCATCCAAGCGGACGAAAGCCTTCTATGTTCGCTTCTCACAGCCTGCCTCTTGGTGAATCCTTGCCAGTGAGTGCATAACTTAAAAACATCCAAGTGGATAACTCCATAAATACCAGACTCGCCCACCCCACCTCCAGCCAGGGTGGTTCACACGGTCCCCCAGACACCAGCAGGCACGTTACCAGCTTTGTTCTTGGCCAGTTTTTTGCTGCTTGCCGTTCCAGATCCATAGGTCACACCGTCAATGGTCACTGAGGCACCAAAAGGCTCGCTTGGGTTCTCTTAAATTAAAACGACCACTTTAAAACACATGTGCCAGGACATTCAGAGCACACCAGCACACACACACTCTACACTCTGCTCACCGCAGAGCGTGGGGCACGGCTGCGGCAGGAAGGCAAGGCGGGGGTCCCCGGGACAGTGGGCAGCCACAGAGGGAGACAGGCCAGAGGCAGAGCCGCCCGGGACAGAGACCGAGGTCTGAGAAAGGTGGATGGGCGCAGGGGCACACACAAAAGGAGGGGGTGGGAATGCAGACTAGGCAAGCCCAAGAAGCAGGGAGACCACGGCGGACCCGAGCTTCCGGCCTTCACTCAGGAGCGCTGAGGGCGGCACAGAGGGAGCCGGAAACCAGCACAGGGCCGCGGCTCCTCCAGCCAGAGGCCTGGGGGGGCTGTGGGGGTCAGGCGCGGTGCGCAGGGCGTGGGGAGGGGACGGCAGGTGAGGACGACCCCCTCCATTTCCTGTCTCATCCCAGCAGGCGGGGCTGACAAGCAGCTCCAGGCAGCGCCTGATGCCTGAGGAGGCCGAGACAGAGGCGGGACGATGGGAAGGCCGGAAGGGGCGGCGGCACTCACCGCACTCGAAGAAGCTGTACACGGGGCGGACCTTGAGCACGCGCTGCATGTACTCGTGCAAGATGCACACCTCAGACTTCCCGTTGGGGTTGATGACAAACTCTGTGACGTGACGACAGGGGCCGTCTCAGAGCAGCCTGGGACCCCGCCTGTGCAAGGGACCTCTGCGCCGCAGGGCGGACGGGGCTGGGCTCACCTTTCTTCGTGGGCGCGTCCTGCACAGACAGTGTGATGAGCTTCTGGTTGGCGGGCAGGATGGGCCTCTCTGACTCGGCCTGTTTTCGCTTCATTTCTCGGTTGAACTGCCGACGCTCAGCCCACGTCCTGAACTTCTTCACGGTCACTTGCTCAAAGTCAAAGCGCTTCTCCAGGTAATTCCGAAACTCCTCAAGGTCTGCACGGATTGACCAGAGACCCGAGTGACGGACTCCCAACCAGAGTCACCCCCTCGGTGGCAGGACAGGTCCTGGCTACACGACACCCCTCCCGCTTCCCCTCAAGGATGAGGGGCCAAGCAATCAGGCTCCTTCGCTCTGCCAGGTTCCCTAGGGAGAAACTTCTGGGCTATCCTTTTAGTTTATTTAGAACAAAAAAACAAAAATAAACAAAGAAAAAGGAATGTTAGAAAAAAAACACCACTATCAGCCTCCAGGACCTTCTCCCCATGGGAACCAGGTGCCGATGGCCCACAGCAGAGGCATCGCGCCCAGCACGGCCTCCTGCCCCCGCCTCTCCCCCAGGATCCCAGGCCTCCCATCAGCCCCACCCCGCTGCTTCCCCCAGAGGCCTGAGGCACCACGCACATGCTTGCACACTTAGGGACAGAGCAAAACCACAGAGCTCCCCACACAGGAGTGTAGAGCAGCGGGCACGCGCTGAGGATGGTGCCATGGGGAGACCATCAGGCAGACGAGGGCCCCTTCCAGCTGTGTCTCGAGAACACCCCCGTCCCTGCAGAGCACCAGCGCGCTCCCCAGAGGCCTCCCTGCCAGCCCCAGACGCGGCCCCTCCTTGGGAGCAGCCCCCAGCCCCTCACGGACAGGAGCACACAGACACCTGGGGCTCGAAAACGCGCTGCTCTCTAACAGGGACTGGGCAGGGGCTAAGAGAGCCCGCCCCCATGGAAGAGACATGGGAGGGATGGCCCACGACTGAGGGTGCCCACAGGGCTGAAACAGCAGCTGCACCCACCCCGGCGGTGGGACCCCAGGACCCACACGAGCACGCCGCGGCGCAGAGGCCGGACGGTCACGACCAAAGGCTGTCCGGGCGGCGACACGGTCAGCAGGCGGGTCTCCTGAGCTCGGGGGCGGGCAGGCACAGACGGGGCCCCTCCTCCCTAGGGACCAAGTTCCCCCCAAAGCTTACCAACTGACTCATCCTTGCACACCTCCACCTTGGCCTTCACCTGCCCCAGGGCCCCAGGCGCGGCCTCAGCCCCCAGCGGGTCCTTCTCGTCTGGGGGCCCCGCGTCGGCCCCTAGGGGGTCAGGGTCGTCTGGGGGCAGCTCTGGCTCTGGGGGGGCGAGCCCCACGCCCCGCTCCCGCTCCTCGCTGTCCTTCATCTTCCGGTAGTGCAGGCAGGGAATGCTGGTCAGGGGAGGGCCGTGTTTCTACGAGCAGGGAGACCGCGCAGGTCACCAGGCCGGATGCACAGGCCTCTGATGCCCCCACCGGCCTGCCTGGCGGCCACCCTCCTCCTGCAACTCACAAGACCAAGCGCACGAGGGACGCGGCCCCTACCCGTATGCTTCCTGTCCCCAGGAAGTAGGGCCTGGACCAGGTGACCACCCGCGACTCCCGGTGCAGGTACACGGGCACTCCGGAGTTGTGGAACGTCATGATCCAGCCGTCGGGCAGTGGCTCCGTCGGTGGGCGGCCACGGCCTGCGCGGGGCAAGAACAGCTGTGGTCACAGCCGCGTGGGCACCGTCAGGACAGTCACAGTCAGCCCCAGGGCAGAAACAGCAGCATGCCGGAGCTGGCCTTACAGAAAAGCTCTGAGCAGGGTGGGGACGGCCCACCCCCACCAGGAGAGCCCAGCCCCGCCTGCAAGCCGCTCCTCTGCGTGCTGGGTCCAAGCCTCTGTGGGACCCGTGGGCGACAAGACCCTCTTCACCTGCTCTAGTCCCCGGACACACCGCACAGCCCAAGCAGGGCTCCGCGAGACACAGGGCCTCGCTGCAGCTCTGCCGCCCTGACACTGCGTCTCCGCCCGCCTCCCGCGGGTGCAGCCACAGGGGCTGGGTAGGCTCCGCTAGGAACTGCAGACGGTGGGTCACTGCTCCCTGTGACCAGATGGCAAGCCTGCACTGTCCCGAGCTGCCACGGACAGGCCTGGCTGCTGGGAGATGCACAAGACAAAGACTCAAGGACAGCTTGCTTTTCTTACCGGTATTGGGAGCAAGTGAAAAACTCAGAAACAAAAGCGAAATGCCACGTGGAATCTAAAAAAACACATGGACGAGATGAAAACAGCCCCACCAACACTTGTGGGAACGGAAACGACTCCCTTGTGTCAGGTCTGACACCTGCACGTGGCTGACGCCAGGCGAACACCAGCGTCAGGACGGCCCTGGGAGGGAGGGCAAGGCTGGGCACGCACAGTCACCCTGGGCCTGTGGGCTGGGCCAGGAGCTGCCTGCAACCAGCCCTGGGTAACCAAGGAGGAGGAGGCGTGTCCGTGACCGTGAGCAGACCACAGCCCACACGGCAGACACACACCCAGCCCTGCCGACGGGTCTGCTCTGCGGCCGGGAGACGGCGCGCCAGCCACTCCTCAGTTCCTCCTGTCACGCTGGCCACCTGCACGGTCCTCAGCGGAAGGCATCACCTGTGTGCCCGAGTCCCTCCAGCCCCTTCCCATCGCCCACCCGACACCAAGAGGCACCCCAACCGCTCTTCCCAGTGTACCCATGACCCCTCCACCTCTGCCCACGTGTGAGCCACGGGTCTGCTTTCAGCGCAGACTGTGGAATGAGTCCTGCCTGCTTCCAGCAGCTTCCCCAGCACTCGGCAGAGAACTGAGAACTCAGACAGGGGCCACGAGCAGCCCCCACACTCAGCACTGCCTCTGTCTGCAGCCTCCACACGCCCGGAAGCCCCCTTCCCACACCACGGCAGTGCGTAGGGTGTGTCCTCACATTCCAAGCTTCCCGTCACTGACAGGACCCTTCTGCCCGCAGATACACACGGCCGCCCAGACTGCCGCCCAGCAGCCTGAGGGCTCTCCCAGCGTAGCATGCGGCCGAGCACGCTCGCTACTTCCTGGCCCGACTTACTTTTGAGCACGGTTTTAATCTTGGTCATCATTGGCTGCACGCTTGTCTCCCCGTCCGAAGGGTGATCGCTGTCTCCTCCGTATTTCTCCTCCATTCGCCTCTTTTTGGGAGCACAGAGGCCCTCTTCCAGGAGAGCATCAACATCATTGTCAAAATCATCCTGCAAAACACACTGTTCAGAAACCGCGGCCCCTGGCACCCACACTCCTGCCCATGGGCAGGCGTCAGCAACAACACAGAGAGGAGGTGGTCTCAGGGGCCTAGGGGCGCCTCTGTGGCGCACGAGCATCTGAAAAACAAAGAGGATGAAACGGCCAGCCAAAGCACACGCTCGTGACCAGCAGACCGTTCCAAGTCGGCTGAGACACGGGTACAAGGCAGACCTGTCAGCCAAACTCTCTGTTAGCAGAGGCGGGACCCCTGGACTCCTGACGGCTCTTTCTTTCCGCATGGACCTTTCTACCTCCTGTGGGTTTTTTTTTTCCTCTGTAACATTGCAACATGGGCTTCCCAGAGATGCTGCAACTCCCAAACACCTCTCTCTGGGTTTTGCTAAGAGTGCGCCAAAGGAGGGGACGCCGACATACCTCGTAGGAGAAAGTCAAGGCCTCTTCGTCCACTCTGTCTCTCTGCGCGATCGCTTTAGCCGTGAACCCGCCTGCGCCTTCTTCCTCTAGCTCCAAATTGTCAGTAAAGTCTTCTAACTCATCGAGCACTGCGTACTCCACTCTCCTCTCCTGATCCAGCTCATGCTCCTCGTCCCTCCTACCCGCACTCTCACCCCCGGCGCCTACCCCGTTCCCCGCGCCCCCGCCACAGGGACCAGCATGCACGTCCCCACTGACAGGGCTGAGGGCCAGGCCACACTCTGCCCGCATGTCGCGCTCCGCTCCCGTGTACAGCACCTTCCTGTCCTCACTCCTGCAGCTCTCCGTAAAGCTCACGCTAATCTTTACATCCTTAAGCAACTTAAGGTCAGGGGAGAACTTCCGGACCGCAGGTGCGTGCCGCGCAGTGCGCGGGCTGTGGCCACTACAGTTCGGGTCTACGAGGAGGCGGGCCTTAGAGGAGGATCCTTTGGAGAGAAGAGAAGCTCCGTAGAAGTTGAGCGGGTCCTCGGCAGGGGGTTCGGCCTGTCCATCACCACCAGAGCCAACGTCCATTACCTCTGCATCACTGGACGTTTGCAGGGGAGGTGGTGGAGACTGTCCACGGGGCAGCGAGCGGAGGGGGCAAGCTCGGTCCTCCATCGCCACTCCTCCTGCGGGCTCACGCGGGAGA
Organism: Cervus elaphus; assembly: GCF_910594005.1. Lineage (NCBI taxonomy): Eukaryota > Metazoa > Chordata > Mammalia > Artiodactyla > Cervidae > Cervus > Cervus elaphus. Next base: position 253,258 of record NC_057819.1, read on the forward strand.
GGAGAGGGGCTCTCACATGTCTCCATAGTAAAGTGGTTAGGACTACTTTAAAAGACCAGAGTTTTTAAAAACCTGACATAACTCTAGACAGCTAACATGCACAAGTCCGTCGAGACCCGGGTGCGTCCTGCCCGCGCTGCGCACGCTGGCGGCTTAGTCAAGCTGGCCACATTGCTCTTTTCATTAATGTAGACAGCTTTTAGAACCACTGCCTCAATTATTGGAAATCACAATGCACTCAGCTTAAATGACTGATGACTACGCGAGTCTGTCCTCGAGCCGAAGGGGCACCCGTCTTCCTCCACCTGCAAAGAGACGTAAAGGCATCGTCACACAGTGACAGAGACCTTCCGCTTCCTGGCACCGAGAGTCCAGTGCTACGGACGGTGCAGTAAAGACTTCAGTGACACTGCCTGAGAAGAGCACCTTCTACACTTCAGAACAGGCGAACCTGACTCCCTTCTTCAGAACCTAAATTATAACTTAAGTCCTAAGTCAAGTATTTTACTAGTTGTCCACTGTATTTCCAACTTCAGAAACACAAAAAACATATTATAATTAGGTTCAAAAAGGATTAAAAAAACCAGAACTCCTCCACTACACTGCACCGCGGCACTCCCCTGGCTCGGCTCATGCGGCCGCCCTTCCACAGCACACGGGGGTGTGCAGCTTCCCTCCAGCACCAGTGATGTGGGTCCACTCACCTGCGTGGGCCGGTCAGTCAAAGGGCAAGCGGGCGGCCCTCCGCTCAGCTCTGCGGCACTACGGCCTCAGAGGCACGGCTGGGGCTCCGCCACCCAGGACCTCAGGGCATGGGGCCAGGGGCAGGGATGCAGCAGGCTGGGCGTGGCTCTGCTCCCGGGATGGAGCCCAGCCGGGCGGGCAGGAAGAGGCTGCAGGGGCTGGCTAAGCCCAGGCACAGGAGTCCTGGCAGCCGCCTGGAGCCTGGCTCCATGAGGGGGCAACAGGGAGGCCCGGGGTGAAGGGACCCTCAAGCCACAGTTCAGTCCCTAAGCAGAAGGGAGGCCCGCACCCGTGAGAACAGTGGACACAGAACTGACCACACTGCTGAGCGGGTGGAGGCCGAGACCAGGACAAGGCAGCCCCAAAGACCAACAGGGCCACTCCCCAGGGGACACTCAGGCAGGGCCCGCAAAGAAGGGTGCTCGGAGCCTCTGGGCAGACCCGGCCAACAGGGCCGAGGCCACCAGGATGCGTCGGCCAGGCGGTTACCCAAACCACAGGAGAGGCCACCCAGAGAGCGAGGGCAGACCAAGAAAAGGGCTGAGGACGCAACCCTGGGGAGTTTGCACCAGAGGGAAGACACCAGGCTGAGAAGGCAGGGTGGGGCGTCCAAACACAGGGCCGCGGGAGGGAGGTTCCAGCCGAGCAGAACACGTGCAGACACGCACGCACGTGCACACACGCACCTCCACACCGTGCAGACACGCACGAACATGCCATGCACATGGATGCAGACACACATGCGTGCCCACACCACTCGGGGCGGCTTGCGGGTTGCAGACAGACAGGAAACAGCAGACACCACACGTTTAAGAGGTTACAGTGGAGGAACAGGACGTAAAAGACAAAGACTTGTTTAGATGTAATCAATTCATCCGACAACTATTCACTGACCACCTACTCTGATGGGGTATCAGCATGAACAAGGGGGCAGCAACCACTGACCTGTCTTCTACTTCCCGGGTCCCAAGGTGTCCTCATGTTTCTGAACACAATACCTCCCCCGCAGGCATGTCTGCCAAAAGTGCTAAGGACCAAGGAAACATGGCACACAGGTGATGACGGACGCGGAACCGGGAGACCACTGAGGAGGCACCAGACGTGCACAAGGACCACCGAGCGGGGTAAGGCCAGTCTCCTGGCACCAAGAAAGCTCAATTCAGAGGACAGGTCAGCACGCCCAGCACTATGGAACACAGACACGACCAGGACCAAAGCCCTGGGCACCAGGCAGGTCTGCAGAGACCCCAGCAAGAGCCCACACGTGATTCTGGGGGCCAAAAAGGCTAAAACGAAGAGACGTGAAGAGGACGGGGACACCTCCGGCCATGTTCAGAGGCTGAGAAGCTCAGTTTAGAAGCAAAGAACCAAGATGATAACTATGAAACCTGATGAAGGGAGGCCTTGAAGAGGTGCCCCAAGTGCAGGCTGGGAGCTGCGGCGAGTGGTCCTTGGAGTTTGGGGAGCCGCCTGGCCCTGGGGCGGCAGTGCGCTGAGGGCTCCACTGCAGGCTGTCCCGAGCACGCTCCTGACCTTCCCTGTTCGCTATCTGCACCCGTCAACGCCTTCCATGTGGCGCACACAGAACACTGCAGATGCTGAGGACGGGAGACAGACAAAACCCCCAGCCCGAGCTCACACATTAGCAGAGAGATGGACAAGTAACAACTAAGAAAAACTGAGACGCGTTCAAGAGAAAGCAAAGCAAGGAGTTGAGGAAAGGGTGGGCAGTGAAGGCTTCACAGCCAACACCCCCTGAAGGCGGAGGAGGGGATATTCCAGGCAACCCCGAGAAGAGCAAAGGCCCCGGGGTGGAGCACGGGGTGGTGGATGACAGCAGTGTGCCCGGGGGAAGAGGCCAGGGCAGTGAGGGCAAGGGAGACCAGGACTCCGGCTCTTATCTCGAGAGACGGGCCCCTGGACAGGAGGGTCCAAGCGGTGAGGTCACACGATCCAAGGTCAGCAGTCGCAACCAACCCTCGGGCAGGCCCTGTTCTAAGCATGTTATGCACTATCACTCACCAGTTCTCACACAGCACTGTGAGAAAAAGGTTAAGGACAGAGAGGTTAAGCAACTTGCTCAAGGTCACACAGCGAGAAGGTGGTGGAGTGCTTTACCACTCAGGCAAGGTAGCTCCGGTCTGCACTGCCTTGGTATTAGACTTACGGTTGAAAAGAACAGCTCTGTGTCCAGAAAATCCCTAAGTGGGTAGATAATAGGAGGCACAGGGTGAGAACAAAGAAACAAATAAAGAGGCTCACCAGGCAGCCTGGACCAGCATGTCAAGCTGGAGGTGGTGAGAAACTGCCCTGAGGAGTGTATGGAGGCCGAGGAGACTCCACACTCAGGGACAGAGGTGTCGCGCGCAGAGGTGGTGAAGTCAGCGTGGGGAGTGTTCGGGCAGGTGAAGATCATAGCCTAGGTTTAGACACGGCTACTTGGCACCAAAGTAACACGTGGAGGTGTAGAAGAGGCAGCCAAAAGCGTGCAGCTGTCAGAAGGGAGGCCGGGGCTGGAGACGGACAGGCAGGTGTCAGGAGAGACAGTGTTAAAATCAGGGACTGGACGAGATCGCCAAGGAAGGGAGCGCAGATCCTACAAGAGGCCAAGACTCACTTCCCTACCCTGAGGTCACAGTCAGATTGTAAAAGCCCGGGGACGTGCCCCACGCGGTGGCCGGGCCACAACAGGCTGAGGCTGGTCCTCCTGCCATTGCTACTGCTCCAGCTGACGGCACACAGGGATGCAAACCCGGCTCACCAAGCGGACAGTGAGCCGGCAGCAGACTTGCAGCAGGCACCCCCAGGTCCCAGCATAGTGTAAAACCAAGACACTCCGACAGCGCCCTTCACTTGGGTCCACTTGCTGGGCTGGCGTGGAGGCGCCGTCTCGGATGGTCCAGTGCTGTGGCTGCCGCCTTTCAGTCAAGCCTCTCGTTGCAGCCTTCCGCCCAACCCAGTGGCAGAATGACCTCACCCGTCCTTTTCTCATCCTGTCAGCCTCACATCCCACACTCACAGGCGCCACTGCTGACTGGCCATCCCCCCCTCTGGGGGGTGACCGACTGCGGCAGAGTTTCTGGCCCGCTCTACCCGCCGCCCAGGACTGGAGTCCAGTCTGCGGCCAGGACACAGGACACTTGTCTAGCATTTGGGGCCTGGCACAGTCCCCTGCCCGATCCCGGACTGCTGGGCGCCGGGTAACTGAGGCACATGCGAGCATGCAAACAAGTCAAGTTCCTACCCTGAGCAACCCAGGTCCATCGGAGGACACCTGGCGGGGACCACTGTCAACAGGTGGTCACCTTCCACTTGTTTCTACCCCCGGGTCATTGTTACGACAAAACCACATCCCGATCGTCTACGTGACCCTGGGTCCGTGAGCGTGTGGTGGAAAAGCAGGGCGGCTTCTCAGGCTTCCCAGGCTCTCGCGCCCGGCAGGGTCCCGGGCCGGCACCGCCGCGGTCGGGACCTTGCCCGCCCGAAAGCTGTCTACGGCTTCGGGCCCACGGGACGAGGGATCTCCTCACACCCCGGGGCCGGCCCGCGCGTAGAGCGAGCGGCGCGGCGGCCCCCGGCCCCGGCCCAGACCGCGGCGGGCCCCGCGCCCGCGCCCGCGGCGCCTCACAAAGGCGGACCGGGGACTCGGCGTGGCCAGGCCCGCCCGCGCCCGCGCCCGCCCGCCGCCCGCCGCCCCGCGGCCTCGGCCCGGGAGCGGAAGGGCGAGCCTCACGCAGGCCACAGCGCCGCCCACCCGCCCGGCCGCGGGGCGCCCCTCGCGCCCCGCACCTACCTCCGGCGCCCGCGGCCCGCCCGCAGCGCAGAGCCTCGCGGCCCGGCCGCCGCCGCCGCCGCCGCCCTCCAGAGGGGCCGCGCGGGCGCTCTTCACTCGGCGGGACCCGCCTGCCGCGCGCGGCGAGCGGAGGGCGGGCCTTGGCGCGCGCAGCCAATCCTGCGCGCGGCCTGCCCGCATTGGGGGAGCCGCCGGGCTGGCTGCGGAGGCCGCCAATAGGCGGCGCGCGGCGCTCGCGGCCGCGGAGCGCGGCCCAATGAAATGCGCGGCTGCGCGGGCGCGACCGGGCGCTGAGGCGGCCGCCGCGCTAACGGTCGCCGCTGGGGCGGGGCTTGGAGCGCGGAGGACGGCGGCCGCGGAGGGCGCCGGGAATGGGGGGAGCGCGGGGAACGCCGGGAGCGAGGGCGCGCGGTGGACGCCGGGAGCGGGGCGTGGGAGCCCAGGGCGCGCGCCTCGGGCCTGGGCGAGACCGCAGGCACGCCGGCCTCCACGCTTTCCGTGTGAAGGCGGTGAGCGTAACGATAAGCGGGGCGCCGCTGTCCGGCCCTTCTCGGCTCGCTTGTCCTGCGCGAGGAGCCAGGACTGTCCCTGCCAAGGCGGGAGCTCCCCTGGCCCGGAGACGACTGCAGGCCAACGCCGGCGGTGCGGACCGAGGGCCGGACAGGGCCCGTCAGTTTGACGGCGTTACAGAGCCCCCCCACCCCCCAACACTCCCTGGCTGCAAGGCCAAGGCGGTGACTTTGCAGGAGCCAACTGGGAAGACCGCTCCGCCAGGCGCCCCAGCAAAGGTGCACACGTCCATCATCAGAGCGGATAAAGACGTGTTGCTTTGTGTCTTCAAGATGCTTCGATAAAAGAAAAGAGGGGGAAAAGCCAATAAAGGGACATACGGAGGGCCTCTGGAGAAGGACATACTAAAGCCGCAAAGGCAAAACCCGTGTGTAATCACAAAGACCCCACAAACCCACAGGAGGGTCCTTCTACCCCCAAAATGGCCAGTGCTTTTCAAAAAATGTCAAGATCATTCAAGTCAGAGAGAGACTGGGGAGCCCTCTAGGGCTGTAGGAGCAACAACTAAGTGTGATGAGGGGGTCTTTGCTCAGGCAAAGGTTATTAGTGGGACAAAGGTCAGCAGATTAGTTAACCATATTGTATCAATGCTAATTTCATGGTTGTAAACGTTTACTGTGGTTAGGTAAGGTATTGAGATTGGATCTCCGGAAGGATATTGGATTCTTTGTTCCATTTTTCAAGTTTGTAGCAAGTTGAAATCATTTCCTAAAAAGAGCCAGGGGAGGGGGTGCTGTAGGTCCCTAAGCTGAAGGCCCACCTAGGCCTTCCCTCTGCTTGCCAGGCTGCGCCATGAGGTTGGCACCAGGCACTCCACAGCGGGCACCGAGCCCTGTGAGGGTCTGGTACTTGGACTCGGCCAGCTGCTGGCCTTGCCCAGTGCAGTCAGAGCCCATGGGAACCCCCAGCCCACCACCCTCCAGCTAGCTGCCTCACCACACTTCATTGCCTGGTGAGGTAGGAACCCCACCTACCCCAGTCAAACTTGAGACCTCAGCCCTGCACACTACAGCCAACTTCCCACTTGGCCTGGCACCAAGCAGGTGACAGACAAGGACCTTACCACGGGACCGCCCCGCTGTCCTCAGCCAGCTCCAGCATCGGAGTCACAAAGATCAATGCCTGGAAGCTGGAACTCCAGCACAAGCTGGGGGAGGAAACCTTTCCCTCTGGGCTTCTGGGTTTCCATCTCAGCCTGGCTCACTTGAGGGGGTCTCTGCCAGCACAGGAGATCAAAAGACGAGAAGGGGGGAGGGGGGAGGGGGGAATCTCTGCTGACAGGAGCCCAGGCCCGACAGACTGACTAGACCTGAAGATCCCTGCATCCCTCGCTGGTGGTGTGCTCATAGGAGCCAGGAGCCTAGGCTAGACAGGACTAGACCCGAGGTCCCCGAGGTCCCTCACTGGCTGTGCTCACAGACGGGCCTCTACATTGCTCAGTCCCAGGCCTCCAGCCTCTGTGCCTGCACACCTCCACTCGGCCGTCCTGGGGCTGAACAAGCAGTTCATTGGGGAAGGGGCACAAGAGACCCTGGCAGGGACTCAGGGATCAGATGCATCTGGTGACAAACACAGAGGCCTCTTCTGGGCATGTCAAAGGCCCTTCCAGGAGACAGCTAACCCAGGTCCTGAATCCGCCAAACAACAGAGACCTCGCTTCCAGACACTGGCCTGAGCCAAGGGGGTGTGCAAAGGGCCAGCACTGTCATCCTTGGCTCTACTATCTATCTGGCTGGGGCATCAGGACACAGGGGTGGAAGAGAAAAAAGGTCTTCACGCTCTTGTTCCTACCGGGAGACACACAAGCAACACTCGGTCAATGCACAGCCTGTCAAGACAAGGGCTTTCTGTTGTGCAGCAGAGACCAAGATGGGGAGGCTGCCTCAGACAGGGTGACAGTCAAGACTTGAGCAAAGACCTGCGGGATGGGGGAGGGGGAGTGCGGCATGGGCATCTGCGGGAGGAGCCCTTCAGGCAGAGGGAACCTCACAGCAAAGGCCCTGGGGCAGGATCAGCAGTGAGAGCGGGGCACGTGGGCGAGCCCAGCACGGCTGGGCCCCAAGGGCCACCTGGCCTCACCCTGCCCCCTCCTGGCCTGCGGGCTGCGGGGCTGTCCCTGTTCTCCACAGGTGTGTAAAACAAGGTCACAATTTTTCATTTTGCTCGGCTGCCAAGATAAAGTACGCCAGTGAGGGGCTCACACAACAGAGATTTATTCTCCTGGTTCGAGGCTGGCCGTCTGAGGTCAGGGTGTCCGTCACAGGCCCTGCTCCCTCTGAGGGTTCCCGGGGATGGCAGGCCCCCCTCCCTGAGTCTGGGGCCCCTGGGCAGGAGGCAGCTTGGCCCCGGCCTTCACAGGCGTCTGTCTGTGTGCCTGCCTGTGCCTGTGTGTCCCTTTTCATAGGACACCGCTCCTACCAATTCTCTTCTGATTACCTCTGGAAACACCTGACAAGGTCACCTGAGGGGCCGGAGCCCAGCGTCATCTCCCAGGGGGCGCCCAGGTCAGCCCAGATCCACAGAACCAAGTCTGGAGCTGCTTCCTCGGGCCCGGGCTGCCCAGGAACACAGGGCAGAGGGCGCATGGGGAATGTGGGCAGCAGACATCTAAAAGCCTCTCCGGATGGCCCTGCACCAGCACAGCGACACCCCAAGGCCAGCATGGCTGCCTGGGGGGCCTGTGAGGCAGACAGAGGGGGCTGGCTGGGCCAGAGCCAGGGGCCTGGCCAATGGCGGCTGGGCGAGACGTGGAGGGGCGGGGAGCGGCACAGGCTGCCTCACACAGGGCCACTTCCCACTGGGCCGTGAGGAGTGAAGAGGAGACAGAGGAGGGCTAGGGAGGCAGGGCGGGCCCAGGGTGTGCCCAGCCCACCCGAGCCATCAACACACTGAGGAAGCCAGGTTAGGCAGGGGTCGGCCGCCGAGGCGGAGCGAAGCTGGGTGCCCACACTGGATGCAGGACTCCAGGTGCCGGGGCCCAGCTGCGGACAAGAGCACCAGGGTGCTCGTCCAAAGCCAGGGCCCAGTGCTGCGCGGAGGACGGACGCCACTGCCCCCTTAGCTGGTGCACAGCCCCTCCACCACCCACGGGCCTCCACAGGCCTGACCCCACGGCTCCCCAGGGGTGCAGGGCGCCACCTGCACCAGGGTCTACGGACCAAAAGGGCAGCTCCCCAGCCCACACGGTCATTCTGTCTCACAGTCGAGGAGTGGAATGCACCGGCCTCAGTTTTATTGTCAGCGTTTCCCATTCATGTACAGAGTCCTAGGATGTTTAGTTTCTCGGGAGGAGAATGGCAGGGGCCTCTGTGTGCCCTCCCTGAGATGGGCCTGCCTGGAGCCCCGGAGCCCCAGGCAGCGCAGTGCGCACGGACGCCCCTCGTGGACGGCCCCATGCACACGGCGCCCCCGGGCCCCAGGCTGTGTCTCTCTAGGGGGCAGGCTTTCATCCCTCCAGAGGGTCTGTCCCCTTCCAGGAGCAGGGCTGAGGGCAGCAAAGGCCATGGCCAGGACAGGAGGGGCTGCTCTGAAGCGGACATCCACCCTTGTGTCTGGATCGCAGCGAGACTCACGGGACGAAGCGCATGAGGATGAGAGGCACTCGCCACGGGGCCGGCTCTTGTGGGTGGCACGCCTGGAGCATGTGTGCGTCTGAGCACATGTGCACATGCCCATGGCCTGCAATGTGTGCACGCCTGCATGACGTGTGTCACATGGGGCTCTACACACAGGCAGGGGAGGCCCAGCACCCTGACTGCAGGCCACTGTCATTTCCAGGGCCTAAGGCTGGATCCCGAGCTAGACCCGGGGACGCAGACAGTTCACACAGAGGGCTCTGCCCTGGGGGACGCTGGCCAGGTCACAGGCAGCACCTATGACAGGGCCTCCCGGGAGCCCCAGCCACAGTGGCTGTGGGCTAGCTCTGCAGCCGGAACTCATGGGTAGTGGTCTCCCAGCGGGTGGGGTCCGAGCCCAGCATGCTGCGCTCCGTGAAGGTCACGTGCCCGTCTGCATCCACAAGGATGACCGTGTTGGTCCTGAAAGAGCCCAGGGCCCATGTTCCGTCCCGAAAGGTGCAGATCGGAGGTGGGAGGGGCCTCGCTGGGCTCCAGCCTGGCTCCGGTCTCGGGGCTCTCAGGCCCAGTGCCTCTGGGCCTCAGGGCGGCGGGGGGGCACTGAGCTGAGGGCCCCACAGGTTTCTGCCCAGCGGGACCACCCCCCACCACTCGGCCGGTGGGCCCTGGGCTGACGAGGCAGAGCACCCGGGGCTCCCAGCACCACCACAGGGCTCCCAACCAGGAAGGGCGGAGGCGGCACCTGCGCCTGCCTGTCGTACCTGGTGCCGTAGTCCGGGCAGCGCACGCACACGGCCGCGTACTTGCTGAGGATGGGTCGCACGTACTCCCTGCCCTGGGCCTCAATGGCCGGGTCTGGCAGCTGCCTGAAGGACAGAGGCGGCGTTCTTGCTGCCAGCCCGCAGCCCTGCAGCGCCCGGGAGCCTACCAGACTGGGTGGGGGAGCCACACGAGCTGCTCCCTGCACGTCCAGGTCAGGGCCCGGAACCCTCACTCAGCCTGTTACTCGGGGCTCCGCTGTAGGGGCCACGGGACAGCGACTGCCAGCCCGTCCCTGTGCCAGGTCCCCCCAGGGCTGCCCGGGGCCCAACCACACGGGCCCCACGAACTGAAGCAGCCGGCTCACAGAGCCTCGGTGTGTGTGCGGGGGGCACTCACGCCTCGTCATTGCTGAGCACGTCCAGGAGCTGGGCCACCAGCGCGTCCCTGGGGAGCTCCCGGCCCCGCTCCACGGCCTCCAGGAAGAGCTGCTTCCCGAAGCACAGCTTCCTCCAGGGCGTCTCCAGCAGCGCGTTGCTCAGCCCGTAGGTCCCTGCAGGAGGCCAGGGGTTCTGCCAGCATGGGGGCGGGGGGACTGTGACCCACACTCCACCCACCCACTCCTTCTCTGCACACCTCCGTCTCCAGGAACTTGCCAGCCCTGGCTGTGGGGAGGGCTCGGGTGATCGGAATCCACCGGGGGAAGGTCCGTCCCTAAGTAGGGGAGGCCCAAGGTGGGGGCCAACTGGGAAGGTTCAGGCTGGGAACCCCGCAGCCTCAGGCCAGGAGGCTGCCCGCCAGGGTCAGCCGGGGTCAGGAAGCCCGACCCTGGGATGCCCCAGGTGCCAACACGTAAACTGGACGTCATCAAAATTTTAAATGACGTGCTTCAGAAGACACCAACGAGAAGGTGGGAAGACAGGACAGAAGAAAACATTAGAAAAATCAAGTATCTGATGGGAGACTTGTATTTAGAACACATAAAATAATTCTTGCAATTCAATAACAGAAGATGACCCAACTGAAAAAGAGAGATAGGACTGAGTAAACATTTCTCTGAGTAAGACACAAGAATGACCAACAAACAGGTGAAAAGTTGCTCAATGTTATTAACTACCATGGAAATGCAAACCAAGGCCACAGTGTGACCACATCACGCTGGGGACAGCTGCAATGAGAAGTCAGCCAGTGACAAGTCCTGGCGAGACTCGAAAAGTTGCTGCTGGCAATGCAAAATGGTGCAGCTGCTTTGGGAAATAGGCTGGCAACTCATCAAATGTTCAGTTACTTTATAATCTGCCAACTCCACTCAAAGTACCGACACAAGAGAGATGACGGTACCCACACTGAAACGTGGAACCAACATTCACAGCACCCAATAGCGGGGACAGCCAAGCATCCTTCAATGGGCAAGGGATAAATGAGGCAGAAAACCCACAGGATGGAATACTATTCAGTCACAAACAGGAACGGAACCCTCACACCACAGAAGGATGAACCTTGAAAGCGTTCCTCAAAGGGAAAGGCCAGACACAAAGGCCGGTACTGTCTGCGCCTGTCTACATAAGATACGGAGAGTGGGCAAACCCACAGAGAGAGAAAGCAGACGGCGGTCTCCAGGGCTGGGGGGTAACAGCCCCAAGGGGTGAGCTTCCCTTCTGGAGTTGGATCTTGATGGCGGCTGCACCACTTTAGGGACAGTGAAAGCGACTGAAGGCATACTCTAACGGGTGGGCTGGATGCTGCGTGGTCACGGCTCGATGGAGCAGTTCCTTTTTTTCTTTTAAAGTAACATGGAGGGCTTCCCTGGTGGCTCAGTGGTAAAGAATTCATCTGCCAATGCAGGAGACAGGGGTTCGACCCCTGACCCGGGAAGTCCCCACGTGCCGTGGAGCATCTCTGCCCCTGCGCCATAACTGCGGGGCCTGCCCTAGAGCCCCTGCCCCGCAACAAGGAAAGCTACCACAGGGAGCAGCCCACACACTCCAGCAGGAGCAGCCCCGCTCGCCACAACTAGGGAGAGCCCGCAGCAAGGGAGACCCAGCACAGCCAAGAATGAATAAATAGATAGAATTGTTTAAAGAAACAGAAAGCGACAGGGATCAGGCGCGGTAGGCTCTGGGACAACACAGCAGTGGGGAGGTGACAAGAATTCCATCCCAGCAGCAATTTGCAGACGGGCAGCCTCTCTGGGCGTGGCTGAGGGCAGCGTGGGGGGGGTCCTGGTGCTGCCACAGGGTCACAAACTGGGGGCACGAAGGGCTCCGCATGGGCGGAAGCAGCCCGCCTGTGGGCCAGGTGAGGCCACAGCCACCACTGGCCACAGGGGGCATGAACGGCTGCAAACAGCCCCAAGAGAGACACCAGCAGAGCCCCAGGCCCGGAAAGCGGCAAGGGGCCCCCAGGGAAGCAGCCCACCCCGCGCCACCCCCCGGGGCGGCCTCACCTGGCACCAAGATGACAGGCTCCCGCTCCCCCCGGTTTCCATAGTAGCAAACGACGTCTCCCTTCTCTGTGCTGCAGCCGAGGGCAGAGAGGGTCAGCTGGGGCCACTGGGGCCACACCCTTCCGCACAGGCGCCACTGTTACGAGCCACCTGTGCCCAGTCAGCCCGACACCTCTCTGTGCATCAACACGGGCCTGCCCACAACCCGACCGCTGCGTCCCCAGGGCCCCCGCAGGGCCCAGCAGCCCGGCTCCTGGACCTCACGGCCAGGACGGATGCCCAGGGCTCCAGGGCCCCAACCTCCGCGGGTGAACAGCTCCTCCCACCTTGGGGACAGGCCTCTCCCCGCCTCTCGCTGTCCCCCCACCCCGGGCGGGGAACGCCCCTCGCCCCTAGCCCCACGTCCTCTGCCCACAGGGCCCATGTCTGGCTTGGCTGGCATCGCGGCCCCCTGGCGGCTCCGGACAGGCCGACAGACAGCTCCCGAGCCCTCAGAGGACCTGGGGTCACCTCGCTGCCCTTGGCCCTATCCCGGGTAGCACAAGGGGGCGTCCCCACCTGAAGACCCACCTCAGGTCGGCTGCGATGAGGTTGAAGCCGTTGTACAGGTGGCCTTCGGCTGAGACCTTCTTCAGGTAGGACAAGCTGTCCATGTCCGAGGTCAGGAACTGGGCCACGAGCTCACCTGTGGCAGGGGACACATGCCCATGGGAGGGCGGCAGGACTGAGCCCCTCTCCCGGGAGACAACCGTCCCCCCGGGCCAGCACCCCCTCACCAACTGGCAGCCAAGGAGATGAGTGCTGAGACTCCTGACTCTGAACATCCTCCTGCTGAGCCCCCACGGGGAGGTCCAGCACAAGGGGACGTCAGGGGGACAGTGTGTGTCCACAGGGCGGGGGTGACCACACAGCCGTCAGGAGCCAGGCCGCAGCCAGGCCGAGGTGGCTCCCGGCGTCACCAGCCAGGGGGCTGCAGAGCCCTCTCCTCACCCCGCCTCCCGCGCCTGCAGTTGTCCGCGAGCCCGCAGCCCCGTACCTCGGCCCCGGGCATCATGGTTCAGCCGCGGCTGCAAGTAGTTGGTGAGCGCGGCCAGCTTGCCCCGTGTGCTGACACCCAGCCACGTGCCGCCCTCCTTGCCTTCCTCCATGTCCAGCCCTGCAGCAGACGACAGTGTCACCAGCAGCCCTGGGGCCGCCCAGGGCTCAAACTCTGCGGGATGAGGCAGCCTGCAGGCCCACAGATCTGCGGGGTGACCTTCATCAGGGACAACACCCGCCGTCCCTGGGACCTCCGGCCCCACACACACACATGCTGGCACCTGGTGGGCATCAGGCTGGGGCACACGCAGCACCAGTTCTGCCACGGGAACCACGCCAGGCCCCAGCCAGGTGCAGGGACACTGGCTGTCGTCCCTGGGCAGGACCAGGCTTCACTGGGAGCCCTCCTGCTATAACCTTCCACGACCACGGGCCCACCCTGGGCTGGCAAGGTGGCTACAGCCACCAGCAATGAGCTCCTAGGCCGGCGGGGTCACTTGCTTGAAGACTGGGGTGAAAACAACTAAGTCACTAACACATTATTATTACAACACTAATAAACTCTAACAGTACGCGCTAAGTCGCTCAGTCATGTCCTACTCTTTGCGACCCCATGGACTGTAGCCTGCCAGGCTCTTCTGTCCATGGGACTTACCAGGCAAGAATACTGGAGTGGGTTGCCTTATCCTCCTCCAGGGAAATTACAATAGTAGAACTAAAAGAGGGAAAGATCTGAAAGAAGTATTGAAATAAAACTGCCCTTATTTGTACGTGAAAAAGATCCAAAGAGAATCTACAAAAAAAAAAAAAAGCCTTCCATAACTAATGAGTAAATACTAACAAAAACTGGAAAATGAAAATTTAATTATCATTTACAAGAGCACCAAATGATTTTCAAAACACATAGGAAAATGTTACAGGAAAGACGTGTGCTGAGGACACGTGTCAGGCAGACCTGACTGAACGAAGAGCCCCGCTTGGCGCCCGGTCGCTCACGTGGTCAAGAGGAGCTCTGCCAGAGCACGGACAAAAGGGAGCCCTCTGACACCGCTGGGGGGAGTGCACGCTGGTGCGGCCACTATGAAGACCAGTATGGAGGTTCCTTAGAACACTAACACAGAACTACCATACAATCCAACAAGTCCACTCCTGGGTATGTATCTGGACAAATTAACGTGGAAAGACCCACACACCCCAGTGTTCACTGCAGCACTATTTACAACAATCACAATGTAAAAGCACAGTAAATGTTCATCAACAGATGAATGGATGAAGATGTGGTGTAGTTACACCATGGAATACTATTCAGCCATAAGAAGAACAAAATAATGCCATCTGCAGCAACATGGGTAAAACCCAGAGATTGTCATACTGAGTGAAGTCAGTGACACAAAGACAGACAAACACCACCTGGTATGGCCTGTATGTGGACTCTAAAACAGGACCCAGTGGCTAAGACTCTGTGCTCCCAATGTAGAGGGCGCAGGTTCGATCCCTGGTCGGGGAACTAGATCCTGCATGTGGCAACTAAAGATTCCTGATGCCGCAACTAAGACCCAGTACAGCCAAATAAATACTCTAAAAATAAAATGTGACACAAATGAACTTATCTACAAAACAAGCAGACTCACAGACACAGAGAATGGACTTGTAGTTGCCAAGGGAGCGGGAGAGGAAGTTTGGGTTAGCAAAAGCAAACTCGTGTATATAGGGCGAATAAACAGGGTCCTACCACATGGCACAAAACATTATACGCAACATCTTGTGATAAACCATAACAGAAAACACTATGAAAAAATATATATGCACATACGTAAGACTGAATCACTGTGTTGAACAGGAGAAACTAACACAACACTGTAAACCAACTATAAAAAAAAAGGATGACGGTTCTCTCCAAATGACCAAGAGTGACCACAATCAAATGAAGACCTGGCAGGCTGGCATTTCACAGAAATCACAGACCTAAGCATAAACAAAACCAGAAGGCTTCCAGAACCACATAGAGGAAGGTATCTTTACAATCTCACGATAGGCAAAGACTTTGGGTAAGATGCAAAAAAACCTATGACAAACCTAGACAGCATATTAAAAGCAGAGACATCACTTTGCCAACACAAGTCTGTATTGTCAAAGCTATGGTTTTCCCAGTAGTCATGCATGGATATCAAAGTTGGACCATAAAA
Source organism: Cervus elaphus (assembly GCF_910594005.1). NCBI lineage: Eukaryota > Metazoa > Chordata > Mammalia > Artiodactyla > Cervidae > Cervus > Cervus elaphus. The sequence continues at coordinate 268,369 of NC_057819.1, forward strand.
AAGGCTGAGCACCATAGAATTGATGCTTTTGAACTGTAGTGTTGGAGAAGACTCTTGAGAGTCCATTGGACTGCAAGGAGATCCAACCAGTCCATCCTAAAGGAAATCTGTCCTGAATATTCATTGGAAGGACTGATGCTGAAGCTGAAACTCCAATATTTTGGCCACCTGACACGAAGAATTGACTCATTTGAAAAGACCTTGATGCTGGGAAAGACTGAAGGCAGGAGAAGGGGACAACAGAGAATGACACAGTTGGATGGCATCACCTATTCGATGGACATGAGTTTGAGCAAGCTCCAGGAGTTGGTGATGGACAGGGAGGCCTGGCGTGCAGCAGTCCACAGGGTCGCAGAGAGTTGGTGATGACTTTGCAACTGAACAACAGCAAACCCAGAATGTTCCTTGGCCATGCCCACGGGCTCCCCTCAGTCCTCCTCCAGTGGCTCCCACGCCTCTGGGAAGCCAGGCCAGCCCAGGCAAAGACCCCACACACAGGACCGCCACGCCCAGAGCTCAGGGCGCAGGGGCCGGCCCGCCCCACCCCACCCCACCCCCAGTGCTCTCCCCACCTCCCGCAGGACCTGCTCGTCCTCCCTGTGCCCAGCCTCCTCTGCCCAACTCTGCACACAGGAAGCCTCCATGGATGTCCAAGGGCCCTGGCCCATGCACACGTACACACCCTTTGGGTGCCGGGAGCTGCTCCCAAGGGGCCCGTCTGCTCCACAGGCCCCCCATCGGCCCCCAAACTCCAGCGGCCCTCCCTGGGGCCAGGGGTGCTCGAGGGTACCATAACCGCGTGCGGCTGCGCATGCGCATGTTCCGCCAGGCTGCCTCGAGGACAGCGGCCCGGACTCACACACGCACACATGCCACCAGGCTGCCTCAAGGACAGCAGCCCGGACTCGCGCAGGGCCAGCCCCAGCAGAGGGTGGATCCAGGTACAGCCCCCACCTTCCGGCCGCTTCCCCGGGGCACCAGGCGCGTGGAGGGCGGCGGGGACACTCACCGCTGAGGACCTCGTTGTTGTTCCCCCAGAAGTCTGCAGCCCTGGCCGGCCGGTGGTAGAACTCGTCCCTGTTGGCGGCCAGGATAAGCCTGAGGAGAGAGCACAGAGAAGGGTCTCACGGGAACTGGAGCATCTCGAGTGGGCGGATGGTCTCGGGGGAACTCCGGAGGTCTAACGTGGGCAGACGGTCTCTTGGGAACAGCCTTGGTTTTCCTCTTGTTACCAAGACAGCGGTGCCTCAGTAGTCAGGACGCAAGCCCGCGGGAAGGGGAAAGCGGACTCGGCCCAGCCCCACTCCCCAGTCACCAGGGACAGGGCACCAGGCGCCTCCTCTGGCCCACGGGCCCCTTCCCTGAGGACGCCGTGAAACCCCCAGCAGCGCTGAGGGCGTCCCAGGGCTGCTCCCTCCTGCACTCTGGGGCGTCTCTGGGAGGGGGCAGCTGAGGATTTCTCTGTATTCCCTTCCTGTTCAGTATTATGAATCATACAAGTATTTATTTGGCAACTAGAAAACATGTTGATGTTTTCAGAGCACTGGTTTTGAGGTACGAAGTTTCTGGTCACTTTTGCCACTTAAAATAACTGTGCGGGAAGAGCCCCTGGAGAAGGGCGTGGTAACCCGCTCCAGTACTCTTGTCTGGGAAACCCCACGAACAGAGGAGCCTAAGGGGCTACAGGCCATGCAGTCGCAAAACAGTCCCACGTGACTTAATGACTAAAAAACAACAAGCTGTTCCTCTGCCTCCAGTTTTTCGGCTTTCGATCTAGGAAGTCCATGGCCACGATCAGCAAACACAACCTCCCCAACAGGTCTAAATGAACATTCAAAGCTACCCTGAGCTCTAGAGGGACTTCCCTGGCAGTCCAGTGGTTAAGACTCCGTGCTTCTGCTGTGGGGGGTGCAGTGTGATCCCTAATCAGGGAACTAAAATCCTGAGTGAGGCTTGGCAGGGCCCAGATACCCCAAAAGACAACAGAAACAACTCCACACACAGGTGGTAGTCAAGTGGGTGGGGTCACCCTGAAGGCTCCCGGAGACCCAGCGTCTGTTTCTGATGAGGGACCCTGCGAGCAGCATGGGCTGGTGTGGGGCCGGGGACCAGCCCGTACTCCTCAAAACTGCCCAAGAGTACCGTTCACATGGACGCCTGGCTCCATGAACACTGGCTTGTGGGGAACACTGGGAACACTGGCTTGTGTACCCCAACACCCACACAATTATCGTCTCAGCGAGGTGTTCAGCTTGGGGCCCTGGGGGCAACGCAGGTGCTGGCTGGCGGGGTCTCTGATGCTGCAGGGGTCAGTCCCCTGAAGCCACAGGACCAGACCGCCTGGTCTCACCTGTCGTGGGCCAGGGTCACTCTCCTCCCGGAGGCCACCTGCAAGCTCTGGCCATGGGCCCATTCAAGAGCAGCAACCCCTTTGAGGTCAGAAACCCCCCCCGCAGGACACACCCCCTGTGAACTCGGGGTCACCTGATTCAAGATTTCCATCATTTGGCAAAATATGGCGGCAAAGTGCTGGGCAACAACAGGCATGGGGGCACAGAGGCCGGGACCTCCCACAGGGGTCATACCCAGGCAGGGCATGGGGGGTGGGGCGGGCGTGTCAAGCCAAGGGCAGCCCCAGGAAGGTCCGACACCAGTGCATGTGGCCGGGCGCACAGCCTGGAAGGCAAGTCAAACCCAAGGGCACCTGAGGGGTCGTGCCGGGGGTGATGGCAATGGGAGGTGACGTGAGGAGGGGTGGGTGCCCCAAAACAGAGGGCAGTGGGGTGGCAACACAGGGGCGCAGCGCAGGGCACAGACGAGGGGTCCAGACGGCCTCGGCCTGGAGCTACTCTACCGAGCCACTCATGCAGCCCAGGCCCCTGCACGTGCCCCAGCCTCCCAGATGTACCGCAGCCCCCACCAGCCACGCCGTCTCCCTCCCCCCACACCCCCGAGGGCACTCTGCCGAACAGCCCACAGGACACGCGCTCTCACGCGGTGGGCCCGGATCGCAGGAGAGCTCGGCAGCGTGGCACCAGCGTCCACCGCCGCCCTTCCCAGGGCTCTGCAGCGGCTGCGGGCCCAGTGTTGTCAGCAGAGGGCACTGGAGGGATGCTGCTGGGGAGAGGTTTTCGCTCCCTGACTCGGGGCACAGCCCAGACGGTGGCCAGTGCAAGCAGGCAGATCTCCAAGTGCCCAGAGAGCTTCTGGCCACCCAGTGTGCCAGCCCGGGCTGGGGCTCAGCCCAGGGGTGGAGGGCAGGCTCTGCCCCCGGGCATCCTGACCCCACAGTAGCTAATAATCCCACGTTAGAGCTCCCTGCTGTAATCACAGTCCTGGGGCTCTGTCCACTGGCTGGACCCCGACTCCCACCTCGCTCTGCTGGGGGCTGTCGAGGGCCAGCTCCCAGCCCCCAGCCTGGCCCTGCGGCCTACTCCCCCGCAGGAAGGGGACGCTGGGCACCGCTCATTCCCTGGCCTGGAGTGAGTGACCTCAGCCACACGTCAGGTACCAGAGAAGCAGCTGAAATGACCCAGGCCCTGGGACAACGGCGACTTCACAGCAGCTGCACCAGTGACTCGTCTGTGGCTGGGGGTCACAACCCAGCCTCCCTCTCTGTGTGGATCAGTGTTGGGGGGTCCCCACCATGGAGCTGGAAGACAGAGGGGTGCCCCCCAGAGCCAGCGGCCCCTCCCTGGCCTCAGCCTCCTGCCTGCTCCGGCGGGTCCCCCAGTGCCCCTGACCCCTGCACAGGCGGCCCTCACGATGCTGGCTGCTTGCTGGCCCGGGACTCCAGCCCCCAGGCCAGTCTCCCTCGCTACCACTCTGTCCCGCTGCCGCCAGGTCCCCAGCTGGGGGCATGGGGCTGTGTGCACGTCCACTCCATCCTCCGTCCTGCCCACGCGGCCGTCTCCAGCGGCTAAGTCTGAGCACCTCTGCACATTGACTCGGGGTCCCTGCCCCAGGAGGAACCCCCTGTGGGACCTATTGAGCAGCTGCTGTGGGGGGACCCGGGTGCTGGCCTGTGCCCCCACCCCGCATGCGGTGCCCACGCAGGCTCCCAAGGATGGTGGGCTCCCGAGGCTGAGCGGGACAGTGGGTGCAGCCCGGGGGGGTTACCTGTATGCATTTTTGGAAACAGGGCGAGGATCAAACTTAAAGAAGATGATGCACATGAGTCCCAAGGGGGGGCTTGGCTCCACGGATCACGAGCTCTGCAGGAGAAGGAAACATGTTGAGTGAATGGCAGACGACAGGAGCACCTCCCAGATCGGCAGGACCCCCTTGCCCGAACTGAGCCAGGCTTAAGTGCCCAGACCCTTGCTGGACGAGGGACCTGCGTGGTGCATGCCGCGATGCTTGCCCGTCTCTGTAAACGTGCTCTGAGGCAGTGGCCAGACACTTCCTCGAGGCCAGTGACCTCGCTGGCCCTGGTGGCTGGCGATCGCTCCCTGGTCTGGGGTCTGAAACAGAGCATCTCCCGTCTCAGGACTCACAGGAGGACATTCCCAGCACACTGACCCGCCTTCAAAGCAGGCGAGCAGGTACGGGAGCCCTGGCCGCCCCGCTCGGAGATGCCGAGGAGGGCCGGAGCCCACGGCCAGTGCCATGGCCGCGACCGCGACGCAGAGTCATGGAGCAGCCGCCCGGCTCACGGCCTTCCAGCAGCCCCTCCCCTCACTCCCCTCACGGGTCTGATGGAATGGCCGGCGGACACTGGATGCACCCGGAACTCTCCCCGGCTGTGCCCACAGGCCCAGAGGGACCTCCAACTCAGCCCCGTGCTTGTCCAGGCACAGGTGTGCTGACGGCCCAGTCCACCGACCTCTGCCCTCAGTAAGGCGCCGTGGCAATGCAGGGGAGGCGCGGCCGTGGTGACCAGTGCCGTGTGCGGGAGCCCAGGGCACTGCACCACACGCAGCGCACACACAGAGGGCCCCTGGGTGGTGTGGACAGGCTGGGTTCCCACCCATCAGGGACCACTGGTGCCCAGCGTCCCAAGAGTGCCCAGCAATCCCCATCCTGTGGGCAGACCACTGGGACCAACCTCCTTTGTAAAAGTGACTCAAAACACTTGAAAAAACATGGAAAATCCTCAAAGCCAAGAACTGACAAGGTCATGCAGGATTTAGCTGACATCTGAGAGAACACAAAAATCCGAGAAGAAAGAGAGCAGAGAATGGTGCCCATTCCTGCCCCAGGGGCCGCCCATAGCGCAACCTGGGCTCTGGTAGCCTCGGGGATGAGGAGACAGGGACCCAGTCTGTCTGCACGGCCACACAGGGGCTGCAGGGAAGGTGCACAGAAGTGAGAGGGTCTCTAAGAAGCTCCATGTGCAGAGCCAGGGACACCCGGGGTCCCTAGGGACTTGGTCTGAGGTGCGTCTGCACTGGCGGGGCCCCTGGGCACACTGAAGTGTCCGTCTTCATCCCAGACTTCCGAGAGTCTCTGGAGTGATTTCCAGGACAGAGAGCAACGCGGTGAAAAGACCCGCATCATGAGACGGAGCACCGCGAGCAAGAAGCGGCAGGGCCCCCCCACGTCCCACGACCCCACCCGTCTGAGCACAGGAGAGGGGCTCGGGGCCACGTGTGCTGAGAGGACGCCGGGGGCCTCCCAGCGCCAGAAAGACCCTCCAGAAGCAGCGGCCTCAGGGACCTCCCTGCACGCCCAGCACAGGGGCGCGGGTTTGATCCCTGGTCGGGGAACTAAGGTAGGCGAGCCCCGCAGCATGGCCGTGAACAAAAGAGAAGAAACAGCCGCACGGGTGAGCGTGAGACCTTGGCTGACGGTGCTGGGGCAGGTCAGACACAGAAGATGGGACAGTCAGTGAGATCACCCAGGAGGCAGGGCAGGGTGACGGGCGGCCACTGGGTGCTTTAGGACCCCGGCATCCCACCTGCCCCGTGACCAGAGTGCGGCACCCGAGACACAGACCCCCGCCCGCCCGGGGGGCTGCTCACTCCTGGACACACGGACACCCCAGGCGGGTCGGCCAGGGCCATCTGCGGTGACCAGGCTGGCCGTGGGCAGCAGGAGGAGCCCCACTGGGTTCCTGCCAACTCCCAGCCCCGCCAGGACGGAGGGCCACCTCACTGGGAACACGCCACGCTGAACGTGCCCTCCCTGGCCTGCCCTCCCCCGCCACGTCTAGCCCAGGCTGCGTGCCGGGGGCCCAGGGGTGGGGGTGGGGGGGCGGGGGCACCAGCCACTGCTGAGCACGGATGCAGAGCTCCTCCTCCACTTGGCTACAGGGCCCCCGCGGGGGTCCGAGCCACCCAGGGCGGGGGTGAGCAGGGCTCCCAGTACCAGGAAGGCCGCGGCGGGTCTCCGGGCAGGTGTGGGCGCGGGCACAGGGCTGCAGCCTCGGTGCAGACGCGGTCATCGGGAGGGAGGGGCCGGAGGAAAGCCAGCCCCTGGGGAGGGGACCATCAGGAACTGCCTTTCTCTCCAGTCCCTCGCCCCCCACTCAGCAGGCCCGCTGCCCCGGCCCCTCCCAGTCCCAAGTCTCCCTGCCCCCCACGCCCTCCTCCAGGGCCTCCTCCCAGCCTGCCCCGCCCAGGCCCTGTGGGCTCACAAGAGGCTCCATATCCGCTCCTGGGTCTGAGTCCTCCCTGACAGCCCCGCTGCCATCCAGGGCTCCCAGGGCAAGCCCTGGACAGTGCACTGGTGTCGTCCCACAGCCCCGCAGCAGGGCACGCAGGCGCTCCCCTTTGCTTGCTTCCCGAGACTTCCGAGGTCAGGGCGGGGCAGTGAACTGAGGGCTCAAGGTCCCAGTGCTCCCAGTGAGCCGGGGCTCCTCCTCTCCGAGTGACACCGAGGCCGGGGTCAGGACGAGGTCATCCTGAAGGGCACCGGGCTGGGGGTGTGGGGACGCTGTTCCTGGCCCTCTCGGGGGGTCCCCACCCTACCCAGCCCAACTCCACCTGCAGCCCAGGGTGCCCACAGGCCCAGGGCAGCCTGAGATGTCAGAACTCTGCAGTCCTGGCATGGCCCCGAGGGCCGGGTGGGGGCATGGAGGTGGGCGAAGCTGGGGGCACGGGGCGCTGAAGGAAGCCATCCAGCCCGGCGGGCAGGGGGGCCGCGGTAGTGACAGCCCCCTGCCAGGGGTGCCAGCCACAGTCGGACACCAGCCGCCCACCCTCTGCGGGCGAGGGGGCTCGGCCCGCGGCAAGCAGAGTGGCCAGGGGGACCCAGGCCGGGGGGCAGGGTCCCCACTGATGGGGTGGCTGCCATGGAACTCAGCTCTCTGGGCTTGGGACATGCAGATCTGGAGCAGAGCAGGCCGCAAGGCCACAGGCAGGGCAAGGACAGCGGCAGCCGGTTCCCAGGCAGGCTCCTCGGGCTCCTCCCACACCAAGTGCCTGGCGGTTACATGCATCTCGCTGGGGGTGCAGCCAGGCCCCAGACAGGTCCCCGGGGAAGGAAGCCCCCTGACGGCGGCAGCCTGGGCTGAAAGAGGACCAGAGTGTGGAGACTGAGAGATGGCTGAACACCCAGGTGGAGGGAGCAGCATTCCCAGGTAACCCAGGAGTTTCCGGTTGGCTGTGTGCTTCCAGACCTTTCTCGGCAAAGTACAGTGCATGCCGGAGTCATCTCTCACACAGGACCCCACCACCCCGTCTTCCTGCCCACTGGCTGTCAGCCCGTGCCCCCCGTGGCAGGAGGTGCTCTGTGCATCTGCTGGCTGCTGTCCCTCAATGCGGTGGCCGGGGGGTGGCCCTGCCCACTGCCCAAGTTGCCCCCGTAAAAACCTGCCCGTCCTCCCAGAGCACGTCTCTGCATCCAAGCTGCACGGCACGTGCCCCCTCGTCCCAGAGCGACACCCCTTTCTCCTGAGCTCCACGCACGGCTGCCTTTAGGCTCCATTCTCGGATGTGTCTGCCCAGGTGGGAGGCGTGAGCCAGGGACCCCCGTGCTCCCCGGCGGAGGTGTCCTGTCTGTACCAGCAGGCCTCCCCGGATGCCCACCACACGACTTCCTGGGGTCGAGCTTCGGCACGCGCTGCGCTATCTCGGGGCGGGAGTCCCCCGCTCAGCTTTTCACAGAAGCCGCTGACACTGACAGATCTGGCACACCAGGCGCCCGTGTTTGTGAAGTGACACGGGTGAGGAAGTCCGCTCCCGGAGCCGGAGGCCAGCCTGCCTGTCTGGGGACCCACAGGGGTCCCCAGTCTCAGTGCCCGTGGCAGGTCTACACCCTGATCTGGGCAGCAGCCTGTAGGGCTCGCTCTGTGCCATCCCGCGAGCTGGCCGCTTAGAACAGGTGCCCTTCCTGGGGGGAACCGGAGCACCCTCCCGGAGCTGCCCACGAGAAAACCTCGACAGACCCTGCCCTCCTTCCTCACGGGCTCTGAGATGTTCCGGGGGCAGGCAGGAAGAGGGTTTCTCAGTAGACTGGGGACGCCAGATGCAGCCCCGGCTTGGAGCGGCCAGTGGCCAAGAGACTGGCACAAGGATTCACGCGCTTAGGTGGCCACTGGCTGGGGTGGGGCCTACACCCTCAGCTAAAGAAGCAAAGAGGGCACCTGGACAAGGGGGCATACCTGAGGACTAAGGGACACACCTGGGAACCAGGGGGGAACACCTGGGGACAGGGGGGCACACCTGGGGACTGGGGGGAACACCTGGGGACAGGGGGGCACACCTGGGGACAGGGGGAACACCTGGGGATGGGGGAAACACCTGAGGACGGGGGGACACACCTGGGGATGGGGGACACACCTGGGGACAGGGGGAAAACACCTGGGGACCGGGAGACACACCTGGGGACGGGGGGGCACACCTGGGGACGGGGGGGCACACCTGGGGACAGGAGGGCACACCTGGGGACCGGGAGGCACACCTGGGGATGAGGGGGCACACATGGGGACCGGGGGGCACACCTGGGGACGGGGGGAACACCTGGGGACGGGGGACACACGTGGGGACGGGGGGAGAACACCTGGGGACGGGGTGACACACCTGGGGACGGGGGGACACACCTGGGGACCGGGAGACACACCTGGGGACGGAGAGCACATCTGGGGATGGGGGGGCACACCTGGGGATGGGGGGGCACACCTGGGGACGGGGGACACACCTGGGGACGGGGGACACACCTGGGGACAGGGGGACACACCTGGGGACAGGGGGACACACCTGGGGACCGGGAGACACACCTGGGGACGGGGGGACACACCTGGGGACGGGGGACACACCTGGGGATGGGGGACACACCTGGGGACCAGGAGACACACCTGGGGACAGGGGAGCACACTGGCCAGAGGAGTCAGGAGTGGGGGACCCATGAATGCAAGCGGTGGGGGAGTAGGTGCGGGAGAGGGATCCAGGGGCCTGGCAATCACTCTCCTCCAGCTGCTCCCTAGGGCTCTGGGCAGGGGGTGACCGAGCCCTGGGGTCGGCAGGTCCACTCCTTCTGTCCCCCACTGCACACTCTTGGCGGAAGGCAGTCAAGACCAGCCAGCCAGCCCATCTGGCCTGGAGCCAAGGCGCCAGGCACCCCGCCCACCACGTGGGGCGGAGCTTGGAGCTCCAGGCAGGAGCTGCTCATAAGTGACGGCGTGACTGCATGGCGGCTGCCAGCCCAGGACAGAAACTCACGGGGACACAAGCCCTACCAGCCCAAACTAATCATTCAGAGCAGCCGGCTGCCCACCCCGCCACCGCCCACCGCACCCCCTCCCCGCCCAGGACTCCGCAACCCAGCTCTGTGGCTCTGGCTGATAAGCAGCATTTCACAATGACACATTTTCTACAGCGACAATGTTTCCTGAGATCTTAGAGCCGTTTGAGGGGCACTCATTCAGCCTCACAGTGAGTGTCATTGTCCCCTCAGGGTTCAAAAGAGCAACACCAACAAGGGACGCAGAGAGTCATGGCACACGCTGGACGCTCTGCACTTTGGTCCCCATCCCCCCCACAGGAACACGGTTTCCCCACAAGCCGGGGGCTAGCCCTGCAGCTCAAGGGGTTAAAGGGAGGAAGGGGGCACTCCCACCAGCCCCTAAAAGGAGTGTAGAAGCAAGTACTTCTATTGGGCATGGTCTTAAGGACCAGGGAGAGACACCAGGTGGTAGGGCCTGGGCCTCTTCACTGTGAAGCGTGTATCCAGCACGCCTGCAACCTAGAAAGAAAGTTGAGAAGGAGGAAACACAGCTGCACCGACACCCTGAAAAGGGAACTCAGTGGCCCAGAGGCGACCTTGTTCTCTCAGAGCCCATCACCAAACCCCAAGGTCCAGACCAACCAACTGTCCTCATACACTGGCTGACCGACCTACACTCACACACCCAGGGTGTCAGTGACGAGTGTGGCCCCACTTGCAGTGGCCTCCCTGCCCAGGGCCACGGACAGACACCCTCAGAAGCAGCACGCAGGGTGCCAAGTGGCCAGGAGGGGCCTTCTAGAGCCGCAGCCAGCACAGGATTAAGTCCCCAGGACACCGCACACGACTGTGCCAGGGTGAAACACGACCTAAGTGACAGCCCAGAAATGAACACACAAAGAGCCCACAAGGCAGTCCTAACAGCTCACGGACAGGGCAGCGGGGCAGAGTAGACGGCTGGAGGCCTGGTCCAAGGGGCCTGCATCCTGCTGACACACCAGTGACACAAAGCCACGGTACTGGGGTATGCGTGCTTCTGCAGTCAGCGGTCAGGGGTCCCAGCAGGTGGGAGCGCCAGGACAGCACGCTCTCCCCACTGGGAACCCTGGGCCCCAGGGAGCAGGAGCGGAGGCTCTGCTGTATCCACCTGCCAACACGCCCACCCTGTCACCCCACCCCACACGATAGGTCACTAGAGGCAGGAAGGCTTCTGGGAGAGGGGCTCAGGAGGACAGGCCAGCCTAGCTCTGAGTGACCTTGGGGACACCACTGGCCCTCAACCTGAGTTTTCTTCACTGTGAATGCTGTCGTCTGGCCAACAGACACTTGCCCTGAAAGGCTGCCCAGAGGACAAGGCGCAAGCAGCAGAAAGCAGTTCCCAGGAGCTCCCGGCTGCAGGCACCCCTCACAGCTCTATCCCTTGTCCATCAAGACCAAAAAAGCAAGACACCGGTGGGCAGGCCCGCAGCAGGACAGCAGGGCAGGCCTGGATAACCACGTGACTGCCCCAGCAGAGGCCAGCTGGGCCTCAGGAGCTGTCCAAGGGCAGAAGGCCCACACCAGATCTGTGGCCCAGAGGCACGCGGGGCAGCTGCTGGGGCAGGAGTATCTTCAAAACCAGTGGCTACAGGGCCTTACCCTGGGTACAGCCCTGCCCAGCCCCTTGCCCTGAACTCCCGTGGGGAGGGCCTGACGACCAAGCCAGCCCAGGAAGGCCGTGTCCAGGAGCGCACATGACCTGGCCCCGGCTGCCTCCCCGGACAGGCATCAGCTATCCCCTGCAGCAGGGCGCAGGGAGGCAGCAACGTGACTCAGCTCTCCCCGGCCCACCGCCGCGTAGCCCACCTACCCTGGCAGGGACACCGGCCAGGCCTGCGGGGCCCGCGCCCCGTCCCGGCGGGGACACTGGAAACGCGGTTTCAGGAACGCGAAGGACGCTCCGTCGGCCGGGGTCGGCTCGGTCTCCGACCGGACCGGGCGCTGAACGGGCAATCACCGCCTCGAGGAGGGGAAATCGGGGCGGGCGCGGTGGCCGCTGCCGAGTCCGAGCCCCGCGCCCCGCGGGGAGCGCCGCCCGCCGCCCGCCGCCCGCCGCCGGCATCCCGGCGCGCACTCACCGCCTCCGCCACAGCCGCCGACTTCCGGGTGCCGCGCCCGCGCGCCGCAGCCACCACCTCCCAGGCCCCGCCCCCCGCCGCCCGCGCGCTCGCCATTGGGCAGTCAGGCTAGGGGGCGGGGCGGCGCGGCGCGAGCCCGGACACCATTGGCTGCCCACGCCGTCGCTCCGGGCTTCACCTCCCGGCGCCCCGCCCCCGGGGCTGCGCCAAGCGCCCGGGGGCGCCTCGTGACCCCCGCGGGCAGGACGGCGCCGGCGCCCAGCCCTACTCTCGTGGACACGTTCCTGCCCGCCCAGCGGCCAGCGCTGCACGGGGCCCTGCAGGAGGCTCCGCAGGGTGCGCACCTGGGGGCTGCCTCCCCGCCTCCCCAGTCCATGCCTGTAAATTGGCCATCTTTCCCCATTGCAGTTCTGACCGCGGACATCCTTGCTGCGCTCAGGACAGACGTCGGACCGGTCACCGCAGCCGTTCACCCGCCTCGAGGCTGTTGGCAGGGCCGACCCTAGGATGCAGGGCTGTCGGCCTGATCTCCACACCATCGCAACTGAGCAAAAGCCACTGACTAGATCCTTTACCGGAGGACAGAGGCGTTCGCTGCGGCTCCCTGCCCACAGTGTCCTCTGGGCTGTGTCTGGGGTCTGAGTGGAGATTCAGAGGCCCAGGGCTTGCTCCAAATGGGTCCTCAGCAAACTATGACGAGGATGACAATTATATTAAGGTTGCTAATAATGGTGCTTCCCAGGTGGCATAGTGGTAAAGAATCTGCCTGCCAATGCAGGAGATGCAACAGATGCTGGTTTGATCCCTGAGTCCGGAAGATCCCTTGGAGGAGGAAATGACAACTCACTCCGCTCCTGTATTCTTGCCTGGAAAATCCCATGAACAGAGGAGTCTGGCGGTCTGTATATAGTCTTTGGGGTCAGAAAGGGTCAGATAGGACTGAGCACACACACAACAGTGTGCTTTGTTGTTGTTCAGTAATTAAGTCGTGTCCAACTCTTTGCGACCTCAGGGACTGCAGCACACCAGGCTTCCCTGTCCCTCACTATCTTCTAGAGTTTGCTCAAATTCATGTCCTTTGAGTCGGTGATGCCATCCAACCATCTCATCCTCTGTTGCCCTCCTTCTCCTCCTGCCCTCAATCTCTCCCAGCATCAGGGTCTTTTCCAATGAGTTGGCTCTTCTCTTCAGTGTGCTAAGTGCTCTAACCCAGCATTCCAGGACACAGCTCTCATTTTTCCATTTTACAGATGCAAACATTGAGGCTTAGAGCAATTTTGTGTCACTTGCTTGAAGTCAGAATTAGGTGGCCAGTGGCAGTGGCTGGATTAATTTCACAACCCTGCAGTGAGGATGTAGGTGCCTGATCCTTTCTTGGAGATCTGATGCCCTGTGGAAACTGGGACTCAGAGAGGGCAAGGGCCAGACTGGTATTAACCCCAGGCAAGATTCCATCTCAAACCTGCATGACACCCCTAAAAGCCCATTCCACTCCACTGTTGTGCTGTCTCATCTGTGCTACTCCTCAAAGTCCACAGAAGCCCTTTTTCAGGCAAGGAAAGCAAGGACTCCCTGTGTCCCGGGGCTCTGCCTGTCCTGGGGCTCCCCGTGTCCAAGGACTCTCCTGTCCAGGGACTCCCCAGGCCCCCCATGGCCAGGGCTCCGCCGTCCTTGGGCTCCCTGTGTCCCAGGACTCCTGGCCAGCAGGTGGCAGAGCTAGCGAGAGACACTCAGTCCTCCTCGCGCCACCTGGCAAGAGTCAAGCTGGGTGGTGCCAGTGATTCCCCTCTGGGCAGCTGGATTCTGCAGTCCAGCTGAGAGGTGGTAGTGTTGGATAAGCAGAATCCAGGGCTTGGAGACGAGTGGCCATGCCCGGGGGGACAACAGGCAGCAGCTGCAGAGTGATCTGCCCCAAACCACTGGGCCCAGAGGTGCGGGACCCCGAGTGGCCAAGCCCTCCTTGACCAGCACCTTCCCATTATCTGCAAAGGGGATGCAGCCATGCTTAGGTTGGGGAGGTGGAAATCCCACTCCGCCGTCAGCCAATGGGATGGGTTGGGGTGGGGGGTCTCAGGGCCACCACGGGTTCCCTGTCACCCTACCTCTGAATGCATACATCCTTAGATGGGAGCTCATGACCTCGTGTGGTCACCCTTTTGACCTCAAGCAGTTGCAGCTGTTGGGAACTTCTAACATCCAGCAGAAACCTGGTTCTCCCTGCAGCTTTTCACATATGCCCGAGGGATGGCCTTATAGAACTGGCCAGAAGCCAGGTAGAGGGTGGGTGAGAGGGAGAGACGGGGCTCCCGGGCCCTGTGGCGGTGGGCCAGGGGCAGAGGCCACCTTCCCTGAACTCTGACTCTTTCCAGCCCCCATCTGCAGCCTGGGTCAGAGAGGGAGGCCAATCCCCGGGCCCTGCAGGGTGGGCGGAGCCCACGGAGTCGTAAATTCACCCCTGGGAGGAGAAAAGTCACTGTTCCCCGAGAGGTCCCACCCATTCGGGCCTCCACAGTGGGAACCCTGGGGCGATGAGGGTGGGAGACTGCCCAGATGGACTGGGTTGGAGCCCCACCGCCTCCTCCCAGTGATCTAAAGCTGGCGAGAACCTCTCTACGCCTCGATGGGTCTTCCGTCTGTAAAAACGGGAGGACAGCAGAACGCTCCCTCGCGGACTGTGGGAATACAACTGGTGCCAATGGGCGGGCGCCGCGTGCAGCCAACAGCAGGCGCTGGAGGAGGATACCCGGGAAACTGGGGGTGACGATAGAGCCGACCGGCCCAAGTCCGGGGATGGGGCGCCAGGCCTGCCCCGCTCCCCGCGCGGGCCGCATGGCCCGGGCACGTCCTCGAAGGAGGCCGGGAGAGGGCGGCCGGCAGCCCGGGCCACAGCCGCATAGGTCCCGGCAGGTGCCCGGGCCTCCGCTGCTCCACGAGGGGCCGTGGTCGGCAGAGACGGACACCCCCAGCGCCCAATGGCAAGCCGGCGTCTCCCCGCGCTCGTCCAATCGGCGCCGGTTGCCGGGCCTCCCGACCAATGAGAACAGTGGCGGCGGCGGGGAGGGGCGAGGGTCGCGGCGCTGGCAGGCCGGCTTTGCGCACCGGCGGAGTAAGGGGCGGAGGGCTGGCCCCGGTTGCGCGGGGCGCTGAGGGTGCGCCCCGCACCGGCGCGATCGGAGGCCCCCGGACGGTCACCCGCGTCCGCCCGGGGACGCCGCGCGCCGAGGGACAGGCGGACGCCCGTCTGGGGCGGGGGCCGTGCTGCGGCGCCGCCCACAACCGCGCTCCAGGTAGGCTCCGGCCGGGAACCCGGGTCGGGGTCGGGGCCGGCATCCGGGCTGCGGGCCGGGCAGGGGCCGGAATCGAGGTCTGGGCAGGGGTCCGTGCCGGGGATCCAGGCCGGCCCCACTCCACCCGCACGGCGCCGCGGTGCGCGAGACCCTGGACCGGCGGGGGCGGGTCCCTTTGTGCGCGGCCTGGGGTCCTGCCCGGCCGGCCGTGCTCCTAGCTCCGCGCACCCCTCCGGTCGCGGCGCAACCTGAGCCGTGTCCGCCCTACTCGACCGGGCGCCTTGGGCCGGCGCTACGCAGCCACGGAAACTTTCCATCGGCAGAGCGAATCAGGGGCTGGGGAACTTTCCCGGGGCGGCTAGCCGCCGGGAAGCACCGGCACGGCGGGGACGGGGAATGCCCCGGCCGGCGCCGCGCCGCGCCGCGCCCGCCGCCCAGAGGACGAGGGAGGGAACGCTGCCCGGGGTCCCTGCCCTGAGCCCCAACCTGGCTCCCCCTCCTCGCCTCCCCAGCGCCCCGCTGGTGGGTCCCCAACCGCTGGTGTGAGGCGCGTTCCCCCCGACCCGAAGTGGGACTCGGCCCAGATTGGCTGTTAACCTGAACGCGCAGCCAGAGATCCCCAGCCTGCCTCTTTTGCTCTTAAATAATTAAATATTGGGTTATTACAACATGTCACCATTTCTAACCTCTGCACAACGTGTCACAGTGAAAACAGGAGTTTGAGACTCCCGTGCCCCTTTCCCTTTAACCCAAAGGTGTTTAGGAACAAGAACAGCTGCTCCGAGGGTCTCATTCCGTGTGTAACCCACCCCCCCCCCACCCCTTTCACAGGTCACCCGAGTCGCCGTGCAGGGCACACGCCAGGTGAGGGTCTATGAGCCCAGGGGTGTCCTCCCAGTGAGGGCATGCCCAGCCCAGCACTGGGAGCCTCGGGGTCCAGGCTCCCGGAGGTCCGCCCGGCCCAAGCAGGTCCCACCTGCCCTGCCTCAGTGTATCTGGACCCGCAGCAGTCAGTTCCCGAGCAGGTGGTCTGGGTCTGGGGTTCAGCCACAGCGTGTGGAGCTGTGAATCTGGCATTTGTGCTTTCCCGCAGCCTCGCTTGTCCCTTCCACAGTGCCCTGTCTCTCCCCCGTTGCCCACACCCCCGAGTCTGAGGTCCACTGGCACCCAGCCCAGGGCCAGGCATAGAGCACGCACTGCGCTCAGGACTCTGGTCTGGCCATGGCCTGGGGAGGAGGTCCCGCAAGAACAGCCCGGCCAGCCCCTACCCCGCTCTCAACATGGGCACGATGCCTGCTAAACACGTGCCTCCTGGAGGAGCGGGGCCCGCCCTCAGCCCTGCCAGGCTAGAGCTGCCCCCCCACCCAGCCTGGGCCGCATGCCTCCCCCCAGGGTGGCCCCTCAGGTCACTTCTCAGTCCCAGGAGTCCCTCTGCGTCTCCCGGTTTCCTCAGGGGCTGCACCACCAGCCCCATCTGTGCTGCACGGGATTGAGGTGGGTTCCTTCCCCTCCACCCCGGGGCGACCAGTGAGATCCTCCACCTCCAAGAGGAGCCAAGGGGTGGATGGAGACCCCAGCCCACCAGAGCCAGTGGGGGGGAGGGAGGGGACAGCCGGGGTGGGGGTCCTGGGGTAAGTGCTGTGAGGGTAGCCAGGATTCCCCGGGGCTTTCCCCAGCGGTGGCTCAGTTGGGCACCTGCTCCTCTGCTGCCTCATCCATCAAGACTCAAATGAGGTGTCAGCCACTCAGCAGGAACCCCAGAGTCAGAGTGTAAGTGAGAACTTGGGGTCAGAGAGTTACAGAGGGACTCAGGGCCAGAGAGGAACTGGGGGAATTCGGGGTCAGAGAGTAACCAGCGAGACTCGGGGTCCAAGAAGAATAAGCAGGGGGACTCGGGGTCAGGAGCCCCTTCCTGGGGCTTCGCCCAGGAGGCCTGCACAGCCGACCTGTCTGGAGCTGGGGGGCATCCGTATCACTTGCGGGGCCCCTCCCTGGGTGTGGGAGGGCGCGGTGGGTGTGAGGCACAGCCCTAACCGGGGCCCTGGAGGACCCTGAACGGCTGGCGCCCTCCAGCAGAGCAGGCACAAGCTGAGTGCGGCCAGCAGAGGGCGCCCGGGGCTGCCACAGCCAGCAAGAGCGGCTCCACCCAGCCCCCCAGTGCAGGGGAGGATGAGGTGACCCTTTCCCAGGCGCCCAGAGGCACTCACTGGAGCTTTGCTCTGTCTGGGCCCCCTGCCCAGGGTGGGGAGCTAGAGAGGGCAAGGCCCCTGGGTACTGGGCACAGCAGGGGGAGCAGGCTGGAGCCGGGCTCCCAGTGGCCATCCTGTCATGCATGGCCCCTGGGTCCAGGCCAGGCCTCAGCGCCAGCCGCTGGACACCAGGCCGTGCCTCTCTGTCTCAGTGTCCTGGGTGGCACAGAGGGCGCAACCAAAGGGGGTCCTTTCAAGATGCACAGAGTGACCAGCGGCCAGCAGGGGCTGGCCAGGATTTCTGTGGTGGAGCAGGACTCCAGGCTAAGTGCAGGGCAAGCTTGGGCTCCTCACCACCTTCCACGGCCCAGAGCTGCCTGCCTATTCCCCCCAGCCCGAGCCCCCAGCCCCCCTCCCCCCATCTCCCGCCCCAACCCTCCAGCCTCCCAGCCTGGGCCCCCTCCCCCCAACCTGGGCCCCATCCTCCCATCCCCCCAGCCCAGGCCCCATCCCCTCAGCCTGGGCACCGCCCCCCAGCCTGGGCCCCAACCCCCGAGCCCGGGCCCCATCCCTCCATCCCCCAGCCCCCCAGCCCAGGCCCCATCCCTCCATCCCCCCGCCCCCCAGCCCGGGCCCCATCCCTCCATCCCCCCGCCCCCCAGCCCAGGCCCCATCCCTCCATCCCTCCCCGCCCCCCAGCCCGAGCCCCATCCCTCCATCCCTCCCCGCCCCCCAGCCCAGGCCCCATCCCTCCATCCCCCAGCCCCCCCAGCCCGGGCCCCATCCCTCCATCCCCCCGCCCCCCAGCCCGGGCCCCATCCCTCCATCCCTCCCCGCCCCCCAGCCCGAGCCCCACGCCCCTCTGGGCTGGGATTATGCCGTGGGGGCTCCCTTTCACTGCCAGGCATCTCCCGTCTGTGCTTGCTGTCGTGGCTCTTGGCCAGCCTGTGCAGACGGCTCCTGCCCAGATGGGGACACTGCAGGCCTTTCCGGGGCAGGGGCAGCCCCCTCAGCCCCCGGGCTCTTGGTGCAGGGTCCTTGTTCCACAGGGAACCCCGAGCCCGCCGACCGGCTCTGAGGGTTGCTGAGGAGGGCTCCCTGCGACAGGCACCCTCAGCCTTGCTGCACAAGCCCTACCGCTGCTTCTGCCTTCAGGTCTCAGGCCTGCCCGTCTGTCTGTCCATCTGTCCGGCTCTCCTGAGACTCTGCCCCCAGCACCCCAGCATACAATGCCGCGGAGGCGAGGCGCCCTGGGCACGCAGACCCCGCCCAGGTCCACGCCCACCATGCACAATCCAGACCCTCCCGGTCCTCGGTCCTTCTCGTCCTGAAGACGCCCCCCACCCCCACACTGGCCTGTACCCTGGGTTGCCTCTGCTTTGGTGGCTTCTTGGCCTGCTGGAGCCCCTGAGGTGGGAGCCACGTTCTTCCTATGGTTGGGTGGTTATCAGGACTGATAATAAAGACACGTCGTTCTTGTGGGACGAGGTATTTGTCAACGCTTAAGCCAGAAGCAGGCGTGCCCCAGACATACCACATTCAGACCAAACATTGATTCCTGACCTCAGGGTGGGGGCCACAGGTCCTGCCACGGGCAGGCAGACACCCAACCATGCCTCCCTCCCAGGAACTCACACACACACGTGTACACGCGTGCACACACACGCCTGGCTCGAGCACCCACCCCCCTCCGCCCCGCCTTCTCCCTTGGCTCTGGCCCTGGCCTCCTGCTCTCCTGTCACAATCCTGTCCCAACTGGAAGCCCTTCCCCTTGTTGAAGGGGGCTGCCAGGAGACATAAGGCCGCACCCTCAGGTCCCCAAATGAGCCATGTCCAGAAGGAAAGGCTGGATGGAGGCTTGGAACACTTGGGTGACACGCAGAGCCGGGGGGAGAACCCCTGTCACTGTGATCCCTGGAGGGGCCTCCCGCCTGTCTGTACCACCCTGTTTTTCATTTTTTCAGCAATATTGCCAGACCTAGATGCAAGCACAGGGGAGGTGTCCCCAGGCCTGGACACAGACAGAGGGGAGGTGTCCCCAGCCCCCTGGCTGAGACAGGCACCTCCAAGGTCCTTGGTCTGGGCCTGGGAGGCTCGCTGCCTGCCTATGAGGCACACGGATGGGGCCGGCCTCAGGGGACCTGGGGAGGTGGGGCGCGGACCCCTGCACTGGCCCTGGTGTGGGAGCTTATCATAGCAGAGCGCGCCCAGCCTTGGGAACCCGGAGAGGTTATCCGCTTACAACTCTGAACACTCTGGGTTTTGAAGGATAGCCAGAAGCGTTAGAAATGCCCAGGCGGCCAATGCTAAGTGTGGATGCGACAGACCCGGTGGGAGGGGGGACGAGAACGTGCTCACGGTCCTGTGGGGCGGGCCCCTGTCGGCGCGCGATGGGATGCCCCTGGGCTGGGATGACCAGGGATGACCAGCCGGGGTCTGACCCCATCCAGGAGGGACTCGGCCCCACAGATTGGCCTCAGCAGGTGTCCTCTGGCTCCCTGCTGGATGAAGAGCCCACCGATGGGTGTCTGGACGTGCTGACCTCCCCGGGGACATTCCATCCTCACATGGGTGGTGGGCAGGGTGGCTTGTGGTCAACAGAAGGATGGGCTGTGGCCTGAGTGTGTGTGTGCGCCTCTGGTCAGCCTCAGCCCAGGTGGGCACAGCCCCCGGGCTGGACAGTGAGGCCTCCTGCCAGCCCTGCTTGAATCCACCGACGGGCTGGGCGTGGACCACAGATGCTGGCTTGTGGGATGCCCCTGCATTGGGGACAACCCACCAGGACATCAGAAGGGCAGGTCTGCGCTGCCCTGACGTGGATGCCCAGCAGGTCAGTGCCCACATGTTGCACAGGCCGCCAGCTCCGCTCCTGCTCAGGGCAGCTTCTGCCGAACCAGAGAGGCTGGAGCCGCCAGCATTGATGGGCAACGGGCCCACGTGCCGCGGGAGGCTCTGTCCTTCGGGGCCGGGTGGCCTCCAGCACACACAGCCGCGCCGGGCCACGGTCGGGGGGAGGGGCTGTGCCCGGCGTGCGTCAGCCCTGCCTCATGGGCTCCTCTGCAGTGACAGCTCCAGGGGCACGGGGCGCAGCGCCCGGGGAGGGAGGCAGGGACAGAGGCAGAGGGGGCCCCGGGCCCGCGTGGCCGGGCGGTCTGTTTGCCACGCCGTTGGACTCATGGAGGGTGGCGGCCTCTGAGAACACCAACCCAGCGTCTCCGTGGCCAGGCCGCGGGGCCGCGCGGGGCCTGCTTGGTCAGGATGAGGAGGCTCGACCCCGTCCAGGCTGTGGGCCTCTTGGGGTCAGGGCCGCAGGCATCGGCCATGGCGGGCTTTTTACAGCCTTTCAGTGTTTGCCTGTGGCTGGTGACTTTCCGTTCGAGAAAGTTTCAAACAGCACGTTCTACGCGGAAGCTGTGGAAGTCTTCTTCTTCCGACGGTTCCACGTCCCACGCGTGTCCTCTGAGCATGGCTGGGCGAGCTCACGTTCGTCCAGCCCGTTGGTGTTTGCAGGTCGGCATCCACACCCGAGATTTCACCCACCTGGAGCAGATGGGAGGCGAGGGCCGATCTTGGTTGACACAGTTGTATGTGAACTGTTACCTGAGCAACGTGTCCTGTCAGCGGAACCCCCAAACAGTACCCCTGGGTCCTCCTTGGCAGCTCCGGCCAACCAGCCTCTGTGGGACAGTCCTGGGCAGCCTCAAACTGGCCCCGCAGGTCTGGGCTGGTCCACGTGGTCGGCGGGCCCCCACCATGCTGGCTGGCCTGCACGCAAGTCCCACTCTGGTCTCCCTGAGTCTCCAGCCCCTCTGAGCCCCCTTGGTGATGGAGAACAGGTCCCTGCTGTGGGGAAGCCTCTCGGAAGCCCCCGCAGTGATGCTGGCCCCCTTTGCGGCGTCCAGCCTCTGAGCATGCGGCTGCCTGTGGCTGGGCGGGCCTGGGCGGTCCCCCGAGGCTCTCCTGCTCCCTGGCGGCCTGCAGGGAGTGTGTGGGTCTCCTCTAGGTGTGGGCTTGGCACGCCTGTGACCTCCAGTGGATGCAGCGCCAGCTGCCCCTGCACCTGCCTGTTTGGGTCTCAGCTCGGGGTGGGGCCTCGCCCGCCAACCACAATTAGCTTCTGCCTGTCCCCCGGGTGCTCTGCTCTGCTCCCAGCCTGGACCCCTCTGTCAGCTGCCTTCCCCAGGCCCGGAGCCTGTGCCCGTCCCAGCCCGGTGTGACCCTCCGCAGGGCACCAGAGTCGTCCGCTCCACCCTGAGTTTGGTCTTGTGCTCGGATCTGGGGAGGGCCCCGGTTGATGTTTGCGATCGATGAGTTTGGTATTTCAAATATGCCTTTAGTTAAACTTTCTCTTTTCAAAATATTTTCACTCTCCGTGAAATCCTAATTAGGCCGTTCATTCGTCTGAATGTACTTGCTGCTCTCTACATTTTGCAGGATAACGAGACGGAGCCGGCTGGCAGCCCGTCCTCTGGGGCCCCCACTTGCTCATGCCCGGCAGGGAGAGCCTGGCGCCCTTGGGCCGTGGGTGGGGGTCAAGTGTGCAGGTGGGCACATGGGGCCTGGGTGGCATGCTGGCTCTGACAATGGGAACGCTGCCCGATGTTTCCTTAGAATGTCCAGAGCTGGGTTTACCCTCGAGATATTGAGACACGGGAGAAAGGAAGGCGCCTGTTTGCAGAGCTGTCAGCTGGTCCTCACCGTAGAGGAGCATCTGTCTGCAAATAGGGTGGGTGGGCCGCGGGGGGCTGAGCCAACATCACAGACCGCCTAGGGGCACCGTGGACCCCTTGGTGCTCCCTGGGGTGGCCCGGTGCTCGGTGGCCTGAGGAGGGGCAGCAGCCTGGCGGCCGGGGCGCAGAGCCCAGGGAGAGCACACCGTGTGGCCCCGTTGGTGTGAGCACAGCCTTCCCGGCTTCCTCCTGGGCGGGTAGCTCAGGCCCGCCGCGCCCCCGCAGCCCTGCTGGAGGCCGCTCTGTGGGGCGGCTCCCGGCCGGATCTGGGGTCTCTCGGGGACCCCCTGCGCCGGCGGCCGTGGCCCCGGCATCCCAGTCTCACCACCGCCATCCTCCATCCTGACGGCTCGGGGTTGTTCTCCGCGTTTGGCAGGTGTGCCTCTGGTCTGTGTCCCGTGGCCTCGGACAGCATCCCGGCCACCAAGCCTCCACTGTGTTTTTCTTTAAATCCCAGCGGGGTCCATGATCAGTCCTTCTTATAGTTTGTTCCCAGTTCATCAGATCAAGGTCGTCGTTCACCTCTCAAGGACGCATATCAGCAGCTCCCTCAGTCTTGCGTCAGTTACCTGCAGCTCTCTGGGGCCCTGGGGCGGCAGGGGCGGCCCCGGGTGCTGGGGTCTCTGCTGCCCCAGGGCTTCTGTCCAGGGTCCTGGCCCAGCCACACCCACCCTCCCGTCACAGGGACCTCCGGCGTGGACCGAGGCTGGGTGCTGCAGGCCAGGCCTCACGGGTCTGCCCGACTCTCCAGGAGCCAGACTCCTGCCTCCCCCAGCACACGGATGTCAGAGACCACCCACCACCCATTCCCCAGGGCAGGCAAGGCTGCTTAGGGCAGCTTGGTGGGCTCACAGCCACACAGCGTGGACGGGCGTGTGTGCGCGTGACCTTGTAGGTGGCTGCAGGCATGTGCCCGCAGGGGGGTCCGAGGAGGCCCCCAAACTGCCAGTCGGCCTGCTGCAGTGATCCACATCCTGCTGGTGAGGCCAGGGCACACGCCTCTTCGGTCTCATGGGATGGGGGGAGTCGGGGAGCCAGGCAGGGGCACTGAGGAGGGGCTGGGGGTGTGGGGGCAGAGTCTGCACTGGGTGGGGTGGGATGGAGCCCCCTGCCCCTGCTGGGGCGTTTGCATATAAAATATGAGACTGCACTGTTGGCTGGAGGCTGTTGGTGTCTGGACCTGTTGCCATGGGCACCCCTGGGCTTCGGGCACCGGTCTGGCTCCCAGGTCCTGGGGGAGGGGGAAGGGCGGTCTGGAGCAGAGGAACTGGCATCCAGATCAGCTTGTGGGGGGAGGTGGGGGTTCCAGGGCCCCCGGGAGGGGCCGGTGCTGGCTGGAGGCCACATGGGACCCTGGGCAAGGGCAGACCAGCGGGGCCCTTAGATGCTGTGGGCTGGGGGCGAGGCTGAAAGGGCCCGGGGCCCCCTTCCCGGGGCGAGGTCTGCTCAGTCACCCGCTCATTCATGCCCAGGTGACCCAGCCGCCCTGCCTCTGCCCACAGCCACTGGAGGGTCTTCTGACACCGTCACCCCCCAGGCTGTGGGAGCGGTGTTTGCAGGGCCCCCCGTTATTCCCCAATGAGGGGATGGGTGACCCTTTTCCCACTCTCTCACTTCCCGGGGAACCTCCCCGAAGCCAAGCCGCAGGACCGTGAGGCCCCGGGCTGGGCTTGGGGGGGCGGGGGCGTGCCGGGACTGCTGACAGTGGTCCGTGCGAGCCCGTCTGGGAGCCCAGAAGAGTCAGCAGCTCCCAGGAATGCTGGCAGGGCAGCCAGCCAGGCAGGCGAGGGGCCCCCGCCCCTGACCACGGGGGCCGCCCCTTGGCAGCCCACGCCCCTGCCCCATGTGGGTCTGCCCACAGAGAACCGACCTTCCCGGACCAGCGCAGCCCCAAGCTGCCCCCAGGGCTGTGGCCCCTGCTCCAGGCGCTGGGTTAGCAAAGCTGCAGGGGTCAGACGGAGGTCACCCGGGGAGGGCCGCCGGGCAGGGTGCCCAACACATGGGGCACTGCCAACTGCCTGGTCAGCAGTGGCCAGGGTGGCCGAGGCCCACAGGGATGGGGGCGGCGGGGACCAAGCAACACGCTAGGGGGGCTCCGTGCTGGGCCCACACCGCCCCGAGGGTCCCACCTCCCCTCCCCGGCAAGGCCCCCTCCTGCCCCAGTCTGTCCTGAGCTCCTGTGGCAAGTCTGCCCCGGGCCACTCGCTGGCCAGGCTGCATATCCTCGGGGCAGGCAGGTGAAGGTGGGGTGGGATGGGGGACAGGGCCAGCCTGGCTCCAGACCTGCGCCCTGTGTCCCCCACCCCGTCCTGAATCCAACTGCCCATCCGGCAGGGGGCTTCCCTGCTGCTTCCGCCCCCTCCCCTTATCCAGGTAGAGCAGGTCTTCTGTCAAAGGCGGGGAGGCTGTGGGAAGTCCCCAGGCCCCCACAGGGAGCCCCGCTGGGCCCAGGGGCTCACCCCAGGAACCCTTCTGTAGGCAGGCAGTGCTGGGGGTGGTATCCTGAAACACCAGACTCTCCAGCTGGCTCTGCAGCCTCGGGGTGGGGGGCGGGGCTGAGGGGCCGGACCGTGTCCCCCAGAGACTCACTGGCCACAGGCTCCCTGGAGCTGAAGCCCCGCCACCCCTCAAAGGGCCTTTGTGCCACCACAAAGAGGCTCTGTGCCTCTCAGGGAAGCTTGGGTGTTGCCATGGTGACATAGGGGCCTGGGAAGAAGGGGTCCTACGTCTTGGGGGGGAAGGGGTGTTCCCGGCAGAGGGCACTGGTGCACACGGGCCACAGCCCTCGGCCTGGACGGACAGCTGCCCAGCTGCGCCTCGCTGGGCTCCTTGAGGTCTCACTGACCTCCTGGCCGTGGGGCATGAGCTGGGCTCCCAGGCCTGGGGGCCAGCGGGACCCTCCAGGTTTGGCCCCTCCTCAGGAATGCCTTGGCCTGGTGCCCACCCCATAGCACGGTGCGGAGGGGTTCTCCCGGGGTGGAATGGTGGTGGGGGACCCTGGGGGAGGCGATGCAGACAACAGGCTGCTCCCCCATGCAGCCCACCATGGGCTCTGCTGTCGTGGCCGGGCTGGAGGGGGTGGTGTGCCTGCCAGCCCCGTGCCTCCGTGCCCTGCCCTGTCCTGCCCTTGGGGCAGCCCTGGACTGGCTGCTGCAGACACCGTGGGGAGGGGTCCTGGGCGCCCAGCACCCCCTGGGAGCCTGTCGGGCTTCACCATTGGGCTGTGATGCACCCAGAGTCTGGGGCAGAGGCAGGGGGCGGCCGTCCATCAAGTCTCCCCAGAGTGGCAAGGCCCCCGTGACTCGGAGCACGCATCTGTAACCCACCCCAGCAGGAATCTTAGACCAAGACCCTTCTGGGGTCTAATAGGGGCTCCCTGTGGCCCAGGCCTCCCATCCCAGCAGCTGGCACGCTCACCCACCCTCTGGCCAGGGCCAGGCCTGTCCCTGCCATGTCCAGCCTGCGGCTACCTGGCCGCTTCCAGGTCCTGGCCCTGGACCCAGCCCTAGGCTCTTGGATGCTGGACCTCAGGTTCCACATGCCCCAGAAAACGTTCTGCCTTAGCCTGCCTCCAGGCCTCCTGCAACTGCCCCTCACATCCTCAGTTCCTCCCGGACTGCCCGTCCAGCAGCCCCTGCCCTGCGGCTGGCCAATGCTGCCCAGGCCCTGGGCGTCTCCTTCATGCAGGGCAGGAACCCCTCAGGAATTGCCCCTTCCCAGAGTGGCCATCCTCTGTGTGGTTAGTGGATGCTCCTGGGTGTTCATGGGGACGGCCTGGGGGCAGGAGGAGGGGCCATCTGTGTCCATCTCCCACCCCTGTGGTGTCTGGCCCAGGTGGAAGCGGGGCACCTCCTCTGCTGGGCAGAGCTGACATCCAGCCTGACGCCCAGTTCCCTGAAGACCTGGCTGCTTCCCTCGGGGCCCCGGGGCGAGCTTCTGGACCCTGCCCTCACCTGCCAGGCTGCTGCGGGGAGGGCACCCGCCTTCCCAGCTCTTACCTGCTTCCTGCAGTGGCTCGTGTACCCCTCCCCCAGAGCCCCACCACAGCCCATGTGTGTGCTGACGTGCACGCATGTGACCATTTCCACACACACCCTGCGCACAGCATCGCTGGGCCACACACCTGGTCTAGTAGGGTCTAGTGAAAGTCGCTCCGTCGTGTCCGACTCTTTGCGGCCCCATGGGCTATGCAGTCCATGGAATTCTCCAGGTCAGAATACTGGAGTGGGTAGCCTTTCCCTTCTCTGGGGGAATCTTCCCAACCCAGGGATCGAAACAGGGTTTCCTGTATTGCAGGCAGGTTCTTTACCAGCTGAGCCTCCAGGGAAGCCCAGCACGCCTGGCAGGCGCCCTGTTCACTCTTGGGCTTGGCTCGGCTTCTGCTGACTCCCAGGCACTGTGTAGATGGCGGGGATCACTTGTCTACTGGACGTTGTGAACCCTTGGTCCCCACATGGCGACGGTATCTCGGTTTTGTGTTTTTTTCCTACTGCCTATCGTGGAAAATTGGAAACAAGCATCAGTGGAGAGCGGTGGCGTGTGTCCCCACGTGCCTGCCCGGCTTCCACGGTGGTGGGCGTGTGGCCCACCGGCCTCCATCTGAGCGCTCACTCCTGTCGGTGGACCAAGCACAACCTCGGCCCGGGGCACTTTTTCTGGATGTTCAGAAACCCTTCTTTCCTGTGAAGGCAAGCCGGTCCCTTCTCCCCTGCAGTTTTTTCCATGGCCTTATGGTCGAGGACAGTCTCTTTCCGCCCAGGCCTGCCCCCAGCCCTGCACCAACGCCAGGTGACCCCGCGGGCCTCGCCGTGATGGGCGGATGCAGACCCCGCCTGGCCGTGGCCCCGTGCCGTCCTCGTGGCTTTGGCCGGCAGCTCTCCCCAGGGCTGAGGGCGCCCTCTGACCCCCGTGGGGCAGTGGGGTAAAGGCAGGCCCCTGCAAGGCCGGGGGCAACACGGCGCCCTCCCAGGCAGTGGGCTGTGGCCCACTCCCCTCCCGCCCAGGGGAAGGGGCCAGTGCGGAAGCAGAGCCCTGTCCTTCCCTCACGGAGGTCGGGGGCACTGGGCAGCGCGCCAGCAAAGGGCCTGTGAGGGGAGGGCCCCGGAGCCCTGGCCTCCCGCCTACCTCCCCGCCAGCCTGACCCATCGGAAATTCCTCTAATTCCTCAGCCCAGACTGGACTCCGTCCCCATAATTTGATTTCTGGATCCGGGTTTGGCCAGGCCTGTGAGGAGGAGGAGCAGCTGGCTCAGCACAAAGACGGATGCCCGAGTGCAGGCACGGTTTCGGGGGACGGTCAGCACCCCCCCAGTCCTTCTGGGCACCCGTGCCCTCCTTGGGGAGCGAGTGCTGGCCACGTTGCCACCCCAGCCAGCTGGGAGCCCCTGGGGGGTGTCTCCGCCTCACCCCTCCCCACCCACTCAGCCCCCGGCTGCCTGTCCCTGCCCTGCTGTGGCCAGCCTCCCTTCCTCCCCGAGCTGCCCCCTATAGATCCCCCCCGGCCTCCCCTGCAGCATCCACGTGTCTCCTCACAGCTCCTTGTGCTCCCCTCACCGCTCCCCTGCACTCCCTTCCACCTGCTTCCTGCCCTTCCATCCCTCCACCCACCCGGGGCTCCTCCTGGGGGGCTCAGCCTGGACACCTGCCCCGGGACAGGCGAGGTGGTCTCTGGACGGTGCATCTGTCCCTGTCTTCCTGCTAGATGTCCCCCCCCCCTCCAAGAGCAGCCCGCACCCGGGACTCAGGACACTGGGGTCAATGTCTGGGTGGGGCTGTGAGGGGTCAGCCCGGCGGGCAGTGCGAGGCCTTCACTGGACGGGGGCAGGGAAGGTGCTAGCCAGGCAGGAGGACGAAGGTCACTGCAGTCCCACAGGGCACAATGCCCCAGCCTCCAGGCCTCCCGGGTCAGCAGAGAGGCGAGCCTGGCTCCCACCTCTCCCCAGAATCTGCCGTAGAAGGCATCATCACAGTTTCTCGGTCCAGCTTAAAAACACATGGCCTGCAGTGGCCCGCCGCCCGTGTTGACCGCTGTCCCGGCAACTCCGCTTGCTGCTGTGTCATTGGTGTGACAGACGCTAGGCAGGCGAAGGCCGGCTCTGGGGCCCCGCTGACCTCTCCCCTCGTGGGGCCGTGGTCTGCCCATCTGTCATGGGTGTGGGGGGTCTCTGAGGTGTGCCCACGCCCCCGGCCCAGCCACGCTGGTACAAGCCGAGCCCAGGGCTGACCCTCCTTCAGGGACACCCAGCGGCCGCGGGGCAGCTTCCCACTCCCTGTGCGCTGGTGCCCTGGGCCCGCCGGGCCATTCCTGTGGCCACAGAGGGGCCTCCCATGCTGTCCGGGCCCCAGCGTCCACCTCTGAGCTGGGCCTGCACGGGGGCCATGAGGCTGGGGTGAGCTGGTGGGTGCCGTGGTCAGCGGAGGGCCCGGGAGGTCTGTGAGCTGGTCACGCCTGTTCCTCCGTACTTTCCCTTCCCTCCCCGGTCCTCCCCCGAGGGCTCAGGGCCCGTGGTTCTGCCGGGCCTGGCAGGAAGCAAGGAGCCTGGGTCAAAGCCCCACATGCCCCGGGGAGGGAGCCGGCTGCTTCCGGCCAGCCTTGGATTAATGGTTTTTAATTTAGAATTTAATCAATGTGGCGTCTCTCCAGAGGGCTGCACGCTCTGGTTCGGTCGTGAGTCACTTGCTCTGAGAGTGGGGTGGGCAGGGGGCCCACAACGCCTCCCCGGGCCCCCACCCTGGCCTCACCCTGACTTGCTCTGCTCTGCCCACAGCTGGCGCCCCGGTCATGGAGGACTGCAGCGTGCGCTCGGCCGCCACCATCCTGGCCTCGGTGAGAGAGCAGGAGGCCCGCTTCGAGCGGCTGACGCGGGCGCTGGAGCAGGAGCGGCGTCATGTCGCCCTGCAGCTGGAGCGTGCCCAGCAGCCTGGCGCGGGAGGCGGGCAGTCCCTTCCCATGGCCTGGCAACAGCTGGTTCTGCAGGTACTAGCCCCGGGACTCGGCCCAGAGGGAAGACAATCACGGGACCCCGGTGGACCACAAGCCTGCAGACAGCGGCTTATTTTGAGGCCTCCTGGGGCCTCAGGAGGGAAAGGGAGTGATGTCCTGGGTGTGCAGGACATCATGTGACAAGGGGGCAGGACACAGCCAGACCCTCAAAATGGCGCTTTCCACCTGAGGGAGCCCCCGGGGCCCAGGCGGCTGGGTAGGGTCTGCCCTGGGTGGCTCAGAACTCAGCCTGGGCACGCGGAGGGTTCAGCTTTCACAGAGTCTCCCTGCCTTTGCTGCTGCTGCGTCCATCAGCGGGCCAGCTGCCGGGGAGGCTCAGGCAAGGCTGGGCTCTGCCTGCTGCCCGGAGCATGACGGCCATCGCCCCTGCGCAGCCCCAGGAGGGGTGAGCCTGGTCTGGTCCTGGCCTGAAAACTCTGAATTGCGGGTGGACAATCCGGTGAGGCCTCCTGGGCTCCTCCCTATGTGACCTGTGCCCCACTGCCAAACCCACAGGTGGGGGTTGGCTCTTGGGGTGTCGGCCGAGGAGGGAATGCTTTGCATGGAGGTCTCTGTGATGGGCTGAGGTGCAGGGCAGGGCTCTGGCAGGGTTCAGGGGAGCCAGACTCACGCTGGCAGAGTGGGGACCCCGGGCCTCTGTGGCTGGAGGGAGAGGGAGCAGGGTATGGGTCTGGCCCAAGACTGGCCCAGCAGGCTCGGCTGCCCAGCCTGGGCGTGTGGGACTCAGAAGCAGCGGCCTGTGGTCAGATGGGCAGCATGGCCAGTGACTTCCCCAAGCCTTGATGTCCTCATCTGATGGTGGGCAGTCCGCATGCACAGCCCAGCTAGGTCCATGGTCAGAGCCAAAGACACCTCTTCACAGACTGGACACGTTGGGCAGCTCTTTCCAAGCTGGCTGGCGCTGACATGGTCGCACAGTTGGTTCACAGAGGCTGGAGCTGAGGCCAAGTGGGTCTAGGTATGAGGGCCGCCCCGCGGCCCCCTGGACCCTGGGCACTCCAGACAGTGAGGCCTGCACCCACAAACTTGGGGAGCAACACAGCCGGCTGGGCCTCATGGGGACAGCAGCAGCCCATGACTCCAAGGTTACTCTTTGGGCGCCAAGCACTCTTTCCAGGCTCCAGCCCTCCCAGTCCGGAAAGGGCTCTGGCATCCAGCCCAGAGGGCGCGCTGAGAGTCGACGACCCTGCAGGAAGACGTTCCCAGAGCCCGGAGCTGCCCTGGCCTGAAAGGCCACCACCCTCCCTGGCCACTGCCCCTCCCCACCCTGGGCCCTCCAGGCCTGCCCCTGGGATTCTGTCTCTTGGCAGGAGATGGTTTCTCAGGCTAAGATCAGACTAGCAGGACTGATGGGGACACTGGGAAGGCCAGGCCACATGTAGCCAGCCAGGCCTGGCGGCCTCCACGCGTCACCTGCCTCCCAGCCCCGTCTCAGCAGGAGGTGCCTGGTGACCCACCTGTGACCCTCAGCTCCCTGGACCTGGTCCTCGGGGTCAGAGCCCAGGTCTATGAAGCTTGGAGGCTGGTGGCCAGGCAGGTGGCTGGGGCTGGGGAGCCAAGGGGTGGGGGCTGCCGTGACCCCGAGGCTATGCTGTAGCCCTGACTGAAGGCCAGGCTGAGATGGGGATGTGGCCGGGGCACTAGCAGACAGTGAAATTTGGGAGAAGGAACTACTCACACAGAAGCGTCCAGGTTCCCTCAGGGCAGTGGTCCTGTCTTCTGCTCCTGTCTCACGTGGCTATGAGTTAAAGGGGCCAGTGCTGAGGAGCAACTCAAGGGAAACTGAGGCTTAGAAGGACATGCAGTGGACACCCAGAGAGCTTGAGCATGCTGTCTGCGTGGCCCGTATGCTGGTGTGACTTGGAAGGGGCATGGGGTCTGGGGAGAAGTGGGTGGAAAACAGAGAGCCCAGGCCAGGGCCCCCTTTCGTGCCCAGCCCCCTGAACCTCCCCCAGGTCTGTATTCCCTTAGGGGGAGCCAGACTCCCGGGGTGTGGCCTGCTGGGGGGCGGAGAGTTCACCCCCAGACGGGTCAGAAGCCCTGATAACCGCCCCCCCTCCCACCCGCCCCCGCCCCCGCTTAGTACGTCAAAGGCGGGAGGAGAGGGTCTGAAGCCAGCTAGGCCCGCCAGCCTTCACCCAGACACCCAACAGTGGTGCTCTCTCCCCGCCCTGTGATATGACACCGCTCAGCGGCTGGGGGACTCAGAGCGGGGGACCTTAAGTCTCAGAGGCCTCTGGGCCACCTGCAGGGGTGGGGAGCGCTTTCACTGGGAGCAAACCGAGGCTCGGGAAGGGATCAGCGGGAAAATGCCAGCCCCGCGGCAGGGACGTGGGGACCGGGAGCCCTGACCCGCCACCGGGGTGGTGGGTGACCCCGGCCCGGCCCCTCCCCGCCCCCTCCGGGCGCCGCCCCTCCCGATTGGCTGCTCGCCGCCCCGCCCCAGTTTCGCTCCGCCCCACCCCAGCTTGGCCCCGCCCCATTGGCTGTTCGCCGCCCCGCCCCAGCTTGGCTCCGCCCGATTGGCCGCTCGCCTCGTCGCCCCGCCCCGCCCGTCGGCCGCTAGCCGCCGCTCAGCCAGGTCCGCCCGCGGGGAGCGAGTCCGCCAAGCCCCAGCTGAGCGGCCGAGGCACCGGAGCCGATCCCGGTCCAGCCACCGCCGCCGCCTCCCCGCGCTCCCCGCGCCCGGCCCGATGCCGGCCGAACTCAGACAGGTTGGAAGGAACTTGGTCCCGGGCGGGGGCTCCGTCTCGGGGGCCGGTGGCGGAGGGCGGGGCGCTGGCCCTCCGGGAGGACCCGCTTTTGTTTGTGGAGCCGCCGGCCGGAGGCAGCTATTGTCTGCGCCCCCAGGGCCGGGGCCGGGAGTGAGGGCTGAGTGGACGCGCCGCCGGGAGGTGCGGAGAGCGGGCCGGGGCCGGGGCCATGAAGGCGGGGGGCCGCGGGCGCACCCCGGCCAGCGCCCCGGACAGGTGCCTGGGACAGGGTGGTGGGCAGGGCCTCCTGGAGCGGCACCTCTGCTGCAGGAGGGAGGCCGCGTCTAGAGAGGGCGGCGCGGCTAGGCCTCCCCCACGTTCCTAGGGCCCCGGCTCGCGGGGCCGCGCAGGAGCTTCGGGATTCTAATGGAAGCAGGTCTGCCGCGGCAGCGCACGTGGAGCAAGGGCTGGGGGCCTGCCCTGCCCACGTGCGGAGGCGGAGGCGGTGTCCTCCGAGGACCAGCACCGGGGAAGGCTCGTGGGTAGCCTGCACGCTTGCTCAGTGTGTGTGGGGTGGTGCACTCACAGGCATGGAAACTGAGGCAGAGGGGAGGGGCAAGAGGTGAGTCTGGATACCTGCCCAGCTGGACAGCTAGGTGCCTGCTGGTTCCAGAGACCGAGGGACCAGTTCAGGGGCACCGAAGGCATCTGGGGCCACCATGTGGCTGATGGTTGTGGGCTGGGCTCGGGGAAGTTGGGTTAGGGGAAAGCCCACCCTGCTGTCGCCCACAGGCTGGCTCCCCTAGTCTGCAGGACACCCACC
Source organism: Cervus elaphus (assembly GCF_910594005.1). Lineage (NCBI taxonomy): Eukaryota > Metazoa > Chordata > Mammalia > Artiodactyla > Cervidae > Cervus > Cervus elaphus. The sequence goes on from NC_057819.1 coordinate 300,816, forward strand.
GCCCCGTGTCCTCTGGTTACTTGGCCTGGGGCTGTGCACTTGCAGGTGGAGTGCTGCTGTGGAGGGGTGAGCTCCTAGTCAGCCAGGCTAGGCCTGCCGTTCTGGGCACCAAGGGAGAGGGCATCTGTCGTGGCCAAGAACTTGCTCCCTGGGGGCAGAGGCTTTGCGGGGCCTGGCCTAGACCCTACCAGGATCGCCACGCTGGGTGAGGGGCTGGAGGAACGTCATTCAGCAGCCATCTCGTGCTCCGGGGCCTGGACAGGGGGTTGTTACAGCTGGACACCGGCTGTAACCCATCCCCCTGTGTGTCGCAGTGGGGTTGTGGGCACCCCACATTCTGATCTTCATGACGGAGACTGAGTGCCCCTCTGGGGAAGGCAGGCAATGGGGGTGGATCCGCACATCCGGGACCCCTGTCCAGGCCCCCAGCTGTGACTGCACTTGTTTCCTGGGCCCTCCTGCCATCGCCGCACGTGCCCCTAGAGGCTGCTTTGGGCTTTTGCCTTGTCCTCCAGGTCACTTTTCTATGCCCCGCACACCCTAGATCTGGTCACAAAGGCAGGACTGGCGTTATCCCCCTGTCCCACAGCCTGGACACCTGGCTTCCTCCTGTTTCCATGTGAGGAAGCTGAGCCCAGATGTGTAGCCGGCCCAGGGCCCTCTAGCTCTGGGCCCTGGGGAACCTCTTGAGAGCAGTGGGGTGTTGGTCACTCTGGCTCCTGGCTTGGCATCCTGGGCCAGGCACTGTGCACAAGCTCCAGGAGCTCATGGGAAACCCCAGGCCTGGACACAGCCCCTTGCTGGGCCAGGCCCAGGGGCTGTGGACCCAGTCACTATGGACAGGAGGACAATGGAACTGATCTGGGCTCAGGGGAGAGGTGACGGGAGGCTGGACAGTTATCCCAGCCTGAGAGGCAAGGGTGGGGCCCGGGCTAAGGACAGGGTGGAAAGGCGGTGGACGGGACTGGCGGGATGTGGGATGGGGGGGAGGGAGGTTCTGTGTCTAGGGTATGAGGGAGGTCTGGGGCTGCAGTGCTGGGGGTCCCTGAGGCTCAGCTGGCCTGGGTAGGTGGACACGGGACACGGGGCCCTGGAGCTGGGCCTGGAGCCAGACAGGGGTGCAGGCAGGCTGGTCCACAGCCTCTGGTGAGCGCCGACCATGTCCTGGAGGGCAGTCAGTGACCCCACGTCCTCACCCCAAAGCTGTTTCAGAGGCATCAGCCATGGGTCAACCTTGGGTCCCCACGGCCCCCAGGCCTTGGCTCCCTGACCTACCAGCTCCTATCGTCCCCGTGGTGGATGCCGGGGGTGCTGAGGGAGCCTGGAGGCACAGGTAGAAGGCGGGGGGGTGGTATCATGGGGGTGTGGGTGATAGGCGCTGTTGGGAGAGCCCCGGATCTGGGTTGGGTGCTTTTGCACGCATGTGTGAGTGTACACGTGTGTCCAGGTCCCTGTCTGCATGCGTGTGCCCAGGTGTGTGTACGGGGGCCGGGCCTCCCCATGCTCCCTGGCTGACTCAGGCTGCCGCCTCCATGCCCGCCTGCCCCGGTGAAGTCATCGCCGTTTTTAGCTCCCTGAGGTCACTTGCCAGCGGGAGCTCTCGGGGCCTCGGGATCCGGCTACCGGGTGTTGGTGGGAGCTGCCGCAGGGCCGCCAGGCCTCCCTGGGCTCCTGGCTGCCCTGGACCCCACCCCCTCGGCCCCCAGCGCACTGTCTGCAGGCTGGGCAGCCAGGCACCCAGCACAGGCTCAGCCCCTGTGCCCTCCCAGCAGCGCAAGCCTGGCGGGGCGGAGCCTCTTCTGGGAGAGAGTTAACACACGCAAATGTACACACACCTCCCCAAGGCCCTACCACACAGGGTCCTGGACTCCCTGCCCCTCCCTCCTCCCGGCGCCAGAGCCTGGGGCCTCGCTGCCCAGCCCAGCCCCTAGCCCCCGGCCTCCTGTGCCAGCAGAGCGCCCACTGCCGGCCACATTCATGCCCCTCCATTGTCCAGTGCAGATGCGGGGGTGGGGGGGTGCTGAGGGTCTGCAGGTCACCCCTGCACCGCCCTGGCTCCCCAGGGCCCTAAGACAAGAGCCAGGCCGTTCTGCTGGGCCAACGGCCCGTGTCCCCACCGCAGGCCTCTGTCTGCTTCTCTTCCTTGGGGGGCGGCCTCCATCCTCCGGGCTGGGACCCCGGCGGGCATGCTGCCTGCTCTCTAGGACTGTGGAGGTGCCGCCAGGCTGAGGCCCACGAGGGGTGACGCGTGGCCAGGAAGCCTTTCCCCGGGCGCTGGGGTCCTGCGAGCAGCACACACATCCCGCTCATGCTCTGCCCTCCACCAAGCCTCAGCGTCACTTTATAAAACCACACCCATCCTCGGGGCCCTGCTTCTGGAGGAAGGGCACGTTCTGTGGCCCCTGGCATCAAAGCCTGCGGGCTGGTCCTCCAGGCTCCCCCTGGACCCCGAGGAGGCCCCAACCCCAGCACGGTGTGCAGCTGGGGGACATGCATACCTTTAGGACAGGACCCCACCCATTGGGCACGGGCCTGGCCGTGGAGCAGGGCCCGGTCTCCTGCTGACCCGGGAGTGTATGCCCCCACGCCACCCACTAAGGCTTGGATCTCAGCTGCTGCCCCTCCCGGCCAGAGGCTGGTCCTTGGGTGCTGGTGCAGGCAGGGGGGACCTCATGCTGCTCAGCACGGCAGGGGTCCGGCCCAGCCGTGCTGTGGGCTGGCCTGTCCTCTGTAAGCTTCAGTTTATCCTCAAGAAAGTCTGACCTGCAGGCCCATGGCCTTCAGAAGCGCCCCTGTGCAGCGCCGTCTTGTCTGTGGGGATGTTGGCAATGGGGGCTGAGAGCTGAGGGCCCAGCTGGGGAGACCAGGGCAGGGAGCAGGGAGGGGACACCAGGGCTCCCTTCCAGGGTCGGTTGGGCCCCGCTGGCCTGGATCCAGCCTCCCTGGGCCCTGATCTGGCACCAGGTCTCGGGGAGCAGGCACCGGCCCCTGGCCCGAGGGAGGCCCTGCCCCTGCAGCAGCCCCCAGCGTCCGGCCGGAAGGACCCAGGGTATTTTGTTGCTCTGGGTGCGCAGGGCTTTCTGGGAACTGGGTATTTCTGTCCTGCGAGGGCGTCCGCGGGTCCTGGGGGTGGCAGGAGCCTGGGTGTGGCCTCCGGGAGCTGGTGAACGGTGCCAAACCTGCAACCCTCTGCGCTCAGGGCTTCTGAGGTGGGCAGGGAGGTGGCCCCGCCAGGGATCATGAGTGTCCCGCTGGCGCCTGAGCCTCCCGGAGCAGCAGCAGCCCAGCCGCACAGCCCCAACGGGGACCCCGAGGCTGCACACCGCGCTGGGGGCTGGGTCTTACCCACTCGCTCAGCCCTCAGAGGCTCCCCCCGCCCCCCGCCCGCGTGGGTGGGGGGCAGAACCAGCCCCTCCGCTGTCAGAGGCGGGAACGTGCCGCCCGGGGCTGAGAAGGGCCCAGGGCGAGAGGCGGAGCGGGGAGGCGTCCGTGCCCAGGGCTGGTGAGCTCGGGGCTGTCCTGCCGACACCTGCCCCCTCGCCCAGGAGCAGAGCCCGGGGAGCCAGGTCTCGCTGGCCACGATGCCGGAGGCGCCCGAGGTGCTGGAAGAGACCGTGACGGTGGAGGAGGACCCGGGCACCCCCACCTCCCACGTGTCCATCGTCACATCCGAAGACGGCACCACGCGCCGCACGGAGACCAAGGTACGCGGCGCCCCGCCTCCCGCGCGGCCCGGCGTCGGGCTCAGGGCCGAGTCGCCCTGGTCTCCCGGGCTGCCCGCCCACCGGCCGCCCCCTTACCCACCAGGTCACCAAGACAGTCAAGACGGTGACCACGAGAACCCTGCGCCAGGTGCCCGTGGGCCCCGACGGCCTCCCCTTGCTGGACGGCGGGCCCCCCCTGGGCCCCTTCACCGACGGCCCCCTGGACCGGCACTTCCTGCTGCGTGGGGGCGGCCAGGCAGCCACGCTCTCCCGCACCTGCCTCGGCGGCGGGGGCGGCTTTCCCGAAGAGCCCCGCGACGTCCCCGGCTACGGAAGCCTGTCTCGAGGGCTGGGCATCCGGCCCCCACGCGGAGGCCCCTCGGGTCCGGGCCCCGGCGATGGCTGCTTCACCCTGCCCGGCCGCCGGGAGGCCTTCCCCACAGGGCCGGAGCCGGGGCTGCCGGCTGGCCGCTCACAGCCCGAGCGGTTCCAGGCAGAGCCATATGGCTTGGAAGACGACGCTCGCAGCCTGGCCGCCGACGAAGAGGGGGCCCCGGAGCTGGAGCCGGACTACGGCACCGCCGCGCGGAGGAGGCTGGACTGTGGGCGGGGCCTGCGCTCCAGGTGAGCCCTGTGCCTTGCCGCTGCCTCCAAGAAGTCTGCCCTGCACCCCCTGCCAGGGTACCACCCGGGCAGTCTCGCTGCGGGATCGGCCTTGGCTCTTCTCAGGGACAGTGGCAAGGGCGGGTTCGGGCCTGGGGGGCTGCACTGGGTCCCCTCGTGCGGGTCTGGAGCCAGAGAAGCTGGTGACGCAGCTGCACCTTCCGTCCCCGCTCCAGCTAGATGGCCCCGGAGATATGAGCTCAGGGCATCTGTCAGAGCTTGGGCCAGACCCCTGCCCGTGCACAGGGGTGCCCAGAACCCAAGCCCCAGCCCTTCCCTTCTCTCCGGCACCTCTGGTTCTGTCTCTCCCACTCTCAGCATCTTCATCTGCGAGTGGGAACATGCCCACAGGCGAAACACTTGCCTAGCCACAGCCCCTCACCGGGAAGGGGGTTGGACATCTGACCCTGGGCCTGGTGTCCCCTCACATGGTCCTACCAGGAAGGCTGTGTGCAGGGGGTGCACGTGGGCCTCACGGGAGGTGGGACCCCATCCTGGTGTTTCACAGAAACATTCAGCCGGGAGTAGGTGTTCTGCCTGGTGGCGGGAGTTAGCGAGCTCCCCGGGTCTAGGGACAACCTGCCCAACAGCCAGTGCGATTGCACGGGGGCAGGGCCGCAGCCACAAGGGGACAGTCACGTGCGTGCTCGCTCACCCAGGGCCTACGAGGACGTGGTGGACGACGGCGGCGAGCTGATGGAGGAGCGGCCGCCCTTCCCAGCCGCTGCGGCACCCCTGGCGCAGCCAGAACGTGGCAGCCTGGGCAGCCTGGAGCGGGCAGTGCGGCACTCGCCCTCGGTGGACAGTGCCCGCAAGGAGCCGCGCTGGCGGGACCCCGAGCTGCCCGAGGTGCTGGCCATGCTGCGGCACCCCGTGGACCCTGTGAAGGCCAACGCAGCCGCCTACCTGCAGCACCTGTGCTTCGAGAACGAGGCCGTCAAGCGTCGCGTGCGGCAGCTGCGGGGGCTGCCGCTGCTCGTGGCCCTGCTGGACCACCCGCGCGCGGAGGTGCGGCGCCGGGCCTGCGGGGCGCTGCGGAACCTCTCCTATGGCCGGGATGCCGACAACAAGGCCGCCATTCGGGACTGCGGCGGCGTGCCCGCCCTGGTGCGCCTGCTGCGGGCCGCGCGGGACAGCGAGGTCCGCGAGCTCGTCACAGGTGAGGCGCCCGCACCCCCAGCTCCCGTGTGCCCGCCAGGAGTCCTCCGGCCCTCCCTCCCTGGTCCTCCCCTAGGAAGGAAGTAGTGGACCCGTGGCCGGGTGGGGGTCACCTGACGACCACCTCTTGGCCCTGGAGCACAGTCCAAGCTGCCTGGGTGGCTGGGAGGGGGTGCACCTACCAGCCCCTCCCATGTCCCAGCCCCTGGGGGCTCCTTCCCCTCCCCCTGTGCCAGAGTGCCCGCAGCCTCTCGCCATGGCTGATGTGAGCTGGGCTACGCTGGGCAGGGAGGGGGTTCCTGAGCGGGCCCCCTGGGGAGGAAGGGCGGACAGAGCCTGCGGTCAGCCTGGACAGATTGATGGTGCCCACAGGTACGCTCTGGAATCTGTCATCCTACGAGCCCCTGAAGATGGTCATCATCGACCACGGCCTGCAGACGCTGACCCATGAGGTCATCGTGCCGAACTCAGGTTGGGAGCCAGAGCCCAACGAGGACTCCAAGCCACGGGACGCCGAGTGGACAACCGTCTTCAAGAACACGTCAGGCTGCCTGAGGTGTGGGCCCTCATAGCTGCCAGGGCTCTTCCCTGCCCAGGAGATGGGAGCTGGGCGCCCAGCTGGCCTGTGCCCCAGGGACATCCCCGTGTCCCAGATAACGTGCAGGGCGGCTCGCCACCCAGACCTCGGCCTCAGAGCTGGTCACGCCGGTCACGGCGCCTGCCCAGGTCCGAGAACGGGCCTGCTCTGCACGTCTGTGTCCATCCACAGAGCTCTGCCACAGCCAGGCAGAGTGCTGGGGCTCGCAGATCCAGGTCCCCTCGGTCCTGCCTGTCCTTCGGGGTAACCCCCTGTGGGGTGCCTGAGAGGTAGAGCCCTGAGTTGCACAGACTCAGGCGTCTGGGAGTCAGAGGAACCCCCACCCAACGTGGGTGCAGGCGGGCCCCTGGCCCAGGTCCTGCGGTCTGCCATTAACTTCCAGGCTCCCTCATCTGCTGGCAGCCCTGACTGTGTGGGGCATTTCTGCAGACAAGACCCCAGGGCTGGCGGGGGGAGTCCCCGCAGGAGCCAGGCCTCAGGCTCACTCTCGGCCTCCCAGGAACGTGAGCTCGGACGGCGCAGAGGCCCGGCGGCGGCTCCGCGAGTGTGACGGGCTGGTGGATGCCCTGCTGCATGCCCTGCAGTCGGCCGTGGGCAGGAAGGACACGGACAACAAGGTGGGCAGGGAGCCCTGGGAAGGGCCAGACTCGCAGCCCCCACAAAGGGCTGGGGTCTGAACAGGAGCCCTGGAGCACTCGGGCAGCAGGGGGAGGGCACATGGTCCACAAGTGGGAGGTGCTCCCCTCCCCCTCAGATGCGTCTTTGGGTCTCACCCCAAGGGTCCCCGGCCCCTCCCGCCTTCATGGGCCACGGCGTTCTCCCCGGAGGGTCAGCGCCCCTCGCCCCTTCTCCCCACAGTCGGTGGAGAACTGCGTGTGCATCGTCCGGAACCTCTCCTACCACGTGCACAAGGAGGTGCCAGGGGCCGAAAGGTACCAGGAGGCCGAGCCTGGGCCCTCAGGTAGTTCCGGGAGCGCCCAGCGCCGGAGCAGGGAAGACGCTGGCTGCTTCGGTGGCAAGAAGGCCAAAGGTGTGTGGGCGGCACCGGGGTTCGGCTCTCGGATCCCAGCCCCACTGAGCTGAATGCCCTCCACACCCACGGGGGTCACAGTCAGGGAGCCAAGCGGGGCACCCAGGGGCAGGCAGGAGGGAACCTGTGCAGTGGTCTTCTTTGGTGCCTGGACCCAGACCTTCAGCTCCAGGAAGGGTTCGGGGACTCACGTGTGGACATCACCGCCTTCTGGCGTTGGCAGGGTGCCTGAGGACCCCAGGGGGATAGCACCCACCCGCCTCACTCCATCCCCGCCTCTGGCACAGCTGCCAGGGGTCTGTGCCGCGCTTGCCCGCCCACTGCGTGGCCTTTTCTGACCCCGTCGCCCATGGGGTCACTCCCCCAGGAGTGATCGGGCTGAAACTCCCGCCTGACCCTGGGGGGGGCATGGGGTGCTGCCCGCTCAGGCTCCTCTCCTCTCTCCCGTGCTTCCTCGGCCGCCCAGAAGAGTGGTTCCATCAAGGTGAGTCCCTGCTCGGCCTGCATGCAGGCCTGGCGGGCGCAGTGGGCACCAGGGACCCCCCATTGCTCAGGCAGCCATCTCCATGACAACCGCAGGACCTGCGTCCGCAGAAAGGCCCCTCCCTTCCCTGGGCAGCCATCTCCGTGACAATAGCAGGAATGTCAGCCTGGAGCTGGCTGGGAGGCTGAGGGGCTGTCCCTCTGTAAAACCTCAGCTGCGGCCCTGGGTGGGGGGAGACCAGGGTGGACAGGGCCGGGCACGTCCATCCTCAGGGCCCTGAGGAGAGAGTCTGCCCTCTGACAGAGCATCTGAGGCATGGTGCAGACAACGGGAGCACGCAAAGGCCCCAGGAGGCTAGGCAGAGCCAGCCCCGGCTGTCTGATCTCAGCTCTGCCTTCCATGAAGGAGGGGTTCCTGTCTGGGTGGAGGGGCTGGGAGGTGGTTAACTGGCCCTTGGCTGGCAGGTTAGGGGGCTATCTCCTGGCTGCCAGAGCCCAGGGCTGGGCCTGGCCACCACAAGTGGCACTGTTGGCCCCAGGCCTGCTTCACCGCAGCCCGGCACGCCCTGACCCCGTCTGCGCCTGCCCAGCCTGGGCTGCTGGCCCCTCAGTTCATGCCCTGGGACCCCAAGGAGGCTGTGGGGTGATCTGAAGAGCAGCTCCCAGCACCCAGTAGGAGACGAGTCCTGGCCACCACTGCCCTCTGGGCCGACGTATCTGCCTGAACTCAGGACGGCGCCCTGCTCCCAGCCTCCTGGTGCCCGTCTCTGACCTGGGGGTGTCTTCTGGACCCTGCCTGACACACACCTGTGCCCTGCAGGCTTCATCTCACCCTCCACTGCCCTTCTGTTCCAGGGAAGCGGGATGGGGAGATGGACCGGAACTCGGACACCCTGGACCTGCCCAAGCGCACTGAGGCTGCCAAGGGTGAGTGCGGGGGTGCAGAGGCCAGGCTGGTCCAGGGGTGAAGGTCTGTGCTGCTGAGCTGGCCTGAAGGGCCTTGGGGCCTAGTGGGGAAACTGAGGCCCACAGGGGCGGGGCTCCCAGAGGACTGTGCCAGCCCCGGGCCGTCTGCTCAGGGCTGGGAATCAGGGCCTGTGCCAAGGTAACTTCGGGCAGGTATGGGGGTGGGGGCGTGGAGGAGCGGGTGGGGATGGCAGCGAGGGTCTTCAGTGAAGGGCAGGGCTAACCAGCAAGGCCTCCTGTGCCAGCTGAGGCGCCGGGGGGTGTGGTCAGGTCCGGTTTGGAGGCTGATTCAGAGCACCCTGGCGCGTTGGGGCAGAATTGGGGAGGGGTGATGACACGCAGGGTGAGGGACGGGGAACGGGTGATGCCCGGGGACACAGGCCGCAGTGTGAGGACAGACCTGGAAGGCTGCTCCCTGCTCCGCCCTGGAGCACCGCCGAGCGACTCTGCTGCTGGGCTGGGGCCTCCAGTGATGCGGGGCCAGGAGGGGTTGAGCAGCTGCAGCTTGGAGAATAGCCTCTAACATAGGATGCGCGGGTGGGGGGCTGTTGCTAGGCAGTCTGAGTCCTGTTGCTAGGGGAGCAGTCCTGGCTGCTGCCCACGCCACCCCCCCCCCCACCTCCCTGCCGGTCCCGTGACCTCTCCCAGCCTCCATTGCTTCCCTGTGAAATGGGAAGGCTTTTCCTATCGGGTGGCTAGGGTGAACACGTCGGTGCGGAACGTCCCCCGGTGACGTCACAGCCGCCCTTGGCCCTGGCTCCGCTGCCCCGGGAGCGCGAGGAGGGGGAGGGTGACAGGGCGGCATGCGTGACAGCGGCGGGGGCGCTCCGTGCCCAGGCTTCGAGCTGCTGTACCAGCCCGAGGTGGTGCGTCTCTACTTGTCCCTCCTGACGGAGAGCCGCAACTTCAATACCCTGGAGGCCGCGGCCGGCGCCCTGCAGAACCTCAGCGCCGGGAACTGGGTGGTGAGAGGCCCGGCGGGACCGGGAGGCTTAGGGTGGAGCTGCTGGGGGCGGGCTTTGTCCGCAGCAGGAGGGCAGGTCCGGCTCGAGGGGGCGGTCAGGGCGCCGCTGGGCGAGCGACGGGCCCCAGCTGAGCACGCCGACCCCCGCTGCAGTGGGCCACGTACATCCGCGCTGCGGTGCGCAAGGAGCGCGGGCTGCCGGTGCTGGTGGAGCTGCTGCAGTCAGAGACCGACAAGGTGGTGCGCGCAGTCGCCATCGCTCTGCGCAACCTCTCGCTGGACCGGCGCAACAAGGACCTTATCGGTGAGTGCGGGCACGGGGGTCTGGGGCCCGGGCCCCCCACCCCGCTGGCGCGGCCTCACCGCCCCGCCCGCTGCCCGCAGGGAGCTACGCCATGGCTGAGCTCGTGCGAAACGTGCGCAGCGTGCAGGCACCCGCCCGGCCCGGTGCCCGCCTGGAGGAGGACACGGTGGTGGCCGTGCTCAACGCCATCCACGAGATCGTGTCCGACAGCCTGGACAACGCGCGCTCGCTGCTGCAAGCACGAGGCGTGCCCGCGCTGGTGGCGCTGGGCACCTCCAGGTGGGTGCAGGCGCGGCAGCGGGAGGGGCGGGGCGGGGGCGGGGCCTAGGTGGGTGGAGCGGGAGGGGCCCCAGGTGGATGGGAGGGGGCCTGTGGGTGGGCGGTGCGGAAGGGGCCCAGGTAGGGGGCGGGGGCCTGTGGGTGGGCGGAGTGCGGGCCGGTAGGTGGGCATGGCTTGTGGTGGGCGGGGCCGGCGGTCTGGGCAGATGCTGATCCCCGCCTGGGCCGCAGCCAATCGGTGCGCGAGGCGAAGGCCGCGTCGCACGTGCTGCAGACGGTGTGGAGCTACAAGGAGCTGCGCAGCGCCCTGCAGAAGGATGGCTGGAGCAAGGCGCGCTTCCAGGTTAGGCCCGCCCGCCCCTTCCTCTCACTTCGCCAGGCCGGTTACCCCGCGGCAGGGCCCCGACCCATGCCGTCTGGTATGTGTTCCCCCGCCGCAGTCAGCTGCTGCTAATGCCAGGGGCCCCAAGGCAGCCCCGAGTCCGGAAGGCTTGGACGACAGCACGCTGCCACTGGTGGAAAAGAGCCTGGGTGAGTATGGGGCCGGGGCCCATCCCGAGGTTCAGTTGTGCCCCTCCTGCCGGCGGAGGGCTGGAGGGAGGTGGGCCTTCATCCAGGAAGATGGCCCCCACTCTTCTCGCACCCTCTCCCCCTGGGGCGTTCACCTTGGCACCAAGCTGGGGGAGGCTGTGCCAGGGAACAGATGTTGGTGACAGGGTACCGAGTGGCTGAGGTCATGCCTGGGCCCCCGCCACCACCTGCAGCCAGCCACCCACCCACTCATGTCTTGCAGATGGTGAGAAGCCAGGCGGCCGGGACATGATCCCCATGGAGGCACTTGGTCCAGGTGCGGGCAGGTGCAGGCTGCTTGCTCTTTGTGTGGGACGGGCCTTCCAAGGAGGTGTGGTTGGAAAAGTGATTTGGTTTAGGGGTGCTCAGGGAGCGAGGGACGGGGCAGCCAGGGAGGGGTCACTGTCCAGCCAGACTGTTTGGTCTGCCACTTGAGGGGCGGCTGGAGGGCTCTGAGCTGTGGGCGGGGGGCCAGCAGGGGGAGTGGGGACAGATGAGAAGACCCAGCTCAGCAGAGTCTGGGCGGATGCCCTCCCTGGTGCACCCTGGACACTGAGGGACAGCCACACCTCGGTGCCTGCCTCAGGGTCTCCTCTGCCTCTGCCCCGCAGATGGCTACTCCACTGTGGACAGGAGGGAGCGCAGGGCTCGAGGCAGTGACCCTGCAGGGGAGATCTCTGAGAAGGAGCCGTTGAAAGTGAGTGGCCTTGGGCAGGTGTCCGGAGAGGTGGCATGTCCGGGGGGGGGCGGCGGGGAGTGGGCCTGGGGCGGGGCTGTGGCTCTCCTGCCTGGGGAACCCTTGCACACGCCAGGAGGGCGGGCCCTGTCCGAGGCTGCATCCACACCCTCCCTGCTCGGTCCTGCCCCCACGGCAGCCCCGCCACCTGCTCTGCGCCTGCTCCTGCATCCCCAAGCCCCGTTGGCGCTCAGCCCTCCCCTGGCACCCACCCCTGCCCTGCTGACCAGCCCAGCTCCCACCCGCCAGCTCATACTAATCTGCTGCGTTCTGCCTCTAATGCCCGCCTGCCCACTGCCCACCCGCTGCAGCCCGACCCCAGCAGGAAGGCTCCTCTGCCCGGGCCCAGCAGGCCTGCGGTCAGGCTGGTGGACGCCGTGGGGGACGCCAGGCCTCAGCCTGTCGACTCCTGGGTCTAGCTTGCATGCCCGGTATGTCCCCTCTGGGTTCTGCGTCGGGGTGGGGCCTCCTCCTCGTGCTGCTGCCTGCCTGCCCTGCTCTCCCTGCACGCTTCCTGCAGGGCCGCCAGAGCTCAGCGGAGGGAAGCCCAGGGCAGGGGGCAGGTGGGGGGGCCCTGGGCCATCGGAGCCTGGAGGTCACAGGGCGAGAGCAGGGCTGATCCCCCCACACCTTCCAACGCCCCAGCACAGGGACCCCTGAGACCTGCCTTCCCCCAGTGGCCATCCCCAGGGCTGCTCAGGCTTCCCCTTTCTGTCCGCAGGGCCTGGGCCCGGCCGTTTGCTCTTAGGGTCTGACCTCTGAAGAGACCACGGGAAGGGGCCTCTGGGTGCCCGTGCAGACCCTGCTGTGGAGCTGGAAGCCCTCTGGTGGCAGGGCGGGTGGCGCCTCCCCCTCCGGCCCTGGCTCCCCGCTCCTAACTCCCAGGCGAGTTAGCTTCCTGACATGGTGCTGTGTGCAGTGCACGCCCGGGAGGCCCAGGCCAGGGCACCCGGCATTGCTCTGGGGCCAGCGGGGCCCCCCAAGGAATGCGGACGGGCGAGGAGGGGGCTCAGGGCAGGGAGTCTGGCCCCAAGGCTGCAGGGGCTTCCCTGGGCCCTGAGTGGGGGCAGCGCTGGGGGACAGCCCGCACAGAGATCCTGGAGGCAGCGAGCAGGGGCTGGCTGCACGTGCCCCGCCCACCCGCCATGCCTGGAGCCCCTCCCTGGGCACTGCAGCCCTCGAGTAACAGCTCTGGGACTGGCCTTTGGCAGCAGTGGGGGACTGCTGTTGAGTGCCTGCTATTTGTGACTTAAAAACCAGAAAAACACTGATAAAAAACATTAATAAAACCAAACTAAGACTGTATTGGTAAACATCTAAATTTTGTAAGAAAAATTAAAAATTATAAAAAGCAACAAAGGAACTTCCCATGTCTGTCTCCGTCCGCAAGCCACTCCCCTGTTGTTTGCTGGCCGCCGTGGGGGTCCACTGCATCCAGGCCCCCGGGATGTGTCCCCCATGTGGCTCCTCTCTACACACAGTGTGTGGGCTCGATCCCGGGTAGTTAGCAGGGCCCCGACGTCTGTGGCTGGTCTTGGGCACAGGCGGACTTGGCCAGAAGGGGTGATCTCGGGGTGAGGGACCCGGGAGAGCCTCTGAGGCGGCCAGAGGTCCAGCCGGCCACTTGAGGGCCTTGGGGCTGGAGGGCCAGCGTCGGGGCCACGGGCGCCTGTGGACGTGAGTGGGCGCCGGCCGACCACGTCGTCACGGGCAGCTGGGCCGCCACAGAAGCACAGCAGCTGCTCCGACTGCGCCATCTCGTCCCCAGACCAGGCCGAGTGGGACGGGGACGCAGTTCGCCCAGAGCCACACCAGGCCCGAGAGGCCGGGTGCTGGGCATTCCGGACCTGGCCCAGCACTGGTTGCTCAGAGCGGCCTGCGGGTCACCTGGGTCCCCAGTGGGGCTCAGCCCGGCCCGCAGACAGCCCCGTGGGGCTGTCTGCAGCGGCCGAGGGGAGCGGCAGGTGCCTGGTGCGAAGCTGGGACATGGGGGCAAACGGAGCAGCACTCGGGTTCTGTCTCACCTAAAGAATCAGGTCCTTAATTTCTACCTCACTGTCTTCTAAACAGGGTGTTAGTCTGTGAGATTGGTAGCGGCTGATTGTAGAAAAGTTGCATTTCATTCTTAAAAAGCAGGCGAAAGGAGGGTGTGTTTTGGGGGTGGTGCGGGGCGGCGGGGGGGGGGGGGGGCGGATGATCACTGAGGCACTGCTGCCACCTGGTGATGGCAGAGCGCAGGTGCCCGCCCGCAGAGGGCGGACTGTGGAGGGGGACAGAGAGGGAAGGAGGGAGGCGGAGAGAGGAGAGAGACAGAGTGGGGGGAGAGAGGAGAGAGAGGGGTGGGGGGAGAGAGGACAGAGATGGGTGGGGGGAGAGAGACAGAGAGGGGGGAGAGAATGGGAGGAGGGCCAGGTCGGGGGAGAGAGTATGTGTGTGAGATGGTGAGGCTGAGACGCTGTGAGTGTGTGACACCGCACGTGTGTGTGTGTGTGTGTGTGTGCACGCGACACTGTCACGCGCACTGCTTGCCTAGCTGGTCTTCACAGGCAGGCACCTTCTAGATGTACTGCCACGATTCTGGAAGGGGAGCTGGGCATGCTCGGGGCAGGCCAGCGTGACAGCCTGGAGCTGACGAGAGGCGGCCACGGGGCTGCTGGCCTGAGGACAGGCCAGCGCTACAGGGCTGGGGCTGCCTCACCCTTCAGGGCCGGGAGTGGCGGGGGATCCTGCACAGGGCTGCCCGGGCCCTTGTAGACGACCTTCTCCAGGCCGTCTACCACCTTGGAGTACTCCAGGTACGAGCTGAAGTGTGAGCACGCAAAGCAGCTGCTCCCGCGCACATACTCCAGAAAGTCAGGCGCCCCAGGAAAGATGACGTTGTCAGCCAGCAACACTGTCCCCTTCCGCAGCAGGCCGCACTCCTGTGGGGACAGACAGATGGCTGGAGGGCGTGAGGGCGGCCTGAGCGGGCAGGGGGACCCTCAAGCCCTAGGACAGAGCGTGGCACACAGCAGGGGCTCACTGCACGCTGGGGGACGTGAGAGTGTAGATGGCGGGGCCCGGATTGCGGCCAGTGGGTGCCAGGAACACGGGCTCCTCTGGGTCAACGAGATGCCTGGTGACCTGTGCGGGGGCTGCTGGCATCGGTCACTGGAGGTTCAGTAGGGTCCCACCAGGGGGACCCTGCAGGGCTGGGGGGCAGACCTCCACACCCACAAGCCTGCCCCTCAGGTCCACCCTGAGGCACCCTAGTCTCCACCAACACCTGGGCAGTTGGCCAACATGTCAGGCCTGGCTCTACAGAGGGAGGGGCAGCTGCACTTCTGTGCCCACCAACCTCACCCCCAGTCTCTCTGAGCCGGAGGAGGAGCTGCTTGGTGTGTGTGAAACTTGCTCAGTCGTGTCCAACTCTCTGCGACCCCAAGGACTGTAGCCTGCCAGGCTCCTCTGTCCATGGGATTCTCCAGGCAAGAAACTGGAGTGTGTTGCCATGCCCTCCTCCAGGGCATCTTTCTGACCCTGGGATGGAATCCAGTTCTCCCACATTGCAGGCAGATTTTTTATCATTTGAACCACCAGGGAAGCCCTGCTTAGGTTACATCAAAAAGAAAGAGGAAATGTTTCCCTGAGGAAGGCGTGAAGGGACAGCCCAGCTGCTACGCTAGATCAGAGCTTTCTCTACATGATCATTAAAGTGGGAAAAAAAAAAAACAATCCCCCAAAAGGAAGGTAAAGTCAAGCAAGAGGCCCCAGGCGTGTCTTAAGTTGCCAGTGGAACCCCAGGGATGGACGGGCAACCCCTGGTGACTTAGGAACACGGGGGCCACTGGAGTGGGTGCAGCCCTCAAATCTTCCTGGTGGTGGCTGCCTCCCTTCTGTCCCTGGGCCCTGAGACTGGTGTGGAAAACACAGCTGTAGAGGTCCGTGAGGTTGGGACAACCCATGAGCCAGAATGTGAAAAAAGTGGGCCTCTGAATCGTGGAGCATTTCTCCTAAAAAAGGAACTTCCCCGTGACACTGATGAGGAAGGGCCGCTGGGAGCAGCGGCCCGGCCTGCTCAACCCTGGGAGGAAACGCTCAACTTGAGCCGGGGCTCAGCACATAGGCACTGAACCCATGGGTCAGCCTCGGAGGAGAGGATGCAAATGCCGGCCGTCCGCGCGGGGATGGAGCCCTGGAGTGTCTGACCCAGGCCGTGTGCCGGCACTCAGAGGACCAGAGTGGTGTCCCCTGTTCCTGACCCCCGCTCCTTCCGCCCCGGGTGCGGCTTCAGGTCACGAGGGTGCCAGACCTCCCCCTCCGTCTCCGGCCACCCTGCTGTAAGGACACCAAGCAGCCCGTGGAGAGGCCTGAGCGATGGGGACGAAGGCCGCCTGCCCTGCCAGCCCCTCGCCTGAGCGAGGCGGTGTGGCCAGGACAAGGCAGGGCCAGCTGCAGAACACACCTTCCTTCTCTTGAGATAATGAGTAGCCATGAACAAGCGGCACTGAGAAAGCTATTAGGCTCCTACTTGCCAAGGGCAGCAGGGCTTCCCTGGTGGTTCAGATGGCAAAGAACCAAGCCGCAGTGCAGGAAACCCGGGTTCAATCCCCAGGTCAGGAAGATCCCCTGGAGAATCCCATGGACAGAGGAGCCCGGCAGGTAAAGTCCATGGGGTCACAAAGAGTCGGACACGACTGAGCAGCTAACACCTCCACTTCCAAGGGTGGTATCTGCTGCTCTCTACTGATGCAGGCCATCCAGATGTGCTCCCCGAGGCCCGCCCGCCCTGGCCCAGGCCCCCACTTCCCTCTGTGTCCTGACTGCACACAGGCCAGCCCATGGCTCCCCGGCCACCCTCCACAGGGCCCGACCCAGCCAGCATGCACAGGGCTCACCTCGAGGAGAAGCGTGTCTGGCAGGTAGCGGTCCTTCCAGTGGTCGATAAAGACCATGTCCAGAGTGTCCACATCATATTTCTTCTTCAGCTGGGGGATGATGTCCTGGGACGCTCCAAGAACAACGGTCACCTGGAACAGACCCCCACCCAGTGAGCCTGGCAGTTCCGGGAGACGGGTCCCCGCTCTGCCCCACCTCCGGGAGTCTCCCGCTCTGCGGATGGGGCTGCTGGCCAGCTGGTAAGCATGGCCTGGAGCCGCTGGGATGTGACCCCAGCCTTCCTGCCCCCGGAACCTGTGCCCACATCCGCCAACTCAGGGACAATGCCGCACCTTGTCCTGCAGGCCTGCAAACTCCACCATCTGCTGGGTGATGGCCGCATATTCGGGGTTAAGTTCGATGGTGAGCAGTCGGGCGCCAGGCAGCAGCAGGCGGGCCATTCGCACTGCCGAGTAGCCGCAGTAGGCGCCTAGCTCCAGCAGCACTGACGGCTGCTGCTCCCTCAGCACGCTGTCCACGATCTGGCCTGGGAGGGGAGGGAGGGATGGTGAGCAGGGGGTTTCCCACCCCCCCGCCCCGAGCTGGCCCAGCACCCTCCGGCCAGCCACAGGCCCCACCGCGCTCAGCCCCAGCTCCCACCCCCAGGCCCCTATGCTTCTGCACGCGCTGGTTCTCCCCTCCCAGCATTCCCCGCTGCCCTCAGCCTGGCACCACCCAGAGCCGCCCTCCGTGGAAGCCCCACCCCACTCCCTCCCCGGGCTGCACAGAGAGCCTGCCCCGCTCCCTTCAGCTGGACACAGTCGGAAGGTTCAAGGCTGCTGGACCGCTGGCTGCCCTGACTCGGGGCGGGGCTGGGGGGGGTGATCACGCATCGCCTGCCTGGGCCCCCAGCTGGAGTCCAAAGGTCGGGAGGCGGCCCCGGAGGCGGGGCGAGGCCTGGCGCCCCCGCAGGACTCAGTCCAAGAGTCTCCATGGACCCTGGGACCAGCCGGGACACCGAGGGTACCCATGGCCCGCCCTGGGGGGCACCTGGCTCTACCCGGCGGCTGCGAGCGACGAAACCATGCAATGGCTCTGTTGTTCCCGTCCCCTCCCCCTCCAGCCCTGGCCGGGGCTCCCTGGCGGCACCTCCGGGAGTGGGGGTCGGGGCTTCCCCTAAGGCGGTCCTCCCGCCGGACCTGCGCCCGAGCCGCCCCGCCACCCACCTTTCTTATCGCCCACGTGCATGGCCCACTCCTTCTCCGAGCTGTAGCGGTCGATGGCGGCCACCACGCTCTGCGGGTCCCCGGCCACCGCGTGCTGCAGCACGTGCTGCAGGATGCGCTGCTCCTTGCTGCTGCCCATGAGGAGGTTGCGGACGGGGTTCACGATGAACTCGTTCCAGCCGATAAAGGCCAAGCCGAAGAGCCGCAGGTCCAGTGGGGCCAGCCACCGCAGTGCGAGCAGGGCCAGGCCTACGGCACCAGCGGCCAGCAGCAGGGGCGGGGCCTCCAGCATCTGCGGGGAGAGGGCCGGGGCTTCAGGGCGGGGCCTCCAGCGTCTGCGGTGGCGCGAGAGGCGGGGCGGGCCTTGCGGGCTCTGCGAGGCCCCGCCGCCCGCAGGACCCGTGGGAGCACGCGGTCATCACGGTGTTAGTGACCGGCCCGCCTGGCTGACCCACCCGGGAGCTTCAGCCCCGTGAGAGGCCAGTCCCGTGCCCGGTGGCCAGACTCGGGGGAGACGGCCGGGGCCCCGCCCACCTGCAAACCACGTCCCCCAGGGACTCTGCCCTGGGTGGAGAGACGGGGTCTCGTGCAGCCCGGAGCACGGCTGGCCTGAGGCTGGACACTCCCCACAGGGGCGGCCAACCGCACGCAGAGCCCCCTGGGGCACACACTGGGGACAGCCCGGGAGCTCGTGTGGCCCGAGAGCTTCCGGGGACGGACACAGGCAGCCCCAAGCCGGCTGTTCCACACGGGGGCAGTCTGTCCCGCGAGGAGGATGCCTACCCTGCTGCCTGCCTGCACCACAATGGAAGCGAGACTGGCCCTCCCTCCCCCTGGCAGGCGACCCTTTGGGCGGGTAGCGGGGTCCCTGAGACACAGCCAGGTTGAGCCCGCACAGGGCAGAGGCCTTAAAGTGGGAAAGCGTGGGAAGCTTCCAGCAGGGCTGTGGTCACTTGCGGATCACGCACAGGGAGGGGCCACACAGGACCGGCTCCCCCCGAAGTGCCTGCTGGGAAAGGCACGTGGGAGAACAGGCAGGCTGAGGGTCTTGGAGGGGTGACCGCCTCTTCCTGGACAGCTCAGAGCTCCAGCAGACTGGACCACGATGAGGGTCTTGGCAGGCAGGGCAGGGAGGGAAGAGGGCAGCGCAGACACCCAGACTTCCGAGTGGTCTCGCCTGTGTGGCCTATTTACACCAGGCACAGCGAGCATGTGGTCCGCAGGTCAGGGCCCCACCTGACCCGCCTCCCCTACGGCCACACCCCACGCCCCACGCCCCTCCTCTGAGCTCCCCAGAGCTTGTGCCGAGTTCTTCTGCCTGTAAGCAGTTAATCAGGAACCACAGCTTGACAGGGACCAGCGCCCAGGCACAGGGGCCTGCCGCAGGCCGGCCCTGCCCTCAGGGGAGAGCAGACAGGCAGCAAGACGCCGCTTGGAATATCCCTCCAGCCCGGGACACCACGGCAGTCTCCCTGGTCCCCGCGACACTGGCCAGGCCAGCAGGTGCGCCACGGGGCCGGAGGCAGGTGGGGGGAATCTGGAGGTGGGTGGGGTGGGGCCAACTGCACTTCCGGGACGGGTGACAAACACAACAGGGGCGCATGGCCTGCAGTGGCCAGCACTGCCCACTGGGCTCCATTCTGCCAGCTCAGGAGCCCCAACCACACACCTGTGTGACTTTATCATGACTGTGTTCAGCAGCAGTGCAGAGAGGCTGGGCCACTCTGATGTATTCTCTGGGTTGATGAAAAAAAACTAATCAATGTTACACATAAATATAAATATAAAAAAAATAAAAAGTAGTATTCCATTTAAATACCAAAGTCCTTGGTTGACCCTGGAGTTGTGAAGGATAGCTTGTAATTCCCACAACATCTGAACTATATAAAAATTGGGCGAGGAGTCAGCCGCCTAACGGCCCAGGTCTGCCGGGAGCTTCACGCGGTGCGGGGTACCAAGAACATACCCACCAACGGAACCAGGCAGACATGCTGGGAGGAAGCCCACCAGTCAGGGCTGGGCAGACCCCTCCTCGGGGAGACAACCCGCGGGGCCCCTTGTGCTGCGGGTCCCAGTACTGGAGCGCCCATGGCTCTGCCCTTTGGAAGGGCCACAGTGAGGTCGCTCGGTTCCCCCGGCGGTGGCCTGAGGTTCCCGCCGCCCTGCGTGGCTCTGGGCCCCGGGAGGCTGAAGGGCCCCGCTGCCCTGAGAGGAGGACGAAGGAGCCACTGGCCAGAGGTGAGGGCTGGTGGCGGAGCAGCACCTTCAGACCCCCTGCTTCGCGTATCCCACACGCATCCCCTGCTTCCGTGTGCTCCACACGCGTCCAGAACCTAATTTTAAGAAATAAAACCATAAAACTCGTAGAAGAAAACACGGGAGTAACTCTTCATGACCTTGAATTTGGCCATGCATTCTTAGACACGACACCAGAAGCACAGGCAACAGAAGAAAAATAGAATTTCACCAAAATTAAAGCTCTGTGCATCAAAGGACACCATGAAGAGAGCAAAGGACAACCCAGGGGGTGGAGAAAATATCTGCAAACCACCTATCTGATGAGGGTTTAAAATCCTAAATATATATAAGAATTCCTACAACTCAGAAACAACCCAGTTAGAAACGGGACAGAGGACATTAACAGACATTTCCCTAAAGAAGACACACCAGTGACCAGGAAGCACATCACTTGGGAAGTCTGATCAAAGCTTCAAGGCACCACTTCACACCCCTGGGATGACCCGCCCCGTGCTAGCGGGGCCACGGAGAAATCGGAAACTCAAGCACGGCTGGTGGGAACCCAAGACAGAGCAGCTGCTGTGGAAAACAGTTGGCGGTTCCTCAGAAAGGTAAATACAGAGTTACCACATGACCCAGCAATTCCACCTCTGGGAGTGGACCCAAGACACCCGAGAGCAGCGGCTTGAACTCATATTTGTCCACCCACGTTCAGGACAGTGTGAGGCACAGTGGCCGCGAGGGGACACGGCCCACGGACAGAGGAGGTGTGGTCTCTCCGCACACTGGGGCATCCCTTAGTCACACTAAGATGACTGCACCCTGACCCTGTCCCACTGGGAGGGACGTGCGGACACCTGTGACTTCACGGAGGGACCAGGGGGACGTCACGCTCAGTGGGATGAGCTGGACGCGTGAGGATCAATTCTGAATGATCACACCCGGATGAAACGCGCACAAGAGCAAGCTCACAGAGACAGGACAGAGAACAGAGGCTGCCAGGGGCTGGGGGCCACGGGGTCACTGCTGAAGGGGGCAGAACTTCTGCCTGGGGCGGGGCGGGAGCTCTGAAGACAGCAGCAACAGCTACACAGCCACGTGGACGCTCGATGCTACCCAACTGTACGCGTGCACGTGCTTAGAGTGGTAAATTTCAACTTCTGCATGTTTCACTGCATCAAAAACGGTGGAAAACCAAGAAAACAAGCAACCCTGTTTCTAGTCCTCTCTGTTCCCAAAAGAAAAAGGAACATGGCACCCCCACTGGGAAGCAGGATCCAGAAAAACCAGCCCAGCTCCCAATCTGCCTGCCTGCGGGCCTGCCCCCTGAGCCTGGGCACCTGCCCCACCCCACCGGGAGGCACACACTCACCCCCTCTGGGAGGAGGGGAAGGCTGTCCAGTTCCCCGCTTCCTCCCCAGGCCGGTGTGTGTTCCCCGTGCCCTAGAGATGGAGCACAAACCTCTCACAACAGCAGCCACAGCCCACCCCCAAAGCTTCCTTATTATAAGCCCATTCTTAATTGTTCTCCTTGCAACCCCAAGCCAGACCCTCCATCACCTGGGATCGCCCCCTACGCTCCTCCCGATAACCCCCAAGGGGCTGATGGAGATGCCGGCCACGGCCCGGCCCCCTCAGGCCCAGGCAGGGGCTGCAGACTACCCACAGACTCTTCAGTCCCTTGGTGCTGAATCTGCTAGGACTCCGCGTGTCAGGGGTGGGGGGCTCCGCGCCAGGAGTCATACAGCCCAGCCCCGCCTCCCCGAGAAAGGCAGGCCTGAGTGCGCAGGGGGGCAGTGGGGGGCAAGAGGGGCAGGCAGCCCCGAATCCTCACGAAGGGGAAACCTGGCAGCTGCCCGAACTAGCGATGCACCTGGGCCGGGGCCTCTGTGCTTGGGTGGCGTGGGGGACGGCGTAGGACACAGAGTCCCGGGGGGCTGTGTCCTCGTCTCCTGTCCCGTGTGATTCTGGCTCCGGACCCGCAGACCACAGACAGGACAGCTCTGCTCCTAGGGCTGGGGGGTCCCAGCAGCCTCGCGGACAGGAGCCGCCCGGCTGGCTCCACCCAGCTGGCTCCATCCACTTCCTCCCGGTCAGCGCCGGAGCACGTGGGCCTCAGGGGCTGCCAGGCCGCCGGCCCACCACGCCCTCCTCCCCCAGCCCCTGACTCCTCCGCCCTCCTCCCCGGCCCCTCAATTCCCCCAGCCCCTGAAACCTTGGGCCCCCTGGCACCTCTCCAGGGACTCAGGGATCCCCCAGAAGCAACTACCTGATGCTGAAAAGGAAAAAGAACAGTGAATTGGAAGCATTTAGTCTGTGCCTCCCTGAGATGATACATCAGGGTCCAGAGGGGCTTTCAGGAGTCACACCGCACGGGTGTCAACCTGCCCCACTTGCTACAACACGATTCAGATTAAGATACCAAAAGAAGCAAAGACACAGTCCAACTCTTACATAAACTAGTGGGTTTTATGTAACTGTGTTTATGACTGATGCATAGCTAGGCATAAATTTTTATGTACAATTGTGTTTTTTTAATATACATACGCTCCTTCCCCACCTCCAGATGGTATGACCAGATCAAGTTCTGCAATGCCTTCCAGGGACTCTATCCTGACGGGCTTCCAGAGGAACAGGCACTTACGTAAAGTAAACCTTCCTAAGCTCCCAGAGATACAAGCACCAACTCAACTGTTTTTATAGTTCATGTACTTGGGTAAATCTTTGCTAAATAAAATCAGCTTAATAGTGTTCATCTCATAAAATAGGTGTCTCTTTAGAGTTGTCAACATTACATACATTGCAACACACTTAAATCTCCTTGGTTGACTAGTCAAATAAGCTAGTATTGTATTGATTAGACATTAAAGGTTATAAATTTGATTTTAATCAAATCCAGTCACTATTCTCTCTCTCTCTTTTAATATTCTTTTATGTATTTGGCTGCACCAGGTCTTAGTTGCAGCGTTTGGGATCCAGCTCCCCGACCAGGGATCAAACCCGGGCCCCCTGCATTGGGAGCGCAGAGTGTTAGCCACTGGACCACCACGGAAACTCTCCAGTCACTATTCGGACAAACTTTCTTTCCATAATGATTGTGTTTCAGTCTGCCTAAAAGCAGTTTCCAAAATCTTTTTGGTAACTTGAAACCTTAAGAGTTCTACCAAGTTAAGTTAAACAATAGACATCCCATTGTTTTACCAAAAGCTTTCCTTTCATTTTAGGTTTGAGGCATTCGTCAAGAAGAGAAAGCACTCGTTACACACAAACAAACAATTTCACTTTTTAACAGAAGATTATCCAAACTTAACCTCAATATCCAGGGACTTGCCTCTTGGCCCAGTGGTTACGAATCCGCCTGCAAATGCAGGGGACACAGGTTTGATGCCTCGTGCGGGAAGACTCCACGTGCCGGGGAGCAGCTGACCCTGCATGAGCGGCTACTGAAGCCCGCGTGTCCTCTGCAACAGGGAACCACCGCAATGAGCAACCTGTGCTCCCCAGCTAGGGAGCAGCGCCCACTCGCTGTCCCTGGGGAAGGCACGGCCACAAGACCCAGCTCAGCCGAAAGTAAATAAGACAGTTTTTTAAACATCCCCAAATACAGTCATTAGGAAAAAAGAAGTAAGAGAGAAGTAATAGTGCATACACCACCAAACTGAGCCGACATCTACACCCAGACTTTAACAGTGTGGGGAAATCCCACGTCACAGCAGTCTGGAGTCCCAGAGGGGAAGATCCTGGGTGGTGCATCCAACGCACGGGCGAGACTTCAAATTGCAGCTTTGGGGGCTCCCACTTAAAATCCCAGGCAGCAAACTGATAGTATCATCGGTTTGTGCACAAAAAAATTGCAGTTGTGGTTTAAGTTTCACAATGCTGTTTGTTTCGCCTTGTGAGTCCTAAGATTCCTTAGACCTCAGGGGGCTGGCTGGGTCCACAGGGGCTTAAGAAATTCCAAGACCCAGTCCCGTTCTTATCAGTGCTGCCTGCCTTGCCGGTAGGACCGATGTGCCTGCGGGCAGGTGGTCCAGGAAGGGTCAGAGGTCAGTCAGAGGCCTGCTCCCCTACTCCTGAAGCCTGAACAAGACAACCTCCATTTAAATTTCCCTAACGTCACTGAATATCTGTATAACTTCTATATAAGATAAAGTGCTGAAACACTCATGATTAAGATGGCATGAGTTTAAGTTTCTATACTTTGGCTTCTGATGTTTATATAACAAAGAAGCTAAAGACATTTGAAGGTGAAAGTGTTGGTTGCTCTGTTGTGTCCGACTCTGTGCGACCCCGTGGATTGCAGCCCGCCAGGCTCCTCTGTCCATGGGACTCTCCAGACGCGCACTGGAGTGGGCTGCCATGTCCTCCTCCAACCTTACAGATTATGCAAGCCTATCTTCACAAAATTTGCTCATCTGCTACAAAATACTGGGATAAGACAGATAATTTGCAGTTGTCTACTTCCTTGTTCTCTCTATAAAATAAAGGCTGCTAATGGTTACAAACTTCAATCAACACATGAGGATAAAACTACTACTAGTCCGAACAAAGGAAAACAACTTTGTCCACAAGGCAGGAAAACGAAGATATGTTCTTATGCGAAAAGCACGCAGAGAATGTGGAATACGTTTTTGCTGAGGAAGGAGAGTCATTTTTGTCCTCAAGCAAAATAATAAAGGGAGACACAGTTCCCCTGGTGGCTCAAGGGTAGAGAATCTGCCTGCCAATGCAGAAGACACGGGTATGACCCCTGACCCGGGAAGATCCCACGTTGTGCGGAGCAACCAAGCCCGTGCGCCCTCGAGCCCGCGCTCTGCAATGAGAGGCCCGTGCACCAGACCCAAGAGTAGCCCCCGCTCGCCGCAACCAGCAAAAGCCCACGCAGCAATGAAGACCCATAAAAAGTCAAAAAAAAAAAAAAAGAGGGAGACAAATCCTTGTCAACTACAAACTCACCGTCTGCCTCCACAAGGATTAAGTCACGTGCCCCTGCAGCTGCTGACCTCCAGCACCCCCGAAGGAGTTCAGGGTGGGGACCGGAGACGAGGCCCTCGGTGCTCAGGGAGAACCGGCAGGACAGGTCTTCAGAGAGTCAGTTATTCTCAGGAACTGATTTTACGAGCCCAGTGCTGGCACCGTCTCACATCTAGAAAAGCACTGGATTGCTTCCTGGCAACAGCTGCTCCTTGTGACCAGAAACCTTCTGCAAACAGACGTGGCTGACTGCAAATACTCCCCTTCGTCAAAATCACATGTACACTGACCTCTCCCCTTCCTCTTTCGAGCACCTTCTCGAGCTGTCTGAAATACTGTCTTCCAGGCTATGGTCCTCATTTTGTGCCAAATAAAACATAACTCACAACTCCTGTGTTGTGACAGAGGACGAGATGGTTGGATGGCATCACCGACTCAATGGACATGAGTTTGAGCAAACTCCAGGTGTTGGTGATGGACAGGGAGGCCTGGCACACTGCAGTCCACGGGGTCGCAAAGAGTCGGACATGACTTAGTGACCGAACAACAAAAAGGGAGAACAGAACTATTTTGTAAACATGAATACTCTTCAGTTTACCACTGATCAAAAATGGAAGTGACCACAGAGAGAAATTCTGTCTCAGTAGAGAAAACAATACACCTTGTGGGTCATCAGAGTCCAGTCCTGCCCAGTCGATGCGTTCGAGGTTTTATCACCACCTGCACGTCGGGCTGCACAGCCCGCTTGCATGTTTCGTCATCGCCGGATCCTCAGTCCTTCCCGTTTACTCAATATCTGGTATAATGCTCCAAACGTCAGTTTTTCCCATTTTCCTCTGTCCCTCCTGGCCTGGGGCTCAGTCCTGTCACTGCCCGTGTCCTCCCTGTCTGACAGAGCCCTGCACGTCGAAGGGAGACACGGCGGCGGGAACTTCAGATGCGGGCCACTGCACGAGCCACATGGTGCCTGCATCTCCTGAGCTCTGCTCCAGACCTAAGTGGCCTTGCCACGCAACCCTGATGTCTCCACAAACGTTCAATCACACGGAAACTGGAGAAATCCAGCAGAAGGCCATCACGGCCTCACGTCACCATCAAGAGACCTGAGAACTCGACCTCTAAAATCTTCTCAACTGATCTCCCTCAAGGCTCAAAACCCCGGGTTACTGTGGCCTCCGATCATCCACCAAGGAGACTCGGTCCCTGCCAGACCCAGCCACGAGGCCTCATGCAAAGACTGGAACAAAGAGCTGACTATGTGTCACGGCTCGAGGCCACGTCCCTACAACACCCCAGCCCCACAAGGTGTCCTCCCAACAAGCTCACAGCTTCCGGAAGAAGCGACATGTCCAGCAACACCGCCCAGCTCTGCAGGAGGGCAAGAGGCCAGGTCCAGCGGGCAAGCTCAACTGGGGGTCCCAGGGACCCGTGCCTCTCTGACTCCCTTGGGCCCCGACACCCCACCCGCATTTTCCCTTTCAAAGGCCCAGCGGCCCCTGAGCCAGTCCGGTACCGTGTCGTGTCTATCTGACCCAACAAGCCCAAAGGAAGCTGCTGGTCAAACTTCAAAGATGGCAGCGGGCTGAGGGGCCCAGGCTTCTTCCTGGGGAGGCCGCCACTTTCACAAAACGGGAAGGCCCAGGAGGCTCCAACCTGCCGGCAGGACGGGGAGACGGCTGAGCCCTCGCCTGGGCCCCGGAGTGCTCCCTCCCCAGGGACCCGAGGTGCTCAGACCCTACTCTGCAGCCTGGTCCCATGTTCACACTCTCCCAGAAACCACGACCTGGGAGTCCGGGTCCCAGAGCCCTGCAGTGTGCACCCCCCACCCTCGCCCCGCAGTGCCAAAGGGAACCTTCTGCAGCACCGCTCCCTTCCCTCCACCAGCCTGGTGTCTCCGCTGCCACCTCAACAGAGCCCCCAGCCCGGGTCAGAGGCTCCTGACCAGGTCAGAGCCCCCAGCCCGGGTCTGGGGCAACCACCCCCCCCCACCCCCCCCCCCACCCCCCCGGCACCTGCCCCCCAATTAAGGTCTGGGGAAGCCACCTCATGTCCGGAGACCCACTCCAGTTCTGGAAGCCTCTCCACCATAGGTCTGGGGATCCCCAGCCCAGGTTAAACACCCCCTCCTCTGGAGACTGCACCCCCAGGTCCTGAGACCCTCACCGCAAGTCGCAGCCCCACCCCAGGTCACAGCCCCCCAATCCAGGTCCAGGGCCCCCCACCCCAGGTCAGAGCCCCCATCCAGGTCGGAGCCCCCACCCCAGGTCGGAGCCCCCACCCCAGGTTGGAGCCCGCGTCCCGGGAGGATCCTTCCCCCGGGTCCTACACGCCCCCTCATCCATGGCTCCGGCTCCAGGTGGGACTCCGGCCCCGCGCGAATCCCGCGGGCGGCCCGGCTCCGGGCTCGGCCGCGCGCGCACCCACCTCGGGTCCGCGGTCGCCGGCGCAGGCAGCGCGGCGGGCAGCCCGGCCCGAGGCCCCCGGGGCGGCGATGGCGGCGCTGCGCGGAGCGGCCGCGCGTTTCCGGGGCCGCGCGCTGGGCGGGGCGCGGGGCGCCGCAGGTCAGCGGGCGCGGGCCGGGACCGCGTGGGACCGGGGCTGCGCGGGGGTCGCGCGGGGGCGGGCCGCGGCCGGGCGTGGAGCGGCGATCCCCCCGGCTGCGTTAACCGCGGTGCCGATCGTGGTGGGGGTGGGTCACCTCCCGGCTCAGCAGGTGCGGGGACCGCCGGCCAGGTCTCCCCGCTCCTCCCCAAGGCCAGGCAGCCCACAGAGCATGTGCTCAGCACCTGCACGTGCGGGACTCAGGAGGGGCCCTGCCGCCTCTGCTGGTGGGCGCTCTGCGCTGTGCTGGGGCGCCCTGGGGGAGGGAGCCGACACTGCGGACCCCCTGGATGGCCAGGGGTCCTGGGCCCACCCGGACAGTGTCCCCAAGGCCACAAGCAGGGGCAGGGGCCGCCTCCAGGGTCCTGAGCAGGGGTCGGGCAGGGGACCCCCAGAGGTGGCCTCGCAGGCACCACGCACCCCGACCTCTCTCAGCACATCCCTGCCCTGGGGGGATCCCGCGGGCAGGGCTGGGCGGGCCCCTTCAGGAGAAGGCACCGTGGGCGGAGCACCGCCCCTAGCCGCGGTCTGTCGCCTGGCCTTGGGCGTGGGGCTAGGGAGGCGGCCAGGCGGTCATGGCTTGTTAGGCAGGGCAGGGGGCTGCTCCTGGGGGCTCTGCTGGCCCCGTGCAGGCCCCGAGTGCAGGGATGAGCAGAATACCAGGCGAGGGAGGGCTCAGGACACAGGGTGACAGACCTTGCAGGGTGAGAAGAGGGGCCAGGCTGTGAGGTGCCCTGGGGAGCCCTGGAGCACACGGGTGCATGCCCAGTGGGCACTTTGAGGGCAGTGCCCTCCTTCCTTGCAGACAGGCCACCCAGGCCCCGCAGGTATTACAGGCGGTTTCCCACAGTGGGGCCTACGAAGGCCTGGCGGCCTGCCGCCTCCCCGCTTATCAGACGGAGGGGGCTGCTGGGTGTGCCCCGTGGGGAGAGCGGACCATCAGAGATAAGCCCACTGTCCTTGCGCCATCTGTTCGCGTGGGCAGGGAGAGTCGGCTGGCGGAGGGGCTCTGTGGGCCAGGAAGTCGCCGCAGGCAGCCTGCGGTGCAGCGGGAGGGGCTGGCCCCGGCCATGGACGGTAGGGACCTCTTCCCGGTCCGTGTCTCCCTGAGCAGGGGAGAGGAGAGAGCAACTGGGCTCGTGCCGATCTTGTTTCTGTCCACAGGCGGTGGGCCAAGGCCTGGTGCCGGGGGTTCCCGGCTCGGAGCTGGCCACCCCTGAGGACACCCCTGTCCTCCGCCCTCCCTTGTGGACCCCAGTTCCGCTGTCTCTGGGCTGCTTTCTGTGGCAGCATCTGCAGAGACGGGGCCTTCTGCGGGAGAAGACGGGGCGGCCGGTCCGCCAGGGGCAGGGGTGGGGGCTGCAAGCGGCCTCCAGAGCCGCTGCCCCCCCAGGCCCTATGGGCACTCGGAGCGGCCAAGCCGCGCCGCCGGACGGGTTTACTCGAGAGAAACTTTCCCACCCACTTCTGCCAGGATGTCGGGTGACATTGAGCTCAGGGTGGCTCACTTGCTTTCTTGATGTGGGTGGCGGGGGTCAGTGCGTGGTGGGGGACACGTGGTCAGCCCAGACCATCACAGGGCCGAGTGTGACTGCGGGACTG
The DNA here is from genome assembly GCF_910594005.1 of Cervus elaphus. Lineage (NCBI taxonomy): Eukaryota > Metazoa > Chordata > Mammalia > Artiodactyla > Cervidae > Cervus > Cervus elaphus. The sequence goes on from NC_057819.1 coordinate 329,769, forward strand.
CCCTGGAACACGGGCCGCCTCCCGGTGGCGCCCCCCCACGGCTGGTCCTGGTCCTTCCTTCTGACGCCCGCCTCACCCCCGCAGGGCGGCAATGCTACGACCTCCTGGTGATCGGCGGTGGATCCGGCGGCTTGGCCTGTGCCAAGGAAGGTGCGTGTCCCGCGTCCCGCATGCGGCTGGCACGGCGGGGCCTCCGGGGGCTGGGGCTGCATCCCGCATGCGTGCTCTCTGCCACGGGCCTGGCCCCCCTCCCCAGGCAGCCGGTGACCCGCTTTGTCTCGCTGTAGATCACGTTGCATTTTCTGAAATTTCGTCTCAATGGACTCGTGCTTCGAGTATCCTTACTTCCGGGCCTCTCCCACAGGCCCCGTTTCGTGGAGGTCATCCGCGTTGTGGCGTGTGTATCCGGAGTCTCGCCTCCTCACGCGGCTGCGTGGACTGTGTGTCCGTCTCACCTGTGGTTTCCCGTTTTGGGGCTGTTGGAAACATTTGTGTGTGTGCGTGTCTCTGTGTGGATGCATGCTGTGAGTCTGCTGGAGGATTGCCTAAAAGTGGAACAGCTGGGTCATGTGGTGTCCCTCCCGTTTAGGTATTTTTCATTTCTTTCAGCGGTGTTTTGCCAGTTTGATAAACAGGTCTTTCACGTCTTATGTCAGTTTTACCCCTGAGGGTCTCGTGTTTTTCAGACCGCTCTGTTGAGATGTAAGTCACACATTGTGTATATCACTCGTTTAAACCGCCTGATGTGGTGGATTTTGCATTCGCAGAGTTGTGCAACCGTCACCACCAAGTTTATTTTCTGTTGTTTTTCGTTTGTGCCGGTCTCTGTTGCTGGGCTTTCCCTGGTTGCAGCGAGCAGGCCTGCTCTTTGCTGAGGGGCTTCTCACTGCGGCCGCTTCTTCGCTTGTGCTGCGTGGGTTCTAGGGCATGCGTAGATTCTTCTCCACTGGGAGAGGGTCACCAGAAGGGGGACCGTGGCTTGGAGAGGTGGGTTCCCCAACCCAGAGGTGACGAGGACTTCACCCCATGCCCACATGTTGACTCACAAAGGGCCATAGGACTGCGCTGTCTGCGCGCCGGCATCGACTCTGATGAGAAATCTGCCATTTTATCTTTCTTTGTTCCTCTGTTGTGTGTCTCTCTCCTCTGCTCGCTTTTAGGGTTTTCTCTTTCCGTTACTTTTGAGCAGTTTAACGATTGCATGCCTTGGTGCCTGCCAAATTCTCTTCCTGCCGGTGTTCATCGAGCTCCGTGGGTCTGTGGATCAGGGGTCTCCGTCCTCTGGGCCCTAATGCCTGAGGTGGAGCTGATGTCATGGCAATAGAAATAAAGTACCCATAAATGTGATGGGCTCGGATCGTCCCGAAACCATCCCCCCCACACCATCCATGGAAAAATTGTCTTCCACAGAACCAGCCCCTGGTGCCAAAAAGGGTGGGGAAACCCCTGGGTCATAGTTTTCATTGATCCATGATACTGTTCAACCATCGGTCACTCCTTCACGTGGGCGACATTAGTTCCACATGCGTCAGCTGCTCAGGCTTGTCTCAGAACTTGCCCAGCTCTCTCCGTTGTGGATAGGTTCTATTCCCGTTTGCAGGTTCCCTGATAAAAGAGTCTGTGATGTCTACTCCCCCATGAACCCCACTCGGTGCAGGTTTTTTTAAAGTATTTTTATTGGAGCACAGTTGCTTTACAATGTTGTGTTTGTTCCCGCTGCCCAGCAAACTGCGTTAGCCGCATGTGCACACAGATCCCCCCGTTTTGGACTTCCTGCCGCTTGGTGCAGGTTCATCTCTACAGTTTGACGTGGGCACTTTTTTTTGTCTTTCACATGGCTTCTTAGCTCTTCACACACGTGGAGCACGGTTGTAACGCCTGCTTTGCTTTCTTTTCTGCTGATCCTGGCATCACTGTTGGTTCTTGGTCTGCTTCATGGACTGGTTGCTCCTTTGTGTGCCGGGTAATTTTTGTTAGAGCGCCAGACACTTTGGACTGTACCTCACTGGCTTCACCTGGTAAAGAGTCTGCCTGCAGTGCAGGAGACCTGGGTTTGATCCCTGGGCCGGGAAGATCCCCTGGAGGAGGGCATGGCAACCCACTCCAGTATTCTTGCCTGGAGAATCCCATGGACAGAGGAGCCTGGTGAGCTACAGTCCATGGGGTCACAAAGGGTCGGACACGATGGAGTGACTTACACTCTTTAACTTTCGTTTGCTGGGTCCTGGGTCCTTTTGTACTCCTAGAAATGTGTCAGAGCGTGTTCTGGGATGTAGGTAGGGACAGCCTGGTCTTTTCGAATCTTCTGCGTGAGGTCTGTTAGGCGGGCCTGGTGCTGGGCCCAGTCTCAGCCTGACTACTTGAAGACATGACCTTCCTGAGCCCACCCACCACTCCAGGAGGCTGGGCAGCACTTCCACCCCACCTCCTCTCGGGAATGCCCGGCCCCTCCCGGGCTGGGTCCTAGGGACCCCCCATTCCTGGGGTTCACATCTGCCCGCTCCTGCCTCCCAGAGATCACTGGTCTTTGTTTTCTTCTGTTCAGTTTCTCGAAACCACTATTTTGCACATTTTGTCAGTATTTTTGGTTGTTTTGAGCAGGAGAGTGACTCGTCCCCATTGCCCCATCCTGGTCAGACCCAGGAGCTGGCTGTGGTTGTGTCTGAGGAGTTTGGCTGCAGCCCTTAAATCCAGCTCCAGGGTCCCATCGGTCATCCTTGAATGAAGTGGTTTTGTTGATGAAGACTTGTACACTTGCTTCTGATCGTGGTAGCCATGAGTGAAACGGGTTGCAGGTCCGGGGCCTGGGGCTGGCCGGCGGGAAGCCTGCAGTTGTCCCTGGGCTTAGAACATGGGGCTCGCAACTGGGGGGACCCTGCAGACGGGGGTGGGGGTTGGGGGTAGGGCGTGGGGCAGGGTGGGCTCCAGTCGGGGGTGCAGAGTGAGGTCCGGTCCTGCTCCCCGGCTCAAGGCCCAGCTGACCTGCCATCTGACCCCCGAGCTTCGCTTTCCTGAGAAGAGGCAACAATGCCCAGCTGGGGGCCCTGAGCAGGTGGACGGGGACCCCCTGTGGTGTCCGGGGAAGCGGGGAGCGAGGGGGGCCTGGGGGCCGGGGGCCTGTCTGCGGTGTCCCGGGCCTCAGCTGGCCCTGGAGCAGGGTGGCAGGCTGGGCTGGGCCGCGCTGCCCTGGTGGGCAGTCAGGGAGAGTCCGGGTGCCTGTCCACGAGCAGCGTGGCTGAGGGCAGAGGCTCCTGGGCCCCCGAGTCCCCAGCGTGCTCACTTGCCCGGTCCTTGTCCTTAGCTGCCCAGCTGGGGAAGAAGGTGGCCGTGCTGGACTACGTGGAGCCTTCCCCCCGAGGTAGGCCAGCCCTGGCGGCGCCGCGTGCCCCAGGGGCTGTGGACGGGCATCAGTCCCGAGGGGCTGAGCCCAGCCCGCTGCCCGGCGGAGTTGGGGTCAGCAGGGCGACGGCTCACCCGAGCTCCCCCTGCCCCCCAGGCACCAGGTGGGGCCTCGGCGGTACTTGCGTAAACGTTGGCTGCATCCCCAAGAAGCTGATGCACCAGGCCGCGCTGCTGGGGGGCATGATCCGCGACGCTCCCTGCTATGGCTGGGCCGTGGCCCAGGCCCCACATGACTGGTGAGGGGCGACGGGGGGACCAGGGTCCCTGCAGCCCCCAGGCAGCCCCTCCACCCCCACGTCTGGGCCAGGTTTCTGGTTGTCTCCTGGGGTGGGTGGGGGAGGCTGCCCACCCCCTGGGTGGGGCCTGGGCCCTGCTGCACCCCACGGTGCCCAGGAACCCCCTCGGGGTGCCAGGCCCGGCAGGTGGCAGGTGGTCCACCCAGGGCCCCCCAGTTGGGAGACCCTCGCCTGGCCCGGGGACGGCCTCCACCCCTGCCACCTTGAGAAGCGCCTGGCCCCCGAGTGTGCCTGCGAAGGGCCCTTCGCAGCCCCGTCCTGGCGGGACCCACCCCTGAACCGTGCGGCCGTTCAGCCGCGCACTGCATGTGTCACCAGGGCGACAATGGCGGACGCCGTTCAGAACCACGTGAAGTCCCTGAACTGGGGCCACCGCGTCCAGCTGCAGGACAGGTACCGCTGCCGCGCCGGGCCCTGGGCGGTCGTGGGTGTTGACTCCCCAGGCGAGGGAGGAGGGGAGAGCCACAGAGAAAGCCTGGTCGTCAGGACTTCGCTCTGGTCGAGCGGCGGACTCCACGCTTCCAACGCGGGAGCCCGGGTTCCATCCCTGGTCGGGGAACTAGACCCTGCACGCTGCAGCTGAGACCCAGCACAGCCGAATAAATAAGTAAATATTTGAAAAGTAAAGACACAGCACCATGTGAAGTAATTAGCCTCCAACTAATAAAAATAAATAAATAAATAAAATAAAAAATTAAAAAAAAAAAAGACACAGCACCATTTGGAAGTATTTTTTAAAAAAAAGCCAGCTTCTGGGCACCAGGCACCTCTCACCCCTCCCAGGGCCTGGCCACACGGCCCCTGCCTGCTGGCCCCCTTCCTTGGCAGCGGGACGTCAGTGGGTGTTGGGGGGACAGGACTGGGTGCACGTGGGGGCCTCCTCTTCCTGGGGAACGTTTCCAGGTGGCAGGACTGAGCTCAGCAGAAGCCTGGCCGCCTCTGTCCCCACATGCCAGGGCTGCGCTGGGCCTCAGGGCATCCCCGCGTGGCGGCTGTGGTCCCTGTGTCTGGGGAGACCTGGTGAGACCTGGGGACATGGCAGCCGCGCCCTCCCCATTCCTGAGCCGTGGGTGGCCCAAGGTCACATTTGAGTATCCTGGTTTTATTTTGCAGGAAAGTCAAGTATTTTAACGTCAAGGCCAGCTTTGTCAATGCGCGCACAGTTTGTGGTGTCTCCAAAGGTGGGGAGGAGGTGAGCATCCACCTCCTGGGCTCCCAGGGGCCAGTCTGTGGTCTGGGTGGGCAGCGCCCGGGTTCGCGCAGCCTCTGCATTGTCCCTTGCAATCGGTGCCACTGGGATTGACAGGACATCCCTCTAGGGCCGAGGCCAGTCCAGTCCTCTGTGACAGAGGAAGCGGCCACGCCAGGCTGCCCGCGTCTCCGGCGGCCAGCCTGGCATGGCCTTGTGGGATTCTGGAGACCTTCCCACCGGGGAGGCTGTATAAACTGGGAGGCTGTCCTGCCAGTGCTCAGACCCCTCTCAGGGCCGCCGCAGGGCAGCAGCGTGACCGGGACACAGTGGAGCCCTCGCGAGGTGCCCGTGGGGTGCCTGGGTGACCGCAGCTTTCTTGGTTTCTTCCCAGACTCTGCTTTCGGCCGAGCACATCGTCATCGCCACCGGAGGGCGGCCGCGGTACCCTACGCACGTGAGTGTCCCCTGAGCCCTTGCCCCAACCCCTGTGGTCCGCCCAGCGAGAGCCGCCTCCAGGGCGGGGGACCTGGCGGCTGTGACTGGTGGCTCGGGATAGGCCTCTGAAGGGGGGCGGGCCCTTGTCCAAGTGACCACACAGGCAGGGCCCAAGCAGTGACCGTCAGTGACCCTTCCCCACAGCCGGGCCCGCGAAGGCTGCTTTCAAAGTCCCTGATGGCCATGGTCGGCTCCCGGGACCCAGCGATCAGCTCGGCTGCCCAGCTGCCCACGTGGGGACTGGCCTGCTCCCACCCCGCTGCCCCCTGAAGGGCTTTGGGGGTCAACGTGGGAGCCACAGGTCCTGGGGAGGCCACTCGCTGGCCACCCACCCTGCTGCTGGCCAAGTCTGCCTGTGTTCTGGCCCCTGTATTACCCAGACCTTTCGGTCTCCCTTGAGCAAACTTAACAAAACTTTATTTTTTTTTGCCAATTGGAACCGTAAACTGTTTGGAATCCATTTCCTCTCTCCAGCGCTTCTGACTCCCGAGGGCCACGGGGAGGGCACGCGTCCCATGTCCCCCACCTGCTGGGGCGTGGCGTGACCTGCACGGCCCCCGGGCGCGGGGCCCACCACACTGTCCCTCGGGGACCGCCCAGTCTTCAGCCCGGCACCCTGGGAACCGGCCCGCCTGGCCATGCCCCTCCTGCCCCCAGCCCTGGGATCTGATCTGGGGATCCTGGAGAGCTGGAGGAAGAGGCTGCGGCCCCCCGGCCCCCGTCCCAGAGCCGCTCCTGGGGAGGGGCAGCCCCACGCGGCCGGTGGTTCTGGCCGAGTCGTGTCTGTGAGCCAGCGTCCTCTGTGGGCACCCTAGCAGCCAGAGACGCCGCCTCACGTCGACCCTTCTCCCAGACAGATTGAAGGTGCCTTGGAATACGGGATCACAAGTGATGACCTCTTCTGGCTGAAGGAAGCCCCTGGAAAAACGTAAGGCCTGAGGGGTGTCCGGGGCCTGCTCCTCTGTGCACAGGGCGGGCGGGTAGCCTGTGTTCCTTCTCACCGAGAGAAGGCAGAAAGCCGGGCCTGCGGCCGGTGTTCCAGGCTGTTGTCCGCAGCCCTGATGTTCACCAGGGTTCCTGTGGCCTTCGGGCCCACCGGGGGGAGCCTGGCCCCTCTCCAGCCCCGATCAGATGTCCCGCTTTCAACTGCCCCCTGAGTGTCTTGGGCGCCCCTGAGATCGGCAGGGCCCAGGGGCCCGGCTCACTCCCAGCCTGGGGTCCAGCTCTGGGCACTGCTTCCGGGTATCTTGGGGACCTGTGTTCGCAGGGACCAGACAGGCCACCAGAGGGCGGCAGAGGCTCAGCCATCACAGCGCCAGGCTGGGGAGGCCTGCTGCCCGAGGCCTGCCGGGTGCAGGGGTCTGTTTCTGGGGGTGTGCCTGTGTGCAAGCATGTGTGTGCCTGTGTACAAGCATAGGTGTGAGCACGTGTGTGTTTGTGCATGTGTGTGAGCATGTATTTGTGCCTGTGTGCGAGCATGTGTTTGTGGACATATGAGCGTGTGTGTCTGTGTGTAAGCATGTGTGTAAACATGTGAGTGTTTGTGCCTGTGTGCGAGCATGTGTTTGTGAAGATGTGAGCATGTGTGCCTGTGTGCAAGCTGTTTGGGAACATGTGAGCATGTGTGCCTGTGTGTGAGCATGTGTGTGAACATGTTTGTGTGCACCGGTGTGTGAGTACGTGAGGGTGTGAGCATGTGTGTGAGCATGTGAGCTTGTGTGCCTGTGTGTGAGCATGTGTGTAAACACCTGTGTATGTGTAAGAGCACATGTGTGAGCACGTGTGTGTGCCTGTATGCAAGCATGTGTGTGAGCATGTGTGTGTGTTCCTGTGTGTGAGCACGTGTATGTGTGCCTGGTGTGAACATGTGCGTGAACACGTGTGTGCCTGTGTGTGATCATGTTTGTGAACATGTGTGTGCGCGCCTGTGTGTGAGCACATGAGCGTGTGTGTGTGCCGGGCCGTGCGCTCTGCATGTCCTCGCTGTCCTGGCCTCACGAGGCGTCCTTACAGGCCCAGGTGCAGCCCCTCGCGAGGGGCTCCTGAGACCCCCCAGCCCCCTTTCTCTTCCCTGGTTGGACTGGCTGCAGGGAAGCCCGACCTGTGGGTCCCGACCGTCCCTGGCTTCTCCCGTGCCGTGTGCATGGCCGGGGCTGTGTCTAGTCAAGACCCGCGGTCCCGGGTGGGCGTTGTCTCGTGGGCCGAAGGGACCAGGCCTCCCCCACTAGGCGGGGCCACTCGGCTGCTCCCATCTGCAGCCCGGGTCACCCGGCAGCCACCTCCACAGGCTCCAGCTGTGCCGGGCGCATCCACCTGGAGGTAGGATTTAATTTTATGTCACATTTACCACATTATCTGTTTACTCCATAGTATCTGGGCTAATTCTCTTATCTCTGACTAGTAGGTTAAATGTGGTCTGATTTCTTTCACATTTGCTATTATGTCATCCTTGGTATTTACTAGCTGTTTAAAATGAATGTGTGGCTGTGAGTGTGAATGTGTGTGGCTTTGTATGTGTGTGTCAGTGAGACTGTGGATCTGTGTCAGTGAATGTGTGTGTCTGTGAGCCTGTGTGTCTATGAGCATGAGTGTGTGTGTGCCTATGAGAGTATATCTGAGCATGCTGTGTGAGTGTGAGTATGTGTGTCTGAAGTGTGCGAGTGTGTGTGTGTGAGCGTGTGTCTGTGAATGTATCTCTGTAAGTATGTGTGTCTGTGCAAGTGTGTCAGTGAGCATCTGTGTAAGTTTGTATATCTGTGTGTGTGTGTCTGAGAGCATGTGTATCTGTGTAAATGTGTGTAAGCATGTGTGTCAGTGTGTGACTGTGAGCATGTGTGTCTGTGAGCATGTGTCTGTGAGTGTGTGTGTCTGTGAGCGTGTGTATCTGAGCGTGTGTGTCTGTAAGCATGTGTGTCTGTGAGCATGTGTGGCTGTGAGAATGTGTGTCTGTAAGCATGTGTGGCTGTGAGTGTGTGTGGCTGTGAGCATGTGTGTCTGTGAGCCTGTGTGGCTGCGAGCATGTGTGGCTGTGAGCGTGTCTGTGAGCATGTGTGGCTGTGAGCGTGTGTGGCTGTGAGTATATGTGTGGCTGTGAGTGTGTGTATGTCTCTGAGCGTGTGTGGCTGTGAGTGTGTGTGTCTGAGTATGCGTGTGTCTGAGCGTGTGTGTCTGTATGTGTGTGTCTGTGAGCATGTGGCTGTGAGCGTGTGTGGCTATGAGTACATGTGTGGTTGTGAGCGTGTATAGCTGTGAGTATGTGTCTGTGAGTGGCTGTGAGCATGTGTGGCTGTGAGTGTGTGTCTGTGTGTGTCTGTGAGTATGTGTGTGTCTGAGCATGTGTGCCTGTGAGCATGTGTGCCTGTGAGTGTGTGTGTCTGGCTATGAGCGTGTGGCTGTGAGCGTGTGTGGCTGTGAGCATGTGTGGCTGTGAGCGTGTGTGTCTGAGTATATGTGTCTGAGCGTGTGTGTCTGTATGTGTGTGTGAGCGTGTGGCTGTGAGCATGTGTGGCTGTGAGCGTGTGTGGCTCTGAGTATGTGTGTGGCTGTGAGTATGTGTGTCTGTGAGTGGCTGTGAGTGTGTGGGGCTGTGAGCGTGTGTGTCTGAGTATGTGTGTGGCTGTGAGCATGTCTGTGAGCATGTGTGGCTGTGAGCATGTGTGTCTGAGTGGCTGTGAGCATGTGTGTGAGCGTGTGTGTCTGAGTGGCTGTGAGCATGTGTGGCTGTGAGCGTGTGTCTGTGTGTGTCTTTGAGCGTGTGGCTGTGAGCATGTGTGTCCGAGTGGCTGTGAGCACGTGTGTCTGAGTGACTGTGAGCATGTGTGGCTGTGAGCGTGTGTGGCTGTGAGCATGTGTGTCTGAGTGGCTATGAGTGTGTGTGTCCGAGTGACTGTGAGCATGTGTGTCTGAGTGGCTGTGAGCATGTGTGTCTGTGTGTGTCTGTGAGCATATGTGTCTGAGTGGCTGTGAGCGTGTTTGAGTGTCTGTGAGCGTGTGTGTCTGTGTGTGGCTGTGAGCGTGTGTGAGCATGTGTGGCTATGAGTGTGTGTCTGTGAGCATGTGTGTCTGAGTGGCTGTGAGTTTGTGTCTGAGTGGCTGTGAGCGTGTGTGTCTGTGAGCGTGTGTGTCTGAGTGACTGTGAGCATGTGGCTGTGAGCGTGTGTGTCTGTGTGTGTCTGTGAGCGTGTGTGTCTGTGTGTGGCTATGAGCGTGTGGCTGTGAGCATGTCTGTCTGAGTGTGAGCGTGTGTGTCTGGCTGTGAGCGTGTGTGTCTGTGTCTGTGAGCATATGTCTGAGTGGCTGTGAGTGTGTGAGTGGCTGTGAGCGTGTGTGTCTGTGAGCATGTGGCTGTGAGCATGTGGTTGTGAGCGTGTGTGTCTGAGTGACTGTGAGCATGTGTCTGTGAGCGTGTGTGTCTGTGTGTGGCTGTGAGCGTGTGGCTGTGAGCATGTGTGTCTGAGTGTCTGTGAGTGTGTATCTGTGAGCATGTCTGTGAGCGTGTGTCTGTGAGTCTGTGTGTCTGTGAGCGTGTGTGAGAGCGTGTGTCAGTGTGAGCGTGTGTCTGTGAGTGTGTGTGTCTGTGAGCGTGTGTGTGTGTGTCTGTGAGCATGTGTGTCTGAGTGTCTGTGAGCGTGTGGCTGTGAGCATGTGTGTCTGAGTGACTGAGCGTGTGGCTGTGAGCGTGTGTAAGCATGTGTGACAGCGTGTGTCTGAGTGACTGAGCATGTGTGTGTGTGTGAGCATGTCTGTGTGTGTCTGTGAGCATGTGTGTCTGTGTGTGTCTGTGAGCATGTGTCTGTGAGCGTGTGTGTCTGTGTGTGTCTGTGAGCATGTGGCTGTGAGCATGTGTGTCTGAGTTACTGTGAGCGTGTGTGTCTGTGTGTGTCTGTGAGCATGTGTGTGTGTGGCTGTAAGCGTGTGTGTCTGTGAGCGTGTGTGTCTGAGTGGCTGTGAGCGTGTGGCTATGAGCATGTGTCTGAGTGACTGAGCATGTGGCTGTGAGCGTGTGTGAGTGTGTGTGTCTGTGTCTGTGAGTGTGAGTGTCTGTGTGTAGCTATGAGCGTGTGACTGTGAGCATGTGTGTCTGTGAGCGTGTGTGTCTGTGAGCGTGTGGCTGTGAGCGTGTGTGTCTGAGTGGCTGTGAGTGTGTGGCTGTGAGCATGTGTGTCTGAATGGCTGTGAGCGTGTGTCTGTGAGCGTGTGTGTTTGTGTGTCTGTAAGCGTGTGGCTGTGAGCAGGGCTGCGCTGCCCTGGGACTGCCCTCTGCCTCTCCTCTCTCTTATCTGCCCACAGCTTTGCTGTCAGAGCTAAAATCTCGTGTTGTTTACAATGGCAGATTTTGTCGGCTTGTCATGTCTTTTAACTCCAGTAAGGAACCAGTGTTTTGGGTTTTTTAAGTGTGGCTTAGGCTCTTTTACGCTTAATTGCTGTTAGATTTATTGCATGTTCAGGAGAGCCTCCCCCCACCCAGCAAGATGGTTTTTGACAAAAGCCCTGGATTTCCTGTGGGTCCCAGGGCCTTGGTGGGCGTCTGCAGCTCGTCTGCGTGAAGATGGGGCCCCAGGCACCCACCACGAGCGCCTGCCGTCGGCCTGGAAACTCCTCCGAATGGGGCCCTGTCCCACTCTGGCCCTGATTCACTGTCCCATCCGCCAGGCTTTGGACCCGCATCATTTTCTTGGGCGTTGGTTTCTGGGGGTGACGCAGGCGCTTCCCCAGCGTCTCTGCGGGGGGCCGTGGAGACCGTGGTGCTGGCGGCCTTCACGGCACAGCCGCCTGGACGCTGGCTCGCAGCTCAGGGCCTGTGTCCTGGCCGAGGCCGCTGCTGCGGCTCGGTCGTGTCTGCCCACTGCCAGCGCCAGTGCTTTCTGAATCTCGGGCTTTCATTGACTTCGTTCCTGTGTGTCCTGTCTTCTTTCATTTGTTATTTCCGCATTGCCTTTTGAATGCCGAGTCCAGCCGCCAAGAGGGGCTGCTGTCTGCTGGTCCTCACTGCCCACGGCCCGCAGCGGCTGCGGTACAGCAAGGTCCGGGCACACGGCCCCGCGCGGCCGCCCTGCTGACCATGTGCCGGGGCCACAGCATGCGCGGCCGGGGAAGACAGCCCCAGATATCGGGGTCAGGAAAGTGTTTATTTTCTTCAGGAAAAAAAAAAAAAAAACATTTAGAAGACTTTTTTTTTTCTTAGCTCTTTCGTTTAGAAGGAATCTAGGTATGTTATTGTTTAAGGAAAAAAAGTGTTTGCAACGTATCAGTCACCCATTCCGTTCTGAGCATGATTTATGTGAGGAAATGGTTTTTTTAAAAAAATTAAGCTGGAGATACATCCCCGAACGATGCTTCTGTGAAACGCAGCTTTTGTGCCGAGCTGTGAATGCAAGTTGTAACAGTGTGATACGGGAGGCAGTGTTTACTCGTTACATTCCTGTGCGCAGTCAAAATAAGCCCGAGGGCCGACAGTAGCATTTCTGTATTTTATCAGCTCTGGCCGGGCTGGGGGCCTCGGCTCACACTCTGAGGGGCTGTTTCTACCAGATTTATTTGCCTTATAAATATTCCTGGTGTTTATTTTAACTTGCCTTTAAAACAGAGCTGAAATGAATATGGGCCCGAGGGCTGCCCCCGCCCTGGAGGCCTTTCGAAGCTGGGCAGGCTCTGCCCCAGGGCCTATCCAGGAGGCCAGCCTGCCCGCAGGGTGCCCAGCGTGCCCAGGCTTGCCTCGGCCTGCAGCTGCGGGGCCTCCACTGGCCAGCTCCCCACGGCCTGTGGGCTCCGGGGCTGTCCGCCCTCCTCCCTGTGTGCACCATCTTCAGGGTCACCTGCGTGAGACAGGGCGGCCAACAGCCTCCGCGGGTGACCCACCTGCTTTGCCCCAGGGGTCTGGGCGCCCTCTGGACAGCCCACGTCCAGCTGCTCCCGGGGCGCCTGCCTGCAGGGCCCCAGCATTGCCTGCGCCGGCGGGGTGGCCACAGGCCCCTCGCGCGGTGTGGATGCTCCCTGCCCCGCCGGGAGCGGACTGGGGCCTTCAGACCCGAGAGGCAGGTGGAGAGCTCCCTAAGCCGGGGCTTCACACCTGGGGAGGGCTTTGTTGCCACTTCCTCTGCCTCCAGACGCGAGGCGGCGGCCAGCCCGAGATGGGTAATCCTGTGGCAGCTACACCTCGGCGTGCTGTGTTGGCGGCACTGGGGGGCGCGGGGGGGGGGGGGCTTCCTGAACACACACGCAGCCGCGGGGCCCCGCCCCCAGGGCCTGCCCCCCACCCAGGCCAGGGTCTGCTCAGGGGCCGGCAAAGCCCACACGCAGCTCAGACCCACCAACAGGAGCGCGGCGCCCGCCGGCCCCCAACGCTGGGGTCCAGCCCTGGTTTGAGTGTTTTCTCATCGAGTCTGTCTGAAGGGAGTTCTCTGGCTAAGACCTTGGATCCTGCCTTTTTCAGATAATTGTTGTTTGATAATGAATTGCTTATTTGATGAACTGGGGCCGGGGTGAAGTGAAAAGCAACTCCGTTGAGGAGACCAAGGTGACCGTGGGCGCCAGCACACTCCCGCCCCCTGGGAGGTTTCGCCCACTTGTGCTTGGTCAAGGACGTGCCCTCCTGGTGCGCCCACTGTTGGCGGCTTGGAGCCAGCAGCCTGAGGGTGGGGCCCCGTGACCTTGAGGGGGGAGTGGGACACCCAGGGCTTGGGGGCATGCTCAGGGGCTGCGGAAGCAAAAACGCCTTTGCCAAAATCAGGAGACCACGCTGCTGCTCTGCCTGGAGCTGGGCTGGGGCTTCAGGCTGCAGACCCCCCACCAGAGTCTGCTCTGCGGAAGCAGGAAGACTCGGACAGCGGGACTGTGCGGCGGGTGGTCAGCGGGCTCCCCAAGCCTGCACAGCTCAGTCGCCCAAGCTGTGGGCACCCTGGCAGGGGCACAGGCCACCACCATGAGGTCCGCACGCATGCCCTTCATTGGTTCTCGTGTTGGGGCAGCATGTTCAAGGCAGCCCAAGCCTCACAGTTTCTGTCTTGAAGGAAGGCTTGTCCCTTCCCTGTTCACATCCAGACGGAGGGAGTGCAGGCCATCTTGTGTTGTGTGTACCCACACGCGGACGTGTGCGCATGCCTGCGTGTGCGCCCCGTGTGCGTGTGCCTGCGTGTGCGCCCCGTGTGCGCGTGCCTGCGTGTGCACATGCCGAGCTCTCCCCACTCACCCACATGGACGCCCCCAGCCCCGACCCATCCCGAGGAAGCTGGGTGCCAACAGCTCCCCGCAGGGCGCCAGCGGCAGTCCTCCCAGGACGAGCGTCTGTTTGAAATGGAATTATATCATTAGTACCTGCCGGGATCAAGCTGACATCTGCTGATCCACCCCCACGTCACCTCTTCTCCTTCAAAGGCTGAGGGTGATCTGACAAGCCCACCCACACGCTACCTGGGCGGGGAGTCTGTGCTCAGGTTCAGCTCTGTGCACATGTGCAAGCGTGTGTGTGCACGTATGTTCAGGTGTGTGTGCATGTGTTTACATATGTTCAGCTGTGTGTGCACGCAGGGTGTGTAACAGAAGAGGTCTGCTGGGTCCCGTGGCCCCTCCCTGCTGCCCGTGCTGACTCTCCCAGCCTCTGTGTGCGGGGACGCGGGGCAGGCAGGCGTGGGTCCTCTACCTGGCCTCCGTGGCCCCGGAGCGTTCTGCCCATGTCCGGCACCTCCCTGGTTGTCTGCAGCCTGGCATCAGGGGTCCAGTGGGACCCTCGGCAGAAGGCACTCAGGAGTCAAGGAGAAGCTTGCAACGCCTGGGTTTGGTCCATGGCAGTCCTGCCTGTGGGCCCGTCCCCGGACCCACTGGTCCCTTCCTCGCCACCAGGCAGTTTCCCAATCTGGTGGCTGGTTTTCACTGTGGCAGGAGCCCTGGGGAGGGCGTGTCGTCCCTCGGGACAGCCTGTTGGACAGTTCGCGGCAGTGACCCGGCGGTAGTGCTGCATCAGCTGCCGGGCGCCCGCACGAGGCCTGGCCCTTGGAGCCCCAGGGGCTGCTCGCGGCTGGCGGCCCCTGTGACCCACGTGTCTCTCTGTCTGTCCCTCCAACAGGTTGGTGGTCGGAGCCAGCTGTATCCTTTGCTGCATGCGGGTGATGGACAGACGGACAGCTCTGCTCGCCATCCTGAGAGCGGATGCTCGGGCCCGGCCCCTGCCCTTGCCCCTCCCATGGCGGTTGCCCCCTGTGACCTGTAAAGGCCTGCTCTGTCCTCTGTGCTCAGGGGACACTCTGAGGTTGACCTCTGAGTCTGGGGCTTCCTGGAGGCTCTTCCCAAGCCGCTCACTGGCCGGGCAGCTGGACACAGCCGTGAGGCAGGTGGTCCTCCCTGGAGACCAGCCCTGCTCTGGCTAGTTCCTTCAGACGGAGCAGTAAGATGGGGGGCCAGGGAGGGGCCAGGAGGGGCGACTCCAGGGGAGACAGAGACATGAGGTCCGGGCGCCGCCTCCCGACCGTCCCCACGTGGCCCGGGGTGAACCTCCAGGGGGCATGGAAGGTGCCCGTGCGCGGAGCCCCCGCCTGGCCCTCGACGTGCATCTGAGATGGGTGCCGGGTCAGAGCCTCCTCTGGGCTGGTGGGGATGGGTGGGGTGTGGGCTTCTGGCAGGGCGCGGGGGTCTTGCTGCCTGGCCCCGACGTTGCCGTCGTTAGCGTTCCTTAGCCGCCTGGCAGACGTAGCCCTGGAGTGTGCAGGCTTCCTCACTGGGCTCGGCTTGGATACCACCGTCATGATACGCAGCGTGCCCCTCCGGGCCTTCGATCAGGTAACGCCGGGTCGGCCCCCCCACCCGGGCCCCTGCTGTCGCGAGAGGGCTCGCCCACCCCACTGCCCAGGCAGGGGCAAGTGTGGGCTGGGAGCGAGGTCTCAGTCTTTAGTAACCGGCCCTCTAGTTGAGTGAGGAGACTGTTGGCCTCATAAACGCCTGCTGGCGGGAGGCAGCAAGGGTTAGCATGTGGCGGCCACAGCAGGTACCGGGGTGCAGGGCGGGCACAGCGGCCCGTCCCCAGCTGGGAGGGCAGCAGCCGGTGAGCATGGGCAGCCGGGCCGTCTCAGCTGCCTTGCTGAGCCCCTGGGGCCTGAGGGGCGTGTCTCTCCAGGGCCAGCGTGGCGGGGAGCAAGGCCCTGGGTGACCGTCGTGGGTGACAGCAGCCTGGCCACCATAGATGGGACGGACAGGACGCTGAGCTGGCCCCTACGTCCCCACCGCCTCCCCATCCGCCACGCAGGCGGCCTCATGGCCTCCCAGCCCCGGAGCATGGGCACCCTTGCTGACGATGGACGTGCCCACGTGATGAGCACGTGTAGTTTCTTTTTAAGCCACAGTCCCTCCGAGGAGATGTCGCTTTAAAGCCCAGGTCTGTGTTGTCACTGTCAGAACACCAGGTGTCTGCACAGCGGTGGGCTCCGGGGCGATGCACCCCCCGAGGTCCTGTCACCCCTTGGACAGACGTGCCCGAGCGCCCACCTCTGGCACACACGTCCAGGGACGGCCTCGAGCCTCGGGCTGGACACAGGCAGAGAGGGCCTGAGAGACACAGGCCCGGAGGGATGAGAAGAGGGGCAGAGAGGTGCCCATGTCTGCTCCCAGCTACCCGGCCGCCGCGCCTGGCAGGACCTGGCAGACAGAGCCAGGGGTGGGGGGGGCGGGGGCGGGTCTCAGCCCCTTTAGAGAAGACTTGGTTCATTAACATCTAAGAAGTGTCCAGAGGTCACACACCCCAGCCAAGGGCCTGGGCCCACAGACTTGTGGGGGTGGAGGGTGCCAGAAGCTCTGCTGACTTAGTTGTCAGCTCTGCAGAGAGCAGGGTCCCCAGAGTGGGGCGTGAGGCCCACCCCCGCCCCCGGACAGCCCACTCGGGCAGGTCCTTCCTGCGGCCCCGGCGCTGACCCTTCCCCCAGCACCGGGCCCTCACCCCGCACCCTCTCCACCCTCTGCAGCAAATGGCTTCACTGGTCACCGAGCACATGGCCGGCCACGGCACCCGGGTCCTGCGGGGCTGTGCCCCCGAGAGGGTGGAAAAGCTCCCAGACCGGCAGCTCCGCGTCACCTGGGTGGACCTCGCCTCGGACAGGAAGGACGTGGGCACCTTTGACACAGTGCTCTGGGCCATAGGTGAGGATGTGCATGCCACGGGGCCCAGGCGCCCCTTCCTGGCCATGGGGCGTCTGGGCCCCTCCCAGTCCCTCGCACCCCCCCGGGTGGCGACGCAGAGAGCTCACGGGTGACCGTGTGGGACACACTCCCAGGTTTGGCGCCTTCTGCAGCTGGCTGCCCCTGCGGAGGGCGTGGGGGCCCCTGCAGGGCCGAGGATGGCCAGCCTGGAGGGGCGAGGGTCCTGGGGGCACAGCCCGGAGCCCAGAACCGTGGGAGGTGGGCCTGCCCCAACAGAGGGCGCTGGGCCCACCTCCCTGGACGCTGTCCTGCCCTGGGGCCTGTGGCCTGAGCGTTTGGAACTTGTTTTCCCAACCCATCCATGTGCACGTTAGACCTAGAGACAGTCAGGGTCTTCCCTCTGTGTTTCCAGCCCACGGGCCTCTCATGCCCCTACCCGCCGGGCCTGTCTTCTGAGTCTCTGCCCATCAGACCCCACATCCGGCTCCTCAGCTCTTGACGTTTCCACCGAGCCCTCAGAGGGCCTGTCCCCCGCGCTTGTCCACCCAGGCTGCCCGGGTCCCCACGTGCCCCGAGGTGGGGCTGGGGTGGGGGTGCACTTCTGAGAAGCCTGCTGTTTCTGAAATGCTGAGAATGGGTGGAAATCAGAAAATGAAATAAACCCCGGAGCAGTCGGCGCCAGGCCGTGGAAGCTTGACGTGAGCAGGTTTTAGGAATGAGGCAAAGATCTGAGACGCCCCAGAGCGAACTCTTGGCCAAGATTCGCTAAATTACCAGAGGAAATGTTCTTGATCAAATCGTGAGAGTAGACCTAAAGGGGGTTTGTTCTGATGAACACTGTGAAGGATCGTCGAAGTGTTCAGACCCGGAGAGGCAAACTGACGGCCGTCGTTTTAAGCTCGGTTCTAAAGGCCGAGGTGGCCACCCCCCTCCTGCCTGGCCCCTCGCCTCTGGCCCCTTGCCTGCACCCCCGGGCCCTCGGGGTCCTCCCCGCATCCAGATGGCCCTGGTGGGCTGCACGCGAGGCCCTGGGAGCCCTCCCCCACCAGGAGTCCGTTTTGTTTTCTGTATTTTCAAAACGAGCGTCCTCCAGACAGTCTGCTGGTGTGATTGATGCTGGGGGTGGGGGCTTTTCACAGTCCTTGGCCTCTGACCTTGCTTCCCAAAGCGCTGCGGCGGTTCCCGGCACGCCTCCCGGCCGCGGGCAAGTGCTGGCGGGGCGCAGCTCATGGCGGGTTTTGTAAACATCCAGGAGCCTCGTCCCGTTTCAGCAACCGGAACATTCCCTGCCCTTTACCTGGAGAGCCTGGAACCGGGCATTACTTCGGCGTGTGATAAAGGGTGGTCCCGGGGGTTCAAACACCATGCCCACCAGGAGCTGGCAGACCCTGGTCCGCCCGGGCGCCCACTGGACCCGACGTGTCGCGGACCACTGGACCCGACGTGTCGCGGATGAGACGGGCGGGCTGCGGCTCGTGCCCGTGGACACCCGCGGATGCCCAGCGTGGGCCTGGCCTGCAGCCTGCCAGCCTCTTCCGCGGTGTGGCCTTGATCCCCACGCGGAGGATTAAGCACATTAGCAGCTAAAGCAGTTAATTGCTGTGCAGGGGGCCGGCTCATTGTTTGTCTGTGAATCACCCGCTCACACCAGGTGTCTTAGATAACAGGCCGGGAGCTGGGGAGGAGGATTTCCTGTCTGCAGATGCGCCGATTACTGTGCTGAGTGAAGACAGTCAGCCCGCCCCACAGGCTCGGGCGCCGCAGTTAACCACTTGTGGCCTGGATCCCGGCTGGGGAGGGGACAGTGCGCGGAGCAGGACTGGTGAGCCCTGTGGACACCTCTGAGCAGGGACCCTTGGCTTCGCTGTGACTTCCTCTTGTTTTTAAGAATGGTCTGAGTGCCTTGGCCTCGGAAAAACCTGGAGCCAAAACAGTCCCCAGCATCCCCCCCCCGCCCCAGAATCGACCGCCTCCAGGCAGGGCTCCACGTCCAGGGTAGACGAAGGCTCGGGCCACAGGAGCCTCACCCATGGGCAGAAGCAGCGGGGTGCCGTGGGCAGTCAGCCCCTGAAGCTGGCGCTTTTTCTTCAGGCGTTTCCTTTGCAGCAGGCTGTTGCCATTCACCTGTGTCACATGGGCGCCTCTAGTGTGGGGGGAAGCAAGCCCGTGGGTCCCAGCCTCCCCACTCTGGCCGACCCCCATCCTGAAGGCCTGAAGCTACTCTGAGCGCCGTCCCCACGCTGGTGCACACATGGACCACAGCCTGGGATGAAGGCGGGCCCGAGGAGACTGTGCCGGGCCCGGGGGTCTGAGGTTGTGGCTGCGGCCAGGGCCCCTCCATCTAAGGCCGCCACCTGGAGGCCGCGGAGGTGCTGGTGGTCTGAGCCACCCGGCCTGCCCCTGGAACTGCGTCCTGCTGCAGCTGCAGGACACCTGAGTGTGGCTCGTTCTTCCAGGCAGGGGCCCCACTGCTGCCTGACCAGGCCCCCAGCCTGGGCCCCTGCCCAGCCTCCCAGCGCCGCACCCGGGCCTGCCCGTGCGGCCTCCCGGGTCTGTCCGACTGCAGCCCGCGCTCACCTGTCAGGCTCCTGCCGGCCCTGAATCTGCCCTCGTTACGCGATCCCCTGCACATCAGCACGTGTGCTCCAGGGAGGCATGAAATTGCAGGGAGGCCCGTCTTCCTGTGACGGGGCGTGTCTGCTCCTCTGTGTCCCCGGGTGCACGAAGCAGGTGGCAACGGCCAGCAGGTGGTTCCCCCAGCACCACCAGGGGAGGCTGGCCTGGCCCAGCCCACCAAGAGCTCTGTCCTGGGTGGTCAGCGCTGGATGGGGGCCATCCTAGCTGTGAGGGTCATACGGTCCCCTGAGGAACTCTGGCCAGCAGGGGAGGGGCAGCCCCAAGGCAGGGTGTGTGACTGGAGTCTCAGCGCCCTCGTCGATTGTAACCGCGGCAGCAAGTCACACATGTCCTAAGAAAGACGCTCTCAGGATCATACAAACGGATGAAAAGGGCCGGATCGGTGATCCTCAGGAGGAAGCCCAGCTCACTAACACGTGGCCAAAGGACACTGCGTTTTATGAATCATTGAAGAAGCGCACGTTGAACATTGCCAGCCCCCCACCCTGACAAGGAGCAGAGCGCAGAGGGAGGGGGCCACCCGCCTGGAAAGGCCTCCCCCAGGGACCAGCTGCCAACCCCACGGGGGGCGAGGAGTGGGTGGCCCGCAGGCTAGACAGGGCGCCGTGTGAGCCGTCACTGGGGAGGACTGCTTGCCCTTGGAGAGGCTGTGGAGGACAGCGTGACCGCTGCCATTCAAGCCCAGCCCAGTCTGAGTGGGCCTTTGAGCTGCCCCACCGTTTTCCACCTCTGCCTGCCTCTGGGGCTCCGGGCCAGTTGGACGGGGAGTGTGACTCCCGGCTTAGAGCACACGGCAGTGTGGTGGAGGCCGGGGCCTGTCCACCCTGCCTGACCCCTGTCTAGGGCCTCCCTTCCTCTGCTGTTGGCCCTGGAAGCCTGCCGCGTGGGCCCGTGCGTCTTACACTGCTGCCCAGCGGTGTCCAGCCGCTTATTCTCTGAACCCGAGGCCTGGCTCACACGTTCCACGTGCTTTCCCAGCTCACATAGGCAGTGCGGCCTATAAAATCCTGGCTTTGAGATGGACTG
The DNA here is from genome assembly GCF_910594005.1 of Cervus elaphus. Taxonomy (NCBI): domain Eukaryota; kingdom Metazoa; phylum Chordata; class Mammalia; order Artiodactyla; family Cervidae; genus Cervus; species Cervus elaphus. The sequence continues at coordinate 349,938 of NC_057819.1, forward strand.
TGGGGGCCAGCATGGCCACCGTCTCCTGCTTCTGCCTTCAACCTTATCTCTGTATCCTCGGGGACCTGAGATGTGGTTTGCTAGCCTCTGCAAGGTGTGCAGTTACCATGGTTACCACAGGCCCAGGAAGAAGCGCTGTTGACCTCCTGCGACCAGCCGGGCCGGGGTGCAGGGTGAGCTGGGGGCGGCATGGCTGCATCAGAGCGCCTGGCCTGGGCGCTGCCCGCCTTGCCTGCAGCTCGTCGGCCTGGCCCAATGTCGCCGGGAGGCTCAGGGCCCAGGACCTGGGAAGAAACCCGGGGCTGACCTAGGAGCCCCTGCCTGCAGTACTGGCGCCCCCCCCGCCAGCACACGGCCCCCCACCCGCCCAGGGGGCCCACTTCTTCCTTGCTGGAGCACGGTCCAACCCCCTCCCAGGTGCCCGCTGGGCCCCCAGGCCCAGGGCAGGATGTTTGCAGGTGACACATCGCACTCTGCAGGCTCATGGGCTTCCATCAGGGCTGGAGCGCCAGCATCCGTGTGGTCAGAGGCGGGGCCCTCCCGGCCTCGTGGGGCCCATGTCTGGTCTAGTGTGAAGGGCGCCAGCCCTCAGCCCCTGATCCCTGGGGCCGAGCCGGAGCCATCGCTGAGAAGGAGGTTTAGCTGAGCCTGTGTTTTGACTTCCCGCGGGGAGAGCAGCTGGAGACTTAAGGCTCCCCTCCCCGGCTCCACCAGCCCCTGCCGACCCCGGGGGCCTGAGCCCTGGGAGCCGTGGGATCTGTGCCTTTGAAGCCGAGCCTCCCGCCGCCAGATCCCCCGTCTGGCCCCGGGAAGACGGGGCGCCCACCACCACCCCCACTCGAAGAGGCCTTGTCGTCTGAACGAGGCCCCGGGCTGTGAGCACATGGGCTGGCAGTGGTGGGGTGTCCACCCAGCAGCACCCCCTCCCAGCCTCTATCCAAGGGCGGTGTCCACAAGCTGACGGCCCACCAGGATGGGGGCCGGCCCTGGACCCTGGGCAGGACATGGTTGTGCGCACCGTCTGCCTTCTCTGGGTTGGCTCACCCTCCTCGGGCATCGGGGCGACGTCCCTGCCAGGGGCTGGGGACATGAGGCACCGCCTGTCCTGCACACATAGCCTTGTGGCAGGTGGGGTGACCTGGCAGGTAGAGGGCAGGGGCCCCAGGAGGAGTGTCGGGGGGGTGCCCTGGTCCAGGGAGACCACCTGAGGGCCCCTGAAACGCCCCCACCGAGGGGTGCATGCAGGGACGGGCTGGAGTTTCCGACTTGCCGGAACTTCTGACTTTCCGACTCGGCCGATTCCTCGGAAGCTGTGTGGCCCCGTTGGGCCATGTGTGTAGCCGAGCTGATCCTTCGCCTGCATGGCTCCACCACATGACCTGGGGTCCCTGGCCCTTGGAACGCAGCCCCGCCAGTGGGGAGGGGCTTAGGGGTCCGGTCTGGGGCTGGGGGCATGTGGCATGCACTTGGCTGCTGCTTCTATACCATTTCTGTTGTCAGAGCCAGGCACTTTCGAAAGAAATCATGGCTCTCTAGCACAAAGTCAGCATTATGGGGCTTGAACGTCCTCTTGGAGTGACACGTAGGACCTGTTAGCGTCTCATTTGCTGAGACGTGACCCGCGGAGGTGCAGTTCCAGGGTGGGCCCCCAGGGTCTCCTGAGCAAGTTATCTGTTACCACAGGCCACTTTGTGGACTTCGCTGGTAGTCCAATGGTTGAGCATCCACCTGCCAATGCAGGGGAGACAGGTTCAATCCCTGGTCAAGGAACTAAATCCCACGTGCCACAACCGAGATGTTGCGTGCCATAACTAAATACCCCACGTACCACAAAGAAGGCCTGGTGTAGCCAAATAAGTAAATATTTTTGAAAATAAAAAGTAACTTAGACAAAAAAACCAATAAGTCCCTTTGTTTCTGGTTGTTCACCAGTTACAGGGATTTTTTTCCCACGCTTGATTTTTTAATATGTATGACTATTAACTCTGTATAATTTAAAAAACCAAAATTGTATCATACGCTGTGTTTAGGGTTTCTCATTCCTGACTTTGCATATCTGCCCCACTTCCTCCTGTTCTTGCACTGTCCTTTCATTTTCTGTGCAGATGTGTGTGCGTGTGTGCACAGACGTGTATGTGTGCATGTACTACTCATGCGTGTGTACATAAACAGCGTGTGTACACACTGCATATATGCATGTGCATACTGTGTGCACATTGCATGTATGTACACAAGTGCGTGCATATGCACAGTGCGCTTGTGCAACACGTATGCATTTGCATGTGTGCACATGTACATGTGTGTGCAGGTGTGCACGCACATGCATGCGTGTGCACATGTTTGAGGCCCTTGGCACTGTCAGTGCTTGATGTCTTACCAATTCTAAGTGGACGTTCTGAGAAGGGTTTTAAATAAACCCGGAATCTAATGGAAACCTTCCGCCTTGCTCTGTGTCCTTCAGGCAGAGTTCCAGAAACCTCAAGTCTGAATTTGGAGAAGGCTGGTGTCCGTACGAACCCCGTCACTGGGAAGATCCTTGTTGATGCCCAGGAAGCCACCTCTGTCCCCCACATCTACGCCATCGGCGACGTGGCAGAGGTACGGCCAGCACCCACTGCTCCTTGTCCCTCTGACCCTGGCCCCTTGTCAGCCCACGCTGTGGACGAGGCTCACGCATGCTCGCTGCCCTGGGACCTGGCTGCTTAGGCAGTGCTGTGTGTTAATTAAAACGTGCGTGTGTGCCCAGTTGCTAAGCCGTGTCCAACTCTTTGTGACCCCATGGGCTGCAGCCCGCCAGGTTCCTCTGTCCATTGGATTCCCCAGGCAAGAATACTGGAGTGGGTTGCCACTTTCTCCTCCAGATCTTCCTGACCTGGGGACTAAACCTGTATCTCCTACATCTCCTGCATTGGCAGGCAGGTTCTTTACCGCTGAGCCACCTGGGAAGACCATTAATTAAAACAGTCACGACTAAAGTCACTCTGAGCAGTCAGAAGTGTTCACCCCCAGGGTTCGGCTGTGGTCCGGGGAGACATGTGTGCTGTGTGGGCCACGTGTGCATTGGTCAGGCAGGTGGGGTGCTCTCCCATTGCCAATCCCTGTCATTTCCAGAATGTCGGACATCGGCGTTTCCTGCTGCTGTGGGGGATTAGCCCCTAGTCTCAAGCTGACACGCGTGGGGACACGGGGCTGTGCCAGCTCTGCTCCCTGGCAGGACACCTGGGGCAGGGGCCTCCAAGGAACGCGGTCCAATCCAGGCTCTGTCTTGGGTTTGGCGTGCCAGACCAGCTGCATGTCGGGGCCCTCGGGTGCTCCTTGGGCCTGTCTTAGCCCAAACCCCAGTCAATGGGAACTAGTGAATGGCAGCGGGTCTCGCTTGGGCTTTGCTGTGGGAACGCTCTCCAAGAGCACTGGCATGAAGCAGGGCCCTGAGAGAAACCCCTGGTGCATGTGGGAGGTGCCGCTGGTGTGGCCAGCGTGGCTGGCATGGCTGGGCTCGATAGCAGCCCACCCCCTCTTCCAGGGAGACTGGCAGCTCTCTAGGGTGCAACGGAGGGGAGCACGCGAGAGCAGGAGGCAGCCCGCATCTGGGGGTCTCTGGAAGGCAAAGGCCCCACTGGGATGGCGGCGCCCCCACCATGGGCCAAGCTGGAGTAACCCATGCTCCCTGCTTCCAGGGGCGGCCGGAGCTGACGCCCACGGCCATCATGGCCGGGAGGCTCCTGGCCCAGCGGCTGAGCGGCCGGACCTCAGACCTGATGGACTACGACAACGTGAGTGCCTCTGCTCTCCAGAGCCATGTCTAGCCTGTGTAAGGCTGCAGCTCATTCTGGGGGCTTGTGTGTGTGTGAGTGTGTGTGTGTGTGCAAGCATGCACATGTGACCGGACACTCCTGGTGTCCCTGGGGGATCTTTGCCCTGGGCCCCTGGGGGCCTGTCTCATGGGGGCCTGCCCTCCAGGTCCCCACGACCGTCTTCACCCCCCTGGAGTACGGCTGCGTGGGGCTGTCAGAGGAGGCGGCCGTGGCTCGCCATGGAGAGGAGCACGTGGAGGTGAGTCTGGGCCCCAGGGGGCAGCATGCAGGCCTGTGTGGCCCCCACCCCAATGATGACTGCCCTCACAGAGGCCGGAGGGCCAGCAGGAATATTGGAGCCTTGCTTCCCAGGGCCTGAGGCACAGCAGGGCGGCATGGGGCCCTGCGTGATGGCTGCGACTGGCTGGGGGTGTCGGCAGGCATGGCAGGGACCAGGGGGCCTTGGAGCAGCGGCCCCCTCAGTGGCGAGCGTGTCTACCACTGTCTGGAAAGTCTCCTCCTGCCCTCTGGCCGCCTCTCCCACCGCCCTCCTGCCCACTTTTGGTCCTCACAGGCCTCTGCCAGCCCAGTGTGGGCATCACCCCGGAGGGAGGGCTTGGTCACCAGACGGGTGCCTCTGGGGTCTGCTTTGGCCACAGCGCATGCCCCGAGCAGCTTGCAGGCGGGCCGGGAGGCACCAGACCCCACGAGGCCACCAGCGCGGCCGGCTTCCCTCTGGGAGGGAGCCCTAGGCTCCAGGGCCTGCCCCGTCCTCCATCAACTGTGCTTTATTTGCTATTTTTGTTTAATTCATCACAAGGGCCCTGGGACATGTGTCCGTGGCATTCCGTGATGTTGTTTTATGTTTCACAATGTTGAATGGCCAAATGCCCTTTGTTTGTTTTCTTTTCAACTCTGTCTTCGTTAGAACAATATTCTCTGAAGCTGCATTAATTAATAATGGCTGTGCAGCACATGTGAGCACCTTGCTCATTTTTTACGCGGCCGCAGCCCCGACCACGCTGTCGGCCCTTCTCGGGCGCTGAAAGCCTTTGTCCCGCAGTTGGTGGGGGCCGTGGCTGCCCCCCCGCTGGCTGGAGTGAGGGCCTGGAGAGCACTGGGGGCTGGGGAAACGGGACAGGCAGCTGGGCTCCCTCCAGCGCCCAGTATGGGCAGTGTCTGCCTGGGTGGTGCCCGGGCCTGCTCTGAGCCCCGGGCTCTGGGGCAGGTCAGAGGGCAGCCTGCCTCACTGCCGCAGTTCACCAGGGTCTCGGGCCTGCTGGGAGACGGTCTGTCCACAGGCTGCTGTGCCCAGGGGCGCGGGCGCCTGCAGGCCAGCGGGGCCTTGTCCTCAGCCCGGATCACAGCCTGCAGGCCCAGTGGGTGGTTGTGGCTCCCCCACCGCGCCCACAGCCTGACCAGCTCGAGGAGGCCCCGGGGTTTGCTGTGCTGCAGTCAGTGACCCGGGAATCCGTGTCTTGCCACCCAGGTTTACCACGCGTTCTATAAGCCACTGGAGTTCACGGTCCCCCAGCGGGACGCATCTCAGTGCTACATAAAGGTGAGCGTCCCCCCGGGGGCCTGGGCGCACAGGCCCCGCCGCCCCCGCTGACCATGTGCCTTTCAGATGGTGTGTCTGCGGGAGCCGCCTCAGCTGGTGCTGGGCCTGCACTTCCTCGGCCCCAACGCAGGCGAAGTTATTCAGGGATTTGCCCTGGGGATCAAGTGAGTCCGTAGGAATGTCGGCCGATAGGCCACTCGCAGGCTGCTCGGCTGTTGAGTCTGCTGCTTCAGGCCGCTCGTCCGTGGGGTGGTGTTTTCAGAGAGTGTCCACCAGACGGGGCAGGTCCAGTCACCCGAAGCGTGGCCATGTTCATCTCTAGGACAGGCTTGTGGTCCTCGACCAGCCAAGGGGTCCCTATGGGTCTTCTCTGCTCAGAATGAGTGCCCAGGCGGTCGGGAACAGCTTGGTATCGCATGTACTGGGAGGGCCGCCCGGCGGGCACATGTCCTCTAGAGCCAGCCCCGGCTGCAGGCTGTGCACGGCGGGATCCCAGGGCCCGTGCTGTGGCCACTCCGTCGGGGCTGGGTTTCTGGGAGTGAAGGGATTGGGCAGCTGGCAAGGGCTTTCAGATGCAGGAGGGCAGAGGGGAGTGGGCTGGATTCACTGAGGGCCGTGTGCGCCTGGGGGCAGCAGGGGGCCAGGCCAGGCGGGTGGGAGGTGGAGTTGGCAGGTGTTCCTGGCTGCCGGCTGGAGAAGAGGGTGGGGGCCAGGGCTGGAGGGCAGTGAGGAGACTGACTTCCGGGCCCTCCCCCAAGTCCTGCCATCAGAGACTTCTCGGCAGCAGGGGGGGGCGGTGGCAAACATGCCTCCCTGGACTAACTCATCCCCCACCCCCATCCCGCCGTGCAGGTGTGGGGCCTCCTACCCGCAGGTGATGCGGACAGTAGGCATCCACCCCACCTGTGCGGAGGAGGTGGCCAAGCTCCGCATCACCAAGCGCTCCGGCCTGGACCCCACGGTGACCGGCTGCTGAGGCTAGGCGGCCATCCACAGCCGGGTGCTCGGCCCACTGCTGCCCCCGTGACCAGGTGTGCGTGCGGGGCCGGTCCTGTGTTTGAGGGGGACTGGGTGCACCGCCCACTGCTCTCCAGCTGCAGGTGACCCCGGAGAAACGGCTGAGAAGGGAGGGAGGCCACTCCAGACCCCGGCCGGGCTGCTGAGGAGCAGGGGTGTCTGGAGGCCAGGTGCACCCACAGCACCTATCCTGGGGGGTGGGGCAGGGACACAGGGTGGGGAAACTCAGTGATCTCCCTCCGGCCTGCCCGGCCCGGAGCCACCAGGTCCTCTCCCTTTGCTCAGAAAGTGGACACACAGTCACATTCTGTTAGGCTTGGCAAAGCCAGCCAGGTAGGTGGCCGGAAGCCCTGGTGTGCCATTGGTCCTGAGCCTCTTCTTGAGGAAACCCCTCCTTGCCCCTGGCCAACAGGGTGCCTGTGGTCCGGGCCTTTCCACCTGTCAGCCGGAGGGGCTTCCCCCGGCCTTCACCTCCTCCTGGGTTGGGGTCCCCAGGGCCCCGGGGGGCTGTGGACAGAGCAGTGAGTGCCCATAAGATGCTCGCAGGCCAAAGGTTAGCGGGCCAGGCCCCAGCTTCTCCTGGGCATTCAGACACTGGTGCCTTCACAAAGCCCTGTGACAGCCTCTGAGGAGCCTCATCGACTCAGGGCATTTCTAACAACGATGCCCCACCTGATCGGGCAGGGCCGCCCTCGCCTGCTCGCTCATCCGACCCCCCAGGGGCCCTCCGTGTGGGTGGGTGTGGGGACGTGGGCCGCCCCACACTGACCCCCACCTTGGGCAGGACACTGGACTGACGCCGAGCGCCCGGCAAGGATGGCCCAGGCCGGCACCGCACACCCCAGACCCTGCCAGATGATGAGGACCTGTGCGGAAACCCCCTGCGGGCTGCCCATGTCTGAGCCCCTGGCATTACCTGGCGTATATAAAGAGGCTGTTTTCCGGAAGCGTGCCCGGTCTGTGATGTCTCCTACAGGCCCGCCTCCCCGCCGTGGGCGCAGGGGTGGCGGCGTGTGGATGGGGGCAGTGGGCTGCTGGGATGGGGGACAGCGGGGTCGGGGGTCCCCAGCCGGTGGGGTGGGGGAGGGCGGGGTCGGGGGCCCCCAGCAGCCCCGCCACGGGGGACCTCGCCCCCCTCCCGGGAACACGGGCTCTGTGCAGAGCCACCCACCAGCGGCGTGGCCGGTGACAGGCAGTGGCCGGCGCTGAAGCCCCGTCCCCCGAGCGGCTCGCTCCCCCAGGGCCCCAGCCAGCTTGTCGGCTGGGCTCAGGCTTAATCCCGCGCACGGAGGCCGACGGGGAGCGAGGCCCCCGGCACCTGTCAATCAGGCGGAGAGACGGCGCTGACAGGCCAGGCAGGGCCCTGCATTGTGCTGGGGCTTTAGCAGCGGTTAATCTCGTGTCTTCCCTAAGAAAACATCATTCAGTCTGCCGCCCGGGAGCCCTGGGTGGGACCCTGCTTGTCAGCGAACAAAGGAATGTCTTTGCGCCTGGATGGACTCGCGTGAAGCGCGCGCGACCGCCTTAGACGCCCGAGCGAGACGCCGAGGGCCGGGTCTCGGGCTAGAGCAGCCGACCATTTAACGCCCGGTGGGCGGTGCCATGGGAGGGGCCCCGACGGTGGGCGTGGCCTCCGCCGCCTCGGGGTTGGCTGGGCCCTGGGCGCCGGGCTGACCGCGTGGGGCCGGCGAGGCACGCACGCGGCCTCACAGCTTCCAGTGACTCCGGGTGACGCAGCCGGGCGGCCGCCTCACCTCGGTGCCCCGCAGCCCCTTTCCCCAGCTGGGCGGCCTTGCTCCAGCTGTGCCTGCGGCACCCTCGTTCCGGGCCGGTTGGCGTGGTTGGTGTGGCCATGGAGGACAGAGCGGTGCTCGGGCCAACCCTGGGGCGCCGCCTGTTGGAGGCCCCTCCCCAGCGCGGGGCTGAGCTGCGCCCCCGCCCCCCAGCACGGTCACGGGCGGGGGCCTAGCCCCTTCGCAAGCCGCAGGGCCGCAGTGGGCCTGGCCCCATCCCAGTGCACCCTGCCCTGGGGACTCCAGCGGGGCGGGCCTCGTGGACCCAGGCCCCCCTGCCCGCGCCCCGCGTTCGCGGAGGCTCCCACGTGCTCTCGGGTCTCACACCTGAGCTGGGCCGCAGGGGTTCCTGTCCTGGGCGTCCATCAGGCCTGCCTGGCTCCAAAGTTACTCCCCGGCCCGGCCCAGCCCCACCCCTCCCCACGGAGGGCGCAGGGAGGGGCCAGAACCCCACAAGCCAGGTGCTCTCCACCTGGGCCCAGGGCCGCCTCCTGCGCCTTGGCATGTTTTTATGGTGCAATGAAAATATGACTTTAATTCCTCGGTTGTTTCATGTAACCTACAATTACCCCCAGGACGTCCTGCGCTCCTCCCCTTATGGCTGCAGGTTGTGCAGGGATGTGAGACGAGTTGCCAATGCTGGGGCCAGCCCACCCCTCCCCCGCCTCACCCTCTAGCCACCGCCCATACTCCTCCAGCCCTCAGGGGTGCTGTCCCCAAGGTCCTGGGTCCCCCGGGGAGGTGGATAATAAGACATGAGAGTGACCTGTCCCCCAGGACTGTGCTGAGGACTCACAACCTCTGCATCCTACAGCCGTGCTGGGACCCCCAGCATCCCTGGGTGGGTAGCAGGGAGCACCCACCCCACACGTGCTTCAGCCATGCTTTCCTGTGGCCAGAGGCCTGGCTGAACAGGTACCCGCCAGGCACATCCAGCGTCTCTCCAGACGGAGACATCCTGTGACAACAGCTGGCATCAGGCAGCACCTGCAGGTCAGGGTGTGTGGCCACACACCAGGCGGCAGCTCAGAGACGTGGGTGATGCTCTGGCCTGAAGCAGGCACCCGCACTGGGCCCGAGACCCTCACCCACTGCTCGTCACCTGACGCAGAGCTGCCAGGCGGCCCCAGGCCCTGGAAGAGGGACTCGTGAGCTGGCTGAGCAGTGTGCTCATCCAGAGGCCAGGGCTGCCAGGCCATGTGACTGAGCCTTGCAGACCCTGCTCAGGCTCCGGGTGCCCCACTCCAGTCAGGGCCCGACCCGCTCACGTCACTCTCAGAAGCATCTGATCCTTAACGAGTCCTCCATGAGACGCTCCTGCCAGGTCAGGGGCTGTCCCCACCTGTCCCTGAGCCCCCTGGAAGCCACTTCCCTCCCCTGTCTGGCCCAGAGTCCCTGGGTGCCCTCACCTGGGCCTGTGCCCACTGGTCCCACTCAGTGCACCCTTGGGTCCAGGTCATTGCCAGAAACATGTTGGGAGGTGCCTCCACCCTGGCAAGCAGGCCAGCAGGATGTCTGGGCCTGAGGTGACCGAACCCAGACAGCCCCATGAGTGTCCCTGTTCTGTCCCTGCCATAGCGCCGAGGTCCCACGGCACGCCATACCACTGGCCTTGCCCCGTCAGGAGGCATCTCTGCTGGAACCAATGCCCCATCCCCATGGCCACGGACTGCACCCCTTGGACCTGATCTCCTGCAGTGCCTGGGGACCAAGAGGACAGTAGTGCCCTGCCCCCAAGGGTCCAGGGTCCCCTTCCTGCTGACCCGTCAGGTCTCTGGAGCAACCTCTATGGTTGCTCTGGTAGGGAGCAGACCGCGAGGTGCCCGGCCTCAGGACAGGTGGGCATAGCCTTCAGACCTGGGTCTGACGTCTGTCAGGGAGCGCAGCGGGCCCACCCCCTGCAGACCCCCCGTCTCCCCATCTTCCCTCCCCCGGCCCACTCCTCCGTCGCCAGCCCCTGGAGGGCTCTCAGGTTTCCCAGCCTGCCCCAAGGGCTCTGGAAGCTCTGCATGCCCTGGGCCCCAGCCAAGCACCTGTGCCTCCCTGGGGCCAGCAGAGCCTCTTAGAGCTGAGCCTGCCTAATCCCTTACGGTGCTCGGATGTCCCTGATCCCAAAGACCAAGCTGGGATCCCAGCGCCATCGAACGGGCAGCAGGAGGACCCCCACCTCCCTCCATGTGCCTGTTGTCTGGAGCCAACCCCCGGTGGGATCAGGGCACCTGCAGGGTGAAGACCCAACCCTAACGAACTCAGGTGAACTCAGGAACCGTGGAGCCCTCGCTGCCTGGCGCGTCCTGCCCCATCCATTCCTCAGGCTGCCCAGCGGCGACAGCAGAAGCAAACAGGAGAGGGAAGCCTGTCTCAGGCTTCCCAGATGGCGCAGTGGTAAAGAACTCACCTGCCAGTGCAGGAGACTCAGGAGGTGCGGGTTCAATCCCCAGGTCGGGAAGATCTCCTGGAGGAGGGAATGACAACCCCCTCCAGTATTCTTGCCTGGAGAATCCCATGGACAGAGGAGCCTGGTGGGCTAGAGTCCCTGGGGTCACAGAGTCGGACACGACTGAGCATGCACAGGCTTGTTTCAAGCCTCGAGGCTCTGGCTCTAGGGTTTCATGGGAAGGTAATCCTGCCTTGCAATTCCACAAGATTATGTTTGTTGGGTTTTTTTTCCCCCTAATAAAATCAGGATCTTTATGGCATAAAACTGATGATCAAGTAACACCAAAAGCTTGGGAATAAAGTGGGACCAAGAACAAGAGGCTCTATGGCCTCGCTATGTAGCAGCTGGTGGTCAGGAGCCCGCGGGCCCCACTCTCTGCCCCAGCTGCCAGTCACTGACCCAGCAAGGGCTCCAGGCACTGGGCATGGCCTCCATGGGCCCTGTTTCATAGTGATGTTAGCGAGGCAGGCAGCCCATGACGGTGAGCATGGCGAAGAGGCCCTGGTGCTCTTCGTGTCTTTGAAGACTTTTTCACACCCGAAAGTTTCCCCCAAGCAGACCTAAGTTGCTTCTGAGATCCCAGCATGGTGGAGATGTGGGACAGAACAGGAAGCAGTCAAGCAAGACCTGGACGCATTTCCTTTGGGCTCCACCAGACAAGAGAGACTGATGAGCAGACCTCCCCTGGGCAAGAGCACCGAGGGGCGCATAGGTACAGCCAGGCCCCTGCCTGTGGGAGAGGGTGGACAGGAGGCGAGTTCTCCACACGGGCTCAAAGGCGCATTGTCCTGCCCCGGTGGCTGGAATTGGGCCGGGTGATTGTAATAATAACGTCCTGACGCTCAGCCAGCGGTTGGGTTTCCATAGCTCAGGGAGTATCTGGTTTTCAAACGGGAGACGTCATACAAGTGCAGTGTTGTTCCCGTCAGCCGTTCTCTGCAGGTCAGAGGCCCGCCCGGCGCCTGCCTCCTCCCAGAGGCGCGTGCCCATCAGCGCCCGGGCCTGGACACGCCAGGGGCGGAGCTGCACCGGGAGGCCCTCCCACCCACCCTCCAGGGCCGCCAGTACCAGGTCCTGCTGAGGAGAGGCCCACACCGGGGCCTGGAGCCTCTGCCCGGCCGTGCGTGTCCCTGCTTCCCGGCTGCCCTGGCTCTGGGGAGCCACAGACCTGACACCAACTGAACACGTGAGGCTGACCACTGCCTCTGGGCCTCCCAGTCCAAACACACACCCAGCTCCAATGAGCACAGGAAAAGATGCTCAAAATTGCTGGTCACTAGGGAAATGTAAATCAAAACCACAAGGTCCCATTAGGCCAACTATAATTTAAAAAAAAAATAGGTGTGAAGATGCAGAGAAATTGGAACCCTTGCGAACTGTTGGTGGGAATGAAAAATCATGCAACCACTGTAGCAAAGTTTAGCGGTTCCTCAAAAAGTTAGACATAGCATTACCACGTGACCCAGCAATTCGACTCCTTGGCATACACCCTAAAGAATGAAAACAGGTAATAAAAATAAATGAAAAAAAAAAGGAACCAATACAAAAAAAAACTGAAAACAGGGACTCAAACAAATATTTGTATACCCACATTCACAACAGCATCAGCCACAACAGCCAAAAGATGGGAGGAACACAAGTGTCTACCAACAGATGAATGGATAAACAAAATGTTGTATACACGTACAAAGGAATACCATCCAGCCCTAAAAAGGAACAAAAATTCTGATAGGTGCCACACCATGGATGAACTTTTAGAACATTCTTCTAAGTGACATGACAAATACATGACACCACTTACATGAGATACCTAGAAGAGGTAAACTAACACAAAGTAGAATTGAGATTCCCAGGGGCTTGGGGAGTGTTTAACGGGGACAGAGTGCCCATTTGGGGTGATGAAAAAGTCCTGGAGGTGATGGTGGTGAAGTTTGCCTAACAATATGAATGTACTTAATGCTACTGAATGTATACTTAGAAATAGTTATGATAAATTTTAATTATTATATTTTACCACAATTAAAAATACATATACATAGATGACCTGAACAACAACAAAAAAGCGTTCTGGACCCAAGAATGTGTTTTCTGACCGCATGGCCCAGCTGGATGAGTGCCTTGTACAAAGCCAGCTGCCCACTCTCTCCACTGACCTCCCTGAGCTGCCAAACTGTCAGGAACTCCCCTTCTCCTCTGAAGCAGGAAGTTTAAATTATCAGGTCAATTAGGAAAGACACAACCGAAAAATACAAGTTTCATTCACACTTCCAGGAGGCGTTTCCTGGCTGGGTGCCACCTCTATTATTTTTGGCGAGGCTGTTGAAAGGCCCACGGACCCTGAGAAGGTACAATGTAACCTTTGATTCCGTTTCAAGGATCAAAGCAAGTAAGCTTGGGTGCAAATGCAGATAACATTTCAGGGACGGTCTCATGAAAGGAGTCGCTAGACCAGGGCAGAGAGGGGGCTCGTGTGACACCACTCCCGGTGACCTCGACCCTGGTAACCCGCCCGCGCGGGGCGGCCCCGGGGAGTCCACTCGGAGGGCGCCAGCGGCCCCCGCAGCTGCGCTCTCGGGGTCCGTGCCGGCTGCCCCTGGCTCGCCCACGGCGGACAGTCCTCGGACAACCCCGCCCCGTCGCTCCGGGGCGCAGGTCCACGCTCGGCCCTAGCCGGGCCTCCACGACGGGCTCTCTGCGGACACGCCGTCCAGCGGGGGGGCGACGCAGCCCTTCTGTGCCGACCCTCCCAGTACCCCTCCTGGCGCTCGGCAGGAACTGAGGGTAAGGGTCGCGCCCTCAGCCCGCGGAGGCCGGGGGCGCCACGACTCCTCAGCAGCTAGCCAGCCCTCAGCCCCGCGCCTCCTACAACGCCAGACTCAGCCCCGGCCGCGCCTGCGCACGCGGCTCCAGCGCGCGGCGCTCCGCGGGGCTCACGACAGGGCGCGCTCCCATCAACCCCCGCGCCGCATCGCCCGTGGGCGGGGCCGGAAGCGCCTGCGCGTTCGCAGCCCCCGGGCGCAAGGCGCAGGCGCGGGCGCCTCCGGGAGACCGGCGCGGGGCCGTAAGGGGCGGCCGCGCGCACGCAGGGGGCGGGGTCCACGTCGCGGCGGGGCCGGCAGCCTGGCCGCTTGGGTCTGCGGTCTTCAGAGGTTCGGCAGGCGGGGTCCGCGTCCTTCCTTCTCTCCCGACCTCGGCCCGCGCCGTGCCGGGCCTGGCCTCGCGCGGCCGGTCTCGCCCGCTCCGTGCGGGCCGTCGAGGGAGCGGCACCGTCGTGGCGCCGCGCGGCCGCAGGTAGGTGGGCTTGGTGCGGCGGCGCGCGATCCGGGGGAGGGCCGGGCGGGCTGGGCACCCGGCTCCCTCAGGTGGCGCGGGCGGGCGGAGAGGGCCGGGGCGCGGCCGCTGCCTCCCCTCGCCTCGCGGGGTCGGGGCCTGAGTGCTCCGTGGGCAGCGCGTTGTCAGCGGCCGGTGGGACTCTGGGCTGCTCGGCAGGGCCGTGCGCGGCGTTCACCTGTCGCCTGCGGCCTCTGTCACCCCAGCGTGTCAGTGTCAGGGTGGGACGGGCTTTTGGGTGGAAGACCTCCTATCCCAACACGCACACACAGAGGAGTGGGTGCGGAGGGAGGTATCGGGGGCCACCCTGGGGTGCCGGGCGGAAGGACCTACAGGCCGTGCCCCGTGGAGGAGCTCAGGCAGATGGGGAACAGGTGGTCCCGCGGGGAGCCATCCCGAAGGTGAGTGCAGGCCGGCGTCTGTGGGCGACAGGTGGAGGGAGCGGGTGTGGAGCCTTGTGGGCGAAACCGCCCCCGGAGGGGTGAAGCGAGGCACGGTGTGCCAAAAACCGGTGGGCGTCCTTTTGCACGAGACTGGGGAGGGGTTAGCCGTCAGGCAGGCTTGCTGCATCTGATGGGAACCGCCCCTTTTTCTCTGCTCTGTGCTTCTTTGGCCCGCTCTAGCAGGTGGCCCTTTGCGTGGTGACTTTGGGGTGGTGAGAGTAGACACAGCCAGTGGAATTAAAGCTGTTGGCCAGGAGGGGCTGGATGCCAGGCTGTTGACAGGGAGGGGGGTGCAGGGAGGAGGCCCTTGGGGTGGGGGTGGCTGCCTTGTGAGTAGGGACAGGGGTCTGCATGGGGGTGGGGGTGGGCTGGAGGGCACGTGGGTAACAGCTGCAATGCTCTTGGGGTCTCGTGACACTGAGCACTTGAGTGCAGGGCGGGGGTGGGGGGCATCGGTCCGCGGGACTGTGACGCATCATGGGTGACTGGGGGGGTGATGAGTGCTGGAGCAGGCCAGGGTGGTCTCAGGCCAGGGTCAGCTGTATCTTCACTTAGTGGTTGGCATTTGGCCACAGACAAGTGACTTCACTCACCCCCGCGCCTCAGGCACGGCGAGAGGACCGGCCTCGGCGGGTCAGTGTTTGCTGTGAATAGATCCCCCCCGTGACCCTCCTCCTGAAATGCCCTGACAGCCATTCAGGCTGTCCGAGGAAGCCCGGGGGGACCTGACCTGGGCCCTCCTTCTCCTGGGTGGACATGTCCGCCATCACACCCTGTCCTTGAAGAGGCCAGGCGGTGTTTGCTTTCTTGGTCTCCCCAGTGGGCCTCCAGGCCCCTCACATGGAGAGGTCCGGTGGGGCCCGGGGTCGGCCACCCAGTGGTGATGGTTGGGCCTCCTTCCCACTCTTCCTGCCTTGTTTTTGGACAGATCGCCTCGGATGGTGGCCTGCAGCTTTCGGTCCCATCGGCTCTCCTGGGCTCTCCTGTGGCGGTCGCAGTCAGCTGCCCGCTCAGCACTTGCCTGGAGCGCCCCTCTTCAGCCGCCTCTGCCTGTGCGTCCGTTGCTCCGGCCTGCTCTCCGGGCCCCTCTCCTCGTGCCCTCCCTGGCTGGCACGGCAGTTCCCGTCCACTCCCAGCAGGCCTCGTCACCGATGGCAGGGCCCTCGCTGTCCTGTCCGGGTGGCGGCCAGCTGCGCCACACACACCCCTGGCAGCAGATGCATGGGGCCTCTCCTGGGGTCGTGGACGCCCCCCCAGTGGATCCCTGGATTGAGCGCTCCTACTATGGGGACCCCGTGTGTGTACACGACTGTGGAGCAGACGAGCTCGGTGAGCTCGGTGCTGTGTGGCAGTCAGGGCCGCCCCTGCGTGCCGGGCTCGGTCCCAGGCGCGTTCGACAGCGCCTTGGCTGCTGGACCGATTCCTGGCGCAGCTGGACAGTTACCTGACCTCCCGCTTCGAGCACCACCGGGACAACCTCAGGTGCCTAACAGGCTGAGCCTGAGTGTGGGCAGCCCCCTGCCTCCATGGGGACTGGGTACAACCATGGGCTTTATCCCCAGGATCTTGAGGAGGTTATTCAAGCCCCAGATGGCCCTGCCAAGTGCCATGCAGCAGTGCCCTGGGCTCTGCCTCCAGCCTTGAGCCGGCCACCGGTGGCCCCACGGCTGCCCGTGGCGAGAGTGCTCACCTAGGTTCTCAGAGGCCCGGCACGCAACACGGGCACTCCACCCAGGCCTGGCCCCACTGCTCTGGGCTTTCTGCTGTTCCTAGTTCAACTCCACGTCCAGAAATGCTCTGAGCAGCCGCTGGCGACGGAGGGCACCCCAGGCCTATGGGGCCCCCAGCCTTGTCCAGCTCTGCACACAGTCCTGGTCTTACAGGGCCAGCCGCCCCCTAGCCAGGGCAGGTGCCCCTAAAGCTGCCCCTCCACATACAGGACTGGCCGAGCCCCTGCCCAGAGAATAGGTCCCTCTCGCCCAGGGTGTCCAGGAGTCACCCTTAGGTTCCATCCCGGGGGCAGTGGACACCGCCGAGGCCCCAGAAGAGACACCGTTCCAACCCTGCCCCCGTCTGCGGCCCTGTCGGAGCACGGGCTGTGCAGGTATGGCGGTGACCCAGGTGAAGCGGCCTGCATGCCCCTGTCACGGCGGGGTGGCCCCACTGGACACTAGGTGTGGCTCCGGGTGGTGCCTGGGCCCGGCCCCGCTGCTGGGCGGAAGGTGCGTGTGTTCGGGGTGGCTGGGCACAGGCAACTCCCTGTGAGCCCCGCACCCACCCCAGGGGGAGCTGCAGCGGCGTGGTGGTCTCTACCTTGTGCCCCTCGTCCTCCAAGCCCCTAGTGGCCCCCAGACCTGTGGGGGGCACTGCCGGCAAGTGGACCGAGGTCCTGGGATCATCCCCGTCCGACGTCCGTGTGGGCTTGTCCCCGTCCCTTCCGTGCTGGGATGCCCAGGCCTGTGTCCCCGCCCTCTGGACTCCTGCGTGGTGTCTGCTCTTGCCGCTGCCCCAGGCTTTGCCCCTTGCTCCCGTCCTCGGGGCAGGAAGTTAAGGCCGCCTGGAGGAAGCGGCTGTTTTCAGTCTTGGGTCGGAGTGGGAGGGCTTTGGTGAGGAAGGGTGCCCCCGGGGCTCACAGCCGCCAGCCCGCCAGTTGGGCCCCTCCCAGGTCCGGTCTCATCAGGGCCGCGCTGCCCTCCCTGGCCGTCCCGCCCACTGCACGCCTGCCTCAGCCCGCACACCTCGTGCTGTGACAGCCACGTTCCCAGCAGACGGCGAGCCCTGCGGCGGGGCCTCCAGCAGTCGGCCTGGTGTCCCCGGCACATGGGCAGGGCCATTAAACGTGCACAGGGTCCATGGTCAAGCGTGAGTCTTGTCTGTGGTGGGAGGGGCCGGGGCCAGCCGCGAGCACCTGGCTGGAGTCGCAGGTGAGGCTCCTGCCTGGGCCACGGGCGTTGCGGGGTCTGGCTGAAGGAGTTGGGGCTGAAGCAGGGGGCGGGGGGGCTCGGGGGAGCAGTGTGGCCCCAAGGACCGGCTTCCAGGCTGGCGGCGAGGGGAGGAGTGGGCCCCAGACCAGGGCTGTGAGGTTCGGGGCCGGGCCACAGTGACCAATCCTGCTCTGCTCGGGGCCGGGGCCGGGGTCTGAGGCGCCTTGGGCCAGTCAGCAGAGAGGGGCGGGCACACCAGCTCCCATGGGTGGCTCGGCCTGTGCTTCAGGACCCTGTGGGTCTTAGAGTTCTGGAGGAGACGGAAGAAGATCAGTCGAAACCTAAGTGCAGCTGATAAGTCATTCTAGAAAAAACGAATAACCAGCTGGTAAAACGTTATAAGTAAAATAGGTGTTATTGGCATTATTTCACTCTACCATGCTGACAGAGCCTCTTGGTCCACGCGCGTCATTTCATGGCACAGACACCTTGTGAGTAGAACAGCTTCGAGTCTGGAAGCAGGGGAGGCTGCGGTTCAGTCCCTCAGTCGTGTCCTGACTCTTGTGACCCCCTGGACCACGCCCCCCAGGCTCCTCTGTCCGTGGGATTTCCCAGGCAGCAGTACTGGAGTGGGTTGCCACTTCCAGCATTTCCTGCTCCGGGGAACCTTCCTGACGTGGGGGTTGAACCCAAATCCCCCTGCATTGTAAGTGGATTCTTTACCACCGAGCCCCCTGGGCAGGCTGGCGGGAGGAAGCGGATACAGCAGACCAAGCATGCAGGCGGGAAGTGAGTGCCGTCTCACCTCTGATCTGATGGAGGAGTCTGAATGTTCCCGCCCCTCCTGGTGGCACTGCGGCCCCAGTGGGACTGCATCCGTCCAGCCCGGTCAGCTGTGGCCTGGCCTGCTGTGGGTTGGGAGGGCAGGAGGGCACTGACCTGGCCTTTCCGATAGGCGTGGACTTGGGGGCACGGCTGACCTGTTGACACCAATGTGGATTGCTTGGTCTTGCATCCTAGAAGTCTCGGGTTGCCGGCATGAGCGTCTCTCCAACATCACCCCGCGTGCCGAGCTCCTCAGCCCCAGGCAGCGGTGTGAGGACGTGACCCTGTACCCCCAGTTTGGACGCTCTTCCTCCATGTGACTCAGGTCGCCTGGCCTGGGCAGCCCCTTCCCGCCCTCGCGGTCCTGTCGCCCCGTCACGGGCCCGCCCCTCCCTGCCCACCTGCGCATCTGAGCGGCGCCAGACTGGCCAGTGGCGGGGGTGAGCCCACACCTGCCCGCACAGGAGCAGCCTGCTGGGGCCGCCTGCTGGCTGCCAAGGAGCCCTGAGTGGGCGCGCCCTTTACCCCCACGGGTGTGGACCCCTCCAAGTTCCCCGGAGCTTCCTGCTGCCAGCCTGCGGGCGTCGGCTGCATCCCAGGCCTTGCAGAGCACCACCAGGCACCGTGGTCAGCCCTGGGCTGCTGGGCCCCGGGGAGCAGACCTCCTGGCAGGAGTGGGGCCCCGAGGCCTGCAGCCGGGAACAGGCCCACGTCCTGGGCAACAGGGGGCTTTTCCATGCCCGCACTGGGGACAGGCAGGCCAGCGGCCTGCAGCTGGCTGGGCTCCCACCCTGCCCATAAGTGCCCGCAGCCGGCTGAGCACACCCACATGGCCTGCCTTCCTGCCACGTCCGACTCCTGGGCTAGTGACCCCTCACCCTGGCGTTGCCTCCTGGCCCATCCCGCCGTCCCAAGGGGTCTGATAGATGGCTGCGTGCCCATGGCTGTAGGTCAGCCCTTGCGGCTTGTGTGGGTGAGGCCAGGCCACGGAGGTACTCGGGGAGCAGGCCATGCTGAGGCGGGTTGTTGGGCAGGGCCGTCAGGCTGCCCCTGACCGCCCTCCCCACGCATGGCCATACCAGGCCCGGAGGCGGGGGTGACGGGTCAGGGACAGGGTGCAGGTTGGGGTCCCTGGGTACCTGGTTCCTGCCCCCACCCTGGGCTCCGAAGCCGCCTGGGGCACTGGCCTGGCCCCCACCCCCTTGCGGCCCCGAGCTGCCTGCCCGAGCCCCTCCCGGGCCTGCATCTTTGAAGCTACAGATACTGACAGAGGATCCAGTGAATCCAAGGTCGCCCGGCAGGCGTTGACAGACAGCCGGCCACGATACTATTTCTGATTTAATAACCAAATGGGGGCCGGCCCTCTGTAATAATTAGGGCTAATTACTGAGGAGGTGTTGACAGACCGGCTGAGAGGAAACAAACCACCTTTATCCCGGGCTTAGAGTCGGGTTTCGCGGTGCTATCTGCCCTCCGAAAGGAGACGCTTCAATCACTCACCGAGGCTTCAAAGGGGCAGGGGCCTGGCAGGGCGGGCGCGGGAGGGCTGTGACGCGCGCCTTTGACTCCGTGGCCAGCCGCTGTCCCAGAGACGCTCCTTTGTGCAGTTGGGGTCCCGGGCAGACCCGCTGTTGCACCGCCTGGGCCAGGGCTCCATGGGCGCGGCGGGCCTCCCGGGCGGGCAGGGAGGCTGGCGCGTGTCCTAGGCCCAGGGAGCAAGCTGCAGGGAACGGGCTGGGCTCTGTCCTGGACCCTGGACCAAGGCTTCCCTGCAGTGTCGTAGGCAGGCCCGGCCTCCTGGCGGTGCGGGGCTGGCCCCCCCCCCTTCCCCCCCAGCGAGCCAGCACTGTGGACAGGACGCTGACCCATGGGCCTCGGCGACAGGACCACCGTGCCGTGTCACAGGCTCCCCCAGACCTCCCCGTGGCTCTGAGCTGGGGGAGTGGCGGGCAGACCCCCTGTCCAGCCAGGAGGCTGTCCAGTGATGGCCCAGGCCTCCACGGGTGTGATGCAACTTCTGGGGGCCAGTCCTGGGTTCAGGCCTTGCTATGGTCAGGGCTGACCAGGGCGGTGGAGGACGATGGCCTGTCCAGGTGCGGCCCAGGAGGCTCAGAGGGAAGGGTCTCAGTTTTTCCCGCCTGCAGGACCACAGGGCATTCCTTAGGGCATGCCCACTGGCGGGGCCATGCCGCGTGAGGGAGGCCTCTCACTCCCCAACTCCCCTCTGCTCCAGGAGGAGCTGAGAGCGTGCTGACGAAGGTTCCCAGGCAGCTGCTTAGCTGAGTGCAGACCACCTTCTGTGAGGGCCGCTACTGACAGGTCTAAGTCTCAGTTCAGTTAAGTCGCTCAGTCGTGTCTGCCTCTTTGTGACCTCGAGGACTGCAGCACACCAGGCCTCCATGTCCATCACTAACTCCTGGAGTCCACCCAAACCCACGTCCGTTGAGTCGGTGATGCCATTCAACCACCTCATCCTCTCTCGTCCCCTTCTCCTCCCACCTTCAATGTTTTCCAGCATCAGGGTCTTTTCAAATGAGTCAGCTCTTTGCATCAGGTGGCTGAAGTGTTGGAGTTTGAGCTTCAGCATCACTCCTTCCAGTGAATATTCAGGACTGATTTCCTTTAGGATGGACTGGTTGGATCTCCTTGCATCCAAGGGGCTCTCAAGAGTCTTCGCCAACACCACAGTTCAAAAGCATCAATTCTTCAGCCCTCAGCTTTCTTTATGGTCCAACTCTCATATCTGTACATGACCACTGGAAAAACCATAGCTTTGATGAGACAGACGTTTGTTGGCAAAGTAATGTCTCTGCTTTTTAGTATACTATCTAGGTTGGTCATAACTTTCCTTCCAAGGAGTAAGTGTCTTTTAATTTCATGGCTGCAGTCACCATCTACAGTGATTTTGGAGCCCCTCAAAAATAAAGTTAGCCACTGTTTCCCCATCTATTTGCCATGAAGTGATGGACCCGGATGCTATGATCTTAGTTTTCTGAATGTTGAGCTTTAAGCCAACTTTTTCACTCTGCTCTTTCACTTTCATCAAGAGGCTTTTTAGTTCCTCTTCACTTTCTGCCATAAGGGTGGTGTCATCTGCATATCTGAGGTTATTGATATTTCTCCCGGCAATCTTGATTCCAGCTTGTGCTTCTAGCCCAGCGTTTCTCCTGATGTACTCTGCATATAAGTTAAATAAGCAGGGTGACAATATACAGCCTTGATGTACTCCTTTTCCTATTTGGAACCAGTCTGTTGTTCCATATTCAGTTCTAACTGTTGCTTCCTGACCTGCATACAGGTTTCTCAAGAGGCAGGTCAGGTGGTCTGGTATTCCCATTTCTTTAAGAATTTTCCACAGTTTATTGTGATCCACACAGTCAAAGGCTTTGGCATAGTCAAAATGTCAACATAGTCTGGCATAGAAATAGATGTTTTTCTGGAACTCTCTTGCTTTTCTGATGATCCAGCGGATGTTGGCAATTTGATCTCTGATTCCTCTGCCTTTTCTAAAACCAGCTTGAACATCTGGAAGTTCACTGTTCATGTATTGCTGAAGCCTGGCTTGAAGAATTTTTAGCATTACTTCACTCGCGTGTGAGATGAGTGCAATTGTGCAGTAGTTTGAGCATTCTTTGGCATTGCCTTTTTAGGATTGGAATGAAAACTGACCTTTTCCAGTCCTGTGGCCACTGCTGAGTTTTCTAAATTTGCTGGCATATTGAGTGCAGCACTTTCATAGCATTGTCTTTGAGGATTTGAAATAGCTCAACTGGAATTCCATCACCTCCACTAGCTTAGTTCGTAGTGATGCTTTCTAAGGCCCACTTGACTTCACATTCCAGGATATATGGCTCTAGATGAGTAATCACACCATCGTGATTATCTGGGTCGTGAAGATCTTTTTTGTATAGCTCTTCTGTGTATTCTTGCCACCTCTTCTTAATATCTTCTGGTTCTGTTAGGTTCATACCATTTCTGTCCTTTAGTGAGCCCACCTTTGCATGAAATATTCCCTTTGTATCTCTAATTTTCTTGAAGAGATCTCTAGTCTTTCCCATTCTATTGTTTTTCTCTATTTCTTTGCATTAATTGCTGAGGAAGGCTTTTTTATCTTTCCTTGCTGTTCTTTGGAACTCTGCATTCAAATGGGTATATCTTTCCTTTTCTCCTTTGCTTTTCATTTCTCTTCTTTTCACAGCTATTTGTAAGGCCTCCTCAGACATCCATTTTGCTTTTTTGCATTTCTTTTTCTTGGGGATGGTCTAGATCCTTGTCTCAAGTACAATGTCACGAACCTCCGTCCATAGTTCATCACACACTGTATCAGATCTAGTCCCTTAAGTCTTATTTGTCACTTCCACTGTATAATCGTAAGGGATTTGATTTAGGTCATGCCTGAATGGTCTAGTGGTTTTCCCCACATTCTTCAATTTCAGTCTGAATTTGGCAATAAGGAGTTCATGATCTGAACCACAGTCAGCTCCCAGTCTTGTTTTTGCTGATTATATAGAGCTTCTCCATCTTTGGCTGCAAAGAATATAATCAATCTGATTTCGGTGTTGGCCATCTGGTGATGTCCGTGTGAAGAGTCTTCTCTTGTGTTGTTGGAAGAGGGTGTTTGCTATGACCAGTGCGTTCTCTTGGCAAAACTCTGTTAGCATTTGCCCTGCTTCATTCTGTACTCCAAGGACAGATTTGCCTGTTACTCCAGGTATTTCTTGACTTCTGACTTTTGCATTCCAGTCCCCTATGACAAAAAGGACGTCTTTTTTGGGTGTTTGTTCTGGAAGGTCTTGTAGGTCATCACTGTTCAGCTTCTTCAGTGTGACTCGTCAGGGCATAGACTTGGATTACAGTGATATTGAATGGTTTGCCTTGGAAACGAACAGAGATCATTGTGTCGTTTTTGAGATTGCATCCAAAACTGCATTTTGGGCTCTTTTGTTGACTGTGATGGCTACTCCATTTCTTCTGAGGGATTCTTGCCCACAGTAGTAGATATAATGGTCATCTGAGTAAAATTCACCCATTCCAGTCCATTCTAGGATCTAAGTCTATTAGGGCAAAAATATGGTGGGAAATCACTTAAAGTAGGAAAAGCACCTAAAAATTGGCAGTGAGTCTGTTTAAAGTCATCTTAACTGGAATGAGAAATTGGATCTAAAGCCAGAAAATGTAGGTAGGAAGCTGGGTTTTCATAACCTCTTGGTGGTGAGTCACTGGAGAAGCAGTGGCCCCCAGATATTCCCCGGTCCATGTGGTTTGGAGATCAGCGACCTTGAGGACAGTCGGAGGGCACTCGCCCCCAGTTGGTGCGGTCGTCCTCTGCGGGATGAGCAGCCTCACGCACTGTGGTCCCCTGATTCCTGGGCTTGTTCCAGTTTCCTTCATTTTCCCTGCAGTCCTTCCCCAGGGCCCCAGCTGGACATGACCCCTTGGTCTGTTGCGTCCGTGGGGGCTCCTGTGGGCTGTGGCGCCTGAGACAGTTCTGAGCGAGTGCCCTCAGCCAGGACTTACTGCCTGTGTTCCTCACGACGGGCCTGGGGTTTGGGTTTCGGGTTTCGGGGAGCAGGACCTCCCACATAAAGGGCCGTTGCACGCACCGTAGCCAGGGAACGTCTGTCCACACGAGCCCTGTCTCCCCAGAGGAAGGCGGCCTCCGGGGCGGGCTTCAGCCCGCCTCCTCACAGGTCTCTGCCCGCTGGCCCATTCCTTCAGCTGTTTCCTTCGTCTCTGTGGCCTCAGGCTGATCCTTACGACATGTGCTTGTGGGGAGTGCCAACGCGCAGGCAGAAACCCCCCTCTGCCCACCCCCGAGCCCTGGCACCTGCCATTTCCAGCATGCCCAGTGAGCTGGGCCGTGCAGTGTAGGCTGGCCCTTGCTCCCATTCTCGTGAACGCATGCACAGCATTGCATTCCTCAACACTTGGTTCCTGCACTGTTGCTCTAGGGTGGGTGGTGGTTTGGTCATTTTGCACTTGAGCAATACTCTGAACAGAGCAGACCGCTCAGGTGCAGGCGTTTGCAGGCACGATCTCGTTTCTCTAGAGTAGATGTCCAGCGGTCCCGGGGCTGGCGACGTGACTGCTGCTCCCTGGTCTGGGGCCGCCCGGCTGGCTGTGGGCTCCTGCAGTTTGCATACTCACAGCGGGTCTGCTGGCCTCACCTGAGCTGTGGCGCTTTTGTTTGCATTTCCCCGAGGCTAAGGGCGCTGAGCCGAGTGTTCACCGTCTGCGCATCTTGCAGGTGAAGTGTCTGCTCACATCTCTGGTAGGTGGTGTTCAGTGTTTTTAAATATTGCAGATACACAGTAAAGCGCACACGTTTGAAGTAGATAACTGGGAAAGTTCCACCACCTGTGTAAGCATTGACGCACCTGAGACACACGCGTACCTGACACGCGCACCTGAGACACACATGCACGTGGGACACACGTGCACCTGAGACACACGTGCACCTGACACGTGCGTACCTGACACACACGCACCTGAGACACACGTGCACCTGAGACACGCGCACGTGGGACACACGTGCACCTGAGACACGCGCACGTGGGACACACGTGCACCTGAGACACGCGCACGTGGGACACACGTGCACCTGAGACACACACGCACCTGACACGTGCGTACCTGACACACACGCACCTGAGACACACGTGCACCTGAGACACGCGCACGTGGGACACACGTGCACCTGAGACACACGCACGTGGGACACACGTGCACCTGAGACACACGCACGCCTGGGACACACGCGCATGTGGGACACACGCATGTGGGACACCGCACCTGACACACGCGTACCTGACACGCGCACCTGAGACACACATGCACGTGGGACACACGTGAACCTGAGACACATGCACGTGGGGGACACACGCACCTGAGACATGTGCACATGGGGCACACGCACACGTGGGACACACGTGAACCTGACACACGGACTTGAGACACACACACGTGCAACATGCACACCTGAGACACATGCACGTCATCCTGGAGGAGTGCCCGGGGCCTCTTCACGACCTCCGACGTCACACAGCCTCCCGCTGCCCGCACCACCCCTCCACAGGTGCCCCCAGCTGCTTCCTGTGGCCGCTGGGTAGGTTGTTCTTTCTACAATTTTATCTAAACAGCGTCACGGTGTTTCCTCTCTTCCACTGGCTGCTTTTATGTGATTTTGAGGTTGACTCACGGGGAGGCCTGATCAGCGCTGCTTTGCTGGGGTAGGGTCCACCACTGTGTGTTCAGCCTCTGTGGGTGTTAGGACCGCCCCCAGCGTGGGGCCTTTTTCTTGAGACACAGCCAAACTGTATTCCAAAGTGACTGAACCAGTATACTCCTAGGTAGAGCTCCCCCGCTTCACACGCGTCCCAGCAGCTGGTGGTGTGGCCTGTCTTTAACACTGGCCGCTCCCTTGAGCCTGCAGGGCACGTGGCCGCGACTGTCACTAGATTTCCCTGATGCACAGGGCTGGTGAGTATGTTCTCATGTTCTGATTTGCCACTTCATATCTTTTTTTTTTAAGATACACACACACACACATATATTTATCTGAATTTACTTGTTGGCTGCACCAGCTCTTAGCTGCAGCCTGTGCGATCTAGTTCCCTGACCAGGGATCAAACCTGGGCCCCTGCACTGGGACTATGATGTCTCAGCCACGGGACCACCAGGGAAGCCCCAGGAACCTCTCTGCTGGGAACTTCCCTTCATTCATTTCAAGTGTGTTTACCTTTGCCTCGTGGAGTACAATCATAAAAGCCACTTAAAACCCTTATCTGATGTTCCCAACATCAGAACCATCGCGGTTGGCATCTGTAAATTGTCGTTTGCTCCGAGAATTTATCTCATTGCCTGGTTCTGTGTGTGGAATAACTTTATGTCATACCCTGGACATACCCTGGACGGACTATTATGTTGGGCCCCGGGAGAACGTTCAGTGTCGTGTTAGCAGGCCGTCACCGCAGTCAGATGGCCTCTCCCTCTGCACGGACCACAGTTTTTTACTTGCATATCCATTTCCAAAGCTTTCACCCACTCACCAGTCACTCTGGGGTCAGCCTGAGCCCCGGGCCGTGTTCAGTGGTCCCAACTCAGGTGCTGATGCTGGCGCTGCTTTGGGTCCATCCCACCCCATACAGCTCAGAGGTGAGCGCAGGCTTTCCAGGGTTCATTCCACGACTGCTTGTCTGTCTCTGTAGCTCTCTGCCCTCTGCCGTCTGTCTCACACACACAGGATCTGGCAGGGCCCTTTCTGCGCGGTCCCTCTGGCCACAAAGTCGGGACGGCCCTCAGAGCCTCTTCTCCCGCACAGCTCTGCATCCGGGGCCACACCTAGGGCTGGGCCGAGAGAAGAGAGAAGCAGGTACCATGCCAGGCACTGCTGGGGAGTCAGAGCCAGAGTCTTCAGAACCAGGGTAGTGGTGGCTGTTTGGTGCGCTCCTACAGCATGCACTACGTGTTTGACTCCATCCAGGACTCAGACGTTTTCCCTGCACTGAAGTTAGTTCCTCCCCAAGTCTTAGCCACCCCTGCCTCGCAGCCCTGCAGCCCGACCCAGCCTGAAGGCAGTGCCCCAGGATGCAAACACAGAAGCAGGAAGCTCGTCCCCACTCAGCTCAGCTCTGCAAGTTCCTGCCTGCCTCCAAAGTCTATCTGCCGTTGTTCACTTCTTAGAGCTTCAGTTCAGTTCAGTTCAGTTGCTCAGTCGTGTCCGACTCTTTGCGACCCCATGAATCACAGCACGCCAGGCCTCCCTGTCCATCACCAACTCCCAGAGTTTACCCAAACTCATGTTCATCATCATTCTATTGGTGATGCCATCCAACCATCTCATCCTCTGTCGTCCCCTTCTCCTGCCCCCAATCCTTCCCAGCATCAGGGTCTTTTCCAATGAGTCAACTCTTCACATGAGGTAACCAAAGTATTGGAGTTTCAGCTTCAGCATCAGTCCTTCCAATGAACACCCAGGACTGATCTCCTTTAGGATGGACTGGTTGGATCTCCTTGCAGTCCAGGGGACTCTCAAGAGTCTTCTCCAACACCACAGTTCAAAAGCATCAATTCTTTGGCGTTCAGCTTTCTTTACAGTCCAACTCTCTTATCTGTACATGACCACTGGAAAAACCATAGCTTTGACTAGACTGACCTTTGTTGGCAATGTCTCTACTTCTTAATATGCTATCTGGGTTGGTCATAACTTTCCTTCCAAGGAGTAACCGTCTTTTAATTTCATGGCTGCAATCACCATCTGCAGTGATTTTGGAGCCCAAAAAAAGTCTGACACTGTTTGCACTGTTTCCCATCTATTTCCCGTGAAGTGATGGGACCAGATGCCATGATCTTAGTTTTCTGAATGTTGAGCTTTAAGCCAACTTTTTCACTCTCCTCTTTCACTTTCACCAAGAGGCTTTTTAGTTCCTCTTCACTTTCTGCCATAAGGGTGGTGTCATCTACATATCTGAGGTTATTGATATTTCTCCCGGCAATCTTGATTCCAGCTTGTGCTTCTTCCAGCCCAGTGTTTCTCATGATGTACTCTGCATATAAGTTAAATAAGTAGGGTGACAATATACAGCCTTGATGTACTCCTTTTCCTATTTGGAACTAGTCTGTTGTTCCATGTCCAGTTCTAACTGTTGCTTCCTGACCTGCATACAGGTTTCCCAAGAGACAGGTCAGGTGGTCTGGTATTCCCATTTCTTTAAGAATTTTCCACAGTTTATTGTGATCCACACAGTCAAAGGCTTTGGCATAGTCAATAAAGCAGAAATAGATGTTTTTCTGTAACTCTTGTTTTTTTGATGATCCAGTGGATGTTGGCAATTTGATCTCTGGTTCCTTTGCCTTTTCTAAAACCAGCTTGAACATCTGGAAGTTCACGGTTCATGTATTGCTGAAGCTTGGCTTGAAGAATTTTGAGCATTACTATACTAGCGTCTGAGTTGAGTGTAATTGTGCGGTAATTTGAGCATTCTTTGGCATTGCCTTTCTTAGGGGTTGGAATGAAAACTGACCTTTTCCAGTCCTGTGGCCACTGCTGAGTTTTCCAAATTTGCTGGCATATTGAGTGCAGCACTTTCACAGCATCATCTTTCAGGATTTGAAATAGCTCAACTGGAATTCCATCACATCCACTAGCTTAGTTCGTAGTGATGCTTTCTAAGGCCCACCTGACTTCACATTCCTGGATGTCTGGCTCTAGGTGAGTGATCACACCATTGTGATTATCTGGGTCGTGAAGATCTTTTTTGTACAGTTCTTCTGTGTATTCTTGCCTCCTATTCTGTTTCTGTTAGGTCCATACTATTTCTGTCTTACAGCTTCAGGTAGTCACTATTTATGTTTTGCCTGGAGGTTTTCTTTGCAGTTGACCGGAGAGAGAGGAGAGAGTCAGCATCGAGCCTGCTCCATCCCAGCCAGAACCAGAGCTGCTGGGGCAGCATCAGTCCTGGGCGAGAGCACCTCTCCTTAGCTTCAAGGACTATTCTCCTGTCTCAATGTGTGGATTGTCTGTTCGTGTCTTTTGCCCAATTTTCTATTTGGTATTTAGCTCTTCCTTCATTTTGAAGACGTCCACGTGTTTTAAAGATACTTTAGGTTTTTAGCCCTTTTGATGTCCAACAGTTAAATGACTCATGGTTAAGTCTTTTATCTTCTTAGTTGGGACTGTAATGGAATTTTCTCTGATGGGTTGCTGTTTGTGTCCATGGAGCCTGTTGAGTTCTCTTTGCTGGTTTTCTTTGCTGCTACCACTGTGCTGAAGTTTTCTTTGAATGTCTGAGTCTGTTTTATCCTTTTTGTTTTGTTTTGTTTTATCCTTTTTTATCTCGGGCTCTCGATGTAAACCAGGACCTCATCGAGGCCCACACGTGGCATGTGGTCAGCGTGCTCTTTAGTCTCTGGAGTTCAGAAGAATTGCCCTGCTGTTCCTCTTGACCTTGACTTTTGCCCTGAGTCTGAGCCAAATGTCCTCTCTGGGCCCCTGTGGGTGCGTCAGGAGGTTCCTGCAGGCCTGGGTGGATGGGCCGGCCTGTCCTTGCATGTCCCCCAGGAGGTGGTGGACAGGGCGGCCTGTCCTCGCGTGTCCCCCGGGAGGTGGTGGATGGGGTGGCCTGTCCTCTCATGTCCCCTGGGAGGTGGTGGACGGGGCGACCTGTCCTCACGTGTCCGATGGAGCATCTCCTCTGCAGCCCCAGAGCACCCCCTGCCCCGAGCAGCCTCTCCCCGGCCGGGTCTCTCCAGGTCTGAGCAGGTTGTACTCTGCTGCCGCTTAGGCCTTCGCGGTCCTCAGCCACGCAGCGTTGTCGTGCGCCCCAGCCCTGCACTCTGCTGGGTCCCTCCACACCTGTGGCCCCTGCAGGCCGCCCGCTGGGCCGGCCTCCTCATCTGCTTGTGCTGTTGACGGGAGCCGGCCCGGGATGCTCCACATGAACCGCCAAGGCCTGGTCTCGGGTCCTGGTGAGGGATGCTTAGGCTGCGGTTCCGGCCCCGAGGTGGCTGAGAGCTGTGAGGCAACGTCGGGTAGCTCTGGGCGCAGCTCCAGCTCCGGTTCAGCCTGATGGTCCCGCCGGCGCGGGGTCTCGCCCACAGGGGCTGCTCCCGTGAGATGACCTGCCCCCGAGTGCCCTGGCCTTGTCCCCTGCAGGCCAGGACTCCAGGCCAGGGGTCAGCCACAGGCTCCTGCCCCTCCTGCGCCCACACGGGGTGGGGGGCGTGCAGAACCCAGAACCCCCACACAGTGTAACCCCATGGCCTCCTTGTCTGGGGGCCAGGCCTGGGGGCCCTGGGGGCTTGTGTCGCAATGGTGGAAGAGCCGTCAGACTCTCTTCTTAATTTTTGAGGGAATGTGTTTTGCAGAACGCAAAGCTGTGCTCTGTGGATTAACTGTTGGACTCCTCTGCCTGCCGAGGGGGAGAGTGACAGGCCAGGGGCAAGGCCTCCAGGCGGCCGGGTGCTCACCGCTCAGGGCGGCCTGCTGCCAGGAGATGGGATAATGTGATTATTCTCAATGAGATTAATAAAGAATAATTAGACATCATAAATCAAGTCATCACGGGGTATTGTCATGGGAAAAATATGTAGCTAGAATTAATTAGTTTTCAAATAAAGCGTTTACTTTAATTGCCTGAAATGATGGAGCCCTTAATTGCTGAGGCTTCGTCTTGGCCTGAGCGTCCGGCTGTTGTAACAACGTGATGAGTTTGTTCCCTGCATCCTTCCGTTGGGAAACAGGGCGAGGGGGCCTGATTCATCGGCTGGAGCCAGCCCCGTGCAGGTTCTGGAAACTCCCATCAGGCCGCGGGCGATGGCAAGTGCGGGCTGAGCCTCTGCTGGTGCTGCCCAGGGCCCACGCTGCGTGCGTGTGTGCGTGCGTGTGTGTGCGTGCCCGCTGTGTGAACACGTGTGTGTGCCTGGCGGCCTGCACTGTGGGAGCCCCTCGGCCCCTGCCCCGTGGCACTCTGCTGGCTCTGTGCAAACTGGGGGGGACTGTCCCGGGGCCCAGCAGGACAGCCCCTCAGCCGCCCTGGGCTCTGCTCCCAGCCGTCCGCTCGGCCTGGCCCAGGACCTGTGGGCAGACAGGTGGCCGTGGCTGCCAGCGGGACTGGGGCAGGGTGGTCAGGGGGGCTCGGAGTGTCCCCGGCAGCTCCTCCTTTGGGGGGCCCACAGGCCTTAATCACGAGACCGGGGATTTGAGGCAGGGTCTGTGCTCTGTGAGAGCAGCCCTCCCGGGTGGTGGAAGGTTACTGGGCCTGCGTCTTGCCCGCACACCGTGGGGGCCGCTGCTCCGCCCCTGGGTGGCGGCGTGCGGGGTCCGGAGCCTAGAGGAGGCAACTGGCCGGCCCGTTGCTTGGGCCGGGGTTGGGGGGAGGACCGGGACCCACACACCTCCAACTGTGCAGCGCAGGGAGGGCTGGGCAGGAAGGGCAACCCCGGGGATGCGGAGGGCAGTGCAAGGGCTCCAGGTGATGGGGGCCCGCCGTCTGGGGGACCCAGGGGCGCCTGTGCCATCTGGAGGAGCGAGGAGCGCGCGGTTGTTCACGCCCACCTCTGTCTGCAGGCGAGCGTATGGCAGCCCCCGCGCCCCCACCGCCGGACCCCCAGTTCGTTCTGCGCGGCGCCCACTCAGCCGTGCACGCGCTGCACTTCTGCGATGGAGCCGAGGGACGCCCGCTGCTCCTCTCAGGGTGAGTGCTCTGCCCAGGCGGCCAGGAGGAGTTGGGGGAAGGCCCAGGCTGCCCCCACCCTGGGCACGTGCCTTAGGCCACCCCGCAAGCATGCAGGGTGTCTCTCTCAGCACCCGCTCCCCAGGAGAGAGCTGCTCTGGGCTCCTGCCCTGCCTGGAAGTGGAGTGCATCTCCCGGGCGCATGTGGCCAGCTGTCCCCCGCAAGTTGCTGGCTGGAGTGCCTGCTCACTGGCCGAGTGGTGTCCCCCCGGCCCCCACCCCACACCTAGGCCTGACTTCAGCCCAGCCCCCGACCCCCAGGCCTGACCCGAGCCCGCCCCCCCCGGCCCCGGGGCCGGCCCTGACTGCCCCCCGGCCCGGCCCTGCCGTGCTATCTGAACAGGTCGCTGCGTGGGCTGGTGCACATCTGGAGCCTACAGACGCGGAGGCCGCTCACCACCCTGGACGGCCACGGGGGCCAGTGTGTGACCTGGCTGCACACGCTTCCCCGGGGGCCCCAGCTGCTCAGGTGGGTCACGGTGGCGCTGACCCGGGGGTGGAGGTCTCCCGTGGACGGCCCAGGGCCCCAGCCACAGGGCAGCCCCGGCACCAGGGGGCTGTCCTAGGGCGGCCTCTGTGGGGAACCCACCGGGGAGCTCCTGTGGGCTGGGGTTGCGGGTCTACTCTGAGCACAGCGGCCGCAGGCTCCCCCGTCAGGGCCCACAGGCCGCGGGCAGCTCCTAAGTGCTCGCGCCCCAGCCAGGGGCCCTGTGGGTGGCAAGGAAAGACCACATGCCACAGCGAAGACCAGACACGGCCACAGCAGCTAATGAAGCAAATGCTGAAGGTGAAGGGAGAGCTGCTCCCCGCCCGGATGGTTGAGGCCGCGCCCCGCGGCCCCTGGCCCGAGTGGGGCCCACTGTAGCCCACCGCCCCCTGCAGGCTGGGCCGTAGTGTCAGGATACCCACTAACGCAGCTGCCTTCCTGCGAGGGGGCGGTTGGTCCCCCGGGGCGGCACCAAGCCTGCGCTGAAACTCAGCAGGCTGCTGGGCGGGGGGTGTGCCGGAAGGCCCTGCAGGTGCTGGGGGGGCGGGAGACGGCAGAGTGAGGGGTGCGGTCTCTGGGCAGGAGACCACGTGTGTGGAGGCCGCATGGGCCTGGCCTGTGCGTCCCAGGAGGGGCTGGGGGCTGGCATCAGGGCAGGGGCCCGCAGAGGCAATGGGACGCGCCCCAGCTGGGCGGTTGGCCAGGAGGCAGCCGGAGGGCGCTGGGGGGTACAGGGTATGCTGGGGGCCTCTGCCTTCCCCTGGAGAGAGGCACCGTCCAGGACGGGGGCCCCGCTGTCAGACTGATTGCTGCCTGGGGCTCTCTGCCCTTCTCCAGGGGTCACACCCCCAGATAGCTGACATGTCAGAGGGCTTTCCCAAGCACTCTCTGCCCCAGGACTCCTGGACAGGTCGGCTCTGCGGCTCTGGGCTTGGAGCCTGGGCACCATGGCGCCTGGTCCCCAGGAGTCAAGGCCTTGAGGCCCCAGGGGGCTTCAAAGCACTTTTGTGCTGGACGCAAGCATTTTGCGAGCCTGGGGCGGCTGAGGCTGGGCAAGTTGGGGCCGTGTCCTGGGCGTGTGCTCGTCCAGCCCTCACAGGGCCTCGCCCCATCCCCTGCACTGCCCAGACGCACCCCTTGCACATGGGCCTTGCGCTCTCCGTGATGGCTGGAGTAGGGGCTGTGTCCGAAGACCCCGCTGAGCTGCCCAGCCTTCCTCCTGGGTGTTGAGTGGAGGTGTAGGCCTTTATGGGCCCCCTGCTCCCCCAAGCAACCTGGGCTGTCCTGGGGGAGCCCCCCCGGGAGGCGGGCCCCTTGGAGAGCCGGCCTGTGGACACGTGGGGGGGCGCTGGTGTGCGTGCGTGACAGCTGGCCAGGGTGCCCCGCCGGGCCAGACACAGAGCGCTCAGGTGCTTGAGGAGCCAGGTGTGTGCGGCAGCGTGGAGGCCGGGGCCCAGCTGTGTTTGCAAGTCCGGCCTCTGAAGTGGCACTCGAGGGGAAGGTGCCCTTTCACGTCAGGGGCCGGAGGACAAAGCTGGGGCCCGGGCCAGCCTCACCAGGCCCCGCAGCCCCCCGGCCCGGCCCGCATGCCCGAGGCCACACCTGTGCCCGTGGGCAGGCCCCTCCTCCTGCTCTGGGCTGAGTGACAAGCTTACAGAAAGAGGCCTGGGAGTTGAGTGTGGCTGTGTGGTCGTGGGGGAGCCCTGGGCAGCCGTGCTCCCCCGCCCCTGCTTGCCTGGCCCTTCCTCTCCATCTTTGGAAGGATGCCCCCACCTTCTTGCTTTACCATCTGAACAGGCATTTCCAAAGTGCGGAGACTCGTTTTATGATTCGGGGGGGTTTTTAACCTAAATGAGCGACCGAGCAGCTTCCGCCCACCCTGCCAGCGGGACGGGCCAGGGTGTGCGGCTGCCGTGTCGTGAGTGCCTGTCCTGCTCTGAACGTGTGGTCCAGGTGCCCGCCTTTGCCAGTGCGTGGCAGAGGGTTTCACCTGGGGCTGGTGTGGATGAGGCTTGAGAAGCCTCCCGGGGGCCCCGGTGCCCGAGAAGAGGCTCCCGCTGGCCGGTCTGGGGTCGGGGTGGTCGGGACACAAACGTCAGTGAGGACCGTGGGCGACGGCCCGTTAGTCACACGGGAACAGGCGGAGGCGAGGGCCCCCGCTGCCTTCGGGGGGGCAGCTTTCAGTGGGCACACCTGGCGAGCACATCTGTGCAGGCGTGAGGGGTGGGCGTCGGCTTTGTGCACAGGGTCGTCCCCATGTTGTTGGCCCCAAGTGTGGAATGCCACCCTGGAGATGACACCCAGGGGCCCCACACACACACAAGGGACAGGGCGAGGCAGAGCCTGCCCGGTCCAAGGGCCTGGTGAGCGCTGGCCAGCCAGTGTTCGCCCGGGATCCAAGCTAGCCGCTCCCAGCCCGGCGATGACGTGCGTGGCTGTGCCTGGTCCTTCGGCTCGGGGGCCAGCGTGGAGGCCCCGTGTCCCCACTGCCCTCGTGGGCCGCCCAGCCCCCACCTCTGCTTCTGTCCCGCCCCACGCATGACTCCTCCCCCGGGTACGGGCTCGAGGCCCGCACGGGGTCTCGTGCAGGCCCCGGGTCAGCCCACCCGCTGTCCCGGCCCCCTGTCCCCTCCCGCCTGTGCGCACGTGCCTTCCCCATGTTCCCGAACCTCGGCCGGCCCTTGGGTTCTGTGGGCTGAGCCTCCCGTTCCCTGGATCCCTGGGGCTCTCAGGTCGGACTGCTGAGGCGGGCCTTCTGGAGGAGACCCTCCGCGTCCATGCCTCGTCCCCTGGGGGCGTGTGCGCAGTGCACATGTCAGAGACGGTCCCCTGCTCCTGGGCTCCTCGGACGGGAGACCCGAGGGCCAGCAAGGGGCCGCTGCAGGGACGCAGGCTTGAGCTGCGGTGGGCCCAGCCTTTCAGGGCGTCAGTGCCAGGCGGTTGGCGGGCTCCCACGACCCGTCCTCAGTGTCTGCCCCCGTCTGCCACGGACCCCAGGCCAGCACGTCTGGGCTGCAGGCACGAGTGTGGCCCTTCTCAGCGCAGGAGCTGGGGCCCTCCCTGAGAGGGTCACAGCCCGCCGCCTCCTGTTCTGGCAGCCAGGGCCGCGACCTACAGCTGTGCGTGTGGGACCTGGCAGAGGGCAGGAATGCCGTGGTAGACGCCGTGCGCCTGGAGAACATGGGCTTCTGCAGGGCCTCCGTCCTGGGCGAGGGCCCGCAGCGCTGGATGGTGGCCGTGCCTGGGAGAGGTAATGATGAGGTGAGTGAGCCCCGAGCGGCTCTGGGGTCTCTGAGCGGCCGAGGTCTGGTCTTCTACATGGTGGCCATGGTGGTGGGCTTGGGCAGGGGGCCCAGGTGGGCTGAGGTCTCCGGGAGGCCCTCAGGGCATCAGGAGCAGGCAGACCCAGTGGTCCAGGTGGGCCTCAGAGCCGGGCCAGCAGGGGAGGTGGCCTTTCGGGGTCAGAGCTGGGCACCGGCGTGAGGCCTTGGGCAGGGCTGGGACGCTGCTGGGGGACGTGTACTGGGGTGGCGACTGCAGGACAGAGGGGGACATCAGAGAGCAGGCCCCAGGGTCACTGTTGGGGGGGCACAGGCTGAGCGGGGACTGGTCAGCTGGGCCCGGGGGGGGGGGCTGGGGGGGTCAAAGCCACATACCCGGGGACGGCGCCCCCTCCATCCCCCACTGTGTCCTTGCTCCCTGAGGGCCGTTTGGCAGGCAGGGCTAGGCCTGCACCCAGGAAGTTTGGCCAGCGCCCAAGAGGAGCCGTGAATCTCAGAGCAGACCCAGCTCATAAATAACGAGGCAGGAACAGGCGTCTGTTTGTTCACTGAGGCACTTAAATCTCCAATTAGGAGCTACATGTGCTTTTGTTGCCAATTTGCCAAAAACCTGTTAAAAGTTTTATTAATGTGAAGAGAGAGGGCTCCGCTCTCTACTGCGGCAGCAGCTAGATGGTACTGAGCCTCCTGCACTGGCGCCCTTCCCGAGCGGGCGGCGGGGTCTGGGCCCGGGGCTGGGCACCTCCCGGGAGCGGGCCGTTCGCCGTGTTCCCGCCTGGACTCAGGCCGCGGGCCCAGGGGCGCCGGATGTGCCCAGGACGTGCTCCCGCCCCACCAGGCCTGGCTGTCTGGGTGGCCACGCTTGCCCGAACCAGACATCCTTCTGGAAGCAGAACGTGCCCTCGGACGCCAGGAGGGAGCAGTGGTGTATGGGAGGCCCTCCCACCCCCTGACCACAGGGACCGCGGCCACGTGCTCTCAGGCCAGCACTGCCCCCGGCCAGGCCCCCAATGTGCAGGCCCACGACCCCCGGGCCCTGCCCTCGGCCGGGACGCGCCTGGACGCCTGAGGCCTGGGGGCTCTCCCCCGAGAGGACCCAGTGTCCTCCTGGTCTGCCCGGTCACTTCCGGGCCACACCCTGGGCCTCTGCGTCCTCCCCAACGTCCTTTGTCCTGCTGGCACCTCTCCTGAGCCTCACAGCTGCCGCGGGGGCGTCTCGCTTTTCAGACTCATGGCGGGGCAACCCTCTCGTGGCTCAGGTCTTCTTCCACGTCTTTGGGGCAGTGAGGACAAGGTGTGCAGGGCAGAAGCTGGCCCTGCAGGCACGACAGTGTGGAGAGCGTGTGTCAGGCGCATGTGCGTGTGTGGTGTTGGTGAGAGCGTTCACCCTCACACCGCACGTCTGCACCTCTGGTTCACCCGGAGTCCCTCCCAGGGGTCCTGTGTTGGGTCCTGTATTCCCAGCAGGCATGCATTCCTCTCGATGCTACAGACTGTCTGCACCGTGACCTAGCCATCCTCAGACCTGGGCTGTCCGTGTCCCCGCCGGCACACTGCCCGTGGCACGTCCCCCACAGAGTGGCCACCGGGCAGGGCACCCAGGAGGGTCTGTGCTGGCGTGGGCGACTCCGAGCACAAGCCAGCGCGGCGGGCGCTGGGGGCCAGGACAGCCCAGAGGCTCCAGGCCGTCCGCGTTTCAGGCCCAGTCCGGTGGGGGTGCCAGGAGGGCGGGGGTGCAGGCTCTGAGTCAGCACATCGGGCCAAGCTGCCCGCCCGGCCGGGAGGTCAACACGAGGGAGGCCCCAGGTGGCTGCTGGATGATAGCACCCTCGAGGGCCCTGCCGGTCACTGGGGAGTGACGCATGCGTCCCGCACGGCCGGGAGCCAGGGGGCTGTGCGGAGGCGCAGACAGGCCCGCAGCGCCTAGCTGAGCCTCGAGACTCCTGCTTGTGCGGCCCGGACTCGACCTGGCTGCAGCCCAGACCTGCCTGTTTTTTACTGTCAGGTCCAAGTTCTGGAGCTGCCGTCCAAGACGTCGGTGAGCTGCCTGAAGCCCGAGGCGGGGGCCAGACTGGGCATGCCCATGTGCCTGCAGCTCTGGCAGGTAAGGCCCCGCGCCCGGCCACGCCCTGGCCACGCCCCCAGGCATGAGTCATACCTATTAGGGACGGGGCTCCTGGTCCCCCTCTTCCACCGCCTTGCCGTCCCCAGTCTGCCCCGCTCCTGCTGCGAAGGCGCCTGCAGCCCCTGCAGGACTCATTCTCGCCCCCGTGGGTGGTGGGGGTCAGCGGCTGCCTCCCCGGGGAGCCACTTGCTGCCCTCTGGTCTGTGGGCGGTGTTGGCCAACTGTGCAAGCCTTGTGGCCTCTGCTCGCGGGATGAGCTGCCTAGCTCTCCAGCCTGTGGGGGGCTCAGTGCTGCTGTCCGGCGGCCATGTCTGCTTCTCTCGGCCGATCTTGCTGACCGCATGTGGTCGGGAGGTGTCTCCGAGGTTGCAGCAGGGGTGGGGGCGGCCTCAGTCGCTGTGGCATCTCTGCTCCGGGGGTAGCGAGTGGATGACCCAGGGCATGCACTGCAGACTGGGCGGTGTCCTTGCTGCCACAGACGCCGTGGCGAGCGGGTCACTGACCGGGGCCGCTCTCCTATGCCACTGGGACTGGGGGAGCCATCCCGCCCTGCGGTTAGATGTGGCCCCACGGGGTGAAGGGGCCTGTGCGCCCTGCTCCTGGCCCTCCAGGGCCCTGCCCTTCCTCATACTCGCTGCCCCTGCAGCTTCTGCACTGAGAGCAGCCCACGGGGGCGTAGGGAGGTGTGGGCGCCGAGACGCCCCTGGACAGCGAGGCTGTGGGTGCCAGGCTGGCGGGCCAGGGGGGCGGGGGTGCTCACAGGCCCCAGAGGGGACGCATCGCATCCGCTCACGCTCTCTGGAGACGCTGTCAGTGTCGTTGCCTAATCGTGTAAGAATTCCATCAGAACCACGTGTAGAAACAGGATGTACAAACTTGTCAAGGTAACCAGCACGGCTGACAGAAGGACACGCTGAGCTGCGATGGCTGATGCGGATCCAGCCCAGAGCCCCTGGCTCAGAGTCAGCTCTGGGTGTCTCTCCAGGCCTGGGTCTCGGACTGCCTACCGCTGAGGACCCGAGTGTGGCAGGGGGCCTGACCAGCCAGTCAGAGGCCTTCTTGTTCAGCTCCTGAGAATGGACGACGTGTGTTGTGAGGAGGATGGTCACGTGGGAGGTCAGGGGTCATGCACACCCAACCTGGAAGCTGGCCCTCCAATGCTCGCCCTCTGGCCAAGGGGCTCCCCGGGAACCTGGAGGTGCTGGGGCCCCTGTGGCCAGCACACCCGGGGGCGGGTGGGGGTGCTGAGTGAGTGGGGTGGGCCTGCGCACGGGGTCTCTGTGTATGGCGGGGGGCCTGGGGGCCTCAGTGCAGGCGGGTGGGCCCCATACCAGGAGCTCTGACTGCTGCCCCCGCTGCTGCACGGGGCCCGGATGGGTCAGCGGCATGCAGCCCTCACTTAGCCATGGTGCTCGGAGCCCCCGGCCCAGGAGCGGGGCAGCCCCCGTGCACGGGGATCCTGCGGGCAGGGGCGGTGGGAGGCCAGGGCGGAGCCCCCAGGGGGCGGACCCAGGCCCAGCAGTCCGCACGGGGGGAGCTCATGTGGTCATCTGAAAACCGGGCGCACCGGGGCCTTCCCATCCCTCCAGACCCCGGGTGGACCCGTGCGGGGCTCCCCGCCCCCTTGGGTCACGCGTGCGGTGCAGCCCCAGGCCCGCAGGAGGGCCGTGCCCAGCGAAGCCTAGGCCGCGTCCAATGCCAGCCTCCTTTCTCAGGGCTGCGGCAACCCTGGGCCAGGCCCCCGCTGGCCCTCCAGGACCCAGGGCGGCCACTGAGCCCCTGGTCGGGGAAGCCCCGCGGCCTGGGTGAGGGGCAGGCGTGCTCGGTCAGCTCTGAGCCCCGGGGGCTTGGCCAGCGGTCCCGGGGCGGCCACCAGGCTCAGGGCAGCCGCTCCTGGTTGGTGCCAGGCCGGCCTGGGGTCCACACGCCCCCCACTCCTCGTGGCTGCTGCGCAGCCTCTGACCCGCGCCCTCATCTATCACACGGCGGGCGGGGCGCTGACTCCATGGGCTTGGCGACCGGAGGCGGGGGGCGGGGGCTCACGGTGACGTTGACAGAGTGCAGAAGGCTCATTTTTCACGGAGACGGAGCTCAGGGTTTTCTTTGGCCGGCTTGCCAGACAGGTGGCCGGCCCCACCCAGGGGTAGCTGCGCATGTCAGTGGCGGGAAGGAGCTGGAGGGCCGGCCCGTGCCCCGCGTCCCCCGATGCTGGCCCAGACTTCATGTTGGGCCCCCTGGCCCAGCGGGGCGGGCCGCCGTCCCCAGCCCCTTCTCCCCACAGAGCCGACGCCCCACTGTCCCCACAGGCCAAGTCCAGCTCCCGCCCGTTGCTTCTGGCCGGCTACGAGGATGGCTCGCTGGCCCTGTGGGACGTCTCCACGCGGAAGGTGTGCAGCCGCGTCGCCTGCCACTCGGAGCCCATCATGGGCCTGGCCTTGGACCCGTGGAGGGCCAGGGGCGTGTCGGGCTCCGCAGAGAAGGCGCTGGCCGTCTGGAGCCTGGAGGGGCAGCAGGCACTGCAGGTCAGTGGGCCGGGCCATGGGTTCATCCATCCTGCTCCGCGCCAGCCGTCTGATGGGCTGAAACAATATTTAGGCATGAAGAGGACTTGGTGCAGGTCCCCGGCTAATTAATCATCCAGGCCGGCGCGGGCAGGCGGCGGGCAAGGGGCCGGCACTCCTGAGCAGTTCACAGGGCTTGGGTTTCTCTCGGGCCTCGGCTGACAGCGGTCACGTCTCGTCCATCTAGAGGAAAGGCATGTAGGATGCGGGCTGTGCAAGCCAGTTTGAAAACCCAGAGGAATTTGGTCAGTAAGGAACTGATTAATCAAAAAAAAAAAAGAAAAAAAAGAACCAAACCGTACGTGGAGAAATCCCCTAGTGAGGCCCCTGTAGCGTCTGCATGCTGCCTGGTGGGGGGGGGGGGGGCCTCGGGGCAAAGTGACCCAGGCCTTGCCCGCCCTCCATGGCCACAGAGCCCCTGGGGCCACGTCTGAGTGCCCAGTCCTGTGGGGAGCCTGGGTGCACGCTGGCTTCTGGGGGGGGGGGTGGGAGCCCCCGTCCGCCAGGAGGCCTCGGGAGGCTGAGATCCTGTCCACAGTCAGCTCTGAGGGCCCGGGTCTGGGGAGCAGGTCCTGCACCCGCCGGGGACCCCCACAGCGAGGGAGCACGGGGCCGGGCTGCCAGGGTGAGCCACAGGCAGGAGCGGGGGGCCGAGGCCAGACTCCAGTGGCTGGAGGAGTGCCGGCCTCCGGAAATGCGCCCCTCGGGAGGCCTGCGCTGGAAGCAGAGCGAGTGGCCGTGGCTGCAGGTGGCGTCTGAGCCGGACGCCGTGTCCCCGCGGAAGGGGCGGCACCCCAGCTCCCCTGGCACCGGCCCACTCCCCACAGACCAGCCTGTACCTCACTCGCCAGCCAGCACGGTGGCTGCCGGGCCTGTGTCTCAGCGAGTCCTCCGCCCCCATGGGGTGGGGCAGACCAGGTCCCCACCGGGCTCTCTGCTGTGGGGTGGGGCTTCTCCCATCACCAGGACCTTGGAGTCCTGGATGCGGCTGGTGGGAGTGGACATCCCCGAGGTGGGCGAGGCTGCACCATGCTCATCTCACATCGAGGGCGGAGGGCCTGTCAGGCGGACATCAGGGCCCCTCCTCTGCCCCTGCCAGCTGCGGCTGAGGCAGCCCCCCCACCCATGGGGTGCTACGCCCCTTCCTGGTGTCGCTTGGACTTTAGCCCAACTGGCCGAGGCCTGGGGACCAGGCGGCTCCCCAGAGAGCCCCACCCACCGCAGCAACCCTAGGCCCCCCCTCTGGCTGCTCCTGCTGTCTTGGCCCAGGTCGGCCTGATGTGTCTTGCATTGTGGGGGAAACAGCAACAGAAACTTAAGACTCAGAGCGTATGGGGCATGTCCAGCACAGAACTGGAGGTGCCGCTCACCGATGTACTGGGAACTCCGGGCAGAAGGAGGCAGAGAGGCGGGAGGAGGCTGGCTGGGCCCCACTCCGCACCATCCCAGGGGTGCGCCACCGCCCGGCCACCTGCTGCCACCTCTCCAGAGCTGCTGGTCCTGGAGGCTTCCAGGGGAGGGGCTGGGCCTCAGGGGCCCGACGCGCTGGTGTCCACGGGCAAGTCTCAGGCCCTCGGTGCTGCCCTGGAGCCGCGTGGGGAGAGGTGTGCCTCGCCTTCCGGCCACGGCTCTAACAAGCCCAAATCAATCTCTCCGTGGGCAGGCGGGCGGGCTAGCGCTGCAGACGCAGCTGGGGCTCTGCGCGGAGCAGAGCGAGGTAATGGGAACCAGATGGGCCCAGTGCATTCCTGGCACCTGAGGTCACGCGCCGAGCGAGCCCTGGTGGCCGGGTCCTTCCCTGGGGTCCTGGTCCGGGCGGGCTCAGCAGGGCCCACGGTGCCCAGGCCCTGGGTCACCCTCACCAGGACGCTGGGCATCCACCCACCTGGGGGTGCCCGCTCTGCCCCCTCTGGTGGGCTCTGGGCCACGGCCGCCCTCAGACAAGTGGTGTGCAGACCGCCCTGCCTCCCGCCTCAGGCGGGTCCATAGTCTTAAAGAGGCTGATTTACGCCAGCCAGGCGGCTCTCCCTCCAAGCCCGGGCTGGTCGGCCAGGCCTCCCCTCGCCCCCATTGCTGGCCGGGGCCTGCCGCCCTCCCCAATCCTGCCGGGGGTGCCCCGCCAAAGCGAGCAGTGGGATGCACGGGCCGGTGGGCGGGAGACACTGCTCACGCGTCCAGGGACCAGGGACAGGGCTCTGACCCCGTGACCAACCCCGGTGCTGGCGGGAAGGATGGCCCGTCTTCTCCAGCCCAGGCGGTCCCAGCTTCCAGGACGAGGAGGAAGATCCTTCTTGCCCTCTGGGTCCCTCCCAGGCAGCGATGCTGGCCTGCATGCACCCCACCCCGCAGGGACCCCCTCTCGGTCCCCACTGTTAACAGCCCCCCAAAGCAGGCCACGTGGGTTCCGGCGCGTCCACCGCTCTGATCCCAGGGCTTGAGCTCCCGGGAGAGGCAGGGGCAGGTCCTCCCCACTGACAGTCAGGGCGCAAGCCTGCTCTGCGCGCTTTGCCTGCCCCCACAGGGCCTTGCCTGTGGAGCAGAGGGGCAGCTGCTCTGGTGCTGGAGCACTCAGCCCTGAGCCTGGATTCCTGGGCAAGATGGGCAGAGGGCATGGGACCCGTGGGGTGCTTGTCACCGTGGGCGGGGAAGAGGAGGGACGTCCCGGATGGCGGGGGATCCTGGAGGCGGGGCTCCTGGGGGGTCCCCGGGGGTGGGGCATCCAGGGGGGCGGGGTGTCCTGGGATGGGGGGCATCCAGGGGGCGGAGTGTCCTGGGGGTGGGGCGTCCTGGGGCCGATGAGGGAAGAGCATCGGAAGAAAACCTACGGAGCCGCCTGACGTCTCCCTGCCCCTCTGATCACAGGTGCGCGGGACCCACGAGCTCACCAACCCCGGGATCGCCGACGTCAAGATCCGGCCAGACAGCAAGATCCTGGCCACCGCGGGCTGGGACCACCGTGTCCGCGTGTTTCAGTGGCGGACGATGCGGCCACTGGCCGTGCTGGCCTTCCACAGCGCCACCGTCCACTGCGTGGCCTTCGACACTGCGGGCCTGCTGGCCGCGGGCTCCGGGGACCAGCGCATCAGCGTCTGGTCGATCTACCCGCCCACGTGACTCAGCACGGAGGGGATGCAGGCACAGAGGCGTGGTCCTGGGCCCCCCGGGTCACTCAGGCCCCCTCCTTCCCGGGGCCAACTCCCCATCATGATGCAGAGCGTGTGGGCCCTGGTGGCTGCTGTTTGCGGCATAACCAGGCTGGATGCTGGGCGCCTGCCAGGCAAGAGGCCGTTCTGCGTGCCTGACAATAAACGTTTGCAGACCTGCAGCTTGGAGGCGTGAATTCTCCCAGGTGACCCCGCTTCCCTGGGGCGGCAGAGCCAGGGCCATCCTCAGAGCATCCCCCGGCAGGTGGCCGGCCACACAGCGGGGTGGGGGTGGGGGTTGTGGTCCCGGGCTCCAAGCCCCCGCAGACAGCCGGAGCTGAGAGCTGAGTGTGCCCCAGCGAGAGGATGCCAGTGGGGGGTGGGGAGGGGGCCAGGCCTGCAGCGGGGTTCCAGGAGGAGGGCTCAGCCCAGGAGTGAGGCTGATGGGCAGTTGGCTGCCGTAGGGTAGCCTTTGGGTGTGGGGCGCGGTGGCTGAGCTGGGAAGACGGGGACCCGGGGCAGCTTCTGACCCTCCTCGCCAGGCTGTGGGCTGGGAGGAAGAAGACCCTGGCGCTGGGGGTGGGGGCTGTGGGAGACCCCAGCGGAGTCCAGGCCACAGGCCCCTTGGTCCCACTGGCTTCTTTGTGAAGGACCCCCCGGGCACCTGGTCAGGGAGGAGTGCCCACTTTGTCTGTGGCCTCGGAGGCCTCCTTGAGGGGCGCCCGGGACCCCCACACTGCACTGCGCTTCACCCGGTGGGTCCCGGCGGTGGGCCTGTGGGGGCCGCACTCCAGGGCTGCCTGGCCCTCACTGCGCTTCACCTGGTGGGTCCGGGCGGTGGGCCTGTGGGGGCTGCGCTCCAGGGCGGCCTGGCCCTCACCAGCATCTGGGGCCCACGTGTGCATCCAGGTGGCGGGACGCCGTGCTGCGAGGGCAGGGGCCTGCCGGAGGGTCTGGCCTCCAGGTCCCGCGCAGGGCCAGGGGATGGCGAGCTTCGGCTGGTGGGGTGAGGCAGGGACACAGGTGTGGTTGACATGCCAGCACTGCGTGGGGCAGCAGCAGGAGGGCCCGAGGAGGTTGGGGGGCTTCATGTGAGACCGGTCCCCCGCCCCAGAGGAGGCAGCTCCTTGCAGCCCTGAGGGGCACCTGCGTCCTTGGAGAGCTCTGTGATTAGATACTGACGAGAGTAGTCACTGAACTTGCAGCCAGCATTGACACATTGGGGAATTCTGCTCTATCACAGGCATAAGCTGATTTATGAGCGGAGGTGGGGTGTGACGGCATGGGGAGTTATCACTGCACAACATCTAGATGATCAGTCTGGAGGGTGAACAACTGACATTGTTTTTATTTGGAAATTTCAAGCATAGATCAAAGTGAAGGGGAAAAGCACAGAGCCAGCACCCGGCTTCAGCGTGAGGCCTTGGCCTCCAGTTGTCAGGCCAGCTCTGGAGTTCATCCGGGGGGCCTGG
The DNA here is from genome assembly GCF_910594005.1 of Cervus elaphus. NCBI lineage: Eukaryota > Metazoa > Chordata > Mammalia > Artiodactyla > Cervidae > Cervus > Cervus elaphus. The sequence continues at coordinate 394,366 of NC_057819.1, forward strand.
GCGAGCTGAGGCCAAGGGCCTTCCCTGGGCCACGACCCTGGGCCTCGATGTGCCTCTCAGCTCAGCTCCTTGGGGAAGGATGGCAGGAGATGGTTCTGGGAGTGACTGAGCCCCCGAGCTGCACGGCCGGGCTCAGGGATGGGAGGGGGGCTGGGGGAACATGGGGCGGGGGGCGAGGGGCCCGGCCCAGGGCGGGGCTGGGGGACGCCACGGGGCTCCATGCGCCGTCCCCCAGCCCCGCTGCCCCGTTCCTCCCGGCGTCCAGCGCTGCCCCTTCCAGCCTGGGTGTGGACATGGTGCCCAGCCGTCCACGCCACCGTCCCCCCTCGTTTGGGCCGGGTCCCGTGGACAGAGGGACCCCGTGGGGCGTCCCTGTCCATCCGTTTGGCCCTCGTGGTGGACGTGCCCCCTGAGGCCCCCTCCCGCCCAGCTGGCTGTGTGCAGCCCTGAGCGCTGGGCCTGGGCCCCCCGAGCCCATCCTGGGCCTGCTTTCCCCACAGCATGGCTGACCCCGTCCTGGTGGACGTCGCTGTCTTCCCCGGCGCACGCAGTACTCGAGCACAGAAGCTCTCTGAGGACGCCGTGACGCTGGATGTGCCTGGAGGTGTCGCTCTGCCCGGCCCCCTCCCTGGGCCTGGCCCCGAGGGTCGAGGGTGGGAGCCCCACACACAGAGGGGAAGACGCTGGGTGGGCCAGGAGGGTGCGGAGTCAGCAGGACCCCCCGCTCCCAGGGTCAGGGTCAGGGGTCGGCACAGGCTCTGACTGTGGCACTTCAGCAACCTTCCTGGTGGTTTCGGGGACCTTTCTCAGGGTCCCCCCCGGGCCTGCCCCATAGGCCCCTTCTGCTCCAGAGCCACCGGGACAGGCCAGGCTCTGCTTTCAGAGGGGCCCTCTCCTGGGGGTCCTGAGCCCACACCCCACTGGAGCCCGCAGCTGGACGGCCTGCCTCATGGCAAGTCTGGGCCCCTGGGCACAGGGGGCTGGCGGGGGCTGGGTGGACCCGGCCTGGTGGGCACACAGCCAAGAGAGGGGCTCCCGTGGGAGGGACACGCGTCCATCCAGCTGCGTACCAGGCAGGCCACAGGGCTCAGAACGCCGGGCCGCGCTGTGAGCTGACCCCGACCCTGTGCCCCCAAGATTCCTGTGCCTGCAGGGGGCTGGCCTCCACCTGCCTAGGGTGACAACCGGCAGGCGTCTCCAGACACGAAACGACCCTGGGAAAAACTGTCGGTTTACAGACTCGTGAGGACTGACTTGGGCTTCCCAGGGGGCGCGGTGGTAAAGAACCTGCCGGCCGAAGCAGGAGACTCGGGTTTGATCCCTGGGTCGGGAAGCTCCCCTGGAGGAGGGCTTGGCAACCCACGGCTGTATTCTTGCCTGGAGAGTCCCATGGACGGAGGAGCCTGGCAGGCTGCAGTCCACGGGGTCGCAGAAGAATCAGACACGACTGAGTGTGCACACATGGATGAGGACTTACTTGATCGAGATGAATAGCATGGTTTTAATAGACTGTGAATAACCCAGGGGTTATAAATTGTTAAACATACATAAATACACTTAAAAGTTTCTGGCATCTTGGCTGTTTTTTGGTGCACGGCTCGGCGGCATCAGGGACCCACACGGGGACCTGCAGTGGTCAGCACACACATCTCCAGAGCTTTCCGTCTTCCCAAACTGACGCTCTGCCCCGTCCCCGTCCCCCGCCCCAGTCCCCACCATCTACTTCCTGTCTGTGACTCTGACGACCCCAGGGCCTCGTGCAGGTGGAGCCACGCAGGGCCTGTCCTGCATCTGGCGCTTCACCAGGCATCCGGTCCTCGGGGCTCATCTGTGTCGTGGCGCCAGCACGTCCTTCCTTTCCATCCCCCGTGTGGACAGACCGGGCCTCTGTCCGTCCACTGACGAGCTGTCTGTGGGGGCGGTGAGGCTCCCGCCACTCGAGGGCTGGACCACCCTGAGCCTGGGTGGATGCGCGTGGGCTCAGGGCCCGCTCCCAACTCTCCTGGGTCCACACCGGGCATGGGATTCCGTCCACCGGCTGTGCCTGCTGCCTGGCTCTGCGCCCGCCGGCACTAGCTGTCTTCCGGGGCTTTCTGCCGTTGACAGCCGCCCTCGTGGGTGCGAGCTGCTCCTTGCCGTGGTCTAATCCGGGGTCTACGTTCACCCTCAGTTATCTTCCAGGGGTGCACACGAGAGGATCTCTGTCTTCTGGGAACTCGCTCCCTGGGGGGCATACTTGCATGGCAGCTGCTGACCACTGGAGGGACCCAGGAGCAGAGAGCAAGCCCGGGCCAGCTTCCCGGGGCAAGTCCGCCCTGTGGGCACGGGGTCAGGTGTCCAGCCCACCCCGGACCGGGGCCCTTCCCAGCATCCACAGTACTGGGCGGCCGGGACGCCAGGGCCCCCGCCAGCAGCCCACCTCCAGAGCAGAGGACCAGCCACCGAGGCCTTGGATCCGGGAGAGCACCCCGCCCTGCCGCGTCGTGGGCACGGCTCCCAGCTCTCCCCAAGTGGGTGCTGATGGTGTCCTAGGCCCCCTCACTAACGGCACCCCCCAGCCGGCCCCCCGAAGGCACAGAGGGCCTGCTCATCCGGGCCACAGAGGGGAAACGTGCCGGGACCGCCAGCCCCCAGGTGCTGCTCGGGGAGGGGGCAGCTCTCCAGGAGCGCCTCTGGTCACACAGCCCAGGGGGCAGCAGCCCATGTGGGGCCCATGGCCTCCCCTCAGCCACCCCACAGAGACGGGGCTTCATCCTGAATGGCCGGAGGCTTCTCGCTGGCACAGGGGGCCATGGGGTGGTGGGGGGGTGGGGACCACAGTGGGTGGGGGTGGGGGGCTACGGGGGGTGGGTGGTGGATGGTGGGTAGGTGAGTACCATAGGGGTGCATGGGAGGTGCGTGGGGGTGGGCGGGGCCCCGAGGTGGATGGTGGGGCCCGCTCAGCAGGCAGCCTGGAGGCCTGTGGCCCCTGCGGCCATGTCCCCCGCTTGCTGAGAGGCCCTCGAGCAGGAGCGCAGCTGGCAGCCCAGGGCCCCGCAGGCTCTCCGGAGGAACGGCCGCCTGAGAGCCCCCAGATCCGGCCAGCTGCCTCTCAAGGAAGCTGCCTGATTTCCTTCTCATGTTAAGAAGATCCACTTGCTGTTATCAGGAGGGAGGCCGCTTGCACACACGCAGCAGCTCCCATTTGTGCTGCAGCCTCACGGCTGGACCCCGAGCCCCCAGCGCCGCTTCAGAGCTGGGAGGTGGCCTCCAGGTGCCTGGGGAACCTCACCCAGGCCAGTCAAGAGCACACGGCCTGCAGGGCTCCTGCAGTCAGGAGCCGGCGGCCAGGCGGCCTGTGGGCACAGGGCGTCCCAGGGCGCTGAGGAACATGGGAGGGCCCAGTGGACCAGACATCCCCGCCGTGGACCGCCTGCCTGCCTGCGGTACACAGCCTGCTCGGGGAAGGCCCGTGTGCATCCCTGGACCACAGGGAGACAAACCGCTGGCCCTGCCCTGCACAAGGCCCCCATCGGCCTGGCCGCCACCACCACCCTTACTGGGTGATGAGCTCATGGACATACTGGGGAAGAACCTCAGAAATGCATCTGGGATAAAGCCTGCATTCAGAGGCAGGAGGAAAGGGAGAGGGGCTGAGGCCAGGATGACAAGGAGGAACTGGGAGGGTTAGCGTCCTGGAGGGGCCAGTGCTGGGGGGTGTCTTCCAGGAGAGAGGGCACCCCCAGAGCTGCAGGGGCCCGGCCCACCACACACAAGCACGTGGCTGAGAAAACGAGGCTCCAGGTGCCGCTGCTGAGGTGGGCTGAGGCCCTGGACATGGGCGACGGTGCCTCAGGACTGCTGGTGCCCAGGGCCGCACCACAGGAGCGCCGGTCTGTCCACGGGCCCAGCTGGTGGGGCTGGGAGGAGGGGTTGGGCGTGTGCTCCCCGCGATCAAGAGCTGATGGAGAAGGGATGTCAACATTACCCTTTATAATTAAGAAGACCGTTTAATCGCTGCTATTAAGACCTAAGCTCCCCCAAAGTGGGCTGCTTTCATCAGAACCCCTTTGGTTCTGCCGATTCCCACACGCAGACCTGGCAGCAGTTGAGTGGAGGCTCCGAGAGTCCCCATCTGGTTTAAGAACGACAACAAGCAGGAAAGGGAATTGCATCAAAGGCACAATCGGTGTTTTTCTAAATACAGAGCATGTGTGAGGTAGACCAGCACACACCGCATCTGCCCTCCAAGAGCGGGGCCACGTCACACCCCCCCACACCCCCACGCCCGGCCTGCTCCCAGCTGGGAGGTCGCTTTCGGGGCCAGGTTTGGTTGGAGGTTCTGAACCGGGACTCGCAGAACCTCACGGGAGGTTGAGGTGGAGCCCCACCCCGGTCATACATCAGGGAAACCGAGGCCCCAGCTGCAGGCCCAGGTGCCCCCGCACCCAGCCCAGCTGGGCCACACTCCTGCCTCCCTGGGATCACCACTTTGGTCTGCGAAGCAGCTCTGGGCCCACTCCCCCTGCGGCCTGCATGCTGTTTTCATCTGCAGCAGACCTGCCTCACACTCCCCCACAACGTGGCCCACGCACTCTGAGGGCCTCTTCGGCCCCAGGGATAGGCCTGCGGACCCCAACAGATCTCCATCGTCCAGAGGCTACACCACCGAGGCCTCCCTGGGAGGCCGCGTGACCATCCCCCGACCCAGACCACGGCTGCCAGAGGGATGTCCCCTGAGGGCCCTCACTACAGCCAGGACCTCACTATGGAGGGGGTCCACCTCACGTCCTCACGCGGCGGGGTCAGGTCTGTGGGGTCTCGAGGCTCCTACAGTGGGCCTCTGGGGACCCGGCTGAACAGGCACCGGGCGAGTCACCAGAACCACAACCGCTGGGTCAGGGCAGGCGGCTCCTGAACGCCCCAGGAGGCGGCAGGACCAGGGAGCCCTCCACCCCAGGACGTGGGACGTGGTCCCCCACACCCCGGGCTGCTTGGGATCCGGGGGCTCCTCCCTCCACTCCTGCCTTTACCTCCTTCACGCGGTGGGTGTCAAGGTTCTTCGAAGAGCTTCGTGACCGAAGGGTCTGGAGCCCCTGGACCAGGTCTCTGAGGTCCCTCCTGGCCCTGGAGACAGACATGGGGCCGGAACAGGGTCTCTGGGCCAGCGGGGATACAGGGAGGATGCTCAGGGTGTTCGACAGCTGGGAGGGAGCCCCCGAGGAGGATCCCAGCCCCCCCAGAGAAGGGTCGGAGTGGGAAGCAGGGGCCGGGGGGGCGGGGAACGGCCTGTCCCAGGGAGGTGCCTGCACCTGGGGACAAGTGACCGAGAGGCCCAAGTGCCCTTCAGAGGCCCGGTGACCTGAGCCAGGCCTCCCCCCGACCCCAGGATGAGAGGCAGGGTGACTGTGGCATGGGGGGCACAGCACAGCCCAGCACCCACCCAAGAACAAGCGAGGGCCCCTCACATGACTCTGGACATGGGTCTGCAGTGGCCGGCGGGAGCCCCAGCTCGCAGCCGGCCTGTGACAAGGTCTCAGCCAGGTCAACTCAGCCGTGGAGGCAGCGGGAGAAAACACATCTCTGGGGGTGGGGGCTGTGCCCCAGGTCAGGCAAGCATCTGCAGAGCCCAGCCACAGGTGCCTGGCTCTTGAATGCAGCTGGTGGGAGTTCAGCGTCCACCTTTATTCCGTCCTTCTCATTGGCACTGGCCCGCCCCGCAGTGGGCACAGCAACCCTCGCTCTAGTCTGGGGAGGGGGCGGTCTTGGGAGGCGCCACTCAACTGCCAACGCCGGTCACCAGGGAACACGTGCCCTCACTTCAGCGCTGAACAAACCCAAAATGGAGATTTCTGCACCCGTGGCTCTCCCTGGTCTGGACGGAGCGTGGGAGGCTGGAGTGCCACGTGGAGACCGACTGGGCAGAGCAAACCACGGCGTGTCTCTCCGCCCAGGACGAGGAGGGCTGGCTGCATTTGCGGCCCCAAGCGAGGAAGCCAGGGCCACAACCGGCTCACTCAGAGGCAGACCTGGGGTTGGGGGCAGACTGCCCACTAGGGCAGAGCCGCTGGAGCGGCATCCAGGGCTGCATTCCCGAAGCTCTGTCCACTGAGCCTGCTGGCCACTCAGGCAGATGCTGCAGGGGTCTTCACGCCCGGCGCCAGGTACCCCACGAGGATCTGGGGGCCCTGGTTCCCCTGCTCGCTCCTCAGCAGCCGTGGTCACCACGTCCCGTCCTAGACCGGACTCACAAGAATGGCTCCTGCCATCTGATCGCTGAGCTCCACTTACCACCTCCAGGGCAGACACCTCCGGAAAGAAAGGGCCGACCCAGGGCAGACATCAGGAACGCCCGGCCGTGCCCTGGGACTGGTGGCCCAGGCCGCCGCTGCCAGGTGGCCTCCAGGCCCACAGACGCAGCGGGTCAGGCCCGGAAGGGGGACGGGGCCTCGGCCACTCGCACTTCCCGTCCCTCTCGCATCCAGGCCGGCAGCCTTGACGCTGACGGTTCTTCCTGCCTGGACTCAGGAAGGGACCGCATCAAAGGTCCGGTGTGGCGCTGATGGGGAGAGGTCCCACGCCACCTGGCCTGGGAAAAACGCTTCCCAGGCAGGTTTCAGGATGACTCATGACCACTGTCATTGTGGCCTCGCTCAGGCCACCCCATGGGGACCCTGGCAGCAAAGAAAGTCAATAAACAGGGGAAAGCACAGGCCTGGGCGGGGGCCAGCGGGGAAGCGCTCTGAGAGCAGAGTCAGGGTTTCTTCCCTTCTCAGCCTCCAGGGGACAGAGTCCTGCTCCACCAGGACTGTTATCCCAGCTTCCATGGAAAAACAGGACAGGCACCGGTCCTGAAAACGGGCCAGGGGCGGGCCCGGGTTCTAGGCAGAGGGGCAGCTGCCAAGGCAGGAATGTCAGCAGCGAGGCCGGATGAACACCTGGGACCAGGAGCTCAGGCCTCGGGGGACCGCGAGGTGGAAGCGGGGGGCGGGGCGCGCGGGCGGGAGGGCCGGGGGCGGGGCCGCGGGCGGGCCCCGGGAGGCGGGGCTGGCAGCGCGAGGCAGGGACCCCGGCCCTGCGGCCCGCCTGGCCAGGGAGCCCGCGAGCCCCCGAGTCCGGCTCTCCCCAGACACCCTTAGCGATGTAACCCGACGCAAAGAAAGGGACACTCAGGCAGCTTCCAAAAGAGGCGAAACCGTTTATCAAGGCGGCGCCGGCGCGGTATCTACACTTTTATCTACAAATATCTACAAGTATCTACACCACACCGCCTGCAGACGGGGGTTCTCGGGTCGTCCACGCTGCAGCGGCCAGCCGGGCCGGGGCCGTCGCGGCCTCGCCGGGAACAATAAATACCACTTGCTTCCCGCGCGCACCGCGCACTTCGGCGCTGGCAGCGCGCCCCGGGGGCCCCGGGGCCGGGGAGCGGGGTCCTCGGGCCGCCCTGGGGCTGGCGGGGGGCGGCCCGGCGGCCGCGTGGCCTGGGCCCCGGGCGGGCGCGCGCACTATCTGGGGCAGTAGTCGTAGGAGCCCGGCGGCGCAGCCCCGGCCGACGAGTACATGCTGGCGGCGGCGGCAGCGGCGGCGGCGGCGGCGGCGGCCGCGGCGGGGCTCACGGCCGGGTGGTGGTGCGCGTGCGCGTGCGGGTGCGCGTGGAAGCCGTGGCCGCGCAGGCCGGGCAGCGGGTAGGGCGCCGGCCGGCTCTTGGCCCCGAGGTAGTGGTCGTAGGCAGCGGCCGGGTACTTGTAGGGGTGGTGGTGCAGCGGCTCCGACGAGCCGGGCGCCTCCAGGCGCAGCTCGGGGTGCGGGGGGCTGGGCCGGCCTCCGGGCGCACCGGACAGCGGGACCCCGGGCCCGGGCAGCGCGGGGCTGAGCACCCGCGCCAACAGCTGCGGCGGGTGCGCCGGGTCCCCAAGCCCCGCCGGGCCGCTCGCTTCGCGCTCGAATTCTCGCCGGGCCTCGGCCGTGTCTGCGGGGAGGGCCGACGGCTGAGCCGCGGAGAAGCCGGCGAGAGCGCGCCGGCCCCCGCCCGGCGCCCGTACCCAGCTCCGGGCCCTCCCCAGGGGCCCGCGCCCGCCAGCGGGCGGGGCGGGGCGGGCGGGCGCAGCCGTCGGGCCGGCGGGCGAGTGCGCGCTTGCCCGGCCGCCGCGGTCGTTGTGCAACCGCCGCGAAAGCCGCGAGCGCCCCTGCGGCGCGGGCGAGGCCGGGCGCGGCCGCCCGCCCGGATCCCACGACCCCGGCCTACCTTTCTCCGCGCCGTTGGGCTGCGTGGGGGAGGCCACGGGGTTGCGCGAGCGGGCGAACGCGCTCATGAGCGGCAGCGCGCCGGGCCGGTGGTTCCGGGGCCTGCGGAAAGGAAGCCGGCGGGGGTCAGGGGCGCCAGTGGGGCGCCCGCGGGGCGCCCGCGTGCTCGCGCTCTCCTGGGGGACACTCACCAGTCCTCGGGGTCGCAGTCTCGGAAGCCTTTGGCGAAGGGGTTACTGGCGATCTTGAGCTGCGTGATCTGCGGGAAGCGGGCACTGGGCTCGCCCTGGGGGCCGCGGGACTTACCCATAGGGGAGGGAGCCGTAGGAGCCCGCCACTCTCCCCTCTGCTCCTCCCCCACTCCCGTTCTCCACTAGAAACGGCTGGAACACACCCGCTCCCTCCCGCGCAGGGGGCTGCACCCCTCAGGGCTGGGGAGCCCTCCTTCTGGCTGAGGATCTCCTCTTTTGCACCCGCAAGTGCCCCTCAGGCTGGGCTAGGAATGCAGTTATATCCACCCCCCCACCCGCTGAGGTCTGGAGTGGAGGGCACCCCAGGAATCTGGGTAGACCCGCATCAGGCCCCCGGTGGGAGCTTCCGGAATGGTTTGGAAAACAAACTTTCAGGCCACAGTGACAGTTGCTGCTTGAGGGGTCAACCTGATAGGAGGCTGGTCCGGCCAGGGACACTGAGGGGAGGGGGATGGTCTGAGGCCCTGGGGGGCCTGAGGCCGCGGGGAAGGGGGGGCGGGGGGCAGTGCTCCATACTGGTTGGGTTTCCCCAGGCAGCCACCCCTTCCCAGGGGTGCTGAGCAGGCTGCCCCAGGGCCTCACCCGGTGGTTCTGGTAGGCAGTGACCGCGGTGAAGCGAGTCTCCTCAAACACGAAGGTTTTGAAGTTCTCCTCGGCGTACTTCTCGCTGTCTTTGCGCGGGTCCACGTACACCACGTGGAAGCGTGGCTGGTATCTGTGCATGGAGTTGAGGATGATCTGGAATAGAGGTGATGAGGTCCGAGCTCAGCTCGGAGACCAGCAGCGCCCAGACAGGCGTGCACTTCCCGCCGACAACCCGGCACAACCCTCCGCTCACCCAGGCGGCCGGCCTCTCCGGAGCCGCCAGACTCCAAAGGCTGCTGCCCCCACCCTACCCCACGGCCCCCCATCCTTCCCAGGGAAATCGCCTCCAGCAAAAGCCCAGCAGCGTGGTGAAGGGACCAGCAAGGCCCTCTCTCCCAGGCCCAGGCCCCTGACCCGAGGGCTGGCTCTCCCTGGCCCGTCGGTCATCCACACTGCCGTGGCGCGGGTCTCCGGGACTCCCTCGGCCTGCCGGCGGTCAGCAGGGACCCCCTCGGCCTGCCGGGGGACGGGGTGGTAGCCTGGGGGGCCGCTCACATGGCCGTTGTCGTCCAGCAGGTTGTTGGTCAGCTTGAGCTTGTCGAAGGAGACAATCTGCTTCATCCACTGGGCCCCCTTGGCCGGCGAGTCGGGGTGGTAGTGGACGCGGCCCGGCGTGGCGGGGTCTGCCTTCCCAGCCACCAGCCAGGACGAGCTGTGGAAGGCATACCTGGGCCGCGGGGGGACGGGGCCACGACACAGCGGGTGAGGGCCTTGCCCGGGGAGCCTGAGGTGCCCGAGGCTCCCACGGGCAGACGGCAGATGGGGGGTTGCCCAGGGAGCCGCGAGGAAACGGAACCCCGTTCTGACACAGGCAGCAGGAAGCGCCAGCAGGGAGGCAGCCGGTCCTGGCGCCACAATTCGCGGCACGCGGGTCCCGCCAGCCTGCAGCCTCCCGAGTCACCGGCCAGCGCGGCGGGGGGGCGCCTGGATCTGGCCCGCCAGCGCCTAGGGCGCAGGGCGGACCGGGCTCTCTTTATTAATTGCTGTTAATTGTCCGGGCGGCCAGGCCCGCCCAGCGTAATCTCTCCCGGCCACCCCACCTTTCCTGCCGGCTCCGGGGCCAGCGTCCCGGGGGAGGGGGAAGGGACGGGCTCACCTTGCAGGAGAGGGGAACGCGGACAAGGCTGGTGGGGGGCCCCCAGCACCTGTGAGCCCCCCCAGAGCCAGTCCCCAGAACTGCTGGGGGTGGACGGGGCCTGTGGGGCTGGGGGCTGGTGGGACTGGAGAGTTGGCCACCGGTCGCGACCGACCTTTCTGGGCCGCCCGCCTCCGCCCGCCTCCGCCCGCCGGGCCGGGCCGGGCTCTCACCGGTAGCGCTTGTCGTCCACGGGCACGAAGTCCATGAGGAGCATGTAGTCAGCCATGGGGTCCATGCCGAACAGCTTCACTTGGAAGGTGGGGAACATGCGCCTGGGGGCGGCAAGATCCCGTCAGCTCGGGAGGGGAGGGCAGGCCGCCCGCTTTCAGCGGCCCAGGAAGCGGCCTCCTCTCCGCCGGCAAGCCGGGGCCCTGGTCGTATCTCCTCTCACCCGGCTGCCTGACCGACCTCACTAGGCCCCTGCCCCGCCAAGGGCGAGTGGACGGCAGGACAGCCCCTTGCCCCCCCCACCCCGGTTAGAAACCCAGAAACGGCTAACTCAGCGTGTCAGGCGGGCCTGCAGGCCCTGACCTCGGCCTCTGGTTTCTTACTGCACCTCCACCCACGTAGACCCAGCCTCGCTGACTGCGGATCCGGCCATCCCGGGCCGGGTCAGCCCAGTGGGCCGCAGCAACGCAGTCCCGGGTCCTGGGCCCTCAGCAGGACCGCCCCCGACCGCCTGATCTAAGCCATCGCTTTAAGCTCCCGGCTCGAACAAAGTGAAAGCGAGGCAGACCGACCGAGGGATTCCAGGAGTCCCGGGCGGCCTTGCAGCTGAGTCTACGGCTGCTTCCCCAGTTCCCCCCGGGAGGCCAAACTGGGGAGTCCACAGACCTGGCCCTAAGGCTTCTCGCCAGGTCCTGGGGTTCTCCCCACCTTCCTTGAGGACACACGCAAGTTCCCCAGGCACAGCTACTCCAGGCCGACTTGGCCTGTGTCCTTGGGGTCCCCTGACCGTCCCCTCCCCTGAGCTCCAACTCGTCCTGCACGCAATCCCAGCTCAGGGCGATGGCCGCAGGCTGGTCTAGTCCCGGGTGCTGGCTGCCGGCTGCGGGCTGGGACAGCGTGCCGCCCGGCCCCGGCCCGCCTGTCCCGCCGCTGCCTTTTACAGGCACCTCCTCTCGGGTGGTGGGCTGACGCCAGCCCTCCTGAACAAGCCACCCCTACCCCCTGCCCCTGCAGGCCAGAGGGGGCTGCAGAATGCTGGCTGGGCCAGGCAGAAGGCTGAGCGCCCAGGGCCGGCTGGAGAGCTGGAGAAGGCCCCGGGCTCCCTGGGGAAGACGCCGCGACAGGGCAGGAGGAGCCCGGCGCGGGCTCTGCAAACAGGCCCTGAGCCCTCCCGGGCCGTGCAGATGCAGAGCCGGTGTCTCCTGTGTACATTAGACACAGACGGGCACCCGCCTTTGTCTGCCGGTCACATCGGCTGCATCGCAAAACTTGTTCCCCTTCTCTCCAGGCCCTTCAAACAAACACAGCCCAACAGAAGGCGGCAGCCCCAGCGGCAGAGCCAGGCCCCACGGTCAGCAGAGACGTAGGCCTGAGAAAATGGGGTGGCAGCCTCCCCACAACACAGCCCGCCCAGGAGGGTCTTCACTGTCCCAGAGCGGTTCTGACCCACTGCCCCGTTGCCGGGCAGCGCCTCCATCTAGCCCGGCTGGACTGAATTGAGGAACCAGAGACGGGAGTTTCCTCTGAAAAGTTGGGATCCACTGGGATCCGCTGGTTGGCGAGGCCCCGAGGAAGTAAGCCAGCCCCTGCCTCAGGCCGCGGGTGTCCCGGGGTGGCGGGTGGACCCCCAGAGGCCTGCTCCTCCCCCGCCCCTCTGCCGGCTCCCCAGGCAGCTGTCGCCGGAGCCGGGACCCGGTAGCAGAGAAAACGGCCGTACCCCCCGCCCCGCTCGCGGACCCCTCCAGGCTGGGGCGGCCCGGGGCCGAGGAGGGGGCGCCCTGACCTGCCGGCCTTGGTGACGATCATCTCGGTGCCCAGCTGGTTGAACTCGTCCCACAGCGCCTTCATCTCCAGCTGCACGCTCACGCTGGCCACCTTCGCATTCTTCTTCACCGGCGCCTTGGCGGCGGCCACGCAGCTGACCCCGGGGCCCTCGGGCTCGGCGGCGCTGCTGGCGGCCCCGGCGGCCGGCGCGAACGGGTAGGCGTGCGGCGGGCCCGGGGCGCCCGGCGCGGCGGCGGAGCACGGCTCGTAGCGCGGCGGCGGGGGCTCGCGCGCGCCGTAAGCGTTGCCGCCGGGCGACGCGGCGCCCGGGAAGCCCCCCGCCGCTCCCAGGCCGCTCAGGCTGCTGGCCGTGAAGGCTGCAACGTCGCAGAAGTGCGAGAGCTGCGTGAGCCACGGGCTGGACACGGCGGAGATCATGGCCCGCGGGCCGCGCGCCCCGCCGAGGTGAGCGCTGCCCCGCGCCCCGGGCCGAGTGGCGGGCGCGCGCCGCCCAGCGCCGCCGCCCGCGGAGCCGCCCCGCCCCGCCCCGCCCCGCGCCCCCGCCCCCCGCCGAGACAATGGCCTCCCGGCCCCCTCCCCGCCCCCCGCCCCTCCCGGCCCCCGACCGCCCGGACCGGCTCCCCGGGCGGCGGGCGAGCGCGCGAGCGCCGGAGCGCCCGCCGGCTGCCCTCCCGCGCGGCGCTGCCCGCCCGGGCTCCTGCAATTTGTTATTCCCTTACCTTTGTTCCCGTCGCTTTCGTCTCCCCTCCGCATCCTCCGGCCTCCCTGCACTGTCTCTCTCGCGTCTCTATCTCTGTTTTACTTTCTGCCTCTTCCTCTCTTTTCTGCTGCTCCCTCTGCGCTGTCTTTCCTTTCAGTCTGCCTGTACCCCTCCTCTCTGTGCGTCTATTATTCGTGGCTTTTAACTTTTTTTTTTAAGACCGAACTGTTTCCCTTGACTTTCTTCTTTTCTTAAGACTCAACTTTCTTAACTTCTCCGCGCACTCCTCTTTGGTTCTGGCCCTCTTCATCTCCTTTCCGTCTTTCCCCTTTCGGGTGTTCTGTTTTCCTCTTCTTTTTCTCCAGCTCTTTTCCTCCCGCTGTCCCCTCCTGCTCTCTCTCTCCTCCGAGTCCCCCGGCTCTCTGGGGCTCCCCTGCTGTCCCCCCACCTCTCCAAGCTCTCTGACTCCCTCTGGTCTCTCTCTCCTGTCCCCCTCCGACCTCCCACGCCCTCTTCTGCTCTGGGCTCAGCTGCACGGGTCTCTGCAGCGGGATCCCCAGGCGAAGGGGGCACAGGATTCGGGCAGGATGCCGCCCTTCCTCTGCGCCCCAGAGTCCAGGCTGGAAGCTGGGCACTCACCCCGCCAGTGCTGCCTTTCCCGTCCTCCCCCAATCCCGCCAGCCCTCTTTGCTTGGGCCCCAGGGGCCGGGATCTGGCAGGCGTCTGCCCAGACACAGCGGGGAGACTTACCTTCCATGTCCCTGGTGACGGTGCTGAAGTGCATGCCGGCCGGGGATCCCAGCGGCTTCGCAGGCTCGGAGGACCCGAGGGCCGGAGGCGCGGTGCGCTCTGCGGCCTCTGCTGCAACCAGAGAGGCGATGCTGAACGCGCTGGCCCGGGGAGACAGCGGGCCCCGCGCGTCCATAGGCACCCGGCGGCCTGGCCGGCGCCGCCTCTGACTGCGTGCACCCGGCCCCACGGAGGCCAGCCCAGCCCACGGCCCGGGGGCGGGAGCCTGCGGTGCCACTCACCGCCGCAGCCCCATGCCCAGGGGACATGGCGTCACGGCCCCCCACCCTGGGCTGAGGGGGCCCTGGCGGGTGGAGCGCCCCGGGGGGTGGTGCGGGCCCTCCTGTGTTTCAAGCTCCCCAGCCCTCCGCCTCAGCTCCCAGGGGCCTCCGTGGCCAGCGCCCCCGGACCTTCCGCAGCTCCCCGAGGCCTGACCTCCCTCTGTACAGTGAAGCCACCGGCTTCCACCGCCCTGAGGGGAAGCGAGAGCAGGCGCCCCCAGCCCCAGACCCCGGCCGCGGGGCTCCGGCCGGGCCCTGCCCTGGGCTCCTCCCGCCTCCCCAGCTGCCCCTGCACCTGGGCGCGGAGAGGGCCGTCCAGGCTCCGGCAGCGGCCACGGGCGGACGGCCCCAGGGCCGCAGGGTCGTCCTTTCCTCGGCGCCCAGGGACGGGACCCGGCCCCGCGAGCGGCTCCCGGGCCCCTGTGGGCGGCTCACGGTCGCGCCCGGGGACCCTGAGCAGAGGGACACCGCCCAGGCCGCCCAGCCCGGGAACCCAAGCGTCACGCGCACCCGCGCGCCGCCCGCCCCTGGCCGGGACGCTTATACATCCGGAGGGTGGGCAGTGCCCGCTCCTCCGACCTCCCCGAGCACCGGCCGGGCGCAGGGAGGGCCGGGGGCGGAGCCTGGACTGGCCAAGGGAGCCGAGGACACGTCGGAGGAATTCAGGCCGCGGCCGGGTCCGGTTGCTCGCTGCCCCTCGCCCGCCCCACGGCCAGCCTGCCCTCCTGGAAGGCCCAGCTGCCCACTTGGGCCTGCAGGCCGAGGCTTCCCGGATGCTAAGCCTGAAGCGGCCGGCCCTTCCCCGCACCTCCTGCCTCTGGGGCCGCCTCTGCCCAGTTGGGGGCATCCATGGCCGCCCAGCCCAGACGCCCCCCTTGCAGGGCGCCAGGCCTCCGAGACCCAGGACTTGCTTGGGCCCTGGGCTCTGGCCCTCAGGCCTGTCTCCAAGGCCTGTGCTGCTTCGCCTGGCTGGAGCGAGAGGCAGCAGCCTCTCTGGGGGTTGTTGGACCCCCAAGCTGGAGAGTGTGCTGGCCGAGAACCCGGGGGGCCTGGAGCCGCTCCGGCAGGAAGCATGAGGTTCCCAGGCCTGAGGTCCAGGACTGGCGCGGCCTGGAGCGGAGGCGGTGAGCACGTGGGCCCTGCTGTGTGATGGGGTGGGCGACCGTGACCTCGTGAGTGCTGAGCCCCGCCCCTCCCCTGGACTGGCTCTGCGGCCCCCATGGACCAAGCTGGGAAGGCGCGTGGTTGCCAGGGGTTGCCCTCCCCAAGGGGTGGCCGTGGCCATGATCTATGCAGCCTGGAAGCAGGTCCAGGGAGTCCTATGATGCGGGAGCAGCTAGGCTTGAGCTTCCCGCCCACCCCACCCCCGCCGGCCCCCCCCACAGCAGGGCCAGCCCGGGGCTGCCAGGAGCCCAGGTCAAAGGACCCACGGGCAGGGGAAGCTGCTGCTGGAGGCGAGCATGTCAGCACCCAGAGGGGCGCACGGGGCGTCCCCAGGGGCACTGTAGCAGGTGGGTGGGTGGGCTGTGCGGCGGTCCTGGTGCGTGCGGGTGCCCGTGGTTGTATCCCGTGCACCCGAGGAGCCTTCCCGTATACCTGGGCGAACACCCGAAGGCCATGGGCAGGTGCTGAGTCCGAGGGAGACACTGGCCTTGGGAAAGGAGCAGAAGTGAAAGTGAAAACCCCGGGGCCTCTGGAGTTGCGGGGTCAGCCTCCCGGGCTCTGTCCTGAGGGCCCTGTCCCTCCGAGGAGTTCGAGGTGGGGGACAGGAGAGGGGTCCTCTCGGCCCTTCTTAACCCCTTGGTGCCTGAGCCGGGACATGGGCGGCCAGGCCGGATGGGGAAAGCGCAGAAGGGAGTGGGCCAGTTCTGGTTGAGAGCAGGACGGATGAGGTCAGGGCGCTCCTCCTGCAACTCACAACTCTGCTTCCCCCGCTGCTGCTGCCCACTCCAGCCACAGCAGGCCCCGAATGCAACGGCAATGCCAGGCCCCAGCTGGAACCCAGTTGCAGGGGCCAGAGATGCTAAAGATAGTGCAACACTCTGGTCACCTGATGGGAAAGGCCGGCTCATCAGAAAAGACCCTGATGTTGGGAAAGACTGAAGGCAGGAGAAGAAAGGGGCGACAGAGGATGAGATGGTTGGATGGCATCACTGACTCAATGGACGTGAGTTTGGGTAAACTCCGGGAGCTGGTGATGGACAGGGAGGCCTGGCGTGCAGCAGTCCATGGGGTCGCAAGGAGTCGGACGTGACTGAGTGGCTGAAGAACAAAGGGGACCGGACCCCTCGGCATTGCCGCCTCCTGTGCCCCTGAGGGTGCGCTCGCCCGTCCCTCCCGCCCCCCCCCACGCCACTCTTCGCGCACCCCAGTGCCCTCACTGCCCAGCGGGGGCACGTGCCCTGCCACACCGCATCCACTCTCCCGCACCTCGACCTGCGTGGTTCCTTTCTGCCTCACTCCCCCTGCCGGCCGCAGGTGGGAGTCGGGTGGGCGCCACCGGGGCGAGGGCTGATCAGGTTCTGCCCAATTAGGGCATGACGCCCCCTCCACCCGGGACGCGGGCTGAAGACAGGACCCGCATTCCCCGCGCCCGTCAGCAGGATGGAACCAGGATGAAACTACGTTACAGGCCCTAGAAACGAGGCTCGCGTGGACCTTCCGCCTGAGGTGGGGGCCAGAGGGCAGCCGAGGGCAGAGGTGGCCGGTGGGAGGGAGCGGGCAGCCACCCCCTGCTTCTCGGGGCTGCTTTGGGGTGAGCCCCAGCTGCACTCACCCTTGCCCCCAGCATCCGTAGCCCTGTTTCAGAGGTTCACTTCCCAGCTCTCGGGGGGGGGGGGCAGCCTGGGTGTCTGGGCGGCACCCAGCTCCTCCCCAGAGCGCACTTCGGTCCCCAGGACCGCAACACCGGCTCACTCCCGTCCACGCGTCACTCCCGCCACCGTGCAGGCACATCCATGGCGTCTGCCCGGCGCTCTGCGCTCCCAGCCCTGGAAGGATCGGCGGGCCCTTGGGTGTCACTGTGCTCGAGTGCTCCTGGAGACACGGTGGGCTCCACCTGTACTCCCCGCCTGGGTCTCCGGCCGCCGCAGGGGCCAGAGCGCAGAGCGGGGCAGCGGCTGCCACAGCATTCCGGAGGAGCGCGGCAGGCTTTCTTCACCCGGCTCGTTCGTTTCAGGACTGGTTTGCCAGGAACGTTCTCCATGCCCGCAGTTCCCCTGGCCCCGAAGGAAGGCCTGCAGTCACTCCCCCGCAGAGGGCAGCGCGGGGTTTCAGGGGAGGCCGGAGGGGGACCGACCTTCGCTGGAGCCGGGGTGGCTCCCTCCTCCTCCGTCTCGCTCTCCCGCGGGTGCCTGCTTAGGACCTTGGCCCCTGGGCACGTCCCACCTGCCTTCCTCCAGCCAAGGTGCTAGGGCTGCGATGCCAATAAAGGAGGCTCTCTGGGTGGCCCTCGTGGGCACGAACGGGCAGTAACCCAGAGCCCCGGAGGCAGGTAGGAGGCCCCCTCTTCCCCTAGCGTGGCCGAGGCTGGAGGAGCGGGAGAGGACTCTGGGCTCTATAGAGAAGCGGGTGCAGTCTGAGCCGGGCTTCCACGTACCCAGCCTCGGGGCAGTCGGCCCAGTGGGGAGCGGGGTGCAGACCTTCAGGCCCCAGGGCGGGGCTTCGGCTGGGAGGAGAGGCTATCGGCCAAGCTACACCATTCACCCCGGGTGAGGGCGGCTTCCCTCCCCCGCACCCACCCTCCCCCCACACCCGTCCCCTCCCCCACATCCCGTCCCCTCCCCCACACCTCCCCTCCCCCACACCTGTCCCCTCTCCCACCCCGCCCCCGCCCCCACTGACCTGGGCTCTTGTGACACCACCTTCGTTTGGAGGAAGCGCGCTCCCCCGCCAGCCTGGAGGCTCCTTGCACTGGGACCAGGGGTGGCTCTGTTGCCCCTAACTGCCCCCAGGCCTTTCCCGCAGGGTGCCCCCAGCTGAAGCACGTGTCCCTGCCAGCCCCCTGGGTGGGGCGCTCTAGGCCTGAGGCCAGGCTTGTGCCCCAGGCGCACACTGGGGTTCCCGCGCAGGGCCCGAGCATCCGAGCATCCGGGGAGGTGCTGGCGAAGGCTGGCGCAGCAGCGGCCTGGTGTGTGCTCCTCGCTGGCTTGCAGGTGTCTGGGTGGGGTGAGCTGAGCCGCGTCTGGGGGGCTGCCCCCACCCCTTCTGCGGCATCCCCTGGAGCTCTTCTTGGCCTCTGGGGGGCAGGTGACTGCAGCGTGAACACAGGGCAGTGAGTGGGGGACGCAGACGGGGGCGGGGGGACGGACAAGGCAGCCGGGAAAGCCTCACAGCGCTGTGACCCCAGCCCCTCGGAGCCGGGAGGGTCCCTGGGTCGGCGCAGCTGGGCGCACCCCCGCCCCCTCCCTGAGGCTGCTCCTTCCAGGCCCAGGAGGACAGAACCCAGGAGACAGTGAGCAGGGGCTGGACCGGACAGAGGGGGCTGCGGCCAGACCCGGGTGACAGTGGCCCCGCCCCCCCGCAGGCTGGAAGTCCACCCCCGAGAACAAGCAAACAGAGGACCACAGCCGGGCCTCTCCGGTTTCTGGGCCTGTTGACTTAGCTGCCCACTTGGTGGGAGGACCCAGCCGCCTGGAGAGCCGGCTGTCCATCTGTCTGTCCATCTACTGCCACACCGGCCCCTCCACCGCAGGCGCCGTCAGGCAGAGACGGGACTCAGAGGCCCCGGGGACCTAGATTGAGGCCCCAAGGCTTCCGCCTCCGTGGTCAGGGCGGGGAGGGACAGGCCCCGCTGGGGTCTCGGCTGAGGGCGACGGCGGGGAGCTGGACGCCTGAGACCGTCTCCTCAGGCCCCTCTGGTGGGCAGGGGACCCTGACTGCGTGCACACACCGGTGAGTGCACGGCCGCCACACACATAACACACCCACAGATGCGCGTGCACATCATACACAGACCAACACGGGCCAGGGTGCACACGCAGGAGCACGTGTGTACAGGTGCGTCCCCCATGGGCCCCCGTGGGAAATCGTCACCGTCCGGGGCGCTCAGCTCAGTGAGTTGGGGGCCTCAGCCTCGGCTGGCTCGGATGAGGTCCGTGTGGAGCCCTGGGCACCCCACAGGGAAGGAAGGTCCGAATGTTTCAGCCTGCTCATGCGGGATGATTTCCTGAAGGTGACGCCCTCAGACCATGCCCTTCTTGAGGGCAGGTCCGATGGCCGGTACGATACCCCGGACACAGGCGGGGCGGTCACTCTGCGGGGGCCTTCCCAGGCAGGCCCCAGGAGGCCAGCCTCCCAGCTCAAGCCGCAGCCCTGAGTGGGGCTCGGTGGGCAGATGGGCTCAGGAAGCAAGGCTTGGGGACAGGGCTGGAGGTGATGGACAGTGACCGCCGGGCTGGGCCCAGCACCTCTGAAACTTAGAGCACTTAGACTGACTAAATATATCAGACTGGGAATTTTCATGAGATACTTGATCCAGTTATTAATTTAAATTCAAGCTGTTCTCACTGCAACAGCCCTGGGCAGGAGTCTGGCCTGAGTTGGTGAAGGGTCGGCTCCAAGCTCGAATGCCCCTGTGTCCTGTCCGCTCCTGGCGACATTTCGCCCAGAAGCTCGCCTGGGCCTGGAGGCCTGGTGTCCAAGCGCTGTGCCCGCTGCCCTGGGGAAGGCGTCCTCGCGCAACCCTCGGCCCGGTGCATGGGAGCTAATGGCAGCAGGCAGGCCAACTGGGCCGCCCGGGGACACCGTGCGGGTGGCGGGGACGCTGCTGTCCCGGCAGAGTCGTGTGAAGGGAGAGGGGCCTGGCGGGCAAGGCTCCAGGGCCTGGACCCATGGGTAGCCGCGCCTGGGGAGGCAGCGGGGACAGTGTTTTGAAGGGGACGGGCCTCTTGAGCTGGCTGAGCTGGGGTGGACGGTGTGGCCCCAGCACCATGCGGGAATAGGCACGAGCCCCACCCTGCAGCCGCTGCCCTCCCCAAGCCTCCAGGTCTCTGCCCGACAGGCGAACAGAGCTTCGCGCCCACATGCGGGCTGAGCAAGCTCCCCTGGCTCCCAAGCGGTGCTGCTCTGCCCAGGGCCCTGCCACTGCCCAGCCAGCCCCCCGGGACCGTGGGGAGGGCGGCCACTGTGTCTGTGGGCCTGGGGACCACGCAGGGGTTTGAGGAGGGGCCGCCTGGCTCTACCCCCAAGGCCCACTCAAGTCTCCTCCGCCCGGCTTCCACGCCCGGCCCAGGCGTCCACACCAGCCCTGGTCTCCCGCGTCTGCGGGCCCCGCCCTACCCCGTCGCCCCCAGACAAATCCTTTTCCTCCTCCACGGCTCTGCAAAATCAGCTTGGAATTTCTCAAAAGCAAACAGCTCAGAGCTGCGGTTTTAGGAGCGGAGATTCCTCCTGTCTTGTCTGAGGAGGCATCGGGCAGGCTGGACGGGGCCCATGGCCGAGCCCCTGGGACCCCGCGAGGACGGCCCGAGGCTGCAGGCTGCGCGGGGGCAGAGAGGACCCTGGATGTGGACACAGCCCACCGCGGGTGAGCACAGGGGGTGGGGCTCGCGATGTCCGCAGGCAGGGATGCGTGGGAACGTGGGGGTGGGGGCCCCCGGAGAGCACCTCGAGGGGCCCACGGGCTGGGCGAGGGGGGAGGGGGCTCTCGCCAGGTGGTCTTAATCTCCTCAGTGAAATAGGAGTCGGGGTGGGCGGGGGCGGCGGGCGCCTGAGGGGCAGGAGACAGCTGCGGGGAGGGGGCAGCCTGGGGCCCTGCACACGGGCCCACTCCCACAGCCGCGGGCGGCCGCTCCCCCCTCAGCCCACGGGGCTGAGAGGCTCTGGGCTGCCCCCAGGGCCAGCCCTTCCTGCGGTCACCCCCGCAGCCCCCTACTCGGGCCACCCGGCCTCACCATGGCCGCCGGGCCCTGAGGGGGGTCCTCGTCGGTGCAGGGCGCTGGCCCGGCCTGCCAGATGGGCACACTGAAGCCGAGGGCCCAGGCAGGGCCGGTGGACGCCCCCTCCAGCGAAGCGGGCGCTTGGCACCAGCTGTGCAAGACACACAGACAGAGGGAGCTTCCACCAGCCCCTCCCGCCGGGGTGCCTGCCAGAACCCAGTGCACCGGCTGCCCGCACTGGGTGGGGTGTCAGCGGGCGCCGGGCTGTCTCAGGCCCGGCTGGGATCGGCCGGGCCCCGGGGCCAGCGGGAGCCTCCGAGGTGCCGCCTGGGGAGACCGAGGCAGCCCCGGCCGAGCCCGCGTGGCACGCGGGCATCCGCGGCCCTGGCCTGCCGTCTCCGGAGCGCCTGCCGGCAGGGTCCCTGCCCTGCATCCCCCATGCCCGGCTCTGTGACCCCGGGCCCTGCTCTCCTGGAACCCCGGGCTCGGGGCCGTCCCCTCACATGGCCGCGGACGTGGCTGCCCCAAGCGCCTCACCCTCCCTGCGCACACGGGACAGGACGCTATTAGTCACGCTCACCTCACCGTGGAGGGCATCTCAGATTCTTTCCCAACCTTTGCCGCCGGCAACGGAAGGAGGGGGTGTCCTGCAGAGGCTGTCCTGGGTGGGTGGGCACCCTGGCACAGCAGAGGGAGGTGGAGAGGCTGCTCCCGGTAGAGACACGTCTCGTTGGCCGGGGAGGGGATGGGGTCTGGGGGTTTCTCTCCCGACTCCAGCTTTTGGCCTCTGGCTTCGCGGACTCAGCCTGTTCTCTGCGAGAGGCCTGCCCCGCGATGTGTGGCCCTAACACTGTGGCCTCCTCAACCTGCCTCCCTCGTCTGCAGGCCCAGGCCCGGGCGGAGGGGAGTGACCACGGTGTAGACGGCGGGTGAGGGCAGCCCCAGGCTGCAGTGGGGACAGACTGTCCCAGCTCGGCCTGCAGGGCCCTCAGGGTCATTGTGAGAAGCGATGGGTGACTGTGGGGCACGGGGCCGCGGCAGTCACCCCGAGGGGGTCGCCGGGGTCTGGACCCTGCCGTCTTGGTACAGCGTGTCACCTCCTCCTGTCCACATATGCGGTCTCTTCTCAAGTGGCCCCGGTGTCCCTGGCTCTGATCCTGCTGCACGTCTCCAGAGAGGTGCCTAGGCCCTTGCAGACCAGCCCGTCCCACCTGCCCACTCCCTGCAGGTCGGCCTACGGCCTGAACCCAGGCCCAGAGCGGCTGCGGTAGCCAGTATGGACGTCCAGCATCAGGCCTCTTGGATTTCTAAGCAGGGGACCCCCCTCCTGGGGGCAGCTGACACCTGAGCCTCTGCCCAGTGGCGAGGGCAGGGGTGAGTGGCACGCGGCCGCCGTGGGGGCTGCAGAGAAGCGCAGCACCCCTTGTCCAGTACCGGGGGGAGACTGAGGCTCAGAGTGGGTGAGGCCCCGCCCGCGACGGCCCCCGCTGCCCACCGCCCGCCCAGGCAGAACAGCCATTTCCTCCGGCTCACGCCCCAGGGAGCAACACGGAGCTGCAAAACAAACAGGCCGCTGCTCCCGCCGCCGCGGCCGCTGACGGATGGCCGGAGGGGCTGGCTGTGCTGACGGACGGCCGCCCGTCATGTGTGGCCCGGGGCGGGGGCCCGCGAGGCCGCGGACACAGACGCACCCTTGCGAACTGGGGGCTGGCCTCACCCCACCCTGAGACCCTCCAGGGACGGCCGACCTGACAACCGAGCCCCAGGCTGGTCAGCGCCCAGCCGCGGTCCCCCAACGTGCGCCTGGCACGAGGCAAGGTGTCCTCTCGCAGGTCCTCACTGCCGCTCCGGGGTGCCCAGCTGTCTCTGGAAGCGCCAGGGCCCCCTCCCAGCCATCTGCACTCAGGCTGGGCCGGGCCGGGCCTCCCGAGGCCGTGGTCAGCCCCTGTGTGTGCCGGAGGGCAGCCACGGGTCCCAGCGCCCGCTTGGAGAGCCCGCTCAGGGCAGGTGCAGTGTGCACGCTGACGGGGGGCCGGCGGGGGCCCTGGTCTCAGGGTGAGACCAGGCCGGGTCCAGGTGCTGCCTGCAAGGCCCCGGGGCATCTGCCCGCATCGGTCCAGCTCCAGCCTCCCTGGCAGTCCCTGCGTCTGTGTCTGGGCGGGAGGGTCACCTCGTCTTACAGACGGGGGAACCAAGGCTCGGGGGTTCCAGCAGGAGGGACCACAGGCCAGGGCGGGCCGGGGCGGGTCCCCCTGGGCACAGCTGATGCTGACCATTCTCTCTGATGGCGACCCCACAGGCAGGGCCTCGCAGAGACCATGGTGGACACACCTCCTGGGCAGCCCAGGGCCCTTCCGGCACTGACCGCCGACCACCTGCAGGGCCCGAGGGATGCCCAGACACCCGGCCTGAAGCCTGCCTCAACCCAGGCCACCCAGCTGATGACCGGCCAGAGAGGAAGGGGCAGCTGGGGCCGGGCCTCTGACCCCTGGGAGCTCGTCTGGCCGAGAGGAAGTTTATGAGACCCCCTGTTTCCTGAACCTCAGGGTGGGCCAGGCTGGGGCCGCCCACTTCCCTCCAGAGCCCCCAGCCTTGCCCTCGATGCCTCCAAGCCAGCCTGAAGCCCCTGCACCTCTAGCTGCATTGCTTCCTGGGGCGGAGGGGGGCAGGGTGGCCTGGCGACTTGCCCTGATCTGGGGTCAGCAGGGGCAGGAAACCCCTTCGGACGGGGCATGGGGGGTCCCAGGCAAAGAGAGAGAAAGGGCTGGGCCAAGGTGGGGGGCCTGCCCTCCCCCCAGAGGTGAGGCCGCCCACGGGGCAGGGTCGTGACCTTTTCCTTCATACCCTTGGACCCAGGCAGGCCCACTGGCTCAGGGCCAGCCCTGTGTGTGCCAGGTGGGCCAACCTCTGCTGTGTCCAGGGAGATGGTCTGAAGCAGCAGGCAGCCTCCAGGGAAGGGCCAGGGACTGCTGAGGTCAGAGCCACCCCGGGAGGCAGGCTGTGTGGCAGCAGGGCTGGGGCGCTCAGGCCTGTGGGCCGGGGAGTCTGGCCCGACCCTGCTGGGCCCGGGGCAGGAAATGGGGCCCTGGGCTCCAGTGTGGATGGGGTGGGCTCTGCAGGGCCGTTTCCTCCCCGGGAACATCCTGCCGGGCAGGCGGCAGGAGGGAAGACGTCTCAGTCCAGGCGGCAGGAAGGGCCCAGGGCTGGGCATCCCCTCGGACAGGGTCCTAGGGGACCCCGGGAGGGAACGGCCTCGTGGACAGCCGAGCCCTGGAGCTGGGAGGCGGGCCGGGCCTCCCCCAGCCAGAGCGCCCGCGGGCAGCGGCCGGCCGCTCGCCACTTGGAGCAGCAGCAGAGCCACCGGTGGAGCCTGGGCAGGCAGCCCAGCCCGCTGCCCCGCTCCAGACCCCAGGAGGGGGTCGGCAGCCCGCTGTCCACTGCCCCCCATCCACAGCCTAAATATAACCTGGGCAGCCGCCTGCCCGGGAATAGAGACCTCCGTCAGCCCCCAGCAGGTGCTGGTGGGGAGAAGGTCAGCGTGACAGGCGGGGTGCCCGGTGGGCGGGCCGCCAGACGCGGGTCATGTGAGTGTCCGGTGGTGAAGCTGCGGTGGGGGCGGTGTGTCCTCCCGGGACAGCTGGGTTCCCGGCCTGTGCTGCCCAGGGCTGGCCAGCCGCTGCCCTCTCGCCCCCTACGGCCGAGGGACGGCAGGCCCCAGGAAGGCTGGGGCACCCCGCCCTGGCGCGTGGATGACAGCCCAGCACGTGGGGCTCTGTCCCTGGGGCCTGGGCACCTTCTGGCCCCACGTGGCGACAGACCGCCCGCCCGGCCGCGCATGGTCGCTCGGAGCCTGCCCAGCGCCCAGGGTCCCTTGCCCTTCAGGGCTCCCGTGCCCTCCACCCCGGGCCCACCCGTGTGTCTGCCCAACCCCCCAACTCCTCCAGGCTCTTCTGAGCTGAACTCCTCTAGACCTCATCCCCTGCCACAGCCTCAAGCTGCTCCAGATGGACAGGGAGGGTCCTAGCCCCACGCCCGGGGATCAGGGCTCCCGGGGAGGCAGGGGCCTGGTCCACGGCTGGAGCCCAACCCCAGAGCCCACGATGCTGCCCCCGCCTCTCTGCTGCCTTCCCCAGCCCCTCACGACGTCCTGGGCCCCAGGCCCAGCCCAGGTCCCGAGCCCAGCACCACGTCCCCACGCCGGGTGAGCCCCGGACCCCCTGGCACTGGCGGGGGGCTGATCAGGGGCTCAGCATTCTGTACCCCTGGGGGGCCACCCGTCCACCCTGACTCTCGGGGCCCCCGGAGGGCGGGACCCAGCCCTGCGGCCTGACTGGAGCTGGTGGCTGGACGCGCTGGAGGCGAGGCTGCGCCCACCCTGCGTGTTTGTTCTGCATCTCGTTTTTCTGGTTTGGAGCCTGGGAGCCCAGGCGGGGTCGGGGGGCCTGGGGAGGGGGGTGGGAAAGGAGGGGGCCCCCGGCAGGGTTGCGGCAAGGGAAGGGGGTGGGCCCGGGTGAAGGCCAGCCCCCAGCCCCGTCCGCGCCCACATCACCTGCAGACCCACCCTGAGCCCTGCGGCCACCGTGTGGGCATCCCCAAGGCCGCCCGTTTCCGCGTCCACCCGCTGGCCTGAGTGCACACCACTCAGAGGCCCTGGAGCCCTGTCTCCGGGGTCTTCCGGGTCACGGGGTCAGGAGAGCCGGCAAGTGCCAGAAAGCAGGTGTTTCGTGCTTGGCCCCTAGGGGGTGGCAGGCAGGGGGCAGTGGCTCGGGGCCCTAGAGTGTGGAGCTCACGCTGGGGGCCTCCCACCCACGCGGCGTCGGAGCGCTCCTGGGGGTGGCGGTGGGCACAGACCCCCAGCCACAGCCTGGCGGGGCCATCAGGCAGGGTCTGCCCGCTGGCCGCAGGGCCTGGTAAGAGGTGGGAGCCCCAAACAGCTGGTGGCCCTTCCTCCAGGCAGCCCACCTGGGTCTCCCCCCGACCACTCAGGATCCCCAGGGCTCATCACCACGGACTCTCCATCTCAGAGCCAGGGAAACCGAGGCAGGGCGGCCGTGTGTCTGTCCACACAGCAGGAGTCCGGGCCTGGCAGTGAGGGCGGCCTGAGAGCAGGGAGGGAGCAGGGCCAGGCCTGGGGGCGTTTCTGTGCCTGATGGGTCCACTGGCGTGGAGTTCGGGGCGTGGCAGAGCCCCACCCGCTGGGACCAGACCAGGGACTCAGCACAGGTGCCTGGGGGACTGAGGGCCCGGCTACACCAGCACCCCGAGCACATCTTAGAGCCTGTCCACCCTGCGGCGTCCCACCCCCACCCCGCCCCGGGCGCTCCAGGCACTGGGGGCTCGGGGGGAAGACGCCCCTCTGAGCCCAGCGGGCTGGGGCCTGGGCCCCTCAGCATCCAGGCCCTGGGGCACCTTCTTGTGCTGAGGTTAAGAAGACGAGGATTGAATCGCCCACACCCCTCGCGTTGCAAGGCAGGTTCTTTAACCAGTGGACCCCCAGGGAAGCCCCCAGGCTGCTGCCCACTCCCCGGATGCCCCATTCTCACACACGCAACCCAGGCCGGCACCGCCATGCGCCCCAGATCTGCCGCCCCGCAGGCCATGAAGCCTGGGGTTCCTCAGCCCTGGGCTCCATCCAGGGGTCAGAGCAGGCCACAGACCCACCCACCACCCTGATGGCAAGCAGGCAGGGCAGATCTTGGGCACCCCCCACTGCCAGGTTAGGAGAGGCCAGCCCTTGAGGACCCGGGGCTCCTAGCGGGCCTCACGAGGCACCAGAGGCCAGCGAGAGGGGCCAGCAGGCTGGGGGCCCACACCAGCCCCGCACGTCCTGAAGCTGCCCCGACTCTGGCCCCTCAAGGGGGCTCCAGGCTCAGTGACCCCCTGTCACCGGGAATTGTAGCCCAGGGGGCTAGTGTTGGCTTGTGGGTGGGGGTCCCCTCCTCTGCGGCCGCTCCCTGTCCACGAGGCCCCGGGCGGGCGCCTCAGCTCAGCTTGGGTTCCAGAAACATTTGCTTTAAGTCTTAAAATATCAGGTTCCTGCATCACGGGCTTCCCTGGGGGCCGCCGGGCAGGCAGGAGGGACTGAGGAGTGAGAGGATCCCCCCGCACCCCCCTAGGCCCCACCCCAGCAGCCTCTCCGCCAGGCCCTCGGCCGAGGCCAGCCAAGCAACGAGGGTCGGCCTGTTGGGGGAGGGCTCGCGGGGGGAAGCCTCCAGGGTGCCCACAGCAAACCCCGCCTCTCTGGGGGCCCTCTGCACCTGAGAACCCTTCGCTGGGGGAGGCGCAGGTCCCGGCAGCCACACAGTCCCCCTGGGAACAGACTCCCTGCAGCAGGGCCCACCCCTCAGCAGGAAGGGTGCAGCCAAGGACGGGCCGGATGGGGAGGGGGCCCGAGAACCAGACTCGTCCTCTTGGCTATGGAGCCTGACCCGCCCCAGGGCCAGGCGGGAGGGGCCTTGGACAGAGACTGGCGCCAGGTGGGTGCTGGGCCCACATCCGGCTGGCTCCCAGGGACAGGGGTGCTTGCGTGGGGTCCTGAAGGATGAGTAGGAGTTCTAGGCTGGGCCTGGTTCCGGTGGTCGGGCTCCCCGCACAGAAGGACCAGACTGGAGGGCCCGGGCTGGGGCCGGGCTGGTGGAGCTGGACGCAGGCAGCGGATGACTCGGGCGCTCAGGTGAGCCAGGCTCCGGGACCTGCAGGACAGGAGCCCTGCCAGGCACAGGGGACAGGGGAGTCCTGGGTGACCGCAGCAGTGTGAAGGTGGCTGCCTCTCCTGCTGCGGCCCCAGGGACCACCGCCTGCGGAAGGCTCAGGCCCCCCAGCCCGCCCGCCCGCCCACCCCGCCCCTGGCAGACCACCAGCCTCGGCCCCGGGGACCCGCCTCGGCACAGAGTGGGAATTGGAGCCAGGCAGCAACAGCTGGGCCCACTCGAGCGTCCCCCGGGGCCCCGCCTCCATTCCCAGGCCCCCATCCCAGCCTGTTCCCAGGCTGCACCCCCACCCCCAGAACCCTGCTGGGGACCTGGGCTGACCACCAGCTGGGACCTCTTGCCTACCCCCTGGCGACTCGGGCACAGACCCGCCCTTGGGCCAGAGGGTGCTCCTGGGGTGGCGGGGGACGGACTGCCCCCCGCCCTCCCGACCTGCCCTGTCCCTGCTGCGGGCACACAGGCTGTCGGGACCAGCGGCAGGCCCCAGGCGCCTCTCAGGCAGGCCTGTACAGGTGCAGACAGACGCTGTTTTGGTGGCTGCAGGGGGGCGCCTGCCTCTGCCTGCTTCCCCGGGAGCGGGTCTCAGGGACCCCACGTCTCTGTCCTCACCCCCACCACCACGCACGGTCTGGGCGCCCGCTACCATCTGAGGCTGTGAAGGCCCCACCGCATCCCCCAGTGAACTGGCCATGGCCACTCAGGGGGATGGGCGCCTCCCAGAAGGGCCGGCTCTGTGCTCTGGCCTCCTGGCTGCCCATCTGTTAGTGGGGCCTCCTGTACCTGGGCTGGACCAAGCCGCCCATTTTACAGATGGAGAAACTGAGGCCGTGCAGAACAGTGGGCTGCAGGAGTCCTGTGGACGTCAGGCAGGGCTGCCAAGGGAGGCGGAGAGGTGGGGGAGGAGGAGGGATGTGGGGGACCAGGGCTCGACCCCCAGATCCTCGCTGCCCACGTGGTCCTGCCTCAGGGCAGGGCCAGAGGAGGCGGGGCCCCAGCGGCTACCCCCGCAACCCCGGGAACCAAGTGGGGGCGGGTATTTACCGCTTGGAGAGGATGAGGAGGTCGTTGGCGCCCCTGAAACCCAAGCCGGCACCAGCGCTGGGAATGGTCGTCTGACCCCTCTACGGCCCCCAGGGCCCCGGAGAAAATCCTCGAGGCCGAGTTAATACCAAGACCAATTTTTATTTCAACAAAGTTAATTCTCAACAATGTGATACTGAGTGAGCGGGGTTTCGCTGCCTGGGGGAGGGGACTGGAGTCCTGGTGCAGCACCGCTCCCCTCCCCCAGCTGCCCTCTCCCCCAGCCATCCCCTCCCCCCCCGCCCCCTCCCCCAGTACAGGCTCGGCCGCCCTGAGGACACAGCTCCTGGGGACAGAGGGGTTCAGGCTGCACCTCCAGGGTGGTGGTGGACCCCCAACTCTGCTGCTGGGCCTGGAGTGCCCTCCCCACACCCCACCCCCAGCCCCTGAACCGGTGGGGGGACCCCCCAAGCCCGCCCTGGTCCCACTGAGGACATGGCCCCACCCTGTCTGTGACCTGGGCGACCCAGCAGCCCGGGTCCCTGGGCGGCACCACCGAGCGGACCGTGACCACGCGGGCGGCTGCTTACGAGGGCCTGGACTGGGACGGGGTGCTCCCAGAGGGCAAGCAGGCCCCCCACCCCATCTCTGCCCACCTCCAGGCGCCCAGAGAGAAGCGGAAGGGAGGGGCAGGGGTGGAGGGACTCGCCGACCTCGCTGCCCCGGCCGAGCCCCGGGCTGGACCCGGAAGCCGCCGTGCAGGGATAATCGATGGTCTGGGGGCTTGGGAGGCTTGGCAAGCCTGTCAGAAACCCCTCCTGACGAGGGCCACATGCGCTGCCTGCGGGCCCTGCCGCTCCCACTGGCCCCTCTGCTGCCCTCCGCCAGGTGCCCACGGCTCTGCATCAGCAGAGGGGACAGCCTGCTCTGGGTGCAGCTTCCCCACGGCCCTGGCCGGTGCCCAGTGGGCAGCAAGGCCGCCCCGTGGGGCCCTGCGCCAGAGGGGCGCGGTCTGCAGAGGCTGCCCACGTGGGCCTGGCTTCCCCTGGAGGGCAGTGCCCGAGGGCAGGGATGGGCCAAAGTCAAACCAGATGGGCTGGGGGCCCCAAGGGGCAGGCGGGCCATTCGTCACCGTTATCTGCCCTGCCGCCAAATCACAAACACATTTTTAAGTGAAGGACTGGCTGCCACCGGCCTGCGGGCCTTGATGCCGCCCAGCTGTGGCCACACTGCGTGGGGGTGGGGGTGGGGGAGGGGGGTGCGGGGGCAGCGGGTGGCCTGTGGCAGGAGAGACGGGCACCCCCACCATGCCCGCGCACTGCCCTGCCTGCAGGCTGAGCCCGCGCCAAGCCCCCATGTCCATGTGAGGCCTCCCCTGCTCAGAGCTGGGGCGCAGGGCCCAGGACACCGCCGCTCTGCCCGGGGCACCCCTCCGCCTGCCTTCTCCCCAGAGCCTTGGCATCAGAGACTCAGCATCTGGTCCACACGCCGTGGGCCAGGGCTGCCTGGGAGACAGAGGGACATGGGCTGGAGCAGCACCTTCTCTGTGGGGCTGGGGGCTCCGGGGCCGCTCCAGGAGGGCAGTGGGCAAGACCAGAGCTGAGACAGAAGCAAGGGCCAGTGGCCAAGAGGGGCGGAGGCGGGAGTGTGAACTGGCACCGTCACGAGCCCCCCCGAGTGTCCCCCGAGTGTCCCCCAAGTGTCCCCGCGAGGCTAGCCTCACTCGCTGCAGCCTGACTGTGTGCTTGGCGGGGCGGTCCTCTTGGCCTGCAGGTGAGGGGGTGGGGGTGAGGGGCAGGGGCGGGACTGTGCCGCGTCTGTCCGTCCCTGGGAGCTGAAGGCAGGTCCTGCCCAGCACCCTGGACCCCCGGGCGGGCCCACAGGGGTTGGGGGGCGCCGGGAGAAATGGCCTGTGACGGGGTGGGCGTCCCAGGCGGGAAAGCAAACAGTGTCAGCAGCTAATGAGCGGGAACCGGCCTGGGGCTGAGGGCCCGTGGGGGCCCACCACCATCGCTCATCCTGACAGGCGGGCGGGCGGGGGGGCCGGGGGCCAAGGCGAGAGCCCACAGAGGATCCCCTGGAGTCCCGGCCTGCACACAGACGACGGACGGACGGACAGATGGACAGCCCCCGGCCCCTCCCCCACGGTGGCCCGAGGGGGCCCAGCTCCCATGATCTCCGCCAGCTTGCAGACTGGGGAGGACAAGAGGGACTGTCCGGGGCGAGATGGGCCTGCACTGGGACCCCCGTGCTGCGGGATCTGGGTCCTGAGGACCCGCGCCTCCCCGGGCCTCAGTTTCCCCATCTTTACAGGGAGCAGGAGGAGGGGGGGTCCCGTCGGGTTCCTGCCCTCCCTGCCTGCCACGCCTCCCATCAGCCTGGCAGCAGCGGGCCGAGTCCACGGCAAAGGGGAGCGGCCCCTCCGTCCTGCCTGGGTCACCAGTGGGAGACTGAGGTGGGCACGTTAGCAGCCCCCTGACCCAGCCTGCACCCAGCAGAGCCCGTCCGGCCCGGGCACTGCAGGGCTCCTGAGTGGCCGGGCCTGGGGGTGCTTCTGAGCCCCACGGCTCCCGGAGGTGGCCGCCCGCGTGGTGTCCGGGCCCCTGTCCCGCCTCGGCCAGGAGGGACGGGCAGCCATAAATTCACACCGCCGGCCGCCCGCGGGATAAATGTGTCATCGGCCGCACGATTTATGAGCACAGCCCTGGTCCACAAGGCAGGGAAAACAAGCCTGTGTACACACAGACAGCGCGCGGGGAGGGCCGGCGGCCGAGGGCACGCGGGGGCACGGCTGGTGGCGGGACGTGCACCCACAGGAGGCGCGAGGACTGTCCTGCCTCCCACGCGCGCTCCCTCATGGGGAGGTGGCTGGCGGGCTCCGTGCCCTCGAGGCACATCTTGGCTGAGGGCCCCGGGCTGCTGCATGGGGAGACAGAGGCAGGGCGCCCAGGGGCTGGGAACGGGTCTGGGCCAGTCGCCTCCATCCTGCCTGGGGGCACCACGCCTCCCACCTCTGAACACACCCCAGACACGATGCTGAGAGCGTTATGAGAAACAACGCAGGCAGACCCTTCACAGTCCTGCCGCCAGACCCTTCATGGTCCTGCCACCACGCTGGAGACGGCCGTGCCTGCCACCCTCGTCCACAGGACCCAGGGTGACGGGCCGGGCTCCAGGCCCACCAGCACCAACCTCAGTTACCTGCTGGGACCAGTGCAGGTTCAGCCGCCGCTGCCTGAGACACAGGCGGGCCCAGGGAGGCCTGGGGGCATTTGGAGGGGAGCTGGGGGGCCTGGGGCAGGTTGGGAGGACTCCATGGGCTCCCAACGGCATCACTGCAGACTGACCAGGCCTCAGGCACGTCGCGGAGCAAGGCTACCTGCGGTGTCCACACCCCCCACTGTCCATAGACAACGTCGCTCCTCCTGACAGCCTCACCACAGAGGCTCGGGAGTGCGGCCCGGGAGAATCTGGTACCAGTAGACCCTCGGCCCAGGGAGAGGGGCTGACGGATGACCCAGACGTCACGGTGGCTGAGCCATCTCACCCCAAATAAAGAGAGGCAGCACTGAGCCCCTGAAAGAAGTTCCCACACCAGGGACCCACAGAGAAGAGACCTGCTGAGCAGGTAGAAACCCTGCACAGTGGAACCTGACACACTAGGGACCCCGCACAGTAGGACCACACACAGTAGGACCACACACAGTAGGACCCCGCACAGTAGGACCACACACAGGACCCCACACAGTAGGACCACACACAGTAGGACCACACACAGGACCCCACACAGTAGGACCACACACAGGACCCCACACAGTAGGACCCCACACAGTAGGACCACACACAGTAGGACCACACACAGGACCCCACACAGTAGGACCACACACAGGACCCCACACAGTAGGACCCCACACAGTAGGACCACACACAGTAGGACCCCGCACAGTAGGACCACACACAGGACCCCACACAGTAGGACCACACACGGTAGGACCACACACAGTAGGACCACACACGGTAGGACCCCACACGGTAGGACCACACACAGGACCACACACAGTAGGACCACACACAGGACCCCACACAGTAGGACCCAGCACAGTAGGACCACACACAGGACCCCACACAGTAGGACCACACACAGTAGGACCCCGCACAGCAGGGACATGCACAGTAGGGATACGCACAGTAGGACCACGCACAGTAGGGATGCACAACGCGGGGCAGGCCTCAGGGAGGCATTTAGCACCAGCAGACCCAGAGCCCCGACGCACAGATGGCCCCGCTTTCCTCACACAGAGGCACACTGCTCCCCGGTGCAACGGCCCTACATGGTGGCGTCGCGGGCCCCACCTGCTCCGGGTCTGTCGCGGGCGCCCCTCCGGTGGGCACGGGGCACGGGCGGGCGTGCTAGGACAGGCGGCTCTCAGGGCCCTGCCCGCCAGCCCTGCCCAGACAGAAGCCCGTCCTGAGGACCTGTTGGAATTCTTCAAGAGCATCTTTAAACAAACAAAGCCCAGAGAAAAGCAAACGCCCCAACACAAACCACATCAAAATAGACTCTGCATAGACGCACCGTCGCCCACGGGGGCCGGCAGAGGCCAAGGGGGCGGACTGCCCAGGTGACAGGCACGCTGCCGGGACCCCCAGCCCCAGGCTGCAACCCCCTCTCAGGGTGGGTGTGCTGGGCGGGAGAAGGGGTGCCATGGGAACCCTCTACCTCCCCTGGGGTCTGCACCCCTGCTCCCCGGGGAGGCCAGCAGGCAAAGCTCGGGGAACCCCTCCAGCCCCCACCTGTGAGGGCCCCCGTGGGCCTGGCACAGTGGCACGGGGCACAGACAGCAGCGCCTGGGCCGGGGATGCTCTTCGCT
Source organism: Cervus elaphus (assembly GCF_910594005.1). Taxonomy (NCBI): domain Eukaryota; kingdom Metazoa; phylum Chordata; class Mammalia; order Artiodactyla; family Cervidae; genus Cervus; species Cervus elaphus. The sequence continues at coordinate 427,825 of NC_057819.1, forward strand.
GGGCGGAGGTCTGAGGACCAAGGCGTGGCACCCCAGCCTGCCCCGCCGGCGGCCTCTGGTCAGGAGTGCCCACGAGTGGGAACGTGAGCAGGAATGAATGAGGCGGGAGGCACTCCCAGGGCGCCTGTGCTCCCACACTCTCCTCCAGACTGAGACCCTCTCTGCCCCCACCTCCACACGCTGGCTTGGGGCTCAGGGGTGGTGGTTCTGAGCGTCCAAGGGACTGTCTGCGTGACAAGGCCCAGGCCAGCCCCCGGGACACTCGGGGCCTCTCTCGGGCACAGAATTCCCAGATCACCAAAGGTCTTATGAGACAAGGAAGCCCCCATCCCCACACCCACCCCTTTGAAACAAGCCAGGAAAGATGTCATGGTGAATGTCTGCGGGCTTACCTGTGTACAGGTGGCCTTATCTCTGCCGCCTGCGCCCGGTGGGGCATTTGAAGGACACACGCCCAGAGCGGGCACTGCCAAGATCAGGCTGTGGGCCCCCTGCAGGTCCCGGGAGCATCGTGACCCCAGAGGGTGCTTGCACCTGTGGCAGGGACACCTGGCCCATCTCTCAGCACTCTTTGTCTCGCTGGCCCTCAGCAGCTGGCGCGGCGGGGACAGGAAACCCAGATGGAGGGAGGGACAGACAGCATTTCCCCTGGGGCAGAGGGGACCCTGGAGGCTGTGCTGGGGAGGCCGCTGACCCCCAGTTCCTGTGGGCCAGCCTGGGGTCTCCTGGTGTGACAGGATGTCTCCCTGCAGACATTTCCTGTCTGCAGACAGAGACGATGAGGGCAGTGAGGGTGTGCATCCAGCGGAGACAGCCCGGGTGCACACAGCACCAGGTGAGGACGCGGAGTGTACACAGCCCGGGTGCAGACAGGCCGGGTGTAGACAGCTCTGGATATACACAGGCCCAGTGTAGACAGCCCGGGTGTAGACAGCACTGGATACACACAGGCCCAGTGTAGACATCCCGGGTGTAGACAGCACTGGATACACACAGGCCCAGTGTAGACATCCCGGGTGTAGACAGCACTGGATACACACAGGCCCAGTGTAGACATCCCAGGTGTAGATAGCACTGGATACACACAGGCCCAGTGTAGACATCCCGGGTGTAGACAGCACTGGATACACACAGGCCCAGTGTAGACATCCCGGGTGTAGACAGCACTGGATACACACAGGCCCAGTGTACACAGCCCGGGTGTAGACAGCACTGGATACACACAGGCCCAGTGTAGACATCCCAGGTGTAGACAGCACTGGATACACACAGGCCCAGTGTACACAGCCCGGGTGTAGACAGCACTGGATACACACAGGCCCAGTGTAGACATCCCGGGTGTAGACAGCACTGGATACACACAGGCCCAGTGTACACAGCCCGGGTGTAGACAGTCCAGGTGCAGACAGCACTGGATACACACAAGCCCAGTGTAGACATCCCAGGTGTAGACAGCACTGGATACACACAGGCCCAGTGTACACAGCCCGGGTGTAGACAGCACTGGATACACACAGGCCCAGTGTAGACATTCCGGGTGTAGACAGCACTGGATACACACAGGCCCAGTGTAGACAGCCCGGGTGTAGACAGCACTGGATACACACAGGCCCAGTGTACACAGCCCGGGTGTAGACAGCACTGGATACACACAGGCCCAGTGTACACAGCCCAGGTGTAGACAGCACTGGATACACACAGGCCCAGTGTACACAGCCCGGGTGTAGACAGCACTGGATACACACAGGCCCAGTGTAGACATCCCGGGTGTAGACAGCACTGGATACACACAGGCCCAGTGTACACAGCCCGGGTGCAGACAGCACTGGATACACACAGGCCCAGTGTAGACATCCCGGGTGTAGACAGCACTGGATACACACAGGCTCAGTGTAGACATTCCCAGTGTAGCAGCACTGGATACACACAGGCCCAGTGTAGACATCCCGGGTGTAGACAGCACTGGATACACACAGGCCCAGTGTACACAGCCCGGGTGTAGACAGCACTGGATACACACAGGCCCAGTGTACACAGCCCGGGTGTAGACAGCACTGGATACACACAGGCCCAGTGTACACAGCCCGGGTGTAGACAGCCCGGGTGCAGACAGCACTGGATACACACAGGCCCAGTGTAGACATCTCAGGTGTAGACAGCACTGGATACACACAGGCCCAGTGTAGACATTCCGGGTGTAGACAGCACTGGATACACACAGGCCCAGTGTAGACAGCCCGGGTGTAGACAGCACTGGATACACACAGGCCCAGTGTACACAGCCCGGGTGTAGACAGCACTGGATACACACAGGCCCAGTGTACACAGCCCGGGTGTAGACAGCACTGGATACACACAGGCCCAGTGTACACAGCCCGGGTGTAGACAGCACTGGATACACACAGGCCCAGTGTACACAGCCCGGGTGTAGACAGCACTGGATACACACAGGCCCAGTGTACACAGCCCGGGTGCAGACAGCACTGGATACACACAGGCCCAGTGTAGACATCCCGGGTGTAGACAGCACTGGATACACACAGGCTCAGTGTAGACATTCCCAGTGTAGCAGCACTGGATACACACAGGCCCAGTGTAGACATCCCGGGTGTAGACAGCACTGGATACACACAGGCCCAGTGTACACAGCCCGGGTGTAGACAGCACTGGATACACACAGGCCCAGTGTACACAGCCCGGGTGTAGACAGCCCGGGTGCAGACAGCACTGGATACACACAGGCCCAGTGTAGACATCTCAGGTGTAGACAGCACTGGATACACACAGGCCCAGTGTAGACATCCCAGGTGTAGACAGCACTGGATACACACAGGCCCAGTGTAGACAGCCCGGGTGTAGACAGCACTGGATACACACAGGCCCAGTGTACACAGCCCGGGTGTAGACAGCCCGGGTGCAGACAGCACTGGATACACACAGGCCCAGTGTAGACATTCCGGGTGTAGACAGCACTGGATACACACAGGCCCAGTGTACACAGCCCGGGTGCAGACAGCACTGGATACACACAGGCCCAGTGTACACAGCCCGGGTGCAGACAGCCTGGGTGCAGACAGCACTGGATACACACAGGCCCAGTGTAGACATCCCAGGTGTAGACAGCACTGGATACACACAGGCCCAGTGTAGACATCCCGGGTGTAGACAGCACTGGATACACACAGGCCCAGTGTACACAGCCCGGGTGTAGACAGCACTGGATACACACAGGCCCAGTGTACACAGCCCGGGTGCAGACAGCACTGGATACACACAGGCCCAGTGTACACAGCCCGGGTGCAGACAGCCCAGGGCTGGTGACTGTGTTGCAGAGAGCCGGGCAGGGGACTCTGCCAAGGACAGTTAAAGGACAGAGGGATACAGCCAGGGCTGGGCCCAGTCAGCAGGGCCAGGGACCCCACAGACCCCCTCAGCCTCGGGGGGAGCTGGCAAGAGCCTCCCACTGATTTACGGTCACCCCGGGGGAGGGAGTTGCGGCTGCGGAGGCCTTGTTCTTGCTCCCCCCTCCCCCTCGTTGGGGGTCAGCAGGCTGGGGTGGGGCGGTTCTCAGCTGGTTTCCAGATGGGCTGGTGGAAAGGCGCCTGGAGGGGAGCCGGGGGTGGGGGGTGTCGGTAAAGGGACCCGGCGGTCAGTGGGCGGCTGGACCTGCTTTGTCTCTGCGGTCGGTTGTCTCACGGCTCTAGGCCAGTCTCTGTCACACGGAGCTCCCCCTTCCCCACGACCGCCCGGGTGGGTGGGGGTGGGCTCTGGTGATTTATCACCCGCTGCCTGTCCTCCATCGGAAACGCCGGGGGTGGGCGCAGACGGTGCGCTGAGCTATGGGCCCCCAGGGCCCCGCCACCCACACCAATGTTGTTGCTCCGTCTGGGCGGCAGGCCCACCCCCAGCACGGCCAGGGCCTGGCCCCCAGCCCTTCCTGGGGCCTCGTACGCGGGGCCCTCGGAGCTTGGGCCCAGCGGGCGGCGGGTCTCTCCGCAGGCTGCAGGGGCCGCGGGGACAGCGCTCCACCGCCGGCCTGGTCGGGGTGCCCCTCTCCCTGGGCACCCAGCGGGCGGCGAGGCCAGCCTTTCACCGCCCCCTCCGCGGGCCCCCCGCAGACCCCGCCTGCGCTCCGGCGCACACAGCAGGGGCCGAGCCAAAGAGCGGCGGAGACGGCCGCGCTGCGGGCTCACTGGGCTGAGTCCCGGGCCACTGCTGCCCGGCGGAAGAAGCCCCTTTTCTTCCCGCGACCGCGACCGGCTGTCGATGCGGGGCGGTGGAGGGGGGCGCCCTCGTCCCCCGCCCCGCCCGCACCGGAGCGCCCTGCGGACCCTGGGGCCGCCCCAGCTAGTGCACGCAGTCCTGCTCTGCGCCCCGCGCCCCTCCGCCCCCCGCGCCCCTCCGCCCCCCGCGCCGCTCCATTCCCTCCGCAACCCCGCAGCCCCCCGCTCCCCTCCAATCCCCCCGCACCCCTCCGCCCCACCCCAACCCCGCCGCGCCCCTCCGTCCCCGCGCCCCTCTAATGCCCCTGCACCCCTCCGTCCCCGCGCCCCTCTAATGCCCCGCGCCCCTCCGTCCCCGCGCCCCTCTAATGCCCCGCGCCGTCCTCTGCCCAGTGCGCCCCGCGCGGGCCATTCGGCAGGTCACGAGCGCCCTCTGCTGCCGGGCTGAGGCCGCGCTCCGGGGAGGACCGGCCGCGGCATCTGCATTTTTCAGGGACCAAAACAACGAGGTTCCGCGCGCTGGTCAGGGCTGTGTCCGCCTGGGCCGCCTCCTGGCCTTGCAGGGACTCGGCGCTCTAGGCACCCCCTCGGTCGTCCTTCAGTCGCCAGGATGTGGCTGGAGCGTCGGGCTGGCCTCGGGCTGGTGCGCCACGTGTCCCAGCAGGGCAGGCCCGGACTCAGGGCGTGGAGGCCTTGGATACTCTGGACAGAGTGGCAGCAGGAGGCTTGGGCCTGCCCCGAGAGGAGCCCGGCCTTGGCCTGAGGCTGGTGTTCCTGGGACTCATCACTGCCCGCCACCCTGCGAAGCTGGGGACCAGTGTGGTCAGAGGACTGGAGCTGCAGGTCAAGGGGCCGGGAACTGCCTGCCTGGGAGCTGCAGGCATGAGGGGCTGGCGGGGCTATTCCCATCTGGATGGAGTCTGAGCCCCAGGGGGGACCAGCCTGTCAGTGGGGAAGGGACCCTGGGGCAGGTGGAGGGGCTACGCTCCCCCCTGCTCTGGGCTGGTCAGGGTTCCCAGCTGGGACCGCTCCCCTTCGCCACACCTTGGAGGCTGCGGCCCCAGGGTCTGTGTGTGGAGCGTCAGCTGAGGGTCAGGGCTGGCAGCACCCGGTGGTCAGTACCTTGGCTGGAGCCCCTAGAAATCACGGGGAACTGGCAGGAGGGTGGGATGAACCCGGAGTAACTACAGGGTTCTGCTGCCCTGTCGTCCGAGGGGGAAGTTCTTCCTTGGATCTGACCACACCATGATGCCGGCCTTTTCCTCCATCAGGAGATCCAGCATTCTGCAGCTCCCGGCCTCCAGGACCCCCATACCCAGCCCCTCAGCAGGACAATGGCCAGGAAGCTGGACTCCTGCTCACCCCTGGTCACCCCCAGTTCCTGCTGGGACCTGTCCCACAGCCCAAGGAGGCCTCCCTGTCTTAGCTTGGAGTCACCTAGGACCCCCAAGCTCCTTTCTCTGGGCCCTGCATTTGCCCCCCAGAGGCCTCAGCAAGGAGAGGGGATCCCCGGGGCCTGTCTCAGCTCTGCTCCCAGGGCAGCCATGGAGAAACCTCTGGGGCCCAGCAGAGAGACCCTACTTGGAATCAGGTTTTCTGCTGTGGAAAGGGGTGACACCCTGTTCCTGCACTGCACTGGGTCTGAGTTTAGGGGGTGGTCTGTGTACCTTGCTGCAACGACTATTACCTCTGACCCCCACCAGGGCTCCAGGCCACTCCCTGGGGGCCAGGGGGCATTTCTTTGTGCAGAAGGGGCCGCTGTCCCAGATCTGGTGATAAGTCTGGATGAACAGCGGACAGTCAGCTGCAGCCCACAATGGGCCGGATGCCATGCACCTGCCCACAAAGGAGGGAGTGGCTCCTGCCTCACGTCCCACCGGCAGCCCTGAGATAGCATCGGCCCGGCCGGAGGGCCATCCGTCTTGTCCCACAAAGGCTGAGACAAAGACTGTGTCAGTGGCAGCCTCCCCGACCGGGTCAGCGGGGCCAGGGGCCTTCCTGGGCCAGGCAGCCAGGGCTCAGGCCCCAGGCTCCTCATCAGCGGCCTTCATTGTTCACAGGGCCAGACGGGTGGGGGCCACACCTAGAGCGGAAGTGAGGAAAGCATTGCCCTCTCTCTGAGGCCGCCAGGCCCAGCTTAGCAGCCTGAGCCACACTGGGGCACGTACTCAGGATTTTCCAGGCCCTGGTGGCTCAGCCTGGATCCAGGGCTGGGACGGGGAAGACCAGGGCCTGAGAAGCAGTCAGGGGTACCTTCCTGCAGGAGGTGGCAGCCAGGTGGAGGACACAATTCAGAGACCCTGCAACCCCCTGTGCCTCCTCACCCCTGCAAGGAACTTCTGTGGACCCCAGCTTGCAAGGCTCACCCCCTCCTCACCTGCTCTCCAGACCTTCTCACTCAAATGCCCAGGAAGGTGCCGCTGGGGCCCCCGACCGCCCTCACCATCCCTGGTCCAACACACTCCTGATGTTTTGGGGCACCTCACACCCTGAACCATCCTTGGAGCCACTTGGCAGACCCACCCTGGCACCCAGAAACCTCCACTCTGAGCATGTGCTTTCAGCACAGGCACCGCTCATGGGGTTCCCACTGTCCCCACACTGTCCTCACCCCCACCCCCCAAGGTGGGCACTGTCCTTCCAACCCGTCCATACCTCCCCACTTGAACTTTGGGGAGAGTCCGGGGGCGGGCAAGTTCGCTTGCTGACCCCCGTGCCCCCGCCAGGAGGTGATTTGGGGTGTATGAACTGCCATGTGGGAACCAACCCTGGGAGCTGTTTCTGGGTTTGGGAAGGGGATTCTGCGTCAAACGGTGCAGATCGGTCAGATGGGGAGCAGGGTTTATTGGCACTGCAGATAGCATGGAGGGCTCCACGGGCCTGGGCAGCACCTTCCTCCAGGCCCTCCTCGGTCCAGGTCCAGGGCGTAGGTGCGTGTGGCCAGCGGTGCGCGCAGCAGTCGGGCCCCTGAGGGGGAGGCAGGTCTGGGAGATGGTGAAGACAGGGGTAGGGGGGCCGGCCGCACGGTTCAGCGTCAGTCGCTCGGCTCGGGGGTCGCGCGCTCGGCGGCCAGCGGGGCGCTCAGCGGCCTCCGGCCGGTGGCGCGAGCGCGCAGGCTCCGCAGGCGGCACAGCAGCAGCGCCAGCAGCAGCGCGTGCAGCAGCCCGAGGACGAGCAGCAGGAGCTGCGCCGCCAGCGCCCCGCGGCAGAGCGCGCCGGGCAGGCAGGTGGCGCGCAGCTCGTCCTCCGCCAGGTAGGGCAGCAGGCGGCCCCGCAGCGCGGGGGGCGCGGCGCAGCGCAGGTCGCGGTAGGGCTCGCGCTCGGGCCGGCCAGCCAGCCAGGCCCGCAGCGGCAGCAGGTGGCAGTCGCAGCGCCAGGGGTTGGCGCCCAGGTGTGCGCTGCGCAGCACCGGCAGCGCGTCCAGCAGCCCCGGCGGCAGCGCCGTCAGGTTGTTGCCGGTCAGCACCAGCTCGGTCGTGTCCGGCGGGAAGGCGGCCGGCAGCGAGGCCCATGTCAGCCCGCGGCGCCCGCAGTCCACGCGCGTCCCCGCGCAGCGACATGGGGCGGGACAACCTGCGGCCGGGCGGCCCGGCGGCGCGAGCAGCAGAAGCAGCAGGCTCAGCGCCCCGCGCGGCCCTGGAAGGGAAGCACCGCGGTGAGCCCGGCCCGCGGGGTCCCGGGCGGGATCGCCACCGCCCGCGAGCCTTTCCACCCGCCTGCCGGCTGGAAGGGTCCTCCAGGTCTGCCCCGAACCGCTCTGACTGAAGCCCAGAGGACCGAGAGCCTCCCCGCCGGATGTCATCGGGGAGCGCGCGGCCCGGGCAGACCCCAGACTCACCGAAGCCCATGGCGAGAGGTCGGCGACTGGGCGAGCTCTGGAGCACCAGGCGGCGGTCGCAGGACCGGGCGATAAGGCCGCCCCGCCCCTGCCCGGCCCTGGCGCGCCCGCCGAACTGACCACAACGCGGCCACCCCGCCAGAAATAACCCCGAGGCCGAGCCGCCGGCACAGATAGAGCGCTATCCAGGCCGCCGGCCGACCGGGTTTCCGGCCCCTCGCTCCTGGGGCGCACAGACCACTCGGACACCCTCTTCGACGTTCACCAACATTGTTCCCCTGTCACCAGGACAGGGCTCAGCATTCACAACGGAACACACTGGAGAATGGGGCGCGGAGCCAGGGGTCATGCAGGTGGAGGGACAGGGACCAGGGACTCGGGAACCCAGGGCTACAGTGCTGCTGGGGAGAGCGGGCCTTCCGCCACCGATGGGCAAACGGTGGTGGGCCAGGGACAAGGATGGCCAGTTTGCCGACCACCCGCTGCTCCTGGAGCCCCCCGGGGCCAGGCCAGGCCGTGGGGGAGGGGCTCGGGCATTCACAGTGAAGCCCAGCCACGTTACTGTCCCCAGCAGCCAGCTGACCTCATTAGGTCTAGACAGAGCCTAATCCCTTCCGCTCCCAACCTGTGCGCAGAGGTGCCTGGAGAATGGGGGAAGGGGTAAGAAAGACCCAGCCCACGGGGGCCCAAAGGGAGGCTCCAAATCGGGAAACAGGCCAGGGTTCTGGGGATCAGGCTCCCACCCCACCTCCACTCTGCCTTGGTTCTCCTGTCCATGTAAGTAGGGCCTGGAGTCAGTGCAGTGACCTTCCAGTTGGGGGCAGATTTCAGAAGTCACCACCCAACTTAGATCCAGCGGCCCAAGGCCAGAGAGGGCTGTATGTGGGGGGCCCCACCGTCCAGGCCCCTGGGAAGCAGATACAAACGAGGGGAGGGGCCGATGCTGAGAATAAATTAGGGTTGGCTGGGGGCTGTGACCCAGCGTCTCTGAGAACAGGAGGGAAAAAAAACCAGGTCTGGGCCACTCTGGGGTGGGGGGGGTCGCGCCAGGGCCTATGGGCGATCCAGACGAATCCGGCGTCGAGTCCAGGCCCGTCAGGGTCCAGGGGTGGGAAGGGCCAGCCTGGAAGCCGGCAGGATAGTCATGGCACGTGGGGCTGCGGCGGGGTCACTGGTCCTGCATCTGCTGCTTCATTTTCTGCAGCATCTCTTGCATCCGCCTTAGCTGGGAGGGGGCAGGAGCGACAGGGGGCAGCGTGACCGAGCGGTGGGTGGGGCCTGCCCTGCACCCAACCTGGCTCCGCCTCCACTTCCCGCCCTCCCAGCCTGGCTCCTCCCCTCTCCCCACCCACTCGGACTGGCTCCGCCTCGCCCCGCCCACCCAGCCTGATTCCGCCCTCACTCCCCGCCCACCAGCCTGGCTCCGCCCCGCCCACCCAGCCTGGCTCCTCCCCTCTCCCCGCCCACTCGGACGGGCTCCGCCCCGCCCCGCCCACCTAGCCTGATTCCGCCCTCACGCCCCCGCCCACCCAGCCTGGCTCCGCCCCTCTCCCCGCCCACTCGGACTGGCTCCGCCTCTCCCTGCCCACCCAGCCTGATTCCGCCCTCACTCCCCGCCCACCCAGCCTGGCTCTGCCCCACTCCCCGCCCACCCAACCTGGCTCCGCCCCCACTCCCCGCCCACCTCCTCATCTTTCATCCTGATGAGCTTTTCAGTCTCAGCGTCGGGCGTGGGCAGCGGCAGGATGGGTATTGGGCTTTCCATGCGGCTGTCTTGCGTCAGCTTGCTGCAGGGTGGACAGCGGGGACAGGCTGCTGGGGGCCGGGATGACCCTCGACACCAGCGCGGTCCTACAGCTCTCGCACCTCTGGGCGGGGCCGGGGGGGGGGGGGCACGCACCTGGTCATCTGCTGGATGCAGTGTGCCCGGTAGTTCTCATAGTGCACGTCGCAGGTCACGTCCTTGAGGTCGTGCATGTGCGTGCGGATCAGCATGTTGCGAAGCTTCACGAAGTCGCAGTGCGCCTGGTTCTCCACTGCGGGCAGGGGTGGCCGGTGAGTGGGCCGCCGGCCTGGGGGAGCCTTCCCACCCTAAGGCTGTGCCCCAGGCCTGGACTCACCCTCCACGATCCCCCACGGGTACAGACGCCCCCGGACCCGCTGCCCCTTGGCCTCCACCACCGTGTTGCTGCCGATAACAGCGAAAGGTGCGCTCTCCTGGGGGGGGGGGCAGGTGCAAGGGCTCATGCCCAGTTAGCATGGGCATGAGGTGCAGTGCAAGAGGGGCCTGGGCACATTGCACCTGGTCTGCCTCTCCAGTGTCCCCAACAACAACCTCTCCCCAAAGAGATCCTTTCGTCCCCGCCTCGGGCCTCTCTGTTGCCAGCTGAAGCCAGAGCTGGTGCCACTTACATGGAGGGCTTCTGCTGGGCTGTGCCCAGTCAGATGTACCCTCCCCACATGGTACCCCTCCCCCTCCTTCCCCAGAGCGGAGCCCGTGCCGCCTGTTAGTGGGGTGAAGGGCCCACCCTGGTCCTGGCCCAGTGGCCACTCGTCCCCAGCTTGGCTTTTCCTGGGGCTACAAGGGCCCCAGGTCAGAGCAGGGCCCCAGCCCTCCTCTAGACCCGGTGTACAGTGGCCTCTGGGGTCCCCCCAAGTGCTGCAGGCTCACCTTCAGTTCCCGATCCTGCTGCTTGAAGTCCTCATCCTCATCCGAGTCACACTCAGGAAACTGGTACACGTGGATCCCAAACTTGTCAATCTCCTCCCGGATCTGCAGCCAGTGAGGGCTGTCAGGGGAGGAGCCGGTGGCCTCAGTCCCCCCCAAGCCCCGCGCGGAGCCCCCCAGCCCCGCAGGCTCACCCGCTCTTTCAGCTTGCGGATCTCCCCGGGGACAAGACAGTCGGCCTTGGCAATGAGGGGCACGATGTTCACCTTCTCATGCAGGGCCTTCATGAAGCCCACGTCCACCGGCCGCAGCCTGTGAGGGGGGCCAGGGTGAGGGGCTTGTGGGGTGGGAGTGGCGGGAGGGGGTGCCCAAGGAACAGGCAGGCCGGGCCCCCTGGCCCAGGGCAGCCACCTACCCGTGCCCAAAAGGGGAGATGAAGTACAGGCAGCAGTGCACACGGTTGTCCTGGATGTTCTTGCGGTTGAGGCCGCTCTCGTCCCGGAAATACTGCTCAAACTGCTGGTCCACATAGTCGGTGATGGGCTTCCAGCTGGGGGTAGGGGGGCACATGAGGCCAGCCGGGCTGGGAGCCAGGGGCTGGGGCAGCCTGGGCAAGCCTTCCTCACCACTCAGAGTTGTTGACGGCATCCCCAAAGCCTGGTGTGTCCACGATGGTGAGCTTCAGCTTCACTCCCTTCTCTTCAATGTCCACCGTGTGCTTTAGGATCTCAACCGTCTGGCTGATGCGTTCTGGGGCCGGGGGCGGGGGGTGGTGGTGGTTTAGAGTGGCCTCTGCGGCCCTGACTCCCACCCCGGGGCAACTCAGACCCTCCCAGGTTACGTGGCCTGGTGGTGGTCTGGACCCACGCTTCAGGGAGAGAGGATCGGAGCTGGACCTGGAAGGGGCCCTCAAAAGTGTCACCCAGCAGGGGGCGTGGGGGCCACTCACCCTCAGCACTCAGCAGTTTCCGCTCCTTGTAGAGGTCGGTCAGGAAGAGGCTGTGGACCAGTGTGGACTTCCCCAGGCCTGACTCCCCTGCCCACAGATGCAGTGGGGAGGTCAGGTCCCAGGCCCCAGATGGAGCCTGGCTGCCCATGCCCCTGCCCGCCCTGGGGCCCGGCGCACTCACCGGCCACCATGAGCGTGAAGTCGAAGCCCTTCTTCACGGACTTGCGGTGCACTTGGTTAGGCAGCGTGGCAAAGCCCACGTACTGCTTGTCGATGTCCTGGACAGGGGTGGGGCAGGTCAGGGGCACGCTCGGGTTCCCAGGGCAGCCCCGGGCCCTGCCCCTACAGAGTTCAGGCCAGGGGGGCAGCAGGGCAGGGTCCCCTGGGGAAGGGGCATCTCAGTGGCAGCAGCGGGCGAGGGCCTGTGGGCAAAGGCCCCCCGAGGTGGAAGGCGGGTGGGCATGGAGGGTGGTGGTGCCTCCAAGGGCTTCACAGAGACCGAGTCTGTGCCCGAGCGGGGCAACAGGCACATCCAGTGAGGCCAGTGTCCTTGGGTGGGGGGCAGAGGGCACCAGGACCTGGACGCCTCAGACATGCCCAAGGTCCTCCAAAGCTGGAGAGGCCCCCGCCTCAATACTCACCCCTCCGCGAAAGTGGGGGGTGGGAGGCCCCATCTGGCCCTGATCCAGCCGCGGAGGCGGACGGTAGAGCTGGGGCTATTTATAGACAGCAGCCCCCGGCCTCCCCGCGGTCCCCAGCGCCCAACTCAGGACCCCAGGGCCCTGCGGCCCGTCATATCCCCAGTCCCGGCACCGGGGTGGGCGCGCGCTGACCCACTTTCCACGCCCCGCTCCACACACACCTTGAGCCGCCTCTGGGCCTGGGTCCGCGGCGATAGCAGCGGCTCCACCAGGCGGTCCTGGGGTGCTGCCAGCGAGTCCATCCCCGCCAGCCTGGGACCGTGCGGGCCGCGCTGGGGCCCAGAGGGTCAGGCCCGCCCGCCGCCAGGCGTGTTCTCGCCCCCGGGGCGCACGGACGCGGGCACCGGGGCCCTGGGCGGGGTGGTGCTCAGGCGATGCGCGACCCCGAGGCCCCCCTCGAGCCGCGGGTCCGGCCCCAGACGGCCCGCCCCAGGCACAAGCGGGTCCCTGCGCCTGACGGGAGCGCGCGGTCTCCGGGAGACGGTCGCCTGGAAATGAGGCCGCGCGGGCGGAGCCACCGGAGCGGAGGAGGGCAGGGCCCAGCCCGGCGGGCGGGCGGGCGGCTGCGCGCGGAGCGGCGCGGCTCGGGCCGTCAGCCCCGCGACTGCACGGCGGGGGCCGGTCCACGGCGGGTCCGCGCCGCCGCGCCCGCCGCCAGAGGGAGCCCCATCCGCGCGCTCCCGCCCGGCCCCCCCGAAACTCCTCACAGACGCACCCCTCCCTGCGCGGTCCGCCCCCCCCCCCCCCCCCCCCCCGCCATGTGGCCGGAGAATGTTTATGCCGCTGCCGCGGAGACCAGCGGGGAACCTGCGAGGGCAGAGCCCCGCTCCCCACCCAGGCCCGCATCGGGCGAGAGGGGGCGGTCAGAGCCCGAGATGCCCGCCCCCGATCCCCTCTGCAAACGCGGAAGCTGTGGCCCGTGGGTGGCTCCCCACACCCGCCGGCCAGCCCTGCTGGCCACACAGCCGCTGCCAGCCGAGGAGGGCTGACGGAGCGGACCCCTCACAGGGGTCTGTCAGGGGGCACTCTGTCTGAGCTTCCACCCTGCCCTCACCCCCAGGGCTGGGCAATAGGGGGCCTGGGGGACTCCAGCCAGCTCTGGCCTCTCGCCTGTGCTGTGATGCCAGGGACCAAGGGGGTCTCCCGAGCCCACAAACCCGGCCTTGCCCCCACCCTGCAGGCCCCCACCAGAATCTGAACAGACCAGACCAATGGGAAGGAGCTGGACATCCAAAGACGTGGACACACTCTGAACTCTGTCAGTAGGGCCGGAATGCCCCCATATCCCTACCCGCCCTCCCTTCCTGGCTCCCGGCTCAAGGGGCCTCTGTCCCCCTGTCCAGGCCAGAGCTGCTGCCATGGGGCCTGGAGGCCACTGGCACCTGGGGAGGAGGGGTGGGTCCACTGCTGGGAACAGGGGCGCCTTTCATCCAAGAGGATGGTGGGGGGAGCCACAAGCCGCAGCCCGGCCCCCCGCCCTGGTTCTGAGAAAGCATCCGCCATGTGGACCTGTGGGGGGCCTCTGGGCTGAGTATCCCCCCGCCTCCAACCCCGGGCACCACCTTAGACCCGGCTCCTAGGCCCAGCTCCCGGCGGGTGGACAAGCCGACGTCTCGGGCCTGGGGCGCCTCCGAGGACAGAGCCGGGCCTGGCCTCAGCGCCCACAGCCTGGGGCCTGAAGGATGCACTGCACAGACAGCCTCGGTTTGCCTGCTGGTAAGGCACAGCCTCAGGAGGCCCAGGACAGGGGACAAGCCCAGCCGCTGCCGACCCAGCCCGCATCCCACCTCACCCGCACAGGGCTGGGGATTCCCTGGGGGTCCCCAAGGAGCGGGCCCTGACACCCACTTTGTCTGGTCCCCGAGGCACAACAGACACTGATGAGGACTCCTGGAGTCGCAGACACGCCGCGCCCACCTCCTCCCCACCGCCTGCTGCCTGACGCTCTCGAGGTGTTTTCATTCTTAGAATCTCCCCGTCAGCTCCAGGGACAGGAGCCAGAGCCAGTGGAGCCACCACGTCCACTGAGACAGGGTGCAGTGGGGAGGGCACAGAGGAGCACCAGAGTCCCCCACCCCGTGCCTGAGATGGTGGGCACAGAGGGGTCCACAGAGCCCCCTCTTTCCTGGAGGGGTGACAGGCTGAGGCTCAGAACACCAACAATGGAACAGTGAAGACCCACGGGGAGCCTGCCCCAAACGCCTGGCTCCTGGCCCCCATCTCGGGTTACCCTACACCCCACCCGCATCACACCCTCTGCCTTGGGCCCCGGGGGGCAGGCATGGGTGAGGCCGGTCCTAGCTGAGCTCCAGGTGGGGCAGACACTGGCCCAGAGGGGCTGGAGCCCCAGCAGGGGACCCCGAGTGCCCACAGGCCTCGGAGCAGGGGGGGGCCGGTCTCCTGGGTCTTCCCCGTGTCTGTCCCTGAACAATGGCGGGCTGGCGGGCTGGCCTTGCGTCTCCTGCATTGTTCGACCAGCAGAACAAGCAGGCAGCTCCCGGCCCCGGCTCCCCGGGGAGACCCTCGCTGGCAGGGTGAGGATGACAGGCCCCTCCCCACGAGCCTCGCCCAAGGCACAGCCGGCGACTCCCAGCCCCCACCCCACCTGCCGGGCCGCTCCGCCCGCCTGCCACACCTGGGCCAATACTGGGGTTCCACCCAGGGTGTGAACCCCCATCCCTGACGAGGGCTGCCAAGGCCATCCTGGTGCCCAAGTCGGGCCTTCCTGTTCTGCCCTAAACACGGCTGCGCTCAAGCAAAGAGACCTCAGCCAGCGGGGCTGTCCCAGGGCCCCAAGCTCCGCCCTGGCACCCCCCTCCATGGGGTCTCCGCGACATTTAAACCTTACCTCAGCCAGTTTCACGGTGGGTGTCCAGGCGGCCTCCTGCCCAGCACTGTCCACCTGGAGGGTGGGGTCCAGGCCGGCCCCTGGGTGAACCCGTTTGTGCCCTTAGGTCAGAAGACCTAAGCTGGGCAGGGGGATGACTGAGACCCGGCCCTGGAGACTCCCAGTCTGGGGAAGAGGCCCCAGGTCAGCCCACTCACGTCACTCAGTGGGAAGAGGATGCAGAGAAGCTGGGTGGGGTGGCCGGAGCAGCCGTCCGCGCTCTCCGTGTGGGGCCGCTCCGGGACAGCCCTGGCTGCTGGACGCAGACCCCTCCCTCCGCCCATGGCCTTCCGTGACCAGGGGCTCCCTGGGGACCCCCAGCACGCGGTCTCGGGCCAGTTCAACAAGGAGAGGCCGGCGCTGGACCAGTGGGAGGGGGCACCCGGCCCATCCCCCATCGGGGAGGGGCGCCCGCCCCTGCAGGCCAGGGTCAGGATCTAGGACCCAGGCACAGCGCCCCCTCCGCCCCGCAGCACCCGGCTGACGATCGGCTATCGCGACAGGGCGGGATGACGGCGGGCGGGGGCGGGGTCGCGCCGGGGCGCCGCGGTGTTGTTGGCACAATGGGTGACAGCGGGCCGGGGGAGCGGCGGCGCACGCGTACCTGCTTGTCCTCTGCGGGTGCAGGTCGGGTCGGGGGTCGGGTCGGGGTCCAGGGCCGGCCGGCGGGCGGGAGAGAGACCGAGACACACGATGAGAGGCGCGCGGGCGGCGGGGACAAAGGCGCGCGAGCGCGCGGGCGGGAGGGCGCCGGGCTCACCTGGGGTCGCCAGCTTGCTCTTGTACCTCAGGCCTGTGCTCATGGTGGCCGCCGGGGGACGTGCGCGCGGGCGGGGCGGCGACGAGCCGAGGCCGAGGCCGGGCTGCGGGGTGACCGGCCCCTCCGCGCCGCCGCCCGCCCCGCCCGCGCGCCCGCCAGCCAATGGGCGCCCGCCGCGCCCACGCGCGACCCGGCGCGGCCGGCGGGGGCGGGGACCCGGGCGCCCCCACCTCCCCGCGCCCGAGGCCTGGGGCGACGCCCTCCCTTCCCTCCGGCCGGGCGCCGGGGCACCCGAGACCCGCGCTGCGCTTGGTCCCCGTGACCGTGGCCGCTGTCCACCCCCTCTCCTCCCTGCTTAGGGCCCCCGGCCTCCCAACACCGTCCCTGCCCGATCCCCTACCCAGACCCCCACCTCTGACTCCTCCACCCTCATGGGACCTCCGACCACACCTGACCTCTGATCATCCTTGGTGTGGCCCCCCCTGTAGAGCCCGCTCCCAGAGGCTCCGGCCTCATACATACTCTGCCACCACCCTCAGCAGGCAGGCTCTGCCCAGCTGAGGTCGGGGCATGCCCCCCCACCTCGTCAGGGTGGACGCCAGGGGCTTTGGCCTGCAGAGCCCCTCTCCTGGCCATGTCCGGGCGGAAAGCCTGATTGATGCCTGGCACGCGGCCAGCCCCGGCTCCTCTCCTGCAGCTGTTCGTGTCTGTAGCCGGCTCTGCACGTGCACACACCTGGGCAGTCGGTCCGCCCCAGTTCCAGGATGGTTGGTAAGGAACGAGCCGCCATCGACGGCTCCCACCGTCACCCCTGCATCCCCAGGCCCACCCCAGCACCCTGTGCTCTGCACACCCACAGGTGGACCTGCTGAGACCACCCTGAGAAGGGGCCCCCTGGGTACTGCGAAGGCAGGCCAGGGTCTGCACCCCACTTAGGCTGAGGTCTCCCCAGGCTGGGTGCCTGCTGTCTCTTTCGGTCACTGCCACACTCCCAGCGACACTGCCAGCTGCCCTCAGCCTGGACCTCCCGGGAGCGCCCCCCAGGAGTCTCGTCTGGGGCTCTCAGTCCCTCAGGGAGGGACGTGGGGCCTGTGGTCAGCAGCCCCCGAGGTGAGGGCCCCCGCACAGGCAGGAAGCCCCGTCCCGCCCCGATCTCCTGCGCCCTTGGGCCCTCTGCTGGCCTGTGGGCTCCGCCATCTCTGAGCGCTGGCGCTGGGCAGACTGTTCCCCTCTCACCTTCACTGCCGCCCGGCTGACCAGGGTCCCCTCCCCCAGGGCCTCCGCCTGGTCCAGCAGGAGGTGTGGGGCCAGTCCACCCCCCACCCCGCCCCAGGCCCTGGGGCCAGAGCGTTTGGAATTCAGGACTTTCTTCGGCTCACAGATGACCTGATACCTCAAAGGGCCCTGGGGCTGTGCCTTGAAGTTCTTGTGCTGAAGGACTTCCTGGTGGTCCCGTGGTTGAGACTTGCTGCTTTCACTGCTGGGGGCTCGGGTTCCATCCCTAGTTTGAAGCTAAGGCCCCCCATGCCACGCCACCACAAGAAATATTAAAAAAAAATTTTTTTTTAAGATTTTGACACTGAAACACAACTGTCCCCATGAACTGCAATAAATAAAGACCATAGTGAATGTATCTGTTGGTTCAGAACTGGCTTTGTCGCCAGATGTTGAAAACCTTTCTTTCAGAGCTGTAGGGAGTTCAGGATTGTGGATAAAGGCGTGGGGCCAGAGGGGACACTTGGAGTGCGAGGCAGGACTTCTGAGCCTTCACCAGCCCTGGGGGCCTCCGTGGAAACCCCATCTCAGGGGACCTGGAGCCTAGCAAAGCGGTCCAGTCAGGCAGTGAGAAAGGGCACTTCAACAGTTATCACCAACTGACCCAGGCAAGCCTGTGCTCATGGGGACTCTGGAGGACGGGAAAGCCGCCCTGTCCTGGGGGTCTGGGAGGGGCTCCAGGCAGCCCCAGGTCAGGGGTTTGAACTCGGCCCTGAGGGGACTGGGCTGCTGAAGGGCCAGGTTTTGAAACAGTCCTGTAGGGGAGAGGCAGGGAGGGACAGGACACCACAGAGGCGGCTCTTTCTCATCTAAGTGTGCCCCAGGGGAGGGTGGGCGTCAGCAAAGGTGGGCCACAGCCCAGCTTCTTGGGCCTGGAGACCCCTCCTGGAGCTGACGGCGAGAGGGCCGGAGCTGCCCCAGGACTCCCGAGGGCAGGCCCGGGTCGGGCCTCTGGTGAAACGCCCAGGGGTGAGTGACCTTGGGCTGGCCGGGCGGGAAGCGGGTGGGGTCTGCTCCCCCCAACCTGGCCGCGAGCCCAGGGGACACCCCAAATCCCACCACAGACACAGGGGATGCCCCTCCAGCTGAGAGGCCCTGGGGAGATCACGGCTCCTCTGCCCAAGCAAGCGTACAGGCTCCAGCCAGTGACTCAGAGGCCCGTCTTCTGCTCTGCCAGGTGGGGTGGCAGAGGGGCCTCTTCCGGTTTCTCCAGCCTGGACGCTGCCAACTGACCACCTGGTGCAACCCTTCCAAGGCCCCTGCCCACCGCAGGTCACGACCCTGGGGGCGGGTGACCTTGGGCAGGAGAGCCCCGGGGGCCCGGCCAGCCTGCCTCCCGCCGCAGGGCTGTAGTTTAAGGAAAACCCAGCCTCCTGGGCTGGGGGGAGCAGGTCTGAGCCCGCCCCCACCGCAGGAGCAGGAAGGCTGGCAGTGGTACAAGGAGAAATCAAAAGATGCTCCTGGGTGGGAAGAACACTACTTCCTAATTCATAAGAAAAAGAAGTTAATGAGTGAAAAAATAAGCTACACCCAGAGAAATCTGCTCAACCAACTTGGGCTACAAATAGCTTGACGCTTTTCAGAAAAACAAGAAAAAAACTCTTTATTTCGGAAGTTCTCCAGAGGCCGCATTTAGCTGGTGTGGAATCGTCCTTCCTGTCGACACAGACGCGTGGGCCTCTGTGGTCACATGGGCGTTGGTGCCTCTGTGTGAGCCCTCAACCCGGAGGTGTTGGGCTCGAGACAGGGCAGCCTGACCAGGGGACACACGGTGTCAGGTGGACTGGGGGCCGCTGGCAACATGCTCCAGAATGTTCTGTCCGTCTGAGGCCAAGGTCAAGCGTAGAAGCCGAGCTGGACACAGCTTGGTCATCGACACCCCTTCTCTGGGCTGCGGGTCATGTGGCCCTGGGGGGGTCGGACCGCCTCTTTGAAGCAAGGGCCACCAGAAGAGGAGAAGGAAACACACTGCCCTTCACGGGGACACAGAAGGACCTTACTCAGCTCAGAGTGGAGTTAGCCCACCGAGACCACCTTCCTGGCTTGCAAGATGCCCCCTTCCCCGCGTCCCAGCCCGCTCAGAGCCTCAGACACCTCGCGGCTGGGGCCCCCGTCTTCGGTGACAGTGTGGGGCTCGAGACAGACTCCCCCGCACGGCACGTGGGGCTGTGATTTCCGCAGCCCACCCCCACTGGCCCCGGGGTGGTGCCCAGGGTCACCCACGCGTGCAGCCTGTGCCCGGGTGTGGGGCCGCTGTGCAGAGCAGCCCCAGGTCAGGCTCGGCGTTGGCCCAAGAGAAGGACCCGACGGATGGGGGCACACTGCTCAGGCCCCCATGGTGAGCACCCCCGCGGTGGCCCTCCCCCACTGCCCAGCCAGCTCCCGCGCCCCGCCCCGTGTGCCGTGCAGTGCCCGCCAGCTTCTGGCTCAGTACTGTCCCCTCTGAGGTCCCCGCTTCTCACTGTGGGCTAGGGCCATTGTGGGGTCGCCCAGCCTGGGGCCCAGGGGTCCTCTTCTCCCAGGGGATTCCTGGTGTGCGGGAAGGTGAGTCACCCTCCCCGACCCCAGATCCTGAGGGTGAGGGGCACGGCGTGCTTTGCGGGCCTCCCCCCTGCCTGGGCACAGACCAGGAAGCAGGGTTCAGAGTGCAGGAGGAGAAAGGCCTGAGCGAGGGCCCTGGGGCAGCAGGCGGGCCTTGGCCGGATGGGGGTGTGGCCGTCCCGCGCTGTGGCCGCAGCCCCGCCTGCCCCAGAGCCGAGGGTGCCCTCTGCCCAGACAGGCCAGCGAGGGGGCCGTGGGCACGGCTGCCCGCAACGCGGAGGGCGAGGGGCTCGTGTGTGCAGCCGGGGGCAGTGGAGCACCCTGCCCTCACCTCCCCTGAGATCGCCGTGCGGGGTCAGGGCGAGGGGGCGCTCACATCCAGTGGACAGCAGGCCCATCCAAGGAACACACTGTCCATGGCGGCTGCCCCGCCAGCAGGGCACCGCCGGCCCCGCCGCGTGCCGCCGGAGACAGAGCCTCGGTCCACACCGCGGCCCCATTCCCTGGACCGCTGGACCGAGCGACAGAGGGACAGAGGACGCCTGCGCCCGGCCCCAGGGGGCCAGGCTGGGGACCCAGAGCAGCAGCAGGCGCCCCTCCCTGGCGAGGGCCAGTGGCGGGGGCCCTCCAAGCCTTCACGGTGAGACGGGGTCCAGAAGAGGATGGAGCGCAGCGTGACTCAGCCGGTGGGCGCTGCCGACCAGGGCCAGGGCCCCCACCAAGTGTGGGGCTTCACGGTGACCCAGACCCAGGCCCACCCTCCCCCATCAACACCTTTGCCCTCCAGGGAAGGCTGGGTGTGGAGTTCCAATGGCTGGCCCCAGCGCCCCGCGGTATCCCAGCCCCACATCTGTCCTGGGGTCATCAGGCCAGAGACGGGTGAGAAACCGCCCCGGGAGTGAAAAGCATGGGCGTGGCCACGGGCGGCCAGCCCTGGGCATCCAAGGAAGGGCAGGAAGGGCCCGGGGTCTCAGCTCAGTCCCCCTGCCCCTCATTCTGGCTACAGGCCGTGGGGGGCTCCTCCGCAGAGCTCTGCCCGCCCCAGGCAGCCGACTGAGGGGAACCACGCTGGGCCCCTCTAGTGGGGGCCAGCAGGAGCCCCTGCGCCTCCATCACCAGTGGCTCAGAGTTTGGGGAGCCCAGCCTGAGTGCTTCTGGCCACTGACCCGCCGGGCTGAGTGAGCTGGATCCGGGGTGCCCTGGGAGCTGGGCCTAGGGCCCCTGAGCGGGACCACCATGCTGGGAGCTGGGACCAGCGCCCCCAAGCAGGACCACCATGTTAGGAGCCGGACCCAGGGTCCCCAAGTGGGACCACCGCGCTGGGAGCCAGGCCTGGGGTCCCCGAGCGGGACCACCAGGGGGGCAGGTGTTGCCAGGACTCCCTCCCCTCCCATGAGCTCTTGCCAAAGGCTGGTTTTTGCAGCCACGACTCTTCACGAGCACCCCTGGGTGCTGGCACACCCTGGGGTCCCTGGACCATCTCTCACCCCGCCGACACCTGGGCCTGTCCTCCTGGGCAGGATGCACAGCTGATGGCTAACCTGGTCCTCCCAGCGGACACCCTGCAGGCGTCACGCAGCAGCACAGGAAGAGGAGCGCCAAGCCTAAGAATGTGCTGCTCGGCTCTGGGCACTAAAGCTTTTCTCTTTTCCCCCTAAATGTTTAGTTTTACGTTTTAAGTTTAAGTTCATGATCTTACTTTGAGCTCGTTCTTGTATAAGGTACAAGAGGTAGGCTGACATTTTTGATGGCTTGTGAGCGTCCCCTTGCTCTCAAAGCATTTGCTGCCTCCTTCCTTGTTGAACTGCTTTTGAACTTGGTTGGGGGACTTCCCTGGTGGCTCAAATTCTGCCTTGCAGTGCAGGAGACCTGGGTTCAATCCCTGGTTGGGAAACTAAGACCCCATGTGGTACGGCAAAAAAACTAAAAGAAAAAGAAACAGATGTTTGTAACTTGGGTACGTTCCAATTTATTGATTTTTCATTTTCTACCTCAAGCTTCTTTTGTTCTCTCCAAGAAATCTTTGCCTACTTATTCCAAGGTCATGCACATCTCTTCTGTCTCTTCTCTAAGCTTTACACTCTCAGCAGTCTCTTTAGGGCTGTAATCCTTCGAGACTTCTTTTGTGTGTATGTGTCAGGTAGAGATCAGAGTTTATCCAATTGTTCTAGCACCATTTGTTGAAAAATTTAACCTTCCCCACTGAACTGCCATGACACCTCTGATGAAACTCAGAGTTTAGCTTTCTCGTGGCTCTCGTTCTGAATTTAGTCTGTTTTAAAATGACTGTTGGGGACTTCCCTGGTGGTCCAGTGGTTAAAACTCCTCGCTTCCAATGCAGGGGGCACAGGTTTGATCCCTGCTCGGGTAGCTAAGATCCCACATACTGCACAGAGTGGCCAGAAAAAAATAATAAATTTAAAAAAAAATAAAAATAAAAATAAAATGACTGTTGCTGCGTAACAGTTCGAAGTTTAGTGAAGAAACATCAACTTCAGCTCAGCTCAGTCACTCAGTCATGTCCAACTCTTTGCGACCCCATGGACTGCAGCACTCCAGGCCTCCCTGTCCATCACCAACTCCCGGAGCTTGCTGAAACTCATGTCCATTGAGTCAGTGATGTCATCCAACCATCTCATCCTCTGTCGTCCCCTTCTCCTCCTGCCTTCAATCTTTCCCAGCATCAGGGTCTTTTCAAATGACTCAGCTCTTTGCATCCAGTGGCCAAAGTATTGGAGTTTCAGCTTCAGCATCAGTCCTTCCAATGAATATTCAGGACTGATTTCCTTTAGGATGGACTGGTTGGATCTCCTTGCAGTCCTAGGGACTCTGAAGAGTCTTCTCCAACACCACAGTTCAAAAGCATCAGTTCTTTGGCACTCACCTTTCTTTATAGTCCAACATCAATGTAGTGATTCTTTAATCTCTCGTGGTTCCTGTGGGTCAGAACCTCGAGAGGGCTCAGCTGGGTCCACCGTGTGATTTCAGCGTCTGGCACTGTGGCTGCTGGCTGGATGCCTCCCTTAAGCCCTGGGGCTTCTCCCCATCATATCTGGGGGGGTGCTGGCCCACATCCTGACCACGGGGGCCTCGAGCCCCTGGGGAGGTTGTGCAGCATCCCCTGTCCTGTAACCTGCTGCTGGTAGGGTGTGTGAGCACCCTCACGTTCACGGGGCATCGCGGCCCCAG
Source organism: Cervus elaphus (assembly GCF_910594005.1). Taxonomy (NCBI): domain Eukaryota; kingdom Metazoa; phylum Chordata; class Mammalia; order Artiodactyla; family Cervidae; genus Cervus; species Cervus elaphus. The sequence goes on from NC_057819.1 coordinate 450,856, forward strand.
GAGAAAGTGTGGGCTGGAAGACTTCTCAGGCCTGTCTTTGAAAAATAAAATCTGTAAACACTCCTCTTTCCTGGCCAGTCCTCTCTCTGTTCACAACCTGGATGATGGATACTGCCCTGTCTCTGGCCAGCAGTCGGGGGTGGACTAGGGCAGCAGGGGGGACGGCCCCATCGAGGTGAGTTACCCTGAGGCCTGCAAGACAGCAGGGAGGAGTCGGCGTCCGAGGCACGTGGTCAGGCGTGGGGGCAGGCGTGGGACTGTAGACCCCCACGTGCCTCTGAGATCTAGAGCTGGTGCGGCCTGGGCCCCAGGGGGACACATTGGGGGTTGACGACTGCCGGGTGGGGGCAGCCAGGCTCAGGGACAGGAGAGCCCGTGGCCACTCTGCTCAGACTCAGGGCGGGGGCCCACACGGGTGTGTGTGGCTCGGCTGGGGCTTCCGGGGAGGACGTCAGAGCCAAGGGCAGTGTCTCGGGCTCCGGGGGTGGGGGGGCACTGAGTCAGGTGGAACGTTCTGGGCCAGGGCCGCCCAAGAGCCTGGCCTCTGAGGACCAGCCTAGCACGCGCTGTCGCGGCGGCCAGGGGAGTCACCGGGCGGTGTTTTGGGGGCTCTCTCTGGGGCGTTGACACCCCCCCTGCTCCAGGGCCCAGAGAATCTGGCACCATCTCCATTCTCCCTGTGTTCACGACCCCCTCTGCTTCCCCACTCATGGATCCAAGGAGACCCTTCTGCGCCCCTGCTGGTGGGAGACAAGGAGCAGGACCCTCCCCTGAGGGCCGCGCTGCTGCAGCAAAGTGCCGGCTCCTTGGGTCTTCCCCATGACAGGCGGAGGTACTCCGGGGACCTCGGGCCTCCGGCGGCCCCTGGACTCCACTTTCTCCCCCTCCCACTGCAGGGTCCTTGCTCAGCCCCAGGCACCTCTGGGTTTTGTTTTCATTTGCTGGTGCAGACAGTGCCTGGCGCTGGAGCCCATGAAGGGGCTGCAGAAGGAGCTGGGGACTGCCCGGGGCTGCTGGGTCCTCGACGCCCCCAGCAGAGGCCGGGGACAGTCTTGGGGGTTCCTGGGCAGCCCCCAGCGGACCACTTCGCTGCAGCCTAGTTTACCGTCTAACATGCGGGGTCCCCACCCACCAGCGGCTCGGATCTGAATCCCAAACCACTCTGTTCGTCCCCTCCCCTCTCGCTCCACGTCCAGCGCGGATTCTGCTCCAGAAATACGCCCACGGTTCCTCACGGGGCTCCCCCAGCACCTAGCACCCTCCCCAGGCTTCGGCGGCAGGAGTCCCTTCCCCACGATCTGGGGGCTGCAAGCCTGAGGCTGGGGAAGTTCCCTCTCCTTGGCGAATGTCCACCATGACCTCCCAGCATCCTCACCTCTGCATGTCTGTGTGCCGACTTCCTGTCTCAAAAGGTCCCCAGTTCTGTTGGGTCAGGGCCCCACCCTAGTGACCTCTTTTCACTCAGCCACCTCTTTCAAGGCCCGTCTGCAAATACGGTCACGCTCTGAGCACTGGGCTTGGGGCTTCAACACATGAACTGGGGGACATGGCTCAGCCCATGACACCACCCAAAGCCACCTGCTCTGTGCCCCTCGGGCTTGGACCTGGGTCTGGCCCACACTGACCCCACCTCCACAGGGGGGCCCCCTGAGACCCCCGTGTGGTTCAGATCTCAGGCTGTACCCTCGCCTTGGGCACAGCCCCAGCCAGGAGCTGAGCCCCAGCTCCCACGCCAACCCCAGCCGACAGGCCACCTCTCCTCCCCTCAGAAACACCAAGCTCGCCCCTGGCCCCTGGCCGTGCGCTTCATTGAGACAGTTCATCACCACACACTCACCGCCCTGCCTGTGCGTTCAGAGGTTTCCAGGGCGTGCGAGGAGCCATTGCCACAAGCACGACAAGAAGGCGTCCTGTGGGGGCATAGTTCACAGGCCAGGAGACTCTCCCTTACACCGGGTTACATTCCGAGGGCTTCAGGACCTTACAAAGCTGTGCCTCCATCACCCAGAGGAAACCCGTTCATGGGCACCCCCCGCCGGGCCCTGGTCCTCACTGGTCTGCACATCTGCCCACTCTGGACGTTGACTATAGACAGAATCACGCAATACGTGGCCCCATCTGAGAACCAGCTCGCGGGGACCGCCACTTGGTGGCCCATGTCAGAACTTCGTTCCACTGACTGAATGGGCCACGTGTTATCCGCCCGTGTGTTGATGGCCCCGTGGGATGGTTTCCATTTTTCATCTACGTGCACAGGCTGGTATGAGCAGTCGGGACAAATCCCTGTGTGGACACACGTTTTCGCCCCAGTGGAGTTAGGTGTCCAGGGAGTGGAGTCACTGGACCCTGAGGTTGCTCTACTTCCCTGATCACCTGGGCTCATTATCCGTCTGCTCCATCCGGGAGGGAGGAGGCACCTGGGCAGGGCTGCGGCCACTGTGTGTGGAATGAGGATGGGCTGGCCTGGGGAGAGGAGGGCACCCGGCCACACCGGGTCACACCCCCCAGTACCACGAAGAGTCGGCTCCCGACAGCTCTTCCTGCAGCTGCAGCGGCCCCCTGCCCCTGGCCCTCAGGGCCCCATCAGGAGCACCGTGGGCTTGAGCGGTCTGGGCTTGCAGTGGGACATGGTGCACCTCTGCAGGAAATGACACTTGACTCAGGCTGCGACAAGGATGAGCCCTGGGGACCCGGTGCCCGGTGGAAAGGGCAGACCCAGGACAAATCCTGCACGAGGTCCTGGGGTCGTTAGCTTCACAGAAACGGGAAGTAGACGGTGGGGGCCGGGGTTGGGGGGAGGACAGAGCATCAGTTTGGGAAGAGGGAAAGTTCTGGAGATAATGGTGGGAAGGGTTGCACAACAGTGTGAATGGACTCAATGCCGCCGAAGCCTCACTCAGAAGTGGTTAAAACGGTGAACTTTGTGTCATGATGTGTGTGCAGTCATGTCCGACTCTTTGAGACCCCCATGGACTACTGTCCACCAGGATCCTGTGTCCATGGGACGCTCCGGGCAGGAATACTGGAGTGGGGTGCCATTCCCTACTCCAAGGGAATCTTCCCAACCCAGGGATTGAACCCGAGTCTCTTGCATTGCAGGCGAATTCATTACCGAGCCACCTGGGAAGCCCGTGTTACATACATCTTACTTAATTCCTTTTGAACATAAGTAATAAAAATAGTCCAGTGTAAAGTCTCAGTTTTGCTCGAGGATCTGCTGCATGAAGCCCCCGGAGTTAACATAACTGTGGACACTTTCTAAGAGAGCAGAGCTCACGATGTGGTTTAATCACAATAACAATGAAGCAAAAGCTGCTGCCTGTGGGCAGAGCGCTGCTCCGTGTGTGCGGAAGGCAGCCCTGGAGAAGACACACTTCTGCACACACAAGTGTGCTTACACGCATGAAGCTCCCGAGAGGACTCACACAGGCATAAGGCCCCCGGTGGGACACCCAGGAGCTGTCGCTCAGCGGGCGACGGGAGGGAGTCTCCACGCGAGAACTATCTGGAAGCATCCTGGAACTCAGTTAGGGTCAGGCTAGGAGTTAAGGTTAGGTTTAAGGGTTAGGGTCAGGGTCAGGGTCAGGCTTGGGGTCGGGTTAGGGCTGCCTTCATAGGCCAAGCTGAGGAAAGTGCAGGAACCCTGGGGCGGGCGGCCCCACCCAGCGAGGGGCGTCCGCTGGGCAGGGAGGGGCAGGCAGCCCTGCCCTTGACCGGCTTCTGTGCAGACGCCTCGACCCTGCCCCGCGCCCCGTGAGAACCTGAGAACCTGCAGGGCCCGTTCAGCGCGGGCTGACTAACAGCTGACTAATGGTGTCCCCAGCCCCGCCTGCTGGGCTCCCAGCCCCCCTCGCACTGAGGGCCAGCCGCCGTGCGGTCACCCCAGCGGCCAGCCCAGAGTCTGGAATCCCGGCAGGAAGCACCAGGCCTCCCCAGGCGGACTCTGGGCCCAGAGCACAGAGTCCCACCCGGAAGGCCCGTCTGCGGCTCGGCTGGGCACGACTCACGGGGAAGGATCGTCCTTGGGTGGAAAGAGTGACATGGGGCAGACAGAAAAAGCCAGGTTTGTGGAAAAGCAATTACAGCTACTGAGCGTGAAGCCAGAGATGGGAGCGCACTCACAGAGTCCCGAAAGGAAACACAGCCCGTTTCCTTCAGAATCCACATCCCTGCTGCCGGAGGAGCCGGGCACTCAGCAAATGAGGCAGCAATAAGAAGGTGTAGCACTGGTTTCTATTTTTATTTTCAGTTTGTCACATTTCCTTAGAAGCTATGTCAAAGCTGGTTGGTAGAAACAGAAGAAAATTTCATATTCAGTGAAGAATCGTCTCCTGATCCCTGGCAGATGAACAGACCTCCAATCAGCAAAACGAGAGAGACAAATTCTCCTAGGACAAGTTCCCGAACAAACAGGGATTTCTCATGTTTTCTCACCAAAATGCCAGCTGCCCCCGAAGGACAGTTCCCGCTGGAGGGGAGACTGTTCTCTGCCAAGGTAGCCCCAGCTGGGTGAGGAGAAGGCCCTGCCGGACAGATGCACCCTGAGCACTGGTACCGTGATCGCAGCGAGGGCAGCCCCGAGCGGACAGGCGGAGGGGACAGGCTGGCACGTGTTCGAACGACCACTGGCCCCGGGATGTGATGTCCTGATGGGGGCCGCACAAGCCCAGCCTCCCGACCAAAAGCGGCCGACGCACCAGTAATCACGTGCCTATACCAACCGCACCTCAAGCAATGTTTGGGTAGATTCAGGTAAAAATATTAAAGTCAGGGACTTCCCTGGTGGTCCGGAGGCTAAGACTCTGTGCTCCCAGTGCAGGGGGCCTGGGTTTGATCCCTGGTCGGGGAACCAGACCCCACAGGCAGCAACCAAGACCTGGTGCAGCCAAGTGACTAAAAATAAATTTTAAAGAAATTAAAGTTAGTCTCACCTGTTTCTCTTTATTATTTTTTTTTTTTACTGTGATTCCTAGAAAATTTCACATTACGAATGTGACTTGCATTGATAGAAACTTCAGGAGCAGACCCAAGCTCATCTGGAGATTCAGTATATGACGAAGGTAGGGGAGCGGTAGGCTTTCTGAAGATAAAATGACACGGGGACACAGCCGGGGGGTCACATAGAAACAGGGAACGTGGGCTGCACACCTCACACCGTTACGAAACGAAATTGCAAAGGAGCAAACGTCAACATTGACAAGCGAAACCACAGAAGCACTGAACGCTGAAATCCAGGCCAATTCCTTCACAGACAGGGCGTGAGGAGTTGAAACTCTACATATGATAAAAGACACAGATTCAATGACATAAAATCGCATCCCCGCCCACTGTAAAAGGGAGCGGGAGAGATGAATATGACGGGGCACACCCAGGGGCTAATATGCCAACATTCGGAACATTTAAGGATGCTCAACAAGCCAGGTGGGGAGACAGGAGACTGTGCAAAATGCAGATACGAGAACGGGCCACAGATACACTCACACACGCTCACACACACTCACGCCAGGGAGAGGCCAAGCAAGTGGCCGTGCAAGGTGGGCTGCTCAGGCCAGAGGCGGGGACAGGCTGGGCTCACACACTCACACGTCGGGGCAGCCCAGGCCGGTCAGGTGGCATCTGAGGAGACGGGGCATCCCTTTCCCCTGGGACCTGCAGCCCCCTCTGGGAATGGGCCCTGAAGCTCACGTCCAGCAGTGGGAAGACATGTGGACAGTCATCCTCGTCAGCAGGCATCCCGAGCCTGGAACAATCCGGAACCACTGCGCAGTAGCCTGGGGGTAGGGGGTGCTGGAAGGCTCTGTTCTGCGGGATAAGCTGATGGTTCAATCTCAGTCGTGTCTGACTCTTGGTACCCCATGAACTGTAGCCCACCAGGCTCCTGGGTCCATGGGATTTCCCGGGGAAGACTACTGGAGTGGGTTGCCATTTCTTTCTCCAGGGGATGTTCCTGACCCAGGGATCAAACCCATGTCTCCTGCCTCGGCAGGTGGGTTCTTAACCGAGTCACCTGGGAAGCTGGGATAAGACAGGCCAGCAAACCCTTCCACCAAAAAGGGAGGGGTGGGAGTCAGGGTTATGGTCAGGACATAGCATGTGGCCTGCGAGCCGGGAAGATGGGGAGGCTGGAGGGCCAGTGGCCTAGGGCTGGGCAGCGGCTGGAGCCGGCACCAAGTCCCAGCCCAGAGCTGTCAGGTGGGGTCGGGGGAGCTGGTCTGGAGGGGTCCAGGGCCCCACTGCAACGCGTTGAGACAGACCAGGGTGGTTCTGGGGCGGCATGGCCAGGCCGGTGTTCTGGCGGAGTAGGGTGGGGCCGTCAGCGGGCATCCAGATCCCCGGAGGCAGGAGGTGGCGGAGGGCGGGGTCCTCGGGCGGGGATGGGGGAGCCTGGGGCAGGCCGGAAGGATGGCGAGAGGCAGAGTGAGGACTCGGAGGTGAAGCAACCCCGCGGCCTCGCCGCTGGAGCCCGCCCCGCTGCGGTTTCCACACTCCTGGCTGTGGCCACAAACCGAAGGGCAAACTGCAGGCGCGAGGGTCCTCCGCCCTCCTCCCGGCCCCCGTGTCCCCCGCCGGCCCCCACACCGTCCACCCAGCACACGGGCCGGCGGGGGGGCGGGTGGTCTCTGCACAGGGGTGTCGCGAGCGCGGGAGGGGATTCGGGGACCAAGTCCCATCCCCAGCAGGTCTTGGGGCCCCGCTCCCCAAACGGGTGGAGGCCGCGCTGTGGTGCAATGCACGTCTTTGGCAACCGTGAGCCCACAGAGAGCCCAGCCGGCACCAAGAGCAGAAGACACCCGGTCTCCGGGAGGGACGCCAGTAGGCGGCTGGCCCCACAGCGCCCCCGGCAAAGTGAGGACCCCCGAGCGGCCCCGCCCCTGGCGCCAGCCCCGGTGGCCTTCGCACAGCTCCTCCGGCGGTTACATTTTGCAGAACTGCGGTGACGTCTCCGCCTAGAGGGACACGCGCTGCTTCTTCTTAGCCACGCCCACTTCCCTCCTGCCCCACCCCCTCCCTACCTCCTGCAACCACTAATTGGCTCTCCATTCTCATAATTTTTTTTCATTTCAACAGTTATATGAATGAAAATGGACTTGTATGCAGGCACACCTTGATTTACTAGCTTCACAGATACAGCGGGGTGTTTTGTTTTTTTTTTTTTTTTTCATTTCTTTTTCACAAACTGAAGGTTTGTGGCAACCCGGAGTAGATTAAGTCTATTGGGCCATTTTTCCAACAGCACTTCCTCATTTCATGTCTTTGTGTCACGTTTTGGTAATTCTCACCATATTTCAAACTTTCTCATCGTTACTGTATTTGCAGGGTGATCTGTGGTCAGTGATCTGTGATGTTGCTACTTTGACTCACTGAAAGCTCAGATGATGGTTAGAAGTTTTCAGCAATAAGAGACATAATGCTGTTGCATAGGTAATAGACTACAGTCTGGTGTAAACACCACTTTCATTTGCACTGGGGAAACAAAAACTCCGTGTGACATACTTTGTTGCTGTGTTCGCTTTATTTCCGTGGTCTGGAACCAAATTCTCAGTCCCTGCGAGGTCTGCCGGCGGCACCCGACCTTTAGGACTGTTGTCCACACATTTCCCTGTGACGCATCCAGGTGGCTGTGCTCCTTGATAACACACTCCTTTGTGCACTCTTCCGTGTCCATGTGCTGTGCGTGTTGTGTTAGACTTTCGTGTATCTCATTTTGTGAAGGATTGCAGACGGTATGTTCTTAATTCTGGGGGAGCATGCTCAGTTGCTGCAGTCATGTCCGACTTTTGCGACCCCATGGACTGTAGCCCGCCAGGCTCCTCGGTCCATGGGATTGTCCCTGCAAAAATATTGGAGTGTGTAGCCATGCCCTCCTCTAGGGGATTTTCCCAACCCAGGGATCGAACCCGCATCTCCTACGTTGCAGGTGGACTGCTGAGCCACTCAGGAAGCCTGTGTGTTTCATTCTAACATATAGAGAATACAATTAATTTTTGGAAAGTTTTATCTTACATCCGTGGAGCAGAGTCCATGGAGGACCCTTGCTTCCCGGTGGGGCCTTCCAAAGAGACTACGGCCCGACCGACACCTCGATGGTGACTTGAGAGAGACGTTGAGCGGAGAGGTCCCTGACTTGAGGACACTGCTGTTTGAGACGCTGAGTTCATTACAAAGCAGAAATTACTAACTTGCCTTCCTTAGCAGGATCTGAGTTCCCGGACCAGGGACTGAACCCGGGTGCCCTGCAGTGGGGGTGGGGAGTCCTAACCACCGGGCCACCGGGGAGCACCCGTTTCCTAATTTAATGGCTCCTGAGGTGGGTTCAGGTTTGTTTAGCTCGTTCTCAACTAGAGCTGCAATTATCTCATGGGGGTGGGGGTGGGGACCAGGAGTGGCCTGGAACACGCCAGGCGGCCTGGCCCCTTCAACTGTCCACTCTGCTGGCACAGGTCATGATCAGGAGAAAGAAGTGACCGTGGTCCGGGGTGAGGAGGGTGCAGGCAGTCTCCTCGACTGTCCACGCCTGAGTTTGAAACCTAAATGAACCATGTCCACTGAGCTGCCCAGGGTGTGGGGGTGCAGGGGGAGGGGGAGGCTGGGGGGCGGGACCGGGCCGACTGCAGACTCCAGACAGGACAGGCATTGAGCTGCGGTCCGAGTTGAGGTGGGGGGAGGAGGCTGGAGGGCAGAGGCTGAGCGGGGAGGTTAGAGGGGGCGGAAGGGGGCTGACTGCAGACTCCAGACACGCCGACGGCTTCAGGATGTTCCCACGATCCTGGCTGCCTTTCTTAAAAATACCTTCAATTCCAAAACTGACAAAGAGTGCAACCTACCCTGTTCATCCAAGCCAAGAAAAACACTCAAGACTCAAACACGCTGTGGGACCAAGGGGTCCCGCCGTGGGGCGGGGCCCAGGAGTGGACTTTGCCCACGCCCATGGCCCCCAAGGCCCTCGCGCTGGGCCTGGAGCCGCCGCTGAACTGAGACCCAGCCTCTGTGGGCTCACATTCACTTTTATTTTTAAAACGTTTTAATAGGGTTTATTTTTAGAGCAGCTGAGGGTCACAGCACGACTGAGCAGGAAGCAGAGCGGTTTCCCACGCCCCCTCCCCCCCAGCAGCACGTCGCGATAATCGGCAAGCCCCCACCGACGTGTCTGCCTCACACAGGGTCCTCAATCTGCCTCGGGGCCGCTCCTGCCCACGCCACAGGGGGACAGCCGTGTGGTGGCCGTGCCCCACTACAACACCATGCAGAGCACTGTGTCTGCCCTGAGCACCCCCCTTCTCCCCCTATTCAGCCCTCCCTCCTCCAAGCCCTAGAAGCCACGGGTCATTTCACTGTCTCTGTAGTCTTGTCTTCTCCAGAACTTCGTATACTGGCATTCACAGGGTGCAGCCTTTATAGACTGGTTTTTTCCACTCAGCAATTTGCATTTGAGGCCCTTCTATGTCTTTTCATGTTCCTTTTTTTTTTTTTTTCGTTTTTTTTCTTGATGTGGACCGTTTTTAAAGTTTTTATTGAATTTATTACAATATTGTTTATGCTTTCGTTTTCTGGCCAGGAGGCATAGGGGATCTTAGCTCTCCAACCAGGGATCAAACCAGTACCCCCTGCACTGGAAGCCGAAGTTTTAACCACTGGACCACCAGGGAAGTCCCTCCTTTCATGGTTTGATAGCTCATTTATTTTTAGTGCGGAATAACATTCCATTGTCTGTCTGTACGGTTTCTTTATCCGTTCACCTCCTGGAACGGTGCTTCCAAATTTGGGCAATTATACATAAAGCAGCAGCTACACATACCCGCATGCAAATAGTTGCGTGGATAGACATTTCCAGCTCCTCTGAGTAAATAAATACCAAGGAGCACGGCTGCGGATCGTAGAGTAGGAGTGTGTCCAGCTGTGCCAGGCCCTGCCTAACGGTCCTACACGACCAGGCCATTTTCCATTCCCACCAGCCGCAAGTGGATGCTCCTACCACTCCACACACATTGGCTTTTGAAAGTAACACCTACTATTATTATTTAAGTTTTTAAATTTTATATTGGGGTATAGCTGATTCACAATGTCATGTTAGTTTTAGTGTCATTCGCTTATTTTTTTTAGTATAAAATGTCTCTGTAGAAAACTTGAAAACTTAAAAGGAAAGCATGAAGAAGAAACTGGAAATCCCCAGTGGTTCTCTGCCCCTTCACCTGTTCATTAGGTAACCGAGCCTCTCCTGGGAGGGCTGTGTCCCAGGCCAGGCCACCCAGCAACCTGTCCGACCTGTCTTCGCCTGGGGGAGGCGGCTGACCAAACACTAAGCAGGTCCTCCTACCAGCCGCGCTGCGCTACGTGACTGCATCGCACAGGGGGCAAATAAGCCGTCCTGCCGGGCTGGGTACTGACGGATCCTGGTCCCCCAGACACACTCGACCTGCCCACCTCGGGCACTCCACCAGTCCCCTCCTGAGAGGGTCCCCACGTGGTCACCACTGAAACCCCCATTCACAGCCCATCACCAGCTTAGCTGTCACCCCTGGCCACTGGACAAAGCATCTGGGGGATGATGGTCTGTGTGTTCGCCTCAACAATCTATGAAAAAGTGAAAGTGTTAGTCACTCAGTCGTGTCTGACTCTTTGAGACCTGTGGATTATATCCCACCAGGCTCCTCTGTCTGTGGGATTCTCCAGGCAAGAATACTGGAGTGGGTTGTCATCTCCTCCTCCAGGGAATCTTCCCGACTCAGGGATCGAACCCTCCATCTCCTGCATTGGCAGGAAGCTTCTTTACTACGAGCACCACCTATCTATGCAAGAGATAATATTATAGTAAAATAATATTAAATGGACCCCCATATACTCATCAGTTGATGGATATATAGGGTTTCATTTAATATTATCTCATCCATAGACAGATATAGATACATAGATAAAGATCTTAGATACATGTTGAATAAGGAAATGGCAACCCACTCCAATATTCTTGCCTGGGAGATCCCATGGACAGAGGAGCCTGGCGGGCTACAGTCCACGGGGAGAAAGAGTTGGACAGGATTTAGTGGCTAAATGACAGCAGTGACGCCCATCAGTTAAAATTTTAAACTATTAACGCTTGGTCATATCTGCTTCGTCTCTTTCACGCCCTCTGTGCTAAAGTATTTTCCAGCATGGACCAGACACATTTTTACTCTTAAATATTCTGGGAGATATTAAAAGATGAGAATTCTAAAATATGACCACCATACCCCCATCACATCTGACAACATAAAACACAGGGAAACACGATTCCCTTCAGCCACCCAGTCAGCTCACCCCGGCTTCTCCCCGAGGGTTCCCCGGGTGCCCTCTGCCTTGAGGTACAAGGATTCCAGGTCCCAACTGCAGCTGGCTTGGGGACCAGGCCGCACAGCCTCAGCCCTGAGCAGAGTGAGGGCCACAGCGCCCTCGTGTGGCTCCTTCTGGGCCATGCGGAAGGGCGGGATGGGGGGACCTCAGCCCCACCAGGAACAGATACACTCCCGCAGAACCTACTCATAACCGGAAAGACGCTTATTTTACTCTGGAAGAAGAGTTTGGAAAGAAATACAGATTATTTTAGCCAAAGTGATTTTTACATTACCAATCTTTTATTGGGCTTCCCAGGCAGCTCTAATAGTGAACCCACCTGCCAATGCAGGAGACATTAGAGACATGAGTTCAATGCCCGGGTGGGGAAGATCCCCTGGGGGAGGGCATGGCCGCCCACTCCAGTCTTCTTGACTGGAGAATCCCCATGAACAGAGGAGCCTGGTGTGCTATATAGGCCATGGAGTTGCAAGAGTCAGACACGCCTGAATAATTAAACAACAGGTATATTTTTAAAGTTATGCAGTACCCATAAACCACCCGACGCCAGAGTATCTTCATCACCTCCCAAAGAGCTCCACGCCCACGGCTGGCACTCCCCATCCCCCTCCCCCAGCCCCTTCTCATTCACTTGCCATCTCCCCATCCCCCTCCCCAGCCCCTTCTCATTCACTTGCCATCTCCCCATCCCCCTCCCCCAGCCCCTTCTCATTCGGCCGACAGGAGGAAGTATAAGGCCTTTGGTGCCTGACTGCTTCCTGCTCGGCATCAGAGTCGCAAGGTTTGCCCGTGTTGCCCCGTGAATCAGGACTCTGTGCCTTTGTATGACTGACGGATATGCCATTCATGCGTGTATACGCACATACATGACACATATATGTGACACTTCATTTACTCGCATTTCTGTCGGTGGACACTTGCATCATTTCCATTTGGGGCTGTTAGGAACAAGGCGTGAATATTTGTGTACAAGTGTGTGTGAGTGGTCGCATTTCCAGTTTTCTTGGGTGTGTGCTTGGGTGTGGAATTGCTGGATTTCACAGTAACTGTGTTTAACTTTTTGAGTAGCTGTCCGATTGCTTTCCACAGCAGCTGTGCTGTTTTACATTCCTACTGGTGGTGTATGAGGGTCCCCGTGTCCCAACACTCTTGTTAACACTCATCGCTGTGTATCTTTTTGACTGAAGCCGTCCTGGTGGGTGTGAAGTGGCTTCTCACCGGGGCTCTGCCTTGCGTCTCCCTGATGGTCAATGACATGGACCATCTTTTCATGTGCCTATTGGCCATTTTTGTATCTTTGGAGAAACCTCTGTTCAAGTCCTTCGCCTGTGTTTAAATTGAGTTGTTTCTCTTCTTATTCCTGAGTTGTTCTCTACGTTTTGTGAAGACAGATCCCCCAGGCTTTCCTGATGAGATTTGATTTCACCTGAGCTGAGGACCAGCCTTGCTCGGGGGCCTGTGGGCTTTCTCGGGCCTGCTCCAGTGGGAGAGAGCCACGTGGGTGGGGCTTGGCCCCAGGCAGCTCCTGGCCGGCAGGGCTGGGCAAGCCCTAGGTGCGTGGTGGGCCGGCCAGGGGAAGGGGAGAGGCCCTACGGGGGTGCCCTCACCAGCACCTAGAGCAGGGGGAGTCCTCGGACACTTCCAGGGCGCAGAGCAGGGCCTGACCTGAGAGTGGGGCCGGGGGTGGGCAGGCCTGGATTTCAGGCCCAGGACCAAAGGGGCCGCGGGGCAGCCCAGCCCCCAAGGACACAGGTCTGGGGTGAAGCCGTGAAGATAACCGGCCCCTCGTGAGACGCGCCTTCTCCCGTGTCCGCTGCATGGTCGTCCCTGTGTACGTCTGAGTCCTCCTTGCTCTTCTCAGAAAGAACCAGCCACACGGGATCAGGGCCCGGCCTGAGGACCTCGTTCGACTCCAAGGTTCGTCGTGCTGGGCGTCCGGGGGGCAGCACGGATGAATATCCAGAGGACTCAACACAGCCCGTAACGCTGTGTCCTTCATCCGATCCACCCGCAGCACGGGACACAGAACATGCGCAAGCATGTGTGGAGCTGAGACAGCGGGTAATGCCCACTGGTGGGTGGGTGGCCCCGGAGTCACCAGCTTCCCAGAAGGCCGGCGCGGCCCGCCCCCGCTGCAGGTCACCACTAGAGGGCAGTGTGCGCCCGCCCACCGGGCCAGACCAGCTCAGCCAAGAGCACGTGACACCTTCTTCCTTTTTTTTATAAATTTTATTTTAAAAAATTGTCCCTGGTGGCTCAGACGGTAAAGCGTCTGCCTGCAGTGTGGGAGACCGGGGTTCGATCCCTGAGTCAGGAAGATCCCCTGGAGAAGGAAATGGCACCCCACTCCAATACTCTTGCCTGGAAAATCCCGTGGATGGAGGAGCCTGGTGGGCTACAGTCCATGGGGTCACAAAGAGTCGGACACGACTGAGCGACTCCACTTTCACTATTTTTCACTTTGTCGTTGATTTACAATATTGGGCCAATCTCTGCTCTACAGTCAAGTGACTCAGTTACACACATACAGACAATGCTTTTTAAAATATCCTTATCCATTACGGTTTATCACAAGATATTGAATATATTATAGATCCCTGTGCTCTGCAGTAGGATCCTGTGTTTACCCATCTCGTATGTAATAGTTTTGTGGAGTCCCACATCAAGGTCGGGGCTCCCCGGGTGGCTCAGACAGTAAAGAATCCACCTGCAAAGCGGGAGACCCAGGTTGGATCCCTGGATTTCGAAGATCCCCTGAAGGAGGGCACGGCAACCCACTCCAGTGTTCTTGCCTGGAGAATCCCACGGACAGAGGAGCCTGGCAGGCTACAGTCCATGGGGTTGCAGAGTCGGACACAACTGAGTGACTAACACTTTCACACACACAACCCACGAAAGCGTTGGCTCTCCCGGCCGGCTGCACTCATTATTTCTGCTCTTTGCTCTGAATAAACTTACTCCCTTCTGAAATCCTGTGTGTCTGGAAATTCTTTTCCAGCCCCGCGCTCAGACGGCCAGGACATGCCTCTGCTGATTCCTGACTCCCAGTCCTTCCCTCTGTCCCCTCCCTCCCCCTTAGCAACCACAAGCGTGTGGTCCACATCTCGAGTCTGTTCCTCTTTCGTAGACGCATTCATCCGTGTGGTGTTTTAGATTTGCATGTAAGTGGCCGCACGTAGTGGCTGTCTTTCTCTGACTCACTTCACTTTGTGTGGTCGCCTGTGGCGCGATCCCGCCCGTGGCATCACTGCATCGCTTTCGTGCGCGAGCCGTGTCCCGCTGTGCGTACCACACTTCACCGACTCATCTGTCAGTGACGCTCAGTCGCGTCCACGCTTCGGCCACTGTGAGTGGTGCTGCCACGCACACGGCGTGCGGGTGTTCTTTAGCTCGGAGGCGACCCTGTGAGCGCCCCTCCCTTCCGGCATCCTGCGGCCTCACTCAAGGGGCCTCAGAGCCAGCACCTCCAGGATGGGCCGGCCCCCAACCTCAGTGCGGGGAGAGGCTCCTGTGGGCCGCACGCTGGATGGTCCCCGCATCCCGGAGGCCGATCTCGGGAACTGACAAGCAGATTCCAGGGCAGCTCGGGGAAGGGGGCGACTCGGCCAAGCCGTAGGGTCACAGTCAGTCACCCCAGCAGTCAGTCAGGAAGGGGCCTCTGCCGCTTCTACTGACCCTCCAGCCCTAACGTCGAGGCGGCCACTGCGGGCTTTCACCCGAGGCGGGAGCCGCCCGGATGCTGGGCTGGGGGACGCCAAGCCATCGACACAGCTGAGCGTCCTGCCGACGCCTCGGGCGGGTTTCGGGGCTGTTCAGGACGGGTCACAACCCCAGAAGTGGTGACCAGGCCCTGCGCGTTCGCCCTCAGAGTCCAGGGAACCGGCGGGCGGGCATCCCAGCAGCGGGAACCAGCACCGGACCCGAGAAGGGCATTGAACTTGACAGAGATCTCGGCGATAAAAGGCAGCGGGAACAATGGGGGGAAAGCCGGGACCAGGGGCGCAAGAATAACCCATCGGGGCTCGCAGGCCAGTGCTTTCCTGAAGGGAAGAGAACCGCTAGGAAAACAAACTCTGCTTCGGGGCGGCAACAATGAAACAATCCCGCTCCTCCTGGGCTCCGCTTTATGGGCCTCCAGAGGCTCTGTGTTCCTGGAGATTAGCCTTCCCTCGGGAAACGAGAAGAAAGGGAGCAACCGCCAACACTGGCTCCCCTCACATGAGGTCACCCCTGGGAGCGGCCGCCCGGGAGCCAGCCCTCCGTGGCAGCGTGTGAGCCCGCAGGCCAGACCCTCCCGAGTCAAGTGGGGGAAAGGCTGACAAAATACCCTTGAGTTCCAGGGAAAGGAAACAGGAACGGCCCCCCGCCTGCTTCCTCCCAGCACCACCAGGCCAGCGGAACCTGGGCGCCCACCCCCCGGCTGCGGGGCAGCAGGTGGGCCGGCCCGGCCAGCGCTGATCTGCAGTCCTGATTAGTCATTGTGTGCGAGGAATGTTTTCAGCTGAAATAATAGACAAGAGTTTCCCTAGAGAAAATATACACTCCGGTCTGTTGGAACCACTTAACACGACCAAGTGAAGGTACGCTTGGAACAACATGACACATTTCTCTGGAAGAACGGCTGGTACAAATTGATGTCATCGCAATGGAGATGAATGTGCCCATTTTATGAGGCTCCCAGGCCGCAGGTGAACGCTGGGCCATTGTTATTCAACCAGTGAATATTATTTTTACATAAATCATGGTAACGCCTAACGACGGCTGAGCCTCTAAATCACCCGCCTTTTCCTATTTGGAACATAAAGCTGGGCTGCAGCCAAGGGCTCCGGGAAACAGGGCTCTGAGCGGCAAGCCAAGGAGGCCGGTACCGTCCGAGGTTCACGGCTGGACACGGGCTCCCGGCCCCCGGGCACCTGCCAGAGCCACAAGCTGGCCATGGGCACTGCCAAGGGGAGCACCAACGGGAGACGGGGTGGGAGGCGGCCGCTGTGAGCCGGCGCCACACCAGCCAGCGCGGCGGCCACAGCAGGGGTGGCCGAGGGCGAGGTGTCGGTGGGGACAGCGCCTCCTGATCACTCCCCCCGCCCGGGCATGCAGACAGCCGTCTTCGAGCTGCAGCCTCACGTGGGCAGACCCTTGTGTCTGAGTCCTGCACGTGAGGACGCCGGTCTGGCTGCATTAGACCCCACCCTGATGAACTCACTTTATTTTACTGGTCTGCTAAGTCACTTCAGTCATGCCCGACTCTTTGTGACCCCACGGACGGCAGCCCGCCAGGCTCCTCTGTCCGTGGGGCTTCTCCAGGCAACAATACTGGAGTGGGTTGCCCTGCCCTCCCACAGGGGAATCTTCCCGACCCAGGGAGCGAACCTGCATCTCTTATGTCTCCTGCACTGGCAGGCGGGTCCCTTACCATGAGCGCCACCTGGGAAGTCCTCATTTTAACTTAATCATGTCTTTAAAGCCGCATCTCCAAACACAGGCACATTCTGAGACACTGTTAAGATATATGAACTTGGCGGGGGAGGGGGACACTTCAGCACAGGACCAGAGCGCAAAGGAGGACCCTGGCATCTTTCTGCTGCCGCGAAAGAAGCAGACAGTGCCCGGCTTCCTGCCGCTCTCCATGCTCTGGCCCGGAAAGCTGGGCCCTGTGATGAGAGCGTGACCCAGCTCGGCCACACGTCAGCAGACGGAGGGGAGCCTCTTGGGTGTAGGGTCCCACAGGCACCTGCTTAACAAAAATCAGACCACGGGACGACATCAAATGACACCCCAGTCCATCACAGGACACGTTCTACAGGGACAACAGAACCCGCGGGAGGCGAGCAAGTGTTGGAGAGTCACGTGTCTGATGAAGTGTCACTGCCCAGACGCACAGAGAGCTCCAAGGGCTCCGCAACGACAAACCCAAGAGCCCAGCTGGAACGAAACACTTGGAGAGGGCTTCCTCAAACATGCTCTACACGAGAACACTCTCGGCATCGCTGGCGAGCGGGGAGAGGCAAATCGAAACCACAGTGAGGCATCCCCTCACACCTGGGGGGAAGGTCAGGGTCACGCACATTTTTATGTACTGATTTGCCTGCTCCAGGTCTTAGTCGGTGTGTGGGATCTAGTTCCCTGAGCAGGGATGGAACCAGGGGCCCCTGCATTGGGAGCATGGTCTTAGCCACTGGACCACCAGGGAAGTCCCAAGGATGGCTGTGATTTTTAAAAGAAAACAAGTGTCAGTGAGAACGTGGGAAAAGGGAGCCCCTGTGCAGTCTTAGTGGGCATGTGAATTAGAGTGGCCATTATGGGAAGCAGCGTGCAGCCGTCTCAAAAAAGCATTGTTCAGTCGCTCAGTCGTGTCCAGCTCTCTGCAACCCCATGGACTGCGGCACGCCAGGCTTCCCTGTCCTTCACCATCTCCCAGAGCTTGCTCAGACTCATGTCCATGGAGTCGGTGATGCCTTCTCTGAAATGACACCACACTCCTCTGGGGATGCAAAGTTAGCAGAAGAATTCATCCCCAAAGCACCACGATCGAGGTGGCCATCAGCTGGTGTGTGGGCAGCCACCTCTCAGGGGGAGCTCAGAGCGTGACCTGGGGTTCTGAGACATCCAACACATAAACACCCAAGTCCTCCTCAGCTCCCTGGGCAGGTGGTCCAGCATGAGGTGCCCGTTCAGCCCGTGCTTGGCACGGAGGTACCACTAACACCGCCTGCAACACCGGGGGTGGGGGTGTGGTCGGGGGGGTTGGGGGGCGGTGGTCCCAGGTCTGCAGTGGGTGGAGAGCTGAGGCTGCTGGCACAACCAGTGCTCCTGGGCTGGGCATGTAGACAGGGTTCAGACACCACGTTCCCATCGTGTACATTCCCAACTGAACAGAGAAGAAAGCAGAGACCCTACGGTTAGAGCCTGGTGGGGGAAACCAGCTGGTCCTCTGCATCCTGCTCAGTTTTTGCTTCTTCCCAAAGAACATCAATTCACTGACTCCCCGCAGATGGAGGTACATGAGACGTGGATGCCGTGAGTCCCCACGTGATGACGGGGCAGCCCACTGCCAGCGAGCGGGACCCAGCGCCCAAGACTGCCAAAACATCAGGGCCACTATTAGAAAAGCTGATGTTAGGAAAGAGAACTGAAGTGGAAACTCAGGCCTCTTCTCGCCCAGGCTGTCGAAGGCCCTGGAAGCCATGGAGGCTCGGAAGGATGGCTGTGGCCCCAGGGGCTCCACCTGCACCCGAGCTCAGTAGCAACCACTGCAGGCCTGTGCCCACCCCGGGCTGTATCCCCGTGCTGAGGGACCACCGCGGAGCCCCTGCATATGCCTTGGAGGTCATGCACCCTGAGTCCCCAAGATTCAGCCGCCTCGGCGTGGGGAATGGGTAAATCCTGCTCATCCTTTAGGGGTGACTCCCTCAAAGGGACTCATCCAGACCCTCCCCCACCTAGATGCACACCCCCCAACTAAGGTCTGGCAGGCTTGGTGATGTGGCATTATCTGCCCAAAGGGTTCCCGCCACCTCAACCCCACGCGTTCTGTCTCCCGAGTGCCTGGAAGAACTAATCACAGATAAATGAAAAGCAAGGCTCTGACAGAGAAGGCTCAACCGTGGTCACTCAGCAAATCCTTGGGGAAGGTGAAGAGACCCAGGTCACCCAGGCACCGGGCTGGACCCAGCTTTTCAGGAAACTGCTGCCCATGAAGCCAATGGCACTGTTTTCCAAGTTGAGCACATTTGGGGAAAGTGTCGTCAGCCCAGGCCTGACCCTCGCTTCGAGAACCTTCCCCCCACCCCTCCGCCCTGGGCTCGGAAGCACCTGGGCTGACATCACTTTCCGGTCATCCACGAGGATGGGGCATCCTGTACCACATCCTCCAAAAGCAAACAGAGAAGCTCTGCTGCAGGCAACCTCCCTCCCACTCCGATGGCACGTCGCTTCCGGGGGGGAGAGGCCCTGACCCGCCAGGCCTGGGAGGCCGACTCAGGTCACCAAACACCTGCTACAGGCTCCACCCGGGGGACAGCCACGTGGAGAGTAAGGAGGGGCCCGGCCTCCCCTGGCCACGGCGACATGTGGAGGGTGGGACGGACTGATGGGAAAGGTCCCACGGAACTTTCCAGAGCTGGAAAAGTTATCTCTGGACAGTGTTCAACTGTCACAGCTCCTCTGGTGGGAAACGAGGCCTGTGATTTCCCTGGGTGAAGATGCCTTATTTAAAAGCAAAACTGAAACGACCCCCCACGCATTATGATGGCTAGTATTTAAAAAAACAGAAGATACGAGAGCTCCCCGGGGGATGCGGAGAAATCGGAACCCCTCGCACAGAGTTGTGTGCATCCTGAGTAATGAGAGCTGCGTCCTGAAGGGACATCCATACCCCGACATTCACAGCCCCTTCAATCACAACAGCTAACAGGTGGAAGCAGCCCCAGTGTGCATCGCTGGATGGATGATGAAGGAAATGTGGCAACAGAGCAAGTAAAATAAACACACAATGGAATATTACTCAGCCCTAAAGAGGAAGGAAATCTTGACACCTGCTACAATATCAATGATCCCTGAGGACATGACCCTCAGTGAAAGCCAAACCTGTGTCACCCCACGTATATGAGGTCCCTGGAACCATGAGATTCACAGACAGAAAGTAGACAGTGGGGGCCAGGGGCTGGGGAGGGGAGGCGGGGTTAGTGTTTGATGGGGACAGAGTGTCAGTCTGGGAAGATGGAAAGTTCTGGAGATGCTGCCACCCCCGGGTGGCAATGGCTGCACAACAATATGAACGTACTTGATGCCACTGAGCCATATGCTTAAAAATACCTAAAACAGTAAATTTTATGGTATGTGTATTTTACCATAGTAAAAATTGAAAAAAGAAAAATGAAAGCCCCAAACCAAAGAAAACCAGAGGGATGGCAAATAGATGTCTATGAGCAGTACTGCAGCGGCCCCTGGGAACCGTGGTTCTTAAGTGTGTGGACATTTTTGAAGAAAGGATATTTTAACAGATTAGTGTCCAGGCAAAGAGCCAGCAGGGGTGCAGCTTTGGACATCTGGCTGGATCCTGTACAGTCTTAATGCAGTCAGCCACCACTGAAATTTCTGATAATAATCTTTTAAGTGGACTTTTATACCAAGGTGGTCATTCCAGAGCCGACTTGCTGTTACTGTTTGGTCCCTAAGTTGTGTCTGACTCTTTGAGACCCCATGGACTGCAGCACACCAGGCTTCCCTGTCCATCACCAACTCCTGGAGCTTGCTCAAACTCATGTCCATTCAGTTTGTGATGCCATCCAACCATCTCATTCTCTGTCACCCCCTTCTCCTCCTGTCTTCAATCTTTCCCAGCGTCAAGGTCTTTTCTAATGAGTTGTTTCTTTGCATTAGGTGGCCCAAGTATTTGTATTAGGTGGCTGAAGCTGAGCTTCAGCTTCAGCATCAGTCCTTCAATGAATATTCAGGGTTGATTTCCTTTAGGATTGACTAGATTGATCTCCTTGAAGTCTGAGGGACTCTCAAGAGTCTTCTCCAACACCAGAGTTCAAAAGCATCAATTTTTTGGTGCTCAGCTTTCTTTATGGTCCAACTCACATCCGTAATGTTGTTGTTCAGTCACTTAGTCATGTCTGACTCTTTGAAACCCCATGAACTGCAGCACATCAGGCTTCCCTGTCCTTCATCATCTCCCAGAGCTTGCTCAAACTCATGTCCATTGAGTTGGTGATGCCATCCAACAATCTCATCCTCTGTCATCCCCTTCTCCTCCAGCCCTCAATCTTTCCCAGCATCAGGGTCTTTTCTAAGGTGTCAGCTCTTCGCATCTGGTGGCCAAAGTATTGGAGCTTCAGCTTCAGCATCAGCCCTTCCAATGAATATTCAGGATTGATTTCCTTTAGGACTGACTAGTTTTGATCTTGCAGTCCAAGGGACTCTCAAGAGTCTTCTCCCACACTACAGCCCACTTTATTTTTTTTCCCCATTAATTTTTATTAATTGGAGGCTAATTACTTTACAATATTGTAGTGGTTTTTGCCATACACTGACATGAATCAGCCATGGATTTACATGTGTTCCCCATCCCGATCCCCCCTCCTGCCTCCCTCTCCATCCCATTCCTCTGGGTCTTCCCAGTGCACCAGTCCTGAGCACTTGTCTCATGTATCCAACCTGGGCTGGTGATCTGTTTCACCCTTGATAGCATACTTGTTTCAATGCTATTCTCTCAGAACATCCCACAACACTACAGTCCAAAAGCATCAATTCTTTGGTGCTCAGACTTCTTTATGGTCCAACCCTCACATCCATACATAACCACTGGAGAAACCATAGCTTTGACTATATGGACCTTTGTTGGCAAAGTAATGTCTCTGCTTTTTAATGTGCTGTCTAGGTGTGTCATAGCTTTCCTTCAAAGAGCAAGCATCTTTTAATTTCATGGCCACAGTTGCCAACTACATTGATTTTGGAGCCTAAGAAAATAAAACTGATCTGGGCTCCCTGCAAATTACTAAGTTTGCATCATGATATTTTATTACATGTAAGCTTTTAGATTTTCTGAGGTTGAACAAAAAGCAGTTTCCTGGTTTTCAGAGTTGTAGGCGAGCAGACTCCAGACTTACCCACAGCTTTAAAAGTAAACATGTACTAACTGTCTTATGGCTGACCATGAAATCGGTGTCACATGAAAGGCACTCGGTAAACATCTGCCAAAGAGAAAAATGTTTAAGGTGATATATTTTATGTTATGAATACTTTACCACAATTTTTTAAAGTCACACAGTGAGGGGGCAGACAATCTGTCCAACCCACCCTGTCCTCATCCTCACTTTTCACCCAGAGGTCGCTGGGGGCAGAGGGTGGCCCCTCCCTATGCGCTCAGCTTCTGAGGAAGTCCCCGCAGCCGTCCAGAGAGCTGACCACGTGAGCTGCCACCACCCGCCTGATCCCCGCCGCAGCGGGGAGGAGGCCCCCCGGCCTGGGTTGGGAAGGGCCAGGCAGGAAGCATTTCCGGCTCTGCAGGCCACGCGGCCCCCAGGTGTGGCCGGAGACCCGCCGCCGTGATGACCATGTCCCAGCAGAGCTGTGTACGGACCCTGACGACAGAGTGGCGAAATCTCCTTTCAGCTTCCCCCCACCATGGACTGCGGCAGTGGCCACTCTGAGCGCCTGAGCGGGCGTCAGACGGGTGGGGTCCGGCCTACAGTGTCCCTCCCCAACTCCCCCCAGGGAGCAGCCTGGGCAAAGGGTGAAGCCACAGTGACATCAGCTGTGGAGGAAACAGTGTGGACAAGCGAGAGGCCGCAGGGCCAAGGGTCAGTGGCCACGCGCGTGCGGCCTGGCCCCGTGGCCGGACTGAGGTCGTCCCTTGGAGAGCTGCCCCAAACACACGAGAAGTGGTTCACCTTCCACAGACCGACAGTGGACCTTAGCGTGAGAAAATTAACCCAGAGATGGCCCCAGCCGGCCACTGTCCCTCGGAAGGAGGACGGCTCTCCTCAGACAGCTCCACTCAGGGCCAGATGAACAAAGATGGCCGCCCTGCCTGCCTCCGAGCGTGGCGCGGACACGGCGCCCGGGAGGCGGGGCGCGGGAGCCACTTCCGGGGTAACGGGCGGGGCCGGTGGGCCGGTGGGCCGGTGGGCCGGTGGGGAGATGCCGTTGCAGTGGCGGCCGCTTAGTGCCATGCGGTTAGTGTGCTTAGAAATGGCGAAAACGGTCACTTCTACGTTATATAAATTTTACCACAATTTTTTTAAAAAAAGAAGAAAAAGGCACCATGGGGAAAAAAATTTTTTTAATGTAGTGTCCAGGAGGACTTCCAAGGTCACACTTAGATTTTTGCTTCCTCAGCCAGGAAACATGTAACTTTGCGCTTGATTTATTCTGTTCCCCTCTTATCAGCACTTCCCAAGAAGTGAGAACAGAGCACTGGAGCGCTCACACCGCAGGGCCAAGGGGCAGGGGCTGGCGGGGCCAGCACCGGGGCTTCCTGTGGGCCGGGGTCTCACGCCCGACCCGGCTCACTCCCTAGTGGCGGCTGCACACGTGCTTGCCAGTGTCTGCACACGGGGGGGTGGTGGTGGGAGACCCCCCCCACAGGCTGGGATGCAGCCTGGAGGCTGGACGTGCGTGTTCCCGGCAGCCCAGGCCCTGAGCGGGTGCGGCCACCGAGGCGCTCACATGTGTTGTTCCCGCGTGTCAGGCGGGAGAGAGGGCGGCTCCCACGGGCTCCCACGCAGCCCAGAGGCCCTGGCACGTCCTAAGGACCAGCCACAGAAAGCCCGGATGCTGTCGCGGCTGGTAGGGGCGCGGGGGAGTCGGGGAGACAGAGCACCAGAGCCTTGGGAATGTTTTCACAGCAAGTCAACTTGCTTCAGGAATCCAGGGAGCGGGGGTGTGCACCCTCTTTGCTGTAAACACCTGCCCAGCCGGCACCTGCCCTGTGCGGCTCTGGGAATGCTGGATTCTGAAGCCCCCGTGCCCTCGGCCCAAGGAGAGAGAGGTTCTAGGGGGAGGCCTGCCCGAAGGAGAGAACAGCTAACCTAGGTGGAGTCTCCTACACCTCACGAACCTGTAAGAAAACCAAGTGATGAGTAAGTGTTCAGTTTGCTTTCTGCGGGGCCTTTGCAACAACCTGGCGTTGGAGATAAAGGTTTCACAAAATGTTGCGCAGGGCTAGAGAAAATAGGAACAACAAACGCTGAGTCTCTGCGTAAATATATATTCTAGCGAAATCCAAATTTAATCTAACTAGCACGAGGCCAATCGAAACATCCCCTGGAGCTCTCCCCTCCCTCCTAGAAAGCGGTATCTCTGGGCTGCGCCCTTGGCCCTATACAATGAGAGCTTTGAACTGTTTATGCTATAATACAACAGACCCACAATCACTCAACAACACTCACTCTGCCCTTTGAAGCCGCCTGCAGCTCAAGTATTACACAGGCAGGAAGCAGAAATCAGTGCTTTGATTTGTTTAAAATAAATTAAACACAACTGGCAACCATATTTCCTCTTATTCAGAGGAAGTTACAAAAGGTACAGACAATCAAAAATACCAGGTGACTTTGAAAAGGGGGAGCCCGTCTCTTTGTCAGCAGAAAATCCCCCAGTGCCTCCCTGACCACACATCCCAAGACGCTGTGTATGCAGATTTTAAAGAGGTCGCCCTGTTCAAAATAACTTGGAAATAACTCCGTGCTTCTTTCGGGTGGAAGAGGAAGTCATCCAGAAGAATAGGTCTCAACGTTTAGAGTCTTTTTTCCTTGCAAATTCAAGCCTATGATTCCAACCTGCACTTGGTCTTGTGCCTTGTTTTCCCCATCAGTGGAATGGGGACACCAGGCCCCCCTGAGAGAGTATGAGGGGAAGACATGCAGCACTTTGGAAACATTCAGAGTAGCGCTGGGCACCTGGAGACCACCCCAAACCGCTGGGTCTTCACAAGAGCCACTGGTGAGGGAGGCCTCAGGCTGCCGCTGTGAGCGGGCTCCTTTCGTGCCGAGCAGAGGGTGGTGGTCATGGTCTCCACGGTTTGATCTGTGCCCTCACCCCCCACCTCTTTCCCTCTGAGCCGCTGGGACCCAAATGGACTCCCGATCCCTTAAACCTGGACCCATTTGTGTGACTGGGCGGCTGCTCCCCATCGAGTAGACGTCTGTGTCTGCCTCCAACCCTTCTCCAGACACAGGCCACCATCCGTGCCTCCTCCATCCCACCCGCCCACCCAGCAGGACACAGCCCCCCATGCCTCTGTTTCCCCAGTCCTCAGCACCCCAAGCTGTATCTGGGGGCCTACGCTCCCTCCCCGAGTTTCCAGCCCCCTGTCCTTCTGACTGCCCCTCATCCTGCAAGGACTTCCAACCCCATGCAGTCTGCTTGCTCTCCACGGAGGCAGCCTCACAGGGTCACAGTCGATGGGCTCGGCTCCATCCCGCCTGACCTCGTGTCCAGCCTCCCATGGCTCAGCAGCTGCGGCTTCGAAGTCCGTCGTGGAACCACATGGTGTGTGTCTTTAGGCCACACCCTCCTCTGATGTCCTGTGGATCCCCTCACCTTTTCTTTTCCATGGGAATTTTAGAATCAGCTTGTGAAGGAAATGGTAACTCACTCCAGGATTCTTGCCTGGGAAATCCCACAGACAGAGGAGTCTGGAGGGCTACAGTCCATGGGGTCACAGAGAGTTGGACACGACTTGGTGGCTAAGACAACAAAGAATCTCTACAAAAAGGCCTGCTGGGACTTTCCGATTGGGTGATCAGTCCCTCAGTGATTGGGACTGAGTTTAAACTCTGCATCCATTCAGGGAGAACTGACATTTCACTGATACTGTTGCAGTCCGCAGACACACCCATCTCTGTTTATTTAGGAACTCTCTTCTTTCTTTCATTGGTGTTTGGAGTTTTCAGCAGAAAAAAAGATCTTATACATATTTTTCAGGATTTGTTCCTAAGTATTTTATGTTTTTGTTGTTGTTCTATTGTAAATGCAAATGTTTTAAATCTCAGTTTCCAGCAGTTCTTTGCTAGTACATAGCTTTCTGGATCTGTTGAGATGATCGTAACATTTCCTCCTTGAGGAAAGCCGTTTGATTGACTGTCGAATGTGGGGCCACCCTTCCGTTCCTGGGACAAACCCTACTGCTCACAATGTGCTGTCCGTATTCCTGAACAAACAGACATGATCGATTTTGTGGAGGATTTTCTCGTCAGGCCTCATCAGGACCATCCATGGTTTTCCCTTCGTTTGAGTCCAATTAGGCGGGCATTTGCATGACCTTCAGATTAGCGGAATCTTCTGAGTCTTGTTTCCAGGCTTCTCTGGGGAGAGTCAAACATGCCCTCACTCTACGGAGGTTCATCCGCAGTGACCTAAGGGGACCCCCTGGGGTGCTCCTCAGCATGCCTGGGGGTCAGCGAGCGTCGTCCACTGTGGCTGAGCTGTTGGGGGCGCCCCCTGGCAGCTCCTGCAGCCATTCTTAGTCCAGCTCCAGCGGGTCTCACTCGGGCACGCACAGCTCAGTGACCCCCAAACACTCAGGGGTCCCTTTCCTCAGGGACCACAGCTCTGGGCTGCGTGCTCTTCTGTGTCTGAAAACACTTGATTCTTGTATATCACCATGCTGCCAGCTGCTTGGGGAGCAGAGGATGTGCCACACGGCTCCCTCATCCACTGCCACTCACGGCCTTGACATGGTCCACCCCGGGCCATCCAGTCAAGACCTATGCTCGCCCGGCCTCAGAGGGACACCACCCCAGAGGGCCGCGCGTGCAGCCCTTTCGGGCTTGTGGTTCTGAAATGCGGCTGCCAGCATTCTTGCTGGGCCCTCCCAGAAGCTGGGTGTGAGGGACGGAGGCGGATGGCAGCACCCAGGCTAGAACCCTGAGCCTGACGCACCTGGGAAGGCCCCAAGGAGAGTGACGAGGAGGAGTCTCAGCAACAAAGCAGTGGGATCACTCCAGCGATTTGAACTGACTGACTCCGGTGCTAGCTTTAATTAAACGTTTAGACTTACACCTGTATTTTTTACAAGCTGCACATAACGAGGAATCATGTGCGTGCTAAGTCACTTGTTTGTGTCCCACTCTTCACGACCCCACCCCATGAGCTGTAGCCCGCCCGGCTCCTCTGTCCATGTGATTCTCCAGGCAAGGGGACTGGAGTGGGTGGCCATTTTCTTCCTTCAGGGGATCGTCTCGACCCAGGGATTGAATCCTTGTCTCTTATGTCTCCTGTATTGGCAGGCAGGTTCTTTACCACTAGCGCCACCTGGGAAGCCCTTTAGCCAAGAAGTGTTGAATAAAATGAAATTCATGATCGTGAGAAATTAGGCAAAGTTGTCAATTGTAGAAGAATGTTTGGATAAATTATATATATTAACCTGAGAGATTATCATATGATTATTAAGAATAATGTCACATGGAAAAAAATGTATGAGCTGAGCAGACAAAATTGTCCAAATGTAGTCATTCCAACGATGTAAAATATGCATTAGCGTGAGTGCAAAGACTAGAGGAAAATCTGGGGAATGAAGGCAGCTCTTATAGAAAGATGGAGGTAATATGAGTGACGTGATTTTTTCTGTTGTTGTTGTTTTTCAGATGTTGCTGTAATTAACCTTTAATAATTAAAAAGGATGTTTTAGAGAAACTACCTTAATGCCCGGTCATCAGCACCATTCAAATTTAACAAACAATAATAATAGGAAAGAACAAGGAAGTGACCTGCCAGCTCCCACGAGGGTGGGCGAGGGCAGAGTTTTTCCTGGCAGACTTCCTGTGTGCCAGGCGGGAACTCAGGGGAACTGCAAAGGACAGCAGACACACTAGGATTGAAGAGCTGCAAAAGCACGCAGCAGGCCCCCAGCACAGCATACGTATTTACACCTAGTAAATGTCTGTTTTATTTATTCTTCCTCCCATTTTACTGAGATATTAACACACAGCACTATGTCAGTTCAAACTGTACAGTATAATGATTTCATTTCTGTGCATCATCAAGTGATGACCGCAGAAGGTTTAGTGAAGGGGAAATGTCAATTTAAAGAAAGTGGAAATCTACAGAGCTCTGGACGTGAAGGTCTAACATTTGAGGGTTTTCTCCATCACAGGATCTGGCCAGGAGTCTTCACTCTGAACCAGCCTGCAGGGACAGCGCTGACGACGAGGTGATGGCTCCAGGGAAGGCAGACCACTCATCGGGGGCCGGGCACCGGCTCAGGGACCTTGACAGAACGTAGGCATCCTGTGACCTCGGTCCCTGAACTGCTGAAGGCCATCCTGAGGAAATCCAGCCGTGGGGCCCCCACGCTCAGGTCGCAGCCAGGGCCCCTGTGGCATATTCATGGGCTTGGCTCACTGCTAAGCTGATTACAGGAGGCTCTTTGCACACACCTGGCATGAAGCCATGCACCCCGCTGTGCTTCCTAAAGCACGTGTGCAAAGAAGGGTGGTGGGGAGACTCCTCCCCAGTCTTGGCTTCACTGTCGCAGGATGTGTGTGTTGGAGGCCTCCCGGCTCCCCCTGTAAGCCTCCCCTTCCTGCCCCCTAAGATGAAGGGCTATGCTGCGGCTCCTCTGCACTACGTGGCCCCTTTCACAATGCCCTCACCTCCCACCCGGGCTCTGCACGTAGGTCTGCACACTTCTCCAGAGCCTCTTGATGAAGGTGAAAGAGGAGAGTGAAAAAGCTGGCTAAAAACTCAACATTCAAAAAACTAAGGTCATGGCATCCAGTCCCATCACTTCCTGGCAAATAGACGGGGAATAAAAGGAAACAGTGACAGACTTTATTTTGGGGGGCTCCAAAATCACTGTGGACAGTGACTGCAGCCATGAAATTAAAAGACGCTTGCTCCTTAGAAGAAAAGCTATGACCAAACTAGACAGCATATTAAAAAGCAGAGACATTACTTTGCCCACAAAGGTCCATCTAGTCAAAGCTATGGTTTTTCCAGTAGTCATGTATGGATGTAAGAGTTGGACTATAAAGAAAGCTGAGTGCAGAAGAATTGATGCTTTTGAACTGTGGTGTTGGAGAAGACTCTTGAGAGTCCCTTGGACTGCAAGGAGATCCAACCAGTCCATCCTAAAGCAGATCAGTCCTGAACATTCACTGGAAGGACTGATGCTAAAGCTGAAATGCCAATACTTTGGCCACATGATGCGAAGAACTGACTCATTGGAAAAGACCGTGATGCTGGGAAAGATTGAAGGCAGGAGGAGAAGGGGACAACAGAGGATGAGATGGTTGGATGGCATCACTGACTCAATAGACATGAATTTGAGCAAACTCCCGGAGATAGTGAAGGACAGGGAAGCCTGGCATGCTGCAGTCCATGGGGTCACAAAGAATCAGACAGGACTGAGTGACTGAATGACAACAATGTTTTTCAACCTTTTTATTTTGGAATTTTCAAATGTACACAGAAACAGAGGGGAGAGTACACGAACACCCAGGCAGCGGTCATCCAGCTGCAGTAGCTCAGCCGAGGCTGTCTCTACCCGCCCCCACCCACGTGTGCACGGATGCACCTTCGCACACACATGTGCACGTGCTAAGGAGCTATGTGTAGATACTCACAGGGTGCCCGGAGCACACTATGAGCAAGCGTCCCAGCCATGAGCGCCAGGCCTGCCTGCTCCGAGTCCCGGAGGTCGTGGCTGGACCCCCGGCAGGGCCGCCTCGAGGCTCAGGTGGTAAAGTTATTTGGCTGTGAGCCGCATCGCTCCGAGCGCAGCACGCCGTCACACCCTTCCCGACCCGGACAAAACAAAGAGACGCACCCCATCAAGTCGCCTACTTGGCTGACCTGCGCACCTGCTCACCCTCCGGGGAGCTTCCTTTATGGGTATTTTTTCTCCCCTACACAAAGGGCGCCCACAGAGTAAACGGGGAATGACGAAAACAGGAAAGCCTGGTCCTGCAGGGGCTGAGCAGCCGTGGCCCCCTGAACGCAGGGCTCAGACTCAAAACTGGGACCCCAGAGGATACAAGCGAAGCCACAGGCCCCGCGTCCACAGGTCACAGTGGGGAGACCCAGTGGGGAGGGTAAACCACAGCGACCGGGAGGAGCTGATGGCCTGTGTGGGTTTTGTAATGGACAGGGACAAATATGTTTATCTTCAGCGGTCACAAATCATTTCCCAGCTGTGAGCTCTGGCATCCAGCTCAGGGCAGTAGCAGGGTCTCGGGGCACACCCCTCCCTCACCCCTCCAACTCAGCCAAACACCCCTGCCCCCGAGATACACTGTCTGAAGGAAAACAAGTTATAGCAACAAGATCTTTTAATAGTCAATATTTCAAGACACAGAAAAGGTTTTTGTTTTTTTTTTAAGCCCAATAACCCATT
The DNA here is from genome assembly GCF_910594005.1 of Cervus elaphus. Lineage (NCBI taxonomy): Eukaryota > Metazoa > Chordata > Mammalia > Artiodactyla > Cervidae > Cervus > Cervus elaphus. Next base: position 481,022 of record NC_057819.1, read on the forward strand.
GAGGGATTTATTAGGACCAATGCCTTATCCAGATTGGGCTTCCCTGATGGCTCAGCCAGTAAAGAATCTGCCTGCAGTGTGGGAGACCTGTCGATCCCTGGGTCGGGAAGATCCTCTGGAGAAGAGAATTGCTACCTACTCCAGTATTCTTGCCTGCAGAATCCGATGAACAGAGGAGCCTGGCGGGCTGCAGTCCACAGGGTTGCAAAGAGTCGGACACGAGTGAGGACTAACACGTTCACACTTTCACACACCCAGATCACATGGCTTCTTCCAATAGACTCCCTCAGCCAGATACACTGAGCAGGAACACAGGGAACTGAGCATGTCTCCAGGACCACCCCCCACCCCCCGGACTGGGTGTGACAGGAGAAGGTACCAGGAGGCGGGTGGACCGCAGCCTTCCCGGATTGAGCCAGTGTCTGAGAATCTCAGAGTCAGCTCCTCCAGGCACAGAACTGAGGCACACAGGTGACTACCAGGTTCTGACACCACAGAAGAGCTTAGAGGCCCAGTCTCTTATTTCAAAGCTGGCCTTACCAAGGCCAGCCAGACACACACCAGCGCTCAGTTCCCCTGCCACCAGCACTGTCTCCAGGCAGCCTCTGTCTCGCCCTGCAGCTGGGATCACGCTCTGTGCTCATGTGCCTCTTTGCTGGGAGCGTCATGTGAATGACAGCCAAACCTGCATCTCCACTTGGGCCCCCTGTATTTCCCGTGCATTTCGCACTGAAGTGGTCCAGCGCTCAGGACATGACATTATGAGGTGGGGGCAGCCACGGCCATCTGCATGCGAAGAGGGAAGCTTCCTAAGGTTTAAGTGACCTGCCATGCTGCTTGGCTTGTAAACTGTCATTAGGTATCTCCACTGGGATGTCCCCAGCACCCCATGCACCCCACATCCTCCTCCCCCCCTCCCGCTGCCCCCACACCAGCTGTCTTCCTGCCCTCCCCATGGCGACTCTGCTCCTGGCCACCACTGTCCACGTTCAGTCCCCGCTTGGTCCCTGGCACTTCCTGCCACAGCTTCTCCCTACAAGTTTCTCCCTGTGCAGCTGTTTACCCACAAACCCCCACACAAGATGCCCCAAACCAAGTGTGAACAAGTCCTCCTCCGCACAAGGCCTTCCTGCTCATGCGCCTTCTGTGCCTCAGATACCCACAGTGCCTGGGAATTCTAGTTTCCCTGAAGCTTGGGCCTACCTCCTCTCAGGAAGCCCTCCTTGCCTCCATCACAGGCTCAGGCAGAAACACCTGGAATGTGCCACCCCACATACATAAAGACATAATCATCTCCATCCAACTACAAACGCCTGGAGGGTAGAGACTAGATCTCTCTCTCAGTGGCTGAGTGCCTGGCACGAGGTCTGTATTCGGTATATGCTCAGATGTCTTAGTACTCAGTGCCCCGATTGTCCAGGCCTAGATGTCATCCTAGGCTCAGCTGTGAGGGGTGGGGTGGGGGGGCCGCTGAATCCTGACCATTATCATCCCCACAATCTCTCTGAAATCCTGTTTGCATCTGCCTCCACACCACCCCCCAGGCTCGGGCCCTCATCACTCCCGGGACTATGAGGCTCGCTTCCTTCCTCCAACATCCCCTTGTACAATTACACTTCCTGTCTGGTTCCTGAGTTAGGCTACTGAAGCACACATCTGACGTGAGTTCCATGCCCGAGGACCCTCGGCAGCTTTTCCCACCCACAGGAGCTTCCGAGGCCCTGCACGCCCTCTCGCCACCTCCCCGTGCAGGCCTGCCTACTGCTCCCCACACGACGGCCCAGTACTGGTGTGGTGGCCAGCTCGATGCCCTGCTGGGAGCATCCCGAGCCCGCCTCCCAAGGCTGATTTCGGAGGGCTGCCCCCGGGAGGAGTCAGTGCAGACGCCCCCTCCTCCACGCAGGACTCAGGCCTGCCCCATCCAGTCCTCGACCGCGCCACCAACATTGCGGGTGGCTCCGCCTGTGCAGTGGCCGTCCTGCAGGTGGCCAGGCTGGGCCCTGGCCGGTCAGTTAGACCCTCACTTGCCACAGCTGGCTGAGGCCTCGCGCTGAGGGCGACAGTGGGCACCCTCGGAGTCCTAGGGGCTGGCGCCCGTGACCCCATTGCTCCCCGGAGCAACGCGGCTTCCACTCTGTGGCGCAAACGCGCGTCTCGGACAGCTCCCCGCGTCTTGTACGCTCCTTCGCTGCCCTACATAGGCCTCACGCAGCCCCACGCACGGCGCACACCGCCCCACGCACGCCCATGCAGCCCCACGCACAGCGCACGCATGCGCAGTCCCGAATCGGGCATGAGCCCAAGCCCTGTGGCGGCGGCGTCGAGGCAGCTGAGGCGTGTCCCTCAGCGCTGGCCTCCCGGGGCCCGGTCATTTGTGCCTCCCCGGGTGGGCGGCCCGGCGCGCCTGGCGGCACCAGGAATTCAAGCCTCAGCTGCGGCTCGCGGAGGGCCGGGCTCTCCTCAGCTGAGAAGGGTCGCGGCGGCTCCTGGCAGGCTTGTGGCGAGCTCGGTGCCGGGCTGTCAGCTGGGAACGGGCGGGGGTGGGGGGTGTTCCGCGAGCGTTTTGGTGTCATTATTACTGGTTTTATTAGCGCGCCTAGCAGGACGTTTAATAGGCTTTTTCCTGTTGCCCTGCGATTTACGAGCGGGGCACGGAGGCGGCTGGAGGCGGTCGGCGGCCCGCGTGGAGAAGGCCGGGAACCCGGCCCGGGGCTGCAGAGCAGGCCTGCCCGGCGGGGAAGTGCCAGTGGGTGGCGAGAGGAGCCCGTTCTCCACGTCTCGCTGTGGTGGTGGAATTCACGGCGCTCCAGCCCAGAGAGGGTGAGGGATACTTCTGTAAATAGTCCCTCAGGAAACCTGGAGAACATCAACTTTGAAAAGACCACATCAAAAAAATGAAGGGCACAGCTAGCTTCCCTGGGGGTCCAGGGGCTAAGGGTCTGCCTTGCAATGCAGGGGACACCAGTTCAATCCCTGGTCCAGGAAGAGCCCACGTGCCATGGAGTGACTACGCCCTGAGCGCGTCTCTCGAGGCTGGGGCTCCAACAAGAGCAGAGAAGCCCTCCTCCGCGGTAGAGAAAGCCTGCAAGCAGCAATAAAGACACAGCACAGCCAAAAAAACATAAAATTTTTTAAAAAGGGCAGGTCGCAGACTGGGAGAAAATCAACACTCATACCTGATAAAGGACTTCTATCCGAAATTCACAAAGTGTGTTGGTCACTCAGTGGTATCCAACTGTCTGTGACCCCATGGAGTGTAGCCCGCCAGGCTCCTCTGTCCATGGGGATTCTCCAGGCAAGAATACTAGAGCGGGTTGCCATGCCCTCCAGGGGATCTTCCTGACATAAGGATCAAACCCAGGTCTTCTGCATTTCAGGTGGATTCTTTACCATCTGAGCCACCAGGGAAGATCAAATACACAAAGAACTCCCCTAACCCTGTAATGACACCGCAGAACTGATGGGAGTTCTCCCAACTGATGGGAGGTGAGTGCAGCACGGGTGCGCCCCCACTGCCTGTCACGAGGGAGACACGGGCTCGGTGAGCCACCATTGAGCCGCACGTCCTCTCAAGTGGCCGAAATTAGGACTGACCACAAAGTAATAATGAGGCAGAATGACTGGAATTCTCATGTCTTGGTGGCACTGGGCCTCCTCTTGTGACCAGACATAATGGATCAGTCGCTTTGCAGGGCTTAGCCAGTGAACACCCCAGGTACTTTCTGTTAAAGCATTTCTTACTTGTGACAGGTAGGGAGACAGGAGGATAACTCTCCAGGGGAGTTGTTAAGCGTGTGTGTGTGTGTGTGTGCGTGCGTGCACGTGCATGCACCTGTGTACGTGTGTGTGTGCGCGTGCGCGTGTGTACGTGTGTGTGTGCGCGTGTGCGCGTGTGTACATGTGTGTGTGTGTGTGCGCGTGCACGTGCATGCACCTGTGTACGTGTGTGTGCGCGCGTGTGTGTGCGCGTGCGCGTGTGTACGTGTGTGTGCGCGCGTGTGTGTGCGCGTGCGCGTGTGTACATGTGTGTGTGTGCGCGTGTGTGTGCGCGTGCGCGTGTGTGTGCGCGTGCGCGTGTGTACATGTGTGTGTGTGCGCGTGCGCGTGTGTACATGTGTGTGTGCGTGTGTGCGTGTGCACATGTGTGTGTGTGTGCGCGTGTGTACATGTGTGTGTGCGTGTGCGTGTGTGTACATGTGTATGTGCGCGCGTGCACCTGTGTGCATGCTCAGTCGTTCAAGTCATGTCCAACTCTGTGACCCCATGGACTGTAGCCCACTAGGCTCCTCCATCCATGGAATTTCCCAGGCAAGAATACTGGAGTGGGGTGCCATTTCCTTCTCCAGGGGATCTTCCTGACTCAGGTATTAAACCCACTTCTCCTGCATTTTGGCAGGTGGATATTTTTGCCACCGAGTCACCTAGGAAGCCTGTTTTAAGCCTGGGGGACATGTATATTCTTAAGAGGGTAGGCCTGATCATTATAATGAGGCAGGGGTTCCTCCCATTTGCCAAAAACTGCAAGCAAGTAGGTACTTAATTGGTTGTTCAGGATGCGATATCTGACTGGAATGCACCATAACTTTTTGGGGACATCTGGTGTTTGGAACTTTCTGCAACTTAATCATCAAAACAAAGTGTGCAAAGCAAAGCACACTTTGACTTAACCCCATCATGTCCGTTCAGAGCTGTCACTCCATGCCGTTTCCGCCTGTGCCAGTCTTATTACCCTCTTTTTCAGTCTTTGGTTTTAATTTCCCAAAGGCCAGCTCTGGTAGGAAGAACTCTAATGGCAGAAACCACAGATGCCTCTCCCGCAGTCACTCAGTCAAACCCTGCTCTCCGCACAGCTGTGTAAGCCTCTGCAGGTGGAACGAGGAGTGGGATCGTCTGACCGTAGAGGGGAAAGCCCATCCTGGGTTTCCTGAGTGGATGCAGTGGAATCACTGAACCCTTAGAAGCACAGCAGAAGGCAGCTGTGAGGCTCGGTGGAAGGGGGAGGCGCACAGGGTCAGAGAGCCAAAGTGTCAGAGGGACTTGGCTGCCCTTTCAGGCCTGGAGCGGACAGTGAGCCAGGGAATACAGATGGTCTCTGGAAACGGAGCTGTCCACAGCCAGCAAGAAAAGAGGGATCGCGCTTGTGCAGCTATGTTGGGGGATTTCCCTGGTGGTTCAGTGGTTAGGACTCTGAGCTTCCACTGCAGGGGGCCGTGGGTTTGATCCCTAGTCAGGGAACAAAGATCCCACATGTCCAGCTGGGCTGTGCTTAGTCACTCAGGCGTGTCCGACTCTTTGCGACCCTATCGACTAGCCTGCCAGACTCCTCTGTCCATGGGGATTCTCCAGGCAAGAATACTGGAGTGGGTTGCCATGCCCTCCTCCAGGGGATCTTCCCAACCCAGAATCGAACTGGGGGGTCTCCCACATTGCAGGCAGATTCTTTACCATCTGAGCCACCAGGAAAGCCCGAGAATACTGGAGTGGGTAGCCTGTCCCTTCTCCAGGGGATCTTCCTGACCCAGGAAGCAAGCGGGGTCTCCTGCATTGCAGGCATGGCCAAAAAGAAAAATAATTTGAAGTCTCACTTGGGGCCTGGCAAGTGCCAGGTGAGTGTGCTTGCTGCTGCTGTCATCGCTCACAGGCTGGTAAACTTGTGTGGGTTTTGGCGCCGTGCTGAAGATGGCCGGGACACGCCCATCAGCCACTTGACAGGTAAGTTAAGAAGCTGAAGGTGAGAGACACTGGTGGGAGAGCCAGAGCTGGCTGGCCCCACTCCTGAGGTCGGGCTGAGAGCTTTGTGAGCCGGAGCTGGCCTCGGCAGGGGGTCACATCCAGTGCTGCCTGTGGGGTTCCCGGGAGAGGCAGGCTTGGCCTATGTGGCAGCACCGTAGAGGAAACCAGGGATGCCCCTGCCCCCCTGCACCAGAGCTTTGCCAGCCACCAGGCCCTGCTCCTGTGCGGTGTTCTCTGAACAGCCTCTCCACTGCAGCGGCCCCCTCTGACTTCCCACTGCGCCCTGAGGAACCCCCAAACTCGACTCCCCAGTCGGTCGACCAGCGGAGCACAGCGTCACCCTAGCTGGGGTGTCGGGGGCTTGGGTCCCAGGCTGCCCACGTTGAGCCCTCCCTCCACACTCCTGCTCCGTGGGGAAGGGGAGATTTTTGGACTCCTGTGTTTGGAAGCATGTCCTTTGCTGGCACAGGATGTTTGGGGAGTAACACCTCCCTGTCGACCTTGTGGACAGGACAGCAGCTGTCTGGCTTTGGACTCGATAACCTTCACCCCGAAAACAGCCCTACAGAGCCAGGGCCCCGGTGAGAGCCAAGCCCTCAGCTGTTATCACCCATCCCTGTCCCAGAAGCCGTCTCCACATGGCTCCCCAGCATATCCTGTCAGGTGGCCCCCCGCTCGGACCTCTGAAACGGTCGGCTGCTGAGTCCACAGTGCAGGCGAGCCAACTGCCCACAGCTAGCTTCCAAGCAAGGTTTGCTTTTTATTTTATGCTTATGTTTTCAAGCCCCGAAGACTACTGGTTTCGGGAAGGACTGGGTCACTGTGCGACCTTGGGAAGGTCCCTTGCAGCCCAGAGAGGTCAGGGCTGTGTGACTCCTGGCGGTGGTTCATACTGCACCGCCCTCCTCATCGTGCAGGCACGCAGGGGCCCGTGCCCACTTCTCTGGAGGGCGGTGGCGAGGGTATGGTCCGTTCTGAAGGAGGGGAGCCCCGCTCTGTAGCGGGGTGCCAGGCTGCAGGTGCAGCCACTGGCTGAAGCCCCAAGGAAGCAAGGGAGGTCGTGGGCCAGCCGCCCCTCCTCCTGACTTCTCCCTCGGCTTTGTTTGTGTTTGTTGTTGTTTTCAATAAAGGTAACAGCTGTATTTGAGAAAAGAGTTGAGATTGTAAAGAATGAAGTCCAAGTTGGTCTGCCCTGCTCCAGTCCTCCCTGGAGGCCGCTTCCTGTTTCCAGTTCTTACCTCCGTAAGTCAAAAATGCACACCTGTGTCTTTTTCTTTCCTGCGATGCCCTGCAGCAGGTGGGGCCTTAGTTCCCAGAGCGGGGATGGAACCCCCACCTCCGCAGGGGAAGCGCTGGACCGCCGCGCAGGAGGTCCCTTCCACATCTTGACTTGTCAGTTCTACCCAGGCTCTCTTGGCTCTGTTCCAGGAAGTCAGCACAGGCACTCTCGCAGCCTCCCAGCTTATTTATTACTTTTCACTCTCTGGGTCCAGTGCTTCCAAACAGGGCCCTCAGAGCACCTGCCTAAACGTGACCCTCAGAGCACCTGCCTAAACGCAGCTGCCCGGGCCCCGGCCATGAGTATTGGGATTTGCGGTGGGATCTAGGAATACGCGTTTATATAATCACTTCTCTGGTTAATTGTCACATGCCCTGAAGTCCATGAATCCCAACCCAGTGCCTCCCTGTCTAGCCCCTGGGAAGAGGGCACTCTGGGCTTAGCTGAGTCTGGCTGCCCAGCTGCAGGACCAGATTTCAGCGTCCCTCAGCCAGGCGTGACCACGTGCCTGTTGGGAGTGGTGGCTTCTCTCCTCCCCAACTTCATTCCCAGGGGCCCTCCTCCGGTCCCAGCCAGCCAGAGCCCTACCACAGGGGCCCTTCAGAGCCCGCCCCTGCCTTCACCCAGGGTCTGTCCTTCCCCCGGACGCCTGATGGCCCCTTCGCCCTGGTGAACTGCTCTTTCCTCTAAACGTGTGAGGGGCGGCTCCTCTCCATAGCCTCCGGCCTGCCAGGTACGAGCCGGGCCCCTCCTCCGGCCTGCTGGGTAGGTGCCGTGTCCCTTGCTCAGTTCTTCTGCCTCCTGTCCGCGGTCTGTGGGGAATGAGAGCTGGAGACGCCATCTGAGGCAGCGTCCTGGGCGTTGTGAACAATGCTGGACCACCATCTGCTGCAGGGAGGCCCCGCTGGTACAGCCCCAGCTCACGCGCGTTCAGTGAAAGCAAGAGAGGAATGGGGTGTTTGCAGGGGGCGACCCGGGCCGCTGAGGGTGAGTTCACATGCTCCACACTGGCCTCCCGAGAAGGGCTGAGGCTGCGAGCACCACCCCGCATCCTTGGTGTGGTCAACCTGGGCCTGGACGTCCAGCTCTGACTCACCCCGTGTTTGGGCCGGTGCTGGTCTGGTCTGGATGCCAGCTCCCAAGGGCCTGAGCATGCCAGCATGAGCCTGCGATAGCATCTGAGGACTGGCTCCTGGGAGCCGCAGGGGCGCGGGCCTGTGTTCACAGCCCCTTCCTGCCCTTTGCTCTTGGCCTGGCAAGCTGGGTGTGGTCACTGCCTGAGGAGGCAGCAGTTGGGGGCATCCTCTAGGGTAGACCCTGCACACACACTGGCCCTGAGTGTGTGAAACAGCCGCAGAGGAACAGTAGCGTGGGAGCCTGCAGCAGTGATGGGGTAAACATTCTAAAGTGTTGGAGCTGTGGGGACAAGGGCAAGCATAGGAACTTTGGAGGTTATTGCCTTTTGAAGGTGACCACTGAGACTTCCCTGGTGATCCAGTAGCTAAGAGTCCACGCTCCCAATGCAGGGGGCCCGGGTTTGATCCCTGGTCAGGAAATGAGATTCCACACTCCGCAACTGAGAGTTTGCATGCCGCAACTAAAACAAGTTCCTTTAAAAAAAAGAAAGAAATCTTGTTCAAATGGAATAATCCTGTTGTCCTAGCTTTAAATTTATTCGTTCCTACCTGCCGCCCCCCGCCACCAACCCTTTTGCTCCTGAGCAAAACTCTCCAATCAGTCCTGTGCATCTTGATCAGAATCAGAAGCCCTCCTTGACAGGAAGAGACACAGGAGAAAATTGTAAGAAACCATAACTTACTTGTATTTTCTGGATATACACGGAGTTTTTGATGGCTAAAGACAAACAGTGCATAGGGAAAACCTTAATAGATTTGAACACTCAAAAATTCAAACTTCTGTAACATTTTGGAAAAAAAATCATTAATAGGTTAAGTAGAAAACAGCAAAACAGTATATGTCACATATATTATAACAATGTTTCTAACATATAAAGTGAGAAAACACCAAGGCTCTATGTGGGTACAGACACTTCACCAAAGAGGAAATAAAACTGAGCCATGTAAATTGAAAAACAAATGTAACTTCCTTACTGTGCAAAGATACGCAGATTAAAGGTGCCATGTTGTACGTGTGCAATCCATCAGGTTTAAAAGCCGTGGCCGCCTAGAACTGGTGACACTCAGGGAAGTTTCATCTCTAGACCGGGGTGTAGGGGACACGCCCTCTGGGGTGTGAGCCAGAAATGCCACTTGGAGGAGATTTTCCTGAGGAAATTGTCCAAAATACCAAGGCTCGTGAATAATGACATTCCCCGTGGCATTATTTACAATAGAAGAATTGTTATTTCTGAAACGGTGTCTTGAGGGATGGTTGCATAATTACCAAGATGGTCTTCACCAATATATTGTGAATCCAGTGTCCACCCTAAGCCAGACACTCGGTCACAGCCACACTCTGAGCAAGGGCAGGCAGAGGGCTCCCTCCCGGCTCCTGGCGGCTCCTGGGGCAGCAGGGGACCTGACAGAGTAGGGCTGTGTTCATAATACGAAGCCGGATGAAAAAGGACCCAGAGTCACTCTACTGATCTCAAGTGGAAAGAGTATAAAATAGTTGCAAAATGCAGCACACGGAGGACGGGGTGGCTGGGGCAGACAGGTGAGCAGCGAGGCCAGGAAGCGGTGCAGGTCACGGCAGCTAGTGCGTGGAGCCTCCGAGAGACCCCGTCCAGGGCTGTCAGCGCGGGTACAGGGGCTGCACACTCCAACAGGGCCCCTTGCTGCCGGGGGGCTCCCCTGCCTGCTGGGGAAGGTGAAGCCACAGTGCCCTGCTGTTCTGCCAGCTGGCTGGCCAGCAGTGCCTGCTCTGACGGGAGTGACGTGGATGAGCCGCGAGGGTCGCGGGAGCCGGGAGGCCGTCTCAGGGACCCGGAGGGCTCAGGAAGCGTCGCAGAGGGTCCGGCTCGGTGGCTGCCTCCCTCCATCCTTGCAGCCTCCACGGTGGGGGGCTTCCTTCTCATCAGCGGCGGGACAGGGTAGGGAGAGCCCCGATCCCTCGTCTGAACTGTGCTCGCCCACTGTTTGTCACAGGCACCCTGGGATGGGCACGGCGGCCACCCCCACACGGGGCGCCGTGGGCCCGGGGCAGGCCTGGTGCTGCTGGGAACTGCCTCGAGAACACCAGTTGCGCCAGGAAAGGGCCCAGCAGTGCTCAGTGCCCCGAGGAAAACGTCCTTAACTATTTCAAAGCCAAAAGACAGAAGCGGTCTTATTTCTCATTCCCCCCCACCGCTCCTGAGACGAAATCCCTTAACCTGGCTTCCCACAGCCCAGTCCTCTGAAATCTGGAGCCTAAATTTAGATCATCCCTGGAAGGTCACCGGGTTGCCACGGTGCAGGGTCAGCCGGCAGCTGCTTGAGATAAACTGACTTCTGCCGACTCAGGCCTCCCCCACACGGCTAACGAGGCCCGCCGCGCTTCCCCTGGGAAGGCAGAACAATAGCAGTGGAGGAGCAGGTGGCCTTGGCTGGCGGGCTGGCTTGGGAGCCCCCTTGCCAGAAATCAGGGCTCCACAGCCCTCCCGGCCTGGCACCCCCCGAACCTTGGCCTGCAGGTCTGGGCCCGCCACGTCCCATCACCCCCGAGGCCGCCAGCCCCCGCTCCTGCCCTTTCCTGTCTCTGGACTCCTGTGCGGGGCTTCGTCCTGGGTTTGGGCTGAAGCATCATGTCCTCAGAGAGGCCTTCATCATCACTTGGTGTCACCCTCCCAGCCAAAGGCGTACCTGAAAGGCCAGCCCCTGGTCGAGGGCAGGTGTTCTCCTGGGGACGATGCTCGAGGACAGGAGGTGTTCAGAAGGCTCCAGAGTGGAAGGGGGCCAGCAGGTCCTCACACCCCCATGGGCCGGGCTGGGCCCACGACCAACAGTGGTGTCGGGGTGGAAATCAGGGTGTGAAAGGCGGGCACAGGGGGCCTTCCTCAGTCCCTGGGACACTGTGAGGCCGTCCCCAAGGAGATATGGCCTCCCCGGGACTCCCCAGGGCACCAGACCAGATGGGCCCAGAGTGGCAGAGAGGAAGGCGGGAGGGAGGGCGAAGGGGAGAGCCTGTGCTGGCCACGGCCCCGCCCAAGCAGATGGCCCCTGTGCTGGGGTCAGCCAGCCCGCAGACGGGCAGCTGCAGCTTGGGGGCGGAGAGGCGTCTGGGAGGAAGTCCCTTGGCAATACAGCTTAGTAGGTGCATGTCCTTAGTCGGGACATCGCAGTGCAGGCACAAGAGGCTGTGGGTGTTGACAGGCCAGTCTGCGGGCCGAGAGGGGGCAGGTCTGGGTGGCGGGTGCAGCTGGCTCACGTCCCCTGGCCGCTCCTGGAGTTGGCACTCTGTCCGCAGGCAGGGCGAGCCACAGCGGGTTCCAAACAGAGACTGACCCTGGAGGGGGGCCTAGGTGACCTCAGGGGGCCACAGCAGGGTGGAGCGTGGTGGGGGCACTTTGGGCAAGGTCCCTGGATTCGGGGGGACTCGGCAAGGTCCCTGGATTCGGGCCGTATGGAAGCAAGACTGGAAGGGTGGGTGGGTGGTAGGGCTGGGCCCCCTGGAATGGACAGGGGGAGGGGACGTCTAGGAGGGTCTGCAGCAGGAGGGAAGAAAGGAATGAGGGGGTTCTGGGAGGCAGTGGTCCTTGGGGCTCCATCCCTTCAGGGGGAGGGGGCTGGGGTGAAGGAAGGGGTAACATTGCCCCCCAGTCCCGCCGGGCCCAGCAGACTTGCCTCAGGCGCCTCCCCATGCGGGACCACAGGTGTCCTCAGCCACCTGAGAAGAGCCAACAGTCAAGGACCGGGACCAGGGAATGAGTTGGGTGAGAGTAGCCACACTCCAGGGTGGACTTTGCTCCAGACAGGGGGGCAGATGGAGGGGGGTTGCCAGAAAGGGACCCGGGTCGACCTGAGCCTCAGGGGGCCCAGTGTGCATCCCAGCGGGCCTTTGGAGAGCCGGCTGGGCCATTGTGCAGAAGAATGCCCGGAAATCCCCCGCCTCCCGCCTCCAGCAAGGATGGGGGCTCTTCCTCCTGGTCAGGAAGCTCCATGTTGGCTTCCGGAGGGGGCCTGGGGGCCGGGGTGCCAGGGCCGCTGACATGGGGAAGGGCATAGCCCCGCCCAGCTGTTACCCAGTGCCTGGTCTGAGGCTGAGGGGGGCAGGCAGCTGAGCCGTGAGCCAGGGTGGCTCCTGGAGGACCACCTGTGTGCAGGTCACTGCGGAGCCCTGGGGCCTTCCTGAGCCGAGCCTCAGAGGATCGGGGTGGGCGGCTTCTCCGAAGAGGACGCCCTTGCCTCAGGGGCAGAGTGGGGGGTCTCCGGGGCCTTGGGAAGGCCCCATTGTCTAGTGCTGGAGCCTCAGGCACCAGGGAGGCGGTACCGCTGGGCAGAAACCTGGACAAACCTGGAACCCTGACCCACGCAGGCCCCGCTAGCTTCTCGGCCTGTCGGGGAGACAGTGTCGACCCCTGGAGAGTCATCGCGGTCAGGGTGCGGAGAAGGGGCCTGGGTTGGGCTTGGACCCCAGGGCGAGCTTCCTGGAGGATCAAATGCGCCATGCTTGGCTAACTCGGGAGCAGGGCCGAGGAAGCCCCCAACCCAGGCCCTGGCGCAGTGGCGATGGTGGGGGCGCCGGCCGACCGGGGCCAGGGAAACCGGAGCTGGCCCCGGAGACAGGGAGACGGGGACTGACCGGCTCGTTTTGGCATGTGTCGGGCGAAGTCGATGCAGATTCAGGGTCGTGCAGTTCCTGAAACGGCGAGGTGGGGCGCACAAGGGTCGCGGAGCGTGCGCGGCCACCCCAGGTCACCCCCAATGGGCTCGGCCGAGACCAGGACAGAGGCGGGCCGGGGTCTGGGGCTGCGGCCGGGATCCCAGCGGTTCCTCCCGCCCCCACAGCCCGCTACCCCCGGGCGCAGTCGTTTCTCTTGCTCCGGCTGCCGGGGGTGCCAGCGATTGGCTGCGGACGGATGGCCGCGCGCGGATTGGTTGCCCGGGGCAGGGGGCAGGGCCGGGGGGCAGAGTCCGCCCCCGAACCTTCAAAAGGGAAGCCCCTACAGACGCTCCCACAGACCCGAGGCTGCACTGCGGGGCCGCGAGGCCTGGAGACTGAGAGACTGAGCCGCGCGCGCCCCGAGGCCCCGGGCCGTCGGGCGCGCGTCTCGTCTCCAGCCATGGGGTCGGCGGCGCTGGAGATTCTCGGCTTGGTGCTGTGCCTGGTGGGCTGGGTGGGCCTGATTCTGGCGTGCGGGCTCCCCATGTGGCAGGTGACGGCCTTCCTGGACCACAACATCGTGACGGCGCAGACCACCTGGAAGGGGCTGTGGATGTCGTGCGTGGTGCAGAGCACAGGGCACATGCAGTGCAAGGTGTACGACTCCGTGCTGGCGCTGAGCCCCGAGGTGCAGGCGGCGCGGGCCCTCACCGTGGGCGCCGTGCTGCTGGCGCTCGTCGCGCTGTTCGTGACACTGGCGGGCGCCCAGTGCACCACCTGCGTGGCCCCCGGCCCGGCCAAGGCGCGCGTGGCCCTCACGGGCGGCGCGCTCTACGCGCTCTGCGGGCTGCTGGCGCTGGTGCCGCTCTGCTGGTTCGCCAACATCGTGGTCCGCGAGTTCTACGACCCGACCGTGCCCATGTCTCAGAAGTACGAGCTGGGCGCCGCGCTCTACATCGGCTGGGCCGCCTCGGCGCTGCTCATGTGCGGCGGTGGCCTCGTGTGCTGCGGCGCCTGGGTCTGCACCGGCCGCCCGGATTTCAGCTTCCCGGTGAAGTACTCGGCGTCGCGGCGGCCGACGGCCACCGGCGACTACGACAAGAAGAACTACGTCTGAGGCGGGGCCGCGAGAGGGAGGACTGGCCGGGCGATCGGCCTCCGCTGGGGTGTGCCGCGCGCCGGCTCCGCGGAACTCGGGGCTCTGCGCCCGCACTGGACTCTGGTCAGCGGCCCGTCCTCTCCCGCTGCCTGACCAGCCCCGACCGCGCCCTGCCCCCCAACGGCGATGCGCGCTTGGGAGGACTCCGCAGTGACTTTTGCGCGCGGTGCTGGCCCCACCACGTGGGTTGGGCGCGCGTTCCTGCTGTGTGGGTGCTGCACTGGAGATGCCCGCTTGCTCCCCAGGGGCCCCACATTTCAGAGGAACAGACTAAGCCCAGGGGCCCCAGCCTGGACTGCCAGAGGGACGTTTACAGCTGGACTAGATGACACCCACGGGCTGGACCTGTCAGCCCCGGACGTCGCCAGGCGAGGCTTGCAGACACCAGATCCTGGGTGTGGGACCGGGACCCGCCTGCCTTCGCAGCTTGTGGGGAGTGTGCGAGTGTGCTTAGTAAATGGTTTGGATGCCCTCCCACCGTGTCCTGTCCTCTGTCCAGTCACTGCCTGTGCCCAGCAGCCCCCTTCCATCCACCCACCCACTGATATCTTCCCAATAAGCAGGGCTGGCCCTCGGAACCGGGAGACCCCATGGCCACTTCTCAGGTCCCCCCCGCCATCTGGCCGCCTTCCCACTGGGTGGGAACAGGGCCACTGCTGAGTCCCCGGGGAACGGGTGGGCGCAGGGGCTGAGGCAGACCCCAGCAGATGCTGCAGATGGACCCAGTCATCGTTGGGGGGGGGGGGTGGGTGTTGTCCTGGGATGCAGGCAGTGCCAGGGCTGCTGGCTTTGCCAAGGGGACTGGGCGCCAGGTACCACCTGCCCTCCCAGGGCTCAGCCATCCCTGGGTCACTCCCACGGGCAGGCATCTGCATGACGCTGATGAGGTCCCTGCTGCCAATGTGCAGTGGGAAGGGGGCAAGTCCAGGGTGGGTGCCAGGCTCTGGAGAGGGGGCCGCAGGTTGACGATAATGCCACAGGGAGGCTCTGGCAGCTGGCTGCCCAGATTGAACTCCAGGCCCCCACCCTGGCTCCCTGCATAGGCCTGTGCCCACCCTGATGTCCAGGGAGCTGGCCCAGACTCGGGCCAGCCGTCAGCATTCCATGTCAGCCCCTGCTGGGGGTACCCGGTGACCTTCCTCCTGGGGGTGGGGCCCCTGGGAGCTGGTGCTGGCCCTAATCAGGCCTTGGGTGGGCATCCCACAAGGGCAGGGTGGGCCAGACCTGTGACAGCCACCAACTACTCTGTGCTTCCAGCCCTCTTCTAAGCACTCTGAATTAATGCATTTTCACCGTCTGCCAAAGGCCAGGGCAGGAGAATAATGGATAGGATCGGGGCTGCTGGAGGAGCTCCAGACCCGCCAGTGGGGAGGGCGTGGCGTCTGCCCCTGTTCACATAAGAAGGCCTGGGCCAGGTCCCGAGGCAAGGAGTCTCCCAGGCCTGGCCAGGCTGCCCCGTGGGGAGGGGCAGCTGCTGTGAACTCGGCCCCGGGTCCCAGGACTTTCGGGGAGGCTGAGCCGTCCCGGGACGCGAGCTCCCCACAGCAAGATGACCACAGAGGGCTGGACCCCCAGCAGCCTCGGTAGCATCGCTACCTGGGCCTGACCTGGAGCAGCCCCCAGGACAAGGCACGTGTGGTCCTGGGCTCAGCCCCTCTGCCCTGGCCACAGGGCCCCGCCAGCCAGGCACAGCACATAGACACTGCCGGGCTGACTGCAGAGCCCAGGCCCCCGTGGGGACCCTGAATAATTGCTGCCCAGCCCTGGCTCCTGCACACGGACAGGGTGGGGAGCGTGGGGCCCCGGGGCCAGGCTGGCAACCCCCACCCCCGTCAGGGCCAACTTCCGACCCTCCTGGGCGGGGGTGAACTCCACTGCAGAGGAGCCATGTGGCCCCAGGGCAGCTACTGCACTGCCCACCACCCTCCCCCAGGACCCCCAGAGACCCAGCCCCCCCACATGTTCAACTGCTGGACCTGATTTCCGGGTTTTCCCACCAACCTAACGGCTGCCCAAACCACTGTGCTTCCTCCTGCCGCAGCCCCGGGTGCCACACCCAAGAGGCTGCAGCCCTCCAGCCTGCCTGCCCCCTGGGCCCTCAACTCGAGGCAGAGGCTGGAGTGTCAGCCACACGTGTGAAGGGCGCTCTCCTTGCAGACCGCCCTCAGCCGGCGCGGGCGCTCCAGGGACAGCCCAGCCTACGGCTCCAGAGCTGCAGGCCCGCCCAGCTTGGAGCTCCCGTGATGGGTCATGGCTGATGCTGACCGCAACGGCCCTCAGCCCCCCCTTCCTGAACTGGGGCCTCGCTCACTGTCCCCCCCAGGGTGCCGCAAAGTTGGTGTGCCTGGACAGACAGGCGCTGGGGTGAGTGGAAAGAGAGCCTGGGGTACGCGGTCAAGAGCATGGGTCTGAGGCCCGTGGACAGGGGAAGTGGCTGGAGGCTGGAGCAGGCGATCCTGCTGGCACCGCGGCGGTCAACACGGGCAGGCGGTCCTGCTGGCACCACGGTGGGAATCGGCGGGTGGGTGGAGTGGGCGGTCAGCGTGGGCGCCTGGGCTCTGCCCACGGCTGTCCAGGGAGCCTCGAGGTCACTCCCCACGTGGACTTCCCGCTGGGCGGCAGGGTGCCCGGGACACAGGACCAAGGCCCCTCTGGACACAGAAGGCTCAGGGAACAACGAAGTGCTGGCCCTGTGACCAGACCCAAAATTAGGGCGCCATTTTATTCCATTAAAAACCATTGTCCCTGTGTCTAAAACCACGTCCGTGACTTACAACCTAAGTAAAAACCAGTCAGCATAAATAAGGAGGAGGAGGTGACTTCTGAAGAAATCAAACTCTGGAAAAGACAGAAAAAAAGAATAAATGTCAACAGTTGTAACAGTTCCCCAGATCAAACAGACAGCGAGCAGGCCTTCTGGCTGAGTGCCCGGGGCTGCCCTCCACTCTCCCAGGCTGGCCCGCCCCGGCTCCGTGCAGCTCACACGGGACACGATGTCATCACTGGGCCGGCTGCAGGGAGGGGTCTGACCCCAATGCCCACCCCGCTGCAGAGACCCCCACTTGGAACCTTTGACTCAGGCCCCCAAGGGCCCTTGCTGAGGCCCCGCCCTCCAGGCCCAGGGGTGTCAGCCCCGTTTCAGATGAGGAGATGGGGGCAGCCTGGTGAGGGTCCCCCACACACTGCACAGGAGACCCAAATCTGACCCTGAGTCCCATGTTCCCCGGGATCCCGGAGGCCCCAGACTGTTCTCAGCGGAGCCACTGGGGCTCCCTCGCCCTGAGGTCAGCAGAGAACCGGGGGCTGGAGACTCTGGGCCAGCAGGAGGGACCCCCACACCCACGCTGGAGCCAGGCTGGGGCCTGTGTCCCAGCCAGGGCTCAGGGCGGGGGGCCTGGGGGGCACTGGACAGAGCAGGGCCCAGCCCATCACCCACGGGCCCTGGAGGCAGAGGTGGCCCTGGGGCGCCGGGGCGGGGGCGGCCGAGCAGCATCTGGACTGTCAGTGACGGTGCGCCAGGCTCCCTCCGGGGCTGGGCCCCCTCACGTACAGCGCACCAGAGCCGCACAGACGCCCAGGGCCTGACCGCACCCGGTGGCCAGGGCAGGGCAGACGCTGGCTCCCCCTGAAGGGACTCCAGGAGCCTAATGTGCTCAGCCCTCTCAGCACGCCCCGCTGTGGCCCCGCCAGCCTGGGCAGGCAGCCCCGGGGAAAGCGCTGCGCCCGTCTCCGCAGGCCCCGCCCGGCCTCAAGCGCAAGCAGAAGCCGGGCTCTGTGGCAAAGCTCCAGCACAGCCTGCCCGACTCACCCTAGGACAGCAGGGTCACGAGTGCGTCCAGGAACTTGCTGCGGTCCTCAGCTTTCAGCTCCATCACTGCAGTAATGAAAGGAAAACACCGCTGGGACGGGGCCGGCGCACTGCTGACTCCCACGGCCTGATGGCAGCCCCCCCACATTCCACGCGCGCCTGGCTCCCTGGGCACTCCGCCCCCCGCGGCCTGCTCAGCCCTCAGGGCGGCTGGCCGGCCTGGCCACCCACGCGCCTGGGGGCGGGGGAGCTGAGCAGCTCGGGCCCAGGAGGTCCTGCCTGGGGAAGCCGGGGCGTCCTGCCGGCCGGCCAGCACCACCTTTCCAGTCTCACGTCTGAAGTGGGAGGAGGGGGCTGCCGCTGGGGTACACCTCCGCAAGGATGCAATGAGAATGGCCTGGCAGGAAGGCGCCGGCTCCAGACCCGGGAGGCCGTGGGGGGAAGGCAGGTCTCAGGGCAGAGACGGGTCTTGCGAAGGACCTGCTGGTGGTTCTAGAGGCCCCTTCTAGGGGCGGGTGGCGCGGCGGGAGGGGCCCCCCCCCCCGACATGATGTGACACCCGGACCCCAGCACCTCAGGACGTGACTGTCGCTGGAGGTGGGCTTGCTTTTACGTATGGTCTTAGTCACATCTGACTCTTTGCGACCCCGTGGACCGTAGCCCGCCAGGCTCCTCTGTCTGTGGGATTCTCCAGGCAGGAACACTGGAGTGGGTTGCCATGGCCTCCTCTAGGGGATCTTCCTGACCCTGGGATTGAACCCTCGTCTCCTGTACCAGCAGGCACGTTCCTCCCCGCTGCACCCCCTGGCTTGGCTGTGTCAAGTCTGTCTCGTGAGGGATGTCTGGTTGTGGCCCACAGGCTCCAGAGCACACGGCCTGACAGTTCCTAGCTGTCCAACCAGGGGTTCAAATCGTGCTCCCCGCAAGGCTGATTCTCAGCCACTGAACCAGCAGGGAAGTCCGTGGAAATGGTCTATTAAAGAGGTGACCGGGTTACCAAAGGTCATTACGGAGGGACCTGAGCTGGTCTGACTGGGAAAAGGTGAGAACAGACCCGGGAGACGCCGGCATCTATACTCCCAGCAGAAGGGCTTCGGGGGAACCGGCCCTGCGGACACCCTGACCGGCCGGCCCCCAGCATGGTGAGTAGTCCGTTTCCATTGTTTCATCCCCCCAACCTGCCGTGGTGCTTTGTCCCAGTGGCTTGGGCTCACTGCCCTGGTGAAGCCCCTCACGTCAGAGAGAGTGACAGCAGACAGGGCCAAACGTGACCCCGTCCTACCCTGGCGCCCGAAGACTGTAGGTGCTGTGCGTACTGGCGGCCCCCAAGGGTCAGCCCCTGCAGCCTCCACTGGGCAGCCTCAGGGCTCCAGGGGAAGTGGCCCTAGGCTGGACCGTGAGGCTGGGCTGTGGCGCAGGCCCGAGGTCAGAGGGCTGCTGGCAGGGGCCCCGGACACCTCGCGGGCGCCATGCAGGGATGCTCACCTGAGAGATCAAAGTGGTTGTGCAGCGCCCGGGAGTTGGTCCCCTCCGCTGCCTTCTCAAACGCCCGGCCGAAAAAGCTAGGGACACAGAGGCACGCTCGCCGGCCACCACCTGGGGCCTCAGGCCACTCTGGATGGCCACTGCCCCCCGGCCCCAAGTCCAGCCCTGCTCAGCCCTCAGGCGGGTGTGCCCCCCACACCCCCCTGAGTGCCCCCCACGCCCCACAGAGCTGTGTGGGGTGGGGTCCCAGGCATGCACGGTGGGGTGGGATGGGCCGGGGGAGGGGAGAGGAGAGGGCGCAGGGCACTGGGGTACAGGGCCAGCCCGCCTCGAGGTGGAAAAGGCCATTCCCGGCCTGGCACTGAGGCTGGACCCCCTAGACCCAGCCCCTGGACTCACTTCTTTCTGTCCGAGCTGTCGGTCTCTGGGGGGATGCCCACCATGGTCACAGTGCCCTGCTCCGCGCTCAGGGGGGCGGCCATCACCAAGGGCAGCAGCTTGCAGCGCCGGTTCTTTGTCTGCCGGAGGGACGCGTACCTTGATCATGGCCTGTGCCCGGGCGAGCACCCCCAGCGCCCAGGAGCCCTGAGACGCCCAAGTCCCCAGGCCGCTGCCCCAGCCTCCGGGGCCGCCAGCTGCTCCCCTCACCTGCTCCAGGTCCTGACATGGTCGTCACCTCCTCCAGGAGGCCCTCCCAGGCCCATGCCTCCCCCACCCCTCTACTGAACAGGACCCCAGCCCTGGAGGCCCCCCACCCTCACCGAGCACACGAAGGACTTGAGCAGGTGTCTGCTGAGCAGGCTCAGGGAGGCGGGCTTGGAGAACAGCACCACGTCCGGGGTGCCCTGTGGGCGCAGGGTGGGCGGTCAGGGGCAGCCGGGGGGCCTGGCGGGGGCGCGCGCGTCGGGGAGCTGACCTCCGTGAGGGAGCAGTAGAGGAAGGGCCCCTGGGAGACGACAAGGTTGGTGCAGAGGCAGCTGGCGATGGTCTGCTGCGTGGCACGCAGCTGCTGCTTCGCGAGCTCCAGGCCGCGGTAGAGCTTGTCCAGGTTACCCCTGCAACGGAAGATGCGCAGCAGGGCCACAGGCTCGCGGGGACGCCCAGCTCCCACAGGGGGCTGTGCGGACGCGCTCCCTTCCTCTGGCCCAGCTCGCTCCCACAAGAGAGGAAGCGACAGACTGTTTATCCGCAGGGATGGACGTGTCGGGGAGGGGCTGGTGTCAGAGGACAGGAGACTGGAAGCCAGCAGAGGTGCCTGCAGGGTTCTGACTGGGGAGGCGGGGTGGGCACCAGGGACCCCGCCGTCTGGCAGATGGGTTTCTGCCCTTCTCCCACTCCAAGGGGTTCTCCTCCGGGAGCAGTGAGGCCTTCAAGCGAACCCCCATGCCCAGCAGGTGAGGACCTGACGTGCCACTCCCCACCTGCCAGGATGAGGCGGTGTCTTCTGCCCGCAGGTCGTCCCCCGAGACCCAGGGCCCACTGGGCATCCACACTGCCCTGCACCCTGGGACCGGCAACTGAGAAGCACCAGACATCTAAGAAAGCCCTGTGGCCTGAGAAAATGGCCCTAGAAGAAACTGGAGATAATCTGGAACCAGAAGAATGCTTAAAATGAAGTCTAGTTGGTGTCTTCAGAGAGATTTGAGCAATATATTCATAAACCAAGAATAGGATGCTATGAAAAAGAAACAATCAGAAACTGAGAAGTGTTTGTGGCAAGAATGATCGCAGCACATAAAAAGTTCCCTCGAAGGCTACAGGATAAAGTCCAGAAGAGCTCCTCACACAGATGAGACCAACATGTGGGAGACCGACGGCAAAACCAGAGACTGAGAGACTGAGCATCATCCCAGGAGCCCAGGGAGATGGAGAAACGGGTGTGTGGGGGGCAGGGGGACAGAAACCACAACGGACAAAGGCGTTCCCTCGGACTCACCCAAAGCTCAGACTAGTGCAGGAGATGGTATCGACCTCACACACCACTAGACCTTCTGCACAATGAGAACTGAAAAAGGTCCTGAAGACTCCTGGCGGGGTCTGGGGTGCACTCACAGAGAAACAAGAACCAAAACGGCTTGGACCTCTCATCCGCACCACGGGCGGCGGGGAGGCGGGGAGCCACCCTGAATTCTGCACGAGCCAGACCAGCACCCAGATGAGGGTGAAGGACGCTGTCAGACACGCGAGGGCGCAGAACCTTTCCCTCACACGTGCCCATTCTTTAAGAGCTGCCTGAGAATCATACTCTTGCAAAATGAGGGCATGCAGACAGCCGAGGGGCCCTGCACACGTGCCGGGTCCGCCCCGGGGGCACTGTCTCGGTGGCCGGTGGCGGTGGCAGGCCTAGTGGCTTGGAGCCGAGGTCACAGCCCCAGGCTCTGCTGGACAGAAGGCGCTCGGGGATGCGGTCAAGGAGGCGCCAGGGAAAACAAAGGGCTGCGTGGCAGAAGGAATGTGGTCACTGCCCAGCTGGCTCGAACAAAGAAGAATCCTCCCGCAAAGCAGGAGACGCGGGTTCGATCCCTGCGTCAGGAAGGTCCCCCGGAGGAGGCAATGGCAACCCACTCCAGTCTTCTTGCCTGAAGAATCCCACGGACAGAGGAGCCTGGCCGGATACAGTCCACGGGGCCACGAAGAATTGGATACGACTGAGTGACTAACACACACACACCCCCGCACGTTAGTGACTCGGGTATTTTATCAGCCCAACCATGAACCACTGTTCACTGAGTTTCATCCCCTAGAATCAACCTACAGCCAAAGGTGAGATGGCTCCCATTCAGTCCTCTACCCCATGATGCCGCGTTACCAACCATGAACACGCGGCAGCATTTTCACATCTAGGGAGGTGTGGGGGAGAGGAAAATGAGGGATGCCAACAACCTTTCCTCACCAACCGGGGAGAGAAGAACAGGATGTGAGAACGTTAAAGCTGAGAAGGAGCTAAAAATAGAGGGAGGCTGTGCGGACAGGCGGGAAGGCACACAGAAGGGGCTGAAGGCTCTTTGTTGCGGCAGGAAGTCAGTGGACAATGACTGAGACTGGCCCGTCAGCTCTGAGATGGGTGGAAATGGTCGACAGTATAGTTTTTGGATTTTCCCATGCTTCTAGATAAAGATGGAGCAACGACATTACAGAACCAGTGACCTGTGGTTCTGAGACTCACACTTAGAACACAAGGGAGCAACACTGCTGCCCGTGAGCTGAACGCAGGGGGAGGAGGCCCCCAGCTGGCCAGCAGACACACTGTCAGCATCAGAGTGGGGGTGCAGGTGAGCAGAGGCCTAAGAAAGAAAATTCAGGCAGTGGCGGACAGAGGCCCCGGGGGCCACGCGGGAGTCGTGGCAAAGACCAGGGGCCAGGGCAGGCTTCCCGAAACAGTCATGAAGACTAAACTCGCAACACATGAGAAATGGTCCAATCCGGTCAAACAGGACAAAGAACAAGGAGGATGGCCTCACTCTCCAGAAGGAAGGTTAACTAGAAAGACGTGTCCTCAGAAGCCCAGAACTGTAATGTCCTATTTCAAAACAAGCCGGAAGACAGTAAAAGATGGTGCATCTCAGGAAGTGGGACGGGGAAACATCAGAAACAGAAGAAAATAGTTCAGAAAAGAAGACCAGATGAAAAGAGAGAGGCGTGAACACACATGCAGAAATGCCCGAAGAGGTGCGGGAGGTGAGAGAGAAGAGAAATTTAAGAACCAAAAGGAAGGAAAGCACTCCCCCTGAAGCTGGGCCACGGCCACGTCTACTACCTGGAGAGGCTGTCCAGGGCCTGCGTGAAGCTGTCTGTCCCGGAGCCGTCCTCGGGGCTCTCCATCAGCGACATTGTGGCGAAGACCACATCGCTGGCCAGGAACTTGTGCTTGAAGCCAAAGTGGACGCTGAAAGTCTGGACACGCATGTCCTTCATGCTGCAGCGGGGCAAGCGATATGGCAGCCGTCTGTGTGTGCCCAGGGCAGCCTGCACTGGGCCAGCTCGTGGGCCAGCACCCCCGCACGACGGCCCCCCACCAGCCCCCAAGGATTCTCACGGCATGGCCCGTCCGGTCAGAGAACGGATGGGACGGGAGGCCAGCACACCAGCCCCACAGCAGGGATGCCGAGTGCCCGGCACCAGGCCGTCAGCTCGTGGGGCACGGCAGGAGCTGGCTGTGTGTGTGCAGAGGGCGGGGGCATCCCAGGGCACCAGGAGCAGCCAGGCCCGTGCCCTCCAGCAGGGCCAGCAAACCCGCTGGGCACACCTTGCCTGAACCCGGCCCCAGTGGGATCCCAGGGTCCAGAGACAGGCCGGGTTGACTGCAAACGTCTGCATCTCAGCCCCAATTCTAGACTTATCAGGCACTTCAAGAGGTCCTAATTTTAACCCAAAGAGAAGGTCCCAATCATTTGCGTATTCTCATTTTCTGCATTGTTTTTAGAACGTGACTAAAGCTGAAACCCCTGACAAAGTTTAATCCATAAAAATGTGAGTTTACCCAAACTTATTTGCAGACTCTTCAATCATTTCCCGCAAATTCTCCTTCAAGGAGACATCCATGGACTGAAACTTCTGCTTCACCTGTTTCAGGGGGAGACTGGGGAGGGGGCCCTTGGTCACAGGAGGCGCGACCCCTGGATGCCACTCCAGCCTGGTCAGTCTAGAATGACCAGATACAGGGCTCCGCAGAGGAGTGGGGGGGGGGGCCACAGGGCAGGGCCTCAGGCACACTCACCCCACATCCGCGAGGAACTCCTGCAGCCGCTTCTGCCCGTGCAGGGACCAGAGCTTGAACCTGGCTGCCGTGTAGCACGTGTTGCACAGGCTGTCGTGGAGGGACCAATGCTGGTAGAGCACCAGGCGGAGGCTGGGCCCGTGTCAAGGAGCTTCGGCTGCACGGTGACCTGCCCCCACCCCGGGACCGCCACCTGCACCACCAGCTACCCCGGGGCCCTGGGGCTCCCTGATCTCAGCGTGACTCGACCCAGACAGAGAGTCTGGGAGGTGTGGACACACAGCGAGATCAAGGGGACCCTGTGGCCACACCTCAGCGGGAGTCTCCAGCTCTGGCCGGCCTAAGACAAGGGACGCTCCTGAACACGGCAGAGCCTGCGCCCACGGGGCCCTCCCAAGTCTCTGGTCCCGGGGATGTGGGCGGCAAGGATACTCGTACTCGAAGGAGATGCGCGCGCAGTCCACGGAGAGCGCGTGCTCCTCATCCTCGTGCCGGTGGCTGTGCCGGGACACATGCCGCTGCAGCACGCCCACGTCGGTCACGTACTTCACCCTGGAGGACAGCACGCCTGGGCTCGCCGCCGCCACAGAGCAAAAAGGTGCCCCCCCGCCCCTGCTGCTGAGTGTCCACACATGACTGGACCCAGGCCCACGGCAGCCCCTCCTCAAAGGGCCCCGCAGGGACGCGGGCCCCCAGCCCCTATAGCAAACCCCCTGCGGCCAACCTCGGGCAGCCCAAGGGCGTGCCCTTACTGGGTGATTTTGTCTTGCACCCACTGGTCCGTGAGTCCAACGATGGCCCACCTGGAGGGAGAGGACGCTGCCGTGAACGGGCGGGCGGCACTCGCGGGCACCTCCGGCCAGTGGGGTCTGACCCAGACGCTCCACTGCACCAGGCCCCCAGCAGACCCGGAGGCAGCCCACGGGCACTCCTGTCCCAGAACTCACCACCTGCCAGGGCTGCAAAGGCGCCAGGTGGCAAGTGGCCTTGCTCAAACCTCACACTCAAGTTTGCTGGGCAGCAAGGCAGTGGTCAGCTGGGAAGGGCTGACGGCCCAGGCCCCACCCCGGGACCCTCTGTGCCCGTGATGCGCCCCTGTCCCCCTCCCACAAGTCAGGATGGGAAGAGCCGCAGTCAGGATGGGAACCAGGCCCCCGCACAAGTGCAGGATGGGGCCGCAGCTGACACTGGCGGGGGCCCAGCTGCTCAGAGGGGCCCACGCACCACAGCATGTCGCTCAGGTCCTTGGACATCAGCCACGCCAGGTCGAACATCACCATGGCCGCCTACGAGAGAGACGGGCCTGAGGCCGGCGGTCCTGCTCAGGGCAGGGCCCGGCCCGCACTGCCTGGGCCCCAGGGTCCCGCGTGGAATCGGGGTTGGGGAGAAGGGTCCAATCGGAAGCCCTAAACCCCATCTGCCCCGAGACTCCAAGCCTCCTTCAGCAGCTCAGAGGCTGGCCCCCAAGGGAGCGTCCGGCATCTGAGGGGCCAGGCGTCCGTCCCCACCCAGACCGCCCACCTGCCTGCGCCTCAGCACCCTCCGCTTGCTGGAACAGAAGGACCATCCTCCAGAGGCCAGCAGGGCCCCGACCACACAGGGCTCTGGAAACATGGGCTCAGAGTCAGGGACCCAGGACCAGACCCTAAGACTAGACACAGCATGCTTCACTGGAGACCTGTTTTCTGGGGTGCCTCAAGGTCCCGAGCTGTGCTCAGCGACCCCAAGCTGACACGATGTGTCTTCTGCACGAAATTCGCCCCAGGACACACAGACGCTGATGGGCCTATGAGAGTCGAGTTCCAGCCCCCTGCACAGACTATCAGGCCCGTTCAGTGTTTCTCACGATGAACAGAAGTTAACAGCTGCTGTTCCCTTGGGCACCCCTGGCCTGAGGGACCTTTCACCCAAGAGAGGCCCAGAGGCTCACCCCTCCCCAGCCACACAGAGGGGGCTGCGGGGCTGGGAGCGACCCCCAAACCCGCGTGCCGTCCTCCTCCTGCATTAAGACAGTGGCTCTCAGAGCGCGGACAGGACCACGACCACGCCCGCCTGTACCCACCGATGTCCCGTGATACTCGTACTGCTCGTAGTCAAAGAGGATGTCTTTCCTGTAAGGACACAAGACGCTGGGT
Source organism: Cervus elaphus (assembly GCF_910594005.1). Lineage (NCBI taxonomy): Eukaryota > Metazoa > Chordata > Mammalia > Artiodactyla > Cervidae > Cervus > Cervus elaphus. The sequence goes on from NC_057819.1 coordinate 507,098, forward strand.
CTCCACCGGGAAGCAGAACAGGAAGAAAACATTGGTGAAGATGCTAAAATCCGATGGCACCCAAGAAACATGATTTGCAGGGTGAAGAGGAAGTGTGGGTAACTTAGTTTCCTTTTCACACTTTTTTTCCCTACGAGATATTTCACACAATTGCCATCTATCCAATTTGTGAGAGTTTGTAAACAGAAGTATCCATACTTAGAAACTATGACAGCAAAGGACCAAGGCATCACCCCTAATGGAGGGCGTGTTTGGGAGACCTGGGGCCCTGCTTGGCCCTCGCTGGACCAGAGGCGAAATGGAGGGGCCCAGAGCTGCTCCCAGCGCAGGGCCCACACACGCCATCCTGCAGGCGCTGGCCCAGAGGTGCTCAAGCAAGCCCGTGACCCTAACATGGAGAAGAGACGGGCATCGCTGACCTGCCTTCCCACCACTGGACGCATCCTCACCTCCGGGCCTCCCACTCTCTCCGCTGCCTTCTCTTCAGGGTTCGCTCTGCGATCTCCTGACCACGACAAAGAGAACAGAGGGCTGAGAGAGAGCCAGGAACTCAGCCCCTAGGCCAGGAGGGTTCTGACCCAACGGGAGGCCAGCAGGCGGGCGGGGCACCGCAGGGGCCTCGGTGGCAACGGCAGTGTCGCATGTCCTATTTCAGTGGCTGTGGTAGGTCCCCGTTGGGGACATGGGCAAAGCACATACGTGCTTTCAACTTGTTTCTGACACCTGCGTGTGGATCTGCAGTGATGTCAGAACCAGGTTCAAAAGGCAAGTGACGGTCCTGACGAGGGACCTTCTGGAGGGTGATGGAATGCCTCCCTATTACGTGACTTCATACCTCTGTCACATCTCACGGAACTGTACACCTGGGAAGGTTATTATGTAGAAGGTGTACCTTAGGGAAGCTGAATAGCAACACCCCCAGGTCTTGTCAGTAGTCCAGCAAAGACTTCTCTGACCTTCCCCACAGTGCCGAGTGGTGTCCTGTACCCTGCCCTCATGCCTGTGGGACTCCTAGGCTGGTCAGAAGGGCTCAAACAGCTCAATAAAAAAAAAACAAATAAACCAACCTAATCAAAAAACGGGCAGGGGATCCAAACAGACATTCTGCCCAGAGTCAGCGCCCACACCTGCTGTCTCCCAGCTCTGCCTGGGCCCCCAGGCTCTGGGCTGAGCCTTGACCTTTGGGAGTGACCAGCTCCTCAAGACTGTAGTGAAGGGCCCAAACCCACCTCCTCTAGCCGTGTGCGCTTCTCAGAGGGCTCTGAGCCCTCATCGCTTTCATTTCCCGAATGTTCTTCATCCTCCTCTTCATCCCGGAAGATGTCTTCATAAGCCGGAACTTCAAGGTCATCATCTTGTTTAATGAGCAGTTTGATCTACAATTAATACAGAAAGCCATCAACCTCCCCTCTCCTTGATGGAAAACTATCCATCACACGTTTTCTCTCCCAGAATCTTATCTCCCGAACCTGCACCCCACTCAGTGCACAGAAGTACGGAACCTGCAGACGGAACGACTACACAGTCACTTAGGTCTGGATAAAACGCTCCCTCTTAGGCCCACACTTAGCCAACAAAACGAACACCTTGCACCTCAGCCTCCGACCAAGGGCACAGAGACCCGTGACCTCGCAGTGAGCAAAACTCCTGTCCCTAAAAGAGGTCCTTGGTGAGAGGGTTTCAGGGATGAGGCTACTGGGGGTGCGTACCCACAGGCAGCTCAGAGAGCTCATGTGAGATGGCACATGGCCCCACACGACCGTCCTGGACCTCACACCACCCAGGTAGCCAGGGAGCGTCCTGCCCCATTTAGAGAGCAGGTGCCTCTCAGGTCCCCTGACAGTCAATAAAGCCGGCTGGCCTGAGTTCAGAGTGCAGACTTGGAGCAGGTTCCAGACCCTGTGCCTCCTGGGTCAAGCGAATTCCACACATGCCTTCTGAGCACCTCCGAGGGGAGGTGACATGTTTCTCATCAAAGATGGACAAGACCAGGCCCTGTTCTCAAGCTGCTCCAGCTCCTATAGGCAAGGTGGACACATGCCTTGCCAAGAACACCAGGCCTGACGCTATGGCATAAAAACAGACAGATGGGAGAGCTCGGGGTGTCTGGCCTACCTGGGTGTCGTTGTACACGTTCACGACATTGACTGGCCTGTGAGTGTCACACACGAAAAACACGGCCTCTTCATCGGGTTGAAGGATATCCAGCAGATCCACGTTGGCGCCACAGTTTATGAGGACAAAATAGCGGAACTGGACAAAGGAGAGGGACGCGGTGAGTTAGTGCACAGGGGAGGCCATCTGCTTTCAGCACCAGGCCTGAGTCCTGCAGGGGCTCGTCCAGCCTGATGCAGGGCAAGGCCCTGCTAGCGAGGGGCTCCAGACGTGGCCACAGCTGGCATGTGCAGAGGGCCTTAACAACCCCACGCACAAGTTCATTTTCAGGATGACACCGTGAGGCAGGTGCCATGACTGTCCTGCCCACGAGGAGTAGGCAAAGGCCGAATCTCTTCTGGCCTCAGGCGTGTCCACATCAGATGTGGACAGACCTAGAGTTCAAATGCATAGTGGGGTCTCTCCCGACCTGTCACTCACTCTTCTGTGACAGACTCCTCTCTGTGCTAGCAGCACTGCACCAGGTCAGATTCCAGCAAGTCTGAGGTAGCTCGCATTTAACAAGTACCTGAATATTACGTGGGGCTTCCCTGGTGGCTCAGAATGTAAAGAGTCTGACTGACAATGCAGGAGACCCAGGTTCAATCCCTGAGTCAGGAAGATCCCCTGGAGAGGGAAATGGCAACCCACTCCAGTATTCTTGCCTAGAAATCCCATGGAATGAGGAGCCCGGCGGGCTACAGTCCATGGGGTTGCAAAGAGTTGGACACGCTGAGCAACTAACACTAAACATTAAGTAAAGCTTTTTGTTACATCCTATCGCTACAGAAAACTCTGTCCTTGTAAATACTGATCTGGCGTAGGTCCCTCTCATGATGACAGGAGCACCAGGTGAGGACTTGTCTCTGCCAGACGGTCCTCGTTGAGGCCAGAAACTCTGGGACCCTCTTCCAGACAGCAGCCCCTCCCCGGGGGACGGTGGGGTCTCAGACGTCCTGTCTCTCATCATAGCTCCATGCAGAGCTGAGAAAATACCTGGTCTCTATTGCCTAAATTCTAAAGGGAGAAAGTATGTTCCTGAACTTCCAGTTGGAAACTGGGATATACTTCTTGGAAAAATAAATGTGAAATAATGGTCCAAAGTAAAGTAATTTTAACCAAGCTGTATCAGAAACAACCTTCCAAATTCCAAGCACCTGAAAGTGAAATGTGTCTAAACACAGGTTCAAAGCTAGAGATTGTCCATATTCACTATCTTGTTTTTGTTGTAATTTTGTCTCTGCGATTGGAGGGTAAGTCACCCACACATAGAGCTCACTTTTCTCTTCTGTGTAGTCTAAGAAAGTCGACAGTTAGAAATACACACAAGCCGTTGTAGAAATATCGAGTTCTTTACCACCAGCACCACTTGGGAAGCCCCATCATAGAAACAGAAAGAATGCTCAGTGTTAAGAAGTTGCAGATGAGAGATAAAGCCCAATATTCTCAAATGCATCTCTCATACCTGTTCTTTATGCTCTAGAAATGCAGTTTCAAGTTCTTGCCACCCAGAAACTGGAACCAGTGTATACTGCACGTGGTCACACTGGAACAGGGCCTGGACAGAGAGTATATTCAAAACCTATTATATTTAGGTCTGCAATCCATCTTGAAATGCACATTAAAAGAAAAAAAAAGATGGACTGAGAGACAACAGATGCTAACGTAAGGTTAGTGAAATGTTAACATCAGTGAGGAAGTAATGGGAACATGAATGTTCACTGAACCATACTTTAGCTTTGCTGAACATCACCAAAGGAAAACACTGCTGAAAAACTTGGTATTTCTAGGTTTTTGGTGAGTAGTTCCTGACCCAAGCTCATGTAAACCTTGCTTGTGTGGCTGCATGCTCATTTAGTCCTGACTCTTTGAAACCCCATGGACTGTAGCCTGCTAGGCTCCATGAGGTTCTCCAGGCAAGAATACTGGAGTGGGTTGCCATTTCCTGCTCCAGGGAATTTTCCTGACCCAGGAATTAAACCCACATCTCCAGCATTGCAGGTGGATTCTTTACTGCTGAGTTATCAGGGAAGCCCTGAACCATATTTAAAATCGAACAACAACGATCTTTCCTTAGCACCGAAGAATTGATGCCTTCAAACTCTGGTGCTGGAGAAGGCTCTTGAGAGTCCCTTGGACAGCAAGATCAAACCAATCAATCCTAAAGGAAATCAACCCTGAATATTCACTGGAAGGACTGATGCTGAAGTGCCAATATTTTGGCCACCTGATGAGAAGAGCTGACTCATTGGTAAAGACCCTGATGCTGGGCAAGATCTAAGGCAGGAGAAGGGGATACAGGATCAGATGGTTGGATGGCATCACTGACTCACTGGACATGACTTTGAGTAAACTCTGGAAAATGGTAAAGGACAGGGAAGCCTGGTGTGCTGCAGTCCATAGGGTCACAAAGAGTCGGACACGACTGAGCGACGGAACAACAACGCTCTTTCCTGTTAGGTTAAGGAGTCAGTATCTCCAGAATCCCTGATGAGACCCCAGTGCCCTCGGCTGTCATATTCCTCTGCCTCGAACCCCAACGGCGAGAAGGCGCCACAGGTCTACCGATGTCTCCAACGCAGCCGTCCTGTGCCCACCTTGTGGCCTTTTGCCGGCTTCTCCTCTAACCCACCTAATGCAGTCCCTCCCAGGGCGCAACCTGGCGGGAGTCCCCGCCCCAGGCCAAGCTCCTGTCCCGCTCCTCCCCTCGCGCCTGCCCCCGGTCCCCCGCCGGCCCGGCCAGCGGGCCTCACCTGAAGGATCTTGCAAGCGCACAGAGCGTCCACGTCCGAGGCCACGAAGAGAAGGACCCTCTGTCGGGGGGAGAGTTGGCTGAGAGCGGCCCCGCGAACCCCGGCCCCTCCTGCCCCCACGGTTGCGCGCCCTCGTCCCTTCCCCAGTCTCGGAGCCCAGGAAGGGCTCACCTGGCTCTGGACCACCTCGTAAAACTCCTTGCGGAAGTCGGACACGAACATGACCGCGGCGCCTGGACACCCCGGGATGGGACTCTGCGAGCCTGGCGGCGGTCTAGACTCCCGCCAAGTCCGGGCTCTCCCGATTACCCCGGGGCCAGCCAATCGCGACTCGGGTCCCCGCCTCTCCACTTTTCTGATTGGCCCGCGCTGGGAGCGACACTTAAGCACCGCCATTCACTGCAGGACTACTCCGGCCCACCCCTAGAGGAGCGTCCTCCACAGGCTGCACGCACTGCGGGTCGCGCAAGTCCTATGCGACTCCGTTTCTCCAGACACCCTACGCTCCGTACACTTTACTTTGGGGGGGGGAAAAATGCCCACTCCCCTCCCCTCCCCCCAACTGGGATCTCCAGGTTAAAGAAACCTCGCCATAAATTAAATTCATGTACACTTCAGGAATTCTCTGGAGAAGGAAATGGCAACCCACTCGAGTACTCTTGCCTGGGAAATTCCATGGACGTAGGAGCCTGGCGGGCTACAGTCCTTGGGGTGGCAAAGAGTCGGACACGACTAAGCGACTTCACTTTCACTACACTTCACTTCAGGAATTCTCAGGTGCCTCAGTGATAAAGAACCCGCCTGCCAAGCAGGAGATGCAGCTTCGAGCCCTTTGTCGGGAAGCTCCCCTAGAGAGGGAAATGGCAGCCCATTCCAGTATCCTTGCCTGGAGAACCCCATGGACCGAGGAGCCTGGCGGGCTGCAGCCCATGGGGGTCGCAACTCAACAGCACGTCAGAAGAGGGCGTCAGTTTAGGATGTCAAGGGGCTCGGCCTAGTTCCAGAGCGGAAGTGTGGCCTACTTCCGCCCGCGTCCTCGGCGGCCTCAGTAGAGGCTGGGAGTTCCGCCTGCATGCTGGGTAGTGTAGGCAGTAAGAGGAGTGGGCCCCACCCCCCCTCAATTAGTCAAGAAGGGACACTGTCAAACTAATTTGAAATAACCGCGGAAAGTGCTCTAGGGTGAATACGTTAGATAGGTGTATCTGAACGCTCGCGCCGAAGGGGGTTTTTGATCCTCGCGCTTCAGCCGCTCTTGCTTTCGCAGCGTTCCGAAGCTCGCGCCTCTCCCGGAAGTGCTTTTCCGTCAGTTCCGGTGAGTCCCAGGCTTCCGGGGCAAAGCGGCTGAGGCGGCTGTAGTGGCCGCTGTGAGGGGGCGTCGGCGGCTCCCACCAGCAACGTTTTCCGTCAGAGAGCTCTTGCGAGGCTAGGCGGAGGCGTCCACTATGGTGAGTGGCCGAGCGGGCAGGGCCGGCCGGGGCGGGCGGACGTGGAGGCCGCAGAGGTGCCGAGTCACCTGGCCTGAGTCCGCCGGCGTCTGGGACTGAGCGCAGTCTCGCGGGTGTAGACCCGTGTCGGCTTCCAGCGGACAAGCGCTGGATCGATTTGGGGGCTGTCGGCGTGAGAGGAGAGCGCTCGGGCCTTGCCGCCCCAGCGCCCGGGACAGCGCGGCTCCGAGACCCCTCGTTCATTGCGCCCGGAGCGGGCGTCGTGGTCGTAGCGTCGGCTCGGGAACGCACGGTTTAGGGAGGCGCGCTGTGTCGGCCACAGACGCTAGGCCTTTAGTACTGGAAGCTGGTCTGCCTGCTGAGCTGTGTGAGCACCGTGCCGGCCGTTTTATCGCCTCCGAGTGTGTCAGTGTTGGGATCCCTCCTCCCAACCCCGGAACACTGCCGGGCGCTGCGCAGTGTGCCTGTCTTGGAGGGCAGCGGGGCGGGGACAGGTTGGTGTCCATGCTCAGGGCTTGGTGTCCATTCCCTGTTTCGTGCTGGGAAGAGAACGCAGGGCTTCGATGGAGAGGGTGGTGAGGTGTGGTGAGGAGGCCCCCAGTCCACTCCCTCCGTTCATCCCAAACGCTGTGTGTTTGCTAGGCTTCTGGCTCAGATTTTGTCCAGTGGAGAGTCTTGCCTAGAAGAAGGAGAGACACGGTTTAGAAAACTCCCTTGTGGCTCTGCAGGGAGTGGAGAACTGTCAGTTTTAAGCAGGAGTTGTGTTTGCTGTCTGTGGAAGACAGCTAGCCCAGCTTGCTCGTTCTGGAATTGCTAGTAAGCTATGTTATCAGTACCGGACTTTGCTTTTTAACAGTGTGTGCTTAGAAGACATGCCAAGATATGCAGTCTTGTTAAGGTTTTTATTTAACTTGTAAACAACCATATGTCGTAAATTTAGCACTTTAGCCATCTTTAAGTGTACAACTTGTTGGTGTAGTGTATATTCATGATGTGTAGTGGATGTCCAGAACTTTTTGGTCTTGAAAAGTTGAAAGTCTGTCCCTGTGAAACACTTGCCTCTCCTGCCAACCCCTGGCAGCCACCTTTCTTCTTGTGTCTGAACTTGATTGCCTTAAGTATCTCCTATAAGGGGAATCCTACAGTGTTTGTCCTTCCCCGTCTGGCTTATTTGAGCACAGTGTCCTCAGAGTTCATTATCATTGTCACACGTGTTGGAATTTCCTCCCTTTTGGGGGCGAAACAATGTTCCATTGTGTGAATGGATCACGTTTTCTTTATTTATTGGTCTGTTGGTGGGTACTGGGATAGCTCCCAGCCCTTGGCTATTGTGAAGAGCACTGCTGTGAATGTGAGAGCACGTCTGTATTTTCAGAGCCTAGTTCCAACCCCTTTGAGCAGATATCCTGTTGTGCAGGTTCATATCCCTCCTCTCCGGCACCTCACGGTAGTCGCAGCACTCTGAGCGCCCTGGGTTGCTGGGCGGCATGTTCTGACCCCCCTGCAACCTGCACTTTGAGAGCTGGGATCTTACGCTTGTGGTGGCACTGTGTCTAGGCTCCACCTATGTACGGGGGGGAGGGGTGTGGCGTGATGGAGCGCCCCGTGGTAGGGGTGTGAGCCCTGGGCCTGGCTGGAGCAGAGGAGGTCCAGAGAAGGGTTAGGGTGGTTCTGGAAGCCAGGGGGAGGGGGAGGGCTCCTGGCTTCTGGTCTTTGCAGAGAGAGCTTTCCTATCATCCTCTTAAAACAGTGTTCCCGGAGCTCTCGGTTCCTTTCCCTCTTGTGCTGAGAGCACTGCTGCCCAGACGGTTTCCTGCGCTCGTCTCCCTTGTCGTGACCATCAGCTCTTCCAGGGCAGAGGCTGGAGCTGTTTGGTTAGTGGTGTTTCCCTGGTGTTTGGAGACCAGAGCCCAGCAGATGGTGGCACTCCTAAACACAGGATGAGAGGAAAGTGGTTGGGGGCAGGGACATGGCCATCACAGGACATCCTGGGACCTGCTGGTGGGGGACTCGGGGGCTGAAGAAGTGAAGGGCAGGCTTGCTGGGGGCACCCTCTGAGAACAGCGGGGATGAGCTGGGCGGAAGGCCAGGGCACAGCAGCTGGTGGAAGCTGCTGGGCGGTGCACCAGACCCCTGGGCGGTGGCGACTGGGCAGTCTTGCTCTGACCACCTCTGGCTGCAGACGGGAGGGCCAGGCTTGTGTTCTGTTCTAACTGCAGCGTCTCCTTCCTCCCTCTAGTTCTCCTTCAACATGTTTGACCACCCGATTCCCCGGGTCTTCCAGAACCGCTTCTCCACACAGTACCGCTGCTTCTCTGTGTCCATGCTTGCGGGGCCTAATGACAGGTCAGATGTGGAGAAAGGAGGGAAGAGTATGTGCTGTTTTATTTTGAATCGTAACCCTTCCCGCCCCAGCCTGCAGGGCCCTAGTCCTCAGCAGCCCTCATCTGCATGTGAACAGGAACTGGTCACTGTCATGGTGTCACGGCCCCGGACGGCTAAGAGGTGGGGTGAGGGTCCTGTTATGATCACATTCGCGGCTGAGGGCCGTGTGGTTCTGTCAGATAACTTCCAGCCGCCCAACTTTGTTGTGACAGAGCAATATGAAATTCTGCCTGCCCCACTAGTCTCCTTGAGTACTTCGTGTAGACATAACAGAAAGCGTACTCTGGGTTTTGTTCTGTTCTGTTAGTTTTCCTTCTCTTAACATGTCTTAAACATTCTTTCCACAGTAATTATGCCGCCCTCAGCCCTCGACCAACTCAGTAAGTACTTCCTACCTGACTTGAGAACAGAGGTGATGTGAATGTGGGCACTGGGACCACACGCAAGCCCCTTAGTACCCGGGTAGAGGCACCCTTCAGCAAGGCTGGTTGGGAGTTGTCCCTGGGGGGTGCTCGCTGGGCTGGGAGGCTGGGGCCTGTGGGTGCTCCTCTGACAGCCCCCCACCCCCCCAACCAGGTCCCATCGAAACTAAAGGCGGGTGTGAGCGCCAGGGCCGTTCATGCTGCTGGGGTAGCTGATGCCCTTGGCTGGAGGCACAGGGTTTTCCCCTCAAGGACGGTGGTGGCCCCGCGAGGAAGCTGCGAGCAGGCCTCTCGTCTCCCCGCGCCTCTTGTCTCCGTTCCAGCCACAGTTCTGAGCCCTCCACCCCAGGAGCTGCTCCCCACCCCCGCCTGCCTCTTAGCAGGGACAAGAAAGGCCACACTGTTCTCCCTCCCTCGACCCCTCCTCCAACGAGCACCACTCAGAGACCTTACAGCCCAGCCCCACTCTGGACCTGGGGAGACCCCGGCCACAGACACTGAGCCCCTTGGGGCGGTGTCCTCACTCTGCCGGGCGCGCACTGGGCAGGTCAGCGGCTTGGGCTTTGCACCTGGCCTGACCTGACTCCAGACTAGCAGCTCTCTGGATTGGTGTCCTCACCTTTGAACAGGACACACGGAGCCGTCTGTGGGGCTGCTCGGGGGCAGTAGTGCTTTCTGGACGGTACCTGTGGTGTGTAAACAGCCAGGGCCCTGTGGCACCAGGCAGGGGCAGGGGCTGGCCCTTAGGCAGCGCTAGCTGCAGCCGTTGTACCCGCGGAGGGAGGCCTGGAGTTCTGCTCAGCTCAGCCGGGTTGGGGGGTGAGTAGACCCAGGGCATGGCCCTTAGGCCCAGTTATCACAGAGGAGGGGCCGGCCTGGAGCCTGGCTCATGCGTGGAGCTGACCCGGGACTGAGACCAGGCGTGTTGGCAAACAGACAAGAGAGGAGGCTCGGGTCGATGGGACAGAGGCTAGACAGACCTCGTCAGTCATAGAGGAACTGTCCAGGTGAAATCCCTGGGTAGAGGAGGTGAGGGGGTGCAGCAAGCTCGTGCGCCCCGAGGTGCTCCTCAAAATCACAATATGTAGTTTGAAAATTATTGGACTGAGAAACACGGTCTTTTCCAATGGCGAGAATCTCAGACCCGAGGTTGGATTCCTGATGAGTCGGTTCACCCTGACCCACCTCAGCCCGCTGCACAGCTCTGCAGCCCGGGACATGCTGGTGACAAGGGCCCGGTGCCTGAGGTACCTTGTTCCTGCTGCCAGCCCTTCTGCTTCCCAGTCCCTGGGCGCCCAGCCTCGCATCCCCCAGCAGCCTCCCCGGTACGAGCATCTGGGCACTCTCGGAGATGTGCTTTTGGGCCCTCTGACTTTTCCCAGCACCTGGTTGATACGCAAACTGTGAATAAGTGTGCAAACGTGTCACTTTCTAGAACTGGGATTTCAGACAAGCACCAGTATAAGTGGTGCTGCGTTCCTGTCTCAGCAAATGTCCTGAGGTCTAGCTGGAGTGCAGGGTCTGCTGAGTGGGCAGAAAAGCAGGGCTCAGCCCCACGAGGGTCCTAGCACCTGCCGGGGGTGGGGGCTTCCCCAGGGAGGGTCTAGGGACAGGGTTTCTCTTCCTGGAAGAAGCTGAGCCTCATCCCTTGCTCTTTTCAGGCCGACTTAACATCACCTACCCCATGCTTTTCAAACTGACCAACAAGAACTCGGACCGAGTGACACACTGCGGGGTGCTAGAGTTCGTGGCTGACGAGGGCATCTGCTACCTCCCGCACTGGGTGAGCAGCCGGCCTGTGCAGCCCTGCTCCAGGGCGGCTGTCACGTACGGCCGTGGACACTGTGCACCAGGGCCCCGCGTGGAAACCACAGCCGTGCTGTTACATTTCCTGGGTCAGGCTTTTTTTAAGTGATGGAGAAGGAGTATTTTTCAAATGATCTGAATACAGAGTTTTAGATTTTTATCTATTTTCTTCTCCCTACTGTGTGTCTGTGTGTGTGTGTGCGCCTGTACCTGAGTCTCCAGAGCACTCAGCCCTGTTGCCGTGGGGATGAAGCCTCTCTGCGCTCAGGCTGGCCCAGTGCGTCCCCAGGCCGGCAGAGCCACACCGGCACTGCAGGGCAGGCCCATGGCAGCCAGGAGTGCTGGTGGTGAGGGGGCTGGGCTGCAGCACCCCTAGTGTGAGGGCCCCATGGCTGCCCCCTCTGTCCCTTGACCTTCAGCATTGTCTTCTGTGACTGCCAGCTGCTCTCAGTGTTGTAGGTACTTTGAAGATGCCCAAGGGCCCTTGTATTTACAAGGTCTTATGTGGAAATGCAGTGTCCCGGACAGTGTAGAAAGGGTGGCCTGGGGCCTTGGGGGTTGGGTGAAGTGGGGGGTGGTCCCTGTGGGAGGGCTCTGGCCTGGGGAGGCCTGGAGCTGGCAGCTGGGGCCTCGCCTGGCGACCTTCCAGCAATTGGCTGCCCCAGGTGTTCCTGCTGTGTCCCCCCTGCCCCAGCTGCACCCCTACTCTGCCCCATCTGCTCCCCTCCAGATGATGCAGAACCTGCTGCTGGAGGAGGGCGGCCTGGTTCAGGTGGAGAGCGTCAACCTGCAGGTGGCCACGTACTCCAAGTTCCAGCCGCAGAGCCCCGACTTCCTGGACATCACCAACCCCAAGGCCGTGTATCCTTCTGAAGACGGACAGGTTCTCTGCGGGCGGAGCTATGCAGGCGGCGGGTGACAGCCGGTCTCTGTGGGGTGTGCCTGCTGCGGGGCCACACAGCAGTCGTGATCAACACTGACGTGAGAGCACTGGCGTTGGGCCCATGCATCCACATGGCTTGGGGGTCTGGATGAGCGTGCTGGGAGCTCTGCGGACCCCGCCCGAGGGCAGCTGTGCCTTCCTCCAGGGACCCTGGCGTAAAGCCCAGTGGCGCGTCTGGAGCCGTGCGTTGCGTTTGACCGTGTCTTTAATACAGATCAGTAGATTGCTAAGGATGGAGCATGCTGTGTGTTTGGGCATTATTCTCTTGTCTGGGCACTCGAGGTGACTCAGTTTCAAGAAGTATTTAGTAATTTTTTTTCTTTTAGTATTTTTTAAAGAAAGGACTTATAAGCCAATTTTTCTTTAAAAATTGTTGTTATTTGATGTTTTTAGTCTAAAACATATGGCAAAATACAAGTTACCGCCCAAAAGGTAGAAACAGCAGAAGTATAAATGAAAACATTTTCACTCTCAAGGGAACTTTACCTGTGTTCATTCAATCTTTTTTCCCATAGGATTTTTTAAATCTTCTCGTTGAAATGTACATGCAGTGGAGTGCACACTTCAGCGAGCTTGGCTAATGCGTCTCCCCAGAAGGGTGGTTGTGCCCCCTTCTTCCTGTCTTCAGCTGATCCCTGGCCCCAGAAGCCTAGCTGCCTCCCACTTCAGAGATCTGCCTTTCTCAGGGTTTGGGGGTCTCACTGCTCCATGGCTGGTTCTTTCCCTCAGTGGAGAGTGAGGGTCACCCCGTTACCACATGTTAGAGGTGCTTCCTTAATGTTACTGAACCATCGCCCCAACTAGACACATGACTGTTCAGTACACAGGGTGACCTGATGCTGTGAACCCCTTGTGGGCACTTGGTTCAGATGTGAGGACTCCATCTTGCTCTGTTGACCTTGACCGTGTGTGTCTACAGATTAGAAAACGCATTGAGAAACTTCGCCTGTCTGACCACTGGGGATGTGATTGCCATCAACTACAACGAGAAGGTGAATGTCTCAGCCCCATGTGTGCCAGGGCCTTGAGGCTGTGAGTAGGAGCCCCTGTTTCTCACACTGTGGGAGCAGACACCAGTTACACACACACCACACCCCCCCACACAGACACTCTTCAGGGTCGGATGCCACTTGCTCTCTGACAGTTTCCCTCTGTGAGACATGCAGTCCTAAGAGTTGTTACTGTTCATCTTTACGGATTTTGAGTTACACTTTTGTATTTTCTCATAAACTTAGAAATAGTCTTGTTCCGTTTAGCTTAGTGGGGACATTTTCGGTGTTGCCTATCTTAAGCTTTTTAGATTACAGGCAACCTTGACATCGTTGTTCTTAAAGTATAAGGACAAAAAAAATTGATGATGAAAGATAGTGACTTTTTTGCATGGTAAGGGAAGGACAGTTACTCAGGTGTGCATAGCATTAAAATGCACGTCAGGGTCTCTGTTTTTGGAAGTATGGAGACTGGATCCTCTAAAGGGCCCTGCTGAGAAGACTGGACAGCCTGTGCTGAGGGCTGGTCGCCCGTCCGTGTGTGGTGCGAGGTCTGGGTCAGGGCCTCCCTGGGAACCTGGGCCCTTGAGGGGCCTAGTGGATGCCGAGGTAGCTCCCCTTGTGCCAGGCTTTCTGGAAGCAGCACCCCAATTTAGTGGTGCCTCGAGACTGCTGTAGGCTGGAGAGCAGTCCTTCGGTTTCTCTCTCCTAGCCCTGGTGGCAGCCCTGTTGGTTTCATGAGTCGCTATTTAGTTGTGACCTGCAGTTTGGAAACAGCTGTAGACAGGTGAGCATGTGCCCTGGAGCACAGACACGAATGTTCACGCAGCCTTGATCACGGCAGCAGCAGTGCCAGAAGCCATCCAGCAACACAGACTCACTCCCATCAGTCACTGGGGGGCCTGCAGGCCAGACAAGGGGTGTTGAGCCTTTTCTCTGTGCTGGGGGCCCGTCCCTCGCGGCCAGTGTTCTCAGTGGTGGAGCCGTGTCAGCTGTGCATCATGAAAGCAGGATGCTCACCAGGCAGAGAGAGAGCCTGAAACAGCACAGGGGAGAGCCACTTGCTGCTCCTGTCCCTTTGACTTGGTGCGCGTTTCCCCACACAAGCTCATCCCCGACACCCACAGCTGGTTTTCAGCCGCCTTTCCTCCTGGCTGCCTGGGAAGCCCTGGCGCCTCTGACCTGGTGCAGGGGAATCCAAGCATTCACATAACCAGTCTGGCGCCGGCAGCCTAAGTGCACCCCACGATGAGCCGTGCTGGAGCCAGCGTACTCAGCACCGTCTCGCTCAGCATTTAGTTTGTTATCTGCCAACAGTTACTTCTGGAAGTGAACTTTCCTGGGATAGATGTTCAGTCTTTTACAGTTTGCTGCCTAACTGCCTTGTCAGATTTGAGTCACTTACCAGGGTGGTCAGCTGAGGGACAGGCCCCGGGGGGCACCCACCCCCGCTCTCTGCAGTGGGAGGTGTGGCTGGGGAGGGTGTCATGAGGGGAGTGAGTGTGCAGGGCCGGGAGTGCCAACACAAGTGTGACGGGCCCAGAGCTGCCAGGAACCACCCCCTTCTCTCCCCAGATCTACGAGCTGCGCGTAATGGAGACCAAGCCGGACAGGGCTGTGTCCATCATCGAGTGCGACATGAACGTGAGCGGCTGCGGGATTGCTGTGGAGCGGGGAGCAGATGCTGCCAGAACCTCTGAGGAGGCTGCTGACCTGTAATCAGTGGCAGGGCTGCTGTCGGTCCTGAGACGGCCAGACCTGCCAGCACAACAGCCCTGCCAGGGGCCTGTCTCCTTGGAGGCTGAGGCAGGGCTACTCAATTCCAAGGAGGGGACTGTTGGTCCCCACAATGGCCCCGCACGCTGGGTTTCTGGGCAGGATGCCCAGCAGAAGGGTTCCATCTGCCTGGGTCCGTTCATGTGGCGTTCTTGAAATGACAGCCCTCAGGAATAGAGGGCAGAGGAGTGGTTGCTGGGGTGGGGCAGTGGGGTCCTGGGGAGGGAGGGGTCCCTGTGGTGTGGAAACTGCTCTGGATCTTAATCGGGGTGGGCACAGACTTACAGTGATGCTCAGAACAGAACACGTGTGTGTGTGAGAGAACTGGGGAGGTCTGGACAGGGTAGGGTCGTGTGTGTGTGTGAGTGAGTGAGTGAGGACTGGGGAGGTCTGGATGGGGCGGGGTCGTGGTGCCAATGGCACGCTGTGACTCTAACACGTGACCGTCGAGGAAGTGGCCCCTTCTGTGTGGCTCCCACAGCTGCCCATGGGCCCACGTTGCCCAGCTTAGAGGCTGCATGTGGCCCTGCGTCACTGTGCTTTCCTCTGGGCACAGGTGGACTTCGACGCTCCCCTGGGCTACAAGGAGCCGGAGAGGCAGGCCCAGCATGAGGAGTCAGCAGTGAGTCGCCCCCCCACGTCCCTCCAGAGCTCCACGCGCCCACCGCGGGGTTCTGCCTCTGCTGGTGCCGATGCAGCCGTGTTCTCCCCGCCCAACCCACTCCCTGGCCCCGTGTGCCCTGGCTGTTCGGTGCCGGTAGAGGGGCAGTGAGGGGCCCCACTGAGAAGCTTGTCCCGTTTCCCTGTCCCTCCAGGAAGGCGAAGCTGAACACAGTGGCTACACCGGGGAGTTGGGCTTCCGTGTGAGTGCCACCATGTGACTGTCTGTGACACCCCAGGGACCTCAGCCGGGCCTGGGCCGGGGGATCCCGCACACGTGCACCTGGCGCCTCCTCAGTCTCCAGACCCTCCTCCATCCTCTTTCTCCTGGATCCTCCCAGCAACTGTCAGGCAGCCCCGACTTCCTAAAAAACTCGCCTACCAGAAAGTAGCAATAGTACAGCAGACACACATAAGCCCTTCAGTGGGTTCACCAGCCATGACCTCTCCTGTGGTCTCTGGACCGTGTCCTGCAGTACATGGTGACCTCCCGCACTGCTGCCGTCCCTGGGAAAGCAGGGGAGCAGGCCCAAGGCTCAGCCTGGGGCCAGGAAGCAGGTTACAGAGCTGAGCTGTGGGCCCAGCCAAGCGCGTCACCGGTCCTTGGCAGCCAGTGCCCTGGGTGGCGCGGCAGGGGGATTCCCCTGAGCTCACAGGGCCCTGGGGGGCTGGGCACTGCGCTCCTGAGGCGGTCCCTGCCCATGCCCTGCAGTGCTGCCCCCTGCCTCAGGCCCCTCTCAGCCCCGGTCTACTCGTCTAGGCCTTCTCCGGCTCCGGAAACAGACTGGATGGGAAGAAGAAGGGGGTGGAGCCCAGCCCCTCCCCAGTCAGGCCCGGAGACATCAAGAGGTGGGTGTGCTGGCCCTGCCCCAGGCCCTCGCCTGCCGTGCTCTGCAAGGTTGTGGGTGCTGCCCCACCGCCAGGCCTGCCGAGCCGCTTGCAGGCCTCATCAGACCTCTCTTCTGCCCACAACCTGGCCATCCCAACTTGGGACGTGTCGTCTTCATCTCGTGCTGTCAGTGACTGCCCGACCGCCTCTCCCGGTCGATTGGTCCAGGGACTCGGGGCAGAGTCCTGGCTCTCATGGCCCTCATCATGACAGCAGGGCTGAACTACGTCTCCGTTAACTGTGAGACGCCGCAGACGGGCCTGCACCCGACCTCTTGGGGAATGAAGTGCGTGTAGAATGAGAGGCTGGAGGACACTGGTGTGAGCCCCAGCACACACTGCTGCATGCCTTCTGCTCCCCCTGGAGTCGGCAGGGAGGCGCCCTCTGGCTGGCATGAGGTGTAGTGGGTGCAGCCTCCAAGCTGAAAGGGAGAAGCTGCTTACTCTCCATGCTCACAAGTGAACTCTAGTTCCTTCTCCTGACACCGGTGTTTCTCCTGCTCTCTCTTTATAGAGGAATTCCCAACTACGAATTTAAACTTGGTAAGATCACGTTCATCAGAAACTCCCGTCCGCTGGTCAAAAAGGTTGAGGAGGTGAGTGTCTTGTGAGTCATGACAGGTTTCCTTGGCAACTGGTGACAACGGGATTCTTTCCCTTTCGAACGAGGGTCTCCTTCCGTGTGTTCTCCATCCTGGCCCTCCTCCCCGTGGGCTGGCCGTCCTGCTGAAGCCGTGTGGACTCTGCCGGGTCCGTGGTGGGGACGGGCGAGGTCTCGGCTCCTTGCCCTCCTGCGCGGGTCCGGCCTAGGCTCTGTGTGCTGTGCACTGAAATGTTTAAGTTCTGGGTCGATCTTGCAGGGCAGCTGCTGTGATCGTCTGCATCTCAGAAGAGAATGTGAGGGTGCAGGGGTGTGGGGGTGTTCAGGTTGCCCGGGCCTTGGGCAGAGCTGACCATTGAGCAGCCACCCCAGCGCCTCCACACTCCAGATGTGCCTCCCTCGGGAGGGGAGGTTTCGCCTTACGGGCCCTTCTCCTGGGTTCCGGGAACTGGCTCAGAAACCCCACACAGCCTGCTGTCTGGCTGCTGTGACTGTGCTGGTGTTCGGGTTTGGGTTAGGTGGTTAGCCCCACCTCAGACCCCAGTCTCCTGGTTTCCTTCTCGAGGCTCTGTCCCTTGGGGACCAAGGAGGGTTCAGAGACCCACTCACAGCCCCTCCTGGCCTTAATGCTCCTCAAGTTGACAGCATGTTGAGACCTTTCTAGGCTGAGAGGAGCTCACACGGCCCCCCTGCCAGCCGTTTGCTCCCCCCAGCCCAGCTGCTGGCCAGGCCTGCCAGCCTCACGGGCATCCTCTGGCTCCTTCGTCCCTGACCATCAGAAGGGTGGGGCCACGGGTGTGTGCAAACATGTTTTGGCTGCGGTGTGTAATGGGGGTGGCTGGCAGGTGCCCTCCCGCTGCCTGTCCTGGGACACAGGTGACACACTCACGGGCGTCGTGAGGGAGCCCCCAAGGAGACCAAGGCCCTTGACTGGGTTGCCGCAGCCCTGCTGGGGCAGGGGGCAGGGCCTGTGCTGAGGACTGCGCGCCTGTCCCAAGGCACTTGGCCCCGCCCCCAGGAGAAGGGCCGAGCGTCACGGTCCCGGGATGGCCCTCAGCACGGTGGTGATAGTCTGTCCCCCTGGCGTCCGCCCCGCCCGGCTCCTGCACACAGGCTGGGCTGGCTGCAGCTGGAGGATCTTTGCCAGTGGCGCCCAGGGAAGGTCCCAACTGACTCCCCCAGAGTGAAGACTGCAGTTGGAAGGCTTCCCTTGCCAGCACCCCAGTCCCGGGAGCTCAAAGACACCAAAGGGGCAGGAAGCACCAGGGAAGTAACTTCCCCAGACAGGGGCCCTCCAGACGTCCAGCACAGTGAGTGGAAACAGCTCCAGGTTGGGGCAGAGGGAAGACCCTAAAGCTTCCAGGACGTGGAGAGTCTGCTGTGGGTCAGGAACAGCAGCTTAGCTGGACGAAAGCCAGGACACGGTGGAGCAGGGTCCTCGGACCTCTGTGCCTGGTTCCTGCAAATTCCTGTGTTGAATCCCTCACCCCTGAGCCTCAGAGTGTGATTTGTTTGGAGGCGCGCCTTCCAGAGGTGAAGTGGCATGAGGCTCCACGTGGGCCCTGTTCCACGCCAAGGAGATGTGGACACCCTGGGGAAAGGCAGCCACCTGCCAGCCATGAGCAGGGCCTCCCGGGAAGCCACACTGCCGGCCCC
Organism: Cervus elaphus; assembly: GCF_910594005.1. Classification (NCBI taxonomy): domain Eukaryota; kingdom Metazoa; phylum Chordata; class Mammalia; order Artiodactyla; family Cervidae; genus Cervus; species Cervus elaphus. The sequence goes on from NC_057819.1 coordinate 525,576, forward strand.
TGGGCCTCGGGGTCCGCACCTTGCTGTGAGGAGCTGTGTCTGTGTTCAGGGCCAGCCTGTGGTCGTGAGTTCTGGTGGCCCCAGCAGTCTCACACCAGCCCCATCAGTGAGCCTCGAAAGGAGAGATGTTCTCAGTTGTTTAAGAGCTCCCTAAAAGGCCTCCTCTGTGGGCCTCCTCTCAGGAGGCTACTGTGACATACCACTGAAACGAAGGAATAGGGTAGAAATGAGAAAGCCTGCCACCCAGGAAGCAGGGCCTCCCCACGGCTGTGTGCAGCCCTGGAGCGTGGCCCATGCAGACAGGACAGCTCCTAGCGCCCGGGAGACAGGTTCCTCAAGCCTTGAAGTCAGAAGGGCCCTCCTGCAGCTGATCTGTGCACACGAGAGAAGCCAGGCTCCGGTGTTGACCGCAGGACGGACGGAGGGCCTACATGAGAGGATCGCTGCTTGGCTCGGCCTCGGCGTGCCATTGCGTGGTCGCCACCACGAGAACCCTGCATGGGCCCCTGAGAAACACCAGCTGCTCTGGGTGGTGGTCAGTGCTGGCTGAGTGCCTGGGAGCCCGGGTCCTCTCCAGTGGCACTGTCTCCCCAACTAGCAGCAGAGCTCAGAGGCAGATGGTGTTGTCGGGGCTTCTGGAAAACAAGCAGTGTTTCTGCTGGGAGAAGAGCTTGGTAGACTGAGGGCTGCCGAGTCACCATTCTGTAAAGCTTAAAGAAGTGCACTCGTCTGCCAAGGAGCTGAGCCTCTAGGGAAAGTCAAAGCTGTGTGCAAAGACGCTGAACTGCTCACCAAGGCAGGTTTAGTGCTGCAGAGCTGGAAATAACAGCGCCCCGGGCTGGAATTAGTGTGAGAAGAGAGACTCATGGCCTGAGGTGGGGGAGTGTCTATGGAGGCACACAGCAGGGACTGGAAGTGTGTTTTTGGGGTGGTTTTTCTTCTGGGGGTATATTTTGTATTTTCTATGTTGAAAGTGGGATACCTTTGCAAAACAATGTATATTCAACCTGAGAAAAAAGGCTGTGGTAGAGTAGTTATTCTGCTTTTACTTTCAGTTCAGTAGGTGATAATTTACATTTCTATTTCAAAGATATTTCTTGTTAGGAATAAAGTAGGAGATGGTACTCCAGTCAACAGAATAAAGCATTTCTAGTAAACTTCCAAGGAGTTTCTGAAAATGGTGTTTTCTCTTCACAGGATGAAGCTGGAGGCAGATTCGTTGCTTTCTCTGGAGAAGGACAGTCGTTGCGTAAGAAGGGAAGAAAGCCATAAGCCAGGACTGTTGACTGATTGGAAAATAAAATAATTGCAACATGCTGGCTTTTAGTTACTGGCTCTGAGGGGATGCTCCGTCACTTTGGGTTTGCTTAGAGTCACCTGGAACAGGGCAGTGGGACAGCGGCTGTGTGCTGGATTTGGGGGAGAGAAGGCCTCTGGGGCTCCTTGGGGGGCCTCTCCTTATGCCCACACCAACTGCTCAGCTGAAGCGGGGTGCCCTAATTCCTGCTGAAAATAGCGAAGGGGTTGGATTGCTCTAAGTTGTGCTCTTTTGTTTTTTTCTTCCATTTATCCTTTTCCCAGGTCATACTTAAGTTGTTGCCTTTGGGCTGGGAAAAAAGTGGTTTAAATAAATAGTGATCATCCCATTACCCTGGCTGCAGTTTAGGTATTTGAGGAAGGGTGTTTGTTTTTATTTTACATGTTGATTTTTTTTTTCCTCCTAAAAAACCGTGCCTCAGAAGGAAAACCTGATTTAGAAGCATTTCTCCTTTTACTTTGATGTAATTTGGAAACAACTGGTTCTTTAGTCTGTTCTGTAAAAACAGCTTCGTGGTGAAGCACAAATGTAATGTTAGAATAAATGAAAGCTGAAGATATGTTCTCCGTACCCCCCACTCCCAGTTTTAAATGTATTAAATTTTCCAAAGTTCTGCTGACCTTTTTTTTTTTTACTAGTATTAATTTAGTTTCAGGTCCCCACTTTATATAATAGCTCTTTTGACATGTTAATTCAATTATTTTAATCTCTTGTTCCTTGAGAATAATTTTCAATTATGAATTTCAAATAAAAACAGGCAGTGACCAAAACCTGAATTGCCTCTAAGCGTCTGATTAGGTACCAGCATGGGGCTGACATATGGGCGGGAGGAGCCTGCTGAAAAGTGCACCGAGGAGAGAACTCTGGGGCTTCGCTGACCCTGGGCCCAGTAGGGGTCCCCTTGTCCCTGCTCCAGGTAAAGTGGCCCATCTCAGGAGACTGTCCCCTGTGGGAGGGTGGCCCCAGGGTTCACCCACGAGGCCTCAGAGGAGCATTAGAGTGCATCGTGATGACCAGGGTTGGGCCCTGTGACCCAAACCCACACCCAGGCAATGCAAGTGGTTGTGGAAGTCTTGAGCGGGCTGTGACCTGCCTGACCCTCCAGGCGTCTCGGCTCGCTGGCAGATGTAGACGCCGTTTCGTGGGCAGCTTGGCCTGTGAACCACCACAGCAGGACGCCTTGGTGAAACTGCACCTCCCTGAACTCACCCAGCGGGTAACTGGCGGTGGCTAGGCTGGGGGAGTTGGAGAACCACTGTGGCGGGGATCGCAGGGCAGTCCTGAGGCGCCATCAGCCTCCTTGCCGTTGCTGTCACTGCCTCGTGCGCGTCCTTCTTGGACGAGCCTTGTCCCCCCGCCTCAGCACACCCTCGCCCCTAACGCCGCCTCCGGACGCCCACCCGCAGGGCCTGCCGTCTGCCCGGGCCGCACGGCCTCCGCGCCCCTGGCCAGCTGCTTGGTGCCCGCGCCCCTCCGCCCCGCTTCCTGCCTGGACGCCCTCGGGAGTCACCCTGCCCTCGAGGGGACACGGGTGGGGCAGCTGCAACCGCAGGCTTGACCGCGCGGCGATGGTGCCCAAGTGTGCTGATCGATCTCAGCGACCTGACCCCTGAGGTGACGAAAAGAAAGCCGCGGGAAGGACTGCCCCGCCCACACCGGCCTCGGTCCCGCCCACCTCGGGTTTCGGGCCCCCGCCCCCCGTCTGTTATTGGCTGCCAACCCGGATATCCCGTTCACTGGCGAGTCTCAAGGGACCGCCCCAGGAGGCTGGTCCAGCGGTTCCGGAACATGACGGAAGGTGAAGGCTGGCGGGTAAGCCGGGTGGGCGCTGGGGTCCTGGGGAGCCGAGTCCGCCGGTCGGAGTCGGCGGGCGGGCACCTGGTCCCCCGCTCACGCCCCCGTGCCCGCCCCCGCAGCCGCCGCGCCCGTGCGAGGCCTACCGCGCCGAGTGGGAGCTCTGCCGCAGCGCCGGGCACTTCCTGCGCCACTACTACGTCCACGGCGAGCGGCCGGCGTGCGGGCAGTGGCGGCGCGACCTGGCCAGCTGCCGCGAGTGGGAGGAGCGCCGCAGCGCCGAAGCCCAGGTGAGGCCAGGTGACCCGACCGGGCCCGCCGAGCCCTGGAAGGCCGGGAACCAGAGGCGCTGGGCGCAGGGGGCGGGCCTTCAACAGGGACTTCGGGTCCAGCCCTCCGCGTGTGCTTTGATTTGTATCCTTCAAAGGTCAGTCTGGCAGTCAGGCTGGGAGAGGACGTGGTGCAGGCACGGAAACCAGTCTGGAGGGGCTCTTGGTCCATCCGTTCAGCAGACACTTACCGCTTGGACGCTTTTGGATGTACAGGAGCGGTTAGAACACAACCTCTGCCCTCCTGGCTCCTACATCCTAGTCTGGAATACAGTGGTGCCCTGGAGCTGATGGCGGGGGAAGGGTGGAGCGGAGCTGTGAGGGTGCAGCGCTCGTGGGGTGTGCCAACAGGACTGGCGAGTGTAGATGCCCAGTCCCTGAGCAGTGGGAGACAGTTGGTGGGTCTATATGGCAAGAAATCAAAATCCTTTATACATAGCTTGTAAAGATAGCTCTTATATATCAGTAAGAGAAATGGATTTCACAATGGAGAAGTGGACAAAAGGGAGAGAGAAGGGATTCACCCTGAAAGGACATCAAATGGCCTGATACACATTTAAAATGACAGTAAGTGGTTTCTGCCCAGCAAAACATCCACTGGGGTTTGGAGAGTCTGAGCACCTGGGCAGTGCTGGTGGAATGTGGGTATTTTGATTATCTAAATATCAAATGCATGCCTTTTGATCTCAGAGTTTTACTCCTGGAATTTTATCCTAGGGAGTTAATTGGGTGACAGTTCAAAGTTCAAAATGTCCTGAAAGTGACCTGATGTCCAGTAGTAGACATTTGACCAGATAACGAATATCTTCCCCATCGCAGAGTACTACACAGCCATTTAGTAACCTACCCACTTGTGGGAAGGTGCCTGCGGTATGTCACATAATGAGGAAAGCAGGAGGTACATCTGTCAGGAGGCAGTTATTCCTTCTTTAGGGGAACAGGTGCAGCTCTGAGACACGGGCCTCGAGTGGAAGCTGTGACCTTCACCTCGGGGCTGGAGGTCTGTGGGGCTTTCACGTTTGCTTTGCGTTTCTGATCACTCTTAACACTCAGGCAGAGGAGGTAAAATTCTACATGTAGAGTGGCCAGCACAGCTCCTGGAAAACCCCAGGCCCCATCGGGATTGTGACCTGCTGCCCCGAGTTTACTGGCAGAGGTGACTTCTGCTGTCGGTCAGTCTGTGGCCTCTTCCCTGCCTCTGGCCAGTCTTTCAGGCTCACCTCTCCTCATGGCTAAGCCCCCAGCCTGTCTCAGCTGGTGAAGCTGATTAGGTCAACCGAAAGCCTCAGACCCTGGGGCCCAGGAGAAGTGTGCACCTATATGATAGATGTTCACGGTAGCTTGAAGAGGAGTGATCCCGGTGTGTGCTGGGCTGCACATGTGGGCGGATATGTGTGGGGCTGCCCGTGACCAGGTCTCCTTTGCAGCGGTCCCTGTGTGAGAGCGAGCGGGCCAGAGTTCGGGCTGCACGGAAGCACGGCCTGGTGTGGGTGCCCAGGCAGAGCCCCCCAGAAGACTGGCACCTCCCTCTGCCCGAGGACAAGGACGGGTGACCGGCCCAAACAGTCCAGAGGGCCCCTGGGAGCTTCTGCCTAGCGTGAGACATGGAGCCCTCGCCTCCAGCCTTGCCTGCCCCGCCATCACCCCCAGGCTTGGAGCCGGTCCACCCAGCACGTGGCATCCCTGCGGGCAGCCAGGCAGACCTGGGGACAGCGGCCCAGGAGAGGCTGTCCCGAGGGCTGGGCTCCTCAGACGAACCCTCCAGGGGCAGCTCTGACCCGTGGGGACACTCGGTGGGGGGAATGAGGCAGCCCCACCTGACCCTGCTCTGGTGACCACCACGCACCTTGGCCACGGTGCCCTCCTGCCACGGCCACTCACCGCTCCTTTCCTTGGAATTTCCCCCAGTTGTTTTTAGAAAACGTGGATTATATTAAAAGACATTTCACAGGTTTGATTCCAAATAGAAACTGTAAATTGCATCCAGCATTTATTGAAAGAGTTAGATGCAGGCAGTTAGAATTTTGTATGCTTACATTCTTGTAAATGCTTTAAAAATACATGTGTTTGAACCAAGGGGAACCCTCGTTCTTTGGAGGTCTCTTTCTTCTGCTGAAATGATGTAGTCTCTGGGGCCATGCGGCCGGCCTGCCGCCTGGTGCCATGGACCAGGCCTGCAGCGTCTCGGCTGCCCCCCGGGCCCTAGCCGGGGCCACAGGTGTGGCTCTGCATCATGGAACCCATTCTTGGGGACAGAATAACCCACCCCTTCAGAAGGACGTTCATTATAGGGTCCCCACCGTGTGCCCCAGGGGTCCTCTGTGACTGTGTACCTGTGAGCAGTGGGGGTGTGCGCACGGGACCCCCAGAGCAGAGGTGAGTATAAGGAAGGCGCAGGGTGCTCCCTCTGGCAACCAGGGCCTGTCAGCCGTGGCTGCAGCTCTGTCCATGGGCGTTTCTGTGCGAGGAGAGGGAGGGATGGCTGGGCCCTCCCCGGGTCTGAAACCCGATGGGGGGCTGTGTGCTGGGAACGGCGGCCACCCCCTGGTTCCCGGGATTCCTGCGGCGGGGCACTGGCGCCGGTCAGGAACCCCACACCTACTCGGATGCTGGTCGTGCCTCCAGTGCAGGGGAACGTGCCTGTGTCCATGCGTGTCCACGCCCTGGGACTGCAAGCCTGAAACGGACACGTGGCCTCCGTCCTGTTGAGTTCAGGGGACGGACATGAACGTTCAGGCGTCAGCTGTGAATAGACTGAATCGGGCAGCATCTTCCCAACCCTCGGGACAGAGCTCACGGTGACGAGCTGTTTGGGGGTGACTTGGTGCAGCACCCACCAAAGCCCACAAGGACGTGATCTCAGGGACGCTGGTGGCTCCGGGGCCAGGGTCGGAGCGCCATCCTGGGGAGCCTGTGATACGAGGACTTGCGGCGGGGCAGCGGGCGGGGAACCGGTACCCACTCGGGCAGCACCCTTGGCCTCTGGTGCAGGTGAGACTAGCCGTGCGTGAGACGTGACCCTACGGAGCTGTGCTCGGCACCTCCCTACCGACCTCCAAAGAGGTTGAAACAAAACAGCTTGGCCATGACCTACTGACTTGATTGTCCAACCTCTCCGAGGAAAGCTACAGGGTTGAAAAGCACCTGTGAGGGGTGCTGCGGTGGGGAAGGCTCTGAGTGTGGCCCTGTCTGAGGAGGAGGCTGGAGGCTTGCAAGGCTGAGAAGGAGCCACAGGCTGATGAGGCCGGGGTGGGTAGCCAGGGTCCTCTAGGCCAGTGCACAAGCTCAATACTCACTCAGCTGAAACATCCCCCTGTGTGCCTGCCCTGAGGTGGGCCTCTGCCTACACGGCCCCTCGGCCCCTCGCTGCTGGGCTGCATCATGCCCCCCACCCAGTTCCTCTGGGGGAGGCCTACCCCCTGCTGCTCTGTGCGTGCTGAGCCACTTCAGTCGTGACCGACTCTTTGTGACCCCAAGCACTGGAGCCCGGCAGGCTCCTCTGTCTATGGGATTCTCCAGGTAAGAGTGCTGGAGTGGGTTGCCATGCTCTCCTCCAGGGGATCTTCCTGACCCAGGGATCAAAACTGCATCTCCTGTGGCTCCTGCATTGCAGGCCAGTTCTTTCCCGCTGAACAACCAGGGGAAGCCCCAATCCCTGCTACTGAGCGTGACTGTATCTGGTCTTCAAAGGGGTGATTAAGGGGAAATAGGATCACTTGAGTGAGTCACTCAGTCGTACCTGACTCTTTGCGACCCCATAGACCATACAGCCAATGGAATTCTCCAGGCCAGAATACTGGAGTGGGTAGCTGTTCCCTTCTCCAAAGGATCTTCCCAACCCAGGGATCGAACCCAGGTCTCCTGCATTGCAGGCGGATTCTTTACCACCTGGGCCAGAGGGGAAGCCCAAGGTCGCGTGGACAGGCCCTAATGCAATGACCGGCATCCTTATGAGAAATCAGGGCACGGAACGACCACGCAGGAACACAAGACGATGGCCATCTGCAGGCCAAGGAGAGCAGCCTTGGAAGGCACCAGCCCTGCCCACACCTGGACCTGGGACGTCCAGCCCCAGAACTGAGAGAAATAAATGTCCGCCGTCTCAGCCCCTTGGTCTGTGGTGTCTGTTCCGGTGCCAACCTTACTCACAACCCCCCTGCCCCTCACCGAGTGGCCTCAGCCAGGTTAGGTGTCAGCCATCCTGGAGGACACACCGCCTTACCAGTGGGTCCCTGTCCCTGACACTCTGCTCGGCACCCCAGCTTAAAACCAGAGCTAGCCCTGCCTCCCCTTGGGGTGCATGCCCTTCACCTCCACTCCTGCGGTCACTGCCTCTTGCCTCTGCCCCTTCCTGATCACTGGAGGGCAGCAGTCAGCGTGAGGGCCTTCCTCTCCCCAGGCCAGGCAAGCAAGGGCAGCCCCCTCACCCCTGGTGGGTTAACTAACAAAACAGAGACACAGGGTTCAACACGTTTATTCACAGCAGGCCTGACCGGTTAGCAGCAGACCGGAGCCCGGTGGGGTGGGCTCTGCCGGGCAGTGTGTCCTGAGGGCGGCCACCCGCAGCCCTACCTCTTGAGCTCCACCTGTGTGTACACCTTGGTGACGTCCTGGTACCTGCCTTCCGGGGGCTGGTAGTTGGCGATGGGCGGCGTGTAGTCTGGCCCATGCCTCTCGAAAGGAAACAGGCTGGGGTCCCGCTTGGTGGCCTCGGCATGGAGCTCCGGGGCCGTGAGCTCCAGCTCCTGCAGAGCTTCCCGCTGGGCCTCAAGCAGGGATGCGATGGCGGCCCTCTCCAGCTCATGCTCACGCTGCTTGAACAGCGACCACTTCTTCAGGAGCAGGGCTCTCCGCTCACTCTCCTCAAAGGGGAGCTCCACTGGCGGCCGCTGCCTGGGAACACGCAGAGCCAAGGGCGTGACCTGGAGGCACAGGCCTCGCCAACCGACTGCACGGGACCCGAGTGTCCCCGCTGGAGATGCGCGTGGAACACGGGGACAAACCAAGGGGCGGGACGGTGGATGTGGCAACAAGGGAACCACGCCGGTCGCTTTACATGGAGACAGGAAACAGCGATGCCCCAGCAGGCCATGGTGAAAGCCGGCTTTGGAGAAAAGTCAAATGGCGGCGTGAAAACAGACACCAATATCCCAGGGAGTCGACAGCCTGTTATCAGCCCTGCAGACCCCACACCGCGAGGTCCCCGACACAGCGTGGCACTGCTGTATAAACGGGCTCTGACGAGGCAGCGATCCCGGCCACCCCACTCCACAAACACAGGCTTCAGGCCTGTGCGTCCCGCAGCAGGAGGCTGAAGGTTTCCTGCCATCGGAAGGGATGGGGGCTGTGGGCCACATTCGAACCCGCTCGACCCCTGCCCAGAGTTTCACGCCCACACTTGGCCGTTCAGGAGCAGCGCCCAGTGCTTCCTCCAGGAAGAGACTCGGCATGGGGCCAGGCCAGCCCGGGTCTATGACCCTGCCCATGATAGGTGTGAAGCTCCCGTGACACCACTTCCTGAAGGTAACAGAACTGTTTTGCCCCAAGACCTCAAACCCAGAGGCCCTCACCTCGCTTGATTCAAGAACTTGACCGGGGTGATAAAATCCTCAATGGGAATCAGCTCCTGGGTCGCCTTCTCCAGTCGCCGGATCCTCTTTTTCAAGCGCTCCTTCACCGCCTGGTCTTTCTTGGGGTCCACCTTCTTCTTCTTCCGCAGAGGCTCTGCTCTAAAGCACAAAGTGGACACTGAAAGTCTTCCTCTGTGGTCTCGTGAGCGTGCAGAGACATGGCGCTAGGGGAAGTGCCCACACACTGGAACTGTGCTCTGCACTAGGGAAGAACCGTGTGCGCCGGCCTCCTGGGACAGCCTCCAGCAAGGGTCCTCAGAAGGGCGGGCATGTTCAACCCAGGAAGGGGTGGAAAAATTCCATGGGGTGTCAGGGCATAAATTAAGGAGAAGTGCTCATTTCTAGTGCAAGGGTTCAGGTAGGCCTTGAGATAAACTGAAATATGAAAATACCAAACTGATTAATTACACGCTCATCCCTCATATTTTCTATGTAATTTTTAAGCTGAAGTACAGTTGTTTAACACTGTTGTGTTGATTTCTGCTGTACTGCAAAGTGATTCTTTTATGCATACATACATCTTTTTTCCCATTCTTTTCCATCACATTATCTGAGAATACTGAATCTAATTCCCTGTGCTATACAGTTAGGCCTTGCTGTTTATCCATTAAAAACTTGTTACTCACATTTTAAATAGATGTGTGATTTATAAACATGAGTAACACTAAAAGAGACAGTATAACAAAAATGACTAGGAAGTTCCTGTTTATACCATTTGACATGTTAACAAATTTCCTCATCCTCCAGCACCAACAAGTCTGGCTTACCTTGACACATCACTGTGCAATAAGTTACTATTAAGAACAATCGAATCCTCTGGCATCAAGACTGAGTCTCATCACGCCCGTACAAGATGTCCAGGGTCCCAGGTGGAAACAAGGACCCTCCGGCCTCCCCCCACCTCTCCAGGGAGTAAGAAACACAGACACTATCTGTGCTCTTTAAATCTTTTACATAAGAATCCCTTCAAAACGAATTAACTTTTCTTCAAACCATTCTGCATTTAATTTTGACCTGGTTAGACAGAAACCGAACGTCGCGCACCCTCGCTCTCCGGGCGCCCGGGCGCGACCCCCGCCCGAGGCCGGGCCGGCGGCCGGGTTACCTCATGGGCACGAGGCCCCAGAAGGACAGCAGGGAAGCCCGCCGCCGCGCGTCCCTCGTCTGCGTCGGCCGCGCCCCCAGGAGCCTGGAAGAGACCGGACGCGCGTCACCGTCCGCGTCAACGTGAGGTCGCTCGGGACCCCGGTGACTGCCTCTCAACCCACGCCCCCGCGCCCGCTCTCCGCCCTCACCCGCTCGCGGGGCGCAGCGCGCGCCAAGCCGCCGCCAGCGCCGCGGCCGCCATGCCCCCGGGTCGCCGGTTGCCGCTTCCGGGCGCGCGCCCCTCGGCCGTCCGACCCGCGCGGTGCGCCGTTCTCCGGTCCGGCCGCAGCGCAGCCTCGCGGCCCGGCGTTCCGGCTGCCGCCGCTGCGCCTGGCCCCGCCCCCAACGCGGCCCCGCCCCGCGGCCGGCGCCTCGCACCTCGCGCCGCTCGGGGGCCTCCTTCCCGCGGGCGCCGCCCACGGGCCGCCAGGCCTGCGCCCCGCGAGGGCTGTCCCCCGCGCGGTGAGGCCGGCGGCGCCCGGGAGGCCGAGAGCCCTCGCGCCTCAGGCGAGCCGGGCGTGCGGTAAACGCCGCGGCTCGTCCGCCGGCGTCGGGTCCGGGCCTCGGCGCCGCACGTGGCCCTCGCGCGCGGGTGCTCAGTGAGAGCACGCTGGGGGCGGCTAGCCGGCCGGGCACCGCCGGGGAAACGGCCGCCCCCCGCCCCAGGTGCCGCCCGCCCGCGCGCGCGCCCCCCGCCGGCCAACCCTAGTCCCCGCCGCCCGGGGCGGACCCGAAGCGGCGCCGCCCGCCCTGCCGGCCCCGGAGCCGCTCGGCCCGAGCACGCGGGGAGCGGTTTCCCGCCGGGGCCGTTTGGCAGGTGCGCGCCGTGACTTCCGGCGTTGCCCGGGAGCCGCCGGAGGAGGAGCGGCGCGGGGGATGCGGCTGTGGCGGCGGCGGCCGAGCGCTGGGGGCGGCTGTGGCGGCGGCGGCGGGGGGCGCGGGCAGGCGATGGCGCGGCGGCGCTGAGGGCACGGGGCGGGCGGCGGCCGGAGGGCGGGCGGCGGCGGCGGCTCCATGGCCCGGGCGCGCTGAGGGACGCGGCTCTCGCCTCAGCCCGGCGGCGGCGGCCAAACAATGAAGCTCCTGAAGCCGACCTGGGTCAACCACAATGGTGAGTGCGCGCGGGGGCCGCGAGCCCCGGGGCGGGCCGGGGTCTGGGGCGCGGGGGAAGCCGCCGGCCGGTCTTCCCGCCTCACCCCGGCGCGGGGCGCCCGGGTCGCGGGGCCGGCGGGCGCGGACTCCGTCCTCACTCTGGGGCACCGGGCGCCGCACGTGCTCGCGCCCCCGCACGTGCGCGGAGCCCTCGGTCGCAGCCCAGCGGCGAAGGCGACCCCGGGCGGAGGTCGGCCCGGGCCAGCATGTGACGGCTGGGCGCGGTGGCCCTTCGCTGGCGGCGTGTAGACCTGGAAGGGGCACGTCCTGCTGTACCCGAGGCTGGATCCGCTGACTCTGTCTCCGAGTGGAGCCCCGTGACTCCGGGCTGAGGCCCCCTAGCTCGCGGGACCTCGTTCGCACCGAGTTAGAGCGTCAGGGCTCCTCGGGTGGGGCCCGCGGGGCGCAGGTGTGTGCTCGGAGAGCGCCCGCCGGGGCCCCACGGCACATCCGGAGCGGACTGGTCAGTGCCCTGGGTGAGAAGAGACTGGTGCAGAGACGCGTGCGGCGACCGGCAGGGCTGGCCTAGTTTTACCTGGAGCGCACACCTGCTGCAGGACTTGGCCTTGGCTCCCTGGGGACAGGAGCGGAGCCAGCCGCCACCCTCCACGGGCAGTGCGGGGGGGCCTACTCTCCAGCCCAGGGTCCCTCCCGCCGCCGCCGCCGGCTGTCTGACTGCTGATAGATAGGCAGTCACCCTGGTTCTGTCCTGTTCCTCATTTCTACTCAGCCGGGCGCCTAGAGGGAGCTGCAGTGTTCTTTTTAGAGCTTGTCGGGTAGGTACTTTCACCTTCTCTAAGCCAGTAGCTTTTTAGTTCTGAACTTGGATCTCAGGATGCTTTCTTCTGCGGCATCTGAACTGAACACCAGTCTGTTCTTTGGCTTGGAAGTGCTCTCCCTTTCCATTTTTCTTGCAGGGTATCACGTCTCTTGTCATTACCCAGGGTCCGGGTGAGGTCCCCCTTTGCTCCTGAGTTACTCCCCTAGACCCTCTCCGGCCCCAGGGTGGGCGCCTGTGTGTCCCCAGTGCGGGGACTGCCTGGCTGCTCCGCATCCCCCGCCACACTCAGCTGTGCCTTCTGTGCGGAGGGTCTGATGATGCGGCTGAGCAGGTGAGAGCTGAGGGGGCCCGTAGCTGACGAACTCGGCTGATGGTGCGTGAAAGCAAAAGCGGTGAACTCTGGTTTCATTTTTCCTGCCTTTCTCTCCAAGCGCATTTCCTGAGGTGTAGAGTGAGGTCTCCCCCAGCAGAAGTGGGCAGATGTTCAGTAATTATAAATCGTGCATGTGAGTCAGGAAAGGAAAAGTCAGTTGCTGTGCAAGTGAAGCCTGGAAGAACCTTCACTCGGACACACTGCTGGGTCAGGTTGTGTGTGTGGCACACCCTCCTCCCGTCTTCCTCCCGCTGTGTGATTTCTCCCCTCGTGATGAACTCTTTTGTAGGACATGAGTTTTACGCTGCATAAGCACAAGCAGGTCGGGATGCTTAAGCGATCATTTAGGCGCAGATGGGAAAGAGTCTGAGCTGGGCGGGGTGGGCCGGACTGTGGGCCGGGGCTCCTTCCTGTGGCCTCTCCACCGGCCTTGAGGACAGGGAGCCTCACGGTGTCTGCCCTGCCTGCTTTGTGGTGCGATTGGGGTGTTTGCTTGGGGAGGAAGACAGAGGGCTCCCCAGAGTCTGGAGTGCATTAGAAACCTAGGAGATAACGATTAAAGAAATTGAGACTCTTTTAGACCTGTTCGTTGTCAAATCTCCTTTCTTTTAAAGTCTCCTGAAATCAGCCCCAGTCTCATGGAGCGTTCAGACGGACCATTGTTGGTAAATGACGGCTCTTCTGAAGCGCAGGCTAACTGATGGTCTGGACCACACCTGTGCTGTCCTGTAAAAACTGATGAATGGCGGGAGCTGCTTGGAACCCCAGTGGTGGGTGGTGGCCAGCAAAGCCACCCTTACTTTAGTTTAACAAACCAAAGAGATCGAGGTGCTTTGGAGAGTACGTCACTGTGCTTTCTGGTTTCCTGACTCTGCACTCCATTTCCTCACTGATTAGGTAGTTTGAACATACTTTTTCTGGGGTCTCAGAGCCCAAAGAGGGAAGGAGCAGAGAGCCCTGCATTTTCCGTGGGGGCAGGATCCTTTGGATGGGGTGAGCGGGCAAGTGTCTGTCGAGGGCAGGTGTGCTCTCCCGTCTTCTTTTCCGGGCTGATGCGTGCTGAGGCCTTGCCTCTAGGGGAGGGTTTCTCCATCTCAGCGCTGCTGACGCCTTGGGGCGCGTGACTGCATGGAGACCAGCCCGTGTGTTGTACAGTGTTAGTGGCAGCCCTGGCTTCTGCCCTCCGGTGCCAGTAGCACCTTCACACAGCGACACACAGACATCATCCAGTTGTGACGATAGCACTGGTCTCCAGACATAGCCGGTGCTCCCTGTTGGCCAGGTCAGAAGCCCCAGTCAAGAACCACTGTGCTGAGGAGGTGAGCTAAATCTTGAAGTCATGTCACAGAAATGAGCTTTGAACATGGGGTCAGATCAGGTTCAAGACATCATCGTTTATTAACTGAATTCTTGGGCTTTTGACTCCACCTTCTGGACCTTGGTGAGATCCATCCCTGCCGTTTGATCCTGTGCCCAGACTTGGAAGGCTATCTTCAGCTAAGGCGTGTTACAGGAGCTCCTGAGGTTTGTCATGTATGTAAAGGTTACATACAAGAGACTGTTCACACACGTGCGTGCACGTGGTTCATTCTATGTTCTTGGAGACAGTATTCCTTTGTTGCTCAGTTATGTCCGACTCTCTGTGACCCCATGGACTACAGCATGCCAGGCTTCCCTGTCCTTCACCATCTCCCAGAGCTTGCCCAAACTCACGAACATTGAGTTGTGATGCCATCCAACCTTCTCGTCCTCTGTCGTCCCCTTGTCCTCCTGCCTTCAGTCTTTCCCAGCATCAGGGTCTTTTCCAGTGAGTTGGCTCTTAGCATCTGGTGGCTGAAGTATTTTATTTTAGGCCTGGCCAAGATAAGGTTTGCGTTTAATTAGGTTATCACTGTATGTTGGTTCGAAAGTGAGGGTAGTTACGTTTTGATTGTAGGAAAATGTAGTCTGTATGTTGAGAAAACTTCACTGGAGATTCATGGTTCTTCCTCTCCCTGAGCCTTTGTCCTCTTGTGGAGTTCATGCACAGCTCTTGAGTGAAGCCCATTCCAACCAGAAGGGCCAGGACTGAAAGAACCACATCCTGCTTTGGTTTCTGGCTTATGCTTTGATGGCAGTGTTATAAAAAGGTGTCTGGCAAATTTTCAACAACGGGGTAGTTTGTCAGTCGTCCCGTTGCTTTGTGGTGTGTGTTTTTCTCCTGTCTGTGACCCCTTCTCATCCCACAAAGGATTTAAGGCCTTTTACCGCCATTTAAGAATGTCAGCTTGAAGGGGAGACGCAGGGAAGGGAGATGGTACCACAGCTGCCTGGTCGTTCCGTAACCTGTGCCATTGGCCCAGATCAGACTAGTCCAACAGGCTGGTGTCTGGGGACGTTCTGGGTTTCCACCGCTGGCGGGGATGGAGCTCCAGGAGCTGGTGGGTAGGGGTGCGCTGTGGCCTCGCCAACGTCACCCCGCAGCAGTCAGCTGGCCGACGCCCATGCTTGGGGGTCACTCTGGGTCAGCGTGTCTCTCGGTGGTTGCTGTTGGGGACTTGTTCACCCATCCCACTCAATTGTGAGCTGCTTGAGGACAAGGGGTTTGCGTTTTATTTTGGAGTCAGGTGGTCCTCCTCTTGAGTCTCTGCTGCTTGCCAGACGTGTATTCCAGAAGGCTCTTGACATTTCTTACCTGGTCTGTTGAGTGAAGCAAGTAACACCTGCCTCGCCTGCCCCCAGCTCACCTGTGAAGGCTCAGGAAGTGTATGCTCTTCACACACTCACACCAGCTCACGCCTGGAGACAGTAGGTGGATTTTGAAAAGTAACCAGAATACGTCTGAAGAGGGCTCAGAAGCAGCTAGGTGGGATTTTGCTTTGCACTGTACACTTGGGGTTTATGTCCTCAACACTGAACCCTCCTGCAGAGAAGTCCTGTGGGATCAGAGGTGAATGTGTGCCAGGCAAGCGTGGGGAACAGACCGCTGTCCAGAGTGCAAGGCGGACAGCCTCCCGGGAGGAGGCGGGGTTGGGGTACGCGTGCCGTAGGCCTGAGTCTGGCCCTTGGGAGGACGGGGGCGCGGAGGACGTGCTGCTGCTGGGGAGTGTCTGGAGTGAAGGCCCCGGGGAGGGCTCTAGCAGGCGAGCGTGTCCGCGTGGGGACTGTGCGGGCCTCAGCAGCTGGGCTGTGGGCTGGAGCCCGGGGCACCTCCCTGGAAGAGTGGGCTCCTCCTGGGGCATTGGGGGGGTGCCTGGGCCTTCCTGGGGAGGCTGAGTGTTACAGGAAGGCAGTTTCCTAGGCCTGGGTGCGAGACGCAGTGGAGGCAGGAGGTTGGGGTGGAGGTGAGCCAGGTAGAGGCAGGTGACCAAATTTGAGACGCTCAGTGGATTACGTTAACATGCTGAGAAGAGTAGGGATGGAGGTCAGGAAGTAAGGTGTTTTCAGATACTTCTTTTAACTTAAAGAGTGCTTAGAAAGCTGCTTTAGCCTTATGAGTAGAATTGCAGTCATATAGCCAGGAGGGGCCTGCAGCCTTGGCGCCTGTCTCAGGGCCTGTCTGCCTCGACCCCTCCTCTTCCCCAGAGGTGTGAGGTGCCTCTGTTTCTGCAGGGGTCTGCCCGTGGACTGTCAGGCTGTGCGGCTCCTGAAACCTGGGTCTGGATGAGCCCTGGGGATAAGCATTTATGCGAGCACATGTTACCGTCCTGCTGAGGTGAGCAGCGCGCCTGGAGACGGAGTGGGCATTGGGCCTGGCGCAGACCCCGGCCGCCCACCTGCCCTCCGAGCGTCTGCCGCGTGCCTGCCTCTCCTGCAGGAGCAGGGCACAGCGCCGCCCTCTCAGGCAGCAGGCAGTGCCATTCCCGCCAGGAGGAGTGGGGGGGGGGGGGTCTGCTTAGGACTCATGGGCACCTCGTGTGAGAAGAGGGGCCAGAAGGCCTGGCCGCCTCCTGCGGGCTGAGGGCCTGGGGCTACGTCTGCGGGGCCTCAGGCTTGTCCCCCGCTGGGCAAGGCGCTTAGGCCTCTGCACTCCCCCCAGGCTGCCAGCAATCCACCCCTAGGTGGGAAGGTGGCCCTCTGCGGGCGGAGCGTTCCAGCGGAGGGCAGCCAGAGTGCGCCTGCGGGGCGGGCCTGGGGAGGGGCACGGCCGGCTTCCCTTGGGTGCAGGAGTCGCCTGGCGCGGCCTCGTGACTCAGCCGGGCCGCAGGCCTAGGCCAGGTGTGGGAGCTGAGGGACCTGGGCAGGGGCTGTGACCGTGAGCCGTGCAGGAGGCAGCCAGGGTGGCGCCGGTGCATTGAGCGTGCACGTGGGTGTGGGTGTGTGTGTGGGTGTGGCATTCACACACACATACACACACATATGCTGGTTCTGAAGTGTAAGTTACATAGTGAACTGCACAGACACCAAGCTTCCCACATGGTGAGTTTTGTCAAGCAAGCAGGCTCTGTAATCTGTTCACCACTGGAGATGCGGGATGTTTTAACCTCCCCAGAGAGTCGCCAGGTGAAATATGGGGTGTGAGTTGGGTGTGAACGCGACCCCCAGGGTCAGGGAGGCTGTGGAGGAGCAGCCGGGGCGCCTTGTCAAAGCGCCGGCTCTGCCTGGAGCTGCCATTGCAGAGCAGGAGGGGTGGCTTCTGAGTCTGGCCGCGTCCACCACCAAGTTGGGCTGCACGGGGGTGTTGATGGGGTGTGGTCTGGAGAACAGAGCGCTTGGTGATTTTGCACTTGTCTGAAAAATGTAAAATAGTTTTTCTCAGAAAAGTAAAACCCGTTTTCTTTAGGAAGTTAGAAAATGCAAAAACGAGAGCACGTTGTTAAAACTTTTGAACGTGGTCTTTCAGACCATTTGGAAAAGATAACTGGGTGACTTGGTGCTTTTAAATACACGCACAGCTTTGGGACCTCCCTGAGGGTCCAGTGGTTAAGACTCCATGCTCCCAGTGCGGGGCCCGGGGCTCAGCCCTTGTTGGGGAACTAGACCCCTCGTGCTGAGTAGGACGGCCGAAAGAAAGAAAAACACACAGGCTTTATTTAGTGCATAGACTACATCATAAAGGTGCCTGAACCGTTTAAGACCTTAGCCACAGGCCAGCCTCACAGCTAACCCAGTGTTTACATTGTAGCCTCCCTTCAGACAGCTAAAGTGTCACCAGGCATTTTTCACTTAAGTAATATTGTAGGGGTTTTGTTCTTTTTTTAAATTGACCCAAAACATTGATTTGTTTCAGGTGTACAACATAATGGTTCAAAATTTGTACATATTGCAAAAATGATCATCGCAATAAGTATAGTTAACATCTGTCACCTCACGTAGTTACAGGATTACTTTTTCTTGATGAGAACTTCCAAGATTTACTCTCAGCAGCTTTTACATACATAATACCGTATTATTAACTATAGTGTGATTTTTTTTTTTTAGGTTGTTAAATAGATTTTCCAGTCTATGGGAATATTGTACTTGGGTGTTCTTATCTTTCTAATGGATCTGGGTAGAAGGGATGATGCCTTAGAAATTCATAGGAAAAGGGACAACGGTCTGTAAACAATACACCTGCACTGTCTTCACCTCTGGTTCATGGCGCGAAAAAGCCAAAACCAAAACCAGCCCAGCAACAGTTGCATGATGTGATTCTCCAGCTTCCTTCCTGTGCGCTGTTTTGAACGTCTTGGGCAGCTGACACCTAAGGTGTCCGGCGGCAGTGCTGACTTAGGACCCAGAGGTGGTTGTTGAAGTGCTGGGGGTCCCAGAGGCCCCTCGGCTGTGCAGCCAGGCTCTGCTCCCCGGCGGGGGCGCCACATGAGTCCCTCTCAGCCAGGAGGACCTGCCGTCCCGGCAGGTGTGTCAGAACTCAGGGCCTCTGCCCAGCCTTTCGCGACTGCTGGTGTTTGGGGGGCCTGCTGTGCACTGCGGGGCCTGGGGAGACCCTGAGGAGGCAGACGAGGGACCCAGCCCTCGCAGTCCACATCCTGCTGGGCAGAGTCCACACCCATTCCTGGAAAAGCAGACTGGTGCTGGGGGTGGGGGAAGCCGGTGAGGGGAGAGCTGGTGGGCGCGAGAGTGAGGCGCTGGGCCCTGTGGGCCCGGTGGCCTGGTGGGCGGGCAGCCAGGCCTCTGCAGAGAGAGTGCAGGCTGTGGGATGGACGTGCACACTTGTCGCCTGCATGGGAAGCGTGTCCGCATACTGAAAGCAGCCACGGGTGTTTGACGCTCGTTTTTATCTCACAGATGGGCACGTGGTTTTAGAAAACAGGCTGTGAGGGTCTGTGTACATGTCTCTTGCTTACTGAGGTTCCGCCTGGGTGGGTTCACCTGCGTGTCCACAGCGGGAACGGCCGCGTGGTTCCAGCACCTGCACAAGCACGCCCAGCTCCCTCCCCCGCCCACCCGGTTGTGTGCATCCTCACGTGGTCTGGTCGGTGTTGGTTAGTGTTTGTTCAAGTGGTGAGAAAATGAACCTAAACTTCATCGTATTAACCATCTTCTACATGTGTTATTTAGTCATGTCCTGTGTGTTCACGTTGTGGGGCAGCCAATCCCCACGCCTTTTCATCTTGCAAAACTGAAGCTGCCCCATCCCTTGGCACCGCCATTCTGCTTTGTCTCTCTCTCAATTTGACGCCTCTCGGACCTTTATACAAGTGGAATCGAACAGTATCTGTGCTTTTGTGACTGGCTGATGTGAATTAACAGAATGTCTTCGCGGTTCTTCCATGTCGTGCCTGTGTCAGGGTTCCCTTGTTTTCATTTTGCTGAGTGATGCTCCGCTCTGCAGGTGTACTGTGTTTCCTCCTCCGTCATCCACTGCTGGGCCCTGGGGCTGCGTCCTCCTCTTGGCTCTTGTGGATGAAGCTGCTGTGAACATGGGGTACAAATACCTCCTCCAGACCCTGCTTTCAGTTCTTTGGGGCATAAACCTAGAAGTGGAATTGCTGGATCCCAGGTAGTTCTGGGCTTCCCTTGTGACTCAGATGGTAAAGAATCGGCCTGCAGTGCGGGAGACCTGGGTTCGATGCCTGGGTCAGGAAGATCCCCTGGAGGAGGGCTTGGCAATCTGCTCCAGTATTGCCTGAGAATCCTCATGGACAGAGGAGCCTGGCGGGCTGCAGTCCATGGGGTCACAAAGAGTCGGATACAGCTGAGCGACTACGCACAGTCCAGCGCGGGTAACTCCGTTTGTACTCTCCTGAGAGCTGCCGTGGGGGCTGCACCAGTTTTCGTTCCCACCAACCCATGGGGTTTGTTTCTCCACCTCCTCCCCACCAGCCCTGGTCTTTACTTTTCTTTTTACGGTGGCTGTCCTTGGAGAATATCTGTTTGAGTTCTTTGCCCATTTTTTAGCGGCTTCTGTGATCCCATTTGCTGATGTTTGTCTGTTTTGGGCTGGGATTTCAGGCCTCAGCTGCTACACTCCGGATCTTTGTTGCAGTGTGAGGGCTTAGTTGCCCTGCCCTGTGGCACGTGGGATCTTAGTTCCTGGACCAGGGATCGAACCCACGTCCCCTGCATTGCAAGGTGGATTCTTACTGGACCACCAGGGAGGTTCCCCTCGACCCATTTTAAATCAAGTTTTGGAGGGTTTTTTGATCATTAAGTTTTAGGAATTCTCGGTATGTTCTGGACATCTGGCATTACCAGTATTTTCTCACATTCTGTGGTTGCCTTTTTACTCTGTTGATAGTATCCTTTGATGGGTGAAAGTTTTCAAGAAATCCAGGTTGTCCATTTTTTCTTTTAATGCCCATGCCTTTGCTGTCATATCTTAACAAATTGTTGCCCAATCCAGTGTCATGAAGCTTTTTCCCCTCTCTGTTTTCTTCTAAGAGTTTTCATAATGTTATGTTCAACATCTGGGCCTTTGATCCATCTCAGGTTGGTTTTTGTAGGTGGTGTTAGGTGAAGGTCAGGACTGGGGGCCTCCTGAGGCCTGGGAGGAGGGTTCTGTCTGAGCGCCCCTGTCAGAACCAGCTTGGTAGCTGACTCTCTTCCTGCCCAGTGGGGAGCTGAGTGCTGCGGCCCTTGGATCTGCACCCCCAGACAGGGCACGGGAGCGGGCTGCTCTGGGGGGCTAGGGTCAGGGCCATCTGGGAGCAGAGCCTGAGAGTGGGCTGCCGGTTGCAGCGGCTCCTGGAGTGTCGCTCACTTGTGTCGCCGTCTCTGTAGAGGGATGGGCTCTGGTGGCCATTGGGGGCGCATCTCTGTGGTCCCACGGTAGGTTCTCAAACTGCAGCCACCGCCAGAGCCCCTCAGAGGTCTTTCCGTGTGTCCTCTGACCCGAGGTGCGTCCCTGCGGCGGAGACAGGTTCGAGCCTCGCTGAGCACGGGTGCACCCTGCTCTGAGAGACTCCGGACTGAGGCGTGGGCCTCAGAGGCCCTGTGACTCGGAGTCTTCATCTGTCCCCTGCGGTGCCAGCCGGCCGTCTGGTAGATTAGGGTTCCGGCCGCCTGTCTGGTAGAGGAGGGAACCGCACAGAGAGGTGAAGCATCTTCCTCAAGGCGCTGCGGCTGGTGAGGGGTAGGGCCGAGGGTCCATCCCAGGCCCGGGTCCACCCCCATGTCCTCCAGCTCAACAGTTCCTTTTCCGTGGGAACCGCTACTGCCCCTGCCCCAGGGTGGCAGCCTGCCCCAGGCTCTGCACTCCTAAGTGGCACCCCATCTTCTGGCTGACCCTCTGCCTTGGGGGCTCAGGGCAGCTGTGGTTTCTGCAGGAAGCCCCGGGCTCCGCAGCAAGGCTCGCGGCAGGGCCAGGCTCGGTGTCCGCACTGTCCCTGCCCCCCTGGGCTGTGCTGTGCCCGGCCCAGGCTGCGGGTGCTCAGGGTGGGTGTGTAGGCAGGTGAGTGTGCTGGGCTCCAGCCGGGGACGTGGGCGCTTCTCACTGCTGACCACTTAAAACCGGTGCCAGCTCAGCTGGGGCTTCATTCGCTCCGATGGCAGCTGCCCAGGCAAGTTGGCTTATGCAGAACACGAAGGAGCAGGCTTCTTGGGTTATCTTGTCCCCGCGCGTCCTTTCTCTTCCCCGCGGTGCAGATGGCAGGAAACCACCTTCTCAGCGGCTTCCCTGCAGCCCCTCCACTTGCGGGGAAGGGTGGCACGTCCCCCGCGCTGCCCATGCCTGCCTTCCCCTGGCCGCTGGGGACGGCTTCTGGGCTCTCCTGAGGGTGGCGGGGGCCCGTGCAGGTCTATGCCCCGGATGGGCTCTGGCAGCCGCTGCGCATGGGTGGCTGCTGCTGGTTCAGGACTGACAGCCGCCCTGGCGCCCGGCTCTGAACGTACTGCCCGTGCTCGGGACGGGCCCACGGCTGCCGGGCAGAGCTCACCTGTCACAACAGAGCTGCGGCTCGGGGCTCGAATGACTGCTGCCTCCAGAACGCAGAGCAGGAGCGTTTGGCGTCTGTGCCCTGCTGCTCCCTGCCACCGCGTCATGACCAGGCAGGGGCCTTCCCCGGCCTCATGGGAGCTTGCGCTTGGCTTCACCGTGGCTGTGCCCTCCGGGAGACGGCACTGCAGGGAGCCACACTGCCGTTTGGTCCCCGCTTGCTGTCATGTGACACCAGAGTCTGACCTGCATGCCCGCGTCCACCGCGCCCCTCTGGGGTGATGGAGACAGAGCATCCTCAGCTGAGAGACCCCTGGCGACCACCCCACGTCTGTGTCGGTGACCGCTAACGTCTAGCTCGCCATCAGGCCACTCGTGTGTCCCTGGGCCGGGCCCAGGGCTGAAGGAGGCCAAGAACTGGGAGACACCCACGAGCGCAGACAGTCTGCTGCGGTGCCTACGCCGGTCAGTCTGCCCAACTGGCTCCAGCCTCGCGGCCCCGGTGGGGCCTGGGCTTCCCCACGGGGACTGCCGTCTGATTGACCGCACTGTGGGGCCGTACTGGCGGAGACGACTCAGTGACGCCAATGGGCCCAGCCGTCCAGGGTGGGGGTCACGATGAAGGGGTGGTGCCCATTGCTGCCGCCCCTGGGACCGGGGCCGGCCGAGCTGCCTCTATGACCTAGGCTGTCGGCCTCCCAGACATGCCCACCTGATGGTGACCTGGGTGTGAGTGTGGAGTCTGCAGGCCCAGCCCGCGGGCACAGGACGTCATCCCGCTGGCGGGCTGCGGGCTGCTCCGTGCCTGGGAGGCTGTGGGGCAGCTTGCGCTGTTGCTAACTCGCGCCATTTGTTGGCCGCCTGTTTTTTTGCCTCAGAGCAGTGATTAGGGTTAGTACTTGAATAACTGGTATATTGCATGTTTCGGATTGTAACTATGTGTTTCTTTTCTCTGTTTCCAGGCAAACCAATTTTTTCAGTTGATATTCACCCGGATGGGACCAAGTTTGCAACTGGAGGGCAAGGTAGGTTCTGGGGAGCAGCGGGGTGCTGTGCCCGCCCCCCGCTCTGCAGTGCGCCCATGGCAGGTCATGGCCAAACCTGGAGCTCAGCGCGCGCTCTAAGTGTTTTGGCAGCAGGTTTCTGTTCTGACCCTTGTTGAGTGGGCTCCTGTTGAAGGCAGCCTGCATCCTGGCTTCCTGAGCGCGGGGAGGCTGGTGGTCCCACGACAGAGCCGGGTGGGGGGGGGCCCGTTGGGCGCAGGCTTCAGCCCACCGTCACTGCGCATCTCTCGACTCGAGAGAGCTCCGCACTGTCCCCAGGGCTGGGCTCCGTCCTCGTCCGCGGGGGTGCGCCTGCCTGCCGGGCTGGCACCCTGAGGTCTGGGGCTGATGAGCAAGTGTCCTTACATCCTGGCCGGGAGGCCGTCTCAGGAGTGCTGTGTGGAGATTTTGACATGTCCATGTCCAGGCCCTTATTGGTTTTCACTCCTGTGCTAGAGAGTTAGTGAGGGGCTGCCCTTTGGGAGTTCCCAGCAGTGGGATCCCTCCCAAGGTGCCCAGGCGTGTGTGCTAGCAGAGTGCCCGCTGCCAGGCGGTCTCCCCCCGGCGGTGATGGCACAGGGTAGGCAGGGAGGTCGCGAACCTTTTCCCTGTCGAGGGCACGTTTCAGGCTCAGTTCTCAAAGCGTCCGGTCAGCTCGGTGGGGGCAGCCCTGACAGGGGGGCAGGTGTGGGATGGCCTGCACAGCCGCTTGTGTCCCAGATGGGGGTCTGGGTCCCGGGTGGGCATGAGGACCCCCTGGGCCCCTGGTGGGCCCGTGTTGGAGGCCAGGGCAGAGCCCCCAGCCCCCGAGCCCAGCAGTGCTTGTTTCTGTTCATTCGACCGGTTGGCCTGACTCTGCCGGGCAAGGGTGGGGCGTGGCGTTCTGTGCCCACTCCAGACTCATCAAGCTGTTTCTGCTCCTCCGTTCCAGGACAGGATTCTGGGAAGGTTGTAATCTGGAATATGTCTCCAGTCCTCCAGGAGGATGACGAGAAGGACGAGAATGTCCCCAAGATGCTTTGCCAGATGGACAATCACTTAGGTATTACAGGGTGGCCCTTTGCAGGCTTTGCGTGTTGGCACAGTGCCCAAGGTTAGCACGTGTGTTTATGATCAGAGAGATAAGGCCGTGCGGCGCTAGCTCCCGTGGCCTGCTGTCTGACGCGCAGATGTTGGCTGCACACCTGGGTGAGTTATTCAGCAGAAGACCCGGCCCGCCCACAGAACCACCTTTGGACAGTCTGCAGGTACCTCCGGTGATTTCCTGCTCACGAGTCATTCCTGCCTGATTCCACGGGGCTTTGGGACCAGCGGCCTGGAGGCAGTAGGGTTCCGGGGAAGGGTGCCCACGAGACAGCTAAGCAGATGCCGGGTCGGCTGCCGTGGCCCTCAGGGCCTCCGCCAGGCCCTCAGGGCTCCCCAGTGGGGTTGCAGTGTCCTCTCCCGTGGTCGCGCCGTACTTCCCTGCCCTGGAGCGCCCGGAGGCCGTACCTGGCTCTGGGGCCCGCCCAGCTGCCCCGGAGACCCTCCACTCCAAGTTACGCCCCCGTGTGCACTGCGCCCCTCCCGTGTCCACAAGAGGGCCACAGCCCGGACACCGTCCTGTGTCGTGGGGCTCCGGGGGCTCGGACCGGCAGGGCCTGGATCTCTGCCCGCTTAGTTGGTGCGTGCAGGGCTGTCTGCCTGCGGTTAGGAAAGAGCTGGTAGGTGGCTTGAAGCCAGTTTGATGCTCTACCGAGCCGCTTCCCCGGATGCTTTGGAGAGGGCGTCTCGGCCTTTCCTCACGAACCCTCCTGTGGAGGGTCGTCCCTGGTCAGAGACACATCTCAGCAGTCTGCACCCCTGCTGACGTGAGGGGTCTGAGTTCCCAGTTCCTGGACCACGTGCTCGGCACTGACCTCCCAGAGACGAGGCCCCCGCGGACCCTGATCTGGGGGGGCGCTTGTGCAGGCAGTCGGCGCCCTGCACGCCCTCCTGCCCCGACAGAGTGGCCTTCAAGAGCTGCACCTGCTGCCCGGCCCCGCGGACGTGTGACCACTCTGTTTCTCTCCCCAGCGTGTGTGAACTGTGTGCGATGGTCAAACGGTGGGATGTACTTAGCTTCCGGGGGAGACGACAAACTGATTATGGTGTGGAAGCGGGCTACGTAAGCATCATTTTCTTTTCTTCGTCTTGTATCTAGAAGCTTCTTTGCTGGTCTTTATCCCACCCTGGCACTGAGATCCCCAGAGCTCCAGCTTCAGGGGTGGCAGGAAGTACACGTGGAGGGGGGCAGCCACGTACGTGCCTGCAGGCCTGCTCAGCGCCCCCGGGGCTGGCACTGGTGGCCTCTCTGGTTTGTCCTTCGAGAGAGGCCTCCCCGCACACGGGGTCCTGCGGTGGGGTCCAGAGCCCGCGCTTTTGGTGTTCACCTGCTCCCTCTTGCCCGGGACTCCACAGCCCTGCCCGCCCCGAGCGCCTGCACTGCACCCACAGTGCACTGTCTCCTGGGGTCTCCCAGGTTGGTCCTGGGCCTCTGGGCCAGGCAGGCTAGGGACCAGATGCCTCCAGCTCAGCCGGAGTGTCTCTGGGGCTGCGTTGAAAGAGCCTGCCTGTAGCCTGCACAGGTTCTTCCGGACGGAGGGTGTTAGCGGGTCACGCCTGCGGGGCCCGGGGACCACCCCAGCGCTGTCCCGGCCCCAGCGTCCCAGCAGGGAGTTCACGGCCCTGCAGGAGGGCCTCAGGGATTCCATGGCTTTAGCTAACGTAGAATAACATATGTGGTACCCAGTTTGGGAAACGGAAAGAAATCACAATCCCACCACTTAAGGGGAGCCACAGGCTGTGTTTGTGTGTTTCCACGTGTCCTGGGCTGTGCTCCAGCGTGGATGACGTCAGGGAGCTTGTTCTGAGTGACACCCGGGCCTGTGGCTGTCATGTCACTCTGTCTCGTGGACACATTGCCAAGGTCGGTCAGGCTGCGAGTGTCCGCCTGGTGCACAAATGCGGCCTCGCCCGCCCAGCCCCTACTGTGCAGCCGGCCGCTGTCTGTCTGTCTGTCTCCGTGGCGCCAGCCCGGCCCCCGCTGACTCCTCTCTTGCACAGGTACATCGGGCCCAGCACCGTGTTCGGCTCCAGTGGCAAGCTTGCCAACGTGGAGCAGTGGCGATGCGTCTCCATCCTGCGGAGTCACTCAGGCGGTGAGTGGGCTGCCCAGGGGGGCACCAAGCGGCCCCGTGGATCGCGGGGCCTCAGCGCAGCCCTGCATCTGGCCGTCCCGACCCCCCGCCTGCCTCTAGCGGCGTCAGTGTCCCCACTCCTGCCCTCATGGGCTGTGTGTTTATATCTTTAATGTAGAACTCCCCACGTCCCGCTGTTTATCCTGGGAACTGAGTCACTGCCTCATCAGTGGATCGCTAAGTCCGTAAGCGCACTTTCTTTATTCCACAGAAACCCGCACACGGGGGCCTACTGGAAAGCTTCTTCCTTGACTTTGAGTGTGTTTAGAGTGTTTTCAGTGGGCACTTTTCAGGTCTGGACCGAGGTGGACAGCACTCGGTCAGAGGCCAGGGACCCCAGAGTCAGTGCAGTTCAGTCTTCCTCCGAGAGCCTGCAGTCTAGCCAGGGGGCTGGGGGCCAGCCGTGAGCTGGCCGCATCTCACCCGCTGCATCTGCAGGGCAGCTCTTGGGGTGCTGGTTGTGTGTGCAGGGCCGGTCCTGGAGGGCTTGTGGCTCTGCTGATGGGGGCCCTTACAGCCCTGGGGCACTGTGCGACAGGAGGCAGACTCGGGCTCAGGCGGAAATGGCCAGGGCCCAGCCGGGCCTGTGTGCATTGAGAAGAGACAGACCGGGGAGCTTCCTAGGGCAGAGCAGGGGGGAGCAGGCCCCTCGTGGGTGCCCGCAAAACCAGCGGTGGGGGGGAGCCTGCAGCTGGGGGGGGCAGAGGGACACGCTGCATTTGATGCTGGAAGGGTGAGCGGGGGCTGAGGGAGGGCTGCTGGGTCACCTTGACAGGGTCAGCTGTGTAACTAACCACCTTGTTGGCAGTGCAGCCTTGTTGGGCTTCTCTGGAACCCGGGGAGCTGCCCGTGAGGTTACCCAGGTGGGGGGCTCAGAGAGGACTTCCATGGACCCACACCTGAGACTGGGTCTGGGCCCACTCCCCAGGGCTCCTCACAGGTAGGCAGGGCTGCCCACCTTCAGTGGGGGCACCTGCCCCCTCCGGCAGCAGGTGTGAGTAAAACCATTTAAGAAAAAGGAGAAAAGCAGAAATAGATGGGTAGAAAGCATTGGATCTTGAACAGCAACGTGTGAAAACCAGGTACTGGGCGTGTTTAACCAGGATGGGGAGAAACACCTTGATAAAACTAGAAGTGAAAGGTCTAGGAGAGCATTTAACCTCGGTGGAAATCGTCAGAGTATAGTGTGATGTGTAGTGTTGAGCTAAAGACAAAACACAAGAAGAAATAGGGTTTGCTAGAAAGTTCTAGTTTACACAGTTGATACCACAGGGTTAGGAAAACCTGAGCAAATGGTAACCATGGTGGGGAGCTGGGAGTCACCTTCAGAAAATGACTCCTGAGCCCACATTATCTGTCGAGGCATGGTTTCTGACTATTAAGAATTTTTCTGAAACTTAGAAATATTTACTCCTCAAAGGAAGCTACAACCCTGCATTTCCAACAAATATGAACAAAGCTGGAAAAATCAGAAATACCAGAATACTTGTGAATTTAATAACATTTGAAAGCAGTGATTCATTTTAATTAAGTATGACTTATAACAGAAGAATTTTGTGTTGTGGTGCTCTGTTCACATATGTTAACATACTAGAAAGTTAGGTAAGAGAAGCCGGGGTTATCCTAGGGCGTTCTGAAATGAATATTAGGTTATTTGGCATCAATTCCTAATAAAAATCCTTTTTTTTTTTTAATGGCCATAGATAACTGTTCCCTTATTGCGATAAGGTCTCCCCTGGGTCTTTGGGAGCAAGGGCAAACACAGGTCACAGTTGAGCCTTGCCCCATTGGAACAGAGAGGAGACAGACGTGGATGTTGTCGCCACGGCGCTCCTGTGGAATTTCTACAGTTTAACAGAATCAGAAGGTGCACAGGGGGTGCCCTGGTGGTCCAGCGGGGAGGATGCAGCACTCTCCCTGCCAGGCGCCGGGCTCTGTCTCTGGTCGGGGGACAAAGACCCACCAGCCGTGTCAGTTGAGTCGCTCAGTCGGATCCGACTCTGCAACCCCATGGACTGCAGCACACCAGGCCTCCCTGTCCATCACCAACTTGCAGAGTTCACTCAAGCTCATGTCCATCGTGTCAGTGATGCCATCCAGTCATCTCAAGCTGTGTTGTGTACCAAAAAAGAAAAAAGAAAAAGGAAGCACACAAACTGGAGAATGATATAAAATTGAGACAATGTGAGGAACGAAGCTCTTAGAAAGCATTAAAAAGCACTTCAGACTAATAAAGATAAGTTACTAAATTGGCCTCATGTAAGAAAACTTTCGGCTTTCTCTAGCAATAGCCAAAAGTTAGCAGTAGCCAAAGTAGCAATTGAAGTATCCAGTGATAAAAAGATCCGTGCAGTTTTACTCAGATTCCTAAGGAAGGTCTCAGAAGGTAGTTTCGGAGTGGAGAGCGGAGGGTGGGGAGGGGACAAGCACGTGGCCCGACCAGGCAGGGGCGCCCGTGGAGCAGGAGCCCGGGGTGTGGCTGTGGGCTTGGGGCCGGGGCACTGGCTGAGCGAGGCAGAGCAGCCTGGGGGCCTGGGCCGTGGGGCGGGGGCTGCGGCCACACTGGGGGACCCGTGGCGGCATCGGGGAGGGCCTGTCGGGCTTCAGGGGTCATCACGGTGAACTCGGGGCGAGTAATCGGGCAGATCCAGGAAGCAGAGCGGCGGTGGTAGGTGGGGGCGGGCCTGCGATCTGGTCACAGTGGGTAACAGGCAGGGCTGGAGCCCAGGGCACGGCTGAGCAGCAGGACGGGGGCAGTGAAGATGCTGAGAGCTTCAGGGGCGAGCCCCACCCCCCACCCCCGCCCACAGCTGCCTGGGCACCAGGGGTCAGGGCAGACGCAGGGCAGCACGTGGAAGCTGTGGCCTGGCCGGCGTGGTTCCTGCGGGTGTGGCCAGGTTCAGGCCCAGCTGGCGGGGCTTAGGAGAGACCTGGGTTTGGAGCTGGATGGAGCCTGGCCGGTCTCCTGCAGAGACAGGGCAAGAGCCGTCACAGGCAGGGGTGGGCGCCGGGCCCTCCAGGTGGACGGGGGCCCTCGAGGTGGACGGGCCAGGCTGTCATGGCTGGAAGAGCCATGGGAGCGTCTGGGGCAGCAGTGGGAATGAGACCAGGGAGGGCTCCTGGGCGTGGCCATGGGGACAGTGGCCAAGGCCAGGAAGCCAAGGTTGTTGGTGCAGGTGGAGGACTTGAAGGATGTTAGAAAAGTCATTCTCTGGGAATCGCCCGGATGAAACGATGCCGGAGCGTTGGTGAGCGTGACAGCAGGGGCGGGGAGCGCCTCAGGTGCGTGGTCTGAAGGCAGGGGCTCCGAGCTGGTGTGCAGGGAGGTTGTGTCCCTTGTGGATATTGACCACAGACTCGGCAGTGGCTCCACAGGGCATCTGGTAAGGCAAGTCAGGGTGCAGGGGAAACTCACACAGAGTGACAGATGTCGAGGAGGCCGCAGGGCTGTAAGTTCAAGGCCCCGGAACCAGAGGAAAGTGTTGTTGTCCACGGGGGACGGGTCAGCAGCCACGCAGCAGCTGGCGGGCAGAGGAGGCCACGTGAACTCAGCTGAGGACAGCCTGATGTGCTCCAGCCGTGAGAGGAGCGTGTGACACAGAAGACAGAAGGAATGTTCACTCATCAGACTGCCAGCAGAGGGAATGTTTTTTCACAGTTAACAAGTGATGAAAGAAGTAATAATTTAAAAAAATACCACAAGGGAGAATAACAGACTTGACGACAGTAACCTCCTACAGGAAGGAAAACTGATGGAATTGGTGGTTAATGTCTATGTTTTCCTCAGTTCAGGAAATTGCTAAGAAACTTGCCTCTGTTTCGGAGCCCGACTTGAGCAGGCCTCTGCTCTATGCCTTGGGAGCACAGGGGTCTGGGGTGTGCGTGGAGCCCCCAGCACCCCAACAGGCTCCAGAAGGGGTTCCTGTGTGCCCCCCCCTCCCCCCGCGCAGACCTGCCTTTGCCTTAGAACCCCCGCAGCCTCCTCCCAGCACATGGATGCAGCAGGGGAGGCCACAGACTGCCTCAGGCTCCGACAGGCAGTCTTGCCGCGGCCAAGTAAACAAAAATAGACTCAGCGGATTGGAAGGGAAGCCATCCTGAAGCTAAGAAGAGTTTTGAATCAGACATTGTGCTCGTAGCACGTGAGGAGCCCCCCGCCCACCCCGGGGCTGGGAGAGGGGTGCATCCGTCTGGAAGAAGCGCCCCACACGCGAGGTGTGCAGAGTGCCCTGGGTGCCAGTGTGCGTGAGAAGCCAGAGCCTGGTCCTGGCCCGCGCCCGCAGCGAGAGACCCCCGAGGAGCTCACGGCCTCGAGGAGAGGGCCCGACGGCTCTTGAGTGGCGGCTCTTTTTGTCTTGGCCCCCCAGCCCTTCCTCCGCACACCCCGTGCCCAGCCAGGCTCTGCGCTCGGAGGAACCAGGGCGCACTCGGCCATCTTGCCTGCTCTGCTGGGGCCGCCGCACACGGGTGCAGAGCACAGGCGCCCAGCTCCAGCGGGCCCTCCACACTTCATCTGGGGAGGGATGGGGCAGGGCGGGGCCGCCGGGCGCTCCAAATCTCCTGGCCAGTTGCAGGACCTGAGTGGGAAGTGCTTCAGGGTGGTTTAGAAAGTCTAGTGATGGTGGTCTCGGGTCAAGCCTGCTCAGCCATGAGAAGCCTGGGGCCGCTGACCGACCGGCAGGCGGGCGGGGTGGAGCTGTGTGTGCGCCCGCACCGTGGTGAGGCTGAGCGCCCGCCCCTGTCTTACAGACGTGATGGACGTCGCGTGGTCCCCCCATGACGCCTGGCTGGCTTCGTGCAGTGTGGACAACACCGTAGTCATCTGGAACGCCGTCAAGTTCCCAGGTCCGCGCCTCTGCCTGGGCGGTCTGGCCGCAGCACCGCCTGCTGGTGGCTGCAGCGGGCGGGCTGGGTCCCCTCTGTTGGCCTCTCAGGCTCCTGCCCGTAACTCAGGCCTCTGCCAACCGTGTTTAAGGTTTAAAAGTTGACTTTAAAGAAAGCAGTAATCGAGTGCTCATGCAGGTGCATGCCCAGTGCTGGAACTGGCCAGCTGGTGCGCCTTCTCCCCGGACTCGGCCTCTGCCCCCGGCGTCTCTGTGACGCCCTTGGGCGTGAGCAGGCGCGCACGTCCCTCTCTGCAGAATGCCGATTTTCCCGCTGACGGGCTGGAATCCCTCCTGACAGCAGAGCCCCGGCCAGCACTGCGTTTGCAGCCCACGAGGTGCTTCCTGTCCCTGCTCTGTCGGGGCGGGTTCCGTCTCGCGTACCCTCGTCCTCAGTGAGGACGAACAGGGACCCCGCGGTGCAGGGACAGGATGCACCTGCACGGTCAGGGTGGCTCTGGCGGGTGGAATCCTGTCCAGAAGGGAGACCAGCGCTGGGGCGCAGCTCCCGGGTGAGAGCAGACTGCAGGCTCTTCTGCACGTGCCCAGGCGGGAAGCTGGCCCGACGGCTCCTAAAGCCCCCTTTCTTGGCCGGCCAGCCCACTGCCCATATTTCTAGATAAGAGTTTTCCCCTGGTGACGTCTTTCCAACTCCTCTTATTTGTGCCCCCAGAAATCCTAGCCACTCTGAGAGGCCATTCTGGCCTGGTGAAGGGCCTGACCTGGGATCCTGTTGGTAAATACATCGCCTCTCAAGCCGACGACCGCAGCCTGAAGGTGTGGAGGACACTG
The DNA here is from genome assembly GCF_910594005.1 of Cervus elaphus. Taxonomy (NCBI): domain Eukaryota; kingdom Metazoa; phylum Chordata; class Mammalia; order Artiodactyla; family Cervidae; genus Cervus; species Cervus elaphus. The sequence continues at coordinate 557,330 of NC_057819.1, forward strand.
GATTGGCAGTTAGAGACCAGCATCACCAAGCCGTTCGACGAGGTGAGAACCCGCAGTCCCCTCTCCACCCGCACCCACACCGCCTCTGACGTGGGGCAGAACTGTGGAGTCAGAGCTGCCCCCTTCTCGGGAGCTGTTAAGTGTCCACCTTTGCAGTGGAGAGACCTGTGTGGCTCAGTGCTGAAGGTGGGCAGCATGCCACCCCCGTGGGGCTGGAGGCTGGCCTGTTCCTGTGGGTGCGTGCCAGCCTCCGCCCTGGGGGCAGGCAGCCTCTGCGGGCCCTTAGCTGTCCCGTGCACAGCATCCAAAGCTGCGACTGCGGTGGCTCACGTGCTGTCTTGCCCCTCTCTCATTCAAGTTCTGCATGCACGTGGGGTCAGAGCTGGGGGTTTCGTGGTCCGGGAGACGCTTCCTCAGCACCTCCTGTGTGTACACACGCCTCCTCAGCACCTCCTGTGTGTACACACGCCGCCTCAGCAGCACCTGTGTGTACACACACCTCCTCAGCACCTCCTGTGTGTACACACGCCTCCTCAGCACCTCCTGTGTGTACACACGCCTCCTCAGCACCTCCTGTGTGTACACACGCCTCCTCAGCAGCACCTGTGTGTACACACGCCTCCTCAGCACCTCCTGTGTGTACACACGCCTCCTCAGCACCTCCTGTGTGTACACACGCCTCCTCAGCACCTCCTGTGTGTACACACGCCGCCTCAGCAGCACCTGTGTGTACACACGCCTCCTCAGCACCTCCTGTGTGTACACACGCCTCCTCAGCAGCACCTGTGTGTACACACACCTCCTCAGCAGCACCTGTGTGTACACACGCCTCCTCAGCACCTCCTGTGTGTACACACGCCTCCTCAGCACCTCCTGTGTGTACACACGCCTCCTCAGCAGCACCTGTGTGTACACACGCCTCCTCAGCACCTCCTGTGTGTACACACGCCTCCTCAGCACCTCCTGTGTGTACACACGCCTCCTCAGCACCTCCTGTGTGTACACACGCCTCCTCAGCACCTCCTGTGTGTACACACGCCTCCTCAGCACCTCCTGTGTGTACACACGCCTCAGCACCTCCTGTGTGTACACACGCCTCCTCAGCAGCACCTGTGTGTACACACGCCTCCTCAGCACCTCCTGTGTGTACACACGCCTCCTCAGCACCTCCTGTGTGTACACACGCCTCCTCAGCACCTCCTGTGTGTACACACGCCTCCTCAGCAGCACCTGTGTGTACACACGCCTCCTCAGCACCTCCTGTGTGTACACACGCCTCCTCAGCAGCACCTGTGTGTACACACGCCTCCTCAGCAGCACCTGTGTGTACACACGCCTCCTCAGCAGCACCTGTGTGTACACACGCCTCCTCAGCACCTCGTGTGTGTACACACGCCTCCTCAGCACCTCCTGTGTGTACACACGCCTCCTCAGCAGCACCTGTGTGTACACACGCCTCCTCAGCAGCACCTGTGTGTACACACGCCTCCTCAGCAGCACCTGTGTGTACACACGCCTCCTCAGCACCTCCTGTGTGTACGCACGCCTCCTCAGCACCTCCTGTGTGTACGCACGCCTCCTCAGCACCTCCTGTGTGTACGCACGCCTCCTCAGCACCTCCTGGGTGTACGCACGCCTCCTCAGCACCTCCTGGGTGTACGCACGCCTCCTCAGCACCTCCTGGGTGTACGCACGCCTCCTCAGCACCTCCTGTGTGTACGCACGCCTCCTCAGCACCTCCTGTGTGTACGCACGCCTCCTCAGCACCTCCTGGGTGTACGCACGCCTCCTCAGCACCTCCTGGGTGTACGCACGCCTCCTCAGCACCTCCTGGGTGTACGCACGCCTCCTCAGCACCTCCTGTGTGTACGCAGGCCTCCTCAGCACCTCCTGTGTGTACGCACGCCTCCTCAGCACCTCCTGTGTGTACGCACGCCTCCTCAGCACCTCCTGTGTGTACGCACGCCTCCTCAGCACCTCCTGTGTGTACGCACGCCTCCTCAGCACCTCCTGTGTGTACGCACGCCTCCTCAGCACCTCCTGGGTGTACGCACTCCTGTGTCCAGCCGTCCTGGAGCAGGGGTGTCTCCACACTGCACTCGAGCTCTGCCTTGTGGGCCTTCCTCCATGCCTGCACAGCCTGGGTCCTAGCCCCCTTGGCCTTCGGGCTGCCCAGGGCTGACCCCGACCTTCAGCAGCTGCTTTTAGCAGCGTCACCTCTCCCTGCAGGAGACCTGGTGTCAGGGCTGCCTGGTTTGGGAAGCAGGGCCTCTCTGCTGTGCCCTTGGCGGTTTGTGGGGACTTTGCCAACCTCTCCTTGGGCGGCAACATCTCCAGGCTGCAGGGAGGAGAGGCTCAGGAGAACAGCTGGGCCCTCGTCCCTACTGCCGTGCCAGGACAGGCTCGTGGGCAGACCCCCAAGGGTCAGCAGGGCTCTGTGGCAGCCGTAGCACGTGCTCTGCAGACCCCTGTGGGCTCCCTGGTGCTGGGCGGAGGAGGGTCTATGGTCAGAAGCCTGGGGCCCGTGCAGAGTCGCAGTGGACAGGGTCTGGCCAGCCCCTCAGAGCCTGTGCGCTGAGCAGTGGGGCAGCGGGACCGCAGCAGAGCCGCGCGGCACCACTCGGCCTGAGTCCTGGGACGGGTTCTGGTCACGAAGTTGGCCTTGGGCTCCTTTCAAGTACAGATGCTTCTTGCAGTGTGGAGGGACGACCCACGTGCTGCGGCTCAGCTGGTCCCCTGACGGGCACTACCTGGTATCCGCCCACGCCATGAATAACTCCGGCCCCACAGCCCAGATCATTGAGCGGGAGGGCTGGAAGACCAACATGGACTTTGTTGGGCATCGGAAAGCTGTGACCGTCGTGGTGAGTCCGCAGGGCCTCTGGTCGGCCAGGCATCAGTGCCACCCGAGCGGGACCCCCACAGCCTGGGTCAGGCCGTGCTCCCCAGGCCCGGGCCATGTGGGACTGAGGAGGTGGCCTCCAAGGGCCAGCACGCATTGTCGTCCAGTTCTTCTTTCGTTTAAACTAATTACAGAACACGTCCTGTGTATGTTATTGGCAGATGCACGTGATGAATAATATCACCAGAGTCAGGCTTTGGTCAGGACTATTGTGGGCCCAGCCTGGCCCTTCCACATGTGTGGGCCTGCCCGAGGGCACTCAGGCTGGTGGCCCTGACAAGTTGCCCAGTCCCCAGGCTCCCTGAGACCCATCCGCAGCTGGCGTAGCTCCAAGGCCATGCTGTGAGTCAGCTGACCCGCCTGGTGGTGGCGATCAGCCTCCTGGGTAGCGTCTTCCCAGGCCTGAGGCAGGCTGTGGAGCAGCCCCTGTGAGCCTGACCTAGTCAGCTGTGGGCCGCCGAGCAGAGGAGGCAGAGGGTGTCTGAGGCTGACAGGGCAGGGGATTGTCCAGAACCCTGATCTCTCGGGTCTCTTCATCAGAACGGGCTCGTCCTTCCCACGCTTGATGATACACGTTAGCTATTTCGGCCTGAACTGTATGTCTTAAACAAGTAAGAATAACTGCGTCGGTAACACCGGCTTCAGGTGGGGTTTCATTAGAGCCTGAGAGCTCGGGACCGGCTCCTTTGCAGGGCTCGCCACGTGGCTGGCCCGGTGCTTCCGCGGGACACTCGCCCCAAGGCCTCCCAGCTGCCAGGCCCAGGGCCCACACCTCTGCTGCAGCTCTCCCGTCTCCCCACAGCCGGCCATCTGCCTGCCTCTGGGACAAGAGCCCCCTGGGCCACCCACGTGCGTCTCAAATTTGGTGTAGCGCAGGCATCCCCAGCCCCCGGGGACCACTGTTTGGCAGGATAGGACGCGGGACGCAAGTGAGCGGAGCTTCATCTGTGTTCAGAGGCGCTCCCTTTCCCCCGCACCCCACCTGCGCTCTGCCTCTGGCAGGTTCTCAGATGAGCACGAGCCACCCCACCCCACCCAGCCTGCAGAGACCGTCCTCCGCCAGACTGGTCCCTGGTGCCGGGAAGGCTGGGGGCCAGCACTGCAGGGCACCTGCTTGGTGCCCGGCTGGTTACTGATGAGCCTTTATCGTTTGGCTTCAGAAATTCAATCCGAAAATCTTCAAGAAGAAGCAGAAGAACGGCAGCTCCACAAAGCCCAGCTGCCCGTACTGCTGCTGCGCCGTCGGCAGCAAGGACCGCTCGCTGTCCGTCTGGGTGAGCCCACCCTGAGCTCGCTGCCGGGGGGCGGGGGGGCAGCAGGGAGAGGAGAGACCCCACTCTGGTGGCAGGAAGTGGGCTCTGCCCTGCGCAGGGCGTGGCCAGGCTGCAGTTGACACGTGGCGCTGGCCTTCCTTTCCTTTAAGGGACCTTTTGTATCGACAGGAAGCCCCCGTGGGCAGCCGCCTGCAGTGTGCAGATCGTCAGGCGTGTGGCTTCCGTGTAGCCCGGGCTGCTCCTGGCCCCCCGCCCGGGCACCTCGCCACAACGTCTGCCATGTGCCTGGGCCTTCTTGTCTGGGGCTTCACACAAATGCAGTTGCCCAGGGTTCATTGTCTGTATCCTGTCAAGCTTTCACTTGGCATGCCGTGTTGAAATTTGTGTGTGTTGCTGCATTAACACTAGCTTATTCCTCACAGTTGACTCCTTGTAGACAGTGGGTCTGGAGTTGCAGATCTGGAGGTTATCCCCAGCTACATTCGGGACAGTTGTTGATGGCAGGGCAACCCCAGACCCTGTCCCAGGCCTGGGCCTGGTGCATCGTGGGCAGTCCAGTGCACGCGCCCACGGCTCCGTCCTGGTGCTCTGAGCAAAGCCTTGGTGCTGGAGCTCAGGTTGACAGGGCCCCCGCTTACGAGGGCCTGCAGGTGGGACTGTGGGTGGAGGGCCAGGCTGGGTCTCTCTGGAGAAAGGACTTGGAGGGCGAGGTTCCCGTGGGCTCCAGGCTCAGAGTCCAGCCCCATCCTCAGGACCGGGCTGGCCGCAGGGCCTCCTGCCCGTGAGGTGGGTTCCCGGGCCCTGGGGGCAGGCGGGCCGGCCCTGCATGTGGGAGCCCAACCTGCTGGACGTGGGGGCCTGCACTCGGCCATGTGGGGGCCCTGGGGCAGGAGCGCGTGGGACAGGCGGGAGCGCGGCCTCAGACGAATGCGTGCATGGAATGTTTGTGACACGCTGTGTCACACTCTCAGTGGGCAGCCCTGTGCCTGACTTTAAGAGAGTACGCTGTTTGTCCCAAGACAGAAGAAAGGGGGTTAGTAGTGGTGACCTGGGGCCTGGTCCAGGGCAGCGTGAGCCCGTGAGGTGCATGGCGCTGCCCCCGCAGAGCCTGGGTACATGCAGGGGGCTGGTCCTCCCTGAGGCTGTACTGTCCCAGGACCTGCCTTGGCGGCTGCCTCCTCCCCTGCAGCCCTGGCCCCATCCCTGCTCGAGAGGCCTTCCGGAACCCCCGGCATCGCTGGTCGTGTGGTGTGTGTGCAGCCATCTCCCTGGCCCCGCTGTGTGTGTCTCATGGGCTTGGGCCCACCGCTGGGGTCCTGGTGGTGGGTGAGCAGAGCTGGATATGCCCTTTGTGTCAGCGCAGCTGAACTGGGGCTCTCTGTCTGGCGTCGGCTCTGAGCTGAGTGGGTGGGGAGGTCTCACGCGTTCATCTGCCTTCCAGCTCACCTGCCTGAAACGGCCGTTGGTGGTCATCCACGAGCTGTTCGACAAATCCATCATGGACATCTCCTGGTGAGCTGGCCTCGGCTCGAGGCACAGTCTGGGGAGGGGGAGGCACCCACTGGAGCCCGAGGCCTCGTGTGATCAGGGCCGAGTGGCCGGGCCCAGGGTCGCAGCCGGAGCAGACCCCCAGGTGTACGTGTGCGGATAACTGTAGGGCCTAGAGCCCTCTGGGATGGGACTGTCCCCCCGCCTCCCCCCAGGCATGGGGGCCTCTCCCCAGGGCTTGTGCCTGCCTGCTGACGGTCATCTCTTCTAGGACCCTGAATGGGCTGGGCATCCTGGTGTGCTCCATGGACGGCTCCGTGGCATTTCTGGATTTCTCCCAGGACGAGCTGGGAGACCCCCTGAGCGAGGAGGAGAAGGTAGGAGCTGCACGGCTCTGGGGCCCGTGCAGCCTGCACAGGCTCACTGCTTCCTGAGGTGTCCCTGGGCTTAGCCTGTTGCCGCCTGTCACCCTCACAGATGAAGTTCTGTTCATCCAGAATCCGTCTCAGTCACGAGCAGGCCTGGGTGTCTTTCCCTGAGCCGACAGCCGCCCTAGCAGTGCTCACGCCAGGAGCGCAGAGGGGCTGCCGGGCGCCCATCCACCCCGCGTCCTGTGCTGACACGGCCTTGGGTCAGCCATCGGGACAGGAAGGGCCCCCTCTCCTGGCACTTACGTCTCCCAGGCCCAGGGCCGTGCATGCCACACCTCTCCAGGCAGGACTGCTCCGTCTTACTAGCCCGTGAGCAAGCCCCTCCTTGGCTAGCCTGAGGTGTGGGGGCAGAAGCATGCTTGCCCAGGACGGGGCGCTGGTGCGGCTTTCCCTGCCGCAGCTTGGAGCTTGCTTCCCTCGAGCAGGCCCAAGCTAGCTCTCCTCTCTAGGGGGCCGCTGTTGCTGGGAGCCCCTCAGAGGCCTCTGTGGGGACCCCACTACGGCGTCACCCTTTTGGCATTGGGATCTGCCTGGCTCAGGGCCCTGGGCCGGCCTGGCACCCACGGTCCTGACCTGTGGGAGGCGAGTGAGTCCACCACCCCAGCTCTTCCCTCCCCCGGTCAGCATCTCCAGGTGACCTCCCTTCGCCCTCGAGAGCTGTGACCAGCCTGGGTGCAGGCAGGCCCCTGTGTTGGAAGCATGCTGAGGCTGAGCTCTGAATCATAATCCGAGATTCCAGGGCCCAGGGAGGGGTTTGTGGCCCCAGGCCACCCTGCCCGGGGTCCTTCCTGCCGGACAGCTCTCCCGCTGGCCTCTGCTTTGGTCGTTAGCACACCCAGTGTGCATCTTCTGCTTGTGCCACCAGCCACACCCACGTGCTGAGGCCACCGCCCCCACTCCCATGGGTGTCTTACGGCCCAGGACTGCTGAGGTCTGGGAAGGTGGGCAGGCCCTGCTCGTGACGATGGGGACGTGTTGGGAGCTACGCAGGCAGAGAAAGTTTTCCCTGGCCCGCACGCCAGGCCTTCCCTTGCTCTCAGGTGGGGACCTCCAGCCTCGCAGGGCTTCTCTGGCTGTCGGAGGAGGTTCTGGGTCTGGGATCTGGTTCCCAAGAAGCCTTTGCGTCCTTGCAGTGGTTTAAGAGCCTCATGTTACAACCCGAGGATCTCAATTTTGGTTCAGCGAGAGTTTCTTGCTATTTGTTCTGCATCAGACCTGCCAAAGGGTCAGGTGTTCACTCGCATCCCCAGGTGTAGACGCCCTGAAGCCTGTGAGCACCCAGGGAGGGTGCAGGGCCGCTCCTGACACGTAGACAGTAGGAGGCAGATGACAGGAGGGCTCAGGGACCCTGCCCGGGGCCGGGTGGGCAGCATCACACCCCTCAATCGGCCTTCCCCAGAGCCGCATCCACCAGTCCACCTACGGCAAGAGCCTGGCCATCATGACCGAGGCCCAGCTGTCCACCGCGGTCATCGAGAACCCAGAGATGCTGCAGTACCAGCGCAGGCAGCAGCAGCTGGACCACAAGGGCCCCGTGGCCAGAGATGCTGGACCTGCAGCCAGGGACACAGGGTCCGCCACCTCGGTCGCCGGCGTCGTCAACGGGGAGAGTCTGGAGGACATCAGGAAGGTGAGGGCCAGGCCCAGTACCCCAAGGATACCGCCCGTAGCCTTTCCAGGGGGCTAGGCACAGGGCAGTGGGTCTCGGGCCCTGCCCTCCAGAGACTGTCGGCTCCACGTCTTTCTCTGGGGGCCGTGCTCCCCTGGGGATGCGGGGGAGGGGGAGAGCACAGACAGAGGTGGGGGCTAAAACCGTCCCCAGGCGCTAATGCAGGGCGCCCCCTGCCCCAGGCGGAGCGCACACAGGGCACGACTGGAGACCTGGGTTATGCGCCTCCGGTGGAAAGCGTTTACGAACCACTATTTAGAGAGAGGAGATCAGGGCTCGCCCAGTAGGTGACTCTGCATGGAGCCTGTGCTTGCGGGTGTGTGGCTGGCCCGGCACCTGTTCACTGTCTGGAGGCCCGGTCAGGTAGGCCGTGGAGGTGGAGGCGAGGGGCTGCTGGAGCCGCTGCCCCACACGTCCTGAACCAGAGGCTCTGTCTGGTTGCACCCGAAAAGCCGCAACATGGGGAGCTGAGCCTCGCTTCCTTGCAGGCCTTGCCTGCTCACAGGTACTGACGCGTTTCCTTTCGTCTGTCTCTTTCCTTTGCCAGAACCTTTTAAAGAAGCAGGTTGAGACGCGGACCGCAGATGGTCGGAGAAGAATCACGCCTCTCTGCATAGCACAGCTGGACACCGGGTACTCGCTTTCCCCATACCTTCTCTGGCCTTCTCTGGGCATTCTCCCTCTCTTCTTACACCAGGCAGCTCTGTGACAGCCCGGCCTTCCCAGGCTGGGCGGACGGGGGCAAGCTGAGCCCAGCTGCTCAGAGCCCTGCTCCCGGACGGTGCTGCAGGCAGGCTCGTGGAGGTGCCTCCGTGGCTCTGCCATGTCCACGCAGCTGGCACCGCTTCATTGAAAACGCCAGGGCGAGAAAAGTTAGGCCGACTTTCTTCTCTTTTTACGCTTTCGTAGCATCCTGTTTCTCAGTAGGAAAAGAATGTATACGTGATACTAAAAGCAGTAAGGCCCAAAGGACAGAAGTATTACCCACAGTCCAGTCTCAGATTCGATCACTGTTAACACTCTGCTGTCCGTGTCCCCTGTTTGTTCCTGGTTCTTGACCTTGTGTCCACTTTAATAACTGGTTCTCTGGAGCACTGGCCTGCAGAGGGTCTAGGTGCCCACCTGTGAATGCGCCGTGCCTTACCTGGCCAATCCCGTGGCTGTGGACGTGTGGCGTGTGCGGAGGACTGTGCTGGTCCATGAGTATGAGCCCCACTCTGACTGCCCCCTTGGTGCACTTCCCAGAACCGGGCGTGCAGGGTGAGGCTGAGATGGGCAGTGGACTCGGTGGGCGTCCGCTGCTGTCGTGGCATCTGTAGTCGGGCTGGCTTTCATGTTGGTCATTCTCCCCGCAGTGAGGACTCAGGGCGAGTGTAAAGAACAGGCTGCGGGTGAAGGGGGCCCATCCCCTCCGCCGTCCGCACGGGCGCCACACACAGCTGCACTCTGCTCACCTTCCTCCCCGGACTGTTCTGAAACTCCCCTGAGGGCCACGGAGACCCTTAATCACTGACACCCGCACTGACACCCTCCAGGTGGTGCCGGAACCAGCCTCCAGACTCCTCGCCCAGGGTGGCTTCTCTTGAAGGAGCCTTTTCCCCTGCTCCGCCCCTACCCGCCTTTCTCAGGACCAGGTGAAACCCAGCTGTGCAGAGCTTGACCACCTCAGAGCCACTGGAGGGAGGGCTGTATAGGTGGGAGATGAGGGTGGGGCTTCTGTGTGAGTCCTGCTGAGGAGGCAGGGTTGGTGCAGGAGCCAGCTTTCTGCCCTGGGGCATGTGTTTCTTGCACCGGACTTAATGCTTTTGATCATAATGACTTTCTTCTCTTGATGTGCATGTCAAAACAAGTAACAATGGACTAGGTAGTTATTAGCTTAACTAATCAAGAGAAAAGAGAAACTGTGCAAATATTTAAAATGGAAAAAAGTGGGAAGCAATCACGGATAAAGAATAAACCAAAAAGGTGAAAGATACTTTTGTTGTACTCTGCAAATAAATCTAGAATTATTTTGAGGAAAACAAAAGTTACCAAAACTGAAGAAAATCTATACAGATGAAGTGTTACAGAAGAAATAAAGGACAACTGTCAAAGAGGTAACCTACCAAAAGCCAACAGACTAAGAACTTCATGGGAAAATTCTAACAAACTTTAAAGAACAAATCATTCTAATAGCAATTCAGTTCAGTTCAGTCACTCAGTCGTGTCCGACTCTGCGACCCCATGAACCGCAGCATGCCAGGCCTCCCTGTCCATCACCAACTCCCGGAGTCCACCCAAACCCATGTCCATCGAGTCGGTGACGCCATCCAACCATCTCATCCTCTGTCGTCCCCTTCTCCTCCTGCCCTCAATCTTTCCTAGCCTTGGGGTCTTTTCCAATGAGTCAACTCTTCGCATCAGGTGGCCAAAGTGTTGGAGTTTCAGCTTCAACATCAGTCCCTCCAATGAACACCTAGGACTGATGATCTTTACGATGGACTGGTTGGATCTTCTTGCAGTCCAAGGGACTCTCAAGAGTCTTCTCCAACACCACAGTTCAAAAGCATCAATTCTTCTGTGCTCAACTTTCTTTATAGTCCAACTCTCACATCCATACATGACTCCTGGAAAAACCATAGCCCTGACTAGACGAACTTTTGTTGGAAAAGTAATGTCTCTACTTTTTAATATGCACTTTCCTTACAAGGAGCAAGCGTCTTTTAATTTCATGGCTGCAATCACCATCCACAGTGATTTTGGAGCCCAGAAAAATAAAGTCAGCCACTGTTTCCACTGTTTCCCGATCTATTTGCAATGAAGTGATTGGTGCAAATTTAATTACAGTTTTGGATTGTGAATTTTAAATCCTTATAATCAAAATAGGAACCATTACAATCAATAATTATATTTTTGCCGACAAGAGAGAAGTTTATTTATTCCTGTAGCATAAAAATCCATGCTTCGGGATCCAACAAGCTTGGAAAGCATTTTCTGCATCCTGCTGGTTATGGAAGTGTTTTTCCTGCAAAAGTGTTGTCAAGATGCTTGAAAAAGTGCCACTCACTTGGCAAGAGGTCAGGTGAATATGGTGGATGAGGCAGAACGTGGTAACATTGCTTGTGCTAACGTGCAGTCAGGCATTGTCGTAGAGAAGAGTTGGGCCTTTTCTGTTGACCAGTACCATTTGCAGGCATTGCAGTTTTCAGTGCATCTTGTCAATTTGCTGAGCATGTCTCAGATGTAATGGTTTTGCTGAAATTCAGAAGATTGTAGTGGATCAGACCAGCAGCAGGTCACCTAACAGTGGCCATGACCTTTTTTGGGTGCAAGTTTGGTTTTGTTTGGGAAGTGCTTTGGAGCTTCTCAGTCCACCGACTGAACTGGCCATTACCAGTTGTCATATACAGTCCACTTTTTGTCGCATGTCACAGTCCAGCCGAGAGATGGTTCATTGTTTTGTAGAATAAGTGAAAATGACACTTCGAAACAACCATTATTTGATTTCTGGTCTGCACATGAGGCACCCACTCATCAACCTTTTTCACTTTTCCAATTTGCTTCAAATGCTGAACAACTGTACAATGGTTGCAGTTGAGTTCTTGGACAACTTATCACGTGGTTCTAATGGGATCAGCTTCAGTGACGCTCGCAGTTTTCGTTGTCAGCTTCTGACAGCCGCCCCTTCACTCTTCTTCCAGGTGCTCGTCTCTTTACAAAACTTAGGCACTGTACATTTGTTTGCAGGTCCTGGGTCAAGTGTGTTGTTGTTGATGTGAGTTGTCTCCACTGCTTTTACCACCCATTTTGAACTCAGATAAGAAAATCTCAAATTTGCTTTGTGTCTAACATTGTTTCCATAGTCTAAAATAAATACAAAATGCACAGCAAATAATAAATCATTAGCAAAAAGATAAAGTGAGAAATTCACATTAAAATGATATAGAACATAATCACATTTTATTTAGAATATATTCCAATATCAAAGCACAGATTTCAACAGTGCAAAATCGCAATTATTTTTGCACCAACCTAATACTATTGAAAATACCCCTACTGCTTAGAAAAAGAAGGAAAACTTGCCAAATCATTTTTTTTAATGAATACTATATTGAAATTTCACAATCAAAATGTGACAGATACAATAAATTTCTGATCAATCTCATTTCCAAATGTCTATGTATAATCCTAAATAAACTATAACAAACTGAGCCTTACCCTGTTAAAATGCTAACGCACTATAAATAAGTAAATTTTATTCAGGAAAGCGAGACGGTTCAGATGATTTGGGGGAACTTATTTTGCTCCTGCCTTTCGATAGATCAAAGTGAGTTATTTGGTCATCTCTGTAGATGCTTAAGAGGCGTTTTTATTAAGTCCAGTATCATTCTTAAAACTTAATCAAATAGGAATAGATAGGTGTTTATTAAACTTGATGAACTCATTTTAAATTAAATTTGAAAACTGAACAAATGTCTACTCTTGTGACGATCCTTTAACCTTGCTCTAGCAATGCCAGCTCATACAGTTAGACAGAAGAAAAATCAGAAAGGGGGTGGCAAGTGCGCTGTTAGTCAAGGGGGATGCGATCCCCAAGACAATCAACCGGAAGAGCTGCCACAGTCAGTAAAAGAAGACCAGGTGCCTGGGTGTGACCAGCCACGCCATCAAGTAGCACCAGTTACCTTTGGAAGGTGTGAAGAGAGAAGTCGTTTTCAGCAGGGCAGCACCTAGAATGTCACAAGCACAGGAGATCTTTATGAAGAAAAAGACTTTAAACTCTACTGCAAGACCTAAAAGAAAATTCACAGAAAGAGCTAGCAAGGCACACCCGCTTACTAGACAGGCTGACTCAGGATCGTAGAGATGGCAAGTCTCTCTCAGCCTGTAAGCATAGCATGAGACAGTGCAGATTACCACAGGGACTTTCAGCAAAAGACAAACTGATTCTGAAGTTACGTGGAAAAGTACACGGGAGCGGCTGAAGTATTCTGGAAAAGGTTAATCAGAAGAGACTAGCCCCACTAGAAATGAAAACTTAGAAGCTATAATTACAGTAGTGACGTACTTACACATAAATGGAACAGTGAAATGCAATGAAAAACTCAGTGATACACTCAAATGTTACGAGAATTTTACAGCATGTTTTTGCACCTGTGATGAATCATAATCTAATTCAGTAAAAGGGTGTAATACTCCCTAGAAACAGTACAAGACTATATACAGTGGAGGAGAGACGTCTCTTCAGTAAGTGGTGCTGGGAAGTCTGGACAGCGCATGTAAATCAGTGAAGCCAGAGCACTCCCTCACACTGAGCACGTAAATTAATTCAAAATGGCTTAGAGACTTAAACAAAAGACACACGACCATGAAACTCCTGGAAGAGAACTGCATTCTCTGACGTGTGCTCTACCAGTGTTTTCTTAAGGCAATAGAAACAAAAATAAACAAATGACTCTTTTTTTTTTTTTTTTCCTGGTTTATCACGGTGTGAGGAACCATGAGCAGCAAAGTCTCCCGTGACACCCTCTATGAGGTGGTGCGGGAAGTCCTGCCCGGGAACCAGCCAGAAGTGTTTGGAGACGGTGGAGCTTCAGATCAGCCTGAAACTGTGACCCTCAGAAGGACAGACGCTTCCTGGGCACCGTCTTTTTAGGCTCAAGTCCACTCCCCGCCCCGGGGTCACCATGCATCCTGGGGGATAGCAGCACTGCGATGCGGCCATGGCTGTGGACATCCCCACATGGACATCGAGGCGCTGAAGAGACTCAGCAAGAATGAGAAGCTGGCCAAGAGATAAGAGGCCTTTGGGGGGTTTCCCTGGTGGCTCAGCTGGTAAAGAATCCACCAGCAATGTGGGAGACCTGGGTTTGATTCCTGAGTTGGGAAGTTCCCCTGGAGAAGGGAAAGGCTACCCACTCCAGTGTTCTGGCCTGGAGGATTCCATGGACTATAATATATGGAGTCGCAAAGAGTCGGGCATGACTGAGCAACTTTCATGTTCAGCGTTCAACATTTGGCTTCAGAGTCTCTGATCCAGCAGATCCCACGAATCCTGGGCCCAGGCCTGAAAAAGGCTGGCCAGTTCCCTTCCTTGCTGACCCACAATAAGAACGTGGTGGCCGAAGTCAATGAAGTGGAGTCCACGATCACGTTCCAGATGAAGAAGGTGCTGTGTCTGGCAGTGGCTGTCAGCCACATGAAGATGACAGATGTCGCGCTTGTGTACATCCACTTAGCTGTCTACTTCCTGGTGTCGTTGCTCAAGAAAAATTGACAGAATGTCAGGGCCTTGTACATTAAGAGCACTAAGGGCAAGCCCCAGTGTCTATACTAAGACCCAGCTTAATAAACCATACTCAACCATCAAAAAAAAAAAAACAAATGAGATCTAATCAAACTTACAAGCTTTTGCACAGCAAAGGAAACCGTACACAAATGAAAAGACAACCTGTGGACTGGGAGGAAACACGTGCAGACAATGCAGGCAACAAGGGCTCAATCTCCAAAAGACACAAACAGCTCAGACAACTCAGTTCTTAAAAAATCCAAACATGGGCGGAACAGCTGAATAGATATTTCTCAAAAGAAGACACAGATGGCCACCAGGCACGTGAAAAGATGCTCAACATCACTAATTGTTAGAGAAATGCAAATCTAAACCACAGTGAGTTATCATCTCACACTGGTCCAAATGGCATCATTAAAAAGTCTGCAAGTAACAAACGTCGGAGACGATGTGGAGAAAAGTGAACTCTTCTACACCGTTGGTGGGAAGGTGAATTGGTGCAGCCACTATGAAAAACAGTAGGGAGGTTCCTCAAAAAACTGAAAATGTGACCCAGCAAGCTCACTCTGGGCACATACCTGCAGAAAGCTGTTGTTCAAAAAGATAGTGCACCCCAGTGTTCACTGCAGCACTATTTACAATAGCCAAGCCGGGGAAAGAAACTAAATGTCCATCAATACATGAATGGATGAAGATGTATAGTATATTTATACAATGGAATACTACTCAGCCATATAAAAGGAGTAAAACAATGCCATTTACAGCAACATGGATTGACCTAGAGATTATCATGGTATGTGAAGTGAGTCACAGAAAGACAAATGCCAGATGATATGACTCGTGTGGAGTCTAAAATATGACACAAGTGAATGTATCTACAAAACAGGAATTGCAGGCATCGAGAACAGAGGTGTGGTTGCTGAGCAGAGAGTTTGGGGAGGGATGTAGTCGGGGTTTGTGGGTTAGCAGATGCAACTGTTATGTATGGGACGGGTACACTGCACAGAAAGCTATACTCAATACCCAGTGATGAAGCAGAATGGAGAAGAATGTATATACATGTATAACTGAGTCACTTTCCTGTGCAGCAGAAATAAACACAACAGTGTAAATTGGCGATACTTCAACCTTACAACTCACAGTTTTGCACAGCTCAGAAATTTTTCAGAGAACAACATTCTGAACACTTCAGTTATTTTTGTTTGTTTGTTTAACCTCAGAGGTAAAAAAAATTCTTTCCTACAAATTACACAAAAGTTAGACCACACAAATACAACATGTTTTTGCAAGAAAAATTACATGGTAAGTAGTCAAAACACAACATCTTGGTGAAAATATTTCCTGTCCATATAGGAATTTTTTAAAATATGGTAAGTAGGTCTTAATAATACAGACCAGTAATCAGATAGAAAAAGGTCCTAATGTGGGTCAAGACTTGCTGTTAAATGTCTTAGCATGACTGATCTCAGAGCACTTATTACAATAGTAATGTTAAAATTACAGATGCAGTTGGCTGGCTGGCTATGAGATTTACACTCATGTGGGCAGAGACCATGGCCATCTTCACCATTGTATTCCCAGCATTGGGCACACAGTTGCTGCTCAATACATTTTGACGGGATGAAAAAAAAAAAAAAAGTAGAAAAATGGATGATAGAAATGAACAGACAGTTTGCAGAAAAAGTCAGGATATTTCTAGATGAAAAATTTTCAACCCTGCATGAAAATAATTGTAAATTAAACCCTAATGCTGGGGAAAATTGAAGGAGGAGAGGGGATGACAGGATAAGGTGGTTGGATGGTGTCACCGATTCAATGGACTTGAGTTTGAGCAAACTCTGGGAGATAGTGAAGGACAGGGAAGCCTGGTGTGCTGCAGTCCGTGGAGTTGTGAAGAGGTGGACAGGACTGAGCCGCTGAACAACAGCAAACCTGTAGTAACATGCCGCTTTGATCTCAGATAGTCAGAGGTGAAGAAATTGGTAAAACTGGTGGTGAGTGTGTGGAGAAAGGGGCAGCCACACCCAGCTTATGAGGTGGACCTCAAAGCAAGACCCCTAGAACGGTTTATCCAGAACCGTCTGTGGACGTTCCACTTGCTACTCCAGTTGCTTCTAGGAATTTATCCCCTGTAGCGCCTGAAGTCAAGGTGGGGCGACAGTCAAAGCGGCAGGCGTCTCTGTCCTCCACGTGCTGTCCTCGTCACATGCTTGGGGAGGGTGTGAGTCCAGGCGGCGGCCCCGTGGGGGGGGGCGGGCGAGGCGCCCCAGGACCCTTAGCAGAGCCCTGCAGTGTTACAGCAGCCCCAGGAAACCTTCGGCCGTTCCTCGGAAGAGGCTGGTTGGGTTACTCATGGCACATCCAGGCCGCCTGTAATGGCAGGGAGGCCCCTGCGTACTGTCTCCCCAGCCCCAAGACATGCTTGCCCAGTTAACGCTCAGGTCGGGGTGCATCCTAAAATCAGAGGCATCTGACAGCAACCACTCTTAGTGGCGCATAAAGTCCCAGTTTGTCTTAGGTCCAACTGAATGTAGTGTGGGAAATGGTTTTACTTTCTTTTTTACTTCTCTGTCACCTGCATGAAAACCACCCTGAAAGTGCCTTGTCTCTGGACCAGAAACTGGGGTGTTGAGGATGTGTAAGTACTTGGCGTGGCGCCCGCGGTCTGGGCTGACTCTCCCTTCTCGGTGACAGGGACTTCTCCACGGCCTTCTTCAACAGCATCCCGCTCTCAAGCTCCCTGGCGGGCACCATGCTCAGCTCCCACAGCGGCCCGCCACTGCTGCCGCTAGACCCCAGCACACCTGTCCCCTTCAGCTCCTCGAAGCCTTCCACCGAGCCGGTGGCCGGCACCCGGCCTGTGGGCGACGCTGCCAGTAAGGACGGGTGAGTCCATGGGGCCAGGGGCAGGTCCCGGGGACGCTTGGCGGCTGCAGGTGAAGGGAGGAACGGGCTGGGTTTCAGATGGGGACCTGCTCAGAAGCGGGGTCAGTGCTCAGGGCTCCGTGTCAGCAGCTGCATGGCCAGCCCTGCTTCAGCCGGTCTGCTTGTGTGCCCCGGCCCCAGCTCCCCCCACACTCAGAACATGTCTGCTGGGGGAGCCCATGGCCCACCGCCTGGACATCACGCTGGCCGTGGGAAAGGAGCAGAGGGGTGTGACTGAGGAGCTGCCCCCCTGAGGGCCTTGCCGGGCAGGTCTCCGGAAGTCTCTTAGGCTGAGCTAGGCCACAGGGTCACGGCCACGAGAGCAGAGCCCCAAACCCTGAGGAGGGGGGTGGGGGCGCAGGACAAAAGGCTGGCTTCTCCCTGGTGCAGACACAGGACACCCGGGAGGTGCTCGGGCTCAGCTGCTGCCCTGGCCTGTGCCCGACAGTCGCGGTGACTCGGGCCTGTGTTACCACAGCCTCTGCCGTGGTCGTGGCCAGGAGGCCTGCACCAGGGGAGGAGGGTGCACGGGGTGGGTCCGCCAGGCCACTCAGGAAGCCGGACGTCAGGGCGAAGGGGTCTGGGGAAGGGCAGTGTCCCGGGCCTGCACAAGGTCCTGGGAGACCTGCAGGTCTGGCCCGGGTCAGCCCGGAGGAGGCCCCGTGGCTTCGGACTAGTGTGTGGGACGTGCCTGGATCTGGGGTGGTGGGGGGGGGGGCGCCTGACCATCCCCCGGAGGCAAGCAGGGCTGCCCAAGTGCAGCGCTTGGCCAGGGAAGGCGGCAGGCGGTGGCTTCGGGACCCTGTGCACTTCGGTTAGACCTGTGGTCAGACTGGGCTGGGGTGGAGACGGGCCCAAGGTGAGGAAGGGCCTATGGAGCTGCTGTCCCAGCCTTGTACCCCCAGCAGCTCTCAGAACGTGCAGAGGGGAGTGCCAGGCATTTGCTCACAGCCTCGCAAATGCCAGGTGCTGAAAGTTCTGCCTTCCAGAAGGTAATATGTGGGGATGTTGAAGTCAGGGAAGTCGTTTATGGAAATCTGATGTTTGTGCCCAGCTCCTTGGGCTCCACGGCACACATAGCCCAGACTCTGGGCCCTGCTGGTTGTGTGACGTGGCCTTCCCCCCACTCACCCCAGCGTGAACACGGCCACTGCTCCCACCACCCCGTCCCCCTCCGTCCTGACAACCCCGTCCAAGATCGAACCTATGAAGGCGTTCGACTCCCGGTTCACGGAGCGCTCCAAAGCCACACCAGGGACTCCTGCCTTGGCCAACGTGACCCCGACAGCTGTGGAAAGGTAGGTGGCGGTTGCGTGCGCCCCGGAGATGAGCGTGGGAGCGTTCCAACCTCTAATGCCGGCTCCTTGCTCACATCAGCCAGGAGGTCGGGAGCTGAGGCAGAGGGACTGGAGGCCTCTGAGCCCCCACGGGCGCCAGCACCCTACTGAGCCGGCCGCCCGCCGTTCCAGCCCCTGTGGCTGGCCTGGAGCCTCTGCCCCCAGGGAGGCCTCGCAGCAAGCCCTCTGAGGCATAGAGCACACTGCCCAGTCCTGCGAGTCGACTGCTGGCGGGGTGTGAGCGGGCCGGGCCACCTGCCTTGGCACAGGCCGGGGGCGCCCGTCCCTTCCTGGAGCTGCGTCCCCATCAGCACGTCAGGGACCGGGGCCCAAGATCTACAGAGCCCCTCAGCCGGCCGGTGCCCAGAGGAGGCAGCAGCTGTGACAAGACCCGTCCTTGCCGTGGACGGCGTTGTGGAGCTGAAGCCACCTGTGCTGCCCCGGGGCTTCACCCAGTGTGGAAAGCGCGTGTCTGGGCAGTGTTCACTCTCAGGGAAGGGCGTGGGGCACTGTCATGCAGGCCAGTGTGGCCTCTGACCTTCGTGTGAGGTCAGCAGTGTGGCGGATCTGAAGCCTCCTGCTGCTGAACGCTCTGGAAAGCTGATGAGCTGAGACCCGTGTCCCTAAACAGGAAGTGAGGGGTGCTGAGGTGCCTCCCACCCCCAGACGCGGGAGGGAGACCTGGGTCCCGAGGCCGCCAGGCCGGCTCCTTCAGGAGCTGTCACCCCCATCCCTTACAGCCTTTCAGACCCTTACAGCTCCAGCAGGGCCTGTGGGGTGAGGCGTCACGTCCACCATCCTCATCCTTTCCCTTGACAGCGGCAAGGACCATGTGGACCTAAGAGTCCACAACCCAAAAAGCACGAGAGGAAGTGCCAGTGAGCATGCATGCCCGCGGACAGGCGTCCAGGTCACACACAGCGGGGTCCCCTCCCAGAGCAGCCCTGGCCTTCTCACCGTGCCCGTAGCGTGCCGTTTCCAAAAGGTGTCATCGGGACCACACGGCTCAGTCTCCACATGGCCTTCTTTCTCTTAAGAATATGTTTAAGGTTCCTCCACACATTTTCATGGTTTGATAGCTTCCTTCTTTCTTTTTTTTTAATGCACGTGTTTATCTTGTGTAGTTTTGGTTGCACTGGGCCCTTGTTGCTCTGGCTGCGGCAGCCGGGGCTCCATGCGTTGCAGTGACCTCTTGTCGCAGAGCACATGCTCTGGGCTCAGGCTTAGCTGCCCCTCGGTGCGCGGGGTCCTCCTGGAGCAGGGGCTGAAGCCGTGCCCCCTGCGTTCCCAGGTGGACCCCCAGCCACTGGACCACCAGGGAAGCCCTCTTCTAACTTGTTTCATTTGTCAGCTTTGGGGGCTGAGCAGGGGTTTGATTGGCTACCCTGAAACGAGCGGTCCCGTGGCAATGCCGCGGGTGTGTGTCGTGCAGGTTGAAGGAGCAGAGCCTGGCGAAGGAGCTGCGGCCCCGCGATGTCCTGGAGAGCAGCAGCGACAGTGACGAGAAGGCGCCCGCAGCCAAGCCCCCCTCGCTGTCCAAGCGCAAGCTGGAGCTGGAGGTGGAGGCCGTGGAGAAGAAGAAGAAGGGGCGGCCGCGGAAGGACTCGCGGCTGCTGCCCGTGTCCCTGTCCGTTCAGGTGAGCCTGGCGCTGGGCGCCGCCGGGGCCTGAGCCGCCCCAACCCCTGGGGTCCTCGAGCCCCCAGGGCAGCCACCTCGTGCCCACAGCGGCCTGCGTCTGTGGCACGCATCTGCCCTGCGGTCCTCAGGAAGGGGAAGCCAGGGTTGCAGGCCCAGCCTCACTCAGGGGCTTGTCCTCACCGGTCGCTGCCCTCGGGTGCGGGGCTCAGGGACGCCTCTGCTCTTGCAGTCCCCCGCCGCCCTGACCGCCGAGAAGGACACTGTGTGTGTGTCTGTCCCAGCTCCTGCACTGAAGCTGCCGATGCCAGGCCCCCAGAGAGCCTTCACCCTCCAGGTGAGCTCCCCCTGAGCCGTGAGCCCTGAGCTGTCACAGGCTCGGGCTGCTTCCACGTGACCTCCGTCACCTTCGGGGGAGCTGTGGCTGATCCAAGCAGCCACCCAGTCTTACGGAGCGGCTAGTCTCTTTGGGGTTCCGAGGCCTGCTGCTCCTGCTGGGCATCCAGCTCCTTAAGACCCACCCCAGGGGTCCCTTCTCCCAGAAGCCTCCTCCATCTTGGCTCTGGACCTTGGGCTCAGTGCCTGGGGCTGACCCGCCTGCTGGCCCGTCCACGTCCCAGCACCCGGCACAGCTGGCCATGAGGGTGTGTGAGCTCTGTTCGCAGCGCGCACCTGGGGCTGGCAGTCCTTGGCCCAGAGGCCCCAGCCTCAGACGCCGTCCCCTCACCCTCAGGACCCCCGTGCCGGCGGGGCACACTGCCCTGGCCCAGGCTGGCCCTCGGGGTCTCCCGGTGGGGCACCAGGTTCTTTTCACGAGTCGCCGGTCCCCCACCCCAGGGCCTTCCCCGCAGCGCCGGGTGGGACTACTTGGTTTCTGGGGGCCTGGCCAACCCTCCGCCCAGCTCAGCTGCTGAGGCCTCCCAAGTGCCAGCCATCTTGTCTGCCCGTGTGGAGCCGACGCTAACCCACACCGACTCCCCGAACTCACCTGCAGGGACATGGGCTCTAGCAAGCACGCCAGGCACCTCGGTCCTCCCAGACCTCCTCCAGGAGCCGGGCAGCCTCGGTGCCTGCCACACCCCACAGCTGTTGAAGATCTCCAGTCGGGAGAGCCGTGTTCCCCAGCTCTGCACTCGAGCCAGGGTCCTTCCATACTGTATGCTCTTGGCAGGTCACCTGTGGCCTCTGCGTTCTCTCTCCTGAGCGGGGGTGGCAGGATCCGGAGGCTTCAGTCATAAGCTATGACCCAGCATGTCCACTCCACGGGTGGAGGACCGGTGGTCACCCGCTCCTGGCACCTGTGCCCATGACCACCCCTGCTGACCCCTACCTGGTGGCTGGCAGCTCTGTCCATCCCCGGAGCCCACATCTGAGGCCAGCTCCACTGAAGACTGTTGTCTTGCCTTCCCCAGGTGAGCTCCGACCCTTCCATGTACATCGAGGTGGAGAACGAGGTGACGGCCGGCGGGGGCCTAAAGCTAAGCCGCCTGAAGTGCAGCCGTGAGGGGAAGGAGTGGGAGACGGTGCTCCCCGGCCGCATCCTCACGGCCGCTGGCAGCGGGTAAGGGCGGGGCCTTGCCCCACTGAACACAGGGCGGCCCCCACACTGTGCCCGGCCCACCACGTCCCTGGGGCACCCCGAAGGTGGCGCTGTCACCTGCGTGCTTCAGGAGGGGAGCCCCCCAACCCGTGCATCGTGGCCAGGCTCGTGCAGGCTGCACTGCCTGCCTCTGAGCGCCACTGGCTGCTTCTCTGGCCTGAGCTTTCATCCAGGGAAGTCAGCAGGGCTTTCAGATGGTCCTCCCAGTCCCTAGGCCAGCGCTTTCCAGGTCCTGCCCTTCGAGGGGAGCTCTGCTCGGGGGTCAGCCCCCCAGTGTGTTCCCACAGGCTCCAGGGCTGCTGGAGGGGCCCCGCACACGCTTCCTCTGGAGGGAGGGCTCATCGGAGCCATGCGCGCTCCCTCACGAGCATGCTCTTCCGTCAGGCCCATGCCCTCTACCCGAGCTTGCCCAGGCGACGCCCTCCCAGGTGTCTGCAGACCCCGCCCTCGCTGGACTCCCCTGGCTCTGGTCCGAGGCCGGCGGGCTGGGGGTGTCAGCACAGCCTCCCTGGTGACCAGAGGCTGCTGCAGAGTGGCTGAATGGCCAGCCAGGCCCCAGCCGGGTGCGCAGACCTGCCATCTGCTGCTGGGCCCCGCAGTGGGGGCCCCACGGGGAGCAGAGCCTGCAGCGCCAGGCACAGCCCACGGCCCCCGTGGCTGCCTGGAGAAGGGAACGTGTCTGGGCAGAGCCCTTGGGGGCCGCTCTGGCTCATCTCAGCCGGGACCACAGGGGCGCTCGCTGTCAGGGCGCTGCTCCTTGGACACCTGCTCCCGGGGCAGCTCGTGTGAGCCCGGGCAGCCTGGGGAGAGGAGCCGGCCCCAGGCAGGCCCCTGACGCCTGCCCCCGCCCCCAGGGACGTGGTGTGCGTCGCCTGTGAAAAGCGGATGCTGTCGGTGTTCTCTGCCTGCGGCCGCCGCCTCCTACCCCCCATACTGCTGCCGTCCCCGATCTCCACCCTGCACTGCACCGGCCCCTATGTCATGGCGCTCACCGCCGCCGCCACG
Organism: Cervus elaphus; assembly: GCF_910594005.1. Taxonomy (NCBI): domain Eukaryota; kingdom Metazoa; phylum Chordata; class Mammalia; order Artiodactyla; family Cervidae; genus Cervus; species Cervus elaphus. Next base: position 579,865 of record NC_057819.1, read on the forward strand.
CTGTCCGTCTGGGACGTGCACAGGCAGGTGGTGGTGGTGAAGGAGGAGTCTCTGCACTCCATCCTGGCAGGTGTGCGTGGGCCCTCGGGGGTGGGAGCGGCCCAGGCCGGGGCTGGGGTGACGGGCCTGCCGGCCAAGGCGATGAGCAAGCTCTGGGCCCCACTGCTGAGGGGTCTGGTGCCTGCTGACCGGAACATGCGGGAACCTTCTGTGTGTCTCATCAGGAAGCGACATGACGGTATCTCAGATCTTGCTGACACAGCATGGGATCCCCGTGATGAACCTGTCGGACGGCAAGGCCTACTGCTTCAGCCCGTCGCTGTCCACGTGGTGAGCTCACCACCCCTGGGGCCTGCGAGGGGGCCTGTGCTCCTGCTGTCAACTCTCTGGGGTCCTGTCCTGGGGGGGCACTTGAGTGTTCCTGGGCTTGTCCACCAGCATTTCCGGCCTGGCCTCTGGCCAGCGCCCACATCAGGAATCCCCTGCGGGTGTGCAGGGCGCCCAGCTCACGCTGCCCCTGCTGGGCCTCCGGTTTCCCTGAGCCCCTCCTGCCCCCGTGTCCCCAGGAACCTGGTCTCTGACAAGCAGGACTCGCTGGTGCAGTGCGCGGACTTCAGGAGCAGCCTGCCGCCCCAGGACGCCATGCTGTGTTCGGGACCCCTAGCCATAGTCCAGGGCCGCGCCTCCACGTAGGTGCCAGGGGAGGGTGGTGTGCGCACGCGGCCCCTGCCAGGCCCACCCTGAGACCACCACCCTGAGACCAGGCCACCAGAGACCGCAGGCGGGCTCTGTCTCAGGGCGTAGGCTCACCGCCTTGTCGCCTGAGAGGCAGGTGGTGGGCCTGCTGGGCGGTGCAGGGCAGGGCCTGGGGCCGGCCGAGAGCCTGCTGATGGTGCTCTGCCCGCAGCTCGGGGCGGCAGGCAGCCCGGCTCTTCTCCGTGCCTCATGTGGTGCAGCAGGAGACCACCCTGGCCTACCTGGAGAGCCAGGTCGCCGCAGCGCTTGCCCTGCGCTCCAGCCACGAGTACCGCCACTGGCTGCTCCTCTACGCGCGGTTCCTCGTGAGCGAAGGTGAGCCCCGGCCCGGCCCTGCCAGCGTCTGGCCCGCCGCGCTGAGGGGCTGGGGCAGGGCGCATGTGGAAGCCTCCCCTCACTCCCAGAAGCCTCGGAGCCCCACAGGCCTGCAGCGCTCCCCTTCCTTCAAGCCCCTCCTGCCCAGCAGAGCCCCCGCCCACTCCTCCTCCCCCAGCCCACACCCTGGAGTCTCCGGGATGCGCTTGTGCCCAGGGAGAGGGCAGCTCAGGGCCGGAGCCGAGACCGCAGGCCCCGGGAGGGGGCGCAGGGAGCAGTGGGTCCCTGGGCTTCACACGCACAGGGACCTGGTATGGTCTCGGCTTTTTGCTCTTTTTGTGACGTGCTCCTGTTTCTGCATTTTTTGTAACTAGGGTTTGAATACCGACTCCGGGAAATATGCAAGGACCTCCTGGGGCCAGTTCACACGTCCACTGGAAGCCAGTGGGAGTCCACGGTGGTGGTAGGTGCAGCGCTCCCACCCCTGCAGGCAGGTGGGACTGAGGCCTGAGCCAGGGTGCTGTGAGAGCTTCCTGGGGCCCGGCCTCAGAGTGAGGGCACAGTGCCCAGCCGTCCTGGCGGAAGCCCTCACAGCACAGCCAGGGGGCCTCCTCTCTCTGTCTGTGCAGTGAGGTGCCGTCCGGTCTGGCAGACCTGGGCGAGTGAGCCGATGGGTCTGCAGAGTGGTGGTGGGGAGACCTGGGGGGTCTGCTGCCGGGGATGGCAATGCACCAGCTGGCCCTGCCGTGGCGGAACACCGTCGGCAGAGGGGGGTGTGACTTGAGGGCAGGAAGTGGATCCTGCAGAGGCTGCACTGCGTGGCTTGCAGGATCTGAATTCCCTGACCAGGGGTTGAACCCGAGCCCCTGCCGTGGAAGTGCAGAGTCCCCACCACTGGACCGCCAGGAAAGTCCCAGCACTCTTCTGAATTGACACCTTTTTTTAAAAAATATTTCTCCTGTGTTCTTCGTCTGGATGTTGAGAGCCGGGTGGGGGTGAGTTGAGTGTGAGCCCTAGGCCTTTTTGCTGAGTTTCTCGGTGAGAATTGGCCGTTCCCATGGAACTGATCCCCCGGAGGGCTGGCAAGTAGAGGGTGCTGCCTGCGATGGTGTGGGGTCCACCGGCCCCAGGAGGCTTCCTGGGATGACGTCATTTCATGTGTTTAAGAGCCATTTGTATTTCCTGTTGGAATACTGTGGTGTCATTTGCTTTTCTTACTGGTTTGCAGCAACTGCTTATATATTGGGAAATTGGTGACATGAGCTCCTGGTGCACCTCAGGGGACCCCAGGTTTCTTGCCATCAGAGATCAAAGCTCCGCGTGTACGGGGTGGTGGTCGGGGGTGGTGGGGCAGACAGCAAGCAGAGGGTGGGCACAGAGCAGCCGTCCTCCGAGGCCCGAGCTGTCCTGCCAGACCCTCTAGGGACGCCTCATCCATTGAGGTCTCCGTCTCAGGACTTGTGTCCCTGACTGGAGAAGTGGCCGTGAGCTATGTCTGGCTGCTGCCCAAGACAGCTGGGGGGGGGGGGGGGGGGGGCGGCGCGTGTGCTGGGGTCTTTGCATACTCTCTCCAATGATGGTTTTTGTCACAAAGTCTGCATTATTTGATAATTGTAAAATACTGCATTTATTATTAGCAACATATCTTTCTCCATCTTTAACTTTCAGCCTTTCTGTGTACATGTCTGTGTATTTCTTGCCAGCATTGGTGTGGCCGGCTTTTGTTTGATCTGGCAAGCTGTATTTTCATCACCTAGTTCAAGCCATTTACGTCTCTTGTTTCCTTATGCATATGTTCGTATTAAAGACCAGAATCAGCTTTAGCAAGTTACATGCCTTGTACCGTCATCTGGACTTACCTCTTCTCACTCTTGAGTATTTCCTCCAAAACATTTTCAGAGTGGATCTTTCCTGGCGTAACCCTTCTGAGGTGTTACAAGCCCAAATAAAACATTTTTTATGATAATCTCTTATGTGAATAATTGTTTAGCTGGATTAAAAGGTAGGCAAGGTTTTTTCCAGGGTATTAAAAATACCAGGGATTTCCCTGGAAGTCCAGTGGTTAGCACTCCATGCGGGCCCAGGTTTAATCCTTGCTCAAGAACCAAGATATCGCAAACTGTGTGGTAAAAAAACAAAAACACTAGGCATGTTTTCCTTTATAGGTAGTATGTTCTTAATCTTTGAAAATTTTCATAATTTTTCTGCCATTTATCTGAAAATGTTGTGTCTTATTCCAACATGTCTGTTTATCGGATTTTCTACGTTACCTGATCAGCCCTCAGTGGGGCCTTTCAGCCTTTAACTGTGAAATGGACCCATGTTTTTTCTTTAGCCATCTGTGTCTCCTGTGGAACCCATTACCTGGGTGTTGGGCTCTCTGCTGTCGTCCACAGGCCTCTGTAGGCAGTGGTCTCACACCTGCTCCCCACCGGCCCTCACGCTGCTCGGCCTCAGCAGCGTCCCGGCCCCCGGAGCCCCCTCCTCCTGTGGGGCGTGCTGTGCTGCTCGTGGCTGGTGCCTCTGTGTTTCCCCATCCGGGGTCCACACCGTCACACCTGGGCCTCCTCTTGCGGTGGTCAGCACTGCCTGCGGGGGTGCTCCCTTCTCAGCAGCTGTGCTCCTTGGGGGTCTGTGAATGCAGACCCCGCCTGGCGGTGCCCGCCGCACAAGGGCAGAAGGGGTGTAGGAAGCGCTGAAGGCAGAATGCGAGGCCACGGCCCCTCCTCTGCCCCGGGCTTGACCTCGGGCCCCTGGAGAGCTGCTCCTCCAGGACGGCCTGCCCTGGCAGCCTGGTCCCCTCCCGGCCTAGAGGCCAGGCTCCTCTGGCCACTGACTAGTGCAGAGACCAGCGGTGCCCAAGCCTGCAGCCACAGGGGGCCCAGATGAGCAGAACCTGCCTAGAATCCCCCGCCACGCACCTGCCGCTCTGCGCCTCCACATTCAGCCGCCCCACCTCCCGGTGAGATGGCTTCCGTCCGGGGAAGCCCCACCAGGGCCCTCAGCCGCCTCTCCTGTGCCCGCAGGGTCTGCGCAAGCGGGACCTGCTGAAGGAGTTGTTGCCAGTCATCGGGCAGAACCTCCGCTTCCAGCGCCTGTTCACCGAGTGCCAGGAGCAGCTGGACCTGCTGCGGGACAAGTAGCCGGCCCGCCCCTGCCCCAAGGGCCCCCGCCGCCAGGCCCACCGCGGCCCTCGCTGGGCCCTGGGGGCGCCGAGACTGCGGGAGGCGGGCCGGCCCGCATGGAGCCACGTCCTGGCCTGCTGCTCCCTCAGAGGGGGCGGCTCTGCCCACAGCACGCCTGCCCTCCAGGCCCAGAGCGGAGCTGGGCTCTGCCTGCTGCCCCAGGGCCAGCGTGGCCCTGCCTGGGCCTGCCGTCTCCAGCGCGGCCCCGGGCAGAACTGGGCCCGCCACTGTGGGGGGCACCAGGCTGCTTCAGCTACGATAAATGAGCCATTGTGAAGAGAGAGCCCCAGGACGCACGCGGATTATGTGGTCAATAGACTGACCTGAGACCTATGTAAAAGGAAAGCCTATTCCAGCACACGGACTATTTTTGTACTAGAATTTGCTAACTTGTAAAATGGCCAATAATCAGGATTTCCGTATAAGTCACTTGGACATTGGTCACTTGTAGGAAATTTAAACTCTAATTATGACAGCTACATTGAAAAATAATTGTACTGAAATTAACTTGTCTATCTTCATTTGGTTTTAATTTTTAAATGTTTGTAAAAAGAGACTGTTTTTTGGGGGATGGGGCAGAGGGTGGGTGGTTTCTTTTGTAAGTGTAAAATAAATGGACACGCATTGGATACCAAACGCTCCTGACTTCCCCAGCCTTTTCCTTCCAACTCCCAGGCCCTCCCCGCACCGTGGACCCCTGTCCTGAAATGGGCAGTAATGACACAGCACAGCCAGAAAGGGATCCGTGAAGTCACCTGACCCCCGGCCCCTCCATGCGAAGCCTCACGTAGCATCTCACGAGCTGGCAGGCCGGCCCATCCACGTCTTCTCCCAGGCCAGCTGCAGAGGTCCTGGGTTCTGTCTGCAGGCACCATGGAAATCAGGAAACACAGACATCAGGGTTTTCTTAGGCGATAGGCCCAGCACTGACCGACAGGAGGAGATGGCTGGAACCGTGGAAACTGGCGGCCTGCTGAGGGCTGAGCGCCTCCTTCCCTGGTGCCAGACCGTGCTCGCGTTGGGAAAGCAGGCCTGGTGGTTCTGGTCACTGACATCCCATCTGGCTGCTTTCCCGCTGAGTGGTCGTCCCATCGCCTGTCTCACTGGGAAGTCACGTGGCTGAAGAGAACCAGGCACACGCATGTGCCCGACAAAGCCAGCAGACACACTGCACTTGGGCAGGGGCACCCCAGAAGCTAGGCTGTGGGAGCCATAGAATGCATGTGGCCTGAGAACAGATGGGCCTGCCTGGGATCCAAACCAGCCAAGACCTGGGCCTCACTCTCCAGCCTGTCAAAGGGAAATGAAGTTAAGAAGACACGCGTGCTTATGAGGACCAGCCAGGGTTGTGGAGGCAAAGTCACGGCACTTCACACACATTCCCTTGAAGAAGCCTTGACAATCAGCGTTATATTGACAACCACTGCTCAGACAAGAGAGGAGACAGGGAGCGGAGACACTGGTTGGAAACTTGCGCTTCCAGCCAAGATGGATGGACAGGGACCACACTGACCCTTCTGTCTGAAACAACCAAAGGAGGCAGGCAGAGTACACCAGACAGCAGTCATGAGACACCAGATACCAGAAAGGACAGTGGTCCCTGGGAAGTGGGAAATAAGACGAGTCTGGGACTACCCAACCCCAGCCTGGAGAGAGCTTCCCAGCTGCCGCACCAGGAGGGGAAGCCAAGGCAGGGCCCAGCAGGACCCTGGAGTCCTGACATGGCACCGAGAGCCCAGGAAGCTCCAGGCCCCGGAGAGGAGGGGGCTCCGCAGACAGAACCCTGGGGCCCAGCCCCTGCACGTCCAGCTGCGTGTGAATCGGTGCTCCTGCAACGAGGAAATGGCCACAGAACTGTCCAAAACGGCCGTCACCCAGAGCCGCATGTGGTGTCCGTTCCTACCCACTAGACGAGAAGAACTCGGCTCACAGGCTTGGGGCAGAAGAGGAATCGGGAAGTCGTCCTCCATTTTGAAGAATAATTAGATCCGTCTGCTCCAGATCCATCCAGGATTCCCATGTGGCTCAGATGGTAAAGAACCCGTCGGCCAATGCAGGAGACCGGGTTCAATCCCTGGCTCGGGAAGATCCTGAAGCAGGAGATGACAACCCACTCCAGCATTCTTGCCTGGAGAATCCCATCAACAGAGGACCCTGGTGGACTACAGTCTGTGGGGTCGCGAAGAGTCAGATACAACTGAGCAACTAACACTTCCAGATCCATCTAACAAAAAACAAGACCCAAAAGGACTAAATTGTTCCCAAGAAGTTAGTTACGTTGCAGAGTTCAAGAGGATCTCTTAAGAATACAGAAGTGCCCAACATCGCGCGAGGGACAGTGGATGTCCGGCGTCCACACGAAGATTACCAGGCATGCAGAGGAGGCGCTCGGGGCAAAGCAAGGAGAAGAGTCAGCCTGCTCAGGCAAGACTGGCTCGGGAGTTCCGTGGGTGTCAGAACCAGCAGGAAAGGGCGTTAAAGCAGTCACTGTAACACTGTTCCTTATTTTGAAAAGTGACAACACAAGACTGTAGCCAAGAAAGCTGCAAATTCTACGGATGAAAAACAGTAACGTGGACATGAGAAAGTCAGGGAACAGGATTGATGACAGAGTAGATATTGCCAGAGAAAGGACTGTGACCTTGAAGGCACAGCAATAAAAGTGCTCCAAAACAGGAAATCCACAGGAAGAAGGGAAAGGGCGTCAGAAGCCCGGGGACAGAGTCAGATAGCCTCATGCACTCACACTGAAGTCTTCAGAAGAGGAGGGGGTGGCGGACAGAACAAATACTTGAATAAATAAAGGCCAGAAACCTGCCCCCACCACATGCCCTGTGGCCTCTCCAGGCAGCCTCATTGCCTCTGTCCGTTCCCCCTTCCCCACCCCTCATCCATGCCGCTGACCTCCCACCCTGCCCACTGATGTTCCTCGGCTCCCCTCTGCCTGTGCTGACCCGACTGCCCGGGCACTTCCCAGCCTCAGCCTCCAGGTGGTGTGAGCGGAGTCCGCACCCTCCACACTCAGCCTGGGGCTGCGGGCAGCGCTGTGGCCCCGGGGGCAGGAACACCTGCCCGCCATCCCTCCACATTAGCTCTGTCATACCTGTCCTCTCACGCGTGTGGCAAGTAGTTTCTCAGTTGTTCTTCGTCTCTAAATCTTATTTTTGTCTTAATTTAAGTGTCTGATTTTTGTGAAATTTAATTTTTGTTCTTCAGTAACTTATTTTATAGGACACTTCACCAAATACATGGATGGCAATTAAAATAAGCACAAAAAGAAGATGGTCAGTGTCATCAGTCATTTACAAAATGCAAATTAAAACCACAGTAACACTGCCTATTAGAGTATCTTAAATGGAAGAAAATTTTCAAAACACTGAGACCGTGGAGCAGCCGGAGCTTTCATACACTGCTGACAGGAGGGCACAGAGATACAGTCACTCTGATGAATTGCTGGGCGGTTCCTTGTGCAGTTAAACATACACCCATTAGGGGGCCTGGCTCTAGTGGTAAAGAATCTGCCTGCAGGCGCACAAACCAAGAGACTCAGGTTCAATCCTTCGGTTGGGAAGATCCCCTGGAGAAGGGCATGGCAGCCCGCTCCAGTCTTCTTGCCTGGAGAATCCCCATGGACAGAGGAGCCTGGTGGGCTATGCTCCATGGGGTCACAAAGAGTCGGACACAGCTGAGTACATCAGAGGACTTAGGTTCTTAAGTTTGGGTTTTGTTTTGTTTTAAAAATATAGAACATTTTTCACCATGAGGGTATCTCATATTTCCCTTAACAAAAAAATAACAGCTTTAATGACATAAAATTCTCATAACATGTAGCTTACCTATTTAAAATGTATGATTCAGTGGTTTTTAGAATAGCCACACCTGTGCAGCCATCACCATCATCACTATTAGAACATTTCCATCACCTCAAAAAGAAACCCCGTGCCCTTTTATCACACTCCACCCCTCGTCCCTAAGTAACCACCTGTCTACTCTCTTGTCTCCATAGACTTACGTCTTCTGAATATTTCCTATTCATAAATATAAATATTTCCTATAAATAGACTAGTGGTATTTTGTGACTGGCTTCTTATATAGTGTAATGTTGACAAGACTCAATCATGTCCCAGTCCTTCACTCCTTTTTATGGACAAACATTTCATTGGATGTTCCTCACTTTGCCTCTCCAGTCAGCCATCCATACACATGTGGGTTGTTTCCAACTTTTGGTGATTATGCACAGTGCTGCTTTAAACATCTGTGAACGAGTTGTTGTGTGGACCTGTTTACATTTCTCACACAGGAATATATATGTAGGAAGACTCAATGGACACGAGTTTGAGCAAACTCCAGGAGGTAGTGAAGGACAGGGAAGCCTGGCATGCCACAGTTCATGGGGTCACAAAGAGTCAGATGTGACCTAGCGGCAACAAATGCTACCTATAACACAGGCTCATCATCTGTGCTTATGACCACAGTTTCTTTTTCCCCTCACTCACAGGTTTGTGGGTCAGTTGGGGTTTGGATGAACTTGGCTCAGTCCGTGCTCCCAGGCTTCACATGGTCCAGTCTGAGCTTCAGGCTAGCACGGCAGCGGCCACTGGGAACACGCACTCACAGACACAGCAGAAGTGCCAAGGTGGAAGGCAGAGACTGCAGGACATTCAACCCTTTGCTGGTGTCATCCTGCTAACAGTCCACCGTGTCAAGCCATGGAGCCACTCCTGGACCCCAGGGATGAAGGGACAACCTCAGCTCATCACAAAGCCACGGCGAGAGGGTGGACGAATGCACCACCCCAGGGGATGAAGATGGAGGACTGATCATTCAGTCGACTACAAATTTAGCCTTCTTGTACCCATAAGCTGCACATTGTCCTTGGGAGTTTTATTTGTAGGATGAAGGTCTGCAAGGATAACCGTAGACCAGCTGGAACTTGTCTTTTGCTTATAAGTGAACTTGTTTTTTGTTTTCAATGTTTGAGAAGCAGTTGCATTTCTTTTCCATGCATCATTTGTTCAAACACTTTTGCCCACTTTTCTGTTTGGTTATTGGTCTTAGTGAGCTGTGTAGAAGCTCATCACTTATCTTGATAAGATTGAAAGATTTTTTTTTTCAGGATTACTTGGCAAGTTACCAGCAGTGAGAATATTAGAATCCTTTTCAAATCAGACGTTTAGTTCCTTCACGCATCTGGGCAAGGTCCTGACTTATTAACTATCCTATCATTTTGCCTAAAATTTTCCTAAAATCCTTTTCTTTCTTTCTTTGTAGTTTCGACCTCCAAAAACCCTGGGATGGTGCCAGGGGTGGGATAGGGAGATGGTGATATTGGGAGGACATAGTACAAATACTTAAGGGTTTTTGTAACATTTGGGGTGAAGGGTACTTGGGGTCATAGGCATTACTGCCAAAACAGCTTTGGGAAATACGGTACAACCCACAGCAAGAGTCCACGTAATTCGAAGAGGATGCTGCTGTTGTCCAACCGTGGTCTACACAGGTTGCTGCTCCTCCTGGAAAGAGATTAAAAGGCAAAAAGATAGGACACTGAAAGATGAACTCCCCAGGTTGGTAGGTGCCCAATATGTTACTGGAGATCAGTGGAGAAATAACTCCAGAAAGAATAAAGAGATGGAGCCAAAGCAAAAACAACACCTAGTTGTGGATGTGACTGGTGATAGAAGCAAGGTCCGATGCTGTAAAGAGCAATAGTGCATAGCAACCTGGAATGTTAGGTCCATGAATCAAGGCAAATTGGAAGTGATCAAACAGGAGATGGCAAGAGTGAATGTCGACATTTTAGGAATCAGTGAACTAAAATGGACTGGAATGGATGAATTTAATTCAGTAGTATCTACTACTGTGGGCAAGATTCCTTTAGAAGAAATGGAGTAGCCATCATAGTCAACAAAAGAGTCCGAAATGCAGTACTTGATGCAATCTCAAAAACAACAGAATGATCTCCACTCATTTCCAAGGCAAACCATTCAATATCATAGTAATCCAAATCTATGCCTGACCAGTATTGCTGAAGAAGCTGAACGGTTCTATGAAGAACTACAAGACCTTCTAGAACTAACACCCAGAAAAGATGTCCTTTTCATTATAGGGGACTGGAATGCAAAAGTAGGAAGTCAAGAAACACCTGGAGTAACAGGTAAATCTGGCCTTGGAGTACAGAATGAAGCAGGGAAAAGGCTAATAGAGTTTTACCAAGAGAATGCACTGGTCATAGCAAACACCGTCTTCCAACAACACAAGAGAAGACTCTACAGATGGACATCACCAGATGGTCAATACTGAAATCAGACTGATTATTTTCTTTGCAGCCAAAGATGGAGAAGCTCTATACAGTCAGCAAAAACAAGACCGGGAGCTGACTGTGGCTCAGATCATGTACTCCTTGTTGCCAAATTCTGACTTAAAGTAGGGAAAACCACTAGACCATTCAGGTGTGACCTAAATCAAATCACTTATGACTATACAGTGGAGGTGAGAAATAGATTCAAGGGATTAGATCTGATAGAGTGCCTGAAGAACTATGGATGGAGGTTCGTGACATTGTACAGGAGGCAGAGATCAAGACCATCCCCAAGGAAAAGAAATACAAAAAGGTAAAATGGCTGTCTGAGGAGGTCTTACAAATAGCTGTGAATAGAAGAGAAGTGAAAGCAAAGGAGAAAAGGAGAGACATACCCATCTGAATGCAGAGTTCCAGAGAATAGCAAGGAGAGATTAGAAAGCCTTCCTCAGTGATCAATGCAAAGAAATAGAGGAAAACAACAGATTGGGAAAGTCTAGAAATCTCTTCAAGAAAATTAGAGATACCAAGGGAACATTTCATGCAAAGACAGGCACAATAAAGGACAAAAACGGTATGGACCTAACAGAAGCAGAAAATATTAAGAAGAGGTGGCAAGAATACACAGAAGAACTGTACAAAAAAGATCTTCACAACCCAGATAATCACAATGGTGTCATCACTCACCTAGAGCCAGACATCCTGGAATGTGAAGTCAAGTGGGCCTTAGGAAGCATCACTATGAACAAAGCTAGTGGAGGCAATGGAATTCCAGTTGAGCTATTTTAAACCCTAAAAGATGATGCAGTGAAAGTGCTGCACTGAATATGCCAGCAAATTTGGAAAACTCAGCAGTGGCCACGGGACTGGAAAAAGTCAGTTTTCATTCCAATCCCTAAGAGAGGCAATGCCAAAGAATGCTCAAACTACCGCACAATTGCACTCATCTCACACTCTAGCAAAGTAATACTCAAAATTCTCCAAGCCAGGCTTCAACAGTACATGAACTGTGAACTTCCAAATGTTCAAGCTGGTTTTAGAAAAGGCAGAAGAACCAGAGATCAAATTGCCAACATCCACTGGATCATCGAAAAAGCAAGAGAGTTCCAGAAAAGCATCTATTTCTGCTTTATTGACTATGCCAAAGCCTTTGACTGTGTGGATCTCAATAAAGTGTGGAAAATTCTGAAAGAGATGAGAATACCAGACCACCTGATCTGCCTCCTGAGAAACCTGTATGCAGGTCAGGAAGCAACAGTTAGAACTGGACATGGTGGAGAAGGAAATGGCAACCCACTCCAGTATTCTTGCCTGGAAAAGTCCATGGACAGAGGAGCCTGGCGGGCTGCAGTCCATGGGGTCACATGACTGAGCATGTGTGCACGAGGGTGGAGGGAGACGGGCTGGTAGCGACAAAGTGGGAGAACTAAAAAAAAAGAAGAAGAAGAACTGGACATGGAACAACAGACTGGTTTCAAATAGGAAAAGGAGTACGTCAAGGCTGTATATTGTCACCCTGCTTATTTAACTTACATGCAGAGTACATCATGAGAAACGCTGGGCTGGATGAAGCACAAGCTGGAATGAAGATTGTTGGAAGAAATATTAATAACCTCAGATATGCAGATGACACCACCCTTATGGCAGAAAGCAAAGAAGAACTAAAGAGCCTCTTGATGAAAGTGAAAGAGGAGAGTGAAAAAGTTGGCTTAAAGCTCAACATTCAGAAAACTAAGATCACAGCATCCGGTCCCATCACTTCATGGTAAATAGATGGGGAAACAGTAGCTGACTTTATTTTGGGGGGCTCCAAAATCACTGCAGATGGTGACTGCAGCCATGAAATTAAAAAACGCTTATTCCTTGGAAGGAAAGTTATGACCAACCTAGACAGCATATTAAAAAGCAGAGACATTACTTTGCCAACAAAGGTCTGTCTGGTCAATGCTATGGTTTTTCCAGTGGTCATGAATGGATGAGAGTTGGACTCTGAAGAAAGCTGAGCACCAAAGAATTGATGTTTTTGAACTGTGGTGTTGGAGAAGACTCTTGAGGGTCCCTTGGACTGCAAGGAGATCCAACCAGTCCATCCTAAAAGGAGATCAGTTCTGGGTGTTCATTGGAGGGACTGATGTTGAAGCTGAAACTCCAGTACTTTGGCCACCTGATGCGGAGAGCTGACTCATTTGAAAAGACCCTGATGCTGGGAAAGATTGAGGGCAGGAGGAGAAGGGGACAACAGAGGATGAGATGGCTGGATGGCATCACTGACTCAATGGACATGAGTTTGGGTAAACTACAAGAGTTGGTGGGAGGCCTGGTGTGCTGCAGTCCATGGGGTCGCAGAGAGTCAGACACGACTGAGCGCCTGAACTGAACTGATTTAGGGGAGGACATAGTACAAATACTGAAGGGTTTTTGTAACATTTGGGGTGAAGGGTACTTGGGGTCACAGGCGTTACTGCCAAAACAGCTTTGGGAAATGCAGTACAATCCACAGCAAGAGTCCACATAGTCGGAAGAGGACGCTGCTGTTGTCCAACCCGCGGTCTGCGCAGATCGCTGCGGCTCCTGGAAAGAGATTTAATTTGAAAGTAAGCAGCCTGATTTCTTTTTTAACATGCTTTGAGCTGCTAGAATGTGAAGGTGCTGTGCAAATAATTGCATCATGACTACGTTATTCACGGGGTCCCATTTCTTAAAATCACCGGGGAACCCCTGCCGCGCAGAACACCGCCCCCGCGGCTCTGCACCCACGTCCGGACTCTAGAGCCGCGCTCCTAGCGCGCCCTCGGGGAGCGCCTGGCACAGGGCCTGTCACACGGACTCCCCAGGCTTCGTTTGCGATGTTTTTGGGCCATCCGTGCCTGAATTTAAGGGCGTCACCGAACTCCCCGGCCCAGACTTCCCCCTTAACCCCCATCTCTGCACGGGGCGGGGTGGGGGGTGGGGGGGGCTCGAGCCTGGGGCGCAGGCTCCACCTGGAACCCCGTCACTGGAGAGCCCGCGCGCAGACACCCTGGCACCTGCCGCAGGGCTGCCGGCACCCCTTCACCCGCCCTGGATACCAGTGGGGCCGCGCAGACTCGCTCCTGCTGGCGCGGGCGGGGAGGACCCACAGCCACGCGCGAGGCTGCTTTCCGCGGGCCAGCCCCGCACGCCCGGCTCCGGCAGCGCGGGCAGAATCTTCCCGGGCGCGCTCGACGGTCAGAGGAAGCGCGCCCGCGGGCTTCCAGGGCCTTCCAGGTGAGGCCCGGGCTCCGCGGGGCCCGGGCGCGCGCTCAGCCCCCAGGAGGCTGTGGGCGTCGCAGACCCCGCCCAGCGCGGGAGGGGCGCGGGGGCTGCGGGCGCGGCACCCCCTGGGGTTCAGACCTGGACGCAAGCGGACGGCGAAGGTCGCCCGCACGAGCCTCTCGGCGCGCGCGTGTCCGGCCCCGGGCTTCGCGCGCCTCCGGGGGCCAGAGCGGCGCTGGCCCAGTCCCCGGGCGTCGTCCTCCGCCCAGCCCCCGGCGGAGACGCCTTCCCGGAGTCCCGCGTCCGCTTCCAATCCCTCGGCGGGCGGCCCCGTGCCCTCCCCGGGCTCCGCAGCCCCCACTCTGGCCCCCAGGCCGCGGCTCGCGCCGCTGCCCGGCGTTCCCCGCCCAGGGCCGCTTAGCCTTCGGTTTCTGCCCTGGCGACGACCTTGGGATGAAAGTCCCCTCCACGCCCGTGGCCTGGGGGCTTCCCTGAGGACGCCCCTTCCCGTGCCACGGTCACCGCGAGCCCGGGATCCCGCGGCCTGGGGCGGAGCAGGCCCTGAGATCGGGGAAGGAGGGAAGGTGCTCTCCCGGTGGCCGGGAGGACCGTGTGCCGGCCGGGTGCGGAGTCCGCTCAGCGCGCGCCGCCCACCACCTTCCCACTCCTTCTGTGTCCGCCTGACCCTCCGCGGACCGGAACCCTGCTAGAGAGGGGACATGCGTCCTCCAGATGCCCAGTATTCGGACGCCGAAGAGATGAAATGCCAGTTCTGTTTGTTTAAATTGTTTTTCCTCTAGATCTTGGTTTTTTTGCCACGTATAAAAAATAATTCCAGACGCTTTACAAATGATCTGATTGTTAGAATATTGATTTTTTTGTTTTTAAAGTTCCTCAGAGGAAAAGCAATACTTTGTTATAGAGGCCAGTGGGGAAACAGAAATCCACTTGCGGGAACCGCTGCTTTCTCGGGCGCAGCGAGCAGAGGCCATGCGAGCCACGTCTCCTGCGCGGTAATGAGGTGTCCCCTCCACTTTGGCGTCAGGCGGTGGCGAGTTCTCACCTCTCTGGGCCTGGTCAGCGCGGCTCAGATCGTTGGGACTCATCAGCACCACGAGGGGCCACCTCTGGTGGGGATCAGAATCTGTGCTCAGTGGTGTTGGTTTCCAGACAAAGCCGTGAACCTTTCTGCTAGAGGTTTGTCCTAATCTGCAGGTAAAGAGAGCAGTTCATGTTCAAAGCCTTTTTCACGTGATGTGAGAAGGCGGAACTCCCAAGTGGGCACTGAGCTCAAACTGCAGACCTCCAGCACCGGAAACCGCTGGTGGCTGCAGGGTCTGCTGGGTGCCCAGTCCTCTGGGCCCCTCAGGGCCTGGTGCTCACACCCAGGACACGCGTGGCTTACCTTGCCGGCTTACTTTGCAGACTCTAAGGCACACAGCGGCGGGCTCACCGGGTCCTAGGATTGCCACTCCACATGTGTCTGAAGCTTTTTGTGAGGTCTCCTGTGACCTGTTGAATTTCGCCTGGTGGCAGACAGATGGTCCTTATGCTGGAGGTGGATCCCAGGCCGGTCACTTACCATTGACAAAGTGTGTGTGTAGCGGGTGTGACCGAGCAGCAAATGGATTTGAGTCGGGCCTCTTTGGAGAAACCAGGCATCCCCACAGCGCACACGTCCATGCTCAGAACTGCAGCAGCGTCCTTCTCCTCTGAGTTAATTGGGTCGATGCAGGTATCATGTCCTACGTAATCCTAGCCAAGTTCCCCAGGCTCCTTGGCGTCCTGTCGCCGGGGCAGAAGTGTCTGGAAGGAGCTTTATATAAAGTAGCTCGTGTGCCTGGAAGAATCGCCCTGGATAGGAGGTGTGAATGAAAACCACGCTGTGCGACCACGGGGTCTCTCGCCGCGAGAAACTATTGAGGTTAGCATCGTGGCAGTGGTGGTGGTTTAGTCATTGCCATACCCTACTCGTGGGACCCCGTGGACAGCAGCCCACCGGGTGCCTCTGTCCACAGGGTTTCCCAGGCAGAGATACTGGCTGCCGTTTCCACTCCAGGGGATCTTCCCGACTCAGGGATAGAACCATAGAACCTCTTGCATTGCAGGCGGATTCTTTACTGATTGAGCCACCAGGAAAGCCTGAGGTAAGCTTTATATTTTTCAAAAACTGATTTAAAGTGTCATAGTAAAAATACTCTCCTGGCCTTTGCTTTTGTAACTTAACACGGTTTGACACTCTTTCTTTTAAAGTGCCACACAGATCCCAGCATGTACTTGACAGAGTCGCTTACTAACTAACCTCCTGGGACGGGAGTTGCTGACCCCCCGTCACCCCGTCTGGAAGCGTGTCCCCTGCTGCTCTCAGCCTGTCCTGCATTTTCTTGAGCCACCTCTCCTGCCGGAGGCCCGCCGGACCCTCCAGGCCGGGGAGATACCGGCAACCTGGGCTGGCTGAGGAAGAGCGCCCCAGAGCTGAGTGGCGAAGTTCTCGGGCAGAATTAGAATCCAGGCAGATCCTGACAGCCTGAGATCCAAGGAGTTGACATTTAATCCGGATAAATATAGGGTCTTAGGCATTGGTGTTAAAATAGAGAAAACATGCAGAGGTGTCATTTGAGAGGCCTATGAGGCACTATAAATGTAGCTCTGAAACTGTCCTGGACTGAGCTAGTCCTCGAATTCCCAGTGAGTTCCAAGAGAGACCTCAGGATCACCGTTCTTCACGGGCCCTTGTTTGCAGCGCTCCCTCTAGCCTAGGAGGAGCCTTGCCGATGAGTGTGAACCGTGAAGTGTGTGCTCCTGAGCCACACGTGGTGTTGCCTGCCGGGAACAAGGACCTTCTCTGCTGTTTCTTGTTTCACACCTGTGTGCGCGGCCCTGGGTCCTCAGGGGGCGGGCCTGATGGGGAGATGGACGCGGAGGAGCAGGCCCAGCCGGCAGCCTGGGCTTGAGCCCTTGGGGCGCCTCTCTCTCTGACACCAGCAGCGGGTGGGTGTCTGCAGCCACCTGCCGGCCACCGCCTGTGGGTGGGGCAGCCTCAGGCCCCTCAGATGAGTTCCTTTCACGTTTTCCTCAGTGTCAGATTTGAATTCGGGCTTGTTTCATCACAGACCTAGAGAACCCAGAGGATCTTTAAGACTGTGTTGTCTGCTTCCAGTAGCTCTGATAGGGTGTTAGGTTCTGAGAGTCCGGGTCCATGGTAATCTTGCCGCGTCTGCGGACTCTTGTCTCGGCTCCTGGGTGCAGCTCGGGGTGTCTGGTGTTTGGGGGAGGGCGCTGTGTTTAGGGTCCGTGCTGCAGCGTGGAGGGTCTCCTGTCACGTGGCCGCGGCCGCCCCTGCCTGTTTGCAGAGACGGCAGGGTCTGGCCGGCCGGGAACCCCCGTGTGGCTCTGGTCCTCGTGCTCCCGCCTCGTTCCTGGGCCCAGGGCTCTCAGGTGAGGAAACGCCTCTTTATCTGTGAGGCCTTTTCCCTGTTCCATGAACGTGGTGTGAGCTCCTACCTGAGGGACTGGACCCAGCACTCGCTGCTTTCTGAGACCCTCCGGGGCTCCAGAGATTAAGCACACATTCCTGACGGTGTCTGGAGCTGAAACCACAGTGTCGTTGTCTTAACCAGACACTGATCCCCAAACTAAGAAACAGTGATCATTTAGAAAACCCAGGCCCCATGGCTGAGTATCCGTCTGTCTTCACACCCTTGTACAGAGTCTGTGACTCCGTGTCACAGCCCAAGAATCCTGGCGTTTCTGAGGAAGCCCTGCACAGGCCCTCAGCGCTCCTGCAGTGTCTGTGGGGCGGGCGGGCGGTGGATGGTGCCCCCTGGTGGTCACGTCGAGGACCTGGTCTCACCTGAGGTTGATTCCCCAAGAGCTCTGGACCTTGTTTTGTTCTTTCCGTTTTGTGACGCTAGGTATTTTGTGCCACAAGTGTAAAGCAGGTTATTTTTAGCCTGTCCTCTGACCGGGATTCCAGCTGGATGACGTTTCCCGCTGGAGAGGGTGGGTGGAGGTGCTGGAGCCCTGCCCCGTCCTGGACTTGCACTTGCAGCCCGACCTCTGTTTCGGCTTTGACCACGTTACTCAGGTGGAACCTGCAGGCCCTGGAGCTCCCTCATGCTCAGTGGCCAGCTGAGCACTCGTCAGTCAGTTTAGCAACTCGTGGAGCCCCGGCTGCCCCTGGGGCCCCTCTGTTCCTGTGTGGGTCACCCCCGCTCCCCGCCCCACCAGCCCCAGCAGCTTTCTGCCCCTGCAGAGCTGCCTTTTCTGGGTCTTTCAGACAAATGCACTCATGTAGTATACACCTTTTATGTCTGGCCCCCTTCACGGAGCAGGGGCGTCTGAGGCTCTGGAGTCGATTCCTTTTTGTTGTTGGATTAAAGTTTACAGCTGCAGACCGGATCTTCTCCACTCGCCAGTTTGTGGACATTTGGGCTGGCTCCAGTTTGGCGGTGTTAGGAATATTGCAGCTATGACCACTTGCTTCTTGCAAACCTTACTGCATTTTCCTTGGGTGAAAGGAATGGAATTGCTGGGTCCCATGGTAAAGTTGTTTCACTTTTGAAGAAACTATCAGACTGTTTTCCAAAGTGGCTGTACCTTTTTATGTTCCCACTAGCAATGTGTGAGGGTCAGTACTTGATATTGTCTTTTTATTATAGCAGCTCCGATGATTGTGAACTAATACCTTATTACGGGTTTCATTTGCAGTTTTCTAACGCCCAGTGTTGCTAGCTTTGCCTGGTGGCTCAGCAGTAAAGAATCTGTCTGCCAAGCAGAAGTGAGTTCAATCCCTGGTCAGGAAGATCCCCTGAAGAAGGAAATGGCAACCCACTCCAGTCTTCTTACTTGGAGAATCCCATGGACAGAGGAGCCTGGTGGACTATAGTCCATGGGGTCACAAAGAGTTGGAAATGACTGAGCAACTAAACAAGTGTCTTTTCACATGGTTATTAGTGCTGCGTTCATGTATCTTCTTGGAGAAGAGTCTGTTAAGCCTTTTGCCCATTTCTTGCTTGTCTAATTGAATGTTAAGGGTTCTTTGTATATTCTGGATATGAGCTGTTTATCAGCTATGTGATTTACATATATTTTCTCCCAGTCTGTAACTTGTCTTTCCATTGTCCTAATGGTATATTTTGAAGGGCTAGAGTTTTAATTTTGATAAAATCCATCTTATCAATTTTTTTCTTTTAATGGATCATGTTTCTGGAGTGCTGTCTAAGACTTAGCCTAAGAGCGCTAGCCTAACCCCAGGTCATGGTGATTTTCTGCACTTTTTCTCTCGTGGTTTGGAGTTTTAACTCTTACATTTAGGTGTGTAGTCCATTTCGAGTTAGCTTTTGTATATGGTGCAAGACAAGGGTGTAAGGTTTTTCTTCCTTTCCTTCTCCCCCCAGAGAAGTGCGTGTATATGCTGCCTTGTCCCAGCACCATTTGCTGAAACGACCGTCCTTCCCCATTGAGTTGTCTTGGCACCGTTGGTGACAGTGAGTTGACAGTGAGTGTGAACACTCACTTCTGGACTTTTAGCTCTAGTCCTCCGATCGGTGTGCTCAGCCTCATGCCGACGACTGACTGACTTTATGGCAAGTTTGAAATCAGATGGTGCTGGCATTCCAACTGCATTTTTCAAAACAGTCTTTGAAACTAGGTCCTTTGAATTTCTACATAAATTTTAGAATCAATTTGTCACCTTTATGAACAGCCTACTGGGAGACTGATATGGACTGAGCTGAATTTGTCAATCAAGTTAGCAAGAATTGTCATCTTGTCAATACTGAGTTTCTGGACACGTGACACGGAACGTCTTTCTATTTATTTTCTGTGATGTCTTGCAATCTCAATGCACAAATCCCGAAATTCTTTTGTTAAATTTGCTTTTTATTATCTTTTTACATTATTTTGTCCTGGATTGTTTTATTAATTTCATGTTAGATTGTTTGTTGCTAGTGTATTGAAATATAATTTGTACATATTTATTTGTATTCTGTGAACTTGCTAAACTCATTTATTAGTTCTTAGAGCATTTAGTGGATTTCTTTTGAGTTTTGATACACGGTCTCCTGGTTTACTGCATGTAGACAGTTTTACGTGCAGTTTCTCATCTGGATTCGGTGCGGTTTGTATGTTTGTTTGTTTCAACACTGCATCGACTGGAAAACCCAGGACAGTGTTGAATAGACGTGGCGAGAACAAGAACACACACCCTTGACTTGTTTCTGATCTTTGGGGAAGGATTTCATCTTCACCATCAAATATGACGTTGGCTATGCATTTGGGTAGATGAGCTCTTTATTTAGCCAAGGAAGTTACCATATATTTTGTTGAGAGTTTTTATCATGAAAAAGTGTCGGATTTTGTCAATTGCTTTTCCTGCATTTGTTGAGATGGTACCATGGTTTTTGTCTTTTATTACTGTGAGGTATTCTGTGAGTTGATTTCTTAAATTATTTGTTTATTATTTATTTTTGGCTGCCTCGGGCTGTAGTTTGGCTCAGGCTCAGGAGTTGTGGTGGGCTGGATTAGCTGCAGCAGGTGGGATCCTAGTTCCCCAACCAGGGATCAAACCCGCGTCCCCTGCATCAGAAGGCGGATGCACAGCCCCTGGACTCCCAGGCGTGTCCCGTGAGCTGACGTTCGCTGCTGAGCAGTCTCGCATTCCTGTGCTGGATCCCTGTTGGTCCTGATGATGGTTTTATGTGCTGCTAGACTTCATTCAGTAATAGTTTAGGGATATTGTCAGTTTGTATTTATGGTAGTTGGTTTGTGGTTTCTTTTCTTGTGTTGTCTTTGTTTGACTTTATAATTAGGTTAGTATTGGCATTACAGAATGAGATAGGAAGTGGTTCCTCCTATTCTCTGAAAATGTTTGTGAAAGAGTTGTTATTTATAACTGAATACACAACTTCCTGGATTATCTGGTAGAATCCTACAGTGAAAGCCGTCTGGGCTTGGGCTTGTCTTTGTGTTGGGTTGGCCAAAGAGGTCCTTTGGTTTTTAAGTAAAAATAAAAGACAGATTTTTCATATTCACCAACAACCTTATTGAACAGTGTATTCAACATTTTGTTCCACTACCTCCTGCCATTTTTCAGGCCACTTCATAATTCCATCTTCCCAAACCTTTTTAATTTTTTGAGCAAAGAACTGTTCCATGTGCCTTTAACAGTCCTTTCACAGGGAACTGAAATTTTTTCCATTAAGAGAATTTTGTAGGGACTTCGCTGGCTGTCTAGTGGCTTAGACTGCGCACTCACAGTGCAGGGGCCTGGGTTCGATCCTGGTCAGGGAACTAGACCGCACATGCCCCAACTAAAGATCCCATGTGCTGCACCTAAGATGTGGCACTGTCAAATACAGAAAGAAAGATTTTTGAAAATTTTTTTTAAAGAGAATTTTGTAAAGACCAAAATAAGTGGAATTCCAAAGGTGCTATGTCTGGTGACTATGGCGGATGAATCAGAACTTCCCAGCCAAGCTGTAACAGTTTTTGCCTGATCAGAGACCACAGAGAAACATGTGGTCCTGTGTTTTCCTGATGGAAAATTATGTTTTCTGTTGGCTGATTCCAGACACTTTTGTTCAGCGTTCAGTGGTCTGACTGGGAGCAGTACTTGTTGGAATTAATCACTTGGTTTCCAGAAAGAGCTCTTAAGAGAGGCTCCCTTCCACTCCCACCGCATGCACAACATCACCTTCGTCCCTGGTGGCTCAGTGGTGAAGAATCTACCTGCCAATGCAGGAGACGTGGATTCAGTCCCCGGACCAGGAAGGTTCCTGGAGTGAGAAGGGGCGCCCTACTCCACTGCTCTCTGCAAACCACTCTGACATGTTGGATCAGCACAGCACCTTCCCCAACACTGCACAAATCTGTGTGTGTTTCAGTTGCATTTTTACCTTTCTTGAAATAATAGAGCATAATATGCAGAAAATGTAGTTTTTTTCCTTCCATCTTCAATATTAAAATAGCTACACAAAAATTTACCAGTAGTGATGTTTGTTTTTTTTTTAATGCACGCTGCTATGACAGCTATCACGGTACAATATAACACACTTGTCTCGAATGAAATGAAAGACACGCGCCACTAAAGCCATCTTACTGGGAAACCAAATGAACTTTTTGGCCAACCCAATAAAAAACTTTTTTAATTAAAAAAAAATTTAAAAAGAGGAAATGGGGAGATCAGTATTTATGTGATTTGGTAAAAGGGTACATGCAACCAAAGCACCCAGCTGCGTAGAAGGTCACTGCTATTCAGGAGAACACATTATCTTAATGGTTAATTAATGTGTTAGCGCTTTTCTAATTACAGGGTTATAACTATTCAGCTGAAGCTTAAACTCCAATATTTTGGCCACCTGATGTGAAGAACTGACTCATTGGAAAAGACCCTGATGCTGGGCAAGGTTGAAGGCAGGAGAAGGGGATGACAGAGGATGAGATGGTCGGGTGGCATCACCTACTCGATGGACATGAATCTGAGTAAGCTCCAGGAGTTGGTGATGGACAGGGAGGCCTGGCATGCTGCAGTCCCTGGGGTCGCAAAGATTTGGACAGGACTGAGCGACTGAACTGAACTGAACTGAACTGAAATGATAGGAAGGGGCTTCCCTGGCGGCTCAGTGGTAAAGAATCCATCCGCCTGCTGAACAGGAGAGACAGGCTCCATCCATGGTCAGGAGATCCTCGGGAAGGACATGGCAACCCACTCCAGTCTTCTTACCTAGAGTATTCCGTGGACAGAGGTGCCTGGCAGGCTACAGTCCATGGAATTGCAGAGTCAGACATGATTTAACAACTGAAACAGCAACAAGTATGAGACAAGGCAATAAACATTCATGAAAATTTTCTCCTGAAAATGTCTAAGTCTCTTGGGGGCCTGTTCTGCCAGTTTTCCCAGGGCACAAAGTGCCTCGTCCAGATACTTGCCCTGAATTCCATTCGGGCGCACCGGCTACTTGGGTAGCTGACTTGATTCTTGTGTAGAAGAACTGCCTGATGGGCCGCGTTCTCTGTGTGACAGCCCTTCCCTTCAGTCTGAATTTCGAGCATGGTTTGGGAGGTGTTTCGTGACCATTTTGTCCCATGATGCAATGAATGCACATTCCCAGGTAGGGGGCAAGGGTTTCCTTGACAGGCCACTCAAGCTGCTATCCCTAGACAGGGCCCTGTAACCAGCAGTTGCCCAGGGCAACAAGAGAAGCCACGCAGTGAGAAGCCGGTGTACCGAGACTAGAGAACACCCGAGCTCAGCAACAAAGACCCGCACGGCAGGAGAAAAACAAACAGCAGGAGCCTTGTAAAATAGGCAGCAACGCCTGTGGGGACCTCAACAAGGTCACGAGTATTTAGCTGAGGATTCCGTTAGGTGTGCCCCAGTGTCTCCCCGGGTCATCTGAGCAGGAGACGCTCTGTTGACTTCGTCCCTGAAGCCCACCAAAGATGTGTGCACGTACGCGGCCCATGGGGCCATCTCCACCCGTTCAGGACTGAGAAAGGAACGCTGTCTCCTGAGCAGTTCCGTCTGGCGCCAGGAGAGGAAAAGTGGATCTTGACGGCTGGGCAGGTGATTCTGCTTCAGGGAGTCTGGCTGGTGCGTCAGCCAGAAGCACAGGGCACAGCTGGGGGGTGGGCATGATTGCCCAGCGGGCACCTGCACTGAGGGCCGCCGGGATGGGGGGTGACAGCGCACAGGGTGGGTTCTGGCACAGGTCTCGGCCTGCAGGTGCTAGCCCCGGGCCACTCACCCACGTAGCTGCCATCCGCAGGGAACAGGCCGGGGCGGGGGCCGTGGTCTGCAAGGGAGGGGCCTGTGTCCCTTCGTTCTCACCCTCAGCCCCCTCCTGGTCTGGCGCAGGCCCAGACGGTGGCGGTCCCTCGAAGCAGGACCCCCCCTTCTGTTGGCCCAGCCAGACCCACCGTCCCCCAGGTTCACTCCCATCTCCTCCGCGGCCTCCCCGACCCTTGCATCATGTCTCAGATCCTCCGCCTGTGGTTTCTCCCAGGCATGTCAAGGATGGCACCTGCCCACGCAATGTCCTAACGGGCACGGGCTGGCCCCTCGTGCCCCGCCCGCCCTTCCTCCAGTCCTCCCGACTATCTCCTGTCCCCAGCGTGACCTTGAATGGCTCGAGCCTTTGCCACGGTCGACTGTCTCGCGGTCACGGGGTCCAGCCCAAGTGGGTCCAGGAGAGCAGAGCTTGGGAAGGGGGCTGGGCGGGCTGCCCTGGAGCCCAGAGCA
The DNA here is from genome assembly GCF_910594005.1 of Cervus elaphus. Taxonomy (NCBI): domain Eukaryota; kingdom Metazoa; phylum Chordata; class Mammalia; order Artiodactyla; family Cervidae; genus Cervus; species Cervus elaphus. The sequence continues at coordinate 603,899 of NC_057819.1, forward strand.
GGGCGGGACCGGCCGTCCCCAGGGGGCCTGGTGCAGTGTCTTGATGCTCTTGGTGAGAATTGGATCAGCGAGTGGCTGAGCCTCCAACAGAGAACCCCACGCTGTCAGACGCAGGGTCATCCGCGCGTCAGCCTGTGGACTTCGGGCTCACTCAGCCGGGTAGTTTGGGGGCTCGCTGCCCTTCCTGCCCTCCTGTAGGCCCCTTCCTCCTCCTTCTCTGTGACCTCACCCCCAGCCTCGCTACACCATCCCTCCTCACTTTAAAGTCATTGTCAGAGGTGCTGTTCAGTTGCTCGGTCATGTCCAACTCTTCACCACCCCATGGATTGTGGCACGCCAGGCTTCCCTGTCCTTCACCATCTCCCTGAGTTTACTCAAACTCACGTCCATTGATTCCGTGATGCCATCCAACCATCTCATCCTCTGTTGTCCCCTTCTCCTCCCACCTTTAATCTTTCCCAGCATCGGGGTCTTTTCCAATAAGTCAGTTCTTCGCATCAGGTGGCCAAAGTAGTGGAGTTTCAGCTTCTGCATCAGGACTTCCAATGAATAGTCAGGACTGATTTCCTTCAGGATTGACTGGTTTGATCTCCTTGCAGTCCAGGGTCTTCTCCAGTGAAGAGTCTTCTCCAACACCACAGTTCAAAAGCATCGATTCTTCAGCGCTCACGTTTTTTATGGTCCAACTCTCACATCTGTACATGACCAATGGAAAAAACATAGCTTTGACATATATGGACCTTTGTCAACAACGTGATGTTTCTGACTTTTAGTATGCCATCTAGGTTTGTCATAGCTTTCCTTCCAAGGAGCAAGTGTCATTTAATTTCATGGCTGCAGTCACCATCCACAGTGAATTTGTCCAAGAAAATAAAATCTGTCACTGCTTCCACTTTTTCCACTTATATTTGCTATGAAATGATGGGACTGGATGCCATGATTTTAGTGTTTTTTTTTTTATTTTAGTTTTTTTGAATGTTGAGTTTGAAACCAGCTTTTTCACTCTTCTCTTTCATGCTCATCAAGAGGCTCTTTAGTTCCTCTTCACTTTCTGCCATTAGAGTGATATCATCTGCGTATCTGAGGTTATTGATATTTCTCCCAGCAATCTTGATTCCAGTTTGTGATTCATTCAGCCTGGCATTTCGCATGATGTACTCTGCATGTAAGTTAAATAAGCAGGGTGACACTATACAGCTTTATCATACTGTTTTCCCAATTTTGAAACAGTTGTTCCAGTGTCCGGTTCTAACTATTGCTTCTTGACCTGCATACAGATTTCTCAGGAGACAAGTAAGGTGGTCTGATATTCCCATCTCTTGAAGAATTTTTCAGTTTGTTGTGATCCATACAGTCAGGTTTTACCGTAGTCAGTGAAGCAGGTGTCTTTCTGGAATTCTGTTGCTTTTTCCATGATCCAGCAAATGTTGGCAATTTGATCTGCCTTTTCTAAACCTAGCTTGTACATCTGGGAATTCTTGGTTCATATACTATTAAAGCCTGACTTGGAGAATTTTGAGCATTACCTCACTAGCATGTGTGATGAGTGCAATTGTGTGGTAGTCTGAGCATTCTTCGACATTGCCCTTCTTTGGGATTGGAATGAAAACTGACCCTTTCCAGTCCTATGGCCACTGCTGAGTTTTCCAAATTTGCTGGTATATTGAGTGCAGCACTTTCACAGCATCATCTTTTAGGATATGAAATAGCTCAGTTGGAATTCCTTCACCTGCACTAGCTTTGTTCGTAGTGATGCTTCCTAAGGCCCAGTTGACTTCACACTCCAGTATGGCTGGTTCTAGGTGAGTGACCACAGCATCATGGTTGTCTGGGTCAAGAATCTGGCTGCTGATGCAGGAGAGGCAGGAGACTCAGGTTTGATCGCTGGATTGGGAAGATCCCCTGGAGGAGGAAATGGCAACTCATTCCAGTATGATTGTGTGAAAACCTCCATGGACAGAGAATCTGGTGGACTACAGCCCATGGGGTCGCAAAGAGTCGGACAGGACTGAGCGTGCACACGTGTTCGGTATCCAGTAGTTCAGTATCAGAGACTCTCTGTCAGACTCTGGTCCTTCCACATCCTGAATCCTGCTGTAAGGGTCTAAGTGTCAGGTGTGGTTCGTAGGCCAGAAAGGCCCCCGCGGCCTGTGCGGCTGTGTTTAGGGCTGTGTGTGTGTGAACTCGGAAGTGCTGCACGGGATATCACAGACAGTGACCTTCTACTTGGGTGGGCTCGCACACCCGGCCTGAATCCTGCCCTCCGGTGCTGGGGTGCCCAGGGCAGTCTGTCCTGCCTCCGGCCGGCCTCCTCGAGTGGGTGTCTGCCTGTGGACACTTGGCAGGAAGGGCGCTGCGAGGTGGTCCCGACTGTGTGCCGCCTCCCCGCACACGCCGGCCCTTCCCGGACCCGCAGGGCCCTGCCATCCTCGTGGCTTTTTCTGTGACCGACAGCCTCACAGGCGTGGTTTTCTGTGCAGGCAGACGGGATCCTGCAGGCCTGTCACTGGAAAACGTGAAATGAAGGTGAAATGTGCAGAGTGCATCAGTGAGCCCAGAGTGAGCAGAGAAGCCTGAGATTAGAAACAACAGCCCGGGGAAGGAGGAGGGACAAACCCTGAGGACTCAGGCCTGTGGGACGTGGAGGGGGTGCCCCTGTCAGCCCAGGGGTGAGCACAGCTGTGATGACCCTGGCCAGCCCTGTGCCCGCCTGGTGCCAGGCGTGGGGACAGAGGCCCTGGCAAGCCTGCCTTCGCGTGGCTTTTAGCAAAAAGTCATGTCTAAAAAAATCCTTCAGTTAAGGTTTCAGTTTATTTTTTAAATTAATTTACTTATCCTTGGCTGCACTGGGTCTTCACTGCCCTGCGTGGCCTTGCTCTAGTTGTGATGAGTAGGGAGCCCTTTCTAGTTGTGAGTGCAGGCAACTCTCTAGTCGTGGTGATTGGAGGCTCCTCTCTGGTCGCGGCCCATGGCCTTCTCATTGCGATGCTTCTCTCCACGGCCCCGGCTCTACACACGGGCTCAGTAGTTGGGGCGCACGGGCTGAGCTCCCCCGTGGCACCAGGGATCAGGTCGGCGTCCCCGGCATTGCACGGTGGATCCTCAACCACTGGACCCCCAGGGACGTCCGAGGATTTCCATTTAAAATGGTTGCTGACAGGCAGTGCCCTCTCCCCTCTGATTTCTGCGAGAGGTGAACACACATCCTCTTCGGGAGAACCTACACAGCAAGACTTGGAGGGAATCTGACGGAAAGTCAGATGCAAGTGATGAGCCATCGTGAAAACATGACAGAACGTGTAAGGAAGCGAGATCCCCAGTTGTAAGAGCCAGACGTGCCCTGGCAGACCACGGGATGGGTCAGAGGGCACAGAGCAGAGAATCACAGAGAGGGCCACCCCAGCTTTTAAAAGAGTGGAGTTCTTGATAAAGCACTCAAGATACTTTATGTTTGTATAAAGGCTGTTCACTAAGAGCTCAGAGTTTTAGACTTGACCTCTGGGCCCCGCCAGATGTGGCTGCTGGGACTGCGACCGGTTCCTCAGGAGGCAGGAGGCCGGGTCCTCAGCCGGGTCATTGCAGACTGAGGAGTAGATGTGATGAGACCAGATACGGCTACTGGCCGGGGAACTCCTCTTTCGGTTAAGCGGCTCCAGGCATTGTCTTCATAGCAGGGAACTTATCAGCAGGCAGAGGCTTCCCAGGTGGCTCAGTGGTGAAGAATCCGCCCGCCGATGCTGGAGATAAGGGTTCGATCTCTGGGTTGGGAAGCTCCCCTGGAGGAGGGCATGGCGTCCACTCCAGGACTCTTGCCTGGAGAACCCCGTGGACAGAGGAGCCTGGCGGGCTGCAGTCCACAGGGTCGCACAGAGTCAGACAGGATGGAACACGTGTGCATCAGTGTACATGTGATGCCCACGCGTGAAGCAGTGTCTGAGGTGGTGTCACCTCACTGGCGTCTGTGCTGAGCACGCAGGCGGGTCGTGGAGCCCTCTGCCCAGGATCCTGCGTGTCGGAAACGCTTGAGAAGACGTGCAGCGACTTTGCATCAGTGAACGTCTGAAGCCTTGTGTACTAGAATGTGAAAACCAAGCATCCGGTCAATAGCAAGACTTTAGTTAAAACAGTGTAGGTGTCCGGAGTCCACCTGCTCTGCTGTCCAGAATGAACAGAGGAAGGATGACAGCATGGCCCTATCTGTGTGTGTGTGTGAGCGTGTGTGTGTGTGTGTGTGTGTGCGTGTGCCCCGTGTGTGTGTACACATGCGTGCCCACAAGGGTCCCCAGGGTGCTGGTGACACCTCATGCAGAAAACACGAGCAGAGACCATGCCTTTTCCGTGTGTTTCCTGCCTCTAGGGCAGGGAGTGGGGAGGCTGTGCTGGTGGGGGGCTCTCCAGGTCACCCCGAGACGGGCACCCCAGTGGCTCCATGGGGGCCTTTGGAGCAGAAGCCTCCTCCTGCCCAGGGACAAGGGGCTCCAGGCTCTTGCATCTTCCCACGTGTGGAAAAGTGCTAGCCAAATTCCCTAACTTGGTTATCTGGTTTTCTTTAATTCACAATGATCTTTGGACGTTCAGCCTCCCTGCCCTTCATTACAGACTCTAACCTGGCTCCCTGTCCTCACCTGCTCGCAGCAGCTCTCTCAGGGTTTCTTGGGATGCCGTCTCCGGACTTGAAATCCTAACCATTTCCGCAGAATAAAACATAGCTCTAAAAAAAGAGAGAGGACAAGGGGCTCTTTCTTGGCTTCCTGCCAGCGTGTCTGTGGGCGGCTGGGCCGGGGCACAAGCACATTCAGATCATCGTCAGCGCAGACCCTGGGCCCGGCCCCACCCACCAACCGGACCTGCGGGTCAGCGGGGGGCTCCGACCCCCAGCCTTCTGCGGCCCCAGCATCTGCTTCTCCAGGATCCGCGTGGGACAGTGCCGGAGCAAGTGGTCCCTGTGCGGGGACCTGGCTCAGAGCTGGTGGGGCCCGGCTGGCTGGGATGCTCCAAGGCCCGGCCCTCCACCTCTGACGGTGCTCTGCCCTGGGGATGTCTCCACGTGGGCGTCCAGTCCCCCTCTGGCCAGAGCCCATGTTGCTGGGTGTGGAGCCAGCACCTCAGCGCTGCAGGCATGGGGGTCGTGTGGCGGACAGGTAGCTGAGCCAGCCTGCGCCCCGTCGCCGGCCAGGCCTGGGCTTTTGAGGTGCCTTCCCTTCTCTCGGCTCCTTGGACCTTCAGGAGCCCGGTCGGTGCCCAGGGGGCCACCCTGGGGACCACCTTTGGGCGACGTGCTGAGAACACTGGGTTGGTGATGACAGCCACAGCCACCCCCGCGGGGCCCTGGGGAAGGGGGCCGCGGCCAAGTCCAGGAGGGGGACCCGGGCCCTTGGGGAGGGTGGGGCCTTCCCATGGGTGCTGCGCTCGGACTCAGCGTTGGACAGTTGGCCGGGAGACGCCGTGGTGTGAGTGCCTGGCGTGATGGGCCTACACGGGGCTGTGATCACGGGGGCGGCCTGGTCCAGGCAGCCTGGGGAGGGGGCTGTTGGGCAGTGTTCCCCGTGGACCCCGAGCCCCAGCCTCCCCCCAGCAACGGGGGCACAAGTCTGGAGGGGCCTTAAAGAGTTGCAGGGCTCAGGGCCTGTGCAGGTGGATACCACCGAGATCCAGTGAGAGGCGCTTTCCTGCCGTGCAGAAGTCCTAGAAACAAATCGTAAAGCAACCAGGGAGGGTGTTTAAGCCACCCTGAGGCTGGTATGTGAAACACTTGTCGTTCAGCAAACGTTCCAGCCCCTACTGTGTGGCGGGCGTTATTCCAGACAGTGGCTATCAGTGGGTAAAACAGAAAAGCCTCTTGGGTCAAATCTGCATTCGGTGATGTTGGCAGACAGGGGGCAGTGTTTGGAGGGGGTGACGTGTGCAGGGTAGGGACCAGAGTGCTTCGCAGGGCGGGACTGTCAAGATAACTCCTGGAGAAATCCAGGGGTCAGGACCAAGGGACGTGGGAGGGAAGGACTTGCCCAGTGTTCCGAGAGGGGTCATTGCAGCAGGACGCTGCTTGTGCGGGGCCGGAGGTGAGGGCCTGGTGCTGAACGTGGCAGGGGGGGAGGGGCGGCCATCCCCGTGTGCACGTGGATGGGCAGTGGGGTGACCGGAGCCCAGGTGGACTGTTTGCTCTGGGGCTTGAACGTCAGGAACAGGGTTATCACCAGTGATTGTGGAGACTAAAGGGGAACCGGCTGGAAAGCAGGACAGGAGCTGGTCTGGGACGAGCTGAGGGGCCCCAACAAGAAGGCCAGGCCCCCCCTTCACCAGTGGCGACCCAGGCCCTGGGCCTCCCACCTGGTGAAGGTACACCCCCTGGGAAGAAACCCCCCCGTGCCAGCTCACCTGGGGTGCCGTGGGCGCAGCTCCCGTGGAGGAAGGGCAGGGCTGGCTCTGCTCTGGCTGGCCAGCTCCCTCCCAGACCTGGGCACACGCCGGACACGTGAGTCTTCTCACCCTGTGCATGTGTGGGATCCCAGACACACAGTTGCTGTTGGCCCGAGAACACGGTGTGTGTCCACTCAGCCACACCTCACCCCGTTCCCCCCCGCCCCAGATGACTGGTCTCAGGAGGGGTGGGCGGCCTGGGCTGGCTGAAGGCGGGCAGTGCTGCACTCGTGACCCCTGGTCAAAGGCCACTGCTCCGGAGCCCTGGTGGCCTAGTGTCCGCTTGAAGGCCCAAGACCACAGCGGAGGCTGGGGTTCATCAGGCCGCCACCCCATCTCTGCCTGGTTATGGACGTCATGGTGGGTACCCCGGGCGCCCATCCTCCGCTCTCCCTCTTGCGTGAGCCGCATGCCCCTGCGTGTCCCTGGCATGCACATACAACCTATCAAACAGGCACTCAGCATTTCCCCCCTCTTCGCAGATGGACAGACTGGGCGCCGCAGACAGCCTGAGGCCCCACCCCACTTCTGCGTGGTAGGTGGCAACTGGTAGCCCCTAGCCCCCTGTCCAGGGGGTGGGGGTGGGAATGGGAGGAGAGTGGGGAAGCTGTTGGCTCTGCGTTCCCCTAGCTGGGCTCCACGTGGGGCAGGCCTCCCACTGTGGAAGGGTCAGTGCTCCAGGGTTGCTGGGCCGGCACCGCCTTCGCTGTCGCTGACCCTTGTGCCCGGCAGCTGCCCAGCTGCAAGTGTGCATGTTCCAGCCCCTCGTGCAGCAAGGCTTCGCTGGCCTTGGTCTGGACAGCTGCCTGGACGACGTGCCCTCAAGCAGAGAGGGTGGTTGTGTCCCATGCACAGAGGCTGCAGGAGGGACCCCGGCCAGCAGTGTGGGCATGCAGCCTGTGAGCCTCAGGCCTCCCCCTGCGTGTCCTCCCTGCCCGGCACGAAGGTCAGCCTGTTTTGTACTATTTTGATGGGCACGCCTGGACCCAGCGGGCTCAGCTCAGTCTGTGCCTGGGGGGCGGGGGCGCTCCACAACAAGGCCCGTGTCCCTGCGGCTTCTGTGTGCTCAGGACTGGCCTGACACCCTGCTCCTTGGGCCCCTGGCCGCTCGGGGGCAGCAGGAGCTCTGCTCACCACCCGGGCCTCTCTCTCGCCTCCGCTGACCGCAGGCCCGCTGCGGGCCCTGCCGGCCGGCCCCCCCGCTGGCTCCCGGGCTCAGCTTCGCCCTCTGCGGGTCCCTAACCTCCCCAAGGAGCGCGTCACCAGGAAGCACAGAGAACCCGGGGGTGGGGGCCGCCCGGACATAATTCATTTTGCTGGGGCCCAGTGAGTGCTGTCCCCGCCGAAGCCCGGGGCGGCCACGGACTGTTCGCGGGAGGTGAACTCCGACCCCCGAGGCTTCTGGCTGGAGTCCTCCCTCCTGGGGAGTAGAGCGCGAGGACTCCCGGGCGCAGGGGCAGGGCGCCCTGCCCACTCCGCGCCGGGGGATCTGCCCCTCTGGGTCACGTTGCGGATCCATTAGGCAGTGTGTGAGCCCCGCACGTTAAATGAAAGTCGGCGTGTCCCCGCTTCCCGTCGCGGGTGGTGCCAGCGGGCGGGGCCCTGCACTCCCCATGCGCGCCGCCTGGAGCCCGGAGCCCTGGGGGGCGCGGCGATCGCGCGGCGCCTGGGGTGAGGAGAGGCCCCGCCCTCCTGGCGAGGGGGCGTGTCCTCTGGGAGGGACCGCGCGGCCATTGGCTGGGTCGAGGGGCCGTCCGGCCGGGGGCGGGTCATCGGGGCGGGGCTGGGCAGGACCGCGCGGCCATTGGCTGGGCCGCAGGGGTTCCCTGCCTCAAGTTCCCGCGAGCTCGGGGCGGGGCCGGGCTCGGACCACGCGGGGCGGAGCCCTGGGCCGAAGCGGCGGCTCCGCCCCGGCCCATAACCGGTGCCGCCGCCGCCGCGACCGAGCGCGAGAGCTCGGACCCGAGGCCACCGCCGCCGCCGCCGCCGGGCCCCCGCCCCGCCCGCCCGCCCGCCATGGCCGCACCCCGCGCTCTGGCGGCCGCCGCGCCCGCGCCCGGGAAGGCCGCACTCACTCACCCGGGGAAGGCGATCCTGGCAGGTGGGGCGCGCGCACCGCGCACTCGGACCCTGACCCCGCTGCGCTTCCGAGCGGGCCCGGGGTACCGGCTCCGCCGCGCTTCCGGGCGGGCGCGGCCACCGCTGCACGGCCCCGCGGGCGTCCCGCCGGGACCGCGGGGGAGAGGGAGGCGCGGGCCCGGTCCCCGGGCGGCGGGCATAGTCCGGGCGGGGGAGGGGTCTCAGCGCCGTCCCGGTCCCGGTCATTACCCGCAGGCGGCCTGGCGGGCGGCATCGAAATCTGCATCACCTTCCCCACCGAGTACGTGAAGACGCAGCTGCAGCTGGACGAGCGCTCGCACCCGCCGCGCTACCGGGGCATCGGTGAGTGGGGGCGGCCGGCGGGGGCGGGCGGGCCGGCCGGCAGGGGCCGGCGGGGTCGCTGACTGCCCCCTCCCCCAGGGGACTGCGTACGGCAGACAGTCCGCAGTCATGGCGTCCTGGGCCTGTACCGCGGCCTCAGCTCCCTGCTCTACGGCTCCATCCCCAAGGCGGCCGTCAGGTGAGGCGGCTCGGGCCCCGGGGGCCGCGGGAGGGAGGGAGCGAGCCCCGGCCCCGCGGCGGCCCGTCTCACGCCTCAGCCTCCCGCCCCAGGTTCGGGACGTTCGAATTTCTCAGCAACCACATGCGGGACGCCCAGGGACGACTGGACAGCACGCGCGGGCTGCTGTGCGGCCTGGGCGCCGGAGTGGCCGAGGCCGTGGTGGTCGTGTGCCCCATGGAGACCATCAAGGTGGGCAGATCCCCGTAGGAGACAAGGCGTGAGACAGCACTGGGCGGCGGGGTGGCGGCATTGTGCCCCGCGGAGACTGTCGAGGTGGGCAGGGGTGTTGCCCCGCGGAGACCGTCGAGGTGGGCAGGGGTCTGCCTGGGGAGCCCTCCGCCGAAAGCCTGCCGGAAGAGCCTCCTGGGGGCTGGACTCTATCCTCGAGGCAGTGGGAAGATAACACTGCCTTAAAAAACTTAGGAGCATAAAACAAGGTAACACGTGTGTGCTGCCTAAGTTGTTTGAAAAACTAGTAAACTTAACAGCAGAGGCTTCTCCGTAAGGCGGCCAGGGGCGCCCTTGCCCTGACCCCTGGGAGCCAGCGCCTTGCCACCTCTTCCTCAGGTGAAATTCATCCATGACCAGACCTCTGCCAGCCCCAAATACCGAGGATTCTTCCACGGGGTCAGGGAGATCGTGCGGGAACAAGGTGAGCCGCTCAGCCTTGCCCTCTGGTGGGGTCAGGGACCTGGGCCAGGCTGCCCAGAGCCGCCACCGGCGCTTCCTGCCTTGGCGCTCCTGAGTCCATCCGGGAGGCCGTCGGTGTGACGGCCATGCCTGCTTGCCCCAGGGCTGAAGGGAACGTACCAAGGTCTCACGGCCACCGTGCTGAAGCAGGGATCCAACCAGGCCATCCGCTTCTTCGTCATGACCTCCCTGCGCAACTGGTACCGAGGTGTGTTTGCGCCCCAAGACACCCCCCCCCCTCCAGGCCTGGAGCCCTGCCCTCGCCCGCTGTCCCCGTCTGACCCCAGCCCCCACCCCTATCCAGGGGACAACCCCAACAAGCCCATGAACCCGCTGATCACTGGTGTGTTCGGAGCCATCGCGGGTGCAGCCAGTGTCTTCGGAAACACTCCACTGGATGTGATCAAGACCCGGATGCAGGTGGGGGCGGGGTCTTGGAGGGGCGGGGCGGGGCGGGGGCGGGGCCTGGGCGGCACAGGTTACCGAGGCTCCGGGCTGTTGGTGTCCTGCAGGGACTGGAGGCACACAAGTACCGGAACACGTGGGATTGCGGCCTGCAGATCCTGAGGAAGGAGGGACTCAAAGCGTGAGTGGGCGAGGGGCAGCGCTGCCTTCTGCACCCCAGGCCCTCCCCACCTTCCGCCTGGGCCACCAGCACCCCGGCGCCCCCTCTCTGAGCATTCCCAAAAGGGTCCGCTCTTGCTTCCTCAATCTCTGACTCCTCCACCCCCCACCCCCGCCCTGTCCAGAGCCGTGCCTTCACCTGCCCTTCCACCGCCTCCCTCCCCAGGTTCTACAAGGGCACTGTCCCGCGCCTCGGCAGGGTCTGCCTGGATGTGGCCATCGTGTTCATCATCTACGACGAGGTGGTGAAGCTTCTCAACAAAGTGTGGAAGACGGACTGAGCCCTGGGGTCTGTGCGCAGGCTGCGCCCGGCGCCTCCTTCTTACAATTCCAGTGCAGTCGTGCCAAAAGGCCTGTTCCCTGTCCTGCGTACTCCATGGCCTGGGTGTCCCCTGTGGCCGTCGGGTCCACATGTCCTCTGTGGCCTGTACACCGCCACCGCAGTGTCTGTGTGTCCAGCTGAGACTGGGTGTCCCTCTGGCCTGTGAATCTGTGCCCACTTGTCCACGTGCTTGTGTGCCCGTGTCATGTTTCGTGTGCTGTGACCCTGTGCCCCCCTTCCCGGGGTGCCCGTGTGGCCGGGGTCACATCCCAGCCCGGTGCCTTCCACCCTGGGCAGCAGGGGCAGTGCCCCGGCCCACCACAGCTGCCTCCGGGCCTCAGCCTGGCCTCACTGCATTCCAGGGGCTGCATGGCCCCCGCTTTTCCCGCCACTGGCCTTAATGGCCCTCGGGCCCTCCCTCCGCCCAGGACAGGATGGCACCTGCCACTCTCAGGACCACCCTTCCAAGGCAATAAACCGGATCCTGTTGCAGCCTCCTGTCCCTGTTGTGAGCCCACGTGTGGGTGGGCAGTGGTGCCCATACCTCTGCCAAGGGCAGGCCCACTCCACCGAGGACACTGCCAGGGAGCCAGGCGGGCTGGTGGGCAAGCAAGCTGTGGCCTGGCGCCAACCCCCGGGGATGCCTGGCGCCAGGCTTTGCCTATGACCAGGAGGCAAGATCCTGCAGGAGAGCCAGAGGGCATGTCCTTGGGGTCACCTGGCAGGCAGCAGGTGGTCGGGCCTGGAGAAGGGGCTCTTGGGCTCTTGTCCACCCTGCAGCTGGGGGCCCGGCCCACCTCACTCCATGGTTTCCCAGTGATCTGCTCACGGGGAACTACTTTGAAGTGACCATTTTCTGGCGCCGAGACTGAGCAGGAGGCCCTTAATGCTTCACCGAGGCTGGGAGGCAGTGGGTACTTGAGGCTCTCACCCCACAGCACTGAACCTCAGAGTAAGGGTCCCCCTTGCAGGAGGCCACCTTCCCCCGGGGCCCAGGCACAGCTGGGAGCCCAGCCCAGCACTGGGGCCAGAGGGCCTTGAACCGGAGGGTCCCCCTGGCCCAGATCTGGCTGGAAATCCACCTGCGAGCCAAGTGGAGGAGGTGCCCCAGGCTGTGCGGGGCAGAGGGGCCTTCCAGTCCAAGTGACTCCGCAGCAAAAGCCACACAGTGGATTTGGCTCAACTAGCAGGCAAGTCCCACTCCTAGAGCTGTTCCCTTCAGAGGAGAGCCCCCACAGCACCTGGATCCCTGGAGTCTGTGGTAGATCTGGGGGCCAAGGGTGGGTTTGAGGGATGTAAGGACCAATAGTGTGCCCTCTCAGGAGAGGGAGGAGAAAGGGCCTGGCAACAAAGCTTGACTGCTCACAGGCTGAGGCAAGCCACCTAAACTCCCATTTCCCAACTGCGGAATGAACCAAGCCCTGTGGGCTATGAGGAGTGCTGTAGTGTCTGTAAGGTGCTTAGAACATGCCCTGCAGAGGGAGCCCTCAGGGACATTTAGCAGGGGCTCGGGGGCCCAGCTAGTTCCTAGATGTGGCGGAGCCCCAGAGCTGGGCCCTGAGGGGACTCTGCCACGAAATACCTCTAGGAGTGGCATCTGCTCACTGACTGCCTACAAGCACCCCCAGCCTTGTCCCTACCTCCTTTCATAAGGAGGAAGGAGTCGGGCTGCACTGAGCCGGAAGGAAAGTGTTGGGACCTGTGCCACAGCAGGGAGCCCAGCCAGAAAAGGTGATGGAGCTGAGCCCGGGTCCCCTGGGGCTGTGAGCCTGGAGAAGCCACCTACCCCCCACCTACTCCACCTGTTGACAGAAGGTGGGATCCATCGAAGCCTCAGTTCCTGCAGTTAAGTCCTGAGGGAAGCGGGGCTGGGGTGTGGGGGTGGGGCGTTGTCTGAGAAAATGTCAGCAAAGCCAGAGGGAAGTGAGCCAGTGGAGAGTGGCTAGAGGGGCAGGCAGATGTCTGCAGAAAGCCCAGTGACTTAATCAAGATCTAGAAAGCCGATGGCAGGGGACATTGCCCTTGCAGCACTGGGCCAAGGGGCAGAATGACGTGGACAGAACTTTGAGCGGTTGAGAGGCGAAAAACTCCACTTCCAGTGTGGTTCTCCCCCACCCCACCCCGGCCAACCTGGACACACAGGCCAGGGCCGGGGAGAACCCTGGGTGCAGCTGTGCCTGCGTTATCAGAGGAGTTGTGAGCTGAGTACAGACTCTGGGTCGAGGTATCCGGCCCACAGCCAGAAACGTCTGAGCCCAGCTGGAAGCCACTCAGCATTAAGCAACCTTCACCACCTGGCATCGTCTTGAGCCTGGGGTCGTCAGGAAATGTGCCCAGGACAATGGCCTCAGAGACAGGCCAAGGGAGCAAAGGGTGAGATGGCCATTCCGGGGGCAGGTCTTGGCCAACCTCCAGCCCCATCTCATCACTGTGTGTGTGGCTGAGGAGGGGTGTCCTACCCCCACTCTAGGCAGGGCCCTTCAGACAGCTGCCCTCCAGGGCCCCCTGCCCTACTTTGAACCCTCCCCCACTACCCTACAGGCATCCCCTAGGTTTTTCCATGTCCTTGTGTAGGTGATGAATGGCAATCAGAGCTTAGTACACACAGAGAATCGCTCCTGACAAATGGGTCTCTCCCCTTTCAGCCAACAAAGAGAATTCTGTTTCAGGTTGTCCTCAGCCTTCACAGCAAACAATCAGAGCTGAGAATGCCAGACTACTTTCCTCACTGACATTCTACTTCCTACGTGTTCTCAGACTCCCTGCACAGAATCCGGAGGTCTGAGGACCTGCCTCCTCAAGATCTGGGAACAGGGCCAAGGAGAGAGAGAGGCGGCCACAGCAGAGAAGTGGCCGAAAAGGACCGCGGGAGGACCACAGGGAACAGCTAGGACCGCGGACAGACATGGCCTAGGCCAACCAAGCGGGTGACCCAAGGAGAAAACGGCGGGCCGTGGCCTGGTAGTTCGCCTCCTTCCACGCCCACCTGAGACTACCCGAGAACAACCTCGGCTGCGTAGACTGGGCCAGGCCCTGATCCCACCCCGCCCACAACCGTGGTCGTTTTTGTTTCCTCGGCCGGGCCGGCCACATCCATTTATTCCCCCTCTGGCCGGGCCTGGACCTGAGACCCCACTCGGCCAGAGGAGTGGCTGCCTCCCGAGGTGACCTACAGGCACGGGCCATCCCAGTCCTTGTGCTCAGACGCCTGCGGCGGCCGCCGCCCAACCCCCGACTGAAAACCGGCCTCGGGCTCAAGCTCTCGGACCCGCCGCCGGTGGGCCCGCGGGCCGCTCTCCAGGAGCCCCGCCTCCGGTCGGTCGACCTTTAGCCGACGGCCCGGTGACCCCGCCCCCCCCAACTGTGTGACCCGAGGAAGGGCTGCGCCCGCGGGCCGTCGACTAAAGTTCGGCCCAGAGACGCGGAGACACCAAAATGGCCTTCCAGGCCCGCTCGAGCAGGATTGAGCCCCACCCCGGGGCCCAGTCAGGAGCGACGCAGGAGCGACTCGCCAGCCGCTGGCGCCCTCAGGGCGGGGCCGAGGCTGCTGGGGGCGGGGCCGCCGGCGCCCGGAAATCGGACGGCGCGCGCTGATGGTGTCACTGCGCGCCAGAGCGGTGCAGGCCCGCGCATGCGCTCGGCCCGTCGCTGGACGGCCACTCGCAAGGTCCTCGTCGGGCAGCCGCCAACATTCGGGGCTTGTCCGGCGCCACCGCCATCGCCCACCCCACCCCCCACGACGACCCACTGCTCACGCTGGATGCCGCCACGGGCGCGCCTGACGCGCTGGCCCGGAGCTCGCGCCCGTGTCTCCCTCCCGTGCAGCCTTTGGCTCCCGAGTCCCCAGTGCCAGCCACGGGACGGGGGACAGGGTCACGGGATGGGGCCGCGAGGGTCGCCAGCCTCCCGCTGCTGGCCAGCTCCAGTCCGGGCACCTGCTCCCACCCGCGGGCTCGTGTAGGGGGCGGGGACCGTGCCCCATCCCATCGCCATGGAGGAGGAGGCCGGGGCAGCCTCGTGGTGCAGGCGCACCCCGCCGAGCCCCCCACCCCCGGAACCCGTCGTCTGTGGGGCCGGAGGCGCGCCCCTCCAGCAAACAGCAGTAGCACACCGCACAGTGGGCCTCCTGCCAGCACCACTCCTTTCGGCCAGGCCCTTTCCTCAGACGGGAAAACCCAGGCAGAGACAGAGCCTGCCTGGGACCTATGAGAGCCAGGTCTGCACAGCCCTCACCCCCGGCCCCCTCAGTGAGGGAGCTGAAGATTGGGGTTGGGGAGGCAGACGGTGAGATCACGTCCGCCGGGGCTGGGGTCCGTATCCTGGGGTGGGACCGTGGGAGGGATGGAGGGTCTGCAGACAGGGGCTCCTTGCTGGCTTCGGGCAGCCTCCCTTTGGTCTGCAGGACCGGCCCCCTGGCCTTGCGGGGTGGGGAGGATGTGCCTTGCTGTGGAACCACACCTGAGGGCCAGCCGAGAGTGCAGAGGAGGAGCTGGCCGGAAGGGCGGGGGCCTCGCGGATGGGCATGGGCCAGTGCGCCCTGATCCCCAGCACAGGCTGCAGCCAAGAGCCGGGCCCCACTCCAACCTGGGCCAAGTGCACGCGGAGCCGGTTGGTCTGAGGGACCGAGGGGTTCATCCCGCCCTCTGGGACTCGGGGCCAGGCTTGGCCCGGTGACCGCTGGGGAAATCGAGACCGGCTCCCTTGCTGGACCGCAGAGGTCCCGCGGCCACGCCACCAAGGGTCCACCACGCCAGCGGCCCGCTGACAATTGAACGGCCAAAGTAGATTAACCCGGGTGCTAATCCCCGCTAATGGCTTCAGAATCCCCGGCGCCCGGCGGCTAAGCCGGCCTTTCTCCGCGGCGCGGCCGGCCCTCCCCGGCGGCCCCAGCCTGCGGCCGCGCGATGCTATCTCGGCCCCGCGGCGCTAATCCTCGCGCTTGCTTTCTTCCCGGGCCCGCTCGAGATCGGCCGATCGGCGCTTGATTATGGCCGCTCTCGAGGGCCCCTTTGTGCCGTGGGCCTTAAATCCCCTAATTCCGTGATAAAGGAGGCATTAGAGGGCGTTCGCTGCAGAGAAAGGCACCGGCATGAAAGAAAGCAATCAGGGAGTCCTGATGGCCTGGCCGCCGGGCCGGGAGGGGGCGGGGTGCGCGCTGCAGGGAAAAGGGGAGGCAGTGCCCCCCCACCCCGCCGGGTCCCGGCCGCCTTCACCATCCCCGAGCGGCGCCCGGGGCCCTCCGCCGCCTCCACCCTCCCTGGCGGCAGAAGAGCCGTGCTCGCCGTCTCCTCTCTAGCCGCACGTTGGCTGTGCCGGGACCTGACTTCCAAACTCGCCCTGGGCCTTGCTGGGCCCGCCTGGCGCCCTAGCCTCTGCCTGTCCGAAGCCAGTGGTTTCTCCGCACTGAGGTCCCGGTCCCTGGCCCCTGATGCTCCTCCCGCCCCACTGCTCCCTCCCTGGAGGCCCCGCCCCCGCCATCCACCGCCTCTTTGGCACTGACCAGTTTTGACCAGTCCTGGAAGCAACTTGGTCTGCTCTTCAGTCCGGGAGACAGAAGTGAGGGCGGTCAGGAGCCACTGGGACCGCGGAGGGGGTTGGGCAGGGGCAGGGGCAGGTGGGGTGAGCAGGGAAGGCCGCTCTGCGGAGGCCACACTGAACCCCAGGACCCTGCCGAGAGCGCTGGGCCGCTGGCGGAGCTGTCTGCCACCTGGGCAACGGGAGGGAGAGGGCAGCCGGAGAGAGGTGTTTGAGTCCAGGGGCCGGAGGAGCATGGCGAAGAGGCGGCTGATCCTCTTATCCTGAGCAGGAGAGCTCCGTGATTGGATCTGTGTGCAGACAGAGAGGGGGTCAGGCCAGGAAAGTGGCCGGGAGTGCGTCCGAAGGCCGGTGTGGGGCCCAGGTGGCTGGGCATTGGCACCAACGCTGAGGACTGTGTTAGGACCGGTGAGGTGTCCCGGTGGGCGGGGCAGCGTCCCGCATGAAGTCTGGTGCTCAGGCAGCTCTGAGGGCAGGGGGTGTCAGGGAGGCTAGTTGGACCACTTACCTGGGTGGGCAGGTGTGCATTTAGCACGGTGGACGGCAGTGTAATCGCGGTTTACCCAGGTGGTGAGGCGGGCCATTTACCAAGGGGGACAGTGGGTCCGTGTGGACCAGCAGGTGGTATCATGGAGGCGACTGGGGCTCTGTCCCGACCACTGGAGTGCCCCTCGCCCATCCTGCACCCCTGGTTAGCGCCCAGTGGCGGCCCAGCTGCGTCCACCTGGGAGTGTTGCCCTGGGTGATGGGGCCACGTGCATCGTGGGGACTCAGAGCTGGAGCCTGAATCCTCGAGACTTGAGATCTGAAGCCACCATGTCTGTCCCAGGGCCTTCTTGGTGAGCCTCCCTGCCCTCCCCCGGCTCTGTCCCGCTGCCAGGTTGCCCACCCACGTCCCCCCTTTTGGTCAGCTTCCCAGCAGGCAGTGCTCTCAGTGTGCAAACCGATAGTCACCCCGTGCTTCTGTGTCCCCCAAAAAGAGATGTTGAGGCCCTCAGCCTTGGCATTGACCCCCTTCTGGTTTCTACTGTTCATACCCAGTGTTCCCAGGTTTTCTTCCAAATATATTGTTCCGAGTTTATCATTGCTATCCACTGGAGGATTAGTCCAAAGCAAGTGACTACCATTAGGAGAAGTGTAACTCGGCTCACTCATTTTAATATCTTTTGAGGCTTTGCTAAATTGGCAAATTGCTACTTTTTTTTCTTTTTTTGGCCAGTGATGAAGACTGAATCCTTTCCCTCTAAGATCAGAAACAACATGAGAATGCCCCCCTCCCCGTTGTTGTCCAGCCATTTACTGGAGGTTCTAGTCAGGGACCTGCCAATGCAACAGACAGAGGTTCAATCCCTGGACCAGGACAACCCCTGGAGGAGGCAATGGCACCCACTCCAGGACTCTTGCCTGGAGAATCCCATGGACGGAGGAGCCTGGTGGGCTGCAGGCCACGGGGTCGCAAGAGTCGGACACGACTGAGTGCACACACACTGGCCAGGGAACTCAGGCGGGAAGATGGAGCAGAAGGCGGCAGTGCTGTGAAGCGAGAAGCACAGTTTCTGTTCACAAGCGCCGTTATCTTGTATATAGAAACCTTTTAAATCCACAAAAAATTATTAGAATAAACAAATTCTGCAGGTTGCAAGATAACAAGATCAATGTACAAAATCACTTGTATTTCTATACACTTGCAGTGAGCAGTTCAACAATGAAATAAAATCATTCCACTTACAATAATCCCCAAAAGAACAAAATACTGAAGGATAACTTTAATCAAAGAAGTGGGAAAAAAAAAATGTGTACTCTGAAAATTACAAACACTAGTGAAAGAAATTCCAGATGATCTAAGTAAGTGGAAGAAGTCCTATGTTCATGGATTGTTAATGTTGTTTAGATGGCAAGACTCCCCAAATGGATCTTCAGATTCAATGTTATCTCTATCAAAATTCCAGCTGATCTCTTCAAATAAACTGACGAGCTGGTCCTAAAATTCACAAGAAAGTTCACGAGAACCATAATAGTCAAATCAATGTTGAGGGAAAAAAAAAAAAGCTGCGGAACTCACACTTGTCAATCTCAAACCTCCAAATCTCAATCTCAACTGCAAAGCTCCAGTAATCAAGACAGTATAGGTAAGGACCTCCCTGGTGGTACAGTGGATAAGAATCCACCTGCCAACGCAGGGGACACGGGTTTGACCCTGGGTCCAGGAAGATCCTACATGCTGGGAGCAACCAAGCCTGCATGCCCCAACTACTGAAGCCTGCGTGCCTATAGCCTTTGCCCCACAACAAGAGAAGGCGCTGCAGGAAGAAGCCCCATTCGATGCAACTAGAGAGAGGCCCATGCAAAACAACAAAGATCCAGGGCAGCCAATAATTAATAAAGCAGTTAAAAAAAAAAAAAACTACGGGTAGACATGTAGATAAATGGAGCAGGACTCAGAATCCAGAAATAAGTCCTCACGTTTATGGTCAATTGATTTGCAACTGGGTTGAGGGGGATACAATTCAACAGGGAAAAGAATAATCTTTTCAGCAAATGGGACTGGGACAACTGGAAACTGGATATCCAAATGCAAAGAATGAAAGTTGGGTCTTTACCTACATCATGGACAAAATTTAAAAGGGGTCAACGTCAGAGCGGCCCCACACAGGTCTGGGGCCAGTCCTTCAGCTGGGGCTGCTCTGCATGTCCTTCCTGTGGCTGCTGCAGCAAGCATCCCTAGATGGGAGAGGAGCTGTGTCACCCAGCTGTGGGACCCGGCCTCAGAAACCACAGGGTCATTTCTGCCTCCTAGCGGTTAGAAGAGAGTCACTAAGTCAGTGCACATACAAAAAAAGGGACATTAGATGTCACCTCTTGAAGGGAGGCGTGCAAGGATTTGCTGACAGGTTTGAAGAGCATCACATCAGTGGAGAGATGGCACGTCCACCTAGGTGGGTAGGGGTGTAGGTAACCCATTTATCAAGGTGGGGTGCCAGGCAGGGGTTAGAGGTTTCCAGGAGATCTTGAGTCTGTCCCAAGCATAGTGACTGAATGTTCCTTGGTGCTGAAATGGGACATGGAGCAGGCGCTTAGGGAGATGCCAGCCTGGAGCAGAAGGAGCAGTCAGGCTGAAGTTATCACCTGGGGAGTCCTTGCCACACAGGTGGCGTCTGAAGGTTCAAGGTTGTAAGAGGTCACCAAGGGTGAGGATGGAGAGGGATGAAGGAACAGCCAGGACCCAGCCTTCCTGGCCACTGGTCCCGGAGCCCCCATCCTTGAGCAAGTGACTTTGATGGGTTGTTGACTCCCAGGAACTTCTGTGATCTATTGGTAAGCTTGCAGTTCTGTGAGGGAAGTTGGCTGGGAGAGGTTTCTAGGGTGATCCAAAGGGATACATGGGAAGAGATGGGAGGTCGGGGTGGTGTCAGCCATCTTGCAACCATGAGGTGGGCCACTCACAGAGGTGGTGGCTCCTTCCTGGAGCTTCCGGATTAATGAGTCCTGGGCAGTCTGTGTCAGGACTCTTTGTGACAGCAAGTCAGTGGGTTCTGTGGCTGGAAGTCCAGAGTCCTCACTGACACGAGTGGAGTCAACAAGGGAGTTTGAGGAGGGGCGTGTGAGGCGGGAGGAGAGGCACGAGACTGCGTGTTGCCCCCTTCATGGTACCTTCCGTTCACGGAGGCCCCTGCCCAGCGGGGATCTAACCTCACACAGTGACTGGTTAGCTCACGGAGCATCTGAAAGTTAGGTCGCAATGATGTCAGTTTAGAGCTCAGAGGTCGGGAAACCGAGGTATGGGGTGGGGTGGACTGAAGGAGCCTCTCCTGGAGCCCGGAAGGGACAGCTGGGGCAGAAGCCAGACCGTCTGCAGCCCGGTCCCGCGAGTCGCACACTAACTTTTCGGCGGTCTGGAGACAGCCTGAAGCATAAGTCCTGCGGGCTGTCCCAGGCTGCATAGATGAAGGTGGACAGGCTTCCTGGAATCTGGCAAAGTGCGGGTCGATCCCGCGCGATGTTGGACTGAATGACCCAGAGGGAGGCTGAAGAGTGGGGGTGTGGGCACCAGTCAGCTCCCAGGAAGCCTGGCTCTGCGGGGGTGGGGGGGTGGGGGGTGATAATGGTTTGGGGGTGGATTCTGGGACACAGAGGAAAGCAGACAGTCCCTTTCCGCGGAGCCCCGGATGGCGCCGGGTGGGCTCTGTCACCCAGGAGAGAAGGCAGAGAATTGAAGGCATGGGGCTGCGGGTTTGGGGATGGGCAGAGACAGCTTCCGCCTGCGCCCCGTCTCCTCCCCAAGGTTGAGATCCAGTTCCTGAGTATGGGAGCGGGCAGTCGGGCTGAGTGCAGCGGACGGCGGGGTTGCCCCGGGTGCTGGGCCCCGTTTGAGATCGCAGCTCAGGACACTGCCGTTTGGGGGGTTTCTCCAGCCTCGGTCCTCCGCCCCGGTGGGGTGCGGAAGGGGACGCAGAACCAGCCCCTGGGCGCGGCGGCTACGGGACCAGGCACCCAAGGTCTGCCGGGTGGGGGTGTCCTCGGGCCGCTGGGCCGGGGCCGGCGGGCAGTGGGGGCGGCCCTGCGTGCGCCTGCCAGCCTTGCGGGTCGGGGGCACGGGCTCGGGGCAGGGAGCTCCCGGTCGCCCCTCCCGCCGCCGCCGCCGCCAGGGATTAGCCCGCTCCTGGCCGTGCGGCGGGATTAGCCCGAGTGGACGCGGCGCCCAGCCCGGGGATTACGGAGCGGACCCCACCCCCCCCTCGCCCCCCGACGGATATATTCCCGCGGCGGCGGCGGCGGCGGCGGCGGCGGCGGGCGGGCGGCATGGCGGCTGCGAGGGGCGCGCCGGGCCGCGGGGCACCCGGGCGGCCCTGCCCCTTCTCCATCGAGCACATTCTCTCCAGCCTGCCCGATCGTAGCCCCCCGGCCCGGGCCGCCCGCCCGCCGCCGGTCCCTGACAGCGAGAGCCCCTCGGAGCTGGGGGAGCCCGGGGCGCCGGAGGCCGCGCGCTGCGCCTGCTGCTGTTGTTGCGGCCCCCGCGGGCCCCCGGAGACAGACGCGCGGCTGGGTGAGTGGACGCGGGGCGCGCGGGCTGGGTGGGTGGGCGTGAGGCCCCCGTGGCGAGGGCGCAGGGCGAGGGGAGCCAGCCCGCCGGCCCGCGCCTCACCACGCCCTCGCCCGGCAGGCGCGCGGCTGGCGTGGCCGCTGAGGCTGACACCCGCGGCGCCCTTGCCCTGGGCCGCGCCCCCCGGGGGCCCCGGGGCGCAGCCAGGCGCGGGTGTCCCGGGCCCGCCGCGGCGCACGCGGCGTCACCGCACCATCTTTAGTGAGGAGCAGCTGCGGGCGCTGGAGGCCCTCTTTGTGCAAAACCAGTACCCCGACGTGGGCACGCGCGAGCGCCTGGCCGGCCGCATCCGCCTGCGCGAGGAGCGCGTGGAGGTGGGTGCCCGCCGCCTCGGGAGAGCGGCTCCGCACGGCGGGCGGAGGCGCCGAGGCCCGGGAGCTGAGGGGCGGCCGGCGGGGCTGGGCCGCGGCGGAGGTCAGGCTCCCTTATTTTTAAACACCCCACCCGCCCCTGACGAATCAAGCCCGCGTCCGCGTGCCGGAATTCGGGGGGCTCGGAAGAGCGCGGGGCTGCAGGAGGGGCACTGGTCGGCGGAAGCAGGGGGAAGGGATTCCGGCCCCGGGCCCTCGGCAGGGGATGACGGACGGGAGCAGCCGCCCGGAGGCCCCCGTCCGCCCGCACTTGCGTCCCGAAGACCCGGCCGGACCACTTGGGACCCGCGCGGGACCTGGGTCTGCGCTGGGCCCGCCTGAGCGCACCTCCTCCTCAGGTCTGGTTCAAGAACCGCCGGGCCAAGTGGCGACACCAGAAGCGCGCGTCGTCCTCCGCGCAGCTCCTATCCGGACCCAAGAAGCCCCCGAAGGAGGGCTGCTGAGGGCGCCAGAGTTACCCCCGGCGTGGAGGCGTCCTCTGGGGCCGGCCCGGGGAGCGCACAGCCCGACCTTCATAGGAAGGTGGGAGAGGACGCCAGCCTCCAACCCGGGGCCCCGGAGCTGACCGCGGGAGCCCCTCTGCGAGCGACTGCGGCCACCCGCCCTGCGGTGGGTTCCAGAGCGCGGGGCTGCCCCATGCGCTGTGCACCCTCCGTCCCAAGGGCGACTGGGCAGGAGGGCTGGGGAGATCGGGGAGGGGTGGGGAGCGGGGTACAGAGTAGGCCAACCTCCTCACCCCCATCACACTCCGCGGGGCAGGAAGCCACCCGGCGACCCCAGCTGCCTCTTGTCAACACGGGCACCCAACACCCGCGCGTGCGCGGGGGGAGGGCGGCGGAGTTCTGCTCATCAGGGACTCGGCCCCCAGGACCCAGCCACGGCCCTCCCCTGCATCCGGGGCCTGGGAGCCCCAACCCCTAGAATGAGAAGGTTGGTGAAGTCACCTCCAGGAGGCCCTTTCCCACCCCTGAGTCCTGTGAGTCTTGTGTGGATCCCGAGAAACAAATGAGTTACTGAAACCTCGGGGAAAGCAGTCCAGGCTGAAGTCCTCCACGGCTGCGTGCCACACTGGCGGGGACCTGGCCCTCCTCTCCTTCCCAGGGAGTGGGGACCGGTGCGCCCTCAGTCCCTGTGCCAGGCTGCCCCCAGCAGAGCGGATGGCCCCACGATCACGGCCTGGCCCCTGGTCCCTGCACTGGCCTCCGGGAGCTGCTTCTCGGGGGCGGGACCCTTGATTCCTCACTCTGGAGGTTTCCATGCAGGTGTGTCTTCCTCCATCACAGCGGCCAGCCTCTGTCACCCTGCGGGGCCCAGCCAGTTCAACTGGGGAGGGCCCCCCACCCCCCTTGGAGAGTGTCTGCTCTGCCCTCTGCCATCCTACCCCCAGGGTGAAGGACAGCGTGAAGACAAGGCTTCAGTCCCCAAGTTGGCACCTGACACCCACGCCATCTGGCGTGGGGACTTTGTTCTGCCTCCTCATGCGTCCTGGACGGAATGGGGGTGGGCAGCATCTGGCGGGAAACACAGTCCCTCATGGAAGGTCTAGAAGCCAGGGCTGCGGCTCCCAGGACCCTCCAGGGCAGGTGAGAACACAGGGCGTGTGGGGTCCCGGCCAGGACAGCAGCCCTCGCCCCCCCCCCCAACACACACACAGGATGCACACTTCCAGCTGTCACGGAGCTCATCTCCATCACTCCTGGCCTTATCCCTGGAGATTGCACAGCCTGCCTGCAGGGCTTCCGCCCAAGCTGGGACACCCCACTCCCCTGGTCCCAGCCCTTGTCGGCTGACTGGCTTTGTGTCAAGGTGTGGGGCACCCGTGATCAGAGCTCTGTGCCCCGGGACCAGCCACTATGCTGCCCTCCTGGTTTTTCCTTTCTCTCCAGCTGTCTCGGGCAGGCCACCCGCAGCTGCCGGGAACACAGCTGTCCTTGAGGCTGAGCCCACGCTCTCCCGCTCATCTCCATCCGCGCCCTGGTCTGTCTCTTCCACCCTCAGCCTCCAGTCCCAGCTCCATCCCACGGTTACACCCGCCCCCAGGCCTCTCCCCTGTGCTGGGTAGCTGTCCCTTTGACAGCTCCATTTGGAAGCCCAGGGCTTCTCTAGTCACTCTGTCCCCAGCAGCTCTTGCCAGGCATCCCAGGCACGTGAGCCAGAGAGCTAGCAGCATGCACCCTGCCTCCTCCTCTCTCTCACTCACGAAGCCCAGGCCAAGGCGATGACTCCCCAAACAATCCCAGAATCTGCCTTCTCCCTAGCCTCGACTGCACCAATCATGAGAACTGCCGTCCCCTCTCGACTTGGCCATTGCAGTTGCCTCCAGTTGGTCCACATGCACCCACTCTGATTCCTCTATGACTCATTCTCATAAAACCCGGGATGCAAGTCCAAACCTGCCTCTCCCCTGCCTACAGCACTCCCAGGGCTCCCACAGCTCGCAGAACAAAGACAAAACTCCTCGCTGTGACCCACAACCCGTAACCCACAAGGTCCGTGCAGCCTGGCCCTCCGCTGTGGGCTCCCACCTCGCTGTTCCTTGCACTCTGTGTCTCCTCCCATTGGTCCTTTGCACACGCTCTCCCCTTCCATGTGGTCGTCAATGCCTGTTTGTCCTTTGGGTCTGCAACCACTCCCTTCCAGGGGAAGGTCTCCCGTGTGCCCCCTAGGTAGAAGCCCCTTAGGTAGATGCCCCTGGGTAAGATGCCCCCTGGGTAAGATGCCCCCTGGGTGGGATTCGTTTTCCTCGAACCTGCCCGCTGTTTGTTTGTGGGGCGGTCTTTTGCATCTCATGCTCAGCTCCAACAAGGGCAGGAACCATATGGTGGATTTCCTACTGAACTGTACTGAATCCTTCTTGGGGCAGAACTTGCTTGACATAATGTACAACCTCCTTTCGGAAAGAAATGATCGTTCCTGGAAAATGCTCAGACAATTTTCTTGTCCATTTCATTAAGGATCAGCTTTCTGGGAAGCCAATTCGGGCACTTAGGGACCAGACATTTCTTTTCTTGCCTAAACTTTGAATAAAAATTTTGAAGCCAAATATAGCCAACGTTTCTGAAGCGGTGTCTTTGTTAATAGCATAGAAGTGTATATAGTGATTAGGGTAGGGTGAAGTCGCACAGTCATGTCCAACTGTTTGCGACCCCATGGACTGTAGCCCACCAGGCTCCTCTGTCCATGGAATTCTCCAGGCAAGAACACTGGAGTGGGTCGCCATTCCCTTCTCCAGGACATCTTCCCGATCCAGGGATAGAGCCCGGGTCTCCCGCATTGCAGGCAGACGCTTTACCACCTGAGCCACCAGGGAAGCCCATATAGTGATTTCTTGCGAGAAACTGGAATTTCAAGTCCTTCAGATTCCGCAAAACTGGAGTTTTTCGGGGTTAGCTCCTAGCCCGTACCACAGCGCCCTCTGGCGTCCACAGCCCAGAGAGCCGTGACCAGAGCGGGGCGGGACGAAGACCACAGCTCCCATGAGGCGCAGGGCTCGCGGTGACGTCAGTACGACGGCGAACGCGGCTCTCCCATTGGGCGGCTGTTTCAGGCGTCTGCGCACCTGGCGCGCCCCGCCCCCGCCCCGCCGCGCCTGCGCCGCCCGGGCGCTGCTGGGATAGCGATGGCGTCGCCGGGCGCGCCAGCTCGCCCCCAGCTGGTTCCCGTGGCGTCCGGGCCTCGGAGGAAGCGCGCAGCCGGCGAGGCTGGGGCTGCGACGGGCCGGCAGCGGGTCCTGGACGAAGAGGAGTACATTGAGGTAGCGTTCGGCGCCGACGCCCGCGACTTCCGGGCCCCGCGCTCCTCGCTCCGCGCTCCCCGCCGGTTCCCGACGCTCCGCGCTCCCCCGAGGCGGTGGGGCAGCCTGGGTCCTCGCCCCCGGCGTGTGGACAGGCGGAGGGCCAAGCCGTTGGAGTGTGGGGCTAGCTGTCCGCGCTGTAGGGGGGCCGCGGGGGTGGGTGTGTGCACGCGGTGAGGAGCCGGAAAGACAGGGATCTGTCAGGGAGTCAGCAGGGGTCTGGGGATCTGTCAGGGAGTCAGCAGGGGTCTGGACAGCGGCGGAGAGGCCTTCTTGGGCAGCGGTG
Organism: Cervus elaphus; assembly: GCF_910594005.1. NCBI lineage: Eukaryota > Metazoa > Chordata > Mammalia > Artiodactyla > Cervidae > Cervus > Cervus elaphus. The sequence goes on from NC_057819.1 coordinate 629,700, forward strand.
GTGGTGGGAGCTAGGGCTGGGGGCCCCGCAAGCCGGCTCCCAGGGTGGCCGCATCGATGAGCGGGTTCGTCTCCTGACACCGCCCCACCGCAGCCAGGCAGGAGATTCGAGGAAGTCACTCAGGTTTGGGAGACAAGTGGGGTGGGCAGGCAGTGGTCTTAGTGGACAGCTGGGCCGGCAGACGCGCAGCTCAGAGGCGAGTCCGGCTGGAGGTGTGAAGCTGGGAATCTCCACCCGTGCTGGTGGTGGGGTGAAAGGATCAGATTGGAAATAGGAGGCCGTGGGCGGGGTGAAGGTGGCAACAGCCAGGTTGGTTCAGCTGATGTGGAGGTGAAGGCGGCAAAGGAGGGTGAAACTCAGGCAGAGCGAGAGAAGGCTTTGAAGGTGCTCTGGTCAGGACTCCATGGTCTCAACTGCCGCAGGTCCGGGTTCAATCCCTGGTCGGGAACCAAGATCCCATGTCACACAAGCACACAGCAGGGCCAAAAAAAAAAAAAGGAAAAAGGAAGTGTTCCCAAGCTCTGGGGATCTTTGGGCTGAATGGAGGTTGGGGTCTCAGCACACACTCTGTGGGGTAAGCAGCCGGGGGAGGCAGACAGAGGCTCTGACTTGCGATCTGACCTGTCCTTCAGGGCCTCCAGACAGTCATCCAGAGGGACTTCTTTCCTGACGTGGAGAAGCTGCAGGCACAGAAGGAGTACCTGGAGGCCGAGGAGAATGGAGACCTGGAGCGGATGCGCCAGATCGCCATCAAGTTCGGCTCCGCCCTGGGCAAGATGTCCCGAGAGCCCCCACCACCCTGTGAGAGGAGTCCTGTGGGGCCGGGCATGGCTGCTCGCTGAACCGATGCTTCAGGCCCCCTGACCTCACCCCCTCTGTCCCCCAGATGTCTCGCCGGCCACATTTGAAACCCCTGAGCTACACACGGGCCCCAGCGTGGTGGGCAGCAAGGCCAGGGCCCGGGGCCGTGGCCTGGAGGACGGTGACGGTGAGTGAGCGTCCCGCTGCCCTTGCGCTGTCGGGCTTGCCTGGGGTGTTCCAGACGCCTGTGCCCTGGGAATCTTGCGTCTGGTCTCCCGGCTGCTCACTGTGCCGCGGGGGACCCACTGTAATATTGTGACTCTTAACACTCGACACCCCTTCTGGGCCTGAGTCGGAGCACACACTTCACCGGCATTCAGCGGATAGGGGGTTGGGCGGCTTGGGGGTGTTGATTCCACCCCTGGGTGTTGTCTGGCGGTGTGGGGTCTCACAGACAGACCCACGGCCAGGCAGAGGGCGTCCGGGACTGAGCAGGTGCACAGTGGTGTTCACGCCATGGCGCCCTGGACAGGAGAGGCCGCAGAGGAGGAGGCGGCAGAGCCGCTGCCCAGCCTGGACGTTTTCCTGAGCCGGTACACCAGCGAGGACAACGCCTCCTTCCGGGAGATCATGGAGGTGGCCAAGGAGAGGGGCCGGGTGCGCCATGCGTGGCTCTACCAGGCTGAGGAGGAGTTTGAGAAGGTGCCTGGGGCGGGGTAACGGTGCTCTCTCAGGGCGGGCTTCCTGGGCCAGGGCTCGGGGCCTCCCTGACCTTTGTTCCCCCATGGCACAGAGGCAGAAGGACAGTCTCGCGCTCCCGTCGGCCGAGCACCAGGCGGTCGAGAGCGGCCAGGCCGGAGTAGAGACCTGGAAGTACAAGGCCAAGAACTCCCTCATGTACTACCCAGAGGGTGAGCGTAGGGCAGGGCCTGCGGGGTGGACTGGTCTCCAGGGTGTGTTCCTCTCTGGGCCTTCAGGGGTCCAGATTCTCAGGGCAGCCGGCGGTGGGGGAGTTGGGGGGGGTGGGGTCTGTAGGCGGAGTCAGCACAGGCGTGCGCGCCCAGGCTGTGCTCGGTGGGGACCAGCTCATCTCCCTCGGGCCTGCCCCCCTGACGCCATGGGCTTTGCTCCCTCCACCAGGCGTCCCCGACGAAGAGCAGCTGTTCAAGAAGCCACGGCAGGTGGTGCATAAGAACACGCGCTTCCTCAGGGACCCCTTCAGCCAGGCCCTCAGCAGGTCGCAGCTGCAGCAGGCGGCCGCCCTTAACGCACAGGTGAGGGCTGGGCCAGCAGCTCTCTGCTCAGGCGTCCTTGGGCTCGGCAGGGCTTGGCAGCACAGTCAAGGCTGGCTCTGTTCTCCGTCCCGGGGTTTGAGGTCAGGTCCTGTTTTGGTCAGACAGGTGGGTCAGGTGTGTGCCAGCCTGTGGGGCAGGGGTAAGAGAGAAGGGAGGCAGCGTGCAGCTGGACTCGCGGGCTGGGCCAGGCTCGGGGTGGCGGACTACAGAGCTGACCCCGGGAGTCGTGCAGGGCAGTGACTCCAGTGATCGGGGGGGTTGGAAGGGAGGCCGGAGCGGGGGGCACTGTTTTGGAGGTCTTCACAGATGCCTTGCCCCACCCCCCGCCCCGGGCCTCAAGTCAGGGGCCCCCAAAGCTAGCAGGTGTCAGGAGTGGCCCTTGTGGAAGGCCGGGGCGCATCCCTTGGCCGCTGCTCCGACAGGCCTTGGCAGTGCTGGGGTCCTCCTCACTTGCCCTGGGCTTGAGCAGTGTCTGCGCCTCAGCCCGCGGTGCGGCCTGGCCCTGACCCCACCTCCCCTCTGGCTTCAGCACAAACAGGGCAAGGTGGGCCCCGACGGCAAGGAGCTCATCCCCCACGAATCCCCCCGAGTCGGCGGCTTTGGATTCGTCTCCACGCCTTCTCCTGCGCCTGGTGAGAGACGTGCCCTCTGTGGGACTACTGGGGCCTGCCCACACCCCGGGGCCCAGGGTCGCATTCATGCAGCGCCGGGCTCTCAGATGGGCCCGACCTCAGACGCCTGGCGCCGTCCTGTGTGGACGCGTGTGTGGAAACCAGGCTTAATCTGCAGGAAGTGGGGTGCACCTGGGCCCCCTGGGGCTGCATGAGGGCCCTGCAGGTGGGCAGGCCGGGCCTGAGGGATCCTGGGGGCATGTACGCCTCTCAGGCTGCCCACTCGTGCTCCCGCCGGGGGTCCCTGTCAGTCCTGGGGTGACGTTTCCAGGTCGTGGGTCTCAGGCCAGCAGGTGTGCGGAGCTGACATACCTAAGTGAGCTCACGAGGTTCGGGGCGGCCTCCTGGGCATGTGATGGCCTCCGGGCCTGGGAAGGCACCGCGGTTTGACCAGACTCGGGGTGGGGGCTTCACCTGGAAGACTCCAGATCTCCGTGGGTGTCCTCTGGGGCTCCCCGGCCCTGTGGTAGCCTGAGGGTCCAGCTGCCCAGCCCGGCTCCTCTGGAGGCCCCTCCCCCGGGCCGGCCGCCGGGACCCTCTCACAGGCAGACACAGCGGGGCACCACCCTGGGAAGGAGGGGCCAGCGGCCCGCGTTGGTGGCCCCTGGCTGAGGTGGCTGTGGGCGGTCCCCATGCAGGTGTGAGTGAGTCTCCGCTGATGACCTGGGGGGAGGTCGAGAACACGCCCTTGAGAGTGGAAGGGTCGGACACGCCCTACGTGGACAGGACGCCGGGGCCAGCCTTCAAGGTGGGTCGGCGTGGTGGGTGGGGGGCCGCATGGGTGTACGGGGATCTGCCGTGCTCTCGTGGCTGTGCACAGCGGACGGGGCTGATGCTGGGGCGGGCACCATGGCCCCTTGTGAGGTCTGGGCCTCCGCTGAGGACCGGTGTGGACGGGGCTTGGGCCTGGCTGGGAGACGGGTGGGGAGCCCCCGTGGCCCCTGGGAGCCTGCAGGTCCAGAGGACGGGGCTGTTCAGAGACGGGGGTCTTGGGCCAGGAGCTCCCCTGCAGCCTGCAGCCGGGGAGGAGCCCCGAAACCCTAGCATCCATCGGACGCAGCTGTGCCCTCGGGATGGCTGAGTCCTTGCAGAGGGAGGCCTCTGGTTACGGGGGATCCAGACTGGGTGGCCCCTGCCAGGGTCCCAGGAGCAGTCAGCGTGGGGGTTCCCGAGGCCGGACCCCTACAAGGGAGGCCCTTTGTGGGCCAGGCAGGCAGGGGATTTGGGTGGTAGGTGGTGTGTGGGGACGGGGAGGCCCAGGAAGGTGCCAGCGTGTGGCTGGTAGGGCCCGAGTGGCTCTGGGAAGGCAGGTCCGTGATGTCGCGGGATTTGTGGGGAAAGCCAGCACTGGGCGTGGCTTGTGAGGGAGGCGCCCGGAGCCTCAGGAGTACTGTGGAGTGCCGGTGGGGGTCGCCCCGAGACCGAAGGGTCCAGGATCACTTCACCTGCTTTGAGAACCCAAAGAACCAGCGCAGGGTCTGGAGTCCAGGTTGTCTGTGGAGCAGGGCGGGGTCCTCTCGGGACGGCAGTACGCGGTGAGGTGTGGAGAGACAGCGTCAGTCACCGTAGTGACAGCCGTTATAGCAGCAGCTCCAGGAGCAGGGAGCTGCAGCAGGGGCTGAGGGGTGGGCGCTCCCCCTACAGCGGGGATCCCTCCAGAACCCAGATTGCCCTCGGGGCCCTCAGCCTGGGATGCTACAATAGTTGGGAAAAGCCTGGGGACCGCTGTGTGCACCGAGGCATTAAAGTCCGCCGCCGTGGCCGGCGGGTCAGGACCAGGGCAAGGGGGCAACGGAGCCCTCTTCTCGCGGGCGTGTGGAGACAGGAACAGCCGGTTCCTTGGTGCACAGCAGGACAGGTTCAAGGGAGACGAGAACGCTGAGCGTTAAGACAGCGAGCGTGAGCCTCAGGCCCACGCGCCAGGGAGGCAGGAAAGGGGTGTCCATGCGGCCGCAGAGGGAGAAGCCGGGAAGGGAGTGGGCGCTGGGCCCTGGGCATCTCTCAGCGCAGTGGGAGCCCTCCAGGGTCTGACTGCAAGCTGACAGCCAGACAGCGGGAGGGTGTGTGATGTGGTAACACAGCCAGCATGCTGTGTGAGCAAGAGAGGGAGCACAGAGCCGGTGAGAAGATGGGCCAGGACGTGTATCTTGAAGTTCTTTAAAGAAACGCAGAAGCCATCGCACCTGGTAGCCAGCGGAAAGCAGGCTGAACAGGGTCTTTCCCAGACGGTGGTCCCAGTGCCTGGCTGGGTGGTGCCAGCTTCACAAGAACCCGGCGCAGGGGGTGGGCCACTCAGGGTGGGGGTCAGGAGGCTGACGACCCGCGACGAGCCTGCCTGCCGTCCTCTAGATCCTGGAGCCGGGCCGCAGGGAGCGGCTGGGCCTGAAGATGGCCAACGAGGCCGCTGCCAAGAACCGGGCCAAGAAGCAGGAGGCCCTGCGGAGGGTGACAGAGAACCTGGCCAGGTGAGGGGCGGGCCTCGCGCTCGGCACCGGGGCCTGGGCCCGTGGCTGCGGCTCTGGGCCGGGCCGTCTCCCCTGTGTCTGCAGGGCCCCTCGCACGTCCCTAGCCCCCGTTCTCATGCGTTTCTAAGGGGCGCCTTTAGGCCTTGTCCCCGTAAGCTCCCATCCGCCTGTGGAGTCAGGGTCATCGCCCCCCCTTGGAGAGGGTCGGGATCCCCTCCAGCCCCACGGCCCAGGGCGCGGCTGTTCAGGATCCCAGCCAGGAACAAGCACGTGTCCCCCAGGCATCTTCCCGGGGAATGAGGGCCCTGCTGCTGGGCAGGCCTGACCCTGCCTCTCGCCACGCCTTCCGCATTGCAGCCTCACCCCCAAGGGCCTGAGTCCCGCCATGTCTCCAGCCCTGCAGCGCCTGGTGAGCAGGACGGCCAGCAAGTACACGGATCGAGCCCTGCGGGCCAGCTACACCCCGTCCCCCGCCCGCGCCAGCCACCTCAAGACCCCAGCCAGCGGGCCCCAGACCCCGACGAGCACGCCGGCCCCCGGCTCTGCGACACGCACCCCGCTCAGCCAGGACCCGGCCTGCATCACGGACAACTTGCTGCAGCTCCCTGCCCGGCGCAAGGCCTCAGACTTCTTCTAGGGCCTGGCCCTAGGTGTTCCATGGAGCCTGCGGGGCGGCTCTCCGCCCAGCACGGGACTCCAGCTTTCCAAGTCCCCAGGCCCACCAGGCTGATACCCTGTTCTGTAGGACCCCGCCCGTTCTATTTACTTGTTACTAAAGAGAGCCTCCGGCTTGACGAGGGATGCCTCTCTGCCCCAAGGCCACCCTCATACCTGCGTCACCTGCCCAGGGCCACTGGGTGGTGACCTCAGGGGCCAGGGTGTCCAGCCTTTCCTGCGTGGCTTATGGTGGCACCACCGAGGCGGGGGACCTGCCTTCTGCGCTGAGTTGGCCCCTCGTTCCCCCGTGCCCCCCACTTCTGTTCCTCTTGGGGGGTAGAGCCCTCAGCCATTGTGCCCGCAAGTCCACAGGCTCCCCAACCAGGCCTGACCTGCTGCATACGCGGCTGCTCCCCAGGGGAGGCCCTTCCCAGTGGCCTCAGCCGTCCCTCCTGACTTCCAGCCAGGGCAGGGCTGACCCCGCCCCCTTGCTCCTCTGCTCTGGGCCAGCTCCCCAGGGAGTCCCAGCCGGCTCTTTAAGCCTCAGGTGGGGTCGGGTCCTGCTCAGAGAGGCAGTGTGGGATCCGCTAAGACAAGCCTCTCCTACTTGGAGCAGGCACGCCCCAGCAGGGCGTCCTCAGGCTCCCTGGAGGCTGCCTGGGGTCCGGCTGGTCTGCGCTCCTCCACACGGAGCTCCTGCAAGTTCCTGGGCAGAGCCCTGCCTGGGCACCACGGGGGTGGGGCTGGCGCCATGGGGTCAGGAAAGGGCTGTTTTTGAAGGGTGGGCGTGGGCCTGAGGGAGCCCCAGGAAGTGGGGTCGGAGGTCTGGGGGGGCCGCGAGTGAGATGCAGAGGGCGCCCTCCAGGCAAGGCTGTGCCTGGAGGGGGCAAGGGGGCGCTGCCAGAAGTTCTAAAGGGCCAAAGGGTGAGTGGGAGTTGAGGATGGGCTGCCTGAAGGGCGCGGGCGGGTGGGAAGGCAGCGGGGGCCTGGTGGGAGGCCGTGGACTCTGTGCCCACGAGGCCGGCTCCCCGGAGCCCCCGGGACGCAGGGAGTGGGTGCTGAGTCCCAGAGAAAAAGACTCCGCGCGCCTCTCTGCTGTACACTGTGGTTTATTTGGTGGTCAGGGTTTAAGGTCTCTGCTACTAAGTGGAAAAAAGCTAATAGAACGTAATCAAAATAGCGGTTTAATTGACGGACTTTACTTGTTCTTGCACCTGTGGCTTCTTCAGCTCCTACCGCTTACTTAGCCCACGGGGCGCTCACAGAGCCACGCCCCCCAGGCCCTCCACACCGCTAGGTGCTCGCCTTCCCCACCTCAGCTCCGGAGACGTGGTCCTTGGCCCTGGAGGTTTCGGCCAGCCGCTCCTCCACCCGGTCCTCGGTCTCAGGCACCACAAGCAGCCGATGCTGGGTCTTGGCCCCCAATTTGTGCTCAGGCCGGTGCTCAGGCCGGTGTTCAGGCCGCGGGCCGGGCCGGGGGTCCAGCTTGCAGTCAGCCCGGTACTTGCCCTCGCCCTCCCGCTTGAAGGAGGCGGAGGCCATGGCCTTGGGCTTGGGGGGCTGCAGCCACGCGTGGCTGAGGATCTCGTCGATGTGCAGGCGCCGGGTGACATCCGGCTGCAGGATGCGGTAGATGAGGTCCTTGCACTCGCCTGTCAGGTTCTTGGAGCGTGGGAAGTCCACGCGGTGCTCCTTCTGGATGCGCAGCATCTTCTTGATGTCGGAGTCGTCGTACGGCATGGAGCCGCAGACCATGATGTAGAGGATCACGCCCAGGCTCCAGATGTCGTACACCTTGGGCTGGTAGGGGATGCCCTGCAGCACCTCGGGGGCCGCGTACGCCGCCGACCCGCAGAAGGTCTTGCTCAGCGTCAGCCGGCCGCTGCCGTCCCGCAGGCAGCGCTTGGAGAAGCCGAAGTCGGACAGCTTGATGTTGAAGTCCTTGTCGAGGAGAAGGTTCTCGCACTTGAGGTCTCGGTGGACGACGTCCAGGTCGTGGCAGTACTTGACGGCCGAGGACAGCTGCCGGAACATCTTGCGTGCCACGTCCTCATGCAGGGCCCCCCGGCACTTGATGAACTCGAGGAGGTCGCCCTGGACCCCGAGCTCCATGACAATGTAGATGCGGCCGTCGGATGTCTCAAAGATCTCGTAGGTCTTGATGATGGAGCGGTGGTTGACGGTTGCCAGGATGTCCATCTCCCGGGGCAGGAATCTCTCCACGAAGTCGGTGGGCGTCTTCTTGCGGTCGATGATCTTGACTGCCACGTTGAACTTGAGGCGCTCAGAGTAGGCGGACTTGACTTTGGCGTAGGAGCCCTTGCCCAGGTTGATGCCCACGATGTAACCCTTCTTCCTCAGGACCGCGGCATCGTCCATGGTGCCCGGAGCGGCCTGCGCCACTGCCCTCTACATCCCCTCCCCTCTCGGGCCAGCGGGCATCGTCCTTGTTAGCACTGCGGGGAGCCGTCTGGCCAGGCTAGGCCTGCACTTGGAGGTGTGGAACGCCCAGCATTGTCCCCGCGTGACTTCAGCCTGTGAAGTCATAAAGCCAGGCTGCCCGGAGTGGGAACTGGCGGGGGACAGGCCCTGGAGCCCTGGAAGGCTGACTGGGCTGACAGAGCCCCGCGGCCTGCCAGAAGGGAGGAAGCTGGCACCCAAGACTGGAGATCTCGCCGTGCCGCCCTGTGCCAAGTCAGCCCAGGGCCGCCCAGGTCCAGCCAGCGTGCCGGCCCCCCGCCGCTTACCCCTCCTGGGTGTGGGGACTGACCCTGCAGCAGATCCTGTCCCTCGAGGGAGGGCCTCCTTCCCGGCTCCGCCTTGAGGTGGGCCGAGCACACCCTCGGGGGCCGGGCCTGGGAGGGGCTGCTCTGATGGGGGAGGGGGCGGAGGGGGCAAGGGCGGCTCGGACCCTCTGAGTGCCCAGCCCGGTTGTGTGGAGCCCTAGTGGGCTGGCGTTCCAAGGGAAGGTAGAGTTGAGGTCCAGGCAGGGAAGGGCCTGGGGGAGGCGGACGCTGTGAGAATGGGTGGGTCCCGGCGTCGGGGTCGGGGGACGTGGAGTAGAGCGTCGGGGGGTGCAGGCTGCAGGAGCTGCCGGGATCCAAGCCCGGCTTTAGGACAGGTCCTGTGAGAGCACGGAGCGAAGGGCGGCCAGAGCCTGTGACCGGGCAAGGGGTGGCTGGCGGGCGCCGGCCTGTGGGGAGGGCACACGATGGGTGGGGCCCGGGGCGGGATCTGGGGCTGGGGAGAGCGTCCTGAATTAGGTCACTTGGGCCTTTGTGAGCGCTGGGAGCCTGGGCAGGCACATCACCTTTGCATCTTAGACCGTCTCTGCACCTAGAAGCAGCGTCAACCTGCTTTGTTCCCACCCCGCGAACCGCCGCCCCCGTAGGCTCAGGTCCTTTGTGAGCCCCATGGTCCTGTTGTCCTCGCTGCCCAGGACGGGTGCTCGGGGAGGGGGCGTCCTGTGTCTGGGTGGGTGGGAGTGACCCAGAAGCCCCGTGTGGGGGTTCAGCGGGGCTCGCCTGCTGCTGGGAGGGGAGCGTGTGCACATGCCTGGGCCACACAGAGCTCCTGGCAGGAGGCCCAAGCGGAAGGTCCCCAGGCAGGGCAGCCAGGCCCAGAGGCCAGCGGCAGGGACGTACCCGACGCCTGCATTCTTCTGGGGGCTTCAGTAGGAACCAGCGGAACTTCAGAGGGGCCAGCTGCGAGGCCCCCAGCTAGGTGCCCTCCTGGCCTGTCTCCCTTGCCCCCAGGACTCTGTCCGGGGTGCCCTTTGCTGTGGCTCCTGCTCCTCACGCCCTACCTCTCCCAGGACACCGTGGCCTCTGGTTCTCCAGGGACGTCAGGCCTGCAGACTCGGGAGAGCAGCAGGGGCCCTGCCCAGAATGTGTGTGTCAGACTGCCGGAGCCCTCGGGGCAGGGTCAAGCTGGACGGGCTTCAGGGTGCTCCCAGCTGCAGGCCTGTGAGTGCCAGACCACAGGCCCAGGGATGCTGCCCTCGGAGCTTTGAGGGTTGGCGTCAGGCCCTGGGTGACAGGAGCGGGCCCTGCTTTCCCGGGGCCCAAGGTGGCTCAGCGTCACCCAGGGCGTGAGTGCCCTGCAGCTGGGCCGTGACAGACACGCGCAGTGATGGAGCTGGGACTGGACTCGGGGAGGCTGAGGGCTGAGGTCAGGCCCCGTGGAGGATGGGGACAGAGGTGCTGCTGAGGGTCTGAACGGCCAGGTGGTGAGAGTGTGCCGGGCGGGAGGTGCACGGCTGGCCCGGAGGCCGCGCTGAGGGTCCCGGGAGTCGCTGTGGGGTTGAGCCCGGCTGGGGCAGTGGGGCAGCCGGCAGGAGCAGCCGGCGCCTCAGGCCACCTCCGGAGGGCCTCACAGCGCGGCCTGCACCACGCTGGGTGGGTTCAGGCGGCCGCCCGCCCTCTCTGAGTGGTGCCCCCGCCTGGGAAGCACACAGCAGGTGCTCCTTCCCAAGGCCCCTCCGCCCAGCCTTGCCCCCAGGCCCCAATTGACCACTGCTGACCCAGGGAGGAGTTCACAAGCTTCCTGGGGCATCTGCACCCCCGCTGGCCCCATGCACCCTGGAATCCCGCTCCGCCACTGGGCAGGTGTGTGGCTCCACCGCCAGGACTGCTGCATCTTGGTCCCTCGCCCGCCTGCCCAGGCAGTGACTCCCAGAGGCTTCGTATATGGAGGCTGCGGCCCCTGACGAAGCCTGGAGAGGTGGGCAGGGGCTCCGGGGCCTGTCTGCCAGCAGGACTGGGGCCCACGGCGAGTGGCTGGGCGGCCAGGAGGCCAGACCCAGGAGGACCTCAGGGGCCAGGTGTGGAGATCCTTCCCGCAGGCAGGGGACCCGGACTGGGTGCAGGATGGGGGCCTCGGCTGCTGCAGGAGGTGATGGGGAGACAGGGGTGGGGCCAGGGTCCGTGGCTGTGGCCGTGAAGGGGCTGGGGCCGGGGGGGGCCCTTGCTGGACGCCGGCAGCGGCGGGAGGAGGGGCCCGTCTAAAGGCCCCATTCCCTTGGTGTCAGACCCGCAGGTGCGCGCGTGTCCAGAGCACAGGCGGATCGGAAGAGGAGGCGGTGGCCGCGCACCGCCAGGTGAGGACCTCACGGTGGGTGGCGCCCCCGCGGCCAGCAGTGAGCCCGCAGGCCTGTTCCCCCTGCGGACGTCCCGGCCACATGTGAGAGGAGGCCTGTGCCCCCTGCTTGCCAGTGTCCGCTTACCCACGCTAGAGGGAGCGTCACCCTGGGGACAGCTGGGACCAGAGAGGAGCAGGAGGGTCAGAGCACAGTGATGGGGGGACATGCAGGTTGGGGGGCGGGCCAGGCAGGGATGCTCTGGGTGCTGCAGGGAACGGGGTGCTGGCTGGGTGTGGGGGAGACCCTGGAGCCAGAGCAGGAGGAGGGGAGGGACCCCGAGGGAGGGAGGCCGGCCTTTGCAGGCCCCCACACAGGCAGGCACCTCGGGGGCTGTTGAGGGCCCAGAACGCCTGCCCGGGCCTGCAGCCCCCACGCCGCCTCCACACCCAGCTCGGCGCTTGTGGGCCCCGCGCTTGAAGCAGCATCTTCCTCACTTGACTCTCTCCGGTCCAGGGCCCGATGCCATCGTCAGGGCTGGACACGTGGAGCTCTTTCCCCAGTGGGAGGTGAAGCACGGTGTGACCCGCGGAGGGGGCCACGGGGGTGCAGGGTCCTCTCCCTGGGTGACCGAAGCTGGCAGGGCACACACAACAACCTCGGGGGCTGCAGTAATATAGTGATTTATTGCTTCTTTAGCCACGTGAGTTACCGAGTTCAAAGGGAGGGGAAGAAACTGACGAAAATAGCGGCGTGTCCGGGACCGTCTTCCTTCTCGGCTGGTCCCGCGGCCTCTCTGGAGCTCGGGCTCGGGGCCCCGAGCTCGGCCTCATTCCCTGCTGGCCGCCTGGGCCGCGAGAGGCGGGCTAGGCGTGCGTCTCTGAAGGCTGCGGGGGCGCCCCCTCCTCGGTCTTGCTGGGCTGCTCGCCGGGCAGACCCATGGCCTCCGACTGCCGGGACACCTGCACCATTGCCGCCTCCTCCTCAGGGCTTGGCTCGGCCCGGGGTTCGGGCCGCGCATCTTCCCGGGTCTCCAGCTTGGTGGCGGACTTCTTGTCGGAGCTGGGCTCTGGGGCCCACGGGGTCTCGGTGGCCCGGGAGCTCTCGCCTTCCTTGTTGATAGCTGCGGAGGACAGGCCCCGGGCCTTGGGCTGCACCCAGCAGTGGCTGAGGATCTCGTCGATGTGCAGGCGCCGGGTGACATCCGGCTGCAGCATCCGGTAGATGAGGTCCTTGCACTCGCCTGTCAGGTGCTTGGAGCGCGGGAAGTTGACGCGGTGCTCCTTCTGGATGCGCAGCATCTTCTTGATGTTGGAGTCGTCGTACGGCATGGAGCCGCAGACCATGATGTAGAGGATCACGCCCAGGCTCCAGATGTCGTACACCTTGGGCTGGTAGGGGATGCCCTGCAGCACCTCCGGGGCCGCGTACGCCGCCGACCCGCAGAAGGTCTTGCTCAGCGTCAGCCGGCCGCTGTCGTCCCGCAGGCAGCGCTTGGAGAAGCCGAAGTCGGACAGCTTGATGTTGAAGTCCTTGTCGAGGAGAAGGTTCTCGCACTTGAGGTCTCGGTGGACGACGTCCAGGTCGTGGCAGTACTTGATGGCCGAGGACAGCTGGTGGAACTTCTTGCGAGCGTCGTCTTCCTGCAGGGCCCCCCGGGTCTTGATGAACTCGAGGAGGTCGCCCTGGACCCCAAGCTCCATGACGATGTAGACCTTGCCATCTGACGTCTCGAAGATCTCGTAGGTCTTGATGATGGAGCGGTGGTTTAGCATGGCCAGAATCTCAATTTCCCGGGGAAGGAATTTCTCCAGGAAGTCCGTGGGGGCTTTCTTGCGGTCGATGATCTTGACCGCCACGTTGAACTTGAGGCGCTCAGAGTAAGCGGATTTGACTTTGGCGTAAGAGCCCTCTCCCAAATTGATCCCCATGATGTAGCCTCGTCGCTTGAGGACGGCAGCGTCATCCATGGTGCCGGGAGCGCCCAGTGCCCCTGAGGCTGCCCTCTACATCCCTGCGGGACATGGGCCAGCGCGTCCTCATCTACACTGTGGACAGAGTCCTCTGGGCTGCCCGGGCCTCCCGTCCCTGCCTCCCAGAGGCCAAGACTCTGGGCTGGAACGTTCGGCACTGTCTCCCGGGCGACTTCAGTGCGTGAAGTCATAGAGGAGGAGTGCTCTGCGGAATGGGTCTCCGGCCTGAGCCACTCGAGCTCAGAACCCTGCAGCAGACGGAGGGCCGAGGTAGGAGGGGGCCGTGGGGACTACATCGGCTCTCCCAAGCCTCCACACCTGAGCCAGGACTGCTGGGGGGGGCGGCGCAGTGGGCTGATTTCCTGCACCCCAGGGCATCCCTGGAAACTCAGGGCAATGGTCCCAACCATCTAGGTCTCAGCAGCAAACAGGAGATGCTCAAGTGAGGACTGCATGTGAGGGTTTGACAAGAGGATGATCTCCCCACATGGAACCGTGTCGAGAACCCCGAGTGGGTGATGGGCCCTCGGATGAAGGGACAGTTGTTTCTGGAACCCGGGGACAGTGGTGCCGGGAGGGCTGCCTTGACCAAGGCAGTGACCTAGGTGATCTCCCCCAGGGAAGGGGCTGGGAAACCCTTCCTGACTTCTTCTTGCTCCATGCAGCCCTGGAAACCCTCCGCAAGGTCTGCACAGGCAGGCGGCTGAAAAGGTGGGTGCGGCAGGAAGGTCTGGCTAGACTTTTCACTCCCCCATGCTGCTCTCATTTGAACCTTCTCTGGCCAGCTCTGCTGGGGACAACTGACCAGGTCTCTGCCCTTGGCTGTGAGCCCCCTCCCGGGGGCCTGCCCTGCAGTAGCCCTGGCTGGGCTCCCAGAGCAGGTCTGGAGGTGGGGGAGAAGGTGGGCCTGGACTCCTCTGAGAGCAGCAGCTGCTCCCAGAAATGCCCCCTGAGGACAGGCAAACAGGGCGGTGTTGAATGGGAACCACCATTCCAGCCAGCAGTGGGTCCTCTCTGCTCTGGGCCTTGCTGTAGGGAAGGGTGGGGTGGCGCGGGAAGGCGGGAGCAGGCAGGCCGGGGCAGAGCCTTGGGGTCGGTTTTGGTTACATCCCTGCATCTGGAGTGGGTGCCTCTCTCAGATGACCCTGAATGTCCTAGGCTGGGATCCTGGGGTGCTCAGGAGGATCACCCCTGAGGGGCTTGGGGTGACTGCTCCTGGGGAGCGAGCTGCTGATGGTCTGGGTGCACCGCCCACCCCCGCCTCTGCCCTCATTTTCTCCACTCCCATCTTCTCCCTCTTCCCACCCTGACGCCCAGGGCTGGGCCTCATGTGCGTGGCTGGTGGTCCGTCCTTCGGAGGGCTTACTCCTCCCTCGCTAGTACTCCCCATCTGCTGGGTCCCCTCCTGCGGTGACAGGTGCGCGGCCAACGCTTCCCTCCGTGCGGAAGAGCCTGCTGTGGCGGCAGCTGCGCCAGCGTCTCCCCGCCCCACCCGGCCCCGCTCCGCCCCCACTGTGCAGGGGGGGAAGCCCCTCTCCAGGGGATCGGGCGTCCCAGTCGGCTCTCCGCGCGGGACCCTCCTTGAGCCTGCTTGCTCGTCCGCCTGCAACACTCCAGTTGCACGCGCCGCTGAAGCCGCACCTGCGGAAGCACCTCCCGGGACCTCGGAGTTTCTCCAGGTCTCCTCTCCCCTCTCCGCAGCGGTTCGGCCTTTAAAGCGCCACTTTGGGACACACTCTTCCAAGGGCCCTTCTCAGGGATTCCCAACTCCGCCCCCCATCCCCGGCTCCGTCGGCGCCGCGCCCCCCACTCTGCTCCGGCCCCTCCGCGCCCCGGCCCCGCAGCTCCTGCTCCGCCCGGCAGTCGGGAGGCCCCGCAGCTCAGGCCCCGCCCCGAGCCCCGCCCTTCTCTGATCAGCCAATGGAGCCCTCGGCCCCTCGTAGTCCCGCCCCTGAGGGCCCGCCCCCGCCCCGCCCTTGTGCCGCGCCCCTCTCGGTCACTGCGCAGGCGGAGCGCGCAGGCCCCGCCTCCTCACGGCGCTGATTGGCTGGCGGCGGCGCGGGCGGGGGCGGGGCGGTGCGGGCCGAGCAGGACGGCCGCCATCTTGCGCTGAGCCGGAGTCGGAGCCCGAGGTGGCGGCCGAGAACGCGCGCCCGCCCGCGGCCCCCTGGAGCCCCCTCCCCGCGGCGCCCTCGCCCGGCCCGGCCCCGGCCCGGCCCGACCCCTCGGCCCGGCCCGCGCGGCCGCCCCGGGGACGATGAACGGAGGATAAATGGTGCCCAAGGCGGACAGCGGCGCGTTCCTGCTGCTCTTCCTGCTGGTGCTCACGGTCACCGAGCCGCTGCGGCCAGGTGCGCGCCGGGGGGCGGCCGGGCCGGGGGCGCCCCGGGGACCCCACTCTGACGCGCCGTCCGCAGCCGGCGGGCTCGGGCCGGGCGCCTGGAAGCCCCGGCCGCCCGGCGGGGGACCCTCAGACGCGTGAGGAGCTGCCGAGGCGGGCGTTCATGAGGGAAGCCCGGGTGGGGAGCTGGGATCCGGGCCGCAGAAGGTCCCGTATGAGCCTTGCCTCTTGTTTTGAACGTGTGCACCCCCCTCCCCACCGTCCGCGAGAAATCAAGAGCCCGAACGCAGGGCCGATTCGCCCGTCACGCGCAGAAGGCTGGGGCCGCGGTGCTCTGGTGGCTTGCAGAGATGTTCTAAAATCAGCGGGAAGGAGCCCCTGAGTGTTCAGGTTGAAGGAGACGCTGTAACATGCACGTATAAATGCGTTCATTTTTATATCGATGCGGTGGCAGAGTGAGGTTCTTGACCCTGTTTAGTGGAAGAAGGGGCCCGTGCAGGCAGAGGTGGCCAGGGCCCCTTGTGTGGGTGCTGTCAGGCCTGCGTGTCTCCAGCAGGTCGGGGAGCACGGCGGTGTGCAGGCCCCAGGTGGGCTCCCGGCCCGGGCACGCAGCACCTCGCTGCCCTTCACCATCTGCCGTCGAGCGCCCCACCTCCTCCCCGGGGTCCCCTCGGCAGCCAGGGCCCTGGCCCACACTCAGCTGGAGGGGCCAGTGATGCTTCTGGGGTGGCAGGGTGGCTGGCCGCGGGGTGGTCTCAGTAGAAACTGAAGCCAGTATCCGTGCAGGAGGGTGCTATATGGGCTGTGAGGGACCAGAACTGACGGGTTTGTGCCTGCTTGTTATTACGTTCTTCAGAAAACATGTCTACACCTGTGGGGAGGCGCGAGTCATCCCTTCCATCCTGGGTCCTCTGTTATGTCGCTGGCCTCTGAGGGGCGGAACCACACCACGCTTGTGTCCTCGGAGGGGGGGGCCTTTGGGTCCACCAAGGGATGTGACCGGGGTCCCCAACTCCCTTTCTTTTGCCTTCTGTCCACACATCCTGCCAGCCGGCCAGCAGCAGTTCAAAAAGCATCTTGGCCTGCCCATCGTTAGGGATGCTCACGTGAAGACAAGGTGCCCTCCTCGTGGGCGTGCTCTTTAGCTGAAAGCAGGGGCGGGGAAATTGGTCCCCCTGGCTGAAGCGGTGGCCTGCAGCAGGCCTGAGTTGGGGCAGGAAGGCGACTGGGTGGGGCGCAAAGCTGTCCTTTGCGTCCGTGGCTGCCAAGGTCAGACCGTCACAGTAACCCCTGCGGGTGTCTGGGGTTGCCCTGAGAAACCTGGGGGCTCCAGCTGACTCCCTGACTCTGGCTCAGCAGTGCGTGGCGTCTCCCCCAGGGCCTGTACGTGTTCTGTCCTACCAGGCCGGGGTCTGCGGGCTGGCACCTGGGAGGGGCTTTGCCAATCTTAGCCTGCCAGCTTTTTCTTGGAGTTCTGGCTCAGACCCCCCACTGGGGAGTGAGGAGGGAAAAATGGGCACGCCCGCTTCCCTGGAGGGCCCCTGCCAGGTGGAGCGTCCGTGGCCCCTCATGACACAGGCTGGCCTTTGACAGAGTGGGCTCCAGGCGAGCGCCCAGCCGGGCCTTTGGGCAGCGTTTGTGGTCTTAGTGGTTGAGGACGTGCTGGGTGCAGGGGCTCGGGGGGTCCCTGTGGGGAAAGTCCTGCTGCTAGCTCCCTCTTACAGAGGGATCCACAGAATAGAGCTGGAGACCCCAGCAGCTCTGGGGAGGATTTGGTCCCAAGGCCCGGCCTCTCCCCGGCCTCTCTCCCCAGCAGCCCTGCTGCCCCTCCCCTCGGGCCCCCTGCTCCCAGAGTTACCCGAGGCTCTCCCGGTGGGTCTGTGGCCCGTCGCCCATCCGAGAGCCCTGATCTGAGGGCCAGAGGTGCCCTCCTCTTGGGACCCCACTGTGACGGGGCATCACAAGTGACGGCTGGTAAGGCAGGAAGGCCGGGACCTCTGCCTGGGGGCGACGGAGCTGGAGGGACCTTTGGGGGCCTCTGGCTTGGACACCCCAGTGACTCGGCTTCGCCTGCAGGCGGTTCTCCAGGAGTGCAGCTTCAGGCGCACTGGGAAAACTGTTTCTCACCTCAGCTGTGGAAGGAGACCCTGCGTGGCCTTAGCCCCAGTTGCGTCCGGGCGACCCCTCTGCCACCCCCACTCACCCTGCTGGGTGAGCTGAGGCGCACAGGCGCTGTCCTGCTGGGAGAGGCCAGCGATGGGCCTGAGGCCGCAGCGGGGAGCCGCGGGGCTGGGTTTGGGCCCAGGAAGAGGCTGCCTGCTGGTTCAGATCCTTTTCCGCGTGCTGCTGGGGACCTGACATGAGCTACCTGTGATGGGGACCAGGGAGTGGGCGGATGTGGCCTGAGCCCGCAGCTCACAGACGCGGCTGGACGCCGTGGAGTCAGCCCTGGGGCTGGCCAGGCACCCCCGCCCCAGTAGGAGCCTGCGCTCAGTCCTGACCCACACCATGCGGAGCTGGTCCTGCGGGCCTCTGGAGCCCTGGGCTGGCCACTTGGTTTCTAACTCGGACGGTAGCATAGTGCTCTTTCCCACCTCACTAGCTTTTTTATTTTAGTGAAGAAACTTTCGTTTGGGGATAATTTCAAACTTACTGAAGAGTTGCAGGGAGAAAGTGAACTCAAAGAGCCGGGGGCACCGTCTGCCCAGACCTCCCTGCTGTCGTTTGACCTCGTCTGCCTACCCTCCCCCCCAGCCCCCTCGTGCACCCGTGTGTGTGCGCACGTGTGTCTGTGCATGAGTGTTGACGCAGGCACGCATGATTCTTGGGGGACAAGGGACGGGCGTCGTGGCCTGCTCTCCGAGGAGGCAGCCTGTGAGGGCGCGGTTGGCCGTGGGCCATGGGCCGGGATCAGGGCAGGGTCCTGCTGGTGACTCTGGGCTCGGGGGTGGAGCCCGCGCGGCTGCTGCTCCTGGGCACGTGTGTGCACCGCTCTGCGGCTCCTCTCGCCCAGGGTGCTGTGGGCACAGCCCGCCTCCCTGGTCCTCCCACCCCCGGCCCCGGGAGCAGCCATGCCGACAGGATGCCCTTTGCTGGTGCCCAGCGTTTCCTCCGGCTGCTGCGGGGCTGCCCCACCCCCACCCCCCCCACCCCCGTGCTGCGCGGGGAGTCGGTTCGGAGGTGGCCCCCGACCAGGCTGCCGAGCCAACTTCGAACCAGTTGGGTGTTTGCAGGGCGATGGGCAGCCTTGCGGGCGGTTGTCACCCGAGACCGCGTCTTGGTTTCCTGCGTGGCTCCCGGCCAGCTTGGGCTGTTCTGTGGAAGCGGGACCTCGACGGGAGAGGGGCCCTGAGGTCAGGGCCTGCTTGCCGGGTCCAGGCGAGTGTGGGCCAGTGGCTGGAGAGCGTGGAGCCCTGTGTGGAGCTGCCCGCTCACTGTCCTCGTCTCTCTCCTGCAACCCAGATGTGGTTCTTGGGGACACAGGCTTGGTGTGACTTGGCCTCTGGTTCTGAGAACTGTCTGACATGGGACAGACGCTCCCTAAGGGCCGTGAGCATTACCCGCGCGCTGAGAGGTGGGTGCACAAGGGCACGTTTCTCGGGAGAGCCCCCCACTCCAGGCGGCGAGCTCCGTGGCTTGGGCCTCGCGGACGCCTGGTGCGCGCTCGGTGAGTCCAGCTGCGGCTGGGGGGAGGGGGGGGCTGGCCGGGTGCCCCGGCCACCCCGCGCTGTGGACAGGGCCAGGATTGTTCCTGTGGGTGCGCTTCACACTCAGGCACGTTTGAACTGGGGCTTCGGCCTGGCCTGGCCCGGAGCAGGCGCTCAGAAATCGGTGATGGAGCTGATGCACAAATGGCTCCTTCTGTTTGACATAAAGAGCGGCGGCTCCCGCGGGCCTCGCAGCTGCCCGGTGGGGGCAGCAGGGACCCAGCCAACTGGCCTGGGGCTCAGGCCGGGGGGTCATTCCCGGGGGCGAGAGCTGCCCTGAGAGGCGAGGGCGGGCAGCGGGCAAGGCTGCTCACCACTGAGGTCTCACCAGGGTCCCCGGCCGCGCGGGGGGCGAGCGGCCCCTCTGCTGGCCCCGTCTCCTGCCCTTCGCGTCTCTGTCTGGTGTGGCCATCCCCCCAGCCCCTTTCCTGTCCTTCTCTGTAGGCTGGCTGCTGGGTGCCTGGCAGCTTGCCGGCTGTCCGTTCTCAGCTGTGGACAGCCCCGTGCCGGAGAGGGTGGGTCTGAGAGCAGAGCCCTGTGTGAATGCTGGATGGTGAGGGTCTCTGCGTCCACCCTGAGCCCCACCCTGAGCCCCACCCTGCTGCAGGCCGCCTTCCTCCCTGGGCACGCTGCTCAGGAGCTGGGTGCTGTGGGGAGTGCCCAGGACTCCCAGGGCGCTGGGCAGGGGCCCGCTGGCGGGTCAGCGGGAGACGCAAGGTGCCAGGCCGCTGGTGCACCCGGCCTCTGCGCACCGCTGGCTCCTCCGTGGGGCCCCTGGGTTGGTGGGGACCCGCCGCACCCTGCGGTTGCACGGGACGGGGCCGGGGGGCCTGGAAGGCGTCTGCGGGGCCCTCCTCCACCCAGCCCTTCACGGGAAGGGCTCCAGGCAGGGGTGAGCCGTGGGAAAGCCCAGCACAGCCTCCCACACTTAGAGAAGCTCACGCATATCCAATTCCATTGTTACACGACTGGAATTAGATGTTGTGTACACGGGTTTTGCTTTTTCACTTGGCAGTGTTTAGAGGTTTGTAGGTCAGTCAGCGCAGCTTTGCGGCATTCTTCTTATCTTAAACAAACCTTAATGAGAACTTTGCTCAGTCTTCTTTTGCCCTGCGGGCACCTTCCAGACCTCTTATCAAAACTTTCCCTCCACCGGAAGCTGCCATTTAGAGGGCGGCCCTGTGAGGGGAGGCGTGGTGGGTGCTGAGGATCCAAAGCCAGCTGCTGCCCCCCGGGTCGGCTCGTGGTGTTGACCTGTGTGAGGCTGTCACTCGGGTTTGTGTGCCTGCTTACCTCAGGGGGACTGAGACTCAGAGTGACCACGCAGAGGAGCTCTGACATGAACAGAATCGCTCAGCTGGGAGGTGCCTTAAGGGCAGACTCAGAGCCTGAGACGCAGTGGTCTGCATGTTTATTGTCGGGTGGTGACTCTGCGGTTGCAGTCATGTCCACATCTTTGCAGCCCCAGGGATTGTAGCCCGCCAGGCTCCTCTGTCCGTGGGAGCACACTCACGCTGGCACGGCCAACTGACTTTTGATGGAAGTACAAAGACAATTCTGTGGAGAGATAACGTCTCTCCAGAGGCTCCTTGTCTCTAGGCAAGAACGCTGGAGCAGATAGCCATTCCCTCCTCCGGGGGATCTTCCTTACCCAGGGATCGAACCCGCATCTCCCGCATTGCAGGCAGATTCTTTACCACTGCACCACCTGGGAAGCCTTTTATTTCAAAAAGAACTAAGATTTCAAAATACCTTTCTTCGGAGAGAGGCAGAGGATTATCACCTCATCATTTTTCCAAAACTTTTAACTTTGGGAGCATTTCCTGCCTCTGGAAAAGTTGCAGGACTGGTACTTGCACTCCACCTGTGCTCAGCTCACTGCGGTTCCCCGGTGTGACACCTGCTTCACCCCACATCTGCGTGCTCTGCGCGCGTGTGTGTGTGCACCAGAGATAGAGCGCGTCTGCACACCCAGGGCCCCACGTCTGTGAGCCCCACACGCCTGTTTGCTGAGAGCATGCCGCGCCCCGAGCGCAGCGCAGCGCAGGAAGCAGGGTGCGCGCGGAGGCGGCAGGACCCTGTCGCCCAGCACCCCTCCCCGCCCCCGGGGGCAGCCCCGAGTTTGCCTTCTAGTCTGTGAGTCAGTCTGTGAGTCGCGCTTTCTCTTTTGATGTGTGTGTGGGTTTCCAGTCGTTTCCCCGCCACCTGCTGAGATGTTCTCTCTCCACAGAATTGTTTTTGTACCTCCATCAAAAGTCAGTTGGCCGTGCCAGTGTGAGTGTGCTCTGGGCTCTGTCTTCTCTTCCGTTGGCCCAGGTACCTTTCCTGAGCTTTTGATCAAGAAGTTTTACTAACTCTGAAGTTCAGTTTATCAGCCATGCTCGTTTGCGCGTCTTGAATGACAGACTGTGGGTTTTGACTTTCTGAGTTCTGCATGTTTCTGCACGTTCCTGTAAGTGCTCATGTGTCTGGGATGTGACTGGGGAACAGTGCGGTCTCTTCAGCTCTGCTTTGGGCTCGCTTAGGCAGGGCTAGGGCAGCCCTGACCTGGAGTCAGGTTTTCCCGCTAGTCAGGCAAGGCTCTTGTGCGTCTTGACCCCGCGCCTGTGAGTTGGGCATCTCTGGTCTGGACGCTGAGAGCCACGCTTCGCGCCTGTGGCGCTCCGGCTCAGGGTGGGCTCTCCTGGCCTGGGCGGTGTCTGACCTCGCCGCTCCTCCGGCCCCGAGGGCCCTTCTGCAGGGCCTGAGCCCTGCCTTCCTGCCGCTCACCTCTCTGTCTGGTGAGCTTGGCGGCCGGGAGTCCAGCCCTCCGCTGCCCCCTCTCCCCTGGGCCGAGGCGCTTTGCTTCTCCTGCAGGTTGGCCGACCGGATCTGCCCTCACTGCCGTCTGCCTGGGCTCCTGGGGTGGCCCCTCGGCTCAGGAGTCCGCAGGCTGCCTCCCAAGGGCTCGAGAGTTAGATCTCCAGCTTCGGGTCACTCCGCAGCAGCCTCCCCACTCCTGGGAGCCCCTGCGTGGAAGCTGGGCGGATGGGAGGCAGGCGCCGGCCCAGCCAGGCCCGTCTGTCCTGTTGGGTCCCCGCTCCAGGCGCTTCCGGAAGCCCCGCCTCTGTTCCTTCTAAGCGCAGGTCGCGCCCTGTCACGCTCCCACCCGCGTGGAGGTGGCAGCACGTTCCGCCTGAGCTCTGGGCCCTGGCGGCCCCTCCCGCCCCTGCCCTACACGCCTCCCGAGCCCCGGTGCGCCCAGGCCGCGTACCAGGCGGGCCGCGTGCTCAGGGCCCCCTGCCCCACACGCCTCCCGAGCCCCGGTGCGCCCAGGCCGCGTGCCAGGCGGGCCACGTGCTCAGGGCCCCCTGCCCCACACGCCTCCCGAGCCCCGGTGCGCCCAGGCCGCGTGCCAGGCGGGCTGCGTGCTCAGGGCCCCCTGCCCCACACACCTCCCGAGCCCCGGGTGCGCCCAGGCCGCGTGCTCAGGGCCCCCTGCCCCACACGCCTCCCGAGCCCCGGGTGCGCCCAGGCCGCGTGCTCAGGGCCCCCTGCCCCACACGCCTCCCGAGCCCCGGGTGCGCCCAGGCCGCGTGCTCAGGGCCCCCTGCCCCACACGCCTCCCGAGCCCCGGGTGCGCCCAGGCTGCGTGCCAGGCGGGCCGCGTGCTCAGGGCCTCCTGCCTTTGCCCTACAGAGCTGCGCTGCAACCCTGGCCAGTTTGCCTGCCGCAGCGGTGCCATCCAGTGCATCCCCCTGCCCTGGCGTTGCGACGGGCTGGTGACCTGCGAGGACGGGAGTGACGAGGCCGCCTGTCCGGGTGAGTGCGCGTGTGTGAGGCGGGCTGCAGGCCGGCTCTGCCTGAGCCTCCTGTGCGGGAGTTTCAGTGAATCCGTGGGAGAGCCTAGCCATGTTCGGCCCGGCGGCTTTTGAGCTTGGACTGAAGGCCTCCTGGAGTGACCACAGGAGATTATTTCATTGTCCTGCTGAAAGCCTACTAGAAGTACAACTAAAGACGTAAAACCACAGGGACCAAGAAAACGGGGAAAGATGACCCAGGGCTCGGTCGTGCCCGCAGTGTCTTTGGAAGATGAAAAGCAGACGGTGTTCCCGACAGCCTGCCCGCCAGGGGCTGGAAGGGGGCTGCAGCCGCTGTGCCCACAGCCCCTGCCAGCGGCTCCTGCTGCCATTGAGTCTGGGGTGCGTCTCCGTGGCGCTGGGAAGGTGTGGGGGATGTGGGTGCAGGGGCTCAGATCAGGGGGCGTGGCAGGCCTGCAGGGGGCGGTGGTCCTGGCAACGCTTTTCTGCACCTCCCTCCCCTGCCCACTCTCTGCTGCAGCCCCCCCGGAGGGTGGTTGATGGCTGGAGGTGACGTGCGTTTTGTGTGCTCCCTCCAGCCTTGTCAGCTGTTGGAAAGCACAGGCTCCCTGTGGTAAACCCCTTTTTGCTGGAAATAGCTGCCTGGGCCCTGTTCTCCTGAGTGACCAATCTCTGATGCAGATGGGGCTGTAAACAGCGTGTCAGAGTTTTAATGGAGAAGAAGTTGCAGCCTTATTAAGAAGCATTAGAAAAGACTTGAATAAAGAGGGTGTTCTTGGCAAGGAAGGCTCGGCGTGGTGAAGCTACCTGTTGGTCCGTTAGTCTGTGGGTTCAGTGCATCCCTGAAGGGTTTTTGGGAAAATGGAATGAGTCACTTGAGACATCTGGAAGGATCAAGTCCCAAGGTGGGGACTTGGAGAAGAGTCAGAGCACGAGGCTTCCTTCACGGCTGGCTCAGCAAAACCAGGCCGGCCATGAGACAGAAGAGCTGCCTGAAACAGAGTGGAGAGACTCGATACATGGCAGGAGGCGCCCTCGACCCTGCAGCTGGAGTGCTGGGGTCCCTGATGCCCCTGTCCAGAGATCAGCCGCAGGCTGCTTGGAGAGAAGCTCCTGGAAGACAGGAGGGGAGCAGACCTGTGTGACCTCGGTGTAGGGAACGGTCGTTTTCAAGTCACAGAAAAGGTCAACTTCGAGATAAAGCAGGGCGTTCCTGGTGGCTCAGGGGTAAAGAATCTTCCTTCAATGCAGGAGACACGGGTTCAATCCCTGATCTGGGAAGATCCCACGTCCCTCAGATTAGCTTAGCCCACGCACCACAACTACTGAGCCTGGATTCCACCACGAGAGAGGCCGCCCCAGGGAGACGCACAAGCACCGCAGCCAGAGGGAAGGCCAGGTGGCCACACAGACCCAGCACAGCTGAAAATAAATGCGATGGAGACGACCAGTTTTACCAGATTAAAGTTAAGTCTCCCTTTTATCAAAAAGTGCTGATAAAGAATGTGAACAGGCACGCCTTTGAGGGAGATTGTAGTCTAGCAAACATAGAGAAGGCCTGCGAGGGGGCAAGAGCTGGTCAGGCGTGTCACAGAGCAGCGAACACGGATGGTGCAGAGACAGGTAGACGCTCTGCGCCGGTGTGGTCAGGCGACAGCGAGCCCTGCTCGGCAGCTGCTCAGGTTGGTGGACCTCAGGACGCTGACCGCCTGGAGCCGGAGAGCCTGTGGGCGGCCTGGGAGTCTGGGTGCTGCCGAGAGGAGGCGCCAGGGCAGCCGCCGCAGCAGACAGCTTCCTGAGCCGCCCTCAGGTTTCTCGGGAGGCAGGGAAGGTGTCTGGCGTTCCCGTCTCGTCAGGAGGTTTCCGCAGTTTCTTGTGATCCACACAGAGGCTTTAGTGTAGTCAGTGAAGCAGAAGTAGATGGCTTTTGGAATTCCTTTGCTTTTTCTGTGATCCAGTGGATGTTGGCAATTTGATCTCTGGTTCTTCTGGCTTTTCTGAATCCAGTTTATACATCTGGAAGTTCTCGGTTCACGTACTACTGAAGCTTCGCTTAGAGAATTTTCAGCATAAACTTGCTAGCATGTGAGATGAGTGCAATTGTATGGTAGTTTGAACATTCTTTGGCATTGCCCATCCTTGGGATTGGAATGAAAAATGACTTTTTCCAGTCCTGTGGCCACTGCTGAGTTTTCCAAATTTGGTGGCATATTGAGTGCGGCACTTTAACAACATCATCTTTTAAGATTTTAAATAGCTCAACTGGAATTCCATCATCTCTACTAGCTTTGTTTGTAGTGATGCTTCCTAAGGCCCACTTGACTTCACATTCCAGGATGTCTGGCTCTAGGTGAGTGATAACACCATCATGGTTATCCGGGTCATAAAGACTTATTTGGTACAGTTGTTCTATGTATTCTTGCCACCTCTTGTACCTCTCATCTCCTTCAGTTAGATCCTTACTGTCTCTGTCCTTTATTGTGCCCATCATTGCATGAAATGTTCCCTTTACAGATCCAGGTTTTTTTGAAGCGATCTATGGTCTTTCCCATTCTGTTCTTTTCCTTTGCTTCTTTGCATTGTTGAAGAAGGCTTTCGGATTCATTTCTTCTTGCTATTCAATGAAAACTCTGCATTCAGTTGGGTGTATCTTTCCTTTTCTCCTCTGCCTTTTGCTTCTTTTCTTTTCTCAGCTACTTGTAAAACCTCCTCAGACAACCACTTTGCCTT
Source organism: Cervus elaphus (assembly GCF_910594005.1). Classification (NCBI taxonomy): domain Eukaryota; kingdom Metazoa; phylum Chordata; class Mammalia; order Artiodactyla; family Cervidae; genus Cervus; species Cervus elaphus. Next base: position 655,217 of record NC_057819.1, read on the forward strand.
CTTGCATTTCTTTTTCTTACGGCCGGTTTTGGTCATTGTCTCCTGTACAGTGTTACAAATCTCCATCCATAGTTTTTCAGATAATCTGTCTAGCAGATCTAATTCTTTGAATCTATTTGTCACCTGCACTGTATCGTCATAAGGGATTTGGTTTAGGTCATACGTGAATGGTCTAGTGGTTTTCCCTACTTCAGTTTAAGACTGAATTTTGTAGTAAGGACTTCATGATCTGAGCCACAGTCAGCTCCAGGTCTTGGTTTTGCTGACTCTATAGAGTTTCTCCATCTTTGGCTACAAATAATATAATCAGTCTGACTTCTGTGTTGACCATCTGGTGATGTCCATGTGTAGAGTCTTCTCTTATGTTGTTGGAAGAGGGTGTTTGCTGTGACCAGTGCATTCTCTTGGCAAAATTCTGTTAGCCTTTTCCCTGCTTCATTCTGTACTCCAAGGCCAAAGTTGCCTGTTACTCCAGGTATCTCTTGACTTCCTACTTTTGCATTCTAGTCCCCTATAATGAAAAGGACATCTTTTTTGGTGTTAGTTCTAGAAGGTCTTGTAGGTCTTCAGAGAACCATCAACTTCAGCGTCTTCGGCAGTTGTGGCTGGAGCATAGACTTGGATTGCTGTGATGTGAGTGGTTGAGGATGTACCATGTTTTGTTTAGCCAGGCTCTTAGTGTGGGCCTTTAGGTTGTTCTTGTTAGTTTGCTGTTACAGATAATGTCAATGAGTAACCTTGTGCATATGTGGGGTTGGGGGAGACTTTTCTGTTTGCGGGTTGGAGAGGTATCTTTAATGTGAATTCTTACATGTCAGATTGTTGTGTCGGGTATGTAGCTTTGCAGATTCCTCACTCTGCCACTGTGGGCCTAGGGTTTAGCTTTCGAGGTTCAAGTAAGTCGACAGTGAGTTCCTGCGACGGTAGGAGACGCTTGAGGCTGACAGACGCTAACCGGGACCGGATGCTGGAACAACGAGGGTGACCAGGTGCCTTTCGGCGTGCGGTCGCCTTCTCTGCGTCATCACCTGTCCTCCCGTCTTTAGACCTCTGTCGTCCTCTCTGCCGCTGTGTTTGTCTCTGTGACTCTGCCTTCTTTAAAGTCTTGCTGCTGGCCGCTCTCGCCTTCAGAGATGGCCCACACTCTGTGGAGCGTTCCTTTCTAAATAGCACTTTGTCTCTGGAAGCTGAGCTTCTTGAAGTCCTACGCGCAGGTGGATCTCAGCTTCAGGGCCGTGACTTAACGTCCTGTCTGGGTTACGCGTCTCAGGAGCTCCCTGCTGTTAACAGTTGCTGGGTGGGACGCGCCCGATTCAGGAATCACTTCGTAATGTCAGTAGGAGCTTCACCTTCACTCAGTTGAGTAGTTTTTTAACGAGTTTGGCTGGTAAACTGTCTTTGTGGTTGTGTCTGTTAACCTTCTTAAGACTCACTTCAGAGAAGACAAGCCCATATCATCCCGGAAAGGGCTGCCGGGCTCCTCGCAGAGATGCCCAGCTTGCCCTCGCCCTTAGCACCCTGCAGCCCCAGGACGGGAGGGACAGACGCGTTTTCCAGCTACAGGGTCGCTGAAAACTAAGTGCAAAGGATAATGCAGGGAGGTTACATAACTAACGATGGAAGTGCGGAGTGAATGTTTTTTAAATGATACTCATCCTATGCTGTGTTGATTGCAGTCCTAAAGGCCATACCTTTTTACAAACTGAAAGGAAATCTGTCCAGAAAAAAATGCATCTCTGACCAGTTATAAGCAGACCAGACATGGATCATAGGTCCCCCAGTGCTCCCCTGTGCTCACGGCTCCATACCTCTCCCTCCTCCCTCAGTGCTCCCCATGAGTTCACGGCTCCGTACCTCCCCCTCCTCCCTCAGTGCTCCCCGTGTGCTCAGGCTCCGTACCTCCCCCTCCTCCCTCAGTGCTCCCCGTGTGCTCAGGCTCCGTACCTCCCCCTCCTCCCTCAGTGCTCCCCGTGTGCTCAGGCTCCATACCTCCCCCTCCTCCCCTCAGTGCTCCCCGTGAGCTCACGGCTCCGTACCTCTCCCTCCTCCCCTCAGTGCTCCCCGTGAGCTCACGGCTCCGTACCTCCCCCTCCTCCCCTCAGTGCTCCCCGTGGGCTCACGGCTCCGTACCTTCCCCTCCTCCCCTCAGTGCTCCCCATGAGCTCATGGCTCCGTACCTCCCCCTCCTCCTGCAGTGCTCCTCCTGTGCTCAGGCTCCGTACCTCTCCCTCCTCCTTCAGTGCTCCCCATGAGTTCACGGCTCCATACCTCCCCCCCTCCCAGTGCTCCCCGTGTGCTCAGGCTCCGTACCTCCCCCTCCTCCCTCAGTGCTCCCCGTGTGCTCAGGCTCCGTACCTCCCCCTCCTCCCTCAGTGCTCCCCGTGTGCTCAGGCTCCGTACCTCCCCCTCCTCCCTCAGTGCTCCCCGTGTGCTCAGGCTCCGTACCTCCCCCTCCTCCCTCATTGCTCCCCGTGAGTTCACGGCTCCGTACCTTCCCCTCCTCCCTCCATGCTCCCCGTGAGTTCATGGCTCTGTACCTCCCCCTCCTCCCTCAGTACTCACTGTGAGCTCACGGCTCCGTACCTCCCCCTCCTCCCTCAGTGCTCCCCGTGTGCTCAGGCTCCATACCTCCCCCTCCTCCCTCATTGCTCCCCGTGAGTTCACGGCTCCGTACCTTCCCCTCCTCCCTCCATGCTCCCCGTGAGTTCATGGCTCTGTACCTCCCCCTCCTCCCTCAGTACTCACTGTGAGCTCACGGCTCCGTACCTCCCCCTCCTCCCTCAGTGCTCCCCGTGTGCTCAGGCTCTGTACCTCCCCCTCCTCCCGCAGTGCTCCCCGTGTGCTCAGGCTCTGTACCTCCCCCCGCAGTGCTCCCCGTGTGCTCAGGCTCCGTACCTCCCCCTCCTCCCTCAGTGCTCCCCGTGTGCTCAGGCTCCATACCTCTCCCTCCTCCCTCAGTGCTCCCCGTGAGTTCACAGCTCCGTACCTCCACCTCCCCCTCCTCCCGCAGTGCTCCCGGTGTGCTCAGGCTCCGTACCTCCCCCTCCTCCCTCAGTGCTCCTGTGCCGTCACAGGAAGGTACAGCCCCTTCTGTGGACTCAGACCTGAGACGTTCATGGGCCGGGATCATGGAAGGAGGCTGCTTTTGGACGTGGAACTAGCTGTGCGTTTACAGTTTTTCTCTCTGTGCTGCACACATTGTCCACGTCATGCGGGTGTCCCCGAGGGAATGAGACAGAGGTGGCGGCCCTGGGCTCCCCCAGACCGTGAGACCCCCCCACCCCAAGCACAGTGCCTGGCCCCCCTGAGGGCAGAGAGAATCAGTTGAAGGAACACGGGCAGCGTAACAGAAAGCCCGTTGGTAACCATGTGCCTGTGGGCTCTCCAGCTTTAGAAAGCCTGCGCTGGCTAACGGAGGCATTGGCTTTTGGACTACGGTTCTCGACCGCAGTTTGGCGTGAGACAAGAAAGCGGCGTGTTGCCCGCAGCCCGCACAGGCGCGTCTGGACACAGAGTGGGCTCACATTCTGTCTTTTATCCGCAAGTCCTCTCCACTTCCGACAGCCAAGTGCCCCGTGGGCTCCGCCACCGCCCTGGGTGGCTGTCTCAAGAGGAGCGCCCTTTCGGAGCCGTCAGGGCCGCACTCGGGCTGGATTCCAGGCTTGGAGCAGCCCCGGCCCCAGCTCAGGAGTGAGGCTGAGGTCCCCGCTCAGGGCTCAGTGCCCCCGGCTCCCGGGACACTCAGGCCGTGTGTGCTGGGTGGGGGGCACTGAGCGGGGAGCCGGGAAGGCAGACTCAGGCGCACAGGTGTGCAGAGGAATGGTGCAGATGCTCCACGCGCTGGGTCGCCTGCCCCGCCCTCTGCAGGCTGCAGATGGCTTCCCCACAGGCTGCCTCCTGGCCACCTGACGCCCGGCACCCCCAGCAGGGCTGGGCCTCCCCCTCCCCTGTGCCCCAGATTCCGTCTCTGAGCAGTCTGACCGGTCCTGACCGAGTGCCCAGGGCTCTGCGTGGTGGAACCCAGTGGAAGCACAGGTCTTGCTCGTTGGAGTGGCCAGGAGGTAGTGTGCAGTGCAGCCACGTGGGGCAAGCCTCCCCACGCCTGAGCCAGCCCCCAGGCGTGCCCACGCTGTGCCCTGCGTACCTCTGAGCCCCGCGGGGACCTGCCAGCCCCTCTGCCGGCTGCCCTGGGCCCCGGCTCTGCAAGCTCGCCCTGCGTCAGAGCCGAAGGCTGCAGCCTCCCCCTGAAGGAGAGCAGTGGTGCCCAGGTGTGTGCCTGGGGCCCCCAACATGAAGGGAGCCCCCTCCCCGGGTGGGAAAGAGAGCACTGGAGCCTCTCTCAGGCCTGGGGGCACAGTTGATGGGTGGGGGTGCTCGGCAAGCTGATCCCTCTGTTTTTGAGACGGGCTGTGGGAACTCCGAGGAAGTTCCGCCCAGCCATTGGTGCAGGTGGCACAGAGCTCCAGGGCCTCGGGTACAGACACGGCCGCTCCACCAGCTGGGGGCCAAGGGGAGCCCCACCGCTGTCGCTGCAGGCAGCACACAGCTCCGGGGCCTCGGGGTGCAGACACGGCCGCTCCACCAGCCAGGAGCCAAGGGGAGCCCCACAGCTGTCGCATTAGAGAGCCCCTCACGGGGCCTGCACGGCCGGCAGAAGTGACCTTCCCGCATGTAAAATGATCAAAGCTATCATAGTGTTAAGCTCACACTGCAAACCATGAACTCGTGTTTGACACGATCCCAATACTTTTAAGGATCTGTATACAAAAGGGAGGCTGGAAGGGCAGCCACCTCTAGAATAGTAACAGTCGGTCTGTTTTCCCCTTTTCAGACTTTTGTGATTCTGAAGTATTTTATATTGGATGTGTGTTATTTTATAATGAGAAAAAGTAACAGTGACTAAGTAGAAACAACATCGGGGAATGCCCTGGGGGTCCAGTGGTCAGGACTCCGGCGATTTGCACGGCAAACTCCGCTGCTGCTTGGAGAATTAGGGTCTTGTTGCCACAATCAGAAGGGTTTACGGCACCCCCCCCGCCCCTTGTCCTGCCCACTGGACTCACCCCTACACAAGCCCACAGTGTATGTGTCTGTCTGTGTGTGTGTGTGTGTGTGTGTGTGTGTGTGTGTGTGCGGGTGTCTGCAGCGTGGTGTGTCTGCAGACCGCTGTGGCCGCTGTGCTGACCTTGCAGCCGTGTCCTCTGCAGGGCCCGCGGGTGGGGCGCAGAGCCGTGGGGACGTGGCCTCCAGCGGGCCTGCTGCTGCCCCGGGCGAATCTCACTCCCCTGGGCCTCCTCACTCGGGCCTGCACGTCACCCTTGGACCATACACACGGAGCTGGTGTCTGCCTCCCCCTCGCCTTCATGCGTGTTCATGCTTGGGCCGTGCTGCGGGCCTGTTGCGCGGGTGCCTGGGGCCTGGCCTTGAGAGTGAGGGAGGGCAGGCGGGCAGAGTGGGGTCCCCGCCTGGGCTCCGCAGGGAGCCCCTGGGCCGGAGCTGCGGGGGTTCAGCAGGAAGGCTGACGGTGCTGGGCCCGCAGGGGCCTGTTAGGAAGCACAGCGGGGAGGCCCCATTTCGTGAAGAATGAAGACTTCCTGGGCGCACTCAGTGAGACGCGTGTGTGACCTGTGAGGCATGAACTGCACATTTGAAGGGTTCTGAGGAAACCTGAATAGACGGGCTCGCTGAGCGGCACAGCCGTCTGCCTGCCGGCGTTTCCGTCTGGCGCCTTGCCCTCCGATGTGTTTGCAGCCAGTGCTCTCTGTTTTCAGAAGTGAGTGGGCAGGCACGTCCCCACCATGGGAAGGAGGCTGCGGACCCCAGGCCAGGCCGGGCGCACGGCGGCGACCCCTCGCACCTGCACGCCATGAGCGTGGCGCAGCCCGTGCGGTTCGGCAGTAAGTTGCAGGCCTGCCCTGGCGCTGACCCGGGGCGCACCCCCCGGCACCCCGAAACACCCCGGCAGGCCTCCTCTGGCGGCTGGGGCGGCAGGGTGACCTGCCCAGGGCCTCCCGGCCAGGTGGGAAAGCCAAGGCCAGCACCAGGCCCTGGAGCTTTTCCCCCCGCACAGTGCTTGCCACGTGGGGCCCAGGTGGACCACCCTTTGGTCCATGGAGGAGGCCGCCCTGCCTCTGCTTAAAAAAATTGTTAGTAACTAGTTACTTAGTGACCTTCCTACAGCCTCAGCTCAGAAGAGTGCAGGAAGACCGAAGGGCGGCAGCACCGCTGACCGCCTGAGCAGCTGGGAGCAGATGGGCGTGGGCCTGGGTGGGGCGCTCCCGCCGCCTGCCCGGGGGCCCGCCATCCTGTCTGCCGCTTTACCCAGTGGGCGCAGCAGCCCATCCTGACCGCCCCAGCCCCCCAGCAGCAAGCCCGTACCCCCAGCCTCAGTGTCCCCACAGCCTAGGTGTCCCCCCTCAGTGTCCCCCAGCCTCAGTGTCCCCCCCAGTGTCCCCCTCAGTGTCACCCAGCCTCAGTGTCCCCCCTCAGTGTCCCCCAGCCTGTGTCCCCCCCAGTGTCCCCCTCTGTCCCCCAGCCTAAGTGTCCCCCCTCAGTGTCCCCACAGCCTCAGTGTCCCCACAGCCTCAGTGTCCCCCCTCAGTGTCCTCCTCAGTGTCCCCACAGCCTGTGTCCCCCTCAGTGTCCCCCCCAGTGTCCCCCCCTCAGTGTCCCCCAGCCTCAGTGTCCCCCCTCAGTGTCACCCCCCTCAGTGTCCTCCTCAGTGTCCCCACAGCCTCAGTGTCCCCCTCAGTGTCCCCCCCCAGTGTCCCCCCCTCAGTGTCCCCACAGCCTCAGTGTCCCCCTCAGTGTCTCCCCCCAGTGTCCCCCCTCAGTGTCCCCCAGCCTCAGTGTCCCCCCCCTCAGTGTCCCCCCTCAGTGTCCCCCTCAGTGTCCCCCCTCAGTGTCCCCCCTCAGTGTCCCCACAGCCTCAGTGTCCCCCCCCAGTGTCCCCCCCAGTGTCCCCACAGCCTCAGTGTCCCCCTCAGTGTCCCCCCCCTCAGTGTCCCCACAGCCTCAGTGTCCCCCCCCCAGTGTCCCCCCCCAGTGTCCCCACAGCCTCAGTGTCCCCCTCAGTGTCCCCCCGTGTCCCCCCCCAGTGTCCCCACAGCCTCAGTGTCCCCCCCCAGTGTCCCCACAGCCTCAGTGTCCCCCCCCAGTGTCCCCACAGCCTCAGTGTCCCCCCCCCCAGTGTCCCCACAGCCTCAGTGTCCCCCCCTCAGTGTCCCCCTTCAGTGTCCCGCAGCCTCAGTGTCCCCACAGCCTCAGTGTCCCCCCCTCAGTGTCCCCACAGCCTCAGTGTCCCCCTCAGTGTCCCCCCAGTGTCCCCCCCCCAGTGTCCCCCCAGCCTCAGTGTCCCCCTCAGTGTCCCCCCCTCAGTGTCCCCCAGCCTCAGTGTCCCCCCCTCAGTGTCCCCCTTCAGTCTCCCCCTCAGTGTCCCCACAGCCTCAGTGTCCCCCCCTCAGTGTCCCCCCTCAGTGTCCCCACAGCCTCAGTGTCCCCCCTCAGTGTCCCCCTCAGTGTCCCCACAGCCTCAGTGTCCCCCCTCAGTGTCCCCCCCCCGGGGTCCCCACAGCCTCAGTGTCCCCCTCAGTGTCCCCCCTCAGTGTCACCCCCCAGTGTCCCCACAGCCTCAGTGTTGTCCCCCTCAGTGTCCCCCCCTCAGTGTCCCCCCCCTCAGTGTCCCCCAGCCTCAGTGTCCCCCCCTCAGTGTCCCCCCCTCAGTGTCCCCCCTCTGTCGCCCCCCAGTGTCCCCACAGCCTCAGTGTCCCCCTCAGTGTCGTCCCCCTCAGTGTCCCCCCCCAGTGTCCCCACAGCCTCAGTGTCTCCCAGCCTCAGTGTCCCCCCCTCAGTGTCCCCCAGCCTGTGTCCCCCCCTCAGTGTCCCCCTTCAGTGTCCCCCTCAGTGTCCCCACAGCCTCAGTGTCCCCCCTCAGTGTCCCCACAGCCTCAGTGTCCCCCCCCAGTGTCCCCACAGCCTCAGTGTCCCCCTCAGTGTACCCCCCCAGTGTCCCCCCCCCAGTGTCCCCACAGCCTCAGTGTCCCCCCTCAGTGTCCCCCTCAGTGTCGTCCCCCTCAGTGTCCCCCAGCCTCAGTGTCCCCCCCCCCAGTGTCCCCCCCTCAGTGTACCCCCCAGTGTCCCCACAGCCTCAGTGTCCCCCTCAGTGTCGTCCCCCTCAGTGTCCCCCCCCAGTGTCCCCACAGCCTCAGTGTCCCCCTCAGTGTCGTCCCCCTCAGTGTCCCCCCCTCAGTGTCCCCCAGCCTCAGTGTCCCCCCCCAGTGTCCCCCCCTCAGTGTCCCCCTCAGTGTGTCCCCCCTCAGTGTCCCCACAGCCTCAGTGTACCCCCCCAGTGTCCCCCCCCCAGTGTCCCCACAGCCTCAGTGTACCCCCCCAGTGTCCCCCCCCCAGTGTCCCCACAGCCTCAGTGTCCCCCCCCAGTGTCCCCACAGCCTCAGTGTCCCCCTCAGTGTCGTCCCCCTCAGTGTCCCCCAGCCTCAGTGTCCCCCTCAGTGTCCCCCCCCAGTGTCCCCCCCTCAGTGTACCCCCCCAGTGTCCCCACAGCCTCAGTGTCCCCCTCAGTGTCGTCCCCCTCAGTGTCCCCCCCTCAGTGTCCCCCAGCCTCAGTGTCCCCCCCCAGTGTCCCCCCCTCAGTGTCCCCCTCAGTGTGTCCCCCCTCAGTGTCCCCCTCAGTGTCCCCCCCCTCAGTGTCCCCACAGCCTCAGTGTACCCCCCCAGTGTCCCCCCCCCAGTGTCCCCACAGCCTCAGTGTCCCCCCCCAGTGTCCCCACAGCCTCAGTGTCCCCCTCAGTGTCGTCCCCCTCAGTGTCCCCCAGCCTCAGTGTCCCCCTCAGTGTCCCCCCCCCAGTGTCCCCCCCTCAGTGTACCCCCCCAGTGTCCCCACAGCCTCAGTGTCCCCCTCAGTGTCGTCCCCCTCAGTGTCGTCCCCCTCAGTGTCTCCCCCCAGTGTCCCCACAGCCTCAGTGTCCCCCTCAGTGTCGTCCCCCTCAGTGTCCCCCCCCTCAGTGTCCCCCAGCCTCAGTGTCCCCCCCAGTGTGTCCCCCCTCAGTGTCCCCCTCAGTGTCCCCCCCCCAGTGTCCCCACAGCCTCAGTGTCCCCCACAGTGTCCCCACAGCCTCAGTGTCCCCCTCAGTGTCCCCCCCAGTGTCCCCCCCTCAGTGTCCCCACAGCCTCAGTGTCCCCCCCCGTGTCCCCCCCTCAGTGTCCCCACAGCCTCAGTGTCCCCCCTCAGTGTCCCCACAGCCTCAGTGCCCCCCCTCAGTGCCCCCCTCAGGGTCCCCCCTCAGTGCCCCCCCTCAGTGCCCCCCTCAGGGTCCCCCCTCAGTGCCCCCCTCAGGGTCCCCCCTCAGTGCCCCCCTCAGTGTCCCCGCAGGCCCCCGAGCCGCGTGGCCGCCGCTGTGTGTTGGCCTGGAGGGTCCTGACTGGGGCCGCCCGCCCGTCCTGCATGTTTCCTAGGGAAGTGCCCCGCGGGGTGGCACCATTATGAGGGCACGGCCAGCTGCTACCGCGTCTACCTGAGCGGCGAGAGCTACTGGGACGCGGCGCAGACCTGCCAGCGTGTGAACGGCTCCCTGGCCACCTTCTCCACCGACCAGGAGCTGCGCTTCGTGCTGGCCCAGGAGTGGGAGCAGCCGGAGCGGAGCTTCGCCTGGCAGGACCAGCACAAGTGAGCCGGGCGGGCCCGGGCCGCAGGGCATGTGGGGCACGTGGAGGGCGTCAGGGTGGGGGCTCGGGGCGGCGGCTCTCAGAAGGCAGGGATGGCGCCTGCGGTGGCGCCTTGGGCCAGCCCCTTCCGCTGGCCTGCTCGGTGCTCCTGCTGCAGCTGCAGGGGGTCTGGGCCCGAGTCAGGACGGGCTGCTCCGTGTGGGGCTCTGTGGGCCTGGCTCGCGGGCTGTGCTGGTGGACAGGGTCCTTCTGAGAGCCTGGGTTGGGCCAGGCCTGTGGCCAGTGCCCGCCATGGGCCTGCTCCTCCCTTCCCGAAACACCACGGGAACCCGGGGGTGACCAGGACGTGTGCTGGCTCTGAGCCTGGCTCTACACCTGAGGGCTCTGCAGTGTCGGAGAGAATGTGTGGACACCAGTCAACAGCCAGCCTCTCCCCAGCCCAGCGCTCGGGGCTTTGTTCTGGGGCCGGTGGGAGCTGAGGACCCATCCACACTGCTGGGGCGGGCCCCAGGGCACCCTCCCACGGGGCGTGGACCGCAGTGTGGCCAGAGCCCATGAGGGCAGGGGCTGGCACAGTGCCTGGTGGGGGTCCAGGGGTTTGCCCGGTGATCTTAGAAGCCCATAGCTCGCAGGGTGGTGGTGAGTGCTTACAGAAGGGGGAGGGCGGGCCGTGCCCTCAGCTGGGTGCACGCAAGTGGGGCTGCAGGGGCCGTGGGCATCCCCAGGGCCGGGTGGGGCGCCCCTGAGTGCCAGCCAGGCGGGGCCTGGTGGCACGCTGCCCTGGGGCTGGGGGTCCATAGGGCCTGCAACGCAGGCCCTAGGGTGGTTTTGCTTAGATGGGATCTGTCTGGTAAGATTCGCTGATAAGAGCAGTCTTGGCAGGAGTCACCCAAGATGAAAACTTCCTCTGACAGGTGAATTTGTATAGAATTTTAATAATTTTATTAAAACTAAGTATGAACCTTTGAAAAGACCATTCATGCTTTTGAGGCTCACATTGTAAAGGTCAGCGAAAGTATTAAAGGCACACACTCAGAGCGGGCGCCTCCTGCAATCTGCCTTCCTGCAGGCTGTGGGTCGGCTACCAATACGTCGTCACTGGCCGGAACCACTCCTTAGAAGGACACTGGGAGGTGGCGTCCAAAGGTGAGGCTCCCTGGCCTTTGCGCAGACGCGCTGAGCTCGGCTGCCCGAGCTCTCCTGGCAGGCAGCCCGGAGTGCGGGCGCCGTGGCTGACACAGCAGAGCCCGCGGGGCCCCGCCCCTCCCAGCTGCTGGGGTGAGCCCCTCACCTGCAGAGTGCCGGCGTGTCCCCCGGGGAGGAAGGGGCATCCTCCCCCGTCCCATGGGCTCTGCCGACCCCCGAAGCGTGTCCCTGCCCACCCACCCCATGCAGAGCTGCGCACAGAGGAACGGAGGCGGGCGGTCCCCGTGATGCCGTCTGTCGGTCCGCCCGCCCCGCAGGTTCCTCAGAGGTGCTGCTGCCCCCGGACCCCGTCTTGGCGGCGGCCACGGCGGAGGGCGACAGCGTGTTCTGTGCGCAGCTGCAGTGCTTCCACTTCCCCACGCTGCGCCACCACGACCTGCACAGCTGGCGCGCCGAGAGCTGTCAGGACAAGTCCTCCTTCCTGTGCAAGAGGAGTGAGCAGGGCCCGCCCCCGGGGTCTCAGCCCACCCGCCCTGCCCCCGGGGGTGTCTCAGCCCACCCGCCCCGCCCCGGAGGGCCTCAGTACACCCGCCCCCGCCCCCGCCCCCGGGGTCTCAGCCCACCCGCCCCGCCCCCGGGGGTGTCTCAGTATACCCGCCCCCGCCCCCGGGGTCTCAGCCCACCCGCCCCGCCCCCGGGGGTGTCTCAGTATACCCGCCCCGCCCCCGGAGGGCCTCTCAGTATACCCGCCCCGCCCCCGGGGTCTCAGCACACCCGACACCTGGGGTCCACAGGGACCCCTCAGCACTCCTGACTGTCTGGGGACCTCTGACCTGGAGGCACCTGGGGCCTGGGCGGTGGTATCCCCTGTGACCACTCGCTCCTTCCCAGGGTAGATGGAGGCCCCGCCGCGCCTGGTGTGTCCAGAGCCCCGACTCCTTCCTCACCTCGCCCGCTCTCCACAGCCCCAGCGCCCCCGGCCTGTAGTGCCAGGGCTCTCCCGGGCGGCTGACGAGCAAGTCCCCTGTGCCTGTTGCAGGTCAGACCTGTGTGGACATAAAGGACAATGTGGTGGACGAAGGCTTCTACTTCACCCCCAAAGGGGACGACCCGTGCCTGAGCTGCACCTGCCACGGCGGGGAGCCCGAGATGTGCGTGGCCGCGCTGTGCGAGCGGCCGCAAGGTTGCCAGCAGTACCGCAAGGACCCCAAGGAGTGCTGCAAGTTCATGTGCCTGGACCCAGGTGAGGCCTGCGCCTGGGGCCAGGCTCCTCTCCACCCGGAGCTGGCTTCCACCTCGGCCTCCCCTGGAGTACTTCGGTGTCTGCGTGTGGTGTTGGGGGGAGCTTAAGAAAAAGCTGAGGCGCTGTCCACAGTCCTGACACAGAGCTCCCGCTTGGTGGTGTCCCCAGGTGGACGTCAGGGGTGGGTGGTTATGTGGTGACCTGTCCTTCCGCCTCCTTACATTTACCCTTACCCTGATGTGTACATCTCGTAGAGTAGGCACACCATCTGTATGCTATGAGCGTAAGATGCTGATGAAAGAGAGGCGTGAGTATACCATGTTCATGGATCAGAAGACAGTTATCAGTAGGAGGTGAATTCTCCCTCAGATTACCTATGGATTCTGCACAGTCTCAATCAGAATTCCAGCAGAGTTTTTTGTAGAAGTTGACAAGCTGATTCTAAAATTTATGTGGAACTGCAGAGGAAGTAGAATAGCCAAGCCAGTTTTTGAAAAGAAGAAAGTTAGAGGGCTCACAGTACCTGGTTTAAAACTTACTCTGTAGTCGTAGGAATCGAAACGGTGATTTCAGCAGATGACACATAGATCAGGGGAACAGAAGAGAGTCTAGAAATAGTCCACATGTACGAGTCAGCTGATACTTAACAGAAGTACTAAAGCAATTCAGTGAAGAAAGGTTGGACTTGGAACAAATGGTGCTGGAACAATTGGAAATCCCTAAGCCAGACAAAAATCAACAAATGAACCTTATACTACACTCCCTGCTGTGTTCAGAGTTGATGCCAAAATGTTCACACACCTGTCTCAACCTTCATAAAACTTCCAGAAGCACGCACACGTTCTTTTATTTTTAATTTTTAAAATATTGACCAAGGTTTAATTGGTTTGCCATGTTTTAGCTTCAGGTGTCCAGCAGAGAGAATGAGTTACACATACAGCCACTTTTTTTTTTTTTTTTTTGGTTTGTTTCTTTATTTCATCCACTTTTTTTTAAGGTTCTTTTCCCCTATAGGTTATTATAGAGTGCTGAGTGGAGTTCCCTGTGCTGTCCAGTAGGTTCTGTTTTATAATAATACATAGTGATGTCTATGTGTCAGTCCCAGTCTCACAGTTAATGCCTCCCCAGCATACATTCTTTTAAAATTAAGTCTTTTAATAGAAAAAACAATAAAAAATTTTTGTGACCTTGGGATACACAGCATTTTTAGATTAAAAGAAAACATTAATAGATCACACTTCATCAAAATCAGAAACTTCTGTTTGTGGAACACCCTTGAGGAAATGAAGAGATAAAGCACCAACAGAGAAAGACAGATGAGACCCCAGAGCTCTTTTGTGCAGACTATGGAAAGACTCTCAACTGAAAAATACGCAAATAGGCCACCCAGAGGAAGATCAGGCTGCCTCCTGCCTCGAGGGTGTGGGCCGGGAGCTGAGGGGCGCTTCTGTGCACTGGCCTGTCCCAGAGCTGCCTCAGAGACTGGGCCCCGATGCCCGCCGCCTATCCCCCCCCGGGCAGGGCCCGAGCGCCCACAGGGCCTGGGTGGCCTCTGTCCCCGAGGACGCTGCTCTCCTCTGCATCTGCTTGCTGGTGCCTCCTGCCACTGAGCTCCGGGGGCGGCCATCAGGGACATTGACCGTGTCCTGGGGTCTACCCCTGGCCGGGTAGGAATTCGTTATTGCAGAGCGCGCGCCCCATGCTGGGACCTCTGAGCTAACCACAGGTCGGCAGATACCCCGGCCGCCCCCCGCCGATGGGTGGGCTCTGGAGGGGCTGTGCCCTTTCACACACTGCTCCCCAGCGTCTCAGCAGGACACACAGCCTGCAGGGGGAGTCTGTGTGAGCCTGGCCATGAAGCGTGTCCTCAGGCTGTGGTTGGGTGCCTGCCCGTGCGGCAGAGGCAGGGGGTCGAGAGGGGACCTGGAGGCTCCACACTCAGGCCACCCCTGCCCTGGGAAGCCCCCTGGTCTCCACGCTGGGTCCAGGGGCAGGCGTTCCGATGCTGTGACGTGATGCCCGTGACCGCTGCATGGGCGAGAGCCCGGGGCTGCCGACCCTGCCCTCTGCCCCCGCCACGCCCAACAGGCCTGGCGTGCATCGGGCAAGGTGGCCAGGCCCTGGGCTGGTGCCGCCAGGGTGCTGACCCGCGTCCCCGCCACGCCCACCAGAGGTGTCACCAGACGATGCCACGGTCCCCCAGGGTGTGGAGCCACCGGCCCGTAGCAGAGCAGCAGCAGCACCTCCCAGGGTGGAGGACTTCAGGATGCCGGCTGGCAGGGTGGGTCGGCGCCCGCCGGAGCCTCTGCCCTGAGGCGTCCGGTGCAGGTGTAGGGCCCGCTCCAGCCCCAGGGAGCTGCTGGGGGCCCTGGGCCCTCCCCCCAGAGCAGGCCCTGCCAGACTTGATCAGGTCAGACCATGACCCAGGGGAGAGATGAGGGCAGGGGCCCCGAGGGGAGGACGTCCTTTCTGGCTGGCCACCTCTCCCTCCTGGGGGACCCCGGTGCGCAGTGGAGCCCCTGCGGAGGCCCTGGCTCCCCACCCCCAGAGAGGGCCAGCAGGTGGGTGGGCGCGGGGAAGTTAGGAATCAGAAGAGCCACTGGCAGGGCAAGGGGAGGTGGGGGCTGGGAACTGGGACTCGGGGGTCCTGGGGGCACATCCAGACCCTCTGATCACCTGGGGGCTCCGGGTGAGCCCAGCCTCTGTGAGCACTGTGGTGCAGGGCGGGCAGAGCTCTGTGGCCAGGCCTAAGCTTGGACGGCTGACCTCAGCTCCCCGCCCAGGACACTCCTCCCTGCTGGGCCCTGCGGCCAGCAAGGTCCTGCTCAGCCCGGTGATGATGGACAGGTGGGGCGGAGCTGAGGCTAGGCTGCAGTCCCGCGGCGCTGGGGGGTCGGGGGCGCGGAACCCCTGAGCGCTGCCCTCCCTCCCGCAGACGGCGGCAGCCTGCTGGACTCCATGGCCAGTGGGATGCGCCTCATCGTCAGCTGCGTGTCGTCCTTCCTCATCCTCTCGCTGCTGCTCTTCATGGTCCACCGGCTGCGCCAGAGGCGCCGCGAGCGCATCGAGTCCCTGATCGGGGCGAACCGTGAGTGTCCTGCCCGCCCAGCGCCCGGCAGGCCGTGGCCCCTGTCGGAGGAGGGGGGTGGCGCTGCCCGCCCCCGCCCTCGGCGTCCGTGTGGTGGGAGGGGCGCCGGCCCCAGGGCCGTGTGGGCAGCTGTCCGGCCGCCTGCCCTGGAGACCCGGGTGCGCGTGGCTGGTGGCCGCTTGGGGGCGTGGCCCACCCTTGGCGCAAGTGGTTGTGCGTCCTCCCGTGCCGCCTAGCTTCCGAGATCCCTCTCACCAGGTGAGCAAGCGGCCAGGCTGCGGGTCCAGGACGCGGGGCCTCGGGTGTGAAGGGCCCGCCTCACGTGGGCAGCGAGGCTCTCCACTACCCTCCTGGGGGCGGAGTTGCAGGGTGGGCGTCAGGCCGGGGCGTCGGAGCCAGGCTGTCGCTGACTGCGGCGCGGAGGCAGGTGGCAGCCGGCAAGGGCATGTGGCCGCCGGGGTGCGCGGTTCCGCACCTGGGGGGTCCGGCCCAAGTGACGGCCCCACGCCCCTTTCCCCGTCCAGTGCACCACTTCAACCTCGGCCGCAGGATCCCCGGCTTTGATTATGGCCCTGATGGCTTCGGCACGGGCCTCACACCCCTGCACCTTTCCGACGATGGGGAAGGTGGGACTTTCCACTTCCACGATCCCCCTCCTCCCTACACCGCGTACAAGTACCCGGACATCGACCAGCCTGATGATCCGCCGCCACCCTATGAGGCCTCCATCAACCCGGACAGCGTGTTCTACGACCCCGCAGGTGATCCTCAGGGCGTGGGAGCCCGCAGCATAGGCCCCATTCTTCCCGTTAAGGTGGCCCTGCTGCCGGGGTGGGCGGGCTCACCCTGTTCCTGCCTCCCTCCTGGGGCCCCTCAGCTGGGCCCTGTGGGGAGGGGGTCCCGGGCGGGGTGCACGTGTGGCTAGCTGAGGCCACGCCCCGCGGCGGGCCCTCCTGTCTGCGGGAAGAGAGCCGATGAGTGAGTCTGGTCCGTCTGACGCTGTGGAAGACCAGTCGTCAGGGGTGGCACAGAGGGACACCGGGTGCCCGTCCACAGCCTGGCCCGGACACACGCAGGAGTCCCTACCGAGTCCCCGTGTCACACACGTGCGTGCGGTCACGCACACGCACAGACACGACGTGGCAGGCAGGCTTTGCAAGGCCGGCGCTGCCATGACCTGGTCTGTTAGGTCAGCGTTCCCTCCGGTGTGGCCGCCATAGGCAGAAAACTCTTGGACCTGATTTCTGCCCTGGGGAGAGGTCGCCGCCTGCTGGCCGGGACGGGGAAGAGCGAGGGGTGCCCCTGGGACAGCGGGTCTCTGACGCCTCCGAGGGCGGGACAGCAGAGTGTGCGTGCACGGGGCCTCAGCCTTGTTCCCCCGGGCCCAGCGTCCAGAGCGCGTATGGGAGTCGGGGCTGCCCTGACCCCCTCAGGCAGGCTGTTCTCGGGACCCCTGCCCTGGCCGTCGCCCTCTCCTGCCCCCGTGTTCCAGCCCGTGCCTCGTGCGTGTGAGTGAGGACCCCCTTTCTTCTGCTGTCAAAGCGTGTTCCTTCCCCCATGCACACCCACCGGGGTCTGCTCACAGCGGGACTCACGCTTGCCCATGAAGCCCCCACATGGTGCGGCTGCTGGGAGCCGCCCCACCCCACTGACGCCTGTCTCCTCCCTCCCGCAGATGACGACGCCTTTGAGCCGGTGGAAGCCGCCCCTCCCGCCGCTGGGGACGGCAGCGGGGAGGGCACGGTGCCCCGGCGCCCGGAGCGCACCCCCGGGGCCCCTCTGGCCGACCTGGAAGACTCGGCCGACAGCAGCAGCGCCCTCCTGGCGCCGCCTGAGCCCTGCCCGGGTGGGGGCGCCCCTGCCCCAGAAGCGCTGCCAGGGGGCGGCCGGCATAGCCGAGGTTCCCTCAACACCGTGGTGTAGAGGACGGCCCGCTGCCCCGACGGGCGGGGCACCTGTCCGCCCTGAGAAAGACACTGGTGTCCATGGGCAGCGTGAGGACTGGAGGCAGCCTGGGCCCGGGCCGCGCACACATGCGGCCCCCAGGGAGCACCCAGCGCATCCCACCCGCAACCCGGGGCTCCCTGAGGGCTCAGACACGGGCGACTTCCGGTTCCTGTCTCTTTTTAAACGGCTGGGCTGGCAGAGTTCACAGAGGAGGCGCAGCGGGCTGCCGTGGGGAGGGTCACCCCGGCTCTGCTGGGCTTGACTGTTGCCCCGGCGTGGGCACGCCTGATCTGAGGACTGTCGACGGCCTGGGCGGGCGCCTTAGGGGCTGCTCTGGGGGCGCCCCCAGCTCCCGTTGTCACACGGTGGGCCTGGCCTGGGGCCCTTCTGCCGAGGCCCTGAGGTGGGGCTGCTGGCTCTGTGCTGTGTTCCCCGCTGGGCTCCGTGAAGCCAGGTGCCCGCCCCGAGGCTCCCCCAGCACCATGCATGGCGCCCCCGCAGCCCTGGAGCCAGGCGGTGGCCTCCAGCCTGCCCGGGTGTCCCGCCCTGGGCCTCGCTGCGGCAGGAGCCTGGGTGCCCCCGCTCCTGCTGGCCCTGCCCCCACCCCACCTTGTGTGTGCCATAAAGGGTCGTGTCCCAGGGGGAGGGGCTGAAACTCACGTCCTGGGCTGTCACCTGGAAGCCCGATTCCTGCCCACCACCGCCATCACCGGAACCCGGTGGCCGCATGCCACCTTCCTGTCCCCAGCAGCAGGGTGCTGGGTGCCCTGCCCCACGGGGCGTTTGACTGAGGCTCCCTGTTGCCTGCTTCTGGGCAGTGGTCTTGTCTCCTGACACGGGGCTTTTAGCATTTCTGAGGTTTGGAGATTAAGCGGGTTTTGTGCGATTTTTAGCACATCCATATCTTTTCTACGTTGAGTGTCTGGGTCTTTCCTTTTCTGTGTGCATGTGTGTCTGTGTCCATGTGTCTGCAGGCAGCGGCCAGCCGCGGGGACTCACCTGGGGCCCCTTGCAGCCTCTGCGGGCCAGCAGCAAGGAGGGGGTGACAAAGAGGGTGATGCCGGGCCATGCCGGTGCAGTCTTTGTGCGGACTGTTTTCTTCCTGGGTGGCGTGAGATGCTCGTGTTGCCCCCAGGAGCCAGTGCTGGAGGCCTCACCGTGCAGGGGGCTGTGTGCTGCATGGGCCTGCACCCCCCGCGGCGGGCCCGAAGTGCTGAGAGGGAGAAGGTGCGTCCTGCCACCACTGTGTGCTGGGCACAGCGGTCACCGCAGGCCTAGCTGGTGCAGGTGAGGGTCGTGAGCACTCTTGCTTTGGGGTGGGCACCCTGAGGGGCCTGGCCCAGACCTGACCCGTGCGCACAGGATGTGTGGGGACCGAAGGGTGCTGGGCCAGTCAGGTGGGTGAGGGTGCTCGGGGCTGCCGCGGTGGGCCGCAGTCGGCCGAGTCCTGGCCAGCCCTGCTTGAGAGTCCTGTGTGCCTGGGGGGGCTCCTGGCTGCCTGTTGCGGGTGGGTGTCCACACTCCACTGTCTCAAGGCCTGTCCATGTTTTCCTTTCACTAAGGGTTTCTAGTTTGGGTTTATTTTTGGTTGGGTTGGCACTAATTCTTTTCTTAAGATGCTGTGAGAACCATTTCATCCAAATGCCAAATAAACCTGTGTTCTGGAAGAAGTGTGGGCGGTCCTTGGTGCCACCCCAGCTGGGGTAGGAGGCCCCAGCCGCCTCCGCAGACCGGGACAGGCGTGGGGCTCAGAGACCCGCGTCCTGTTCTCTGACCGTGTTCTTTAGTGACTCGCCAGTTGCTGGTGTGCGGACCAGCGGGCGCCCAGCGGACTCGGCCCAGGCAGTCCTGCTGCCGTCCTAACGCAGTCTGCGGCAGCGCGCGGAGTCGGGAGAGGCCCTGGGGGTTGGGGAGGCGGCCTGAACGCCGGCGAGCGGCAGGCGGGCCCGTCAGCACCGCGGACAGCGCCGGGGGGGGTGCGGGGCCCCGGCCGAGCCTCTGGGGCGACTGAGGCTGCCGCTCACCGCGGCACCACGCCGGCCGGCCTTGGCGCTCGCCTTCCTCGCGGTGCGGCTGGCGGTATGCGCTCTGACTCTGAACCTGCTCATCTCTGAGCCTCACCCCGTGGGATGCTTCCTCTCCTCCACGTGACGCCCTGCCCCTGGCGAGGAGCGTCGCTTGAGAAGGAATGTGGAGTCGGGGAAGAGGAGACCAGGGTCTGCCTGGCATCCACTGTCCCACGACATGGCTCCCACCCTTGGACGGCGCTGGGATGGTGCTCAGGCCGGGATGGGTCCGCAGGTGCCTGGTGCTACGACTCCCGGGACACCAAGCTGCTTGTAGTCGGTGGCCCTGTTAGCCTCCCGTGTGGCCAGCCCAAGCAGGAGCAGTGGTGGAGGCCCCTGGGGTGGGAGATCCTCCCCGCCCCCTTCCTGGAGAGCAGCTGCCTGAGGGGAGGGGCCGCCCCTGAGACAGTGCTGTATGCGCTCTGGCCAAGCCAGGTTGGCAGGGAGGGCAGTGCTGACCTGTCTGGCGGGGCCTGGGTGTGTGTGGGGTGGCCACTTCCTCTGTGCCCCTGTGTCTCCTGAGCCCCCCTAGAGACCCGAACCTGCTCCTCCAGGCCCCATCCATTGGAAGGAGACGGCCCCAGCCGGTGGGGCCCAGCCCAATCCCCGTCAATATCCACCTTCACCGGGTCCAGTGGGACCCCACTCTCGGGCCCTTCATCTTCCAAGGCTATGACTCTGCACCTCCAGGCCTATGGACCCTGCAGAATGATGGTCATACGGGTCAGCACCCAGGTCAGGATCCCCCCACTGACAGGAACACAATCCCCCGCACAAGGATCCGGACCACCGCACAGGAGACGAGACGCCATCCAGGGACCAAAGACCCCCGACAAGGGTCAGGAAGCCCCCGGAACGGACAAATACCCTCTACTTTCTAGATGGGATGCCCCCACAGGAACCAAAGTCTCCATAAGCGGCACAGAAACCACACAGTGGTCGAGTCCCCAGCAGAGGTCAGGGACCCTGCCCAGGGTAGCAGTCAGCCATTGGTCCCCCAAGGCGCAGAAGTGAGGCCATATCCAGAGCTCAGCATGCCCGGGGCACCTCGGAGTCACCCCAAGCCGGCAGTCACAGAGCCAAGGTGGGTCAGGACCCAGACTCCTCGCCTCCACGCAGGGAGGGGGCTTCCCCTGCCATCCGTGGAGCGCCACACGGCTGGCCAGCAGGGGCCCTGGACACCTGTGTGTCGTTGTTCCACAGATCCCAGCCAGGGAGCAGGCCGGCCGGGGACCTTGCTCTCACCTCGTGCCCTCGTGGTGAGGGTGCCCCTCCCAGTGGACGCAGACCCACACAGCCCCCTGGAGATGCAGGGCGCTGGGGGCCCCCACCTGCCTACTGCACCCTGCAGCTGGGCTTCCCTGGGGGGCACTGGGCGAGCGGGCTCCAAGCACAGCCTGCACAGACCGCGCTGCCCCATGGAGGTGGGGAGGCGGCCGGAGTGCCCCACGGAGGCCGGGCTGGGGGAGCCGGGTGGGGGCGGCTGGGGACCTCCCAGGGTCTGTCTCCCCAGATGCACGCAGTTCACGTGAACACCCAGGGACACCTGAGGGCCTGGAGGTTGGGGGGCTGGCCATGCTGTTGGCCGTGAGGTGGGCCGGTGTGCCTCCTGGCGGGGAGGGAGTGCTGGGCCGGCTGTGTGATGGCCTGCTTCCAAGCAAGGGGTCTTGGCTGGGCCATCACGGCCTGTGGGATGAACGGGGTCTGGGGGCAGGTGGCCCGTGAGAAGCTGTGGACCTGCAGGGTCAGCGGGAGTGGCTCTGCCCTCAGCAAGGCCCCGTTCTCCTCTCTTCCCACTTGGTCTCCCCTACACCTCTCTGAGTGTCCCCGTGTTGAGAGCCACCCCCCCAGGAGCAGGACTCTGACAAGGCCAACTTCTGGGCGGTCTGGGTCCTGAAGACAGTGTCTGCAGCAGTGGGGGATGGGGCGGCTGGCTGGGAAAGCCGCCAACTCACCACCACCCCCAACCCGGGGGCCTCCGTGAACCTGGCATCCACCTTCCCGCTGGTCTCGCTGCTACCCAGCGCCTCTGGCCTCTTGCGCTTCTATGGCTAGGGCGGGGTC
The DNA here is from genome assembly GCF_910594005.1 of Cervus elaphus. Classification (NCBI taxonomy): domain Eukaryota; kingdom Metazoa; phylum Chordata; class Mammalia; order Artiodactyla; family Cervidae; genus Cervus; species Cervus elaphus. The sequence goes on from NC_057819.1 coordinate 676,452, forward strand.
GCTGACCACAGTGGACTGCGCGCCCATGGTGCGCTGGACAGTCTTCGAGGATGCGGTCCCCCTCCCCCAGCCCTCCCCTGGCCACAGCAGCCTCTTGGCAGAGGCAGGGCCTTCACTTCCCCCAGCGCCTCAGTCTGTGGGGCAGCCCCCACCCCAGTCGGCGGGTGCAGGGCTCTGCTGGGCCTGTGGCTCTGGCAGGGCCCCTGGGATGCAGGCAGGACCCCCTTCCCACGGTATAGGAGGCACACAGTGACCTTGGCCTCCTGTGGCTGGGGGCAGGGATGGCCTGGGTGCACCCCCGATCTCCCCAGCCTCACCCAGAAGCCCAGACTGCCCCAGTCCCTCTGAGGGGGAGAATGCGCCCACCCTGCCATCCTACACTTTATGTCTTGAGTCCCCCGGTGAGATAGGAGAAAGCAAGGCCGCCTGCCAGTCAGTGCCTGCAAGCACATGATTTATTCTACAAAGGAGCGGGCTGCCCAGCCCAGACACCATGTGGCTTGGTGATGCCTCTGGCTACCACTTCGCTGAGGCCGGGAGATGAGACGCTGCCGGTTCCTGGCTCTGTGCCGGAGGCCTCGCTGGGCAGGCGGCCCCTGGGGACACAGACAGTGAGTGACGGGCCTTCTGTACCAAGTGAGACCCAACCCAGGCAGCACCTGGGTAAACCGTGCCGTGGAGTCTGCTGTGGGTGGACACTGCCGTCACGTGACGGCCCGCGGTGAGGGTCCGTGAGCGACCTTGCTGTCAAAGCGAAGCTGGCGGTCCTGGAGGCGCTGACCAGATGCACCGCGTCCAGGAGCAGGTGGGGCTGGAGCAGGTGGGGCTGGTCGGGGGAGTGAAGCTGGCTAGGGTCAGGCTGCGGTCCAGGGCCGGCAGTAGAATGTGCTGTGCGTCGGAGCGACACTGTCCTGGGTGAGCCGGTGTCCGGTGACTGTCCCTGCAGCCCACGTGTCCCTGGTGCCTGTTGGACTCCGTGTGTGGGTCAGGCTCGCCACCCCAGCACCTGACAGCCAGTCTCCTCCCTGAGACCCTTCAAGGAAACACACGTACAACCCCTCCCCCAGGCGGGAGGGCGGGAGGTGGGGGGCGGGCTCTTGTTCCGCGAGGTCTGCGGAGGCAGACAGACCTCCGACCCGGCCCCTCCCCAGCGCTGCCCGGATCAGCCGCGCTCCCCACCCGCTTTCGGTGCCCGAGCGCTAGCGAGCAGCGTCGGAGGACCCTTCTCGCTCCGAGCCACGCCTCACGAGCCCCAGTCCATTTCGGAGTAGCAAAGCCGGGTGACCAGCGGCGCCGCCCCCGGCCCTCGCCCCAGGCTTAATCCCCGCCGCCCTGCGGGGCCCCGGGCGGTACCGGGGTCTTCTTGAGGTTCTTCCTGGCCGGGGCCCTGTTCGCGCCGCCGTTGGCCGGGCCGTCTGAGGCGTCGTCGGTGGGCCTGGCGCCCGCGGCCAGGGCGTTCACAGTGCCCAGTGCCCGCAGCAGGGCCGGGCCTCGGGGAACGCGGGGCTCACGGCGGGCGGCCGGTGGAGGCGGCAGCAGCGCGCGCAGGGCGTCCAGCTCGGCCCGGAGCTCCGCGCGCAGCGCCTCCAGCCCCGCGCCCAGCTCCGCGCGCACGGCCGCCAGGCCCTCCTGCAGCCGCCGCTCGCTCACCTCCAGGACGCCCGCCGGGTAGGTGGCCCCGCCGCGAGGCTCGCCGCACACGGAGCACACGGAGCGGCGGCTGCGCTCCTCCGCCTGCTCCCCAGTCTCCGCCGCCCCCGCCGCGGCCCCCGCGCGCTCCACCAGCCGTAGCAGTCGGGGCGCGTCGGCTCGCGCCGCCGCCTCAACCCGGAGCTGGCCCCGCAAGCGAGCCAGGCGGCCCGGGCCGCGGGCTTCGTCGGGGATCGGCCCATTGGGCTGCGGCCCGGGGTCCCGCCGGCGGCCCACCGCGCGCCGCAGCGCCTCGCTGGCGCCGTAAGCGCTGCGCGCCTGGACCCACGGGCGCCGGGGCTCCGCCGCCATCCGCTTGGCCGCCGCCTCCACCACCGCTTCCAGAGCCCGGCCGGGCCTGAGCCCCAGCCTGCAGCCTAGCGACCAATGGGGCCCGGGCGACGCTCCGTGGAGAGGGCCCCGGGGGGACGGCTGTGGGAACAACCGAAGCCTCGCGGGATCCGGCCTGGGGCTCGGGGAACCCCGGCAGGCCTGAGACCCAAGGAGCCAAGGCTACGGCGCCGCGGGTATAAGCGTGCAGGGCTTGCCCGAGAGACCACACTGTCAGTGAGTCCCCACAGGGGGCTTGGACAGGCTTCAAACAGAGGCGATGGGGACGTGGAGACACTCAAACCCAAACGGGGAACTGAGCTCATCCTCTGCTCAAAGCCACTGTCCCGGCCCACTCAGGGCAGGAAAACAAGTGCGGGCCGGGCCCCAGCCCCGCCCACTGGCCGAAGCCCCTCCTCCCACACCAGGTCCAGGCTCTGTCTGGAACCCCCTCACTCCAGTGCACTGCCGCCCCAGCCTTCGAGCTCCGCAGGGTCCCTGGTGCGCTCTTCTGGGCCCCGGCCTCCGGAGGCTGCCAGAGGCCCCGCCATCTCTCCCTGTCTGTGTGCTGGTCCCGTCCTCCTCCTCCCAGCGACCCCTCTCCACCCCCTAGGCCTTTGCATTGCCTGCCTGGGGGGAACCCCTGGGCCCCCTCTCCTGGCTTCCTCCACGCATCCCTTTAGGGCAGAGCAACCTTCCGGGACCAGGGCCCCACACCTGGTAACTCGGGCCCCTCCCCCACAGCACCCTGGCAGCCAGTGAAATGGCTCTGTTCTCTGTCCGCCTACATCCACAGCAGGGTCCCCAGCGCGGCCCCGTGGTGCTGAGCAGGCTGAATGTCGTCGGATGGGGTCCTTGGCTGAATGCATCTAGGGCTGAGGGTCCCAGGTGGGGCTACTCCCGCCAACGGTGCACCTCCCGCTTGGCCTGGTGTTGGAGGCCCTCACGGATCCCTGCGGGCTCGCCCGCCCCTCACCCCCTCACCTCTGCACCCCATTTATTCTCACCCTGCTGCCATGGCACCTGCATTGTTGCCCCTGCCCACCCCAGGGCCACGGACAGGGCGCTGTGGGCCCCTCTGGAGGGCAGGATGCCCCCCCACCCACCCAGGGCATGTTGTGCTTACAGCGCCAAGGGACTAGTTAGGGCTGTGGGCGCCCTGGGACCGCCCTGGCAAATTGTGGGCGGGGAGGGCCTGGCGAGGATCCAGGCTGGACTGGGAAGGGAGATGGCAAGACAGCTGATGGGGCCTGTGTCCCCGGGCCGCCCAGGAGACTCTATAGCTCTGTGCACATATGCATGTGATTGGGGGTGCAGTCGACTGTCCGTGGGCAGCCGTGACCCCAGGTCACTGTGAAGGCCCCCTCTCGTTTGCTCATTGACTCATTCAGTCCTTGGAGCCTGTCACCCTGGAAGGCGCAGAGGGAGGGGAGAATCCGGCCTCGGTCAACCCCCCAGCCCCCCACTCCTGCTGAGTCACCCGGCCCCGGGGGACCCCCAGCATCTGGCCCTGCTGTTCCCTGGAGCCTCGTTAACCATACCCCCCCACCCTCCCCTCTGTAATTAAAATATGGCTCACACAGGAGCCCTGGATTGCGTCCCCAGGCCCGCCGAGCCCGGCTGTGTGACCCAGGCCTCTGCCCTCTCTGAGTCTCGCCTGTGGCACCCAAGAGGCCCTCAGATCCCCAGGAGGGGGCTGCAGGGAGGCCCTGAGGGTGGGAGCAGACGTGGGGGAGACTCCAGGATTGCTGACCGACAGGAGGGAGTGTGAGAGCTGCGAGGGGCGAGGGTGGGTGGCCTGGGCCCTGGGCAGAGGCCAACAGATCGGGTGTGACCGGGGCAAAGACAGGAGGAGAGACCCTGAGGGCCCTGTGGGTCCTGGTGGGGCGCAGAGGTGTCGACCAGGGTGAGCAGGCCGGGCCGTCAGCACAGCTCTGATCCCCACCGTCTGTCCCCGTGTTCAGAGTCAGGAAGCCAGTTGTGGAGACCCCGGCCCGGGCTTCATCGGTGCAGGGCCAGGGCGAACGCGAGGCCTGGGGTGAGGGGCGGGCCGGGGCGCCCAGCTGAGGCTGTGACCACAGCTGTCGTCCGGGCGGTGGAGGGACCTCTGGGTGGGGGGGAGTGCGACACCCAGGCTTGCTCTCCCGTTCTTCCCAGGAGCTCCTGGCAGGGGTCCTGCCGGGGAGGGAGGGCTCCCTGCACAGAGGTGCTGACAGGCCCAGCTTGTGCCCCACTGCACCCCCAGCTGAGTGCCAGGGCCAGGCCAGCCATGTCCGTGGGCAGCCACCAGCTCGGGCGTCCCCAGCCCGGCTCCGCACCCTTACACTGGCCCTCCCACTGGGCCCGGCGGGCGAGTAGCTGCCCATTAGCTTGGGTAGGAGAGAGGGCCCTGGGCTTCTCCATGCAGAGAAGGGGGGCCATCACGCCGTGGGGCTTCCCTGTGGTCACCCCTGAGTTGTTTTCAGAACGGCCACCCAGCCTGGAGGTTTTCTTTCCTGGGGTCTGAGGGCGGTGAGGAGCCAGGGGGTATCGCCTGCTGATGGGATTCTGGTGGCCGGGGGGCGGGGGGGAACCTCGGGGCTGTCACCTCAAGGTCCTCAGGGCAGTATCTGAAGTGCAGGTGCCCAGGTTCCACCTCTAGGAGGCAGAGCGGGGGTGGCTGAATGCCCACCAGGCTTCTCAGCAGAGCGGTGTAGGCGGTGAGGCAGGCGGTCCTAAAGCTGGCGGGGACCCGGCACAGGGGCCTGAGGGGGACAGGACCTCTGAGCAGGGCACCCACGGGCGGGGGGTGGTCTTGGAGCTGCTCTTGGAGGGCGCGGTGTGGGCCAGGCTCTAGGCGGGGGTGGCAATCTCGGTCTGAGTCTCTGGAGGGTGAGCAAGGGAGGCCGGCTGGGCAGGGTCTGGACCGTGGGCCCTCGGGGAGAGAAGGCGAGGCTGTGGTGCCCCGTAGTGCCCAGCGTGCAGGTTGCATGGCTGGGCCTTGGTGGGCTCAGCTGCAGGTCTGGCTCGACCCACCGCACACAGTAGGCCGCTTCGTCCTGCCTCACAGGCCACGGGTGGTCCCTGGGGCCGGGCCTGTCTTTCCCACCCCCCACCCACGTCGGAGCCCAGGACGCCTGAGGCCCGAGGGGCACTCCCTCCGAGACCAGCGCCTCCTTGAAAGACAGGGTCAGAGGGGGAGTGACTCACCCAGGGTCCCAGGGCAGGAACAGGGCTTTCTGTGGGGGCTGGACCCGGGCGCACCGTGCCTCGGAACGCCCCCTGCCCACCAGGCCCTGGGACTGGGCCCTGGCCTCCTGGAGGCCCTGGCCGCCCCGGCGTTCCCTGGGAGCCGCCCCGGGTCAGGTGGCTCTGCAGGGAGCAACTCCCCACCCAGCGTTGACCTTGGCTGGCCTCAGTACCTGACGATGGCCTTGCTGCCTGGCCCTGGCGTCCGCGGCCTTCACTGTCTGGCCTGGCGTGGCTCTGACCTCGCCCTGTGGCCAGGGGTCACCGTCTGTCCCCGTCGGATCTCTCCGCACTGACAGGCAGCCGTGCCCTTCCACTCACGCCCTGTGGGCCGCCCCAGACCCCGGCGCCTCGGTGCCGCAAGGGCGCCCTTCTCCAGGCCTCGGCTTCGGCCCCGACCCCTCGGGTGGGACTGTCACAGCGCCCCGCTGCCCACACCCTCCAACCCAGGGGCCCCCTGCCCCCCGCACAAAGCCCAGGCTCCGGCTGGTCCGCCCCGGGCGGGTGTGTGTGCGGCTCTGAGCCTCAAGCCACGGCTGCCCCCCAGGAAGCTGTGCAGAGCGGCCTCCGCCTGTTCGTGTGTGAGGAGCAACGCCTGCTCGCGGAGGCGGGTCTTCGCTCCTGTTTGCCTTTCCTTTCACAGACAGCGCCTCTCCTGCAGCTTCTGGTCACCACCCGCGCCGAGCCTCCTCCCGGGGAGCCCATTCCAGCCCGGGCGCGGCGTCCGAGGACTCGACCAACGCCGGCACTGTCCGCCCCGAGGTGGCGTCACACCCCACAGGGTGAGGGCTCAGACCCACACGACCACCCCGACCCTCTTCAGACGCCCTCAGGCTCTTCCATCCCGCAGCTGAAGAGCGCGGGCTGAGCGTGCGGTCCTGGAGGCGCCGGCCCTCCGCCCAGGCTGGCCCAGGGCGCTGGCGCCCTCCTGGGGCGGACCCGCGCCCACAGTACCCAGCCCTCACGGGGAGGCTCCCAGCCAGAGCCCGGCCATGTCTGAGCCCCGGAACTCCTGGCCCCTCAGCGCGCGGGGTCTCTACGCGGATGGAGACGCGGCCGTCTGCAGACCCCTGCCCACCCCACCGTCAGAAGCATGGCCGGCCCGCCCTCCAGTTCCCGGGAGTCCCGGGAAAGGTGCCCGGGAGCCTTGTCCACCCTACTCAGAGGTCGTCCAGCCTGAACTCTCCATCACCCACCAGGTGCGCACACAGACACACACCACACATGTACCACACACACACACACACACACCATACAGACACCACACACCACACACATACACACCATACATGCATACACACCATATACCACACACACACACCATATACCACACACACACACCATACACCCCACACACCCCACACACATACACACCATACACACCACACACATACACACCATACACCCCACACACATACACACCATACACCCCACACACACCACACATGCACCACACACACACACAGACACCATACACACATACACACCATACAGACACCACACACCACACACATACACACCATACACCCCCCACACACCACACACATACACACCATACACCCCACACACACCACACACATACACACCATACACCCCACACACACCACACACATACACACCATACACCCCACACACACCACACACATACACACCATACACCCCACACACACCACACACATACACACCATACACCCCACACACACCACACACATACACACCATACACCCCACACACACCACACACATACACACCATGCACCCCACACACATCACACACACCACACACACACACACACCATACACACACACACACCATACAGACACCACACACCACACACATACACACCATACATGCATACACACCATATACCACACACACACACCATATACCACACACACACACCATACACCCCACACACCCCACACACATACACACCATACACACCACACACATACACACCATACACCCCACACACCACACACATACACACCATACACCCCACACACACCACACACATACACACCATACACCCCACACACACCACACACATACACACCATACACCCCACACACACCACACACATACACACCATACACCCCACACACATACACACCATACACCCCACACACACCACACACATACACACCATACACCCCACACACACCACACACATACACACCATACACCCCACACACACCACACACATACACACCATACACCCCACACACACCACACACATACACACCATACACCCCACACACACCACACACATACACACCATACACCCCACACACATCACACACACCACACACACACACACCATACACACACACACACCATACAGACACCACACACCACACACATACATACCATACACCCCACACACACCACACACATACACACCATACACACATACACACCATACACCCCACACACACCACACACACACACATACACACATCACACAGACACCACAGATACCACAGACACATACCATATACACACACACACCATACAGACACCACACACATACACACCATACACCACACACGCACCACACACACACCATATACCACACACATACACACCATACACCCCACACACACCACACATGCACCACACACACACACACCATACATGCATACACACCATACACACACAGACCCCACACACATACACACATCACACAGATACCACAGACACACACCATATACACACACACACACACCATACACGCATACACACCATATACCACACACATACACACCATATACCCCACACCCATACACACATACACACCACACACATACACACACACCACACACACATACACACACCACACATACAAACTGGGCATGCCATACATACAACACACATACACCACACACACACCCCCTCTACATACACACCACACAAACACCACACAGACATCACAGACACACCACACATATATACCACACATAGACATATCACACAAACATCATACATACACCACACACAAACCATACACACTATACACCATCCACACACCACACACAAACCACACACATCACACATATCACAAACACCACACCACTCATATACACCACACACAACACACATACATACCACACACAAACCACACACACCACACAGACAATACACACACACACTACATACACACATCACACATATCACACATACACATGCCACACACACCCAGATGCAAGTGATTTCCGCAGCCTCGAGGGGCAGGGGCGGGGGCGGGGGCGGGGGCGGGGCGGGAGAGGGGCGGGGCCAGAGCGCAGGGGTTCTGGACCCATATGACTACACTTCCCAGAAGACTGTGCTACACGCACGTCAGAGCGGCTCCGGCCCTGACGCCCCTGCGCGGCGCAAAGGCTCCTGGGAGTTGTGCGCTTCCGTTCCGCGCATGCGCCCGTCCCGCGGCGCCCCACAGACGCTCCTTTGTGGCAGCAGCGGTCTTCCCGTGGGAGGCGGGTCGGCTCGGCAGCGCGAGCTCCTGGCCCTTCGTCGGTCCGCCGGTCCGCCCCTCACCTTTGTGCCGCCCTCGCGACCCTCAGCTCGGGGCGGCTAAGCCCGAGGCCTGGTCGGCCCGCCCGGACCCGGGAGGCGTGACTGACAGTCTGGCGGGGCGCGCCATGGGGCGGGAGCGCAGCCTGACGCGCCCGGCGCCTGCGGAGCCCGCCTGACCCCGACCAGGGGCGCGGAGCCGCCCCTGCGGGGCTGCGCGAGCGTCCCCAGCCCCGGGAGCCCGGTCCGCCCCGCCCCCAGTCGGGGCGGCCGTCGAAGGAGGGCGCCATGGACGCCCCGGAGACGCGGGTGACAGGTACAGTTGGCTTGTCGGCCGCAGGCCTGGGTTTGCACGGGGAGGGCAGGCGGGGTCCCTGGAAGCGCCCCAGAGTCAGGCGGCCGCCGCCTCCTCCCGGTGGGCACGGGGACGGGAACGGCGCCCAGTTTCCTCTGTAAGTGGCGTGTCTGAGACGCCGAGTAGCAGAATTAGCCCCAGGTTCTCTGGTTGTGCCGAAGCTGGGGCTCGCCTCCGACTCCCCTTGATTCTCCCTGGGCCGGGGGTGCCTGGTGGCTGTGGACAGAACATTTGTCTTTTACAGATCCTGCTCGTCTCCTCAAAGAGATTCCAGAAGACGCATTGCCTCAGGGTCTCCCGGAAGCCAGGTCGGAGGTGAGTGACTGTCCTTTTTTTTGAACGTCTCTTTCTTTATGAGGAGGGTTGGCTTCATCCTTCCATCACCCAGGCCATACAGTCATCCAGGGACCCCCGATCTGGGTGCCTGTGCTGCGGTCCTCAGGAAGCTCTGGGTATGCGTGGTTGGGGGGCAGGTCCGGTGACGCTCGGGTGCGCCCTCCAGGTGAGTGTGGCTTCCAGCCTGGTACAGCCCAGCCGTCGGCCGTCGCTCAGGACTGCTGTGTGCCCAGCACTGTGCCGGGAGCTCTCGGTGGTGGTTTAGTGCCACCCACACCTAGTAGGTGACGGCTCCCATGAGATCACTTGGCTCCTCTGCACACGCAGGCCCACGGGATGTTTGCTGTGGTTGATCCTTGTTCGGGGGCGTTTTCTGGGAGTAAGTTTGGTAAGAGGGCGTGGAACAGCTGATGGGAGGGCTGGGTTGCAGCGCTCGGGGGTCACAGTGACAGTAGATCGAGCGTCCAGATATGCTTTTTCTCTGTACCCGGTTCCTGACACAAGGCCTTCGTGGAAAATCGTGGAATTACGGAGGCTTTTGGGGCTCTGAAGGGAGTTGGCCTTGGGGCCGCTTCTGCAGCTGAGTGAAGCACAAATCACTCCTTTTACAGACTTTCGGTTTTTGCTCATCATTTTGCTCCACCACCTACCCCTGTCTATCCTTCCCAGTGTTCAGAAAGGTGCAATTGATAGAGACAGTATGGGTGAAAGGCTTGGAGAGTTGAGAGTCCTTTGTCATTTTTAGCATTTGGTAATTCTGTTAACCTGTCACTTGAAAGGTAGAAATGACTGTAAAACGTGTATGGTGAGATGGGCCCAGATTCTGTAATGTTAGAATGTTCTGTAAAACACTCAGGAGACATGATGAGCACATGTGATAGATACATGGTCCTTGGTGGGTCATAGATCCAAAATTCTGTCAAAGGCATTTGGAAATGTATTTCATATAGCTTTGTATCAGTATTTAACTTCATGGGTTTGATGATGGCACTGTGGTTGTGTAGAGAACATCTATGGGAAGTACAGGCTGAAGAATGTAGGCTGAGATGTTCTGATGTCTGCAGCTGACCTTGAAATGGAGGAAAAAGCGGGGTGTGTGTTGACAGTGCCACCTCGGAGGCACTCCCCTTCTTGTGCACAGACGTTAATCCTGAAGCACCAGCTTCCCAGGGCTTTGGATAGCTGGTCCTCTGTGTGAAGTGCTCTCCTTCCGCAACAGTCTCGTACTGTGGCCCGGGTACTTCCCGGCCTGGACATCCCCATGGTCTGTTCTGACTCCTTTGCAAGTTGCATTACCAAGTCTGCCTTTGATTCCACACCCTTTTGCTCCCTGCCCTGCAAAATGAAGACACACCGGATGTGGGCTTCTCCCGGTAGGTTGGGAGTGCCCCTAGAAAGTCCTCAATGTGGCTCAGATGCTGCTCTTGCCTGTTGACACCCCCACACTGAAGCCATGTAGCCGCTGAGAGCTCTGTTACCAGCATCACATTCTGAGATCTTGTTTCTGCCCCTTCCCACCTTCTCTCTGCTTTCACCATCTTGCTTCATCCCTGAGCGCCTCAGCTGTGGACAGTCTCAGCGTGTCCTCATTCCCACCTTCTTGTCTCCCTGAAGTCCAGTGGGGTTTTTGTATTAGGCTTGCTGTTGCTGTTCAGTCGCTAAGACGTATCCAACTCTGCAACCCCATGGACTGCAGCATGCCAGCCTCTCCTGTACCTCACTATCTCCTGGAGTTTGCTTAGATTTATGTCCATTCAGTCCGTGATGCCATCCAACCATCTCATCTCCTGTCGTCCCCTTCTCCTCCTGCCCTCAATCTTTCCCAGCCTCAGGGTCTTTTCCAGTGAGTCAGTTCTTTGCATCAGGTGGCCAAAGTAGTGGAGCTTCAGCTTTAGCATCAGTCCTTCCAACGAATATTCAGGGTTGATTTCCTTTAGGAGTGACTGGTTTGATCTTCTTTCTCTCCAAGGGACTCTCAAGAGTCTTCTCCAACACCACAGTTTAAAAGCATCAGTTCTTCTGTGCTCAGCCTTCTTAATGTTCAGTTCTCACATGCATACACGACTACTGGAAAAACCATGATTTTGACTATGTGGACCTTTGTCAGTAATGTCTCTGCTTTTTAATACACTGTCTGGGTTGGTTATAGCTTTTCTTCCAAGGAGCAACTGTCTTTTAATTTCATGGCTTCAGTCACTGTCTGAAGTGATTTTGGAACCCAGGAAAATAAGAATGTGTCACTGTTTCCATTTTTTCCCCATCTATTTGCCACGAAGTGACGGGGCTGGATGCCGTGATCTTAGTTTTCTGAATGTTGAGTTTTAAACCAGCTTTTTCACTCTCCTCTTTCAACTTCATCAAGAGGCTCTTTAATTCCTCTTTGTTTTCTGCCAATAGAGTGTTATCATCTGCGTATCTGAGATTGTTGATATTTCTCCCGGCAATCTGGATACCAGTTTGAGATTCATCTAGCCCAGCATTTTTGCACAATGTGCTCTGCATGTAAGTTAAATAAGCAGGGTGAAAATATATACCCTTGAGGCTCTCCTTTCCCAATTTTGAACCAGTCCGTTGCTCCATGTAAGGTTCTAACTGTTACTTCTTGACCTGCATACGGGTTTCTCAGGAGACAGGTGAGGTGGTCTGGTATTTTCTTCTGTTCAAGATTTTTTCCATAGTTTGTTGTGATCCACACAGTCAAAGGCGTTAGTGTAGTCAGTGAAGCAGGAGTAGATGTTTTTTGGAATTCTCTTGCTTTTTCTGTGATCCAGTGAAGCTGGCAATTTGATCTCTGATTCCTCTGACTTTTTTTTTTTTTCCTTTGCTTTTTCTAAACTCAGCTTGTACATCTGGAGGTTCTCGGTTCACATACTGTTGAAGCCTAGCTAAAGGATTTTGAGCATTACCTTGCTAGCTTGTGAAATGAGTGCAATTGTGTGGTAGTGTGAACATTCTTGGACATAGCCCTTCTTTAGGATTAGAATGAAAACTGACCTTTTCCAGTCCTGTGGCCACTGCTGAGTTTTCCAAATTTGCTGGCATATTGAGTGCAGCACTTCAGCAGCAGCATCTTTTAGGATCTGAAATAGCTCAGCTGGAATTCCACCACCTCCTCCAGTTTGTTTGTAGTGATGCTTCCTAAGGCTCACTTGACTTCACACTCCAGGATGTCTGGCTCTAGGTGAGTGATCACACCACATGTGGATAACCGGGTCATTAAGAGCTTTTTTGTACAGTTCTGTGCATTATTGCCACCTTTTCTTAATCTCTTTTGCTTCTGTTACATCCTTACTGTTTCTGTCCTTTATTGCGCCTGTTTTTTTATGAAATCAGTTCAGTTCGTGTCTAACTCTTTGCGACCCCATGGACTGCAGCATGCCCGGCCTCCCTGTCCATCACCAATTCCCGGAGTTTACTCAAACTCTGTTGAGTCGGTGATGCCATCCAGCCATCTTATCCTCTGTTGTCCCTTTCTCCTCCCATCTTAAATCTTTCCCAGCATCAGGGTCTTTTACAAGGAGTCAGTTCTTCGCATCAGGTGGCCAAAGTATTGGAGTTCCAGCTTCAGCATCAGTCCTTCCAATGAATATTCAGGACTGATTTCCTTTAGGATGGACTGGTTGGAACATTGCATGAAATGTTCCCTTGGTATCTCTAATATTCTTGAAGAGATCTCTAGTCTTTCCGAAGTATTGGAGTTTCAGCATCAGTCCTTCCAATGAATATTCAGGACTGATTTCCTTTAGGATGGACTGGTTGGAACATTGCATGAAATGTTCCCTTGGTATCTCTAATATTCTTGAAGAGATCTCTAGTCTTTCCGAAGTATTGGAGTTTCAGCATCAGTCCTTCCAATGAATATTCAGGACTGATTTCCTTTAGGATGGACTGGTTGGAACATTGCATGAAATGTTCCCTTGGTATCTCTAATATTCTTGAAGAGATCTCTAGTCTTTCCGAAGTATTGGAGTTTCAGCATCAGTCCTTCCAATGAATATTCAGGGTTGATTTCCTTTAGGAGTGACTGGTTGGATCTCCTTGCCGTCCACGGAACTCTCGAGTCTTCTCCAACACCACAGTCAAAAGCACTGATTCTTTGCTGCTCATCCTTCTTTATGGTCAGACTTACTGAGTTATGATTATACACAGGAAGAGTTCTCCAGTTTTATACATGTAGGATTTGGTGAGTTTTGGCACATGCATATAGTTGTGTAAGCACCACAGTCAGGACAGAACTTTTCCATCACCCAGAAAGTCCCTTCATGCCCCTTTATAGTCCATCTTCTCCACCTGTCCCCTTGGCAACCAAAATAATTTTGCCTTTTGGAGAATTTCACATGGAATTACATATGTGATTTTGTTTTTGACTTATCTCACTTAGCATGATGCTTTTGCATCCATGTCCTGATTTGAGTCAGCAACTTGTTCCTTTTGATTGCTGAATGAGACTGCACTCCGTTTTAGGTTGCTGGGCTGCCTTAACGAAATGCCACAGATTCGGTGGCTCAGGCAGCAGACGTGTGTTGTCCCCTAGTTCTGGAGGCTCGAAGTCTGAGGTCAGGGTGTTGGTAGGTTTCTTCTGAGCAGCTCTCCTTGGTTTATAGAGGGCGCTTCTCTATGTCCTCACATGTCCTTCCCTCTGTACGTATCTGTGTCCAAGTTTCATTTTCTTATCAGGACAGTAGTCTTATGTCAGGGCCCATTCTAATGACCTCGTTTACCTTAATTATCCCTTTAAAGACCCCATCTTCAAGTCAAGTCACATTCTAACATATTGGAACTTAGGGCTTCAACAAACTAATGTGGAGGGGACATGGTTCCCCACATTAAACCATTGTATATGTACCCCACTATTTGTTTATCTGCTCACCAGCTGATGAACGTTTAGGGGTTGATTACAGGTTTAGGCTATTACAAATAAGCCTACTATAAATATTGGCATACGCGTTACAGGTGTGTTTCTTCTCTTGCATAAATACTCAAGAGTGGGATGGCTGAGTCATATAGTAAATATATGTTTAATTATTCATCTTTGCAAAGAACCTTCTTTTGGTTTCGTTGATTTTTCTCTGTCGCTTTTCTTTTCTCTTTTCACTGGTTTCTGATTCTTGTTTCTTTCTTTCACTTTGGTTTCTTCAAGTTGAAACTTAAGTATTGATTTGATACCTGTTCTCACGTAGCATTCACTGCTATAAAGTTCATTCTAAGTTCTCTTTAGGTATATGCTGAAAATTTTGGTATGTTTTATTTTCCTTTTTCAGTTCAAAGAAGTTTCTACAATTTTTTGGTGATTTCTCCTTCAGCTTTGTATTATTTAGGAGTCTGTTAATTCTAAATAGGTGGAGGATTTTCCAGGTGTCTGCTATTGTTTCTAATTATGCTATAATCAGAGAAGGAACTGTGTATGATTTGAAATCTTTCAAATTTACTGAGACTTACTTTATTACCCAGCATGTGGTTTATCTTGGTAAATGTTCTGTGTGCACTTGAAAAGAATGTGTATCCTGCTTTTGTGGGCTAGAGTGTTTTGTAAATACCAAGTCAACATTGAATCGTGATGTTATTCAGGTGTTCCGTGTTCTGACGTTTTCTGCTTGTGTGTCGCGTCAGTTACTGGGAGAGACTGTCGTCAGGATCATCTAGTGTAACTGTGGGTTTTCATTTCATTCTTTAAACTACTTTTGGGTGCTGGGTGCTGTTGCTGCATGGGCTTGTCTCTGGCTGTGAAGGGCGAGGGTTACTCTTGAGTTGTGCTGCGTGGGCTTTGTGTTGTGGAGTACGGGCCCTAGTGGAGAAGGCAGTGGCAACCCACTCCAGTGTCCTTGCCTGGAGAATCCCAGGGACGGGGGAGCCTGGCGGGCTGCCGCCTGTGGAGTCGGACACGACTGAGGTGGCTTAGCAGCAGCAGCAGAGCCCTAGGTGCGCGGGCTTTCGTGGCTGTGGCCCACAAGCTCAGCTGCTCCACGGCACGTGGGGTCTTCCTGGATCACGGACCGAACCGGTGTCTCCTGCAGCAGAGTCATTAGCACGGAGCCACCAGGCAGCCTGTTTTCAGCCCTGTCAGGTCTTGTTTTGTGCACTTTGAGGCCCTGCTGACAGGTTCATCTTTGTTTGCAGTTCTTGTGAGCTCATCATGAATTGATCCTATAGTAATGATCACTACATAATCATGGAATTATGATTTATCTCTGGTATCCCTGGCTCTGAAATCTTTGTCTGATGTTGATATAGCTACCTCAGTTTTCTTTTGATTCACGTTGGCACAGTGTATCTTTTTCTGTCTTTTTTCACTTTTAATCTGTCTTAGTCTTTGTGTTTAAATTGGATTGTGTAGCTGGCATGTGGTTGGGTTTTGCTGTTTAACTTCATTTTGACAGTCTCCCAGTTTTACCTGGGGTATTTATTCACATTTTATATGATTATTGGTGTGGTTGAGTTTGTAGCCGCCCTTGTGCTGTTTCTTTTCTCCATCTTGTATCTTTGATTCTGTTTCGCCCTTAACACCTTTTTTTGAGGTAAACAAATACTGTTTTATGAAACGCTTAAATCTTCTGATTTTATTAGCTTTTCCTTTTAGTTACTTGGTTGGATTCTGGACAGAGTGAATTTCTTAAAGCTTTTATTGCAGTATAGTTACTTTACAAAGTGAATCAGCCTTGTGTGTACACGTAGCCTCTCTTTCTTGGATTTCCTCCCGTTTAGGTCACCTTACAGCACTGAGTGGAGCTCCTGTGCTGTAGAGCGCGCTCTCCTTAGCTAGGTTTTATCCGTAGCCCTGTGTGCGTGTCAGCCCCAGTCTCCCACTTTGTCCCTCCCTTTTCCCCTTTGGTGTCCATGTTTGTTCTTGGACAGAGTGAATTTTACTTTCTTGAGTGTTGGGTTTAATTCCTTACATGTTCTGGGATGCGGTGAAATTACTTAGTATGTAGTTGGATCTTTCTGAGGTTTTTAGGTTTCAGTGTGACCCCAGGGAAGCCTTTAATCTCCGGCTAATCTTGCCCAGAACACCGGGGTTCTGGAGCAGAGTCACATGGAGAGTCACTGGGGCTTTCAGGACTCTTGGAGCTGGGGTGACCGAGGAGGGCACCGCAGACCAGGGGCCAGTGTTGGGGGAGGGTGGGAGCAGGTTAAGCCAGGGACGTGGCCCAGGGAGAGCAGGGGGCCTGGCAGGAAGAAGTGGGGGGCAAGCAGGAAGGACACGGAGGGGTCCAGGGTCCACCCTCAGGGCGCAGTGCGGCGCCTGTCCGGGGCTGGAGCCGTTTGTGTCTACAGCACAGCCTTCTGGCCACACTCAGGATGGCTCCCGAGGTCTCCGCTGCTGAGCTCCTCCGTCACCCAGGAGCACAGGTGGACTCTGCCGTCCTGGGTGAGAAAGAGAATGTGTGTGTCCTTCCAGGGGTCCGTGACTTTCAAGGACGTGGCTGTGGACTTTACCCAGGAGGAGTGGGGCCAACTGGACTCCCCCCAGAGGGCCCTGTACCGGGATGTGATGCTGGAAAACTACCAGAACCTTCTTTCCCTGGGTAAGATGGTGCCCAAGGTGAGGAGGCCAGGTCCCGTCTCTCCTAGGGGCTGGACCTGGCAGAACGTGGGCTCCTGTCTCTGCCCTTGGCCCTTGTGGTGCCATTGGCATCTTTGCCTGCAGGTGGGGGCTGGAGGAGAGGGAGGGAGGTGGACAGGCCCTGGGAGCCCAGCCTGCCTCGGAGCGGGCGTCAGTCCCTGTGGGGTCCTCAGACCTACAAGTCAGCGTGGGTTCCCCGTCTGAGCCCCCTTCCTCGGGGCTGGCGCACAGGGCGCCCAGAGCCCCGTCGCTTCCTCCCCACGCAGGGCCTCCGGTCTGCAAGCCAGACGTCATCTCCCACCTGGAGCGAGGCGAGGAGCCATGGCAGGCTGCCAGAGACGGGCCTGCGGGGCCGGGTCCAGGTGAGCGGGGTGTGGAGGCAGAGCCCCTCCCCACTGCCCCTGTGGTCCGCTGCCGGCTCCCTCTGCACCTGCTCGGCCCCTCCTGCCTCCCTTCCCCAAGCACACATTGAGCACCGACTGTGTGCCAGGACCTGCGCTGGGGGCAGTGCACAGAAGGGACACAGCCGGTTGCCTTGAGCTGGAGGGAGACAGGAGCATCCGCACGTGCGATGTTCACACGTGGGGCTGTCAGTGCGGGCTCCTCCACCCGCGCCCTGCTCCTTACAGAGCGCCTGGCTTTTGCAAGACTCCGGCCTGCCTGCCGTGTCCTCCACCTGGCGCCCTGCCCGTTGCCCGGCCTCCTCACGCCCCACCCACTCCCCGCCGCCCCACCTCCGCGCACCCCGCCCGCCCCGCCGCCCCGCCCCTGCACCCGTGCTAACTCGCTCACCTACGCTCTGGGCACTCCCCGCCCTGAGCCCTGGCGCCGCCCCTCCGCCTGCTCTCAGAGGGTGGCCTCTCCCTTCCAGAACCAGGATGGGAACCCCTGCCTGCAGCGGAGGAGACGCTTGTTTACAAGGAAGAGCCGCCCTGGGAGCCGATCGCAGACGGGTTGGCGAGGTCTAATGTGCACAACCCCGGGTTCAGCAATGAGTGTATCTGGGGGTGCCTGGCGACTGCTCTGACCCGAGGCGAAGCCTCCTACGCCGGTGCTGGGTCCGCCGAGGAGCGCCGGCAGGGCCGCTATGAGTCCAAGGAGGCACTTGGCCTGCAGAGCGCCCTGCCGGCCCAGCCCAGCCTTCCCGTGGAAGGAGCCTCTCCAGAAAGCCAGCCTGGGAGGGTGCGGTCCTCCGGCGCCGGGCGCCGGCGCCGGAGCCAGGGTGCGGGGAGCGGCCCGTTCGCGTGCGGCGAGTGCGGCAAGGCCTTCCCGCGGAGCGCGGCGCTGGCGCTGCACCGGCGCTGGCACGCGCGGGAGAAGGCCTACGAGTGCGGCGAGGCCCTCAGCTGGAGCACCGGCCTGCTGGAGCAGCGGCGCGCGCACGCCGGCGAGAAGCCCTTCCTGTGCGGCCAGTGCGGCAAGGCCTTCAGCTGCCACTCGTCCCTCAACGTGCACCGGCGCGCGCACACCGGCGAGCGGCCCTACAAGTGCGGCCACTGCGCCAAGGCCTTCAGCTGCAGCTCGCTGCTGGCCATGCACCTGCGCGTGCACACGGGCGAGCGGCCCTACCGCTGCGGCGAGTGCGGCAAGGCCTTCAACCAGCGGACGCACCTCACGCGCCACCGCCGCGTGCACACGGGCGAGAAGCCCTACCACTGCGGCGCGTGCGGCCGGGCCTTCGCCTGCCACTCGTCGCTGACAGCGCACGAGAAGCTGCACAGCGGAGACAAGCCGTTCCGCTGCAGCGACTGCCAGAAGGCCTTCAGCAGCCGCTCGCGCCTGACGCTGCACCGGCGCGCGCACACCGGCGAGAAGCCCTTCCGGTGCGGCCAGTGCGCCAAGGCCTTCAGCTGCCATGCGTACCTGGCAGTGCACCAGCGCGTGCACAGCGGCGAGAAGCCCTTCCGCTGCCACGAGTGCGGCAAGGCCTTCAGCTCCCACTCCTACCTGATCGTGCACCAGCGCGTGCACACCGGCGAGAAGCCCTTCGACTGCAGCCGCTGCTGGAAGGCCTTCAGCTGCCACTCGTCGCTCATCGTGCACCAGCGCGTGCACACCGGCGAGAAGCCCTACAAGTGCGGCCAGTGCGGCCGGGCCTTCAGCCAGAACCACTGCCTCGTTAAGCATCAGAAGACCCACTCGGCGGAGAAGCCCTTCAAGTGTCACGAGTGCGGCGAGGTGTTCGGCTGGAGCGGGCCTCTGGCGGAGCACCGCAGGCTCCATGGCGGGGAGAAGCCCTTTGCCGTCCAGTTGGACCAGCGCTTGCTGAGCACCTACTACCTGCCCGGTGGCCTGCTGGGCCCAGGGGCCTCAGGCGGGAGCAACGAGGGCCGGGTGGATGCCCTGGATGTGACCAAGTTCCTGGGTGTGGCCCCACCCTCGGCCAGCAGGAGTTTCCCCCTTGGGAGCAACCCCGGAAATTGACTCCTGTGTGTGTATAACACACCCTCCTGCCACCTGAAACACACCTAGAGGTTGTGGGCTGCTGGAGAGGGAGCCGGTAGGAGAGTGCTAAGGCCGCCTGAGGGTGTCCTGTCCTCTCTGCTGATATTTGGAAGGCGGGGAGGGAGTGCTCTCCTCAGGTGAAGGGGGGGCCCTGTCCTCACTTCCTTGCTTTCCACCCCGAGTTTCTTCTGTAAACTCTTTGATGTTTAACATGATAATTAAAGGGGAGAGAAAACAGGAGAATCACAAACAGTATTACTTTTTTTTTTTTAACAGTATTACTTCTAAGTGAACTCTGCTCTGGGAGGGGAGAATAGGCTCAGATGGTGGGCATTTGGGAAGAAGCAAATTCCCCGGACTCTCCACACTCACGTGTTAGTGGCCGTGCAGCCCAGCGTCCTGTCTGGCCACCCTGTCCATGGCAGAAGCAGGCTTCATACCCCGGGATGGCAAGGCCACCTGCAGGGCTGCCCCAGACCCCATGGTGCTCAGCCTCCGAGAGGCTATGTGCCTGGTGGTCCCGGAGAAGGATGGCGTCCCTCTGGGGCTTGGTTATGACTCGGTCATCCCCCTCACATTTTAGAGCAGAGATCAGCTGCCTGCTCACATCTGTATGGAGCGCTGGAGTCTATGACACACATTTATTAAAGTATGTTTGGAGGCTGAATAACCACATTTCAGGAAACGGAATTAAGGGAAGAGACACCCACAATTCTTACTAAAACTGCATTTCGCACTTTGGTAACGTCACCTTCTGCTTTCTGATGGTGCGTCTTCACGTTTCTGTAAACACGGGTGCACCGTCTGTCGTTTTGGTCCCCCAGCGTCCTCACCGCATGACCAGCCTTTCTCCAGCAGAGCCCTGCTGTCTTTGGAGCTGAGGTTCTGGGTAGGGCGGGCTGTTCTGTTAGCTGCTTTTCCGTTGGATGCGAAGTTATTTCCAAGCTGTCACTATTATAAACCATCCTTCATACACCATCTTTTTGCATTCTTCTTTAACATTGTCCTGTGGTAGATTACTAGAAGTAATTTTGAGATAAAGGAAATGAACTATGTACTGCATCGTTCCAGTATGGTTTGGGTTGTGTGAGAACACAGTGACACTGTCTCAGTGTGAGGAGAGCCGGCGACAGCGGTCGGGCACCACCCGGCCTGGCTTCTGGGCCCTTGGCGCTGACCCACTGCTCCTCCAGCGTCCCTGGAGCTGGCTGCAAGCCCTTCCCTGCAGGAAACAGGGAAGCTCTGACAACTTCATTGGCAAAAAACAAATAGAATCTAACTTTGATTGTTACCATACTTATTTCTCTTAGTTTAAAAGAAATTTACATACAAATTACCCGTTTCCCCACCCCCCATATACACACACTGCTGCTGCCTGCCCGGCGGGGCTGCTAGCACCATCAGCTGACGTCAGCACCTTTACCACTTCGAGCGACACGTTTTGATAATGTTCAGTTGCTCAGTGGTGTCTGACTTTGCGACCCCATGGACTGCAGCACGCCAGGCTTCCCTGTCCTTCACCATCTCCCAGAGCTTGCTCAAACTCATGTCCATTGAGTCGGTGATGCCATCCAACCATCTCATCCTCTGTCATCCCCTTCTCCCACCCTCAATCTTTGCCATCATCAGGGTCTTTTCCAATGAGTCAGTTCTTTGCATTATGTGGCCAAAGTATTGGAGCTTCAGCATCAGTCCTTCCAATGAATATTCAGTATTGATTTCTTTTGGGATTGATTGGTGGTCTAGCAGTCCAAGGGACTCAAGAGCCTTCTCCAATGCCACAGTTTGAAAACATCAATTCTTTGGCATTCAGCCTTAAGGTCCAACTCTCACATCCATACATGACTACTGGAAAAACCCATAACTTTGACTATATGGACCTTTGCTGGCAAAGTAACATCTTTGTTTCTTAATATACTGTTGATGTTTGTCAGCTTTTCTTCCAAGAAGCAAGTGTCTTAATTTCATGGCTGCTGTCACCATCTGCAGTGATTTTGGAGCCCAAGAGAATAAAGTCTGTCACTGTTTCAGTTTTTTCTCATCTATTTGCCTTGAAGTGATGGGACAAGATGATATGATCTTAGTTTTCTTAATGTTGTTTTGAGCCAGCTTTTTCACTCTCCTTGTTCACCTTCATCAAGAGGCTCTTTAGTTCTTCTTCACTTTCTGCCCTAAGGGTGGTGTCGTCTGCACATCTGAGATGACTGATATTTCTCCCGGCAATCTTGATTCCAACTTGTGTTCATCAAGCCTGGCATTTCGCATGATGTACTCTGCCTAGAAGTTAAATAAGCAGGGTGACAATATACAGCCTTGACATACTCCTTTCCCAATTTGGAACCAGTCTGTTGTTTCGTGTCTGGTTCTAACTGTTGCTTCTTGACCTGCATACAGGTGTCTCAGGAGGCAGGTAAGGTGGTCTGGTATTCCCAGCTCTTTAAAAATTTTGAAATGGAACATGTTCTTATTACTGTTCTTTCTTCAAGAAAACCATTGGAAATACCCTTTGGCCCCCCTTCCATTGATGTCTCAATGCTCTTTTATTTACATACAAACTTTGTGTTCTCATCATACACATAATACGTGTATATTGAAGAAATTGGGGGGGAAATCAGATATACAAGAATTAAAACAATCCTCAGTTCACAGTCATGGCCTGGAGATGCATTTACTCCTGTTTTTTCTCTGCATGTATACACTTTTTTAAGTGTAAAGGGCTTCATTATAAGCAAAATTATTTAAGTCAATAAATTTTTAAGAAATTATACATGTTCTGACTCATTCTACTGCCAATCACCTTCCCTTCCCCAGTGTTTGAGTCATAATCTTCAAAATAGCCCTTCCAGAAAGAATTTCGGCTCAGTCCACAGTTGTAAGAGTCAGTCCACGATTCTTTTAGTTGGACTTCTTTGATCTCCAATGGAATATGGACACACTTCAAAAATCCCCCACCTGTAATCATTGGGATCCAGTGTCCTCAAGCAGTTTACTGTCAGACCATACTTAGGGTCAGCTGAGAAGGCTCTGCCTGGTTCTGAATTTCAGACATCCTCTAAACATGTTTTAGGGCTTCTCTGGTGGCTCAGTGATAAAGAATCTGCCTACCAATGCAGGAGACAAGGGTTTGATCCCTGGGTCAGGAAGATCCCGTGCTAAAGGCAATGGCTATCCACTCCAGTATCCTTGCCTGGGAAATCCCACGGACAGAGGAGCCTGGTGGGCCACAGTCCGTGGGGTCATGAAGAGTCTGACATGACTTAGCAACAAATGTACATTAAGTGCAAACCATGGTCACTCCGAAGCTGCCACAGCCGAGAACCGCTAGTATATGCTAATACGTGAGGTCAAAGGCAGTTTGGGGACGCCCCTGAGGGTCCAGGGTTGACACTGCGGACTTCCACTGCCGGGGGCACGGGACCGGCCCCTGGTCAGGGAACTAAGATCCCACAGGTCACAAGTGCAGCCAAAAGAAAAGTCTGTTAGGTTTTCATAGTTTATTAGCAACTCTGTTTGCTATTTCCTCCCCCTAGATCTAACACAGCCTCTGAATAAACGGAACCACGTGGTTATTCTGTGAGGTAACCACAGCCAGGTCAGTCTACAGAAAAAGCTCCATCAGGATACAGTTAGCTACACACGTGTTCTCCCTCTCCTGGCCCTGCCACGCAGCACATGGGCTCTCAGCTCCCCAATCAGGGATCGAGCCCTTGCCCTCTGCATGGAAAGCTCAGAGTCCTAACCCCTGGCTCACCAGGGAGGATCCCACGTGCTTTTTCTCAAAACTGCATCTATACTCTGCGTGTTATCTTTATCCTTTTCCACTTAACATTTTATCATGAGCATTTTCCACGTTACAAGAGATTATTCAAAGACCGTGTTGGTGGCCTCGTCAGTTCTCTGTCTTGCAGCTGGACCGTGCCTTTCCTCTCCCTTAGGGTCTGCCAGCACGGTTACCTGGACCATCAGTACTTCTGGGACGTGAACAGACGAAAGGCCGTGAAGGTTCAAAGCTGTTTCTGGTTGAACCCACAGCGCTCCTGCTCACACTCACACAGGCCCCGAGAGTCTGTTCCTCTGCACGTCACCAACACTGGCGTCATCACTCAGGTTTTTGTTTGTTTGGGGTTTTTTTGGACATTGCGCATGGCTTGAAGAATCTTAGTTCCTGTGCCAGAGATTGAACCTGGGCCACGGCAGTGAAAGCGTCAAGTCCTAACCACTGGACCACCAGGAAAATCCCAGCCACTCACTTTATATTTGCATTTTGTTACATTAAGAATGCTACTTGTGGGACCTCCCTGGTGGTCCAGTGGTCAGGAATCCACCTTTCGGTGCAGGGGACACGGGTTCACTCCCCAGTCTGGGAACTAAGAGCCCACACGCTGCAGAGAAATTAGTTGCCCAAGGACCACAGCTACTGAGCCCATGAAGTCTAGAGCCCATGCACCACCACTGGAGATAAAAAAGACCCAAGGCAGCCAAATAAATAATTAGAAATAGAATGGTTATTTGTTCCTGCTTTTTGACAGTTTAGTTTTCTCTTTTGTCCACTATTCCATTTTTAGATGTACACAAATACATGCAATATATAAACATGTAATACACACACACACACATATATATGGTGTCCAGTGATGAAGAATCGCCTTGCAATGCAGGGGACGCTGGTTCAATCCCTGGTCCATGAAGATTCCACACGCCGCAGGGAAGCAGCCCGTGTGCCGCTTCTGAAGCCGCGCACCCTGGAGCCCGCGCGCCGCAGCAAGGGAAGCCATTGCAACGAGAAGCCGTGCTCCGCGACGGGAGGGCAGCCCCCACTCACGGCAGCTAGAGAAAGACCTCACACGGCGACGAGCCGCAGAGCAGTCAAGAAAATGTTTTTATTAAAATTAAAAATAATACGAAAGCAAGATACCTTTAAAATATATGTACCTATATGCAATATACCCACATACATATCTATACACATATATATGTATATGCAACACACACACACGCAATAAGTACACACATCCTGCCCTAGCACGAACATTTTGTTACTGCATTTTCAGTGTACAGAGGTTTTTGATTACTGTGTAGTCTATTCAATTTTTCTTTCCTTTATCGTTTTCCTTGGCTCAAAGAGGCCCTTCCTTACATCCTTTTTTGGTTGTATTTTATATTTACTCTTAAATCCACCCATCTGGGATATAAGTGTCCGAGATTCCACACCTTTCTTGAACTTCATCCCTCACGGTTCCACAGACCTGCCTGTCTTCTCCATTACTGCTGCTCTGTAATTCATAGACAGTAGGACTGGGGTCACATTTTTAGGAGGTATAAAAAAAATTTTTTTTTTTTTTATAAGTGAGCCAGGCAGGAATCATTTTCTCAGAACTTGGCCTCTTCATGCCCCTGCAGATCTCCTTGGGGTTTTGATTATAACTGGCCAGTTTGGAAAGAATTAACATAGTTCTATGTGAGATTTGGTCTTCACATCAAAGAACATGGAAGATGACTGTTCTTTCAAGTCTGCCTCTAAGCATCAGAAAAGGCTTATAGGGCTTCCCTGGTGGTCCAGTGATGCACCTGCCAACGCAGGGGGTGCAGGCTCGGTCCCTGGCCCGGGGAGACCCCACTCACTGCATGGCAGCGGAGTCCGTGAGCGGCGGCTCCTGGTGCCTGTGCACCTACATTCTGCTGTTACACCTCTAGCCACGGCAGTGAGAAGCCCGCACGCCGCAACTAGAGGAAGCAACTAGAGGGAGCCCGAGCATAGTAACCAAGACCCAGCGCAGCCAAAAATAAATGTAAATAAAAATGTACAAGGAGAAAGCGTTTATCATTGCCTTCAGATGTGTTCATATATGAATTGTTGAGTTCAGTTTAATTTTGCGGGGTTTGTAAATCAGCCACGTGATGAGATACAGAGGGCAACTCTTGCCTGCGGTTATCCTTTTGTCTATTTCACACCGAGCAGATTTGCTGGGTCATTCCAGAAAGTCTCTAACGGTTTATTGGTTTATCCTGTTTTTTTCTAGGTAAAGTCATTACTTGGAAATAAAAAGCTTGCCTCTCCTTTTTGTATAGGTAGCCTTTTATTTCATTTCTTCTTAAAACCCACACTGGTGCTCGCTTCGGCAGCACATATGCTGGAATTGGAGCGATGCAGAGAAGATTAGCATGGCCCCTGCGCAAGGATGACACGCAAATTCGTGAAGCGTTCCATATTTTTAAAAAAAAAAAAAAAAGAAAAAAAAAAAAACCCACACTGGCCAGCACTTCAGGGCAACGCCGAGCTGGTAGCAGTGGTCACCTGTGGCAGACTGTTTGGGGCAGGGTGACTCAGTTTGTGTCCTCCTCAACACTTTGGCCTCTAAAATGGGTGCAGCTGTGGCCCGGTTCTGACGACCAAGTCTGCTAGAGGTTTGGGGAAAGTCTTGGCTTTCTTAATAGGAGACACTGCTCCTTTCTCTCCCCGGAACTCAGATGCAATGCTTGGAGGTATAGCATTTTGCAACCGAGACACAACTGAGGACAAAAGCCAAACGTGGTGGAATGACAAATGAAAGAATCTTGGGCCTTGGATGGAATTCGAGCGGCTATTTTCACCACCGGCATCCAACGTCCTGAGTTCCTATTACGAGCTTTTAGCTGTTTTTCTCACATCGGTCCTTCCCCGCAGCTGTATTCCTCATCAGCACAGCATCTGGGTCTGTAACCAAAGCAGGTTTGGTCTTGCCCCATGCACAGCAAACCAAAATCCTGAGACGCCCAGTCTTGTAGCCAAGAACGGAGAGCTAGTCTCAGACATGCGTCCCCCCAGCTCAGCTCAAAGGGGACACAGCTACTCCAAGGTCCTAGAAAACAACGTGGACAAATACCTCACAGTCTGCCTCCAGGAGGACAAGCACATTCTGAAAGGCCCTTGAGGGGCTTCCCAGACGGTCCAGTGGTCAGGACTCCACGCTTCCACCACAGGGGCAAGGGCCAATCCCTGGTCAAGGAACTAAGGCTCTGCATGCCGTGAGGCCTGACCAAAAAGAATTTCTTTTCTCAATTAACAAAGAAACAAAAAGAGAAACGACTCTGTCCAGTGACGGCAGGGGGAATGAATTTGGCCTATCACCCCCAGGTTCGGCCTCTCCCCGCCCCATCTTCTCTGTTTCTCAGTGCTGAGGATGACGCGTGAGGGCAGCTCTATCTGCTTCCTCTGCTGCGGGCGTAGACCCATCAGGGGCTGAGAGCGGCAGGCTTAGCACTCACCTGATTTCACTCTTGCCTGGTTTCAGGTTAACATTTTGATCCCAATAAACATACCACCCTCAGGCCAGCTGTTAAGACCACAGGCCCCAAACTGGAGACAGAGTGTACCTCAGGGGACACGGTAAATGCCAGACATATGGTTACATTTTAAAATTTTTTTCTTTTTTTAAAATTAATTTTTATTGACGTTTAGTTCGGCTCTTATATGTAGGGATTTTGTCTAGGATACGTCATGTAGGGTCAGCATCTTACATTTTACATGTTGGAGTGTCTGTATCATTACCTGCCTGGCTGGAACACTTAGGTATTAAATACGGAATGGACGGAACTTCCCCGGTGGTCCAGCAGCTAAGACTCCTGTTCGCCATGCAGGGGGCCTGGGTTCCATCCCTGGCCAGGGAACCAGCTCCTGCATGCCCAAAGAAGACAGGAGACCTCGCATGCCAGAACTAAGACCCCAGCACAGCTAAATAAATAACAAAATGGCTTTTTTTTTTTTTTTTTTAATATGGGAAGGAGACAGGCTGGGGAAATAAAAACGGTTTTTCACAATAACCTGATCAAGTAGGACCTTGACAGGGGTACACACACCAGGGCTATTTAATTTTATCAGAGGACAGGAGGAGAGAACCAAATTTTAGCTTCGTCAAGGAAAAAGGAGACAGGCGATTCATCTAATCTTATATGTTACATCTGAGGAGGTTAGGGATGGTGGAAAAATGACATGTGGTGTCCACCTCTTTGTGACCTCACAGACTGTAGCCGCCAGGCTCCTCTGTCCATGGGATTCTCCAGACAAGAACACTGGAGTGGGTTGCCGTGCCATCATCCAGGGATCAAACCCAGGTCTCCCACGTTGCAGGTGGATTCCTTACTGTCTGAGCCACCATGGAAGCCCAAGAATCCTGCAGAGGATAGCCTCTCCCGTCTCCAGGGGAACTTCCTGACCCAGGAATTGAGCCGGGGTCTCCCGCATTGCAGCTGAGCCACCAGGGAAGCCCTAAACAAGTGAAAAGGCAAACACAAATCAAGCAACTCTCACAAATTTAACTTTATTCCTGCTTTTCTCTCTAGTTTGCACAGCTTACAAGACCAGAGACAAGAACACCAATCAGATTGTTGCTATTAAGCAAGGCGGCCAGAGCAGCGGAGAAGGCGGGGGCCTCCGCTCCTGGGCGTCATCCAACATCGCCCCAGCCTTCCCCAGACCCACCTCCCAGATACTCCAGCAGGGCCTTTGCCTAGACCTCCAGCTGCACAATGACCGACCCCCGGCGGCCAGCGAAGGTTTACACACTCAAATGAAGACCAGCAGTGGGCCAGCAGGGCCTCCAGCTAAGGGCCTCCAGCTAAGACGAGCGGCTGTGGGCACGTGCCTGCTGCTTAGAGCCTCACAAACTGTGCTCCATCAGGGAAGCGGGTGGCAGCAACTTCAGCATTCTTGCCTGAGAGCCCCACAGAGAGAATGAAAAGGCAAAAAGATATGACCCTGAAAGATGAGCCCCCATTCTCCTGGGGCTGAATGGAGAAAAAACTCCAGAAAGAATGAAGAGGTTGAGCCAAAGCAGAAAAGACACCCAGCTGTGGTTGTATCTGGTGGTGAAAGCAACGTTTGACGCTGTAAAGAACAGTATTGCTTAGGAACGTGGAATGTTAGGTCAATGAAACAAGGTCAACTGGACGTGGTCAAGCAGGAGATGACAAGCGTGAACATCGACCTTTTAGGCATCAATGAAGTAAAATGTTTGGGAATGGGTGAACTGAATTCAGATGACCATTGTATCTACTACTGTGGGCAAGAATCTCTTAGAAGAAATGGAATAGCCCTCATAGTTAACAAAAAATCTGAAATGCAGTACTTGGGTGCAATCTTAAACATGACAGAATGATCTCAGTTCATTTCTGAGATAAACCATTCGACATCACAGTAATCCAAGCCTGTGCCTCAACCACCATTAGCGAAGAACATGAAGCGAAACAATTCTATGAAGACATACAAGACCTCCTAGAACTAACACCAAAAACAAACAAACAAAAAGATGTCCTTTTCATCACAGGACTGGAATGCAAAAGTAGGAAGTCAAAAGATACCTGGGTTAACCAGGTGAGTTTGACCTTGGAGTACAAAATGAAGCAGGGCAAAGACTATCAGAGTCTTGCCAAGAGAATGCACTGGTCACGGCAAACACCCTCAGCAACACAAGAGATGACTCTGCACATGGATGTCACCAAATCGTCAGTACTAAAATCAAACTGATTATATTCTTTGCAGCCTAAGATGGAGAAGCTCTATAGAGTCAGCAAAAACAAGACCAGGAGCTGACTGTGGCTCAGATCATCAGCTCTTTACTGCAAAGTTCAGGCTCAACTTGAAGAAAGTAGGGAAAACCACTAGGCCATTCAGGTATGACCTAAATCAGACCCCTCATGATTATACAGTGGAAGTGACAAATAGATTCAAGGGACTAGGTCTGATAGACAGAGTGTCTGAAGAACTACGGACACGGAGCTTCGTGACATTGTACAGGAGGCGGTGACCAAAACCACGCCCAAGAAAAAGAAATGCAAGAAGGCAAAGTGGCGTCTGAGGAGGCATCACAAATAGCAGAGAAAAGAAGAGAGGCAAAAGGCAAAGGAGAAAAAAAAAAAGGCAAAGGAGAAGCAGGAGGAAATACTCATCTGAATGCAGAGTTCCAAAGAATAGCAAGGAGAGATAAGAAAGCCTTCCTCAGTGAACAACGCAAAGAAACAGAGGGAAGCAAAAGAAGGGAAAGACTGGAGATCTCTTTAAGAAAACTGGAGATGCCAAGGGGACATTTCATGCAACGATAGGAACAAAAAGCACAAAAATGGCAACGACCTAACAGAAGCAGAAGAGATTAAGGAGAGGTGGCAAGAATACACAGAAGAACTGTACAGAAAAGCTCTTAATGACCCAGATGATTACAATGGTGTGGTCACTCACCTAGAGCCAGACATCCTGGAGTGTGAAGTCAAGAGTCCCTAGAAAGCATTACTATAAACAAAGCTGGTGGAGGTGATGGAATTCCAGCTGAGCTATTTCAAATCCTAAAAGATGATGCTGTGAAAGTGCTGCACTCAATATGCCAGCAAATTTGGAGAACTCAGCAGTGGCCACAGGACTGGAAAAGGTCAGTTTTCATTCCAATCCCAAAGAAGGGCAATGCCAAAGAATGTTCAAATTACCATACAATTGCAGTCATTTCCCATGCTAGCAAGATTATGCTGAAAATCCTTCAAGCCAGGCTTTGGTAGTAAATGAACCAAGAAATTTCAGATGGATAAATTGGATTTAGAAAAGGCAGAGAAACCAGAGATCAAATTGCCAACATCTGCTGGATCACAGAAAAAGCAAGAGAGTTCCAGAAAAACATCTACTTCTGCTTCATTGACATAGCTAAAGCCTTTGACTGTGTGCATCACAACAAACTTTGGAATACTCTTAAAGAGATGGAAATCCAGACCACCTGACCTTCCTCCTGAGAAATCTGTCTGCAGGACAAGAAGCAAAAGTTGGAACTGGACCTGGAACAACAGACTGGTTCAAAATTGGGAAAACAGTATGACAAGGCTGTATACCGTGACCCTGTTAATTTAACTTATATGCAGAGTACATCATGCGAAAAGTGTGCGCGTGAAGCCCAAGGTGGAATTAAAATTGCCAGGAAAAATATTGATAACCTCAGATGACTGAGGCTGATGATGTGTTTTGCACATGATAACACTCTATTGGAAGAAAGCCAAGAGGAACTAAAGAGCCTCTTGATGAAGGTGAAAGAGGAGAGTGAAAAAACTGGCTTAAAACTCAACATTCAAAAAATGAAGACCATGGCATCTGGTCCCATCACATCATGGCAAATATGTGGGGAAAAAGTGGGAACAATGACTGATTTTATTTTCATGGGCTCCAAAATCAATGTGGACGGTGACTGCAGCCATGAAATTAAAGAAGCTTGCTCCTTGGAAGAAAGGTTATGAGAAACTTGACAGAATATGAAAAAGCAGAGACATCAACTTGTCAACAAAGGTCTGTTTAGTCAAAGCTATGGTTTTTCCATTAGTCATGTATGGATGTGAGAGCTGGATCATTAAGAAGGCTCTGTGTCAAAGAACTGATGCTTTTAACTGTGGTGTTGGAGAAGATTCTTGAGAGTCCCATGGACTGCAAGGAGATCAAACCAGTCCATCTTAAAGGAAATCACTCGAGTATTCATTGGAAGGACTGATGCTGAAGCTGAAACTCCAATACTTTGGTCACCTGATGCAAAGAACTGACTCATTGGAAAAGGCCCTGATGCTAGGAAAGGCTGAAGGCAGGAGGAGAAGAGGATGACAAAGGATGAGATGATTGGATGGCATCACTGAGTCAACAGACATGAGTTTGGGAAAACTCAGGGAGATAGTGAAGGACAGGGAAGCCTGGAGTGCTGCAGTCCATGGGGTCACAAAGAGTCAGACATGACTTAACGACTGAACAACCCGAGGAAATTACAGATTTAGTTTGATCCCTATCAAATTTCCCATAAAAATTTCATGGAACAAGAATAACCAAAACTTTATATGAAACCATCGAAGACCAAGGATTGCCTAAGCAAGCCTCAGGGGGAAAAAAAACAAAGCAGGAGTCATAAGCCTCCAAAACCTCAGATAATAGTCCAAAACTAGTCAAAATGGTGTGGTGCTGGAATAAAAACAGACATACACATCAACAGAACAGAGAGTCCAGAAATAAACCCACACATCGATGATCAATTAATTTTCAACAAAGGAGGCCAGAATATAAAATGGGAAAATGACTGTCCGTTCAGCAAGTGATGCTGGGGAAATTGGCAGCTGCATCGAAATCAAACACACCCTTACACCAAGCACAAAAATGAACTCAGATAACTTAAAGACTTAACTGTAAGATATGACGCTATTAAACTCCTAGAAGAGAGCATGGGCAAAACATTCTCGGACATGAATCACACCAATGTTTTCTTAGGTCGGGGTCTCCCAAGGCAACAGAGATAATAACAAAAGTAAAAATAAACAAATGGGACCTAATCAAACACACAAGCTTTTGCACAGCAAAGGAAATCATAAACAAGATGAAAAGACAACATACGGACTGGGAGAAAATATTTGCAAATGATGTGACTGAGAAGGGCTTAACCTCCAAAATACATAAACGGCTCATACAACTCGGCAACAACAAAAAACCAGACAACCCAAAATCAGAAAACGGGCAGAAGACCTAAATAGACATTTCTTCAAAGAAGAGCTACAGATGGCCAACAGGCAGATGAACTATCAGAGAAATGCAAAATCAAAACTACAATGAAGCATCACCTCCCACCAGTCAGAATGGCCATCGTTAAATAGTCTACAAATAACAAATGCTGGGGAGGGTGTAGAGAAAAGGGAACCCTCCTACACAGTTGGCGGGAAGTACATTGGCGCAGCCACCATGGAAAAGAGTATGGAGGTTTCTCAAAAAAAAAAAAAAGAGTTGCCATATGATCTAGCAATCCCATTCCCGGCATAAACCCAGACGAAACCATAACTCAAAAATACACATGCAGCCCAGGGTGCACTGCAGCGCCACTTACAACAGCAAAGACACGGAACCACCGCAGCGCTCACCAGCAGAGGGATGGGTAAAGAGGCTGCGGCACAGACATACGACGGAATATCCTGAGCCCTGTGAAACTGAGAGGTGCTCGGTCGTGTCCAGCTCTTTGTGACCCCCATGGACTGTAGAGTCCATGGGATTCTCCAGGCCAGAATACTGGAGTGGGTAGCCTTTCCCTTCTCCAGGGGATCGTCCCAAAACCAGGTCTCCCACATTGCAGGCAGATTCTTTACCAGCTGAGCCACAAGGAAAGCCCATGAAAAAGAATGAAATGACAGGAATTCTCCAGCTGTCCAGTGGTTAGGACTTGACGGTTCCACGGCACGGGGCACGGGTTTGATCCTTGGTTGGGGAACCAAGCCCCCCTGCATGCCGTGTGGCGCAGCCAAAGGAAAAAAAAAAAAGAATGGTATGTGCAGCAACATATGTGCAACTAGAGATTATCATACTAAGTGAAGTGAGTCAGAAAGAAAATAACAAATGTCTGGGCTTCCCTGATGGTGCAGTGGTGAGAATCTGCCTGCCAATGCAGGAGACACAGGTTCGATCCCTGGTCCAGGACGATCCCCTGTGCATGGAGCAACTCAGCCTGTCTGCCACAACTACTGAGCCAGTGCTCTAGAGCCCACGAGCCACAGCCACTGAAGCCCAGGCGCCTGGACCCTCTGCCCCACAACAAGAGAAGTCACAGCAGTGAGCAGTCACGCACCACAACCAGAGACAGCCTACACGCAGCGACGAAGACCCAGAGCAGCCAAAAGTAAACAGTCATTAATCAAAAGGAAAGAAAGACAAATAGCATATGACACCATTTATATGGGAAATCTAAAATATGACATAAAGGAACCAATCTCCCTAAGGGGCTTTGCCCACAACTGGGAAGTTGGGAATCCACGTGCAGTGGAACACGGTCACCCCCAGGTCGTGTCCTGGTGGGAACGGCCACCCTGGCGAGGGCGTCCCCGCCCCCGGAGCAGCTCTGTCCTGTGTGTTCAAGACCCACGTGTGTAACAAGGGCTGACAAATGTGTTGCCAGGATTCCTCCCAATCCTGGGGCGGGGCAGGACTTGCTAAATCCCCAGGAAGTGCTGCCCGGCAGTCCTTGTGCAGCTTAACTTTTCTTTTCTGGCTGTGCCGGGTCTCGGGCTTTCTCTGCTTGAGAGAGGGGCTACTCTCCAGTGGCTGTGCGTGGGCTCCTTGGGGCAGTTGGCTTCTCTTGCTGTGGAGCGTGGGTTTTAGAGTGCACAGGCTCGGTGGCTGTGGCGGCCGGACTTAGCTGTCCTGAAGCTTGTGGAATCTTCCCACCCGTGTCCCCTGCGTTGGCAGGCGCATTCTTTACCGCTGGACCACCAGGGAAGTCCACCTTGCATGGCTTAACTCTTATATCTGGATCTCCCCACTTGAAAGCAGACAACACTTGGGATTCAACACTCATGTTATGCAAAAAAAAAAAAAAAAAAGACCTCCTTCAGATCCAATACAGTAGCAAGTAGAGTGCCCGACTCAGGGATTGTTCGTTCTTGTTTCAGTCGCTAAGTCGTATCTGACTCTTTGCAACCCCATGGATGGCGGCCCACCAGGCTCCTCTGCCCACGGGATTTCCCAGGCAAGAATACTGGAGTGGTTGCCGTGTCCTCCTCCAGGGGATCGTCTTGCCCCAGGGATGGAACCTGTATCTCCGGCACTGAGGCAGATTCTTTACCGCTGAGCCACTAGGGAAGCCCATATTCACCCAAAAGCGTCTTCCAAACCCAAATCCCCCCAAACCAAACCATCTCTTTGATACAAAACAAAACTAAGCAAGCAAGGTCTCAGCACCCGCTGAGAAAGTCCGGGGGCGGTCCTGGAGCAAAGGGGCCAGGCCGGTGCCCAGACTCAGCCACGGCCTCTCAGTGCCGGCCTCAAACGAGCCTCAGCAGAGGGTCCATCTGGACTCACCCCTCCGCTGGCCGCTGTTAGTTCGTTCCCTGGAAGCTGAGCTGCCGAGTTTTGCCGCAGCGAGGAGAAGCAGCCACAGAGCTGCCTCCCGGCAGGCCGGGGCCAGGGTGCCCGCGGGACGAAGGAGGAGCACGGCCTTGGCGTGGGGCACGTGGGGTGCGTGGGGCGCGTGGGGCACGTGGGGCACGGGCAGGCGAGCCGGGGCGCGGGGCACGGGGTCCCAGCCGGGCCTAACCAGCTCAGCTCAAACTAGACGCAGCTGACTCCAGACGCCTAGAAAACAACTCAGGCAAACTCCTTATTCAGGCTCCATGCCACCTGGAGGACTCGCCCGTCTTAAGCCCACGTGACTCTGCGTTGGCCGGTGGAACCAACTTGGCTGATTACCCATGGGCTCAGGTCTCCATCCCGACTTAAGGGTGACAGAGCTGGTATTTCAGTATCAGGTGAAATGCCTACCACTGGCCAAGACTGACTTTTACCCTGTTGATAAACCATCTTTGGACTTCCCTGGTGGTTTGTCGGTAAAGAATCCACCTGCCAATGCAGGAGACGCCAATGTAGGGATCACAGGTTCATCCCTGGTCCAGGAAGATCCCACGTGCCATGGAAGCACTGAGCCTGTGCTTCTCAGTGAGACGCCACTGCAGGGACGAGGCAGCGAGAGCAAAGCCTGAGAGGCAGCCCGCCGCTGCCACAAACAAAGAAAAACATTTCTAAAAACGCAGGAGAAGCTACAACTGTCTGAATAAAATTTAAAAGATAAATAGATCAATAAACTACCTCTATGCGCCCAGTCTGCTAAGTCTCTGGAAAATCGCTGCTGGATGTTGAACGGGGTAAACTCCTCTGCAGCCCCAGAAATGGCTGCGGGCTTGTTTCCGGGTGGAGACGCAGCTGGACTGTGAATAGGTTTCCAGTCACCCCACCGTCTTTGTGTTTCTGGGATAAGCCCCATTCGGCAGCAGTGCGCTAATGCTCGGGGTGTGCGAACTGGGGGTGCCGCCAGCCAGGCTGCCCCGCAGTGAGCCCCAGATGTCACTCTGGTGTTGCCAGGAAACAACCACTGAGATGGGGCCTTGGTCCTGCTCCAGAGTGGGAAGGGGCCTGAGCTCAGCTCCGCCTGCAGGGCCGGTCTGCTCACTCAAAAACAGAACAAGAAATGAGGAATGAAGTGAGGTGGGGGCCAGGACAGGACTCATGAGGACCCCTAATATATGCACGGGATTTCTAGGTGATGAGTCCCGTTCTGAATTATTAAAATTACTTTAATGAATTAATAATTCATTAAAATGAATTATTAAAATAACATGTAAAGACACGTTACTTCTGTAATCGTCACAAAAAGCAATTTCCACCTTGAATGATAAAGTGCAGGGGCCACAGGTTTTCCCATGGCGCTGCTTGCGAGTGACAGACAGTGGGGGCGGGGGAGGGCAGCAGCCAAGCCACCTCCACGCGCTCCTCGACGGTTTGGTGGCGGGAGCCACAGGCAGAGCCGGAAGGTGACAGGCAGGCAGTGGGCCTGTCCTGGGGAGTGGAGGGCCCCTCCCCGAGCCTGAGATGAGTCATGGCATCTGGGTGCTAGTCAGGATCGGAGCAAGGCGACGAGAAGCCTGAGCTCAGGCTGGGAGTGGGGCGCTGGGGCCAGGGTGCTGGTGTCGAGAAGTGGGCAATGGGCACCAGGTGTGTTCCCTCGCTCCAGCACCGTGGCGTGGAAAGTGGCCTGCCCTCAGCAGCGGCTTCGGGGCGGGTACGGATTACGAAATAGCTGGCAGGGTCCAAGGGCTCTGCACCGTGTAAGCACTCCTGGCAGCGGGCGGCAGGGGTGGGCCACTCAGCCTTTGTTTATGAAAACATGCCTCCAGCCAGATTTGGGCCCTGGGCTGCAGCTGGCCAATTCCTCCTGTGGATCGTAGAGAAGGAAAAGTGTGGCGGGTAAATAGGACGGGGACCGGGCCCATGGCTCTCGGCAGACACGGAGGCCTTAGGTGACCGGGAATTACTGGGGAACATCTACGACCTGGTTCCCTCAGCCCAAAGCACCAAAGCCTCCCACCAAGGAAAGCCCCCAGGTCAGAATGTCCCTGGCTGCCCCCACCTGGTGTGGGCACATTGCGACCTGGGCTTCCCCAGTGCTCAGACCTTGGAAGGAAAAAGGTCACCTGACTCTTCCAGGGTCTGGCTCCCTCTCCTCTGAGATTGCCCACTATCAAGACGGGCGCTCTGATTGGAACAAAATAAAGCTTTACTCCTTAGTTCTGGCCTAAGACCCTGCAGAGTTTCCTGAGCCATGCAAATTGTTACTATGGCCCCAAATTCACTCAAACAGGGACTTGAAGGCAAGATCCATTACACCAGATGTGAAGAGGTGGGGTGATGATCCCCCTTCTTTCTCTAGTGAACAGTCCAATGTGGCCTAGTTTTCAACCAAGAAAGGATGAATGGCACCTTGCTGTGAACTGCTGTGACCTGAACCAGTGTCAGGTAAGGCCCTGTCCCAACAGCCTCAGTGGCTCCAGCAGGCAGTGATCCACTGGCCAGAATTCTGTTGTTACTATTGCACTCTTATATTCCACAGAGGCCTCCAGCCGCCATCCTCCACTCACATTCACATTTGTTTCATACAGTAATTATAAAATACAAAAAGCTGAAACATCACTTTGCCGACAAAGTTCTGTATAGTCAAAGCTATGGTTTTCCTACTAGTCATGTACGGCTGTGAGAGTTGGGCCACAAAGAAGGCTGAGCACTGAAGAATTGATGCTTTTGAACTGTGGTGTTGGAGAAGACTCTTGAGAGTCCCTTGGACTGCAAGGAGATCCAACCAGTCCATCCTAAAGGAAATCAGTCCTGAATATTCATTGGAAGGACTGATGCTGAAGCTGAAGATCCAATATTTTGACCATCTGATGCAAAGAGCCAGCTCATTGGAAAAGACCCTGAAGCTGGGAAAGATTGAGGGCAGGAGGAGAAAGGGACGACAGAGGATGAGATGGTTGGATAGCATCACCGACTGGATGGACATGATGTTTTAGCAATCTCTGGGAATTGGTGATGGACAGGGAGGCCTGGCGTGATGCAGTCCATGGGTTCCCAAAGAGTCAGACACGACTGAGCGACTCAACTGCAACAGGTAACATCAATTTTACTGTTGTTTTTTTTGTTTGTTTTTCTTCTATTTTTCCTACGTGGCTCACAGGATCTTAGTTCCCCCAACGGGGATCAGGATGGAACCTGCCTCCCCTGCATTGCCAGGCGGATTCTTAACCACTGGACCACCGGGGAAGTCCCTGTGGGTTTTTTTAAGCTACAAAAATTCCGCATTTGGTTGCAAGGGGCAGCGCACTCCCTGCCTATGCCGGCGGTACCTGGAGGGCAGAGTGGGTGGACGCCCGGAGAACGCACCGGGGAGCGGCGGGTTGCTGCCTCCGCCTCAGAGGGTGGACACCTTCCCCATGAGGTCTCGATGGAGGTAACCACTCCCGCCCACCCCCGCCCCGACCTCGGGCCCGGCCCCGACCTCGGGCCCCGCCCCCGCTCCCGCCTCGGGCTCCGCCCCTGCTTCAGGCCCCGCCCCGGGTGCTGCCGAGGGCCCCGCTAGATGGCGCCACGGCCTCGCGGGCGCGCGTTCCGGCGCGGACCCCGCACTAGCGCGCGGGCCCACCGCTCCCCGGGCAGCGGGCGCCTCCTCGGAGAGTCCCATACCCGGTCCCTGCCCCCCAGCACCCCGCCCCCGGGAAGGCGCGTCAGACGAGGAGACGCCGCGCCCTCCTCCGGGAGGTGCGCGAGGGACACGCAAGCACCCACAGCGAGCGCCCGGCACGAACGCGCGGGCAGGGGCGCAGCGAGCGCCGGGGGCCCGGAGCCGGTCTAGCTCGGCGACTTTCCGGAAACGGCGAGACTGTGGGGGCAGAAAATGAGCGGTGGTCTCCTGGGGAGACAGGGAGGGCTGAAGAGCGGGAGAAGGAAGGGTTTTAGGGCAGAGAAACTGCTCTGGACCGTGTCACAGCGGTGGACACGGGTCATCGCGCGTTTGCCCATAGCGCGTACATCAGTGACCCCGATGGGAACCACGGGCTCTGCGGGATGCTGGCCTCTCACTGCAGGCCCACAGATTGTAACAAATATCCTACTTGGGAGGAAGATTTTGATATGAGTGTCAAGGGAGAGGAGGTATATGGGAACTCTGTCCCTTCTGCTTAATTTTGCTGTGAACCTAAAACTGCTCTAAAAAAATAAAAACTACTTTTTTTAGAAAAGTAATTCAAGGTGAGGAGGAAAAAAACTCTGAAAAAGGGGTCAAGGGAATATAAAGTGGGTTCTGGCTTAATGAAAACTGTAGGGTGAAGGCCAAGCTTTGTCTTTCTGTTAAACCAGCTTTTACCAAGTAGCTTTGACTTTGCAACACATGCAACACAACTCTGGGGTTTAACCCAGTGGGGGCCACTCTGTTGCCCATTGCACCCCCAAAGTCATTACCCAACCACAGTCATGTGTGTCCAAGGCTCCCAGACCACCAGCTGCCTCAAGTCCAGTATTCAGCCCAATGTCACAGCTCAGCCGGTGAGGCGCTGACCTCCTGACTTTTTCTTTTTCTTTTTTTTGGTGTGGTAAAAGACACATAGCATTAACTTTACCATCTTAACCCTTTTTAAGTGCATAGCTCAGTAATAAGTACACTGACACTGTTGTGTAGCCGTCACCACCAGCCATCCTGATAACCCTTTGCATCTTGTAAAACTGAAACTCTGTCCCCACTAAACACTAACTGCCCACCCTCCACCCCAGCCCCTGGCCCCCCACTTTCTGTCTCTCTGCGAATCTATTGTAAATACCTCACGTAAGCGGAAGTATATAGTATGTGTTCTTTTGTGATGAGCTGATTTCATTTTCATTTAGCATGATGTC
Source organism: Cervus elaphus (assembly GCF_910594005.1). Lineage (NCBI taxonomy): Eukaryota > Metazoa > Chordata > Mammalia > Artiodactyla > Cervidae > Cervus > Cervus elaphus. Next base: position 715,638 of record NC_057819.1, read on the forward strand.
TTCAGAGTTCACCCTTGTTGTATTATGTGTCAGAATTTCTTCCCTTTTTAAGGCTGAGTAAACATCCCATTGCATGAATGGACCTCCCTTTGCTATCCATTCATCTGTCGACAGACACTTGGGTCATTTTCCCATCTTCGCTAATGTGAAACTAACTAACCTCTTGACTAACCCAGGTGACTCGGCCCTGTAGCCGGACTCATCCGATGATGCCCTCACTCACCACGACTGTCCCCATGAGGACGCAGGGTACCGGCCCCACTGGACCCATCGATGGCTTCTCCACCCAGACTCCCTTTCACGCACCCACGGGCCCTCCTGCTTGTCCTCCGAGGGGGGCCCAACCTCTGCAGACACCCTCGCCTGTCTCTGGACTCTGGCTGTCTGCTCTCAGACCTCCGCTCTCCTAATGCCACCCCCCAGCTTCACTGCCCTCTTGGGGGGGCCCTGCATTCCGTGAGCCTCCCCAAAGGGACTGACTGCTGGGTGTGTCCGCCCCTGACCTTGTCATAGACTCTCTGCAGCCTTAAGGAAACCTTGGCCTCCACATGGCTCTTTCCATCTGCGGCCACCTCAAACCATCTTCCCAGCAGCTACTAACTCGATTGATTTAAGCTCAAAACAGACACACAGACAAATAGACAAAATGGTCAGACCCTGAAACCAAAAGAAGCAGACACCGGAAATCGAGTCCTCAAAAAAGATCAAATTCTTCCTGTGCTCCCAACAGATGAGGCCCTGGTGCACAGGCCCTGGGGGCTCCCTGGGACTAGGGTTAGCTCCTGGGCGCTACCTGGAGGAGTGACCAGGACCCAAAACAAGGGTCGGGGCTGCAGGACCATACGGAGAGATGTACCAGACAGTCAGCGGATGGTTTTATTCCCGCGATGGCGGCAGGAGCAACATTTGCTAACAAGAAATGTTGACCAGGAAAGGTAGCAGCTGGGGTTTTCTAGAGCCGGGTGATCGAGGGAGTTACAAGAACGGATGAGGGAGTCTGGCACGTGCCAGGACAACTTGGCCTTTCAGGATCGGGCTCTGGGCTCACAGTGGGGTGCGACCTCCAACACAGACAAATTCAGCAGCGTCGTCCCGTGTCCGCCTCCTGATGTGTAGTGGACTGAGTGCTGTGGGTCCTCCTGGGAGCCTGCAGGGTGTGTGTGTGTGAGTGTGTGTGTGCGCACGCGCGTGTTGCAGGGTCTGTGTCTCTCCCAGGTCTTCTCTGAGCTGGGGGCTGTGCTGTGCCGCACGTCCATGCCGTCTCCGTGTCCCGCACCTGGTGGTACCGTGTGCGTTGCTGAGCCTTCTCTGTTCCAGGTGTTTTGCCGAGAGAGCATGCTTCCTCGTACACGCGTGTTCGCTTCAGTGTGTGCGTCTCTCCCTGTGTTTCCCCGGTTCTCCTGGTGTGCGTGTGCGGGTGCGGTGTGACAGGGCCTCGGCCTCAGTTTCTGTGTTTGTGTTGGCAGGGCTGTCTGTTTCCGCCCCGGGGCGGGGGTGGGGGCACTGGTGGCATCTCTCGATCTCTGTTGGCCTGGCTGTAGGTGCAGGTACGTTTCAGAGTGTGTGTCTGTGTGCACGTGTGTGTGCACGCGTGTGTGCATGTAGCTCGGCCTCTGTGTGGCGTGTGCTCCGGCTCAGGCCTTCTCCAGTCCCACATTCCTCCCCCTCCTTTGTGCTCTGTGCTACAAAAAATATTTGCATTTTCCACGACTCATAATTTTTCCTCCTCAATCGCTACCAGATGTGAGTCCTGTGGTCCCCGTCCCCATGGCAACGGAGGTTCCAGCAGCCGCGGTTCCCTTTTGTGGCGCCTGCCCTGGGAGCTGGCGCTGCTGCAGGGCCGTGGGGGGGGGAGTGGGTGTCGGGCCGGGGTGGGGTCTGGCAGCTCCCTCACCAGGCTGCTACCTAGACCTTCCGGGGGGGGGGGAGCTTCCTGGGCTGGGTGCCCCAGGCCACAGCATCTGGCCTCCAGGGTGCCGGTAGCAGGGCTGCTGCCGGAAGTGCCAGAGGGGCCCCTGCTCCATGGGGCGCCGACACAGAGGGACTCCTGAAGTTCAGGGTCTCCGATGCTCGGAGGCTCCGGGGCAGGGGGCGGAGGGGCCCCGGGGGAGGCCTGCTGGACGTGAGATATGGGGCCCAAGCCCTCCGGTTGCCCCAAACCGTGCTGATCCAGGCTGGGGAGTGGTTTGCCCACTGGAGCAGGGGTCGGGGGGGTCGGGGAGCAACAGGGTGGGCACGGTGAGTGGGGGTGCCCAGCCACTGCTGCCTGACCCACCGCCCGCCCTCCACGCCCTCCTCAGTCCGTGCCCTGCCCTCGCTGGGCCTCTGCCCCTCCTGGCCAATGTTAAGGCTGTGTTCTCTGCCCGGCAGCCAGCACAGCCTGGTGCCGGAAGGAAGGGATGAGGCTGTGGCCAGGCGCAGGGCCACGGCTGGGAGGGTGCCCGGCTGGCTCTAGGGAAGCCGTGTGCCCAGGGAGCGGGAGCCCGCCTTCCACGTGCGGCCCGACCAGGCCAGAGGCCGGGACCACGGCCACGGGAGCCACGCCAGATGTCCACCCGTGCCATGAGGCGTCTCCGCTCAGCTGGCTCGGCCCCTGCATGGGTCACCGACATGGACCTCCAGGTGGCATCTGGCCAGAGGACCGGAGACTCACGAGGTGAGACCCCTGAGCCACCAGCACTGGTCACACTCCGGTCGTTCCAGGGTCCACAGGGAGGGCGTGGGGAGGTGATGGGAGCGTCTTGGCTGAATCTCCTGATGGAAAGAGCTGGCAACGGGGTTTGGGGGGTGAGGAAGAGGCCCGCCAGGCAGAGGCGGGCGATGGAGGAGCCCAGGTGGGCGGGGACAGTGCACACCATAGAGAGGTGAGGTTATGGAGCTCGGGAAGATCACTTGCGAGGCCCTCCTGAGGGCCACAAGCCCTGAAGACACATAATAAGGGATGCAGAAAGAAGGCCAGGACAGAGAGGGGCCAGCAGGGGCTCGGGGCCAGGCATGCTCCCCCCTCCCCCAGCTCCCGCAGCCAGCAGGGTGGGCGGCTGAGCGTTTCCGGCTGAGGACAGGGAGCCCATTGAGACGGACAGCAGGGCTCTGTGAATGGCCAGACGGTCTTGTTTGTGCCAGACGTGGCCCGGCTAGAGGCTGTGCTCCTGGCCTGCTGCCCCCTGGCCCCAGCCTCTGACCCGCCCCAGACACACCAAAGAGCTTGGGGCCCCGAGTGTCACAGCGGTGGCCGGTGGGGAAGGCGCAGGGCAGGAGTCGCCGCACACGGGCTCCTTCCTTGTAACCATCCTATCTGTTCCTGCCCGCCCGCCCGGCGTCACCAGCTGCCAGTGGAGGGGGGGTGGGCTGAGTGGATGCCCAACACATTGGATAAAAAGCTGAAGGCTGGGCAGACAGATAGGACCCACTTCCCACGTGGTCTTGGGGGACGACACCTGGGCTCCCAGACGCCACTTGGGTCAAGGGGTGCCAGGTTTCTTGGGGTGACGTCCTTGTCAAGAGGCCCAGCAGAGAGGAAGCGGGCAGACCATGGTGGTGGGGGGGGGGGAGGCACTTTATTCAGAAAGCTTTGGCCAAGCCCCTGCCGAGAGGAGCCCATCCTGGGGCCCCCCAGGGGTGGGGGGGTGGGAGCAGCCCTGCCAGGGGCCTATAAATACATCTCCTCAGGCCACTGGAGTTGCCCCTCGAATTCCCAGGCATGTGGGGTGCTGGGAGGCCATCAAAACCAGCTCGACAGCAGAGGGGGCTGGGGAGGCTGGGGAGGACTGGTTGGGGGACAGCCAAGCCCCCTGAGGAGCAGAGACCAGCCCTCCTCCCCAGGCTCCTGTCAACCAGAGACCCTGGGGCTCGGCCAGTGGAAGAAGCCTCTGGCCAGGGTCGCGGGGAGGGAGCCTCCAGCCAGAGGCGCCAGGCCCTGACCGGAGAGGCATCCCGGGTGGAAGTGCTTCTGGCCCCAGCCAGTGAGAAGGTGGCCCAGAGGAGGCACTCTGGGCCAGTGGGAGGTGTCCTCTAGACAGAGCCCTCCTGCCCCTGGCCTTGGAGAGCCCAGCAGGCAGGCGGGAGCCCTCCCCAGGGAGGCTGTGGGAAGGGAGGGGTCAGCGAAGCGCCTGTCAGGCCTCAGCCACTGGGATGGGGCTTCCTGCCGCAGCAAGCACGGGCCCGTCCAGGAGGGCCGCGGGCCGAACCAGCGAGACGCAGCGTCCCGCCCTGCAGCTCCCGTGGCAGAGGAGGGCGCGCAGGGCACGGGGCGCCAAGCAGTGCTGCTAAGCGGGGAAGTTGCAGGCCCGTGGGCCGCCCTTACTACAGCGTGGGCGCGCCCGCCCGGCCCGGCTCGCCCGCCAGCTCCCGGCTCTTTTTGCGGGGCGGCTTCTGAATGGGGGTTTTCTTTCGAGGGGTGTCGGATCCGGGCGTGCCGGCTGCCGCCTTTTCGGGCCCCGGGGCCTCGGGCGCGGGGGGCGAACGGGCTGGCGAGGAGGGAGGCACGGAGCGCTTGGCCTTCTGCGGAGGCGCCGGCTTCTCTCGGGGGCCCTGCATGCCCGGGGGCCCCTCGGCGCGGCCCAGGCTGCGAGTCTTGTCGCGCAGCTCGGCGGCCAGCATGGAGGCAGCCTCGGGAGCGCTGCGCGGGGGCCCGCCAGCGTCCGTGGGCTCTGGGAGGCCTGGGCCGCGGCCCCGAGCCCGAGCCCGAGGCGGGGAGGGTGCCGCGAGGGCCGGCCCCTCCTCTGCCAGCCCGGGGGGCCGCGCTGACGTGTCGCTGGGCGTCCGTTTCCTCTTGCTGGGGCTGGGAGCGGCCCCGGGGCCCGCAGGTGGAGGCGAGGGCGCACGGGCTGCGGCGGCAGCCCCGGCACCGTGCTTGCCATGGATCCAGGACACCTTGGGTTTGGTGGCGGGGTCGGGTGGTGGCGGCTTCCGGCGCTCGGGCGATGGCGAAAGCGACAGACCTCGGGCCTCGTCTTGGACCCGGGCCGGCCGGGCCTCGCGCCGGGCCACACGCGCATACAGCGCCCCTCCGGGCCCGTCACCGCTGCATGCCGACCGCTCGCTGTCGGAGGACGCGGGGAGGGGCGCAGCCTCCTCCGCCGGCGTGGTCACTGGCGCCGCGGCGGGGACCTCCGAATCCCGGCTCTCGGCGGCCGCCTCTGACCAGGGAAGAGCGGGACGGTCACCGCCCACGGGAAGAGCTCGGCCCTCCAGCCTACAGGCACAAGCCCCCGCCGGCGCCCCCTCCTGTCCTCTTCCCACCCCCACTGGCGCTCAAGCGTCCTGGCATCCAAACAGGGCTGGCTCGCTCCCCGGTGACCGCTGACTTGGAGCCCCAAGGCAGGACGAGGGGCTCCTTCCTGGGCCGCAGCCCCACCTCGGCCCCCTGCACCCCTCCTTCACGGCCACCATCGCTATATCTGACCCTCGATTCCTTATCCTTCTTTAAGAGCAAGGCCTTCCAGGGCTCAGGGTCACCTGGTCACCTGCCCAGGATCATTCACGGGGATGGTAGCAGGAGGAGAGGGGCCAGAAGTCCAGCGAGTGAGGTTGCTTCCTGACGTTTGTGAGCCAAGGCTTCCCGGGAAAGTGTGCCTCCAGATCTCAAAGACTCCCTTTCCTGTCTCCTCTTGCCAGCCCCTCCCCCAGCCCAGAAACTTCTGCCTGGTCTCCCCAGATGTGAAACTGGCTGTGGCTACCTCCCCAGACCCCCAGCCCAGTCTGGTGCTGGGCAGCACAGAAGCCTGACCTGCAGCCTCAGCTGTGTGCCCACCCACCAGCTGACAGCATCACCAGCCCTTCCTGCCTGTCCCTCTGAGCACAGAGGTCTTTTCAGCGAGAATCTTTCACTGGGTCAGAGCGAGAGGGGTCCTCACCCCAAAGAGAGGCCAACTCACCCTCATGGGGTACACAGTACACGGGGCCTTCATCCGTGGTATCGAAGGAGGAGAAGGAGGCCCGGGAGGACCACGACGGTGAGGGCTGCTCGAGCCCCGAGGGCGGCTCCAGGAAGCTGCAGTTGAGTGTGTTGTCCAGGTCGTGATGGGCCACTGGGGAGGACGGGGGCACAGCTGCCAGGGGCCCTGCCTTGCCCAGCCAGGGCCCTCACCAGCCCTCCTGCCACAGTGAGGTAGGGACCCGACAAGCTGTACCCCAAGATTCTGAGTAGGACAGGCCTCTCCCAGCAGCCAGGGAGCTGACCGAGGTCAGGCCGAACGTTGTGAAAACAGGGAGCACCTAGCTGGGAGAGGCATCAGGCCCTCCAGGCCATGCTTCAGACCCTGCCCCGAGCAGTTTCTGAGAGCAAGCGCGCAGCGGGGAGGCCAGCTTTTGGCTCAGTCCACCTCAGCAGGCTGCCACCCCCAGGCACGGCCTCGGCCTCGACAGATGTAGGCCCTGCCAACAGGGAATCGCAGAGCCTGCCAGCCTGTCCCCCTCGCACAAACAGGAGGCGGGCTCCAGCCCCTACACCCGCGTCCACAGACCGCACCAAGCTGACTGGGCCCAGCGTGGCTTTTCTCAGCTGTCTCCACCTTTACCTCCCAGGAGACTTCATCACCTCGTGCCCTTCATCTTTGGAAATGACCGGGAAAGACACAGAGCGTGCACCCCGGTGTGAACCAGCGCAGAGAGAGGAGAGAAAACGGCACGCCCTGCAACCCGCAGCTGACCCGTCCTGACATCGCGGTGGGGCCCAGGGGTCAGCCTGCCCCCTTTCCAGGGAAGACCCTGGGCACTGCCAGAAATCTGGGCCGGGGGCGGGGGCTTCTTGCGGCAGGGCATTCCCACGCACAGGTCCCGCGTCCACCTGCGGCTCCGCACCAGGACAGACGGTGCGTTCACTCCTGCAGACTGCGGGGCGACGGAACGTCCAGGCCACCCCCCTGCCTTCCTCCCGGGCTCCCCCGTACCCGCGAGCCCTCTTTCCTCGCCCTGGGCGCACCCCTCCTCGACCCTCCCATGGACAATCAAAGCCCCGCCGTCCCTATACTGACCCGGTCACGGCCACTTCCCGGCAGCCGCCTGCGTCCGAGGTGTTCCCTGGTCATCCTTACCTACGACCTTGGGCAGCTTCTGCCTGCGGAGCGGGATCCGGGGAAGCTTCATGCTGATACGACTGAAGCGTCCGCACAAGCGCTGTGGCGCCTTCTTCCTCCCCAGTGAGAGCTCCCTGCGGGGTCGGGGCCTGAGCGAAGGGGACTGAGCCTTGCCTTGGCCGGAGGGGCGGGGCGAGTCAGCCGGCGCCCACCCACGGGCGGCCGGGCGGTGCCTACAGTGGACGCGGCCCCTCGGGGCGGGGCCTGAGCAAAGGGGCAGGGCGGGGCGGCGAGCGGGGCCTGAGCTAACAGGGGCCGGGGCCTACAGTGTACTGGGCCCCTCGGGGCGGGGCCTGAACTAACGGGGGCGGTGCCACCGGGGGCGGGGCGGGGCCGGGAAGGGCGACCGCGCGCAGTGCTCCGGGCTAGGGCCGGGCGGCGAAGCCTCACCCGCGCGCTGGGTCCTTGCCGCGGCAGGCGCAGCAGCAGCCGAGCAGCGAGAGTAGCAGGCCGAGGAGCAGGGCGAGCAGCGCCCCCGCGCCCATCACGCCCTTGCGCTGGTTGGTCTCTGTGGGGAGCGCCCGATCAGAGCGGGGGCCAGCGACCCCCGCGCCCCCACCCGGCGGCCCCTACCCACTCACCCAGGCGGCAGGCACCGGTGACCGGGTCGCACGAGTCCTCGTGGCAGCTGCAGGCCTGGGCGCAGTCCACACCGTGGAGCCCGGGCGGGCACGTCAGGTTACAGCTGCGGGGGCGCGAGGTCAGGGAGGCGGGCGGGGTCTGGGGGCGCCGCCGAGCTGCCCTCCGAGACGCCTCCCGCGCTCGACCCCGCGGCCGGCCGGCCCCGCGTTCCCTGGCTCCACTCTCTAGGGACTGCGGCCACCCCCACCTCCAGCACGTCCTGGGCGATCAGTGTTTTGGAAACAAATGGGTGCGCTCCAGCGCCGGGGAGTCTGGGGGACCGGCCAAGATCACTGGCCGCGGTGCCCACTTCGGGGCTGACTCTTGATGTGCAGGGAATAGGCTGCCGGACCAGACCTGTGGGTCTACGTGGAGGTCTCTGCGCACTTCATATCATCAGCTCAGGGGAGCCCACTGACCACAGGCTGACCTGGCCACCAGATCCGGCTCGAACGCCAGCTCCACGCCAGGGCAGGAAACTGCCCCCCAAGACCCCTGGTCGCTCCCTAGCTGGCTGAGGGCCAAGCCTGGGTCCCGCCTGGTCACCAATAGAGCAGCCTCTGGGGTCTGGCTGGAGCCCTGTGCCTTGACTCAGACCTCTCGCCCCCGAGCACTCACTGGGGCCCGTGGACGCCCGGGCTGCAGAGGCATCGTCCTGACTGGAAGTCGCAGTGGCCGCTCCCGCAGTCGGCGCACACGAACGCGCAGTCCTCGCCGTACGTGCCATTGCTGCACCTGGTCTCACACCTCGGAACAGGGGGAGGGGGCGTCAGGGCCAACGGCCCCGAAGCCCACAGAGGCCAGTGCGGAGGGCGGCGGGGGGCTGCGTGTCTGGGGCGCACGCGCGTCGCTCACCGGTCGCCGATCCAGCCCGCGTTGCAGCGCGTGCACTTGCCGGTCACGTGGTTGCAGGCGTGCCCGTCGCGACACGGCGGGCACCGGCGGCCGCAGCCCTCGCCGTAGAAGCCGGCGGCGCATGGCTGGTCGCACTTGGTGCCGTTCCAGCCGGGCTCGCACGTCAGGCAGCGGCCCTCGGCCACGGTGCACGGCTGCTGGCCCTTGCACTGGCCGCATCTGGGGAAGGGGCGGGAGGCTAGGCGGGGCCCGGGCCCCTCACCCCCACCCCCTCGGCGGCCTGTCCCTCCCTCCCCTCCCCGGGCGGGGCCCGCGCTTACCGGCGGCGGCAGCCCAGGCCGTAGAAGCCGGCGGGGCACGGCTCCCGGCAGTACTTGCCCCTGTAGCCGGGCTCGCACGCGCACGTGCCGTCCACCGGGTGGCAGCGCCCGCGGAAGCACTGGCAATAGCGCTCGCAGCGCGCGCCGAACGTGCGCTCCCGGCACTGGCAGCGGCCGCTCTGCTGCTCGCACGGCGACGTGTTGCAGGAGCACTGGTTGTTGCAGCTGCGGCCCCACCAGCCCGCGTGGCACAGGCACGCGCCCGTCTGCGGGTCGCAGCGTGACGTGGCGCTGCAGTAGCACGCGCTGGCGCACTGCGGGCCCCACCAGCCGGGCTCGCAGCGACACACGCCGCTCCGAGGGTGGCACGCGCCGTGCTGGCACTGGCACGCATGCTCGCAGCGTGCGCCCCAGCGCCGCGCGTGACAAGTACACTGGCCCGTCACGTCCTCGCACTGCCCGTGCGGGTGGCAGACGCACAGCTCCTTGCAGTCGGGACCCCAGAACTGGCGCGGGCACTCTGTAGGAGGAGTGGAGACGGGGGGCTGCCCAGGCGCTGGCGAGAGAGCCTGCTAGCTTCCCACCCGGCGCCCCGCCCACTCAGCACCCGCCTCCAGCCCAGACCCCGCCCCCTCTGGGCCCTGCCCCCACCGCCCCGCGCCCGCTGGGATCCGCGCTCACTGGTGTCGCAGTTGGCCCCGAAGTAGCCGTGGCGGCAGCGGCACTCGCCGGGTCGCACGCACACCTCGTTCTCTGAGCACGTGGAGTTGCCTTCGCACACAGCTGCGGACGAGACGGGCCGGGGTGTCCCCAGTCCAGCCGCCGCACTTGCCTCCTGCTCTCCGTGCCCACCCGCACCCCGGGCGCGATCCCAGATGACCCACTCACCGATCCCACACTCGTCCCCCTGCTGTCTCCAGCCGGCGCAGCACGTGAGCTCCTGGGAGCTGCAGGCAGAGAGACTGGCGCCTGAGTCTGAGCCCCTCGCGCAGGGAACTGCCCATCCCCCACCAGCAATCCCCACCCTGCCCTCGGGAGGCGGGAGGTGGTTATCGGAGGCGCTGCTGTAGGTTCGGGGGACTCGAGTAAGTCACAAGTTTCAGCCATCCAGAGCAAACCCTGGGAGGTGGCAGAGCACAGACCACTTCCAAGAAATTCACAGTTCTCTCTACTTGGGGGTCTTGCCTCTCCTGATCTGTGCCCTCTTCCCCCATCCACTAGGCCTGAGAAGAGACCCCAGGCGTCGGAGGAGGGGCAGTGGTGAGGTAGGGGTGGAGAAAGGTCTCTGAGCCTCCAGGACCAGCTCCAGTGAGGCAGGCTAGGGCACCCCAGGATGGGGCAGAGTCTGGCCCGATGGGTGTCAAGGGTTCAGACCCAGACAGTGCCAGGACTGGCTGGGCTGGGCAGCACATCAGGATGCCCTGTTGGGGCTAAAACAGGCAGCCTCTGAGCGAGGTGGCCTCAGCAAGGGGTTTGCTCGGGGACGGGCAGGGGACACCCAGGGAGTCTGTCCAGGTGAGGAAAGTGCAACAGAGGGCTGCAGAGCACCAGGGCGAGATTCGGGCTCGAGGAAGGCCACGCTGGAACGTCCTCTCTGTGCAGTTTCATGAAACCTCAATTTTATTTGGCTTTTCCAAGGTACAGTAGGAGGTAAGAACTTCCTAAGTGCCCATGTTGGGGTGGTGCAGCCTCCCGAGCCCTGGGCTGATGGGGTGGGCAGACACAGAGGTTCGGCGGCCCTGCCCAAGTGAAGCCATGGCCCCTGGAAAGGGTCATGAGGGTTGAGGTAGGGTGTGCCCATGCTGCAGGCAAAGGAGGTCGAGAAAGAACAGACACTCAGGTCTTTGCGGTCTCGGATCCTAAAGGCACACGGCCTCCATCCAACCTCAGAGCACAGGAGGGAGGATGGGAACCCAGAACTGGCATGTGTTGGTGGGGGAGGTGGGAGGGGCCTGATGGCCCTGGTGGGTAGGGTGTCAGGGAAAGGAAAGGCTGAGCCCCCCTTAGCAGGCCCCTCAGAAGATGCCCTCCGTGTTCCCAGCTTGCAATGATCACTAAACCCTGGGTCACCCCCTGCCTCTTCTGCCAGCCTGAGCCCAGGACTCTGGATGGAGAGCCCCTGGAGCCAGTCCTTCTGCAGGCGACCCCACCAGAGTGGCCTGCTGGGATGGCCTGGGAATACTGCCTGCCTTCTGTCCCAGGTGGCCTGGCTGCCTGGCTCTATGACCAGCTTGGGAGCCTCGCCTTAGGGCCCCAGGAAGGTGCACTGGGTGTCTGGGTCTGCCACCTGCTGTGTGGCCTTGTACACAGAACTTAATCTGACCGCCAGCCGCTGTGTCTGTACAAGGGGTCTGCACAGGTCTGGCAGGAGGATTAAGAGAGTGAGATGTGTCCAGCTTTTGTCACTAAAAAAAAAGTTACCACCCCCCCCCCCAAAAAAAAAAGAAGTCACCCAGGAAATTTCCTGGTAGCTCAGTTGGTAAAGAATTTGCCTGCCATGCAGGAGACCCCAGCTCAATTCCTGAGTCAGGAAGATCCCCTGAAGGAGGGCATAGCAACCCACTCTAGTATTCTTGCCCAGAGAATCCCATGGACAGAGGAGCCTGGCAGGCTGCAGTCCGTGGGCTCGCAAAGAGTTGGAGACACGACTGAGTGACTAAGCACAGCTCAAGAACTCACCCAAGGCTGCTGTGTGTGCTTCAGCCCATGCTGAACAGGCCCCCGGAAGCTCCCCCAGCACGGCTGGCACCCAGGCCCCACCCAGCAGAGCTAAAAACCCCGACCGCTGGCGGGACAGAGCCCATGTAGAGGATGAGCCTGTGGGGCCTCTCCTCCTGAGACGGGCGGCAGGAAAGGCTGGGATGGGCTGGCAGCCCAGTCGTCCCAGATCTAATGAAAGTGAGAGGTCGAGAAAGAGGGCCGGGGACGGGGCAGCTCCGACACTCAGGCGGGACCCTGCGTGTCAGTCCAGGCCCCCCAGCAAGCAGGTGGTGCCCCCACACGGAGCACGGTCACTGCCGCTGGAGCTGTGCTGGTTTAGACCCTGATCTTGAACCCGCCCAAGCGCACTGCCCACTCACTGTGCCAGTGTCTGCCCTCTCCTCTGCCCCCACACCCCCGGGACTCCACGGCAGCCAGGCTCTCCTCCCGCCCCCCATGGGTACTCCCCCCACTGTGCCCCCTGCTCTGTCGACTCTGGCTCCCTCACGAGGCTCCCCGAGTCCCAGCGAGACAATGGCAATGCTTTGGGGGCCTCCTCCCCACAAGCCCCCACCCCAAGTGGACTCTATCTCAGGGTAAGGCCTGCCTTTCCAGGCTGAGAGGCTGGTACTCCGCACCCTCCCAGAGACGATGCACAGAGAAACACCCGGCTCGACCTTCCCAAGTGGACCCAGGATGGACAGGCCACGTGTCCCCTGCCCCCCCCCCACCCCGGCCACCTCATCCTGCCTGCTTCTCTCGCACCTTCTGCCCTCCTGCCCCAGGGTTTCTGGGGCCTCAGTCTTCTGGGGAGCGGGCAGAGCTCGGGTGGTCTCTCCTCCACCATCCCTGTCCCAGCCACCTGGGCCCCTTCCGCGCTTCCAACAGGCCCTCAGCACGCAGGGCCTGCCCCCAACACCGCCAGGCTCTGCTCCGGGCTCCTCTCCCCGGCCTCTCTCACTCATCACCTCCAGTTGGGTCTCCACGCTGAATACCTCCTCCCTAGCCCTTACCAGATGTCAGATGACTTGTGGAAAGTCTCCCCCCTACACACACACACACACACACACACACACACACAGGACAGCTGTACCCGGCACTGCCAGGCCCGCACACAGAAAGCCTCCGGGGTTTTACTGACAGAGCTGCTACCCTCCGTGGTCCTCCTGCCTCCAGGCAGAGGGAACAGCTAGTGGAGCTTCTTAAGGCCCAGCCTTGGGAAGGTCATGGAAGAGATGGTCCAGACCCTGGGAAGGGAGGCGGGGCCCCCAGTGGCAGTGGTTCCTGTTAACCAGCTCCATACAGAACTAGGACCATGCCCCCTCCCTCCCCTCCACGAGGTGGGTGCCACCCCCAACACCATTTGTCAGGAGCAGGGCCCAGCCCGGAGAGCTTAAGCGATGTGCCCGAGGCCACTCAGATGCGGAGGCCCCAGGATCTGAAACCCAGCCCAGGCTCCCAGCTACTGGAACAGGCGTCCGATGGGGAGGTCCCGGGCGGGGAGCGCGGCCTGCCGGCCATCGGGTCCCCGGCAGGGACCCCAATAGGGAAGGAGGGCTGAGGCGAGGCCGGCAGCGATCGCGCCCTCCCCCTTCCAGGCAGCCCCGCCCGCCGCCGCCGCCGCCGCATTCCTGGGGCCGGGGAGGCCCGGGAGGCCCGGGAGGCGGCGGCGGCGTCGATGTGAAGCAGATGGCGGGCCAGGCCGGCCCCCGCCCCGGAGGCGGGGCTGGCAGCGGGGAGGGGTCTGCGCGCCGCGGGATGCGAGCTCGGAAACCCCGCGCGGCCCCTCACAGCCCCTTGTCTGGGACGACCGCCCTGCCCCTGGACGCGGCCTCCCTGGGCCCTGCGGCCCCGGGCGCCCCGACTGCCTGCCGGGGGCCGGTGGCAGCCCCTCCAGCTGCCCGCCCGCCCGCCTGCCTGGCGCCTCCCGCCCGCGCCAGAGCACCCGCACACGCCGGATCCCCGCCCCCGCGCGGAGATGCCCTTGACCTCGCAGTGGCCCCTGACAGGCCGACCGGGCCCTCCGACCCTGGCGCCACCACCGGCTTCTGGCCCGCGCTCTCGGTCCTCCGTGCACGGTCCTGGGCCCCGGTTCCCCGCCCCCCGCGCAAGGCCTGTCCCCGCGCTCCCCCCACCCCGGCCCACACTGGCTTCCCTAGCTGGCTGCTCGGGGCACCCACCTCCCACCGGGGAGGGTCCGCATCCTCCAGAGGCCGGCGCCCGCCCTTGTCCTGTTCCCGTTCCTGGCCCACTCGGAACGCAGGCTCCTCGACGCCTCACTCCGCAACCACCCTCTTCCCACCCACGTCGGCTCTTCCTAAGACGCCAATCTGTGCTTCCCACTCGCCTCGAGACCTCCCCGGCTCCCCCCCTCGCAGGAAGGAGGCCACCGCTGGCCTCTCAGCCTCCCTCCCTGCCGGCTTCGGCCACACTGGTCTGCCCGGGCCCTGGCACATGCCCTGCCACGGACTTGTAAGGCGCTTCCCGTCTTCTTACGGCCCTCCCAACCCGGCCCAAGGGTCCTTCTTTTCTGGGTCTGAAATCTCGGACCCCGTGTGTCTGCCCTCCCGGCGCCCGCTGCCCTCTGCTCTCCTCTAGCCCGGGGTATTCTCGGACGCACCGTCGTGGCCCGGCGCCCGGGCTCGGCCCGGAGCGGAGCTGGCGTCGGGGAGGGCGGCCCGAGGAGCCCGCGCGTGCGGCGCAGGGCGGTCCCCAGCGCCCCCTCCGCTGTCCCGGCCCCGGGCGTCCCCTCCGGCCCCCTCCCCCAGCCCGGCCGGCTCCTACCCGGGTGCGCGGCACACGTTGCGGCCGCGCGGGCTCAGCTCCTGGGGCGCCGCGGGGCCGGGCAGCAGCCAGAGCAGCAGCAGCAGCAGCGACGGCCCCCCGGCTCCCCGGCGCCGCGCCGGCCCGGCCCCCCGGGGCCCTGCGCCCTCCATGCGGCGCGGGGCAGGCGCGGGGCGGGCGCGGGCGCGGGTGCGGCCGCTGCGAGAGCGGCCGGAAGCGGAGTGCACGGCCGGGCGGGGGGCGGCAGGAGGGGCGCCGGGCCGGGCAGGAAATTCCACATCGGCTCCCTGATCCCGGGCCAGCCGCGGCCGGCCAGGCGGCAGCGCCCGCCCCGCGCGCCAGACCCCACCCTCCGGCCGCGCCGCCGCCCCTCCGCACGGCCCCCGCCCCCAGGCGGCCGCGCGCAAACTTGGGGCAAACTTGGAAGGGGCTCGCTGGAGGAATCCCCGGCCGCCGCGTTTTTCCCTCCCTCCCCAGACACCCACCGGAGAAGCGGGCCCTGCGCGCCCCCGACGAGGCCAGGCCCCGGGGCGGCGGGAGGCGGGTGGGCGCCAGGCGCGGCGCACCAAAGCCCCCTGGCCAGCGGTGCCTCGGAACCGCAGGTCAAGGCCTCAATCCGGCCTCTGCTCCCGCGGCGACTCCCTCCCGCGCCCAGCGGTGCGGTCAGCGTCTTCCGAGCCGGGCGCAGTCAAAGCCTGCGGCGACGGCGGCTCCCGACTCTTGAGGCCTTGGGTAGGCTGGGTCTGGACCAGAGGCCTGGGCGAAGGGGCCCCGTAGGGACAGATGGGAGCGCTGCCTGCAGTAGCACGGCCGGGCACCGGCTCCAAGAGATCCTGGAGGTAAAGGCAGGTGGCAGAGGCTGCGCGGGCAGCGGTGGGGCCGGCTGGGGATGGAGCCCCGGCCAGCAAGCCCTTGTCAAGGGGAGAAGGAGCGCTAGGGGCCTGGGAGAGGGGGATCCTGCTTGAGACAATCCCCAAGGAAATTCTCAGGGATTTTGGTCCCCGAGGAAAAAATCCTCCAGGTGGAGCCAGGCCTGGAGGCACAAGGCTCCTAAATCCAGAGCAGTCGGGTGAGGACAGAGCACAGAGAAAGGGGCTGCGCGGGACCTGGGGACCTGGAGGAAGAGGGGAGCAGAGAGGTCAGACCCTGCTCCAGGCCCGAGAAGCGGGGAGTGCAGGCAGGCTTGGGGGGGGGGGGGACCACAGGGGGATGACCAGCTCCCAGCAGAGCTGGGCTTCTGGGGACCTCAAAGCCGGAGGCAGGGCCAGGGTGGGGGGCGGGCTGCGTGCGGGCTCCCAAAGGAGGGCTCCTGCCTCAGTCATGTGGGGCCCCATCAGGGAGGAGGGGGCCTGGTGAAAGGCCCCGACAGGCCCGAGGCTGCAGGCACCGCCACGCTGGTGGCAGGCAGGGTGGGCGGGAGCCCTGGGGGTTTGGGGCCCCCTCTGTCAGCCCCCTGGTGCAGGATGGGGGTGGCCGCGGGCAGGGTGGTGGGGAGGTCGCACTCATGTGGTCACAAACGAAAACACTTCTCTGGGGCAAGTCAACAGGCCAACCACTTCCGGGCAGCCCTGCAGGCCACGCCCCGATCTCCCGGGGCCCTCGCCCCTCTCACGGGACCCCTGTTGGCTGCCCCTTAGGGCGGCCAGCAGATGTCCGTGCAGCCGCTCTGTCCACCCTGCTTCTGGCTTTAGAGGTGTCGCCCAGCTGGACTGGGTTCATGGACGGGAACCTCACCTCCCCACCCCCTCCAGCCCCAGAGCTCCTTTGGGCTACAGCTCTGACGGGCACCCCAGGTCTGTCTGAATGCCCCAACACTCCACCCGCCCCGGCCGTGTACCACCCGTGTCTGCTGCCCGCAGGACAGGGCCGGCCCCAGCCCCGTCTCAGGCCCGCCTCGCGCCTGATGGGGAGCTTCCCGGGCCCCACCCACACCCCCGTCGGGAGCCTGGGTACAGGCGGAGTGGGGGACCGTCCGTCTGCCTGCCCTCTGGCAGGTGAATACCAGAACAAGGGCGTGCCCATACGACTGACCGGCACATAGGCCGATGGTGGAGGCCGGGAGCCTGGGCCTGGCGGGGGCAGCTCCCGGAGGCCGACTTTGAAGGGAGAGGGTGGTATGAAGGCTTGAGTGCAGGCCAGAGAGCCTGCCAGGCTGGCGAGCGGGCTGCCTGGGCTCAGGGGGGAGGCAGCAGGCTGCTGGCCGTGGGCCAACGCTGCGCTGGCCCGCAGCAGGGCCAGGCTGTGGCCCAGGGCGTAGGAACCCTTTTAGGGCTCGTGTATACCCCGCCCCATGCCCTGGGAGCCTCACAGATCCCCCTCCATCCCCTGTGGACCAGAGGCCTCTCGCAAAGCCAGGACTTGGTGCCTGGCTGGGGAGACAGCTGCACTAGCCCGGACACTCTGGGGCGGGGCGGACGTCTCAGCCCTTCTTCGTGGGAGCCTCCGAGGTCTGCTGAGACTGCGACCCTGGCCTGCAGGGTGGTGGCAGAGACAGAAACGGGGTCCCCACTCCAAGCTCACAGTCCCGCACCTCACCCTTGGGAGTCGGAGGGTGCCTCTGGAGGAATGGCTGTCCTGTCCCACGGGAAGGGACCACCAGGGTCAGCGCCCGGCTCGCTGCCTTAAGTGTTAAGCGCGTGATGTCATGTGGGGTGAGGGAGCCGGGCCCGTTTCCTCAAGGGTACCTGGGCCCTGGGACAGCAGTCACACAGCAACTGCCTGATGCTCACACCTGTCCTTAGGGCACCCCCAAAGAAGTTCAGAGCGGCCAACTCCCTGCACCCCCCATGCCCTCCACCCAAGGAGGGCACACCACCCCTCTGCCGCCCTCCATGACAGCGCCGGCACGTGGGCCCTGGGCAAGGCACGGGGACAAAGACAAAGACCCAGAGCAGTGGGGGTCTGCAGGGGTGGGTAAGAGGACCCCGGAGGAGAGGACAGTGTCCTGGCAGAGGCTGGGCAGTGCGGAAAATGGCGTTGGAACCCCCGCCTGCAGGTCCCACCCACTCAGGAGGGTCCTTGAGGCTTACCTGGAGGAAACGCAGAGGCCC
Source organism: Cervus elaphus (assembly GCF_910594005.1). NCBI lineage: Eukaryota > Metazoa > Chordata > Mammalia > Artiodactyla > Cervidae > Cervus > Cervus elaphus. The sequence goes on from NC_057819.1 coordinate 733,044, forward strand.
CTCCGCAAGACGGGCTCAGATGCAGGAGACAGGCGCCCCCCGAGGCTCTCCCGCCCTCCCTCCCCAAGTGCTGGGCTTTCCTTAGTGCCAAGACGGCCACGGGAACCTTGGTTCACAGGAGAGGTCCTCAGCGGCAGAGACGCTCCAGCCAGGGTCAGCAGACAGGGACAGGTGTCCTGGCGACACCGACCCGGCGGGGGTGGGATCCACCCAGAAGCCACGCCCTCGGAGCTGAGAGCTAGGGAGCAACGCGCCTCGTGGAAGGTGCTTTATTTCATTTATCAACAACACGGGGGCGGGAAGGCCCAGCTGCAAGACCCTGTTATCACAACCAGCCTCGGGCCCCTGGCTGGCGATGGGCCCAGCCTGCACCATTCCTGCCCACGGGAGGTGGGGCTGTGCCCTGGCCCCCACAAGGGGGCCCGTCCCCAGGTCCCCTGGGAGAAGGCGCCCTCTCAGCCCAACGGGGACCGGGATGGCAGGTGGTGCACCAGTCCCTGGCCATGCCTGCCGAGGAGGGGGGCCTGGGAACCTTCAGGGGACCAAGCCCTTCCCAAAGGGTTGCTGCCACAGGTCTGCAAGCTCCCAAAACACTTGCCTACCTGCTGATGGGTGGGGTGGGGGACACCCGGGATCTCCTGCCCCCCCACCCCCAGGACCCTAGTCCTCGCTGGAGTTGTCGAACTCCTCCCAGTCAGACACACTCATCACCTCAGAGGCGAAGTCCGGGTCGGCCTGGCTGCGGTCAGGGGTCCCCCGGGGTGGCTCGAGCAGCAGGGACCGCGGCAGGGTGAGCACGCAGGCGGCCAGGCCCGAGATGGAGTTGTCCAGCTGCGGCCCCTCCTCCCAGCTGTCCTTCCCCGCGTCGTAGATGTGCACGTAGCCCGTGCGGCTGCCTTGGTTGTGTGAGCGGCCGCCCAGCACGTAGATCCTGCTGTCCAGCACAGCAATGCCTGGCTCCCCGTGCCCGGCCGGGAGTGGGCAGACGGAGGACCACTGCCCGGATCTGCAGCTGTAGCAGGCCACCTGCAAGTAAGGCGCGGGCTCTTAGGGAACTGGGGGACCCCCAGAGGAAGAGCTCGGACCAGCTGCCACTCTGTGCCCCCTCCCCGGCCCCTCAGTCGGCCAGTGGCCCCAGGCCCGCGGGTGTCTCCCCTTTGGGCTGGGGGTGCTGGCTCACTCCCCTCCACCACTGAAGCTGAAACTCAAAAGCCAAGCGCACACAGCACTGGGGAAGACGCAGATAAAATGAGGAGATGGGCTTGCTGAGTCGTGATGACCATCACCATGCTCTCAGGAAGGCCCAGGCAGTCCAGTGGTGAGGACTCGCGCTTTCCCTGCTAGGGCCCCAGGTTCAGTCCCTGGTCAGGAACTAAGAGCCCACAAGACACGTGGTGCAGCCAAAAAAGAGGGAAAAAAATCATCTTGTCTTCAAAGTTACCCTAAATAGTGAATGTGGGAACTGGGGGAAATGTTCAACCTACTAGTAATGCAAGAATTGCAAAACAGAACCTCAGATACAAGTCGTCAGCTGTTAACGAGCGGCCACTGGGGAAGAAAAGGCACTGGCTGAGGCTGGGGAAGCCGGGCTGGGCACCGTCTGACCAGTCAGGGCGGTGACAGGCACAACTCTGCAGAGCCAGGTGGACACTGGCTCTGCTCCTCCAGCTAGGAGGAGGCCTGGCCGCCAGGGGCCCAAGCCGGCCTCTGCAGGTGGGTGAGCGCAGGAACGTGGACACGGGCTACCCTGGATCTTCGGGGCACCCCCTGATCGCACAGCCCTTGGAAGCAGCAGGGGACGTGTGAAGGCCTGAGATGGGAGGGGAGCTGCCAGCTTGGAAGAGGAAGGGGCCTGAGTGGCCGGCCTGGAGGCTTCCAGAAGCCAAGGAAGGCTTCAGCCCACAGCGGCGAGGAGCAGGACCTGGCCCTACTGCAGGGGCTGAGCTCTGCTGACGCCCTGGGTGACGGACGCCGACCCTCCCTGGGCTCTGCCGAGGGAACACCCCTGGACTGTCGTCAAGCGAGAGTCACAGACTGTCACCACATGCTCGTGTGGCTTTCTGTTGCCGCGTTTGTGGTGGTCTGTCCTAGTTGCAACAGGAAATGAAATGCTGGAGCCTAGTGGTTCTCAGCGCTGGAGGGTTCCACCCGGGAACATCCAGGTAGGTGGGGCTGAGGGCCAGGAAATCTGCATTCCTGGAGTTCTCTCCTGATGTGGGTGCTGCTGGCCCGGGAGCTGCAGTTAGGGGACCACGGCTCTCACCTCAGCAGACAACCCGATACCCAAAGAGCTCCACGGAGCAAACGTTGCTTCAAATACTACTTGAAACTGCCACAACCTGACCAACCGCAACGTCACCAGTCTGATGGAACTCTGCACAGCTACTGGGTGGGGCTGGGTGGCCCTCAAATGAGACAACACGCCCACAGCGCCAGAAGCCAGGACAGGTGGGTGGACGCTCTCCGACCTGAAGCAGGTGGAGCCCTCACACAGGCAGGAGGGCTAACACTCAGGGCCGGGGGCCAAGTTTCAGGAATTCTTGTCCCCCTTCTCCATTTTCCCAGAGTTCTGCAATGTGGTTATACTAACTTTATAATTAAAGCTTTTAATAATAGTGAAGACAGGTGACGCTCTTTGTGATACCCTAGTGGTGGACACGTGCCATTTGTCTCAACCCCGTGTGTACCCCCAGGAGTGACCCCAGGCCAGCCGAGTTATCAGCTGTAAGGACGCCACGCTGTGGCGCAGAGTGCAGGGAGGCGGTGGGCGCGGGGGCCACGGGAAACCTCGCTGCACTCTGTTCGGCTTGGCGGTGAGGCTGAAGCCGCTCTAGGAAATGCAGTCTAGCAAACGAGAAGGTGTCCCGTGTCTCCCCCGCACCCCGCCTACTGCCGTGGCCGGCTCCTCACTGACACCCGAGGGAGGCGGCCCCGCTGACCTGGTGCACGTCCCTCCGGTAGCCCGCGTCGTTGTTGCTGCCCCCGATCACGTACAGCTTGTCCAGGAGGGTGGCCATGCCGTGCCAGGCCCGCCGCACCGGGCCGTCGGCCAGCGTGTGCCAGGTGTCGCTGCTCGGCTCGTAGCAGTGGGTCTCCTTCAGGTAGTCCTCCCCGCGGCGGCCGCAAGTGATGTACATCTTCCCGTCCAGCGCGGCGCCTGCGTGGGCGTACACCTGCGGCCAGGAGAAACCGGCGTGTGAGCGTGCGCCAGGAGACCAGGGGCCGCGCCGCGAGGACCCGGACTCCTCCTCCTCGCTGTCTGCCCGGTTCCTCCCTGGACGCCCCGTCCAGTCCCCCACCGTCCCCACGGAAGATGATTCCAGGGCCCAGAGACGATGCTACGCTTTCCCGAGGGGAGAGGCAACCCCTTTTTCCGCCCACCACCCCCCCTCCCCCCAGGCAGACATCTGCGCGGGACCCCGAAGAAACCATCACAGCCCCCTCTTTACAGAGGCCTCTGTCCCCCGGCCTCCCAACCCCCACGCCCGCCAACTCTCCAGGCCTGTTATCAGCTCCTTTTCTGCTCCAATATGATCCTGCGATTTTAAATACGGTCAATCACACTGGTTAAATTTCGAGTATGGAACCAGTCTTTGTAATCGACTCTATTTGGTCCTGAATTTCTTTTGGAGGGAGAGGGGAATTAGCTAATATTTAGTTATTAATATTCATATGTATGTATGACACGCTTGCTCTTCTTTTGGGGGGAGAGGCTGCTGTCTTGTATGGTTTTGTTATCAATTTAATAATTTCCTAAGGTGAACTGAGAATTATTCTCCCTCTTCCATTTTCTGGAAAAAAAGAATCGGTATTTTCTTAAAAGTCCGGTAAAATTCTCCAGTTAAACTATCTGGGCCTGGACGTCATTTTCTTAACAGGTACATGCAAATGATCTGCTTAGTTTTGTGGGTGTTCCAGCACTTTGAGGAACTGGTGTGTTTCACCTCCTTCTGACAGGGTTTTAGTAATGCACCCCCCCTCCCCTGACCGTTCTTGATACTTTAACTCAATTGTTTTTGTTTTCTTCCCCAGGCTTCCTAGAGGTTTGTCAATTTCATTGATCTTGTGAAGACCTGGTTGTTTCATTGATTTTTCTCTGCTGTTTTTCCTTCAACTTTATTGATTTCTGCTCTGGTGTTTATTCTTTTCTTCTGCTTGCTTTGGATTCACTCTGCTCTTACTTTTCTAGATTCTTGAGGGATGAGTTTAGATTACTCATTTGAGATTTTTTTTTTCTTCCCTAAGAATGCTTTCAGTGCTACAAATTTCCCTCTCAGCACAGCTTCAGCTGGCATGCCACAAAACTTGACACGTTGTCTTTTCATCTTCACTCGGATCAAGGTCCCCAGATCCCTTGCTGGGTTGTCATGTTATCTCAACCTTTTGGGTTTTCCGAGTTTCACACACACATCCTGAGTTCCAGGTAGTACTGAGCAGGAGGAAGTGGGAAGGACCCTGAGACAGGTGGCAGTGTGGGCCCGCCCTGCCATGGGCCCTGCAGAAATCCTGAAGGCCCCTCTAGGGGCTGTACGCCCATGTCTGCAGACCCACAGGGCCCCTGGCCTAGCACTGCCCCCGAGCTGATCAGAGCTACCCCCGGCCCGCACGGCCCTGCACTCACACGTCTCCATCTCCTGTCTGGCCTCCCAAAGCCTGGCTGCCAACCGGCTGTGCCGGGCGGCTCAGGTCTGTCATGTCCCCAGCCCGCAGCCCACGCCTGAACCACCCACGGGCCGGGCCCACTCCCTCAACCCCAGTCTTCACACGCACTCCTCTTGCTTCGCCTCCTCCTCCCAGCCTGGAAGCTTCTTTCTGCTTCTCCCAACGGCTGCCATCTTTCCTGGACGTGGTCTCACTGACACCTCCCCACGCCCACAACAGTCCAGCGAGGCCGGCCCGGGAGCCCCTCCTCGAGCACCGCTGGGCTCGGCCCCGAGTCCCCTTCCGGATCGTGCAGTGACCGAGAGCGCGCTCTCAGTCACTGCCACCACTGGATCCCCAGGGCTTGGTATCCAGAAGGTGCTCAATCAAGGGCTGCTGAACAAACAGACCAAAGTGAGGAGCCAGGCTGCCGGGCAGAAGCGCCGGCTGAAGGCCGAGGCTGCCCCTCCGTGGCCAGGCTGAGAAGCGCAGCCTCCGGTCCAGACAAAGCCCCTGGAGCCCCTCCCCCTCTCCCCTCCGTCCGCCTGCCCGCGCTCGAGGACCGGTCTCTCCCCAGCACAATATGCCTCCTCCTCAACGAGCAGGGAATGCTCTCCAGAAGGGCTTCCTCTCAAAAGTGGCCGGGGTGGGGGGGGGGGCCGCGCCGGCTTCCCTGGCCTGGGAGGGGCCCTGGTGGGAAGTCCTGGCCTTCCGTGGGGCCACACAGGCTGTGGAGAGGAGCTGGGGGCTGGGGAAGGGGGAGGGGTAAAGGTTGGGGGGAGGAGAGGGGAAGGACAGGGTCAGGGAGGGGAGAGAAGGGGAAGCGAGGGGAGGGGAGCGGGAAGGGTCAGGGAGGCAGAGTGCCCATCTAGCCAAGGCCTCCGACGGGACACAGCCATCCTTCCTCTGCGCGGTGCCCAGAGATGCTCACAGATGCTGTGACCCGGAGTGCAGCACAGACCAGCAAGAGCCCCTCTTGCCCTGAGGTCTTGTGTCTGGATTGGGGGCCAGAGTCTCAGGACCCCCAAGTCCATAAGCTCAGAGAGCCACCCCCTTAAAGCACCTCTGCAAGATGAACAGGTTAACATCCTCAAGCTGGAACAAAACAAGGTACTGTGCAGGACACACGATTTACAGAAACACAAACAGGAAAAACAGCACTTCTGAAATGTTTCTGGCTTTGTGAAGGGCCTGCCCTCTCCGGGTCTGAGGCTGTGGGGTCCTGCCTCTCCAGTCCCTCCCGTGCCCCTCTGGACATGGCCCGGGTCACCTCAGCGGAGCCAAGGGACAGGCAAGGGGAAGGCTTCCATCCACCCTGTACTGCAGGGTTACAGCAGCTGCCGGGGGCCAAGGTGAAGAGGCCCAGAAGGGTCGGGACTCGGGAAAGGGTCTCTGCCTACGCGCTGGCTCAGCCTCAGGGGGCCCCCACCCAAACTCAGGGCACAGCTCTTGGAGGCAAGAGGGCTCTGGTCCTGGTCCTGGTCCTGGGTCCCTGGCCCGGCCTCCGCTTCCTCTGTGAACCTGGGAGGGGTTCCTCTGGGGGCTTCTTTACCTCCCTCTTGAGCGGGGCCACGTAAGCCCAGGAGTTGGTGGCAGGGTCGTAGCGCTCCACGGCGGTCAGATCGTTGTGGTAGTCGCGGCCCGCCACCGCGTAGATGTAGCCGCCCACGACGCACACGCACAGGTCTGCGTGCTCCTGCTGCAGCGGCTGGATCTGGAACCAGCGGTTGTGCCTCGGGTCGTACCTCGTGGGACAGGAGACAGCGTGTTAGCAGGCCACCCCCCCCCCCCCCAGCACGCCCCCACAGCCTGGAGGGCGGGGCCAGGAGCCTCCTGGTGGGAGGAGGCACCAGGCCCTCCAGGTGTGACTCCCGGCGGCCTCCAGAACCTCGGCTGTCCACCCCAAGCCGCCCGAAGGCTCCGACAGCACCTCCATCTCACCGTCTCACTCCAAGGTCCCCGCGGCTCTCTGCTCACTCAGGGAGGCCCCCAATTATGGTCTCTCGACTGGACACCTGGGCACAACGGCCTCCAGGCCTCCAGTTAGACACCCCTTTTTTAGTCTTTGCCCCAGACACAAGTGAAATGCACTCGGCAGCCGCTTCTTATAGCCGCGGCTCCTCCCTGCCAGCCAGGCAGACCATATAGAGCCAGGTGTGAGAGAATCTGGGCATCAGCTTTGTTCACTCGGCTCCGCTCCTGATGGGATGACGCTGCCTGCCGAGGGAAGCTACCACGAGGGACCCCAGGGTCGACACGTGTGACGAGGCCCTCAAAGCACTGTGGCCCACCTCTGTGCTCCTGCGCCCCAGGGCACCTGGCTCGGCGCAGATCACGCTTGGTCCGCTCAGAAAAGATGAGGCCGAGTGAGGCTGTCAGTGGTGGAGCCAGTCACTCACTGATGGACATCACGGCCCTTGGTGCTGGCACCCAGGGCCCCCTTCCACTGCAAGTCAGGAGAGAGGCCAAAGGGAGCCCAGCAGCTGGTCAGTCTGTTCCTGGGAGGAGGGCGGGGCCGGGGAGGAGGAGGGCGGGGTTACAGGGAGGGGCGGGGCCTGGAGGAGGAGGGCGGGGCCTCGGAGGGCCCCTGGTGGCTGCCATGGGGAGCTGGCTCTGCCAGGTGGAGGCCCAGCCGGGACGGGTGGCCAGGGGCGAGGGCATGAAGGCATGGTTTCCTCCCTTTTGAACTGAGCACCCACTTCCCATCTGACCACAAAGCGTGCCATGCTCTGGGTCTCCCCCGTGTCAGGTCCGTCCTCGGGGTGTGGCCGGCCAGACCCGCCCCTGAGCAAGGTCGGCACCAGCTCACAGCTGCGCGAGGCAGCCCGCAACCTGCGTCTGCCGTGCCGACTGTCTGCTCGTGGAGGCGGAAGCTTCCCAGAGGCCCCAGATGTGGAAACCAGCCTGGAAGCCTCCAGGAGCGGAGGCCGGGGGGCCTGCCCCACTTCCCCTGATCTGGCCCAAAGCAACAGGCCCGGAAGATTGCAGCCTCACAGGCAGAAAGCATGGCCTGCTCCAGGACCTCAAACCCGGCACACGGCTGACAGCGGAGCTGGGGGTGCAGGGATTTGGCCCGAGGTGCGGCGGGGCCTGTAGGCCTGCCCTACCCCAGGGCTGAGGACTGTGTGCTGGGGGAGCGGGGTGACAGGCAGCCACCTTCCAAGGAGGTTGTGCTGCTAGGAGAGCGGAGCTAAGTGCATAGGAGAGGGAAGCTGGGCCAGGCTGCAAGGGCAGAGGGTACCAGGGTGGCCGTGCTCCCAGGTCCGGACCCCCCTTCCTGCCACGGCGCTCCCTGCAGCCCCGTGCCTGCCAGATGGCGGGGGTGCCTCAGGGGGCGTGGGTTTCCCGGGAGAGGAGACAGGAGTGGGAGGCGCCCACACCGCGGGCAGCCCCACCCGGGGCCCTACCTCCAGCAGCGGGACTCGGCTCGGAAGCCCTGCACGTTGTTGTCCCCTCCAATCAGGTACACGAAGTTGTTGAGCACCGCGATGCCCTGGTTGGACATGCGGGGCGCCAGGGATGCGGTGAAGTGCTTCCACTCCCCCAGCAGCGGGTTCAGGTACTTGGCCTGGTCGCTGAGGACGGTGGACGGCGTGGAATGGATGCCCCCGAAGCCCACGACGCACTGGAAGTCCGAGCGCAGCTCGGTCTGTGGGCCCTGCAGGCTGGGCTGCAGGCTCTCATTCCGGTGGTACATGAGGGCTTCGGCCACGGTGTCCCTCAGCGGGCTGGGCTCCAGCTTGTCGTGAAGCTGCTGCAGGACCTCGGCCTCCATGAGGGGGAAGCGCACGGTCTCCAGGAGCTTGGGCGGCTCGTGCAGCGGGAGCCGGTTGGCCTGCACCTGCTCTGGCGGATAGTGGTAGAGCAAGGCGCCCTCGTACACCTCCGTCTCGCAGGATACCTCCAGGCGGTTGCTGCTCAGAAGGGCGTAGACCTTCTCCAGGGGCAGCTGGCGGTACTTGTCAGTCCGTGAGAAGGCCACGAAGTTCTTGAGGATGTAGGCGTCCAGCTGCTCAGTCAGGCGGCTCAGATCGAAGAGCTCGGCCAGCCGGTAGACGTCGAGGATGTTGTCCTCGTCCACCCAGGGCGTGAGGAAGTCACAGCAGAAGTGGATGATCTCTGGGATCTGTGGACAGAGCAGGCTGTCAAGCCCAGGCCAGGTGTCCGGGCGTGGGACCCCATCCCTGGGGCACCTCGGAGGGCCAGCACATGGGGGACAAGCCACTGACAGTCACTGGCGACACCAACAAACGGGACCCGGCAGGCCGCGCACTTGGCAGCGTCACACCCAGTAAGACTCGCTTTAGAATCAACGTTGCAGAGAAGCCCAGCGCGTTACACCTAAAACAGAGCCGGGCGGCGGGGGAAGGGAGGGCTCCCTCCTCTTAGGTCGGAGCCTCACCTGAAGCTGGCAGGCGGCGACCAGTGTCTCCTGGACGTTGCTCAGGCTGAGCTCCAGCTCAGAGGTGTAGATGAAGTGCAGGATCTGGCACATGGCATTGTAGGACACGCCATGGATCAGGACCTCCTCCTGCTCCATCTCCTTCAGCCCCCCAGCGAACATGCCCCTGCGCAGGGAAGACAGGGCACAGCTGGTGACGCCCACAGGGCCGCCGGAGGGGGCCGAGGCTGGCTCGTACCCCGAGCCATCCCACAGAGGCGCCCACAGCTCCTGACCAAGCTTGGGACCGTTCTGGAAACCTCCATCTCACATGCCCCAGGAACCGCACGTGTCCCCGGGGGCACTGGGCCAGCGGGCTTTCTGCTGCGTCTGCCCGTGTGATTCCTGGGGCTCAGCGGGAGAGGACAAACATGAAACGGTAAACGTCCTCTGCTCGGCATCCCTGCCCCTGCAGCTACTCAACACCAGGAACCGGTCACGAGGCCGACTCCACAGTGAAGCGAAGCGGCAAAACCCCCGGAGCATGGAGCTAAAGCCGGAGGACAGACAGAAGACAGGGCACTGCTGGGGGTGAAATCGCGGTCGGGGACTGAAACGGGGCGTCTGACGGAGGAGCGGCCAGCCCGAGGGGCACGGGGGGACGGCAGGTGGAGAGGGGCCCCTCCCTGAGGAGGCCGTGGAGGCGGAGGGTGCCCAGGCCCAGGATGAACTTGCAGGCCAGCCACCGGCAGGGAGGGAGTCTGGGCCACGTGCTGCGAGGCAGGGTCAGGTATGGTCGGACACCAGGCAAAGGAGGTGCCGTCAGGGAACTGATCCCAGGTCTGACCAAGGACTTCCGACTCCAGGCCCCGTGGGGCAGGGTGGAGAGGCTGGAGCGGGGACAGGAGGCCCCGGCAGGCCTGGGGATCTGGCGGGGAGACCACCCTGGGGCTGAGCGAGGGGAGCCAGGACCCAGGGCTGAGATGGGTCAGCGGGAGCCCGCCTTGGCCCCTACAGAGCAGGCACCTCTCAACGTCCCAGCAGCGGGGTCAGTCAGGGGCTGGAGAGAGGAGGCAGCGGTCAGGGAAGCCTTGTGGCTGAAACGGGACAGCAGCACGCTGACAGAGTGGTCGTGTTCCATTTCAACACACGCACGCACACTCACAAAACTGAGAAGGTATGAAATGGTCAAAGGCTCCGTCCGCCCTCGGCTCCGGCCCCCAGCCGCTCTCCCAGGGTGGCACCATCCCAAGGCAGGGCCCACGCCTTGACCCGCACCCAGCTTCACCTTCACAGGGCACCTTGGAAATGGCCTGTATCATCAGTACCCACAGGGCTGCCCCCGGGCAAAGGTCACAATGGACCGCAGTCCCCCTGGGTTCCTTCTCATCTCCCGTCATTTCACCCTATGGATGGCTCTGCCCCAGGAGCTGGTGGGAATGCCACGATCAATTCCAGGAAAGCCACTGCTGGGTCAAAGGGTTCCACACCCTGGCGCCTGGACGCCTCTGCCACAACCTGTCACGAAGCTCCACCCGGGGGGCGGGGGGCCTGCCCCGGACACCCCTAGAAGCAAAGGGAGAGGACGCTGGCTCCAGCCGCCAGGGGGCAAGGAAGAAATGTGGCAGCGGACCGTAGGACAGAGGCTTGGGTCGTGGGTTTAGCAGCTGTTTTCACTTTCTCTTCCAAAAAGTGTAGGTGCTTTGCCACTTCCTTTTAGACTCTTGTCTCATCAACTTAAAGAAGCTGGAACCTCTGTGCATCGCTGGTGGGAATGTAAATTAGTGCAGCTGCTGTGGAAGACAGTTTGGGGGTTCCTCAAGACATGACAAATAGAATTACAGAATGTTCCAGCAATTCCGCGTCTGAGTACACACTCCATGGAACTGACAGCAGGGCCTCCAAGAGACACCTGCGCCCCATGCTTACAGCAGCTTTCCTCACAAGAGCCAAGAGACGGGAACAACCAGCGTCCACCGAGATGCAGCAGACGGGAGAACGTTATTCAGCCTTGAAAAGGAAGGAGGGCCTGACATCCGCTACAGCCTGGGTGAGCCTTGAGGACACGCCGTTCGGCCAAGAAGCCAGTCCTCAAAGGGCAAATATTGCCTGACTCCATTCATGTGAGGTCCCGAGAGCAGTCACGGACACAGAAGCACAAGGTGGCTGCCCGGGCTGGGAGGAGGGGCCATGGGAAGTGGTTCATGGGTACAGGATGAGTGTTACAACGTGAAACAGTTTCGGGGACTGAGCCACAAAGTGGATGTAATTAACGCTACTGAGCTGCACACTGAGAACGGTTACAGTGGTCAACCTTATAGGTTTTTTAGAAATCACAATTAAAAAAAGAGAGATGTTCACCAAGTGTCCAGCAGGTGAGGAATGACCAAGTAAGTGGAGGGTACAGACAGCACGCTTGAGAGCCCCATGGATGTCAGGGAGATCCAACCAGTCCACCCTAAAGGAGATCAGTCCTGAATGTTCACTGGAAGGACTGATGCTGAAGCTCCAATACTTTGGCTACCTGACGTGAAGAAGTGACTCATTGGAAAAGACCCTGATGCTGGGAAAGACTGAAGGTGGGAGGAGAAGGGGGAGACAGTGAAGGTTGGTTCGATGGCATCACTGACTCAATGGACATGAGTTTCAGCAAGCTCTGGGAGTTGCTGACGGACAGGGAGGCCTGGCATGCTGCAGTCCATGGGGTCAAGAACAGTCGGGACACGACTGAGCGACTGAACAGAAATGACAACGGGCAGCCCGGACCACAAAGAGAACACAGGCCACGCCCACCACTGGGAGGTCACAACCAGACAGCACCAGGTGCCACTGGCTGCCTCGGCCCTGAGCAGGCGGGCACATCTCTTGTCGCAGCTCCTTCCAGCCCCGATACCTCCTCCACACCCTTGAGACCAGGTGTGTCTCAGAATCCAGAACGTTTCAGCCGGAGAAAACACTTATCTGCCACATGTATGATGTCACGACCCTCCATGGGGTTCTAAAATCAACACCTCGAATCCAAACACCTCAGTATTTCCCAACCAAAAGTATGATAAAAATAAAGAAGTCTCATCTCAGTTCAGGACAGGTTGCATGGTTTAATGAATTTGTGCCAAACTTTAGATTTAAAAAAACAACAAACTGGTAACACAGAAGAATCCAACTCTCCCCTTCCCCTCAGAGATCAGCTCTCTAGACAGACTAGACAGGTCTCCACCAACAAAACAGCTCTGGGGGACGTCCAGAGGGCAGGGGCAAAGTTTAGCAACATGCTGGAACCCAACAAAGCAAAACAGAGCAGCTCCGAGTATCAGAGGTTTGGGGTTGAGAAGTATGAAATGGGCTTTGCAAGAGACACCCTGTGTAGGGTGAAGACCGTGTGAGCGCGGCAGGAGGGCAGGGGTACAGCTGTGCTCGCCGTTTTCCTATTTGGACAGAGGCAGGCATGGGCACTAGACACAACTATGCGCCCCTCACCACCTGTCTGGAGATGACCACACGCCGGCTCACCTCAGGCTGGTAAGCAGCTTGCATCAGAAGAGACGTTCGCTAACAGGGAACCAGCTGTCCTTCTGTGATCCAGGCCCAGGGACAGGGGTCTGTTGGCCCATGAGCCCTGGTCTCACGGAGGGTTTCACCCTCTGATTCAGAAAGAACTCAGCTTCCCCCGTGTTGGCTGACGCCACAGAGCAGAACCAGGGAGGCTATGAGCCCCAGCTGCGCAATGTCGCCGAGAGCCTGGCAGACACCCCACAGGACGTCTCCTTCGGGGCCCAGTTATGGGCCCACAGCCTCCAAAGTCCTTCCCTTCACCCTTGCTCACGTCAGAGACCTTCCCCAGTCTCACTGTGTCATTTCAACCGGAGTCAATAAGCGAAATGAATAATAAAGTAAAAAACCCGCTGAAGCTTGGGAATTATCATTTCACATGTGTTTATCAGAGATAAGTCTGGGTTCTCCCTGGTCCCAGGGGGAGAAGGTGTCAGCCTGCACAGTGACCAGGCCGGAGAAGAGAACACCTCCCAGGAGAAGCCCACCCAGGGACGGCTGCCCAAGGGCCGAGAACGGCTCCTGTAGGACGTGGGAGACACAGGAGGCCTCCCGCAGGCAGGAGCGGCAGTGCCCACCACCGTCCTGCAGAAGAGGGCCGTGACTGGGACGGACGGCCGACGTGGGGAGAGGAGCTCCATGTGGAGGGCGTTCGAGGGTGCGCTCAGCAGGCCCTGAGCCGGGGGGACCCCAGTGCCAGACCTTCTGGGCTCCGAGGCCTCCCCGAGGGGGCTCCTGGCAACCCTGCCCCGCCTGCTGCCCGGGGTCACAAAGCTTGTGAAGAGTGGACGCCGATGAACTGAGGGGACACTGCTGTCCCTGGACACGCCTGCCCCAAGGTGCCAGTCACCGCTGGGTCGCCCTCTCCATAACCTCCTTCCGGAGAACAGGTAGCACTTAAACCATGAAGAAACATTTTGCTCATTAGCTCCTAGAATCAAAAGATGAGAACTACAGCTGAGCCTTGAAGAGAAAAGGACCCAACGGAACGGAGCCAGAGCAAAGGGTCTCAGGCCTGGAGCCCTGTTCACTGCAGCGGCAGGGGGGCTGCCCCTTGACCGGGTCAAGTCAGGGCGGTGGAACCTGCTCTGCCCAACGTGCCGAGTGCTGGGCAAGCCTCATGTGGGAGACTGAGAAACTCGGGGGGTCACGGCACCCACAGGGAGGGTCGGGGGCCGAGGCCCGTGAGATGAGCAGGTGTGAGCGGGAGGTGGCTGGCCCAAGCATGTGAACACAACTGTGTGAACGATGTGTGTGCGGTGTTGACTGCCCACCTCGGTCCTCACGGAAGTCTCCAGAGGAGCCGGGGCCCAAGTGGGCTTCCTAATGGTGTTACAAGAACACTGCCTGGGGCTGAGATGAAGGCATAAAGCCTCGTAAGGTCTTGAGGAAAGGTGGTGGTTACAAAGGCAGTGAGAGCAAATGTTGCCCAGTGGGAACAACGGGTGTCCAGCTCTTTGTAATACTCTTCTTCTCAACGTTTTCATGGGTCTGAAAGTTGTTTGAAAATGAAATGATGGGAAGCCAGAGTAAAGTACGAAGAAAATCTGTACCATACCGAGATACTGTAACTTACTGCTGGAAAATTCATTCTGGAAAATACAGTATCGTAAGCAAAGCCAAGGATACCACCTTTAAAACAAAACAAGAACAGAGAATGCACGCCCACTGACCGGAAGTAGTCGCAGGAAGCAGCCAGCAGGATGCGGTGGGCCTCGAGCTGCTTCCCCTCCACCACCAGGACCACATCGAAGAGGATGCCGCTGTCCCGCAGGGCCAGCAGCCCCCGGAGCAGCGCCTGGGAGTGCTGGGCGCTTCGGTAGGTGTTGCTGACGCAGTGCGGGTGGGAGGGCTGTGTGGGCAACTTGCAGAGCTGGGCGAACTCCTGCTCCTCCGCCATCCTGACCACCGCTCCTGACCTCAGCTCCGCGGCTGTCAGCTGGCAAGACACAGGGGCGAGCGGTGAGCCCAAGGGGCCGAGCAGGGCTGGGTGCTGTGCTCTGGGGCCTACCTCACGCTCACCCATGCTCTCCCCAGAGTTTCAACCCTCTAGTCCCCTCTTCCCTCCCACCAGGGTCCAGACTTGGGGCCTCCTTCCTCCCGACCTGTGTTCCTTCACAACTAAGACCCTCCTTCCCATTTCATCTCCTTTAGTGTCGCTGTGAGACAGAAGGTTCTAGAGATGGACTGACCCATAGGAACCCAGCCTCTCGGTGGACCCCCTGTGTGGTGAACCTCAGCGTGAGGCCCCTCAGCCAAGGAAAGGGGACTAAGGACACCCAGCCCCTCAGGCACTCTAAACTCCCTAGGGGACAAACACAAGGACCGGCGCAGACCAGTTCTCAAGGGCCTGTCCTCTCTCCTATTGCGAAAGAACACCGGGTTCCCCAACACAAGAATGCAGGCAAAAGAAAAAATACAAAAAAGACAAAACACCAGGAGCCTCCCAGGAGATCCCATGATGAGAACTCCATGCTTCCACTGCAAGGAGGGTGGGAGAGACCCCTGGTTGGGAAACTAAGATCCTGCATGCTGAGCCAACCAAAAGTGACTAGGGACAGCTTGCTGCTCCGCTCAAGGGGCAGCCAGTCCGTCCTGCACCGAGATGTGGGGTCGAGTTGTGTACCCTCCAGGCCACAGGACCGCCAGCCAGCGGGCCACGTGCCACACATGAACATCTGCATTCCCCACCTCACGCTCCTCCACGATCCCCTCCCCTAATGTGCTGCTTCTTCAACCCCCCTACCGGACCTTTGAAAGAATAAATGAGAGCGCGATTCTACTATAAACAAAAAGGTATATGATGAAACTTAAATTTCCTTCCCACTTACTTTACCAACCAGATGACTCTCAGAGGAAAGTATTCTACTTCCCCCTCACCCTTCCAAGCAGCATCGATGCATTTGCAGGCAAAAATGTAAAACTAAATTCCCCCCCTTTTAGTAGATATTACACCTTAACCTCTTATCCCTCCCATAGTCCATTATATGGGTAATCCTATTTTATTTAACCAATCCTTTCTAGAAAGATGTTTGGGTTTCCTCCAATTGTTTGCTGTTGCTAACAGTTTTGCACTAAAAATCAGAGATTTGCAGTGTATGTGGCAGCTAAATGAGGAACATTTACTGGATACAGAGCTGCTCGGTTATCTTAATTTGACTGTGTAGTGGACCTTTCAATAGATACTGCCAAATTGCCTTCCACAGAGGGTGTACCTATTTATTCTCCCACCAGCAAAGTGAGACAATCAGAGTCCAACCAGTGTGTACGACACCAATAGCATTTCTTTTTAATCTTTGCTGACTTAATACATGAAAAAAACAGCATTTCACAGTGTAACTTTGTTTTGGTAACTGACGAAATTTCAAAAAATAAGAAAGAGGAATGCTGCACACCCTTTAGGACTGCCTTCCCAAGCCTGTTTTTCTGAAATAAAGTTTTTTACCTTGGGAGCTCACTTTCTGGCAGCTTCAGGAAACCCTTCCTTAGATTCAGTGTACCCTCAACCCATAACGATCCCAGTCATCACAAGCAAAGCCCCGTGTGCACTGCTGTTCGGTTCAGAGCTATTGAGGCAGGAGGAAGGCGGCTTCACGCCCCAAGCAGGTACAAGCTGAAGGACGCTAACATGCATTTCCATAAACTCATGGATGACAGGGTCGGAACATCTCTGAAGAAATGTCCGACGACACCCTTTACTGAGGAGGCGCCCCAGTCCTCTGCAGGGCCCCAGGGAGCGTCTGAACGAGGCAAGGTCTGCAACAAAGGGGAAGGGGGTCCCAGTCCCCGGGGCGGGGGGGGGGGGGGCGGCGGGGAGGACGGGTGAAGCGCTCTGGGGCGTCGCGGCCGCGGGACAGGGAGACGCCCGGGAAGAAGGCGCTGGGCCCGCGGCGGGCAGAGGCGGCCGGCCCTCCGGGCCGAGGCGTCGCGCTGACAGCATGGCCTCCAGGGCCGTCCGGGTCCGTCCGCGCTGCGCGTGCGGGCTGGGGTCCAAGGTCGCGTCGGGGGGGACGGCGTCCGACCGGCCGCCTGTTGCAGGCCGTCAGCGCAGCGCTAGGCGGCGGTCCCGAAAGACGCGCGGGGGGCGACAGGCCCGCCCGGGGTCAGCTCGTCGGCGCCCCCGGGGCCCGCCGTGCCCGGGGGGTCCCGCCCGCCGCCCCCGCCACGTCAGGCCGCGGCTCGCCTCAGGCCGCCGCCCCCACTCCGCCTCAGTCTGCTCCGGGCCGGCTCCCCCGCCTGCCCGCGACAGCTCCCGCGCGTCAGCTCCGGGCCCGGGGTCCGAACCCGGCCCCGCGCACCGAAACGCCCGCCGGCCCGCGACCGTCGCTCACCTGGCGCCGCCGCAAGCTGAGGCCGCACTCGCGGGGGCGGGGCGGGACGCGTGGGGCGGGGCCTCGGGGCATCACGTGGGCACGCCGCGCCGGCGCCGTGAGGACGCGGGGCGGGAGGCGGGGAGCGGGGGCGGGGCCGGGGCTGACGAGGGGCGGGGCCACAGGCGCGTCTTGGGGCCCGGACGGAGGCGGAGGTACCCTGGGGGCCGAGTGTCCGCGCGGTTCTCGGTTCCCTACCTCCTCGCCCGGCGCGGCAGACCCAGCAAAGAATGAGAACGTGAAGGAATGCGTTCTGGCAAGGGGTGGCGCCCTGTAAATCCGTTTCCTGCTTCCTCCCTTCTGTCCCGCCCTCGCGGTCCCCTGAGTCGCCCGCCGCCTGCTGGATGCTGGCGGGGACATAATTACTGCCAGTGTGAACAGGTGTTTTCCTGTTTACCGGGAGTCTAGAGTCAATCTAGGAAGTCAAGAAATACCTGGCGTAACAGGCAAATTTGGCCTTGGAGTACAGAATGAAGCAGGGCAAAGGCTAGTACATTTTTGCCAAAAGAACGCCCTGGTCATAGCAAACACCCTCTTCCAACAACACAAGAGAAGACTCTACACATGGACATCACCAGATGGTCAACAGCGAAATCAGATTGATTATATTCTTTGCAGCCAAAGATGGAGAAGCTCTATACAGTCAGCAAAAACAAGACCGGGAGCCGACTGTGGCCCAGAACATGAACTCCTTATTGACAAATTCAGACTGAAATTGAAGAAAGTAGGGAAACCATTAGATCATTCAGGTATGACCTAAATCAAATCCCTTATGATTATACAGTGGAAGTTAGAAATAGATTCAAGGGAATAGATCTGACAGACAGAGTGCCTGAAAAACTATGACTAGAGGTTCATGACATTGTACAGGAGGCAGGGATCAAGACTATACCCAAGAAAAAGAAATGCAAAAAGGCAAAATGGTTGTCTGAAGAGGCCTTACAAATAGCTATGAAAAGAAGAGAAGTGAAAAGCAAAGGAGAAAAGAAAATACATACCCATTTGAATGCAGAGTTTCAAAGACTAGCAGGGAGAGATAAGAAAGCCTTCCTCAGTGATCAATGCAAAGAAATAGAGGAAAGCAATAGAATGGGAAAGACTAGAGAGCTCTTCAAGAAAATTAGAGATAGCAAGGGAACATTTCATGCAAAGATAGGCTCAATAAAGGACAGAAATGGTATGGACCTAACAGAAGCAGAAGATATTAAGAAGAGTAATACACAGGCAAGAATACACAGAAAAACTATACAAAAAAGATCTTCATGACCCAGATAATCACGATAGTGTGATCATTCACTTAGAGCCAGACATCCTGGAATTCGAAGTCAAGTGGGCCTTAGGAAGCATCATTATGAATAAAGCTAGTGGAGGGGATGAAATTCCAGCTGAACTATTTCAAATCCTAAAAGATGATGCTGCGAAAGTGCTGCACTCAATATGTCAGCAAATTGGGAAAACTCAGCAGTGGCCACAGGACTGGAAAAGGTCAGTTTTCATTCCAATCCCAAAGGAAGGCAATGCCAAAGAATGCTCAAACTACCGCACAATTGCACTCACCTCACACACTAGCAAATTAATGCTCAAAATTCTTCAAGTCACACTTCAATAGTACATGAACCGTGAACTTCCAGATGGTCAAACTAGATTTAGAGAAGGCAAAGAAACCAGAGATCAAATTGCCAACATCCATTGGATCATCAAAAAAGCAAGAGAGTTCTGGGAAAACATCTGCTTTATTGACTATGCCAAAGCCTTCTAACTGTGTGGATCACAACAAACTGTGGAAAATTCTTAAAGAGATGAGAATATAAGACTAAGTGACCTGCCTCTTGAGAAATCTGTATGCAGGTCAAGAAGCAACAGTTAGAACTGGACACGGAACAACAGACTGGTTCCAAATCAGGAAAAGAGTACGTCAAGGCTGTATATTGTCACCCTGCTTATTTAACTTATATGCAGAATACATCATGAGAAACTCTGGGCTGGATGAAGCACAAGCTGGAATCAAGATTGCCGGGAGAAATACCAATAACCTCAGATATGCAGATGACACCACTTTTATGGCAGAAAGTGAAGAGGACCTTAAGAACCTCTTGATGAAAGTGAAAGAGGAGAGTGAAAAAGTTGGCTTAAAGCTCAACGTTCAGAAAACGAATCTCGTCCCATCACTTCATGGCAAATAGATAGGGAAACAGTGGAAACAGTGGCTGACTTTATTTTCAGTTCAGTTCAGTTGCTCAGTCGTGTCCGACTCTTTGCGACCCCATGAACCTCAGCACTTCAGGCCTCCTTGTCCATCACCAACTCCCGGAGTCCGCCCAAACCCATGGGACCTCTAAAATCACTGTAGATGGTGACTGCAGCCATAAAATTGAAAGATGCTTGCTCCTTGTAAAAAACTTATGACCAACCTAGACAGCATATTAAAAAGCAGAGACGTTACTTTGCCAACAAAGTTCCGTCTAGTCAAAGCTATGGTTTTTCCAGTGGTCATGTATGAATGTGAGAGTTGGACTATAAAGAAAGCTGATGGCCAAAGAATTGATGCTTTTGAACTGTGGTGTTGGAGAAGACTCTTGAGAGTCCCTTGGACTGCAAGGAGATCAAACCAGTCAACCCTAAAGGAAATCAGTCCTGAATATTCATTGGAAGGACTGATGCTGAAGCTGAAGTTCCAATACTTTGGTCACTTGATGCAAAGAAGTGACTCACTGGAAAAGACCCTGATGCTGGGAAAGATTGAAGGTGGGAAGAGGAGGGGGATGACAGAGGATGAGATGGTTGGATGGCATCACCGACTCAATGGGCATGAATTTGAGCAAGCTCCGGGATTTGGTGATGGACAGGGAGGCCCAGTGTCCTGCAGTCCATGAGGTTGCAGAGAGTTGGACACGACTGAGCGACTGAAGTGAACTGAGACTAAATCTACTTGCCAGCCTGCAGCCAGGTCCATGCACTCCAACCAGAGGCTCCTGTGTTCATTTTTCTCGCATCCTGCGAGGCTCAAGTGCGAAGGCGGTGTCTGGAGGATGGACAGTGTGAGGGGAGGACGTAGCTGGGGATGGCTCAAGGTTGATAAGATCAGAGGAGGGGGGCAACCGTGGATGAGGGAGAAAGTAAGCGGCGAAGCATTGTCTTGGCTGTGCGCAGCGCCGTGTGAGGCTCCAAGCAAGACGAGTAGACAGGGCCCACTGGGGAGCCGACGTCCCCAGTGGGAGAGGCCATCCAGGAGGACTTTTGGGAGGTGGTGACCACACAGCTGTGTACCAGATGAGGACTTTGAGGGGAGCAGAGACAGCATTCCAGTTTGAAGACAGTGTCCGCAGATCCAGTCTAGCGAGTGGTCGGCAGGCCGCCAGGAATTTCTAAGCATGAAAGGAAACTTGGAGACCAGACCTGGCCCTCCAGCCTGGGTGAGCCTGGGCTGGCAGATGCCAACTCATGTTGCAGAGACTGGCCTGGAGGGGCACCAGGGAAGCGGTGGCCTCAGGGGCGCAAGGATCGAGTTCGGAGGGCAGTGTTGGCCGGAAACCTGGGGAGGAGGCAGGTTCCCCAGATCCTGTAGAGCGGAGTGATGCGTGAGGAAGGGTCAGCCCAAGTCATGGTCGGGGACAGCCGAGCTCCCCTCATCACAAGGAGGCCAGAGCAGGAGCGGGTTTAGGGAAAGACAAGGCCCTCCAGGGGCCCAGGACGGTGAGGAGGCTGCAGATGTCCAGCTGAGGGTCTTTCTGGGGGAGTCCTGCCCTTTTGGAGGTGATACACTGAGCTAGGACAGGAATGGGGAAAGGAAGGTGGGCTGAGCGCAGAGCACACTGGTTTTCCAAGGGCACCCAGAGGGGCAGGGAAGGGGTGACCGTGGAGGGGCCGGGAAGGGGTGACCGTGGAGGCCCAATGGGGCTGGGAGAGGGAGTCCTCTCCTGAGGGTGGCAGCAGCCAGCCGGCAGTGACTGAGGCATGGAAGGAGACAGGCCTCTGATGGTTCTACAGATGAAGAGAGAGACTGGAGGTGCACACCTCGCGGGTAGGAGAGAGGAGCCGGCGGGTGGGGAGCTGTAGGGTGAGTGAGGACAGGAGGCCCGGAGCAAGGCGGGGGCTCTGGCCAGGGACTGTGGGGAGGGGACACGCCCCCATCTTCTCTGAGCTGGAGGGACCGTTATCTCAAAATCCAGCTGGCTCAAGTCAGTGGTTCCCCCCACGGGAACATCTGCAGGAGAGGAGGGGCAGGGCGGGGGAGGCCTCAGAGAGGGACAGGGAAGATAACCTGGGGTCCTCCCAGGGATGGGTCAGCTTCCAAGCAAGCCCTCTGCTCCCCAAGGGTCTGTGCTCTGTCTGCTCCTCCATGACTGTGCTTCTGCACGGAGAACAGGGCTGGTGCTCAGCAGAGTAAGAGCAAGAGGAGGGAGGTGAAGGAGAGAGAGGTCAGAAGCAGAGACACTAGGTAGCAGGCTAGTGTAGAGAACGGGAGGTCTGAAGTCTCCGCCCAGTGGAAAGGACCTTAAAGGAGAGGATCACCGCGTTTGTCTGCAGAGCAGTTTGATCACAGCCATCCTAAACAAACAAACAAACAGTTGTGATTGGCGAAGACATTGGCAGCCAGTGGCAAAGAGTCCATGAAAAAATTCATCCAGGGAATCCATTAGGGGCCCAGAGGTTAGGACGTGGCGATTTCACTGGTCAGGGAATTAACGATCCCACAAGCTGCACGACACAGTCAAAAATAAATGTTTTCAAGTACAAAACAATAAGAAATGATATTGAGTCCATTGAATAAGTGGGAATGAATGTGAGCAGTTAACACTCAAAAGAGGACAAAAACCAGAGAATTCCCTGGAGGTCCAGTGGTTATGACGCCTGGCTTCCAATGCAGGGGGCACGGTCTCCATCCCTGACTATTAACAAGACCCCACATGCCGCAGGGCAACGAAGTCCTGGGGCCCTGCAGTCAGGGAAGCCATGCTCCAAGGGGGATGAGCCCATGTGCCACAACTAAGACCAAACCAAATAAATAAATAGACATTTTTAAATGTATACATCAGTGAAAGGAAAAAAAAAAAACCTACAAATGACGACATACATGAGTGAATGTATTTGTAACGTAACTGACAATAATTATTCAGAACACATCAGGAACTTTCCTTCCCAGTGATTTCTCGACTCTCAGCTGACCGGGGTCTTGGTTGTTGCACAGGCTTTTACCCAGTTGTGGCGAGCCAGGGCCACTCTCCAGCTGTGCTTCGGGGCGTTCTCCCTGCGATGGCTTCTTCTGTTGCCATCCTCTAGGGGACAGAGGCTTTAGCAGGGAGGCACATGGGCTCAGTCGCCCCTCAGCGCGTGGGTTCTTCCCGGACCAGGGATCGAACCGGTGTCTCCTACTTCGGCAGGTGGACCCATAACCACTCCAGGGACTTTTTTTTTTTTTTTTTAAATAAGAACTTTTAAAAGTTAATAATTAGAAAGTCAACCAACCAGAAAAATGATACAGAGTCTTTACTGGAAGCTCACAGAAGAGGAAGTCCCAGCGGGTATAAACAAAGGAAGTCGAGTTCAATGACAGTAATACTCAGGAAATGCAAATGTTACACCTCACTTTCCCACGCTGGTAAAGAAGATATTATTCTGACACCTGTCGAAACAGTAAGAAAGACTCTTCAGGAAGACTACTGCTGTCGGGGGTGGGGGCTCTCAGTGGGGGAGGGCTCCGATTCACCTCTGAGTACAGCAGACAGCTGGGGCCAGAGTGAGGGGTTGCTGGATGGAAGATTCCTAATGTGAGGTGTCAAGGATAGGGGGATTCTTGCTGCACTGGCCTAACGGGATTATCCAGGGTGGGGAATGAGGAACTTGATCAGGTATCAAGGCTGGGGCACTCCTGGAACCAATCAGGCAGAGAGCTTTATCTAGACCGGGCTAGGCAGGTCGGGAACAGGACAGGTGCCAAATGTGCCACTTAGAGTGGTTTAGAAACATGCCTGCAGGGACTTCCCTGGTGGTCCAGTGATCAACAGTCCGCCTCCCAGGGCAAGGGATGCCGCTGAGCGGAGAACTAGCTCTCACAGGCATCAGCGAAGCACAGCACCCCACAGCGAGGCCCCGAGGAGGCCAGATACATAGATTTTAATTTGTTTAAAAAAAAAATGCCTGGAAGATCTTTGATTTTCCTCCCACCAATGGCTGAATCCCAATCTTTCTTCCTGTCCTTCAACGTGGACTGGACTTCATGACTGGTTCTAAGGGACAGAATGAGACATAAGGGAAGTGTGTGATTATAAAAGGCCTCAAGCCTCGCATCTGGCTCTGTCTGTGCTCCGTGAGCCCTCCCGCCCACCCGACCTCATCATGAAGACACTCAGGCAGCCCTGCGGAGAGGCTTGCGTGGACCTGAGACCTCTGTCAAAACCCGCCCCCACTTGCCTGCCATGGCCACGGACCAGCTGTCTCACAATCAGATCCTCCAGCCCAGCCAGGCCGTCTGAGCACGGTGATCCTCCGCATCCCACAGCTGTGTGGAACCTCAGGAGGCACTGAGCCAGGGGCTTCTCTCTGGTCCAGGGGCTGAGACTCTGTGCTCCGAATGCAGGGAGCCCAGGTTCGATCCCTGGTCAGGGAACTAGATCCTGCATTCCGCAACTAAGACCCAGCACAGCCAAATTTAAAAAACGAGAGAGACAGAAAGAAAAAAGAAAAGAAAAAAAAAAAAAAAAACGACTGAGCCATAACCCAGCTCAACCTCTCCTGAATTCCTGACCCATAGGAAGGATGGGAGATAATGAATGTTTATTATTGTCATTTTCAGAAACTTGGCTGTGGTGTAATTTCTCACACAGCATTACATCACTGATACCTAGGACTATTGGGATTGGCTATCAACATTTAAATAAATGCACACTGGCTCTCTGCAAAGCAGCAATGCCACTTCTGGCTGTCAGAGGACTACCCCAGATGAAAGCAAGACAGTGTAGTGGAGAGTATTCACTGCAGCAGGCACATCTTCAATTGTGAAAAAGCAGAACCAAAGTGGAAGTGAGACAGGAGGGAAGGGGGCAGGGTAAACCATGACAAGAATGATACAGCCATCGAGGATATGACATTAACTGGTTAGAACCAAGTAGGTCCAAGTGGCAAAAGATCTGACTTCCAGTGGACCTTGAGTCTCGTTATACGCTTATTATAATCCATTAGCTAACTGACACAGCCACTGAGACCAGGACAGTTCCCAGGTCGACCATAAAAGGCCAGAAAGTAGTAGCCTAATTCCTGGAAATCCCTACCCTTTCTCCAGGGAGGCCTGGTGTGCTACAGTCCCTGGAGTCACAAAGAATCGGACACAACTGAGTGACTCAATTGAACTGAACTGAATCCTTTCCCCAGAGGAGTGGAAATAATACTCCCACTTAGCCACTGAAATTTGTTGTTGTTGTTCAGTCGCTAAATCATGTCTGACTCTTTGCCACCCAGCACGCCAGGCTTCCCTGTCCTTCATCATTTCCTGGAGCTTGCTCAAACTCAAGTCCATTGAGTGGGTGATGCCATCCAACCATCTCATCCTCTGTCGTCCCCTTCCCCTCCTGCCTTCAGTCTTTCCCAGTATCAGGGTCTTTTCCAGTGAGTCAGCTCTTTGCATTAGGTGGCCAAAGTATTGGAGCTTCAGCTTCAGCATCAGTCCTTCCAAGAGTGTTCAGGGTTGATTTCCTTTAGGATGGACTGGTTTGATCTCCTTGCAGTCCAACGGACTCTAAAGAGTCTTCTCCAATGCCACAGTTCAAAAGCATCAATTCTTCTGCGCTCAGCCTTCTTTATGGTCCAACTTTCACATCCATACATGACTATTGGAAACACCATAGCTTTAACTAGATGGACTAGCAAAGTGATGTCTCTGCTTTTTAATATGCTATTTAGGTTTGTCACCCAGCCTGTAAAAACTAAACACCCCACAACCCAGGACCATCTCACTTTCTGAGAGGGATGCATTCTGTCCATGGAACCTGTTTGTCTGTAAATAAATTCGCTTTCACCCTACTGTGGCTTACTCCTGAATTCTTCCCTGCATGAGGCCAAGGCTCCTCATTTGGCAGCTGGTCCCAGGGACTCACCTGATTGCTGGGACATGACCATCCTCTCACACTCCCTTATCTGGCAGCATGTGTCCATAAATAAACCGGTTTGGTACCTGACCTGAAGCAGGTAATTTAGAGGCTGTGATGTAGCAATGACCTTTTTTTTTTTTAAACCAAGTGACCAGGGATACAACCCAGGCCCCAGCAGTGAAGGCATGAAGTCCCAACCAATGGACTGCCAGGGAATTCCCAATAATAGTTTCTTAACTTCACCAAACAGTCAAGTAAACGCATTTCCCAACTGTTCTCTACATGTCCCTCCTCGCTGAATTTTGAAATTTATTGGCATCAAGGTTCAAACAAGGTCCTGGCTTTGCAGACAGGTGGGGTGCCTCTGGCTTCCCAGGTGGCGCTAGTGGTAAAGAATCCTCTTACTACTGCAGGAGACACAAGAGACGTGGGTCTCTTGTGGGTCGGGAAGATGCCCTGGAGAAGGAAACGGCAAGCCACTCCAGTGTTCTTGCCTGGAGAATCCCATGGACAGAGGAGCCTGGGGGACCGCAGTCCATGGGGTCACAAAGAGTCGGATATGACTGCAGTGACAGGATGGGGTACCTCTGAAGCCTATCTTTGCTTATCTTTGGGTTCCCCTTCACTTGTATTTTTCTTATTCTTTCTTTTCTTTTTTAGATAAGAAGTAGATTTCTTCGGATTCAGAGAGAAGCACCCTCCACAGACGAGTGCAGTCTGTCATAGAGGGAGAGTGTGGCAGCCTGTATTTTTCTTCTTGTTGAAGAAACTGGGTCCTTTGTCTTGTAGCCTCACCCTACCTGGATTTGCAATTCATAATGTGACAATCACTGCGGTGTAGACAAAGTGCTACCTGCTTGGGAAAAAAAGGTAAAAAAACCTGTAAAGATTATGTGATATACTCTTAGGGAGAACTGTGCGCTTCAAGAGAGAACTGGGCATCGTCTGGACCACACTCCTCTGGGTTATCAGATTTCCTTGCCATTGAAGTAGTTTACAACTCTGTACATTACAGATAATCACAGTGCAGAATAATTCTTGTCCCTAGACGTGCAAATTCTGCCAGATGGGGGGAGATCCCATTGATTTCTCTCACCTGCTGTGGGAGAGGTCAGTCTTGTCTATATTTGCACATTCAGTTTGTAACGGAGCAGGACCCTGTGGTCCTCGTCCGCCCCCAACCACACACCGTGTCCTACGCCTGCCTTTTGTCTGTAGAGAACCTTAGTCAAAGAGTAAGTTTAATCAGATAAATGAGAAATGCAGAAACAAACGAGAACAGTCAAAAGAGACCAAATAATAATAATGTAGTCATTAAGCATAGTCAAGGACCTTTTAGCTCTTTCTCAAGGACTATAGATAATATTCTGAGCCATATCCTGTGAGCTGTCTTACAGATACTGAAACCCCGGTGGAAGACGTTAACTCCATGATGATCAGACTGTACCCATGACCCAAGCTGCCACAATTCCGAAAACTAGCCTCAAAGAAATGGGAACAAACTGACCCTGGAACTAAAGATTAACTGGACCTAAAACAATCAAGATGATGCCGGTCAGACCACCTGATGGCCAGTCTGAAGATGACTGTCAGAGCTGACTGTGCTGTTTCTGCATGTAGTCCCTGCATGCACCCCCTACACTTTTGTCTATAAAAGCTCTTGCCGCACTGGTTGGCCGGGGGTGGGATGGGTGGTGGGGAGTCTGCCTTTGTACAGATGTCTCCACCCTCCCCTGCCAGCTGCCAGCATTGAAAGTAAAGACGTTTTCCTTTCCATCAGCATGGCCTGCTTGTTGGCTTTTGAGCAGTGAGCACTGGACCCACACACACCCCCACAAGCAATTTCAATACTCCTGAATATTAAAAAGCTGCTAAGAAGTTACCAGCTTCCTCATCAATGAGTTAATTAGAGTTGTGATTTTACCTTTTTAAAAAAATGTTTTAAATTAATGTTAAAAATGAGAAAAATTAATGTATTTTCGGCTGGATCTTCATTGCTGAGCGCAGGCTCTCTCTAGCTGTGGCATATGGCCTCCACATCACTTGGGCTCAGTAGTTGTGGCACCGGGGTTTAACTGCCCTGTGGCATAGGGGGATCTTAGTTCCCCGACCAGGGATTGAACCCACGTCTCCTGCATTGAAAGGTGGATCCTTAATCACTGGACCACCAGGGAAGTCCCTGAACCCACTTCTTTTCATCGAGATCACACACCTGCTCTCAGGATGTAATGAAGCTCAAGTGACTTATGTGTCATCACAGAAAGAATTCAGTGAGAGACAAAGTGATAGGTGAGAAGCGGGTTTATTTAGAGAGAAACACTCCACGGAAAGAGCCAGGCCATCTCAGAAGGCAAGAGTCTCCTGCATTGGCGGGTGGACTCTTTACCACTGAGCCAGCAAGGAAGCCAAAAAAAAAAAGCCGACTGTACTCCAATAAAAAATAAAGTTTCTACTATGTGTTGCTTTTAGAAGCAACAACTGCTGGCCACCTCCACACTCATAAATGATTGCCGGCTCCAAGACAAACACAGAAGAGGGGTTACAGCTGGCAAGTGCTGGCGTAGAAGTGAGACGAGGGAAAGCGGCAGGGCACAACTTTTAAAAGAACAGCAAAAGGGGGTTGAGGGCAAGAAGCCTGTGGTGGGAAACAAAGAAAAGAAGGCTGTTGGCGATAAGAAGCTGAAGAAGCCTGTGGTGGGAAAAAAGGCTGCAGGGACCAAGAAACCAGCAGCTGAGAAGAAGCCCGCTGAGAAGAAGCCCACAGAAAAGAAACCCACCTCAGAGGAAAAGAAGGCTGCTGCATAAACTTAAATTTGTTTATACCATAAATGCCAAATCATTTTGGACAGCTAATTTTGAATAAAGACCTGAACAAAGAGGCAATGAGAACATGAAAAAAAAATAAATAAATAAAAGAACAGCAAAGCCCTTGAGGACAGAACAACAACTAGTTAGAACTGCCAACATCCAAGAAGGTGGACGATTCGACTTCCAGTGGACCTGGAGCCTCATTATGCACCTATTGTAATATAATAGCATCTAAATGATGTGCTCACAGGTACTGTGAATTTTCTGAGGATGACAGTTCAGTTCAGTTCAGTTGCTCAGTCGTGTCCAACTCTTTGCGACCCTATGAACTGCAGCACACCAGGCTTCCCTGTCCATCACCAGCTCCTGGAATTTACTCAAACTCATGTCCATTGAGTCTGTGATGCCATTCCACCATCTCATCCTCTGTCGTCCCCTTCTCCTCCTCCTCCTGAGGCTGACATCTAAGGCCAAAAAGTGGGTGGTGGCCTGGTTCCTGGAAATCCCCACCCAATCTCCAAAACAGTTGGAATAACCCTCCCATTCATTAGTCTATGAAATTACCCAGCCCATAAGAACTAACCACCACATATTTTGGGACTGCTCCTGCCCTTCGAGAGGAACTGTATTTTATCTATGGAAAGTGTTTCTTTCTAAATAAATCCATTTCTTATCTGTCACTTTGCCTCTTGCTGAATTCCTCCTGACTGGAGACATAACCTTAGCTTCATTAAGTCCTGAGACCAGGTGTGCAATTCCAATGAAGAGACAGTGGGTTCGAGGCTCAGTCTGGATTTTGGCCGGGTCCAGTCCCCTATCTGAAGTGTGTGGTTTCAGGAGGGGCAGGCCAGCACCTTCCAGGATTAAGCACCAGAGTGAGGAGAGGGACTAGAGGGGTCCCTGTGCAAGGCTGGAAGGGGAGGGCCAGAGCCCCCAGGAGGGTGTGCAAGGCTTTCTAGAGGGAGGCTTCCAGCTCCTGCCTCCTGCAGCGCCCATCATGGTATCCACCAAATGTGTGGCTAGTGACAGGGTCCAGCTACGGCAAGGTGGTCTCGGGAACCAGCAGAGCAGAGGTTTGGCCCAGCACCTCGGGTGGCTTGGGAAAGGATCCTGCCTCCAGTCAGCTTCAGCTTCCTTTGCCATTTCCTCCCCAGAGTCCATTCAGGACCTACCTTCCTGTCTCTCCCCCTCTCTCCCTGAGGCCAGAAGGTCTGTGGCTGTCTCTGCCTCTCTTTCCATAGTCACCATCCATACTCTAACCAAGTTGTCATCACCTCTGGACCCCAGACAAAGGGATAAGTAGAAATAGAAGTCTGTAGCAAACACCAAAGGGGATAGCACTTAAGTTTATCTTGATGATAAATTCTTGACAATGTTCTGAGCCTCTTTGTCACAGGGAGCAACAGTAAGGACAGGAAAAAAAAAATCACTGAATTGGAGATATACAATATACATAACCAATATTTAATTCATGAATCACTTGGTTTATTGAACACAATTAGCACACAACACGGGTTAGTTGAAGCACACTTTAAAAGAGTGAGGTATATGATATGTGTATTGGATCTCAGTTTTATTAAACGTGCAAGAGGGACAGAGACAGGGCAATGAACCATTCCAGTCAGCCTGAGGGTGGCCAAGACATGGGCTTTAGGAGGTAAAACTGGGAGGTCCTAGGCAAACCAGCAAAAGTTGATCACCGCAGGGACAGAATTTTTTTGTTCACCTGGACACTTGTGGGATCCTAGTTCCCCACCAGCAGTCAAACCTGCACCCTGTCAAGTGAAAGCTTAGAGTCCCAACAGCTGGCCTGGCAGTGAATTCCCAGGACAGAATTTTTAAAAATTATTTTTGAAAGAATGAGAGCAAAAAAGTTTGAAGATGTGAACAGCTCTCCATCACTGCAAGACCTGAAACCTGAGGACAAGAGGGGCCCCTCTAGGGAAGCTGCTCACTGCCTCCTCTCCCAATCCCCTGTCCCCTACTCCTGTCTGGGGCTCACGGACACAGAGTGGACACAGCCCCTCCTGGGCCCAGCGCTTAGTAGGCATCGGTAGATGTCAGTTCAGCCCACGTTCCATGAGGCCCATCTTGGTGATTCATTCATTCATTCATTCAATAGCCTTTGTGGTCCACTTGGGCTCAGGATTCTTGTCACCTGCCTTCCCTCCCCAGGGGCACAGACAAGGCCCCATAGGATCAATCCGGCAGAAATTTCATCCTCCTAAGAGTATCCTAAAGCTTCACCCCCCCCCACCCCACCCCCTGGTCCATTCCCGCATGCCTCGCCTCCGGCTCCCTCTGCCTCCTCCACTCGGCACGTTCGTGTGCCTTTGGTGAGCATCTGGACTGTGTTCTCCACGGACAAGGCTGTTGGGCCAGACGGGAAAGCCTGTGCCGCAGGAAGGGCCGAGCTGGTGCTGAAAAATCTCTCATAAACAGTGTCTCCAAGGCATCCGCTCAGATAACGGGCGGCTTCGCGCCGCCTCCCCGAGCGGTGCGGATGCCCTGGGCTCACGGGACCTGCACACAGTAGGGCCACAGGCCAAGTAGGTGACCCGGAGCGCGGCGGGGGATGGGGCGCCCGCGGACTCCATTTCCCACAAGCGCGCGCGCGCGCCCCCATTTCCCACAATCCCCTCTCCTCTTCCGGCGCGGCCGAGGCGCCGCCGACGGCTTCCGGGTTTGGGCCTGGCTCCGCGACTGAGGCGGCAGCGGCGGCGGCAGCGGAGCGGGGCGCGGGAGGTGGGAGTGGGGCACCGGCATGGACGTTTCGGGGCAGGAGACCGACTGGCGGAGCGCCGCCTTTCGGCAGAAGCTGGTCAGCCAAATGTGAGTAGGGGCCGGGGCAGCGGCGCGACCCCCGCCCTTCCCCTCAGCCCTCTCCTCAGCTCTCCTCGCGGCGGGGGGCGGCGCGGCCGGACGGCTGGGTCCTGGGCGCCGGACCGCGGAGGGGACCGGGACGCGGCCCTCGCCGCCCACCCCTCCCTCCCCTCTGGGCTGCGGATTCGCCTTCATGAGTCGTAGTCTTGTAGCGGGCGAGCCCCGGCTTCTGAGTCATCATCCTGAGCTTTCGCATTCGTCCTTCGTGTGATCCGGAGGCGGCGGCCTTTCCCCCCTCTGCGTCCCACTGCGGACGGAGGAGCCTGGGGCCTCCCGTGGCGGCGTCCACAACGCTGGGCGCCTCGCGATTCCTCCTCGGAGAAGCGCCTGAGGGCGGAGGGGGCGGACGGGAGGGGCGGTGGGGGCGGGAGTCTGCGGGGGACCCCCTCCCCGCCGCGGGCTTCGCCGGAGGGTGACAGGAAGAGGCCGTCAGGAAGCGACCTTCGGTCGGGAGTGGGCGTGAAGAGCTGGGGTTGTTTGCCTCCTTCCCTGTCTCAGCTGCTGACCCCTCGAGGCTAGGGGCTGCCTGTCGCCCGGGGGCTTGGCGTGCCGAGCTCGTGCTTTTCCGCAGCTGCCGCTTGCGGGTTTACTGCCTTCTGCTAGAGCTTGCCGGGCCGGCGAGGGTCAGCCCCTGCTCCTGGGGGACGCGCCGCCGCCTCGGGGCGCAGTTACAGCGCCGGCTTTCTCCTACCGGAATTGATAGTTCGCTTGAGCAGGCCAGGAGCAGCCTTGGGGAGTAGGCGACGCAGAAATCGAGCCCCAGAAAGACGAGTAGGAGTGAGAAGGGCCGTCACCGCCTGCTGAGGCTTGGAGAGAGTGAGCCCCCACCGCGCAGCGGGGTGGTACTCTGCTAGGCTGAGTCGTGGGGGTTCAGGAGACGATCATGCAACAAGGGCGAACGGGGGCGGCCAGTTAGTGGTGGAAGCGCAGCTCTGGGGAGGTGAGCCTCTGTTTGGCACGGGGCCTGCCTGGAGGTGCTGAGATGCGGGAGTTGGGAAGATCCTTCCATTTCCCCACCCTCCCACCCCAGGCGGATCAAGAACAGGAGAGAGGCCAGGAAGGCCATTCCGAGAGTTCTGAGCACTTGGGTGTCTGGGGACCTGTCATTTTTCATGCCTGAATTCCCCCTGCTAGAGCCCTGTCTTTCTCATTGCTCCAGAAAATCGTTGAGGAGTGACCTAGTCAGGCAAGCGCTTATAAAGGCCTGCATGAGACAGTGCTGGAAACTGAAAGAGGAAGACAGTCCCAGGGAAAGAGGAGAGCGAGTGCAGATGGATGGTCCTTGCTGACTAACTGGATGGAGGGGGTGGGGTGCAACCGTGTGGAAGGAAGGAAGTGGGGGAAGGCAGGGAAGCTGGCAGTCCAGGGCAGGCAGTGGGGACTGGAGAACTTGGCCGGGCCCTGCAGTGGAATTGTCTGGGATGGTTCTGCCCATGTTACAGACTCAGTGCAATCTTGAGGCTTGGCCCACTTCTGGGCTCCTGGAAGAAAGGCCCCCAGGGCAGAGATTTCTCTTGGAGGAAGCCTGGAGTTTAAGGGCGGAAGGAAGGAGTTGTCCCTGAAGTGGGGCAGGTAGGGGAGTGTCTGAGGGCTGGGGGACCACTAATGAGGACAGACTGAGTACTTCTTGATTCAGCCTTCTGCTTCCAGAGAACCTGGGCCCTTTTTTTTTTTATTGCCAGTTTGGTGGTTAGATATTACTTTTCTGTTGCTGCCTACAATTTGTTTTGTTTAAAAACAACTGAGGTGTATTATTACCCAACAGTTTCTGTAGATCAGAAGTGGGCTCAGCTGAGTCCTCCCCAGGGTCTTCCAGGGCTGAAATGAAGATGTTGGCAGGTGCCTTTCCTCCTGGAGGCTCTGGGGTAGAATTTGCTTTCAGGCTCGTTCAGGTTGTTGACAATTCAGTTCCACACAGCTGGAGGACTGAGGCGAAATCGTTCCTCACTGTTAACCTTGCCAGGGTCGGTCTGTCTTTGTTCCCAGGGGCTGGCTCCATTCCTTCCCACACCCACGTGCCCAGCTCCAGCAAGGGTGGGCTCTTCTGCCCCATCCAGAAAAAAATAATACTCTGCTAGTGGCTTAGAGTAGATTGAGCTCACCAGGATAATCCAGGATGTTGTCCCCACTTTGAAGTCAGTGCCTTGATTAGATCTGAAGAGGCCCTTCTGCCTCTGCTGTGGGCATATTCAGGGTTAGGGCCTGGACACAATGGGGAGCCCAGGATGAGCAGTTTTGGAGGCTGTCTGCCTCACTTCTGTGGGTGTTCTCAGTTCTCAGATTTTCTCTTTTCTCTCCGGGTTTCACTTTGAAAGTGTGATTCTTGGTACCTTGATTTATGGTGTTCACAGAGTTACAAAAGAAGGTCAGGACACCTGGCATATTGTTACTTCTGACTTTCTACAGTGTTTATGCTGGAGCTTAAAATTGGCTGTCTTGGGAAATGGTTTGCTAGTTTGTTGTTTGGTTTTTTTGGTCTGTGCCACAGGGCATGTGGGATCTTAGTTCCCCAACCAGGGATTGAACCTGTGATCCCTGCAGTGGAAACCCGGAGTCTTAGCACCTGGACCGCCAGGGTGGTCCCTTGGGAAATGTTTTGAGTGGAAGTAGTTTATAGTTGAATGAGGAAAGCCAAGTGGAGAACTGGGACGTCGCAGAGGGAGGGGAGCCTCTGAGAGCAGTGCCCTGCCCTCACCCAGCTCTGAGTCGCTCTGGAGAGAACATGCTCAGAGCACGGGCTGAAGAAGCAGCTCCCAACTTCACTGTGGAAAGCAGCGTTAGTGGGGCTCGTCCCCAGGCCTTGCAGGAACGCCGGGGCAGCCTCTCCATAGCCCCCCACTCCCCGACTTGTGCCTCCCCTTGCTTCCCACTGCCCTGCTGACAACTCCTCGTGACTGTCCTCAGCGTCAGGACAGGGTTCTGGCTGGCCCGGCCCTGCCTTGCCACCTCTCTTGAACCCCCGCCCTTGTCCAGCCTCTGTGGGCTTTCAGCTTCTTGCCTGTTTCAAATTCTTTCTTTTTCTTTCCCTTTAAACAGTATATCATGGAGTATTTAAAGAATTCCACAACGTGTAGACTCCCCCTGCTGTATTCCTGACTAGCTCCTTCTCTTTGTTGATAGGTCTGCTTCAATATCAAATTCTCCAGGTCCTGCCCACCCTGCCTAGAGTGGGTCACCCCCTGTAATGTGTCTCTGGCCCTTTGAGTTTCCTGCAAGACTCTAATCCTGTGAAAATAACACCTGGCGTGTGAAGCACTTGCTGAAGCATGCAGGAGCAGGCGGCGTCCTGGGGGCTGTGTGAGCCGCTCTCTCAACCACTGTCCTGGGCGACTGGCTCCAGCACGCACTCTGAAGCTTGGGAGCTATCCTTTCTCCACTTGTTAGCTGAGTGACCTTGGGCACGTCACCTTTCCAGTCATCTCTCGAGGCAGGCATCCAGGCTGTCTCACAGGGCTGGAGGGCTTGCAGTGATGTGTCGCCTGACGCCCCTACCCCAGGCCCTGGCAGGAGGAGGGGCCGGTGCTGGTGAGGGACCAGTGACGCTTATAGGAGCCTCTGGGGAGGGTAGCTGTGAACCTCTCGGTGGGCTCAGATGGGCTCTTTGTGGAACACCTGCTTTCCCCGCAGGACCGCAAGAGCAGCCCCCCGAGGGCCCCCAGCTGGCCTTTGTGGGCCTTAGACCTGACTCCTGGGGTCGTTGGGTTAGTGTTGTGCACACGTGTCCGGTCTGTTGGCTTCTGGAGAACAAGCATGTGTGAGAAGTGAGCAGCGCTCCGCCTGCCATAGGGTGGGTGAGCAGTGAATGCGAGAAAATGCTGCCTTAAGCGTCTCCAGAGACTTGTCTTGAGTTTTGTGTTGATACCTCCCACCCTTGAGTACAGCAGGATGCACCTTCAGGCGTGGAGTGAATGAACGTCCCCTGGGCTGACAGATGCCAAGGGGAGGAGAGAGGGCTGGGGGAGGGCAGCCCTGGTCAGGGCTCGAGTCGGGGGCCAGGGTTGGGGAGGGAGCGCCGAGGGGAGTTGCGGGTGGGGGTCAGTGACAGGTCAGCCGCCTCTTCTGCCACAGCCCCAAAGGGACGTGGGAGATCCAGGTCTGCGACCTAGGAGGTGCGGAGATTTCAGCCTAGATCGGAAGGAGCATGCCGAGTGCTGTTACCCAGAAACAAAATAAAACAAGCACAAAAGCTGAAGAGAACAACCAGACAGCACCTTGCACGGGTCTGGAGAGGTCTGCAGACGGAGGGGAGCGTCCTGAAGCTTGCGCGTCTGGAGCCTGCCTGTGGCCTGTGGTCCCTCCCTCGGGCAGAAGCCGCTGAGTCTTGGCCGACGCTTTTCCTGGCTTGGCCACAGGCCGCAGCAGCCCCAGGCCTCCGTGGTGTGACTCTGGCCTTTTCTCCAGTGCGGAGGCTGCTGAGACCATCACTTTCTTCCTCGCCGGGTGTCAGCCACATGGCTGGGCTGGTGTCTGGGTACAGCCCACAACCAGAATGTCTGGGCCCCAAGGCCAGGGGCCCTGTCTGGTCACCATAAGTCCAACTGAAGCAGCCAGAACGCGATTGGTGAGACACTGACTTCAGGGTCCTGGGCCTTGGCTCTGCTCCCCTAGACCAGGAGAGAGAGTGACCTGAGGGGACGGGAGCCCTCCGTCACCCAGGGTTTTCTCTACGGCAGCTGAAACGTGGGGGCGTGCTCTGCGCCCTGCTGCAGGAGCTGGCCTGTTGGCTCACCCACCGCCTTGAGGCAAACTGCCTTTTCTCTGAAAGAGTGGTCACGTCTCTGGGGAAACTGGGGGGATGGACGTTAACCCAAGCCAGATGTGCCGAGAGCGCTTTGGTGGGACCACTGCCAGTGGGCATCCTGTTGGCAATTGTAGCCACTCCCCATGGGTCACTGGGTCCCACAGGGTGGCTGACACAGCACCACAAGCCCCGCTGACCTTTGGCCTCATGGGCTGCAGCCAGCCTCCAGCCCCACCAGCTGCAGCTCTCACATCCCTTCCTGGCTGGAAATTGTCCCGCTGTTAGTGCCATTCCTGACCTGGTGGCCGTGGCTGGTCCAGGACCCTAAGTGGGCATTCTAGGGTGGGAAGGACCGTAACAGTGTCGTGAAGGACAAGGGGTACTTGCCCCAGAAGAGCATCCCTCAGGGCAGTGATGTCGGTTATGAACCCAAAAGGTCAATTTTTAAAGGAATTCTGATGGCTTCTTAAAAATTCAAAATGGGTCATAGAAACAAGTAGTGTAAAGACCCCGCCACACCTGTGTGTTCAGCACTCGGCTTCAGCTTGTCAGCTCTCGCCTCAAGGACTCCACCCTCTGTCCCCAGTCACTCTGACGCCCAGAATGTTTGGGTGGCAGCCGGTGGACTCAGCTCCGTGCCGGGATCCCTCCTCCAGAGTCTGTGCATGCGTGCCTGCCGCCTCTACCGTGCCAGGCTGCCCCAGCTCTGGGCATGGGAGCCCACGGGAGCCCAGCCCTGGACATGGCTGCCCCGCCTCCTGCTTGCTTCCGTGGCTCAGCACGAGGCTCCGTGCCACTCGCCCTCCCAGGACTCCCAGTGGGCTGCCCCACCCCCCGCCCCGCTGTGCTCCATGACTGCCTCACCTACAGTTTACATCTGGATTGTTGGAATTCTTGTCACCCCCTGGTCTGAGCCCCTCCAGGCAGGAACATCACGAACGTTCTTGAGTCACAGTTGCTTCCTGCCTCTGCTGGGGTGACAGTGGGTCACCCTAATGGGTGCCCATCTCAGAGTCTGAGAAAGTCACAGCACCACGCATGCGGGATGCAGGCAAGCTGGTGTCCCCACGAGCCGTGGACGTCGGGTGCAGGTTGAGTTTAAGTCGTTACTTTTGGCTGGTTGTCTGAGTGATTTTAATTTTCTTTGTACTTTGTAGTACACGTGGGTACTGTGTAGTTTAACAGCCAACATGTATTTGTTTGCAGTCAGAAATCTCTTGAAGGAGAGGTAGACTCTGTGTGCAGGGAGGAGGGGGAGGGCCGTGGTCTCCTCCAGCTGCCGTGAGGTGGCGAGTTGCCCGTGCCCTGAGTCAGGGTGGGCAGCCTCCTTCGCCCAGCCCGGTGCCAGCACAGCCGTCTGAAGGCGGTTCTGCCCTCCCCACCCCTGCTGAGAGGCTTCTGCTTTCCATCTGAAGCTGCCTGTCCGGGCTGCCTCCCTGCCTCTGCCCCGCCGGGCCCCGCTGCACGCCCCTGGCTGCAGGCGTGTCCCCTCTCCCTGCTGGAGGTCTGGCATCGTCCCTCCTCCCGACCCCTGATGGCTCCGCTCACAGTGGTCCTACTTCCTCCTGAGGACCCTGATTGTCGCACCCTGATTGGATGCATCCTGGCATGAACCGAACAGGTGAACTCTCCTTTGCTGTTTCGACACTCGTGGTCACTTACTTTGCCTTGCCAGCAGTGTTAGAAGTTTGTGGGAGCAGGGCCTGGTCACACTTCAGTGTCCCGCGCACCCCTAGGTGCCTTGTCTCAGGTGAGGGACGCCGGGCGGCTGCAGGGAGGGATGTGGAAAGCAGTGTGGAGCTGTGTAGACATGGGAGTCCAGGCTGTTCCTGGATGGTTCTGTTCAGCAGATAAGCAGAGGAGTACCTGGTCCCAGAGACAGGGGAGGGTAGTTAGGAGCCCAGGCGTGATTACCTTGAAACCACAGCTCCAGGGGTGGGGGACGCACCCCCCACTTTGATAAGGAAGCTCTGCTCATGAGGACGCCTGGTGGTCCCTTGCTTGGCCCTGTCACTGCCGAGGGTGCGGATTCCGCCCCTGGTCAGGGATCTCTCAAGCTGTGGGGTGTTGCCAAAGGCAAGCAAAAGAAGGCATGCCTTGCTAACCCAGGCGGGGTCTGTTAATAATGGACTCTGACTGAATGAGTTGTGTATCCAGGTGCAGTAACTTGGCACAGTGAATCCTTGGAGAAGACGCTTGAACCTTTCGTTTTTGAGGCTGTTTGTGACAGCAGAGTGCTCGGGTGTATCCTCTCTCCGCTCGCTGGTCCTCGCTGGGCTCTGCTCCGACTTTGTGCAGAGCAGCGGGTGATGTCAGGCTCCTCCTGTTCTGGGGGCCAGGGTAAGGACCAGGGTGGGGTGTGACCCACTGGCCTCTGCTCAGCCCCTCAGCATCCAGGCCGGGCGGGGCAGGCAGGGGCATAAGGCGCTGCCCGGGGCGCGCTGCTCTCCGAAGCCTCTCCGGACTCCGGGGCTGGGGCAGTGCTCAGGTGCGTCCCCGCTGACCCCGTCCTCTCTCTCTTTCCAACTCCCTTTCCGTCCTCATCAGAGGTGCGGTGTGAGGAAGTGCTCTGGCCGCCGGGTGTGGGCTGGAGCCCCTGTTGTCAAGTGGAGAGAAAGCCCTGTGGGCCACCGGGGGCCCTTCACAGCTGTCAGGTACTGAGAGTCACCCCAGGGAGGACGCGGGGACCCCTGCCCGGGGCTGAGGTCAGTTTGGGCACTAAAGCTGAGGGTGGGGCTGAGGCGCCGCTCAGGGCCCCCCAGACTCCCGTCGTGTGTCTGTGTGTGGAAGCAGAGCCCATCCGCCGCCCAGGCTGCATCCTGAATGGCCGGCACCCGGTGCTCCAGCTGGGCAGAGCTGGCCCTGCCCCCCTGACCTCCTGGCCACGGAGACGCCTGCTCCCGCACTTGCCGTCCTTGGAAACCACGCTGTGCGCCCCTGGGCCCGGGCTCCGCTAAGTGTCACGTGCGCGCCGCGAGCGCTGCTCCACCGTGGCCCACGGCGCGGCCCCCCCCCCCCCCCCCCCCCCGCCCCCGACCCCTGTCACTTTGCCACTGAGCCTGACAGCCATCGGCTGTGTGAGCCGCCCCCGGCCGCCCGGTCCTGTCCCCCGGGGCGCCGCAGGGGCTCTCTGGGCTCTGCCTCCGGGCCAGCCTTCAGGCTCTTCAGCCAGTGGGCGTTGCCAGCAGCTCTGAGGGGTTGCCGCCCTATTAGGCTGCCTTCATCACAAGCACCTTGTTACCTTTTCACGCGGCGACAGGAGGGAGGCTTTGAGACACGAGTGATGACATGCAGGCTGTGAGGGGCATCTGCCCGCCCGTGGGGGAAGCGGGGAGCCCCGCACTGGGCCCTGCGGGCCGTGCGAGGAGCGGAGGGAGAGGATGTGGGAGCAGGAAGCCTGTCCCAGCAGTGCTGGCCCATCTCCAGCTCCTGTTTCAGTCAGTGGGGCTGGTGGGCAAAGCCCCTTCATTCCGTTCAGATAACATTGCAGATGATTTCAAAGGAGCAGAGTGTTTTTCATGCTCTCTCTGCCCAGAGGTGGCTCTTACTGACATTTTGATCACTTTCCTTCAGTCCTGCTTCTTTGGGTATGTGACTTGATGTGTGTGCATTTTAAATATGCCAGTACACACACGGCCCCATGTTTTTGAAGTGGAATGAGACTCTGAGTTCAGTTTGAGTGGTGGCTTTCTCACGACCACAGTCGCTGCCCTGGGGGACTCTGGCTGGGACTTGTGTGTCCATGGTTCCAGTTCTCAGGAGGCTAGACACAGTGGTTCCAGATCGGAAAAGGAGTATGTCAGGGCTGTATGTTGTCACCTTGCTTATTTAACTTATATGCACAGTACATCATGCAAAATACTGAACTGGATGAAACACAAGCTGGAATCAAGATTGCTGGGAGAAATATCAATAACCTCAGATGTGCAGATGACACCACCCTTACGGTAGAAAGTGAAGAGGAACTTAAGAGCCTCTTGATGAAAGTGAAAGAGGAGAGTGAAAAAGCTGGTTTAAAACTCAACATTCAGAAAACTAAGGTCATGGCATCTGGTCCCATCACTGCATGGCAAATAGATGGGGAAACAGTGGAAACAGTGACAGACTGTCTTCTTGGGCTCCAAAATCACTGCAGATGATGATTGCAGACATGAAATTAAAATATGCTTCCTCCGTGCTCGCTTGGGCAGCACATATACTAAAATTGGAACAATACAGAGAAGATTAGCATGGCCCCTGCGCAAGGATGACACGCAAATTCATGAAGCGTTCCATATTTTTTGTTCATCGCAGCACTGTTTATAATAGCCAGGACATGGAAGCAACCTAGATGCCCATCAGCAGACAAATGGATAAGGAAGCTGTGGTACATATACACCATGGAATATTACTCAGCCATTAAAAAGAATTCATTTGAATCAGTTCTAATGAGATGGATGAAACTGGAGCCCATTATACAGAGTGAAGTAAGCCAGAAAGATAAAGACCATTACAGCATACTAACACATATATATGGAACTTAGAAAGATGGTAATGATAACCCTATATGCAAAACAGAAAAAGAGACACAGATGTACAGAACAGACTTTTGGACTCTGTGGGAGAAGGCGAGGGTGGGATGTTTAGAGAGAACAGCATCGAAACGTGTATATTATCTATGGTGAAACAGATCACCAGCCCAGGCTGGATGCATGAGACAAGTGCTCGGGCCTGGTGCACTGGGAAGACCCAGAGGGATCGGGTAGAGAGGGAGGTGGGAGGGGGGATCGGGATGGGGAATACGTGTAACTCCATGGCTGATTCATGTCAATGTATGACAAAACCCACTACAACATTGTAAAGTAATTAGCCTCCAACTAATAAAAATTTTAAAAATAGAAAAATAAAATAAGCTTCCTCCTTGGAAGAAAAGCTATGACCAACCTAGACAGCATATTAAAAAGCAGAGACATTGCCGACAAAGGTCCATCTAGTCAAAGCTATGGTTTTTCCAATAGTCATGTATGGATGTGAGGGTTGGACCATAAAGAAAGCTGAGCGCCAAAGAATTGATCCTTTTGAACTGTGGTGTTGGAGAAGACTTTTGAGAGTCCCTTGGACTGCAAGGAGATCTGACCAGTCCATCCTAAGGAAATCAGTCCTGAATATTCATTGGAAGGACTGAACCTGAAACTCCAGTACTTTGGCCACCTGATGGGAAGAACTGACTCATTGGAAAACAAGGCAGGAGGAGAAGGGGACGACAGAGGATGAGATGGTTGGATGGCATCACTGACTCGATGGACATGAGTTTGAGTAGGCTACGGGAATTGGTGATGGACAGGGACGCCTGGTGTGCTGCCGTCCTTGGGGTCGCACAGACTCGGAGACGACTGAGCCACTGAACTGAACTGAGACACAGCGAGCCTTCTGGTCTGTCTGGGTGGGGAGGGACTGGACCGACTTCTGGTTACTAGAGCAGGTTTTCTGAGGCTTATTACTTCCCCCGTCCCAGAGGCCCAGGATCTCTAGGCCACTTGGTCGCTCCCTGTGTAAGGGCCCGAAGGATCCCACTGTAGGACACTCTTGGACGTGAGCCTTCTTCACACATCTCCAATATCTTCCTGTGTGCTTGAAATGACCCAGTCTGTCTGATTGGGTGAAGTAGAAAAGGATACTTTATTACTTTGCCAGGCAGAGGGGGACACAGTGTGCTCCTGCCTTAAAAAACTGTGTGTTCCCCCGCCTCCCCACAGGGAGAATTTGATGAGGGTTATAACAGTGGTTCAAGGGCGGGGTCTTTGACAAGATGAGGGTGTGAGCAGGCTTGCACCAGATGAGATGACCCTTTTATTTCCTATCTTGTTCAAAGTTCCATTAGGACTTCTCTAACCCTTCACAGAAGTAGGGGTCATGGGAGTGCGGTCTCCCCACTACTTGGAGAGTTCACATCATGGGACCAGCGTTTCACCTCCTTCTCCCTGGACTATTTTCAGTCACATCCCAGATACCGTGTAATTCTCAGTGCCCAGATCAAGTGCGGATCTCTGGAACACAGGACTTTGCTCCTCCCGAACACTTCACAAGTCCTGTGAGATAAGCACTTTCGTAAGCTCTTGGCTTGACACAGACCATCCTTACCCAGTGGTTGCCCCCGGAGGGGGGGGGGGCGGGTGGCTGGGATGCACTCAGGGCCAGAACCTGGGGAGCCACTGTGGTCCCAGACCTGGAGCCCCGGGGTCAGTGCCTAGATGAGTCAGACATCCAGAGTGGAGAAGATGACGAAGCTTGTGTGGCTTCTCTAGCTCAAATAAGACACACCCTCCCAAGAGCAGCGGTAGCTTCTTTAGGTCTGGTTCTTTCACTGAGCCTCATCCGCTGTTAAGAAATCTTTCCAGCAGAAACTGGAGAGCTCTGTCAGACCAACAGAGATGTGAGGACAAAACAGGGAGTCAAGGTCTGGGATGTAGCTTGAGACAGGTTCCCAGCTGCTGTGAGGGCGGGCAGGCGGCCTCCTTTCAGGCCGGGAGCGCCTGCTTGCAGCTGGTGACAAAGCCAGCTGCGTCTCATCGTTTCCTGCCCTGGGTGCTGGGCCGCACCGACACGAGTGGCCTCTCCCGCAGGGGGCGCCGTGTGCCGGGCCCTCTCTGGTCCGCGCCTCTGACCACACTGGCCAAGGGCTGCGTCCTCTGGCCTGTCCGTGCTGCAGGGCTGCCTGCCCCTCCCCAGCTTGCTTCTGCTGCCTGGGGGCGAGGCCCTCCAGGCTGGTGCCCCACAGGGCCTGCTGTCGGGGCTCTTGCTCCTGGCGGTTTCCCCCTCAGGCTCAGTGCCTTGGGCCCGTGGCCTCCAGGAGGGGCTCTGGGGAGGCCTGCCAGTCCCCATGCCCGCGGACTCCTGGGTGGTGGGGCTTCCTCGAGGAAGAGCCACCCGTCCCGCTGCTGCTTGGCCCCAGCTTGAGCCTGGCGCCTCTCCTCTCGGAGAGCTTCAGGGCAGCTCGCCTGGCTCCCCAGCTCAGGGCGGCACTTAAGGAGCGTCCCTCCACTCGTGTCCTGGGGGCTCCATCCCCGCCACCCCGAGGTGCGCTCTTCCCCAGGTCTTCACAGCTGTGGCCCTCCTGTGGTCTCTGTCTCCTGTCTCCTGTCTGTGGCTCTGGCTCTGCCCTGTGGGAGACGTCTTCAGTTTGATCTCTGACCTTGCCTGATAACCTCTAAGAAACTTTCATTTGTAAGAACTTTTTTTTTTTTTGGGCAGTCTGACTTTTCTGGTTTTACAGTATCCTGTCTGGTTAAATGGATGCGATGTCTTATCTATTATACTAGGATAATAAAGGTAGTTTCTTGATATTTTCTTCTTCCTGCTGAGTTTCTCCAGGGGATCTTTATCTGTCGTGTTAGGTGTGTGGGAGCCTGTGGTCAGCTGCTTACTCTGACAGGGCTCTGTGAAGGCAAGTGGAAATTATACCTGCGGGTTCTGTCCCTCTTTCCAACCTGGATTTTCAGCTCTTATTTAATTTTAGTTTTATTCAAGTGAGGTTATTACAGGGAATGTGTTTGTTTGGATTATGACTTAAGCTCGTGCCCCACCCTTCGCGTGGCTCTGTTCTAATGCAGGTGGCTTCCTCTTCTGAGAG
This sequence comes from Cervus elaphus, assembly GCF_910594005.1. NCBI lineage: Eukaryota > Metazoa > Chordata > Mammalia > Artiodactyla > Cervidae > Cervus > Cervus elaphus. The sequence goes on from NC_057819.1 coordinate 776,110, forward strand.
CCACAGCGCACACTGGAACCTATATACATATATATTTATTTATTTTTCATTCTGGCTGATCCTTTATCATCCTCCTCTCCAAAAAAGTTCACAATTTTGAAGAATTCAGTGCCTAAGAGAGTGTAATACTTGAAGGGACAAACCAAAGAAAGTTTAGGTCCTTTCTGACTTGACAGTATGAACCATATAGATGTGTGAGTTGGACACAGCTGTGTTCCCTCTCGGGGCCAGTGCGGTGACTCCCTCTCCTCTCCGGAGGTGGGCTCCCCGGCTTCCTTGGTGCCCGACAGCGTTTAGGGAGGGCGGGACAGTTCTTTCCTGTGCTGGCCTGAGCCGTGCTTCACCACTCAGCTCCCCGGGCTGTGCTGCAGGTGTGGGGAGCTCGCCCCCGGCCCTTGGGCCCTGGCACCCCTCCTTGGACCTCAGGGCAGAGCTTGAGCTTCTCCTTCTCTCTGACTGATAAAAATGTGGGAGGAACCTCTTTTCCGTTGAGGCAGTCCAAGTGCAGGTTGGAATAGAATTGCCAGACACAGAGCCCCATACGGGACCCCAAATGTTGGGGCAAGCACGGGTAGGGGAAGAATCTCTCCAGACATAGAGAATGTCAGAAGGGAGTGAATTTGTTAAGAACAAAGAGCAGAAATAACGTGGGCACCGTGAGTGCAGTGGGCCGAGAACTCCTGACAGGCAAGGGAGAGTCGACAGTTTTCCTGAGTTAATAGCCAATTTTTATAGCCTCAAGACAAAGAAAATTCCTGCTGGAAGGTTGGTGTTAAGTGATCAGTTGGGGCACTGGTAGGGTGTTCACTGGAGTGGGCCTCTTTGCCTACTGGGGAGTCGGGAAGCTTGTTAGTGATGATCAGGGAGGAGGGGTCTTTTGGTGATGGTTATGAAGGGGCTCAGTCAGCTTCGGAGTGACCTGGGTTCCGGGCTCCGCTTCTGTGGCCTTGGTGCAAGGCCTTGCCCCTGGGGTCTTGGGGGCAGGCCTCAGCATCTTCCACCTGTTGAGTCCTTCCCGCTCTATGCTATGTGCTCTGGTGATGTGCTTCAGAGGGCCTTGCCCCTCCCGCCGTGGGCGTGGCACGTCCTCTTATCGTCCTCCCTGCTGCTGTGATTCGGGTCTTACGCTGGGTGCAGGGTCAGCCACCAGTCACAGGCTTCTGTCCCTGGTGGCTGAAAAAAAGCAGCCTGCACACACAGGCCACACTTGGCCAGGAAGCCTCTCCTGGGAGTGGGGCAGGGCTGCAGAAACCCCCACCCCCGAGAGGTCCGTTGGCTGACGGTGTCATGGTTCCCAAATTGAGCAAGTTTCCTTTGGTGCATGAAAGCCTTTGGGTGGGTGGAGGGCATCCGGTCTCCCTGAGGCCAGGAGCTTTTGCACGGACCCCAGAGGGAGGGGCGGGGTGCTGGGAAGTCACCCCGTCACACCCGGGGAGGCCACCTTGAGGAGGGGTTGTCAGGAGAGACGGGAGCGGGGGCGGGAGGTTCCGGTGAGACTGTTCTCCGACCGGCTTCCGTCACACCCTGGCGCTTCCTGTGCCTGTGTGCCTGACAGTTCCTCCTGTGACCTTAGCATGACCCCGCGAGGTAGCACTGTCCCGTCCGCCCTCTGCAGGGGGGACGCACAGGCACCTTGAAGTGGCACTTGCACAGGGTCACCGCTGGGGGTCTGGGTGGCCAGGGCCCATGGCCTGGGGGCACACAGCGGGCATCTGCCTTCTGCTGCAGATGCCAGCATTGGGGACGAGGGCTGGACACTGGCTGAGTGGAGTTCCCCCTGTGGAGGCCTGGAGGCAGAGGCCACCGCAGAATGGCCCGGGCATGGTGAGACGTGGGTTGAGGACCGAGCCGAGAAGAGGAGGCCCCCAGGTGTCTCTTCTGGGCGGTGGTGGGCACAGTGCCCAGGCTGCAGGGGGTTCCTGGTGTGTCCCTGCAGGTGGGTTCTGGGCTCCGGCTGGGGGACTCGGGGGCTCGGGTGGTGGGTCAGGTCTGGACCGGAGACCAGTGGAGCTCTGCCTGGGCAGAGGGGCGGCCCCCCGCTCCCCCTGAGGATGGGTCTGCTCAGTCACCTCTGTCTGAGATGCTTGGGGTCTCAGAGCCCACCTCCACATGGAGCGCCTGCCCTGCCAACCTCAGCCCCTGCCCACGTGCTCCCCGGCCTGCCGGGGCCTGGCCTTGTGCTCCCACTGCCTTCCTGTCGCCTCTTTCTGAGCCTGGTTGCATGTCTCCTGGTGCGTGGGTCTCCTCCACTCTGGCTGCCTCTCCAGCAGGAACCTGTTGCTGCCTCTGGGCCCGGCACAGGTGCGGGCTCTGGGAAGTGGGCAGAAAGTAGGGCTCTGACCTCATGTGGGGAACGAGCTACCTGACAGTGGGGTGGCTCCGTGGCGTTTCACTTTTCTTCACGCGCTAGTACCGATCTCTCTCAGCGTTTGGCGTCCTTCCTGGGATTTCTTTGGGGATGACAGATGTGGTCCTGCAGCACCCTGCACGCTCGCGGTGCCCGAGGTGTGGGTGTTTTTCGAACTGTCAGAATCTCACGGTATCGATTGAACCAGGCTTGTTGGATTCTGTTGTGGGGGTGAGGGGTTCTTTTATCAGTGAACCCAGCGCTGGGGAGAAAGGCGGGGAGACCCATCCTGCAGGGAAGAAAGTGGCCTGTGGGCAGGGGGCCCGGCTGGGGGCCCTAGCCTGGCGCCCCCTCCTTTCCAGCAGGTACGCACCTGTCCTTACCCTTATGGGGGCGTTGGGTGTGTCCTGCCACCCTGACAGGCTCCAGCATAGCCGTGCGCACGGCTGTTGCCCTCCAGGGCGTCACATGATGAAAACTTGGCTCCGATTCCTTCTCTTGCTGTGCGTGCATTCGCATCTGTGATGTTGGCGTCTGCCTTGAGCTGGAGGTTGATGAGGTCAGGCTCATCTCCTTGGTCCCCCTGGGAGGACCTGCGTGTGGGAACTTTGCCTTGGGGGGGCTAAGGTGACTGGCATGGCCCCTCCGTCCTGCAAGGGTCCCATTGCTCTTGGCACTGGAGTTGGGAGGGGATGTGGGTGTCCACAGGGCAGGAATTGGATGTGGCCACCACTCTGCCATCGACTGTGCTGGTTGTGGGCAGCCCTCGGCTGGCCCCTCTGCCCGCCCGAGCTGGGCGGCTGCTTTGTTGCCAGGGTGACCGCCGTTCCTGGCCTGGCCACCTTTCCTCGCTGTACTGAGGGCCCCTCCCTCCGTGCCTGCCCTGGGCCTTGGCCAGGCTGGTGGGCCGGGCCGCCCGTGGGCCCCAGACAGCTGCTGTGAGGGCCCGCTGGCCAGGGAGCCTGTGTCAACATCTCTCCTCCTTTGTATTCCAGCGAGGATGCCATGAGGAAGGCTGGCGTGGCCCACAGCAAATCCAGCAAGGACATGGAGAGCCACGTGTTCCTGAAGGCCAAGACCCGGGTAAGGCCTCGGGGGACGGTGCTGTGGGGGCTGGGGCCAGGCCACGGGGACGGGGCGGCTGCTCACTGCTGGGTGCTGCTCTGCAGGCCGTCCCCTGCGTCTGTGGTACGGCTGTGGGAGGGCAGTGCGTGGGTGCCCAGGCCAGCCTGTTGGCACCCCTGTTCGTGCCCAGTTCCCGTGAGTCCTGCCGGGTGCTGCTGGGCCTTGGCGGCTCCTGGGGACAGTGCCCCAAGGCAGAAACACTCTGTCCTCAGGCTCAGTCCTCCCTGGGGTCGGGCCCTGGCAGGTGGGCCCAGGAGGGCTCCCGCCCCCTTCTAAGTGACGCAGGTGATGCTTGTGGAGGGTGTGGCCCTGGCAAGGATTGGGGGGGCGGCGGATCAAGCGGTTGGGGCGGGTCCTTTGTGAGTTCTCACAGGAACTGGGGCTGCCTGGGCCCCACGTGACCCCTCCTGTCATTGTGCGCACCTCGGGGGCAGAGCTGCTCGTCGCAGTGAAGCGGGACAGACACACAGCAGGCGGCTTGTGTGGGCTGCCTGGCTCTGCCGAGCGCCTGGCGCCTGAGCGCGGGGCTCAGCTCTGGGACCCTCTGTTGCGAGTTGAAAGCAGACGGTATTTACAGTCAGGTACTGGTGTAGGTAAACCAGCTGTCAAGACGTACAGAGCTCCGTCGGGGAAACTTGAGCCTGTCTGAGAGTTTAGATGAGGTAAATATTTTCTGAAATGGGAAGGCAGAGCTGACTGGCTGCAGAGCACAGTTTCTGAAATAGAAACCACGTGTGCAGCCTGGGCTTGGAGATCAGCACGCACACACATGTGTTAGTGAGCACGTGTAGGTGAGGGATGAGCCTCCCTTGCACATAGAGAATGGTAAGCATTTTCGTCTTTTTTAACAGCCTTATCAAGCCCTGATTCGTATATTATACAATTCACCCATGTAAAGTCTGCAATTCAGTCGTCTTTAGGGCCTTCACAGAGTTGTGCAGTCATCACCATGATGTGTTTCAGGGGATTTTCTTTTCTTTGTTTTCCTTTTTGTGATGGCGCTGCTTGGCTTGTGGGATGTCAGTTCCCTGACCGGAGATTGAACCTGGATCCTGGCAGTGAAAGCCTGGAATCCTGACCACTAGGCCCCCAGTGCTCTCCCTAGAGCTTCTCCTAAAGAAACTCTGTGCCTATTAGCTGCACTCCCCATCCTCCTCAGCCCTAGGCAGCCACCTAGCTGCTTTCTGTTGCTATCGATTTGCTTGTCCTATACTTTTCATATAAATGCAATCGTAAAATACATGTTTTTGTGACTGGCATCTTAGTAAAATATTTTCAGTGTTTATCTATGAGCCATGTTGTGGAATGTACTTCATTCCTTTTTATTGCCAAGTAATATTCCATTGCATAGATGTACCACATTTTATTTATCCATCCATCATTGTCAAAGCTATGGTTTTTCCAGTAGTCATGTATGGATGTGAGAACTGGACCGTAAAGAAGGATGAGCACCAAAGAATTGATGCTTTTAAACTGGTGTGGGAGAAGGCTCTTGAGAGTCCCTTGGGCTACAAGGAGATCAAATCAGTCAATTGTAAAGGAAATCAGTCCTGAATATTCATTGGAAGGACTGATGCTGAAGCTCCAATACTCTGGCTGCCTGATGCGAAGAACTGACTCATTAGAAAAGACCCTGATGCTGAGAAAGATTGAAGGTGGGAGGAGAAGGGGACGACAGGAGGAGATGGTTGGATGGCATCACCGACTCTGTGGACGTGAGTTTGAGTAAACTCCGGGAGCTGGTGAAGGACAGGGGAGCCTGGTGTGCTGCAGTCCATGGGGTCGCAAAGAGTCAGACACAGCTGAGCAACAACAAATCCATCAGTTGATGTACATCTGGACTGTTTCTGCTTTCTGACTGTTACAGTAGTGCTACTCTGAACTTCTGTGTGCCAGCTTTCCTGGGGATGTATGTTTTCATTTCTCTTTGGTATATACCTGGGTAAGAAGTTGCTCGATCAGATGGTAGTTCTGTTTAACCTTTTGAGGAATTGCCAAATTGTTTTCAAAGCAGCTGCACCATTTTACATTCTCACTGGGGGTGTATTTTGTTCCAGCTTCTCCATTCCTCGTCAGTACTCGTTACTGTTTTATTGTAGCTTTCATAGTGAGTGTGAAGTGGTATCTTATTGTGGTTTTTTAAAAATTAATTAATTCATGGCTGTCTGGGTCTTCATTGCTGTTGCAGACTTTCCTTAGTTGCGGCAAGTTGGGGGTGCTCCTTAGTTGTCGTGTGCAGGCTTCTCGCTGTGGTGGCCTCTCTGGCTGCAGGGCTCCGGCTCTCGTGTGCGTGGGCCTCAGTGGCTATGGCTCACAGGTTCTAGAGCTCGGGCCCAGGAGTTGTGGCGGCAGGCTTCGTTGCCCTGTGACGCCGGACGGGGGATGGAACCCGTGTCGCCTGCACTGGCAGGCAGGCTCTTAACCACTGAACCACCAGGTAGCCCCTCGGTGTGGTTTTGATTTGCATTCCCAGATGGCTTACTATGTTTATTGGTCATTTGTATATTTTCTTTAGAGAAATGTTTGTTCAGCCCCTTTGCCTGTTTTAAAATTGAGTCATTAGTGTTTCTATTGAAGAGCTCTTTTCACGTTTTGGAGACACGTCTCTTATTGAGTGTGTACTTTGCTGGTGTTTGGGGGATGAGATGAGATGAGAGCCTTGGGGCGGGCTCATTGAGCTGTTTCCTTTGGAAATGCTCCGCTTGCTGTCCAGTGCTGCTGTCTGTCTGTTGCTGTCTGAGGAGCTGCCCCAGCGAGTCGTGGCCTAGAGCAGTGACAGTGTCTGTCCTGACTCTGGGTTGGGCGGGGTGTGGAGTGAACACCCCTTTCAAGGCCCCCGAAGCAGGCACAGGGCTGCTCGGCCCAGGATGCAGCCGGGGTGACTCAGGCACACGGCTCCCAGGGGACTTGCCCAGGCGTTCTCCCACCCGGGGGCCTGCAGTCAGAGCCTGCCAACTTTCCTTCACTGCCCCCCATCTCGGAAAGCAAAAGACATCCAAACACCCAGTTTAATTCTTAACACCTGAATTCCTGTAGGTGGGTATGCGCTCTGCCTCGGATAGACTGAGGGAAGCAGAAACCACAGTGCCTGGGGGTGTGGTGTGATCACAGCTGGAGCACTGAAGGCTTGGGAGGGCTAGGGTGCCAACCTCTATGCTGCGTGCATGAAGGGGCTCATCACAGCTATGTGCATTGCTGATGTTTGCTTACCATTTAGTTGGTTTTTTTTATTTATTTTTGGGTTTTTTTGAAGTTTAGTAACTTTGTTGGACAATCAGCAGTTAGTTCTCATCCAAAGTAACAATAGGTTTTTGAAAGTGGTAACAGGCACGTAGGTAGCCAGCATGTAGAACTTGTTCGGTGGGTCTTCACCATGTTTTCTGGACAGCTGCACACGGATCCGTGTGGGGCGTTCCGTGTCCCTTTGGCCCAGACAGCTCTGTTGAGCCTGGTGTTGATGCACACATCAGGGGTTCCCCTCTCCTTCTCGGCGAATTTCCCGATTTCTTGGAGTGACCAAGGGGCATGCTTCTTGAAGCCCACTCCATAGGTGCACTTGTGAATGTTGACAGTGTTTCCTCTGGTCACCACCTTGTTGATGGCGGACCACCCTCTGTGGGAGTTTTTAGATGAAGCTTGTATGTTAAACACGGCCCAGCTCTTATGCATGGTGTCCAGTCCCGTGCACGCATAGTGCATGTCTCTGGTTTGAAGCGTGAGTTCCCATGGTGGGGGCCAAGGTGAAACCCAGGCACCGAGGCCAGGAGTGTTGGAATTGGGAGGCAGCCTGGAGGCTTGTCAGAGACAGGCCAGGGGAGCACAGACGTCCCGCTGGGCTGAACCAGCAGGAGCGCCGCCTGGGAGAGGGGAGGGTGCGCGCACGGCTGAGCAGGTGGCCCCGCCTTCTCCAGCCCTGCTTATGGACCCACAAGCCTGCGGTCGGCCTTTAACTGAACCTGAAGACATCTTCTGCTGTCCTTCTTTGATCAGGGACAGTTATCTGAGAAGAGCACAACTGTGTACATTGACAACTGCAAATGACGTGAAAAGATGAGCGTTTTCCTCCCAACAGCTGCTGAGGCCTGCCAGGAAGGCCCGCTCGTGGCCAGCGGTCGGCGGGGCCAGCCGGCCTCCTGCCTTCTGCCGTCTGGGCTGCCAGCCGGGCCTCCTGCTGCACCCCCCTGCATTGGCAGGCTTGCTCGGTGCCCTCCGCGGAAATGCTGTTCCCTGGTTTTCGGTGGCTCTGTTTCCATGCTGAGAGAGCGCTTTACGAACACGCCGTGCAGTCCCTGAGACTGGCTCCACTTCAGCCGTGAAGAACCGAGGTGTGGGCCAAGCAGCATGGGGACCGCCTTGCTGGCTTTCTTCGTTCAATCTTAGTTTTTAATTTAAACTGGGTATGGGGCCCACTGTCATTTGTCATGTTAATCATTTTTTGTATGTCTGAACTATTTTATGGTGTCTGAAGGTAAGATGTAACATTACGTGAATGACAGCATGACACTTGGCGCAGGTCTGGTGCTGAGAGCGCTGGCCTGGGGACTGGCAGTTTCCAGCGCAGGAGGGGAGCTTGCACACAGGCTTTGTGGGAGCCGACAGACGGTCCTGGGGAAGCTCCAGGGCCCATCCTAGCCAAGTCTTGGAAGAGAACAGCTGCGTTACCACGCGTGTAATACTGAAGTGGGAACCCAGCCGCGAACCATACTCAGACATCTAAGAGTTAGACTGTAGAAGCCCTAGAAGAAAATGCAGGCATGAATCTTTGTGACCTCAGATTAGGCGGTGGTTTCTTACACATGATACCAAAGGTACAAGCAACAAAGCCTCCGTCAAAACTAAGAACTATGGGGTGGATGCATGTGTGTGTGCCTGCGTCCCCTGAAACCACCACAACATTGTTAAACATAGTACAGAGTTAGTCTGTACTCCACTGCAAAATAAAAAAGTTTAAAGTTAAAAAAATCAAAAACTATTGTGTATCAAAGGACACCACAAAGAGGGTAAAAAGGCCTATGAAGTGGGAGAACCATGTATGGTTGGAGATAAGTGGTTGAAGTGGGAGATACATGGGAACCATGTATCTGATGAGGGACTGGAACCCACATTATATAAAGAACCACAGCTCTACAACAAAAGGAGCCAGACACCCTAAATCAGACATGGGTAAAGAACTTGAATAGACATTTCTCCAGAGAAGATACTCAGATGGCCAAGAAGCACATGACAAGACGCTCAGTGTCACTAGTCATTAGGGAAAAGCAAATCCAAACCACCGTGAAATACAGCTTCACATTCGTGATGGCGGTAATAAAAATAGGTGAATACTGCTTGTTCATCTGAGGAGCACTGGTGAGAAGTTAGAAATACCAGACACCGCTGGAGGGAGGGCACAGTGGGGCAGCCACGGTGGCGGTCCCTCAGAAATCAGACAGGCGCCCTGTGTGCACAGACATTGGTAGCGTCACTCACTGCAGCCAGAAAGTGGGAGCCCCCACGCGTGTGCCACCTGACTAGTGGGGACCAGAATGCGGGCTGTCCGCAGGATGGACTGTGTGACAGAATGAAGTACTTGGAGGTGGCCCAGCATGCCTGGGCTTCGGGAGTGTCACGCTGAGCCCAGTGATGCAGTCACCAGAGGGCACGCGTTGCGCGAGGCAGCTGTATGAAGTGCCCGGAGTGGGCCGGTCTAGAGAGACAGGGTGTTTGCTTCCTGTAGCTGCTGGGCGGGTTCCCACAGACTCGGGGGACTCTGGGCTCATGACTGTGGCCTCGTGGCCCAAGGCTCTCCCCTGGTGGTCCTGTTTGCAGCCAGGAGTTTATCGGTTTTACCTGTTTGCTGCATGTAGACTTTGGGAGCCTGACACCCTTTTAAAATGCTACCCTGTCTCCCTTTTGGCCCAAGTTGACAGTGTCTCTGCCATAGGACACTCTAACCCTTGTGGGCCTTGTGTGTGTGAGAGAGCCCCTGTCAGACAGGAGGTCCCCACAGACCTTTCACCCCTGTAATTTCCGCCCCCGTCCTGGCGTCTGTGAGGTGACCCAGAGGATTCCTCGCGTGCCTTGGCTCCTTGGCCCCGGCAGTCTGTCCAGCCACACCCTCAGCCTCCTCTCCAGAGCACACATTCCTCCAGTGAATCTCCTGGTTCTCCTGTTGGTTTTCCTGTGACTCGGACAGCCTGGGAATTTTCCAGATTGGGCCCAGGTTCCTTTCCGCTCAGCAGTTCTTCCCTGGGTTTCTTTCTCCCCTCTCGCGTCTCTCTGTCGGCCAGCCGGCCCTCCCCCACTCTGCTCATTGCCTCTCGGGTCCGCCTTCCTCTCGGCTCGTGGCCCATGCAGCTAGATGTTTGCTCAGGCTGGCAGGGCTTCTCCCTGCTCTCGTTTCCGGTCACGCATTCTGCATTCCCCGAGCCCTCCCCAGAAGTACCTGTAGCATTTGCCTCTCTCCCAGCATCCTGTTTCTGGAGACATCTGTGTTCTCGAAGAAGATGTGTGCTTTCTCAGCAGCTCCTTCAGGTCCTCTGAGTGCTCAGTGACAGACTGTTTACCACCGTGTTCCCACCAGCAGCCTTCCCTTGGCCTGCCTGCCCCATGTTTCTTGTGACCTGGCTGTTGGGTCAGGGGAGCACAGTATGCAGGATTCTTGTTAGCAAGAGTATGTGGGAGGTGGTGCCTCATTGTTGTATGTATGATATTTCTGGGTGTCTCGGTGTTGCCACAAGGCCACAGTTGGTCAGGAGTTGGGACAGGGACAGCCTGACTTTTTTATGAAGTATCCTGTCCACTTACCATCTAATGATTCCATCATTTAACTGGGCGCTGCAAACTGGTAATCATCCTGAATTCTGGCTTTTCTTCTACATTTATTAGGTGGAATTTTCTTGCCAAGAAAGGTTTTCTTTCATCGACCAGGGCTTCTTGGTTGCCTGAAACACAGCCTTTGGGGACCCTCAGGAACACCTTCCTGTGGAATGGCGGCCCAGGGGTGGAGTTCGGCCACTTCTCTTCTGCAGCCGCGTCGTGGGCCCAGGGCATTTCAATCCTTTGCTATGTTCCCCCTTGTTTTGAAGCTATAGCAATCTCAAAACCCCGTAATTTCACATTGATATTTCTAAGTACAGAGTTTTACTTTCATTTTAAGCATATATCTCTTCTCCGATGTGAATCTCTCGCCTTCTGATGTTGTTGGCATAATTACTTCTTTAAAGGACTTTCAGAATGAACAGACCAGTATCACCGCTAGTATTGGTAGCAAATGACAAAATGCGGGATGACGTTTAGGGTTTCTTTGCAGCTGTATGTGTCCTTAACATGTACTCCTTCCTCTGAGGACATTTTTGCTTTTTGTTTTTTAAGATGATCAGTCCGAAAAACCCTTTTCCATGTGATTCAACACCAACTTGTGTCAACTCATATGTTGGGTTGATTTTGCATTTTTAAAAATTGTTCTTTTGTTGTGGCTTTATCTTCAGTTTGGTAAAAGATTTATATACTTCCAATGTGAAAGCTGTATAACAAGGCAGTAGGTCTCCTTTCCAGCCCACTTCTGATATCTCTGGGGTTTAATTGTTGATCTGCAGCCTTTCTTGTGCAGATATAAAGCAGATACATGTGTTCAGATTCCTCAAGTCTTATACGGAAGGTCTAATAGTGGAGCATCTAGCATGTAGCCTGAGGCGTTTCACCTGCAGGCTTGGTGTCAGGCTCCGGCCTCCACTTGGTGAGGGGAGGCGTCCTCTGCCCTGGCCGAGACATGGACGGGCTGGACCCAGTGTGTAAGCCGCAGGAAGCCTCGGCCTGTCTGTGTGCCCTGCGTCCCCACACCCCAGCCCGCTAGTGGCGCCTCCCCCCAGGCGTGAGGGACACAGGCGGGTCTGCAGAGCACGGGGCTGCACCGTGCCCGGCCACACCCAGAGTGAGGACGAGAGGGTGCACCTCCTCGTCCTTTTTGAGGCTGCCCTGGGAAGGGCGCCTTGGAGCAGGAGTGGGCCCATAACTCGTGTGTCTGCTTGGGGGCCAGGAGCTCGCCCACCTGGGGAGGCCAGTCTAGACTGGGGGGGTCAGGCAGCCGCCCTGGGGGCTGGAGGGGCTGACCGGCGGCCCACGGGGGTTTGACCCACAGGAGTGCCCCGTGGCGGCCGCGTGCCGGCCACGCCCTGCGCCCTCTTCTCCTGTCGGGTGGTCATGCCCCTCTCTGTGCCCGGGGCTTTGGGAACGCGCGCCTGGACCTCGTGTCAGAGGAAGAGCGTCTGTCGCTGTGTTTTTAATTCAAGTGTAGCGGGTTCACAGTGTGCTTCTTTGCCTCTGCAGCAGAGTGATTCGGTTACACAAACGTGTGTTCCCTCTCATGTTCTTCTCCGTTAGGGCGCATCATGGGGTACTTGGCGCAGCTGCCTGTGCTGTGTGCCTCGTCTGTCCGCTCTGCGCACAGTGGTTTGCACCTGCTCTGCCCCGTCCCCCAGCCCTCCCCTGCCCCACCCGCACCCCCTTGGCAACCACAAGTCTGCCTGTGGTATGTCTGTGAGTCTGTTGCTACTTGATAGATGAGTTTGTCATATTTTGGATTCTAGATATAAATGATAGCATGTAGGATTTGTTTTTCTCTGTTTGACTTCACTTGGCTTAGTATGGTCACCTCTGGGGCCATCTGTGTTGCTGCAAACGGCATTATTTCGTTCTTTTTGTGACTATACTCCGTTGTGTACGCGTGCACCGTTTTCTTGGCCCGCTGCTCTGCAGATGGACACACCTAGCTGCTTCCCCATCCTGGCTGAGGTGAACAGTGCTGCTGTGAATGCTGGGGGGCGTGTATCTTTTCAAGTTATGTTTTTCTCCGGATATGTGTCCAGGAGTGGGATTACTGGATCAATAGTAGTTCTATTTTTAGTTTTTTTTGGAGGAACCTCCACACTGTTTTCCATAGTAGCTGCACCAGTTTATGTTCCCATCAACAGGTTTAGAGGGTTCCCTCTTCTCCACACCCTCTCCAGCATTTGTTGTTTGTGGATTTTTTAAATAAACTGATTGCTTTGTAACTGGCTTGCTCTTGATTTGGAAGTCGAAAAAGCTCAGGAAATCCTTTTGAGGTTTCTCTGACCCAGAAGTTGGCCACGGCCTTACAGAGAGTCAGCTATTGACCTGGCTGGCTCCCCGTCCCCGTCTCCTCCCCCTGGCCACCTCGTTTCTGAGCTTCCTTTAGAAACCCCACTTTCCTTGCTCCCCACTTGCCACCCTGCTGCCCTTCAGGGGCCAGCCTGCTCAGGTGATTTGGGGACCCCTTTCCTCCCAGAAATTGAGGGGCATCAGGAGGGGACGTTTGAGCACCCCTTCCTCACATCCCACCCCTCACTACCTGCCCTGAGGCCTCCTGGGCCTTTCCCCCGTTTTCCTCTGATTCCCCGGCTGAGGACACACTGGCGGCGTTTTGAGATGGATGAGGACTGACGGGGTTAGAAAGTGAGTTATGTGTCGAGTCCTCTGAGACACCCCCTTGGCGTATCTCCCTGAGAGCTGTTGCCCTGCGGTGGGTCCCGGTTGAGGGGTCGCTCCTCCGGCTGCATCACGGTGACTTAGGAGGGGGTTGAGAGAGCAGGCAGGCCAAAGCTCTGCTCTCTCTGTCTGCCTCGCGGGGTGGTCCAACTTCTCTGAAAGAAGAGTTTAGTTACAAACATCCCTTCGTTGCCCCCAGGACAGGCTCACAGTAGTGATTTCTCTGGAACGCCCGGGAGTGAGTGTCCTTGGTTACAAAGAGGACAATCCGTGGAAGGCAGGCCCTGCTGGGCGGGTCCGGCAACGCAGGAACCAGGAGGGCTGTGGGCAGGGGCCTTCACCTGCCACCCTGAGTGGCGCTGTGCCCTCGCCCTGACCTCGCAGTGAACTCACAAGGGGTGGGAGGGTGGCCAGCCAGATTTGCATGTAAATACTACGGCAGTCAGGCAACTGCAACAGGCCGTGGGAAAAGCGAAAGTATGTCTCCAAATAGAGCAAAGACTGAAGGGGCCGGCCCTCCCGGGTCTGCTTCTGAGATGCCCTGTGACGCTGGGCCGGCCCCGCTGTGGAAGGAGGGGTGTCTGAGGCGCCCCCCACCCTCGTAGGGTTCATAGTGGGCTGGAGGAGCAGCGGCTTCCACTGTCTGGCTACCTTCCTGGTTTGTGTTTCTGTGTGCCTTTCTCTGGCCTGTGGGAGCCACGCTCTGCTGGCCTTTCCCGAGGGATGGATTCCAGAGGAGGCAGAGCTGGCTGGACGGACAGACGGCGCAGTTGCCTTTCTGCCCCCGGGAGGACCTCAGAGGGGCTGGAGCGGGAAGGGGCATCGCTCCCCCTCACTTCTGCTCTGAGCTTCAACTGCTTCCTGTTTTTACTTTCAGGACGAATACCTCTCTCTGGTGGCCAGGCTCATTATTCATTTTCGAGACATCCGTAAGTAAAACGTCACATCTCTGGGTGGTGGTGGTCACCGCGGGAGGGCTGTGTGGATAGTGCCAGCTTTTTGGGAGGTTCTTCATGGCTTTGCACTTGGTCCGGTATTTCCCAGCCTCCCAGAGCTTCAGCCTGGACCCTGCTGGTGTGGCCCGAGGGAGGTGTTAGTGTCCAGGGTTCTGGGCTGGACTGCTCTTGCTGCCTGTCTGCTTGACCTCCCCTGTTCAAGGACTGCTGCTTTGATCTCTAGGCGGTTCCCAAACGCGCAGAGTCCACCCTGGAACAGACACTTCCTTTCCTGATATCTGGGTTTTTTTCTTTGACCCACGGAGGCTGGACCTAACCATGTTCAGGCTGGACGCTTCTGGGGCAAGCTTCCTCAGCACCGCCCGCGTCCTGCCCTGGTGAGGCCCGGCCCGCATCCCGACTCCTTTCGGGGCCCGCTCCGGGCTTCCAGCCACAGCGCCTCCTGCCGGCCCGCCGTGTGCACCCGCAGGAGGCAGCTCCTCCCATACAGCCCTGTGGGGCGGCCGCGGCTCCACCATCCCTCATCTCAGACGCAGGGAGGCGCCGGGGCCCCGGAGTCCCTGCAGGGCCACTGCACCCTCCCACACCGACTTCTTAGACTGACTTCACTTTCTTTGCCATGTTTGGGTGGTCCCATGGTGTTTGGAACAAGAGGAGCCACCACCAGAAGACTAGGTCATGAGCTGTCTGTCCTGGCAAGGGCTCGACCTGAAGGGCTGCAAGGCCCACTTGGGAGCTGGCCCTGGCACTTCCCTTTTGGGGGGTGCCCACGGCTGCCTCACCGCAGGAGAGGGTGGAACTGCTGTGGCAACTCCCCACCAGCACCAGGGCTGGCTGGATCCAGCTTCTAAGCAGTCTTGGACAGACTCAGTTTCCTCATCCGGAAACTGTGGATACCACCCCAGAAGGGGCTGGAAACAGAGGGCTCTCAGCCCCTGGCCACCCTCAGCCTCCCATGCGTCAACGCTGCCGGGGTTTGGACACGCACGTACACGTGTGTTCACACGCACAGACGCTGAAGCCCTGAAGTGTGTTTTGTCTAGTTTCTAGGCAGAGTTGGGTCAGTGTTAGTAAATGACCTCTGGGCAAATGCCTACAGCACTGACTTAGCGTGGAAATATGTGATTATATAAAACTGTTTACTTTGGTTGCTTTTCTTTTTTCTTCTTTTTAATACAGATAACAAGAAGTCTCAAGCGTCTGTCAGTGGTAAGAGTTTCTCCTTTCTGAAGTTTTTTCCCACCTCGGCGTGGGCGGCAGGGCCGGGGTGCTGGGAGCTGTGCGTGGGGTTGCTCTGTGCCGGGAGGAGCAGGTTCCCAGAGGGACGCCACTCCCGACCCCCCACCCCGACGTCAGACAGCAGCGCCCCGTCCTGTGCCTCCGGCACCCGCGTGGCAGTTGGGGTGCTGTCTGGAGCGTCGGGCTCTGGGAGGGACTAGTGTGCATAGCGGGGCTTTCAGTGTAGTCACCCCTGGTGATGTTTCCTAGAGAGTAGCTGTGAATTCAGTTTAAGTTACAAAGTTTCTTTGCAAGTTGAGTTGTCATCATTCTGCTTTTTAATTGCAAGGTTTTGTCACACGGGAGCCCTGTTGATTTAGCCCAGGTCTCGCTGAGCAGGCCGCCAGTGAAGGGGTTTAGCTGACCCCGGCACCCAGGTGGGACTAGCTGGGGGACGGCTGCCTTTCCTCGGCTGCTCGTGCTGGGGGTTGCGGGCGGCAGGGCGGGCTCAGTGCACCCGGCCGGAGGGCGTCTGGGCTCTGGCGTTGGACGCAGCACCCTGGGGCGCCAGGTTCTGTGGCAGGGTGCCAGCCGGGCTCCTCTGCCTGCGGGTGGCCGTGGGCTGTTGTGACGGAGCCTCGGCTCCTCCCAGGTACTGGCTGCTGGCCTAGCATCGCAGGCCTTCCCACACTTGTTCTCAGGGCTCTTTCCCGAGAGCTGCTCCTCCGTGGGGTCGTGCCCAGACTTAGCAGAGGCGGGCTTCTGGTGCCCACGGGACTTGTCACCTCCCTGGGGGGAGGCCGGCCCCCAGGCTCTGCTGACTGGAGAAGGGTCCTCGACCCTGTTTTCTGTAGGTGTGCAGCTGTGTCTCACCCCCGGGAGGGGCCTCCATCCAAGAGGGGCGGAGCCCCACGGGCTGGCTCGCCTCTGTCCCAGGCCTGCTGTGGGCTGGGCTCCTGCCGCGAGGGGCCCTGGCCGCTCAGCGTTTGAGGCCCTGAGCGCATCATGCCTGAGGTGGGAGGAAGCGTGGACTCAGGAAGGCTTCCTGGCCCAGGTCAGGGCGCACTGCCCTGAGACGCACGCCCTGTGCCCCGCAGACCCCATGAACGCGCTGCAGAGCCTGACGGGCGGGCCCGCCGCGGGAGCCGCTGGCCTCGGCCTGCCTGCTCGGGGTCCGGGCCAGGCCCTGGGCGGGATGGGCGGCCTGGGAGCCATGGGCCAGCCGATGCCGCTGTCGGGGCAGCCGCCTCCCGGCACCTCGGGGATGGCCCCCCACAACATGGCCGTCGTGTCCACGGCCACTCCGCAGAGTGAGTACACGGGCGGAGCAGGGGACTCCCAGCCTCTGCCTCCAGAGGGGGGGTGGGGGGGGGTGGCCTGGGATCCCAGCCCAGGGGCTGTGCTCTGGGGGCCAGATGGAAACCGTTCTGTCTCGGCTCCTCCGCCCCTCTCCCTCCAGGGGCAGCGGTCCGCTCCAGGACCGGCCTAGGTCCCCTCCAGGACCAGCCCGGCCCCAGGCCTTGGCGCCCCTCTCCTGGGGAGGGCAGGGAGAGGCCTGCAGCGCGCTCCTGGCCCCCTGGCGATTGCAGAGGGACCGAGTCCCCGTGTGCCTCTCCCGTGACATCCTAGTTGTGTCTCCAGAGCCACACGGTGCCTCGCACTCAGGCTGACTTCACGCACGTGGCCAGCCTTTCATGTGTGCACGTGTGTGGCTCGGGGAGGTCCTGTCACGTGTGGAATGGCGGCAGCATGCGGAGCCTCCCCGCCCGTGGACTGTCCTGGCTCCACCCTTCGGCCCTGAGCCGGGCAACCGCTCATCTGTTCTTGGCCTCAGTAATCTCTTGCAAGTGTTGCATCAATGGAGTCGTGCAACATTTATCTTTTTGAGACTGGCTTTTTCACTTGGCACAATGCCCTTAGAGCCTCCAGGTTGTGCGTATCATTCGTCCTGGTTCCCTGCTGAGGAACCTTCCGGGGCCACGGTTCGTTCATTCACTCAGCCTTGAAGGACAGGCGGGTTGTTTGAGTTTGGGCTGTTAAACTGAAGCCAGTGTGAGTGCTCGCGTACACGGTGCGGTGTGCCCGCGTGTTTGGTCTCGCAGCCCTCCCGGGAACCCCGTGAGCAGGGCCGCCGTGGCCCCGGTGCGCGGCTGTCGGCCCGTGTCCTTGGTCAGGTCCTCTCACTCTGCTCCGAGGCTGGCCGCACCCCTGTGCCCCCAGCCACCCCCTCTCCCAGAGCTGCGTTTCTTCTCCTTACTGAGTCCTGCCTTGTGACACCTGGCTCCCTGCTTGGATCTTCATCGTGAGCTCTGTGTCCCCTCTTGTTAGCACAAGCACACCCGTGCACAGGCACACACAGTCACACACGTGCACACAAGCGGGCACACACAGGGTGGCTTTCAGAAGGCTGCTCTGCCTCCTTGTCATGTAATACTCTCTACGCTGGTTGAATTTCTCTTTATCACAAACTTAGATTTTATAGTAAAATACAGTCTTGAATTGGATGATCTTAGCGTGACTTGCAGCCTCACTCCCAAGACTGTCGGCCCAGCGGGGAAGTGCTGGTGCCAGCCTGCACCCTCCCTGGCCCGACCTTGGCTGCGTCCTGTGTCAGCCCCCGAGGGGCCTGGGCTCCTGCGCGGCACGGAGGGCCTTGCTGTGGCCTCTGCCCTCGTGTCTCACTACTGCCCCTGCAGAACTTCCCCGTGACCTCTGGGGCCTGGTCTGCCTGAGGTAGGTGTGTGCCCTTTTAAACACCTCTGAACGCCGCCATGGAATTCAGGCCGCTCGGGCCCTATTGCCGTGCCCCAGAGTGTGGGCCCTGGGGCCAAGGTCTGGCCGGGGCACCCAAAGGCATTCCAGAGCCCACCAGGCACCTGCAGGTGGCCTGGGCTAGTCACAGGAAACACTGCTGACTGTGGGTGTGGCCGGGCTTTTAAACTGCATGTTTTTGTTCCTTGGAGTGTTTTATGTTGTGTGTATGAGAACAGGTTTAAAATCAGCCCTGGTTTTGGCTGTTTGGAAGACGGGGTGCCTAGGAGCCCTGCCCCCCGGATGACTGGGTCCTGGGTGGATTCTGTTTGGGCTGCGGGGCCCGTCCATGCAGGATGGGTATGGAACCCTTGGCGTCTCCAGCTGTGCCAGAGACTGGGCTGGGCTGGAGGGGCATCTCCAGGGCAGGCCTGTGGGAATTGCAGATCCAGGTCCGACGGTGTGTGCAGTCAGCAGGCTTGGAGGGAAGCAGGCATGCCTCCCGGAGGAGCAGCAACAGCGACCAGGTCTGGAGATCTCCAGGGCCGTCGCTTTGTCAGGTGTGGATTCAGGCGCTGAAGGAGGTGGGGTCTGGACTTCTGAGGGGATGAGCACTGTGGCCCTGTATCGGGAGTGGCCAAGCAGATGTGACAAGTAACCGCAGAGAGCCAGCAGGCGTGACAGTAGAGTTACTGGGAGAGAAGAGTGTGGGTGATAAACAGGTCAGTCAGCCGGACGCAGAGCTTGTGGACTGGAAGCTGCTTTTGAAGGCGTTACCCAGAGCGGAGCCTAGACAAGAGGCCTTGGGAGCAGGAGGCTGAGAAGCGTGGAGGCTAAAGTCAGAAGTGTGGCTGGCATCACAGGGACGGCCTGGAGCAGAGGGGGTGAGGGGGTGGTGGCCGGGGGAGCCCAGGGCTCCACAGGGCAGGTTCCACGGGTGCCACACCCCAGCCCGTGTGGCGCAGGACACCAGAGGCCAGAAGGTGGTCTCAGAACAGCTGTCTGTCAAGGCGGAAGCACTCAGTAGACTCCGGGATGGAGTTACAAGCTGGTTGAGATGTCAGTGCCTCAGGTACAGAGCCACCAGCAGAGCCAAGGGGGCCCTCCCTTAAAGGGAGGTGAACACACAGACATGCTTTCTTTCCCTCACCACCTTCTCTGACCTCTCAGACCATCCTTCCCAAGGTACCAGGTCTAAATGGGAGAAGCAGCATTTTCCACACAAGGGTATCCACAGGTGTAAGTCTAAGCCAGTGATTCTCAGCAGCTTTGCACCCTGAGGGCTGTCACAGCTTGTGCGGGCGGGCTCCTGGCGTCCAACAGGCAGAGACCAGAGGTGCTGCTGCGTGTCTTAGTGTCCGGGGCAGCCCCTGGCACAGCGTGCTCTGGCCCCGTGTCAGGAGGGGCATGGCTGGGAATCCTTTCTGTGAACAGAGATTCCCTCCGTCCCATAGTCCTCGGGGCTGCCCTCCACAGGTCCCCAGTCCGTGATATCGTTTGATTCGGAGTCCTGCGTAGGGTGCGCACAGTAGCCGAGGAGACAGACAGAGCAGCGACAGAGCCGGGATCCGTGTCGGGGTCCCCGAGGCTGCTCCCCTGCCGTTTTCTGTCCCGCCTCCTCGTGCAGGCCCGCTCTGTGAGCATGCCATGGACAGGGGCCAAACCACGCTGAGTCAGCAAGAGGGGATAGCGCAGACCCGGGCCTGTCACGTGCGGAGAAAACCTACTTTAGAAAATACTTAGAGAGGAGTCTAAGGTCCTCACATTTAGGGAAGAGGTTTAAATATGGATACACTTTATACTTTGTTTAATTAATTATGTATAATAATTGTACAAGTTGGTGCTGAAACAATAGAAATAGTTTGTCAATTCCACATCAATAGGAAAAATTGGAATGAGGTGGACACTACAAACAAAAACACAGACAACATACAAAAATCAACCTAAGCCTCCAGCAAAACAGAACTCAAAAGAGGAGGAGAACATGTCAATTATGTGTTGGTAAAGCAGAAAGGGAAACTTGGAAGGGGAAAGACAGATACAGTTAAGTTGAAAACTATAGGTAGTCACCGTGAATGTGAAGAGAGAGCCTGTCCTGCTGAGGCTGGATGGAAACGAGAGGGGAGGGTGCAGCTCCTTAATCCTGACAGGAGACCCCTGTGACACACGCTGCAGAAGACTTCAGACGAAAGACGCGGTGGGCCAGTCTCCTCCCAGATAGTTAACCAGACAAAAGTGATGAACTGGGAGAAGAACCAAAGGATGTGGTGGGAAGCGTGCTCAGGAAGGGGTCTGTGTGGCCGTGCTCCACACGCCGACGCCCTCAGCCTGCTGAAGGGCAGAGCCGTGCCTGCTGTGTGCTTTATCCAGTGTTCACAGTGGCCGTGTCATTAGAGACGGGGTCCCCTTGGCAGCTGCTGAGGGCTGGCACGAGGGCCTGTGCTGTTGGCGCTGCGCCAGGTCGTGCCCGCGGGGGTGGCTGAACTGGTGAGAAAACGGTTGTAGAGTTTAAACCGGACACTCAGACGGGCACACATCTTCCTGTGTTAGGATACTGTAGTTTTACAAAGTGCCACTGTTGCGGGAAATTGGACAAAGGGGACAAAGTGTCTGTGTTCCTCCTCTTCATCTTTATTGAAGTATACAGATACAGTTCACGTTGGGCTTCCTAGGTCGCTCAATGGTAAAGAATCTGCCTGTCAAGTAGGAGACGCAGGTTCCATCCCCTGGAGAAGTAAGTGGCGACCCACTCCAGTATTCTTGCCTGGAGAATCCCATAGACAGAGGAGCCTGGAGGGCTACAGTCCACCGGGTCACAAGAGTCAGACGGGACTTAGTGACTACAGAGCAACAAACGCAAAGTCCACGTGCCCTTTTTTGCGCACTGGGAGTGCAGTGTTCAGGAGTAGATTCATGGCATCGAATATGAAACATTTTCATCACCTGAAAAGAGACCTCATCACAGAAAATCTTGTGATTATTCATTTTTACTTTTTTGGCTGTGCCATGCATCGTGTGGAATCTTAGTTCCCCAAGCAGAGATCAAACCCACATCCCCTGGAGTGGAAGTGCAGAGTCTTAAGCACTGGACCACCAGGGATGCCTCTGACTGGTGGTTTTTATCAGCATTATTTCTAACTACCATGAAGTGGACACAACCCAGATGTCCATCAGCTGAGGGATAGGTAACACAAAATGTGGGGAATCCGTATAGTGGAGTAGTTTGGCCCCGTAAGAGAAAGGGAATACGGATCTGAGGCACAGCGCGGGTGAACCTTATAAATGCAGCGCTGAGGGAAAGGAGCCGGTCACAAAAGGCCCCAGTTGTGTCCAGAGCTGGGGGCTCCATCGAGGCAGGAAGCAGACAGGTGGTTGCCATACTGGGCCTCCTGGTTGGCCTGTTCCCTCCTGCCCCTTTGTTATGGCATAGTGACTCTGGTTGCTACAGGGTGAATCCGGTTACTACAGAGTAGATTGGGTTCCTGTGGAGTGGATCAGGTTTCTGTCGAGTCGATCACAGTTGCTGTGGAGTGGATCGGGTCCCTGTGGAGCGGATCACAGTTACTGTGGAGTGGATCGGGTCCCTGTGGAGTGGATCACAGTTACTGTGGAGTGGATCGGGTCCCTGTGGAGCGGATCACAGTTACTGTGGAGTGGATCGGGTCCCTGTGGAGTGGATCACAGTTACTGTGGAGTGGATCACAGTTACTGTAGACTGGATTGGGTCCCTGTAGAATGGATCACAGTTACTGTGGAGTGGATCGGGTCCCTGTGGAGTGGATCACAGTTACTGTGGAGTGGATCACAGTTACTGTAGAGTGGATTGGGTCCCTGTAGAGTGGATCACAGTTACTGTAGAGTGAATTGGGTTCCCATGGAGCGGATCAGTTACTGTGGAGTGGATCGGGTTCCCGTGGAGTGGATCATAGTTACTGTAGAGTGGATCGGGTTCCTGTGGAGTGGATCACAGTTACTGCGGAGTGGATCGGGTTCCTGTGGAGCTGATCACAGTTACTGTGGAGTAGATTGGGTCCCTGTGGAGTGGATCACAGTTACTGTGGAGTGGATCACAGTTACTGTGGAGTGGATCGGGTTCCTGTGGAGCGGATCACAGTTACTGTGGAGTGGATTGGGTCCCTGTAGAGTGGATCACAGTTACTGTGGAGTGGATTGGGTCCCTGTAGAGTGGATTACAGTTACTGTGGAGTGGATCGGGTCCCTGTGGAGTGGATCACAGTTACTGTGGAGTGGATCGGGTTCCTGTGGAGCGGATCACAGTTACTGTGGAGTGGATTGAGTTCCTGTGGAGCAGATCACAGTTACTGTGGAGTGGATCGGGTCCCTGTGGAGTGGATCGGGTCCCTGTGGAGTGGATTGAGTTCCTGTGGAGCGGATCACAGTTACTGTGGAGTGGATTGGGTCCCTGTGGAGTGGATCACAGTTACTGTGGAGTGGATCAGGTTCCTGTGCAGCGGATCACAGTTACTGTGGAGTGGATTGGGTCCCTGTAGAGTGGATCACAGTTACTGTAGAGTGAATCGGGTTCCTATGGAGTGGATCAGTTACTGTGGAGTGGATCGGGTTCCCGTGGAGTGGATCATGGTTATTGTAGAGTGGATCGGGTTCCTGTGGAGTGGATCACAGTTACTGCGGAGTGGATCAGGTTCCTGTGGAGTGGATCACAGTTACTGTGAAGTGGATCGGGTTCTTGTGGAGCGGATCACAGTTACTTTGGAGTGGATTGGGTCCCTGTAGAGCGGATCACAGTTACTGTGGAGTGGATTGGGTCCCTGTGGAGTGGATCACAGTTACTGTGGAGTGGATCGGGTCCCTGTGGAGTGGATCACAGTTACTGTGGAGTGGATCGGGTTCCTGTGCAGCGGATCACAGTTACTGTGGAGTGGATCGGGTCTCTGTGGAGTGGATCAGGTCCCTGTGGAGTGGATCACAGTTACTGTGGAGTGGATTGGGTCCCTGTAGAGTGGATTAGTTACTGTGGAGTGGATCGGGTCCCTGTGGAGTGGATCACAGTTACTGTGGAGTGGATCGGGTTCCTGTGGAGCGGATCACAGTTACTGTGGAGTGGATTGAGTTCCTGTGGAGCAGATCACAGTTACTGTGGAGTGGATCGGGTCCCTGTGGAGTGGATCGGGTCCCTGTGGAGTGGATTGAGTTCCTGTGGAGCGGATCACAGTTACTGTGGAGTGGATTGGGTCCCTGTGGAGTGGATCACAGTTACTGTGGAGTGGATCAGGTTCCTGTGCAGCGGATCACAGTTACTGTGGAGTGGATCACAGTTACTGTGGAGTGGATTGGGTCCCTGTAGAGTGGATCACAGTTACTGTAGAGTGAATCGGGTTCCTATGGAGTGGATCAGTTACTGTGGAGTGGATCGGGTTCCCGTGGAGTGGATCATGGTTACTGTAGAGTGGATCGGGTTCCTGTGGAGTGGATCACAGTTACTGCGGAGTGGATCAGGTTCCTGTGGAGTGGATCACAGTTACTGTGAAGTGGATCGGGTTCCTGTGGAGCGGATCACAGTTACTTTGGAGTGGATCGGGTTCCTGTGGAGCGGATCACAGTTACTTTGGAGTGGATTGGGTCCCTGTGGAGTGGATCACAGTTACTGTGGAGTGGATTGGGTCCCTGTGGAGTGGATCACAGTTACTGTGGAGTGGATCGGGTCCCTGTGGAGTGGATCACAGTTACTGTGGAGTGGATCGGGTCCCTGTGGAGTGGATCGGGTCCCTGTGGAGTGGATCACAGTTACTGTGGAGTGGATCGGGTCCCTGTGGAGTGGATCACGGTTACTGTGGAGTGGATCAGGTACCTGTGGAGCGGATCACAGTTACTGTGGAGTGGATCGGGTTCCCGTGGAGTGGATCATGGTTACTGTAGAGTGGATCGGGTTCCTGTGGAGTGGATCACAGTAACTGTGGAGCAGATTGGGTCCCTGTGGAGTGGATCACAGTTACTGTGGAGTGGATCAGGTTCCTGTAGAGTGGATCACAGTTACTGTGGAGTGAATTGGGTTCCCATGGAGCAGATCAGTTACTGTGGAGTGGATCGGGTTCCCGTGGAGCGGATCACAGTTACTGCGGAGTGGATCGGGTTCCTGTGGAGCTGATCACAGTTACTGTGGAGTAGATCGGGTCCCTGTGGAGTGGATCACAGTTACTGTGGAGTGGATCGGGTTCCTGTGGAGCGGATCACAGTTACTGTGGAGTGGATCGGGTCCCTGTGGAGCGGATCACAGTTACTGTGGAGTGGATCGGGTCCCTGTGGAGTGGATCACAGTTACTGTGGAGTGGATCGGGTCCCTGTGGAGTGGATCACAGTTACTGTGGAGTGGATCGGGTCCCTGTGGAGTGGATCACAGTTACTGTGGAGTGGGTCGGGTCCCTGTGGAGCGGATCACAGTTACTGTGGAGTGGATCGGGTCCCTGTGGAGCGGATCACAGTTACTGTGGAGTGGATCGGGTCCCTGTGGAGCGGATCACAGTTACTGTGGAGTGGATCGGGTCCCTGTGGAGCGGATCACAGTTACTGTGGAGTGGACCACAGTTACTATAGAGTGGGTTGGGTCTCTGTGGAGCGGACCACAGTTACTGTGGAGTGGATCGGGTCCCTGTGGAGTGGACCACAGTTACTGTAGAGTGGGTGTTGGTGTCAGGCCTGTCACTGGCACCCCGTCCCTCCCTTGCTGGCGGGGCGGCACCTCCTGCCGCTGCGCCCAGGACGAGCGCCCCGCGGTCTGTCCCCAGCCCAGCTGCAGCTCCAGCAGGCGGCGCTGCAGCAGCAGCAGCAGCAGCAGTTCCAGGCGCAGCAGCAGGCGGCGCTGCAGCAGCAGCAGCAGTTCCAGGCGCAGCAGAGCGCCATGCAGCAGCAGTTCCAGGCGGCGGTGCAGCAGCAGCAGCAGCTCCAGCAGCAGCAGCACCTCATCAAGCTGCACCAGCAGAACCAGCAGCAGGTGCCGGCCCCCTCCCCCGAGCCCGGGCGGGGAGACCCTCGATGGAAGGCTGTCCAGGCCGCGGGTCCTCAACACGTGCAGGCCCCTGCCCGCCCTGTCCTGAGGGCTCCGGTGTCTGGACGCCGCACTGACCCTCCCATGCGGGTGGCCTGTCACAGGAGAAGCTCGTCTCTCACACGTGGTCTCAGTCAGGCCTGACAGCCTCAGCGTCTCCCGCTCCGGCCTGTCGTGGGTTGGGGGAGGGAAGCCCCAAAGGACCCACCCTTGGCCGACTACTCCTGGCCTGGGCTTGTGCCTCCTTTCCCCTGGCCCCTCTCCTGTGCTGACAGGGCGTCTTCAGGCACGCCTCTCCTCCTCATCCTGAAGCTGGTCCTGTGCCCACTTTCGGGGCCACACAGGCACCCCTGGAAGGGGCTCCCAAGGTCTGTGGTCAGCCAAGCATTGCCTGGCTTCTCTGGGGCTGTACCTAAACCTGACCCCTTACCACGCCCTCCGGACCCTCCCCCTGGACCCTGCCTTTGTCCCCTCAGGCCTCGGATGGGCTGGTGTCCGTGGGCAGGGCCCTGTGACTCTGGGAGTCCCTCTGTCCCTGGGAGCGCTGCTGGGCTGGGCCGGGAGCTGACGGGGCTGCTTGTTCTGCCCCAGATGCAGCAGCAGCAGCTACAGCGCATGGCGCAGCTGCAGCTGCAGCAGCAGGCTCTCCAGGCCCAGCCGCCCATCCAGCAGCCCCCGCTGCAGCAGCCCCCCCCAGCGCCCTCGCAGGCCCTGCCTCAGCAGCTGCAGCCCCCGCAGCACCACCCGGCCCCGCCGCAGCCCCCGCCGCAGCCACAGCCGCAGCCTCTGGCGTCACAGGCTCCGGCCCTCCCCGGGCAGATGCTGTACGCCCAGCCGCAGCTGAAGCTCGTGAGTAGCCGGTGTCCCTGGGGCTGTGGATGGCAGGCCCTCTTCTAGCACCAGGACTCGCCCTGGCACCCCTGCCCCGGCCCCCACGTGCCGCTCAGCGAAGGTGCGTGCGTCCCACTGGCTGCCACGCCCGTAGCGGTGCCCCTCCTGCCAGGAGGCACCGTGTCTTCCAAGCAGCCGGGCTGATTTGGTGGAGGCCAAGGGCATCGTGAGGTTGTGGGTGAGAAGGTAGACGGCAGCACCCGCATTCTCACTGTGGTCCGCCGGCCCGGCCCAGGGCCCACTCGGAGTTCTGTTCTGAGCAGAGGCCGTGACCATGTTTCTGAGGCAGGCACGCGATGTTACCTTGTCATACATCTGTGCGAAAGCAGACCCGTGTCTGTAAACGGGCCATCGCGTGGGAGACGGTATTGTACGCACGCGGGGACGTTAGCGGTGTCAAGAGCCACTTTACTGTGTTCTTGCCTCGCTTCCTGCCTTTTTGTCCTTTTCTCTTTGCCCTTCACTGGGTGAGGCGGGGCAGAGCTGTGCCTGAGCCATGTAGTGGGTGACTCGGAGGCCCCAGGGCGCAGGCAGGAGGGCTGGGGGGTCCCGGGCGGGGTCCTGTCAACAGGAGCCTGCTGGCCTGGGTTCCTTCAAGGAGTCGGGGCTGCGAGCAGGGCTCTCGGGGGCCATCAGTGCCCTGGGCTCACCGCGGCAGCTGCTGGTGGTGGCCCATCGGGGCAGACTTCTCACTGGAGTCAGGGAGGCAAGGCTCGAGGCTGGCGTGGGCACTGCCAGTGAGCCACGGGTGAGGGTTGACTGGTAGCAGACGTCAGCCAGGGAAGCGGCAGGAGCCCCTCCTCGGCCAGACGCGCGGGCGTCCCACCCCTGGCCTGGTGGCTGCAGGTCACTGCTCCTTCCTCTGCAGGTCCGGGCTCCGATGGTGGTGCAGCAGCCGCAGGTGCAGCCCCAGGTCCCGCCGCAGACAGCGGTGCCCACGGCCCCTGCCTCGCAGATAGTGGGGCCCGGAGTCCAGGTGAGGGCCCCTCGCCGAGGCTCTGGAGGCGCCAGCCAGTGCCTGTCACCCTTGTGCCAGCGAGCTCCTGGCTGGATCGGGCCAGTCCCTGGGGTCCTCGGGGCAGCTCCGCTCGGCCTGTCTGGGTTTGAGCTGCACATGGCATGTGCCACGTCCACCCTGCGATGCCCCCAGATCTTCCCTCTTGCCACCTTCTCCCAGTGTGTGATTGGGGGAGGGCACCGTGCTCTCTTCCCGCCTCAGCTCTGAGCACAGAGCCGGGGGCCGTTGCTCCAGAGACCAGGAGGCGCCCGAGGATGGGGCGTCTGGCTCCAGCAGTCAGCCCTGACTTCCGGGACTCACCCCTGGGTGCCCACCCCCCGCACATCGATGTCGATGGACGGAAGGGCCTCCCGGCCTTGCCCAGTAGCGTCCACAGTGTCCTTGGTGTCTGGGGTGGGAGGCCAGGCCTTGTGACTTCTCCACAGGCCCCCTCGCCCCCCAGCCTGTGTCCAGTCCTGGCCTTGGCTCTTCCTGTCTCCCTCCCACAGCGGCTCATGGAGGTGTTGACCTCAGACAGCAGGTGTGCCGTGGTGAGGCCCACGGGCCTCTGCCCCCTGTGGCCGTGTCTGCTGAGTGCCGTGTCTGCGCGGGGATGCCGCATGTTCCTTAGCGTCCGGCCTGGCCCTATGGCTCGAGCCGGGGGAGCATGCCGATGGGGTTCCCACAGCCTTTGGAGGGGCTCTGTGACCCTGCACCCCTCCCCCGGCTCACCCACACATGGTCTCATGTGCAGCAGACTGCCAACATCACATCTGTGGCCAGGGCAGGACTGCAGGCCCCGTGTGACCGTGTCGGCCGCCACTCTGTCCTGGCCTCGTCCGTGGGCCTCCGGGGCTCCCGGCTCTCGGGGTGCGCTCCATTCCCCTTCCCAGCGGTCACACTGCCTTTGCTTCTGCTGGAGTCTGGTGCAGCCCGCGTGGCACTCGGTGGCTTCGAGGGTGGCGTGGATTTGTGACCTCTGTCCTAGCAGAGAGCTGACCACAGAGCTGAGGCGGGGACCTGGGGCGTGGCAGTGGGGGAGGGGCGGGGTCACCCCTCCTCCTGCCGGGTTTGGTGTCCTGAGGACCAGCCTTCAGGGTGGGGGGCGTGCCCATGGCCTGCAAGCGATGGAGGCCAGCCTGGGCAGCCACGCCCCAGGCTCCCAGGTCTGCCCCTGGGGTGGGGCGCTCATGCATCCCGGGGTCTGGTGGGCTGGCCTCACTGCACGCTCTAGCAGCAGTGGGTGTGAGAAGGCCTCTCGGGGAATCTTTGCTTCCTTAGCCCTTCTTCACCGCCTCAGTGGCAGCAGTGGACAAGACAGGGGACAGGTCTGACCCAACGCTAAGAAGTCAGCGTAGGTGGGGCAGATGGGGCTGAGGGGCAGACAGGAAGCGTGGGCGGAGAGCCCGCTTGGCGGCTTTTCTCTCCTCCTCACGTGTCAGCAACAGTCAGGCTCTCCTGGACTCAGTCCTCAGGTCCGCGTCGCCGTAGGTGGCTGTGCACCATTCCTCTGGAGCAGGTCCTGCCAGCCTCAGTCCCCATCTGGTTCTCGGGTCTGGAGGGTTTTGCTGTTAGCAGTGCTGGTGGCGCTTCTCGAAGTGACTCCGGGGCACTTGGGGCCTCGGTCATACCAGCCCCGGCTGGAGCCTGGGAGCCGGGTGTCTGAGGACGACTGGGCACCCGCCTGGATGCCTGTCTCGGGCGGTAACTCCAGCGAGGAGAGTGTCCCAGGGCTGCAGACTAGGAGGCAGGCGCACTCCACCCAGGCGGACTGCCCCACCTCACCGCCAGCTCCGCCTGCGGGGTGGGTGTTTTGATTCCCAAGCATCAGTCTGCCTCCTTCTGGAGCCTGCCTTGGAGGGCTTCATTTCGTTTCATCCTAATGGTTTTGAGTGCAGGCAGGCCAAGCTCTCCAGGGACCAGCCTAGGGCCTCAGACCCCAGACTGAGGGCTCTCATTAGGGCAAGCCAGGCCAGCCTTAATGCCTCCAAGGGTGCAGCTAATGAGGAGGGGGCTGTCAGCTTGTGCTGGGTGGCGGGGGGCCGCGGGAGGCTGCAGTTGTCCAAGGAAAGGTGGGCAGAGCCAGAGGGGCCTGGGCCAGGCCATTCTGGGGGAGCAGGTGGGGAGGGTGGCCTCAGGCAGTCTGATGGGGTCCGGGCTCCTGTGAACGCTCCTCCATCTTCCCTGACTCAACTGAAAGCAGCCACCAGGGCAGAGTGACCCTCAGCTGGCATCCGTGGTGCCGGGCGCAGAGTGCGGGCCAGGCCTGCAGAGTGGGGCGGGCGGGCTGGAGGGCGGCCTGGGAGCTGCCTCTAGGGAGCAGATGCTCAGCACACAGGAGGTAGCCGCGGTGTGCCGGACGCCCCAGGCAGAGCCAGCAGGGCCTGCGGAGGCGTCCCGTGTGGCGAGGGGCCAGGCCTCTGTGCACCCCCTGCAGGCCCCGCACGAGTCCACTCTGGGGGCATTTCAGGGCCTGGTGGGCTGCCATCTGCCTGGCCGGGGGTAGCTCTTCTTGTGTCCCGGGCAGAAAACAGTTTCCACACGCTCGCTTTCCTAGTCTTGGGCGTGTGACCACCTCCCTCAGCATTCACAGACAGACATGGCAGCGTCCTAGTGGAAGAGTGGGGTGGGAACCCACTGCGTCCGCCTGACGAGGGCTGCGGGGAGCGGGTGACCCTGAGTGCTCTGTGCTCTCCCCTCGCGGCAGGGGTTGCTTGACTGCCAGAGCGCAGCTCCAGCGTGGGCGCTGGTGAGGGAGACGCGGGGTGACGGCATGGCAGAGCCTCCACGCTCCCCTGCCGCCCGGCTTGTCCTCGGGGCCCAAGGGGTCACGGAGGCTTTGGGAGGTCGGCCCACCTGTCACTGTGCGTGGTCCTCGCTGGCCTCCCCTGCCCACAGGCTCCCACACACACGAGGCAGGGACTTGGCACATTGTGTCCCTGCTCAGAAGTCCCCGCTAGCCCAGGGCCAGCAGCCCAGCCCTGCCGCCAGCGCTTGGGGCCGCGCGCACTGTGTGGGTGTTTGAGAGGCGGCGGCAGAGGGGCCGCGGGGGTGCGCGGGGCGGCTCAGCAGGCGCGCCCTCCCTGCAGGTCAGCCAGAGCGGCCTCCCGGTGCTGTCCTCGCCATCCCCGGGCCAGCAGGTGCATACCCCGCAGTCGATGCCGCCTCCCCCGCAGCCGTCCCCGCAGCCCGGCCCTCCCAGCTCGCAGCCCAACTCCAATGTCAGGTAGGCCCGGCCGGGCGGCGCCCCCCAGCCCCAGCCCCGCCCCGGCCCGGCTCACCGCCTCCTCTCTGCCAGCTCCGGCCCCGCCCCGTCCCCTAGCAGCTTCCTGCCCAGCCCCTCGCCACAGCCCTCCCAGAGCCCAGTGACGGCGCGCACCCCGCAGAACTTCAGCGTCCCCTCCCCAGGACCGCTGAACACCCCCGGTAAGTCGGGCGTGGGTCGGGCACAGCCATGCCCTCTGTGGGCTGGGCCGCGCTCACCAGGCCGTGTCCCTCAGTGAACCCCAGCTCCGTCATGAGCCCCGCGGGCTCCAGCCAGGCTGAGGAGCAGCAGTACCTGGACAAGCTGAAGCAGCTGTCCAAGTACATCGAGCCGCTGCGCCGCATGATCAACAAGATCGACAAGAACGAAGGTGGGCCTGCGGGCCGGCGGGCGGGGCAGGGCGGGGCGGGGACCTCGGCCCTGTCTGAGGGTCTGCTTCTGCCCCAGACAGGAAAAAGGACCTGAGTAAGATGAAGAGCCTGCTGGACATCCTGACGGACCCCTCCAAGCGGTGAGCCTTGCTGCCCAGCCTGTGGGGACAGTGCTGCTCCCGCCGCTCACAGAGGGTCCCACCCCGTGGCCCTCACGGCCCTCTTGCTGGCCTTGAAGGGCCTCAGCCCAGCCCCTGACGTGCGGGTGGCCTTGGGTCGGTGATGGTCCCAGTGCCCACGTGTGCAGAAGGGGCACTGAGCTCCCACGCGCTGGCCGTGGGAGGGACCAGACTGTCTGAAAGGGGCTCAAAGGCAGGGCCACACCCTCACGTCCCTTCCCTCTCCCACCAGCCACTGAGCTGCTGAGGTCAGAGCTTGGCCAGCACCCCCCCACAGGTGGTCTGGCCTGGGGACCCTGCCATCTCCTGGGGGCTTGGCTCAGGCTGGGAGCTCCTCTGGAATGTCCTCCCTGTTCTGCTCATCTGGGCGGAACGCTGGGCGCTGAGGGGTCCTGCGGGAGGTGGGCGGCCCTCTGGCCTCTCAGCCGTCGTTGGGTGGGGGCAGGGGCCTGGCCTCCATCCTCCCTGGACCTGTCACGGTGTGCCTTGTCCTGGGCGTGGGGCCGCCCTGCCTCAGACTCTGGGCCTGGGGACAGCGGGTGGGCTGGCGGGCTCCAGGGAGTGGTGCCGGTGGCCGAGGCCCCAGCCCACTCCGTCCAGAGGAGGCCAGGCTGTCCGTGGCTGGGTAGAGACCTGGGAGCGCTCGGCTCCCCGCCCCACATGGAGGGCCAGCCCCATCTTCCTCCCTCAGGTGCCCTCTGAAGACGCTGCAGAAATGTGAGATCGCCCTGGAGAAGCTCAAGAACGACATGGCGGTGGTGAGTGGGCTGCTGTGCCTGGCGGTGTTGCTAGGGTCGGGGGCATCCTTGGCGGTCAGGGCTCACCACGGTCCAAGTACGAGCTGGAGCCTGCAGTCCGCGGGGGCGGGGGCCCTGCCCCGTGCGGTGGGTGAGGTGAGGGCGTGGGGGGATGCCTCTGGCTGCGGCCCTGTAGCACTCAGCTCTCGTGGCCCATGGGCCTGGCCGCCCTGCCTGTGGGGTGGAGCTTGTGGGGACGTCGGGAAGGCTGGCTGGGTGAGGACGAGGCCGGGGCCCACGAGCGGGCTGCTGACCCCAGCGTCCTGCCGCAGCCCACGCCCCCGCCGCCCGCAGTGCCCCCCACCAAGCAGCAGTACCTCTGCCAGCCGCTCCTGGACGCCGTCCTGGCCAACATCCGGTCGCCCGTCTTCAACCACTCCCTCTACCGCACCTTCGTGCCGGCCATGGCAGCCATCCACGGCCCGCCCATCCAGTGCGTGCCCTGGGGCTTGGCGGGTGGCCGGGCCGGACCGCAGCCTGGCCAGGGCGTCAGCATGGCTGCCTCCTCCAGGGCCCCGGTGGTGTCCACCCGGAAGCGGAAGTTTGAAGAGGATGAGCGGCAGAGCATCCCCAACGTGCTCCAGGGGGAGGTGGCCCGGCTGGACCCCAAGTTCCTGGTGAACTTAGACCCTTCGCACTGCAGCAACAACGGCACCGTCCACCTGATATGCAAGCTGGGTGAGTGCTGGGGCGGGGCTGGTGGGACCGCCTGCTCGCCCCAGCCCAGCCCTCCTGGAACCTGGAACCTGCCCGCTGTCGTCCTTGGCCCACACGCCTGGGGGTGCACTTGCCTGGGGGCTGGCCCTGAGCCCGCTCTCTCTCATCCCCCACCCCGCCCTGCCCCGGGCACAGAAGCCCCTCCCTCCCATCCAGCTGCGGCTCTGTGCGCCTGAAGCCCTGAGGAGACGGGAAGCGCGGGAGTCAGCTCCTGGGCTCCGCACGGGCCTCCCCAGGGCCTCCAGGCCTGGCGGGCACTGCGGAATCTCAGGTGCCGCCTTGTGTGTTGCAGATGACAAGGACCTCCCCAGCGTGCCGCCGCTGGAGCTGAGCGTGCCCGCCGACTACCCCGCCCAGAGCCCGCTGTGGATCAACCGGCAGTGGCAGTACGGTGGGTGCCCGGGGGGCGGGCTCTGCTGAGGCCCTGCTGCCCTCCTCCTTGGTGGACGGAGCAGGCGGCCTCGCGGGCCCACAGAGAGGGGAGGCTCCCTGCCCACCGCACCCCTGCCGTGCTGACCAGCCGGCTCAGGGCCCCTGTGGGCCCCTGTGAGGCTCCTGGGGCCCCATCTCGGGGACAGGCCCCAAGAGCGCCCCCTTGGTGGAGACGTTCCTCCCCGCGCTCAGGGCTGGCCTGTAGAGGACTGGGCCCTGAGGCCCTCCCTGAGGGCAGTCCCCGCACCTGAGCCCCGGGCTGGGCGGGGCAGTGGAGGGCCCTGGCGGGGCGCAGAGGCTCACAGCCACCCCTCCCCGCAGACGCCAACCCCTTCCTGCAGTCGGTGCACCAGTGCATGACCTCACGGCTGCTGCAGCTCCCTGACAAGCACTCGGTCACGGCCCTGCTCAACACCTGGGCCCAGAGCGTCCACCAGGCCTGCCTCTCTGCCGCTTAGCCGCACCGCCGCTGCCTGTCCAGCTTCCCGCCCTCCAGGGGCCACGGGGCAG
This sequence comes from Cervus elaphus, assembly GCF_910594005.1. NCBI lineage: Eukaryota > Metazoa > Chordata > Mammalia > Artiodactyla > Cervidae > Cervus > Cervus elaphus. Next base: position 809,176 of record NC_057819.1, read on the forward strand.
CTGGCAGCCTCCTCAGGCCCCGTGTCGGACGTTTCTCAATGCTGGCTTCCTTAGAGAGCCCGGACCTAGGTTAGCTCTTCTGCTTTTCCTGCACCTCGGGACCAGCCACACACTTCCATGAGTGGAGAGGCCCCAGCCACGCCCTGGCCCTGCGCTCGCGGGCTGCTGTCCTCTGCAGGGCCCGTGTCTACTTGGCACCGTGGGGTCCTGCGTGAGCCTTGGTGTGTGTGTGTGCCGGAAAGCCTTCTGCCGTTTCCCGGGGGGCGTGCAGGACGTAGGAGACCCTGAAGATGCACGCAGTGTTCCCTGACCATGGTTCGGGTTCAGGACGCGCCATGGGGTGCTCCGGGGTTGGGCGCTGGCTGCAGGGCCCCAACACCGCTGGGGCCTCACACCTCACCGCCCCGCCTCCCACCAGGCCTGGAGCCCGCTCAGCGCTGTGGGCCCTGGGAGCGGGGCGTCTGGGTGGCTCTCGCTCGTGGAGCTGTGTCTGTGTGTTAGGCACTGGGCCCGCTCGGGTTGGGATGCTGTCCTTGGACCCGGCGTTCTGAGAGACTATGGGCTCCTGCTGGGGCGTTGGCCAGCTGGCTCTCTGTTGAAGAGAGGTCCCCTCTTTTTGTATGTGCATTACCGTGTCTTCTGTGGTTCTTATAATAAATTTATTATTCCTGTGTTTGTCATGGATTTGTCACTGTGTTTCCCCGCCCCCCCCCCCCCCCGTGAGTCAGGGGCCCTCTGTCCACTGAGGAGCGCTGCTGGGGCAGAGCCAGCTCCCCCACTTTGGAGGGGGGACGCCCAGACTCCGTGGGGCTGGGAGAACTGTCCTGCTGGGCAGGGGTCTGAGACGAAGCTGTCGCTCTGGCAGATGGGGGGCGTCCTGCGGCCATCACTGGGCGGAGCCAGCATCCTGGGAGGACCTTGTCCCACAGCCGTGGCCCCTGCCCTCGGCGGAGGAAGGCGGGCCAGGCGGGGCGGCCACTCACCAGCTGTTTGTGCCGGTGGACACAGGACGGTGTCTTGGTCGGGTGCCTGGAAGGCAGCCCCCTGCGCTCTGGGCGGAGCGTGTGGGCTGCGCCTGAACTTGTTTCCTTCCAGGGCAGCCGCAGGTCTCAGCAGGCGGGGTGACCCCCGGTGGGCCCTGCCCACCGCCAGGCACACAGCTGGGGCACTCGGGGCCCCAGTGCCTCGGAGCCGGTGAGGGATGAGGCTCGCAACTGGGAGAAACGAGCTTTATTTCCAGTCTTCCGACAGGTAGGCTCATGCTTATTTCATAACACAGGCGTGAGAACGCGGAATAGCAAAATAACTGAACGGGAAAATAAGCAGTTCCCAGCCCTGAGGCCACGGGCGGCATCCGCCGTGGGCCTGGTTGATGGGAAGTTGGCTTGGCTTGCGAGCGCTGGGAGCCCGTGGGTGCGGCCGTGCAGCGTGGCGGCCGCACTGGCACTCAGAGCGGCGAGCGGCGCAGCCTCCGGCCCTGCACCGCCTGCAGCCGCCGCTGCCGCTCCGCGAAGCTGGTCTTGAGGCTCTGCTTCAGCGCTGGCAGGATGGCGCGCTCCGCCACAGGCGCCCGGCTCAGGATCAGGCTGGGGGCAGTGGGGGTCACCGCGGGCGCCCTCCCCACCCCGCAGCCCCCAGGCGCAGAGGCGGCCCACCTCCCACCCGGGTAGGACTCACCATTTCTTAGAGATGCCCTTGGCGGCGACCTTGGGGAGCTGCGTGGACCCCAAGTGCGGGGCCTCCTGGTCCCTGGAGAAGGGAGTCGGCTGTGAGCCCCAGAGGAGCAGGCCCAACCATGCCCCTGCGGCCTCCCAGGGCACCTACCTGGGGGAGCTGGGCCCAGCCTCCTCGGGGCCGGCCCTGGGCCTCTGGCTCCCTTCCAGGAGCGACTTGAGGTGTTGCAGCTGAAGACAGGGAGGAGAGGCGAGCTGGGTGGGGCGGTGGGGCGGTGGGGCGGTGGGGCCCCGGGGCACCCCTCCCCTCCCCTCCCCTCCCCTCCCCTCCCCTTCTCCCCCTCCTCTTCTCCCCCTCCTCTTCTCCCCCCTCCCCTCCCCTCCCCTCCCCTCCCCTCCCCTTCTCCCCCTCCTCTTCTCCCCCCTCCCCTCCCCCTCCCCTCCCCTCCCCCCCCTCCCCTCCCCTCCTCCCCCTCCCCTCACCTCCTGCGCCTGCAGGAGGTTGGCATTCCACAGCTGCCGGATGACGACCTCACACTGCTGCAGCGTGGCGGGCTTGCGCAGATGCAGGGGCAGGCCCGCCGAGGGGGGCGCCCCTGGCACCTGCCTGCCCTTGTGCTGGCTGCCCACCGCCCAGGGGGGCACTGCGTTAGCACTGTCTGCTTCTTCCTCCCTGAAACAGTCGTGAGAGCTGCCAGAGTCAGGGCGGGGGCAGCCTGCCGCGGGTGGTCTCACCGGCTCTCGGGGAGGCACTTGCTCCAGCGTGGGGAGAGGGTGTCTCTGCAGCCTGGCTCCCTTCTGTGCCTGGCAGCAGGTGGGGGTCCCTGGGGCCAGCCTGAATCCTGGCCCACCCCTTCCTCCCCTCGCAACACACACTGAGGGGGCGAGTGTGGTCTGAGCTGCCCTCGGTGCTGACCGCAAATTCAGGGTCTGGCGCGGGGTGCCCACAGGCTGCAGAGAAGCAGGGGCGGGCCCGCCGGCCCAGCAGACAGCACGCAAGCGCCAGGGGTGGCCCTGCCCTGGTGTGCCAACCCCATGCCCTCCAGAACCTAGCACGGTTCCTGGGGGAGCCCCGACCAGACTCGGGGTTCTCTGGGTGAAAAGCAAGCTAATCTGGAGGCCTGGACACTTTGCTTCTGTGTTTGAAAGCATGCTTTAGGGGCTGCTGCCAGCCCCTCCTGCAGATTCAGGTCAGTTCAGGGGGCCCACTGGATCCCGGGGCGGGGAGAAGGCAGTGCCCACCAGGTGGGCAAGCCCAGCCTTCAGGAGCTCACTTCCCGCTGGAGACCGTTTGAAAGGGTGACCCTGTGGGCGGGTTCCAGGCTGTGAACCTGCCAAGCGCACCCGTCCCAGGGGTGCAGGGAACCTTACTTAACAAGCCCCTGCACCCCGAGGGCCTTGTCCACCCTGCCGCCCTGAAGCAGGGTGGTGACCGAGGTCTCCTCCTCCAGGTCCGGCTTCTGGGGGACTTCAGCTTTCCAGTCTTGCTTCTTAGAGGAGCCGGGCTGGGGCCTGGCCTTGCCCTGAGAGCTGGCTGCAGGTCAGACCCAGACGGGGCCTTGTCACTGGGCGTCAGTGGGCCACGTGCACCCGCGGGGCCCCACCCGTCCCTCAGTAAAGGGGACAGGGGAACGGCCTCCCTCTGGGCAGGCTGCTGGGAGGCACAGAGGCAGGGCGGGGCGAAGCCCGTGGAGGCCTGAATGTCCTGAAGGGGCTGCAGTGCTGAAGGCCGGCTGCCCCAGCAGCTGAGGCGGGGAGAGAGCCCCACACACCCTGCAGAGTGGTCCTGGGGGCCTCGGCAGAGCTCGGGGTGGGGGGGGTGGGCCAGCAGCTGTTCCCTGACCTGAACCCCATTTCGGGCAAAATGAAACAGAAGGCGAGATCTGGGCCCAGCCCACGTGAAGCCGAGGGGCTCAGAGGCAGCGTCGGGAAGGGCGGCTCTCGAGGCCCTCCGTTGGCTCCGCTTCAGGCCCCCCACCTGCGCCCTGCCTGCTCTGAGGGCTGAGGTGAGCGGGCAGAGGACCACCGGGCTCGTGGGTCACATGTTCTGCCTGCCTCACACCCCACACCGACGGTCTTCCCTCTAGCCAGCCCGCTGACCTGTCCCCTGGCCTCATCCTGGGGGGTTTCAGCTCACAGGCCCCTGGGGGCCCTCCTGGGTCCCTTCAGCTTCTCCTTAACCCCCAAATCCACAGGGCCTGGCAGAGGTGCCCCCTGCGGACCACCATGGGCGCCCACATCAGGCCCAGGGTGCCTGAGGGGCCCTGCTCCACCCCGACCCCGAGCACAGAGGTACTGGTGCGCTCACCCGACACTGTCGTATTCGAGACGGACTTGCCGGACTGAAGGCTGGAGCTCGACATGCTGCCTGTGGGGGGCGTGGGGTCAGCCCACGGTGGCAGGGCCACGCTCCCATCCCCGTGGGTCCCGGTACCCCCTCACACTTGGGCAAGGCCGCCCCAGACCCTGCCAGTCCCAGAGGGAGCCGTGGCCAGGGGGCTGCAGGTGGAAGCGGGGGCCGAGTGGGAGCAAGGCCTCTCCCCAGGTCCCCTCGGGGGCATCCAGCACTGCGTGCCCACATCAGCCAGAGAAGGGTCCCCGCCACCCCACCCTCTGCATGTCTCCCTGGGGGCCTTCGAGGCTGGCACCGCTCACCACTCAGACCACCTCCCGATGTGGACCTGGCCTCAGCAATAGGAGGGGAGGGGAGCCCTGGGTGAGACTGGGGGACAGGCAAGGTAAGTGGGCTGCAGATGAGGCCATGCGTGGTTGCCGTGGAGACAGTGGGGTGGCCCGAAGCCTCAGGGACCGGAGCTGGGGCTGTGCTGGGCCGGCCCATGTTTCAGGGGACGACATCTGGGACAGCAGTGCAAGTGGACGAGCCTCTGGGAGAGTGAGGCCGGGGTCCATGGGGGCGTGAGGTCAGAGACTGCCTCCCGCTCTTCTGTCCTGGCCCCTGCTGTGCTCAGGTGCAGTCACCCAGACCGTGGCTGGGAGCCGTCCGTGTGTCCGGCCCGTCCCCCTGGGGTGGCTGGCGTGCACACAGGCAGTCCGGGGGGCTCCTCTTGAGAGCACTTTGCACGAGGCAGCTGTGGGCCTCAGCCTTACCTTTCTTCTGCGGTTTCTGGTTCATGATGAGCTTGTAGTGGAGATCTGAAAGCAAGCATAGGCTCTGCTGGGGCCACTCTGAGAGACGCAGCTTGGCTGCCCCCCGCCCAGGCCTCCCTGCTGAGCCCCTGTGGACCCAGCCATGGCACCCTCGGGTGGACTCGGGGTGCCCCTGGCTGCTCCCTGAGCCAGAGCCCCTCCCTGCATCCGTGACGTCTGCAGGGCACCCTCTGCCGGCTGGGTCCCGGGCTTCAGAGGGGACAGAGTGAGTCAAGATGACCCAGGTGGCAGGGATCCATCTGGGTTTGCTTGGCTTGGGAAAATCCATCGACCTGCCTGCGCGGACTCGGGGCGGGGTTTCACTTCGACCAAAGTTTTTCAAAAGAGGCGGCCGGGTTTCCGTTGGGGGTGGTGTAGTGGGCTTGGGGCCTGGAGGGGAGTCCCGCGAGGCCGCCTCCTGAGGGCCGGCCCGCGGCCCCCCTCACCCTTGTTCTCCCGCTTCAGGTACTCGATCTCCTCGTGGAGCTTGACCAGCGTCTCCGAGTGCTGCTGCTGCAGGAACTGCACGCTCTTCTCCAAGTCCAGCACCCGCTTCTGAGCCTCGCTGAGCCCCAGCGGCGCGCCGTGCTGTCCGGGCTGGGCGACTGCCGGCGGGCGCGGGCGCGGGCGCAATGCGCCCCGGGAGCCCGGGACCCCCGAGCTGCGGGGCCGCTGCCCGGCCGCCACCCCCGTCGCGCTCATGTAGCCGCTGCCGCTGCACGCCCGCTCGGTGGCCCGGCTGCCGCGGCCTGGCGCGGCATCGCCATGGAAACGGGTGTGCGTGCGGCGGGGCGGGGCGCCCAATGGGGAGGGGCGGGGCTGCGGCGGGGCGGGGCGCCGGTTTGGGGGCGGGGCCTGGGTGAGACCCTTGATTTATGCGCCAGTGTCCTGGCCCCGCCCCAGTGGGGTAGCTCACATGGTCACAGGCAGTCTGGGGGCCTGAGGGATGACACCACCCACATTTCAGAAAGTGAAGAGGAACTAAAGAGCCTCTTGATGAAGGTGAAAGAGGAGAATGAAAAAGTTGGCTTAAAACTCAACATTTAAAAGGCTAAAATCATGGCATCCAGTCCGGTCACTTCCATGGCAAATAGATGAGGAAAGAGTGAAAACAGTGATAGATTTTACTTTCTGGGGCTCCAAAATCACTGCGGCTCCAAAATCACTGCGGACTGTGACTACAGCCATGAAAAAAGGACTGCAGTTCCTGGAATCAAAGCTATGACAAACCTAGACAGCATATTAAACAGCAGAGACATTATTCTGCTGACAAAGGTGCATAGGGTCAAAGCTATGGTTTTTCCAGTAGTCATGTATGGATATGGGAGTTGGACCATGCAGAAAGCTGAGCACCAATGAATAGCTGCTTTTGAACAGTGGTACTGAAGAAGATTCTTGAGAGTTCCTTGGACTGCAAGGAGATCCAGTCAGTCCTAAAGGAAATCAACCTTAAATCTTCACTGGAAGTACTGAAGCTGAAGCTGCAATACTCTGGCCACCTGACTCAAAGAGCCAACTCATTGGAAAAGACCCTGATGCTGGGAAAGATTGAAGGCAGGAGGAGAAGGGGGCAACAGAGGATGAGATGGTTGGAGGGCATCACCGACTCGACAGACATGAGTTTGAGCAAGCTCTGGGAGTTGGTGATGGACAGGGAGGCCTGGCGTGCTGCGGTCCATGGTGTCGCAGAGTCAGACACGACTGAGCGAGTGAACAGCAACATTCCTCTGACAGACTGTAGAGATTTATCCTCCTTTACAGGTCTTAATATTTAGTTTTGTTCACTGGTTGTGTTTTAATAGTTCATGTTTTAAATAGCTGATACGGTTACAGGATGATACTTTAGGTGACATGATTTTGTCTCAAAGATCAAAAGGTTGAATTTCCCCTTCCAGTCATTGCAGACCCCTGTGCTTTATGAAGTGTGAACAAAACATGGAACAGCTGTCCGCAGGCACCAGAGAATCACAAAAAGCAAACAGAATTTGCAAGAAGGCAGTGCTTGTAAGAGATTTTGGAGAAGGAAATGGCAACCCACTCCAGTATTCTTGCCTGGAGAACCCCACAGACGGAGGAGCCTGGTAGGCTACAGTCCACGGCTGAGTGACTTCACTTCACTTTCTCCTGAGGGCTCCTGATGAGCGAGACCGGAGCAGAAAGTCGCTGGCTTATTGGCTGGAGAGGGTGATGGGTGAAAACTGAGGGGTGCTGGGAAGTTTGGAGCTATGAACTCCCTTCAAGTGCGTGGCTGGCCTGAAACGCAGAAGGTCCCAGGGCAGGACAAAGCCAGAGGCCAAAATGGCCAACTCCAGGGGAGACTAAGTTTGGAAACTGACAGAGGCTTTCAGAGAAGAATAAAATGTAAAGCCCAAGTGGCACAAGTCCCTGTAGTCTTCTAGTAACTCAGCTGCCTGGAGAACAAAAGTCAGCACCCTTCAGGAGGACAGCAGAACCCAGAGTCTCATTGGCACAGGACCTGTGACACCAGAGTTACACCAGGAAAGCCCAGACGTGGTGGGGTCAAGGGGAAGAATTCAGAGTCAGTCGACAGAAAGGGATCACAAGTAATTCTAGACGACAGTTTACAGAAAAGTGGTGGTTTACTTGGTCAGTCGTGTCCGACTCTTTGGGACCCACGCACTGCAGCCCACCAGGCTCCTCTGTCCATGGGATTTTCCAGGCAAGAACACTGGAGTGGGTTGCCATTTCTCTCTCCAGGGGATCTTCCTGACCCAGAAATCGAACCTGGGTCTCCTGTATTCCAGGCAGATTCTTTACTGACTGAACCACCAGGGAAGCCCAACAGAAAAGTCCTGTATAATACATGTTTAAAATCTGCAGAAAAAGGTAGTTATGGTTATTGAAACCATGGAAAATTTTAAAAACAATTAGGGGGGAAAATTAAAAAAAAAAAAAACAATTGGGGGGGGTATATAAATATATATATATATATTTATTTATTTATTTATTTATTCTGGTTTCCTGGCCCGCATGCAAGGGACTTGGTTGGTATCCTTCTCACCAACACAAAAAGTGTTGAACAAACTGAAAATCACCAACTGTTCTTAGATCCATCAGAGCACTGAGGTCTCAGGGCAAACTGCTGCCGTTTTGGAGACAGACAGGTGGGTACAGAGAACCACAACTTAACTGTTGCAGAGACCTGCAGCAGAGCCAGTACCAGGTGGGGGGCGGGCAAGACAGTCTAAAGTGTAATTGATAAAAAAAATAAAGTGTAATTGATGAATTGCTGATCTGGCTCGGTGTGAACAAGGTTGAGAATTGAAAAGAAAAAAAAAAAAAAAAAACACGGGAGGAGAAGCCTCCAATCTTACGGGGCACCCAGTGCGCCTGTCGGGCTCTTCCAGGGGAAGTGGGTGCAGGTGGGCCAAGGGCACATGGTCAGGCTTGCAGGCAGCTGCCCATCAGCCAGGCAGAAGTACGTCCTCCTGGGTAGAAACGATTTGAACAATACAGACAACCCCAAGTCCACCCGCCCCTGTCCTGAGCGAGGCGTGGACGCCACCCAAGCCGCCTCTGTGCTTACTTCCTTACCCTGACACGCCTGTGGGTCCGACTCCTTCGTCCGCTATGACTTTCACCTGTTCTTCTGTAACGGGGTCATGGCAGACATACTGCTTTGCAGCTTGGTTTTTGTTTCCACCGAAGGTCTTGGTGTCCCAGGGAGTCGTCAGTTCCTGCTTTTTCTGTTCCGTTTTGTAAAATCTGTCTGTCTGTGCTGGGTCTCAGTTGTGTCATTGGGAGCGCAGAGTCTTGGCTCTGGACCACCATGACATCTCCTTGGTTTTTTTTCTGCTACACAGCAGTCTCTGGGCTCTTCCTACGTCTGCTCTCCTGGGCCATCCTAACCTCCTAACCCCCCCGGGCAAAGTCAAGGACAAGCGGGCTGTGCCGGCGACCGTGCGGGCCAGGGCTGTGCGGTGCGGGGGGAGGCGCGAGCCGAGCTTCGGTTAAGAGAGTGTGTTTGCTTGGGGCCGGCCAGGAAGACGGACTTTGCTTCCGTTCATCATCCTCACGACTCTTGTAGGGAATATGTTTAGAACTGGAATTACCTGCTGATTTAAATAACTGTCAAATGGGACATGATCACGGTCTTTCTAAGGGCAGTGGCACGGAGGCCGCTTTCTTACTCTCCACCCCTCCAGTCACACGAGCGCCCAGAGGTCCTGTGTGTGACCTCGCTTTGTCCTTCCTCGGGGCCAGTGTGAGCGCAGTTCCAGTTCACTGAACAGGGAGAGCAACGGAAGTCGTCGGCGCTGTTTTAAGCATCGGATGGGAGACGTGGATTGTGGAGATTTTCATTCTCTGAAGTTTTTTCTTCTCATGTGCACTTTTGTTGTCATATCTGAAAAACCAGTAAGTTCACTTGAATATTTGCTCCTGTGTTTCCTCCTAATGGCCCTAGTTTTAGCTTTTCCTTTTAAAAAAAGTAATTAGGCTGAGTCAGTTGTCACTTGCGTCATGAGGGAACCACGCTGATCGCAGCGTCCGGCTTGTGCGATCTGAGTTCCCCAACCAGGGATCGAACCCACATCCCCGGCATTGCAAGGCGGATTCTTAAAACCACTGGGCCACCAGGGAGGTCCCTTTAGCTGATTTCTTCTACATCAGTCTGTGATCTGAGCCTTGGTCAGGTCCCTTCAATTGTTCAACATTAGGTTGCAGGACCCTGTCCTAGTCCTTTTCTGGTCATGGAAAAACTAATTTATCCAATAGTTCATATTTTGATTCCTGGATGTGTATATAATAGGTATAGTAAGTTGTCAAACAAATGTATTTATCGGGCAGCTCTTGTATACTTGCTCAGCTCTGGAGAGAAAAGACTACAATACTCGTCCACAGAGAACAAACGTCCTCATTGGATGGATGGTCAGTCATGAATATTTATTTATTTATTCAGCATCTCCAAGTGCCCAGCACCACACAAATGACAAGTACTTCTTTGCTTTTATCTGTGGACAGTGGTGAGTCCAGAGGGGGCCCTTCATCCAGCCGGGGAGGCAGAGGCGGGGAGGACAGACTGGGGGCAGGAGCGCGGGGCTCCCTGGGTGGGAGGGAGGGGGTGCAGGCCCTCAGAGACTCACCTGAGGGCCCAGCAGCACCCCCGGGCTCCCAGAGAGGAGGGTGGTGGCGGGGCTGGCCGAGCAGGGGGCTCTCGCTGGGAGATTTCAGACGCACGGACTCTGAGCTTCCTGGGGACGTTCTGTAGGACATGGAAGCTTGGAACAGACGGGCAGGTTTGTGGAAAACAGTTCATGAAGGACAGTGAGTCCAGCCTTGGCTGTGGGGCTGGGAGGTCCGGGGGCGCTGAGAGGCGACTGCTGTGGCCCTTGGACAGCACTTGAGTGACGGCCTCAAGGTCAGTCAGGGTGTTGGGGCTTGAGGGCGTGGGCAGCTGGCATAAACCACCTGAGGCTCTGGGTGGGGCTGAGCCGGGCCAGCAGCCCCTCCTCGGGGGTCTCACCTCGCTGCGCCCGCCCCGCCCCCTCCTGCAGCTCAGCTAGATCCGCGGCGCCTGTGAGCAGCCTCCCCCACCGGCTCACTCCACTGGTTTCTACAGAAGCCTGCGTGTTCTCCGAGCGGCTCAGAGCCACAAGGTAGGACGTGTGCTCAGGTTGTGGCTTCGGGAGCGTGGTGGCACCCGTGTCCGTGGAGCCGAGCTGACCCACCAGCTGAGCCCGAGCACCAGGTGCGGTGTTCGCAGCGAAGTGAGGCCGTGATTTGCAGGGCGCCGTGCCAGGGAGGGGAGCCTCAGGCCCGCTGAGTTGGTGGTGTTTCTGTGATTTATTTGTGCCGGGTCTTCGCTGCGCCGGGGGCCCTTCTCCAGTCGCGAGCAGGCTTCTCCCACTGCGGAGCTCCGGCTCAGCAGTCGTGGTGCTCGGGTTCAGCTGCTCCACGCACGTGGGATCTCCCCAGACCAGGGATGGAACCCTGACTCCCACGGCACGTGGGATCTCCCCAGACCGGGGATGGAACCCTGACTCCCACGCACGTGGGATCTCCCCAGACCAGGGATGGAACCCTGACTCCCACGGCACGTGGGATCTCCCCAGACCAGGGATGGAACCCTGACTCCCACGGCACGTGGGATCTCCCCAGACCAGGGATGGAACCCTGACTCCCACGGCACGTGGGATCTCCCCAGACCGGGGATGGAACCCTGACTCCCACGCACGTGGGATCTCCCCAGACCAGGGATGGAACCCTGACTCCCAAAGCGGCAGGCATGTTCTTCAGCACTGAGCCACCAGGGAAGCCGAAGTTAGTGGCCTTGGAAGGGGAAGTGGAGGGGCGGGGCTCAGCCCCGAAAGGCCGGTGCCCTGGGTGGGGGCTGTAGCCCGCACGGGTGGGCTGCCCTGGAAGACGACTCGGATACCTGTCAGGAAGCTGTGACTCCAGGCGTCCGGCTGCTGCTCCTCCCCGAGCTGGAGCAGGGCCGGGCGGGATCAAGAGCTCAACTGTAAACTCGCCCCAGCACTCGGTTTCCACCTGGGCCTCTTCAAAACCGGGGCTGCTACCCACCTCCCCGCGCCTCCCCGGCCCACACGGCGGCCTTTCTCCCCGGGACCTCAGCCTCCTGGGCCCACTCCTTCCCGTCCCGTCTCCATGCTGCAGCCAGAGCCCCCACGCCACCTTAGGGTCTGTGTGAAGGGGGGTTCCCCACCGCCCCACCTGCCAGGCCCCCTGGGCGAAGCCGCCAAGCACTGTGGGCCCTGGCTACCCTCCCCACCCCGCTCTCCAGGCCGCTCAACCTCAGCGTCTGCTTTGACTTCTGAATCCTGAGAAATGGGGGTCCCCACCCTTACAGGTGGGCCCATGTCCATCAGAGGAAGCCTCACAGGGGTGTTGTCAGGAGCCGGTGCCGTGGACATGGGACCCCCAGATATCTCAGAGGTTGGTCACAGAATTGGTGTCCGCGGGAACCGGCGGAAACTCGAACTTCCTTTGTCCACAGAACTTGACTGACGGCACCGTGGGTCTTGGGACCAAAACCAGGTTTATTCAGATCCAGGGTCAGTTACAGGTTTGGTTTTTGGTCACAGGCCCCAATGGCCACTGTTCTGAGTTTACATTAAAACACAAAGCCCAAAAAAAAAAAAAAAAAACACAAAGCCCAACACTTACAGTTTGAAAACTTAAAAAGACAGACACCAAAGGCTTTTAAAAATCTGGGTTGGCAAGTGCGCACCCCCGCCCCGTATGTCATCTGCAGGACAAAGGGCGTGGAAGGCTGTGAGGGTCTGTGAACACATGGCCTTCGTGCACGTGGAATGTTTGAACCTTCCCAAACACTGTCCAAGCACCTGCTCTGAGCGAGGACACAAACAGTGCTTCCGACCTCCTCTGGTTGTGGACTGGGCTGGGGCGGGAGCAGTGCAGCCCGCCCGCCTGCAAGGACAAGGCGTGCACACGAGGCCAGCTGGCCCGTGGCCTGGGGCCCCCTGCGCTCCCGAGCGCCTCCTCTCCTCAGATGCAGGTGTGCAGCCCGGGCTTGGCAGCAAAATTAGCTTTAAAATCCTGAACCAGAGGAGAACCACCATCTAATTTTCTCAGGACTGCCTTTTGGAGCCTGATTCTTCTTGGGAGCCAGAGGCTGGGTTCCTGTCCTGGGGTCTCACTGCCCTCCTCCGGGGTCGTTGAGGGCAGAGACTGTGAGCCCTCCGGGGAGGCCTGACTCCTGAGCTTCACCTAGTGAAGAGAAAGGCACCTCCCTGCGGGGCCTCCGGCTGAGGCAGGGAGCCCACCGCACTGCCCTGCCCCTCGAGGAGGCCCGGGCCCTGCCCAGCAGGCTCTTGTCCTGCCTGCCGGGCCGCGGGAAACCAGCCGGAGAAATAGGGAGGTGACTGAGGCGGGGCGGCGGGGCGTGGGGCGGCCTGGGAGCCCAGGGGCGGCCGGTGGCCGCGCTCAGAGCTGGTGCAGCTTGCCGCGCTCGGTCAGCAGCGTCATGGCCACGGCGTAGAGGACGTAGGCCAGCACGATGAGCAGGGCGCAGAGCAGGGGCCCCACGCAGAAGAGCGAGGCCACGGAGAAGGCCAGCAGCAGCGACAGCAGCGTCCGGTAGCTGCCCAGGAAGCGTAGGCTGAGCCGCGGGCCCCGAGCGCGGTTGGCGGCGTGGCCCCGCCCCACAGGGCTCAGCAGGCGCCGGCCCGACAGCCCGGGCTCCAAGAGGTGGTAGCGGCAAAAGCTGCCCAGGAAGTCGGCCCGCGAGCACAGCGCCACCATCTGGCCTGCGAACTGGAGCAGACGGCAGGCTCAGCGGGCGGGGGGCGGGCTGGCGGGGCCTTCCCCACACTCACCCTGCGGTTGGGGGCTGGCTGGCGGCGGCTGGCGGGAGGCCCTCCCCACACTCACCCTGCGGTTGATGGTGGAAGACAGCTGGAAGAGCGCGCGGACCAGGCTGGCGATCTCATAACTCCGGATGGGCTGCAGCTCCCAGTCACCCTGGTACTCGATGTCAAAGCGCCGCAGCCCGCTGATGATCTGGGAACAGGGCACTGAGCAACGCCGCGCCCTCACCCGGTACCGCCCCGCCCATCGTCCCGCCCCTCCGCGGTACCAGCCCCCACCCGGTACCGCCCCGCCCATCGCCCCGCCCCTCCGCGGTACCGGCCCTGCCCCTGGTGCCCGCCCCCCGCCCCGCCCTCACCTGGTAGCGACCCAGGGGCGTGAGGATGAGCCCGTCCTCGCCCACGATGCAGTCCGGGAGCTGCTTCTTCCCGTTCTCGTCCTGCGTTGTCCCCAGGGCCAGCGTCAGCTGGGCGAGCTGCGCCTCGCTGAGCTGCGGGGAGGGTCGGACGGAGGGTCACGATAGAGCACGGGGAGCGCCCCCAACCCCAACTCGTCATCACCGCAAGGGCGGGGGTGGGCGGGGCGGAGGGCGGCTGGCGCGCACCCGGAACGCCTGGCACAGGTACTCCAGCGCCTTCTCCAGGTACTCGTCCGTCTTGCGGACGCTGTCCTGCCCCATCTCGTCCAGGTCGTTGCCCGTGTAGGAGCCGTTGGTGTCCGCGGAATAGAAGCCCAGCCAGGACAGGAAGGGGCGGCCGGCCGCGCTCTCCCCGCACTGGTCCGAGAGGGACTTGGCCGTCTGCTTGGCCTGCGTGATGAGCTGCGCCAGACGCAGGACCTGTGGGCGGGCGGGGGTCAGCGGGCTCGGCTGCCTCCTGGCGCCCATACAGTGCGTGTTAACGGCTAAGGCGCACCTTCCAACAGACGCCGAGTTTGTCATCAGCAAACACTAGACTCCCCCAGCCAGACGGAGGGGCGTGCCCGCCGACCACTCACCAGCGCCCGGACCTCGGGCCCGAACATCGGGGTGTACTTGCAGTCCTGGCCCTCCAGGCTGTACACGTGACTCTTGACCTTGAAGGAGGCGTCGGTGACGGCCGGCGGCCACGACGACAGGAAGCTGCCGGTGAAGGGGGGCGCCGTGAAGAGCCGGTGCTGCCGCTGCGGGATGCCGAGCTCGGGCTCCAGGAACAGCTGCTCGCCTGGAAGGCAGGACGCCAGCCTGGCTGCAGCCCCGAGGCGCAGGCGGTCCCCCCGGGGGCCCCAGAGCGCTGGTGCCCTCTGTTTGGGGCCTCACCCCGCTGGATCATCTCGGCCAGGTTGGGCTGTGCGAAGACCTTGGCCACGCGGAACACCATGAGCGCGTTCTTGGGGCTGACGAGGTCCGTGCGCAGCGCGCGGCTCAGGAAGCCCAGGAAGAGCTTGGTGTAGACGAGCAGGTTCTCCTGCACGAAGGGCGCCCTGCGGGGGGCGAGTCAGGGCTCCTCCAGGCTCGGCCTCCCGCACCTCCAGCGGGGTGACGGGAGGGGGCAGCACAGAGGGCTGGGGGCGGGGTCCTCGCGGAAAAGGCCCTTCCCCGGGACGGGGCAGGGCGGGGCGGGCGCGGTGCAGGGCTGAGGGGCTCTGCCTGAGTGCACGTGACAGGGGACGGGGACCCCCCCCCAAAGACAGTGGGGGAGGGGATGGGGACCCCCCTTACAGCAGCTGGGGCAGGCTCACCATCTCTCCGACACACTGCGGGCCTGGCAGTCACTGCCCGGGGCCTGTCTTTCGGGCGCGTACCTCCAGGGCTGCAGGTAGCTCAACCACATCTCCAGCACCTGATGAGACGGAGGCCAGGGCTGAGGGAGGGGAGGAAGGGGGCCCCTCAGAACAGACCACCTGGCGGGGCTGAGGCTGGGAGCCCACCCAGGTGGGCAGCTGGGTTCAGGTCGGGGCTGGTGGAACGACCCCCTCCCTCTCCACGCGCGGGGCAGCACTCACAGCTCTGAAGGACGCGTCCAGGGGCCAGTGGCCAAAGCAGTGCTGCAGGAAGAGGTACAGCTTCTGCTGGACGAACCTCGGGATGGCGGCCCTGTGGGGGGCGGGGGTGTCACCCCACAGAGCCCGGGCCACCCGGCAGCCCCTTCCTGGGCACCAGGCCTCGGCCCTCCCCTGCCTGTGTGGGGAGTGGGGGGCGGGGCGCAGAGCTGAGAGGCTGGGCTCCCCTGCTTTGGTGGGGGGGGGCAGTGAGACGGGTCTCCCTGCTGCCCCTACCTCTGCGCCAGGAGGGACCAGGGGACCGCCCCCACCCACACCCACCTCTTGAACTCCTCCAGGGGGCTGGCAGCGTGCGAGTGGGCCGAAGGCGAGGCCTGCTCCGGCCGCAGGCTGTTGGCGAAGGCGTGCAGGTGCTTCAGCAGCAGCCGCACGACCAGCACGTGCTCCTCCGTGGGCATGAAGGACTCCTGGGGGCCAGGTGGGGGCGTCAGGGACACCCCGCAGGCTGCTCCACCCATGCCCAGGGGCTCCCTGCACTTGGAGTTCCGGCGGAGCTTCCGCCACAAGGACCCCCCACCCCATCCCTCGAGCTGGGCTTCCGGTCCACAAGTGTGGAAGGGTCTGAGACCAGCTGGCTGCTCCCCAGCCCACCCCCAGCCACGGGCTTGCCCGCAGTGAGCAGCGCCGAAAGGCGCGCAAAAGCCCCAGGCCCAAGGCATGGTCCTGTGGGCCGCCCCGGCGTGGAAACGGCCGCGCAGCCCCCGGCGACCCCCAGGCCGGTATCCCTTCTGCCTTGTCTACCTTTGGGTCTCTACGGGGTGCACTTGCGGCATACCAGAGGGAAGGGGATGCCGTGACGGGAATGAAAAGCTCAGGGCCCCTCCGAGCTGGCCCTGCTCCAAGAG
This sequence comes from Cervus elaphus, assembly GCF_910594005.1. Classification (NCBI taxonomy): domain Eukaryota; kingdom Metazoa; phylum Chordata; class Mammalia; order Artiodactyla; family Cervidae; genus Cervus; species Cervus elaphus. The sequence goes on from NC_057819.1 coordinate 825,191, forward strand.
CCCCGGGGCCTGCCCTCCGCGCATCTCAACCCCCAGCGTTCCTGGGCCTGCTCCCACCCTCGGCCAGCACCCGCACCCAGCCCGCGGGCCACCTCCTTGCTGCTCCTCAGGCACACTGCCTTCTCCAGCACCTCCGGGCCTGAGACAGTGCCCGCAGGAGCCTGTCGCTGTTGCCCACACCCTCTGCCTTCAAGACCTCCATGGGCTGGCCTCCCACTGTGGATGACCCCGCTGCTGCCTGGGAAGGCCCTCCCCCGCCCACAGCGGCCCTTCTGGAACCTTCTCTCCCTGCTCTGTGCAGGAGCCAGGCAGGAATGAAGCGTGGCATCTCATCTGTGCTCAAATTCAAGTTCAGGGCTGCAAGGTCCCACTGAGGGCAACGCGGACAGAGCCCTGACCGTAAGCGAGGCCCAAACTCCCCGGAGGTCACATTGGGGAGCAGCGAACCTCAGGAGCCTGCTGGCCCCACGCCATCCCACGGACTGCACTCCGTCCCTGGCACTCCTGCCTAAGCAGACTGTAGCCTCCACAAGGTCGCCACCCACGAGCCGCGGGGCCGCCTGTCCTCGGTCAGCCCCAGCACCAGGCCTGTGCTCCAAAGGCCGCACGGCTTCCCCCCACAAACCAGGGCTGAGCGCGCAGCACAGTGGCCCCAGGGCTGGACACCTGGGCTGGCCTAGAGCTGGGCCAGGCAGCCCGGTGACCCCAGCACAGCCAGCAGGTCCTGGCATCACTCCCGGCCACCTGGCTGCACCCCGAACCCCAGCAGGAGGGCCTGGCTCTGCTTGGAAGGGGCCTGTGCATCACCCCAGGAGGCCCCAGGCTTCACTGCTGCACAGACGTGAGCTCCGGGGCTTATGCCACGGGGCGGGGGGAGCGGACAGAACGCGCGCGGCCAGTACTTGGTGGGCGTGGAGGGCCTGGAGGCTGGGGTGGGCGGGGCTGTGGAGGGCGCTGCAGACGCTGAGCCGGTAGTGCAGGACCTCCAGCTGGGCAGAAGCCGGCGGGCGGGGAGGGAGAGAAAGAGGCAGTGAGAAGGAGCCCTGGAGCCCCAACACACACCAGCAAGAGCACGTGTCCGGGAGAGCCCGCGCCACGCAGCCGTCCCCCGTGCTGGGGCAGAGGAAGGCCCGAGGGTCCCCGGGGCTCCGCGGTCCGCCCGCCCCCCACGCCGCAGCAGCTCATGTGTCTGTGGCCCAGGAACGAAACGCAAACGTGAGAAGCCGATTCTAGACCGAGGCCTCTCGCCCAGAGCAATTGACGGGACTTCCTGGGCTGTTTGGAAGAGAAATTCCTCGGCACATAACGTGATCAACGCCCGGTCAAATCCCAGGTGTTGGGACACGCGTGGCTGGTTCCCACAGAGGCTCCAGGTGGCACCTGCCCACCAGGCCCGCCCTGGACTCCCTCATGACCAGCCCCCACCTCGCCAGGACCGCAGACAACCTCCGGTCAGGCCCACGGCCGGGGCCCCTGACAGGCTGGCCGTGGCCACACACACCCAGAGGCCTGGATCCTGGCGGGGGCAGCGAGGCTGGCCCACTGTCTGCCCCCGCCCCGGGCCCCTGCCTACCCACTGCGGCAGTCAGAGCCGCTCGCACATGGCCTGCCCGCGTGCTGGGTGCCATGCTTCACCCAGGGACATGCCAGACGCCGGGAGATGGCCTGGCCACACGCTCAGCAAGGAGCTGGGGAGCCTGGGGACCCCAGGGACCCCGCGGGCCCACAGCCTGTAGGAGCTCCAAAACAGTGACTCCAGGGCCCCCTGTAGCCGGCTTTCCACACAACCTGCCTCCTCACGTGTTATTTTCCTGCCCCAACAGACAGCAAAGGGCAGAAGGTTTCTGGGTAACTGCCGGGACCTTCGCAGTCACCAGGAGGAGGGCTAGGCCCCCGAGGTGACCGGCGGCCTGGAGCCATGTCTAAGACTGAGGCGGGCAGGTTCTTGGGCCGGGCGCTCGGCACCGGGCAGAAGTGGGTGGGGCGGGGCGGGGCGGGCGGTGTTCGGGAGGCCCAGGGTGGAGCCCGGCCCTGCTCGGCCCTCCCACACCTGGGGTGTCCTGCAGAGCAAACCCCTGGGATGGCAGAGGCCGTGGGCCCCCAGCCCCAAGGATGCCGGGAGGACCATGCCTGCAGCAAGGGCGGGGTCTATGGTGGTGAGCCCATCCCGACTAGCCCGGGGGCCACAGTGGGGGTCATGGACCCCAGGCCTCCGCACACCATGAGCGGCCAGGCAAGGGAGGGGCCAGCAGACCCCGGCCGCCCCTGGAGGCCCACCTGTGCACTCGAAGGACACGCGGCGGGGCCGCCAAGACGGGCGGGGAGCAGCCGGGGTGCCCGGGGAGGGCGGGTGCAAGCCCGGCACACAGCACAAGCCACCCGCTGCCCAGCGCCCGGGGAGGCCAGCCTACAGCCAGCTCTGAGGCCGAAATGCAGCGCACGCAGCGGCAGGAGAAGAGGATGGCAGCAGCCACATACCTTGGCGTGAGGGGACTGCATCTTTTGGTACATCTCCAGAGAGTAATGATGGAGCCACATTTCCACGAACACCTGCAAGAGAGCGCGGGCGGGTCAACAGGTCCCGGCGAGGGCTCCGGACCGCTCGGCGGCGGAACGAGCAGGCTTTCCACCGAGGCTGCTGGGAAGACAGGACCCAGCTGCACACGGACGCAGTCAGACCCTCACTCAACACCGTAAACGAAAAACAACTCACCGTGGATCGAAGACCTAGAACAGGAGGTAAAATTGTAAAATCAGCACTTCACAACGCTGGACCTGACAGTGACTTCCTACGTGTGACTCCAACAGCTCAGGCAACAAACGGAAATACTGGACAGCACAAAAATTAAAAGCTTTGGTGGGACTTCCTTGGGGCCCTGTGGTTAAGAACCCACCTGCCAATGTGAGGGACAGGCTCAATCCCTGGTCCGGGAAGGTCCCACACACTGCGGGGCACCTGAGCCACAGCACTGAGCCCGTGCGCCTAGAGCCGGCTCCCCCGCGAGAGAAGCCAGGGCAGCAACAGGCCCGCGCACCACAGCCAGACAATGGCCCCGCGGACACCAGAGAAAACCCGCCCAGCACCGAGGACCCAGCACAGCCAAGTAAGGAAGACTTCAGTAAACTGACTTAAAAAACTATCTTTTGTGCATCAAAAGATACAATGCATAGAGTAAAACAGCAGCTCACAGAACAGGGCAAAGACTCGCCAACCGTGTTTCTGAGGAAGGATTAACACCCAGCCTACACAGAGATCGCTGAGAACTCAGTCACAACAAAAATGTCAGCTCAAAACCAGGCAAAGGACTCAAGGAGACACTTCTCCAAAGACACACACGTGGCCAATGAGGACAAGAAAGGTGGAACAGGCCGCTCACCACGACTAGGACACCGCAGTCAAAGCCCAGGGCACAGCGAGCGTCCCAAGGACACAGAGAAACCGGAGCCCGCGCCCCGCCGAGGGTGACAAGAAATGGCTCCCCCACCGTGGACAACAGCGCAGCAGGGCCTCAGAAACCCCGCAGAGGGCAAGGCTCAGGAGGACAATCCCAGCAGCCAAGACCAGAAGCGGCCCACGTGCCCGTCAGAGGGCTGACACACGACACGGGACCACACGCGCAGCAGGACTGCGCGCGGCTTCAGCGGGCAGGGCGCTCACCCGCCACGCAGACGAGCCCGCGGCACCGCTGAGGGAAGCGCAGTCAGTGAGTCACAGAGGCGCCGCCGACGCCCCCCGACAGAGGCACGGGGTGGGGGGGTCCGTCACGGAACCAAGCGGGACGTGGGTGCAGGGCTGGCGGCACGTGGAGGGGCTGCTGTCTGATGACAGACGCTGGGTCTCACGGATGGAAGGTTCTGGAAACTTGTTACGACACTGCAAACACTCTAACACTACGTGACTATTGCCTTAAAACATTTCAGACTTACGTTCTATGTTATGTGTATTTTACCACGGTTCCAAAAAACCGCAGAACCCCATCCCAGCCACACTCCAGGTTCTGAACAAGCCGGCTGTGGTAACGCCCGCAGCCCTGGAGTCCAGCCACAGAGCCAGCAGGCTCTCCGGGGACGGCTCAGGGGACAGGCGCGGGGCTGCCTGCCACCCACGCGGGGGAGGGACAGGCCTGCTGACTAAGGGGAGGCCCTGTGCCTCAGTGCCCGAGACACGCTGGTGGCCGGGGAGGGTGAGCCCAGCCACGAAACGGAGGGGCTGCAGAGCCATCGCGTCGCCAGGAGAGAAAGACTAAAGCTCCACGGACGGAGCCCGGGGGAAACACTACCAGTGACACCGGTGACCGGGGGCAAGCGCCTTCCCGTCTGTAACACGCCCCCTGCAGGCGCAGCCTCTCAGCCCTGCCCGCAGGGCGGGCAGCGCCCGGCACCAGACTGGCTCCCGCAGACGGGCCCGCACTCACCTGGAGCAGCGTCTCCGACCGCCAGATCTCATGGGAGGCGGGGTCCGCGTTCACCGACGTCTGGTGGGAGACATGCCGCTTCAAGAGGCTGGTGTGGTGCAGGCCGTAGGAGGCAAAGGGCACGGCCGGTGTCCTGGGGACAGACAGACAGACACAGAGAGTGTCGGGACGGCTGCAGGGGGGGACGGGCCACCCGGGACGGCAGGGGCAGGTCCAGCCAAGCTGCCGTGTGTGAACACAGGGGAGGAGGCTGCCTTCAGGGCTGGCCCAAGGAGTGAGGGGGGAAGACCGGAGGAGTGTCAGCTGGCACTGCTCGTCCACAACAGGCTCGGCCGAGGACTGCAAGGGACGCAGATGCTGCCCATTAGGTCCCCCAGGTTCGTTACCTGAGACCCAGGCACTTATCCACCTTCCCCGGAGGAGGGCCGCGTCATCCCTCAGCCAGGCCAGCGTCTGACCGTGGGGTACACCTGAGGGGCAAGGGCGCGGTGCACACCGCCATTGGGGTTGGGACCCTCCGGACGACGGAGAGACAGCTGCGAGCGGGAGGCAGGAGGCTGCTAAAGCCCAAGGGGCGTGTGGGGCTGGGCTGGTGGGCCCCACTCTGCAGGAAGGTCGAAGAGACCACAGGTTTCTGAAAACACTCATGAGTTAAGACGTGATAGCCACATGTCTGTAACTTTGTTCAAACAGCTCAAGAAAACACACAGATTAGCAGAATAAGACAACTCGGAAATCAGGCAGGTGAAGGGCCTGTGAAAGTTCCGTTACATGTAGCAACTTTTTAAGCCTGAAATCATACCTTAGAAGGAGCGAGCCAAATCCGGCCCAGAAGTCCACCTGGCAGCTGAAGCCTCTCTGGGGGGGTGAATGCCCCTCCAGCCCCCGCTCCGCGCCCCCTACTTGTCCTGTCCCGTCCTCGGGGGCCCTGCCACTCAAGTGCCGGGTGACCCAGCACGTGCCAGAGGGTGGGGGCTCTGCAGGAGACAGCCTGCAGCCTCCAGGGAAGGAGGTGGGCTGGCGAGGCCCAGGGCTCTGCCCCAGCACCCGGCTCACAGAGGCCGCAGCCCAGCGCCCCCGTCCTCCACAGCCGGGACTGTCGGCCATCCCCAGCTCCAAGTCCCTTGCCAGCTGCTCTCGGCCCAGCCTGGGCTCGGGTGCCTTGTGGGGAGAGGGTGGCCACACGCAAAACACGGCCCAGGCCCTTTACCGAGGCCAAAGAACCTGCCACTTGAGGGAAGACCCCCCCAGCCCTCCAGCCCGCACCAGGGCAGCTGGGTCGCAGAGCCTCAGGCCGCAGACAAAGCTGAGCGCCCTGCAGGGCACCACCGCCGTCCCGAGGGCAACGCTCTGCCAGGAGAAAGGGCCACCCGCACCTGGCGGTGCGTGCGGGCACCTCGGGCCCTGGCTGGGAGCCTCACCTGGGAGCTGGCGCGGGGCTGGGCCCCCCTGGGCTGGAGGAGAGCGGGGGTAGCACGCTGCCTTCCGTGGGCAGGAACCAGGCCAGGTACCTGTCCACCAGGATGAAGTAGGCGCAGTCGGAGGTGCGGACGTGGAGGGCCCCAGGGGGCGGCTGGAAGCAGAGCCCCGTGAGCGTGGCTGCGGACCCCACCCCCGGGGGCTGACCCTGCCCCCGAGGGTCCCAACCACCCAGGGCGGGGCCCTCCCTGCCCCTGCCCAGAAGGCACCCCCTGCAGGAAGCCCCCCAGACCAGCACTTGGGGCGCCCGGCCGCCCCAGCCCGTCACCCTGGCTCAGTGAGGGTGGCCTGAAGGGCAAAGGCTGCGGGCGCAAGGGGGAACAGGAGGCGGCCAGCCCAGCCTGCCTGGACAGGAGCCCTGGGCACCCCCGCCCCACCCCCAGGGGGCTTCAGCCCTCCTTACCTTCTGAGTGATGAGGCTCAAAGCAAAGAAGAACATGTAGTACTCGAAGGGATCTGAAGGCCGCGTCAGGGGACAAACAGCAGGGCGCCCCCCCCCCCCCCCCCCCCCGTGCTGGCTGCCTCCCCACCCACGGCCGACAAAGGATACTGAGGGCCAGGTACAGGCCGAGGCCCCCGGCGGGCGGCAGCTGCACCTTGTTGTGGTACAGGGGGCTGTCGGGGAGCACGCGCTCCTGGATAGATGCCTTCACGGGCCCCTGCAGACACGGGGCAGCCTGAGGAGGCTGTGGCGGAGCCCGCCCCGACCCCAGCGGGGGACTGTGCTCTCCCCTGCCTGTCACGCGCTCTCCCCGCGTCCCCACCAGGTCCGCTGCAGCAGGGCGCATCTTGGCCCAGCCAGGCATGCGATGGATCCCATCTGCTGTGCTTCTGAGCCCCGTGAGCTAGCCTGCCTTTAACTCGCCCCACAAAATTGCAGACTCAGTAAAACAAAGCCTCTAGGCACGTGCCCTGCCACTCAGCCGGAGGCCACTGGGCCTTCCCACCGGCAGGGTTCAGATCACCTCTGGGAAAGAAGGAACTGGTGAAGTTTCAATGGGTGATGCCTCCTGGGCCAGACACCAGGGTGCTCTGGCCACTGTCCCAACCCTTCGGGCCCCTGTCCGCTGCCAGCACCATGGCCATGAGCCCACCTTCACCGCCGTGGCTTACTTACGGGCAGGTAGGAGACAGGAAAATCAAACTTATAGTCTTCGGCCTGAAGTTTATACACCAGTTTCATCATCGGGCCTCTGAACGTGAACGACAATAACAGGGAAGTGAATGGCAAACCAGACGGGACTCCCCGAGAACGCCCGGCCCCGCGTGGGCGAAGACGACCTACCCAGGGTCCAGGAACTCCAAGGCGACGCTGTGCTCCACGGGGCTCACGCGGCCCTGCAGGCAGCGCAGGTTCCAGCCGGGCAGGATGCCGTCCAGGCTGCCGAAAATGCTCTCGACCAGCCACGGGAAGACAGCATGCAGCTCCTGCAGTGGCATGGGCGCTCAGAGCAGGTTCTCCAGGGGACCTGCCCGCCTCCCAGCCGGGCCTGCGCCCAGGACCTGCTGCCCCGTCTTGGGCAGCCATGGTGACGTGGCTGCTGCATGTCTGGCTCAACCAGGCACGGCCGACCTCTGTGCTAGACACGGCATGGGCAGGTGTGGGGAGGGGCGCCCGTGTGACAACTATAACCGCCTCCAGACACTGCCAACAGCCCCGTGGGCCCACAGCTGAGAAACCCCAACCTACGTGCTCTCATTTACACGCCACTGACCTGAGTCACACCCCGAGTCAGGCCTCCGCAGGCAGCGCTCGGAGGTGGGAGAGGGGCTTATAGACCCTCCTCTGGGAGCATGTGGGACATACCCCCATAGAAAACAGACAGCACAGCCTTACCTTTGCTGGAAAATCCTCGATGACTTTAACTAAGTCTTGGCAGCGCTGTGCAAAAGGCTTGTTTATAGAGTCAGCTTTCAGGCTGGCCTAGGAGACAGAGCCAACCAGAACATGGTGAGCACCCTGCTGGAAGTCAGACCGGAAGTCCAAGTGACAGGCGGGAGTCAGACACGGAAGGCTCGCATCATCCCGAGCAGAGAAAAGAAGGGCCCTGTGCGCACGGATGAAGGTCAGCAGGCAAGACAAGGCTTCACCCAGGGAATGCAAGGCCCTGGCCATCTCCATGAGGGTGCGGCCCACAGCGTCTCTGTCAGATGCAAGACTCCGCTGTGCAGGCTGGGGCTGGATCTGCTGGCTTTCGGGGGGCACCAGGAAGACCCTCCGCCCAGAGCCACGTCCACAGGAAAGTGCAGGCCTGGCGCCCCAGCAGAGCAGGGACCTTCCGGTTTTCACCAATGGCAGTTAAGGTCATTAGAACACCTCGCTTTCGTGTAAGGATTTAGGAGACTTGAAGACAGAGGTGTCCATTCTCCTCCCTTGCCCCTCCCCCAGCCAGGGAGACCGGGGAACTGACATTTCTATGACCTCTTCTTGTAAATGAGAAAACTGGGGCTCAGTGGCTGCATAAAAACCCAGCACACACCAGAAGAGGGCAGACTCGAGCCTGAGGATCCTAACAGGAGCCCGCGCTTTCCAGCACATCACCCCAAAAAGCACGCGCTGCAGCTCTCCAGTCCCCCTGCTACGAAGTCCTGTCCCGTGGGCCCTCGGCGGGCAGCGGACACTTACCAGCAGGAAGCTGGGCTGCTGCAGGTGGGGGAACGCCATGGCAGCCTGCCTCGCAGGGTCCGGAGCGACCGTCTTAGGGGACCACTGCAGACAGAGATGGAATCTCAACAACAAGGCATCGCAGCACTTCACAAAGCGCAACCCAGGCCCACGTTCTGCACAAGTGCTGCGCACGTGCAGGCCACCGGCAGCCACAGAGCCAGGACCGCGGGGGAGCCTGTGGTAAAGCGGCGCACCCGCCCCGCACCGGGCCTACTTCCAGCGGCTCGCCATCCGCGCCTCACTTACTCCTCAGGGCCAGGCAGGAAGGGTTCTAAGGAAGCCCTGCCAGAGTCCCCGCTCTGGTTGTTCAAACGCTCTTTGAAAGGGGTTTTACAGACTGAAGTCTCAAGCGTTAAAACCGTAAGATTCAGAGGAGTCCTGGCAAACAGGCAGCAAGGAAATGGGGGCCTTGGTTCCAACCTGCGAAAAGCCAGACCTACTGGCAACCTGCGTAACCCTAGAAGCAGGTTCCTCCTGCGCCCCAGATGAGAGCAGAGCCAGTCAGCACCTTGAGGTCAGCCTTGAGACGCCCTCCGCTGAGAGCCAGCCAGGCCCTGTGTCTTCACACACAACCATGAGGTGCCAATGAGTGCAGTTTTAAGCTGCAAAGCCTGCTGAACAAGAACAGAAGGCGCATCCTCACGACGACCGGTGGTACGAGGTCAGTGCTGAGGGAAACGGAGGCGCAGACAGGACTCAGACCCACACGCCTCCTCACCGCTCTCTAGAGAAAGGCGGGCGCACTGCCTCTGTCCTACTTGCGCCCTCTGAGGAAGGAGCAGGGAGGGGACGAGCACGCTTCACCAGCAGAGCCTCTGAACAGCCACTAGAAAATCAGGGGCAGCTCTCCAGACTCCCACTCCCTGTGCCTGCGGGGCAGAACCCGAAAACACCCAGACTGAGCAGAGTCAGAGCCTCTGCGGCCCTTGACCGCTCTCCTGGCACAGCTCTGCCCACAGCCAAGGAACAACGCTGAGGGGGCAGCTGCCAGGCAGACTACGTGGATGGAGAGGCTGGGTGGGCATCTCTGCCCCTAGACATTACGAACACCTCCCTGTGAGACCAAGGGTGCTGGACACCTCCATCCCCAGCAGATGTCCCCCACCCCTGTCTGTAGAAAACCTGAAGTCTGCCCGGCCCCCCCACAGCACAAAACAGCCAGAACAAGCAGCTGATGGTCAGGAAACTCTGATGCACACTTCTGAGTTGTTTATAGACGCTACAACTGCCAGCAGAGGAAAAGAGCCAGCTGCGCGATGACCGGACCGCAGCCGCGACATAAGGCGCTCCATCCGCAGCCAGCGGTTCTGAGAACCGGCCTTGAGACGGGGGACCGATGCTGCTCTTCATGATAACCTGTCTCTGCGGCCATCAAAGTAATTGTAGCTTGCTCTGCCCGTATATGTAAACAGGCTAAAACTGTCAGCAAGAAGATGCTACAGAGTCACGCCCACACCTTCCACTCAAAGAATGCCGTGCCCTATGTCCACAGGAAGAAGTTTCAGAAGACAGGCTTTTGCCCCCAGTCCCACAGAAATGGAGTATTGGCCGGGGGATCTGTAAGCAGGTCCTTCACCCTTTCCTGTCTGCCAATTTCTGTCCTGCTCAAACCCCTTGTAGAAATGAGGTGACCTGGTGGCATTTAACCTAACTCCTGACTCAGGGTCTACTGAATGCCCACAAAACCCTGCCTAACTTGTTGATTCTTTTCCTAGATTAAAAAAAAAGGTAGGAATGAAAAAGAATGACCAGCTCTCTGCCCCCAGGATCCCTCCTGGCAATCCTGCAGATTAGCAGGCAAGACAACACCTGAAGAACGACCAGGAGGAGACCGCCAGCCTGGACGAGACGGAAGGTGACGCAGAGCCTGACGTCCTGCCGCAATGACTCTGAGATTCTTTCCCCTTATCCCTTTAAAATCTGTCACTGTGGCGCATAATCTTCAGAGTCGGCTCTGGAATACCGGTCTGGCTGCTCCAGCTTTCTGATTAAAACAACCTTTCTTTTCTCTTGACACTTGCCTTTGGAGTACCAGCTATCGAGCTGTGAATAGTCAAATCTTGGGTCCAGCAACACTGAGTCTGCTCAACTCCTAATTAAACTAAACATTCGTTTCAGTTTTAAGGATGACTTAAAATGCTCCAGTCCTGAACCAAGCGGTCCAGAGAACACCGCGCACTACTCAGAAACGATCAAAGCGGCATAAAACCCTGTACTGCGGGCCAAGGGCAGAGCTTCAGAGATGAGGAGGTGAAAGCTGCTCCTTCCTCGGAGAAAGTTGGTAGAGTTAGCGGCTGAGTGAGCCCGAGGCACCCAACCGGGGAATTTCGGGGAGAGGGCAGCGTCCCGGTTCTTCCGCCGCGCCGCCTGCTCTGGGCGCCCCCCTCCACTTCACCCCGCCACCTCCACACCCGCTGCCTTCAGGAGTGCCTTCCGACCCGGCTTCGGGGTCTTTCCTGGAGCCGCAGCCCTGGCGGCGCCCATCTCGTCGGGGCGTTCCTCCGGCCGCGCAACGAGCAAGCCCTCCCGTCTGCGGCTCGCCACTACCCGGCGACCCTCGGAAGCCGCGGCTCCGCAAGGCCAGCACACCCGGGGCGGGGGTGGGCGTCAGGCCGAGACCCACCCCCGCGCCCCCCACAGCGCTCGCCGGGGAGTCCCAGGCTGTCGGTCCCCCACCGCGCGCAGGAACGTTAACCCGGCGCCCGCCTGAGCGAGGCTCGTGAGGCGCGCGGGAAGGCGGCGGGAGGGCGCGGCGCGGCGCGGCACTCGACGCCCCGGTCCGATGCCCGGGGCTCGCGCGGAGCCGACTTCTGCAGAGGTTTGGGGCGGCCGCCGGGACACTGGTCCCGACCGCGCGCTACTCCCACCACTCACCTGAGGAACCCGCAGCGTCGCCCACTTCAGGGACGGAGGCAGCCATTCGGCGACTCGGCGCCGAAATGTCGTCATCAAGCTGCGCGCGTCGCGTCCCCCGGGCGGACGCGGTGAAAAGCGCGTGCGCAAAGCCAAGCCCCACCCCACCCCACCCCCTCCGCGGGTTTACCGGAGGCCCGCCTCGGAACGCACGCGCGCGCGCGCCCAGCGGGGGGCCTAGCGGCAAGGACAGCGCGTGCATAAGAGACGCGGCCTCGCGTTAAGGTTAGGGCCTACAGGCGCGCCCCCTATCTGGGGGCGGCGCGGAACAGCCGCGCGCCGGGCCTGGCTGGCGTTTATTCGGCGACCGCGGGGCTCTGCGTGCGGGCTTCCTGCTGAGCGCGCGCGGGAGCCCAGTCGCTAAGGGGTGGGTGCTCCGCACTCCCGCCGCCGCCCGGGCCCGAGCACCGGACGGCGGGGCCGCTGCGGGGAGCAGGGCGAGTGGCGGGCCGGTAGGGGGCGCGGCGGCGACCGGGCGGTGCGCACCCTCCGCGGTTCCGCAGATGGCGGCCGCGGGCGCGGGGCCGGGCCCCGGGCCGGGGGCGCCCCCGGGACTGGAGGCGGCCTTACAAAAGCTGGCGCTGCGGCGGAAAAAGGTGCTGAGCGCCGAGGAGATGGAGCTGTTCGAGCTGGCGCAGGCTGCGGGCGGCGCCATGGACCCCGACGTGTTCAAGTGAGCGCCCAGGGGAGTCGGGGTCCCCCGGGGCGGCCGGCCCGGGCGAGGAGAGCTCACTGCCGCCGCGTGTGTTCTTGCCAGGATCCTGGTGGACCTGCTGAAGCTGAACGTGGCGCCCCTCGCCGTCTTCCAGATGCTCAAGTCCATGTGCGCTGGGCAGAGGGTGGCGAGCGACTCCCAGGACCCCACGGCCGTGCCCCTGCCCCTGCCCCTGCCCGCGCCCAGCGTGCCTGAGACCCGAGGTCAGAGCCGGGCCGGGGCGGCGGGTGGGCAGCGCCTGGCACTGGGAGCCTTTGGTCCCGAGTGGCCAGGCCTTTCTGTTGTTCTTGTCCCAGAACTCGGTGGGCACATCCGATGGCTGGCCCCTTGGACTCCAATCCCCAGCTTGGACTTTGCTATCTACCACCCTGGAGGGTGCCCGTCCACATGGGGAGGGTGCAGGGTGGGAGCCCCAAAGCCAGTTAGACCTTATCGGGACTCTGCAACCCGTTTCTCCCCAGCTCTGCACTCAGGTCGTTTTCCCACGAAGCTGGGAACAGGCGGCATTGGTTCCTTCCTCCCTGCAGCTGTAGCCTGTACTTAAGTCCTTAGTGAGCAGGGCGGCCAGAGGCTTTCCTGTGCTCGCTTCTTGGCCCCCCACCTGGCCCAGGTCCTGCTGAGTCTGGATAGTGAAGCTTCCCTCTGTGGGCAGCTCCTGGCTGGCAGGATGCAGAGGGCCTGGGGCGCTGCTCAGTCTGGAGGTCGTGGCTGGGGTGAGCAGGGGCTGGTGACCAGGGTGTCACAGTGGAGCTCTAATCCACTTGGCATGTCCTTTCTCTGTATTCCAGACACACTTGAGACGCAGCTGAATGTCCAGGCCGGCTCCTGGGCTAGAAACATTGAGAAGGGGCTTTCGGGGCAGAGGGCAGCTGGGCCCCTGGATGGGAGCGCCAGAGCCCTGGGCGCCTGTGTCCCTGTCCTGAGAGGCCCCCTCCTGAGCGCTGCGGTGCGGGCCTCCCCACTGATGCTCCGTCTGCTCTCTTTGTCTCTCTCTGACCTCCAGAGGCCTCCTTTCTCTCTGTCCGGAGCCGTAGCCCCCCCGCAAGGCCCTCCTTTTCCTGCGCCCCGCAGCCTGCGGCCTCTCCGGTTCTGCTCCACGGCCCAGCTGCCGCGCACTCGCCTCTCTCTCCGGGGCCCCCCGGTTCCCTCCGGTTCTCTTGCTGCCTGTTCTCTCCTTTTGCAGGTTGCGTTTATTAGTTTATCTCTGGGGGTTGGTACTGTTTCCATGGAAACTGCCATGGCCTCCAGAACGAGCAGCTCTGAGCTGCAAGGGCGCTGCGGTGCTGTCAGCCCCTGGACTAGCCGTCTGGAGGATCAGCCCCCGGGGTCCCCCCTTGCCTGGTTCCTGAGCTGGGGGTGTGGCCACTCCTGCCCGCGGACGTGCTCCTCTCCAGCAGCACCCGCCGTGTGTCCGGCAGGGTCACAGGCACGTCCGCGCGGGACCGTCCCCCAGGAGTGTGGGCCAAGGGTAAGGGCACGTGTGCAGCCCGCCTTGTGCACCGGCGTTCAGAGTCTGGTCTGCAGCACGGGTCAAGCCCCTGCTGGGTGCTCCCCACGCCCCTGCCGCCCGCCGGTCCTGGCCACCAGACCCCGCCAGCGGGCCCAGCAGGAGGTGGGGCTGCGGTGGTTCCTGCCTGACATCTCTCACCCCTCGTCACACATCCTGTCACTGATAACCTGGCCTTGGCAGCTGGCCGACTCCACAAGGGGCGCTCTCACCACCCAGGAGAAAGCTCTGGGCTTTTCTGGTTCTAGTTCCCACTCAGCGCCCTGCAGAGCCCGCAGCGGGGGTTAGGTGCTCCCCAGCTTCAGGGGCCCCCAAGTCACGACTGGCAATGGGCCGCTGTTTGGGGGGTTCACTTCATTAGGGGAGTAAGCCGGCAGTGATTCATTCAACAAGGATGACATGGTTCACTAGCATCGCAGACTCCATGGACATGAGCTTGAGCAAACCCCGAGACGGTGAAGGACAGGGAAGCCTGGCGGGCTGCAGTCTGTAGGGTCACGACTTAGTGACGACAATGACAAACCGCTGTCTGTCTTGACCCTTAAGAGGGCCCCACGGGAACCAGGCTTTACCCTGGGCTCAGCCTCAATCCTCGTTTAAGTCCATTCCATCTGACCTAATAGCCACATCAGAGGAAGGTGAGCAGGGGTGACGAGCTCCGAGCTCCCAAACGTGCCTTGCTGGGTCCAGCGGGCCCAAGGCCTGAGTGGGTCTCCCCACGAGCCCCACGGCTGTGCGGCTCCTTTAGGTGCCGAGAACCACCCTGAGCTGGATGAAGGGCCTGCTTCCGTCCTGAGGTGGTTTCCCTGACACCTTCCATGACTTAAGGGTGGCATCAGTTTCTTATTTCCGGGTTTATCAGCCTCACCAGATTTAAAGGTGAACATTACTTTGGCTCTTTCACTTCCCTCTCATCCTTGAGTGTCTGGGGCCCTGGTCCTCTCTGGTGGGGGTCAGGAGGCACACTGCGCAGGCCCCGGAAGCAGAGCTGCCTTGGGGAGCCGCCCCTGCACCGCGCTTCAGCGGTGCTCAGGCCCCAGGGCGAACCCACGAGCTCCCAGACCTGACTCGGCCTGGCCCAGCCTGGGGACGGTAGTGTGGCCTCTCCAACTGGGTGACCCTGTGGGGTGGGGGCCATGCACTCACAGGACCAGAAGGCTGGCATCTGTCCTGGGGAGAAGGGCAGGGACAGCCCTGTTGGCTCGTTTTGGTGGCCCCTGGGCACAGCTGGCCCCGCGTCACCCCACCACACCCTCCAGTCTGCTCCCGCTCAGCACTGGGTGACCTGTGGCTGCACCTTATTCCAATCGAGTTCTCACAGGGAGACCAGCTGTCAGGCTTCCAAGCTGGGGCCGTTGCAAATGCCCAACCCTGTGCCAGGAGGCTCAGACCTCCTGCTGTCTGAGGGAGAACTTGCCAGAGACTCCAGGCAGGGCGGCCTTGTCCCTGCAGGCATGCCAGTGTCAGGATCAGAGCTGGTGCTGTCCACGGCCCCTGCTCCCCACTGCAGGCTGTGAGGCCAGGAACCAGTGTGGAGCCTGGGGTCCCGCAGGGGGCACGCCCCTGCCCCAGCCGTGGCCAGGGGAGAACCCGGGCTGAGGTGGGTCAGTGGGGTGGGCCGGGCCAAGCACACCGGCCCCCCAGGTCCTCCCCATCTCGCCGATGGCACTGCCGGAACCAGGGCAGCCCAGCCACGGCTGCAGGCCTTGCCGGCCGATGGCCTGTGGGGGAGCGGTCGGAGCCGTGCCCTGTAGCTGAGCGTGGCTGCCCCGTGGAGCCTCAGGGGAGTCCAGTCTCGGGGCCAGTGGTTCTGGATGTCTGTGGGACACAGCGGGGAGAGGGAGACCACCAAGAAGCAGCGCTTCCACGACCAGGTCCAGAAGCCGGCCTGGCGGGAGCCGGTCGCGGGGTAAACTCGCCCAGCTTCCCTTCGCTGTCCCCGGGGCTCTGCCCGGCTGCTGATGCCTGTGCTCTGTGTCCTCCAGGGAGAAACAAGGGCGGCGGTGCCCTGGGCGGAGGCCCGGCCCTGGCAGAACGCAGCGGCCGGGACGGACCCAGCCAGAGGATGCCCCGCCAGCCCAGCGCCTCCAGGCTGCCCAAGGGGGGCGGGCCGGGGAGGAGCCCCCCGAGGAGCGGCAGCTGAGCACCCCCCGGGCAGGCGGCTCCCCCATCTTGTGGCTAATAAACCTCTGAAGTGCCAAGTGTCCATTCCAGGTCTGTTCTGTCACCTGTTGGCCAAGTTCAGGCACAAGCGTTTAGACTTAACTCTGGGTGCTGTCTTCACCACCCGCCTCCTGGGCCTCTTTTGAGCCTGCAAGAAACATGGTCTCCCCGGGCCTCTCGCACTTTCACCGAGGCCCTCCCCAGCACGCAGGTGCTGGTGTGAGCACAGAGGGGCTGTGGCCACAGCTGTTACCCCTCCGTGGGTCCTGCATGCCACGAGAAGCAGTAAGACCCTTCCTCCCGGGGTCCCGAGCGGCCACATCCTACCCGCAGGTCCACTGACTGTGGACCCTGCAGACCTGAGGTTTCCACAGTCCACCTCTAGGCCCTTATGCCTTAGGCCGCCTATCCCAGCAGAGAAGCCTGGGAAATGGCAAATTGAACTGAAAGCCAGCGGGGCGTCCTCCACACTCCTGCAGACAGATGAGCTTGTTCAGGCACAGGTTTACCTGAGAAACTTTAATAGGGAAACACATCTGTGACGGGACCGTCGGGGAAACGGGTGCGGGGCTGCGGCCGCGCCGCCTTCAGTACTCCTCCCCTTCCTCGGCCTCCGCCTCCACCGAGTCCACGCCCACGAGTCCACGCCCACCTCCTCGTAATCCTTCTCCAGCGCCGCCAGGTCCTCCCGGGCCTCCGAGAACTCCCCCTCCTCCATGCCCTCCCCCACGTACCAGTGCACGAAGGCGCGCTTGGCGTACATGAGGTCCAACTTGTGGTCCAGGCGGGCCCAGGCCTCGGCGATGGCCGTGGTGTTGCTCAGCATGCACACGGCCCGCTGCACCTTGGCCAGGTCCCCCCCTGGGACCACCGTGGGGGGCTGGTAGTTGATGCCCACCTGCCGGACAAGAAGAACATAGTGAACAAGGAGTGTGGCCTCAGAAATGGGAGCTTGTTTTTTATTTACTTTTTTAATTTTTTTATTTTTTGGAGCTTGTTTTTTAAAATGTGGGCTGTGGACCCACTTTAGATGATGCCATGTAGGAACGGGTGCTGTATTTTTGGCAGTATTTGCCAGTGTTTATTATCCTACATTTTCACTTTTAGAAGAGGACTTAAGCTTTTCAGCCTTCTGCATGACTAAAATAATCTTGCCACATACACATTTTCATAATGAGAAAACCTGATACAAACATGGAAAAAGGTTCCACGAAAATGGTGCACCCCTGAGCAAACACCTGTCAACACGTGATGTCACTCAGGCAAGTGAGGATTCAACACCGTCCATCGGGGGTGAACTGTCTTGCGTGGGGACAGCAGTGTGACCTCCTAACCTCCCTCCAGACTGGCCTCCCCTCTGGCTCACAGACTCGGCCAGGATGGGAAGCCTGGGCACAGGCCCGGCACCCCACACAGCGCTGCCCAGCTGAGGCGGCCGTGGATGGCAGCAGTGCCTTCCAAAGGTCAAAAGCAAGGGCTGAAAGGAAACGTCCTCAAACCAAGAACAATGGAAGAAGAAAAAGACTTCCCTGGTGGTCCAGACGCTGCGGTTTCCTGCAGGGGCCAAGGGCTGACGTCTGGCCCAGGGACTAAGATCCCCCATGCCGTGTGGCATGGCAAAAAAAAGCTTCCAACCCCAACCTGTGACCTAACCTCAAAGGCCTGCAAACATCTACGGAAGGTTTAATTTCATGGATATGTCTAATTGGTGAAACCTGTTATATACACACTTTACCCCTGTGAGTCATTTACACGTGTGAGTCGAACACCCTCAGGTGGTCCGTGTCAAGGGGTCTGGCAGTGAGGCTGACAGAGGCCAGGTGGGTGCAACAGCGTGGGCTGGTCAGAGGCAAGCTCGGTATTTAAATGGGAAAACGATGACCCACGCATCGCTGCTACTTGTCCTCACTTTGTCTGCAAAGACCCTGGGGATGGCAACTCCCAGCACACCGAAGGGATGCATCAGGGCTCAGATGCAGGATCCAGCGCTTTATCTAACGAAGATCACTTGTGAAAAAAGACTCAACGAGGAAGAGGGCGCAGGGTTAACAAGCCCAGGCGTGGCCAGGCACTTAGCCTGCTGGTCACGGGTCTAAAGTGGGACCTTCTGGGACTTGGCTCCAAATTCAGGATGCTCTTCTCTGGGCAGACGTTTTACTGTGACACTAAACACAGTTGGAGGAGCCACTTCTGAGTGTGGTTTTGTGTGGGAGGCGGCATTCCAAGTCTGGCTTGGAGAAACAGCAGTGAACCACTCTTGGTCCCACAGAAAATATTACATAATGAATACAAGAGCCTCTTTACAAAAGCATAACTGTTGCCTAAGATTCAGTGACAGCTGGTGACTGAAGTAATGTGAAATCTAAGCCCAGTCACAGAATGATACCAGACTCTGACAAGGTTCTTGGGTGCGCAGTGGGGAAACCTGAGTACAGGCCTGCAGTCAGAAGTCTCTGAAAGCTCCCTCCTCCATCGCTGACCCTGAGCCTACGAGGTTCTAAAAGCTGTCTCAGCGTCTGTCTCTGAAGTGTAAGGTGTTGGTAATATCGGCCCATGGCGCTATGGGCTGGTTGTAAGAAGTAAAGGTCCATGAAGTACTGATCACGATCCAGGCATCCAGCACCCTGATTACCGACCTTGCTGTCCCAGCAGCCCAGCCGCCCGGCAACAGGGGACCCTCCGCGGCGGGTCAGCACCCCGCCCCGGGGCCGGCCACGGGCAGAAAGCTGCACACCTGCTGCCGCCCAGCCTACCTTGAAGCCGGTCGGGCACCAGTCCACAAACTGGATGGTGCGCTTGGTCTTGATGGTGGCGATGGCCGCGTTGACGTCTTTGGGGACCACGTCCCCCCGGTACAGCATGCAGCAGGCCATGTACTTGCCGTGGCGAGGGTCACACTTGACCATCTGGTTGGCCGGCTCGAAGCAGGCGTTGGTGATCTCGGCCACAGACAGCTGCTCGTGGTAGGCCTTCTCGGCCGAGATGACCGGGGCGTACGTGGCCAGGGGGAAGTGGATGCGGGGGTAGGGCACCAGGTTGGTCTGGAACTCGGTCAGGTCCACGTTGAGGGCGCCGTCGAAGCGCAGGGAGGCCGTGATGGAGGACACGATCTGCCCGATGAGCCGGTTGAGGTTGGTGTAGGTGGGCCGCTCGATGTCCAGGTTGCGCCGGCAGATGTCGTAGATGGCCTCGTTGTCCACCATGAAGGCGCAGTCCGAGTGCTCCAGGGTGGTGTGCGTGGTCAGGATGGAGTTGTAGGGCTCCACCACGGCCGTGGAGACCTGGGGCGCCGGGTAGATGGCGAACTCCAGCTTGGACTTCTTGCCGTAGTCCACCGAGAGCCGCTCCATGAGCAGCGACGCGAAGCCCGAGCCGGTGCCGCCCCCGAAGCTGTGGAAGATGAGGAAGCCCTGCAGCCCCGTGCACAGGTCCGCCTGTGGGAGGGAGAGGCGTGAGCCGGACCGCATGCGCCGCCGAGAATCCGGCCCCCGTCCCGGCCGGGAGCCCCCCGGGCCCTTCTCACCAGCTTGCGGATGCGGTCCAGGACCAGGTCGACGATCTCCTTGCCGATGGTATAGTGGCCGCGGGCATAGTTGTTGGCCGCATCTTCCTTCCCGGTGATCAGCTGCTCCGGGTGGAAGAGCTGCCTGTAGGTCCCCGTGCGCACCTCGTCTGCGGGGGACAGCGGCCGGGCTTGGAGGACGCCACCTCACCCCCGAGGCGGCTCCGGGACCCGCCTATCTGCAGGCCTGCGCCGCTCCTCCCAGGCCGGGGGTCAGGTCTCCCAGGCAGTCTCCGAGACAGACGCGCCCATCTGCCATTCACGGCTCCAGGGGGTCCATCAACCCGGAACAAGCACCAGTGTGGCCGGTTCCCGAAGGACGGGAGTGCCCAGGCGGCTGTGTGCGCCTCGCCCACCCCGACGTCACTGGGATGGCCCTGCACCCTGCACGATGCCAGCCTGACTGCCCCGGGCACCCCCGTGGCCTGGGTCTCCCGGGCTCCGGGGTGACTGTCCGTCGTCTCCTGGGTGGCCGCTCCCCTCGGAAACTACCTCGTGCTTCTGACCTGTGTCTGCCCGGCGAAGGTGCTGGGCTTCCCTTGCCAAGTGGGGGGGGACCTACCGACCACGGTGGGCTCCAGGTCCACGAACACGGCCCTGGGCACGTGCTTGCCGGCCCCCGTCTCGCTGAAGAACGTGTTGAAGGAGTCATCCCCGCCGCCGATGGTCTTGTCGCTGGGCATCTGGCCGTCGGGCTGAATGCCATGCTCCAGGCAGTACAGCTCCCAGCAGGCGTTGCCGATCTGGACGCCCGCCTGCCCCACGTGGATGGAGATGCACTCGCGCTGGAAGCAGAGCAACGAGTGAGGCCCAGCAACACGGCAGGGGTCTCTGCGTGGCATGCAGATGTACCTGACTTCTTAAATTAATAGATCTAATATCTTTTGGTTTTTTTAAGGTCTTTTCAGACTTTTTCTCACAAGCTTCCCAGGTCGATAGGAGCCCAACATGCTACTGGAGAAGAGCAGAGAAATAGCTCCAGAGGGAAAGAAAAGGCTGAGCCAAAGCAGAAACAACGCCCCGTTGTGGACGTGTCTGGTGGTGAAAGGAAAGTCCGATGCTGTAAGAACAACATGGCCAAGAAACCTGGAGTGTTAGGTCCACGAATCAAGGTACATTGGAAGTGGTCAAAGCAGGATTTGCAAGAGTAAACATCGACATTTTAGGAATCAGTAAACTAAAATGAATGGGAATGGGTGAGTTTAATTCAGATGACTATTATATCTACTACTGTGGGCAAGAATCCCTTAGAACCAATGAAATAGCCCTCAGAGTCAATAAAAGATTCCGAAATGCAGTACTTGGATGCAATCTCAAAAATGATAGAATGATCTCTGTTCGTTTCCAAGGCAAACTATTCAATATCACAGTAATCCCAATGTATGCCCTAATCAAGAACGCCAAAGAAATTGAAGTTGAACGGTTCTATGAAGACCTACAAGACCTTCTAGAACTAACACCCAAAAAAGATGTCGTTTTCATTATAGGGAACTGGAATGCAAAAGGAGGAAGTCATGTTCTGTCTGAGCACCTGCCTATGCAGCATGGAGACACACCTGAATTGTAAACAAGAATATAGTCATTATAAACGTCTTTCCAACACTCAATAAAAAACAGTAAAAACTTACACAAAATCAGCATCGAGCCATTCTGTTTCCACCCAAGGCTGGATTTACCAACCTGATGTAAACAATGGCTCAGAAAATCAGACACGTCTCAGTCTTTAGACAACAGGCAGTGCACAACAGTGAGTGAGTCCTCCGAGCAGGGAAACAAGGCAAGCCCGGCAGAGGCCCCAGCATGTCCAGGCTGCAGCTGAGAAAGGAGACCCAAGCAAAGCCCCGGGATCGCCCAGGGTTGAGTGGGGGAGTCCTGTGTGGAGAGGCCAAGGCAGCTGGAAAGTCTGGTGCTGGAGGAGAGACAGCTGCGCCTGGGGGCCTGGGGCAGCAGGGAGGCCCCAGGTCCTCACTGTGGCTGCTCGGCCCAGGGAGGGACGGGCTGAGCCCACGCCTGCCGCGGCACGGCAGGAAGACGTCCTGAGGCAGAGAGCTCCGGGCGGGGAGGTCCCTAAGCAGTGGGGCCGAGTGAGGCCGACCCTAAAGACTGCCCTGAACCCACCCGAGAAAGCTTAAGAGCAGGACGCAGAAGGATCAAAGTCTTCCCAGGTATATTAATAGCATCCCAGCAGAAAGCTGAGAAACGGCTAAAAGAAAATCCAAGAGTCTAACATCCAATAATGTACAACTCATCATGCCTGCTCTCCACTGGTGCACTGCATGTGGGTAACGCGGAACCACCGCTCAGCAGGAACACTCTGCTCGGTGTCACGTGGCGGCCCGGTGGGCGGGGAGTCTGAGGGTGAGCGGAGACAGGCAGGTGTGTGGCTGAGTCCCTCTGCTGTCCACCAAAACTAGCACAACGCTGTAAATCGGGTACACCCCAAAACAAAATAAAAACCTTAAGAAAAAGATCCAGAAATGACAGATGATTAGTAGATTAATGACAGAATTAGAATTATATGCCTCAGGAAGGTACAGGAAAAATGAGCATGATAAGGAGAAACACATCTGATACATAAAAAAAGACCCTAAATCAAATTGCCAATTATGAAAGAGTCTGAAATGAGAAACACACTGGATGAGATTAATAACAGACTCTATATATTTTAATAATTATAAATGGAAAGTAACCTTTAAAGACTATATAAAAAATAAAACAACAAAAAATTTCCAGCAGATTATACACTAAGAAGATCTGAAATGATGAAACAGTTCTGGAAATAGTGGTTATACCACAAGTCAATGTACTTAACAGTTAAAATGGTTAAAATGGTAACTGTTGTCATGTGTATTTTATATACACACAAAAAAGAAATACTCAGCAATAAAAAGGAACTGTGTTGCAACAACATGGGTAAATCTCATAAAAATGAGTGAAAGAATCCAAACAACAATAACAAATTAACTCCACAATCCAAAAATCATTATATAAAATCCTAGAAAACACACAGGCGTGGTTAGGCAGGGGAGACAGAGGGGGTGAGGCTGAAGTGAGGATTTACAAAGGGGCACTAGGTAACGTCCCTGGTGGCTCAGAGGTAAGGAGTCTGCATGCAATGCGGGAGACCAGGTTTGATCCCTGGGTTGGAAAGATCCCCTGGAGGAGGCCATAGCAACCCACTCCAGTATTTTTTGCCTGGAAAATCCCATGGATGGAGAGGCCTGGCAAGCTACAGTCCATGGACATGACCGAGCAACTTCACTTCTTCTTCACCAGGTAACTGGGGGGTGATGGATATGGTCATTATCTTGATTGAGGTGATGGTTTCATGGATGATCAACATGTTAATATTGATATTAAACTTTGTCAAATTACACACTTGCAAATAAAGATCTTGCATGCCAAACTAAAAAAAAAAAAAGACCCCACAAAAAGCCCCCACAAAAAAGACCCCACAAAAAGACCCCACAAAAAGCCCCCACAAAAAGACCCCACAAAAAGCCCCAGTGAAGGTCAAAGATCACTCATGCTGCATCTAAGACCTGATTCAGCTAAAAAAGTGTCAAAGAAAAGCCTGCAACTTGGTATTTTAAAAAACTCAACAAAAATAAAATAAAATTAAAAACTCAACAAACTGCAAGCACCTTTTTTTTTGGGGGGGGCCATGCCAGTGCCATGTGGGATCTTAGTTCCCTAACCAGGGATCTCTCAGACCTCCTGCATTGGAAGCACAGAGTCCTAATTACTGGACTGCCAAGGAAGTCCTCAAGCACTTCTTAATACAGGTCTTAATTTTAAAAAATTGAAATAATACAAAATATATTTTCTGTACTAGTGTTAAATTACAAATCAAGTAACACAAAGATGTCTGTGAAATCCCCAAATATTTGGGAATGGATAACAAGGAAAATGAGAAAGTATTTTGAAAGGAATAAAAATGAAAACATGACATACAAAATTTGTGGGCTACACCTAGAACAGTACTCGAAGGGAAATGTGTGTATATTTATGTATTTTGCATCTGTGTGTGTGTGCAGGCATGCACGTGTTCAGTCATGTCCAACTCTGCAACCCCATGGACTGCAGCCCACCAGGCTCCTCTGTCCATGGGATTCTCCAGGCAAGAATACTGGAGTGGGTTGCCATTTCCTTCTCCAGAGGATCTTCCCAACCCAGGAACTGAACCCACATCTTCTGCACCTCCTGCACTGGCAGTCAGATTGTTTACCACTGAGAAGCAGGGGTGTGTGTGTGTGTGTGTGTGTGTGTGTGTGTGTGTGTGTGTGTGTGTGTGTAAAATCAGTGACCTGTAAAATCTGATGGAGAGACTTCCCTGCTGGCCCAGTGGCTAAGACTCGGCCCTGCGAAAGCAGGGGTCCCAGGTTCAATCCCTGGTCAAGGCACTATATCCCACATGCTTCAACTAAAGATCCCAAGTGCCACAACTAAGACCAGTGCAGTCAAATAAATAAATATTTAAAACAGAAAAAACCTGACGGAGCTCAGGGCAGACCACCCCAAAATATGCTGGTGGCATACTAATTAGTTCTAATTAAAATTACTTGATAACCAAACAGTAGAAGAAAACTCTGATCCTCCTCTGTCCCCCTGAAAGCAGGTAACAAAGCCCCCGCAGGGACTAAGGGAGGGGGACAGGACTAAGGGTACTGTGATCTTGGGAGTTTAAGGCTGAGAAAGTTGCATAAGCAAACTTTGTTACTTCTTCATTAACTTGCTACCCCTAGCAAACACCCCTTTCTTTCTTCAAATCTTCATAAATAACTGATTCTTTGTCTAAAAAGATATATAAAGAGCCTGCTTTAGTCACTTCTCAGGTCCTATACTGACAGAACTTCCACATATATAAAGTGAAATTTGATTTTCTCATGCTAATCTGTCTTCTGTCAACCTGATCATTAGACCAAGAAGAACCCAGAGAGGAAAATTTTTCCTGCCTTACAAACTCTTCTGGGGCTTCCTAGGTGGCGCTAGTGGTAAAGAACCCGCCTGCCCGCCCAATGCAGGAGACACAAGAGACTCAGATTCCACCCCTGGGTTGTAAAGATCCCCCGGAGGAGGGCATGGCAACCCACTCCAGTATTCCTGCCTGGAGAATCTATCTCATGGACAGAGGAGCCTGGCAGGCTACCGTCTATGGGGTCACACAAAGTCGGACACGTCTGAAGCAACTTAGCATGCACACAAGCTTCTACTTTAATCAACTAGAACAGGAGCAAATATCCAAGTTGTGCAGACAAAACAAGCAAGTATAATAAAGAAAAGAAACTGAACAGAAAAGAAGGGAAAAAAACCCAGAGAAGAGTCAATGAAACCAACACCTAGTTGGAGCTGAACAATCAAACTGAAAAGCCCCTGGCCAAATTTATCCAGAAAAAGACAAGAGTAATTACCAGTATCAGGAAGGAAAAAGAGGATTTCACTACTGATACAGATGAGATGGACAAATTCCTTACACACACTACTAAAGCTCATTCAAAAGAAGATAATCTGGGGAATTCTGGCCATCCAGGGGTTAGGACTCCAAGTTTCCACTGCAGGGGGCACAGGTTCAATTCCTGGTTAAAAAACTAGGATCCTAAAAGCAGTGCAGCAACGTTGAAAAAAAAAAAAAGCCCGAGTGAAGAGAAAATGGGCCATCAAAATGGCCACATCATGAGACAGGTGATTTTAAACACAGGTATTATTTTCCCATCATACAATCATGATCATACCCCAGATTTTTAAACTCCAAGCTCTTAAGAGTGAAGGTCTGGAAGGCTAGAAATTCAGCTTCTGGTCTTGTCCTTAGTAAGTGAAAGAAAAAGGGCCAAATCCTAGCTGATTTTCTAGTTCTTTCTGATTCCAACCAAACTGCAATGCTGAACCAGAAACACATTACCCTCTGAGGCCAGGCAGGTTCTCCAGAAGGTACTCAATGTTGTGATGAGCCTCTAGGATGCAGAAAATAGGATTTTACAAAAATTTCTGCTGCTGTAATTCCCATTAAATTATTCTTGAGACATAAACCCTTCTAACACAAAGGGAAGGTATCTGCAATGGCTGACGCTTTATCAGAGTTCAGTGTAATTTATTTCAGGCTGTATTCACACCAACTCATCACCACCTCCCCCTCACCACACGTTTCCAAATTTTGTTGGCTAAACTAAGTACTGTGAACTTGGCATTTCAACTTGCAAAAACCCTGTTACACCAACAAACAATGGCTGAATAGCTCTTCTAAAAGTGTTAACCATTGTGTTTTTCTTATTCAAGACAACACCTTTGCTAAAAATAACAGCTCCTAATGCACAGACTCCTAATCCTGAAGCATCCTTTTACCTGTCAGGTAACACAGGATACCTTTACTTTATACTTGGAATAATTCACTGCTCGAAGAAAATATTTTTGAGCAGCTAGATGTTATGGCGTTCAATAACCAAGAAGAGAAACCTCAAAACCAAGTATTGCAAAGGGAGAGTGCAGAGGGTAGTGTGAGCTATTAATCCAGTTATGAACTTTATTCAGAGTTTGAAAGCTACCACAGGGATGAGAAGAGGAGGGTGACATCAGTCTCAGTTAATCCGGAACAAAGGAGATGTGAGCTGGGCCAGGTGAAGCCCTGTCAGGGATCATTCCAGCCTCTCTCCACGTAAGGGTGACTGGTCTAGAACACGTAGTGACAGAGGTGTTGGTTGCCTTCCACCCGTGTGCAAACTATTAATGTCGTTAATAATTCAACAATTAACTAGAAACCTATGACTTGAGAACACAAATATGAATAAATCGAAGGCAGAAGCCTAACCCTGCTGCCGGAAAACAGGAATTCTCGTATATGTGTTGGTGATGAAAGGGAATCTGAAACTATCTTTCATTCACTTCTGGGGTCCCACGTACACCAGTGAGAAACACTGCAGGCACAGATTCCTCCCCGCAACTCCACGCGTAAAAGACTGGAAAACCCCCAAACATCCAGCGATTCAAAACAGGCTCAAGACACGCAGCCACCCTTAGAACACTAGGCAATGATAAACTAGGACGCAGGTCTTCGCACACTGACACGAGGGAGCCGGGCTGTTTGAACAATGAAAAACCCAGACGTGAGAAAAAGGGAATGTAAGCACGTCTATTCCTGTTTGCTTGGTTTTGTTTTAAATAAAAAGAACACCTCACAATGCTATCTAATTGAGGGAGCCGCTTCTTTTCAGCACATACCGTCTTCTGTGACTCACTATCTCAAGGCCTCTTTCCGTGACTGCCCCCCTGAGCTCACACACAGACCAATAAGAGCGCTCAGGCACAGACCCCTGGCTTTTGCTTCGAGAAGGACGAGTCTGGAACGGCGAGGCTGGGAGCCATTTACTGCACCTGCGAAGTCACGCTCCAGACACCATCCCGCCACCTGAGCCTGTCTCCCGGCCCCGCCACCCATCCAGTCCTGTTCCCCAGGCCCCTCAGACGGTCCAGGCCTGGCCCCCAGGCCCCGCCGCCCTCCAGTCCTGTTCCCCATCGCCTCAGCGGGCCCAGGCCTGCCCCCTAGGCCCCTCCGGCCCCTACCATGGTGGTCACCCCCGGGCCACAGGCCTCTTCAACCTCTTCTCAGTCCGACGCCACGCGCCCAACTGCCGACGCGCTTCCCCGCACTGCGTGTCCTGATTGGCTCCCCGGCCGCAAGATGGCCATTGGCTCCGACCACTCACTGGGCCAGACCCACCCTGGCCAGGACAGCAATGGTGATTGGCCAGTTCCGGCGGGCGAACTCGCTTTTCATTGGTCCTCACTTTGGGCGGGAAGCGGTGACCAGGTCTTGTTCTGGAAGCTGCGTGCTGGTGCCTCCTGGGCCACCGCGGAGGGCAGAGACTGGAAGACAATAGAGGCCCCGGTGGTTCATCCGTAACCTGCGGAGCTGCGCCGGGCACGAGAAGAAGCAGGGCTGGTCCCTAGAGGGGGTTTGCGGGCCTGGCAGACACGTGGAAACCCTCTTCAGGGGGCAGTCTGTTGCTGGTGGCCCGTGCTGCCGACCACGTGACAGGCTCCCGGAAGGCGGTGACGCGAAGCTGGGGAGGGCACTTCCGCCTTCAGGGACGGGACTTAAGCGCAGGTCTCCAAGTATCGCGAGTTTCCCAAGGAACAAATCAGGGCAGGTGGGTGGGAGGGTGAGGCTAGGCTGGGCAGGGGGACAGGGACGTCGGAAAGTTGCAGTGAAGAAGGGCTGACGGCAGCCAGGCCAGTGGGCCTGAGTACCTGTCCGTGGGGGCGGGTATATCAGCTGGCAGCTGAGGCGGGTTAGCTTGGCCATTTTTTACTGGGAGGGTGGGACAGGAGACCTCACAGGTGGTGATTGCAGGAGGCCAGAGAACTACCCCACCCACAGACCTTGGCCGAAGGACACATGGAATTTCCCAGCTTCCTGGAAGGGGGGCTGGATACCCTCAGTTCACCACCCTCCCCAAATCCCCCGTTCCTGCTGCTGGTCCGTGGGAGAATCTGTGTTTACCCTACAGAAGAGAAGAGCCTTTTCTCTGCTCTTTTAAGCACAACTGGAATAAGCTGAAATCTTTGAGAAGGCAGGTCCAAAAGGGAGTTAAGTCAAGCGAATATAAGTAAATATAAATTATATATAATAATCTATAGACATAAATCATATACTAAGCCAGGTGTTGGAGTGGCAAAAAATCCACCTGCCAATGCAGGGGACGCAGGAGACGGTTTGATCTCTGGGTGGGGAAGATCCTCTGGAGAAGGAAATGACGACCCATTCCAGTATTCTTGCCTGGGGAATCCCATGGACAGAGGAGCTCTGTGGTCTACAATCCAAAGGGTAGCAAAGAGTCAGACACGACTGAGTGACTGACCACACAAAAAGAAAACAAGGTTAAAAGCATAGATGAAGGACTTCCTTGATGGTCCAGTGGTTAAGAATCCACCTTCCAATGCAGGGGATCCAAGTTAGATCCCTGGTCAGGGAATTAAGATCCCATAGGCTGCAGGGCAACTACTGAGCCCTCTGGCCACAACTGAAGCGCCAGCGTGCTACAACAAAGAGCCAGCGTGCTACAACGAAGACCTGGTGGCCAAAATTTTTTTAAAGTAGGGGAAAAATGCAGATTTCTTACCCTGCCTACTACTGCTAGGTCAATAGAGGCTGGAGTAATGTTCACAGTGGCAGATCAAATGATCTGGGTTTGAGCCACATTCATCACCACCATGGATTCAGTGTGACTAATTTCAGCCATTTCTCCCTTACTTTGAAAGATTTCAGAGACTGTGGCCTGGGGGTTAGAAGGGTGGGGCAGCTAGCCAGAGAAAACCAGAAGCCCTCCTCTTCTCAGGGAGGTCCAACAGGATTGGTGCCAGGAACTTGGGCCAGCTGTGGGCAGAGGGGCTGACCGGAAATGAGGGAGAGTGTTCAGCCCTGGTAAGGGCTGGAACAGGTGCCGGTGCCAACAGCAGGGGACAAAAACAAGAAAGAGGGACTTCCCTGATGGGAAACTAAGATTGTGCAAGCCTCGAGGCTTATTCCAAAAGGAAAAACAAAAAGGAAGAAGGAAGAGCTGGGAAACCAGTTCATGGGGAGGAGTCATGAGGGTCAGTTTGGAGAGAGAACATGACACAACACGTTGATGGGCTTTGAATGGTGGACTCTGGGCTAAATGTGGCCCAGGGGAGAATAGCAGACTCAGGGTGTCCAGCATTAGAAAAAAGAGGACAGAAGCTGCAGCAGACAGACAAAAGTGGAGAAAAAGATAGCAATGACATGGGAAAATGTAAGATTTCTTTGGCCCCAACTCCTTTGTCCCGCTGTTTACCAGAGGAACATCTCTGTTGAGCAACCAGAGGCTTCATCTGGTTCTCTGGCCACTCAGCCCTTCCTGTCCCTGGTGTTCTTTCTTACAAACAACCTGGGGGCGGGGGGGGGGGACAAAAAAGTAAAAAAAAAAACAAAACTGATACTTTATTTTTTTTTATAACAACTTTATTCACATACCATAATATATGCACACTCCATCATTCAAAATGCCGGGATGGATAAATCACAAGCTGAAATTGAGACTGCCAAGAGAAATATCAACAACCTCAGATATGCAGATAATACCACTCTAATGGCAGAAAGCAAAGAGGAACTAAAGAGCCACTTGATGAGAGTGAAAAAGCTGGCTTAAAGCTGACTGCAGCCATGAAATTAAAAGACACTTGCCCCTTGGAAGAAGAGCTATGACAAACCTAGACAGTGTATTAAAATGCAGGCACATCACTTTGTCGACAAAAGTCCATTTAGTCAAAGCTATGGTTTTTCCAGTAGTCATGTACAGATTCGAGAATTGGACCATAAAGAAGGTGGAGCACCAAAGAACTGAAGACCCTTGAGAGTCCCTTGGACTGCAAGGAGATCAAACCAGTCAGTCCTAAAGGAAATCAACCCAGAATAATCACTGGAAGGACTGATGCTGATAGCTGAAGCTCCAATATTTTGGCCACCTGATGTGAAGAGCCAACTCACTGGAAAAGACCCTTATGCTGGGAAAGATTGAAAGCAGGAGGAGAAGGGAGCAACAGAGGATGAGATGTTTGGATGGCATCACCAAATCAATGGAGATGAGTTTGAGTAAACTCCGGGACTTGGTGAACGACAGGGAAGCCTGTTGTGCTGCAGTCCATGGGGTCACAAAGAGTCGGACACAACTTAGTGAATGAACAAATAATACTCCCCAGCTTAAAATGTACAGTTCCATTTTTTTATATCCATGGAACTGTGCAACCATCGCCACTATCTAATTTCAGAACATTTCAATCACCCCAGAAAGAAACGCTGTACCTGATAGCAGTCACTTCCCACCCCCTACCCCCAAACCCCCATGGAAACCGTTAATCTACTCTCCATCTCTATGGATTGCCTAGTCACATAAATAAAATGATACACTATGTGGTCTTTTGTAACTGGTTTTTTTCACTTAGCATAATGCTTTTAAGATTTATCTATGTGGTATCACCACTTCTTCTTTTTTTGGCCACACGTCACAGCACACCTAATTCTCGTTTCCCAGCCAGGGATTGAACCCACACCGCCTGCACTGGGAGCATGGAGTCTTAGCCACTGGACCACTGCAGGAGTCCCACCACTTACTTGATCCTCATAGACAAGTCATATTCCATTATATGGATATTTCATATTTTACTGATCTGTCGTCAGTTGGATGTTTGTACTGCTTCTGCTTTTTGGCACTTCTGAGTAATGCTGCTGTGAAAACTTACCTCCAAGTCTTTGCATGGATGCATGTTTTCATTTCTTGGGTATACACGTAGGAGCAGGATATCTAAGTGACAGTGAAAGTCGCTCAGTCGTGTCCCACTCTTTGTGACCCCATGGACTATACAGTCCGTATAATTCTCCAGGCCAGGATACTGGAGTGGGTAACCTTTCGCTTCTCCAGGGGACCTTCCCAACCCAGGGATCAAGCCCAGGTGTCCTGCATTGCTGGTGGATTCGTTACCGGCTGAGCCACAAAGGAAGCCCAAGAATACTGGAGTGGGTAGCCTATCCCTTCTCCAGCAGATCTTCCCAACCCAGGAATCAAATGGGGGTTGCACGCATTGCAGGCGGATTCTTTACCAACTGAGCTTGTCTGGATGATACAACTGAAGGAGGAGGAAACGGAACAGGCTCCATCCTGAAAGCAGGACTCCATCTTGGGCCAGACTGTGGGCTTTGAGCTATACGCCCAGTATCTGTGGAAACGGCATACCAACTGGAAAACCAGGCCCCCTGGGTGGAAGAGCCCCAGGGCTCGTACCTAGACTCTCCACCTAAAAGAATACCCTAATTATCTGTGTAACCGAATAGAATCATAAATTCTGTTTATTGGGGTATGACCACAGGCCTATTGATAATTGTCCACTGTTAACTACTTAGGCTTAAGGCATATGAATCACGGGTTAAGTTTGATTGTATCTTTTCCTTTGTTCAGACTAGTTTCAGGGAATTTGGGGAGGTGGGTTTGGGCACATACACTTAGGGTATATAAGGTTTTCAGAAAAACTGGTCAGGGTCCTTGGCTAAGAGGAGACTCTGCCTTGGGACCACCGGTGTAATATAATAAACTGCACTCCACTATCTGCATTGTCTTTCTGAGTGAGTCTGTTTCCTGGAACGCGTGGCTACAACACAGTAACATCATGTTTAGCATTTTAAGGAATTGCCCAGTGGTTTTTCCAAAGCATTTGCCCCAACTTACCATTCCCACCAGCAGCGCACGCGGGTCCCAGTGACCCCACATGATCTTCAACACTATTATCTGACTTTTGATGACAGCCATCCTAGGGGTGCCACGCACTGTGGTGTGCCTTTCCCTAATAATGAATGATGTTAAGAGTGTTTCCATGTGCTTGTTGGACATCTGTATATCTTCTTTGAAGAAATGTTTTGGGACTTTCCTGGGTGGCCCAGTGGTTAAGATTCAGTGCTCCTGATGCAGGGGGCCCAGGTTGGACCCCTGATCAGGGAACTAGATCCCACAGGCTGCAACTAAGAGTTCACATGCCCCCAAGTAAAGATCCTGCAAGCCGCAGCGCAAATCCCTTGGGTCACAACAAAGACCCAGAGCAGCCAAAAAATTTGAAATAAAAAAAGAAGGAAATATCTATTTAGATTCTTTGCATGTTTTTAAATTGAGTTGTGAAAGTTCTTTACATATTCTGGATACAATCTCCTCATCGGATATAGGATTTGCAAAAGTCTTTCGCATTTTGTGGATTTCTATCTTTTTCACTTTTTGGGGGGGCCGTGCTGCCAACTTGCAGGGAGTGAGCCCCCACCACCCAGTGAAAGCACCAGGTCCTAATGACCCGGCTGCCAAGGAATTCCCTCTCCACTTTCTTGATGATAGCATTTGTTTATTTATTTATCTTTTAACCTTTTTTTTTCCTTTCTTTTTGATGATATCCTGTCAACACAAAAGTTTTCAACTCTGATGAATTTCAGCTCATCTACATTTTTCTTGGGTCGCTTGAATTTCTGGTGTCACATTTGGGAAACTTCATTCATTCATGTTCATTCATTCACATCCCTGGAAACTTCACTGGCCCCTTGTTATTGTTGTTCAGTCACCAAGTTGTGTCTGACCCCACGGACTGCAGCGTGCCGGGCGTCCCTGCCCCTTACCAGGTCCTAGAGTTTGCCCAAGTTCATGTCCACTGAATCGGTGATGCCATCCAACCAGCTCATTCCCTGTCACCCTCTTCTCCTCCCGCCTTCAATCTTTCCCAGCATCAGGGTCTTTTCCAATGAGTCAGCTGTTCGCATCAGGTGGCCCCTTGGTGGGTGTCTAACCAAAAGATATAACTGAGTCAAAGAGCTAGGGAAGGAAGGCATGTTACTTGCAGCAAGTGAGGACAGCTCCAAGGTTATCTCCCAGAGCGGTGTCTCTCCCATCAGCAAAATCGAGGCAGACGTAAGGTAAGGGTATGTGAGTATTTACAAACGGGCTTGAGCAGGGAATTCAGCATAGAATGCTGACAAAGCCTAACCCTGGTTGATTCGATCATGAGGGTTAACAGTGTGAAGACCATCATTCCTTAGGTTCCAGTTAATCTGGTTATGTTAAGAAATTATATTGGGTTCTCTTCCTTCAGGGGCTTCCTATACCTCCTTCAGGGACCTATCTGTACAAAATCATTGCCTAACCCACATTCATGAAGAGTTACTACTATGTTTTCCTATAAAAGTTTGTTGAGAGTTTACGACACTGTTGTCTCGTGTCTTCAATTTGTATGGTCATGAAGCCTGCAGGGATCTTGGACAGGTATCAGCCCCTCCCAGGAGGGCATGCCCCAGATAACAGACTCATAGCTAAGTAATCTGAATTCCTGAGAGAATAAGCATTCTCTCCCACCTCCCAGAAACAGACCCTCCACCCCGTGTGATCCTCAGATAAGCTTGCCAAAGCCGCAGTCTTTCTGCTTTGGACTGATCAATCTAGACCCAGTCCGGAAAGCCCAAAGCCCTCCACCCGTGTGCTAACTTACTTAAGTCGTGTCCAACCTCGTGCGACCCCATGGACTGTAGCCCGCCAGGTTCCTCTGTCCATGGGATTCTCCAGGCAAGAATACGCGAATGGATTGCCAGGCCCTCTTCCAGGGGATCTTTCCGACTTAGGGATCAAACCCCTGTCTCTTATGCCTCTTGCATGGCAAGCAGGTTTTTTCTGTCTTTTTTTTTTTTAACCACTAGCACCACCCTCCACCTGCAGACCCCAGTGAAAGCATCCCTCGGGTCCTGCCACGCTCTCTGCCCGCACTGTGCCTCAGCTGCCTGGTGCGGCCTGGCAGCGTGCTGGGTACCTCCTCCAGGACCCGTGAGGACCAAACTTCTTTCTCCATTCCTTCATGGTATCTTGTTGATCGCAGATTCGTTACCCAGCACCTTCAGTGCTCCACTTCAGAAAAATTTAACAAAGTGTGTTTCGCATTTCATCTCTTACATTTAGGTCTTTGGTCCATTTTGAGTTAAGTTTTGTATCCTGTGTGAGGTAGGGGTTCAACTTCATTTATCTACGTGAGGATATCCAGTTGTTCCAGGCTATTCTTTGCCCCACTGAGTCGTTTTGGCACCCTTGTCAAAAGTCGACTGGCCATCAGGAGAATGAGAAGACAAGCCACAGATTAGGAGGAAGAATCTGCAAAAGACGTAAAGGACTGCTGCCCAAAATGTACAAAGAACCCTTAAAACTCAACAATAAGAACACCAACAACTCAATTTAAAATGGGCAGAAGATCTGAACAGACACCTCACCAAAGAAGATACACAGGTGGCAAATAAGAAAATCGAGATGCCCTACATCATATGTCACGAAGGAAGTGCAAATTAAAACAAGAGGGAGATGCCACTAACACTTACTGTGTGTATGGGCTTAATCACTCAGGTGTGTCCGCCTCTCTGCGACCCCATGGACTGTAGCCCGCCAGGCTCCTCTGTCCATGGAATTCTTCAGGCAAGAATACTGGAGTGGGCAGCCATTCCCTTCTCCAGGGAACCTTCCTGACCCAGGATGAACCCGCATCTCCTGCCTTGTGGGCAGATTCTTTATCATCTGAACCATGACGCACTTACTACAACAGCCAAAATCCGATGCGCTGATAACACCAAGTGCTGGAGACGCGTGGAGCCCAGGGGCTCCTGTTCTGTGCTGCCGGGGCCGCAGAGAGTATGGCCACTCTGAAACACAGTCTGGTGGTTCCTCATAAAACTAAACTTACTCTCACCACGTGACTGAGCAATCAGTCACACTCCTTGATATTTACCCAAAAGAGCTGAAAACTTACGTCCGCAGAAAAAGCTGCCCATGGATGTTTATAGCAGCTTTATTCATACTTACCAAAGCTTGGAAGCAACCAAAATGTTCTTCAGTAGGTGAATGGATACCCTGTTGTACATCCAGACAAGAAATACAACGCAGCACTAAAAGAAATGGGCTATCAAGCCATGAAAAGACATTAGGCACCCCCCAAAAAAAGACATAAGATCTTTAAACACATATTGCTAAGTGAAACAAGCCAATCTGAAAAGGTTACATACTGTATGATTCCAACTACATGACGTTTGGGAAAAGGTCATGTGGAACTAGTAAAAATATCAGTGGTTAACCTAAAAAACATGTCTATCCTGATTTCAGTAACACAGTCCTGATGACGTAGCTTTATATTCAGTTTAGAAATAAAGGAAGTATAAGCCCTCAAGTTCTGTTCTTTTTCAG
This sequence comes from Cervus elaphus, assembly GCF_910594005.1. Classification (NCBI taxonomy): domain Eukaryota; kingdom Metazoa; phylum Chordata; class Mammalia; order Artiodactyla; family Cervidae; genus Cervus; species Cervus elaphus. The sequence goes on from NC_057819.1 coordinate 860,359, forward strand.
CCCTGTGTTGGCTATTCTAGGCCCCTGCATCTCCATATGAATTTTAGGATCAGACTGATGCTTTCTGCACAACAGGCAACTGGGCTCTGAATAGGGATCACACTGCGTCTGCAGGCCGCTCTGGAGAGTGCTGGCATCTTGAGCGCGTTAAGTCTTCAATCCAGGAACATGGGCTGTCCTTCCACTTATTTAGGTCTTCCTCGTTTCAATCACATTTGGTAGATTTCCATGTATAAGTCTTGCATTTCTTCTGTTAAATTTACTCTGAGCATGTTTATAAATACATTTATTCTTTCTGGTGCTATGTAAGGAGAATTGTTTTCTCAATTTCATTTCTGGATAGCTCATTGCTAGTGTGTAGTAACGCAATTGATTTTTTTTAACATACATCTTCTGTGCCTTTGCTGAACCTGCTTATTAGTTCTAATATTTACGTGTGTGGGTATTCTTAGGGATTTTCTAGTACATAGAGTCATGTCATCTGTGACTACACACAGTTTTCCTCCTTCCTATCTGGATTCCTTTTATATCATTTTCTCACCGAACTGCCGTGATTAGATCCTCCAGTAAGATGCTGAAAACAAGAGGCAGGAGTGGACATCTTTATGCTCCTACCAGGAAGGGGAGGCTTGCAGTCTTTCACCGCCGAACACAGGAGCCCAGGGATTTTCACAGATGGTCTTCATCAGGTTGAGGCCAGTCCTTCGATTCCTAGTTCCTTGAACGTTCTTTTGTTTGTTGAGATGATCATGTGGTTGTTGTCCGTTATTAGTATAGTGTACTACACCGATTGATTTTCATATATTAAATCAATCTTGCATTCCTGAGATAAACCTCACTTGCTCCTTTTTTATACATTCCTGGATTTGATTTGCTAGTATTTTGTTGATCAATTTTGTGTCTATATTTTCTTTTTTTTTTTTTTGCCACAAGACCTTAGTTCCCTGATCAGGGATTGAACCTGTGCCCCTGCAGTGGAAGCTCAGAGTCCTAACCACCAGATCACTGAAGAAGTCCCGTCTACATTCCTAAGGGATGTTGGTCTGTACTTCTCTTGTGGTGTCTTTGTTGGGCTTGGTCTCAGGGTAGTCCTTTGTTGGTGCTGTATTCTTGCTGCATCTTCATGGTGTGCGTCTGTTCACACGGGTCCCTGCCATGCCCTTGGCAGGCTAGTCTACTGTATCAATCATGCGTGGCCTTGACTCCACTGAACGCTAGTGCCTATGGTAAGAGCACTTCTCTGGGCACAGAAGTCAGTGCCCTGAGGCACGTGTACCAGCTCTCTCAGGGGCATCAGTAAAGCCTCTCGGGACCTCCTGTTATAAAACTGCCCAGCCCTCTGGGTTTGAAATGCATTTTTCTGCGTTTCTGTGGAGGCACTTCAGAACAAAAAATACCCGCTCAGTTCTGGCCACACGGGAGCAAATTAAGGCGGACGTCTTTCCTGCAGGAAGTGGGAGCCCATCTGAGAAGCTCCTTAAGACATTATCAGCCCGGGACTTCCCTGGTGGTCCAGTGGTTAAGACTCTACGCTCCCAATGCAGGGGGCCCGGGTGTTTGATCTGTGGTTGGGAACTAAGATCTCCACGCTACAAGGCACAGCCAAAAGTAAATAAAAATAACAATTGCTACCATTATCATTTAAAAAAAAAATCAGCCAAATAACAGAAGGGAGCAAGGGGGCTGGCTAAGGCAACGTCCCAAGTGGTATCAGGTTGCCCGGAGCCCACCATCCCGTCAGGAGCCCACTGAGCCAGACAGACTGCAGGGCCCCTGAGACCCTGATTCCACAAGCCACATAGGAGCCTGAAAACGAGAACTGGAGGAAGTGGCTACTGTTTTGGCTTGGCTTTGCTCGGATGGATCGTCACCATTCTTCCACGAAGGAGTGAACACTGTCACACCGATGTTTTCACTTTCAAAGAAATGGGAGGGGCAGGACAAAGACCCCCCTCCAACCCAGAAACAAACACGCCTGTCACGTGATGGGACGTGGGACTGGCCATGGTGTGGGCGCTCAGGATGTTGCGCCTCTCACTGACATCACCAGTGGGGGCTGCCCTGGGGTCCCCCAGGGTCCCCCTGGCCTGACACAGGTGCCCCTCGGCTAGGAGCGGCGGCCGGTGGCATCTGAGGGGCCTGGGGGCGCTGGGTGCCGGTGGGCTGCAGGTGGCGCCTGGCAGACTGCTTGCTCCTTTGGGACTCTCTCTGCAACCAGAGGCTCAGAACAGCCAGCAGGGCCTCCTGTCAACTCACAGGCCCTCTCGGCTGTGTATGTAGTGGCTGCCCGCCGCCCCAGCCGGCCACTCAGCCAGCCCTGCAGCCTCAGCTCACCAGGGCCAGCCTGACTCCTGAGGTCCCAGAGCCCCAGCACTGGGGGTGGCGGGATCGAGGAGGGAGTCTGCTCCAGTGGGATGCAGGTGGGCTCCAGACCCGCTCCCTGCCACCAGAACTGCACCCGCTCAGGGGCACCCCGCTCGCCTTGGCCTGGGCTTCCTCGTCTGTGAACCAGGCCCAGGGATGGGGCGTCCCTGGAGCCAGGGTGAGGAAGGGGAGGGCTGCCCGGCTGTGTGTCACTGAGGTGCAGCCGCGCTGGCTCAGGCGCCCAGGGGTGGGGGCGGGCTCTGCGCGCGGAAGGACGGCACCGCGGGCGGGGCGCCAGAGTGGCGCTGCGGCGGCGGCAGCAGGTGGGTGGCAGAGGGGACGGGTTCGGGCTGGGAGGAGGCGAAGGCTGGAGTACCTGAGGATGGGGCAGTGAGGCGGCAGGGATGTCGCCAGGGGTGGCGGCGGCAAGTCGGGGGCAGGGGCGCAGCCAGGAGCCTGGGATCCCCGTTCCTTCCTTCGGGCCGCTGCGTGGCTCCTCCGGCCTGCGGGGCGGGGGAGGGGGACCCAGGTGACGCCCAGCGCCTGTTCCGGGTGCTGGAGGCCTGGCCCAGCTCCCAGGAAGTCTCGGGTTTCCACCTGGCTCTGGGCTCCCAGTCTGGCTCCCTGGGGCTGCCTCTCTGCGCCCTCGAGTCCACCCTTCCCCCTCCCACAACACGCCTGGGTTCAGCTCCACTAGGTTCCCTGCCCTGCCCTGGAGGCAGAAGGCTCTCCCGCCCACCCGCAGCCTAGCCCAGCCCTCTGGCAGCCCACTGTTAAGGGCACTTGGGACCCAGGGTGTGATCACACGGCAGGCCGGGCAGCCTGTCACTCCCCTCTGGCCCTGGTAGGTGCCTGCAGCTGGCTCAGGGCTCTGCTCTGCTCCTCTCTGCCCACCATGGCCCCGGGACGGCCCTGCGCTGCTGGCCTGGTGCGCTTCTGCCAGAAGCTGAAGCGACAGAAGCCGCTGGAGGAGAGCACCATGGAGACGTCGCTGCAGCGCTGCCTGTCCACGCTGGACTTGACCCTGCTGGGGGTGGGCTCCATAGTGGGCTCCGGCCTCTACGTGCTCACGGGCACCGTGGCCAAGGAGATCACCGGCCCTGCCGTGATCGTGTCCTTCGCCGTGGCCGCCGCGGCCTCCCTGATGGCAGCCCTGTGCTACGCGGAGTTCGGGGCCCGTGTGCCCCGCACGGGCTCTGCCTACCTGTTCACCTACGTGTCCGTGGGCGAGCTGTGGGCCTTCCTCATCGGCTGGAACCTTGTGCTCGAGTACCTCATCGCTGGTGCTGCTGTGGCCCGCGCCTGGAGCGGCTACCTGGACGCCATGTTCGACCACCGTATCCAGAACTTCACCGAGGCCCACCTGGGTGTCTGGCAGGTGCCCTTTCTGGCCAGAAGTCCAGACTGGCTGGCTGCCGGCATCATCCTTCTGGCCTCCGCCTTCGTCTCCTGCGGGGCCCGCGTCTCTTCCTGGCTCAACCACACCCTATCGACCGTCAGCATGGTCGTCATCCTCTTCATTGTCGTCCTGGGCTTCATCCTCGCCCGGTCCAGCAACTGGGGTGAGGGGGAGGGCGGCTTTGCACCCTTCGGCTTCTCCGGCATCATGTCTGGCACGGCGACCTGCTTCTACGCCTTTGCGGGCTTCGATGTCATTGCCGCCTCCAACGAGGAGGCCCGGGACCCGAAGCGTGCCGTACCCCTGGCCATTGCCCTGTCGCTTGGGCTGGCGGCCACCGCCTACATCCTGGTCTCCACCGTGCTCACCCTCATGACCCCCTGGCACAGTTTGAACCCTAACTCTGCACTCGCTGACGCCTTCTACCAGCGGGGCTACGGCTGGGCCGGCTACCTCGTGGCGACTGGCTCCATCTGTGGTGAGTGGGGTCCTGCCCTGGTCTCCTGGGGCAGGTTGAGGGGGGACACACATCTCTGTCTGGGCTTCAGTTTTACCAGCTGTAACCCAGGGAGGTGCTGACTATTAAGACTCCACCCAGGCTTGTGGGCAGGGACCCGCTGGCCCCCTTATAATGGGGATGTTGGCCTGGGCACGTGCTTCCTCTTCACAGGGACTCAGCCCTCACCAGATTGCCGCCCCCGCCCCCGGCCCGCAACCTAGACTGAGGTGTCCCATTCCTGGGCTGGAGGAGGGGTGACCGCCCTGCACCTTGCAGGCACTCAGCCTCACTCCGAGAACCCAGATAAACTCAGGCACAGGCTCCCAGGGGCCCCTGCCACAGCCTCTGGGGTGCCTGCATGCTGGCCGCGCTGACCAGCCCTCACCCTCTGCCGCAGCCATGACCACCGTCCAGATCAACTGCCTCTTCTGCCTGCCACGCATCGTCTATGCCATGGCCGTCGATGGGCTCTTCTTCAAGGCGTTTGCCTACGTGCACCCCCGGACGCAGGTGCCTCTGCTGGGCATCCTGGTATTCGGGGCCCTCACGGCTCTGGTGACGCTGCTGCTGGACCTCGAAGCCCTGGTGCAGTTCCTGTCCATCGGCACCCTGCTGGCCTACACCTTTGTGGCCATCAGCGTGCTCGTGTTGCGATTCCAGACGGCCTCTCAGTCCAGCTCGCCCAGCCTGGCCGGCTCCGGCCCGAAGGCCATGGAGTACAACTCCTTCTCTGACCACTTGGAGCTGGTGCGCACGGGGCAGGGCCCCCAGCCGGGGCGGCTGCGGCCAGCCCTGAGGCCCTACCTGGGCTTCCTAGACAGGGCCAGCCCCGGCGCGGCCGCGCGCTGGGCCATCTGCGGGCTGGTGGTCTCCGCGATAGCCCTGAGCTGCGGGCTGATGCTGGGGAACTCGGTCCTGCGCCTCCCGCTCTGGGCCTACCTCCTGCTGCTGCTGTGCAGTGGTGTCGCGTTTCTGCTCAGTCTCCTCGTTCTGGGGGCCCACCAGCAGCAACGCCTGAAGGACACCTTCCAGGTAACCCCCAGCCGCCCCCCGTACCCGCCGTCAGCCCACCACCCAGCGTCCTCCGCCGGGCATGTCCCCGTGTCTGCGGGTGGGCCCCAAGCTCCACAGTCTCCAGAGGCAGAAACAGGCTCAGAGGCCTGCAGAAGCGGGCCCTGGGCCGGTGGGCCCCTGCAGCCAGCCCAGCCCTGCCCTTGCCCCCCCAGATGCCCCTGGTGCCCCTGATTCCAGCCCTGAGCATCGTCCTCAACTTCTGCCTGATGCTGAAACTGAGCTACCTGACCTGGGTGCGCTTCACCATCTGGCTGCTGATGGGTGAGTCGGGGGCTGGGCTGGGGCACCGGGGGCCTGCTTCCGGGGGTGGGGGGCAGTGGTCCGGAGGGTGAGCAGGGCCGGGGCCTGTTGCTCACGCTCGCACCGCCCCGGCAGGACTCTTGGTGTATTTTGGCTATGGCATCTGGCACAGCAAGGAGAACTGGCGGGAGCCGCCGGGGCTGGTCACTGCCCACTACGTGGCTTTCCCCGACGGCAGGCTGGAGGAGACGGCGCAGGACCCAGGCCGGGCGCTGGCCCAGGGCCCTGGCAGTCCGTGAGAGCTGCCCACCCTCCATTCAGGGCAGCTCGGCAGGCTTGCGGGCCTGCCATCTTGAGGGGGGGCCCCTGGGACCTGCAGACTCTAGTTTAGGGGTCGTTGCTGCACATCGCTGTTGGAGTGGGCATGGCCAGCTCTGGGGCGGTGGACTCTGCGACCCCTTCCAGCTACTGGGCGAGTGGGGAGGACGCCCTGTCTCGGGGACCCACAATAGGAACCATTCAACCAGCCGTGTGGCCGTGTCATGTCCGTGGATCTTGAGGCACCGGGTCCTCACCGGCTCCCGGGAAGGGCTCGCTCGATTGTCAGGGTGGAGCAGGGGTGCTGGGGTTCCGCACGGGTGAGGTGCCGGCTCCGGACAGCCCTGGGCTGAGCACACTCAGGCCAGTGCCCTCTGCCCCTCTGAGGATGCCACAGCACCCCGCCACGCCAGCACAGAGGGGCAGAGTCAGGCTTCCCTCCCCTGGGGGACGGGCCCGACACAGGTGCCCGGGCCCCGGGGAGGCCGCCTAGAAGGGCAGAGGAGTTCCGGGGTGTCCTTGTCTCCCTGGCTCCCCGAGAGCGTGGCGTGTGCCTGAGGTCGCCCCAGGGAGGCAGAGGCATGCCCGCATGAGCACACGCACCTCCGGACACGTACCCATGGGCGCGGCATGTGCAGACTGAGGCCCCAGGCCTCCAGGCTCAGACCCTGGTGCCTCCCCAGGCTGGGTGCCCGAGTGCCAGAATCCGCCCCAAGTGCCCTCCGGCTCTCCCCCCACCTCTGGTCCTTGGGAAGGGCCCAGGCCCAGCCCGCATGGCCCGCCGGTCTCCTGGGCGATGCTGTGCCCCCGCAGACACCACCTGCCCCGACCCTGCCTGTAAGGAGCACGCGGGAAGCTGTGGCTTCAGCAGGCTTTACTCCCCGACCTTGCAGCCGTCCATCAGCATTGTCTGGGCCCATGCACGGACTCACACCCCTTGCCCTGGCCCTGAGGGCGTCCCCCACCCCCCGCCCCCTGGGACACTGCTCTGGGGATCAAGAGGCAGCTCGCGCCCAGCCTGAGCCCAGAGCTGGCCCTCCACAGCCGGCCCGCATCACTGCCCCGGCCGCGGGCAGCACGCCTGGTCGCCGGGCCCCGTGAGAAAGAGCCCCAGGCCTCCCACGCGGGCACCCCCGAACCTCTGCCAGGAGTCCAGCAGGCGGGACCCAGACCCAGACCCCATGAGGACTGTACACCAGACCCTGGCCAGACTGCCGTGGCCTCTGGGGCTTGTCTGGGACATTCCTTCTAGCTTTGGGGCTCCGCTCCCGGAGGACAGGGCCTCCAGAGAGCTGCTGCTGCAGGCTGGCCCCGGGGGTGACCCTGGGCAGTGGAGAATTCCTCTCCCACCACTCCTCCCCACCCGCACAGTTCCAGGGGGTGGGCTGGGTGTCTCCAGGGGGCTTAGCCCATCACCGGAGCAGCTTGTCCTTGGTCTTCTGTCAGTCCCAGCCCCCCAGAGCCTGAGGGCTGCCACGGGGAAGGGCTGGGCCGTCTGCCCGGCCCAGTCTGAATTCCAGGAGAGGATCCCAGCAGCGGATCCCAGCAGCAGAGACACTCTGCCTCAGACCCTGGGGCTCTGAGATGGGGGCTCAAAATGGGGGTGCTGACCAAGGGGAGGGCTGGGGTCTGTAAGCCAGAGGGGGGGCTGTGTGGACCACTAGTGTGGGGGCCGCGCTGGGCATCCTGGTGAAGAGCTGGGAGAGGGTTTTCCGCACAGACGCAGCTGGAGCCCCAGGACGGCACCCTGCCGCAGGTCTCTGCGTAGGCGGCTCTGGGCCGCTCCCCGCCCCGGGAGGAGGTGTCCTTCCACCCTGTCCTAGTCCTGCGGACTCCACCCACGAGGGTCCCAAGGCGAGGCCCCGCCTTCCCAGCCCCAGCCCCCACCAGCAGGAGCAGGCCTCAGGAACGGGCCATCCAGTGGGGCCACAGCCTCGGTGTCCAGCTCCCGGAAGCAGCCGTGGCCGTCAGGACAGGCGCTGGACCCCCTCTAAGGCCCCTGGACAGCCGGGCGTGGGGGTGCGGGTGCCAGCTCCGTCTGCTCGGGGCGGGCGGTCCTCTTTGGAGCCTTTGCCTGAGGACGATGGCAGAGGGTCGGGGCTCGGGCTGAGGCCCCAGACAGGCAGTGCCCAGGCCCTGGCATGCACAGCATACCTCCTCATACTTGGTCCTCCAGTAGAAGTGCGCTTCTCCATCCACGTACAGAAGCAGCAGGTCACACAGGAAGGTGATCTGGGGGCACAGGGCTGAGCTGTGCCCCGGGCCCACCCCCCAGGCCTCCCCCAACCAGACCTGACATCGGGGGCCCGCAAAGCTGTCGGGTGGGCCAGGCGCGTGCTTGCCCACCCTCGCCGCACTCACCACGCCCAGCCAGGCTGCTCCTGTGCCCAGAGAGATAAGCGTGGGGATGAGCCCGAACTTCCCTGCCTGAGAGACGGGGTGAGCCCTGAGCCATGACTGTCCCCACCCCCTGGCCCCCCACCAGCCCACCCACCACCCGCCCAGTGACGTGACCGTCACCCCCCACCCCCACCCTGCCCAGGTACCTGCCCCGTGACATGAGCATCACTTGCCCCCAGCCCTGCCCACCTACCCACCCAGTGATGTGACCATCACCCCCACCCTCGCCCTGCCCTGCCCACCTACCCGCCCTGTGACCAGGATGTCGAAACGGATCCCGTAGAGCTTGAGCAGGCTGCGGGCCTCCACACCCGAGCTCTCCCGCCAATGAGTGGCTGTCCTGGGGGCAGAAGAGAGGCTGGTGGCCTGTTCGGCCCGCCCCCAGCCTCCATCCCACTCACCTGCTGACCCCACAAACCCCCATCCCTGCTCAGCATCCCGAGAGGCTGCCGAGGACACGGGGGCAATGCAAGCTGGGATCCATCTCTCAGGAGCTCCCTGCCTGCCCAGGGGGTGGGGCAGAAGGGTCCCTAAACAGACACCAGTGGGGGAGCTGGGCGCAGGCCCAGGGCTCTGGGGTCCAGAGGGGGACCTCGCTCTCCCCTGGGAACCAGAAAAGGCTTTCTACAGGGGCTCTTGGGTTGGTTTTCCAGAGGCTGAGAAGCAGTTCTACAAAAAGCATAGGCCTGGGGGGTCGGGGCAGCCAGGCCAGGTGAGGCCCGGGCAGCAGCCAAGGCTGTCGCCTCCAGACCTGGGGGCTGTGTGAGCTTGTGTGAGCCTGTGAGCGTGTGCTCGTGTGTGTGTGTGTGTGTGTGCACGCATGTGCACGTGTGTGCTCACGTGTTAGTGTGTGCTCATACGTGTGTGCACGTGCTCTGTGTGCAAGCATGTACATGTGCGTGCCTGTGTGCGCTCATGCGTGTGAGCATGTGCTCGTGTGTGCTCGCATGTTAGCACGTGTCCGTGTGTGCTCATACGTGTGTGCACGTGCTCTGTGTGCAAGCATGTACATGTGTGCGTGCCTGTGTGTGCTCATGCGTGTGAGCACGTGCTCTGTGTGCTCATATGTGTGTGCACGTGCTCTGTGTGCGAGCATGTACATGTGTGCATGCCTGTGTGTGCTCATGCGTGTGAGCATGTGCTCGTGTGTGCTCGCATGTGCATGTGTGTGCTCACGTGTTAGCATGTGTTCGTGTGTGCTCATGTGTGTGCATGTGCTCTGTGTGCGAGCATGTACATGTGTGCATGCCTGTGTGTGCTCATGCATGTGTGCATGTGATCTGTGTGCGAGCATGCACATGTGTGTGCCTGTGTGTGCTCATGCGTGTGAGCATGTGCTCATGTGTTAGCATGTGTTCATGTGTGTTCATGTGTGTGTGCATGTGCTCTGTGTGCGAGCATGTACATGTGTGCATGCCTGTGTGCGCTCATGCGTGTGAGCATGTGCTCGTGTGTGCTCGCATGTGCATGTGTGTGCTCACGTGTTAGCACGTGTCCGTGTGTGCTCATACGTGTGTGCATGTGATCTGTGTGCGAGCATGCACATGTGTGTGCCTGTGTGTGCTCATGCGTGTGAGCATGTGCTCGTGCATGCACATGTGCTCACGGGTGTGCGTGTGCATGTGTGAGCATGTGCATGCATGTGTGTGTAAACACATGATGAGGTGACATGAGGTGGCAGGACAGGATCCCAGGGGGTGGGGTGGGTTCTGCTTGGGGGACTCAGACGTGACAATAAGTTTAGTGCAAGTTCCTTGACCACACCTTGGATTAGAAAATAGAAAGTTTTCGGACTATTGTTGACACAGTTCAGGAAACTCAAGTCATTAGATTCTTTTTCTCAAAGGCGACATGGGTGTTCAAGGTACTAATCTTTGAACTCTTCTATAGACTTTGGAACTTTTAAAAATAAAACCTGAAGGAAAAAGTAAAATAAGAAGACCCCTGTGTGGTGGAGGGAGTGCTGGAGGCAGGACTGGGGGTGGGGCGGGGGTCCCAGAGGCAGAGGGGGTGCAGAGTGGAGGCTGGATGGAGCCTGTGCTGGGGGCCCTGGCACCCGCCCCCCACAGCAGGCATCCAGGGCTCTGGGGGGACCGTCCGGGGGTGCTGGGGAGGAGGGGCGGAGGTCCCAGAGGCAGAGGGGGTGCAGAGTGGAGGCTGGATGGAGCCTGTGCTGGGGGCCCTGGCACCCGCCCCCCACAGCGGGCATCCAGGGCTCTGGGGGGACCGTCCGGGGGTGCTGGGGAGGAGGGGCGGAGGTCCCAGAGGCAGAGGGGGTGCAGAGTGGAGGCTGGATGGAGCCTGTGCTGGGGGCCCTGGCACCCGCCCCCCACAGCGGGCATCCAGGGCTCTGGGGGGACCGTCCGGGGGTGCTGGGGAGGAGGGGCGGAGGTCCCAGAGGCAGAGGGGGTGCAGAGTGGAGGCTGGATGGAGCCTGTGCTGGGGGCCCTGGCACCCGCCCCCACAGTGGGCATCCAGGGCTCTGGGGGCAGGTGGTGGGGGTGGGGGGCCGCACCTGAAGTTGTAGCTCCGCTCCTGCAGCTGGAAGGAGTACTGGGGCCGGCAGTCAGCGCCCCCGCTGTCCAGGTCACAGTCCCAGCGGACGTGGACGCCCACGGCCCCGCCCTGCACACAGCGCACACTGCCCCAGCAGCTCTCGGGCCCTCCCGGGCCACCAGGGACCACTTCCCGCCCACCAGGGACCCACCAGCAGTGCCAGATCCTCAAAGACCCCTCCGGCTGCAGCCACGAGGTCCCCGATGCGGAACACGGGGCAGGCGGGGCTGGAGCGGGGATCGTAGCGGCAGAGCTTGAAGTAGGTGGGGTCCTGGGTGTCCAGGGCATTGGACCTGAGGGGTGGGCGGCAGTCAGGACGGACAGGGGGCAGGAGGGTCTTCGGTCTGCCAGCCCCCCCACCCCACCACACCCCACCGCACCCCACCGCACCCCATCCCCGCTTACTTGGAGAAGTTAAACTTGCTGAAGGTGACGGTGTTTTTGATGAACAGGGTGAAGTTCTCAGCCTGGAGCAGCAGGGGCTTCCTGCGGTGTGGAGGGGGGATGTGAGAGGCAGGCTCCGTGGTCGGGGGCGGGGCGGGGCCTGGGGGGCTTACACGGGCGCAGCGCCGCTCTCCACTGGACACCAGCCCCGGATCTCGCAGGTCCTGTGGGTCCCATTGAACACTACGCACTGGCCCGTCTTTATGCCTTGAAAACACGGGACAAACCCCAGGCCCTCGAATCTCCATGGGGCCTGGGCAGGGGTGGGGGGGAGGGCGGCTGACAGGAAGGAGAGACGCAGACCACCCAGGGTCCCCTGGGCCGGAGCCCCCCAGCCCGGGGAGGTCCTGGAAGGCGGGCCCGCTTACCGTGGCTGTGCGTCCCTGTCTCCCCCTCGGGACAGTCCTGGTCGGCCCAGCAGTTAGCCAGCGGGATGGACGGGTGCTGGGGGCGGAGAGCAGACCGCCAAGGGCCTGGAGGGGCCTCCCTTGGGGAGCCTGCCCCGCACAGGGGGACACACCCCTTCCTGCCTTAGCCCCTCGGGGGTCTCTGAGTCTGGGGGCACCCGAGAGAGCTGGAGGCTGCAGATAAACATGCAGCTGGCAGCCGCAGCGGGAGACGGGTGCAGGCGGAGTTCCAAGGCTGAGCAAGACTCCTGACCCGCTCCTCCTGGGGGGATGGGAGTGACACGGCCAGGCCCAGCAGCTCTGGTCCAGTTCAGACGACAGAACAGGGGAGGTGATGGGCGGCAGGGAGGGTGAGGGCGTGCCGGGTGGGGCCACTGGGCACTGACCGTGGGCGAGCCCCGGTGGGACGGCCTGGGAGCACACAGGCTCGCCCCATCCCGGCTTGTTCTCCTGTAAGACGGGGTCGTGGCTGCCTGCAGGTGGGGACAGAGTTCTGGGGGTCAGCCAGCAGGGGAAGGCTCCAGGCACCAGAGGGAGACACAGTCTCACAGACGCGGCTTTGCAGTTCTGTCCTGGCTGGTGCTGGACACCGTTGCCCAAGGCACCCAGCTCAGGGCAGCGTGGGGAACACTGGTGGTCACAGGGCTCTGGGCCCAACGAGCTGAGCAGACGGAGGACAGTGTGGGGCCACCTGCCCGGCCTCGAGGTCCCCACCTGTGTCCCACGTCTGTCCCTCCTCTCCGCCTGGCTGGGCCACTGTGGGCACCCCCCCAGGCCCCGTCCTCCTCCATCTGGCTTCCCGAATGGCCCCTTCCAAGGCACCGAAGATGGAGCACCCCTCCCCTGAGCCCCCCGCACCCCCATGCTCCTGTGATCAAGCCCAGCTCCTCCGCAGGGCCCTTGGGACCGCCACCCCTACTCCCGTCCAAAGGGAGGCTCCACCCCCACCGAGCAGCAGGTGACTCCTGAGAGGCCTCACCCGACACGGGGGGCCTTTGCCCACGCAGCCCCCTCTGCCTGAACAGCCTGAAGACCCCTGTAGAGCCTGGGGTCCAGCGGGAAGCCCTGCCTGAGCCTCCAGCGCTGGCAGAGGCCCTCCCGGGGACTCCCAGCGGCAGCCTCTGCGCCACCCCATGACCTGCCTTGGTGGCCGGGCCCTCTGCCCCGGAGCTCCTTGGCGTGTGTGGGCGGGGCTCTGCAGGCCCCGGGGGAGGCGCTGCGGGTTTCTGAAGGCTGTGGCACCATCTGGAGCACAGCGTGTGTGCTGGGAGGACCAGCCCACCAGGATCCCCGGAGGAGCAGCTCTGAGGAAGGCGGGTGGTCAGATCTGATGCGTTACAGCCCGGCCCCCGCCGTTTCACGGGAAGTGTCAGAAGCCGGGACATGGAACAAAGAGGAATCCCACGGATTCCAGAAAAGACAGAACCACAGCCCCAGCAAAACTTCAGGACAGTCCACACACTGAACCAAGACTAGATGTCCGTGAGCGTTTGCAAAGGCAAGGACATCGTGTTTGCCAAGGGAAGATGGGGCCCACTGCGCACATGGGCACCCCAGCAACAGAGGTAGGACCACCAAGCAGGACTCGGGCAGCTGACTGCACCCTTTCTCTCCAGCCAGCAAGTGATTACATTTTAGCCTCAATGAAAGAAAAATGTCGCCACGGAGGTAGGCTTCTAAGGCAGTGTCCTGGGTCAGGACTCTTCAGGCAAAACCCACAGCCAGGAAACTGAACCCTTAAAAATGGTTAAGATGGTAATTTTGATGTTATGCGTATGTTATCACAATTTGAAAAAAATTGGATAAAAAATCCGCAGCTGGAGAGAAGGGTCAGTGGGCTCTGTGGCAGAGGCTGGACCCTGGGACGCCCTCAGGCGAGGAGGAAAGGTGCAGCTTCTGGGGACGGTGAGATTTTCTAGACGGCAGGGACCACAGCTGCAGGGCAAAGTACGCAGAGATCGTGGGCGACCCTGAGCTTGGCATGGGCAGCAGTGTGCCGTTTGCTCACAGAAACGGAAGCTGCCCCCGGGGCACATTAATGGAGGCTGTGTCTAGAAAAGGGTGGTGGTCTTCCAGCTTGCCTCTGGCTGTCAGAGTCCACCTGAGGCCTGTTACCTTGACAACCTCCAAAATTCCCCTGAGGCGGGACCAGGATGAGGAAGGGTCCCGGACACTTCGCCGGGGACAGACTCTGGAACTAGGGACCTCGGGCAGAAGCCCTTGGGCAGTCTTACCTCTGGGCACCTGCCCTGGACTTGTTCTGGTGTCACAAGGAAGTTGGTCACCAAGAAGAACACGTTCTCTCCCTGGAAGAGAAGTGTCAGGGTGGGTCTCTGCTCCCTGTCCCCCACCAGGAGAGGTCAGAAGCTGGCAGCTCGGCTCGTGCAGGGAGGGGGCCCTAGATCCATCAGATCATCAGCCCTGAGCCCCAGGAAAACGCCTCCAGTGTAGCAAGCCCGGCTGCTGCACGGGGACCCAGCAGAAGGCCTCCGTCAGCCCGACCCAGGGACGGCACGGGCGGCCGTGAGAGCTGTTAGGAAGTGGAATGAACAGGAGGGAGGGGCAGGGGGGTGTCCAGTGGACCCGACGTGGACGGGGGGGACGTCACTGGAGGACGAGAGGCCACGCTGGGGGCAGGAGGTGATTTCCCATCTGATGAGGTGGGCCTGCCCCTGGGAGGCAGCTGTGCTCAGGCGGGGGCCACCAGGGTTAGAATCTGGGAGTCAGCAGGATAGCAGAGGAGACTGAGGGGCGGACAACCTGGGTGACGTGACGGGAGGCGGGGCAGGAGACACAGTGTGGTTGGGGGCGGAGAAGGAGAGCCCCCCGTGGCCCCCCCACCCCACCCCCAAGCTCATGTGTTGAGCTCCGACACGCCTGTCCTTTCCAGATGCAGACTTTTTCTTTTTTTCTTTTCCATTATGTTTTTTAAAAATTATTTTTAAACTTGCGGCCCATGGGATCTTCACTGCGGTGTGGGAATCTACAGTCGCGGCAGGCAGGACCTAGTTCTCCAACCAGGGATGACACCTGGGCCCCTGCTTCGGGAAGGCGGAGTCTTAACCCCTAGACCAGCAGGGAGGTCCCGCCACCGTGGTTTATTACAGGGTACTGAATATAGTTTGCTGTGCTATGCGGCAGAAGCTTATTGCTTATCCATTCTATAACAGTTCGCATCTGCTGATCCCAAGCTCCCAGTCCTTCCCTCCCTCACCACCGCCCCCAGCTCGGCAGGCGCAAGTCTGCGGCCTTCAGCCGTGAGTCTGTGCGTAGATACGTCCACGTGTGTCACATTCTAGACTCCACACGTAAGCGAGATCGTCTGTCCCTGTCTGAGCGTCTCCAGGCCCATCCGCGTAGCTGCAGACAGCATTACTTCATTCTTTCTCTGGCTGAGGCGCGTTCCCCTGGGGGGCTTCCCAGGTGGCACTAGCCGTAAAGAACCCGTCTGCCAATGTGGGAGATATGAGAGACAAGGGTTCGATCCCTGGGCTACAGGCCATGGGGTCGCCCAGAGCAGGACGAGGCTGAGCGGCCGAGCAGGCACAGGCGGCATTCCGCCGTGCACACACACCGCGTGTCCTCCACCCGTTCCGGATGCAGGCTTGCAGAACGCGTCTCTCTGGCCTGGCCTCCCAACCATCTCCTCCTCCACTGGAAGGCCACTGCTCTGCGAGGCCCCTCTG
The DNA here is from genome assembly GCF_910594005.1 of Cervus elaphus. NCBI lineage: Eukaryota > Metazoa > Chordata > Mammalia > Artiodactyla > Cervidae > Cervus > Cervus elaphus. Next base: position 875,746 of record NC_057819.1, read on the forward strand.
GGGCCGGCGCCCCGTCACCCCTGCACGCGTTCACGGTGGGACTGGGGCGGTCAGAGGGGGCAGCACCCAGCAGCAGCTCCGGGTCACCCACCTGTGGTGGCTTCACGAAGTCAGCCACGTCCCACAACCGGTTCCCCAGCTCCTCAATCTGGGTCACGGAGACCCCCTTGAGCTTGGTGATGACAGAGACCTGGGGGTCCGGGTCCTGCTCCTGGTAGCCTTTTTTGGCGAGGAGGGCCCACCTGGGGAGGACAGGCGGGCAGCGTGGTGCGTCCCCAGCCCTCTCCCCCGTGGCCTCCTGGCTCCCAGCCCGGGGCTCAGGGGCCCCACCTGGTCTCCCGCACCAAACTCCTTGCCTAGGCCGGAGCTCCGGCCACACGTCCGAGAGCTAGGGCCCTTGTTGGGCACCCATGGGCTTGGGGACGCCCACCATCACCTCCTTCACCAGCCAACACCCTCCCCTGCCCTGTCTAGATCTGGCTTCCTCCTCAAAGACGCCCCCAACCCAGCTTGAACTGGTGGTCTCTCCTGGGGTCCTCAATGCTCCAGCTCTCACGAGTGTCAGGGACCACCTCCCGCCCGGCCAAGGGCCCCCGGTGTGGGGAGGGGGTCCATCCTGCTGGGCACTGGCGTCCAGCACAGGGCTGGGAAGAAGGCCCAGGAAAGGATGTAGGGAGGCACCTGAGCACAGGCCCTGCTCTGACACCCCCCCAGCCTCTAGACAGATGGAGAAACTTCCTTCTCCCCACCTCCCGCCCTGCCACCAACCAGCAGCCCAGACCCTGAAGACTAAGTTTTTCGCCCCTCAGCCTAGCCGTGACCCCTCTAGCCAGCACACCCGGGGTCTGTTCTCTTACCCCACCACATAGACCACGACCCCCAGCTGCAGCAGCCTCTGCAGGGCGCCCACCCGCCAGTTCCGGGTCATCACATACTTCTCCGTTTTGTAATCCAGAAGCCCCCAGCCCACCCCGGCGCCTGGGGAGCCCATGTTCCCAGCTCCTGCTGGCGGCCAGGCTGCGTGAGTCAGCACGGCAGCTGCAGCCACAGCTGAACGGGGAGCTGAAGCAGGCGCCAAGCAGGGCCAAGCCAGAAGCTATTAAAGGGACACTCGGGCAGGACTCAGCCTCCACCTCCCAGCCCCTGGGCTCAGGCCCAGCCTCCCCGCTTCCCAGGGCCTCCCATCCAACGCAGACTCTGCCGGCTGGGCCCCGGGCACTAAGGGAGGAACGGTCTCCGGCCACGCCCTCTAACCTGTCACCTCTGAGGGGTGATGAGAGGTGGGACAGGCACTGTGAGAGGGCCAGCTGGAGCCCAGAGGGCAAGGAAAGCCTCAGGAAGAAGGGAGCCCTGAGCTGCCCCGTGCAGACCTGACGCTCAACAAGCAGCGCTGGGGAGGGCTGTCCTGGGTGGAGGGAGAAACACAGGCGACTGCTCGCGGGTGAGTGAGCGCTGGACCCACAGGTGGGAGCGCGATCCTGGCTGCAGAAAGCAGTCAGCCCCCTGTGCGGCGCTCCCGAGAAGCTGCCCCGTTCCCAGGCTCCCGAGTGCAAAGAGGACGACGAAGAGGCAAGCCCGCCGCGCGCGCCGCCTATCGGTCTCGGCTGCGAGCCAGCCAAGGTCAGCGCGGGCTCTTGGCGGTGTCCGCAGCAACCAACAACTCGGGGTCGCCTGGGCAACTGCTGCCGGGGAGGCGTCCCTATTGGCTGCAGCGGACAAGCGCCCCGTCAGATTGGCCGATGAGCTGGAGGGCCCGCCTCCATCCCCTGGCCGCGCTCCGCTGCAGTCCCTGGCAGTCCCCGCTCTGTGGCCGCGACTGTAGAGTGGGCGTAACCATGAGGGGTCCCCTCCAGGGGCCTGGGGAGAAGGAAGACCAGGAGGAAGGGGCGGCGGCGGCCTCTGGGCGTCCTGCTGGGGGCCCGGGGGCCAAGAAGGGTTCGGACACGGATTCGGACTCCGACCAGGAGACAGAAGGTGCCTACTGGCAGGGGGTGGGGGGCAGGCTGGGGCCGCGTAGGCAGGGGACCCCCCGTCTAGCAGGAGCGCACCCCTCCGTGGAGCTGGGGGCGGCTCCCGCCCTGTGCCTTCCCCACCATGCTCCTGGCGGCATCAGTTCCATCCTTAGAACAGGCTTCCAGAATGAGGTTAAGAGGCAACCCCCACCCCCGCCACCCCGAACAGTGTAAGAAGGGCTGTCTCACCCCAGCCATCAGAAAAAAACTAAAGGAATGGAGGTAGGGAACTTAGAATTGCTTCAGTTTCCTCCCCTATAAGAGGTTCACACAGCCCTGTGGTCTGCAATCCGGTGGAAGAGACGCATACACTGCGGGGTCAGGGGGCTGGGTGGGGAGGGGGCCAGGACCAGCTACATGAGTGGCAGGACTGCAGGCGGGGCCGCTTTCCCGGCCGGCACAGGAGGAAGCGCCTCCAGAGGGGAGACCAGGCTGGGCAGTGGGGCCGGCCGGGAGGGGGCCACGTGAACCCCGTCTCCCATCAGGCGCCCGCAGGCCCGGCGAGCTGGGTGAGGACACCCTCTACCTGAGGTCTTGCCGGGCCCACAGCGTCGTGCCCGCCTCCTGCTTTCTGCGCCAAGGGAGCGCCCCAGAGCTCAGCCTGCGGCACCGTGGCCTGGGGCCCCAGGTACCCGGGGAGGGACCTTCGAGCAGGTTTGAAGGGCGAGGACCTGGAAGGCAGCAGCCATGGGAGGGGGCCCTTCCTGAGCCCAACCCCCACACTCCCCAGCCCTGCTCGGGGTCCCAGGCACGTCCCAGCCCCCACACTGAGTGACAGGTGGGATCGGGGCTATGACAGAGCTCAGTACAAGGACTGGGGGGCCTGAAGGGCACCCCTAACTTGTTGGGGGGATCAAGGAAGCTCCTGGGGAGACCGAGAAGGAGAAGCCGGCACCCCTGGGCCTGTGGGAAGGAATCGAGTGGGCTGAGCCCTGCAGGCAGAGCCCAGGGAGTGCCCCCCCACCGTGTCTGCAGCCCTGGAGAGGGCCAGGCCCTCAGGTCCCTCTGTGTCCCAGGGGGCCTGGGCTCTGGCCCATGCACTGACCTCCAATCCCTACGTCAAGCGGCTGGACCTCAGGGACAACGGACTCTGTGGGGCCGGTGCAGAGGCCCTTGCGGGCGCTCTGAGCAAAACCCGCAGCATCTGTGGTAGGTTCTGAGCCTGGGGTGGGGCTGGGCTACCCCACACGGGCCTTCTCACCCCGCTCCCAGCTGCTGCTGCTACTGGGGGGCAGGGCTTCATCACAGGGTGGGGGAGTAGGATGCAGTCAGGCCCTGTGTGGGGCCTCCGGAGTTGTGGGGCCTCCTCCACTGTCTTTGGCCGGCCAACTCCCCCTGTGTGTGGTGGCATCCTGGTGCCTGGATGCGGGGGGCGGGGGGCAGATGGGCAGGGGCCAGGCAGGGCGAGAGGAGAGGGGCTGGATCCAGACGCCGCCTCTGCCACGGAAGGGCGGGGAGACCCTGGGCAAGGAGCCAGCCTTGCTGAGCCTCAGTTTCCGACACTCAGTCCTTGGAGATGTGGGGACATACTCTCAGGAAAGTGTCTGCTTACGTAAGCCCTCGACTCGTGGCCACCTGGGCCGTCACCACCAGTCCCGGGAAACGCGGCAGTGGGGCTTCCGCGGGAGGGCCACGCGGCTGCCAGGTGTGAATCACCCACTGAGGGGCCGGGTGCGTCTACATCACAGCCCCACAGAGTAGGCAGTGTTAGCCCCCCGACAAAGCTTGTGGACACACGGGCTGGGGACGGGAGTCTGGGGAGCTGTCTGGGGCCGCAGGGGACCCAGTTGATGGGGGGCAGACTCACTATCCACTCCAGGACAGTCTGGCCGCTAAGTCCCCTGTGCTGGGTCAGGCTGGGCAGCTGCGGGGGATGGGAGGAGGCGGGGCCTGGCTCTGGAGCCCGTCCCTGAGGAGTGCTGCTGGCCCCAGATGTGGACCTGTCGGAGAACCGGCTGGGAGCGGAGGGAGCCCGGGCCATCTGTGCTGCCCTGGTGGTGAGCCCGGCCGTGCAGAGGGTGCAGCTGGCAGGGAACGGCCTGGAGGAGCAGGCAGCCCAGTACCTGGCTGAACTCCTGCTGGCCCACACGGGCCTGAAATCCCTGGACCTGAGCTATAACCAGCTGAATGACCAAGCAGGTACCATCCGGCCACAGGCCAGGGCTACCACGGTGGTGCTCGTGACTGTCTTCCTGGGGCAGGGTGGGCGGAGGTAGGCAGGACCACTCTGAGCATCCGTGCCCCACTCCTGTTCCCTGCACCCCACCCCCACCCCGGGACTCTCAGTCCACTCCCCAGGTATTTCTCTGCCCAGCCAGTGCCTGTGGGCCCTGACAGCCACTAGGAATCCAGCCATGAATTCAACAAAGCCCAGGGCTTCCCAGATGGTGCTAACGGTAAAGAACCTGCTTGCCAACGCAGGAGATACAAGAGACTCGGGTTTGATCTTTGGGTTGGGGAGATCTCCTGGAGGAGGGCATGGCAATCCACTCCAGTGTTCTTGCCTGGAGAATCCCATGGACAGAAGAGCCTGGCAGGCTACAGTCCATGGGGTTGCACAGTCAGACACGACTGAAGCAGAGCAGCAAGCACGCCCTCACGGGACACATGTTCACAGGATTACCCTCCATAATTATTGGTGCTACAAAAGATAGAAGCAGGGCAGGATTCTAGAGAAGAATGGACTCCCCCCACTGCTTTAGAGAGGTGACCATCGGGGAGGGCTCTGTGAGGAGGTGACGTTTAAGCTGAACTGTTAAGGAGGGAGAAGTCAGTCATGGCAAGACCAGAGGGGGAGCATTTCAAGCAGAGGAACCATTTCCCAGAGAGACAGACAGACACCAGGGTGGCTGGGCTAGTGAGCCAGGAGAGAGGGGCCCGGCATGGGACGGAGTGGCAGAGGGGCCGCAGGACCACAGCAGGCGGGACGGGAGGACGTTGTTCCAGGTGCTGTGGGCGACGTCAGTGGGACTCCGCCATCTCAGCACCTTCTCTCCTGCCCCAGGGCCTCTGCACGGGCTGGCTGCCTTGCCAGGAACATACGCTTCTACCTGCCTGTCCTCAACCACCCCAGTCAGTTCTGAGAGTCACCTGGGGGCCTTCCCTGGAGGTCCAGGGGCTAAGACTCTGCTTTCCCAATGCAGGGGGGCCTGGGTTTGATCCTTGGTCAGAGAACTAGATGTCATATGCTGCAACTAAGACCTAGAGCAGCCAAATAAAAATTTTACAAACATTAAAAAAAAAACATGTTTTAAAAATTAAAAAAAAAAAAAATCCCCCAGGACCCTGGGTTAGGAATACAGATTCCGTGGCCTGGGACCTGCTGGGCCTCTGAATCCTCTTGAGGGGTATGCCTGTGGACCTGCATTGTAACAGCTGCCCCCAGGAAATTTGCCTGATTCAGAAAGGTCGGGAATCACTGCTCTGCCTGCTGAGCGTGACTGAATGGCACTAGCCTCACTGTGGGAGAATCAGTCCTAGAGTTCAACTTTGAGACAGACAGCCTGCCTTCTGAGAAAACTTCTGTGGGAACAGGCACATTAAAAGAGAAGCTCTTTTCAGGCTTTCAACAAAGTGAGCCTAGGGGTCCCTTTGGGCCAGCACCAAACAGGCAGTGAGGTTGGAGAGGCTTGGGACGCGAGGCCCTTCGAAGGCTGCACGGCTCGTGGGGGTCTGTGGGCGGGCCTGCCTCCCTGAGGGGTCTCAGCCTCCCCACCCGACCCGAGGCCAGGGTAGCACCGACCTGGTGAGGTGGCTGCGGGGGTCGTGAAGAACACGCCCTGGGGCCACAGAAGGCCGATTCACGGCCGTAGGTCCCGCTCACCCTCCCGCTGCTCAGCAGAGAAGGGGCTTCCCTCCAAAGCGGGCGCGGCCGCCGCCTGCCTCGCCCAGCCCTGGACGGGTCTGAGACACTGCGGCTGTCAGGCCTGGTGCTGGACGTGGGGTGGGGGCCCGGATCTCAGGGAGGAGCCGGGCGGCCGCGCGGCCTGCAGGGAGCTCTCCAAGGTGCTACCGCGCCTGCGGACCTGGACGCTGAGCCTTCCGCTCTGTGCTGGGTGCCAGCACCATGGAGAGGGGCCAGGCAGGGCGGTCTAACGCTCAGAGCCCGGAAGGATGGACACGGAGCAGACAAGGGGTCCGAGGTGGCCCAGCCCGGCCTGGCTGAGGAGGCAAGGGTGGGATGAGGAGCTGTTCCGCAGGTAAAGAAGGGCGTCAGCAGTTGCACACGGGGGTGGGGGGTGGGGGCGCGGGAGTAGCCGGAGCTGAGGACCAGGAGCAGGTCAGACCCGCCGAGCCCCGACACAGCAGCGGAGTGGGTAGGCGGGGCTTCTGCCCATCTTACATGCAAAATAGCTCTCGGGATTCTCTTTCCTTTTCTTTTTTTCTCTTTTTAATATTTACTTATTTATTTGGAGAAGGGCATGGCAACCCACTCCAGTACTCTTGCCTGGAGAATCCCATGGACAGAGGAGCCTGTTGGGCTACAGTCCATGGGGTTGCAGAGAGTCAGACACAACTGAGTAACTTTCACTTCACTACTTATTTATTTGGCTGCACTAGGTCACAGTTGTGGCACGCAAGGTCTTCAGCTTCAGCATGTGTGATCTAGTTCCCTGACCAGGGGTCTGATCTGGGCCCCCTGCATTGGGAGCTCGGGAGTCTTAGCCGCTGGACCACCAGGGAAGTCCTCTCCTTTTCTACACCGCTGCCTCCTCTCCACCACAGCCGCGCTGAACGTGTCACCTCCTGCGTAGACAGTGGCACAAGCCACCCTGACCTCTGGCTCCCGCCCCCGCCCACCATAACCTTGTCTCTTCTTAAAGTGTCTCTCTAGTGCCCATCACTCCTACCTCCTCTCACAGACTCACCTGCAGGGCCCAGCACCAGGCCTGTGTGCGTTTCCACGAGCCCCGGACTCCCTGTCCCCGCTTCTCCCCTCGACGTTCACTCTCCATGGGTGCATGGGGCGTCCCTTAATCCTCAAGGCTCTTTCTGCTTTCCTGACCCCGCCCCCCAAGGCAGGGTTAGCCCCCACTCTGTCCCCATGCCTCCCTGTTGGTGGTTGGATAGCTCACATCCCACAAATGTGTGTTTATAGCTTCTCTATTAAACCTGAATGCCTTGAAAGCAGGGCAGGCCCACGTGGGGTTGGATGCCCTGACGCTTGTGCACAGCCGAGACCCTGGCCCACAGTGGGCATCACTGTCAGCTCTTGAAAGAATGATATGAGTGAACAAGAAAGTCTGTCGTGGTGTTTCTGAAGGGGAGACGCTTGGACCGGCCCTGGCAGAAAACACAGGACTCACGGAGCTCAATGTGAGGTGGAATCACCTGCGAGGCCCGGGAGCCATAGCCTTCGCCAGGGGACTGGAGGTACGAGGCCCCGCCCAGCAAGCCCCTCCAGCCTGTCCTTCGGGGGCGGGTCTCCCAGGCACCAGCCCCCCATCTCTTGCAGCTCTTCAGAAATGAGCCCTAGGGACTTCCCTGGCAGTCCCTGGCAGTCCAATGGCTCAGACTTCAGGGGGCACAGGTTCAATTCCTGGCTGGGGAACTAAGATCCCCCACGCCTCATGGTGCAGTCAAAAAAAAAAAAAAAAAAAAAAAGGAAGAAAGCCGAAGCTGGATCTTTCCAGCATTGCTTAGAGGATGCTTCTCCAGGTGACTTCAGTTTCCCTGGCTCTATTTAATGATGACAGTTTGGTCTCCCTGCACTGACTCTCGGGGTGCTGAGTGAGGGGTCCATAGCTGGAGATGCACGCCTCCATAGATGTCACGGACACTTGGGTGGGGGGGACACCATGCGGTCCAGTGACGCACACTCACCGCTGGAAGGATGCTTGCCTAAAACGACAGCCCTGGGCCCTGGGAGCCTTGCACACCCTCTCACATGCCCCTCCTGCTCCCTGGTCCTGACGCCTGGGGAGTGGGGGGCACAGGACCCCGTGATGCCCCTGGGGGCAGCTGCCTCCGTGGGATCCTCCTCGGGGAATGGCAACGAGGCCATGCCCTCCCACAAGGCTGACTGGGGTCCCACCCCACAAGCTGGGCACCCATGGGCTCCCCACTTCTCCCCATCACAGCCCTCCGGACACATTTCACCGAACAGTCCTTCACTGGCATCCTCTCTGGGCCCTGGGCTGCTCTGTGCCTCAGGGTCCCTGCCTGACAGGGGTCCCCACCATTGTGTCCCTGGGGCCTGCGGCCCGGGGCAGACCGCCCAGTCCAGAGGCTCGCTCACACCCATGCCCACCCTCTGCACTTGCGTCTGGCCTTCCCACTCCACTGGTCGCCACCGTCCAAGCCCAGGGCTCTCCCCTGCAACCTCTGTGGTCTTCTGCTCCCAGTCCACACTCTGCTCCTCAGCCCTCCTGGGCTCGGAGGCTGGGGCCTGGCTTCCTCCACTGGCACGTGTGGTCCCACGGGGTTGCTCCTTTGTGTCCCAGGCAAACATCTTCCTGAGGGTCCTGGACATCTCATACAATGGCTGTGGGGATTCTGGAGCCTCCGCGGTGGGGGAGGCGCTGAAGACCAACAACGTGCTGGAGGAGCTCTACATGAGGTGAGAGCAGGGGGCCCCCGCCCCTGCCTCCAGGCCCCCGGCCACCCAGGGACTGGGGCTCCTCCTGCTGCTGTTCACTCTCAGGGCCGGAATCTGTCACAGTCCCAGGGCATGCTGTTCTGTCCCTCTCACTCAAGTTCATCCTTGCTATGTGAAAGTGTTAGTTGCTGAATCGTGTCCACTCTTTGTGACCCCAGGGACTGTAGCCCACCAGGCTCCTCTGTCCATGGAATTCTCCAGGCAAGAATACTGGAGAGGGTTGCCCTGCCCTCCTCCAGGGGGTCTTCCCAACCCAGGGATCGAACCTGGGTCTCCCAAATTGCAGGTAGATTCTTTACCCTCTGAGCCACTAGGGAAGCTGATCATTTGTACGTGGGGACTCGTAATTCCTACCACACGGCTGGGTGCTGGGAGGTGCAAACACGTAAACCTCTTTAGCAGAGCTGGTGCAGGCGGTGGCGCTCCACCTGCATGCTCCTCCATTTCAGGAGGGGTTTGTGCTCTGTCCAGCACATGGCTGCTGGGGGCCTGCACGGGTGAGCTGCTCCTCCAAGCCCAGGCAGGGTCCCAGGCCTCCTGGGGAAACCAGAGGGAAGGGAGGAGGCGGAGGCCAGACAGGTCATGGGCTGTCTGCCATCGGCACAGGCATCTGCTCCATCCTACCCATTCTCCCCTCCCGATGGGGGAAAGCTGGGGTCTGAGAAGTTAGAGGGAAGTGGGGCTGGGTTGGAAACAAAGTGGCCAAGAGCAGTGAGGAGGCCTGGAGTTTGGGCCCATCGGGAGCAGAAGGACGTGGGGAGGGAGCTGGGTGGCTGTCGTGGGGACAGAGGCAGGGTGTAGGATGCGTGGGAGCCCCCACTGAGCACCGAGGGCCAGGGAACAGCAGCGGGTCTCCACTGGGGCGTGGGGTTGGGGGGCAACAACCCTCTGGGCACATCTGCTGGACCCTGAACACTGGACACTCCACTGAAGCGTCTACACACTGACCTGCCCAGGGCCCCCGGGGAGTGCTTGGAGGCTGGACCTGGGGGTTGCACCAGCAGCCCTGGGGCAGTGTGGCTCTGCATATCTGCCTGCAAGGCAGCGCAAGGCACACGCCTTTCTGTTGCAGCAACAACCGTATCTCCGAGGCGGGAGCCCTGAACCTGGGCCTGGGCCTGCGAGTCAACCAGACACTGAGGATTCTTGCTGTGAGTGCCAGCTTGAAGGGGGAGGCCCCGGCACAGACCCGCCTGTGCCTGTCCACACAGCCCCCTCCCCGCCACATCTCACCCCGGTGCCTGCAGGCACATGGGGGAAGGGGCGCCCGGCTTCCTCCTGCAACCTCGTCATCCACACACCCATCTCTGGCCTGGCCCACAAATTCCTTCGGACTCCCCCCAGGCCCACCGGGCTTCCCCTCACCCCCTCCCCGGCCTTGCTGGAACCCAGGGGCCACGCAGGTGTTCCGTCCCCAGTGGGGAGGATGTGGCCGGCCGTGCGAGCAGAAGGCAGTGAAGGGAGGCCGGAGCGGGCCCTCCAGGACTTCTGTGCCAGCTGCCCGTGCTCCGGGGACATCAGCCCTGCCTGGCCCTCAGGGGGCGCAGGAGCCCCCAGCAGCACCCACTTCCCCAGTCTGAGGCTCACTCTTGCCCCCTAGTAGAACCCAGACCTCCCTCTAAGCTCTGAGTCTCCATTTCCAGCCACCTGCCGGATGGTCCCCGAGATGAGAACAGGTGCACAGGATTCTGGGAGTCGAGCCTGACCTGGTTGTCCCCCTCCAAGGGCTGCCTCTAGGTGGGGGGCTCCTTCCCATCCTGTCAGCTGGGGCCCAGTGCTGACCCCGCCTCATTCCACATCTTGCCTCCGGGGAGGGGGGCCGGGCTGCCCGCTGCCCCTCCTCCCCGCCTGCGATCAGGTGCTAACAGGAGATGGTCCCGGCTTTAAATCTCTCTGGAAGACACCAAGCTTAGTCATTTGCTCGTTCACAGCACATGGGCTCTGCACTCTGCCAGCCCCACCCTCCTCCCCACCTTGAAGTCCTTCACTCTCAGCCCAGTTCAGTTCAGTTCAGTCACTCAGTCGTGTCCGAATCTTTGCGGCCCCATGGACTGCAGCACGCCAGGCCTCCCTGTCCATCACCAACTCCCAGACTTTGCTCAAACTCATGTCCATCAAGTTAGTGATGCCATCCAACCATCTCATCCTCTGTCGTCCCCTTCTCCTCCCGCCTTCAATCTTTCCCAGGATCATGGTCTTTTCCAATGACTCAGTTCTTCTGATCATGTGGCCAAAGTGTTGGAGTTTCAGCTTCAGCATCAGTCCTTCCAATGAATATTCAGGACTGATTTCTTTTAGGATGGACTGGTTGGATCTCCTTGCAGTCCAAGGGACTCTCAAGAGTCTTCTCCAACACCACAGTTCAAAAGCATCAATTCTTCGGTGTTCAGCTTTCTTTATAGTCCAAAACTCTCACATCCATACATGACTACTGGAAAAACTATAGCTTTGACTAGATGGACCTTTGCTGGAAAAGTAATGTCTCTGCTTTTTAATATGCTGTCTAGGTTGGTCATAGCTTTTCTTCCAAGGAGCAAGCGTCTTTTAATTTCACGACTGCAGTCACCATCTGCAGTGATTTTGGAGCACAAGAAAAGAAAGTCTGTCACTCTTTCCATTGCTTCCCCACCTATTTGCCATGAAGCGATGGGACCGGAGGCCATGATCTTAGTTTTCTGAGTGTTGAGTTTTAAGCCAGCTTTTTCACTCTCCTCTTTCACTCTCATCAAGAGGATCTTCAGTTCCTCTTCACTTTCTGCCATAAGGGTGGTGTCATCTGCATATCTGAGGTTATTGGTATTTCTCCTGGCCATCTTGATTCCAGCATATGCCTCATCCAGTCCAGCATTTCTCATGATGTACTCTGCATATAAGTTAAATAAGCAGGGTGACAACATATAGCCTTGACATACTCCTTTCCCAATTTGGAACCAGTCTGTTGGAAAACAAGGAGAGAACATAGCCCCGCCCATCAATAGAAAATTGGATTGAAGATTTACTGAGCATGGCCCCACCCATCAGAACAAAACAGTTTCCCCCACAGTCAGTTTCTCCCATCAGGAAGCTTCCATGAGCCTCTTATCCTTCTCCATCAGAGGGTAGACAGACTGAAAACAAGTCACAGAAAACTAATCAAACTGATCACATGGACCACAGCCTCGTATAACCCATAATAAAACTATGAGCCATGCCATGTGGGGCCACCTAAGACAGACGGGTCATGGTGGAGAGTTCTGACAAAACGTGGTCCGTTGGAGAAGGGAATGGCAAACCACTTCAGTATTCTTGCCTTGAGAACCCCATGAACAGTATGAAAAGACTCTCAGCCCAAGCTGCTTGCAATTTCCCAGCCATGCTGTACAACCTCTCAGCCCTGCTTTGTTCCTGTGGCTCTTCTTGTTGAAATGCCCAGCTCAACCCACCTGGCCTGGAAAGTTCAGCTCGGGTGTTTCATCCCATCCACCCTTCACTTTCCAGGGAGGGTTGGTGCAGGGGTCTCTCAGCACTCTCCACACTGCATTGTTTTGTTTCTTCTCCTCTCCTCCCTGTAACAGTGAGCTCTTTAAGGGCAGGGCGTGTCTCGTGTATCTCTTTAATTCCTGACACAGAGTGGGCGAAAGGTGGGGGTGCAGCCAGTGTCCACTCCCTTCTGCTATTCTTGGTTCCAGCACCACCAAAGGCATTGTGCTGCAGGGAGGAGCCTTTTGAGCTGAGAGAGTGGGGCCGCCCGGAGCCATATCAGCAAAGATGGGGGATCCCTCCCGCTACCCTGAGCTCGGCGTCCCTCACTGAGGGATGTGTGTGCTTCTCAGGTGTCCAGGAATCCCATGCGAAGTGAAGGCTGCTCTGGTGTGCTCAAGTCTGTCCAGGCTAATCCACAGTCTGCACTGGAGCTTCTGGACTTTTCTGTGAGTTTCTCATAAACCTTGTCTCTGACCCTCCCAACAGCCCTGGGAGATATGACTTTCTCCATTTTAGAAGGAAAGAAGTGGGGATTGGAGAGAGTGCCTGCTCAGGTATACGGTGTGGCCACATCTGAGTTCCAACGTGAGTCACGATGCCACTCTGACTCCGTTCCTGCCTCTGTGTGGGGTGTCATGGTGGTCTCACCTTGGACCCCTGCCTGGGTTCTTCATTGGCAGAGAGGGAACAGGTGGATCAGAGGCACCATGCTCACTGATGTTTGGATTTGCAGGTTCATCTCTTGCAAGACAGCCCCTCCTCCCAGCCAGCAGTGCCTGCGAGTGGATCCTAGTGCTGGAGATTCACTCGGGGGGCTGCACGAGAGATGATAACCCTGTTTCACTCCATTTTGCCTTTAAAAAATTCTTTATTGGCAGTGTGGAGTCTTAGCCACTGGACCACCAGGGAAGTTCCAATTTTGCCTTTTAATGTAGAAAAAATATCACTCTTTTATAAGGTGGTTAAACACAAACGAGAGAATCCCCAAATACAAATCATGAAGAGTCTAGTTACAAATCACTGCTCATTCTCCCTCTGATTTATTTCAACCCAGGCTTGAGTCAAAGCCTGTTCAGAGATGTGTTTACAGTTTCAATCCTTCAAACTTGGGACAAACTGATACCCTATGAGGCTCGAGACCTTGTGTGTGTGTGAGTAAAATGGTCAAGTTCTCAAAAAGTCTTAACATCCTTCCTAGTGATGGGTTTCTCCTCAGGATATCCAGGTGAACAGAGAGTTTGATGATCTTGCCAGTTCAGTGAAGGTCATCCTTCCAGGGCTTTGCATAAAGACGGCTGCCCGAAGAGTGGAGTACAAAAAAGAACTGCTGGCCATCTTCAGGCCATCTGAATGACTATGTGTTGTGTGACTTTCTTCTCTCTCCCATGGGCCACTTCAACTTCAAGGTGCCTTTCAATGCATGAGTCCACTGAGGCCCCATGTCAACCAGGTGGAAGTCCTACAGAGCTGGCCTTCATAGTGACTGAGACATCAGTGTTAACCAGGGCCTTCCATTGTTCTCATTCAGGTCACAGATTTGTACTCCAAGAGAAATGAAAACATGTCCACACAAAAACTTGAACATACATGTTCATGGCAGCATTATCCATGATATACACAAAATGCAAATACCCACCAACTGATGAGCGGATAAATAGAATGTAGTGTACTTATACAATGGAATATTACTTGGCAATAAAAAGGATGAAATTTGGGATGATGGAAATGTTCTAAAATTGATTATGGTAACGGTTGCACAATTTCAGTAACATACTAAAAGTATTTGAATTGTGTACTTCAGATGAATTGTATGATATGTGAACTGTGTTTTATACAGTTAAGAAAAAAAGGAACGAAGTAATGACATGTGTGACAACATGGATGAACCACTACCCTAAGTGAAAGAAGTTTATCATAAAAGACCACTTATTGCACCAATTTAATTGGGTGACTTGTCCAATATGTACATCATATCTCAGAAAAACTGTTACCTATACACACACACACACACACACACACACTATTTGATCCATATTGTGTGGAAAAAATTATGTATAAATGTGTATACTAGCAGAAAAACAAAAAGACCTAAAACAAAACAACCCTGGCACATTAATAATGCTTATCTCTAGGTTGTGGCTTTATGGCTTTTATTTCCTATTTTCTTGCATTTTCCACTCTTCACACTCAGTATGTGTTACTTTTACTATCAGAAAAATAAGTCGTGCTTAAGACCAGGCCGGCAGCACAGGTCTTGAGTCTGCTGCGTTCTCGGCGCCTGAGGAAGGAGGGCCCCCCCATACCCACGACAACGTCCTAACCTGAGGCGGTGCTCGGGGCCAGGAGGTGACGGAGGGTAACGGTAGCCAGGCCCTGCGGGATGAGCACCAGTGAGGAGCCCCAGGAACCTGCTCTCCCCGCTCCCAAGCGGGGCAGCACTCCTCAGTGACCCTCCACCCTATAGGGCGGGGAGAGGACCTCACAGTCGTAGCGCGGGGCTGGGCCAAGCGCCGCAGGACGCTCCCCCACTTCCCTGTAGAGCCAGCAAATAACCAAGCCAGTCATTACATCAAGGCCCCACACCCTCCCCAATTAACCAGGAGGCTCCTGGCGGAGAACCCCGAGGTGAGGCGGTGTAGACCAGACCACGCCTGCTGCAGGGTGCGTGAGGGGTGGGAGGGGCAGTTTGAGGAGACCGAATAAGGAGACCCGGCGCGCTCCGCCTCCCGCGTGCAGCCTTCCCGCCAAAGCCACGTCCAATCAGAACGCGCCACAAACCGGGAGTCCCGTGTGAGTCAATCAGAAGCGGGATTCTAGACTCCGCCCCACCCCACAGCGCTCTGGACCAATGGGCATCGGCGGCGGCGGCGTGGGGTCCACGACGACGTGGGGGCTTGTCCGAGGAGCGCGAGGCTTGGCGTAGGCAGTTGAGCTGCGGCGTCGGCGAGAGCGGTTGGGGTTTGTGTGGCGGCGGCGGTTGAACTCATCATGGTACGGATGGACGGAGCGGGAGGTCGGGCGGGCGGGCCAGGAGGTCTGGAGGCCGTGTTAGTGGTCGGGGGGTTGAGACCAAGGATGCCGGAGAAGCCCGTGTGGGTTTCTGGTGCGAATCACTCAGCGACCGGAACAGAGGCTGAGAAAGAGAAACTGCGAAGGCAGAGCCGCACTTCCCATGAGTATCGACGTCCGAGGGCCTCAGCGGCCAGCGCGCCTTAGCGTGTGGCCCAGGGCTCAGGGGAGGCAGGTGGCCCCAGGTCCAGCCTCCGGAGCGCGGACAGTGGGCAGTACCGGGCTCCGGAGGTTGGGGCGGGCATGCTCGGGAAGGAGGTCATCTATGGAGAACGGGGGGGGGGGGGGGGGGCCACAGGGTTTGGTCTGCGGGAGCTTTCAGAGAGGACCTGGAGCCAGGGACAGGAATATCATTAACCAAACTTCAGTGATCCAGGCGAGGATGGCAATGCGCTTGCCTTTCTATGAACAGTGAGAAATAATTTCTCCGAGCGATTCCTTTCATTGTTAGTCAGGTGGACATAGCCTGTGCTGATCATGGAGCTCCCCAGCCACACTTTGTAAGTGAAGACATTAGGTCACAAAGCTGACCCTGAACACACTGGGGCTGAGCAAGCAAGAGTGACACAGGCATTCTGTGAAATACAGCTGTTCTGGATTCAAAGCAAATACCATGTGTTTGAAAACTGTGTGGCTGGGTGGATTTCAAAGGCCTTCCCAGGGTGCTGTTAGAGTCTCTTCTGGAGGAGTGAGTGCCCTGTCCCCGGAGAAGGTCTTTCCAGAGCCCAGTGCTTCCCTCTGGAATGAGGTGCGGGGTCTGCTGCCTCACGTTGATCTCTGAGATATGGTGCTTGTGGGCCACCAAGCTCCTAGGACTGTAAGTTAGAATTTAGGGTGGGTGGCACACCTCAGATCTCACTTGATCTTCTCTATGTATTTGTTAGGATGATGTGTCTAAATTCAGCCAGACGGTTAGGGAATGTAGAATTACATTCCAAGCAGGAAACAGAGGGTACATTTAAAATATTTAATAGGTACTGTGAGTGCAACCTGTTAGAAGATACTACTTATACAGATACGGGCAGGGTTTAAGGAGACCCCCAAAGGACAGTGCAGAATCCCAGCACGTGACATTTGGGAGCCATTAACTCCTAGGCTCGGGGGGTAGTTTCTGACGACCACTGACTGCCCACAGTCTGTGCCCTTGAAAAGGAACCCAAGACAGCCTGATGGGGAGGGAGCCAGGAGCAACCACCTTGACCACACCTTCCTCTAACCTCCATCTATTGCTGCTGACTGACACGGGCTGATGTAGCCAGAACCTAGGGGGAACAGTCCACACTGGTCAGCCTGGAACCAGAGCTGGATGGAGAACAGAGGGTAGACCTAGAGGGGCAGGTGGAACAGACTTAGGTCCCATCCAGTTTTCCTTTTCCATTACCGCTTATCCTTCGGTCAGGACGCAATCAAAATGGCTATTTCTCTAGAGAAGTACTGACACTGGCCATAACATGGAGTTTGTTACTGACATTATATGGCTTGCAAGTATTAAAGTAACTGAATTTACCTATGGTAGCAAACACGTAGACTTTGGGGCTAATTCTGGCGCTATCAGCTCACGTGTTTCGGAGCAAGCCAGTTTTCACAAGGTTAAAAGGGTCACATAAGGCTCCTTGAAAACAAGGTTTGAGAAGCTCTGAGACACTCTAGAGGCACATACAAACATTGAGTTAACATCTGCATGCCACGCAGATGTTTACTCTTGCAAATCCTGATTTGACCACTTCCAATGTACCTTGATTAGTGGACCTAACACTCCAGGTTCCTTGGCCATGTTGTTCTTACAGCATCGGACTTTCCTTTCACCACCAGACACGTCCACAACGGGGCGTTGTTTCTGCTTTGGCTCAGCCTTTTCTTTCCCTCTGGAGCTATTTCTCTGCTCTTCTCCAGTAGCATGTTGGGCTCCTATCGACCTGGGAAGCTTGTGAGAAAAAGTCTGAAAAGACCTTAAAAAAACCAAAAGATATTAGATCTATTAATTTAAGAAGTCAGGTACATCTGCATGCCACGCAGAGACCCCTGCCGTGTTGCTGGGCCTCACTCGTTGCTCTGCTTCCAGCGCGAGTGCATCTCCATCCACGTGGGGCAGGCGGGCGTCCAGATCGGCAACGCCTGCTGGGAGCTGTACTGCCTGGAGCATGGCATTCAGCCCGACGGCCAGATGCCCAGCGACAAGACCATCGGCGGCGGGGATGACTCCTTCAACACGTTCTTCAGCGAGACGGGGGCCGGCAAGCACGTGCCCAGGGCCGTGTTCGTGGACCTGGAGCCCACCGTGGTCGGTAGGTCCGCCCCCACTTGGCAAGGGAAGCCCAGCACCTTCGCCGGGCAGACACAGGTCAGAAGCACGAGGTAGTTTCCGAGGGGAGCGGCCACCCAGGAGACGACGGACAGTCACCCCGGAGCCCGGGAGACCCAGGCCACGGGGGTGCCCGGGGCAGTCAGGCTGGCATCGTGCAGGGTGCAGGGCCATCCCAGTGACGTCGGGGTGGGCGAGGCGCACACAGCCGCCTGGGCGCTCCCGTCCTTCGGGAACCGGCCACACTGGTGCTTGTTCCGGGTTGATGGACCCCCTGGAGCCGTGAATGGCAGATGGGCGCGTCTGTCTCGGAGACTGCCTGGGAGACCTGACCCCCGGCCTGGGAGGAGCGGCGCAGGCCTGCAGATAGGCGGGTCCCGGAGCCGCCGCGGGGGTGAGGTGGCGTCCTCCAAGCCCGGCCGCTGTCCCCCGCAGACGAGGTGCGCACGGGGACCTACAGGCAGCTCTTCCACCCGGAGCAGCTGATCACCGGGAAGGAAGATGCGGCCAACAACTATGCCCGCGGCCACTATACCATCGGCAAGGAGATCGTCGACCTGGTCCTGGACCGCATCCGCAAGCTGGTGAGAAGGGCCCGGGGGGCTCCCGGCCGGGACGGGGGCCCGGATTCTCGGCGGCGCATGCGGTCTGGCTCACGCCTCTCCCTCCCACAGGCGGACCTGTGCACGGGGCTGCAGGGCTTCCTCATCTTCCACAGCTTCGGGGGCGGCACCGGCTCGGGCTTCGCGTCGCTGCTCATGGAGCGGCTCTCGGTGGACTACGGCAAGAAGTCCAAGCTGGAGTTCGCCATCTACCCGGCGCCCCAGGTCTCCACGGCCGTGGTGGAGCCCTACAACTCCATCCTGACCACGCACACCACCCTGGAGCACTCGGACTGCGCCTTCATGGTGGACAACGAGGCCATCTACGACATCTGCCGGCGCAACCTGGACATCGAGCGGCCCACCTACACCAACCTCAACCGGCTCATCGGGCAGATCGTGTCCTCCATCACGGCCTCCCTGCGCTTCGACGGCGCCCTCAACGTGGACCTGACCGAGTTCCAGACCAACCTGGTGCCCTACCCCCGCATCCACTTCCCCCTGGCCACGTACGCCCCGGTCATCTCGGCCGAGAAGGCCTACCACGAGCAGCTGTCTGTGGCCGAGATCACCAACGCCTGCTTCGAGCCGGCCAACCAGATGGTCAAGTGTGACCCTCGCCACGGCAAGTACATGGCCTGCTGCATGCTGTACCGGGGGGACGTGGTCCCCAAAGACGTCAACGCGGCCATCGCCACCATCAAGACCAAGCGCACCATCCAGTTTGTGGACTGGTGCCCGACTGGCTTCAAGGTAGGCTGGGCGGCAGCACGTGTGCAGCTTTCTGCCCGTGGCCGGCCCCGGGGCGGGGTGCTGACCCGCCGCGGAGGGTCCCCTGTTGCCGGGCGGCTGGGCTGCTGGGACAGCAAGGTCGGTAATCAGGGTGCTGGATGCCTGGATCGTGATCAGTACTTCATGGACCTTTACTTCTTACAACCAGCCCATAGCGCCATGGGCCGATATTACCAACACCTTACACTTCAGAGACAGACGCTGAGACAGCTTTTAGAACCTCGTAGGCTCAGGGTCAGCGATGGAGGAGGGAGCTTTCAGAGACTTCTGACTGCAGGCCTGTACTCAGGTTTCCCCACTGCGCACCCAAGAACCTTGTCAGAGTCTGGTATCATTCTGTGACTGGGCTTAGATTTCACATTACTTCAGTCACCAGTTGTCACTGAATCTTAGGCAACAGTTATGCTTTTGTAAAGAGGCTCTTGTATTCATTATGTAATATTTTCTGTGGGACCAAGAGTGGTTCACTGCTGTTTCTCCAAGCCAGACTTGGAATGCCGCCTCCCACACAAAACCACACTCAGAAGTGGCTCCTCCAACTGTGTTTAGTGTCACAGTAAAACGTCTGCCCAGAGAAGAGCATCCTGAATTTGGAGCCAAGTCCCAGAAGGTCCCACTTTAGACCCGTGACCAGCAGGCTAAGTGCCTGGCCACGCCTGGGCTTGTTAACCCTGCGCCCTCTTCCTCGTTGAGTCCTTTTTCACAAGTGATCTTCGTTAGATAAAGTGCTGGATCCTGCATCTGAGCCCTGATGCATCCCTTCGGTGTGCTGGGAGTTGCCATCCCCAGGGTCTTTGCAGACTGAAAGTGAGGACAAGTAGCAGCGATGTGTGGGTCATCGTTTTCCTATTTAAATACCGAGCTTGCCTCTGACCAGCCCACGCTGTTGCACCCACCTGGCCTCTGTCAGCCTCACTGCCAGACCCCTTGACACGGACCACCTGAGGGTGTTCGTCTCACACGTGTAAATGACTCACAGGGGTAAAGTGTATATGTAACAGGTTTCACCAATTAGAAATATCCACGAAATTAAACCTTCCGTAGATGTTTGCAGGCCTATGAGGTTAGGTCACAGGTCGGGGTTGGAAGCTTTTTTTTGCCATGCCACACGGCATGGGGGATCTTAGTCCCTGGGCCAGACGTCAGCCCTTGGCCCCTGCAGGAAACCGCAGCGTCTGGACCACCAGGGAAGTCTTTTTCTTCTTCCACTGTTCTTGGTTTCAGGACGTTTCTTTTCAGCCCTTGCTTTTGACCTTTGGAAGGCAATGCTGCCATCCACGGCCGCCTCAGCTGGGCAGCGCTGTGTGGGGTGCCAGGCACTGTGCCCAGGCTTCCCATCCTGGCCGAGTCTGGAGGGAGGTTAGGAGGTCACACTGCTGTCCCCACGCAAGACAGTTCACCCCCGATGGACGGTGTTGAATCCTCACTTGCCTGAGTGACTTCACGTGTTGACAGGTGTTTGCTCAGGGGTGCACTATTTTCGTGGAACCTTTTTCCATGTTTGTATCAGGTTTTCTCATTATGAAAGTGTGTATGTGGCAAGATTATTTTAGTCATGCAGAAGGCTGAAAAGCTTAAGTCCTCTTCTAAAAGTGAAAATGTAGGATATTAAACACTGGCAAATACTGCCAAAAAATACAGCACCCGTTCCTACATGGCATCATCTAAAGTGGGTCCACGGCCCACATTTTAAAAAACAAGCTCCAAAAAATAAAAAAATTAAAAAAGTAAATAAAAAACAAGCTCCCATTTCTGAGGCCACACTCCTTGTTCACTATGTTCTTCTTGTCCGGCAGGTGGGCATCAACTACCAGCCCCCCACGGTGGTCCCAGGGGGGGACCTGGCCAAGGTGCAGCGGGCCGTGTGCATGCTGAGCAACACCACGGCCATCGCCGAGGCCTGGGCCCGCCTGGACCACAAGTTCGACCTCATGTACGCCAAGCGCGCCTTCGTGCACTGGTACGTGGGGGAGGGCATGGAGGAGGGGGAGTTCTCGGAGGCCCGGGAGGACCTGGCGGCGCTGGAGAAGGATTACGAGGAGGTGGGCGTGGACTCGGTGGAGGCGGAGGCCGAGGAAGGGGAGGAGTACTGAAGGCGGCGCGGCCGCAGCCCCGCACCCGTTTCCCCGACGGTCCCGTCACAGATGTGTTTCCCTATTAAAGTTTTCGTGTTGAGCATCATCTGCGTGTGTTGCTTTCGGCCCAATCCCCCGCCAGATACCCGCCTTTCCAAGTGAGCCTCGGGAAGAACCGTGTTCCTCCCCGACGGCAGTGTTGCGGCAGGGCCGCACGTCTGACTGGCCATGCAGAGCACCACCTGCTGCGTTAACCCGGAAAGGGGCGGAGGGCGGATGGTGGATGCACGCTCCACCTACAGACGTCGGGTCAGCGCGCTCCTAGGGGGCAGGAAGCGCACCCGAGCGGGTCTAGGAATCGGAACCCGCGCTCCCCGGAGGAGTGGCGCTAGAGCCTCCCGCCCGGCCCAGGGAAAACCCCTTTCCCGGAGGAAGCGTGCATGCCGGCTCTGACGGCACCACCGGGATCTCGGCGGCCTGATCAAGCCCCGCGGCCCCTTTTCGCCGCTTCCGGGACCCGCTCCTCAGCGAGCGCCGAGCGCTTCCGCATCTCTGTGGTACCGACTTCCGCGGAGAGCCAAACCTCGCGAGACCTCGGCGGCGCCGCAATGGCGAGACCGTGAGTGCCGCAGACGAGTCGGAATAGCGGGCTGGGGCGGAACTCGGCGAGGTCGGGCGGGGGAGACTCGCCAGGCCCGGGCCGCCGGAGTAGGGTGACGGCCTGGGCCCCGGCCGTCGCCGAGACCGAGCTCCCGCCTCTGCCCCAGATGCCGCGTCACTGCTCCGCCGCCGGCTGCTGCACACGGGACACGCGCGAGACGCGCAATCGCGGCATCTCTTTCCACAGGTCAGCGCGCGTGCGCGCCGGCGCGCGGAGGGCCCCTTGCGCATGCGCCCGTCCCGCCGCCGCGCACGCGCTTTCGCGCTGGGGGCGGGGCTCGGGTGTGGCCCGGGGAGGGCGGGGGACGGCCCCCGACTTCGGGTTTCGGCGGCGTCTGCGCTGCGCGATGATGCCGAGTGGACCTGTATCTCTCTGGGGGCCTCAGCTTCCTGGTCTGCGCGCGGGCAGGGTTCGCTCGAGGTCCGCGGGCGGTATGAGCCAGGCCGCACCTTCCCATCGCGCTCACGGGCTCGTGGCCCCGCAGGCTTCCCAAGAAAGACAACCCAAGGCGAGGTTTGTGGCTGGCCAACTGCCAGCGACTGGACCCCAGCGGGCAGGGCCTGTGGGACCCAGCGTCCGAGTACATCTACTTCTGCTCCAAGCACTTTGAGGAGAACTGCTTTGAATTGGTGGGAATAAGGTGAGCCTCCTGGCAGCCGGCGGTCGGGACGGCCTGGACACCGACCGGGTGGGTGGGGAGGCCCCCGGAGTAGCAGCCCTGGTGCTTCCCACGTCGGAACCTCACCTTCCGCTCCAGACGGACCTGGGCAGTGAGACCGTAGCCCCACTGCTTCCGCACTGGTTACGGCCGGAGCCTGCTCCCTGAAACCCCAGCCCTCCCAGCAAGGGCACGGAAGAGATCCGTCTTTCTGCCTGGTTCTCCCGCGCTGGTGGGGCCCTTAACTTGGGAAATTCCCTGAATTAATTGTTGGCACGATGCCTTCCACTTCTCGCGGAGCCAGGGTGGCAGCCTGCTCTGCGACCTGCAGGTCACCTGGGGTGGCAGCGCTGTGTTCTGTCTCATCCAGACCACTTTCTCCTCAGTGGGTATCACAGGCTGAAGGAAGGAGCGGTTCCCACCATATTTGAGTCTTTCTCAAAGTTGCGCCGGACCAAGACCAAGGGGCACGGTTACCCGCCCGGCCCCCCAGACGTCAGCCGGCTCCGGCGATGCAGGAAGCGGTATGTGCCATCCCACTGTGTGCAGCCCCTGAGGGACCAGGCTTCAGGGTGCTGGCCAGCAGCCTTACTGGGCGGGGCTGGGAGCCTGTGGAGTGGGTTCAGGGATGGGGGTTAGGCGAGCTGTGAAGTGGGGTCAGGGGGCCCTGCACCTGGCCTGGCGTGTCAGCCTGTGTGTCTTTTCCCAGCTGCCCTGAGGGCCGCGGGCCCACCACTCCCTTTTCCCCGCCTCCACCTGCCAACGCTGTCTGCTTTCCCGTGGAAGAGGCCTCGGCACCTGCTGCTTTGCCTGCCTCCCCAGCCGGGAGGCTGGAGCCTGGCCTCAGCAGCCCCTTCTCCGACCTTCTGGGGCCCCTGGGCGCCCAGGCAGATGAAGCGGGCTGCAGCGCCCAGCCCTCCCCGGAGCACCAGCCGTCCCCCCTGGGGCCGCGGCCCGTCTCGCCCTCTGCCTACATGCTGCGCCTCCCGCCACCTGCCGGCGCCTACATCCAGAGCGAGCATAGCTACCAGGTGGGCAGCGCCCTGCTCTGGAAGCGGCGGGCCGAGGCCGCGCTCGACGCCCTGGACAAGGCCCAGCGCCAGCTGCAGGCGTGCAAGCGGCGGGAGCAGAGGCTGCGGCTGCGGCTGACCAAGCTGCAGCAGGAGCGGGCGCGGGAGAAGCGGGCCCAGGCCGACGCCCGGCAGACCCTGAAGGAGCACGTGCAGGACTTCGCCATGCAGCTGAGCAGCAGCATGGCCTGAGGGGGCCATCCGGCAGCGCTTGGCCTGAGGATGCACCTGGAGAGGGAGCTGCCCTGAGCTGTGTCCACAAGAATAAAGGGGATCCCAGAAAGAAGCCCTGCTCTCTGGCTCAGCTGAGGGCTGGGGCCCGGCCCCCTGGGTACCACATCCATCTCCCCCACCGACTGGTTATAGCCCCCAGAGGGCTCGGCCCTGCAGTCACGGTGATTCCCAAGGCCCGAGGCCGGCCGAGGGCCACCTCACTTGGGCCATTGCCGAACTTGCTGTGCCTCCAGGTGAGCACCCCTCGCCTAAGGCCATCCACCCGCGAACGACAGGTGGGGCTCATCAGTCAGGCCGGAAGAGAGGCAGGCCCTGTGTTTACCCCGGGGGCACAACCCAAGGCAGGAGAAACGTGCTTTAAGGCTCAGAAGAGAGAGACTGTTTCTCCCCCCATGTGGCTTCCCGGCAGCCTGGGCACAGGAGCTGTTCCCAGAAGGGAGGCAGAATGGTGCCTTACCCACTGTGATGGACGCAGGACAGAAAACGGCGCGGCCTGGCCCCACCCAGGCATGAGCCTCCAGGCAGCCTAGGAGTAAGGCAGCCAGCAAGGGGCTAGAAGGGGGAGGCCAGAGGCCAGCCTTCATTCCTCCCTGCAGGGTGGGGAGCGGCTGGAGTGAACAGAGAGCCACAGGAGGCTGGCGTATTCTGAGCCCTCAGGCCGCCTGGCCTGGCCTCGCCTCAGGAGGACTAGGGCTGGAGCCGCAGCGGGGACTGCGCGGCGAGCTGTGGGTGCAGGTAGCACTGCTGTTGCTTTAATGGAGGCAAGCCTATTGACAATAAATAGTTGGTGGTAACAGGCGGGGACCTGGGACATCTCTGACTTCATTCTGGGACACCCAGGGCCCCGATGTGGGTGCCCGGCTTAGTCCGGAGGTGCTGATCCCTCTGGCTGGGAGCTGAGCTCAGAGCCCTTCACATCTCACAATTCATCTGGAGTTGGACTCCACCTGCCCAAGCTCTGGGTGGCAGGACAGGACCCTTACTTACACCGACCTTGGCGAGGGTCGGGGATTGCTGTGTGGCCCACATCAAGGCGTCTTGGCAACGTGACCCAGTGGTGGAAGGCACAAGCCATGCTGGGTCTCTGCAGGACGGTGGGGGGCTCAAAGCCAGCTCCCTGACAGGCTCCTCTGCCCCTCTGGGCCATGGCCAGGCCCTTCCTCTTGTGGTGTCCGCACCATTGAGGCCTGGCATCCCACCCTGGGAGAGGTTGCAAGCCAGAGACCTGCTTCACTGCTTCCTGGGGGACGTGTGTCCTCAGCAATGAAAGGGGGGTTTGGGACGCCCCCATGTCCACTCAGCTCCCTTTGGGAGGCTCTAGGCACTGGACCCCTCAGCTGCAGGCCCAAGTGTGACCAGCACAGTCTGCAGCAGGCAGGGCAGGGCAGCACCGCTCAGGCCCTCATATGTCAGCCCCCAGCTCTGCACACTGCTTGTCTGAGATGTGGGAGGCCAGTGAGTCGATGATGTCCAGCAGCAGCTGCTGGCTCAGCGAGCGCAGTGTGGGCAGCTTGGAAACCTGCAGGGGCAACCAGAGGCCAGAGGATGGAACCAGGTGAAGACCACAGTCTTCTGGGGGGCGAGGAATGGCCAGCGGGTGGACCTCTCTGGTTATCCCCAGCACCCACTGCTGCAGGGGGCCAGTCCCCCACACCCCACCCAGGTCTGGCTACCAACAAGGGGAGTGCACCCTGCAGCCGGGGCGGGGCCCTGACCTTGGTGAACTGGTGCACGATGATGTGCAGGCAATGCCGCTTCATGTCCAGGGCCTGCGTCTTGTCTGCCGCCTCCAGGATCTGCAACAGCGGGCTCCCTGAGGTGCCGCCCCAGCCTGCCTGACCCACCCCCGCCACCGCTCAGACCCAGGGCCGCCACCTGTAGCACATTCTGCACCGTCACGTTCATCTCCAGGTTCTGCTTGCAGTACGCCTGCAGCCGGTTGTTGTAGAAGCCGTAGTAGTAGGGTGCCGAGAACAAGTAGCTGGGGGCTGGTTAAGGAGCTGCTGGCCAAGCGAGCCTGCCTCCCCTCCCCAGGGAAGGCCACCCTGAGCCTGGGCTGCATCCGCCTCAGGACAGGAAGGGCCCGCCCACCACGAGGACGCCAGGCTCCCATCCAGGCAGGGCACACCTGCCCTGCACCTGGGCTCTGAACCACTCAGGGGTCCAGGGCCCATTTCAGGATCCAAAGAACACCCCAGGCTCCTCTCCCAAGGAAAGTCTCCCACGCACCTGCAGAGCCATCCTCGCCCTCCCCTACTCCAACCAGCAGAGGGCAGATGTGGCCGGGAGCCACGGGTCCCCAGAGTCCCCCCTCCCCTCTGAGCTGGACCGACTGCTCAGGAGATGGGGCCACCAGGAATCCTTGGGAAACCGCCCGGCCAGGCAGGGCCAGTGGGGTCCAAAGCTGCCTGGGAATGGCCAGGGGCCCTGAGCCTAGGATGCAGCGAGTCCTCCGGCGGCATGTTGACCTCGCCGTAGTAGATGTAGCGCAGCATGGACTCGAAGGCCTGCCTGCTGGGCACCATCTCCCCGATGGAGATGTTCACCTGGCCGTCCTCAGGCATGAAGGACCGGAACATGGCCTCGAAGTAGCTGCAGACGGCAGGCAGCCTCAGCAAGGCATCCGGCGCCCGACCCCGAGCCCACGTGCCACACCCCACCCACCTGGAGCGGGCGGCCAGGATGGCCTTGTGGGCTGGCCGTGGGTGCCCGTCCAGCAGGAGGGTGATGTCGCAGAACTCCGCGCCCGCGCCCTCCAAGTATGCCTTCATGTCCTGGATCAGAGACGTGCCTGGGGGTGTGGAGGGAGCCTGCTAGAGGGCTGCTCCTGACATAGGGCTTGAGACCCGCCCCCTGCGCATCTGGCACGTTGCCCCCTGAACAAGCCCCTCCCCCGGGTCAGAGGCCCCGACCCCCACCCCGCAGCCCGGCCTCCTCTCCGACTTGGCCCCCGGAGCCCGCCCCGCCCCTATGCCGGAGCCCCCTCGGCTGAGTCACCTGGAGCCGGGGCCAGGGGGTGAAGGAGCCCAAGGTCCCTTCCCAGCTCGGTGGGCACGGGACAGGGAGGCACCGAGCATCTGAGGGCCGCGCCCACCCCTCACCAGGCCCCAGACCTGGGCGCACCTGGAAGAGAAGCTGGCCCACTAAAGACTGACCCTCAGGCCTGGCGCCCCAGTCAAGGCAGCCGCCGCCAGCGAGGGCTCGCGCGCCCCCAGGAGCGCCCCCGGAGGTGCAGCCCCGGGGCCCGGCCCCCTTAGCGGGGCTCCGCCCTGCCCGAGCCTGAGCCGCCTGCGGTTGGACCCTGTGCCAAGGTACCCCCTGCCCTCGAAAGAGGCGGGCTCCCTACCGATGTCCACCGGCTGGTCGGAGGGGGCGCGGGGCGGCGGCTGCTGCTTTCGCCGCACAATCTCCACGATCAGAGGGGAGGAGAGGCGCTCGAATTCCTTCATCATGATCACCTGGTTGAAGTGCGACTCCTTCACCACGAAGTTCAGGCAGTGCTCCTGCACACACAGGCGGTGGGCGCCGGGTCAGGCCCCCCACAGGCTGGGCCGCAGCGGGAGGGGCGGGGCTGGGGGCCGCCAGGGGACCCCCGCCGGCACCTTCAGCTGGCCCAGCTGCAGCCGGGCTGCGCTCTCGCACACGACCAGCACGTTCTGCAGGTCCACCGAAGCCTCGATGTACTGGCGACACAGCTGCTCCAGGCGGCAGAGCTGGAAGCCCAGCGCTAGCTTGTACACGTCCATGATGAGCAGCACGTCCTCCACGTGACCTGCGCCCCCAGAGCCCCCTGAGCCTCGGGCCGCGCGGGGGGCGTGGGGCAGGGGCCTGGGAGCCGCAGGCCGCCCCCCCACCCGGGGCCCGCCCCGCCGCGGCGCGCCAACCTTTCCGCGGGTACTGAATCTTGTCGGTGTAGAGGAACTGCATGAGCACCTCGAACGGCCGCGCCTCCGCTTCGCGGATGGCCACCCGCAACAGGGCTGGCCGGGCCGCTCCCACGGCGGCCGGGGGGCCCTCCCTGGGCGCCGGGGCCGCCTCCTCCTCCAGCTTCTGTGCGGGCAGAGGAAGGGGGGCTTAGGGCGCCACGGAAGCGGCGGGCGGGCCGGGGCAGGGGCGGCGCGGAGCGCGCGCGGCCTCACCCGCGCCTGCGCGATCTTCCTGCGGAGCCAGCGGCTGCGCGCCGTGACGATGGCCACGTGGCCCTGCACGCGCTCCTCCTTCTGCGGGGAGAGGCAGGGCTCGGTGGAGGGCGGGGCCGCGGCGGGAGGGGGCGGGGCCCGCGGGGGGCGGGGGGCGGCACCCACCTCGCCCAACACGAACTCCACGTCGCAGAACTGGCGGCTCTCCCACAGCCGCCCGTAGTCCTCGTGCAGCGTACACTTGGGGTAACAGGAGAACTGCGGGCGGAGACCCCGCTGCTGGGTGGCGCGGCGCAGCCCACCGCCACCCGGGCCCACCCGGCGCCCACAAGCCCCTCGCCCGGCCCCCTGGCCTCGGTTTCCAGGGTCTCCGCGGCAGGCCGCCCCACCTGGAACCTGTACATCTCCCCGCTTCGGATGTTGTTGTCCACTGTGCCCCCGAAGATGTACATGGCGTCCGAGATGACGGCGGCCGCGTGAAAGAGTCTTCCGCTGGGCAGCTGGGTGGGGAGGGGTCAGTCAGTGGAAGGCATGGGGAAGGCCTGGGGTGTCCGGCGGCGGGGCCGCCTGAGGCCCCGAGCCGGCCAGGCTGTAAGCAAGGACGGCACCAGTGGCCTGGAAAAGCAGGGGGATCACAGGACCAGACCCCCCCCCCCAGAAAAACCACGTGTGCAGGGAGGTGGGGCCTGTGCGTGCAAGAGGGAGGGATAGACCTTGTGCCCGCGGAGCAGCGACAGGCACGGGATGCCACATGCTGCACCCCTGCAGGCTGTCCAGGGGTCGTGTGCTCCAGGCCTCCCCTCACGTGCTGGGTGATCCCCGAGCCTCCCCCTCCTAACCACACCACCGGCTCAGGGCCTGAGGCTGGGGTGGGGGGGGGGGGGGACGGGACGAGGGTGCCGGGCTTCACCTCTGAGGCAGGCAGGGAGGGCTGCCTGGAGGTGGTGCTGCCGAAGTCCAGGCCGAACACATCCCGGGACTTCTTGCAGCCGGCCCGCTCCTCGGAGCCGGGGGCAGGCACCTCCTCGGAAGCGGAAGCTCGCTCTGGCATCTCAGCCCCACCGACCTGGGGGCAATAGGGCACATGCAGGGGCCCTCAGCAAGGGCTGAGAGGGCGGTGGGAGGCTGCTGCTAGCCCTGCCCAGGCTGTGGATGGGTGCTGTGGCCACAGCGTGGGTGTAGGAGGGGCCAGACGGGGACTCCCTCGGCACTGCGGAGACGGGATCCAGGCCTCATTCACGCGCACATCCCGGGAACGTGCCCGGCACGGCGCACGCACAACACTGCAGCGCGTTACCCCGCGGGTGTTAAGTATAGGAGGACAGAGGACAGGGGCCGGCTGTGTCTGAGGCTGAGGGCCCTGGGCATCCCAGCCTCGCTCCTGCTGGCCGTCTGGAGCTCCCGGCTCTGACCCCGGCCACCCGTGGGCCAGCCGCGCTCACCTCGCTATCTGAGCTGGGCTGGATGACCTCCCAGGTCTGAAAGTCCACATCATAGCAGTGCAGCTCGTTGGGGAGGGTGTTGTCAGCTGCGCCCCCGAACACATAGAGGTGGCGGTCAAAGGCCACCATGGTGTGCCCATAGCGCCGCTGCGGAGGCGGCGGGGAGCCCCGGAGCAGATGCTCGGTGGGGATGCGTGTCCACCTGCGAGGCGGGTTCACACGGCCTGTGAGCATCCACGGGCCGGGGGCTCCCGCTGCCCTGCAGCCTCCGCCTGGGCACGGAGCTCCCCACCCCAGTCCACCCTGGCACCAGCCCCGTCTGGCCCCTCAGGACCACTGTGGGGTCCGTCTCAGCCTCACTCCCTGCCCACAGAACAGGCAGCAGTGGAGGGCCGGGGGGCGGCTGTCTTCACACCAGGACCAGGAGGAGGGCCATCCAGACTGCATTAGGGGACTGCACCAAGGAGGCCAGCTGCATGCGGGCCCGCAGGGGCAGCCCCTGGGCACAGGTGCGGAGTGCTGACGGGGCCCCCGCCCACAGGGCACTCACGTCTGGTCCTTGAACTCGAACTGGAAGAGGTTGTTGGTTATCTTGGCCCCACTCTGGCCCGAGAAGACGAACATCCTGTCCCGGCACACAGCCGCGGGGAAGTTGCAGCAGGAGGGCGGGATCTCGCCGCTCTGGGCCACCTGTGTGGTGGGGAGGCTGTTCAGCCCCGTGCCTGGCCCGGGCTGCTGAGCTGGGGCTACGCTCACCCGAGGGGTCACGGTCCACGTCTGCGCCAACAGCTTAAAGCCCCCACGTGAATGGGCCAAGGGTGAACAGCTGGGGTGAAGCCCTCACGACAAGGGCGGCAGAGCAGCAGGTGGACAGACCGCCCAGGACCCCAGCGGCAGTCGCCCCCATCGTGTTCGAGGAAGGATGCATCGTCCCCAACTACGGCAGTCACGGGCTCGGCTGTGGTCGCTCAGCCCAGAGCAAGGCTGCCTCCCCGCCCTGCGCCCCTCACCTCCTCCCAGCACGTGAGCTCCCGGTCCTGGAGGCCGATGGTCCACATGTCATTCAACCTGCATCAGGACAGAGGGGGCGGGACCCCGCAGCTGGGCTGGCGGTCAGGGTGGGCCTGGGCCCAGCTGGGACAGAAGGCTCCAGGAGGGAATCTGACCAGGGGACTACAGAGTGGCCTCGGGGTGGGGGCTTCGGCTGGGGGCTGCCACAAGTCCCCAGGGACCACCACAAAGCCTGCGGCACTCGGGGCTTCCGGAACTGGCTGAGGTCCTGGGGACGCAGCGCTTGGTGTTTTTGTAATCAGAACACAGCAACGTCAACACTCCACAACAGGAAGAAGGAGGCTGCGTCCCCCGCCCTGAGCTCCGAGAACACCAGCTGTGGTCCCGAACATCCTTGGCCAGCAGCCCTGACGTGGGGGGCCCAGCATGCCTTCAGTCACCCCAGGGGTTTCAGGGGTGCCAGAGTGCCTGTGCCCGGTGGGGGTCCAGCGGGGGGCTTCCCTCAGGGGCCTTCCCCCAGCCCCACCCACACACCCACCCTCCTGAGAAACCCCCAGCTCACGCCCCCTCCTCGGGGCAGGAGGGCCGCTCTGAGCCCCGGTGTGTTTCCGGGCCGCCGCCTACCTGGCGTTGCCGTCGTAGCCCGCGAAGATCCACAGCTTGTCACTGTACACCGTGGCGCCGTGGGCCGACCGGGCGACTGGCAGCCTGGGGTGAGGGGAGGGCAGGGCTGGGGGGCACCCTGGGCAGAGCTGAGCCAAACGGCCCCACACAGCCTGGGGCCCAGCCCTATGAGCCCACCACCCCAGGGCGGCCGTGCCCACGCCCGCTGACGGGCTGCTGGGAATGAGGGGCCTGGCAGAGGCTGAGCCCGCAAGGCCAGGGCACTGGACGAGGAGTCACACGACCAAGGGCACAGAGCCCCCTCCAAGCCCCCGCCTGGTATCGAGGGGTGCCTGTGAAACAGGGCCAGAGACGTGCCACCCACAGAACACCAGCTCCCCCTACCCTCTGAGGGATCCAGGGGAGCTAAGGGCCAGGATGCGCAAACAGGGCCAGCGGGCAGGTGACACGGACTCCCAGCTCGGGCCACTGCGCGCCCTCTCTTTCAGGCTGTGGGCTTCTCACCTAGCTTTTAAAGTCGTCATTGGATTTATCACAACACTGCTTCCGTTTTGTGCTCCTGTCCTCTGGCCGAGGCGAGTGGGCTCGTGGCTCCCTGACCAGTGTTTGAACCCACACCCCCCGCCTTGGAAGGCGGGGTCGTAACCCCTGGGCCGCCCCGGCAGGCCCCTTCATCTGTAACCCTACAGAGGCCAGTCCAGGCCCGCCGCCCCTCAAGACCCAGCATGGCAGCCTATACAACCCCAAAGGTCTCAGCACCGTCTCACCGTCCTTCAATTTTCCACTCTGTCCACTGGCCAGTTGCAAACTTGTATTCAAAGAGGTCGTTTTTGTTCTTCAGGTTGGAGTTGGAGTAAATGTCCCCAGTGTAGCCCCCTGTAAAGAGAGCAAGAAGCCCTCACAGGCCAAGGCGTCAGTTCAGTCTGCAAACCCAGGGGGCGGGGGCGCGATCTGGCCTCAGGCAGCATGTTCCCCAGGACCCCTGCAGCCCATCAGCTCCTGCTCGAAGCCCTGGGGACAGCAGCTGGGCCGCAGAGGCAGATGGTTGCCCCCCGCCCCCGAGATCAGGATGGTCGGGGGAGGGGCCCCCGAGAGGCCCCTGACCCAGCACAGGCGCTGGAGGACTGGGCAGAGAGAGGCTGGCCCAGCACGGCCTGGGGCCTGGCCGGATGGGAGGCGCCGCTCACCGAAGACGAACATGCTGCTCCCGTAGACCACGGCCGAGTGGTGGTAGCGGGGGGCCGGGGGGGTCCCGGTGGTGAAGGCCCTGGGGGGAAGGGGCAGCAGGTGTCAGCAGCGGGCAGCCCCATCACCCCCAAACTGCCCTCTACTTTCTCATTATAGAAGCCTTTTTAAAAAAAAGCCAAATAAGGAAAAAGCAAGGCACTAAAACTTAACGTTTAATCCCTTTGCCAGAAACCACCGTTCACACCTTGAGGGTGCACCTCCCCACTTTTCCCACAATTATGACTCTGAGCAATTTTCTGTAATTTCTCTATGACCAACTCAATGAACGTGAAATTGAGCAAACTCCGAGAGAGAGTGAGCTTCCCCGCTGGCTCAGCGGTAAGTATCCGCCGGCAACGTGGAGCCCCAGGAGCCAGTGGCAGGAGACCCAGGTTCGATCCCGGGGCCACGAAGATGCCCTGGAGGAAGAAATGGCAACCCACTCCAGTATTGTTGCCTGGAGACGCCCATGGACAGAGAAGCCTGGCGGGCTACAGTCCATGGGATCACAAAGAGTCAAACACGACTGAAGCGACATAGCACGAACCCACATCAGGAGATGGTGGAGGACAGGGAGGCCTGGCACGCAGTCTGTGGGACTGCAAACAGTCAGACAGGACTGAGCAAACGGACAACAATTTTCTGTAGTGGGATCACGTAGTAGGCATCCTGGCCACTCCGGAACCATCCACCCCTGTGGCCCCAGGCTGAGGTGAGCTCCGCAGCACAGGTCTCCATGCGACTTAGTCACGGAATCACACACCCATTTATACTGCTTTCCTGGGGCTGCTCCTTTTCAGACTTTTAACTGAAGCAATTTTTAACCAAGAATTCCAAGTCTTGAGAGTGATTTTCCAGTTCATCCATAACTTTTGGACACACGTTATAATCAAGCGTGAGAGAAACAACACAAGGACTGAAGTGGCCCCAGCACCACCCAGGGGTGGCACTGCGAGTCCCGGGCCCGGACATCCTCCTGTCAAAGGCAGGGGCAGTGAGATGCCCCCCGCAGAAGGCAGGGCCCAGAGCTGCTGCTGCCAGCTGCTGTTGCCAAGCCCAACACTTCCCAGCCCCAGGATCTCTCCCCCCCTTCAGCTGGGAGCTGCCCCCAGCAGGGCTGGACTGGAGCAGATAGGCACAAGCATCCAGATCTCAGAGAGGGAAGGAATCTTGCCCAAGGCCACACAGCAGGGGAAGGAGCCAGGACCTGCGGGCTGCCCGCTGCCCGTGTGAGGCCTCCCGGAATGGGATGGGCCCCAGAGGAAGGGAGGGTGGGGGGCAGCTGCTGTCAGCCCCTGGGCGGCCCCCCTGTAGCAGCAGAGACCATCCTAGAAGGACCCATCAGCTCACGGCCCCCCAGTCGGCTCCCATAGCAGCCCCTGGTCTGGGAGATGGACCTGGTGATGGAACAGCTCTCCTGAAGCAGAGCCTAAGGACCCAAAACTGGATCAAACAGATCCCCTAAAATCATGGCATTCAGAAAAACCAATCTCAGCCATAGACCAGGAAAGTCAGGAAGTAGAAAGAAAAGAGGACAGGGGTCACTAGGAGAGGGGCTGGGTGCGGTCATCAACTCCTTGAAGCATCTCTTGCTCTGCACACACGGGACCCGGCTGGGGGGGCGCTCCGTGTCTGGGCCAGGGGCACCCACCTGCACCAGGAGCAGTCCTTCACATCGAAACGCAGGAGGTCATTGAGCATCGTCTTCCTGAAAGACAGCGGGAGCCGGGGGTGGGGCAGCTGATTGAGAGGCTCAGCCAGGGCCAGGCAACCAGCTGGTGCTCGAGGGACCAGAGACAGGACCCCAGAGGGAGCTCCCCGTGGATGCGGGACCCGGGGTCGCCATGGAGGCGGGGCCAGCCTGCCCAGGGTCAGGACACACGCCTGGTTCTGGGCACCTCGCGCCTCACCACACCCCCGCCCCCTGTTCCAAAACCCCCACCCACACTCCCGCTCCCAGGCCACAGCGGGTCAGGGAGGCCCCTTGCCTTCTCTTCCTGTCACCTCTTTATCGCAGCGCCAAGGTAATAACCACATTCAAGATACAATAAAGCATGAAGCAAATCCACAAGCCACCCAACAGCACCCACACGTCACCACCCAGCCCTCATCAGTGAGAGGGAGAAGGGCGTCCACCCAACGAGAGCCCAGCACCCCTGCCTGGGGGCCAGGCCTGTGCCTCTGCTCCCCCTCCAGGAAACAGCCTGGGAGACCAAAGGGCCTGAGGCCACGCGGCCCACAGGCGGAGCAGCAGAGACCGTGATCCCGCCCTCTCCCATGTGTACCCTCTAAGTGGCAGGAGCCACCTTGCACTACATTTACAGAGTTACAACTCGAATGAGACAAATCCTTCTGTTTCTTAGTGTCAAATTGCAGAGAAAATGTTTCTGCTTCTGGCTACACAGCTGTCACTCAAAGGCTATGTCCTGGGCAAAGGATGGGTGACTCACCCCCTGCCCTGCGCTGGCCACCAGGCCTTTTTGGGCTCGGGGGTCTCTTTCAGGCTGCAGTAAACCCCTGGGGATGGATGCTTCTTCTGCATTTCATTCCCGCAAATAACACACATGTATTGAATTGTCAGTGCTGGGACACAGCTCCAGCCCCGGCCGAGGAGACAGAGAGCAAACATCTGGGTGCTCTGGGGGCCAGTGGAACGCATAAGAGGTGCAGAAGTGGAGGAGAGGCCGCCACCTAGTCTGGTTGGTCCGAGCTGTGGGGGGCAGGAAGGCCTCGATCCCCCATTTAGAGGAGGGGCAGGCAGGGTGAGAAGCAGGGAACAGGCAGTGGGAGGGGCTGAGCAGTGGGAGGACCCTCACGTGCAATCAGAACACAGCAAGGCAGAGTGTCCAGTGCCACGCAGACAAGGGCAGGGGAGCTGTGGACACACACGTGCAGGTCTCACGCTGCCAGGAGGGCGTGCGCCTTGCCCCAGAGAGAGGGGACCATGTGGGGTAATGAGCCAGGAAGGAACATGCTCCAGCTGGCTGTGCATGGGCAGAGAGGCTGGAAGCCAGGGGTTGTGCCCAGGAGACCCTGCTCCCCAGCATGCAGGCCCCACGGAGGGATCCTGTGGGACCGCAGCTGCAGCCCGTCAGAGGCCAGGCCTGCCTGGCAAGTCTGTGGTGGAGATGGGTGGACAGGCTCAAGGGCGAGATCAGTCTGTGCCTACGGCACCCCGCTCCACAGGGACACCTGTGTCCTGGGCCCTGACAGCCCGGGGCTCACTGACCCTCAGGAGCACCCTGCAAAAGCAAGGCAGAGGCCCATCACCTTCGACAGAGGAGACCCGGGTGCAGTGGAGGGTTGAAGCCACCTTCTCAGAGCCACCAAGCTGACCTCGACCGAGCCCCGTGTGTCCAGGAGCCCAACTTCAACCCCACACCCAGCTGGTTCCCAAGCCTGAGCCCCGGGGCCATCCCTGGCCTCTCCTGTGTACATCCTGGGTGGACGGGGCAGGGAAGCCCAGCGGACTCCAGGCGGCACAGGTCTGTCACACTGATCCCTCTGCTCCAAACTCTTCTTCGTTGGCCTGGCTCACTTCTTTCCAGGGAGGCCGAGTGGACCGCACACCCCTCTCCTGGTGCAGAACAAGCCTGCCGGCCTGCTGTGCTGCACTTGGCGGGGCCCCGCCCTTGCTAAGACAGCTCCGTCCCTCCGGGGAGATCCAGCTCCCAGAGGAAACAGGCCAGCAGCAGGAAGCGGCCGCACAAACCACAAACCAAGGGCCACCTTGGCCGTTACTTCACGGAAGGAAGCCAGCCACCACTAAGTTGGGAACCGTCTGGGGGGTGGAGATGGGCCACCAGGAAAGGTTGTTTGCAGGCATGTGCAGTGAGACGCAGGGAAACCCTTGTGCAGTGAGAGATGCGGTTTCCCGCAAGCGTGTGGCCCAGAGGGAGGCGCGGGGAAGGAGCAGCGCCTGGCCAGGGTGCCGGCTGGGGCGGACGTGTCTCCTTCAAGGCTGCGTCCACTCAGGTGGAAGGACAGGGCCGGTTCCCTGAGCTGAGTGCGTGCTCCCCATCGCTGAGGGAGCCTCACGGATTCGGAAGCCCAGGCCCAGGGCTTAGCTAACATCTGGGAGGGTGGCAGCGGAGGTGCAGAGACCCAGTCCCCACCACCCCGCTCCTCCTTTGGGACCCCGACTCACCCGTTGTCTCCACCAAACACATAGATGGCATCTTTATAGGCTACCACCGTGTGCTTGCTGCGCCTGGAGACAGAGAGGGGCGGACCGGGTCAGGCCAGGACCCTGCCGGGGGCCACCTAGCAACCATACTCGGCACGGGGGGCAGCCGCCGAAGTCGGATAACAACCCTCCTCCCCCAAGATCGGTGGAGGCCCCCAAGCTCCCAGCACCCCCAAAGGGCTCCGCGCTTGGGGACCCACTCTCCCACCCCACGGCGGAGCCCCGGGGCTCCAGCTCCACATCTACAAACACAACGTGACCCTAGTCCGGGGGGCACCCTGCTCAGGGACCCCCTCGGGAGCCCCTTCTCCTAACCCTGAACACCACTCCCCCCAAATACTACCGCGTCGGGCTCCGGGACAGCGCGGCCCGGCCTCGCCCCCGAGCCCCGCCGGGGACCTGCTTGGATCCCCCGTCCCCGGGACCCCCCGCCCCGCCGTACCGGGCCCCCACGAACTCGTCGCAGGGCGGGAGGCGTCGCCAACGATGCACGGTCTCAAAGGGCCCGAAGTTGAGCGTCAGGTACTCGACGCTGTCCGAGCAGCTGTGATCAAAGTCCACGTTCGGGGCCACCTTGGACCGCGCGCCTCCGGCCAGCGCCCCAGCCCCGATCGGGCCGCCCGAGCCGCCCGGCCCCGCCATGCCAAGTCCTCGGCCAATGGGCCCCCGGGGCCGCGGGAAGCGCGGCCGCCGCCCCGAGTCACCCCCACGGAACTACATTTCCCGGCGAGCCCTGCGCCGGCCGGCGCTCGCACTTCCGGCCCCCGCCGCGCACTTCCGGCCGGCCCCGGCCGCACTCCTGGTCGAGCCTCGCATGGACTCTACCGCTGGCCTGCGCGGCGAGCTCATGGTGGTCGTCTCAGAAATGTTTTTCGCGGCGCGCGGTACCCCCTCACCCCCCGCTCAAGAGTGCGTGGCCCTGGCAGCAGCCCCGCCCGGCCCGCATGTCCCCGGCGCGGCTCCCGGCACGCCCTGCGCAGGTGGTTCCGTTGCGATTGTCCGCCGCGCCCGGGATCCCGGACGGAAGGGTTCCGGGCTCGCAGCGGCCCCCGCCGCCGTCCCCTTCCTGCTGGGTCCCAGTCTCTGTCCCCTTCCTGCTGGGTCCCAGTCGCCATCCCCTTCCTGCTGGGTCCCCGGCCCGGCCTCCCTCATCTCCACTCCCCTCGGCCTTCCTTCTCGTTGCGAGGCAGCGTGGCGCGGAGGCCCTGGGTTCTCGGTCCTACTCTAGGCAGAGCTTCAGCTGCTTCATCTCCGAAATGGACATTCAGGAAGCTTAGGTTGCCACGAGACCCAGCCCTCGGCCCTAATGTGGTCAGCCAAGCGCGAGCTGCCTCTGCCCTGAAGAAGCACCTCCCGTCTTAAACCCTTGGTACACGTGCTGTCCCCTCTACCTGCAGTGCCCTTCCTTCAAAATCCAGACCCAGGACTTTGGTCTGCCGGGGGCCTTCCCTAATCCCCGGGGGGTGCAGAATCAGCTGCTCCCTCCTCAGGACGCTCCCAGACCAAACTTCCTCCGTGTGACACTTCGGTGGTCTCTGGTTGTGCCTGTGTCCCCCGTGATCTGCTTTCTCCCTCGTGAGAGTTTGCCCAGGTATAGTGGAAGTCACACAGATCTGCAAACGTGTGCGTTTTAATGTTAAGATAATATCTAGTACGTTGCAGGGTCCCACAGGGGACCCGTCCCAGTAGAGGAAGAAGCAAGCCCACCCCGCCTCCCCCACTGCCAGCCATCAGTCGGCACTGCAGGCCTTGGGTGGTGAGCATCTCCTGGAGACCAGAGAGGACTCTCTGCAAGGTGCAGGGTGGTGAGCCAGGCAGCCGAAGGCAAGCACTGGGGGCGCTCAGGGTCTGCCCCCCGGGGGTCCTGGGGAACTGGAGGTTGGCACTTGACCTCTGGGGCTTGGCCTCTGTCCCTGGCGCCCCAGCGAGCCTGTGTTGTGTGCAAACTCAGGAGCCTTTCCCTGTGAGCCAGGACATGTCACCGGTCCTGTAGGAACGAGGGAGGAGGCGTGAGGGCAGCGGGCAGCAGGTGCCCCCTGGGCACCAGGAACAGCGGGCCCTTGAAGACAGCAGGGAGCTGTGCACGGCCCTGGTGCCCGGCAGGGAAGTGCCCTTGGGCAGAGGGAGAGACCACCGGGCGCAGGCTCCGGGCTGAGGTGGGCAAGGCTCAGAGGAAGGAGAGGACCCACGTACTTGTTGTGCAGGACAAACAGCCTTCTCGAAGGCAAGAGGGAGAGACAGAGAAGGCCAGGGAGACAGCGTGTCATTCCTGGCCCCTCCCTTGGTTCCCCATTTCCAGCGTGAGCCCCTCTATCCAGGCTTTCCTCGGCCCTGGGCAGCGGGGTGGGCGTGGGGTGTGGGGGGCTCTGCAGGTCGGCTGAGCCCACAGGGTGAGGCCCAGTGGTACCATGCCGGGATGAGATTACAGCAGTAATGGCTTCTGTCCCGTGTCCCTCAGACCCCGAGCAACCACCCCAGGACTCTGTCAGGGCGTCCCCAGGAGCAATGCGAATCACGTTTTTCCATGGCTGTGTTCTGGGCAGTGGGGTGTCCTGGGCCCCATAACTGCCCGGGCAGTGGGTCTTGACCCTTCCCTGCAGCACTGGCCCTGCCCTGGACACGGCCTCCTTCCCTTCTATCCACAAGAGCACAAATAAGCAGCCCGCTCCCAAACCACAACCCTTGTCCCACATGACACCGTAACCCTAGGAGCTTCAAGCTGGTTGATGGGGGGACGGGAGCCCCGGGAGACTGTGGGGGCAGCTCACTGCCATGGGCAGCTTGAACCAAGGCCTCCGGGACGTCTGCCCCCTCCCTGGGGCCTCCAGCGCCCACACTCACTCCACCTCCCGCTTCCGGATGGTGCGGCCAGAGGCCAGCACCTCAGCCACCTTAGACACGATGGGGTCGTAGTTCATGCTGGCTACGGAGATCACCTCGTCGCCCCTGCAGGGAGAGGTGGCCGAGCCTGAGGACTGGCCAGCAGCAACCCCTGTCCTTGGAGACCCGGATGCAGCCGGGGCCCAGGGTGGCTCTCACTTGGGACCGGGGGAATGCTCTGACCACCTGGCACCCCCTTGGCCCAGCACAGCTTCTGGTCCCGCAGGACCCCATGACACTCCTGCCCAGTGGGGTTTAAGGCCGAGACCTGTCCTGGGACCCCGCCCTCTACCTGTGTCACTGTCCTCGGTGTAAAAGTAGGCTGTCAACCCCTATCTCCAAGAGCTGACCTGAGATGAAGTGTCCGCCTCCCGCGGAACGGCTGTGCCCCACCTCTGTGCTCCTCTCCTGGCGCCTAGCTGGCCCACCTTGCCCTTCGGCCTACCGCCCGGCGAAGCCGGCTCCTCCGGAGCAGCGCTTCTCCCGGCCAAGTGCCCCCTGCTTCTCATCCCCGCGGCTCTCACTTGGTGTAAAAAGCCACGAACTTGAGCTCGTCCAGATCCCCTTGGATGATGACGTCGTCGAAGCCTTCTCCATAACCTGCGGGACGGGCGGAGGGGACGTGGCTTCACCAGGTCCGCGTGCAGTACCATTCCCACGATGCCCCCGGCGGACCTGTAAGGGGGATCTAGTCCCGCCGCCAGCGAGCTCCTGGCTTCCTCCTGCAGTCGCCGTGGTCCCGCCCCCGGGATGCTCCTAGCCCCGCCCCGGGACGCTCCTGGCCCCGCCCCGGGATGCTCCTAGCACCGCCCCCTGGGATGCTCCTAGCCCCACCCCGGGATGCTCCCGGCCCCGCCCCCAGGATGCTTCTAGCCCCGCCCCGATGCTCCTGGCCCCGCCCCGGGATGCGCCTAGCCCCGCCCCTGGGGTGCTCCGAGCCCCGCCCCCGATGCTCCTAGCCCCGCCCCCGATGCTCCTGGCCCCGCCCCTGGGGTGCTCCGAGCCCCGCCCCGAGATGCTCCCAGCCCTGCCCCCGCACTCCGCCGCACCTGGGCCCGCCCGCGGCCAGGCCCCTTGGTACCTGCGTAGCGCAGGCTCTTGCCAAACATGGCGGTCCACAGATAGGGCACCGTGCTGATCTCCGCCTCCTGTGCCAGCATGTTCTGGGCCGCCACGCGCCCTGTGGGTCCCGGGGTCGTCAGCGCTCCGCCCCGAGCCCTTGCCACCACTCTACTGCCTGCTCCCCCGCCCCACTCTCCGGGGATCCCTGATATGTGGGGCAGGGACGGGGAGTGCCCACCCCTGCTTGCCAATGACGGGTGCAGAGGTCACGCTGGGCCCAAAGCTGGCCACTGACGTCCAGTGTCTGGACTGGGTCCGGAAGGGGCCGGCTTCCCGGGGCCACCACGTCAGGTGTGACTCAGACACCTCACCAGACTGGTCAGGTCTGAGGAGGGAGGCGGGACAATGGGGCACCAGTGTCCAGGGAAGCAAGGACGACAGGTTGATTCAAGGCCCGAGACAGAAAGGGGGCGTGGCTTCCCTGTTTGATCGAGGCCCCCTCGGACCCCTGCAGTTGGATGTCTGTGACTGTCCCCTGGACCCTCCCGGTTAAACGTTAGTTATATGAGCAGTTCAAAAGACTGACGCTTTTGAACTGTGGTGTTAGAGAAGACTCTTGAGAGTCCCTTGGACTGCAAGGAGATCCAACCAGTCCATCCTAAAGATCAGTCCTGGGTGTTCATTGGAAGGACTGATGCTGAAGCTCCAATACTTTGGCCACCAGGTGGGAAGAACTGACTCATTTGAAAAGACCCTGATGCTGGGAAAGATTGAAGGCGGGAGGAGAAGGGGATAACAAAGGATGAGATGGTTGGATGGCATCACTGACTCAATGGACATGAGTTTGAGCAAGCTCCAGTAGTTGGTGATGGACAGGGAGGCCTGGCGTGCTGCAGTCCATGGGGTCACAGAGAGTCAGAAACAACTGAGCAACTGAACTGAACTGATATGAGCAGTTTGTGTTCCTTCAAACCTAGCACCAACCGCAGACCTTGGACCTGAACAGAGGCTGGCACCAGGAGAGGGGCTTCAGGCTCAGATGACGTGAGGGTGAAGGGAACAGAAGAGGGTGCAGGGGGTCTGGCCGTCCAGCCTCTGAGAAGCTAACTGACTGTACCTGCAGCTGAGGGGCCTGGACCAGGTGTGTGCAGTGACCGCCCAAGGGGAGGGGGAGGAGGGTTTCCAGGCCCAGCCACCCACCTCCCAGGGGCCTGCAGGCAGCAGCCTGGTTCACAGAGTCCATCGGGTGGCCCAAAGGGGATGCAGTGGGGAGCTGGACCGGGTCCTACTAAACCCCGCCCCCCCCCACCCCCCGTGACTGCACGGGTTTGCGAGGACTTCTGTGGAATGTGATGTCCGAGGACAACAGGAAAGGAGAGGCTGGTGCAGGGACAGTGGGGTGGGACACGGTGGCGGGCAGAACCGGGTGCCCAGAGGATGTTGGATGGGGCTAGAGAAGGAGGTGGCAGCGAGCTGGCTCCATCACCTGCATGAGGCTGGTGGGACGGGCCACTGCAGAGCCTTGAATGGCGGACCCAGGGAGCAGGACCCAAGGGCAGCAACTGAGGGGCGGGCCTGGGGGGAGGCCAGGGCCCGGGGACAGCCTCCCACCCCCTGCTGCCTCCGGGCTGACGGTACCCTGGGCGTGAGCCATCTGCCAGTGGGGGATGTTCACTTTGCGGCTGTTTCTCCAGGCCAGAGGGAAAGTGACGGCGTCGCCGGCTGCAAACACGCCGGGAATGTTGGTCTGCATCATCTGTGGGGGGTGCGGGGCTCATGGGTGACAGGCACCCCAAATGGGTCCTCCCCCAGCCCCACTGGCAGCTTGCCCACCTGCCCCAACGGCCCCACCTTGTTGACAGGGATGAAACCTCGGGAGTCCAGACTGATGCCGCTTTGCCTCAGGAAGCCCGTGGCAGGCACCGCGCCTGGCAGGACAGGGCCACTGTGTTCACAGCAGCCCAGCCCAGCCCATGCCTTCACAGCCCGTCCCCTCTGCGTGGACCCCCAGAGACCCCGGTGCCTCCCATCAGACCTCACGTACCACCTCTGAGAAGCTCTCTGTGAAGCCCCTGGTGGGGGTGGGCATGCCGCACCTCCCCCCAGCCCATGCCACCTCCTCCCCCGACTGGCATTTCAGCTGGAGCAGGGGCCAGCTAGAGCCTCATCTGTGTCTGCGCAGTTACTGGGCAGGGGTCCCTAGAAGCATGTCCCGTACCAGCCCAGGTCAAGTACCGACTCCCCAAGAGCCCTGACCGGTGGGTATAGTCAGACAGGCTGGGGGAGGGGAAGGGACTGGCCTGAGGTCAGCGTTGAGCAAGAGGGGGTGACCCTGCTCCCTGCCGCCTCCCGCCCCCCACTCACCGATGCCCACCACGCAGACATCGGCCCGCACCACCTTGCTGCTCTTCAGCACGACCTCCTTCAGCTGCGGAGAGCGGCGGGCAGGTGAGCAGCTCCGGGGCACAGGAGAGGGGGCAGAAGGGCCGGGGGTGGGGGTGGAGGAGGGCCCACCTTGCCCTCCTGGGCCCGCAACTCTGACACCTCCGTCTGCATGTAGAACTTGACGCGGTTGTTCTCAAACATCTGCCAGGCGGTGGGGGTGGGGCAGGGGGTGCAGGAGTGAGAGCTGAATGGGAGGGATGGGGCAGGCAGGGGCCCAGCACGGTGGGTCCCCAGGGGGGCTCACCCTCATAAGGGCGCGGCCAACGCGCTCTCCCAGGAACCTCCTGAAGGGTGTCTCCTCAAGCTCCACCACGGACACCGAGTGAGCCTTCTCGGTCAGGTAGGCGGCCACCTCCATCCCTGGGGAGGGGCAGGGGTGGGGTGGGGCGGGCTGGCACCCTGCACCGCCCCTGCCAGCGCCGCCCCGGGCTCCCCCGGCTGCTCACCCAGGAAGCCGGCCCCCACCACGACGGCGTTGCGGCCCCGGGCCAGCCTCACCACGCGGTTGGCATCCTCGGGCGTCCGGATGGTGAACACGTTCTCCACGTCTTTGCCTTTGCAGTTCAGGGTCTTGGGGCTGAGACGGGCCAGAATTGGGGAGAGGGGCGGCTCCTGGGCCACCCCTGCAGCGAGCCCTCCCCCTGCCTGGCGGGGGGCGGGGGGCCCCTCCCACCTGCTCCCAGGCGCCAGCAGCAGCTTGCTGTACTCCAGCTTGAAGCCATCCTTGAACACGGCCTTCTTGTTCCTCACGTCCACCGTGACCACCTAAGACCCCCGCAGGGCAGAGCGCTGTCTCCGGGTCCTCCACCCGCCAGGCCCTCTGGGCAGTTCCACCACCCGCTGAACCTTCCTCCCGCACCGGCAACGCCCTCTCACTTTTCAGCCCCACCTCCTCCTCAAAGCCCTCTTGAAGCCCCAGGCCCCACCCCACCACCCTGGGGCCCTGTGTGTGCTATGATCCCCCCAGGTCTGGGGCACCCCTGGGTGCCTGGGCCCCTGGGCAGGGGGGTGCAGGCCGCACCCACACCTCCAGGGGCCTCAGGCCCGCCCTCCACAGCGCCCAGGAAGCCCTCCCAGGCCTGCTCCCCCGCCTCGTCGGCACCTGGGCCTCCGTGAGCACCTCGATGCCGTGGGCTCGGAAGAACTCCTTGGGCCTCAGGGCCAGCTGCTCCGGCTGTGCGTCCAGCGACTGCCGGGGATGCCGGCTTGAGATGGGGCCAGGCGGCCACCGTGCCCTTGGCAGCTGAGGACCGAGGCCTCGTGGGTGCGGGGCAGCCCGGGCCACACAGAGGCTCCAGGGCGGAACTCCGCCAACCAGACCTCCTGGGCACCACAGACGGGCCTGGCACGAGCAGAGAGGGCAGCCGCCCGGACCCCCGGGGGGTGGCGAGCGGGGTCCCAGGGGCCCTAACTGTGGGCAGAAGGGCGAGGGTCTGGCCCCGCCCTGCACCGTTCACGCCCCACCCAGCCCCATCCACGCCCCGCCCAGACCCAAACACGCCCCGCCCACCTTGCTGAGCTTGGGCCGGTCGTAGGGGAGGTAGCGGTCCAGCGTACACAACACGATCCTGTCCGAGAAGCCCTCCTGCCGCAGCGTCTCCGCGCACACCAGGCCGGCTGCCCCTGAGCGGAGGGGAAGGCGGGGGACAGGTGTCA
Source organism: Cervus elaphus (assembly GCF_910594005.1). NCBI lineage: Eukaryota > Metazoa > Chordata > Mammalia > Artiodactyla > Cervidae > Cervus > Cervus elaphus. Next base: position 919,953 of record NC_057819.1, read on the forward strand.
GGAGCCCCCTCCCTAACCCACCCTGCCCCCGAGGACCCACCACCAACCTGCGCCCACGATCAGCACGTTGGTGCTGCCGCTGTGGCCGGCGCTTGGCGAGATGCACGTGGCCATCACCTTGGTCCTTCGCTGCAGCTGCAAGGCCTGGGGGCGGCCGGCAAGCTGGGGGCAGCTGGGAGTGGGGGTCGCCGCCATCCCCGCTGTGCCCACCCAGCGGGCCAGGCTCTTCTGCCCCAGTGGTGCCTCTGCCGCACCGGGGAAGCCCTTCGCCTGCCCCCCGGCCGGCCCGCCAGGCTCCCTCCCACCCCAGGGACCCAGAGGCCCTCCCGCCGTCTCTCCCTCGGCCTGAGCCCCAGCCCCGCACCCTCACCTGCTTGCTGGCCCGGACGTACACCTTCTCCTTCTCGATCTTCACCTGCAAGGGCTGTGGAGCTCAGGCCCGGGCTTTGGGGTGCTCCGGCCCCTGCACCCCCAGGGCTCACCCCACTGCACGCCTGGCCCCACCTGGAACTTGTGCAGACTGTCCAGGCCCGGGAAGTCCTCCAGGTCCCCGCTGCTGACGCTGAAGCAGGCGCCGTGCCAGGGGCAGCGGACCCGGCCGCGGGACAGCACCCCTGGAGGGGGCAGGGCTGGGCCACCAGCAGGGGCCCCGCTCCAAGGGCACCACGGGCCTGGCCCCACGGCCCCGGAGCCCCCGCCGGCAGATGGGCCGCCCCGCCCCTGCAGGCACCCACACCTCACCTTTCACCAGGGGCGCGCCATAGTGCGGACACTTGTGGCCCAGGGCGTGGAACTCCCCGTTGTCCTTCAGCAGCAGCACCTTCCCCCAGCCCAGCTCCACCTCCCGCATCCTGGGGGCAGGGGGGCTGCCCTCAGAGGCCAGGGAGCAGCCCCCAGCCCCAGACCAGCAGCAGCCACCGAGGCTGGATGTGGAGCTGGTCGTGGGCCCCTTCCAGGCCGTGCCCCCACCCCCGCCTCCCAGGCCCTCCCAGGCCCAGCACCCACTGGCCGTTCTCCAGGTCCTTGACGTGGCAGACAGCGGCCTCCACACAGTCCTGGGTGCCGGGGTAGGGGTGGGGGGCGGGCAGGCGCTCGTCTGCGTGGAAGTGGCGGGCAGCGCCGTTGCCCTGGTAGGCCCGGGGGCTGCCCTTGCCGCCGGCGGACAGCTCCTCCTTGCCCCGGTCCTTCTCGGGCAGCACCACTTCGATCTTGAGCTCCACTGTGGGCAGGGGGCGGGTTGGGGTGAGCCTCCAGCCGGGCCCATCTCTCACCCACCCCTCCAGCAGGAGGCAGAGCGGAGGTGCTGGGGGGACCCTGGGCAAACTCGATGTGATGTCTCATGAGTTTTCTTTCTCACTAACAAAATGAGCCAGGGGCACCAGCAGTGCGCATTCGCCCCTGAAGCGGCCCCTTCTCCAGGAACCCGCGTGCAGGTAAGAACTTGGGGCTGGAACCCTGCTGACCCCGAGGGCGTGGCCACCACGGAGGACGGGGGCGGCCTGAGAAACTTGGGACGCAGCCTGGGTCACGGTCCCTGAGTGAATCTGGGTAACCGAGGTCTGCAGAGGTTTGAAATTTTTTCAGAATTAAAAGAAAAAAGTGTATATGCTACATAATTTCAACTGGAGATAGCTGCTCTGGCCAGCTGGAGATCCCTTCATTATTTACCAGGTGCTGGGTGCAGGGGGCCTTGGGGATGGACCCCACCCGGGCAGTGCATGCGGAGGGCACAAGGCATACCCCCTTCCCATGGGGCCGACTGGGAGGGGGCACTTAGCGAGATTATCACTTTCTTTATACTTCTCCGCATTTTCCAAATTCCCCACCATAAGCCTCGGGTATTTTTCTAATTAGAAGGGAACAATAAACAGAATTTTCAGCAGTGATAATCCGGTCTCCTGGCCTGTAGCTGCAGGGAGCAGGGCTGAACACAGGGCGCTGAGCCCTGGCACAGCGTGGGCGCCCCTCCCTCCAACCCTGGGCCCCTGAGCCCCCAGGCCCTTCCCCCCCCCCAGACCTGACCTCCAGAAAGAAAGAGCCCAGCTGGCTCCTCGGGGCCTTAGCCTGAACGGCGGCCCCCTTGGCCTGGGCCCTTGTCCGTTCCTGGCACAGCTCACCCCTGCCCGTCCTCCTAGACACAGCCCAGGGGTCGCCTCCACTGGCCACCCCCCTCATGCTGCCCTAACCCCCCAGCCTGGCCTGCCCCTCATCCCTGCATCGCAGCGCCACACCCCACCCCACCCCACCCAAGGTGCAGTCAGGGCTGAACGTGGTCCCCTGACTCCATGGGCGGGAAGGGCCCACCCACACATCGCACTGAAGCTGTTGCGTCAGGTGGGAGCCTCTGGGTGGGCTGGGTTTTTGCCTTCATTTTCCACCCTGGATGTAACGGCGATAGAATGTTTTCAGAAGAATTAAAAAGAAAAATACTCTGGATTCAGCTGACACCAGTTACGTGAGCTGCAGAGACCAGCGCTCACAGGAGCAGCCCGGCGGGGGCCCGGAGCACAGCCAAGCCCCGCTGTTTCCATCCTCTGTCCTCCGACAGAAGACCCAAGGCGCTCGGTGATGCAGCCCAACGGAAAGGCATCAAGGCAGGAGCCCTGGGGGACCCTTAGCCCCTTTCAGCGGATGCCTTCATTGTAAAATGGAAAGAACGGAGCGCGCCTCCTTGGGGGCAGCGCAGCTGAAGGAAATCATAGAGCAAGTGAGAGCAGATGCCCAGTAGGTGAAGCTGGTTAGCAGCTCTGAGCCTCCTGGTGGCCACAGCAAAGAGGGGACGCCTTTAAGTAGCACTGCTGCTGCTGCTAGGTCGCGCCAGTCCCTGATAAAAGGAAGGTGACCAGAGACCTCCCTGGCGGTACGGTGCATAAGAATCTGCCTGCCAGTGCAGGGGATGTGGGTTTGATCCCTGGGAAGATTCCACACACTGCGGAGCAGGTCAGCCCTGCACCGCAGCTCCCGAGCCTGTGTCCCCAAGCCCCTGAAGCCCCCGGGCCTGGAGCCTGTGCTCTGCAAGGAGAAGCGCACGCACCTCAGGGAGGGCGGACCTTGCTGGCTGCAGCTAGAGAAAGCCCGGGCAGAGCAATGAAGACCGGTGTAACAACAGCAACGACAAAGGCGGGCGACCAGATGCCTAGAGACCTGCACTTCCTCCCAAGTTCTGAGCTTAGGGAGGACGGGCTTGGAGCGCTTCCCGAGAAACACGGGCCCCCGGAGCCCGCGATGTGTTGTGACGTGTGCTCTGAGCCACAGGGGCCCCGGAGGTGGAAAGGGAGGACTGCGCACAAGCCTCTTGTGCTCCCTCTGGTCTCCCTGTGGGCCGGGGACCCCCAGAGAACTCTCCTGGCCCGAACGCTCCCACTCCCATGTGCTGAAACTCCCAAGCCTCAACCCCACACCTGCCCCGAGCGGGCGCCGGGGCCCTGAGCTCCTGGCCCCCTGCCACAGCCCACAGGGAGCCCAGCCCCCACAGAGGAGAGGACAGCATTCTGCGAGGGCCTCCTGGATGCCGGCCCCGTGCCAAGCGCCCCACCCAGGGCGGGGGCACAGAGACTGGGCCCGTTTCACGGTGAGAACGCAGAGGCTCGGAGAGGTGACGTCGCCTACCCGAGGCCACACAGTCGGGGCAGGCTCCGGATGTGAGCGCGAGAGCACGGCCCCTGGTGCGGTGAGAGTGACCTGTCCCTGTCCTGGGGGTCCTGGGGCTGGGGCTCTGCGAGGCCCCCTTTGCCAGGGCGTCCAGCCAGCCCAGCAACCCTACAGGAGCCTGCTACAGGGCCAGCCGGTACCCTGGGGCCCACTGCCGACGGGTGGGAGCCGCGATCGAGACAGTTACGTCTTTCGCCCGAGGGCTGGGTTTCCGCAGCTCGGGAGCAGGGGGCCCTCTGCGGGCCTGGCACCCCCTTGCCTCCAGGTTCCTCCTCAGGCCCAGGGAGAGGAGAAAAGGCTTGCGGGCTTCCAGGTCGTGGAGCCACGGGCTATCAGGTAAGGGCAGCTGGGCGAGCAGGCAGGGGCGGAAGTGCTTGGGCCAGGCAGGGTGGGGACGTCCTCCACCAGAGGGGAGTGTGTCCAGAGAGGCCTAGGAGGCAGCCCAAGGGCACACAGCGGTCAGAAGAGATGGCAGGGCTGGACCTGTCCACTCCACCTCTGAGTGGTCTTGAGAGCTCAGGCTTATTTTTTGGGGGGGTGGGTGAGGCTCAGAGAGGTTGCTCGCATGCCCTGGGCCACACGGTGGCCGGGGTCTCCCCAGAGCCCCCTTCCTCAGCTCTGAGGGGGATAGGTCCCCCTGCCCCCAGCAGCAGGAGGAAGCCTCCCCTCCCCTTTCTGACAAAGGCACCGCTGTTGTTCCCACCGCCAGCACCCCGAGGCCCAGATAAAGAGGGCTCCAGCCAGCCCCCCTGCCTGCAGCGTTAGCATTCGGCTGCCTCCGGGTCTGACCTACTTCGGAGGCAGAGGGGGAGGGACGGAGGGAGGCGAGAAGGGAATAGGTACCTGGCTTGGGCTTGGAGAAGCAGCCGCCCATGGTGCGGGGCCCACGGGCGGGAGGGCGCGCTGAGTGGCAGCCGTGGGAGGCCTAGGGTGCCCCCTGGGGGGCTGGGCCCCCCGCGGCTCTCAGAGATGCTGGCGCTGCCATCCCAGCAGGAGCTGCCTCCGGGACCTGTGGGGAGAACGGCAGCTTTGGGACCAGGGTTTGGATGAGGCTGTGGGTAGAGACACAGAGAGACGGAGCCAGGAGGCTTCAGAAAGGGGTCGTGCTGGGGCCGGGTCCCCGAGGCATGACGGACCGCGCCTCCCTTCCGGCCTCCCAGGCTCAGCACTCTCACTCCCCTCCCCTCTGGCTTGGCCCCCCCTTAGGGGGCCCTCCCTTAGGTCCAGAAAACCCCCAATTTCTGCGGCCCTCGGAGTGCTACCGCCCGGGAGCCCCGGGGCCCTCCGTTCTCCAGGGCGGCCACTGTGCCTGGGGTCAGACCCAGGTCACCTTGACAGATCAGAGCTTCTCATCCTGGAGGTCCTCCCTCCTCCTCCTAGGTGGGGGGTGCATTTAGCACTCCCTGGCCCTGCCCCAACCTCGGCGGGCAGCCCCGGTACCCACCTCCTCCAAGGGCAGCTGCTGCCTCCCGTCCCGGTGCCAGAGTGGACCGGACCGAGGCCGCCGTCCGGGAAGGCAGGGCCGGGGCAGGGGTCCAGGAGGCGGCCCAGCGTCCACCCCTCCCCCTGCGCGCCGTGGCCAGGAGGGCCGGGGGCGGGGCCGGGGGCAGGCCAGCGGTCCCCAGGGAAACCCAGCTCCATGCGAACAAAAGTGGGCTGCCCGCCCGGGCCCCACAGAGTAGGGGGAACAGAGGCCAGGCACACCGCCCTACTTCCGCCCCCCTCCCCCGCTCTTTGCCAAAGCCTCTGATGTCGGGGTTCTGCCCAAAAGCAGATGGAGACACGGGAGGGGGCCAAGGGCTTGCCAGGGTCCAGCAGCAGGTAGGGGCATCCGGGTGGCCTCCCACCTAGTGACTTCCAAGACAGACAGGAGCCCAGGAAGGCCCCGTGCCGCCCTGCAAGCTGCGGGGCTGGGGAGGGGTCACCCCATCCTCCAGGGAGCTCCCAGGACCGCATGTGGGCCGCCTGGAGCATGCAGCTTACACGCTGGACTGCTCGTCTACACTGGGCTCCCCACTCTTATCCCCCCAGAAGTTCTTCCTGGAGTTTAAAGCAGCTGAGGTCTACCTGGTCTGGTTCAGATCCCAGCGAGGGCCCCGGAGGGCCCCTGAGCGCAGGAGGCCTGGGAACTGCAGGGAGTCTGGGGGGACCGTCTACTGCCTGGCGCCCGTCTCGCCGCCCTGGCGGGCTGTCGCGGGAGAGGTGGCACCTGAAGGCCGCGCAGGCGGACCCTTGCTCTTTCCCCCACTCACTGCCAAGGCAGGTCGGTAAGACGGGGCCTCCACCCGCCCCACCTGCCCCTCCCCGGGCACACGGGTGCCCCTCCCCGGGCCCTGGCTCAGCCCTGCCCACCTCCCTCCTGCCTGACCTCCGGCCTTGCCTGCTGGGCCACAGACACCCCAGAAGAGGGGTGACCTCAACTTGCCACCAGGTGCCTGTCGAGGCTGTCCCCTCCTTCCCAGGTGCCCAGATGTCCAGACTCCCGGGGTCTTGGGCCTGGAGAGAGATTTGCTGGGGACAGAAACCTCCCCAGAGCTACTATGTGCCGGGCTGGCATGGAGCCCCCCCATCCCCGCGGGTCCAGACGCCCCCACCTAGCAAAGGCCCTTGGCAGGACACACCAAGAGGGCACCCCGAATCTTGGCAGAGTGCCGTCCATGTCCACAAACTGCCCAAACTGCAAACGGTTGTAACAGTCCCAGAGGGCTAACCCCCTGCAGACCCGCGTGTGTCCCCAGAACAGCCCCAGAGCCCTGCTCCCCACTCCTCCGGTCGGTTCTTCACTGGGGGGTCCCCTGGGCCCTTCCCACACCCACCCGGAGGCCCGGCCCCCCCACCAGCGGCTGGCTTCGTTTTCTGGGACAGCGTCTGAGCTCCGCCGCCGGCCCTCGAGGTGGGGGGGCGCTGTGGCCGCATCTCCCCCCCACGTGCAGCCCGTCCCCCCCGGGGAAGGCCTTTCCAGCCTCCCTCCGGGACCCCCACCGGCCCAGGAAGGGGATCAGCACACATAGGGGCCACCGCGGCCGCCAGCGGGCGGCCAGTCAGGGGAGCGGAGGCCGAGAGGGGTGCGCCCCGCCCCGCCGCCCCCTCCGCGGCGCCGCCCCCAGCCCCGCGGGCTCACCTGCGCTCCGCGCCGTCCTGCGCTCTGGAGCCTCCCGGGCCGCCGGCAGGCAGGCGGGGCGGGGCCGGCGCTGCGGCGACACTGCGGCCGGAGCCGGGAGCCAGCGCCGGAAGGCGCCGCGCAAGTGGGGCGGCCCGGGGCAGGCCGCGGGGGCCTCGGCCCCGGACGCCGGCGGGGTCTGGGGTCGTGGCATCCTGGCGACCCCCATGGGGCTCCAGGCTGGCGGCGGGCCGGCCCTCTTTCCTTTCCTCTCTTTCCTAAGTCTTGGAACCAGGGGCTTCTGGCAGTGTGGGGGCAGTGGAACCTCCCGCAGAAAGCTCCCGAAGCGAGCCCAACTGACCCGGACACCTGGAAGGCTTCGGGGGTTCAGCGCCGTCCCTCCCCCGCTCTCCCCACACACGCCGCCTTCCACTTTGTATTTTATTTTATGTGTCTCTTTCCACACTGCCATTACACCTGGAGAGCTCCCCGGGTTCCTGTAAATCGTGGTGCACCCTGGTTGCGTGTCGCGTCCCCTCCTCCAGGAAGTCCTCCCTGGGCAGCCTCTCTCCCCTAGCCTGGAGGTGCTGTTCCTGCTCCGGGGCCTTCCCAGAGTTTCCAGGTGCTGGCCGTCCAGCCTGTGCTGTGATCGGGTAAGGCTGGGGCTCAGCAAACCTGTCACTCAGCCCAGCGGGACTCGGCCCAGTGTCTCCTGGGCCCTCTTATTTGCCATCTCCCCCGTTTCTGGGCCTCCCTCCCCGCCGGCAGGGGTGCCAGGCTGACCAGCCTCTGAGGAGGCCCCTCTTTATGTCGCAGGCAGACACCCGGGGGGCAGGCGTATCTCCCCACGTTTTACAGGTGCGGGAGCTGGGGGAGGCACCTGCGGGCAGGGGCAGGGCCTGCGAGGGTCACTTCTGCAGGCAGGTGTGGGGCCGGGAGCTGCAGGGGGGCAGGGGATCCCCTCGTTCCAGCCCTCCCTGCTCCTGCCACAGGAGGGGCCCCGACACGGGCAGATGTTGCTGCTTGGCGGGGTGCCCTGGGCCTCCATCCGGCCTGCCCCGACTGCACCCCGGACTGACCTTGTGGCCCTGCCCCCAGCCCCCGGCCCCCAGCCGGGAAGACACTGAGCCCCATGGGAGGACAGCGGCTGTGGCTTCGCGGCTGTGCTTCGCTCTCCACGGCAGCCCGAGGAGGGAGGTTCTGTCGTCTCCATTTTACAGATGAGAGCCGAGGCTCAGGGGTTTAGGGGCCCCCCAGAGCCAGGCTGCTGGTGAGGGGTGGGCTCTGGCCGGGCTGACAACTTGGAGCAGGAGAATGGGGGCGTCTCCAGTGCAGGGCTCCCATCTTGGTCTGTGATCTCTTTGAGTCAGTGAGCCCTTTGTGCCCCAGGTACCCCAGGAATCTGGGGGTACCTGCGGTGCCCTCCAGCGGGGCTCCTCCAGGACAGCAGACGGGTGCAGCCTGGGAGACAGCAGTGCTCAGGGTGGGGCTGGGGGCTGCAAGGAGGCTGAGGACGGCGGGGGGAGATGCCCTGACATGGGGCAGCAACAATTACATCCTCGTGGAGCAAAAGCGGAGACGGAAGGCAGGCGGGTGGGCAGCCTCCGTGAGGGCCCCGGCTTAGAGGTGGTGCGTGTAAACGTGGGGGTCCTCGGGCCCCCCGAGGTCCTCACCTTGCCCTGAGGAGATCCGTCCCGGTGGCCTGGACGGCACCCAACGAGGCCCCAGAAGCGAGGGGGGGCCGCCGAACGAGCCACGGGTGAGGGGGAGCCGGGAAGGGCCTGGCCTCACCAAGCCCGCCGCAAAGTGAGGGCGCGGCGCCCCCTGGAGGGCGGCCCGAGTCCTGCAGCGCCCTCCCTGGGCCTTGGGTTCTGACGGCAGAGTGGACTCTTGCCGGGGGCCTAAGGTAGATTTCCAGATGGGGAGACCTCCATGTGCCTACCTGGCCCGCTGGTAACGTGGGGAGGGGGCTGTAACAACACAGCCAACATCCCAGCTGTGGCCGGCTGTGTGAGGGACAAGAAACAGGCGGGCCTGGCGCCCCCAGCTACTTATTCTCATGGAGGCAGAGGCTTGGGGAACCCCGGGCTGGGGGACCTGGGCCGTGCCCACCCCCCACCCCCCACCCCCGGCCTCACTCTGAGCCCCTGGCTTGCTCGGGTTGCTGCAGCCCAGCCTCCCTGCCCGCATCGCCGGTCAGTCCACACAGCCCGAGTCCCAGAGCCCCCCGACCCCGCAGGACCAGCTGCCCCCCCAGCCCCGGCGCCCCACGCTGCGCCCCACACTGCTGCTGCGCCCTGCCGTCTCCAGGCCCAGGGGTGACCAGCTCTGATTCCGTGTCCAGGGAACTTTGTGTTTTTTCATTTTTGTCTTCCAAGATGTTATCTATTTGTAAATTAAAATAATTTCAAAATAGAAAAAAAAAAAAAACCCTCCAACAAACAAAACAACACTGGCAACAACTTCCACACCTGAGACGTTCAGATAGACTAGTACAAGCTGCTTCAGCTCAGCTCAGGCGCTCAGCCGTGTCCGACTCTGTGGCCCCATGGACTGCAGCATGCCAGGCCTCCCTGTCCATCACCAACTCCCGGAGTTTACTCAAACTCATGTCCATCAAGTCAGTGATGCCATCCAACCATCTCATCCTCTGTCGTCCCCTTCTCCTCCTGCCCTTAATCTTCCTCAGCATTACGGTCTTTTCAAATGAGTCAGCTCTTTGCATCAAGTGGACAAAGTATTGGAGTTTCAGCTTCAGCATCAGTCCTTTCAATGAATATTCAGGACTGATTTCCTTTAGGATGGACTGGTTGGATCTCCTTGCAGTCCAAGGGACCCTCAAGAGTCTTCTCCAACACCACAGTTCAAAAGCATCAATTCTTCGGTGCTCAGCTTTCTTTATAGTCCAACTCTCACATCCATACATGACCACTGGAAAAACCATAGCCTTGACTAGACGGACTTTTGTTGGCAAAGTAATGTCTCTGCTTTTTAATATGCTGTCTAGGTTGATCATAACTTTCCTTCCAAGGAGTGTCTTTTTAATTTCATGGTTGCAATCACCATCTGCAGTGATTTTGGAGCCCCCCCAAATTAAGTTTGTCACTGTTTCCACTGTTTCCCCATCTATTTGCCATGAAGTGATGGGACCAGATGCCATGATCTTAAGTTTTTTTTTTTTATTTTTTGATCTTAGTTTTCGGAATGTATATTTACTGTTCAGCGACAAGGCAGGTGTCTACAGAAGACTTGTAAAATGTGTTTTCGCATACGTCGCTGGAGAAAGTGTAAATTGAGGCAATCCTTATACTCCGCTCAGAGGAGCTGCTTCACTGCGTCTGACAGCTGGAGACGGGAAAGGCCCTGCACGCCCGTGACGGCGGCTCCCCCAGTGCCAACACGCCCACCTCGTGGGCCACGACACAGCGATGGGAGAACAGAGGCGCGCTTCTGACTCACTGCCTCTGATAGGACAGACCGAGGTCTACGCTGTCTCTCTGTAGAGAGAACACGGGGAAGTCCTCACAGAGCTGGTTGCCCGAATGTCCTGTACCTTCGGAGAGATCCGCAGTGAACAGGCAACAGGGAGACGGCGTGCGCGCCCACCAGGGCGGGGCCCCTGCTGACCTCAGCACCAAACCCCAGCTCCACCAGCTCCTCCCGGGCAGACCACCCCCTTCACGGGCCGGTCTCGGGCGCTGGGCAGCTCTGGGCGCCCACCCCTCTCTCGGACCTCTGAGGTTCCCCAGTGGGCCCCCACCCATTTCCGTGCCAGGCGGCAGGGGTACAGCCTGCCTTGGGCTCTGAGCCCGGGAGCCTAGGGCGCTGGTCCGCTGGTGTCCCCGGGGCAGCAGGCATGGGTGAGGATGCCCCCGATTTCTGCAGCCCGTTTGGACACGGGCCTCACTGTCCTGCCAGGAAGCCTCAAGCAGGGCCAGGCTTCAGAGCTGTCGCGGGTTGCCAGGACCTAGGCCCTGACACCTTGCCAGGAGTTCCTGCCACGGGGGAACCCAGCCCTGCGCTGCGGAGTAGTATGTGCCCTCTGATGCTCCAAGGACTTCACAGGCGTCTCCGAGGCCTGCTGCCTTCCAGGACCGGAGCCGTGCCCAGGGGAGGGGTCCTGGAGGCAGAGCGGGATGGCCGGGGTCCACCGCTTGTGGAGACCCCTTTCTGGAGGCTTTACCACGACCCTGGGCCCTCCCGACACACACGTAGGCGCAGGGATGGCACTTGCTGGGGGGCCGCAGGGCCATCAGGAGGCGGCCCCCCAAACCCCAGCTGGAGGCCAGACAGGCAGGCGGGTCCCTGCCCTGCCCTGGGATGCTCCGACGCGCTCAGGCCAGGCTCCCGGGGGTGCCGGGCCTGGAACTGCCACCCCCCTCTCCCCCGACAGGGTCGGGTGCCCAGCGCAAGCAGCAGGTGTTGCCGCAGGTGCGGCCGTGCTGGGGGGCCTCCCAGCAGCGCTGAGGACACACGGACACACAGCTGCTGCCACCACCGGGGGTGCACGTTTATTGAGACAATGTACAGACAGGCCACACAAACAGGGTCTGAGGCTGGACCAGCAACGCAACGTGGAACACAAGAACAAGGCGCCGATCTGTTAAGAAAAGACACTCCGTGTATTCTAAGAATATAAGTCATTTAATACTGTTAATTTTATAGCACAAAATAAAACAAGCTATGATCCCCAAAAATAATTTTAAAAGCTTACACAGAAAATATTATTGCCTGAAGTTTCTGGTCTTTAAGTTACAGGTCAAAGAGTCTGTGTTGTGTGGCTGTCTCTTTAAAACACACAGTGAAGGCCGGCGAGAAGGGAGGCCACTGTTCCTCCTGCAGAGACCCGGCCTGGCTCTGAGAAAGCCCCTCGGCCGCGGGCGCGCCCAGGCCTGGGGACACGGGCCTCCGCCCCAGCACTGGAGGCCGGGGGGGAACTTGGGGGTGTCTCCGGCTCCGTGTGAGAGCACTCAGGACTCACTCGTTTTAAGAGGTTAATGAACACAATATTAAAAGATTAAATTATAAACCCCTGGCACGACAGCATCCCTTTTCCAAGTGAGATGTTCATGCCCTCTGAGCACAAGGCCCAAGCACGTGGCTGCAGTCTCGGCTGCCGGCATGTAAACGGCTGGAGGAGCAAGTCTGAGGGTCAGGCGCTTGGGGCAGCTGCTGTCCCCCGCAGGCCTGGCCGCGGGGCCCCGTCCTCGGCTGTCTCCGGGCAGAGCAGGTAGGAGTCACGGGGAGACCCCGTCCCCGGGTGAGTTCAGGGTCGCATTGCCAGTGCCTCCAGCACACGCTCTGCTCTCCTCCACGTGAGTGCCTGGAACACGCACACCTCCCAAGGGACACAGAGCGGGCCGAGCAGCGATGCAGAGTGGCCCTGGGGGGCCGGCGCCTCTGAGGACGCCCCTCCTCCTGACGCAGTCTTCCCAGACCCCCGGGACCCGGGCCCAGGCGAGGTGGGCAGCTGTTTCCCGTATACTTAGTGTGAAAAAAACATTTCCCTGATTAAAAATCTAACAAGGTTCGGAGTCACAGAGGCCCTGTTTTGGCACACGTCCAGAGCGCGGCGCTCAAGGCTCAGTCCGGCCTGGGCTCTGAATCTCGGGGCAGCCGCAGACGAGAACCAGGGTGAGGATGCAGCGCACGCCAGCCCCAGGCAGAGGGCAGGGGTCCTGGCACGGCCACGCCACTGGCCACGGGTGAGGAAACGCCTGGGCTCCCAACAGGAGGCGGCAGCGGCGGCGGCAGGCAGCCTGGAGCGGAGGCTCCCAGGGATGAAGAGCAGCCCAACACAGCCTCTCAGAGAGCCAGAGGGACAGGGCCACGTGAGCACACGAGACCCCAAGGCGACGGCCACCTCCGACCGCAGAGCTGCGCAGAAAGCCCGACGCCGGCGACGCTGCGCCCACCCTCACGACCCCTGACCCCGGGGGTCGCACCCCGGCCACAGCAGACACGCGCGGGGTTGGGCAAGACTTCTCAGGCTACGACCCCACCCAGGGCTGCAGGGCGCGTTCCAGCAGAGCCTGTCTTCACCGGGGTCCACAGGGCGGGCGCAGGGGCTGCGCAGAGGCGCCGGCCAGCTGGCCATGTGCTGCGGGAGATCGTGTGAACAGACCTCAGGTACCCGACGGGGACACCTAACCGCCGGGCGGCGCTGGCTCACCTCCCGCGCCCAGGGCCCGCACGCAGTCGTGTGGGGGGCAGCCGGCATCGGCACCGCCGCCTGAGAGCAGCCGGGCGAGTGTGAGGCCAGGCAGAGCTGGGCTCGGTGAGCGGGCAGCAGACTCGGGAGTGAATCCAACAATGGCTGAGAAAACCGGGGCCCACGCTTTCCGGGGGCGCCGTCACGGAAAGCTCCTCCTCTGCTGGCAGGCAGGGTGGGCCCCGGCTCTGACACCTTTGTGACGGCGTCCAGGAGGCTGTGCGCGCAGCGGGGAAATGCAGGGCCGCTGGGGGGCTGCTCGGTCGGCTCCAGACAGGACGAGCTGGCCTTGGGGCTCCGTCCCCTGCGCTCCCGTGGTGACAGCAGCTCATCCCTGATCTCATCACAGAACCCAACCTGCTACTTAAACACCTCTTCAGAACAAACAGGTCTAATTAATGAAGCCTTCCAAAACCAAACCAAACAGAGGGGAGAAAGAGAAAAACCAGAAGCCAGAGTGGAGAGTCTGGGGCGGCGCCCCCTCCGGAAGGGCCCGCACCCTGCTGTCCCTGGGCCCGGGCCCCGCGCTCCGCGTGTCCGGGCGGGGGCGCCTTCCCTCCACCAGTGTTTCCAGTTTGTGATCCAACGACTCTACGATCAGCTACTCCGTGACAACACGACTATGATACAACGCGGTCGGCCCCGAGCACGCCCAGGCGGGGCCGCCGCTGCAAAGCTGGGCGCGGGCCTGCCCAGAGGGGGCTACCCCAGCGGGAGGAGACAGACGGGAGGGACGAGCAGCAGGCGCGGGGCGGGGCGGTCACTCGCTCTCGTCCGGGTTCTGGGGGTCGATGATCTTGACGTGCGTGAAGGGGAAGAGCCCCTTGCGCCCGTTCACCTCGCCCTCCCACTGGCCGTTGATGTTCATCCTCGTGACCTTCACGATGTCGCCCACCTGCCGGGAGAAGGGGACAGAGTCAGCGTTTCCTCCGAAAACCACAGCCACAGACGGCGCCACTGAAGGGACCCGCTCTGTTCTCAGGACTCGTCTCCTGGGCGCCACCGCGGGGCCTGGGAGCGTGTGCGACCCCCAGGACGGGCTCTGACGCAGCTCCTGCCCAGACTGGCCACCGCTGCCAGGAGACAGCCACCAGCTGGCTCTCTGAACAGCTCAGCCCACACAGGAAGTATATGAGAAAAACCGAAGCACTGAGGCAGCCTGTTTCGGGTGAAGGCGCGGCCACCACCAGGACCGCCCCCAGCAGGAGCCCCCTCGGCCAGAGGCCAGGAGCTGCTCTGCCGTCAGGGGGGGCAGCAGCTCTGCTGGTGGGGCCCCCTGTCATCTGCAGACCCACAGGCTCCGAGGCGGCGCGGGGGTCAGGCGGGGCCTCAGCCTCGTGGATGCTGTTTATGAAGCTGTCCTCAGAGGTAACCGTGGGCACTCCTGTTTGGCTGGCTGCTCACCGGGTCCCTCGGAATGAAGCTCCATCTGCCCCGGGTCTGACGGAAGGCCCCGGAAGAGCAGGGCCAAGGGCGAAACACACAGCTCACCACTTGCCCCAAGGACATTCACAACGAGTCAGTTGTGGGGTGAGCACGAGACTGCATCTATTGTTCACGGTGTTTCCAGTGTTTCCTGCCCCCTGTGACAGGGAGCCCCCGCAACTGCCTCTTCATTCTGGCAGTTCCCAGCTTTTTATGAAACCACCTTCTGTTATTTCATTTGGGAAAAGGCACCCTCTGCTCAAGCTACCGGGCGAGCCAGCTCGCTGGTGGCCTCCAGGGACCAAGGGCGCAGGGCTGCCAGGGTGGGGTGAGGAGCCCCTGCTCCACGGCCCCGAGCACAGGGCCCCGGGCGGCAGGCACTGGGCTCTGAGAAAGGCAGCGTGCTCTGAGGCGGACCCACAGTCACCTGCGTTACTGCACATCCAGGGCTCAAGATGCAGCAATCATGTTTAAACAAACACAAGGCGTCTCAGCGCTGCACAGAGAGACCCTAACTGCAGACTGCCCTCCGGGCGGGGTCTGGGAGGAAGCGCCCGAAGGTCACTCCCCTCGTGGGGGGGGGGGGGGGGGCGGCGTGGCAGGAAGCAGGCAATGCCTGTGTCTGACCCGTCTGACCCGTCCGGTCGCCCGGGAGTCGTGGTGATCCGGTCCCCAAGTGAGCCCATGAAGGCTCAGAAGGCTTGGGCACAATGTGTTAGGAGAGGAGCGGTGAGAAAGCAGCAGGGCGGAGCAGGGCGCCCGGTCAGGCCCGCCCCGGAGGGAGAAGGTGTCCATGCCACACCCTGGCCTTGCGGGAGCGCTCACACACCAACATGGCCCGGCGGGCCTAACGCATGCTGAACTAGCTGCAAGGCCCGCTCAACAGCCACAACAATCTTGAGAGAGAAGGCCAGAGCTGGAGGCCTCATGCCCCCGACTGAAAACCCACTAAGCCGAAACCGAAAGCGTGGTCTTGGCACACAGACAGACGCATGGATGGACCAGCACAACAGATATGAGAGCTCGTAACAAACTCATACATCTCTGGTCGACTCGTTTTTTTTTAGTTCCCCACACAGGGATGGAACTCAAGCCCCTGCAATGGAAGCATGCAGTCCTAACCACTGGTCCACCCGGGAAGCCCCCCCAACTGAGTTCTGAAAAAGTGCCAAGTCCCCTCAATGGGGGAAGAACAATGTCTTCAACAAATGGTCCTAGCACAACTGATCTTCAACCTGCGAAAGAAAGGATTTGGCTGCCTGTGTCAATCCATATCCAAAACTAACTCGAAGTGGATAAGTGACCTAAATGCAAAAGGTAAAACCATAAAACTCTTGGAAGAAAACATGGGGGTAAACAACCCTGAACCTGGCAATGGATTCTTAGGTATGATGTCAGAAGCATGAGCAGCGAAAGACAATATACGTGAGACGGACTTCATCAAAGTCAGCAGTGTGCAGTGAAGTAGGCCAGAGAGTGCAGGGACAACATGGGGAAAATCACACCTCTGATAACAGTTTAATACTCAGAATGTATGAAGAACTCCTAAAACCCAACAACAAAAAGCAAACAAGCCAATTTAAAAATGAGCAAAGGTCTTTACCGTCATTTTCCCAGAGAAGATACAAAAATGGCCAAGAGGCACAGGAAAAGACCCCTCATGTGACTGACAATCAGAGAAGCCTCAGCCTCGAGCCGCCACCTCACAGCCCTCAGGGCAGCTCTGGTGACTCTAAAAAGAAGGAAAACAACAGGTGCTGACGCGGCTACGGACGGTAACCCAGGCCAACTGCCTGTGGGACCGCAGGACGGCACGGCCGCTGTGGAGAACAGTCTGGCTGACCGCAAAAGGTAAACAGAGCAACCCAGCAACTCCTGTTAGGCATGCGCCCTAGAGAACTGCCCGGCCTGCCCTGGGGGCTCAGGTGGTAAAGAATCCACCTGCAATGCCCGAGACCCAGGTTCGATCCCTGGGTTGGGAAGATCCCCTGGGAAGAGGGAACAGCAACTCAACCCAGTACTCTTGCCTGGAGAATCCCATGGACAGAGGAGCCTGGAGGGCTACAGTCCACGGGGTCACAAGGAGTCGGACACGACTGAGCGACTTTCACTGGAGAGCTGGAAACAGGTATTCACACAAAGAAAGCTGCGTGGAAACGTTCCCTCAGGCTGTCCTCAACAAGCAGAAGGCGGGACTGAGGCTCATGACCATGACCCGGTGAACAGGCAAAGCGTCTGCCATCTGCACAGTGAATTTTGTTGGGCCACACACAGAATGAAGATACTCACTACAACACAAACCTCTGTGAAATGAGCCAGATGCAAAGACAGATGTCCCACTTACACGAGGCATCCAGAACTGGCAAATTCACACAACAGAAGGTGGACCAGAGGTCGCCAGGGCAAAGGACACGGGTGGGGAGTTATGCCTAATGGTTACAGTTTCTGTCCAGGGTGATGAAAAGGTCTGGGGAACAGACAATGGTGAAAGCCGTGTGGCAGTGCACGCAGTTAATGCCGCTGAATTTTACACTTAAAAGCAGCAACTTGTCACGTACAGTGTGTGTGTGCTCAGTCAGGTCCGACTCTTGCGACCCCCATGGACAGGAGCCCACCAGACTCCTCTGTCCATGGGATTTTCTAGGCAAGAATATGGGAGTGGGTTGCCATTTCCTTCTCCAGGGGATCTTCCCAACTCAGTAAAAAGATGAGTAATGTAACATGCCAAAGACCACTGAGCTGTATGCTTGAAGTGAGTAAACTGTATGACCTCAACAAAGCTGCCGAGAGGAACACGTGGGCTGAGTCCCGGGTCTGCCCCGTGCCCACCATGAGACGGCCAGCCTTGAGCTCGGAGCGCATGAACGGGGCGGCGGCGAGCGGCAGCTTCTGTGGCCTATGCAGCCCCTGGCTGGTGCATCTCCCCGCACAACAGCTATGACCACATGTGGAAGACTGAGGTCGGCATGGCGACCAGCCTGTCTGAACTGCAGCAGGGCCCCAATTTCATGGTCCTCTCACCCAGGTTACACATTAAGAACGAACAATCTTCCCTAACTTACAGTCCAGTAAGAAAATAACACGCCAGAAAAGGACTGCTACCTCAGGGACAGAATTCCTAAAGCCAGACGCTGCGAAGGACTGTGACTCGGCATCAGGGACAGAGGCTGCAGGTGGCGCCCGGCAGCCCTGACGCGGCCATAAGAAGGTGGGGGCGCCCAGGGGCACCCTGCCAGGCCCGGGGCGGGGGGTGGGCGCGGGGGGGGCTGGCTGCTGAGATGCCCAATGGGCCTCCCACCGCAGACCGCGTCACTGGGCACACAGGAGCAGCAGAGGGAGGCAGGGCGGCCCCGGAGTTCAGCAGCTCAGCCCGCGCGGGGGAAACCCAGACTCGCCCTGCGGACAGCTTCCGCCCGGTGACAGAGGCAGCCACGAAGAAACTGCTGACGTGAGCGCATTTCTAACGAACCGAGCAAAAGCAACCGGAGGAAGCAGGAACCTGGGAATCCCAGGCCACTGGCGAAGGAAGTGGCCCCATGGGCCTGGGAACAGGTCAACTCAAAAGATTCTGAGACCAGATGCAATCCAATGTCGAGGGGTCTTCAAATGGCAGGCAGACAACCCAAGAGATGCCAACGTGGCAACCGCAGATGGCCCAAGGGGAGCTTGGGCAGGCTTCCTGGGTGTGCCGGTGGGCTTGCGGAGAAAACGCGCCCGATGAAGGCTGTCCTCCTGCCGACGAGGACGGGCAGCCACGAGCTGACGGAACCCGCTGGCAGGCAGGACAGGCCCATGCCGGACACCTGCCACAGAGGACGACATCGCGGGACACTGGCATCCTGACCAAGGGTCAAGCCTCTTGGTTTTTGCTCCAACAGGGACGATGGAAAATTCTATAAAACATACACAGTGAGCTTGAGACCACTCCTGGACAAAATTCTGGATGCAATTAGCACACAGGTGGTTTATGAGGATTTGGGGGAAATGGGTCTGGAAGGCTGCGTGGGCTCAGTCAGGGCCAAGGTGCACCAGCCCAAGCTCACTGTCCTTTCCTAGAGACGGGCCTGATCAGGAGGGGCGCAGAGGCGTCTGTTGGTCACACGCCTGGGAGACCTGCAGCTGTCTCGAAGCCGCACGACGTCACCAGGACTTGAGGCCAGAAGCAGACGGGGGTGTGTGTGTGTGTGGTGGGGTTAAGACTGAACCAACCAGAGCAGAACCCTCAAGAGGGACGGCTGGAGGGGACTCACTGAGGTCCGAACCCCGGGCGAGGCAGGAGCAGGGCGAGCTGCTCGCCCAGGTGGGCGCCTCCAGCCTGTCCACACAGGCAGAGCCGTGCCCCGAAGCTGTCCCGGGCTCCTCGAGGACCGGCCCATGCCCCCCAAGCACCCCGTGAGCCCGGCTGACGGACGGAGGTCCGGAGGAGTCCACGGAGACGCTGAGGGCCGCTGTAGGGACCGCAGCCCCAGGCAGGCCGGCACGCGCCAAGCCCTCCTGGGGGCCCATCAGCGCCGTGGCCCCGCTCTGTCCGGCAGCCCCCACGGACCGCAGACCCTACGCCTCCTGCCACCACTCCCTGAGGCCCGTCCAGACCCCGGACACGGAGTGTGCCCCGAGCTAAGCACAGCCCTAAAGGGCTAACCCATCACCTCCCTTTTGTTCCAGGTCAGGAAAGCTGGAATACCAAGTGTGAGACTGGCACCTTCACAGGGAGACTCAAGCATCGGCCCCCAATTACTGAAAACCCATCAGTGAAAAGGTGACCTGCCTGCCGGCAGGCTTCACAAACTGTCCTTCCCATCAGCCTGGCCCTGTGATATGGCAGCGGCTGCGTCCCAGCATCTGTCTTTGGCCCAGCACCCAGCACTGCCCCCAACCTGCAGCCACGCAGGTGTGTTCCGTTCCCGCAAGCTCCCGCTCTGCCAGGAAGGCCTCATCCCGCTTCACCCAGGCAGCGTCTAGTCACCCTTCAAAACCCAGCCCAAGGGTCACCTCCTGCAGGAAGCCTTCCCAGACCACACCCCCCACATTCCCAGCTGCTCCCTACCTCTCCCAGGCCTACTCCGCGTCATCAGCTCACTCAGCCACAGCTGGCTTCCGCCTCCAGGCTTCCAAGGGGCAAGCTCCTTGGTGGCAGGACCCTATACTGTAAAGCACCCTCACAGCCTGGGTGCATGACTGGATGAGGAAGCAACAACCGTGTGCCGTTCCGGCTTAGAGGGTGTAAGAAGTGTGCCTGAGACCACACCCAGAGCAGCCGCTGGGTCAGAGGACACTGCAGGTGAGCTTGTAACGGCCCCGGGGCTCTTGTTCCAAACACTCTCTTCCGCCAAGGATGCATCTTCGGAAAGGCCAACTCTGCTCCCCTGGAGTCCCTTCAGCCCTGCTCCACCAGGCATGGGAGGTCCCTCTTCAGACTGAATCCCAAGGGGCAAGAGAACCAAGTGTCTGATCAAAGCCTCTCTTAAGACAGTGTGTTACGGGCAGGAAAGTTCTTTCAAAAGTCAAGTTTCACAGAAAAAACGTGAACGAATTCGGGCAGTGAGGGTCCCCTGCAGCCCCCTGTGACAGCAGCTCAAAGGGAGCAACGCCGCTTCCACTACGGCGCATCTCGTCCTACTTGTCTCACTTTCTTGTTTTAATTTTACACTTTTCCTGGTAACCTAATTGTAAGTGTCCCAAGAGGGCTTAAGACAGGCACCAGCTTTAGAAGATCAGGTAACTCACAAAACGCTTCTTTACGGCCCAACCCAGAGCCCCGTGTGAACACAGAGAGCAGGCTGCACTGTGCAGTGGGGTCTGGCCAAGGCCCCCTCCCCGGTCCACGCCGCCCTCCGGGGGGATCAGCAAAGGCTGCGTCACCGGGAGCCCGGGGCATGCAGGCCTGGCTCTGGGGCCCGAGGCTGGAGGAGCAGCATAGTGGTGAGAACACGGGTGGTCTCACAGTGAGCTTGCTTCACCAGGCTCCGTCGACGCGCCCACTCCCCCAGCTGTGAGCGGTCCCCTCTACAATCTCCCACCTCACCGCACACTCCAAGGAATAGAGGAGATGGGGTTTCTACCACGCACGCCTTAGAGTCAGAGGCCAACAGGCACGCGTCCTTCAAGGGAGGGTGGCTTTAAGCCCTGACTCAGCTAAGAACCCAATTCCTGACTTCCTTTAGGGGCCTGGCACTCTGACCGGGAGCCCGGACCCCCGCTCACCCGTGTGTGCCGACGGCCCGTTGCACAACACAACCCTGAACCTAGCCCCCTGCTCCCTTGGCGGGTGTGGGGGTGCTCCCAGAGCCTGAACCCCCACAGACACCAACGCGACAGGGGAGGATCACTGAGGATACAGACGTGTCCTGAGGGCAGGCTGCGTGGGTGAGAAGCCAGCAGCCTGTCGGCCAGCCCGGACAGTGAGGGCCTCCCTGCCTCCTGCCCGGCCCTTCCCGGGAGGCGTCAGAGGGCGCGGGGCTCTTCCCTTCGGGCCAGCGTGAGACAGAGAAGTCACCTCGGACTCCGAACCAGGCTTCCAGAACAAGTTCACTGGGTATCACTCTTGGTCCAAAACACCTGAGGATAACCAATGAGAAAACATGGGAAAACCAGCGCTCCCACCGACCCTGAGGGCAGGCTGCGAGGAAGCAGCAGGCCGTCTGCCCCACGGTGACCTCGTGCTGGGCGCACAGCACCGGCAGGAGCTTCGCCTCAGGGTCTCCAACACGCACGTGACCACATGACGATACCCACACTGCAGTGTGGTTCGCGAGTTACCAACAAACGAAGGGGCGAGGAGCCGCAGCCCCAAACCCAGATTCTAGGACAAGGCCCTGCAGGCCCGCCTCACTTCAGGCGCAGGCTCGATCCCTGCTCAGGGGACAACAGACCACCTTCCAGACCCCTGTGTCCGCAGGCTCGCCACACGCGTGTGCTCATGCGCGACTCCCTGGGCGCACCGACGTCTCACCAAACGCCTACCTTCTGCAGTTCACCCCCCCCCCAACACACACCTCTTTGTATTTTGACAAGCCACAGTCATACGTTACACCTTGCAGGAGCCTTTGTCCTCTTATGAGGCAATTCACAATGAGTTAGAGGAACATGACTCGGTGATTAAAACGTTAAAGTTCTCTTTCACGCTGCTGTAATTTACAAAATCTCAATTAAGTGAGGCCTGAGACATTGAAACTTCCTTCCCTTGCCCAGCTGAAGAGGAGTCCACATTTATTCCTATTTCTCAACTGCTCACGACGTTAGAAACGTGGAGCTGTGTGTCCACCTGGATGTTGATTTCCTCTCTAGGGCATGCGTCTTTCTTAACCACTGCCTTCCCTTACTGCCTGGAGAAGGAAATGGCAACCCACTCCGGTACTCTTGCCTGGAAAATCCCATGGACGGAGGAGCCTGATAGGCTACAGTCCACGGGGTCACAGAGAGTCAGACACGACTAAACAACTTCACTTCCTTACTGCAAAAAAAAACCAACTGTTCTGAGACCGCATCTGAGGCTCTGGAAGCAGAACACAGCAAGGCAGCTGACGTGCGAGAGACGGGGATAGGAAAGGACACAGAACCACGTGAGACAGTCACCCAGTTCTCATCCCATCAGTTTAACCTTAAACGAGTAGTCCTGGCCTCCTAGAAGCAAGATTAAACTAAAAACAAAAACTGAGGAAATTTCCCGGGGGTCCAGACTCCACGCTGCTGTTGCTGAGGGCCTGGGTTGAATCCCCAGTTGGGGAGCTAACATCCTCCAGAGCCACGGCCAAACCCCAGAAAACCCAAGTGTCAAAGCCCCAAAGACCCAGCCGGGCAGCCTTTACCTCTAAGGCCAGGGCGGTCTTGTCGTAAGCACAGGGCACGCGTTTCTGAATTGCTTTCGCAAAGACAGGTCCGTTCTGCGTGGACGGCAGGGGGCTGACCGTGGCCCCGGGGGCGCCAGCGGCCGGCGGGGGCGCCATGGTCTGCGGCTGCGCGTAGGCGTGGGCGGGCTCGGGGACCCCGTAGCTGTTGGAATTCCTGTTCCCGGGCTTGCCCTGGGCCGAGGCCCGCACGAGCTTCTCCACGTAGGGCACGGGGATCATGCCCACCCGGCCATCCTTGTTGCGGGCGCTCCACCACTGCTCCTCCGGCTTCTCGATGATCACCAGGATCTCGCCCTTCTTGAAGGGCAGGTCCTCGGCGTCGTTTCCAGGGAAGTCGTACAGAGTCCGCACGTACTCCAGGGTCTCCTCCGCTGTGGGCAGGCTGGGCGCGGACACAGAGCCCACCGGCGGGCTGGGGTACCTGCAGGGGCAGAGAGAAGCACGCTGAGAGGAGCCTCGGACCCAGCGTCTGCCAAGCTCTGTAAGGAGCGACTCACTTCCCTCCCCGTGTTCTCACTAGAAGGCGCTGTGCCTGACTGACTTTCTGGAGTCTGTAAGGCAAGAGGAGTTCCGGACGATGCTGACGGTTAACGCAGGGGCACCGCGCCACCGCCCGAGTTTCACAGGACCCTCTCGTTTACACACACAGACGTCTGGCCTTTTTAAAATCCCCACTAAGTCCAGCTGCGCCCTCCTGAGGCCCGCCACGACCACCACACACTCCTCCTCCTGGTCCTCACCTAGGGCTAGCATCCTGCACGTTTCTCCAGGCACCCAGAGAGAAGAAGACAGAGCCCCTCAAAATACAAAAACTGGACAAGGGAGTATGTACTTGCATTACAAAAAAGGATAAAAAGAAAAACGCACCACCATACTGCATCTCGTAGGGGAATCACCATCCGGGCCTCCAGGCGCGAAGCCCCTGGGGTGGATCAGAAAAGCAGCCCCTCGTTCCGCCCCTCCTGGAACGCCCCTTCCTCAGGAGAACCACGGAGGTCTCCCTCCACCTAAGGAGTGTCTGGAAAGTTGCAAATACATGATGCTTGGGGAAAAACTATTTTGCTGTGAGCATTCCCCCCTTAACTTTTCTGAAGCCTGGAAGCTACTTGAGTAACTTGGCTGAGCGTCTCCGCCTCGTGGGGGGTACGGCTTGCACAGCTGTGTCCGAGCGGGACTAGTGCTAGGATGGGACATGCGATGCTGACCCGCTAACTGGGCCGTGAGTCCTCCAGGAGAGTGTGGCCTTTCCCTTTCTCCCCCAGGCAATGACCTGAAAAGCTGTTTCAGAGAACAATATCACAACATGTCCTCCCACACTAAACCATTTTAATTTATAGAAACGTTTCTTTAAAAAAAAAAAAAGTGTCAACATGTTACAACAGTCAGCAAAAGAAAAAAAAAGGAAAACAAAAGAGAAAAGAAAGTCCCCAGTCCCTGCTCTAGGGTGGCCAGTCGCCCCCCCTTCTTTCTTCCGCCCGCATCTGCTGGGGCGGTTTTCCTGCAGCGTGGCCCCTCCACGGCGCCTGCCCTCCGGAGCCACTGCCAGCGAGCCCCGCGTTTCTGGAGGGTCCCGTCTGTCACCATCTATGACGCCATCACACACTCCTGCACGGCATCCCCCTGGACTGTGTTCCTGGTAAAGCCCTGGCCCCAGATTAAATACACCAGCACTCTCACAGGCCTCAGGACACACGGCCCTCTGGAGCGCCGCAGCCTGCGCCATTTGGCCAGAGACAGATCTTTCTGATGCAAACGATGAGCTGCACAGCGGTCAGGACACCGCGGTGGGGAGCAGCCTCGGTGAGAAAGGGCTGACACCCAAGGCTGTCGGCGCGGTCTGAGGTCTCCCTCCCAGCGTCTGGCAGGTGGCCCCAGAGCTCTCACTCCAGCCGGCAGGAATGAACACAGGCCCACAGCAGCTCCTGACCTGCCCTGAGCCCCCGGCTAGCTCCTCACTCCCAACCCCCCAATGTACACCCCTGCTCCTATCTCAAGGGCCACAGAGGTTCTGTGAACGTTCTGGTCAAACCTCAGAGCCTTCACCAAGAGCACTCAGCTCCACAGCAGACCCGCGGAGGGTTTTTACCGTCTGCACAGTTCAAGGTGAGAGGCAGGGAGTCCTACAGCACAGGGTCTGAGGACGCCAGAGCAGCTTCAGCGAGGCCAACACTGAGGACGTCCATCTACCCAGGGACCCGCTGGCTTTACTCAGCGCACAGGGGACAGACAACAGATCGAAACCAAGCTCCTGCTCCCAAGATTGCAAATGTTGTCCTGGCAGACTGGGAGGCAAAGGAGTGCACACATCATCCAGGTGTCTCGGCAGAAGCTGACGGGGCCAAGTTCTGCTAAGGGTCGGGGCCGGCAAGTGGTGCTGCACAAAGAACCAAACACTAGCTCCCCAGGTGGCGCAGCGTAAAGAGCCTGTCTGCATCGCAGGAGATGCATCAGACGTGTGTTTGATTCCTGGGTCAGGAAGATCCCCTGGAGAAGGAAATGGCACCCCACTCCAGTATTCGTGCCTGGGAAATCCCACGGGCAGAGGGGCCTGGCAGGCTGCAGTCCATGAGGTTGCAAAGAGACACGACTGAGCAGGCATGCACGCGTGCACAGACACACAGCCCCCTTTGGAGCAGAAAGGCTTTGTGGAAGATGGGCTTACAGGTGATGGTCCTCCACCAGAAGAAGGCTGGAGGCCAAGGGTCCAAAGGCATCCCTGCGGGCTCCCCACAGCAGCTGGCTGGCTGGTCACAGCTCCTCACACTGCTGCAAAGGGCCGGCGCCCTGTGAGTCCACCAGCTACCTGTGGCCTTGCCGCATCTTTTCACAGAACCCTTAAACAAGCGCACGAAGGCTCTTAGCTCCACTCCACTAAACAAAATCCATCAGAGTCTGGCAGAGGGGTCCGCAAACCACAGCCTGCAGGCCCACGGCCACGGCCGGTCCTGTAAGGTGGGCGTGACGAGCACACAGGCAGGTCTGTGTGGGCGGGCAGTGACGGCTTCGGGGCCCACAAAGCTGACCGGCAGGCCCTTCCCCGAGGAGGCGGCACCGCTCACAGCTTCTCCAGCGCGACGCGGTGGCCTCTCCTGGCTCAGTGTGTGTGGAGACATCCCCACGCGTGACAGGAGACCAAGCTCCCAGCCACACCCTGACGTCAACTCGCCCCTCCACCCCACTCTCTCTAACTCCCGATTTCACCCCAGCCCCCGCAGAGATGAAGCAGGGCGGTGCGGGCTCAGACACAGCGGACACCACAGACGCACTGCCCAGAGAACCAGGAAACACAGTAGCGGAACCAGTCCCTGCATCTCTGTCTTTCGCAACCTGTCCCGTGACCAGGACTGTGGGGCACACAGGGTCCCAGGCGCAGAGCGCAGCTCGCTGCAGTGGCCCGGAGGGCGCTCATCCGACAACCTCGCCGGCTGCCGCCTCCGGTTAAAAGCTGCACTCCTAAACCACGGATAAAGCACCTTCAACTTTAACCATGTCTAACAAAGCGAAACAATCAACTGGCAGGAGAGATTTTCAAAGGGCCTGGGGTAATGGATATGGAAGACTCTCCCGGTTAAATACACGCACGCCCGTACTCCTGTGGCTCTGTGAAAGATTTCACAACAAAAAGGTGGAAAACAGAACAGTGGTACAAGAACCCGTCCCGGGAAGACTGGCGACGCAGCCGTCCAGTTGGAGTGCTCCGGCCAGCTCCCCACACCCCCTCCCGCGCCACGGGCGCGCGCTCTGCACCCGCAACTCCTCTGCGGTTCTGCTGCTTCCACCTGGGCTCAGACCCAAATCCATCTATTTAGCCCTAACCACCCCCCAGACGCCGAGCCCCGCCTGGCTCCCAGCTGCAAACCCGCATCCCTCCCCCAGCCCTGCCGCTCATCTCTCACCTGAGGTGCCGTCCAACCAGCCTGAGGCCACACCTCTCGCCTCACCCCCAGGAAACTGCCCAGAGGACGCGCCCCAGCGGCTTCCTCCTGGGACTCCCAACGCAGGAGACCTTAGTCCAGCTTCTCACGTCCCCTTCCCCTGTGATAGCCCTTAATTCATGCCACACTCCAGCCTCTCCCCACCCCGACCCACCCCGGAGCAGGCTCTAAAAGGAAAAGCTGACCACGACACCTCCCTTCTTAAAGACTCTGGAGCCCTCGCACCACTGAACGCAGGTACCAAGTGCAGGAGGCCCGTCACAACTGAGCAGCCTTCCTTCAAGCCTGCAGTCCTCACTAGCAGGAACCACACGGCCTGCCCACCTCACACCAGCCCTCACCCTTCCAGAGCCGGCCCACAGAGCACCTTCTTTCCAGGCCCTGCCTGACCCCCCTGGCCAGCCACAGCATTCTCAGGGAGCTGAGCTTGTCAGTAAGGCCATGGTTTACTTCCAGGACAAGACTGGGGTCCAGTGTTGGGCTCTGGGATAGAGTAGGCCTCAACACACTGAAATTCCTGCTACAACTAAAACGCCACAGACACAGGGAGCCTCTCCCCGAGTCCCAGCTAAGTCTGCTCCACAGACAAGGAAACCCCGCGCGCCACCCAGCTGGTGGCCGGGCCCCTCTGCCTCACCACGGCCATCATCCCAGACTAGCGGCCCCACCGCGCCGGTCAGGGCCTCGGCTCCGACTCTAGGATGATCTGAACTCCCACTGACAAACCACTGCCCCCTTTCACTTATCAGAAGGAAAACGCTTTTGCCCGAGTGAACATTAGAAATAATCTGGTCCAACTGTTCAGATCAAAAGAATCAATCTTAGATAAAAAGTTCTCCGAGTCTCAAACAAGAGAAAGGTCACAGGTCAAGTGGCCATCAGCACTCAGGTGCCGTGGGAACACAGTTCTTGCTGGGTGAGATTCCCTCCCGGCGTGACGACGGTTATGTTCCCACCTAAACTGAACTTAGGGGATTTAAACTACCGGTAAGAAGAAACTCAAAGATTTACCCATAGTGCCGAATTCTATGTTAATTGAAATCAGTTAATGCTCCTCTCCTATCCGCTACTCCTAATTACAAAATGCTAATTACTCCTGCAACTCCAAATTACAATGCTCCCTTAAACATCCAGGTTGCGGCCTTGGGAGAAGGCGTGGCCTCTGCCAGGCAGGCAGGGGCGTCCCCTCTGGGCCGGCGCTCAGGTGAGGCTGGGCATCCTTTCTGGCCCTCGCACAGCTGCTGACTGTATCAGAGGATGTGGTCTTTAAAGCCAGCACCCAGGAAGCTCCAGAAGAGCCTGACAGGGAGTGCTGAGTCAACGTCAGAGCTGCACTACCCGAGCGTGCTGTGAGCACTGTTAGATCTGCTATTACCAGAGCGTGCTGTGAGCAATGTCTACTGGGTAAAAACGTCAGATCTGCACTACCCGAGTGTGCTGTGAGCAATGTTAGATCTGCTATTACCAGAGCGTGCTGTGAGCAATGTCTACTGAGTAAAAACGTCAGATCTGCACTACCCGAGTGTGCTGTGAGCAATGTTAGATCTGCTATTACCAGAGCGTGCTGTGAGCAATGTCTACTGAGTAAAAACGTCAGATCTGCACTACCCGAGTGTGCTGTGAGCAATGTTAGATCTGCTATTACCAGAGCGTGCTGTGAGCAATGTCTACTGGGTAAAAACGTCAGATCTGCACTACCCGAGTGTGCTGTGAGCAATGTTAGATCTGCTATTACCAGAGCGTGCTGTGAGCAATGTCTACTGGGTAAAAATGTCAGATCTGTACTACCAGAGTGTGCTATGAGCAATATCCATTGAGTTAAAAAAAAAAGGGGCTCCTCTATGGGTCAACCTGCCTCAGTTTTTTTCCATCTTTGCTTCTCATGATTTTTCTTCCAGTCATCATATAGCTACACAAGCTAGAATTGGAAAATTTTATAAGTGAAGTAACCTATGCAAAACACACTTTCAATTTTCTAAACCGTGGGAAAATGTATTTTGTATCTAAACTGAATCTACTCAGAAACCTGAACTTCTGTTGTTAAACTGGAAACAGCCTCTATTAAAACAGAAACAAAAAGCCAGTAGCACTCACCTGAACACTAAATATAACTTAACAGAATCACACATGTTCATACTCAAATAAGATGGAGGTGAAAACAAGGTTTCTGTTTATCAAGCAGTTTTTAATACAAAAACTGCACCCATGTGTAGAAAAAGAATCCTTTAAAATGTGTCATTGAAAAATCAAAAGACACTGACACACCTTTTGTTTTTAAATGTAAAATCCAAGACAAAAATGAATACTACAACTCAAAAGACAAAATTAACAAGCTAATACAGAGAACAGACAGCTACAAATACACCCAGCCATCTCGGTCTCTTCCTCTCTCTTCCCGGTTGCCCACCTCCCATCAAGCAACCAAACCACAGCTGCCAGTCAGTCAGTCTACCCACTGTCTCTGCAACAGACGGACACACGGACGGACGGACAACTCATCAACCGTCATCATCGTGTCCTGGACTGCAGTAATGGCCCAGGTCACTTCCTGCCTTCACACTCCTTCCCTGGCACCCCGCTTCCTTCCTCTGACCGTCCTAGCCACACCCGACTCTGCCGGCTCTCACCCTGGGCTCCCCCTTTCAGTTTCACCCTGCTCTGACCCGACTGCCTCAGGTCAGCCCCTTCCAGCAGACCCTTCTCAGCCTACACGGACTTTCTTCACAACGCTGACGAACGCTGCATTCTATTTACGTTTCTACTTGCCAGCCTGTCTCCTTACTAACATCTAAGGTCCATGATAGAGAAAGCATGTCTGTCACCCCTCTTTCCCAGTACGTATCACTGAGATGTAACTCTCCCATAATGTTTGAATAAAAACATAAAATTTAAAGTTAAGGGGGACTTCCCTGTGGTCCAGTGGTTAAGCCTTCAAGCTTCCACTGCCAGGAGCTCGGGTTTGATCCCTGATCAGGGAACTAGGTCCCCACATGCCGCACGGCCAAAAAAAAGTTATTCCCCCAAGAAAAAAAAAGATCAATCCTTAAATTATGAGGAAGTCATAAAGTTGTCACTTTTTACTGAGCAAAATGGACCCCAGAAAAGAACTATTAGCCAAGGCGCAAGAAGCTCTGGCTTCAGGAGCTCAGTTCTGAGGCCTAAAAGAACCTAACCACTTGATCCATCCAGTCTGGGGCGTGAAAGCATATTGCCCTGATTTCTGCATTTGGCCTAGGCTGGCCCGGCCTTGTCTTCTATACTAGGTGAGTAATAAATACATCACCCAAATCCGTGGATTTCTGTCTCAGGGAGAGGCAACCCAGATTCAGTGTAACAAAGTAAATCCTGCCAGGATCTAATTCAACCGGCGCAGTGACAGCCCTCAGAGACACCAGGGAAAATGAAAAACTCAACGGCAGCAGGAAGCCCGGGGCAGAGGGCACAGGGGAGGAGAAATAAGCAAAGTTGAACTTGAGGCGGGGGCAGTGTCAGGGAAAGGCCTGGGAAAGGCAGCAAGGCGCTGTGCAGGTGAGGGGCGGGTGGGGCCCGAGCAAAGGTCCGCAAAGGTCCACGGGTGTGAGTGGGTGTGTCGGGCGGGCTCCGGGAAGCAGCCGGAGAGGGTGAGGACAGGTATCTGGGAAGAGGCAAGAAGGGGAAGCTGGGGGTCGTGTCAGCGGGCACCGGGAAGCCACGGCCACACTCCTTTCTCTCCACCCAGAAGGGGGTCGAGCTGTTCACTCACAGCGGCACTGAGGCACCTGTCACCTTGAGGGCAGCACAGCACCCTCAGAGCGAGGCTCACCAAGTGCCTGAAAGGAAAGATCTAAGCCACCTCACAAGCCAGGAGTCACTGTATGAATGCATTTAAAGTCTCATTACTGCGGGTTCTGAGAGCTCCTCCAACCTCTTACCCTGGAATCACATTGTGCTGAAAGCTGACTCTAGCTATCAGGCTCTTCAGGGACCTGGAGGCTTCGCCAATCAGATTCTCAGTGTCTAGGTCTTTGTTATACAGTATCTGATTTATAGTCCCTTTCTCCCAGCTTTTAAAGTCCATTTAGTTCAGCAGTTAATCTCCTAGTCATTACACCGCCAGGGCTTTATTTCTTCTCTACCTCTAGTACAGTACGTACTCCTTTAATATGACAGCTTCTAACATTCAGAGCTGAGACTACTATCTTGTCACCAAATCTCTAAAGTCAGAAACGTCTCATCCTGAAAAAAATCTGTATTAGCACCCTGTCCTTTTTAAGCAGATGCTTAAAAAAAAAAACAAAAAAAACCCTTTTATTTTTAAAATCCTAGGCCATCTCTTTAGCTCAAGTTTTGCATAATTTACACAAAAGAAGCCTTGAGCAAAATATTAAGGCAAATAAGCAGATGAAAAAGGGATGCCTGATGCTCAGTGTCACTGTGGGTTATTTTAAAATAGATACTAAGTCATTCAACTCAATGCAAAAAGTACATCTAAAATTCAACTAGGGTAGAATCTTAAGTGGAGTGTCATTCAAAATTTCCTTAGTAACATTCTAGACTCATTCCACCTTGGAATTTAACCAAATGGATTTCCAGTTCATTAAGGGCCCAACTTGGGGCAAAACTATTAAAAAAAAAAATCCTCGTTCAAGCCTACCGCTTTTACAGTATTTTCAGTTAATGTATTATAAAATAGATGCCTGGCTTATTTCAACCCTGGCACCAGGGTATCAATATATGGCTCTGATATTTCACAGTTAAAGGTATTTTGTTTCTAACTGAAAAGGCATTTTCATCTCTGCAGTCCAGGAGGTCCAACCCTGGAGTTCAGAGACCTTGAAAGGTGTGCAAACTCGGGGAGGGTGGGGTGGGGGAGGGAGGAACTCGCGGGACGGGGAGCCGAGGGCTAGCTTCAGATTCTCAATCCATGGTCCAAAACCAGCTTCAAGACCGGTAACAAAACCCTGCTTCAGTAGGTAATTTACACCGAGGACGTGACGAAAGGCAAAAAGCGTCCCTTTTCTAACTGGGCACCCGCATTTCAACCTGCTTGGTCAGACGCACCGCCCTCATGCACGGCGACCCAAGATCGCGACACCGCGCGCAAAGCTCCCCGGCCCGCCGCCCGCGCCCTCCGCGCACCTGGGCGCCGGCTCGATGAGAGTGGTGGTGTCCAGGTAGTGGATCTTGTAGAACTCCAGCAGGGCCGGCAGGTGGTCGAACTCCTGGTCGCCGATCTTGAAGCGGCGGTTGGGCAGCGAGTTGATGATGTAGTGGGACACCCGCGAGTTCTCGGACACGGACAGCACGTAGTCCCCGGGGCAGGTGGACGAGTCGCGGACGAGGAACACGCCGTGGCGCTGGCCCTGGAGCCGGGTCTGCGCCTCCTGGCGAGACACGGGCCCCATGTACCAGGCCGAGCGGTCCGAGGAGTCGAACCTGGCGGAGGACATGGCGGGCCGGGCGCTGAGGCCGGGCGGGCCGCGGCTGGCTGCTCTCGCCTGCGCTGGAGACGCTCCGCCCGGGGCGGCTGCGGGCCGACCGGGCCTCCGGCTCACCGCGCGCCTACAGGGCCGCGCCCGCGCCTTCCTCGCGGCCGCGGGCCCGCAGCATCCTCCGGGCCGCCGGCTTGCTCCGGGGCCGCCTCACGGGCCGAGCCGGCTCCGAGCGCGGGCCCAAACAGCCGCTCGCCAAGCCTCCGGTCAGTCCTGGCCCGGCGCGCGCCAGCCCCGCGTCCCCGCCGCTCCGCACCGAGCCCCGCGGCCGCGCCAAGCCCCAGACCCCCCGGGAGCGCCGCGCCGCCGGGGACGCCGTGCCCAACCCCGCTCCCGAGAGCCACAGCAACAAAATGGCGGACGCGGGAGAAGCGGCCGGCCACCTCCCCCCGCCCCTCAGCGCCCTGCGTCTGCGCACGCGCGGGCGCCCGCTCCCGGCGGCCGCCGGGACCTCTCAGTGACGTCACGTGGCGCGGCCAATCGCGAGAGCGGGCGTGCGCGGCTCGTGCGCGCCCCCGCGCTCCCTCCTGGGCCCGCCGGGGGGCGCTGCGGGAAGGCGGCGCTTCTAGAACCCGCTCTGGGAACAAAGCGGGGTGTGCAGGCCAGGTCCGGCCCCGGGGCGCGGCTCGGGGCTGACCGCAGCCGGGCCGGCCAGGTTAAGGCGTGGCGGAGCTGACCGTCGCTGAGTGCTCAGATGGTGTCTGGCGAAGCTCCAGGGTCCCTTCGGAGCCCTGCCGCCTTGGTCCCCCAGGACCCCCTCCGACACCCCAGAACCCCCTGCCCCTGGCCGCACTCCCATCCACACTGGACCGTCCGTTTAATGGGAGCGGAGTTTGGTGTGCCTTGTTCAGCTCTCGGCCTGGCGCTTCTTCGTCCCACCCTAAGCTGATGCTCAGATCTGGGTGGAATGAATGACTGTTGAGGAACACCCCCCCCCCCGCCCCGCCCCGCCCGGCAACCGATAGAGAGAGCCTGTCCAGGAAGGCATCGGAGCCCTTGTCTAGACTCCTGGTCAGCCGACTCTCATTGCTGGGTTGAGCCTGTCCTGCATTGTAGGTAGGGCAGGGGTCCCCAACTTCTGGGACCCAATGCCTGATGATCCGAGGTGGAGCTGATGTAATAACAACAGAAATAAAGTGCACCGTAAATGGAATGCGCTTGAATCATCCCGAAACCATCCGCCCCCCGCCCAAGGAAAAATTGTCTTCCACGGAAGGGTCCCTGGCGCCCAGAATGTTGGGGACCACTGTTGCAGGGTGATGGGTGATGTTCCTTCTGGGGTAAACTCAAGGAGAATTGTCACGGTCTAGTGTCTTTTGTGACTCAGCAAAGCAGGTTTTCAGCTTCCCTCCAAGGACTTTCGTGTCCTGTTGCTTTCAGGCACAATTTGAATAAACTCAGAATTTGAAGAGGAAGACTTGGGTTCCAATTCTAACCTGACTTACCAGTTGACTGAATCATTCCTTGTCATATTTTTTTCATTTTCTAATATTTTCTTCCAGTTTTATAGAGATATAATTGACATACAGCACTGTATAAGTTTAAGGTGTACAGCATAATAGTTTGACTTGCTTACATCATGAACTGATTATCACAATAAGTTTACATATAGATACAAAATTAAATACAAAAAAAAATGTTTAGTGAGCATCTCAAAGATACAAAATTATATCTCAGAGAAGTTATCATAAGTTGTATACTTTGCAAGAGGCACTCAGGGAGGTCTTTTGAAGTCCAGGGCTCATTTCACTGTTACACAATTATGGCCTATAAGTTAGTCCATTTTGCTTGCTTTGCTGATGGGAAAACTGAGGCCCTCCGAGGTTGATTCTAGCACCGGAAAGGAATGCCAATCTTGGAATAGGGTGGATCTGTCCCCGAGTTTGGATTTCAGATACCATCACTATTCTACTGCAAAAGTGCCATGTTCCCATCTTTAAAAATTCATCTTACGATAACCCTATATGCAAAACAGAAAAAGAGACACAGAAATACAGAACAGACTTTTGAACTCTGTGGGAGAAGGTGAGGGTGGGATGTTTCAAAAGAACAGCATGTATACTATCTATGGTGAAACAGATCACCAGCCCAGGTGGGATGCATGAGACAAGTGCTCCGGCCTGGTGCACTGGGAAGACCCAGAGGAATCGGGTGGAGAGGGAGATGGGAGGGGGGATCGGGATGGGGAATAAGTGTAAATCTATGGCTGATTCATATCAATGTATGACAAAACCCACTGAAATGTTGTGAAGCAATTAGCCTCCAACTAATAAAAAAATTAAAAAAAAAAAATGCTATAAAAAAATTAAAAAAAAAGAAAAAAAAATTCATCTTAAAGATGAATCAAAATACCTCTCCTGTTGTTTCAAAATACTCCAGTGGAGAATACTGTCTGGATTGGATAATGGGGAAACAAGCATGGTCTTTCTTTTTTCAGCTGCAGCCTGGGGCATGTGGGATTTGAATTCCCTGACCAGGCATGGAAGCGTGGAGTCTTAACTTCTGGACTGCCAGGGAAGTCCCAAGAATGGCCTTGTTGATAGTTGTTGAAGCTGGAGACATGAAGTATGTGTGTGTGTGGGGGGGGGGGGGGGGGAGGCGGGGGAAGCTATTAATTATATTATTCTACTTTTGTATATGTTTGGATTTTTTCACAATAAAAATAAGTAGTTTCTTATTTTTCCTTAGCACAGCTGAAACAAGCTGAAAATTTTTTTTCCCAAAAACAGCCTAGATACTAAGAGGTAATGAAATGGAAATGAATGGACAAGCAACAAGAAGCTTTAAAAATGGGCTGCAACTTAAGATTTGTGATTCTGCTTTAGCTTGCTCTTCCTGAGGTTTTCAGATAGCATTGTACTTAGTCTCCTAAGATAGTTATGGTTTAGACTCAAAGCATTGACAAGCCTCTTTGAGCAGCTTGCCAGGGTTCCTGTCCTTGAGGCCGCCTCTGTACTGAGGACCCACCGCCAACTCTCTATTTTTGGCCTTGCCATGAGGCATGCAGGGTCTTAGTTCCCCAACCGGGAATCAAACCTGCACCTCCTGCGCTGGAAGCACAGTCTTAACCACTGGACCGCCAGTGAAGTCCCCCCACCACTGAATTTTATTTTTTTAATAATTTGTTTTCCTTTTCTGTAGGGAGTCTTCATGGCTGCGCCGGTTTTTCTCTAGTTGCGGCGCACAGGCTTCTCGTTGAGGCGGCCCCTGCTGCACGGAAGGGCTCTAGAGGGCAGGGCTCAATGGTTAATGCCGCTCAGGCCCAGCTGCGCCATGGCTTGTGGGATCTTACCAGATCAGGGATCCAACCCATGTCTCCTCCACTGATAGGCAGGTTCTTTACCCACCGAGTCACAAGGAAAGCCCCCCACCCCACCCCACTGACTTTTGATTCTCCCCTGTCTGGTCCAACACTGCAAGTGATGGTTAAGGCCAGACAGTCTTCCCAGACTGCTGCCTTGCTGAGGACCCAGAAGAACAGTGTCTATCCCTTGTTCCTGCCCTAGATTCTTTGCTGGCAAAGATGCTGAGGGTAGAAGAGGCCTGACTATGTAGGGGGAGATGCAGCAAGCACACTCATCGCGCTGACTTGATCGAGTCGGTGGTTCTCAGGTGTGGTCTCCACAAACAGTGCTTGACCACTGCCTGACCACTGCCTGGATTAGACTTGACCTTGGAGACCCTCCTCTGCCTCTCACCCTGCAGTTCTCCGTCACTACTCCCCCATGCTTCACATATATTTCTAAATTTTTCTCCCTAAAACAAAAGAGGAGCTTATTGGTTATTTTCTTTCCCCCCCTCCTATTAGTTTGCTACTGCAATATTAATAAAATAATGTCCACATCCCCTTTATAATTTCCCATGACGCACTATTTAAAATATCAACGTGCCAATCTCTTCTTTCCCAGGGGGACACCTCTGCAGGAGGCTTGGCTGCTGTATTTGGAAGCTCTACTGACCCCTCTAGAAAACAGTGGCCGACTTTACTTCAGTGTCTTGAAGTCTGGTCATGGTTCCCCCTGGCATTTTCTAACCTAGTGTTAATTGCTCTGACACCTCTTCTATAAAATATCCATTTTCTCGGACTTCCCTGGTGGTCCAGTGGCTAAGACTCTGTGCCCCCAACGCAGGGGCCCAGGATTGATCCCTGGTCAGGGAACTAAGATTCTGTGGACCACAACCAAGTGTTCGCATACCATAATGTAGATCCCGTGAGCTGCAACTTAGACTCGACACAGCCATGTAGGTAAATTATTTTTTTTAAGTCCACTTTCTTGTCACTTGAGCCGAAAGGCAGCTTGTCTTGTTTCTCTTGATTTCAGAGCATTCTGGAGTGCCTTTCGTGAAATGCCCTAGAGGCACACTGATTCCCTCTCTCATTCCTTCTCAGTCACTGCTTTGCAACACTTTAGACCGGGCATCCCCAAATTTTCCTCTCAGGATCCAGAGTGTAAATATCTAAGGCTTTGCAGGACAAAGAGGAAAATCAAGAAACAGTACGTAATCTTGCTCCAGCCTCCTGCTCCCCCTCCCCGGCTCCGGTAGACAATGGAAAATGGGAGCATCTTAACACTTCAGGGGATCTGCACCCCCTGTTTTTATCAATCTGGAACATTGTCTTGCCTAATGAGAAAATTTTTCTGCAATTTTTTGAAAAGGAAGTTCAAAATATCATAGTAGTCGAGTGTAGATGTTTCATCATCCAAGTATACTAGGGAGAATAATGGAATTCATTTGGGATAATGTTTCACTTCCTTGGGTTTCAATGTCAGTGTCCCCTAACGTTGACGTGTTGAGCTGCCAGTGCTGAGTTATATGTAATTAGGCTCTGATTCGTCTTTGAAAATGTCTTGCACCCAGATGGTACTGCCGATACTGCATGGTTTTAATTGAGCATGTTCACTGTGGGATGAAAGTGAAAGAATTAGTTGCTCAGTCCTCTCCAACTCTCTGCGACCCCATGGACTGCAGCCTGTCAGGCTCTTCTGGCCATGGGATTCTCCAGGCAAGAATACTGGAGTGAGTAGCCATTCCCTTCTCCAGGGGATCTTCCTGACCAGAGATTGAACCCAGGTCTCCTGCGTTGCTGGCAGATTCTTTACCGTGTGGAGGCACCAGGGAAGCCAGACTGTGGGATGGTATGTATAGAATTCTCTGAGATTCTTCTTTGGACATTTGCCTTTTAGCTTGTTGTTATGAATACATTGCAGATTAATCATCTTCAATTGAAGTTGGGTGGGAACTCCTGAATTGCCCAATTAAATAGATTTTGAAATATGGAAGTTTCCATTGCGCTTGACATCAAGGTCCGAAAAATTCTGCTGGAACTGTAGTTACAGCTCAGAAAATACCTCTGATGCAAATCTGTGTGGGAATGAGATCTTGCTTCTTGTTCTAACTTCGACAGCACAGGAAGTGTATAAACCAGCTTAACATTCCTTTTGATTCAAAACAATATTAGTTATTGTCAGAATGACTTTGTCGAAGTATACATTTCACATACAAGCACTGTTTTGCCCTGTCATTTCATTCTATTTTATCGGCCGAGCTACACAACTCATAGGGCTCTTAGTTCCCTGACCAGGGACTGAACCCAGGCCCTCCGCAGGGCAAGGGCCGAGTGGTAATCCCTGGACCACCAGGGAGGCCTCAGGGAACATCATTTTAATGTCAGTGGTGGACAGAAAATTGCAATCCCGAGTTCCCCTTTCCTCACACAAAATGAAAACCTCAAAAGCCAGTCAGAAAGCGCGAACACTTCCTCCTCAGGACCCTCTGTACACATTTCGGGTTCCTACACGTCATAAAGGCAGTTCCCCATGGGGTCGCAAAGAGCTGGACACGAGTGAAGTGACTTGGCACGCACATGGACCTCCTTGTTCTGAAAATGAAGACTTTAAGAAAATGTAATGTAGTTTCTGGCTGTGCTGGGTCTTCGTCACCGTGCAGGCTTCTTCTCTAGCTGCAGGGCTCGGGCTGCTCATTGCGGTGGCTTCTCTTGTTGAGAAGCCAGAAAATGGCTTGGTGGTGGTTGCTCTAGGGCCCATGGGCTTCAGTCGTTTTGGCTCAGGGCCTCCAGAGCACAGGATCAATACTTGCGGTGCACGGGAGCTTAGCTGCTCCATGACTTGTGGGATCTTCTCAGATCAGGGATTGGTCCATGTCTCCTGCATTGGCAGGAGGATTCTTTACCACTGAGCCACCAGGGAAGGTGGAAGACTGTTTCTGTTTAAACTCAGGGATCGCCCAAGATCCTCTCCACTCTTAGAGCAAAGTCTATTAACTGCAGTGATGATTCAGCCCTCCTGCGATCAGGCAATCGGATCCGCCCATTCCTGCAGCACTAGAGTGACTCAGCGATCTTAGGAGGGTTTACTCACCACGGACTCACGGTGTAACCATCTTTCCTAGGCCAGCTTTCTGCCCCGAGGATTAGAAACCCTGATTCAAAATAGTCGAAGCAGTAAGGGTACCTGTCATTCCCCATAACACGAGGTCTGGAGTCAGGCAGCTCAAGAGCCAGGATGAGGACTTCCCTGGTGGTCCACTGGCTAGGACTCCTGCTCCTGATGTAGGGGGCCCAGGATCGATTCCTGGTCTGGGAACTAGCTCCCACATGCCACAACTAAGACCCAGTGCAGCGAAAAAAAGAGCCAGGGTGTCCAGACACTGGGTTTGCTTCTTTGATTTTCTTGGTCTAAATACCTTCAGCTTTTGACTTCATCCTACAGCTGATAGCTACGTGGCCACAGTCACCCGTCATGGGGTCAAAGGTGAAAACACACAGCCCTGCCTGGCAGTGCTCAGTCTAGAGAACAACAAAGCTTCTGAAAGAGAAGCTTCTGATTTTAACCTGGTTTCTCCAGTAGCCTGCCTTCCTGCAGGGAGAGGATGGGTTTTCAGCGGTGGAAGAATTTTACTCCCCCTGCCCGAGTTTAACCAAGGTATTGTTCAATTGCTCAGTCACTCCCTACTCTGTGTGACCCCTTGGACTGCAGGATGCCAGGAATTCCCTTCCTTCACTGTCTTCGAGAGTTTGCTCACATTCATGTCCACTGAGTCAGTGATGCCTTCCAACCATCTCACCCTCTGCCACCCCGTTCTCCTGCCTTCAATCTTTCCCAGCATCCGGGTCGTTTCCAATGAGTCGGCTCTTCACACCAGGTGGTCAAAGCACTGGAGCTTCAGCTTCAGCATCAGTCCTTTCAATGAACACTCACGGTTGGTTTCCTTCAGGATTGATGGGTTTGATCTCCCTGCTATCCAGGGGACTCTCAAGTCTTGTCCAATACCACAGTTCAAAAGTTGGACCATAAAGAAGACTGAGTGCTGAAGAACTGATGCTTTCAAACTGAGGTATAGTTGACATATAACCCTGTAAGTTTCAGGCATACAGCATACTGTTTAGATATATGCATATATTGTAAAATAATCACCATGATAAATTCGGTTAACATCCATCACTTCATCCAGTTTTTCTTTAAAAAGAAAGTATTTATTATTTGGCTGCACCTGGTCTTAGCTGCAGCAGGTGAGATCTTTATTTGCAGCATGTGGGATCTAGTTCCCTGTCAGGGATCATTTGATCCCAGGCCCCCTCCATTGGGAGTAGTCTTAGCTATGGGGAAGTCCTTCAATTATTATTATTTTTTTAATCCCTTCTCTCAATTTATCCCCCTCTCCACCCTCCATTTTTTTCTTCTGATGAGAACTTTTACGATTTATACTCTCAGCGACTTCTTTTTCCCCTTATGTTTGGCCACATGGTATGAATCTTAGTTTCCCGACCTGGGATGGAACCTGCGTCTCCTGCACTGGAAGGTGGATTCTTAACCACTGGACCATCAAGAAATCACCCCCCACCCCCCGCCCCCAGTCCCCACCACAGGAGGCAGAGTCTGATTAAAAAAATCACATTTTATTTCAAGGACTATGGTCATTTTTTGAGTTGAAGGCATGAAGCCCGGGAGCTGCTCTGACACAGACTGTGAGCAGGAGCCCCGCTCGGGCGCGCTTTGAATGACTCGCTCGTCATTTGTACTCGAGACATTTCACTCATCAGAGCGGGAGACACTTAACAACACCGGTAACGTCAACTCTGCAGAAAAGGTTCACGGAGGCAAACTATAAGATTTCCACTAAACAGGTGTAGTGTACGCTTAGAATCACGTTATTCACAAAGAGAACTCAGAGAAAGCGAGACAAAGACACACTTTCCCTCTTGCCGTCCACGCTAAGTGCAGTCTCCTGGGCCACAGGACGCAGAAAAGATGCCCAGAAGCCACTACAGACCAGGGTCAGAATGCCGCCCTGGAGGAGACTGCCTCTAAGTCTGGAGCACGCGTGACGTGGAGCCAGCGAGTCAGGAAAGCCGCTCTTCGGAAGGCACGGTGTGTTTCCAGATGGACTGTGGAAATCCACATCTGTCTTTCGGACCCCTTGTGGCAAGGCAGAGGCCCCGGCCCAGCACCCCGTGTCTCCCGACACATGTGTCCAGAGGGCAGACTTGACTTCTTCTCAACCTCCGCGTGTCCCGACACGTGCGGATTCCGGAGGCCCCCGAGGTCCTCCTCTGCTCTTCAGGAACGTGAGCGGCTCTGCTGGCTGGCGGAGCAGCAGCCACTGGCCCTCGGTGGGCACGAGGCTCAGGCCTCAGAATAAGGGACTCGAACCAGAACAGAACCAGACACACGGGCCGTGTGTGTGTGTGTGGGGGGGACGTTTCCAGAAGAGTGAGGCCAACCCTCCCTCCACAGCTTGGGGTAAAAGGCAGGGGCAGGGGAGAGCGGCCTCACAAAGGTGCTACGTTGCCTTGAGTCAGTACAGTTGAGAACCCCATGATGCGAGAGGCAGGCTGAGTGTTTGGCAGTGGCCTCTGCGTGTTTACTGAGCCATCGCAGAAGCTTGGGTCCGGGTGTGCCGACTCACCTCCAAGGGCCCATAGTCGAGAGTGATGAGCGGGAAGTTACCCCAACACCCGCGGGGGAAGGCGCTGGGGAGGAAAACCCAGGGCTGGTGCTGGGTGCTGCAGTCACGCTTCCGAGCAGCCTTTTTGCTTGGAGGCGCCCTGAATGGGTTCAGTGTGGGCTGAGAGGATGTTTAACATTTTTCCTTTTTCCAGTTACCAGGAGAATGACCACGACGCGCTGGAGGTTAGCAGACGTGGATGGGGTCACCATCCACTGCGTCATGGACTTTCCCAGTGATACAGTGATGTGGGTCAGCCTCCCGAGGCGCCTGCAACATGACAGCTTGTCTACTTGCAGAGGTGGTCACCCTCGGAGGTGGCCAGTGTTTTTAGGAAGGGCGGGCGTCAGGGGTGGAACTTTTATACAGAAACTACTACGAAGTGCTGAGGCCTCGCTGCAGCCCCTGGCAGACCTCCAGGTCTGTCTGTGTGCTTTAAGGGGCTTCGTTTATATGTGACTGAACCTAAGCGGTAAGGTCACTGTCAGGCCAGGTTTCAAGATGAAAGGCACTGTTTCTGACCTAACACTGTCTTATCAAAATCAGTCCCTTTCACTGTCTTCAAAACATTTTAAACAATTTGTGTTTAAAAAGACCTTGTGCCTTCCATTATTTTGTTGGAGGTACCAACACAAAATCATTTAAGTTCAGAAATCAATTTTAATTAGTGCTTTTAAATGATTCTTCTTCTTCTTTAATAAAATGAGAAGCGAGAACATGTTAGGCCCGTTAGAATAACCTCTGGGCTTTTAAAAAGCCAATGCTTCTAGGCACAGCCTGTCTTGTGCGGATTCCAGTCCTAAAACTGGGGGGCAGACAACCAAGTGATGAGTCAAGGCGTGTGGCCAGCAGCGCAAGGAGAGAGGGTGGGCATCCTGGACGGGCCGGGGACCCCAGGCACGGAGTCACACTGCTGCGTGGGGGCCTGGTCCAGGGGACCCGAGGGCGGGGAGCTCGGCGGAGCACCTCTGGGGCTGCCCCGTGTGTGCTCGGGGCCGGCCAGCCACGCAGCCTGGGGCCAGGGTCGAAGCTGTTCCTGAGCCCGCTCCCAGGCTCACCTGCTCCCTGTGTGTTTCCAGGCGTCACAGGGAGCAGGGCGGGTCTGAACTCCCTTCTCCTCCTGAAATCAAACACCTGCTGAGTTCAGGGGACAGGAGGGGAGGAGGTGGTGTCTGTCCATGAAACAGCGAGGACGCCCATCCCCTCCACCCCGAACTTGCCGCTGGGCCTCTCCTGGGGCTCAGAGCATCACGATGGGCTCATGGCGGGGGAGCGTCTGCAACCTGGAGTCTCGCGGCCCTTGGCGCTCTGCCGTGGGCGGCCTGGGGGACACACATCACGTGGAGACTCTGGCTGGCCTGCCCGCCGCCCGGCCCATAGCTCTCTGGTCAGGATCCTGAGGGAAGGGGGGGCCCGTGTGCTCTAAACAAAATCTTGCGAAACCCACACTGTTACAACATCTGCAAACACATGTTAAATCACATTTTGAAGTAGTAAGTGAAGTTTCTCGGGAGTTTAAAAGACCTGTGAAATCCCTTCGCTGCAGTGGGCCAGCAGTCCGCCACCGCCTCAGAGCTGCCGCACTCTCCTCTCGGTGCTGGTGATGCTGGCGTCCAGCTTGTCCACCTTGCTTGTGAGGCGGTCAAGGATGTCGTCCTGCTCGTCAATCTCCGTCTGTATTCCCAGCGCGATGTCCTTCAGCCGGCCCAGACCCATGGACAGCTCATCTGTGGGACAGGAGGGTATGCGCAGGCCTGAGCCAAGTCAGGGCGTCGGGACCTGCACCCCAGATGCCCCTCTGTGGTCACCGGCCCCTCTTCCTGGGAGATGGTCAGGTGCCAGGGCAATGGTTACAGGTTCCAACATACACTGGTGCGAGTGAAGAAGCAATAAGTGGTCGCTGGAAAACCCCTCCTCCTGACCCCCACCAGGAGACCCACTGTCCGTACACGGACATGGTGTTTCCTCTAGAAATTCACACAGGGCCACACAACTTCCAGCTGAGTTTAAACCTGACGGCGGGTCAAGCACAGATGCAGAGCCGCACACAGGAGGTCCCCGCCTGGAAGCATGTCTGAGACATACCTCAGGCTTTACTCCTCTTTTTAATAGGTATTTCCTTTCTGTCACAAAAAGTGGTAAAAACCAGTCTCAATTCGTCTTAAGTGGAAAGGTGCCCATCAGGTCACGGTCGGCCTCGAGCACACAAAGGGCTTTGTCAGCAGAGTGGCACAGAGCGCTGACCGTGAGCGGGGCGGGGCCAGAGAGGGCCCTGGGGTCCCCGCGGCTGTGCCAACCGCGGAGGGGCGTCCTGACCCGACTGACTGTCCGGGTGAAGGTAAAGCTCCTTCATGAGTTTTGTGACTGTATGTGCAAGCGTGTGCACGTGTTTGCCTGCAGATATGTGTGCGAGTGTGTGCATTTGTGTGCCTACAGGAGTGCAAGTGTGAGCACGCGTACAGCGAGTGGGGGACACACCCAGAGCTGCTCTCTGCCCTTTCACCAGGAAAGAGCGGGGGAAACAGAAGAGGGTGCTCTGTAGCCTCTTCACTAAGTTACAGATAAAAGGTAACTAAAGCAGGTGGGCGTGGGGCCGGGTGAAGGGGGGCGGGCAGAGCCCAGGCCCTGTCCCTGCTGCTGTCACCGCCCAGAGGTGGGGACGGAGGCAGGCGGGCAGACCCTAGAAGGGGTGAGGGTCTGGGAGCCGTGCAGCCGTGGGGTGGGGTGGGGGGCAGACCCCGGGGGCTCGGCACAGGTGAGTGCGGAGGTGGTGGCACTCTG
Source organism: Cervus elaphus (assembly GCF_910594005.1). Taxonomy (NCBI): domain Eukaryota; kingdom Metazoa; phylum Chordata; class Mammalia; order Artiodactyla; family Cervidae; genus Cervus; species Cervus elaphus. Next base: position 963,344 of record NC_057819.1, read on the forward strand.
GGCTCACCGAGGTTGCTGTCGATCCTCTGGTGACAGGCGCGAAGATGCGGGTTCTGTGGGTAGTCCTCGGAGCTCAGAGCTGAACAAGCTCCTCCAGGGACGGAGTCTGGGTTGATAAAGAGACACAGGGAGGATGGTTAACGGACAACCCTTGAAGAGTCGCCTCATAAAACTCATCTTAATATGGACAATCGGTGGAAGGCCTAAGGCGGTCAGGTCTGAGGTCACTGAGAGAGCCGGGTGGGGATGAGGAAGGTGGGGGAAGGTGATGCTTCCTTGGGGCAGCCCTTCTGAGATCACAGACCCCCAGGTAAGGGTGGTCTGGTCAGACCCTGGCCCTCAAGCTCAGCAAAGAGCTTAGTACAGGTAACGATGTACAATGGAGTGCCCACCGTGCAAACCCGAGCAGGCTGTGGGAGAAGAAATATTAATAACACACGTCTGCTCCCAGGAAGCCTTCTCTAAACCTGCTTCTGAGCACACACGGAAAAGCCCTGGCCCTCAGGCTCTGTCTCCGGGGGCCAGCTCTCGCTAGACTCATGGTCTCTCTTTGCTTGGGGGCAGAGTGTTCACCCGCTTCCTCCAAGGCTCTCACCTCCTAGACGCCCTCTGGTCCCTCCTCTGCCAGACCCTGCAGATTGGTTGCGTCTGACACGCCTGGCTCTCTGGGGTGCATAGGAGCCCCCAGGAGGCCTCAGCTCCTCTTGAGACAAGGGACGTTTCTGGGCCTGTCATTTGACATTAATGGGGCGATCTGACACAAAACACCTTCCATCCTGTACTCCTCGCCCAGTGGCTGGGCCTCATGGGCTGCGTTAGCCGCCCCAACAAACGACCACAAGCCGAGCTCGGTTCTGGACGGTGGATGTCCAAGCCAGGCCTCCCTGGGCTCAGACCCAGGTGTCAGCAGGGTCGGTGCTCCTGCAGGCTCTGGAGGGGAAATGACTCCTGGCCCCACCCAGCCCTGGGAAGTCAGTCCTGAGGGCCGTCACTCTCTCCTCTGCCCCCTTCCCACGAGCAAAGAACCTCTATGATTTCACTGCGTCCAGTCGGAAAACCAGGACAACTCCCCTCGACGAGGCCAGCCACTTGGCAACCACACTGCCCCCTTTGCCACATGACCCAGAATATTCCAGGGGCCTGGACATTAGGTCGAGGGCATCCTGGGGGTCACAGCCTACTCAGCAAAGGTGCTTCTCCGCCGGAAAAGCTGGGAGCTGCTCGGGCCAGGCTCCCACTTCCTTATCGCTCTCTCCATGGGGGAAGGGGCCAAACCCTGCAATAATGCCCACTCCCAGCTCCCCGAGAGAGCCGCTGGGCCCTGCCACCCCACCCTGGCCCAAGGTGTCCCTGAAAACCTGAGTCCTGGAGCTTCCTGAGGTTCGGGTGGCTGGCCTGGTACTGTGCCTCCTGCTCTTTACTGGAGCTGATGGCCTCTTTCAACCTTTAGATAAAAGTTAAGAGAAAAAGAAAACTTTCAGAGGAAAGAAGAACCACCTGTGATGATGCAATCAGTCTTCCCAGCAGCGCCCGTGTGAGAAAGGCAAACGCCTCCTCTGACCAAACTACAAATGAGCGGTCTGATTGTCGTTGTCGAGTTGCTCAGTCGCTCCGACTCTTTGCAACCACACTGACTGCAGCCTGCCAGGCTCCTCTGTCCATGGGATTCTCCAGGCAAGAATGCTGGAGTGGGTTGCCATTTCCTCCTCCAGGGGATCTTCCCAATGCTGGAACTGAACCTGCGTCTCTGGCACCACCTGCATTGGCAGGCAGATTCCTTACCACTGAGGAACCAGGGTAGCCTGGATGTCCTGATGCCAACTATGAAAACACTGAGTAAGCAGAGCAACCTAAAAGTTTTGTGTTACAGTAGGCAGGGTGTAGATTTTCTGTATCATGGCGAAATTGTTTTTATGATAAAAGAGCTAATAATCTGACATAGAAACAACAGATCACTTGTTTTAGCAGAAACTCAATTCTTTTATGTTTGAGTACCTGACATTTATATGTCTGCCAACATTGCACATGTGATTTTATCATATCTCTAGCCAAAATTTGAAGCAGATAATCTTTAATTTTAAAGTGATAATCAATGGGCAACTTGGATTAGGCATGGGAAAATTTGACGTGAAGGCTTTTTAAAGCAACAATGCTGGAAAGCAAGTCACCTCGACACTGGTTAGAATGAACATTCTCTTTCAAACCACTGGGAGTAGGAGTTTAGAGGGACCCAATTCATGCACAGTAGGCAGACTGGACGGCGGTCGGGTCCGCACTCTCAGGAGTAGCGCAGAACACTTGTTTCAACGTGCCTCAGGACAAATGCCTCCCGGTGGGTGACTTTCAGGGTCCCTAGGGCCCTTTAAGGCACAAGAAGTGGTCTGAACGCCTTGTCCACTCGCACCAAACCCCCTTCTGCTGCTTCTCGCTGGCTGGCCAGGCGCCTGCTCACCTGCCACTGGGCTGGGGGGCGAGCATGCCATTCTGCGCAGGCAGGGTCTCTGCGGGTTTGGACCTGAAGTAATTGACGAGCCCCCCGAACACACTCTTGATGGAGTTGATGTGCTTCTGGCTGGTCTTCAGGTCCTGCTCCATCTTGTCCACCATCTTCTCCGTGCGCTCCAAGGCCCCTCGCTGGCGCACGAGCTCCTGGGGAGGATGAGATGGCCCAGTGTTGCACCCCCTTTAGCCCCCTGTCACCCGCAGAGGCAGGCCCTCCCTAAACCCTTGGCCAGCATACTGGGGAACACACACAGACTCGGGACTCTGTCCCAGCAGAAGCAGGAGTCAGTCCTCCTAGGTGGCTAAGAATCACCAGGGCATAGGCATCAGGCTGCTGCCCCCTGCTGTGTGCGGGATGCTGGGGCTGATGGGGGGGGCAATGGGCGGCTAGTTCAGCAGGCCTGGCTGCCTACACCGCGTGTTCCCCAGGAAGGCCCTGTCTGGCCCTGTGCCCTGGACCACCCTGAAGAGTGACCTGACGTCCCTGAGTCCTCAGGCCAGCCCGACAGTTTGTGCAGGCCACGTGGTTACAGTGGGGCCTTGAGCCACACGGCGCAACATCTGGAGAGGCCAGGTGGGCAGCTGAGCCAGGGGAGGACGCACGTCGCCCCAGGAAGTGCTGGCTGCGCACAGCTCCTCGGGGAGAGCACGGATGGAGCCTGTGCTGGCTCTCCCAGACTCTGCCTACCAGCCTGTCCTCTGGGTGATGCTGACCTGCACCCTTCTGCTGTAACAAACTACAGTGGCAAGGATAACAGCTCAGCCGATTCTATAAGTCCTTCCAGGGGAACATTAAACCTGAGGGTGGTCTTCAGGACACCCAACATGGCCTCTGGAGAGCAGACAGCCCCTCGGCTTCCCAAGTGCATCACCTGCCCAGCAAAGCAAGGTCCCCCTGGATGCCATGGAGGCCACGAGTGGACATTCCAGGAAGGAGGAGCAGACACGGCCGGCTGCTATGGTACTGGCGTGTGATGTACGACCTGCTGGGACAATGACAACCTGGCCACACAAGGGGCCTCCTTATGGCTAGGGAGCCAGCAAGTTTGACCCTGGAACTTTTCTTTCTTTTAGCCGCACCACGCTGCACACGGGATCTTAGTTCCCTCACCAGGGATCAAGCCCGCGCCCCCTGCAGTGGAAGTGAGGAGTCTTAACCACTGGACCGCCAGGGAAGTCCCTCCCTGATCCTAAAACTTTTCAACTCGATCATCAATAGTGCATTAAAAAAAAAAAAAATCAACAAAGTAATAAATCCAGAAGAGATCTACTTCCTCCAGAGCCACAGGGCTCAGGTCATCCTTTTTCCTGCATCCCTCCCCCCAGAGCTGGGTCACCTGCTCACCTGCCAGCTATTTAGGAAGTACCTATTACATGGAGGGCCACTATGCTGGCAAGTGTGGGAGCAGAAAGCTGAGCACGACACAGTTCCTCCTCCACAGTCAGAAACCAACTGGGAATCACCCAGCTGAGCAGCTGTCTGCCACTCTCCATCAGCTTCTGCTTCAGGACAGGCCTGTGCGAAGAACTCTGGCCACATCAGAACCAGCCCAGGCTCCCTTGGAGGGGAGCCTCTGGTTAGGATCGCCCTCACCTGGAGAGTGGGAGGGTCTGCCCAGAGGATGAGGGAGTCCTCTAAGTCATGGAGCCCCCAAGACAGACAGCAGAGATGGCCTCTGTTCCCAGACTAGAAAGGTGTTCTCCTGGGCCCACCTCTCTGAGTCGAACGCCCAGTGGGGCTTTGATGACTGTCGAGTGTGGAGAGACACCACCGAGGGGAGGGGCCTGCAGGAGACTGTGTGCAGGTGTGCTGGCTGCGCCAGGATGCTCTCAGCGGGGTGTTGGCCGTGATGCTCTCAGTGGCCCAGCTCCACATCTGCACATGGTCTCCTGCAGGCCTCTCCCCAACTCCCTTTCTGCCGATGCTACCATGCTGGCCACTCAGGCCCTGGTCCAACGTTTGTTGATGGACTCAGACCATCAACGTGAACTGAGACCCGGGCCCCACAAAACGTCAGTGGCCAGAGCGGGGCAGGCAGTCTCCCTGGCCAGGGTGGTGAAAGGGCTCACAAAGACTGTGTCCACATGGGACACAAACAGGCAAAGGCCCGGCATCAGGAGACTGGCTGCAGAGACACAGGTCATCCACTAGAGGGACCACGACACAGCCCAGAGTACAGAGAGTGCGGGAATTCCCTGGCGATTCAGTGGTTAGGACCCTGTGCTTCCACTGTTGGGTCTGGGTTTGATCCCTGGTGGGGAACTAAGATTCTACAGGCGGCAGGGTGGGAAAAGCAGCAGGTCTCACGTTGCTAGGGAAATGCCCTCCACCCTGCTAAACAATGTGCCATCTAGCACATACAGAACACTTCTGCTCAAGTTAAAATTAAAAAAGAAAAAAAAGGGAAATGATGACAAGTGTATCTTCACACATAGAATCCCTCCACAGGGACACAGAAGGGGCAGAAGTAAGTGGCTGGGAGCGGGGAGGCGGGGTGGGAGGAGCCTTTGCAGCCTTCCACATGTCCTCTGCTTTGAAGGCTATGACTGGATTATTGTCACAGAAATTAAAACTCAGGAAAAGAGAAGAAACAAAGCGTGCCTGTGAAGGAGAGAGCCGGGTGGCCCAAAGTCTCTGTGGTTCTGGACGGTGCTCCTCAGGCCGGCCCACTTTGCCTCAGTCCTCTGGGGTCAGGACCCGAGGTGATCGCCTCCCTGAGAGGTGACCCCTGCAGGTTTCTCACGAGAAGGGCAGCTCTCCCTTGAGAGGTGACCTGAGTGACTTTCCCGCTGCTGGCACACTGGGCCTTAATTATGACCTTCCTGACCTAAAAAAGTCAAGTCTCAACCCTTCAAAAATTGTGTCCTGTTGTGACATGTCTCAGTGCTGGGTATGTGGTGGGTTCCCATCTGAGTCGGGAGGTTAGTGGATCAGGTGACTTGGATCAGCTGGGACAGAGCTCACCCCACCTCCCAGGAAAAGAAAAGAGTGATGAGAGAGATTTAGAACACTTGGAGAGTATGGGGTGGGGTGGGGGTGCTGACCAGTCCTGCTTCCGAGAGCTGATGAATGAGAACTGATTCAGCCCTGGGCAGTGTCAGTGTGTGATAACATGATGACAGAGCCTGGCACCTGCCCAGTCCCCATCACGCTGCACCTCTTGGACAAAACCTGGCTTGGCCAGGTCAAGCCTCACGGCCTGAGGAGCTGCCCTGTCGTTGCTCTCATGGTCCCCATCATTGGAGAGAAGGACCCTGGGGGGTGGCATGGGGCCTGTCCCCACAGTCCCTGTGTTTTTGGCACTCCCGACCTTCCCTCTGACTGCACCAGGTCCCAAGCTCCTCCTCCAGGCCCTTTCCTGGAAGCTTCCTGGGCAGCACTTCCCTGCTCAGGAGCCCTGGAGCTGCAGGGCCTGGCCAGTGTGCAACTTGGCTCCTCTCTCCCTCAGGAACGTCCCTCCTCCTCTCATCTACACCTGAGCCATAGAAGTCAGATTCCAAGGTCTCCTCTGCTTCGGTATTCTTCTTGTTCCTCTGGCTTCCTACTTCACCTGTTCTTAGTTGTCAGAGAGGCCTTTTTAAACAGTTCTCTGTTGACATTCTTGGGCCTGGGCCCTTTAACCATGCGACCCTTCCACCTGGGCCCTAAGACCTCAGGGAATCCTCCCAAATGTAAGTCAACACCTTCTATTTAGATTCCAACATAGGAATCCAACAAACACAAGATAAACTCCCTTAGCGAGGCTAAAGACAGGCAGGATGGGCCATTTAAGGATATGGCAACAGGAAGTGGCAGTGGGAGAATGCTGGGATGGACCTCAAAATCCTAAGAGACTGCAAGTGACCAGCTCTGAGGGAAGTGTGCCAAAAGAGAAAATTATGAAGAGACGCAGTGAGAAAAACAATGAGCTACAAATGCTTAAAGTTAATTATTTTTAGCTGATATAGCAGTAACTTTTCTGTTATTACATTCTTAAGAACATTTAAAAATAAGGCCCAATCTCAGCGTTTCATTAGTGGGCTGGGGCGAGAACTGCAGTGGCTAAGAAACAACAGCTCTCACCCAAGGTCCTAACACCTCTGAAACCACCTATGGATGCGGAGGAGGAGGACAGGTGAGCTGGTGCCGCTGAGAGTCACAGACCGCACCTGTATGGCTAGGACGTCTTGGCTGGGATGGGCAAGGAAACCTAAGGGCCTGGAGACTCGACCCGACTCGGACTCTGGGGCACTCAGCAGCGTCCAGGCAGACAAGACCCCTCTGCTCCCCTTCCGGCGAGCTGGAGAGGCGCTCGGTGCCAGAAAGAACCCAAAGACCCATCTCCTCGGATGCTTGACACCATAGGCGCAGGAGGAAGGGCTGAAGCCCTCGGGCCCCGGCCTCTGCCCAGGAGACGTGTAAAAGGAACAGACACTCCACGTCCCTAACCCGGGCTCTGCTGTCCAGAGTCTCTACTTACCTGAACCTGACAGCGTGGACATGCCTCTCGGCAACAAGTAGGAAAAAACAACAACACTCCAGCGGACTAAACTCCAGAGATCGCCGGGAGCAAACTGCCCCTACGGGCGTGAAGACAGCGTCTCTTACCGTCGCTGACAGACTGTTACCGACCGTCCAGTCACCAGAGCTCACGACCCGTCCTGGCTGACCGGGCGAGCTCCCGCACCGCCGGAGACAGCGCACTCACCTCGGCGGAGGCGACCCCGATCTTCTCGGACTCGTACATGAGCGACAGGGACCTGCCGGTGCTGGCGGCCGTGGCCTCGGCCCGGCGCAGAGCCTCCTGCCGCAGGGCCTGCTGCCGGTCGGTGGGCGCGCCGGGCCCGTCCGCGAGGTCGCGGCTGTCCGACCACGGCGCCGGCCGGGCGTCCTCGTCCTCCGCGTCCTCGTCGAACGGGTTGTAGCTCCGTGGGTAGGCTGACATGGCGCCGGCGCTCGGCCCGGGACGGGCGGGAGGAGTCTGGTGCGGTCGAGGCGAGGTGAACGCTTGAGTCGCGGGGAAGAAGACGCCGCCGCCGCCACCTCGCCGAAGGCCTGAGGAAGCGTCCGCCAGCCTGCCTCAAGAGCCTCGCGAGCTGCTTCCGCCTGTGGCGCGCGGAGGCCCCGCCCCCGGAATCGACCATCGTGCCCCGCGGCGGGGAGGTTCACGCCCGTCACGCGCCGCGCATCAGCCGGCCGCGCGGCTCCTGGCTCCCCCCTCGATGGTGGATCCGCCCGAGGCCACGCCCCGCCGGCGTCGGCAACCGAGAGGTCACGTGGCGGGGCAGCCGGATGCGGCCGCGCCTGCGCCGTGCGTCCCGGCGCTCGCGGGCTGAGTGCGGGAAGCCGGCGGGCGGCGCCGCTTCGCGATGATGGCGGCGACCGCGGCCCGGGGAGGCGGCGGCGTTGGCGGCAGCGGTGGCGGCGGCGGCTTCGGCTCGGGCTCCGGCGCCGGCGCCTCGCGGGGTTTCTACTTCAACACTGTCCTGTCGCTGGCCCGCTCCCTGGCTGTGCAGAGACCGGCATCTCTGGAGAAGGTAGCTTGGCTGCGGGGCGCGGGCTGACAGGAGGAGGGGCCCGCGGCGCGGGAGGCGGGGCGGAGGTCTGAGGGAGGCCGAGGGGGTCCCGGCGGCCGGAGACGCCGGGGGCTCGTGAGTGAGGAGCCAGCGCGGTGAGGGGCCGCGCGGGCCGGGGCATCGGCTGGAGTGGTCGGGGCGGGGGGTAGTCCGAGGCCTGTGTGGCGGGCGCGGGCGGGGCCCGGAGATCCGGGCGGGCTGAGGCGCGGGGCTGCCTGGTGACCCCGGCGGGCGGCTCCCCGCCTCGCCGCGATGTTCCGTGACCTTGGGGCGGTGCCGCCCGCGGGACAGGGGCGCTTCTCGGCGCGTTGCCCTCGGCGGTGAAGGGCCGGCGGAGCAGCGTCTCTGAGACGTGGACCCGCTGCGCTATGTTTTTCTCTGCGGCAAGAGGGGGCGTTAGACCGGCTGAGAAGAGGGTGTTGGACCGCAGAGCTCAGCCCGGGGGTTCCTTATCTTGGGAGGACGTGAAACGAAGCCCCGAGGGTGCCTGCGATGGTGGCGGAGATGCAACCTTTCGAACGGGAAGGTCCTTGCACCGCGTTACTGGAGGTTTTCTTGGACAGGTGACCTCAACACTCAGAGCCTCTGGTGTCCTCATCTGTGACACGAAGTTCTTGAGCGTTAGATGAGCTCGAGGAGAAGGTGTCTGGCCCACGTAGGTGCTCAGTGAAGGACAGCTTTCCTCCGCCACCGGGTGTGAGGATGAAGGGGATGACATGACTCTTCCCCGGCTTCCTGGCGGGTGGAAAGAACCTTATCCAACAGTAGAAGAGCGGTTGGGGGTGGTTTTGTGGCTCTGGGGACGGGTGAAGCTAAAGGGCTGTTGCAGGCACTTTGACAGAGTGACCTGGGTCTTCCTTGACTCCTGTAGATTCTCAGACTCACAGGGGGAGCGGGTCTTGGGAAACTGATGCCAGCCTGGCTTCTCAGTCAGAGAAGGAGTGTAATCGAACAGAAAGAATATGGGTTGTAGAGATAAGACCACCTGGATTTTAATCCTGTGTCATTCACTTCCGGTAGTGCGACTCTGGGCAGCTCAGTTCACCAGTCTGGTTCTCTGCTTTTTCCTGCAAAATACAAAACACTTGATGAGACTTGGGAGGATCCGCAGAATGACTCGCGTAGACCTGGGTGCCTAATGAACGGTCCCTGTTGTCATTTCATGAGCCTGACTGGTGGACCACATCACTGGTTCATGAAGTCAGATCTGTGCCAGCTGGTTAGCGCATTCTCTTCCTAGGAGGAGGACCAAGACTGCTGTCAGAAGTTTGCTCGCTGGACTTGGAGAAGGGGGTGCAGCGAATTGGATGATCTTGAAGGAGGGTGTCCTGGGGCTCTTGCAAAGGCAACACGCTTCCCCACTCAGTAACTGAAAGATGCACTTTCAGCTTAGCTCTCCTGCTTCAGCCTTCTTCGCCCATCATAGGGACCTCCTGTAACTGTGACTTTGCTGTTAATAGCTTTGTCTCTTACCCTAAGGTTGATGTTGTCAAGATTACAGAATGTGTTACAATTAAATAATGTAGCTTTCAGGTTGGTAGGCTCCCTAACCATCTCTTACTCTGCCTTCTGTGTCTCTGCCTCATTTACAAACCACTGCAGGAAAGAGTTAACAGCAAGCCACCGGGACTGCTGTCTTCAGAAGGGTCTGCTCAGGAAGTTGGCCCTTGGCTGGTGTGGGGAGCTTTGTACTTGAACTGTCTGTCCTTTCATTCCCTAGCTGATAAGGATGGTTCACTGTGTCTGACTCCACATAAGCAGCGTGGTTTCTGTTGAGCACCTACTTTCTAGGCAGGCGTGGTAAGTGCCCAGCCCCCAGGAAAAACCTTGGCACGAACCTTGCTCCTGTGTTACCGCATTGCTTACTGCTGTGAGGGGAGCGTGCTTGGGGTGCACCCTCAGACGAGGGAGCGCAGAGGAAGCCCCTGCACGGCTTTCTCCAGACTCTAGCTGTACTTGATGAGACCCTTTCACTGTGTGACATTTAATCGTGAGGACACCTGTGTGTGCGGCCTTTTTCCTACCTCTTTCTCTGGAGAAAGGTCTTGTGGCTGATTCCATTGGATATTGTGAATTCCTTCTGTCCTCTTCTACCATCCTGAGATTCGGTTATACCCCGGATCACTGTTCCTGTTCAGCCCTGCTCACAGGCACGGTGTGCCTGATCGCTCCATTCCCCTACTTGAAATGGTGAATGAGAAGCCCTTCGCATTCCTGAGGGAAGGATTCTCGAGGTTCTTAAGAGTAGAGGAGTTTCTGAATACCCACCTGGGCTAAGAAAGTGGAGACTTACAGGGAGAGGTGAGTGTTGAAACCCTCCCCTCCCATTTCTTTGTCTTCACTTCTCTCTCCTCCTTTTTTCCAGAGAGGGCAGAGGACTGTGTGGGACCTGGTACAGATAGGGTCCGCCCAAGGAAGGCTGCTTTCTGAGCTGGACTCGCCGTCTGGGCTCAGACACGGGTGCTCGGCAGCCTGCCGTGCTTCTCGCGGCCCTGGGACGCGTTGGGGACGCAGCTTCAGCGTGCCCTGTCTTTGTCCCTCGGCGTGCCCCGGGGGGAGGGGTGACGTACTCCACTCACCCACCCTCACACAGGCGGTGAAGCAAGGCCTGTCCTGAGACAGTGCGTTTTGCTTGTCCTTAATTCCTTAGTTTGCTCTTTCATCCAGAAAACGTGTATTGATCGTCACGTCAGGTGAATGAGAAGCTCCTGACTTGTTGCTCAGGTGACCAGCAACAAGTCAGCTTTGCTCTGTGTCCCCTGGGTGCTCTTGTGTCCCGGGTCTGGTGACCAGACCCAAGGGCTCTTGGCCTCTATTCTCAGATTCTTATCTGAGCTTCGACCTTTTCCTGCTAGGCTGCTTCTAGGACTGTAGTCCCAGCCTGAGGGTTGCAGCCCACCTCCAAGGGCTCCTGTGAGGCCCACTCAGGCCCCAGCCCTCTGCCTCTGGGAGAGAGAGGAGAGAAGAGAAACGAAGAGAGCAAGTCCTGTCTACAGCGCATCCAGCTCTGGTTTCCATGTGCCCGCCCATCTTTTCGCTCCACTTTCCGGGTTCCTGCCTGTCTCAAGAGGGTTGCCAAGTGCCACCTCCTCCTGCCACCTGTGCCCTGTGTCACACTTCTCTGTACCCTGGACGTCAGGGGACCCGCTCCTGTCTCTTCTCACCTGGCCTGTGCCATACTAGCAGACCCCGAGCCCGGAACGTGGGGAGCTCTGGGCAGACCTGCGCAGCCCTCCCGCCCCTCTTCCCGCCCTCAGGGAGCTGGGTTCAGATCCTTCCCTGCGCCTCTTCCTCAGAGTGCCAGAATCTCGGGGTGTTCAGCTAGCTGACCCGGCATTTAAAGGGCCCGGCCTGCAGCGCTCGGGACGGACCAGACCCTCCCTGCTGGCAGGTGTGCTCTGGGTGGCACGCGGCGGGAGGGTGTGGCCAGGAGCTGAGGACGGGGGGCTCTCTGCAGTTCACGGTGGTCCAGGCTGTCCTTTAGAGTGCTCTGCTGTGGAGGGAAGGTCCTGCAGTTGGCATTTCTTCAGCCTCATGAAGCTAAAAGTCTTCCCCTCTTGCTCCCTTTCCTTTGTGAAGCCGCGTTAAGAGAAAACCACTGAGGGAGAGGAGAGAATGGGCTTCGGCAGAGGGTGTTCATGTCGCTGGAGCCCATGTTGGTGAGTCAGCTCTGAAACGTTTTAGCAAGTACTTGGAAGAAGAAAAAAATCTTCACCTGTAATTAGGCCACGTTAACTGTATTAGTTTGCTGGGGCTGCTATAACGAAGTGCCACCCACCGTGGCTTAAACACCCAGAAGTGACTTTTCTCACAGTTTGGAGGCTGGAAGGCCAGATGAAGGTGTCAGCAGGGCTGGTCTCTCTGGAAGCCTCTCTGTCTGGCGCGCAGACCGCCGTCTTCTCATATGTCTTCACGTGATCTCCCTCTGTTCTCTGTGTCCTAATCCCCCCTGCTTAGAAGGAAGCCAGTCCAATTGGTAGGACTGGCCCTCCCTAATCACCTGATTTTAACTTAATCACCTCTCCCATGACCTGCGTCCAAATGCAATCTCCTTAGGTACCTGGGCATTAGGATGTCCATATATGAATATTTGGGCCCGGCCCAGCCCAGCCCAGCCCAGCCCATGAAGCCATCAGCACTGTCATGTCCTAAAGCTCTTTTTAGTCTTTAACCATGTGTAGCCATGTGCACTTTATTGTTTGTTTTTGCAAAAGTAGCCGATGGTTATTGTTTTGATGGTGGCACATCCTTTTTTTGCATTGATGAACCATACTTAGGCATTTCTCTGTTTAGACTTTCTGGTTTTTCCTTGTGAAACAGCATGTTTGTACACCTAGCATTTTGTCTTCTTCTGTATTATGTCCTTGTGTTACATCATAGATGAGTCTTGATGTTTACTGCCCACCTGTTTTCAGAAGGTTCTGCGTAGTTGTGATAGCATTGGTAAGACACCTTGTACTGGTTTATCTATAGCTTCACAGGGTTGGGTTTTGTTGCATGTTTCCCTGCCAACTCAGAAAGCATAAAAGTGTAGCTTATCCTTCTGAGCCCAAGATAATATTTGACTGTGGTTGGCTCTGTCATATCGTGAGTTAAGCAAACAGCCCACAAGGCAGAAGTGCTCGGACTGTGTGATGTTGCCGTGTTCTCGTTCTCTGGGCTGTGGGAGCTTGAATCCCGCGTTCTCTGCACGCTGCAGTCCTGCTGCTGGGGTCCTGACTCCTGGCCGGGTGCGCTCTGGGTCTCCCAGGTGCGCGCATGGTCCTGAGCTCAACTGCCTTTGCGGTTGCAGCCGCCCGAGGTGCCAGGTTGGCCAGTGTCTGTCCAGAGAGGAGTCTGTGGTGAACCCTGTGGCTTTGGAATAAAATCCTCTGGGAAGATACTTGGCTGTTCGGTATTTTGCTGGGCTGTGGGCGGGGAGAGGAGCAGATAACTTCTAATGTGGGCTCTAAACTCTTTCCTCGTGGCTCTTGGTCAGTTTGTGAAGAATGTGATAGGAGGTAATAAAGTGAACCGAGCCCTGAGACAGCAATAAAGTGCTGCAGGCACTTGCTGGGAGTTTACCCTCAGCCGAGGTTTTTCATGGGGACGGCTAGGAAGCCTTGAGGATGATGGGGTTTGCAAGTGCTAAGAGCTCTGGCTGATGAGAGGGGGCATTTCAGATGGCGGAGGCGGAGAACCTGCTGTGGGAACAGGATTTGCCAAAAGAGCAGAGTGGAGACAGACGGAGAGGCGAGCAGGCGACCTCCCTGGGGCTCCCAGACATGGAGGCCGCTTCTGCCTGGGGAGCCGGGGGAGGGCCTGCGTCTGTGCGAGGAAGCGCTTATGGCTGCCTCGTTGGTGCCCTGGGTTCTCTGAGGAGCGGTGTGCGTCACCACCGCCCGCTCCCCCAGAGGGCAGAAATGTTCTATTTCTGACTCCTCACTGCGGATTCTCGCTTCTGCCGGCAGTGTTTGCTGTCTGCACTCGCTGGAAATGGTGCCTCCAGTCCCTTCCACCAGCGGCTGGTCCCATCGTCGAGTTTAGTTGCTGAAATGTTTTTGTGCACTTGTTCTCCTAGTTTCTTATTTACATATTTATTCTTGTTACCTGCTTCTCTCCTGAAAAAGAGCTTGGCCTCTTGTGCACATGACCACACCAGCCAGAGCACAGCTTTCAGTTGCATGAAGCCCTGCTGCATAAATACAGGTTTGAGGCGAAACCACTCCAGGCTCACTTGCATGTATTCACTGAGTCTGAGAGACTCTCTCTGCTGCTGAAGCCCCTCTCTTCTGAGCATCTCTGTTCAGAGCTGGTCCGGAAGCTGGGATTTGGGCCGCCCGAGGGTTCACCATGGTGAAAGCAAAAGACGCTGGCGTCATCCGCCATTCATTCCCACAGGGTCTTGGAGCACCTGTGGAGGGCCAGGCCCTGTGCCAGGCCTAGAGGGGTGCCCTGGAGAGGCAGAGAAATGGGCACAGTCTTGCTGTCATGGGGCTTACCGTGGAGAGAGACAAACCAGCATTAAAAAACTGCAAGTAAACATGTGAAATGCTAACAGGTGCCATGAAGGAAAAGTACATGGTGTAAATGGTATAACTGATTTACGGTGAACACCGGGAACATTCTCTTATTGCAGAGCAGGGGCTCTAGAGCCCACGGCCGTAGTTGCCTTGCAGCCTAACCGGGGATAGAAGCCACATGGCCTGCACTGCGAGGCGGATTCTTCACCATGGAACCAGCAGGGAGCCCCAGCTGTGGGCTCTCAACAGGCTGAGGACGCTCCCTCACCTTCCTAGTTTGTGGAGGGGTTTTATCCAGAACGGTGTTGAATTTCTCAGGTGCTTTCCCTGCATCTGTTGCAGAGCTGGTTTTAAACTTGCTTAGGGCGGATCTGAAATAGCTTTTGCCACAGGGACACTGACTCCCCATCCAAGGAGTGGCCCTGCAGGTTCTCCATGGAACACTTTGCCGGCTTGTTGCTCTGGCTGGAAGGGGCCCAGGCTCCTCCCAGCTCTCCGAGGGCCTGGGAACTGTTCAGCTCCCAGCTCCTTGCCTGATTTTTGTCCCACTTCTCGGGGTATGACCCTATCCTGTGCTGTCTTAGTGCATGCATCAGCGACTCGGATTTGTGGAGCATCTTGCTGTTGAGTGCCCTTTTCTCCGGGCTCCCCAGCTGCTTTTCCCGTTCCTGTCTCTGCAGCCTCGTGAGACCAGTGTGACCTGCTCTGTGGCCTGGGGTGCGTGTTCTGGCAGGAGTCCGGGGCAGCCGCAGGGCTCACCTCGGTGCCTCCCTCCCCAGCCCTCAGTCCAGTGTATGAAACCGTTGGTTTCACGTATCTGCCCATTCTCCTGTTTTATGGCGGGAAGGTATGTCCACATCCTGCCGTGCCCTCAGGGGTGCAGGTGGGAGTTCTCAGCTCACAGGATTTCACTGCAAAAATCTCTCACCTTGTTCTTTTGTACCTGAGAAAGCTGAGGCTTGAGGGAGCTGATTTGTTAACCTGCCAAAATTGTCATAGGCACCTTTGTCTATCAAGGTAGCTCTGAATCTCTTAGAAAATGCTGACTTATGTTCCGTGTTCTCCAAGGGGGCAGGACATAGAGTGACAATTAAAAAGCAGATTTAACAAAACAACAACAAAAACCCACTAATACTTAGAGCTTAATGTTTAGTTCTCAGGGGATTTTGTTCCTCCAGGAGACTTATGCCCAGAGGTTTCAGGTGACAAAAGTTGTGTACTTTGAAAACAGTCTCATTGGCCAGCATGTAACAAACGCTGCGACTGCAGCTCTGCTGTGACCTACATGCCTGATGTCCACCCACTCTCACGCTGACTTGTCCCTGCGGCGCTCGGCCAAGGCGTCCTGACTTGGGGGGGCGTCTAGTTCTGGGTGATGTGGTTGGGCATTTCGTCACTCTGGCAGTAGCTTCACCTTGGGGCACAAGGAGCTCATGGCAGTGAGGCTCCTGCCCACCTCCAGGGATGGGTGTAGGGGGGTGGGAAGGCGGGGTGCCACCCCTCCTCTATGTGTCCATTCCAGAGGATGGCTCCCAGATCCTCAGAAAGATCCCTGGGTCATAAAGCTCACGCAGCGCCAGTCTAGTCTTCAAAAGAATTTGTGTACCTTTCTGTGAAAAAGGAAAACCCTGCCAGTGGCGTTCCACTGTAAGTTCTCAGAGGAGGAGGAGGAGAGGCTCTCCGCTAACTCCCTGCAGGGAGAGGCAGCCTCTTACACGACCTCTCCATCTCCTGGTTTGTCGCCTGCCTGCAGTGAGGGCAGGGCTGGGTCCAGGGTTCACTGCCCGCTGAGCAGAGGGGCAGTGGGTCAGAGGCGCGCTGCCCCCAGCCGCCCTCACGGGGCAGGCGCTGAGCCCGCGACGACTGTGCTTCAGGGCCTGGTCCTGCCGGGTCGCCGCGCAGACGGGAGGCTGAGGCTCCGCACTCGCCGGTGACTCTGGGTCCAACTCCAAAGTCCACATGCGTCCGGCTTCCGCAATCCTTACCCTGCCCCCCAAGGAGCCTGCGGGGACAGAGGACGGGCTGGGAGCGCGGGTGTTGAGAAGCTCGGGCTCGGCGGCGTTGGCGTGCGGTCCTCTCCATGTGTGGTCAGGAGGCCTGGCCAGTGGCGCCGCGCTCCTGAGCCCTGCTCTGCCCTGCAGCCCCCGGCCCCCCCGGGCTGTGCTGGGTGGGGCAGGTCCTGGGTCAGCGCAAGGCTCTGTCAGCTCTGGGCCTCCGTGGCTCCCTCCCTTGCTGCCCGTCGCGGGGGCTCTTCTGCCTGAGCGTTTACTCACACAGGGCAGATTCCCCTCTTGTGTGTATTTTAATTTTAACCTCCTGGACGTGCTTCCTGATTACACAAGGACTGTTTTCCTTTAGAACATATTTTGGCAACTATATAAAAAAATGAAGAAACGTAACACCTCTAGTTAGCCTGTCTTTCAGAAGTATTGACGCTGATTTTTGTTTCTGACCCCAGCGTGCAGCTTTCAGAATCTTAGTTCCCGGACCAGGGATTGAACCCGGGCCCTAGCAGTGAAAGCGCAGAGTTCTAACCAATGGACTGCCAAGGAATCCCTTGATATATTTTCTTCCCGCACTTTTTCTGTATATAATTCAGATCTTCCCTTCCGTGAGCTTCTAGAACATTTAGAGCATTGTTCCGTGCCATTGCGTATTGATAACAAAAATGCCATTGTTAATGTCTGTGGTATTAGGTTAAATTTTACAAAAGCATTGTTTTTGTAGATCAAAGGCGTTTGCGTATCAGCAGTTTTATAGGGTTTAACCTAATATTTGATCAAATGGTTGATCATGATATTCTTATAGTGTTTTAGATTGTTTCAGATCTTCAGTTAGTAAACACAACACTGGGGTGAAAGCATTTTACATAATTTTTGCCAGTGTCCATAAAGCAAGCCGAGCGCCGAAGAATTGGTGCTTCTGAACTGTGGTGTTGGAGAAGACTCTTGAGAGTCCCTTGGACTGCAAGGAGATCCAACCAGTCCATCCTAAAGGAGATCAGTCCTGGGTGTTCATTGGAAGGACTGATGCTGAAGCTGAAACTCCAATACTTTGGCCACCTGATGCGAAGAGCTGACTCATTGGAAAAGACCCTGATGCTGGGAAAGATTGAGGGCAGGAGGAGAAGAGGACGACAGAGGATGAGATGGTTCGATGGCATCACCGACTCGATGGACATGGGTTTGGGTGGACTCTGGGAGTTGGTGATGGACAGGGAGGCCTGGCGTGCTGTGGTTCACGGGGTCACAGAGAGTCAGACACGACTGAGCAACTGAACTGAACTTGCCAGTTTCAATTTGTCCCCTTTTAAAATCTTAAGGGAGCAAAACTACTTTCTATAAAAAGCCGTCAGTGGTAATTGACTGATGCATTTTCAGGGCAAACGCCAAGCACTGGGTTCAGTTTCCTTTGCCCGTAAAATGTCCTGGCAGACCCTGTGAACATCAGTGAGGGCTTCTCATCACATCCATGGGTTGCAACGTTAGGGCCTCCTGGTGCGCCTTCAGAGCTTCCTCTGCAGAGATTTTCAGGATTGGCGTCCCCTATTTTCCTTCTCATACTGAATCCCGATTTTTGGTTCTTTGATGACCCTTCCTGTTGGTCTGTGCTGACAGTCCCCCAGTGTTTTCATCTGCTCCGTTAACTGCTGACTGTGCACCCGCTGCCCTCCACCTGCCACCAGGGCACGTCCAGCAGCGGCGGGTACTGTTTGCTGAGTATCTGCCGTGTGCCCCGTCCCGTCCCAAGCGCTGTACACAGCTTGGAGTTTAAAGCGCCTCGGGTGGAGGTGGGATGCCCGCGGCTCTGTCACCTGCTCACGGGCAGCCCTGGGCAGCAGGGAGCCAGGCTGCCCCGACACCGGGGGCGGACCTCGGCCATCGTGCATCACTGCCGCAGGCACGGCCGCTCAGCGCTCAGCCCAGGTCCTCAGAGGGCATGTGCGCCGTCATTTCAGAGGCTGGAGGTGTGCTTGCTGTCATCCTCAGATTGGGGGAAAGTGACCTGTTAGTTGTAGAGACTCACAGGTCTTTTCAGTACTGGTCCATTCTGAAATTGGGTTTATGTATTTTTAATCCATGGTTTTTTGTCTCCTTTTCTAGGTCCAAAAGCTGCTTTGTATGTGCCCAGTAGATTTCCATGGGATCTTCCAGCTGGACGAGAGACGGAGAGACGCGGTGATCGCGTTGGGCATCTTTCTCATTGAATCTGACCTACAGGTGAGCCTTTGCGAAGTGAAGTGTTTTTGAGTGCAGAAGACAGTGCAGTTAGGCTTTAAGTTTGTACCCACTGTATTCAGCTAGATCAGAGCAGGAGGGTGGGGCAGCTGGACGGGTGGGAACGAGACCCCTTCATGGACGCGTCCTCGGGGAGGTGTGGTGTGGTCTCACCGGGGTGAACTGGTGCTCTGGGAGGGGACTTGGGTTTTGCCTCAACAGAACGCTGCCGAGTCAGAAGCAGAGAAGCCATTTTTTTCCCTTTCCAAAGGACAGTGCTCTTTGAGATAATTGTGCTGTCTTTTTCAAAACTATGATGGATATTAATTAAGTCTTAGAGCATGTGTTAATGTGCCTTTTAAAGGTGATTTAAAAACCTGTGGCAGAATTTGCAGCCATGTTTTCAAAACCACAGTTTTCTCAGCATCTCAGGACGTCTGATGGTGCCCCCTTCTTCGGAATTAGGCTTGTTTGATCCTTCCGCAGGAGACCACCAAGAGAGCCCATGGGGGGAGGTTATGAACTGACTCCCTGCTGATGGGGTATTTTGGAAACTAGGGGAGAGTGAATTTTTCACTGGCTATTGCTGGCTGTCAAGTCTCGTGCCCCGTTTGAGAGGAGCAGAAGGAAGCGTGTGGGAGGACGTTTAGGGGAGGAGGGAGGAGCACGAGGCCGAAAGCAGCCGCGGCAGCCCCATGTCTGAAAGCGTCTCTCTCCCAGAGGGTCTGGTCCTGAGGCCCGGCTGCGGGGCTGGGGCCTCTGAGCGCCTGTCAGGGAGCCACTCTGGATGTGTGCACACGTGCCTTCTGCTGGGCGCCAGAGCCGGCAGGACCCAGGGCGGCAGGGGGCAGGCGTCGGCCCTCCTGCGGGCTGCCGTGTGCATGCCCCGCTCTGAGACGAGGGTGTGGGCGCACTTGGCTCTGGGCTCAGTCTGTGCTCAGAAGCCGTGTATTTAATCACATGTGAGCTTTTTGTTTTCTCTTTAAGCACAAAGACTCGGTGGTTCCTTACCTCCTCCGACTTCTTAAAGGTCTTCCGAAAGTGTATTGGGTAGAAGAGAGCACGGCTCGGAAGGGCAGAGGTAACTTGGCTTCGTGTTCCCCGGGGCACAGGGAGCGTCTGCGTGCTCCGTGTCTGTGAGATCAGGGGTGTGGTCACTAGCGCAGCAGCCGGATGCCTGCAGCACCGCAGTGCCCCGGAGCCCCACGCAGGGCAGGCCGAGTGGAACCACGGGGACCCTCAGGAATTCTGGTCACATCCCCCTGGCCAGCAGTGGGTCCCTGGCTGTCCCCAAGCCAGCTGTCACCCTGCAGTCAGGTCAGTTTTCCAGAGGCCTGGTGGCTGCTCAGAAAAAAGGACTAGACCACAGTGTCCACTCTCAGTAGTCTCATCGCTTCGTCGATATTTTCCATTGCATTTCCAATGCATTTCCATTGACCCCTGCATCTATAGAAATGGACTAAATTCGTGTGTTTCTGTCTAGCTGGTATTTGATTTTGAAATCTCTTCAAAGACAAAGAGAAAGTGAGATAATCTCCCCTCTTCCCTCCACTGCCCCCTCCTCCCTTCCTCCCTCCTCCCTCCCGTCCCTCCTGAAACCTTTACACAGGCCCACGACATGCCAGGCATTGTGCTAAATGCTTAGAACACTCATGACGTTTCCTCTAAAGTCAGCTTGGGAGATCTCCAGTATTTCAGAGTTCATGACCCGTCAGACTGAAGTTTCCTTGTAATCTCTGTCTGAGGTCTGAGGCCCCCACCTTCAGATCTCACTGGGGCTTGATGCCTGCAGAAAGGCCCCATCCTCTCTCTCGGTGGCGTGGCCTGAATTTGTTAGGTGGGCACATCTGCTGGAGCCTGTGCTGTCCTCAGGCACCGCCTATGTGTGTCTGCCCGGGCTCCTCCTGCCCTTTGGTTTTTTGGCATCGCTGGTGGCTGGTGTCAGCCTAAAGCTGACAGACTCTAGATCATGCAAATGTCCTAGAATTTGAAAGACTACCTGTGTGCACCATTGTTGTCTAATCTGGGGAGAAGCAGAGCCCTAGAAAATGTTGATCCTACTTTATTTCAAAACAGATATCACTTTTGTACACATGGACTCACATGAAGTTTTGAGCATTATTGAAAGATCGTTGGGGTTGTATAAGTACCCGATTACTGGGTGACACCTCAGCCTCCCAGTTTCTATTCCGGCTGTGTCGCTCAGCTTTGATACGCTCCAGAGCAGCAGCTCCTCCAGGGCCGTCCCTGGACCAGCAGCTTCAGTTCCAGCCCCTGCGTTGGAGCTACCAAGTTAGGACTCTGGGGCCAGGGAGTAGACAGACCACTTCAACAAGCCCTCCCGGGGGTTCCAGCCACACCCATGCTTGAGAAGGACCTAGAGTTGTGTGTCTGGATCACATGTGGAGAGGTAGGCACGTAGCAGGTGGCTGCCGCATGTGTGTGTCTTTGAGTTGGTGCTCAGCATCCAGCGCTGGTTGCATATTCAGTAGGGGCCCGGCCTCCACGGCGGCAGGTCTGGCCCCTCGGTGCCAGTGACAGAACTGCCGCTGGCCTTTCAGTCCTCTGGGTGCAGAGCTTCCTTCCTGACCTGAGGCCCTGCTCCTGAGAAGCTCCCTCCTGGCAGGCTGAGTCGGGGAAGGGCCTGAGCACCTGCAAGGAGCAGAGCGCATTTCTCGATGCCCCTTTTAGCATCGTAGATTTTCTCCATCCATCAGAAGAAGAGAGAAATAAACATTAACTCAGTTTCAAGTGATAGTGATTGGTATTTGAAAATCAGCCTCCATGAGACATGTCCCATACACTCAAGACCGAGTTCCCAGTTTCCTGTAGGTTGGAAATAAAGCATGGAGTCTGTTGTGGTAAAAGGCTCTGTGATCTCAGACTATAAATGGGCTCAGGAAGCATCTAGTTTCTTGAACTGAAACATTTTGTTACAAGGAAGGCAGGGGTGTTTCTCAGGTAACATGCTGGGCCCTACCCCGTTGAGGGCAACCTCCGCAGGGAGCAGGTGCTTGACAGCGTGTGAGGGGGAGCAGCCGGGCGGGGTGATGGCGGGACTCCTGTCTCTCTGCCTCCAGGTACCCTCCCGGTGGCCGAGAGCTTCAGCTTCTGCTTGGTCACTCTGCTGTCTGACGTGGCCTACAGGGACCCTTCCCTGAGGGGTGAGGTAAGTGTCCAGTGACCTGGTGTGCCTCCCTGTATGCGCAGAGCCCCACAGTGAGGACGGGGCGAGAAACAAGGTCGCTGGGTTGTTCATGCTGACTTACGGCACACGATTGATAACACAGCTGAGAAACGTGGAGTTCTGCTTGCAGGGCTGTCCCCCACTGACCTCCTGGGTCTGGTTTGGTCTGCTTTCCCGGCTGCCCTGTGGAGTGAGAGGCCATGTGTCCCGCTGCCTCCATGCTGGGGACCAAAGGGGTTCATACAAGAGAAGCACTTCTTTCTAGGAAGCGGGAGCCGTTTGTTCCTTTAAATGCCCCAGTTCTTTTCCTTTTAGTTTATTTTGTTGGAAATGCTGCTTCAATGTATTTCATACTCTCTCCTTCTAAAGAGGAGGACGGCGGTGACAAGGTTCGTCTTAACCAGATCTGCGACTTACAGAGTCGGTCTCCCGGCGCGACTGACCTCAGGCCCTGCCGGGGAGCCTGGGTCTGCCTGTGCGCCAGCGCTCCCAGCTGGCTGCTGCCTGTCAGTCCCCGTGTCTTTTCAGTTTTAAAATCTCTCTCCTTACTATTGCACTGTGAATGCGCTTGTCCCTATTTCTGCCGTTATGTTGGTCTCCACCCTTCTTTCCTAGTTGAGGTTCTTTATTGTGGATTGGCTAAACAGGTAATGAAATAGGTTAGAATCACGTGTTGTTATTTAAAACGTTAACAGGGCTTTTCTATCAGTAACACCCACTGAAATAGAGAAGCCACCACAGAAGACGGTGACATAACTTTAATACATGAAATGGACAAAGCATTGCTTTTCACATCCTCACGGTTTCCATGTCATTTGATAAAACGTGAGCTACAGCCCAGTTGCCTCAGGCCGGCTTCATCCTCTGCCTGGATTCCCTGCGACGACGGGTAGTGAGGGGGCGAGAGGGGCTCGGCCTGGTGCTCTTCCTCAGGTCCGGGACTGCCCACTGCTGACACCCTGGGTCAGCGGTGTGGCCGAGGGCAGGGCTCGAGGACTGGCAGGACCAGTGGGGGATGGAGACCTGAGCCACACAATGTAGACAGTCCAAGCTGGGAACTGAGGACCCGCCTGACGGACTGAGCCTGCGCCCTGAACTTTCGTGGGGCTCGGTGACGGGCCGAAGAGACTGACCCCTCGGCGGTGGGGGACACAGCCTGGGGCAGCAGGTGTGGGAGACGCTGACAGAGTTCACTCTGTGAGCCTTTCGGGCCAGCAGCATGAAGGGGCTGGAGAGCCAGTGTCCCGTCCCTGGACGTCCGGAGTCCAGCTGAGCCTGGCGATGACCCAGGGCGGTCCCGGCTCCCCTGGCGTAGCAGTGAGAGACCATTCCTGACACTCTGGACTCCAGTGAAGTCAGGCCAGCCATCAGCAAGGCTGCGAATAGTAGGAATGGACCGGAAGAACCAAGGGTGCTGAGCCGTGAGGGGAGCCGGCCGGGAAGAGGGCCGTGTTCCCCAAGGTGCTGCCCTCCTCCGCAGAGCTCCTGTGTGGGGGGCTTGGTCAGGTGCGAGGTGGGACGCGAGGCCGTCCCAAGCTGCCTCTAGTTCTGAGTTAACTGTGACGTTGACCCGATTTTGTGGGCGACTTTGTGTTTCCTGTCTCCTCGCCTCTTCCAGATACTAGAGGCGCTGTTGCAGGTTTTGCACGTGCTTTTGGGAATGTGCCAGGCCCTAGAGATTCAAGAGAAAGGTATGGTTTCTTTAATGGCGTTGTGGTTATCCTTTCCCTGGCATTTCCCAGTCTTCAGAGTTCCTCTTTGAGACCAGTGCACCTGTGGACATTACCTCGGTTGCTTGTGGGCCGAGAGGCGGGGTGTGGGGAGGAGGGGTGCGCTGGGGGCGGATCGTGAGCGCAGCTGTCCTGCCTGAGTGCCAGGCCCCTCCCTCACCCTCGGGGGGCTCAGTTTCCTCCCCGTAGCCTGTTTGAAGGTCCTTTTCCTTCTGGTGGGAAGCTGTCTACCTGCTCCCAGCAGGACTGGCTACACTGGTGCAGGCCTGGGGGCAAAAGCCTGTCGGATGGCATGACTGAGGGCTGACGAGAGCTGAGCGTGCTCAGACACCCCGCCACGGGCCGTGCCTGCCGCTGGGCTGTGGGCGGGTTGAAAAGGTCAGCGCCAGGCTGGGCGCTGTTGCCAGGCTGTTCGGGCCCTTGGATTTGCGGTTGCGGGGTGGGGAGGCGAGGGCCCAGGTGTCCCGGGATGCCGCTACGGTCTCCCTTGTCTTCCAGAGTACCTCTGCAAGCACGCAGTCCCATGCCTGCTGGGAATCGCACGCGCTTTCGGGCGGCACAGCAGCTCAGAGGAGTCGCTCCTGTCCAGGCTCTTCCCCAGAGCGCCCCCGCACGCACCCCGCGTCCCTGAGGAGCTGGAAGGCGTGCGCAGGCGGTCCTTCAACGACTTCCGCTCCATCCTCCCCAGCAGCCTGCTCACCGTGTGTCAGGAGGGCACCCTGAAGAGGAAGGCCAGCAGCGTGTCCAGCATATCGCAGGTGGGCTGCACCCCCGGACGGCTGGGGCCCTGGGCTAGTGAGGGCCCCCGCCATGGTTCGAGGGGACTCAGAGGCTCCCGCTGGAGTTCTCTGCAGGGCCGCGGCTGCCGCATCCTTTCTGAGATACACACGTGAGTCATCTCCGGGCGTGAGGCTCTTGTTCCCTAGCCGTTGGGTACACCTCTGTTCTGAGCAGGAGACAGCTGATGCCCCTAGGAAACATGTAACTGATGCGTGGAGAAAGCCAGGGAATAACAGGAGCCTGGCTCAGTCAGCAGGCACAGAAGGTGTGATGAGACCCAACGCACACAATCACAGCAGCGAGCCGTAGCCCTGGGGCTTCAGGGAGGAGGGGTGCTGAACGAGGCAGCAGACGGAACTTCGTCTGCCCGAGGTCTGACTGCCTTTCTGGTCTGTGTTTCAGGTCAGCCCTGAGCGTGGGGCGCCCCCTCCCGGCTCCCCCGGAGGATCTGCCTTTCACTGCCTCGAAGGTGGGCTTCGCCCTTCTGCGGAGCACGCGGGCCGCGCCGGGCCAGGTCCCAGGCCCTCCCGCGGTGTGCGGGTGGCATGCAGCTCAGCTCCAGGCTTACAGGGCACTCGTTTTCTGTTCCTGATTAAGCTTGCTACACTTGAATCTAAAAATATGTCAAACATAGAGACAAGTGCTGAAAGTACCACAGAGCACCCCTGTGCTGGCCATCCGAGTGTCAGCGCGTGCACCTGCGGGGGTGGCGGCTTTCAGGTGAAAGCGGTGGCGGCAGGTCCTCCTCTGGTTTCTTTTCATTTAAAGTCGTTAAGCACCGAGATAATATTAAGGCACATAGTAATGAGACTGGGTGAAACCTTATTTTAGTGAGGAACAGTTTCTGTGGAACTTGCTGTCCACAAAGGACTCTCAGGTAATTTACCAGATGTGGTCGTCTGCCAGCCTGCAGCACGTCAGACACGTGTTGGGCAGCCTGCAGCTTCGCCTCCAGGAGACTGAGACAGGGTCGGGTGGGCCGCAGGAGTGCACGCCTTGGAGCCCCACGTTCTACTGTCAGATGATGCTCACCGCTCAGAGAGCCTTCCTCGGGCATCTCGAGACGTGTGGGGGATTTGTTTTAAAAAAGCAGAGGTGTGACTGAACGCAGATAGATGTGGACAGTGTGGGTACAGTATCTCTTGGCTGTGAGAGGATGTAGCATGTTACAGTCCGAGTGTGCACACGTGAAGGCCAGGCTAACCACTCATAACCCGCTGGAGAGAGCCCCCGTCCACACACACCCCTGAGGGCCCTTGGCTTGGGAACCTGAGCTCAGGACCGTCCCCATCATGGCTGGTGCCAGGCCTGAGGGAGACAACCACTCCTGCCCTTGCTCACACACTCCCCGCTCCCTGATTGTCCAGGCCCTCTCCCAGGCACCACAAGAATTTATTTTTAAGAAGCATTTCTTAAAAGTACAAATCTGATCATTTCTTTCCTTGCTTAAAAGCTTTCGGTGACCTTGCTGCATAAATGTCAAATCCTAGCCCCTTGGTCCCTGGAGCTCCCGCCTCCTGTTTCCATGTCTGCCCCCTCGCTGCCCCCGCCACACGGCTTCATCCTCGAATTGTGCCGTGTGTCTGGGAGGCGCCCTCTGTCACAGGTTGCTGGCCTCCCTGTGTGACTGGCATTATTTTTTACAGTGAACTGGCGTGTCCTTCAAGGGAAGGACCTGATGGTTCGCTGCACATGAACATGCTGAGGAGATGACCCTGGTCGGGCTGTGAGCTGTGCGTCTCCGCATGCGGGAGCAGAGGCCTCAGCAGCACCCAGCGCAGTGGGACTGGGGCCCCCACACTTGGCCCACAGAGCTGTTGCCTCCCCGCCTCCCACCCCGGTCGCCACCACCCTCTGCTCGCACATCTTCACGTTTCTAAAATTCCATGTATAAGTGGTATCCCATGGCATCTTTGACTTAATTGACTCTGAGAATCCCTAGGTCCATGCCTGTTGCTGCCAGTGGCATTATTTCATCCTTTGTATGGCTGAGTAGTGTCCACTCTGCATTCACAGCACATCTCTGTCTAGCATCGGACACTCAGGTTGCTTCTGTGTCCTGGCTGTTGGAAACAGTGTTCATGTGGAGACAGGGGCGTGTGTATCTTTTCAATTCATAATTCGGATATATGCCCAGGAGTGAGATTGCTGGATCGTATCAGCCTTTGTTTCTTAAGGGAAAGATGGAATTGGAGTGTCAGCATAAGCGTGGCCGATGCCTTTGGTGGGTGTTGCGAGCACGACCGGGTCGTGTGCCCCGAGACCCACTGTCTGCCTCTGTCCCGTCAGCCTCTTACTCGCCCGATGGGAGTGCCCCGGAGTCCGACTACTACTTCTCCGCCGTCAGCTCCAGCTTCTCTGTCTCTCCTCTCTTCAACGGCGTCACCTACAAGGAGTTCAGCATTCCCCTCGAGATGCTCCGGGAGCTCCTAAGCCTGGTGAGTGGAGCGAGGGGCGGGCGGCCTGCAGGCAGACACGGGGGCTGTAGCCGGCCGCAGCATGGCTCACCTGTGCCGATTAAAGAGAGGAGGCGCATGGCCTCAGGGTCCGTGTGGCACGTTCCCATCTCGCCCCTGCAGCAGCCACGTGGGGAGACGGCCACGAGGCCCCACACTAGAGGGGCCTTCAGGCAGAAGGTCAGTCTGGCCTAGAGCCTGGGCGCTTTCACCTCTGGACGTGGAAGCCTTGTGTCCGCAGTCCTGAGGGGGCCGCTTCCTTTTCTGTTTGTCTTCCGTCCCATCTGGGGTAGGAGAGAAGCGCCAGGTGCTGCAGGACTCAGGGCGTCTGTTGGGGGGGGGGGGGCGCGTAGGCGCTGGTGACGTGTGTGCTGCTGGGCTCTTGTTCCGCCCCATTTCTCACCGGGAGGCTGTGGCATGGTTTCGTGTCAGCAGGCTCTGCCCCTCCGTCTCCCACTGTGTTTGCGGGGGGCTCACCAGGCCTCAATTCCCTCGCAGGTGAAGAAGATCGTGGAGGAGCCTGTTCTCAAGTCCCTGGATGCCGTGGTCACCTGTGTGATCGAGGTGCGTCCTCTGAGGGCCTCCCGCCCAGGCCCCTGGCCGTGCCCCGGCCTGACCGCTGAGCAGTGGTCAGCGTGCCTGCCGCACAGGTGTGGGTCAGTCCTGGATTCCGACCTGGGCTCGACTCGACTCCATGTGGTCCTTGCCCCAGGTGCCTGCTGGGCCGCTGCTCAAGCTGGTGCACACCCCTCATGGGTGCAGGCACCGCAGGCCTCACCTGTGAGCGTGTGGCCTGTACCCGGCCGCCCCCTGTGAGCGTGTGGCCTGTGCCCGGCCGCCTCCCATCCTTAGCCTGTGCAGGACCGTAGCCCACAGCCGCTTACACAGTCAGGAGGTGTCACTGCCCAGAACCCTGGCAACGTTGGGTCAGCCTGCTTTTGCATCTCTGGGAGGCATCAGTGAAGGAGGGAGCAGAAGGTGACCCCAGCGACAGGCTGTGTGGGTCACAGCCATGCCCCTGCCCGCAGGCCAACCCCAGCGCCGACCTCTACTACAGCGCCTTCAGCGACCCACTGTACGTGGCCGTGTTCAGGATGCTGCGGGACACCCTGTACTACATGAGAGGTGAGGGCTGTGTCACCGCGTCCCGTCAGGGCGGCTGCTGTGCGTGTGGCCTCGCCGTCCCCTTCAGGCCCCTTTGTGCGCTTGAAACACAGCCTCCTCGGCTCTTCCCGGTGCTGAATGGGCTTCGTGACAACAGTGTTGACGACCACGTGGTGTCCAGTGGGCGTCTCTGCTCTCCTTAGCCACTTCCCCATCTGACCCCCAGCGCTCCTGGGAGCCGAGCCTCGTCGGGGCCGCAGCAAGGGTCAGGCTGTGGAGGACAGCGGGCACTGGCAGCTGGGCTGATCCCGAGCCCGCAGCCTCCCCGGCCAGGCTGCTGCCGGCCGCCATGGCTGGTCTGCTTGTGTCTGTGCTGCCTCTCAGGCCTCCTTGTCGTCCAGGCCTGGAGGACGCGCGCTGGGTCAGGCTGTGGGCTCCAGGTGCCTGCTGTGCAAGGGTCCGTCCTCGGCCGCGTCCAGGTTCCCACATGTGATAAAGGACCCCTTTTCAGGAAATATCATTGGAGTACTTCCTGTTAATGAGTCGGTTCTGGAGATGGCATGCCCCTTTGTGTCTCGTGTGTTCAGTGTCGACTGTTTTGCCAGCTTGGGACACAGCATGGCTCTCTCTTCTGTGGGAATGACTGATTCTTCAGTGTTGGGTGGCCTCCCTAGAAGCACAGGGGCCCACAGCAGCGCCCTCTCCTAGGGGTCTGTCTGGGGGCAGGCCTGAGTGTGTGCACCCTCCCACAGACCTGCCCACCTCCTTCGTGAAGGAGGTGCACGACTTCGTGCTGGAGCAGTTCAACAGCAGCCAGGGGGAGCTCCAGAAGATCCTGCATGACGCTGACCGGGCACACAGCGAACTGAGCCCCCTCAAGCTGCGCTGCCAGGCCAGCGCCGCCTGCGTGGACCTCATGGTCTGGGCAGTGAAGGATGAACAGGGTGCGTTCCCAGCCCCTGCTTCCCCTCTGCGGGGGTGGAGGGAGTGGGGCTTGAGTTAGGGGCCAAGGTCTACCCCCAGGAGGGTGGGGCCTGAGTTGGGCGGGGCCTGGCCCAGGAGGTATGGCAGGGCCTGAGTCAGAGGAGGGAGTGGGCACTTGGGATGAAGTGGTCTCCGAGGCAGGACGGGAGCAGGGAGCCACTCAGACTCTGAGGTGGAGCCACACAGAGTCCTGGGTTCGGGTTCCGTCATGGCCTGGGTGCGGTGCTTGGTGAAGGCGCCTGTGTGGCCAGTGGCGTCTGCTGAGGGTCCGCACTCGCCGGTGTTCTGAATTCAGGTGCAGAGAATCTGTGTGTTAAGCTGTCTGAGAAGCTGCAGTCCAAGACGTCTAGCAAGGTTATCATAGCGCACCTGCCGTTGCTCATCTGCTGTCTGCAGGTCCGTTGCTGGCCCTGGGGTGGGGCGGACTTCCGTCCGCAAGACGTTCTCACTGGGTCCAAGCCGAGGCCGGCACCAGCAGCCGGGTCTGAGCCGCTGTGTCTGGGAACTTAGCTCGAGCTTGCCGGGGACAGGGTCACTGCTCTGAGGCCACTGCTGACAGCTAGCGGGCTTTCTGTGAGCGGGGTCTAGGCACGGCCGGGTCCCACGTTGCGGAGGCTGCCCAGCTTGTGCGTTTCCAAGGTGGCAGATGTGAGCCTGCACCGTCGAGGTTCTGACTTATCCCAGTCCCCGTGATTCCCATCTGCCTACGTGGAAGTAACGTTCCCAGTGAGCCCTGTTTCCCCTAAGTAGCTCTGGAGGTGAAGGGGTTAGCAGGGAATCTCACCTTTGGGTGAAGGAGTCCCCACCACCCTGTCCTGTCATTATGCCTGGTGGCACGTGGACATGGGCCGACTCCAGTCATAGGGGTGTCTGAGGCGGTGAGCGCCTCCCCTGTGGCCCCTGACGGTCCCCGTGCGTTGCAGGGCCTGGGCCGCCTGTGCGAGCGGTTCCCGGTGGTGGTGCACTCCGTGACACCTTCCCTGCGCGACTTCCTGGTGGTCCCGTCCCCCGTGCTGGTGAAGCTGTATAAGTGCCACAGCCAGTACCACACAGGTAAGGGCCCCGCCCGGGGGAGGGGGCGGTGCCCCGCCTCCCTCCCGGGCTCATCCCCGCCGGCCCGCCTCCCAGGCATCGCCCTCCCCCGGGCCCCGCCTCCCGGACAGCGCCCTCCCCCAGGCCCCGCCTCCCAGACAGCGCCCTCCCCCAGGCCCCGCCTCCCAGACAGCGACCTCCCCCGGGCCCCGCCTCCCAGACAGCGACCTCCCCCGGGCCCCGCCTCCCAGACAGCTCCCTCCCCCGGGCCCCGCCTCCCAGACAGCTCCCTCCCCCGGGCCCCGCCTCCCAGACAGCTCCCTCCCCCGGGCCCCGCCTCCCAGACAGCTAACTCCCCCAGGCGCCGCTTCCCAGACAGCGCCCTCCCCCAGGCCCCGCCTCCCAGACATCTTCCCCGGGCCCCGCCTCCCAGGCATTGCCCTTCCCCGGGCCCCGCCTCCCAGACAGCTCCCTCCCCCGGGCCCCGCCTCCCAGACAGCTCCCTCCCCTGGGCCCCGCCTCCCAGACATATCCCTCCCCCGGGCCCCGCCTCCCAGACATCTACCCCGGGCCCCGCCTCCCAGACAGCTCCCTCCCCCGGGCCCCACCTCCCAGACAGCGCCCTCCCCCAGGCCCCGCCCTCCAAGACATATCCCTTCCCCGGGCCCCGCCTCCCAGACATCTCCCCCAGGTCCCGCCCTCCCGGGCCCTCCCTCCAGGCCCTCTCTGGCACCTCCTCTCCGGGCAGCCTGCAGTGTGAGTGCCCTGAGAATGTGGGCCCAGACCACATCTGCTGACCTGCAGTGAGTGAGGTTAATTAAGTGCCACTTGGTGGGCGTGTCCTCCTCTCCCTTCAGTCAGACTTCTGAGGGCCTTGCTCTCAGCCTCCCCACCTTCCCGGCACATGGCCCTGCCTCACTCCTTATTTAAGCTGGGATTGTTCTACATATTCATCACCTTGTAACCTAAGTGTGAGTCGTTGTAAACATTCCCATCATCCTTTCTGTTGTCTGACACACTGGGTTCTGAAACGCTGGGAAAAATCTTTTTAGAGTGATTCCCTTTATGACTAAAAACAATCCACATATGATTTCGATTTTGAATTTCAGACAAAATAATGAAAAGTAACATGCTCAACCAGACACACATTTGATTTTTCAATTTCAGTTGCCGGCAACGACATAAAAATCAGTGTAACCAACGAGCATGCAGAGTCGACCCTGAATGTGGCGTCGGGGAAGAGGAGCCAGCCGTCCATGTACGAACAGCTTCGGGACATTGCCATCGACAATGTCTGCAGGTGGGCGGCGGAGAGCCTGGCCACTCAGACTCTGTGGCCTGGGACCCAGACGTGGGGAGCGAGAGATGCCTGAAGGCCCCACGCTCCTGGGGGCTGCAAGAGTTCCTTCTAGAACACAGCATTTCTCCATGCAGTTCAAAATCCGATATGTAGCTGTAACATCCTTTTAACACTCTCTTGACGGTGACTTTTGTTAAGAAGCAGGAGGCTTGTTTTCTCACCTTTGTTTACTTATTATTTGTCTTCGGCTGTGCTGGTTCTCTGTTGCCGCGCTCTCTCTGGTGGCAGCAAGCACGGGCTCCTTTCTCGTTGCGGTGTGCAGGCTCCTCGTTGCAGTGGCTTCTCTTCCTGCGGAGCACAGCTTCAGTAGTTGTGGCTCGTGGGTTTACTTGCCCCACGGCCTGTGGGATCTTCCCAGACCAGGGATCGAACCTGCGGCCCCTCCATTGGCAGTCGGGTTCCTGACCACTAGACCCAGGAAGTCCTCAGGGAGTTTTAGATTGGAGTTGGGATGAGCATGGCATTCTGAAGGAAGCAGTTCAGGGCAGAACAGTGAAGTTATTATTTCCAACTGAGACATTTATCAAGTGGTGCGACATGAAGCCGTTGTTTAAATTCACTGTGTCTCGACATTCACTCACATTTCTGGGGGAAGTGCATTCAGAGCAGTTCTTTAAACCCTGCAAACCTGAGACAGAAAAACGAAACCCAAACCAGACGCAAGCACTCACCTGATTGTTGTGCTGCCTCACACTGCTCAGGTGCCTGAAGGCGGGCCTGACCGTGGACCCGGTGATCGTGGAAGCCTTTCTGGCCAGCCTCTCCAACCGGCTCTACATCTCCCAGGAGAGCGATAAGTATGCCCCATCCCTGGGGGATTGGGGTGTGGGGTGGGGCACGCAGTCCCGTGAGGCTCGGGGAGGCTGGTGTTCACACTCCTCTGCTGCTTTCTGGTCTAGCGTGGTGTCGGGTGTTGGGTCTGTCCCGCCGTGCCTGCTGAAGCCCACCTTGGAGTGCCCCCGGACGCGGTTCGGGCAGAGAGCTCTGCCTCCCTGCCTGGCGCCGGGGCTGGCGGGCCTCCGGCAGGCACCGTCGGGCGTGCGCTTCCTCTGAGGCCAAGGGCCCTGGGCTCCGGGCTCCCGGCTCCGTCTCCCGCCGCGTGCTGGAGCACCGCTCCCAGGTCACGTGTCCTGCCCTCTGCAGGGACGCGCACCTGATCCCCGACCACACCATCCGAGCCTTGGGGCACATCGCGGTGGCCCTGAGGGACACCCCGAAGGTCATGGAGCCCATTCTGCAGATCCTGCAGCAGAAGTTCTGCCAGCCGCCCTCCCCGCTTGACGTGCTCATCGTCGACCAGCTGGGCTGCCTGGTCATCGCCGGGAACGTAAGGGCCGCGGCCCCGCCTCGGGCTCCCCCACCCGCAGGGGCCTGCGAGCACAGGCCAGACCTGCTCCCCCGGGGTCACGTGCTCCCCAGCTCCCTGGCACCGGCTGCCGAGGTTTTCCCAAGTGAGAGAGCTCAGAGCAGTGGCTCCTAGATGACCAAGTGAAGCGGTTTGAACTGAGTTCTTGCTGACGTGACTAGACTGGAGTGGGAGCGGAAGCTGTGTGCGTGGAGGTTTGTGTGGGAGCGGAAGCTGTGTGCGTGGAGGTTTGTGTGGGAGCGGAAGCTGTGTGCGTGGAGGTTTGTGTGGGAGCGGAAGCTGTGTGCGTGGAGGTTTGTGTGGGAGCGGAAGCTGTGTGCGTGGAGGTTTGTGTAAAGCTGCAGGGGGTGGCCCTGGCGCAGTTGCAGGCCCCACGGCCCTGACTAACGGCGTGTTCCCTCTGGGTATCCGTGGAGGGCGCTCTTGGCGAGATGTGGTCACAGGTCCCTCTCTCTTCCAGCAATACATTTATCAGGAGGTTTGGAACCTCTTCCAGCAGATCAGTGTGAAGGCCAGCTCGGTCGTGTACTCAGCCACCAAGGACTACAAGGACCACGGCTACAGGTAAGCCTTCCCGCCTCATTGTCGCTCTCCATCCTTAGAAAGACACTCTGGGTCTTGTCCCTTAAATTAAAGCTACTTCTCACAAAAGCACCGCATGCTAGAGATCCACGCATCCCGGCAGGGATGGCCTGCACCCCGCCGCCCTCAGCGAGCACCTCCTTGCTCACACCCAGCCTACCCAATGCCCTGGGGGCACGGCGCCCCGCCTGGCCTGCCCATTGTCAGCCTGCCTATTGGGCAGCGGCCCCACAGTCTGCCCAGCCCAAGCCTGCGTGTCAGGCAGCTCTCACACCTCTCTGTGGTCAGGGCGGCACACCGGCGAGGGCTCCCGTGCCATCCTCGGAGGGGTCCTGAGCATGGGCACCGCAGCCTTGGGTGTGCGACGCCCGAGGACAGATGCTCCTCCTGTGTTTGATGGACCTCCTTTGGCTTGGGCAGGCCCAGGCAGGGTGGAGGGCAGGGCGGAGGTCCTCCTCACCCCTCCTCCCCCCGGGAGCGGGCGGCTGGGTGGTGTGATCTCAGCTCACTCAGCAGCTGTGTGTGTGCGCGTGGCACCGCGTGTGTCCCCACGACAGCCCTCGGCTCTGGGGCTGCTTGTCCGTGGGCTCGCTGCTGCCTCCACGGGAGCCCGGCCCCTGGACCCTGGGCTGGCCTGGCTGCACCTGCTCACCGCCTCCTGCTGCTGTCCGTCTGTCCCTTCGCTCACGCAGGCACTGCTCGCTGGCAGTGATCAACGCCCTGGCCAACATCGCGGCCAACATCCAGGACGAGCACCTGGTGGACGAGCTGCTCATGAACCTGCTGGAGCTGTTCGTGCAGCTGGGGCTGGAGGGCAAGCGGGCCAGCGAGCGGGCCAGCGAGAAGGGGCCCGCCCTCAAGGTAGGCACCGCGCCAGCCCCCGTTGGGAGAAGAGGCTGCCTCCTTCCGGGGGGCTGGTCGGGGGGCACCCTCCGGGCTGAGTGGGACAGAGAGGCGGTGGGAACAAAACGGGTGTCAGGTGGCCACAAGGCCTCTGGGGGGTGGCGTCCGAGGTGGGCACCTTCCAGGGGGACCAAGTGCTTTTCAGGCCTCACGTCTGTAACGGTGCAAGGTGTTTGTGCAGAGTTGCCACGGTTTGCATGTCCCATCCCCTGTGTGACGTTGACTGTGTCCCTTTTTTGACTGTAAGGTTAAGCATCTATACCTGTTTCCCTGTACGTGTCTTTCACTGTTTTGTTTAGAGGAAGGAGTTTCATTTCTCGCTGTGCTGTTTGGGGTTTTTCTATCTTTCTGTTTAATGAAAGAAATGGTGCTGGTCAGTGACCCGGCTCTGTCCCTCCAGGCCTCCAGCAGTGCGGGGAACCTGGGCGTGCTCATTCCCGTGATCGCCGTGGTGAGTACCTGCCCATCCGTGTCTCTGACGTGGCCGCGGCGCTCCCGCAGGTGCTGCCCAGGGTGCGTGTCCACCGTGGCCACGCAGCCTGGCTTGCTTTCTGCGTGCCCCCTGACCAGCTGAGCGGACCCAACGGCGTGTCCCTGGGTATGGGGTTCTGACCAGCTCTCCCTGTGTCCTGCCCGCCCTGGTGCTCCTGCGGCAAATGGGCCTGTGCCGCCTCCACCCGCCCCGCCCGCCTGCTCCCGTCTGTGGTGGGCCTGGGCCCTCGGGGTTCCTGGGCCTGGGGTGCAGCCCTCGGGGCCCTGCCTGGGAGCGCGAGCCTGTCTGCCGCGTGCTGCGGTGCCGAGGGCCCGGGTCTTGCCCTGTCTTGGGCTGCCCCACTTCTTCCCAAGTGGCCCTTACGGCAGGCAGTTCCCGGCCAGTGTTCCCGCCACCCGTCCTCAGCTGGGCCCACGTCTGGCTCTGTTTATGCGGGTGGTTCCCGAGCTCTACTCAGCGAGCCCCGGGTTGGAGCCCCTGCTTCCACCTCCCACTCCCTCACCACTCGAATTTGGAGCACGTACGCGTGTCCTCACAGCTGGGGCTCTGGAGTGGCTGACCCCCGGCTGCAGGGCAACCCAGGGGTGTGGAGGCCAGATAGGGGTGGAGAGCCCATCTGTGTCTTGGGAAAGGGGTCTCGGGCCCTGCTCTGGGGGCGTTCGTCCTTTGAGTGTGGGGGCCGCTGGGGCTGCAGTGTTTGCTGGCCGAGGCAGACGGGAGCCCACAGCCGACTGGTGTGTGTGTAGTTGTCAGCTGTGACAGTGAGACGTCACGGGCTGTGTTGAGGGAGCGTGCTACCTCTGGCCCAGGTTCAATCCCTGGGTGGGGAAGATCCCCTGGAGGAGGGCGTGGCAACCCGCTCCAGTCTTCTTGCCTGGAGAATCCCATGGACAGAGGAGCCTGGCGGGCTACAGTCCACAGGGTCGCAGAGAGTTGGACGGGACTGAAGTGACTTAGCACACATGCACGGCTGTGACTTAGCATACAGGTTTTAGGGTCACCGGGGCAGGGATCCTGGCCCTGCATGTGGGGTCCTAGTGGGTGTCCCAGCCCCCCCATGCCCACTCTGCCAGCAGAGCTTCTCGGAAAAGTGGGATGACCGTCTGCGGGGCCGGTGGTCAGGGTGGGCAGACTTTTAGCAGTGACAGGCCAGTGCTCGCTCACCTGAAACCATCTGCTCTGCTGCCGTGACCTTCACGTGAACGTGTACACAGTGTGGAGTCAACAAGTTAATGATTATGCTGGGGGCTGGGGGACAAATATTGGTTCTGTTGCTTAACGTGGATCCTGGAGACCATGGTTCCGGCCTCTGCTCCCGGGTCAACCCAGATGTGCAGGGAGACGCTGATGTCCTTCGATGTTTGTTTTCTCTAATGTTTTACACTTTTTCCAGCTTTGGGTCTTTCAGTGGCATACTGTCCTGAATTACTCAGTTGAGGGGACAAGCCAGTGGGTCTGGGCAGGAAGCGGGGGTTCCTGCCCTAAGGCAGCTGCTCCCTCCTGGGTGATCTTGGAGCCTGGGGTTGGGGTGCCGGGTCCCCTGTCCTCCTAGGCTCCGTCCTGCCTGAGGGTCGTAGGCTGTGTCCTGCGACTCTGTGAACGCTCCTCAGAATGTCCCAGGTTCCGTAGCTGGAACCTGCAGCTGGAGCCGCAGCCGCGTGACAGGCCGTGGAAAATGTCCATGCAGGCTGCCCGGCCGCTGGCCTCTTGCAGCTGCGGGGCCTTGGGCAGGTTACTTATTGTCTCGGTGTCGTCATATGAGGTTTGTGGACTAACAGCTCAGCTCATGGGCCCTTTTGAAAGCTGTGCCCGTTCTCTCGTGGGAGTGGTGTCTGTCCACAGGCATCTGTTTTTTTTTTTTTTATGTTTTTCTTTTGTTTTTTTTCTGTTTTTCGTTTTCTTTTTTTTTTTTTTGTCCACAGGCATCTGTACTTCACCTTGGGCCAAGGTGCGGGAGGGGCCCAGCGAGGCCCCCGTTAGGATCCCCAGGCTGGGTGGTTACCCCAGGACTGACGTGAACCCCTTCAGGCAGTGATGCACTTCATCCTCACAGCAGCCCTGTGAGGCGGGGCTGTGTCACCCCCACTTCACAGACGGGAAGCCTGAGACACGGAGCTCGCCTCAGAGTGCTGGAGGCCGGAGTGGCTCTCAGGCCGCCCCGTCCTCGCACCCCTGGTCCCAGCTGCTCTGCCGTGTCCGAGCCAAGGGCATGCCCTGCCCTGGGTCACTGTGGGGCCCTCAGACCACTGCCAGCCCCCAGCACTCTGGGGTGTCAGGTAGTGTAAACTGGCTTCTCTTAGTTATTTGTGCTCATAAAAGAAGAGTACGCCCAGTAGAAGTGGCACGTTTATTAACCCCTGGGTGGGCGGCGTGACTGCGGGCCATGGTGTCCCCTGAGAGGTCTTGCCCCCGTCAGCGGGCTGGGCCTTGCTCGAGGAGGGGCTGGCTGTCAGCATCTTGGGGGCCGCTCGTGCTCTGTGTTGGGGGGCAGCTTTGGGTGACCAGGGTGCTGCTGGGCCGGGGGGTGAGCTGTGAGGAGGGGGCCATGTGTCTGCACCAGGACCCTTCAGCGCCAGCCGCCCTGCAGTCCTGACAGTGCGAGCATGGCTGCCCCGTCCGCATCTCCCGGAACGGGGGCCAGGCCACAGGGTCCTGGCACCAGCACCTCGTGGTTGTCAGAAGGGAAACGGAATCACGATGCCCCAAAGCACCCGAGACGTCCAGGCCTCTCCACTAAGACCTGGCGGGGTTGGCGACCCGGCCCAGGAAGAGCAGGCAGCTGGTGCGGTGCTCATAGACGAGAAACAGGAAAGGCCGGTCAACGCTGAAGCGGACCTGGGTGGATAGCGGCATGAACCCCACGGCGGTCACGGCTGCGG
This sequence comes from Cervus elaphus, assembly GCF_910594005.1. Classification (NCBI taxonomy): domain Eukaryota; kingdom Metazoa; phylum Chordata; class Mammalia; order Artiodactyla; family Cervidae; genus Cervus; species Cervus elaphus. The sequence continues at coordinate 1,000,477 of NC_057819.1, forward strand.
CCTGCGTGCCCTCCTCGTTCACCGTGATGGTGCCTTGGTGCTTGAACTGCGTCGGGCACAAGGGGCGCCATCAGGGGGCAGCGGTGTCCTCCCAGAAAGGGGCGGGGTGACAGGGGAGGCCCGGGCTCAGCGGGTTACGACAGCTCTCGGGACTCCGGGCCCCCCTCAGCTAAGCTGGGGTCGTGCTGCGTGAGGGGTGAACAGTGTCACCCTGGCGGTGTGCACTGCAGCTCCCCCGGGAGCTGGGTGAACAGGCCTGGGGTCCGCGGGCAGGGCGGGCGCTCCGGGGGCCCGGCCCAGACTGGACAGGCGAGGGTGGGCCTTACCAGGTCGATGACGATCCTCTGGTCTGTGATCCCCGTGGTGTTGCTGTTCTTGTCGAAGAGTGCCGTGACCCCCAGGGCCCGCAGAGCCTCCACCAGGTTGTAGTCCTTCTCCAGCTTGAACTTGGGCAGGAGCACCTCCCGTGTCCTGGTCGGGAAGAGAGCGCTTTTCCACCCACAGCGCCTCTCAGAGGAGCCCTGTTCCCTGAGACGTTAGCACGCCAGCCCGTGGCCCACGCGCTGCACGTGGGGCCCTGCCTGGGGAGGATGGAGAGGCTGCCCCTGTAACCCCACTGCTCAGAAGCGCTTGCTGCCATGCGCTGGGGTCCTTGGCCCTGTGGGTCCCTGTCCTGCCAGCAGAGCGCTCAGGGCTCAGAGGCGCCTGACACCGTGTGTCCCCGGGCGCCTGTCACTTCATCGTGTAAGGGGTGAGGTGCAGCCAGGCGCACTAGAGGGACAGCACCAGCCTTACCACCCGGCCTGCTGCCTTCCGTGCTCCAGGGCACGCGCGCGACCTGGTGCCCGCAGCCCCCACGGCGCCAGGACCCCGCGTGCGAGGCCACAGCACGTGGCGGCTTGTTAGCGTCCGAGGGACAAGACCGTGTCCACTGCTGGGCCATCCCGGAGGACGGGGGACAAGACCCGGGGCCTGAGCGGGGATGCTGGAGGCAGCGACAGGCTCCTCCGGCTGGCGGGGGAGCAGGGCCGTGCGCGGGCCAGGCGGCCGGCCTGCATCGTGTGGGTTGGGCCCACGGAGGGTTTGAGGGGTTGGGGGGATGCTGACTGGCGGTCGGCGCCAGATGGACTGAGCGGGGACAGCAGGGTGATCCTGCCTCGCCTCCAGCTCCGGGCAGAGGTGGTGGGCAGTCAGGTCAGGAAGGAGGCCCATTAGGGACGGTCCCTAAAAGACACGTGGAGGCGTGACGCGGCCTGGCTCCTGGGCAGGCCTGCCTCCCCTGGTTCTGGTTCCGGTCCTGTCCGTGTGCGCTGGTCCTGCAGGGAGGCCCAGACCAGGTTCACGTCTTCACACGGGCCCAGGGAGACGGGGAGGTGATGGGTGTGTACCTCCCGCCCTGACCAGCCACGGAGCGTGTCCTGCCAGGGACCCGAAACTAACTGCGCGGCGGACGACCCAGGGGCGGCTTGGAGGGCCTGGGGCCTCTCGGCTCAGGCTGGGGATCGTCTTGGTCCCAGACCCGCAGCGCGCGGCCGCGGGGTCAGGGCAGGTGTGTGGCGGAGCCGCATCATTTCTCACCGGTGCGCTCTGGCCGCGCAGGAGCTCTGGGTTGAATTCACAGCAGCCTGGGGGACAGTACCCCTTCCCCTGAAGCGACCGCGGCCCGGCCCCCCAGCCCCCGAGGCACCTGTTTGTCATGCTCCTCTGCCACCGCTCCACCGCCTGGGGCGTCAGCTGGCTCTCCAGGGTCTTCATGCCGGACAGCTTGTGTGGGACCACCACCAGCATGCTGATGCCCCCCACATACTCCAGCTGCAGCACGGCGCAGTCCAGCTCCTGGTCGCTGGCCGCCAGGAAGGCGCCCTTGGTCTGCATCATGGGGACCTTGACCACCTCCCGCTCGTTCAGCCGGAAGTTGTGGTTGTGTGTCATTTCCACTGGAAACTTGTTCACCCAGGACCCTGTGAGGTCAGCGGAGCAGGGTCGTGGGGTTGCTCAGACAGGCTGGGAGGCCCACCCATGGTCTGACCCGCATGTCTGGTTTGGGCCGGACCCGGGCGGTACTGATGCTGCTGGTGTGGGGACCACACTTGGGAAGCACTGCTCAGAGGTGGACCTGGCCAGCGCCCGCTGGTGCCTGTGGCAGAGGGCACCCTGGGCGCAGGTGCACGCGGCCGCACCACGACCCTGCTGCTCCTGCCTGCCTGCCGGCTCCCCGGCGGTGGAGGGCGCTGAGGTCTCCTGGCTGGGGTGTCCACAGGGCACTGTGAGCAGGGCCTGGGCTTTACAGGCCCGCACGGCCCTATCTCTGGGGCCCCAGGGGCCTGTGTGCACGCGTGTGGGGCTTGGGGGTGCCTCGCCGCTGGCCCAGAGCAGTAGCTCTAGATACAGGCCTGACTTCCCTGCCCCGGCTGCCCGGGAACGAGTGGGGTGTGAATGTGAGTGTCTCAGCCCAGCCTATCTCCAGCCTTTGGTCCGTCCCGAAAGAGAATAAGTGAACTGAGATCCAGGTGGGCCTGATGCGGAGAAAGGCGCTAACTCAGGTCTCACACAGGCCGGAGGGGGCGCCAAGCAACCCTCAGGGCAGCATTGCAGTTCCGTGTCCGTGAGATGGAGACTCGGACAGCAGCGGCCGCTCACGGCCGCAGTGAGGCCTACAGCACAAGCTTTCTCCCTGGGACCTTCCCTGGCCCCGCAAGCCGCCCTGAGCCTGGCTCTGTGGGGGGGGCGGGGGGCGTGGAGGAAGAGGCTGCGGGCCCTGCTGCCCTGCCCGCGCGTCCGCCCCGGGGGCGCGCCGTCTCCTGCCCGCTGCACCCCGCACGCGCGTCCACCCCGGGGGGCTGTGCCGCCTCCTACCTTTGAAGTAGATGCAGTTGAGGAGCAGCATCTGGGTTGCGGGGTCCACACCCTGCAGCGCATCTCGTATGAGGCCCTTGGTGAGCCGGGCCACGTGCTGGTTCGTGTGGGCGAGAAAGGCCGGATCAGAGAAGTCGGCTGCCCGGACCTCGGCAAAGTAGTACTCCCGGACCTTGGCCTTGAAGTCGTCCACGACGGGGAGCTGCTTCTGCACATAGAGGCCGCTGACGGAGCGCAGTGTGTACCCGAAGTCCCTGCGGAAGAGGCGGTGGGTCAGCTTCCGGAACAGGTTGTGGATGGTGCCCAGCTCGTAGGTGGCGCTGGCGTTGACGAACTCGGCGAAGCGCAGGGCCGTGTGCACCTGCTGGTGAGTGTTGCCCGCCAGGCCCAGGGAGAGCATGGCCATGGCCGCGGACACGCCCACAGGCGCCAGGAAGATGTTGTCAGCCGCCCCGGCCCGCGCCGCCAGCTCCCGGTACAGGTCGAAAGCGAACTGCGCGTTGAGGAGGTTGAGCCGCTGCACGCGGCTCTTGCCAGGGAAGAGCGGGAGCACGCTGCCGGTGCCTGCCCCGGGGCGTGTGGGGGGTGCCGCGTCCACGACGTCGCTGTAGTCGTCGTCCTCCCCGAGGATCCTATCCAGGTCCAGGTAGTCCTCCTCCTCCTCCCCTTCCGCGATCCACTCGTTGGTGACGGTGTTCTCCTCGTGGAAGGCGGCGGGTGGCAGGGGCCTGCTCGCGTTGCCACTCTTCAGCCGCCCCCAGCGGGGCTCCGCGGACTCGGACTCGCCGCCGCCGTCATCACGCCGCCCCCGCTGGCTTAGGGTCCCGCACGCGGATGCCAGGAGGAGGGCCAGCAGGAGCAGGCGCAGTGGGCACTGCATCCCGGGGGAGCTGGAGCTGGGGGAGAGCAGACGTGTGAGGACGCCGGGCCCCACCACACACCAGCGGGGCCCGGCGTCCATCCCCAGATGCTTCCGGATCTGGTTAAGACAGACACGCCTGACATTCTGTGGGGCCTCGTGAGCCTGCCTGGGGGACCCATGGGCGCCGCTCAGAACCCGTGGTGGAAAGAGGGGCAAAACTGTGGGGCCTGGGGATCCAGGGGGTTTCCTTTTCATTCATGTACTGAATTTTGGGTCAGTTTTCCGAGCGACACCCAGGGCCCTGGAGGCACCACAGTGTCCCCCAGTCAGCCGGGGGCCCCCATGCAGTGAGGAGGGCTTGCGAGGATGTTGCTGGCAGGGGGCTGGGGGGCCGCCTCCTGTGCTGGGAGTCTGTGGGGGTCTAACTGCGTGATCTGGGACATGTCTGCAGTACAGGGTCGCCTGGGCTGCTTGCAGCCCGGTGGTGAGGTGTGCGCGTTCTCACATCTGCCAGTCGCTGCCCGCTGCTATGGGAGGGCCCGGTCTCCACTAAGGTGCTCTGGGTTAGAGTGTGGTGGGTGCTGTTAGAAAGCGCCTGCCGGAGGCCTGAGGGGCTCCCTCCACGTGAGTGGGGCGCCCCGGGGGGCCGTCTGCCTACCGCCCCTCCCCTGGCATGCTTGTCTTCCTGGCCGGGCACTGCCTCCCTGGAGGGCATGGCCGTCGACGTGCCCAGGTCCCAGGACAGGGACAGCATGTGCCCTGCTGTTCCGTCGGACAGCACCCAGCATCCCTTCAGTCCCCTGGCGGGGGTGGGGGAGGGGCGCGTCTTGTTCGGTGTGCGTGTGTGTGGCCATCTGCTCCTGGGCCTCAGGACCAGGACCACTGTTTCCCACCCAGGCCAGGAGAGCGCCACGGACTCCCGTGAGGTGAAGCTGGGCTGGTTGGGCCTGAGGATGGGCTAAATGCACGATGCCCCCTGGAGCTCAGTGAGTCCCACCCCAGCCTCTGCCTGTGCGCGTGGCCAGGCTGGGAGCTCCGCGCTGGGTGTCAGCATGCTGGTCCCACTTGCGCGGGGCCAGGGACTCGATGGGACCCAGGGTCGTGGCGCCCCTTCGTGGTATCCAGGGCTCGGCCCTCAGCCCCATGAGAGCAGTCGGCTGCACGCCCGGAGCACCGCGGCCTGGAGCGGGACAGGCACGTGGCTCCCGACTCTGACCCCGCTGTCGTCTTCCCGCCCGGCCCCTCCCCCCAGCCTGTCGCAGAGGCCGCCCCACATGTGCCCACACTCAGGACACAGGCCTGAGGTTTGCGGTGCTGGCGGGATCAGGCCGGGGTCCTGGGTAGAAGTGGATGTGGGTACTGATGGCAGGACACTTAAAAAGTGAGGGGAAAAAAGTGAGGGGAGAGAGGGGAAGCTGTTTGCCGAAGGTCTCCTTCTGAGGCTGCACTTGAAAGTATTCTTAAGTTAGGAAAAAAAAGCTTAAACCACCCCAGCTTGAGCAATCAAGGGTTCAGGAGGAGGAAGTTGACCGGACAGGGAGGCAGAGGTGAAGATGCCGGTGTGGGAGCGTCTCGTGCCCTGCTGTGTGGTCCACACTGACAGGCCTGTCACTTCCATTACGCCCTCGTCGGAGGGATCAGGGTGTACCTTCTGAGACCTCACTTTCTGTGGATAAAAGCTCGGCATCTGGAAGGTACATCTCTTTGTCGTCTTGCCATTCAGCATCCCAGGAATTAAGATGCTTCAGTATTATTGCTCAGTTGTGTTTAAATCTAGGGTACTATATTTGAAGAAAAGCAGTGCTTTCTAAAGGAAAATCATGCAAAAGTTTGCTTTTCTGGGCATTTTCTGTGGCACCACCTCATGCTGGTTACACGGAGCAGGGCCTGGACTTTGTGGTCCTTCTCCGTCCTGGCTGCTGTCCCCTGGCCCAGGAGGAGCGGGGCTGACGGAGCTGAGGACGCTCTTAAAGTGGACGGGACTTCAGACTCGGCACAGAGAACACCCCCAGGCCCGTGTCCGCAGGCTCACCAGCCCCAGGCCCGTGTCCCCAGGCCCATGTCCCCAGCTCACCAGCGCCGTGTCCCCGGGCTCACCACCCCCAGGCCCGTGTCCCCAGGCTCACCAGGTCTGTCTGCACATGTGTATGCACACATGTGACACATACACAGACACATTTTTCTGAACCAGTTGCGGCACCCCAGAACCAGGATGCCCACCCCCAGCCCCGTCCCCAGTTCAGGTCCTGAAGCTCGCGCAGACCCCCCTCATAGTCAGGCAGAACAGACAAGAAGACCTTCCCCTTCTGAAAAGAGCAGTAGGGAGCGTTGAAAGGTTTCGCTGGACAGAGAAACAAGCCCGTCACCCACCTCTCACCCCGCAGAAGGGTGGGAGACCTACTCACCTCCGTGCTGCTGGTGGGAAGTGGCTCTGCAGGGGTGGAATCGGCCAAGGTCGGCCGCGCGCTTCCCTGTGACCTTTGGCGCTGGGCTACAGTCGTGGTCTTCCAAAGTACACAGGTCGCAGATGGAACACCGCCCCCCAGCCTCGTCAGCACAAAGCCCTGCTGTGCGCCCGGTCACCGCCCAGCAGCTGTGACTCCGCGTTTGGAGGCCCAACCGGCTCCATTTGACGAGCCGCCAGGACACTGCGGCTGGGGCTGGGGTGTCACAGGGTGGCTCGGACGCCCCCCTGGATGTGGGCCCCCACCACCACTGTGCATCGCGAACTCAGTCCTTGGCCGGGGGGGTGGCCCCAAAGAGACCCTGGCCCAGGCCTGCGTGCTGTCTCTGGTCCCTGCAGGACACCCAGCCCTGCTCCCCTGTGTTGTGGGAGAGCAGGGCCACGCCGAGGTTCTGGGGGGCCTTGGTCGTCTCAGTGTCTAGTTTGTGGGGCTCCGTTTGTCTGGGTCGTGCTGCACAGCTTGCAGGGTCTCTGTCCGCGGCCAGGGCTTGAGCTCGGGCCCCTCGGCAGTGTGAGTCCGGTTGTAACCATGGACTGCCAGGAATCCCTGGGCGTATCTCACTTATGATGCGTGTTGTGAACTCACTTTCCAAGAAGTGTTGTGTTATCATCCTACCCACGGTGGATGAAGGGGCCCATCTTGCCACCCCCAACAGCGGTGGGCATCACCCCTTCCCTGCCCCTGGCCACCACCTGGCACATTCAGTTCAGTTCAGTTCAGTCGCTCAGTCGTGTCCAACTCTCTGTGACCCTATGAACTGCAGCACGCCAGGCCTCCCTGTCCATCACCAACTCCCGGAGTTTACTCAAACTCATGCCCATCGAGTTGGTGATGCCATCCAGCCATCTCATCCTCTGTCATCCCCTTCTCCTCCTGCCCCCAATCCCTCCCAGCATCAGGGTCTTTTCCAATGAGTCAATTCTTTGCATGATGGGGCCAAAGTATTGGAGTTTCAGCTTCAGCATCAGTCCTTCCAGTGAACACCCAGGACTGATCTCCTTTAGCATGGACTGGGTGGATCTCCTTGCAGGCCAAGGGAGTCTCAAGAGTTTTCTCCATCACCGCAGTTCAAAAGCATCAATTTTCCGGCACATACTCCATGCTTATAGATCGTAGTACATGCTCAGACCAAGGAGCCCCGCTTGCTGTGGGTTAGTTATCGCCTTGTGGGCTTGACCTCTACCAGAGGCTCTAGAGGGTCTATGCGTCCGCCAGGTGCCGTGCACACTTGTAACCATTTTCCGTACCCAAGCCCCGCGCACACGGGCGTGCACACACACACACACACATAGCAGGACACTGTCAGGCTGGGAGTGCAGGGACTCCAGTCTCAAGAGACTCACTGTGACCCGCCTCACACGCTGGGTTCTGCCCACGGCCCTGCGCCTCCCTGCCCCCACCCCACCGCACCCCGCCTCGGGCCTGCTGCTCCTGCAGCCCCGCGGCTGCCCACCTGTAAATGCCTGGCCGGGGTCCTGGAGCTGCTGCCGCCTGCTTCCTGGTGGTGAGGTGGGACTGGTCCCTCCTGGCGCAAAGCTCGCCTGCACTCCAGGGCACGGGAGGGTTTCCAGGGAGCCTGCCGGGGGCCGCTGGTCCGGCCTTCCCCTCCCGGGCCAAGAGACCGCTCCTCTGAGAGGAGACCTGGAGGGCGGGTCACGGGCTTGCGTCTGTAGGTCTCAGTTTCGTGTGCAGACAGCCCCCTTTTCTGCCTCTGCTCCGCCAGCTCACCCGGCGGCTGCCGCCCATCAAGGAGCCGAAGCCGCGGCTGCAGAAGCTCTTCCGGGACTTCTGGCTATACTCGGTGCTGATGGGGTTCGCCGTGGAGGGCTCAGGTAGGGGCCCCCCGGGGCACAGTGCAGAGTGAGGCCCAAGGTCCTGACAGGGTGTGTGCCCCCACGCAGGACGGCCAGTGGGGCTGCCGCCTCCACAGTGGGGCCGTGGCTTAGGCTTCTGGGAACACCGCGTACCTTCGGGGACCCTGTCCCACTTAGGAAGCAGACTTGCTTCTGTCCCCACCCTGGGATGGTGGCTCAGGCAAGGGGCCCGTGGCTCGAGCCGCTGTCAGCCTGGGCCCCAGCGGGGTGCCTCCTGGGCCAGGTGGCGCCTCAGCCCTCCCTGTCTCGCAGGACTCTGGCCAGAGGAGTGGTACGAGGGGGTCTGTGAGATCGCCACCAAGTCCCCGCTGCTGACCTTTCCCAGCAAAGAGCCCCTGCGGTCCGTCCTCCAGTACAACTCGGCCATGAAGAACGACACGGTCACACCCGTAAGGATGCCTCCCTGCCAAGCACGGTGCTCCGGGCGGGGCTTGGGAAGCCCCCAGGGATGAGAGGGCTGGTCTTGCGTGTCCGTGTCTGTGTAGGCGCATGGCCGCAGGGCCGGTTTCAGGGGTGGGGCCGCCTGCACCAACGCAGCCCCGCCGCCCACAGGCCGAGCTGAGCGAGCTGCGCAGCACCATCGTCAACCTCCTGGACCCGGCCCCTGAGGTATCTGCCCTCATCGGCAAGCTGGACTTCGCCATGTCCACCTACCTGCTGTCCGTCTACCGGCTGGAGTACATGAGGTACGCCGGCTGCCCCCACGCCCTGAGCCCCGCGAGCGCCTCCAGGCTCAAGGCCGTGCTGCTCCTCCTGGTCAGTGTCCTTAGAAATGCCAGCCCAGGCTCCTGCTGTCCATGTGCGCGTCCTTCCTGAGCCCCAGATGCCCCCAGGATCCGGCGCTGCGGCCACCCCCACTTGGGGCCAGGCCGCTGAGCTGTCCCCGGAGCGGCTGCCAGCCCTGTGCACGTGGCCCTCGAGGCCCCGGGAGGGCAGCTGCGCTCACGACCTCACCGTCCCAGCGGCGCTGCAGCTGCTAGGCCCGAGCTGTGCGCTCATCCCAGCCGTCCACAGGGTCCTGCGCTCCACCGACCCCGACCGCTTCCAGGTGATGTTCTGCTACTTTGAGGACAAAGCTATCCAGAAAGACAAGTCCGGTAAGTTGGCGCTGCAGGCCTCTGAGGTGCGTTGGGGTTTAGTGGTGTGAACGGAGCGTGCTCCCTGTGTGCATGGAGGAGGCAGCTCCGCACCGCTGCTGTATGCTGCCTCGGAAACACGAGTATAAGCACACGGCCCCAAAGACCGCGTCCTGGCTCTGCGTGTGGGCTGGGGGCTGGGCCAGGAACATCCCTGCAGACACACTGCAGCCCCGGGGCTCGGGGCCCAGCCAGCCTCTGCCAGAGCAGCCCAGGCCCCTGGGTGTGGGGATGGGCCTGGGCAGCTCTTGGCCGAGGAGCGGTCCTGCTTCTCGACACTGCTGCTGAGAGGACCAAGGCCAGGGTGCAGAACCCGAATGTGGATACATTTCTGTTGTTTTGTGTAAAAGAGGGAAAAATACATTAGGACGTGTGTCTTGGAAAACTTTAGGAGGTGACGTGCACGTGTCCCTCTATGCTTGTATGTATGTATGCAGTGTCTAATTTTACTTGTTCCACTGATGGTGGTTTAGTCACTAAGTTGTTATGGTTTAGTTACAAGTCACTAAGTTACGACCCCATGGACTGTAGCCCACCAGGGTCCTCTGTCCAAGGGGATTTTCCAGGCAAGAGTACTGGAGTGGGTTGCCATTTCCTTATCCAGGAAGGATCTTCTCGACCCAGGGATCAAACCTGGGTCTTCTGCATTGCGGGCAGATTCTTAACCAACTGAGCCACAAGGGAAGCCCATTTCTTCCACCAGGTGTTTGTGAATTAGCGACTGTGGTTGTTCCTTTCATGTGATCAGGAAAGAGCCACGGGGTCCAGGGAGAGGCCGGGCAGCTGTGTAGGGCCACCCCTGGTCTCACTGACCAGGTAGGAAGGGTGCCCCGCAGCTGATGGACAGAGACGTCCCACGAGCAGCAGTTAGAGAGGCTTGTCAGCCAAGAGCAGACAGCTCGCCGTGGGGCACCCGCCCCTCGCTGGGGCACCCTGCGTGCCGCAGCAGGACGTGCGTGCTTGCCTGGTTTAAGGCCACGTTCTTCTTTCCTGGGACGCTTTCGGGACACGAGTCCGCGGGACGCGAGGACTCGCACGTCCCAGGATGCCATGCACAGACCCGAGACTCACGTCCTGACAGGGCCACACTCGAGCCTCTGCTCTCTCAGAGCGTGCCTGTCCCCGACGCTCAAGTGACGCGAACGTGACGTAAGAAAAGGGACAGAGCCACGTACAGATGTTAAAGTTGAGGCAGCAGAGAGAAGAAATGTTCGGTCTAGGCAGCGTCTGCCAGCTTTAGTAAGAGAACAGACAGACTCGCGTCCTGTCGCTCACGTGTTGACTTGTGAGGCACCTGTAAGGGGCTGGTGGGGGCACCCAAGAGGAGCCGGGGGCTCGGGGGCAGTGCTGTGTTGGCCACAGGTGGGCGGCACTCCCCTGGGGAGCGGGGCCAGCCTGGGCGGGGTCGGGGGCAGCGGGCAGTCTCCCCACTGACGCCCCTGTGTCACAGGGATGATGCAGTGTGTGATCGCCGTCGCCGACAAGGTGTTCGACGCCTTCCTGAACATGATGGCAGAGAAAGTAAGCCTCGGGGGGGTGCCCGCATGCTCGCCAACATGCGTGCGGGGCCTGCAGCCTGTGTCCTCTGAACCCAGGCCAAGACCAAGGAGAACGAGGAGGAGCTGGAGCGCCACGCGCAGTTCTTGCTGGTCAACTTCAACCACGTCCACAAGCGCATCCGCAGGGTGGCCGACAAGTACCTGTCTGGGCTGGTGGACAAGTGAGCTCCGCTCCCTGCTGGGCCACGCACCGTCCCCCAGTCCACATTCCCCCGGAGGTCCCGGGTGTCCCCTGGCCCATAGGAGGACTGGGCCCTCCCTGAGCGCCCTGCACCCTACGCTGTTCCTGCCGTGCCGAGAGCCTCGTGGAATGGCCGCCGGGGGAGGGTGCTAAGGGCGACCCGGGCCTGCCCCACAGCCCCGTAACGGCCTCAGAGAGTGAACGGGCCTGCATGGTCCCCGCAGCAGATGCTGTCCCGGCAGGGCCGGAGGGCGTGTCTGAGCCAGCCTCCGTGCCTGCAGCCTGCTCCGTGGGCCGCTGGCTCCCGGCATCTCCTCCTGTGTACCCCAAGGTGCCACATGTAGACAGCTGTTACTTACCCTCAGACTTCCTGCGCGTGCAGCTGTGCCCCCAGCCCCTGTTGTTCAAGGGTCCCGTCTTGCCTTTTTCAGTGTGAGAGTAGGGGGCCATGGATGGAAACGGAGGACCCCGTAGAGAGCAGGGGACGCCTGGCCGGTGGCCAGGACGGTGGGGTTGGGTGGCCTCGGGAGCACAGCTCCGGGTGGGGGGCTCTGGGCCCTGAGCAGAGGGCTCTGGGTGCAGGTTCCCCCACTTGCTCTGGAGCGGGACGGTGCTGAAGACCATGCTGGACATCCTGCAGACCCTGTCGCTGTCGCTGAGCGCGGTGAGTGCCCCGCCCGCCCCGCCGAGCCTGCCTCCCGCCCCAGACGGAGGGCGGGGTTGCCCGCACAGACGGGTGGAGGCAGGGAGGGAAGCGCCCGTCGGGCCGTGGTGCGAGGTGGGCCCTGTGCTTTCAGGACATCCACAAGGACCAGCCGTACTATGAGATTCCCGACGCGCCCTACCGCATCACCGTCCCGGACACCTACGAGGCCCGAGAGGTAGGTGGGCGGGGCCCAGCCCGGGCCCGGGGCTCGGCCCAGCCCTGGGGCACTGAGTGCTGCCTGCCCTCGCCCCCTCTGCCAGAGCATCGTCAAGGACTTTGCCGCGCGCTGCGGGATGATCCTTCAGGAGGCCATGAAGTGGGCACCCACGGCCACCAAGTCCCATCTGCAGGTACTTCCTTGAGGCCAGCAGGACGCTCCCTTGGTGACCCCCTTCCAGCTGTCAGGAGCTTTACCCACAGGGCGTGCCCAGCCCTCACACGGCACTGGTGTGACGGGCCGGGGGCAGCAGGGGTACCGGGGGCTGGTGTGCCCGTCCGGGTGGGGCGTGCGGCGCGCCTGCGGAGGGGCTGAGGGCCGCTGACCGGGCGTGTGGGGGCGTGGCGGGGCGGCGCCAGCTTGGAGGCTCGCCGCCCGCCCGCCTGCGCGCAGAGGCGTGGCTCCGCCCCGCGGTGACGTGACGCGGCCGTCGCAGGAGTACCTGAACAAACACCAGAACTGGCTGTCGGGGCTGACGCAGCACACGGGGCTGGCCATGGCCACCGAGGGCGTCCTGCACTACGCCGGCTACAACAGGCAGAACACGAGCCTCGGGGTATGTGCACGCGGCCCCTTCTCACGAGCGTGCGTGCCGGCCCCTGTGGGGTCAGACCCACGCAGTAGACGGTGTGGTGCTGCACAGCGTGGCCACTGTGGTGTGTTTGCAGGCGACGCAGCTCACGGAGCGGCCGGCCTGCGTCAAGAAGGACTACTCCAACTTCATGGCTTCACTGAACTTGCGCAACCGCTACGCTGGCGAGGTACCTCCCCGCCTGCCTGCCCGCCTCTTCCCTCCCCCGGGGGTGACGGGAGGTCTGTCTCTGGGGAAGGTCCAGTCTTTGGAAGGGGTGGGAGTTCCTCTCAAGTCTTGAGAAAGAAAAAAATGCCCAACTCAAGAAGCCCCCTGCCCTGGGGGTCCGTCCAGAACCTGGGGAGCAGAAGCAGCAGCTTCTGCAGGAGCTCTGGGGGCAGGGGGTGGGCTGCGGGGACAGCCTGGCACTCGGCGCCCGCAGGGGCCGTGGGCGGGGCAGCCGGGCCACGTGCGCCTACGCCGCCCGCAGGTGTACGGGATGATCCGGTTCTCAGACGCCACAGGCCACACGTCGGACCTGAACAAGATGATGGTCCAGGAGCTGAGGGCCGCGCTGGGCGCTGGCGATGCTCAGCAGTACACGCAGGCCATGTTCAAGCTGACCGCCATGCTCATCAGCAGCAAAGGTACGGCTGCGGCTGCGCCGTGCGCGGGGGTGGGGGTCGCGGGCCCACCCACTGGGGCCTCTGAACGGCGTCCCCCTGGTTGCAGACTGTGACCCGCAGCTCCTCCACCACCTGTGCTGGGGCCCCCTGCAGATGTTCAATGAGCACGGCATGGAGACCGCCCTGGCCTGCTGGGAGTGGCTGCTGGCCGGCAAGAACGGGGTGGAGGTGCCGGTAAGACGCTGGCCATGGGGCCCTAAGGTTGGAGAACCAGCCTTGGCCCCCTGGCTGTGGAGCATGGAGACTCCGGGCAGGCCACTTTGTACCCCCGGGGCCTCGCACAACGAAAGCCCAGGACCGTCTCTGGGTTAGAGGGGACTTGGGCCTGACTGTCGTTCCCCCGGTGCTCGGCAGAGGGCGCCCTTGCTCCGCTGGTGGCTGCTTTGCATCCCCCAGTCTGTGCCCTACGAGGGGTATCTCCTCACATCCAAGGTAAGGAGCAGCGGCTGCGCTTTGCTGGAGCAGCTGTGAAGAGATACCCCACGTTCAAGGTAAGAGAAAGCTAAGTAGAATGGTAGGTGTTGTGAGAAGGCATCAGACAGCAGACATGCTGAAAGCATAATCGCAGAAAACTAGCCAATCTGATCACAGGACCACAGCCTTGTCTAACTCAGTGAAACTAAGCCGTGCGGGTGGGGCCACCCAAGACAGTCGGGTCATGGTGGAGAGGTCTGGCAGAATGTGGTCCACTGGAGAAGGGAATGGCAAACCACGTCAGTACTCTTGCCTTGAGAACCCCATGAACAGTATGAGTAGGCAAATTGATAGGATACTGAAAGATGAACTCCCCAGGTCGGTAGGTGCCCAATATGCTACTGGAGATCAGTGGAGAAATAACTCCAGAAAGAATGAAGGGATGGAGCCAAAGCAAAAACAACACCCAGTTGTGGATGTGACTGGTGATAGAAGCAAGGTCCAACACTGTAAAGAGGAATATTGCATACGAACCTGGAATTTTAGGTCCACGAATCAAGGCAAATTGGAAGTGGTCAAACAGGAGATGTCAAGAGTGAATGTCGACATTCTAGGAATCAGTGAACTAAAATGAACTGGAATGGGTGAAGTTAACTCAGATGGCCATTATATCTACTACTGTGGGCAGGAATCCCTTAGAAGAAATGGAGTAGCCATCATGGTCAACAAAAGAGTCTGAAATGCAGGACTTGAATGCAATCTCAAAAACGACAGAGTGATCTCTGTTCGTTTCCAAGACAAGCCATTCAATATCACGGTAATCCAAGCCTATGCCTCAACCCGTAACGCTGAAGAGGCTGAAGTTGAACAGTTCTATCAAGACCTACAAGACCTTTTAGAACTAACACCCAAAAAAGATGTCCTTTTCATTATAGGGGACTGGAATGCAAAAGTAGGAAGTCAAGAAACACCTGGAGTAACAGGCAAATTTGGCCTTGGAGTAGAGAGTGAAGCAGGGCAAAGGCTAATAGAGTTTTGCCAAGAGAACGCACTGGTCATAGCAAACACCATCTTCCAACAACACAAGAGAAGACTCTACACATGGACATCACCAGATGGTCAACACCAAAATCAGATTGATTCTATTCTTTGCAGCCAAAGATGGAGAAGCTCTATACAGTCAGCAAAAACAAGACCGGGACCTGACTGTGGCTCAGATCATAAATTCCTTATTGCCAAATTCAGACTTAAATTGAAGAAAGTAGGGAAGACCACTAGACCATTCAGGTATGACCTAAATCAAATCCCTTATGAATATACAGTGGAAGTGAGAAATAGATTTAAGGGACTAGATCTGATAGAGAGCCTGATGAACTATGGACGGAGGTTCATGACATTGTACAGGAGGCAGGGATCAAGACCATTCCCATGGAAAAGAAATGCGAGAAAGCAAAATGGTTGTACAAGGAGACCTTACAAATAGCTGTGAAAAAAAGAGAAGCGAAAAGTGAAGGAGAAAAGGAAAGATATTCCCATTTGAATGCAGAGTTCCAAAGAATAGCAAGGAGAGATAAGAAAGCCTTCCTCAGCAATCAATGCAAAGAAATAGAGGAAAACAACAGAATGGGAAAGACTAGAGATCTCTTCAAGAAAATTAGAGATACCAAGGGAACGTTTCATACAAAGACAGTCACAATAAAGGACAAATGGTATAGACCTAACAGAAGCAGAAGATATTAAGAAGAGGTGGCAAGAATACACAGAAGAACTGTACAAAAAAGATCTTCACGACCCAGGTAATCACAATGGTGTGATCACTCACCTAGAGCCAGACATCCTGCCTGGAATGTGAAGTCAAGTGGGTCATAGAAAGCATCACTACGAACAAAGCTAGTGGAGGTGATGGAATTCCAGTTGAGCTATTTCAAATCCTGAAAGATGATGCTGTGAAAGTGCTGCACTCAATATGCCAGCAAATTTGGAAAACTCAGCAGTGGCCACAGGACTGGAAAAGGTCAGTTTTCATTCCAATCCCAAAGAAGGGGAATGCCAAAGAACACTCAAATTACCGCACTATTGCACTCATCTCACACGCTAGTAAAGTAATGCTCAAAATTCTCCAAGCTAGGCTTCAGCAATACGTGAACCGTGAACTTCCAGATGTTCAAGCTGGTTTTGGAAAAGGCGGAGGAACCAGAGATCAAATTGCCAACATCCACTGGATCATCGAAAAAGCAAGAGAGTTCCAGAGAAACATCTATTTCTGCTTCATTGACTATGCCAAAGCCTTTGACTGTGTGGATCACAATAAACTGTGGGAAATTCTGAAAGAAATGGGAATACCAGACCACCTGACCTGCCTCTTGAGAAACCTGTATGCAGGTCAGGAAGCAAAGGTTAGAATGGGACATGGAACAACAGACTGGGTCCAAATTGGGAAAGGAGTACGTCAAGGCTGTATATTGTCACCCTGCTTATTTAACTTATATGTAGAGTACATCATGAGAAATGCTGGGCTGGAAGAAGCACGGGCTGGAAGAAGCACAAGCTGGAATCAAGATTGCCGGGAGAAATATCAATAACCTCAGATATGCAGAAGACACCACCGTTATGGCAGAAAGTGAAGAGGAACTAAAAAGCCTCTTGATGAAAGTGAAAGAGGAGAGTGAAAAAGTTGGCTTAAAGCTCAACACTCAGAAAACTAAGATCATGGCATCTGGTCCCATCACGTCATGGCAAATAGATGTGGAAACAGTGTCAGACTATTTTTTTGGGCTCCAAAATCACTGCATATGGTGACTGCAGCCATGAAATTAAAAGACACTCCTTGGAAGGAAAGTTATGACCGACCTAGATAGCATATTAAAAAGCAAAGACATTACTTTGCCAACAAAGGTCCGTCTAGTCAAGGCTATGGTTTTTCCAATGGTCATGTATGGATGTGAGAGTTGGACTATAAAGAAAGCTTAGCACCGAAGAATTGATGCTTTTGAGATGTGGTGTTGGAGAAGACTCTTGAGAGTCCCTTGGACAGCAAGGAGATCCAACCAGTCCATCCTAGGGGAGATCAGTCCTGGGTGTTCATTGGAAGGACTGATGCTGAAGCTGAAACTCCAATACTTCGGCCACTTCATGCGAGGAGGTGACTCACTGGAAAAGACTCTGATGCCGGGAGGGATTGGGGGCAGCAGGAGAAGGGGACGACAGAGGATTAGATGGCTGGATGGCATCACCAACTCGATGGACTTGAGTTTGAGTAAACTCCGGGAGTTGGCGATGGACAGGGAGCCCTGGCGTGCTGCGATTCATGGGGCCACAAAGAATCGGACACAACTGAGCAACTGAACTGAACTGAGTCGTGTCTGACTCTGCGACCCATGGGACTCCCCAGGCAAGAGGACTGGAGTGGGGTGCCATTTCCTTCTCCAGGGGATCTTTCCGACCCAGGGATCTAACCCGGGTCTCCCACACTGCAAGCAGACTCTTCACTGTCTGAGCCACGAGGGCGCATGTGTTTATCCCCAGCAGCTGGGTCTCAGCTGCCCAGGAGGGCAGCCCCCTGTGTCTGTGTTTCTGGACTTCCTGCTGGAGGGGACCCAAGGAGAGGAGGGTCACATAACATCTGAAAACAGATTTGTGTTTCCAAGATTCCCGTTAGTTTCCATGGTAACATGGGATGTGCCTAGTACTTCCTGCGTTTATTTAGCTGAGATGTGTGGTCAGAAGGGGGTTCTGTTTTCCTTGCTCCTGAGGGAGTTAGCTGGGTAACTTCCAAGGATGCAGCTGGGGTGTTCCCGGTCGGGGGCACGGTCCTGGCTGAGGTGAGGGGTCACTGGCCCTGACCCCAGGAGGGAGGTCGGCCGGGGCTGGGCTATCTCTGGCCTGCTGGCTGTGCCATCTTCAGGGCCCACTGCAGGTTCTGACTGCGTGCCCACGGTGACGGCATGGGCCCCGCGCCCTGTGCCCACCTGTCCATCTCACGCGGCTCTTGTCCCTGTGGGGAGGGGGCTCTGCGGTCACGGCTGCATCCCCTGCCATCGGGGCTCGTGCGTGACTTGTCTCCATCTGTGTCCCTGCTGTGCGGGACACACGCCTTGCAACCGTGCTGTGTGTTGTCAGGCCTTTTCCTAAGCCGGCGGGTCTGTCCAGACCGCATCCGCTCCTCACATGTTCCTGTGAGCCCAGGTCCGCGGTCCTCTCCCGCACTTCCTGGGCTGCGGGCGGCGGGTGGGAACATGCACCTTCATCCCGCGTGGTGGCAGCTTTTCCCAGGTCTGCGGTCCTGAGTTGGCAGCCGTGTTGTTTAGGAGCCTAGATTTTTTAATAACTTGAGTCTTACGTGCCTGGGTGTGATGTCCTGTGTATTTTATGCTGGGACTTCTTGAACTTACTAAATTTAGAGATTTCAGACTTTTAATCACACTGGGAAAATTTCAGGCTGCTGTTTCATGCAGTATATTTTTTACCCCGTTTTGCCCGTCTCCTCACTTGGGCTCTGGGGGTGCTCGCTTCAGGCCTCAGACGGTGGCCGTGCCCACGGACCTCGGCACTCTCGTGGGCCACTGCACTCTCTCACACTCTGGCCCGCTTCAGCTGGGCTCCATCCAGTTTCCCTGGACGTTCTCCTGCCTTACGCATTCTGTCGTTAAACCATTTTTAGTGTTAAGTTTTATTTCAGATATTATAATTCTCAGACCTAGGGTTCCTATTTCTTTTTTATGCTTTGTATTTCTTTGCTGACAAATCTCTGTTTACCTCTTCTATCTTTTCCTGTGCGTCTTTGAACATATTTGTAATGATTACTTGACAGTTCTTGCCTGCTTGGTCAGTTCTAGCGTCAGGGTCGTCTGTGTTCAAGTTTGTGACTGTCGGCCTGGCACTGTTTGTGGGAGAGCAATGGGGGCCACGGGGCCGGGCAGGGGGGATCCATCTTGTGTCCAGTGGCCGAAGCGAAGGCCACACCCTGAGGGTGGAGGCTCGGCAGAGGAGGGTGGGCTCTCCCGGTTTACACCCGCACTCACTCTCTTATTCTCCAAAATTAGGAGAGGGCTTAAGGAAGGGTTTCTCTGCCAAGCACTTTGCTTTTCATTTGGGGTCTGTGAGACTCCAGCCTGCCTCCTGCCGTCACCAGTCGCTAGGCTGGCTTGAGGTCTTGGCCTTGGCAGGACAATCCGCCACTTGTGCCAGACCTCATGCTGGCCTCGGGCTTGCCAGGGAAACACCATCTGGGGAGCGGCTCCTGGCGCGCTCTGCCCACCACCCTCAACAGCCCACCGGCCCCACGCTGGTTCCTGTCCTCTGGCCCTTGCTGCTGGTTCAGGGCTGAAGGTCGGCTGTCACCCTGGTGCCCGCCTCGCCTCCGCAGGGACCTGCGGGCCAGATCCAGCCACGCCTCCCCAGAGCGGGGCCCATTCCCTTTATTTCTCTGTCTTCAGTTTCTGGACCTTTCTGTTACTGGGCAGCGTGTGCTGTTACATATGGGCATGAAGGAGAACAGACAGATCAGCTGCGGCCCTAACTCAGAGGCGAGTCCTGCCGGCTTCCTGCCGTCTTTTTTGGGTTCGTGGGAAGATAAATCGCGAGCAGCCTTGTTGGCCTCATGCGGCACAGGGATCTGGGTCTTAGTGCCACTGAGGTGGGAGGGAATTCTGGCCCCTGGTTCAAGTGCACGGACCCAGCCTGGCCTCACTGTCCCTGTCTGTAAATGCCAAGAAAGAAGCCTCGCTGCATGGCGAGCCTTAGTGGATGCTGTCAGGTCGACCTTTTACCTCTAAGGCATCTTCAGAATCGGACCACCTCCCTGCCCTGAAAGGAGTCACTTCAGTTCACTTGTTCCGTCATGTCCAGTTCTTTGTGAGCCCATGGACTGCAGCACAGCAGGTCTCCCTGTCCATCACCAACTCCCGGGGTTTGTTCAAACTCATTTCCATTGAGTTGGTGATGGTATCCATCTCATCCTCTGTCGTCCCCTTCTCCTGCCCTCAATCTTTCCCAGCATCAGGGTCTTTTCCAATGAGTCAGCTCTTCACATCAGGTGGCCAGAGTA
The DNA here is from genome assembly GCF_910594005.1 of Cervus elaphus. Taxonomy (NCBI): domain Eukaryota; kingdom Metazoa; phylum Chordata; class Mammalia; order Artiodactyla; family Cervidae; genus Cervus; species Cervus elaphus. The sequence continues at coordinate 1,020,050 of NC_057819.1, forward strand.
TTGGAGCTTTAGCTTCAGCATCAGTCCCTCCAATGAATATTCAGGACTGATTTCCATTAGGATGGACTGGTTGGATCTCCTTGCTGTCCAAGGGACTCTCAAGAGTCTTCTCCAACACCACAGTTCAAAAGCATCAATTCTTCGGCGCTCAGCTTTCTTTATAGTCCAACTCTCACATCCATACATGACCACTGGAAAAACCATAAGCTTTGACTTGGCGGACCTTTGTCGGCAAAGTAATGTCTCTGCTTTTTAATATGCTGTCTAGGTTGGTCATAGATTGTCTTCCACGTAGTAAGCATCTTTTAATTCATGGCTGCTGTCACCATCTGCGGTGATTTGGGAGCCCAAGAAAAGAAAGTCTGTCACTGTTTCCACTGTTTCCCCATCTATTTGCCATGAAGTGATGGGACCAGATGCCATGATTTTAGTTTTTTGAATGTTGAATTTTAAGCCAGCTTTTTCACTCTCCTCTTTCACTTTCATCAGGAGGCTCTTTAGTTCCTCTTTACCTTCTGCCATCAGGATGGTGTCATCTGCCCTCTGAGGTCATTGGTATTTCTCCCAGCAGCCTTGATCCCAGCGTGTGCTTCCTCCAGCCTGGCGTTTCCCATGATGCATCTGCACATAAGTAAGCAGGATGCCAGCATGCAGCCCTGACGCACTCCTTCCCAAGTTTGGAACCCTCCATTGCTCCATGTCCGGTTCTAACTGTTGCTTCTTGACCTGCATACAGGTTTCTCAGGAGGCAGGTCAGGTGGTCTGGTATTCCCATCTCTTTAAGAATCTTCCAGTTTGTTGTGATCCACACAAAGGCTTTGGCATTGTCAATGAAGCAGAAGTAGATGTGTTTCTGGAATTCTCTTGCTTTCTTGATGATCCAGCAGATGTTGGCGATTTGATCTCTGGTTCCTCTGCCTTTTCTGAATCCAACTTGAACATCTGGAAGTTTTCGGTTCACATATTGCTGAAGCCTGGCTTTCAGAAATTTGAGCATTACTTTACTAGCGTGTGAGATGAGTGTAATTGTGCGGTAGTTTGAGCATTCTTTGGCATTGCCCTTCTTGGAATTGGAATGAAAACTGACCTTTTCCAGTCCTGTGGCCACTGCTGAGTTTTCCAAATTTGCTGACATATTGAGTGCAGCACTTTCACAGCATCATCTTTCAGGATTTGAAATAGCTCAACTGGAATTCCATCACCTCTACACTAGCTTTGTTCGTAATGATACTTCCTAAGGGCCTCTTGACTTCACATTCCAGGATGTCTGGTTCTAGGTGAGTGATCACACCATCGTGATTATCTGGGTCGTGAAGATCTTTCTTGTACAGTTCTGTGTATTCTTGCCACCTCTTCTTAGAATCTTCTGCTTCTGTTACGTCCGTACCATTTCTGTCCTTTATCGACCCCATCTTTGTTTGAAATGTTCCTTTGGTATCTCTGATTTTCCTGAAGAGATCTCTAGTCTTTCCCATTCTACTGTTTTCGTCTGTCTCTTTGCATTTGGAAGGAGTTGCTGCCCTCCAAACCCCATGCCTTGGTGGTGGGGACTCAGGCTCCACTCGGCCCCCACAGCTCTTCCCAGGCCTGGTTTTGGGCATGAAGACAACAACATGAAGGTGTTGTCGCGGGTCCGTTAGGTGGAAGTGGCACTGGGTTCTGGAGGCCCTGAACAGGTGGTGCGGTCACAGGTGGGCGCAGCAAAGCGGGACATGCGCCCAGCTGTGGTCCTGGAGGGGCGTGTGGTGAAAGAAGTCCAGGGGTGGGGTCATCACGGGACCTTGGTGGTTTTATTTTTCTTCATACTTCCTCAGTCTTCTAAGTTTCCAACGAGCATATGTTCCTTTTATAATTGAAAACCGACGAGAAAACGCAGCTGGCCCCTTTCTGTGCCTCATAGAGGCGCTGATGGCCACGTTCTTTCAGTTCATGCGGGAGATGGCGGGGGCCTGGCAGATGACGGTGGAGCAGAAGTTCGGCCTGTTTTCTGCGGAGATAAAGGAAGCAGACCCGCTGGCCGCATCAGAAGCCAGTCAACCCAAGCCGTGTGCCCCTGAGGTGACCCCTCACTACATCTGGATTGACGTACGTGCCCCCCAGGCTCCTCCCACTCTTCCCCCGGGTTGGGGCTGCCCCGAGGCTCCTGGTTGAAGATGCCCCTCTGGGAGGGGGCGGTACTGGACCCCCTCTCCCCCAGACACCCGCCCCCTGCCTTGCAGACCCCACCTGCCCTCTGGCGGGCCCCACAGGCAGCAGGTCCCCCGCCCCCTACAGTTCCTGGTGCAGCGGTTCGAGATCGCCAAGTACTGCAGCTCCGACCAGGTGGAGATCTTCTGCAGCCTGCTGCAGCGCTCCCTGTCGCTTAGCATCGGGGGCGCTGCGGGCAGCATGAACCGGCACGTGGCGGCCATCGGGCCCCGCTTCAGGTGAGAGCCGGGGGCCTGGGGGGTGGAGGGGGGAGCTGCTGCCTGCAGGCGGGCCCCGAGCTGGGGCAGCTGGAGGCGGAGCACTGAGCCGGCCCCCTCACAGGCTGCTGACCCTCGGCCTATCCCTGCTGCACGCGGACGTGCTGCCCAACGCCACCATCCGCAACGTGCTCCGCGAGAAGATCTACTCCACCGCCTTCGACTACTTCAGGTGCCCGCCGCCCCTGCCCCGGGCCAGGTCCCCCCGCCGCGCACCTGGCTCTCACCCCGGTCCCCCCCCATCTGCAGCTGCCCCCCAAGGTTCCCGACCCAGGGGGAGAAGCGGCTACGTGAGGACATCAGTGTGATGATCAAGTTCTGGACCGCCATGTTCTCGGACAAGAAGTACCTGACCGCCAGCCAGCTTGTTCCCCCAGGTATGCCGGCCCACTCTCCACTCCCCCACCGTGCTCTGGGCCAGGAGTGGGGGTAGGGCCCCCGGGCCAGGCAGACGCCCTCGGCGTAGGTTCCCAGCGCCAGGCTGTTCACAGGTGTCCCGCACGCCTGTCAGTCCACCCTGGGCTGAGGCTGGTGGGCCAGAAGGGGCGAGGCACGGTCCATCGTCACCCAGCCGGGCAGTCCTTTCGGGAGCGACTCTAACATAAGTGTCGTGGGAGCGTCCCCGCGGTCAGGCCCTTGCCTGCAGCAGCTAGGGCCCCAGGGTCTCTGCAGCAGACCATGCAGGCGGCCTGTCTGCCAGGACAGGGGACAGCACCCACAGCGAGTGTCCCGGTGGCTCCTGGCTCCCCCGGAGCAGGGCCGGCGGCCCCACGTCTGCCCTGGGCCCCCTGTGCGGGAGCACAACTGGGGGGCAGGTGCCCCATGGCCACTGCGGGTGGCACTCGGGGAGCACCGCCTGCTGTGGGAAGCTTCTGCTGCAGCGGTCTGCCGGAGTTCCCGGGTGCCTGGCTCCCTGTGAAGCCATCTCCCCCGTCTCCTCCCCCGTGGCTGCCTCGTTCTAGAATGCTGTGTCTGCCCGCAGACAACCAGGACACCCGGAGCAACCTGGACATCGCGGTCGGCTCTCGCCAGCAGGCCACGCAGGGCTGGATCAACACGTACCCACTGTCCAGTGGCATGTCCACTATCTCCAAGAAGTCAGGTCGGTGAGGCTTTTCACCTGGGCCCCTCGGGTCCTTGGGGTGGTGGAGCGTCTCTGAGGGACACCCTGTGTCTATCCCCCGCCCCAGGCATGTCCAAGAAAACCAACCGGGGCTCGCAGCTGCACAAGTACTACATGAAGCGCCGGACCCTGCTGCTGTCACTGCTGGTGAGGCTGCCCGCTAGGCCCGAGCGGGGGTGGGGGGCTGCTGGGGACACACAGGGGCACAGCCGTGTCCCTGTCTGTCCCCCAGGCCACCGAGATCGAGCGCCTCATCACCTGGTATAACCCGCTGTCGGCCCCGGAACTGGAGCTGGACCAGGCAGGGGAGAGCAGCGTGGCCAACTGGAGGTCCAAGTACATCAGCCTGAGCGAGAAGCAGTGGAAGGACAACGTGAACCTCGCCTGGAGCATCTCGCCCCACTTGGCCGTGCAGCTGCCAGCCAGGTGCGCTCCAGGCCGCGCCCACGGCCACTGCAGCGGCGGGGCAGGGCGGGGGCGTCACCACCTGGGCCGTCGAGGGTGTCTCCTACGCGCCGTGCAGGGTGGGTTCTATCCCGCTGGGGCCCAGCACCCCGCATCCGGAGGTGGTAATGGGGCCCCCAGGCCCATCTTGGTTGACGAGGAAAGGGAGCAGCTGGTAACTCCCGGGGGCGTCCGCGGGCTGCAGCGCCTGGGTTGTGAGCTCTCCCGGCGGCTCTGACCGGCAGGAGCGGAGGGGGCCGAGTCCCTGCAGACCCCTGCCACCCCGTGAGCCCACACTGCCTGCTCGGTGCTTCCTCCACAGGCGCCAGGTCCACGCGGGGCAGGACCGCGGCCTGGCCACTCGCCCCCTCCTCCCACCCGCCGCGGTGCCCTCTGGCCCGCGGGCTGCTTGGGGCCTTGCCAAGGGAGGTGTGGTCCTTGAAAGGGGAAGGGCAGAGCCTTCCTGCTCCAGGCCCTCTGTCCGGGTCACCGCTGGTCGCAGTGAACCCGCCAGAAGCCAGGGTGCTCAGACGCTGCTGGGCGCCGGGCCTGGCCCTCAGTCCCAGGCTCCCCGGCGCTGTCCTCCGTCTGTGGCACCCACACTCCCTGCGCCTGCAGGTTCAAAAACACGGAAGCCATTGGCAACGAGGTGACGCGTCTGGTGCGCTTGGACCCGGGAGCCGTTAGTGACATCCCAGAAGCCATCAAGGTAGGGGGCGGCGGGGGGCGGCCAGGGCAGGAAGGCACGGACTCTGAGCCACCTCCGGGGCCGCCTGGAGGAACGCGGCCAGCACTCTGAGCTCAGCGGGGTGAATGTGCTTCGCCCTGGCTGAGGTGTGCGGGTGGCAGCACGCGTCGGCTTTGCTGGAATGCTGCTCAGCACACCCTGTGACCGCCCCCCCCCCCCAGTTCCTGGTCACCTGGCACACGATCGACGCCGACGCGCCCGAGCTCAGCCACGTGCTGTGCTGGGCGCCCGCGGACCCGCCCACGGGCCTGTCCTACTTCTCCAGCATGTACCCGCCGCACCCCCTCACCGCGCAGTACGGCGTCAAGGTCCTGCGGTCCTTCCCGCCGGTGAGCCCGTCTGTTGGGTGGGCCTCGGGGCCGCCCGGCCGCGGGGTGGGGGGCACTCAGGGCACGCCGCGGGGCAGCCTGGTTTATGATGAGGCCGGTGCGGGCTGGGTGGGCTCCTGGGACCACCGCCCTGGAGTCACGGCTGTACCCCCCCACAGGACGCCATCCTGTTCTACATCCCCCAGATTGTGCAGGCGCTCAGGTATGACAAGGTGAGTCTGCGCCCGCGCGTGCTCCCCAGCCCCGAGGGCCGGGCGGGCGGGGCATGGAGCCAGGACCTGGGCCCCAGCTCTCACCCCACCACGCGGCCGTCCAGCGCCTGAGGCCCAGTCCCGCTGTGCAGGGTGAGCGGCTTCTGGAAGCATCACTGCCACTTCCTCAGGGTGGGTAGCCCAGCCCGGGACCTATCTTCTGGAAGGAGGTCTCGGCAGGCCCTGATTCCCACACCCAGCTCTCTGTCTCCTGGGAGGAGAGGCCAGGTGCGCTAGTGAGCTGGGGCCAGCCTGGAGGAGTTCACGGGTTCAGAACCTGAACACGCCTGGAAGCTGGATGTCCGGTGTCCAGGTGGGGGGACTGGCTCCCCCGAGGCCCCTCTCCTCGCCAGGAGACGGAGTCACTGCCCTGTGTCCTCACGTGGTCATCCCACGTCTCTGCCCTGATCTCTTCTGAGGACACGAGTCAGCTCAGATGAGGCCCCACTGATCTCCTGTAACTTCACCAGCTCTTCAAAGGCCCATCTCCAGCCATCTTCACACACAGTGAGGGCCTTCAGCAAGAGCAGGGCTTCAGCATGTGGGTGGGGGACAGGGCAATTCAGCCATGAACATAGGCGTGCCCCGAAGGGGCCTGGACAGACAGCACCCATGGGGTGACCACGGCCGGGAGCCCTCACTGCCCCCGCCGGGCCCCGTGCCTCCCCGAGCCTGCAGCTGCAGGCAGCAGTGAGTGCCCCGGCCCCACCCCACACGGCCCCCCGCCCCGGGCCGGGCCCCCAGACCACCCTGTCCCTGCCGAGCCCCAGGCCCTGCACTGGAGATCGCATGTTCATGGGTCAGCCTCCGCTCTGTTTGCTGGGTTAGGGTTGGGTTTTTTGAAGTTTGACCTATTTGGGAAGCCCACCACCAAGTCAAGGACATCTGTCCAGGGAATACTTCACCAGATGGTGGGGGGAGCGGTAGATGGGGGCAGAGATGTCTGCGGGAAAGGAGAGGCCGCCCCCAGGAGTCTTCCAGAAAGGCAAGCACCTTCGTAACCTAGAGTGGGGACTCGCCCTGAGCTGGGCCTGACGCGGGAGGAGGAGAGGTCACAGGTGGGCGGGGGCCACGACACTCAACCACCAGCCTGTAGGGTTTTCTGGGACCCGCCTGCCCACACCTCACGCTGACAGCAGCAGAGGTGGTCTAGAGTCCAGGGGAGCGCGGATGAGGCTGCCCGTGCCTGCGTGAGTGCAGACCCCGTGGTCGGCCAGCAGGCTGACTGCCGGCCCCACGGCCCCGGACAGCTGCTCACACCCGGCTCGCGGCTGCTCGGGTGCACGGGGCCTCGCCGGGGGCCGGGCCAGGCTGACCGCAGCCTCACCGCTGTAGATGGGCTACGTGCGGGAGTACATCCTGTGGGCCGCCTCCCAGTCCCAGCTGCTGGCGCACCAGTTCATCTGGAACATGAAGACCAACATCTACCTGGACGAAGAGGGCCACCAGAAGGACCGTGAGTGCTGGCCCCCGTGAGGCCCTGCCCTTCCCCCTGCCCGGGTCGTCCCCTCCGCCCCCGCCTCGGCCCCCAGCCCCGTGGCTCCGTCCTCCAGCTCCCCGGGCGGCCGCCCCACACGTCCTCAGGGCGGGGTCCACAGAGAGGGCCCGGGGCCTGGGCTCAGCCGCAGCATCTCCACAGCCGACATCGGCGAGCTCCTGGAGCAGCTGGTGGAGGAGATCACGGGCTCCCTCTCCGGCCCAGCCAAGGACTTCTACCAGCGGGAGTTCGACTTCTTCAACAAGATCACCAACGTTTCAGCCATCATCAAGTAAGCGCACCTTCTCCAGGCCCCACACGGACAAGCTGCCCCGGAGGCGGTGTGCACATGGCCCCCGCCAAGGAGCAGCCGGATGGGAGTCTGCCTGCCTGTCCGGGGCTCCCGCGGGCCCCCAGGTGCACCGAAAGCATGTGTTAGTTTCGCTTCAGGTCTGAGGCCACTGCTCTGGAGGCTCCGAGGGGCCCAGCAGTGTTAGGGAGCCAGACCCCGTGGCCGCCCTGAGGTCCTGTCTCGACTCACCTCCGTGGTCCATGTTCACACGGAGCGGACACCGACCTCGGACGCCCTGGCCCCGCGTTTGCGCAGGATGGGCCCTGGGGTCATGGACACTGGCTGAGCCCGGGGGAGGAGCCTGGCCCCCTCTGTCCCCAGCGCTCCGGCTCCTGCCCGGTCACCCTGTCCTTGCCTAGCTGTCAGGGTGGGCTCCCTGGGCTGCCCTCTGCACTGAGGGCGCAATTCCACCTCAGCCCCTCATCTTGGGGCACAGAGGTCTGGGGGCTGCCAGAGGCCACCCAGGGCAGGGGCCCTCAGAGAGGCGGGCCTGCCCCAGAAGCGTGAAAGCCAGCGTCTGTGTCCTGGTCCCCAGGCCCTACCCCAAAGGTGACGAGAGGAAGAAGGCCTGCCTGTCGGCTCTCTCTGAAGTGAAGGTGCAGCCTGGTGAGCGGAGGGGGAGCCTGGTGGGAAGGGGACGTGCGGGCCCTGGGTGCCTGGCACCCCTCTCCAGAACCTGCCCCGGCCAACGGTCACTCATGGGCCTCCTGGCTCCAGCTGTTTTCTGAAGGCCAAGCCCTGTCCCAGGCAGCTGTGGTTCTAGAAGGTTCCCGAGCTCCAGTGTAGCAGAGGCAGTGGGCGTAGGGAAGGGGCGTCCCCAGTGTGCCGGGCCCGTGGGATGAGGGCCGTGCCCCTCCCCGGTGCTCCGAGTTGGGCAGGACAGAGCCCGGACGTCACCGCACAGCTCTCGGTTCTTCACTGCCGCACACGCTCACTCTTCACACTCTGGCCCTGCCCACGTGCCCAGGCCCGCTCTGCAGTGGGCACCAGCCCCAGGGGGGCCTCTCCGGACTGTGCTGAGCCCCGCCCAGCCTCTGAGAGGACTCCTGCTGCTGGGCCACATCCCCGAGGCCCTGGGGAGCCAGCCAGCTGCAGACCAGAGCAGAGCTGGGCCTGTGAGCGAGGCTGGGCTGGTGAGGGAGGAGGCAGGGGGCCATGTGCTCCCGGGGCCAGCGCCTCCATCGGGACCCCACCTGGGGGGCTCTGGAACTGCAGCCCCGGACCCTGATCCACGCAGACAGGCTGAGCTGGGGGTCAGGCAGGCGGGGCCAGGGCTCCTGTGTGTCCTGTGGTGGGGCACCCAGGAAGCTGAGGGTTCAGGAGTCCCCTTGGAGACGTGTCTGTGAGGGTGGTGGGGGCCGTGTGGGCATCAGGACAGACCCAGAGAAACAGCCAGGGAGGGCGGGCCTCCAGACCTCAGTGCCAGCCTGTCTGTCTGGGGATGGGCCTGCGTGCTGGACGGCAGCGTGTCTTCCTGCGTCACGCCCAGGCCCCTGACGTCCTTCCATCCCTTGCAGGCTGCTACCTGCCCAGCAACCCCGAGGCCATCGTGCTGGACATCGACTACAAGTCTGGAACGCCCATGCAGAGGTGCACCCCCGGCTGCCCCTCGCAGGACCCCTCCTCTTGACTCATGCCCCCTCCCGGTCACTCACGCCCATCTCTGTTGTCTTCTAGCGCCGCCAAGGCCCCATATCTGGCCAAGTTCAAGGTGAAACGTTGCGGGGTTAGTGAGCTTGAGAAGGAAGGTCAGTGCCACGTCCCGTGTAGTCTGGGGTCCCCGTGAACGGTCGGTGACGGCTCAGTGTGGCCCCTCGTCTGGGGAGCGGGCACATGTGCAGTGACAAGGTCCCTGGGAGGGCGGGCCTGCTTGGCCACCGTGCGAGCGCCCACGGGCAGGCCGGCTTCCGCGGCAGGAGTCTGCTCTCCTGGTGCTGAGCTCAGGGTGTCGGGAGGCCCCGCTCCCTCCGGGCAGGATCCTGCGCCTCCTCCCAGCACAGGGCCTGGCTGGTCCTCGGCCGTGGACGCATCAGCGCGGCCTCTACCTTCCCTCCTCGTCTCTGGGAAGGCACGACCACTGGTCAGGGCCACGCTGACTCCACCAGTCACCACGTGTGGTTACATGCCACAGTTCTGGTGGTGTGGGTTTGGGGGGACACCAGCCAGGTGGCCCCGCTCCTGCTGGGCACCCCTTCGGGCCCAACCCTAACAGTGCCCCCCTGGTCCTCGCTCCAGTGAGACGGGCTCTGTCTTCAGCTGTTATCAGGAAACAAGCCGGCCTGACCCCGGTGTCTGCCAGGCCCTCATCAGCCCCCCTCAGGCTTTGCAGGCATGATCCCTAAGGTTCTCGGGGTTCCTTCAGGCATGTGAGCAAGGCGTCCCCAGACCCTCACAGGGCCTCTGCCCCCACTGACAGGCAGCCTCTCCCCTTCAGGCCTGCGGTGCCGCTCAGATTCCGAGGAGGAGGGCAGCGCGCAGGAGGCCGACGGCCAGAAGATCTCCTGGCAGGCGGCCATCTTCAAAGTGGGGGACGACTGCCGGCAGGTAGCACCCCCCCCAGGCAGGGGGGTGGCGCGGGCCCACCGGGGTGCTCTCTACCGGTCCCGGCGTGCTTCCCAGCCTTGCACAGAAACAGGGACCTTTGCTTCCCTGTGGCTGCCCACCACCACCCTGTGTCTCTGCCTCCCAGGACATGCTGGCCCTGCAGATCATTGACCTCTTCAAAAACATCTTCCAGCTAGTAGGCCTGGACCTCTTCGTCTTCCCGTACCGGGTGGTGGCTACCGCCCCCGGGGTAAGTGTCCAGAGCAGAAGCCCGGCCGCCCCTTGGCCTGCCCCTCAGCCCGCCGCGTGCCTGCAGCCTGGCCCTTCCTCCCTAGTGTGGGGTCATCGAGTGCATCCCCGACTGCACCTCCCGGGACCAGCTGGGCCGCCAGACCGACTTCGGCATGTATGACTACTTCACACGCCAGTACGGAGACGAGTCCACGCTGGCCTTCCAGCAGGTGGGCGCCCAGCGTCCTGAGTCCTCCCGTCTGGGTCCGCCCCGGGTGGCCATGACCTTCCTTGTGACCGCAGAATCCTTGGGTGGGCCTCAAGAAGGCCGACTCCTGGGGTGGGAGGGGACCACTCCGCGCCCCCCCCCGGCTGCTGAGCAGGCCCTGAGCCCCTCTCCCCCGCAGGCACGCTACAACTTCATCCGCAGCATGGCTGCCTACAGCCTCCTGCTGTTCCTGCTGCAGATCAAGGACCGGCACAACGGCAACATCATGCTGGACAAGAAGGGCCACCTCATCCACATCGGTGGGCGGGGTGGGGTGGGGGCGGGGCTCTCCCTCAAGTCATCCACATGGGTAGGGGGCAGCAGGGGGCGGGACTTTCCCTCATGTCATCCACATTGGGGGCGGGGCTCTCCTCCTCCACCCCAGCCTGCAGCTGACTGTGGCTTTTCGGGGTTTTGCAGATTTTGGCTTCATGTTCGAAAGCTCCCCGGGCGGCAACCTCGGCTGGGAGCCGGACATCAAGCTGACAGACGAGATGGTGATGATCATGGGGGGCAAGATGGAGGCCACGCCCTTCAAGTGGTTCATGGAGATGTGTGTGCGTGGCTACCTGGCCGTGCGGTGAGCCTCGCGGTCCAAATGAGGGAGGGTGGGGCCCCGGTGGGCCCACACATCCAGGCTCCCCTCCCCTCGGGCCATCTCAGGTCTTGGCGGGGGTTGGGGGGCAGGTTTGGGGTTTGGAGGGGCGTGTGCAGGAGGCCCCTGAGGCCTGGCTCCTGTCACATCTGCCATCTCTGCTGGAGCACCTCACTCTGGGCATTGGTGCCCCCACGTCTGCACCTCCCAGGCTTGGCCTTGCCTCTGGTCCCTCCAAGTGGCAAGTCCTTTCTTCCCAAGCCAGAGCCCGTGGTTTCCGACGCCACATGGCTAAGCCGCAGAGCAGTGTGGTGGCACCCAGAGTGTGCAGCCACGCGGGCAGGGGCCACGCCCAGGCTGGACTCTGCTCACCTCCCTCCTTGCCTCTCCCCAGGCCCTACATGGACGCTGTCGTCTCTCTGGTCACCCTCATGCTGGACACGGGCCTGCCCTGCTTCCGTGGCCAGACAATCAAGCTCCTCAAGTAGGTCCTGGGCAGACAGCGGGGTGGCGGTCCCCTGAGACAGGGCCCGTCACCCAGGCCAGGTGATCCCCTGGGACGCCCAGACTGGATGGGCTCCTGGGTGAGGCGCTGTCCCCAGGCCTGCCGTGTACGAGGTGCCCCGTCTTCTGTGGCCATGGAGGGGATGTGCCTGTCACCCCTTGTTTCTCAGGGCACATCCAGGCCAAGCCCCCTGCCCATCCTACCCCAGCTGCCAGTCCCACAGTTGGGAGCTGCTGGCAAGGGGCCCAAACCCTTGAGGCCAGCTGGGAACCACGGCCCCACAGGAGACCAGGCCACATCCACGCGTGGAGGGTGGCAGCCCTAACGTGGCCCTTCCCCCACAGGCACAGGTTCAGCCCCAACATGACGGAGCGAGAGGCGGCGAACTTCATCCTGAAGGTCATTCAGAGCTGCTTCCTTAGCAACAGGCAAGCCCCCAGTCCTGCACTCCCCTCGCGTGTCCCCCCGCTGGTGTTCAGGGGGCCCTGGGTGGGGCCTCGCCTGGGCCAGGTGACCAGATGCACTGCCCTGAGATGCCCGGCCTGGCGGGGTGGGTGAGGGGCTTCAGGTGCTGTGGGGGCTGTGACCGGAGGGGCTTGGCCTCAGTGACATTCTGGGGGACAGATTCCCGGGGCTGTGACAGTCGGAGGTGGCCTGGAGGTTTCCAGGTTGAACAACGGGGTGACCCACGGGAGGCCAGGCTGCAGGAGGTGCAGAGCCCCCAGGCCCACACCCTGGGGACAGAGGACTGGCCCCACTGGGCCCCCCAAGGTCCAGGGGGAGTGCGGCCTGGGGGTGCCACGTGCTTTTGGTGACCAGGGTGCAGAGAGAGGGAGGGGCTCGGCCCGGTGGGAGGGGTCTGGTGGGCAGCATGGGGCTGTGATGGCTCTGCTGTGTGCTAGGCGGACCCCCGGCCTGGACTCAGCTCCTAGGACAGGAGGCAGCCAGCTGAGGAAAGACATCCGCCCGAGCCCTCGTTAGGCGCCCACGAGCGAGGAGACGGGGCAGAACTGGGGGGCTGCCAGGAAGGGAGCACGGGTCCCAGCGGGCAAGGCGCTGGCGGGGCAGAGGTCCGCGGTTGGGCCCTGAGCCTCTGGGGCAGCTCAGAGGGGTCAGCCCCTCACAGCGCCCCTTGCCCTCTGCCTGCAGGAGCCGGACCTATGACATGATCCAGTACTATCAGAACGACATCCCCTACTGAGAGCGGGGCGGCCGCAATCAATCTCCACAGGCGCGCCGGCCGCCGCTTCATCCCGCAGACAAATGGGCCAGAGGTGCCCCTGCCAAGCCGGAGACTCACTGTCCCGGGCGCCGCCTGCATGGCCAGAAGGACAATCAGAGCCGGTCTCTGCACGGGCACGGGCTCTTCTTGCACTGGACGCATTCCCCACCCGTCTTTTCTCAGAGGCACAGGAAGTATGTTCTTAGGCATAAAAATCAGAAAAGCTGTATTTAACCAATGTGAACAAAATAAAAGCACGCTGCTGCGCGGGACCCTGATTCACTCTTGGATCCTAAGTGCACGTTTAGCTGGGGTGGGGGCAGCAGGGGCTCAGGGCCGCCCCGGCACCCCGACTGTGAGCCTCACAGAGACGAGCCAGCACGGCGCCGTGGAGCGACACCACCTGTGTGCTCCCGGCCGGCTCAGGGCCGCCGGACGTCCCTTCCTGGCCTCGCCTCCGCGGGCATCGCTCCGCCTCCTTCCCGTGTCTGTCTCCAGCATCTTCAGGTCGCTCTGCTCCGCGGCCACACCGTCCTCCCGCACTGACCCCCACCCCCACAGCGTCCATCCCACCCAGACGACCCTACTAAAGAAACGACAGAACATCTAGAAATGAGTCACCCGAAAGGTTGGTACACAGTATAAGACAGAGGTGAAGAGAAAACCTGTTGATGAAAGAACAGGCACCGAGAAGGGGCATAAAGAAACGGTAAGTGGGGGTGGGACACTCCAGTCCCCCGCAGGACCCCAGAGCTGGCGCAGGACGCACTCAGCTGCAGGAAGTGCAGCACCAAGACGTGGAGACGCGGCCGCTGGGAAGGTAAGCGCGTCGTCAGACGCGGAGCTCGTCCAGGAAGGGAGGCCGTCACGGGGGAGCAGCCACATGGCTGACAGTTGGTCCCCCCCGTGCCAGTCATTCTGCGCCTCCCACTAGGAGGCAGGAGTTCTAACTGGCGATGAAACGTGAGGCCCGGTTGCTCCTGACAATAAAGACAGTCACAGACCTGATGCGAAAGGAGGGGGCAGAGATTCCCCATCAGCAGGCGCACGTGTGCTTCTGAAGCAAAGCTTGACAGAATTCAGGGGAGAAATAGACTCACACACCTGGAGATTCGCAACACCCTTCTCTGCACAAGTGATGGGGCTGGCAGAAAGCCAGCGGGCGGAGGACCGCGGCCCGCACGCGCCCGGCAGCACGCAGCGCGCTCCATCGACGGCGACGGCGCCCGTCCGCCCCTGCGCAGCACCTCAGGCTGGTTCCGTGCAATTGTGAGGGATCAACGGGGGAGCTGGGAGAGCCCCACGCTGTGTAAGCTGCAGCGGTGGGGCTGGAACACCAGGCCAAACGGTGAAAGCTGAGAGGGTGACCTGAGGGGGAGGCTTTCAGGCCGTGTCTGGGCAGGTGGGTGGAGAGGAGTCCATTCAAATGAGCAAACCAGAATATCGGGTGTAACTTCCAGAAACCAGCAAACAGGAGACTGGGTGCGGTGGGCAGGGGGAGACAGGAAATACAGGATGAATGCTCTCTAAAACAGAAATTCACTCACAGTAGAACTGATGGCCACATCACGTGGAAAGGAAGCCTGTCGCATTGGCTTTAAAATGAAAGTCAACTGAATGCCATGAACAAGATGGTGGCAATATGGCAAACTGTATATTTTAAAAAGTTAGAAATAAACGCTTTTAACAATGCTGGGTAGAAAGTCTAAACCCAGGAGCTGACAAGCAAATAGGTCTCTTTAGAGACTGAAAACGAAATTTAAAGTGTTAAGGGCAATCAAGTTCCTCTTCCAATAACACAGTTAACAAAAGACCAACCCAAGAGCCCGACGCCTCAGGGAACCCAGAGCAGGGCTTGCCTGACGTGAGTGCAAAACAGCCATCGTCTTTAAAGACGCCACACTGACAGCCGCCCTCCCGGACCACACTTGTCACCACCTCTGCTCAGCGCTGGGCCCTGGGGGCCCTCGCCAGTCTAGTCAGAGAAGGAAACAGTGAGAATCGGAAAGGAGAAGCGACTCAGAAGTGGCCTGTGTACACAAAAATCCAAAATAACCTTGGTCTGTTCTACGGTCGAGGTTCAGGATACAGGTTAATATACAAAAGTCAACTGTGTGTGTACTCACAGCAACAAAACAAATGAGGATAGCTCCGTTTATAGTTGCATCCCAGGGTACAGCCGAGAAAAGAAAAAGCAAATGACAGGAATAGTTTGCAGGAAAAAAATGCCCCTGGCCCTTGATTATAAGGTAAATGCAAATTAAAACCACCCTGAAGTGCCCTTGCTCACCCATCAGACACACTGCATGAGGCGGTGAGGGGGGCCTACCCAGAAAGGGGCCGTATCCCGTGCGGGGGGGCCATAACAGCCATCCAGCCCCCAGCCCCCGGTGCTAGTGACCCAGGTATCTCAAAACAGCATGCGTGTGGTCAGCCCTGGCTCACAACCCTGCTCTGAGGAACTGATCTCACAGACTCTCTGGCAAAATACAAAAAGACGTTTGCAGAAGGCTGCCCACCGCGGAGGACACATGGGGACCCACCCCCGTCACCACGGTGACTGCGGCCAAGTGACACGCCCACCTGCGGGGCCTCAAGGCAGCCAGAGAGGTCGTGTGCCCCGCTGTCCTCACCGGGGCGGGGGGATGGCACGCAGTCCACTTACTATGGGGGAAGAGAAGTCCATTTTAAAAATCAAGAGTCTCTTCCAGAGAAGTGGGGGAGACAAGGTGGAGGGCAGGGGGGTAAAAGCTGGAGTTCCCTTGTTTTACAGATGAGATGTCTTGTGTTAAGGGTGTGACTTTGTGATTATAGAAAGTAGAGAATGCAATGCCTGAAAAATGAAAGCAGAAAAATCACCCCCATTAGGATGGCTGTTATTATAAAAGAAGCAAAAACCCCAGCAAACTAAAGTAGAGGACGTGGGGAAGCCGGCCCCCGCATGCACTGCTGACGGGACACTGTCCAGCAGTTCCTCAAACAAACAGAAGCACCCTTTGACCCACAAGTCCACTCCTTGGTAAATACCCAAAAGAAGTGAGGGCGCAGACTGAAGCCGGCCCCAGCAGTGAAATCGCAGAGTCGCAACCACTGGGCACCATTGAGGAAGTCCCTCGTTGCAGAATTACTCACTGTGACCCAAGAGCGGGACGGTCCAGACGGCCATCTGGGGTGACGGGACACGACACAGCCACAGAGGAGCAGAAGTTAAAGTAGAACAGCATGACTTCCAGACGAGGGAGGAATTTTCAGGACACAACGCGCACTTCTTAAATTGCGCACAGAAGTACAAAAATTTAACCCCAAAACGCTAAAGTACATGTGCAATTAGATCAGCAAAAAAGGATTGTTTAAAGGCCAGAGCAAAAACACACGTATGTGTGCACAGGACATACAAAAATGTCACCACCAAAAAAACTGATAAAATAGCGCAACTGTTCGCATCAGACGAAGTGAAACTCGAGTTCCCCCTCCATTAAGCAGGGTATCTCACAGAAATAAAGAGACGACGCTAGCCGATGCTAGCCAAGACCGCAGTGATGAATGCGCATGGCCCCCGCCGCCCGGATGCTGGAGAGGCCGCGGACCAGGGGGAGGACGCCCGCGCCCCCAACAACGGACCCACCGGGGACGAGGGTCGCCGCGGGACTGAGTAACCAGCGCGCGTACGCGGGACACGGAGCTCCACGGGGACCCGCCGGCTAGCGCCGCCGGCTGGCTTTGCCGGCGGCGAGAGCGGATTGAGTCATGAGTCCAATCCCTCCGGAGTGGGCAGACGGGCTGGGGGAACCGAGGGGTCGGATGGAACCGAGGGCCGGGCGGACCGAGAGCCCGCAGCCTCTCGGGACCAAGGTCCACCCGGGGGCGGGGGGTGGGGCGGCGCCTGCTGGGCCGGAGGACACAAGACACCCCTGCCCCGCGTCCCCGGTTTCTCTCCGCCACCCCCAAGCCCCCTCCCCTCCCCTTTCCCTCCTCTATTACCGCCCCCCCGTCTACCCCCGCCCCACACCCCCCCAGTCCGGCGCCCAGAAACCACTCGGGAGACTAGGGTGCGGGCGGCCGCGGCCGGCGTGATGCGCTAGGCGGGCAGCAGTCCGCGCGCGCGCAGCTGCAGCAGTGGGGCCAGCGTGTAGCGCAGGCGGCGCAGGGCGGCGTCCGAGCCCCGGCGCGCGAGGCCGCGGCGCAGGGCCGAGGGGTTCACCAGCGCCAGGTAGAGCAGCGGCAGCGCCACGACGCCCAGCGGCAGCAGCAACAGCGTCTGCAGCGCGCCCAGCGCCCACAGCCTGCGGACCGACCACGCACCGGCAGATGGGCGCTGGCGGCGCGGGGCGCGCCCAGGCCCCAGCCCCGAGTCCGCTCCCGCCGCCCGCTCACCTGAAGCCCGCCGCACCCGCGCCGAACAGCTGCTTCTCCTGCGGAGACAAGAGAACACCTTCCTGCCGGACGCCGCGGACGGGGCGGGACCCTGGGCCGCGAGGCTCGTGGCGGCGCGGCACCACGGGGGGGTGCTCCCAAGCGGGCGCGGTTCTTGAGTGGGCGGCCCCGTGATGCTCGTGGTCCCCAGTGGGGTTGGTATGGTGAGGGGGGTCCCTGATGGGGTGGCCCCCCCGTGTGCGGGAGGCGGCCCCGCGGGGCAGGTCTCGGCTCTAGCCCGCCCCCGCCAGGGCTCACACAGTCCGCCTTGGCCACCTCCTCCATGAGCGAGCCCGCGCAGTCCTGCCCCCGGCGGGGCTGTGAGTCGCACCTGCCGGGAAAGGCACGAGGATGGGCCCTTCGCCTGGCCAGCAGTCGCGCCCCCCTCAACTCCTGACACCCGACAGTCTTGACCCCCTTACGGCTCCGGGCCGCCCCGCGAGCTGTCGAGCGCAGCCGCCGCCTCCATCACCTTCCCCT
The DNA here is from genome assembly GCF_910594005.1 of Cervus elaphus. Taxonomy (NCBI): domain Eukaryota; kingdom Metazoa; phylum Chordata; class Mammalia; order Artiodactyla; family Cervidae; genus Cervus; species Cervus elaphus. The sequence continues at coordinate 1,037,497 of NC_057819.1, forward strand.
GCAACTCCTGGAGTGGGTGGTGGGAGTGAGGCCTCACACGCGGGAAGACCTGGGTAGGGCGTGGGCAGGCCGCCGCGGCTCCGGGGAACGGCGGAGCGGAGGCCGCGGCGGGGTCGGAGGCGGAGGGGGAGGGGGGCGGCACCTGCAAGACTCCGCTCTGCTCCTGGAAGCTGGCCCAGGCCTCCTGCATCCGCCGTGCGCTCTGACACGAGGGGAGCCCTGGTTAGACGCGGTAGGGGGGACTCGATCCTCCCCACCGTCCTTCACCTGCCCAGCCTTACGCACACCCCAAGCCTGCCCTCCCGAGACCCCGATTCCGCCGCACCTGCCGCAGGGCCTCCGCCTGCATGGTGTGCTTGGCCTCCACCAGCTCCAGTTGTTTCTTCCGGAGAATCCAGGGAGAGTCAGGCGCCCGGCACTCCGCGAACGCGCCGCGCCTGACCCCGCCCTGCCGCCCCGCCCCCGAGCCCCGCCCGAGCACCTGCAGGGCCGCCAGTTGGGTCCCGAGCTGCTGCTCCGCCCGCTGCTGGCTCAGTTGCTCGCCTCCGTAGTAGAAGAGCTAGGGGTGGGGCTTGTGAGGGCGGGGCGGTCGGGGCTGCTAGGGGCGGGGACTATCCTGGGAGGCGGGGCGCGGGCGGGGACTGGGGCGAGGCAGCCTCGGGGGAAGCGGGAGACAGAGACCGTCTCCGGAAGGTACCTGGCTTGACAGCTCCTCCCACTGCTCCTGCAGCTGTCGGTTCTGCTGCTCCTGGACGGGGTCGAGGGGAAGATCCAGGCCTCTCCGAGGTCCCCCGCTCAGCGCGGGCCCCGCCCCATCTCAGGCCCCTCCTTCTCCACTGCCCCCGCCCACCGAGGTCCCGGGGCAGCCTACCCTCTCGCAGGCCCCGCCCCGCCATAGGCCCCGCCCCACCAGGGCTCCGCCCCATCCTGAGTCCCTCCCCTCCACTGCCCCGCCCATCCAGAGGTCTCGCCTCAGCCTAGGTCCCGCCCTCTCGCGGCCCCGCCCCGCAAAGGCCCCTCCCTCTCCCCTGCCCCGCCCAGAGATCCCGCCTCAGCCTAAGTCCCGCCCTTTCGCAGGCCCCGCCCCGCCATGGGCCCCTCCCTCTCTACTGCCCCGTCCATCTAGAGGTCCCGCCCCTCGTGGCCCCGCCCCGCCAGGGCCCCGCCCCACCAGGTCCCGCTGGCGCTCCTCCGCCGCCTCCAGCAGCCCGCGCGCCCGGTCCGCGCGCTCCCGCGCCGCCTCGCGCGCCTCCCCACGCAGGGCCCGCGCCGCCTGGCTCCGCCGACGCTGCAGGCTGCGGAGGGGAAACTGAGGCTCCGCAGCCAAGGCCGCGTCTGCACACCGCCTACCCCCTCGCGGTGCCCGCACGCCGGGTGGGGGGAGGAGCCGCCCGCACCCGCGCTGGCGCTCGCTCAGGTCCCGCAGGCGCGCGGTGAGGCTCTCGCTCTCGGCCTCCAGCCCGCGCACCAGCTCCTCCAGCTCCTGCTTCCGCAGCCTCCCGTCGCGGTTGTCCTTCTGCAGCTGCAGCAGCAGCTCCTGCGCCTCGGCCATGGTCTGGCTCTGCCCGCGGCCGCCGCCGGGCCCCGCGTCACAATGGGCCGAGCGCGGAGCGCTTTGGAACCGCACGCACCGCCGGGTGCTCGCGCCTGAAGCGGAGGGCGAGGCCGGTTCGTTCCCGCCCGCTGCCGGGGGCACTGCGGCCCGGGCAGCCTCGGGTGGGAAAGATCGGGTTCCGTAAACAAGTTTCCTGTCTCTGGACCCAGTGATCCCCTCCTGGGAAAGCCAGAGAAAGACAAATGCCATATGCTGTCACTTACAGGTGGAATCTAGGAAGTGACAATGAACCTCTCTATGAAACAGATTCACGGAACAGACCTGTAGTTGCCAAGGGGGACGGGTGGGGGAGGGAGGGATTGGGGGTTTGAGGTTAGCAGAGGTAAGCTGTTACAGGATGGATAAACAAGGAGGTCCTACCATATAGCACAGGGACCTATATTCACTATCCTCATAAACCATCATGGAAAAGAATATGAGAAAGATTGTATATACATGTATAACAGAGTCACTTTGCCGAACAGCAGAGATAAACACAACAGGGTATATCAACTATACTTCAGTAACATTTCTCTAAAAAGTTCCTCCTCCTGCTCCTCCTTGCCTGCACAAGCCCATCCGTGGGCTCCTTTCCCAGGGTCTTGTTTTTCAGGGCTCCAGGCTGTCCTTCCCCTGCCCCAGACGGAAAGCGGGACTGGTCTAAACCCACGGTGGCTTTTAGCTTCCTTGTAGGATTCTGCCAGTGAGATTCAGGGGCGGATGTCAGCTGGATGTGGGTTCCTGGTGGGAGGTCTGCCCCACTGTTAAGGCAGAGAGGCCCCGCGGTGGGTGTTGAGATGGGGAGGAACTGGGCACCACTGATGCGCCCCGCCCAAGGTCCTGCCCCCACCGCTCCGCTGGTCCGCTGAGTTGGAGCCCCGTCAGTAAGTGCAGGTGGAGGTGTTGGCGTGAGCGCCCCCCCCCCAACCAGCTCTGCGCCTCAGGTTCTGCACCTGTCAGGTGGGGCTGACTCCCCCCACCCGGCCCCAGTTTGCTTTTCTGCAACTTCTGAGGGTAGCTGAAGGGCACCTTGACCCCTCCCTGCCCCTGGTCTTTAGGAGGAGAGCCTCTGTGGGGAAAGACTGGAGCGGACAAAGCCTCCGGGGAAACGCAAGCCACTGGCTGGGCGGTGGGGCCCGGGGGCTGCAGGAGCCATGGCCACAGACCCCCAGCCAGCGCTCCTGCCCTTTGCTCCCACCAAACCCATGACAGAAGCACCTGCCCGCCTTCCCACCCAGCCCGCTGGCCTGGCTCTGCCCCTCCCCCAAAGACTCAGGTTCAAGGTCCTCCTCTGGGGCCTCCCTGCCCACCCAGGGGCCCCCATGGAGGGGCACAGCCCAGGAAGGGGGCGGTGCCGGGCTCGCCACCCTGTCTTCAGGACTGAACCCAGCAGCTGCACACTCCGCACCGTCAGCTGAGGGCCGTGTGGGATGCCAGGAGCTCAGTGAGTGTCTGATCAGAGAAAGAATTAGTGAACAAGTGTAAAACCCACGCCTGTGGGGTTTTGTTTTTGTTTCCACATGTGAAACAGTTTTTGCCTGATAAGAGAGAAAAGGGGAATTCCCTGTGGTTAGGACTCCACACTATCATTGCCAGGGCCCGGGTTTGACTTCTGGTCGGGAACTAAGATCCTGCAAACCTAAATGAAGTGAAGTGAAAGTCGCTCAGTCGAGTCTGCCTCTGCAACCCCATGGGCTTCTCCAGGCTAGAATACTGGAGTGGTAGCCTTTCCCTTCTTCAGAGGATCTTCCCAACACAGGGATCAAATCCAAGTCTCCCATACTGCAGGCAGATTCTTTACCAGCTGAGCCACAAGGGAAGCCCCTGTGTAAACCTAGCGGCACAGCAAAAAAAAAGAGAGAGAGGATTTATACAAACCCTGATGTATCAAACAATGAATGACAGAGTCCCCCCGATGTGGGCGCACTGGCCAGGACCCGGCGCGTCTCCCACTCCAGCCACGGGGAAGCCACCTCAGTCCCGTAAACAGACCACGTGCTCTGAGGCCTCCGCTCTTGGCACAGGCTGTTCCCCACATGGGGACGGCCCTGCCCGAGCGTGCGGTCTGACCAGCTCCTCACAGCCCTTCACCCACCCGTTTACCGGGGAGTTGTTGACTTACTGTGACTATGATGACGTCTGTGTCCCCATCAGGAAGGAGCCTTCAGAGCACACGCAGACAGACACTGGCCTGATCTCTGCCCAAGTCCTGGGAGTCGCCCCCAGGGCCCGGAGAAGCTGCCTGTAGCATCGCAAAGATGGAAGGTTCTGGGGGCCCCATCACCAAACGAGTCCTGGTGTCTCGGGCTCCCAGTGGCCACAACCCAGCCCGCACCACACGCTTCTGCCAGGGCCTGTGGCCAAGACAGTAGCACAGAGTGGACGGTGGTGAGAGACCTTCTGGAAGGACGGGGGGGACGTGGGAGGAGCCTCGCCAGCCCCTCGGGGGTGGGGAGCACACCGTGGGGGGTGACACGACCCTATCCGTGCATGCTGAGGGCAGCGGGGGCCTGCGCCCTGAGGCAGGAGAGAGGGCCCTGCCCCTGTGGGCCGGCCCGCACTGTGGGTGATGCCAACACAGACCGAGGGCTGCTTGGACCCCTGCAGACTCACGTGGTCTGTGTGCCCTGTGGGGCTGAAGCATGCCCCCCCAGCACCTCAGAATGTGACTGTGTCTAGAGATGGGTCTCTAGGGTGGGCTGTAACCTGGTCTGACCAGGGTCCTCCTTCAAAACTCCCCAGGAAAATGATGTCCAACCGAACGGTAGTCATAAATTCCATGTCATCTAAACATTAACATTTTAAGTCTCAAAACCTACTTCCCACGTGTGGTCAGGAAGGTCCTGGAGGAAATACACGTCACCCAAGGGAAGAACACCCGGGAGCCAGAAGACAGGACCGCGGATGCAGGACAGGAAGGCGGGGCCTCAGACCAACCTGTGCGGAACAGCAGGCTCGGGAATCGTGTCCGATTCTGTGGAAAACTGGCCCGGGAGGCATTTCAGGGCGAAAAGGTGGAGAATTGAAAAATACGATCATTATTAAGCCTCCAGAAAAATAGAAACGGCCGATATACTCGCTGGCCCAGGAATAAACAAATGTGCGCTGTGATGGCCATCACGCACGCGCACTGCGCCGCGGTTGGCAAATGACCGCAAGCACCGCCACGCCCGCTTTGGCTGCCTCCGCTCTGCGACTCAGAGATGAGTCGCCACGGAGACCGCGTGGCCCACCACTTACTATCTGGCGCCTTTCCGGGGAGAGTTTGCCAAGCCCCAGATCACACTGACTGCCTAGTAACTTACTCAGGGCTGTGAGGGGAGAAGAGGGTAGACATGACCCGCAGTGATCACCTACTCTGCGGCCAGCATGTGGCGGTGGGCTTGGAAGGACCAGAAACCATGTTTAGTTTTAAGCCTTTTTAAGAGCCATTTGATTATTCAAACTATCTTTGAGTACCGCTTTTGATAAACCAAAAAAATTAAAACCCTTTTTAAAACAGCTGAACAGAATTTACCAAGGGGCACAGCAGCAATGGCCATGCTGTTCTGGGGACTGGCCCACCGTGGGCCTGTGGCCACCTGCGGTTCCTGAAGCCCGGGGGCCGAGCTGGACGGACATCCTCCCAGCCCCAGGCCGTCCCTCCTCCTGGGTCTGTCTCTGCCTGGGACCCCCACCTGGGTTCAAGAGGGACAGTCCTCCAGGAAATGGGACCTACTGCACCGACCCTGGAGACTAAGCTCACCCCCTCTCCCACTCCCCTACCAAGTGACCAAGGAGGAGTGGCCAGGAAGGAGCAGGCCCCTGCCGCAGCCCAACCCCGCTGCCCCTAAGGTGGTGCTGGGCACCGGCCAGACCTCCTCGCATCCTGGCCACCAGGTCCATGGCCCGTCTACACACCCCCTGCTTCTCAAACTGCCTCAGCCGGCTTCAGCCAACAGTGTGGACCCCACTGCCCAGCTCACCTGCCACCAAATGAGGACCCAGGCCCCTCTAAAACTCACTCTTAGGACTGAGGTGGGCAGATGCCCCCACACACACCCTGCAACCCAACCACCACCTCCCAGGTCCTGAAACCACTGGACAGAGAAAGGAAAGCAGTCGGTCATTTAGCGAAAACACAGCCAGAGAACAGAGACCTCACACGAGTTTTGAATCAAGCTTTTAATGAAAAGATCATAAAATAACAGTATCTCGTCACTGTACATTAAGACTGCACGCTCTGAATGGAGACATCAGTGACCAGCTTTATTACACTGGAGGGCTGCGCACCCGCAGCTCTGACCTGAATTATCCAGACTCTGGAGGGAGGTGAGGGCAGTGTGGTGCCTGACAGCGGCGGTGGCCAGCACAGGAGTGCGATCGTGCGCCCCCTTCCTGGGAAGGGCGCCTAGCGGGACGTGAGTCCGCCTCCAGTTCCCGGTCAAAAAACGGCGAAACCCCATCCCCTCTCTCCGACGAGGTATTTGTGAATGGGCCAGTGCCCAACCTGGGGTCCCCCGGGCGGGGGGAGAGGGAAGCAAGTGGTGGGTGGGGGCAGAGGGCTCCCCTCAGCACCTGGCCCCATGGGGCCCCGCCGAGTGGCGGGGAGGAGCCCCGGGGACCCTTCCTGCCCCGAGTGAGGTCTGTTATGCAGCATATTTGAGGTCAATAAATTACAGCAATAAATAGCAAGGTGAGGTAGGGGGAGGGGCTCCCGGTAGAAAGTCGCAGTGGGGTGACAAGCCGGGGGTCCCGGGCAGCCTCGACTCCCACGACGCACCCCCACCCCCTGACGTGGAATGTCACACCGGGCTCTGGGCGGGCCTGCCCCACCCCTCCAGGCATCAGATTCGCGGGCTCTGTGACCACCGCTGCCCAGGGGAGCGGGGGCCTTGGTCCCTGCACAGGGCACCGCCAAAGGCCCGTCGCCTCTGCTTTCGTCCCCAAGCCGCGGGGGAAGGGCGAGCGGCCCTGCCCTCCTGGTTGCCCAGGCCTCGCCCCGGCCCAGGAAGGCTGCCGGGAGAGAGGCTGGGGTCCGCCCGCCCCATGAGCGATCGCACTCCTGTTAGCGGCCAGTCCAGTGAATACTGACGGGTGGGGCTGGCGGACAGCCGGCGCCCCCGGGTGGCGGCCGCCGGGAACACACCCGGCTGCGTGAGGTTCTGGGTCCAGAGTGTCCGTTTCACAGGCTGAGGTGTATGGCTATGCTGCGCGTCTCTGAGATTCAGATCTGCTTAAAGGTCCGTCTTTTTTTTTTTTTTTTGCAATCCTGGAGGAGCCTCGGCGGCGGGCTCGGTCTCGCGGGGGAGCGTGTGTGGCGTGGCGGAGCCTGGCCTGCCGCTCGCCCCTGAGTCTGAGAAATAAATACATTCATCACTGCACAAACATATTGATACAAAAACAACACTGTTCCGAGTGTTTGCACCGTCTGTGTAGGTAAGGACCGGCCCAGTGAGCCCTCCCACAGCTGGACCCGCTGGAGTCTCCGCGGAGGCGTGCGAAGGTCCTGGCTTTTTGGCTTGAGAGGGACCCTCACATCAACCCAGCGGGGGTCTCGCGGGCAGAGCAGCGGGACAGGGTGCACCTCCATCCCGGGGCCCAAGCCCAGACTCGGTTCCTGCGGCCACAGCCAAGGCCGCCCTGCTGCGCCAGCTGGCCGGGACCGCTCCGCCTGGCCAGGAGGCCCAGGGGCCGGTGGGCGCAGGCCCCCGCTCTTTGGTGCCAGCTGGGCTGGGAGGAGGGCTCCGCGAGGGCGGGGCCTCCACGCTGCCCGACCAGGGCGGCCCCCCTGCCCGTGAGCCCTCCGGGCCGACTCAGGGCCTCGGACGGAAGGTGGGGGCTCACTGGACTGGCCTTACAGCTGCTGAGGTCTGAAACTGTAAAAGTTTATGTAAACAATGAGATAAATATATTAGTATCTTTCTTTTCTGAGCCCATTGAGGTTCCATATGCATTCAAAATGTGCTTTGGTTTAAAAAATAGCTTTTGTGAATTTGGGTGTGATCTTTTTTTTTTTTTTTTGCTTTTTTTTTTTTTTTAAATCCTTTCCTACATGACATCTGCTATTTTGTTTCCTGTTTCTCCGAAACATTCAGGAATTAAGTGACTAAAGCAGAGAACTGTAAGCCGCCCTGGGCCTCCAATGGCCTAATCTCCTGGTGAGGCTCTGACACACACATCCACACACACTGACGAGCACGCACTCCACGTGAAACCAAGGGAAAAGGAGAACAAACCCAAGTGTCCTGTGAACCCCGCCCCGCCCCACAAACCCTTCACGTCTTAAATAAGAAACTAGTGTTTTGCTTGTTAAAATACAGAGAAGGCTTGACACAATACTCGGGGTGGGTACAATACTACGTCGCACGAAGGTCGCCTGAGGGCCTGTACGCCCGTCCCTGAAGCTCTGCCCTGAACCACCGGCTTCGCCGGGCCGCGCCCACGGGCGTGTGCGCAGCTCCGCTACAGACTTCTGTCGTGTGGCTTAAGTGCTGATGGGGGGGGGTTGGACGAGCAGAGGGGCTGGGGGGGGTCCTGCCTGACTTGCTGGAACAGGCGTCCCCAGAGGGAATGGCAGCGGGCTCAGCAGGGCCCCGCGCAGCCCAAGCCCCCTCACTCCCCATGCCCTCCACCCGGGTCCCTGGTTTCAGCTGGAGGGTCTCTGGAGGGGGGAAGGGATGACTCCGGAATTTTTGGTCTGAAATTAAAGTAGAAAGAAAAGAGAAGAAATAAGAGCAGGAAGCAAAATGAAGGATATAAAGCCGCTGGTCCAGCCCTGTGACTGCAGCTGGCTGAGGACAGCTGCCGACCTCGTGACCTTGGCCCGGCCTTGCGAGCGAGCCTCTAGAGCCCTGCAGGTGTCTGAGGCTGACGGAGCCCAGGCTGGGGGTGGGGCTCAGGGTGAGCCCATGGGGGCCTGGCCAGCCCGCCCAGAGGTGCCAAGCTGAAGGGGGCCGGGCACCGGCCAGGCTGGCGCTCCTGCTCTCCAGAGGGCAAGCCCTCGGGGTCCAGGGGCCAGGGCGGGGAGGGGCTCACTTCCTCCCCTGCTCCCCGGGCAGGGCAGCGGAGCGCCCACGCCCACCAGGCTGGGTCAGGGCAGCAGGCTGGCCAGACGCGCACGAGACACACAGGCGCCCTGCTGACGGGGCCCAAAAGAAAACACAAGTGTCGTGGCCACAGCTGCCATCACCAACCACGTCCTGTTCAAGTCAAGAGGTAGCAAAGGTCAGAAGTCTCTTCACCTTGATGGGGGGAGGGGGGTGACATGATCCCCACGCACGCTGCACGCACGCGCACAAACACACACACACACACGGAGAAAATGGAAACGTACCGACCCCGCACCGCGGCCAGCCCCCCGCCCCCCGCACCTTCCAGTTCCCACACTCACATACACGTTACACGGGGTTTTCTCATAATCAAAACAAGTACCTCTAAACAAAGATTCCTGGGCAACTATGGGAAAGCACTCTCTCCTGAGGCAGCCGGGGGGCTCGGGCCCAGGGGAGCCTTTGGCCGAGAGGAGCTCCTGGGCCCGGAGGGTGGGCCCTGGCCGCAGCCGGGCGGGGTGGGGCGGCGCCCCGTACATTCAGTCTGCAGACCCAGGCTCAGCCCCAAAGGGCCGGGAGGAAAAAAAACTCTTGTTGGTTTTGGTTTAAAAAACAAAATTCAAAACGAAGAAAAGAACAGATCAGTAGGAATAACAGCCACACCGGCCCGGAGGGCTCTTTAGCTGTGGAGAGGTAGGCGGTGGGGGCCCGCTGTCCCAGCGCCACTGAGCGGTGACCCCTGGCTCGGGGAGGGAGGGCGCGGACCCCTCCCTCCGGCACCGCCCCCCGCAGAGCCAGGCCGGCCCCGCAGCCCCGCCCCGCCCGGCACGCGGACCCCTGGGAGCCACCCTGTAGACCCCGTGGCGGAGGCTCCACGAAGGGCCGCGGATTAAAGCTGTGGGGGGCGGAGGCCCGCCGGGTCTTTGGCTTCTAGGAGGGGGAGGTGTGCATGCGCAGGTGGCTGATGAGGTTGCGCTGCTGCGTGAACTTGCCCCCGCAGAGCTGGCACTCGTAGGGCTTCTCGCCAGAGTGCACGCGCATGTGCTCCGTGAGGCGGTACTGGCGAGTGAAGCGCATGCCGCACTCGCCGCACGCGAAGGGCTTGAGGCCCAGGTGGCTGCGCATGTGGCGCGTCATCGTGCCGCGCTGCGTGAACATCTTCCCGCAGATGCCGCAGGGGAAGGGCCGCGCCAGCCAGTGCGTCTTCTCGTGCTGCCGCAGCGTGGCCGCGTCCTTGTAGGTCTTCTCGCAGGCCGAGCACTTGAAGGGCCGCGGCCCAGCCGCCAGGGCCGCGCTGGGCGCTGACAGGTCCTCCGCCTCCTCGTCGGCGCCCGCGCTGCCCGTCTCGTAGGCGCCGCCCTCCTCCTTGAGGAGCAGCTCCTCCTCCGCGTGCGTCTCCACGTGCGCGTTGAGCTGCTCCGAGCTGGGGAAGCCCTTGGCGCAGGGGATGCACACGTACAGGTTGTCGCCGTAGGGCACCGGCTCGTAGCCCTCCTGCCGGTACACGTAGGGCGCGCCGGCCGGGCCGCCCTCGCTCCCGCTCTGCGCGCTGTCCTCGCTGCCGTCCTTGCCGTTCTCCTCCTCCTCCTTGCAGGGGTACGGGGGCTCCCCGAAGGGTCTGCCCGCCGCCGCGCTGCCAGCCAGAATGCCATTGGGGACCCTGTCGCCCAGCCCTTCGGCCTCCTCCCCCGGGCACGGGCCCTTGGGCGCCACGTCCCTCCGCTCAAACGGGGAGGCGGCTACAGGCTCCTTCTTGGCCCACTCCTTCTTGCGGGCCGAGTGCCGGAGGCTCTTGCGGGGGGGTGGCCCACCCGGCCCCTCCAGCAGGCACAGCGGGTTGTCCTCTGCCCCCTCCAGATCCATGGGCTCACTGAGGGCGCCCCCCAGCTCGCTGTAAGAGGCACTGTTGGCGACCGGAGGGGCGGAGGTCGAGAGGGGCGAGCCCTCCTGGCTGTCGCTCAGCTGGGCTGGGTCGTCGGGGGTGAGGGAGGGCCCGGGGGTGGCGGGGGGCAGCGGGGGGCTCTTCTTGGACAAGTCCAGGCCCAGCTCCTGCTCGCAGCTGCCGCCACCCCCGTTGGTGCTGCAGCCGCCCAGGCCGGCCTCCCCACTGCCGGGACAGACCGGCCGGCCCAGGCCGTGTGCGCCCTCCTGGCTCAAGCCACCCAAAAAGAGCTCGTCGTCGGAGCCTTTGGCCTGGGAGAGCTCCTGGGGGGCGTGGGCCCCTTTGCGCCCATCCACGAGGCCTGGGTAGCGGGTCTGGATGACCGAGGCCGTGGACAGCCGCTGGCTGCGGGGGGGCCGCCCCAGGCCGGCGCCGCCCCGCCCAGAGCCAAAGGGCTTGCCAGCTCTCTTGAGCTTGCGCCGGCAGAGGGCCGCCAGCTCGGGCAGCTGGAGGTAGCTGGCAGCGGTGAGCAGCGTGCTGAAGTTGGGCTCGGCCGGCGGCTCGCCTGGCAGCAGGCGGCCGGTGTAGATGAAGTCCAGGATCTGCTGGAACACCGCGGAGCTGACCATGTCCGTGTCCAGGCTGATGAGGTTGTCGTGAAGCACCAGGGACTTGAAGTAGACGCTGCTGGCGGCCAGCACGTTCTTGTGGGCGCGGAAGACGGCGTTCTCCACCATGACGATGACGTCACACAGGAAGCCCTGCGTGCGCTGCTGGTTCAGCTGCAGCAGGAGCTGCTTCGAGTGGCTGGGCAGCTCCATGTCGGGCCCCATGTCCCCGCGCCCTGCCCACACGCACCACCTGCGGGCACGAGCAGACACGCACACGTCAGTGGGGCCTCCTGGGGCCTCCCCCAGGCTGCCCGCCTGCCGCCAGCCCATCTGTACACCTGAAAAGGCTCGGACAACGGGGGCACACGTGCGGGGCAGACAAACCGGAGCGCTGTGCCCTAGAGGAAGGTGACCCCGCGCCCAGACGGACCCGCAGGTGAGCAGCAGGGATCACGAGGGGACAGAAGCCCCTGGGGGACACATCGCCCGCCTGGGCGCGCAGCGGTCAGGCTTTCCGTTCAGGTCGGAAATCGGATCTGCATGCAGAGTCGCCCAGAGCGCACTGAAGCCGCCTTCTCCTTAAATACCACGTGGGCAGGTCGGACCTGCAGCCTCCAGCAACGTCACGTGACGCTGCAGCCTGGCCATTCCCCGCGCCCCCCCGGCCTGTGCCTCAGAGAGGCAGCCTGGCCAAGCCGGGTACCGCAGGGTCTGAGCCTGGTAAACCCTGCAGGCTGGCCAAGACGCGCTGGGAGGAATTTCACTGGGAACGACCGCACAGAGAGCCCCAAGGTGGCTGCGTCAGGCCGCGGCCCCGCCCCTCTGGCTGCTCTGGCGGGCGCGCGTGCCCACCTACAGGGGCCTTCCTGTCCCTGCGCTCAGGGCCCGACCCCGGAGAGAAGCGCACTGCCCCGGCCATTCTCCAGCCGGGATCCCGGGTCCCCGCCCTGCCCCCTCGGGAGGGGTCGCACCCGCCCATCTGCTGTCCCTCCCTGGCCTGCACCTGCCCTTGTCTGCAAAGACAGAGAAGCCCCCGCGTCCCTGTCCACCCAGGAAGGCTCTGTGCAGTGCCCACGTTGTGCCGGCACTCGGGCCACAGGAGCCAGCCCCCCTCCCCGCCCTGGCCAGCCGGGGGGGACAAAGAGCCCAAGGCGCACAACACCTGGCTGGGAACGCCAGGGCAGGAGGGCCCGCGAGCCCACAGCCCCTCCTCCCCCTCGCTGCCAGCGCTGCCCGCACACAAAGGCCGGCGGCCAGCACGCAGGCCGGGCGCTCGGCTGCCCGAGTCCCCAGGAGGAGGAGCAGATCCCGCCCCTTGCCGCACCCCCAGCCCCCCCAGCCTACCGGAGTGCCAGGGGCCCAGAGACCATGTGAGCAGCAGCCAGGGGGGGTGGCCTCCTCGAGTGCGCGGCCTCCCTGGGGGTGCATCAATGCCTGGTCACCTGCGGAGAAGGTGGACACGGTTAGCACGCAGGCCTCGCAAGGGGGGAGGAGCAGCTCGGGGGCCAGGGCCAGGCTCCCGTCTGCAGCAGGGCCAGGCCGTCCGGACAGCTGGGCAGCAGGCAGCGCCACAGTGCCTGCAGCCAGGCCGGGGGCAGGAAGGAGGCAGGTGTGGGGCGCTCGGCCGCACCCCCACAGGAAACAGGGTGCTCCGGGGGCCGCCTCGGTCGGGGGAGTGGGGGGACAGGCACGCAGCTCTCGGCGGGCGGGCGGGGTGGCAGGAGGCCTGGGCAAGGCCCTTCCAGGCTGGCCACATTTACATAACAAAAGGTCAGAAATGGAGGCGCTGGTGCAGCGGGCTATTTATAAGATCCAGTCTCAACCGCCTCTGGCTCCCCAGCCCCCTGCCCTGCCCTCTGGGTCTGCGCTCTCCCCCTCCCTGCCCAGAGCCCAGCCCCCTCCTGCCCAGCCTGGCCTGACCACATGGCCCTCGCAGGCTCGCCCTTTCAATACCAGCCCGCCAAGGCTGCTGGCAGCTGCCGCCAGATGCGGGCAGGCTTCCCGGCCCCCCCAGAGCTTCAGGTCCTGGGAGAGGGGTCCCGAGGTCCTGGCTGCTTGCCCCCCACTGCAGCAGGCCTGGGCGCCCTGGGCGCGGGGCCAGGCAGGAGGTGGCGGCAGGGCCCGGAGCCCCTCCCTGTGCGCCCCTCCCCCGCCCGGGGCCAGGGCGGCCCAGCAGGTCCTCAGGAATGTGCCCAGACCCGGGGTGCGGGGTGGCCGGGAGGCCTCGCTCCAGCCTGCCAGCTGTCTCCTGCCCCCAGCACGGCTCCCCGCTGGCAGGGGTGGCCAGGGAAGGGGCCAGCCCAGCTTGCCAGCAGCTCAAGGCCCGCTGGTGTGGGGCCTGGCAAAAGCCACCAGGGTCTGGAAAGGCCCCGGCAGCCGGCCCAGCCGCCCCACCCCACGATGCCCGGGGCCCGGGCAGACGGACGGGTCAGAGAAGTGGGCTGGGGGCTGTCCCCGCTAGGCTGACCCTGACACCCCCCAAAGAAGGGGTCTCTTGTGAACAGAGGTCCTGGGTGACTCTCCCAGCCCTCTGCTCCCAGGACTGCTCCCACAGGGCCACTGCTGGGTGAGCTGACAGGTCCTGGCTGAGGTCCTGAGTGCCCTCCCCCACCCCCCAGCTCAGGCCTCAAAAAGCCAAGGTGGCCGGCCCACCCTGCCCCCCAGAAGGCCAGGCCCTACAGCTAAGCAGGGACCCCGGCCTCGTGGGGGGGGGGCCTCTCCTGGCAGCCGGGAGGGCAGGAGGCGGTGAGAGAAGCCCTCAGGTGCTCAGGTCCACCTCGGCCTGGACCACCACGGAGCCCGGAGCCGGGGAGGCTGAGCCCAGCCCTCAGGCTGCCCCGTCCTTCAGCCTCCAGGTGGAAACACCCAGGGAACACCGGGCAGCCCTGTCTCGCCGGGGCCTGGCAACAGGCGCCCCTCCCTTCAAGCAGAGACGGAGGCATCCCAGCCCACCTCCGGCCCACCAGGGGGCCATGGGCCCCTCATGATGCCCACTACCTGGCCGCCATGCCCTAGGGCCTGAAGCACAGCGGGTGCGCCACTGAGACCGCAGACTCATGCTGGCCACTGCCCCTCAAGCCTGGGTCCAACCGACCTGGCAGGACCACCTGGCGCTCCAGGTGTGGCCCCGACAGGTGTGAGCCGGGCCCTCCCAGGCTGCAGGAGGGGCACCTGGAGGCAGAGCGAGGCAGCCCCAGCCCCCGCCGCCCCACACCAGCCTGACAAGGATCCTGCCCACAGGGAAGCCTCCAGGGCATGCCCTCCGCCTCCAGTGAAGATGAGACCGGGATTCTGGGGGTTAAGCAACCTGCCCAAGGTCACCGGAGCAAGCCAGGAGCAGAGCCCCGCTCCGGACTTCGCCACCCAGGACGACCCCCGTGTCTCCTCCCTCCAGGGGCAGGACGGGGTGCCAGACGGCCCTCTTCTCCCCCAGTCCGATGGCCCGCTGACCACCTCACCGTGGGGCCTGGGCCACTCCCGCCGCTCCCTGGCCTCCGCAGCCTCTCTGGCTGCCCTGCAGGTGAGGCTGCTGGTGAGCAGGCCCCACAGCCCTGGTAAGCCCAGGCCTGGATGCCCGCCAGCCACTCCTGGCTGGTCTCCCAGACTGTCCTCCTGGAAAGCAACGGGCCCTGTGAATGCCAGGAGCCCTGCCCTCCTCTTGACGGGACGCCCAGGAAACAAACGCCGGGGCTCGGTCAGCGTGCTGGAGACACGCTGGGCAGGACCCGGGTCGGGCCTCCCAGCCTGAGCAGCGTGGGAGGAGGTGCCTACCCCACCCGCTGCCCAGAGCCTGCTCCCGATGCCCACAGCCCCTCTGTCCCACACAGGCAGCCCACCCGGGGGGCTCACGGTGCCACCCAATGCCTGGCAGGAGGCCACGCCCGCTCTCCGCGGGAACCCTGCACGCGTGCCCCTCACCCTCCTCCGGCCGCCCGTCACCCGCCTGCACAACACGGGGCCTGCGGCCGGCTCCCCCTGCTGGCCCTGGCGCAGCTGACCAGTGGGCACCGGGCAGGCGTGAAGCAGGGCCCTGCAGGGAGGCTCCAACCAGGAGCACTCAGATGGGGAGGAGCAGGGGAGCGCTGCCCGGGGTGAGATCACTGTTACGAAAACATCCAGATGAAGTGCCCACCCTGCCTCCCCCTGCCCAGAGGGGCCTGAGCACTTGGGAAGGGGGTAGCGGGCAGCAAAAGAGCAGGAGCCTGGAGGCAGGGCGCCCACGGCAGGCTGGGGGTGCCACTGGGGAGTGTCCCCACGTGGCCAGGATCCAGGGCCCAGAGGAGCCCCCACACCCACTTCCTACTCGCCCTGCAGGGTGTCAGGCCCGGTCTGGGGAGCAGATTCAGGGGACGCAGACAGTCCAGCCTCACTCTGACCCCAGGCCCAGAACCTGCACACGCTGGACTGTGGGAGACCAGCTTCCTACTCCCCAGAAGGCCCGGAAAGCAGGAAACCCCCAGCGACAGGGACAAGAGGAAGGAGGCGGCCCCCAAAGGGAAGACACCTTCCCCACATAAATACGCCCGGTGTGACTAGGAAACGGGGCTCGGCCCCCAGGGCCGTCCTGGAGGTGGGACAGGGCCGCAGGTGCGCGAGGGGTCGGGCCGCCTGCTGGGAGGGACCGGCACCATCGCCCACCCGCCCGAGGCACCTCCCAGGGGTCAGCGAGGCAGCTGCCTGGCCCAGGGCCCCTCCAGGACGCAGACTCTGACACCCCAAGTATGAAACAACCCGAGAAGGTAGAAACCACTCTCGTGCTAACCAACGACTCTCAAAAGATCTAAAAGACAAAATAAACTATCACCTTCTATCACCACTTCTCTGTACTAGACGAGGCGATGCTTCCCCACAGAACAACAGGAATAAACCCCTCAGGGTGGAGGTCCTTCCCGGGAAAGGGCAGCCAACCCCTGCACCCGCGTGGTGGCAGAGACACCCCAGCGACTGGCACCCGCCCCACACCCTGCCCACAACAGAATCATAGAAACAAAACCCAAACTGGATGGCAGACAGCAAGGACAGGGTTCAACCGGCTGACCAAAGACTGAAAGCGGACTTCCGGGCAGAAAAGAGAATGGTCAGACTTTAGAAAGACCAAGATGAGAGGCACGCAAGCCCTGGGAGCCAAACAGGTACAGAGCCCCGCGGCAGCGCGTGGGGCAAACCTGGGTCAGAAGAGCTGACCACGGCACATCCCGCAGCCGCCAGCAAATGGGGGAGCAGGGCAGCCAGACCCTAAAGGGGCACAGGGGGCCCTGGGCAAGGTCAGAAGCAGGCGCGGACAGGAGGGGGGACCAGGGAGCGGACAGGACTCAAGGACACACGAGGGGCTTCTGTTCTAGACACGGGACGTGTGCCCATCTGGGAAGAGCCTGGGGTGCGGTCGCTCACAGTTGGCACATTTCTTAGGCAGGGTCAGTGCAGGCCCCGTCCCAGGGCTGACGAGCAAGACCACCCAATCCCAGACTAACCACAAGAACCCGAGGGGAGAAACAGCCCTGACGGGAAGGAAGGAACCCCCAAACCCAGCCAGGAACCTGCAGGACACCGAGGGACCACCCTCAAACCTCTCAGAGGGGACTTCGCCCTCCAACACAGGAGCTGTCGGGAACTAAGACCCCCTCACGCCTCATGGCAAAGGAGCAAAAAGCCGAAGCGATACTGGAACAGAGTCAGCCAAGGCTTTAAAAATGGTCCAGGTCAGAAAAACCTCTACAGACGGAAACCACCAGGAACCACTCATCAGGGCGGGCAGGGGTCGGCCAGCCGCAGGCAGCAACCACCGAGACACTAACCGTCCTGGTGTCCAGCTGACACCTGCGGGGGGCGGGGAGGGGCTCTGCAAACCCCGGCAGGCATGCCCAGGAGGCACTGGACGAGGCCCAGGATTGGGGTCAAAGGAGGCCACAAGCAGAAGGGTCTGCCTGGCCTGGAGGGCCTCCCACCACAGCCCAGGGGCACGCCAAAGTAACCACCAGGTTGCTCCAGTCCACGACTGTAAACGCAAGAGCAGACACATCTCAGGCACCCACCAGTTTTTAAAAAATCATTTTTAAGGATAAAACTAGGGAACTGCTGAGGAACACACTACAGGCCGTGCCCTGGGCCTGTGCCCCCAGAGGAGGCCCCACCTGTGCTGCAGGCCCTGTGGCCCACCGAACAGGAGCGGCTGAGCTCAGGAAGGCAGCGAGACAGGAGGGTCCCGGGACTCGGCGGGAACGGCTCAGAGCTTCTTCAGAAGGGACTGGTTAAGGGATCGCGTCCAGTGACAAGATGTGAACAGACAGCCCTCCGCGCAGGAAGCAAAGCGGCCCTTGCGGGTGACCGTGCACTGCTGAGGTGGGGCAGAAAGCGGGACTGCGGGGACCCGCGGGACGGGGCGCAGCGACTCCCAGCGCCCGGCTGAGTCTCAGAGGCACGACCAGCACCCCGCCCCATGGGCAGGACAAGCCCGCCGTCCGAGGGCCCGGACAAGCGTGGGGAAGTGGCACGCGCCCACGCTCAGAGGTGGGGACCCCAGGACAGGTCGCTTCTCACAGGGGCGACGTGTGCGTGCGGCTCGCGCCACCGCCTCAGGCTACGAGAGCCAGCGTGCTGGCCGCGGGGGAGAGAGTTTCCAGATCCAGGAAAGGGCCCCCCAGCCACGTGGCCGGGGACGCGGGAGGCCCGCACAAACCCGCAAACCGGGGCTTCGGGGGCCAGGCCCACAGGACGCATCCAGGAGCGCCTCCCCCAGGAGGAAGGTGGGATCCATGGGGAAGGAAGCTGCAAGTCCAACACAGGTGCCCCCTCGACCTGGGGCCGTCAGGCCCGAGTTATCTCCCCAAACCCGGGTCCATCCAGTCACGCCCCGGCTTACGGCTCTCAATGGACTCCCGGGCCTGAATAAAGTTCACGTAGGGGCTGGTCCATGGAGGGCTTCCAGAGGGCCAGGCCGCCCCTCCGTGGCCCCCAGGCAAGACCGAGGGCCTCCTCCTCCGAGACACACCTATCTCCCTCACCCGCCGCCAACACGAGCTGCCACCCAAGGGGCTCCCAAGGTCAGGGACCCTGGGTCCCCCCCACCTGGCAGGCAGGCCAGAGAGGACAGGCCGGGCTGAGGGAAGGAGGCCCCTCAGACGACGGCCAGCCTTCCTCGATCCGACACTTAAAACTCAACGAGCAGCAGCCTCTGACGCTGCACCTGGGACCAACTCACACCTGGTGGCACAGGACTCCAGCAGCCCGCCCTGCGCTCACACCCAGCCCAGGCCTGCACCACCAGGCACTGGTCATTCGGAAAGCAGCCGCTCACGGAGCTGAGCAGATCTTCCCGATGTGGTCGGACGTGGTTAAAGGACACGAGTTCTTCCCGTCGCCGCAGCCACGTCACAGGAGACGCAGAGGCCTTTCTCAAGACCCTCCCCGGCCTCCCAGGCCAGAGCACTGAGCGCGGTCTCCCTCCGGTGGGAGGCCCCCGTTCACCCCAGAAAAGGTCCCCAGGTCTGAACCACCACCTCACCCATCAGCCCCTCTTTCACGAGCAGCGGCGGGCAGACGCGGTGCTGTCGCAGACACGGCCTGCCCTGCTCGCCCCAGAGAACATGCGACACTGTGTCCCCTGGAGTCGAGGCTCACCGCTGGGCCTCCCGCACGGCTCCCCGACCGGCGGCCTGGCCCAGGCACCCAGAAACGCGCCATGGCCAGCACCGAGGTGTCACTGAGCAGACGGTGGCCGGTGGGGAACGTCTGAGTATCCTGAGTGTCCAGGGGACCCCAGGGCTCTGCAGGCCACACTAACAACAGCTGTCGGACACCACCTCAGACACTCCTGCCGCCCCCCGCGGGCACTGCACGGCACCTAGAGGAAACAGGCCTGACGGCAGGGCCCGCACCCCTAGCCCACGGCTGCTCACCTGGAAGCCCAGGTGAGGGCCCGCACCTGAGAAGAGCGGTTTTCAAAGACAAGAAACGAAACGCCACTTTAGGTGGCCTCCAAGAACAGCCTCAGAAGCAGGACTCGCCACCTGCAGAGCGGGCAGCCCCAGGGGCTGGGCGTAGAGGCGGCAGAGGAGCAGGGTGGGCTCCGGGGGCACGGGTACCACCTGCCCAAGGCGCTTATCAGTGTCAACATGCATGGAATGCAGGCTGTGGAGAGCGCCCCCACCCTGCCCACAGCCTCGGGGCGCAGGCTCACCCACCGCAGCTCCAGGGCACCCGGGCCCAGCCCCCACCGGCAGCCTGGTGGCGACGAGGAGGACACCCGCTGGGGGGCCCAGGGCTCCTCCCACGGCAGCCAGGATTGCCCCGGCCCCCCGCCCAGACATGTCCCCGTGCGCCCCCACACTGCCAGCACCTCGAGGAGGACCCACCAGCTCTGGCCCACCCTCCTAGAGGAGGCACAGGTCCAGGCCCTGGGGCAGAGGAGAAGGACCATTTCAGGAAGGGTCCTCCTGGCCCTGCGGCCCAGGGAAGCGCTGCCAGGTCCACACCCGGTCCCCGGCAGTAGCCACCCCCACCCGGCAGAACCCCGACGGCCTTTCAGAGAAGGGGCTCCCCGCCCATCGCCCTTGAGCCCGAGCCTGTCCCATGGGCTCACTCCACCCCCGAGGCCCCACCAGCGGACTCCCCACCACGTGTGGAGCCTGCCAGGGTCACTCTCACAGCGGGGCTTGCCCAGGGGCACCCGCACAGGCCAGGAGCCCCAGAGGGAGGCCCCGCCCTCTCGTCCCGCCACCCCCACCACCTCGTCCGGAGCTGTGGGCACCTTCTTCCTCCCAGTGTCCAAGCAGACCTGCTAGGAAAAAACCGCCAGCCCCTCTCCACCGAAGGGAAGGGCCTCGGGCCCCGAGAAGGCGGGTGAGGGAGACACACAGCCCAGGACCGCTCCCTCCCACGGCAGAGCCCACGGGCCCCTCTGCCAGACACGCGGGCTGCGAAGAGCAGACGAGGGGCGCCCCGACTGCGCTTCCTGCTCCGAAGGACACCCAGCGGCTGCTGCCGCCCTCGCCACACCCAGCGGCCTGGCCGCTCACCCTCCGCCGGCAGCCGCCCAGAGCAGGCGGGGGCTGAGTGCCGGCTGCCCTCGGACAGAAGGAGCCGGGGTCGGAGGGGCTGGCTGGCCAGGCCTCACCTGAGGTTCTGGCCCCAGCGCCCCTCCCAGCCCTCACCCCACCTCCAGGCCATGGTCAGGGGCTCCCTCACACACCATCCTAGGTAACAACCTCAGGGACCCTCTCTCCCAGGCACCATGAGATCAAGGCGAGAAAGAGGGGGCAGGACCCAGTTCCAGGGGCCCCAGCAGCAGCCCCAGGGGGCTTGTTTGGGAAGCAGGAAGAGCTCCCAGGCCCCCACACCTGGGGAGAGAGGCCAAGCAAGGCCTCAGAAGGCAACCCGGAGACCAGAGCAGACCGCCTGAGAGCCAAGCAGGGCCAAGAGCGGCAAGGGGTTCCCGGGACCCCCTAGAAGGTGCTCCCCAGCACACGCCAGCCTGGCGACCCTCCCACAGCCACCTGGGGAAGAGGGGCCATGAGAAGCATGAGCCCGCTGCACCCAATGCTCCTCCAGGACCCTGGAGCCTACAGGGGGATCGGCCGGTTGGGCTCGCTCTGTAAGCGGGACCCCACGGGGCAGCCTGGGACCACCCCTGCTCATCTAAGGGGACTCACCGCTCCCTTGACCCTGTTATCTACAAAGATTCACCTCCTGGGAAAGCAGTTGTGGGATCCACTTCAAAGGCTTCAGGGAATGTGGATCCATTGGGCTCCAGGTGATCCCTGCGGAGCGGAGCACCAGGGCCCCCACCGAGCAGCAGGCACTCGGGGCCGGGTGCAGCCCCTACCAGTCACAGGGCAAGTTCCCCAGGAGCCGGGGGTGCCGCCCCAGCGTCCTGGCCACCACCTCTGCGCCCCCTTCTCATCCATTCTGCAACTACTCACCAGAGCTCACTGCTAGCTTCCGAGCAGCACAGGCAGAAGAGCCCCAAGGCCTGGAAGCAGGCTGAGGAGAAGGCCAAAGAGCTGCGAACGGAGCCTGGGCGAGGGAGACCTCCAACCACCTGTGTGTACGTGGGGGGCGTTCCCAGGGCACTGGGGCAGCCCCCCTCACTCTCGCCGGAGAACCCACTTCGAGGTGCTACTGGGGAAGAAGCCCAAGGCCACGGGGGCAGCGCAGGCCACGGGAGGCCAGTGCGCACAGCGACCACTCCAGGGCCGCAAGAGGCCAGCTCCCCACCTGGAGGCCCCCTCCCCACCAAGCCCGGCCCCGCCTTCCCTTGCGAGCCTTGGAATTCCCACGAGCGGGAGCGCCCCGGGCGCCCCCAGAGGCCGGCCACCTGCCCTTCCGGACTCCTCCCTCCTCGCCCGCACCCACGTGCTCGCGGAGGCGGCCCCTCACAGGAAACAGGCACGCACCGACCGCACTGGCGGCGCCCGGGCGGAAGGGCCCGCTCGAGCCCCCAGGCCCCGCCCCCACCCCACCCGCCGGGCAGGCGTCTCCGGGGGTCTCTGTTCGCTCGCGGCCAGGCCGCACCCTCCCGGGCCGCGCGCCCCAGGCCCTCCCCTCATGGACGGCGCTGGGGCCTGGAAGCGGCTCCCTCCAGGTTTGACCCCCTCCCCGACCGAGCGCGGGGGGCGGGGGGTGCACACTCGCAACCCCACCCGCCCCCACCTGCTTTTCTGGCTCGGCCGCTCCCAGGAGCCCTCCCCCAGCCCAGGTCCCTAACCCTCGGGCGAGGCCCCTCCCAGCAGGAAGCGCAGCCCCGCCGCCGGGCCGAGTCAAACTGGCCCCGCTGGCTGGCAGCCCCTAACCCAGGGGGAGCCAGGCTGGGATCCCCAAGGCCCCCAGCCCCAGACTGTGAGTGAACCCCGGGTCCGCAAGGGCGCTGCATGCGCAGCACAGCCCGGGAAACTCACAGAGCCTCCACCTCCCGGCCGAAGGCGCACCGCAGGGAGGCAAAGCTGAGCGCCAGAGGGCAGAGACCCAGGCCAGCCCCACGCTCTCGGCATGGGCACCGCATCTATTCTCAAAACACTTCCTGAGCGGATAAAGGGCCCCTGCACGGACTCGCGGGTGCCCGACGGCAGCGGGGGCGCCGACTTCCCGGAAGCAGGCACCTACAGGGCCACGCTCCTGTCTCCCTCCTCCTGACTGAACCCCGCCTCGCGTTCCCAGACCGCAGGGCTCCCTGTGAACACCCTCCTGCAGCCGGCCGGCCCTCAGCACCTCCTGAGGTGCCCAGGGCACTCCCCCGTGTCACCTTGGGTTCCCAAGCCAGTGTGCCCAGCGGCTTCCCCAGGCTGAGCTCTGGAGGGCCGCGATACGCGCTGGTGAACTCCAGCTCTGCTCCCACTTTGGAAACACGTTAGACACCGAGGTCCAGAGGAGCCCATCCCGGTCCAAGGCCGCTGGGGAGTAAACAGCGCTGAGGCCAGTGCCCCTCACTGCTCCCAGAGGCCCTCCTCAGTCAGGCGCTCAGGCCGGGGCCAGAGGAAGCTGACCTGTGGTCTCCTCTCTGCAGGTGCAGCTGGGAACAAGAACCCTCCCCACCCCAGTGATCAGTCCCTGGCGGGGGGGCACACTGGCCCTCAGCCCCGGTGGGCAAGGCAGGCCAGCCGTGGGTGGGGCTGACTGTTGGAGGCCAACAGGCCGAGCAAAAGCAGGGCGGCGGGTCCCCTGGGTAAACTGGACTTTATTCCTTCCTCGCTCCTCGACTCTCCAGAACTGCCCTGCCAGCCCTTGCACGGGGGCGAGCTCCGGCTCACAGACACTGCCCCCACCCCGCCGCCACCTCCGGGCAGACAATGAGGACTCGGGGAAGACAGCAGGCCTGTCAGCTCAATAATGCAAAACCCTGTTGCTGAGTCCACGACAGCTGACTTCAAGTGGATCGGAGGCTGTGCTTATTAACAAAACGAGAAACCTGATCCATGGAAAGAAAACACTACGCGGGGACTAATCCAGGGCTGCAGCTTGTGGAGAAGGCCGGGCTGCTGGCCAAGACCAGGCAGGGAGCACGGGACGCGGCCTACCTGTCCCTGGCAGGTACCTGGCTGCAGGACAGGGCACATCACCTTCGCCCCCCTCCTTCCAGCAACTGCAGCAGTCATTTCAGTTCTGCTTTAATTAAAGGCCTGGCTCCCTCAGGCTGCTGCTTCCTCCCCCCAGAGCCAGCAACCAGAGGGAGATTTTTCTTTTCAGGAATTGCTTGTAAAAGCCGAATGACTAATCTGCAAGTCCCAACAACTGGCAGGAAAACACTGCAGAGAGAAACCCTGGGCGCAGCCCCAGCACTCGAGCCAAATGGCCAGAGGAGCTGGGCAACGGGCGCTCAGCAACACCCCACAACCGGCCCGCAGCCGGCTGGGAGCCCAAGGGAAACAGATCAACTTGGGAGCGCTGCTGCCAAGGCAGGTGGGAAGCTCCCTGCCAGCCTTCCCAGGCCACCGCCTGCCCACAGGACCTCACAGGACTGACTTCCCTGGCAGGCAGGGCCACTTACTCCAGACCTCAAGTATCAGCCTCTCACCCCCCACTCCATGGTGCTAAGAGCCAGCTAAACCAGCGATCTTACCGCACAGCTTTGTCTCTGGAGGCCAGCCGGTGGCCAGCCCATCTGCCTTTTTTTTTTTTTAGACTACTGCAGCGACCCTGCTCTCTGCTGAGCGGAAGCCCACTCCCAGAGCCAGGGCTCAGAGACCAGCCACATGGCCTGTGCTCTTGAAAATGTCTGCTGAAAGGCCCAGGGAGCCCAGATGCTGGCAGATGGGAACGCAGGAGAAGAGTAAAGCCAGGAGCCAGGAAGCAATAAACGCTAGCTCCAGAAAGGGCCTGGTATGGGTGACCCGGCTCCATCCCTACGGCCAGGGGTGGGGGGCCTGGAGAACACCCCCAGCAGCTCTGGAAGGCCCCTCCGCTACCTGCCCGGCCCCCCCCCCCCGCCCCCCTCGCACAGCCCTGCATCCATCAGTCAACAATCTTCACCCACAGGATTCCTACGGGAAGGCTCGGCCCCTCCCCCCGCCACAGATGTCAGAGAGAGGGGCGGCCTCCCCGGGTGACAACTCCTCCTGCCGGGGTGGGGGAGCCCGGGACCCTCGCTTATCCAGATGTGCTTGGCAACTCCTACGGGCGAAACACACCGGAGGTGGAGGGGACCCGAGAAACGCGGTAAATAACTTCGAAACCGTCCCGGCCCGGGCGGATCCGCAGCGGGCTCCCTTCCCCGGGGCCGACTCTCCGCTGTTCTGGGTGGGGCCGCTGTGGAGCATTTTATCTGGGCCGCGTCCCCTCCTCCCCGTAAGTCACTAACCCCCACCCCCCACCCCCAGGGACAGGCATCGCCGCCTCTCCCCCCCCAAACACCCCACCCCAGCTCCGCCTGCGTGAGTATGAACCATGCTGGCAGATAAACAGTGACACGCCGGGCCCTGTGGCCCCCTCCCCCTGCCGGCCGCCCCCTCCCCCAGCCCATCTCTCTTCCTGCCGAGCGGCCGCCTGCACCAGAGGTCTGGGGGCAGGGCCGCGCGCCCACCCGCCGCAGGGCCCGGCCCGGGGGAGAGGCCCCTCCAGGCCGCCCCTGCCCCCGGCCCTGGCCCTGCCCGCGCGCAGCCGTGCCCTGCGGGCAGCGGGCCGGGCACAGCAAGAAGCCCCGCGAGGGGCGGCGGCGGCGGCGGCATAAAGGTGGCCCGCCTGTCAGGCAGCGCGGCTCCCCGAACCGCTTGGACCGGAGCGCGGAGGAGCAGGCACAAAGAGCCGGCGCCCGCCGCCCGCAAGCCCCGCGCGCCGGGGGCTTTGTGCCGGGCCCCGCCGCCTGCCCCCCTCACACACACACACACACACACCCCGCGGCGGG
This sequence comes from Cervus elaphus, assembly GCF_910594005.1. Taxonomy (NCBI): domain Eukaryota; kingdom Metazoa; phylum Chordata; class Mammalia; order Artiodactyla; family Cervidae; genus Cervus; species Cervus elaphus. The sequence continues at coordinate 1,062,446 of NC_057819.1, forward strand.
CGGGCCGGCGGCCGGGGGTCCCGTCCCCCCTCACACGCACACACACAAACACACACACACACACCCCCCGCGCGCGGCTACCCCTCGGCGCGCGCCCGCCCACGCCCCTCTCCCGGGGGCGCGCCCCGCGCCCCTCACCTCACCTCGTGTGCGTCGGCGGCGGCGCTCGCCCGCCGGCCGGCCGGCCCTCCCGCGGCCTCTTCTTCGGCGCCGCCCGCGCCCGCCCGCGCCGCCCGTCCGCCCGCCCGCCCCGCCGCCGGCTCGGCTCGGCTCGGCTCCCCGCCCCGCGCGCCGAGCGCCTCTCACAGCCGCCCGCCCGGCGCCATCTTGGAAGCTTGTGACGTCGCGCCGCCCGCTCACCCCTGACCCACATCTGAATGGGCGAGCGCCGCGGCGGGGGCGGGGCCTGCTGGCGGGGCGGGGCCTGTGGGGGCGGGGCCTGTCGGCCGCTCGGCGACGGCGTGGGGGAGGGGCGCGCGGGTGGAGCCCGGGGACCTGGTCTCCCCCTGCCCACGGGTGCAGGGACGGCGCCGCGACCTCAGCCCCAGAACGCCCGGACCGCACCCCCTAGAAGGGGGCTCGGTCCCCCCACACGGAGCCGACCCTCCCCCCGCCTTGAGCCTGACCCTGACCCCTGGCACGCCAGGTCCGTGCCCCCTCCGCGGGCGGCCAGCGTGGTTCGCAGACGGCCTTGATCTGCAGAAGGAAGCCCCCGCAGCCCGCCGGCCCTACCTGCCCCGAGGGCATGGGGGTACCCCTCGCCTAGCCTAGCCGGCCCCTTCCGGTGGTTGCAGCCCCTCGCGGGCCCCTGGGGTCAAGCGACGCGCCCAGGTTGGCAGGCGGGACCCAGACGGTTCGGAGGGACTGGAGCGGGCCAGGGACTGCGACGTGCTCTAGGAGGTCGCTTGCTGGACCGCTGCTTACTTTGAACACCAGGTAAATACAGGACATCGCACCTGAAGTCTGGGAGGGACCCAAGTTTGCCGGCAAGACTAGAAGCGCGTTCTTCCAAATAAACTTGTACGTTTAATGAAACCCTAGTTGGACGGTTATCAGACTTAACAAAATTCTAACTTGACCTGGGAGAATAAACAGCCCCAAACAGCTATCATTTCCCGCCTTGGGAACGAAAACAGGAACGAGGGTGGACTTGCCCTAACATATGAAAGCAAATAGTGAATGCAGATACTGCACTCAACTCAGAGCGCCCTAACCCAGAACAGAAAACCTACAGACAGGTCCCGCAGACGGCAAGAACGTGATGAAGAAGAAAGTATGGGACATCAGTGGCGAATCTAAGACACAGCCCAGGAATAAGCTCAGGGGAGGACTTGCTGAAGAAACTACTGAAAAGCTGTCACTGCCCTGCTAAACCAAAGACATGCAAATTAAAACTTGTTTGTTTGCTTTTTTAACAAATCGGAAATCAGTATCAAATAATAACCCTCACACATAGTCAGAGGTCTGGTGGGTAATCATTCTCCTATACTACTGGAAGCATATAAATTGCCTCAACATTCCTGAACACGAATTTGCCAGTGGAAGCCAAAAATAAAAATGTTTTAAAATGACCATTACTTTGACAGTAATTCTTTTTCTGGAATTTTGTGCTAAGGCAATTAATGGCGTTTGTAGACTGCATGTTTGACTGTCCTCTTTATCCAGACTGGATCTGGAACCCTGGTGCCAGGGAGCACACCTGAGACTTATAGGCACTCCCTGGTCGTTCATTTAATTTGCATTTGAAAATTATTATATGGGGAACAATCCTCAGTGTCTTTAATAACATGTAGCAGAAGAGAATGTGTATATGTTTAATTGAATCACTTTGCTGTACACTTGAAGCTAAAACAACTTTATATATAAATCAGCTGTATTTCAATAAAATATTTTTAAATTAATGTGTGATTATGTTTTTCAAATGCCCTTTGAAAAATCATACACAAAGTAAGTGACAGAAGGGAATAGGTTAAGCTGTCCACAAGAGAGAATGGTGACAGGCACTATGAATGGTATTTATAAGGACATTTTACAATCTAGATGCATGCAAATGATATGAAGCGAAAAATAAAGACAAAAACAAACTACAAAATCATATTTACGTGTTGCATGCAAAGTATTGATTCATGGAAAAGCAAATGAAGAAAATACATCAAAATGTTTACAGAGGTTCTTCCTAGAGTTTGGGTTTTTTGTTTTTTTTTTTAACACAGATAAATTTTAGTGTTGTTTTATTATAAAAATAATATTTCTATTTGGAACAATTCTAGCTATACTGTGTTTTAAAAGTTACTGAGTCTCACCCTCCCATCTGTGTGCTCTGAAGTAACGTCACCAGCTGTGCATCCATGCTTCCTTGTCTGATGTCAACATGTATCTATTCATGTGTCATGAAAAAAGACCTCACTTTTTGAAACTAGAAGACAATACACTATATAAGCAGTAAGTCACTATAAAACCTATGTTTGTCCTTTGCCCCCTAAGACTCATCTCAGACATCTTTCCAGTGTGTGCCCAGGTTCACTCTCTAATAGCTGAGAACATTGCAGTGTATAAAGTTTCCATAAACACTTCTCTTAAGCATGGCTATGCAGGTTATTTACAGTTTGGAATTTTAAAAAAGAATTTTTTTTAAGTCCTTAGATATATATCTTACATATTCCTGCCTTTACATGTGTGGAATAGTTTTCTAGAAGCAAAACCTGTGGGTAAGGGATATGTGTGTGTTTTCAGTTTGAGTAGTTCCTGCCAGATTTACTTGCCCAAAACGGTGTAGCAATTCAGATCCTACAGATGAGATTTAATTTTTCCTACTTCTTTAACTTTCCAAAACATTCCAAATTTTCCATACTTAGTACCTGTTCCTTTTCAAGTCGGGGGGAAAAAAAATCTGGGGTGAGGGTACGATTTCTAAATCACCACGAGCAAGGCTCTCACCTTGCCCCTCCTAGTTGCTGGGCAGTCTCCCATGGTATTCCCACCTCTGCGGTCCACTGCCAAGCCCATTTCCTGCCCAGCACTTTATAACATCCAAGTGTGATTATTCTCCCGCAGTATTATTACATAGCTACTTAAAAACCTGGTGGAAAGTATTGATGTACAGTGAAAACAGCAGATTTCAAAATTTTATTTTCACTGACAGCAACCTTGTAAGGCTACATTTGTGTGGAAAGGATCGCGGAACTAGAAAAAGCACTCAATAGCAGGATGGGAGAGCCAGTGGGAGCCAGATATATTCTTCTTGTCTCAGCTCTCTTGATTGTGTGTGTCTGTGCAGAACCTAACCTCTCCGATCAACGTTCCCATCAGTCACTTGGGAATAGTCATGGCACCTGCCTGGGGGCTATCCCGGGAAGATCCAGTGACAGGAGGCTGGCTGGGTAGAGCAGAGTCAGGCTCCGGCAAGTCGTGGGCAAAGGAACTGCTTGCTGCGTCATGGAAGGTGGCTCAGCAACGAAGGAGAACTGATCGGCTACGTCTTTAAAAAATTGAACTATCGTTGATTTACATTGTTGTGTTAGTTTAGATGTACAGTACCGTGATTCATTGTATATATACACACACAGGGCTTTCCAGATGGCTCAGTGGTAAAGAAGCTGCCTATCAAGCAGCAGACTCGGGTTCGATCCCTGTGTCGGGAAGATCCCCTGGAGAAGGAAATGGCTATCCACTCCTGTATTCTTGTCTGGAAAATCCCATGGACAGAAGAGCCTGGGGGGCTACAGTTCACGGGATTGAGAAGAGTCAGACACAACTTAGCAACTAAACCATCACCATATATACACAAACACATATATAGTTATTTTTCAAATTCTTTCCCCACGTACGTAGTTACGAGCAACCGAGGATAGCTCCCTGTGCTATAGTCGGTCCTGGTTGTTTATCTCTTTTCTATATAGTAGCGTGTATATGTTACTTCCAAATATCTGGGTTATCCCTGCCCCCCCCCCCACCATCTGCTACTTCTACCATCATCTCTTCTGATATTAAAAAAAAATGAAAAAATAAAACACAAAATATCCCCAAAGGGTAAATCACTGCTTCTTCACATGACAGCAAGATTTTAAAAATACAGATGCCCAATTAAAACTGATAAACAACTAATAATATTTTAATGTAAGTATGTGCCATACAATACCACATCTCACCTCCCTCCCGCCCCCCGACGCCCCGTCCTGCCACCCTGCCCCAAGCCACAGCAGAAAACTCCATTTCTTGTACATGCCATGACTTCTTCTCCCACCCCCGGGCACGGGCGCCCTGGGCTCCTGCCGCCTGGGCCACCCTTCTTCCTCCCCTCTCCGCCTCTGCCTGGAGAGCTCCCACCCAGCTCAGGCATCACCCCCTTCAGGAAGGGCCCCCACTGCAATTCCTGGCTGTCTGCCCCGACCCAGCGCGACTGCTGGACAGGTGCCTTAAGGGCAGGAAGACTGTCTTATTTGTTCTTGTAGACCCAGTACCCAGCTCATGCCTGACCTCAAACAGGCGCGCGATGAAAAGTCAAAGCGGTGAATGAGTCTCTCCAACCCCCTTCCCTCCGCAGCAATGCACCCCATCTGTTGCTTCTCCCAAGCCACGAGGGCCTCATTCATTCCCGTCATGAGGGGCAGCGTGGCAGGCGGTTACACACAGTGGACACACAGCAAACAGAGTGGCGCCGGGTCGTCCAGCAAGGAAGTTGAATTTCCCTTGGAAGGGCAGCGATTCCACCTGAATCTGAGCGGCTGGTACTGGCGGCCAAGACTCTAGGGACTGGCAAAGCATGTCACACGCTTGGGCTTGCTGCTCTTCAACATCATAGGAGAGGCATGTGTTACTGCCCCACTTTACAGGTGAGGCTCAGAAACGTTGAGATCACCCTCCCCAGGTTCCACAGCAGAGTGCAGCCCCAACTCTGACAGGCAGCCTCTCGAAACATCTGAAGAAAGGCTGCTCCCACACACCTTCTGTCCAGTGAAAGCCCTGCCTGGGGACAGGGTCTCCCCCTCCCCAGCCCCCTCCCCTCACTTTGCAGTCCTGCAGCCCCGGGCAGAGCCAGGCACCCTGAACCCCAGAGAGGCCACAACCCCTGAGTGTCATTCAAGCAGACACCCTGCCCAGGACTGTGATCACAAACAATCTGGGGCATGTGGGAATGAATGAATAGGTGCAACCCAAACGCCAGACTCTGGGTAGGAGGCAGGGTGAGGCCAGGCAGGGGAGCAGAGGGTACAAACTCCTGATGGGAAAGAAAGCTTTGCGGGGCACCCAGAGGAGGAGCCAGGCAGGGTAGGTGTCAGATGCAGAGACTCACGGGGTGTGTGATGAGAGCTGGGAGGTGGGCAAAGTTGTCAGCCTGGGCCAGCATCTGGGGTCTTGAAAAAAATATGTGCAGGAGGCGTGCGGGGGAGCATGGTCAACCGGTAACCCAGAGGAGGCAAGACAGCCCTGGAGCCCAGCCGAAGACGAGGCCACCGTCCCTAGACAGGTCAGGAGGGGTGGAAGGTTTGTACTGTTAAGTCGGCAGAAAAACAGTCCGCCAAGTAGGAGAAGCAAGATCCAGAACAATGTCATCACCTTTACGGGTTTTAGAAATTATAAATGTGTTTCCATTCCTATTGTTCAGTCGCTAAGTCGTGTCTGAATCTTTTGTGACCCCACGGACTGTAGCCCTCCAGGCTCCTCAGTCCATGGAATTCTCCAGGCAAGAACACTGGAGTGGGTTGCCATTTCCTTCTCCAGGGGATCTTCCTGACCCAGGGATTGAACCAGCATCTCCTGCTTGGCAGGCGGATTCTTCACCCCTGAGCCACCAGGAAAGCCTGCTTCCATTCCTATATATGGTTGTAAATTCCTAAAGAAAGCCTGGGCAGGAGACCCATGGGAGTAGTGGGTGTGGGGGAGGGGTGGGGAGCACGTCTTCACCTTTAACTCAAGGTGCTCCTGTGTTGTTGGATCGTCACCATCATGTCTATGTACTGTTTCTGTTATTTCTTTATTTAGAAAAACAGGGAATTCCTAGGTGGTCCAGTGGTTAAGACTCTGCACTTCCACTGCAGGGGGTGTGGGTTCCTTCCCTGCTTGGGGAACTACTGACATCCCACACGTGGGACAGCACAACCAAAAAAGAAAGAAAGAAAGAAAGGGAATGAACCAGGAAGTAAAGCCAAAAATCTCAGTGAAGCCTCCCCTTCTTGGAAAGCCCTGCTGGCCCCCTACTTGCTTGCAAACTCCCGCAGGCCTGCGCCCCGCACTCCTGGTCCCCCTGCACCTCGCTCCCCAGGTTCCTGGTAGCCTCCACTGTCAGACTGCCAGGGTCTGTTGTGAGATCTGTCTGAAGGAGACTGCAGCCCGGGCGCCTGGCCCCGGGGAGTGGATGGATGAAGGTGGGGCCCGATCCCTGCTCTGAGCCGGGAAGGCTGGCAGGCCTGTGTCTGGAGAAGCCCATGGAGTGGCAATTGGAACAGGATCCAGATCCTGGACGAGCCACTGACCAGCCGGCTGCCCTTGAGCTGACCTCTACCAGCCTTGATTTCCGTTCCTGTGAAATGGGGTTGCGAGCGGTCTCTACTCATATGGCTCGGGCGGGCCAGCAGGGCCTGTCGATGAGGAGTGGGGCGAGGCGGGCAGAAGCGGGGCAGGAAGAGAGAAGGCAGACCCTTCCTGAATCCTGGCTGGCGGGGCAGGGTCTGGGGGGCTCTGCCCGGTTGGCTGCCAATGGGATGGGGTGGACCAAGGCTGCACAGAATGGGGAGCTTCCAAATTCTAGCTCCCCCGTTTGCTTTGCTTCGGGGAGTTGGGGGGTGAGGCTGGGGCTGAGGGGGCTCCCTGAATGGTGGGGGAGGGGCCAGCTCCCTCGCGGTTGGACACCAGGAAGCCCCTGGGCTGGGGCAGCAGCCTCTGGTCGCAGTCACGAGGGAGGCTGGGCCCAGTGGCCCTTATCTTGCCTGACCTTGTGGGGCTGACCACTCCCTCCTCTGAAAAGGGTGGCCCCCTGCCCTCTGGGAGGCCTCTTTTCTCCTTAAATCCCGATGACCCCGGGCTGGGGCCCCAGCACCCAGTTCTGCCCCTTGGCCCACCACCCTGGGTGCTCCACCCGCCCCAGCCCGCACTACCTGCCTGACGCCTCCCCCCAGAGCCCCTGGGGCGTCTCTGACTCAGCAGAGTCTTGCCCGTCCGCTGCCCCCTCCCCTGGAGCCCTGCACACAGAGGGCCCGGTTGCCCAAGCCCTCACTGCGGGCCACTCCCAGGCACTCCAGCCCTCCCCCACCAGCTCTACCAATTTGAATTCCTGACCATCCCGGCCTCCGGTCTCCTCCCTAGACCCAGGCCCTGCCCCCAGGCTGGGGGAAGGAACCGTCCCTGTAGATAAGGGCAGGGGGCAAAGGGACACACCGGGGCTCAGACCCCCTGCTCGGCCTCCAGCTCACGGAACGACCTTGATGAATGACCTCCCCTCTCTGAGCCCGAGTTTCTCCATCTGTGAAAAGGGGAAATAATTACACCCCTGGGAGGGTGGCCTCCAGCGTACATGGGCTGGGGCACTGGCTGAGGGCTCCCTGAAGGTCAGTTCTCACCGGGAAGTGTGGCCACCGAGAGCCCCGGGCCAAGCCTTTCTTAAGGCGGCCTCTGGTTTGATGTCTGCTCCACGCCAGGTCGCCAGGTCAAGATGCCTGCATGCAGGGTACGAGGAAGAGGGAAGACCCAGTCTGATAGGGGAAGCAGCAGAGTTACTGAGTAACTCCAGGCCAGGGGACGGTGCCTGCAGGCTGTCGCTGCTCCCGGAAGGGGCAGCTGAAGGCAGTGGGGGCGGGTGGGGTGGAATGGGAAGCCTGGGGGCGGCTGCCTGGAGACGCGGTGGAGGGCACTGTGGAAGGACACCTGTGGTGGGCGGCTGGAAGGCCATGATAGGAGAAAGGGTCTGAGCCAGAGGGTCCAGGCCTCCAGGTGGACGCCCTCTGACCAGCGCACCCTGACCGAGGGGATGTGGCCCAGGGGGTCCCGCAGGCTGAGGTTGATGTCCTGGAGGCCCAGCCAGGTGGGCAGTCTGTCAGGTGGTCAGGCCCAGAGGACCCCAAGAGAAATGCCCAGACGGCTCAGAGCACAAGGGGGCACCCGAGCCCAGAGCCAGGTGTCCAAGACCAGGGCTCCTGACGGCGGTTGCTGTTCAGTCATCAAGTCATCTCAGGCTCTCTGCGACCTTATGGACGGCAGCACGCCGGACCTCCCTGTCCATCACCATCTCCTGGAGTTTGTTCAAACTCATGTCCATTGAGTTGGCGATGCCATCCAACCATCTCATCCTCTGTCACCCCCTTCTCCTCCCACCTTCAATCTTGCCCAGGATTGGGGTCTTTTCCAACGAGTTGGCTCTTTGCACTGGGTGGCCAAAGTATTGGAGTTTCATCTTCATCAGACCTTCCAATGTATATTCAGGGTTGATTTCCTTTAGGATGGACTGGTTGGAGCTCCTTGCAGTCCAAGGAATGCTCAAGAGTCTTCTCCAGCACCACAGTTCAAAAGCATCAATCCTTGGGAACTTCCAAATACAGGGCGTTTCATCCCAGAGCAGACCCACGGCCAGCCACACCAGCCACTGGGAATTTGGCAGGCTGACTGGCCCAGTGGGATGGACTGGGGCACCCCTGGCGTCAGCATGGCCCCAGAAACCCTCCGTGCCTGGGGTCTGGGCCCGGCCTCAGCTGGCACTGTGCTCAGCTTTACAGGAGCTGAGTTGGGCTGTGGGGCTCTACCTTCCGTGGACCCCCTGACCTCACAAGCAGCCCCAACCCCACCTCCAAACCTGACCTCCAGGAGCTGAGACAGGGAGACCAGGCGCCACTGAAAGGTGCTGGAAAGAGCTTCAAATGGGCTCCAGGGGCATTTCCGAGCTTTTTACATCGTGACCTCCATGCTGTGAACATGGATTTCATATAGGATTCTGAAAGCGATCAGTTAGCAAACATCGTGTTCTGAGAGGGCACGCTGGCAGAGGGTGAAAGGGGGCCAGGCGCTGAGAGGCAGAGAGGGACGGAGGGGCTGTCCCTGGGGGCCGCCGTGTGATGGGAACCTGAAGGAGGGCTAGAGGAGCCTCGCGGTCACCTTCAGGCAGGCAGGCGGTACCGCTCTTGCCTCCTTGATGGTGATGGGGGGAACCTGAGCCCACCCCGTCGTGGGACAGCAGGCCCAGGCTGGCGAGGGGCCAAGCACAGGCCAGAGGGCCCCGGGCAGAAGTGGCCGGCGCCCGGACAGGTTGGGTGACCCTGGCTCCAGAGCCCTCCTGACCCGGCCCGCCTGCCCACTGCAAAGCTTCCTCTGCCCTCTGGCCAGGGGGCCCTCCACCCCTTTTCCCTCCCGGGGCAGGTCTGGACAGGCCTCGGGCCTCCTGGTGGCCTGGTCAGTCGGGGGGGTGGGGCCTGTCTCCAGCGGCTCACCTGCTCACCCCTGCACCGCCTGTCCCTGCAGCCCCCTCAAAGGCTTCAGGGCCCCGGGGGAGAGAGCTGGGCCCACGTCCACCCTGCCGTGGACCCCTGCCCCCATCCCCTGCACCCACTTCCTCCGTCCTCTCATGAGTCCTGAACCTGGACCGCACACTCCTGCCCCAGCCCGGCCCCAGATGAAGAAACAGAGGCTCCCCAGCGTCCACGGGACGGCTGCTTGGTGGTCCTGCATCCCCCCAGCCTGCTGGGCTGGGACACTGATGCCTCCTGGGACCTCGGGGAGGCTGGGGTTTGCTGGACGGCAGGAAGTGTGTTGGAGAAGGCTTGGGTGTGCTTTCAAGCTGCTCCCGAAGCCCCTGGAAGGATGGCCTCTGTGGTACATGGCGGGGAGCTCTCCAGGGCGCCCTGCGGAGAGGGCGGGCAGAAAGCAGGGCTGGGCGGGGCCCGGGGGGTCTGGGAGCCGGTTCCTGGCGGCCCTAACCCAGGTGCGCAGCCGGGCGGCAGCCGTCTGTGCTGCCATCTGGTGGCGGCGTCAGGGAGCTCCCGGCGGCCGGCTGGAAGCCCTGGGGAGAGGGGTCCTCCTCGGCAGGGGGTGGGTGGGCACCTGTCCCAGCCCCGCCCCCGCCCCGCCTGGGCCGCGGCTCCGTGTCCCCGGACGTGTGATCCCTGACTCGTCTCAGGGGCCGGGGCCTTCGCGGCTCCCACTGCCCAGGACACCCCCCGCCGAGATAAGAAACAGAGCCTTCCTCTGCCGACAAGGGCCCCTGCCTGGCTATTCCAGGGGGCGGGGAGGCCCGGTGCCGGGTGTGAACCCCCCCGGAGCCCTGCATGCGAGCGACAAACAGGGATGGTCGAGCCCTGCTAGCTCCTGCCTTCCGCAGGCCTTTACTGAGGCCCTACTAGGCGCCGGGCAATGAAGGAGCCGAAACCGTCCTTGCCTTGGCGGGGCTTCCGTTCCAGTGCGGGGGGAGGCGGGGCGGGCGGGGGTGGGACGTGACCGGAGAAAACCCACGGGTGACAGCAGACTTGGGTGAGGGTGGTGCAGAAAAGCAAAGCAGGGTGGGCGGCTGGAGGCGGGGGGTAGGGGGGGCACTGGAGGGAGGGGCCGGGGGCCACTTTCTGGCCAGGACAGGGACTCTTCCGCAGCTCTGGAGAGCGGTGAGAGGCCCTGGGCGATGGTCAGGGGAGGAGATTAAAAAAGAGTTGATGGGACAATGGGGCTGGTATCATTCTCCCTAGGTTACCTGTGCGGTTTCCATGGAATGACAGCTCAAAGTGTTAGTCACTCACTCCTGGCTGACTCTCTGTGACCCCCGTGGACTGCAGCCCGCCAGGCTCCTCGTCCATGGGATTCTCCAGGCCAGGATACTGGAGTGGGTTGCCGTTCCCTTCTCCAGGGGATTTTCCCGACCCAGGGATCGAACCCGGGTCTCCTGCATTGCAGGCAGATTCTTTACCATCTGAGCCACCAGGGAAGCCCGGATTCACAGCTACTGTGTTTAACTTTGAAGGTGCTGGATTAAGTTCCTGTCCTCTGGCTAAACTGTTGTTGCTCTCACAGCAACTGGGTCCATACCTGTGCCCCCTCAGATTGCGGGCAGCCCACCAAGCCCCCCAGCCTGAGCCCAGGAGCCGGGAGGGGCCGGGCCGTCCTCTCGTGCACAAGCAGCCCTCCTGTTCTGGCGGGCCTCAGGTTCTGTTCTGGGTTGTGAGCTCACAAAGATATGATAACGTGGAAGACTGTGAAAGCCGAGAGATGTCTGCACACCCATGTTCACACCCACGTGATTTACAAAACAGGGGGAGCAACCCTGATGGATGAACGGATGCACAAAATGTGGTCCACACAGTGGACGATAATTCAGCCTTGAGGAGGAATGGAACCGTGACACCTGCTACCACTCGGATGAAACCCAAGGACGTTGTGCCCAGGGAGGTAAGCCAGACAGCAAAGCCCGGATTTCTGGTCCAAGTCCACTGACACGGTGTCCCTAGAGGAGTCAAAGTCGTCCAGTCAGAAAGATTAGAGGTCATCAAGGGCTGAGGGAGGGGACAGGGGGATGTTGTGTAATGGGGGGTAGAGTTTCAGTTTGGCAAGAAGGAGAGATGTCCTGGAGACTGGTTGCTCAACACCGTGAACGTACTTAGCATGGCTAACTGTACACTCGAAAATGGCTGAGATGGTAAAGTGTATGGTATGGGTATTTCACCAGCCAAGGAGCCTCTGAGCTGGCCTTCTCACCGGAAAGTTGGTGTCTGTGTGGGCGGCAGGCAGGGGGCATAGCCCTCAGCAGACCGTTTCCTCCCTGGCTGAGACTCGGAGCTTCCGTTCATGAGGGGTGAGTGTGTGTGTGCACCGCAAGGCCCCCAGGCTGCTTCCCACATTCTCTGAGGATACGGTGGGTCACCTCGAGGCCTCTCCTAGACCTGTCCCTCCCTGTTCCCGTCTCAGCCCCAGAGACGGCGTGACAGCACCCTCTGGACCTGAGTCACCGGCTCCCCCGAGAACCTGCCCGTGGCTCCTACCCTCCTTAACGAGCTGCGTCCAGCTGCTCCCTTCTGCCCCCACGGAAGTGGTGCCCTTCTGACTGCGGTGGGGACCTGGGCTGAGCTGACCCCCCTCAAAGGGTCTTCTCCCCCACCCTCTGCCCGGGGGAAATGTCTGCAGTCCTCCAGGACCCCGGGATAGGCAGGGAGGGAGCGGGACTGGGCTGGCCTCTGTGGTTGTGCCTTCATTCCTAAAATTCTCTTTTCTTTGTTTCTATGCACTTTTAATAAGGATTTGAACAGAAGATAGAAAAGTAACATTCTGGTCACTTTTTTCTTTTTTAAAGAGGCAGGCTTTTCTTTAGACTTTCATACAAGGCAACAGCTAAGAGAAGCTAAACTCCCAAAGGAAATGGGTCCTGAGGATGGAGCTGAGAAAGGGCCAGACATGGATGGACCAGACCGGATGGCCCAGACGCCTGCGATCACCAGCCCGCCAGCCTCTCGGAAGCAGCTTGTTCTTTCTAGAAACGGCTCCATCCAGACTTAGGCCTCGCTGCCTTTGAGGCCTCGGGTGGCAGAGGGTTCGGAGCATCAGCGTGTGGAGCAGGTGCCTCACGCGAAGCGAGGAGGGCCTGGCGGTGGGTGCCCACGTGGGGCACAGGCGGCCGGAGCCACCACCTCGGCGGGGTGCTGCACTCACTCCTGGAGGGACATGTGGTCCAGCAGGTGGGCGGGGACCAGGCCTCCGTTGCCGCCCAACTCCACGTAGTAGAAGCCCTTGTCGTCCACAGGCCCGTGGACAGTGACCACATCCCCTGCCCTCAGTGACAGCTGGCCCTTCACCGGGCCCCCCGCCAGCCAGTCCCTGGGGTCATAGTCCAGAGCTGCCATCATGGTCTTTGGAGTCCAGAGTGAGGAGGAGGGCCTTCCGGGGCTCCCCTGGGGCAGAGGAGAGGAGCCCTGAGGGCCGGCGAGCCCCCCGAAGTCATCCAGGTGCCCCGGCAAATGCCACCTGCCACGGCCATCAGTCCACTCCCTGCCCGCGTCCACCTCGGCCACCAGGTGACCGGCGATGCTGCCCACCGGCCCACTGCATTCACCGAGACAGAAGCCGTGGGGGTCCTGAGAGCCCCCTGCTCTCCCCGGCTGCCCTTTTCGGAGGGCCAGCTCGCCCCCTGCAGCCTCGGGGGTGGTGGACACAGCCAGGGGCTTGTAATCAGGGAGGGCCACAAAGATCCCGGCCGGAGGGCCCACGCTTGTCCCCGGTGGTGGGGCGGCACCCCTGGGTGTCCCGAGGGCCTTGCTGGACCGGGCAGGACAGGGCGCCGAGCCGGGCCCCCGGAGCCAGCCCCCGGCCCCGGCCCCCAGAGCCTGACCGCGTGCGCTTAGGCCTCGGAGTGCCCATCTTCGCTCTCGCCCCTCTGCGCCCCGTGCGTCCTCCTGCCGATCGCCACTGAAGTCAGACGCGGATCGCTGGCTGCTGCCCGGCTTGGGAGGGATGGACGTGACGGCGTCTGCCTTTTGTCTGAGGACTTTCCCAAAGGCGACCTTCTCCTGGCACGGCTCATCGCCGGGCGCAGGCTCAGGGGACAGACGGAGGACTCCCGGAGCAGGGCTTGGGTTGGTGAGCGCCCACCGGTCCTGGGTCCCTTCTCCGCCAGGCTGGCCCCGGGGCAGAGGTGGCCTGTGGTTCCGGGGACACTTCTCAAAGAGCTGGTCCTTTCTGGAGGGCTTCCCGGCCTCCGCGGGCCCCTGGGATTGGCTGCCTGAGCCTGCACTGGGACCTTCTCCTTCTGAAATCAGTCTGGTCTCCGGGGACCACCTCCTTGGGAGTTCTTCAGGGAATGCTTTGCGACACTTGGCCCGGGTCTCCCCGCAGCTTCGGGGGGCATGAGGGCGGGCCTTGGCACTCAGGGGTGCCGGACCCAGCCTCCAAGGGCAGATGGGGTAGCTCCCGCTGACAGCAGACGGGTGTTCCCAGGTGTAGCTGAAGGGCGACATCTCTGGCCAGTGGAGACACGTGAAGCAATCGTGAGGGATCTGGGCGGGCACGGAATCCAGGGACTCGCCGCAGAGCGACATGGTTCTCACTGAGATCTTCTGGCATGTCATGGGCCGTGGGAGCTGGAAGAGTTCCAGTAGCGTGCTCCCCGCGGTGGCCTCGGCCACTTCCGCCACCTTGAGCCCGTCAGCGTATACGGCGTACCCGGTGACCGGGACTCCGTTGGAGGACCCAGCTGAGTCGATGGTCACGGGGAGCCAGCTGACCACCAGGAGGCCCGGCGAGGCGTGGCACTCCACCAGCACGTCCAGCGGAGGGTGGGGGGGCCCCGCCAAGGGTGTCTCGAAGGTGACGGTGGAGGACACCTCCTCTTGGCAGGCCTGCAGCGAGTTGCAGGGGGGGCGCACCTCTACCCGGGCCTGGTACCTCGTGCCAGGCTGCAAGTGGTGGAAGGTGTAGCCATTCACGCCCATGGGGGTCAGGGCATGCTCCCGGTCGTCCAGGTACACCGTGTGAGGGTGGCTGCCACCCACCCAGGCGACCTCAGCCGACGTGGCTGCGACACTCAGCAGGTGGAGGTGCACGGAGGCCGTATGAGGGATCCCGATGGTCCCCGGAGGAGAGTTGGAGGACCCCCGCCTGTCCCTGCTCTCCTGGGAGCCCAACCGGCTGGCTTCCGTCTTGGTGTCTGAGACCTCTGTTGCCACTTCCATCCTAGAGCCCACCCTCGCCACTGGGCATGGCTCTCTGTTCACCGCCGTCTGGGCTTGCCCAGGTAAGAAGCCGGGACTGGGGTCATCCTTCCAAGCTTGGCCCTGCCCAGCCGCCGGGAGCCGAGTGGGGCCTCGGTCCGGGGACTCACTGGGCAGGCAGCCCTGAATGTCGCCGTCGGGGATCTGCTCCACCAGGTTGGAAGGCACCAGCCCCCGCCGGCCGTCCTCAAGCTCCCCTTCATAGAAGCCGTCCTCGTCCATGTCGCCGAAGACGTACACGTGGGCCCCAGGTGTGAGCGGCAGCTCACTCTCAGGGTGCTCGTTGGGCCCCTCAAATGGGTTGTAGCCGTACCGAGCCAGGAAGATTTTGAGCTTGGGGGTGGCCACGGAGACCTCCAAGCCCCCCGCCTCCAGGGTCGAGGGCAGGCTGTCCGGCTCCAGGTCCTCAGCCTCGCTGGCTGTGTCGGCATCCGGAGTAGGGCAGGAGGGCACTGTGGCCCAGGCGGACTCCACCTCCGAGGAGGAATTCGACAGGGAGCCGGTTCTCTGGGGCTGGGGCCTGGAGTCCAGAGGCTGGCCGCTGGAGTCTGGAGCCTGGGGGGCCCGGGCTGGCTCCCCAGGGGCAGCCGGGTTTTCCAGCAGGAGGTCTTCCTTCCTCCCCGGTTTGTCTCTGAGGGGCGGAGGGGACGCCGGGTTCGCAGGCACCCCTGGGTCGTGCTGGGGTGGGTGGCCAGGCTGACGCTGCAGCGTCCACATCTCGTCCCGGGCAGCCTGGAGGTCACGCAGGACCTTCTGCAGGTCGAGCTGCAGCTGCTGCTGCCAGTCCTGCCTCTGCGCCACCTGCTGCAGCAGCTGCTCGGCCAGCAAGCCAGCCGCGTCGCGCTGCTGGCACGCGCGGCCCAGCTGCCCGCGCACGTCCTCGTTCTCCGCCGCGACCTTCCGCGTCCAGTCTGCCTGGGCCTGCAGCCGCGCGTTCTCCTTGGCCAGCCAGGCGCCCTCGCGGAGCGCCACCTGCAGTTGCGCCTCGGCCTCCTGGCCCCGCCGCTGCGCCGCCGCCGCCTGCGCGCCCAGCTCCTCGCACTCCTGCCGCCGCGCGCTCAGCTCGCGCTCCAGCGCCCGCACTTGGCGCCTCGCCGCCTCGCCGGGTGCGCTCCGGCCTCCCGCCTCCGCGCGGGCGCCGCCGGCGGCCTGCTGCAGCGTCAACTGCCATTGCAGGCGCAGCACCTCCCGCTGGGACTCGCGCTGCAGCCGGTCCAGATCGCCGATGCTGAGCCACTGGGCGCTGGCGGCGCCCTCTCCGGGTAGCGGGCCGAGGCCCGAGGCAACGCGCGCCTGCAGCAGGTGGCACTCTTGCCTCAGTTCTTCGATCTGCTTGTCCTTGGCCAGAAGCGCGCTCGCCTGCTCGGACAGGTCCCGCGCGCGCTGGCGGGCCAAGGCCTGGCAAAGCTCCAGGCCCGCGCGGCTCTCTCCGGGCACCGGCGCGCTCACGGCCCGCAGGTTGGCCTCCTGCAGCTTGCGGGCCCGGTCCTCCAGGCGCCGCGCGAGACCGGTCAGCTCGGCGCGCTTCCCCTTGAGCCGCTTTGCCTTCTCGTCCGCCTCGTCGGGGAGGCCCAAGCGCCGCAGCCGTAGGTTCTCCTCGCGGAGGCTGGAGCAGCGGCGCGCCAGCTCCTGCAGCTCCTCGGACAGCTCCGAGTTCCGCCTCAGCAGCTCGCGATGGTCCGGGCCCGGCGGTGGGGGGCTCGGGGCTTCGCGGGGCCGGCTCCTCGCCTCTTCCCCCTCGCGCAGGTCGCTAGGTGTCTGGCACTCCGATGGTGGCGGCGGCGGCGGCAGGGGGCTCAGGGAGCCCGAGAGGGAAGCGTCTGGCAAGGACGTCTCGGGGGCCCTGGGGTGACTCGGGCAGCCGTCAAGCGAGGGGCGGGGACCCGCAGGCGCCAGGGAGTCGAGCGAGCTGGCGCGCGCCGGGAGCAGGCTGTCGGGGGAGCGGGCGCGCGCCGCGGGAACCCGATCGAGGGAGCGGGAGCGCGCGCGGACGCCCGCGCTCAGGCTGTCCGGGGCTCCGAGTCCACGTGCGGCCTTGGTGACGGCCTCGCGGGGCGGCTCTCCCAATGGAAGAGGGCCGTCGGGGGCGCTGGGCAGGGCGGGGTGCCAGTGAAAGTGCTCCAGGATGTACTTGAGAAACAGCCGGCGCTCCACGTCGAGCGCGGCCTGCAGGTGGCGGATGCGCGAGGCCTGCTCGCCGTGCGTCTCCCACCGCAGCTGCGCCAGGACCTCCTGCAGGCGGCACCGGCACCGCGCGCCCGCGTCCTCGGGCGGCCCCGCGCGGCCGCCGCCGTAGCCGCGGCTAAGCAGCTCCTCGGCCAGCTGGCGCTGCAGCTCCCGGGCCTGGCGCGCCACGCCGTCGCGCTCCCGGCGCAGCACCTGCTGCAGCTGCCGCATCTCGGCCTCCTTCCAGCGAAGCAGCTGCCGGATCTCGGCCTCGCGCTCCCGCAGCACGTCCTCCCGCAGCTGCCGCAGCTCCCGGCTTCGCTGCGCCTCCCACTGGGAGCGCAGGTGGTCCGCCAGCTGCTGCCGCTCTCGCTCCGCCTCCTCTCGCAGCTGCCGCGCCCCGGCCGAGAAGCGCCGCCGCTCCGCCCGCCCGCGCGCCCGCTCCGCCTCCAGCTCCGCCCGCAGCTTCTCCAGCTCCCGCCGCTGCTCCTCCAGCGCCGCCGCCGCCGCCGGGCCCGGAGTCGCCGGCTTCTGGGAGGCTGCGCGGCCGCCGTCCGCAGGGTTGGGCGAGTCCTTGGTCATGGTGGCCGCGGCCGGGCCAGACACCGGACCTCGTCTGGCCCGGGCCGCCTCTCGCCAACGGCCGCCGCCGCCCCAGGCCGCGGCCAACCGCCCTGCGCGCCCCTTCCGGTGCCCAAGGGTCCTCGCGCGCCCCTTCCGCCCCTGGGCGCGCTCTCCCACCTCCTGCGGTGGGCGCACTGCCTGCGCTCCTCTCTCCGCTGCCTATGCGCGCTCTGGGCTCCGGACCCCCGGGGCTGAACGCCGCCCATGTCCATCTGGCGATGCCCAGGCGTCTGTCTGGCCCCAGGCCTCCGCCTGGTCTTGGCACCACGTCCCTTACCATCCTCTTCCTGGATGATACCTTTCAGGCCAAGGAACCCCGGCCAAATCCCGAGCCGCTTGTCTGGGCCTGGAGAAAGGGGGCTTGCTATGGCATGAAAATCACTAGTGGGTGTGAGCCGACTCTGCCTGGCCCTGCCAAGGATTTGGGTGGTGTGGGTACTGGAAGGACTTCCCAGGTGGCCCTGGTGGTAAAGAACCCGGCTGCCAATGCAGGAGATGCAAGAGACGCATGTTCAATCCCTGGGTTGGGAAGATCTGCTGTAGGAGGGCATGGTGACCCACTCCAGTATTCTTGCCTAGAGAATCCCATGGACAGAGGAGCCTGGCAGGCTACGGTCCATCGGGTCACAAAGAACTGGACACAACTGAAGTAATTTAGCGTGCACACACACAGACACACACAGGGACTGGGAATCACAACAGAATATGCTTGAACTTGGGGGTGTGCCCTGGGCTCAGCTAGGGGAGGGTGTGTCTGGCTCCTGCACCCCCACTGCTCCTACCCTTCCAAGGACCCCTCCCAGGACTTGCGTGCATTATCTGTTTAAACCTCCTAAGCCCATTTTACAGAGAAGCCTCGAGCCCATGGCCTGGGCATGGTGCCAGACGAGACAGAGCAGAAGGGTTGGTTCCTTTGAGGACCAGAGCCCTGAACTGTAATTTCCTGGTTCATTTTCACAACCACCCCTGGAGACCGCTCTGTGAGAGAGGGACCTCCTGACAGTCACAAGGTCCAGAAGTAACTGAAAGTGAAAGTGTTAGTCACTTGTGTCTGACTCTTTGTGAACCCACGGACTGTAGCTCGTTGGGCTCCTCTGTCCATGGGATTCTCCAGGCAAGAACACTGGAGTGGGTAGCCTTACCCTTCTCCAGGGGATCTTCCCAACCCAGGGATCGAACCCAGGTCTCCTGCATTGCAGGTGGGTTCTTTATCGTCTGAGCCACCAGGGAAGCCCAGAGAAGTAACTGAATGGGGATTCAAACCTGCAAAATTCTGCCTCCAGTTTCCACGGGCACTCTGATGCCATCTGACTGACCTCAAGGTCGCAGCTGGGAGGACCTCTTCCCAGGACTCGTCCCCAGGCCTCCTCTCCGGAAGCCTCACATTTCACATCCACAGAAGGAGAGAGTCAAGTGGAACCCGGAGGCGGTGGAGGGGCAGGGGAGGAGGTGAAGAATGCAGCTACCATGAGGGCCAGGCCTGCCCTTGGGTCTGGCTCAGGAGTGCCCAGCTTTTCCAAAAAAGCTGCCAGCTTTTCCAAAAAGAAAAACCAAGGGCTCTTGTGGGCCCTGCTGCTCCCCACACCGCCTCCCTGGAGACAACACGGCCGGAGAACTCTCCATGGCTCTCCGTGGGGCAGGGCATCAGATGCTTAGGGCTGTGGGCCTTTGGAGTCAAATGTTTTGACCTGCTCCTGTGTTCTCATCTGTAAAATGGGTGCATTATGCAGCTCGCTGCCACGGTGTGTGACCGCCCAGAGTTCTTGACCTCTCTGAGCACTCATTTCTTCTGTTTGTAAGGTTTCAAGGAAGTGACACTACACAGTGCCCAGAGCAAGCTCCCTGGCAGTTCACTCATTTCAGTCCTAGATTGGGAAACAGGCCTGCAAGGCAGGTATTTGGCTGAGGCTGGCAGGGTGCCAGGGTGGAGCCAGCCCAGGGGCCTTCTGAGCTTCCTGGGGCTCAACCAGATGCCTCGGGGCAGATGGACAGATGCCTCAGAGACCTGGGCATCCATCCAGGCTCCGCCACCTCTTGGCTGAGGGAGCATGACTGGTCCTCTTCCAGGGTGTATTGCTAGCAACGGCCTCGCAGGGTCGGGCCCCTGTCGGCCCAAGACCCAGGGCTGGGTGTGTAGTAGGAGGCACACCGAGGTCTGTGTACACTCCAGTCTCCCCATCCAGGCTTGGCTGGGACTTTCACAGGCTTCTTCCCGGGGTCTGAAGAGGTGGCCTGGCTCAGAGGCCTCCGGGCTGCAGTGTGTTGGGGACAACACAGAAACGACATGTGCTGTGCGAGGCGCTGGTGCTTGCCATGTGTTATTTTCTGTTTCTGCTGCTTGTTTCTTTTTGGCCACCCCACGCAGCTCATGGAATCTTAGTTTCCCCACCAGGGATTGGACCCGCGCCCTTGGCAGTGAGAGCTCCAAGTCCTAACCGCTGGTCCACCGGGGTTATTTAAACTAGGCATTCGATATTTGAGTGGTCTCAGTCCCACTGGATTCAGAGTTCTGCTCAAGGCAGTAGGCTGGTTAGTGGGCCCCACACAACCCCTGGTTTTGTCCACTCACTACTAACCTTGTCTTATCCTTTGGCCTCTGCTGAGCAGTTCCTCCTCCAGGAAACCCTCCCTGACTCTCCAGGCTGGGCTTGGGCAACCCGGGACTCTGCAGCTCTGATCATACCACCCAGGGCCTCTCCTTTTGGAGCAGATATGTGTCTGGTACACCTGTCCCTGCCCAGAGTGGGCTGAGAGGAGGGGTAAGTGAAAGTCCCTCCGCAGAAAGGAGGGAGAGGGACCCAGGGCCAGGCAGGCAGGGGACAAAGGGCACGGCCTCCCCAGGCCACCTGGCCAGCCTGGCCCCCCATTCAGGTACCACCTGGCAGCAAGGGCAACGACCCCAGGCTCCAGGCTGCCCGCTGGGCCCTGGGCGGGGGCCTCAGGCTGGGCCAGGAGTGAGGCTCAGGCCACTACAGAGGTGCTGGTGGAATCCTGAGCTGTGGAACACACACACCCTGCACACACATGCACACACACACACACATGCACGTGCACACACATACCCCGCACACGCATGCACTTGTACTCACACATACACACTCAGGCACACGCATGTACACGTATGCACATGCAGGCACACGCAGGCACACGCATACACTTGGCTGCTTCTAGCCCTGCCGACTGTGTGGCTGGAAGCTCAGGAACTTTACTTCCATCCGGCTCTTCCCTGCCCTGCTGGCCCTGGCACCACATGACTCCTGGGGGACTCAGCTGGACCTCTGGTCCCAGCCGTTTGCATCCAGTCTTTAATGTCGTGACCCCATTACTGACCCCGCTGCTCCTCAGGGTGTGGCACAGGCCTGGCCTGGGCAGCACCCGGGGCCTTCACAGCTCAGGCTCTGCTGCTTGGAGCATGGCTATCTAGCCATGAGCCCCCCACAGGGCCCTCGGAGTGAAGTTCCCCTTCCCCCCACCGGCCTCTCTTGGGTGACTGACCTTCCTGGGTTGCTCCTGGTGCAGGACAAATAGACAGGCAGCCCTCTCACTCACACAGGCTTTCCCCAGGTAGGTGGGCAGACAACCTTGGCCCCCTCTTGCAGGTGGGCAAGCTGAGGCTCAGAGAAGCCTCCACCCTTTCTGCTGCACTCATGTTTTTCTTTCTCTTTTCCCCTGGTATGTGCTTGTTTTTTGTTTTCTGGGCTGTGCTGTGAGACATGTGGAATCTTAGTCCCCCAACCAGGGATCAAGCCCAGGCTGTCAGCAGTGAAAGCCTGGAATCTCAACCACTGGACCTCCAGGGAATTCCTGATACTCTAGTTTTTTATCCTGGGTTCCCGTGAATGCTAATGTACCATGGGAGATGTCACTGGGCAGGGGCGAGTACCCAGAACACAGGGACTTTTGGCTCCAGGGGTCCTGTGAGAGGAGAGGTAGATGGGGGGAAGGGGGAGGTGAGACATGGGAACGGTCCCGGTGGTCCTGGAGCCGCAGGGAACGAGTCTTCATGGGACCCCCCCAGCACAGCTCTGTTGGACAGAGGCTGAGGCTCAGCGGAAGCGGGTGGCTTGCCTGGGCACGTGGGCAGCTGCGGCAAAGCCGGACAGTCAGCTCAGGGCTCTGGGAGGGGCTCGGCAGCCTGGCTGTCCTGTCGCAGCCCCCAGGAGGGTGGTCAACAGTCAGGGCAGGAAGGCAGGCGGCTGCCAAGGAGCAGGACCCCAGCTCGAGTCCCTGGGAGCCCCACGGCACCATCCTGTCACTGCCTGTGCTGGTACCACCCGAGGAGCATCGGAGGAACACGGTGGAGGGGCTGAGCAAACAGGGGGCTCATCTATCCCCTCCGTTCGAGCTGTCCAGCGACCTGCAGACACCCCGCCGACTCTGAGCTTGGGCGCCTGATGGCTTTCCTTGGGTGTGGCTTTCTTGCCTAAAACATAAAGGGATGGATTATATAGGTAGTTTTCAAAGGCAGTTCCCTCAGGCTTTGGGGGTCCTGGAAAATACTGTAGGGTGGGAAGGATACGCCAGAGCTGACCAGACGGTCAGTCGTGTCATTTGTCAGGGTGTAAGGAGGACTCCCCCCTGTGGCTCAACCGGTAAAGAGTCTGCCTGCAATGAAGGAGATCAGGGTTCGATCCCTGGGTTGGGAAGATCCTCTGGAGAAGGGAGTGGCAGCCCACTCCAGTGTTCTTTCCTGGAGAATCCCATGGACAGAGAAGCCTGGTGGGCTGCAGTCCCTGGGGTCACAAAGAGTCGGACACGACTGAGCGACTAACACAGTGCAAGGAGGACGTTGGTTTACAAGTGTTTTAAAGAGGCAAGCTGGGAATTCCCTGATGGTCCAGTGGTTGGGACTCTGGTGTGCTTCCACCGCAGGGGGCACAGGTTGAGTCCCGGGTCAGGAGAACTAAGATCCCACAAGCCTCGTCGTGTGGCCAAAGGAAAAAAAAAAGGTGTGCTGCTGGTAAGAGAACCTCTGGGTTACAGAGCCTTCTGACTATCACGGGCCCCACTGCCCCAACGCCCCCCGATCTGGAGAGGGGGCCCGTGCCCCTTGTGTCTGGCTCTGCCCCACACCCGCAGCCCCACACTCTGTGTCTGTGACCGCTGGGCTGGGTGGTCATGGGGTCTGGGGTCCTGGGCAGCTTTTGCTCCTCTGCCCTCCGCCACCCACGCCCTGAGCTGCTCGGAGCACTCGACCTTGCTGAGGGTCCCGGGCTGCGTCCTGAGAGCCCACCAGGGGCTTTAGGCTTCTGATCTCTGTGGCTGCAGTCGCCCCAGCTTTCCAGCCTGCTTCTCTTATTTGTGGGTCATCAGTGTGTTTTCTGCCCGCTCTCCGAAGTCTTCTCAGCACCTGAAACAGCGCCCAGGACTGAGTCCGGGCCGGGTGAAGGCGCGGCTAGAGAACATGAGGCCAGTCGGCCAGTGTGGCTGGCGTCCTGGTGCAGTCCACGGTCTATGGTCAGCAGGTGTGCGCGCTCAGTCATGCTAAGTCATGTCCGACTCTGCTCAACCCCCTGAACTAGGGCAGACATAGGCGTTAAACACAGATATGGCAAAGGAACATGATAGCGAGCTCCCAGCGTGGCCTTGGGCTGGGAGCCCAGGGGTGCAGTGCTAACCGGGAGAGGAGCCCACCCCAGCCGGGCAGGAGAGCCTGGGCTGCTCAGAGCAGGGACCGGACTCCAGATGGAAGGACCTGCCGCACCCTTGACCCCTTCCCTGAGGGTTTCCTGCTGCAGGTCACGGAACTGCACCCAGCACCACCCCATCCTGGGGCGGTGTACACCTTCTCCAGGTCGACTCTTGGGCCCACCGGTCCACACCTCCCCAGCGGGCAGGGGCAGCGGGTGCCAGCCTCCAGCTGCGGCCCCCTGGCCATGCGGGGCTGGTCTCTGTCTCGGCGGTCCTGGCCCCACTGCCCCCCACCCCTTGTGCCCCCTCGAGGGTGACCGGCCCATCCCCACCAGCATAGAACAGGCCTCATTCCTGAATCCTCACCACAGTCGGGAGGCTGGTACTGTCCTCTCCGGAGGGGGAAACTGCCCAGGTTCCATGAGGCCCCAGGCGAACCGAGCCTGGTGCTTCCAGAGCCGGCCCGTGGGCTCTGACCGCCTGGGCGTCACTGGGGTGCCCGAGCCGCTGTCTCCCGAGGACCTGGCAGCCACCAGCAGCAGCGTCTTGACTCTCAGCTCCTGCTGTTGCCGGGACAGACCCATCCTCCATCTCCGGCATCTGCATCGCTCTCTGCTCTGCGCCTCTCCCAGCCATCATCCTGTACCGCCGGGAGCCCGAGGAGGCCTGGTCCATCCCCCATGCACACCCGGCAGTACCTGCGGTCCAGGCATCCGGCCCTCGCCCTCATCAAATGTTGGCTGAGCACCCCGCCTGGTCCGGGCAGAGGATGCGGGGCAGGCGCCAGAGTTAGTCTCCTTGTTCGCTAAGCGCAGAGATCCTGCAGTGGGGTTTGCGAAGGAAGGATGGTGGATGGAGGGGGGGAGTGGGGGGGGAGGGAAGGGGGGCCCTTTGGCTTGGCCGTGCATCCCAGACCTCACTTCACCCCTAGCAGTCCGGCAGCAGACTTGGACAGGACCCCTTTGGTGACTGGGGGGCTGAGGAAAGCTTGATTGACCCCTTGAGCCTCAGTTTTTCCCTCAGTCAGTGGGGCCACAAGAATTGTGACCTCAGAAGGTGTTTGCGGGCGTCAAAGGCAGGCTCGTGCATGGGCACTGGCAGGAGCCCGCCTACTGCAGACGGTCAGGCTCCGCAAGCAGGGCGGCATGGCTTGTGCTGCGGGCTCACCCACACTTGCCCAGCGGACGAGGGGGCGCTGGGCCAGGGAAGGAGCGAGGCAGAGACCGGGCCCAGACCGCAGGCACCTCCCCTGTCCTCCGTCTGAGCCTGCACACCTCACCAAACCCCCCAATGCCTCTGTCATTTTCCTGGCTGCCTCCCCAGGGTGTGGCAAGCAGGGACAGGAGAAAGGGGTCACTCCTTTTAAGAAATATTTCTGCGTTTGACTGCCCTGGGTCTTAGTCGCAGCCCACCACGACATCTTCCATTTTCCTTTTGGCATACAAACTCTTAGTCGCTGAACGTGGGATCTTGGTTCTCCAACCAGAGATCCAACCCATCCAACCTGCAGTGGAGTGCAGAGTCTTAACCACTGGACCACAGGGAAGTCCCATGCTGGCCAAATGTGCAGGAGCACCCACTGTGCGCCAGCCCTGGGGGGAGGCAAAGGACCTGCTTTCTTTTTTTTTTTTTTCTCTTTTATTTTCACTTTACACAATTTAATTCATTGATTTTAATTGGAGTATAATTACAAAAATACTGTGATGATTTTGTCATACATCAATATGAATCAGCCACAAGTATACTTGATAAGTGAAAGTAAAGTCGCTCAGTCGTGTCCAACTCTTTGCGACCCCATGGACTGTAGCCTAAGAGGTTCCTCCATCCACGGAATTTTCCAAGCAAGAATACTGGAGTGGGCTGCCATTTCCTTCTCCAGGACCTGCTTTCTCCCGTCTCCCTCCTGGTGTGAAGCCGGGGCTCTCGCGACCCTGGGCAAGATCGGCTCTACTCCAGCTGTCCACCTCCAGGGCCCTTTTCCTCTGCTCGTGGGACACCCACCGCTCTTAGTGTGGAGAAGAGCTCCTTCCCAGGGCTCCGTGATCCCCGGCGCACCCTGGGCGTGGCCTGCACTGCCGCTGGGGTCCCAACTGCCATCACCTCTGCCTGGATGACTTCCCTCCTTCCCGGTCCCTACCGCATCCTCCGTCCTCCAGCCAGAAAACTCTGGTTACACCCAGGCATCTGATCTGACCCTGGGGTCCCCCTTCCGACCTCAGAGTCGCTCCTTTCCACCCTTCGGTCCCTGCGTTGCTTGGGGCGGGCGGGGAGGGGGTAAACGCTTGGCCTCCACCCTCTTTCTGTTTCCTAAGAGTGTTACTTAACGCTGTTAGCTCAGCGAGGCTCCCGCCCCACCCGCCCCCGTGGGAAATAGGTCCTGCACAACCCCTTCCCCATCGCAGAGGCACTGAGCGGTGTCTGAAAGTATCCCGGTCCTTCTGCACACCTCCTGCGGCCAGTACCGCTGTGCACCTACTGTGTGCCAGGGCCCGATTCCACCCTGTCTGCTAGCGCCGCCGCCCCCGGCACCCGCGGGGTGGGTGGGGGGAGGGACGGCAGGGCCCCCCGCGCGCGCCCCGCGCGCGCGCCCGCGCCGTGCCCGCGCACAGTAGGCGCCGCGGCTGCGCGCGCGCGCCGCGGCCCCTCCCCCGCTCCAGGAAGTGCGGGGGCTCCGGCGCCGGCCGCCGCGATGCATTCTGGGCCAGCAGCAGCACCAGAGCCAAGATGGCGGCCAGCAGGAGGCTGATGAAGGTAAAAGCTATTCTCCGGCGCCGGCCGGCCGGCGGGCGGGCGAGCAGCGGCGGCGGCCGGGCCTCCCGCGGCCGTCCGGGCCCCTCGGGGCGCCGCCCGCCGCCCCCCGCCCTGCGTGGGGCCGCCGCCCCGGGCCGCGAGCCGAGGGGGCTAACGGGGCCGCTAGGCCTCAGCCCCGGGCGGGAGCGCCAGGCCGCGCCGCCCCGCCCGGCTCCGCGAGCTCTCTCTCTCCGCGCGGCGGCCGCGGCGGCTCCCGGGCTGAGGCGGCGGCTCCCAGGGGGCCCGAGCGGCGAGCCCGCGGGGCCGCCCCGCCCTGGGCCGCGGCGCGCCGGGCTCGGGGCGGGGGGCGAAAGTTAGGCCGGGGCGGCGCGGGCGCCCGGCGGGCCTGTCTCTGCGGCCGGGTCTCCCCGCGCCCCCCGGTCCTCGCCTTCCGCGCCCCGGGCCCTGCTGGAGCCAAGTGTGCCGTCCTGGGGGCGGGGATGGCGGTGGGAGTCGGACCCGGCCAAAGTTTACAAAAATAACCCGCTACTCTATCTCGAGGGCGGCGGGGCGCCCTCTCGCTCGCTGGCCGCCCGGGTGCGGAACCACCGGCCGTGCCCCGCCGGGCGGGCCTAGGCCTCTCTGGAGCGCGCCTACCGTCCGTTCCCCTCTCGCCCCCCCGCCCCGGAGCCCGAGCTCGCCTCGGGTAGCCCTGCCGGTGGAGGTGCTGCACCGGGCCGGAAACGAGCAGGACCCGGGAGCCGGCTTCCTGAGCGACCGTGGAGGGCTGGGGCTCCTCCCGGGCAGAGTCGTGCTGCGGAGAGCCAGACTCGGAGCTTGGGAGTCCCGGCACCCCGCCCCGGGCCCTGGCTACTCGGGAGCGTTTCCTTCTTTTTGTCCACTAAGGGCTAGAGACGACGTTGAACTTCCTAAGACTCGATTGGAAGTGGCTCAAAAGGACGGTCAGCGGAGTCCAGCCTTGTTCTCTCTTCTCTTGTCCACGACCCAGCCATCCACACAGTCATCCGGATGGGAGGACGGATACTGGGTTATTTCCCTGCATTCCTCCCCGCCAAGGCTAGCGCTCCTTGATGCCTTTCGGATGTTACTTTTCTGGAAAGGCGTCTTGATGTTCGTGCCTCCATCTCTGCTCTTACTGAGATGACTTTGAATCAGGCCTCACCTCTCAGGGTGCCCCCCTGAGTTCTCGCCTTCTCTGACTTGCCTTCTGGGCCACCGCAGTTCTTTTTCTTTCTGAAGCACATAGTTAATCCTTTCACTCCAACCCCTTCCAGTCCTAATGCCTGTGACTTTATTGTCCTGGGACGTTAATCCCGGCTTCCCCACATGCCAAACCCTGTGGCTTCTGGAAAAGCAGTCCATTTGGCCACACCTCCTGCTTCTTGGTTCCCCACCACTTTTTTTTTTTTTATATCAGGGTATCCTCTTGCCAATGCAGGAGACGCAGGTTTGATCCCTGGGTGGGGAAGATCCCCTGGAGGGCGAAATGGCAACTTGCTCCAGCCCTCTTGCCTGGAAAATTCCTTGGACAGAGGAGTCTGGTAGGCTACAGTGCGTGGAGTTAGGAGAGTTGGCACGACTGAGTGAGCACACACACGGAGGTGATTGACAGTGTTGGGGTCGTTTTAGGTGGACAGCTCAGAGGCTCCGTCGTGTTGTGGGCACCTTTTCTTCCCCAGACTCTCTCCCGTGCAGCCTGCCAGGTTACGTGGCGCAGGGCTCCCTGTGTGCCGCTGCAGGCCCTGGGTTTCCCCACCACTCTTGCGCCTCATCACCGTAGCTGCCTGTCTGCTTAGCTTTGACTTTGAGCTGCTCTGTGCTTCATTTTCACGCTTGTGTGTAATCCTCCCTGTTATTCCCGTTGGTAGGTGAGAGAATGGGATGCAGGGAGTCTCTGGCTTGCTCCAGTTTCCTAGCTAGGGAGGGAGTGAGCTGTGATTTTCCCAGTCTGACTCCACAGCCCCCGGCCCTTAGGCGTCCTTTGCACGTGCCGTTTGCTCTCCCCGAGAAAGGCAGCCTTCCCCTTGCCCGGCCTTCCTTCCAGGGAAGTCCTGGGTTCAGCCCTGCAGCCTTGCCCCCGTCCCCTCACAGGGAGTAGTTTCCTCCTTTGTGTGACCACAGCATTTTGTGCATGTCTCTGAGTGCTTGTCACAGTTGGAGTTGTGTTGGACTTGGCCTTTCCTCCTGCGTTCTGAGTTCCTCAAGGGCAGGGATCTTGACCTAATTCATCCTGGTATCCCTTAGTCTAGGTTAGTTGACCCAGTTTGGGGCTCCCAGGGGTCTGAGAAGGGAATTAAATGGCTTTTCAGTTACTTTTGTATTGTAAAAACCAGCGCTTAGGAAAGACGAAACACGTAACATTTACGAAGCACTCACTGAGTACTAGAGCATTTGTGTAATTTTTTTTTATCTTCTCAATAACTTGTGAAGTTAGCGTGTCATCGTCTTCACTTTAGCAGTGAGGTAGTTGTGAAGCTTAGCAGGCTGTCCAGGGAGAGATGCTCCATCTCCCTGGCTCCGAATCCCAGGTTCCATGCCCCTCCCCACACGGTCTCCCTTCTTACTCCAAGGAGTGCAGAGGAGCATGTTGGATTCTTGACTAGTGGCTGGAGATTCTTTCAGTTCAGTAGCGGATGCTCCTTACAAGACGCTAATCATTGACTGAGAGTCAGTGTTTCGGCTTAGTTTTAAAAAAAAAAGTACCGAATCAGGTCAATCAATACACAGGTTGGATAATAAAAGGGATTTCCGGTGGTGAAAAGTAAACTGGTGTTGAATAGTCAAATGGATTACGTCTTAAAGAGCTTCACATTTCCTCAGAGACCATTTTCTGAGACACTTGGAGTCAGAGATTTTCTTTGTAACAGCGGACTGTCTGCAGATAATGTAAAATGCATTATTAAAAGTAGAGCGATTTGCATATGTCAGGCCAAGAAGTTATTTTAGGCAAAGTGAATGTGATAAAGTCTTTAGTTTAAAAAGCAATTGCCGAAAGGATTGGCCTTTTTTTCAGGACCGTTTTTAGGAATTACAGTGTCAATAAAACATTAAATACATTTTAATTTGCAAGCAGCTAATTCCGTATCGATGGCAACTGCCAGATTGTAACCATTGCTTCAGTCAGGAGGGGAAATGGCTACAAAACTGAAACCTGTAGGTGTGGCTGAGGGAAACTGGTGGCAGTCTGCCTTTCTTTTTAGCCTCTCAAGTGCAGCGCGCGTCTCCCCCACGGCCCTCCAGCTGGGTGTCTTCCCAGAAGGGCTTTTCTCAGTAGGGGAAATGTGTAGATGTGAGAGGGGTGACGTTCCACTAGTTACTATTACGCCGTAACTTGTCGGGAGGGATTCAGAGGGATGGCAGCGTGTCAGTGCTGTTTGACTCCTGCTCACCCCCATCTACACGCTGGTGTGCCTTCTGCCCGTAACCACGTGGGAGCGAGTGGGGGGCTGCTGACTGACAGCGCAGGCCCTGGAGTGGTGCTGAGCAGGGAACTCACGTGCTCTTGAGGGCAGGCGTAGGGCTCACCGAGGTTAGTGCGTCTGGGGGTGCGGGGGGGTGTGGGAGGGGAGTTTTCCCGGTGGTGTCGTGCCGGTTCGTGTTCTGAATCCCCGGGTTCTGG
Organism: Cervus elaphus; assembly: GCF_910594005.1. Classification (NCBI taxonomy): domain Eukaryota; kingdom Metazoa; phylum Chordata; class Mammalia; order Artiodactyla; family Cervidae; genus Cervus; species Cervus elaphus. The sequence continues at coordinate 1,091,900 of NC_057819.1, forward strand.
GGACTCAGGGAAGAAGCTGCGTTTTTTACCCTAAATTCGTGCCTCGCAGTGAGTCGGGACCGTTTTAGCCTCCCTTAATGACATTCTCTGTAAACGCTCCTCCACGGAGAGGTAGGTGGGACGGGCCCCGCCCAGAGAGAGTGTGCTGTTGCTGCAGCACTGGGACCTTTTCTTGGGGTGCACACGAGAACAGAGACACTTGTCTCGAGGTGCTCGTATCTCTTCTCATCTTGTTACAACTCTAAATTAAGAGGCTGTTGATTTCCGTTTTAATATGCTAGGTCACTGGAGTGTCCTCACTCTTGGAAAGGATCACTAAATGTTCAAGAGGTACTTCTCTTTTCTTTGACACAACAGTAACTTGGGAATTAAAGCTTGGAGAACCACGGCGCCATCCCCCCTGGCCTGGACTCTATGTCTGTCATCCCCCCACCCCGTTCCTCCCCCCACCTCGAGAGGGAGGTCTCCTTGCAGTGGTTTGTGGACCACCTCCCTCCTGCTCTGCACCCCTGTGCCGGGTCCATCTGCCCTTAGTTAATGGGCCGCTTGTCTGCCCTGGCACCAAGGAGGGACCTGAGGCCCCCGCCTCGCCCCTTCCTCCTGCGAGGAGCCCCTTGCCAGCTGCTGCTGAAGCAGGCCTTTATGTCCCTTCCCTGCCAGGCTTCTCTGTGGCCCGCCGCTGTGCCCCACGTGCGAGCGACCCCTGGTCGTGGCGCACGCCTGCTTGGGATCGCTCAGTGGGTCCTTTGTGCTCCCCCCGCCGCCGCCTCGGTCCCACGCCGGCCTGAGTGGCAGCACGCAGAGAGCCACGCTCATGCTGCTCCCAGGAGCTGCACCCGCTCCTGGCGTCTTCCTTCCAGGGTGGGCTCCGCAGCCCATCATCCCTGCCCACCCGTCCTGGACTCCCCGGGGCCTGTGAGCGCAAGGCCAGCATAGCTGATTCCTGGTTCTCAGAGGCTCAGCTCCGTGGGACAGGGTGGGGGGGTCCCCCTCTAGGCTGTGCTCTCAGGAGCTGGAGGAGGGGGATGGCCCAGCCTAGAGCAGAGATCCGGGACGCCCACCCGCTGAGGAGTGGGGAGCAGGGCGGGACCCCTCTGGCAGGAGGCGGCCCGAGCTTGCTCTGGCCGTTGGCGGTGAGGAGCTTCCATCCTTCAGAGCAGACAGAGGGGCCCAGCCTCGTGCCGCCGACCTCCCTGGGCGGAAGGGACGACGCCTATGCAGCGCTTCCTGGGATGCTGGGCACGGGCCGGGGTTACCCGTGGTCGGAGGCACACCCCCCCCCACCCCCCACCCCGCCCCGGCTGGGCTGCTGGTGGAACCAGCTCCTGTCACAGCGCTGTGAGGGTGGGCCTCAGGAAGGGTGGCAGAGACACTGTGCCTTTCAGCTGAGGGCCTGCCAGCCCCGGTGCCGCGTCCAGAAGCGGGCACCTGCTGGCAGGGGCCTTGCCTGCTTGTGTGTCCTGCCCAGCCTGGTCGTCCCAGGGCTCAGGTGAGCCTGGCCCTCGGCCCCGAGAGGGGAGCGGCGGGGCTCGTTCAGGGCCGAGCTGCTCGGCGGAGGACACTGGGGGGCGGTCCCGAGCTCGGTTTCGGAGCGTGTCCTGGGCTGCTGCGTGTCAACTCAGGGAGCCCAGGTGAGTTGCTGGACCCGTCTGGGCGCGGGTGACGTCACCTGTGTGAAGACCCAGTGAGTTACTGAATAGCAAGATCGCAGAGGTGCGCCCAGCACATTTTCGGTGTGGGTGTCAGCGCGGGTGTGAAGACAGCGGCCTGTGGGGGGCTGTGGAGGGGGTGCTGCCTGTGGGGTCGTGGGTTGGGGCCCAGAAGACAGGATGACCCCCTCCCCGCACACCCGCCCTCCTGTCTGTTGAGGTCACCTGTCCATTAGGGCTAGGTTAATGAGAGGTTTCCTGAGATAGTCATGCGATCATCTTTGTTTAAAGATGTTTACTTTTTGCAGCAGAATTATGCAGCTCTCGAGTTCAAAATGGGTCTCTCAGACTCCCCTGGGTGTTTCCTCTTCCTGCCCTGAGTGCGAGGGCCAGTGAGGCCGCTGAGCTGGGCGGGCGGTCCTGGCAAGGACCCTGAGCGTCTGGTCTCCCTCCATTCCTGGCCACCATCTCCAGCCTCCAGAGCTGCGGGGCCCCAGCAGGTGGGAGGCCAAGGCGGGCTGGTGCCCATGGGCGGGCACCCGTGGGTGGAGCCAGCCGGGCCCGCACTGCTCACGCTGAGCGTGGACTCGTGAGGAGGGATGGAACGGAGAGGAGGCTTCCTCTGGGTCGGGGGCGGGGGGTCGTGCTGTTTGAACCGCTCCTGGCCTGTGTCTGGTTGGAGTCTTCTGTGCTCCACCGTCTTGCCGGGCCTTGTTGCCGCTTCTCACCAGCGAGCTCGGCAGAGGACTGAGATGCTGTGGGATGGCCCAGCCCGGTGGGCGCGCGCGGCTGGCGCCGTGACTGGCGTCAGAACCGGTGCTCGTGCCGCGGCCCTGTCGCGCGGGGGCGCCCACACTCTTCGGCTGGCGTCCGACGGCCTCTGGGCCTATCCTGAGATGGCTGGTAGACGTCCACACACGCCCACCCGGCTGTGGCAGTTGCTGGGAAGCTCCGCACAGGAGAGCACCCGCCAGATGACCCGCTGCGTGGTTCACACCCTGCCCGTCTTGGGCTGCCAGGCCCGCTGCCGCGCAGGTGAGACAGGCGGACGCGCGTCCTGGGGCTGCCTTAGCTTTCCCCCAGCGCCCCCGCCGCGTCTGCTCCTCGGTCAGTGCGTGGTGGTCTGGCGCTGGACCTGGTTCAGCTCTCTGTCTGCCTCCGGCTCATCCGTGTCCCGCCTGAGCTCTGGGGTCCTGATTTCTCCAAAGGGTTGGCAGAACCAGCTCCCAGAGTCTGGACTGGCGCTGAGCGTGGTGTTCGCAGCAGTAACTGAGTGTGACGCGCTGGCACGGTGCCATCTGCTTGCTGGGGGTGGTCCTGCCCCCGTGGCGAGCAGTCCCTGAGACTGGAGACGCGCGTCCTGGGGCTCTGAAGCCTGGTGCTGGAGTTTCCAGTGCACTGAGTTAGGGTACCGTCACCGTGGGGGGGGCGTTTCCCCGTCGGGGTGCGGGCTGGGAAAGCGCCTTTTTGTCCCAATCGGCCCCTTTGACCCCATCCGGCAGTGGCAGGGAGCCCTTCCGGGTGGTGGCCGTCCCACGGGGCGCTGATACTGGACAGGCCTCCTGCGCCTTCCCTTCGAACACCAGGCTCCGCCTGCCAGTTTCCTTCGGCCTGGACGGGAGGGTTCTTGGAACGTTGCTGGCACGAGAGACCCTCGCTGGGTGCCCTGCCGCATAGGGACGGCTCTGGTGCAGGCCCTCTGTGTCCCTGCTTCTGTCGTCTTGGAACCCGAGTGAGTCTCTTGTGAGTCCTGGAAGGTGCCGTTCCCGGGCTGCTAGCCCCTTGCTGTCCTGACCGGAGCAGGGGGGCCCCTGCTGCCCCCGCCCACAGCCCTGTGACAGGCTGTCCCCAGGCCGGCGGCCCCAGCGCGGGCTCTCGTCCCGGCCTTGTCCCGCATGAGGTCTGTCTGTGGCCGGCCTCTCCAGCCTCTGCGTCAGCAAGCCCACCCACCTGCCTGCCTCCACGGGGGTCGAGAGGCTGCAGACGGCGGCTCTTCTTGGGCGGGTGGGCATGAGCCCCCCGCAGAGGCCCGCATCCTACCTGGCGTCCCGCCTGCTCTGCCCGCGTTGGGGTGCCCGGGAGGGGAGTGCGACGCGCTGAGGGCAGGCCCCATCCTGTGTCGTATTTTGAATCGGATCGGGTCACTTGTGAAAGCTTCGCGTAACAACCCTAAATGCCTGCATCTCTCATTGAAGGCCTCCTGAGCGCTGGTTGAAGGCTCACCAGAGCTCTCGACACCAACGCACATCACGTCCTCGTCGTTACATGCAACAGATTGTGTGTGTTGGTGTCTGGACACGCTTCGAACTTGCGGAGGGGAGTGGAACCCCAGTGTCTCCTGTAGCTCTCCGTCTCCAGACCCGACGGCGCGTGCTGCGGTCCTCTGCTCCGCCTGCTGCTCGGATGGCCTGTGGAAGTCACGGTGCTGTTCTGCGTACAGCAGTGTTGGGGGGTGGCTGGGGGCCGGCACGCCTGTCTGTCGGGAGGGCCAGGGTGGAGACTGCGGATCAGCGGGGTGCGTCCCGGCCGGCACCGCCCTCCGCAGGCGCTCGGAACCCTGGCGGGCCCTGTGGTGCCGCGTGCTGCCCGCGGGCGAGGCCTCTGCCCGGGGAGCTCGCTTCCAGCACTGGGAGGGCCTGCAGTGGTCCGGGCCTCAGGCCCTTCCCTGTGGGAAGGTGGGGTGGTCCTCAGGCAGGCTGTCCTGTGTGAGGGTGAGCAGGGAGGTGGTGAGCTGTGCGCCTGGCCGGGTAGAGGCTGTCAGCACAGAGACTCTGCCGGGCAGCGGTCCCCTCGGGGCCCCGTGGGGTGCAGCCCTCTGCCCCGCTGCCAGGGAAGCCCCTGTCCCTGCCCCGGGGGCCTCTCGGCAGCTGGCCCTGGTCGCTCCTCGCCCAGCAGGGCCGAGGCAGACCTCGGTGGACCCTGCGCTCTGCTCTCCTGACTCCGCTCAGAGTCAGGCCCCCGGCTTTCCTTCGTGGGCGGCGTCCTGCTCAGCTCTGAACGGTGTGGTCTCCTGTGGTCACTCCCTACCCGTTCCCTGTCCTCGGTCACGGGGCGCGGCTGCTCTGGCGGGGCTGCCAGGCCTTGAGGCGACCCCGTCTCCTCTCTGGCGCCTTGAGCCGGCGTCCTTGGCTCGTCCTGGGTGGAGGTGTGACTGGCCTTCCGGCTGTGCTGTGGTCTTGTGCAACTCGGGACTTTCTGCGAGTGCGCTGGCACGAGCGTGTCCGTGGCTCTCAGCGGCGGGGGCCGGGCGGGCGGTGTCGTGGGCTGGCCTCTGGTGGGCAGGGTGTGGCCGCCACCCTGTTGAGAAACCCCAGGCTGGCCGCATTCCCTGGAGGTGCCGGGCAGGCCGGCCGGCTGGTTTGTCTCGTTATCTCTCGCTTCTGCCTCATGCCCCCTTCTCATTGGTTAGAATGATGCAAAAGGGCTTGCCTCCTCATCTTTGCTGAGCTTGACTTGACAGTGGGGTGACTGGGCTTCACCCGGAAGCGAGCTCCGCTTTCCCGAGGCTGGACCTTGCAGGCCACGGCCTCGCCGTCTCCTCCCGGGGGGTGGGGGGGGGTGCCTGTCCCACGCCCGTGTCTCTCGATGCCGGAGCTGGGTGCCCGCCCTGTGCCCGCTTCTCCTCCTGCTCGAGCAGGGCTGGTTCACGGCCGTGCGACGATGGCGTCCCACCCTCACCTGCTTGTGTTTCTTTCCCGTACCTCACGTGGTGAGTGCGTGGGTTTCTGAAGCTGTGAGGCACGCGCACGGATTATTTTAAAACTCCCTGAATCCACCCCCGTCGTTGGTCTCATCGTTTTCTGTTTCTCGGCTGTGTGGTTAGTGGGGTCTTTGCTTTCTGACCAGGGATTGAACCTAGGCCCTTGGCAGTGAAAGTGCAGCGTCTTAACCACTTGCTGCCAGGGAAGTCCCTCATTTGGTTTAAAACTTTTGCTTAGCTTGGTAGGATGCACCCTTAAGGGACGTGGCGTTTCCTGTCCCTCGCTGAGACCGCAGTGTCTCGAGCAGAAGCTGAGCGCCCGGAAAGAGCCTCCCTGGCCCCTGCTTCCCTCCGTCATGAGCCCGGTGGCTGAGCAGGTGTGCGTGACGTGGGCTCCTGGCTGCCGGCGTTTGCACTGCTCTGCGGGAGCTTCGTGTGGGGAGCGGGCCAGAGCGGGCTGCAGGGGAGAGTCCCTTCCCCCCCGAGTCTCCCCAGGCCCTGGGCTCCAGGGAGCCTTTCCTGTGACTGGAGGGCCAGATGGCAGGGCGTGTGGTCCGTCAGGGTCCCTGTTGCCTCCTCTGCGTGTTCATGTGTCACGCCGTCCTGACCACGCCAGCTCCTCCCCCTGTCCTGCCGCGGATCCCCAGGGTGCCCGGTGCACCGGCCTGCGATGGGCGTGTGGGGTGCTGAGGAGGGGGGCTGGCTCGGAGGGGCTGCCAGGGCCGCGGGCGCCGTCCCACGGGCCCTGCGGAGGAGGCAGGCCTGGCTGTGGCCTTGCAGAGGAGGCTGCTCTGTGGTGGATGCGAACTGGGTCGGGGCTGGTGGGGACGTGGGCGGGGGCTGCCTCGGGCAGTGACGCCTGTCGGGTGGTCGCTCGAGTCGCCTGGGGGCGACGGGGGCTGTCAGGCCAGTGCCCAGGGCAGAACCAAGTGCCAGACGGTTCGGTTCTCGGCCAGAGTTGGGACAGGGCCCTGTGATCGATCACCAGGATGGAGTGGCGTTTGCACGACCGCGTCCCCACCAGCCCTGACCCGGCTCGCGCCTGGGCCCTGCCCTTGCGGGCCGCCGAGGAGGCTGGGCTCGGGGAGCTCCCCCCGCCGTGCCTGGGCCTGGCGCCCCAGCTGCGTGCCATGTGGAGGGAGAAGCCGCAGCCCTGGGCTTGTTGGCGCCTCATCCTGCCCCCTCCCCCGAGCATGCAGGCAGTGCTGCCTGGGTCCGCGCTGGCCCTGTGCCCTGCCGCTCAGGCACAGCCCGCAGGGAGGGGGTCCCCCGGGGCTGGGCTTCACCGAGGTGGGGCGTTTGGGGCTGGGGAGTGGGTTGGGGCCGCCGCTCCGGGTGTCCCTCCCAGGCCAGGGCGGTGCAGCCGCGCTGTGAAATGCCTCGTGGTGGCGTCGGCGCCCGGCCTAGTTTGAGGGAGTCAGGAGGGGTAACCCGTGGTGCCTTCCCCCATGTGACACCCCTCTGTGCTTTGTCAACCAACAGGAGCTTGAAGAGATCCGCAAGTGTGGGATGAAAAACTTCCGTAACATCCAGGTCGATGAAGCTAATTTGCTGACTTGGCAAGGGCTCATTGTTCCCGTGAGTACTGGACACCTCCCCTCCAGCAGCCCCGGACGGGGCTGGGCGCAGGGCCGACAGGCACCCCCCGGCCCTGGTCTCCTGGCGTTCGGGGTCCCCGCCTCCCAGGCCCGGAAAGGCCGTGTGTCCAGACCACACACCCAGTGCAGACCAGCCGCCGCCTCCTCGTCTTGGGCCTGGGATCCCGCCGCGTCCTCTGCGCTCCCGCCTGGCTGCCTGTGTCTCTGGTTGTCATGCGCCTGCGTCCCAGCCTCCTCCCGGGCCCCCTCCCGCTCTCTCCCGGTGTCCCTGGGCTCCCGCCCCGGCTCTGCCCCACGTCCAGCTGCCTGCCGCCCAGACCTCCTCTGGCGGGGTGCCCGCCAGGAAGCGCACCGCGGCTTCCTGCAGCCTCCCTGCCCTCTGGGTTCCGCGTTCCCTTTCTGCGGCCCTTCCTTGCTCCCCCCTTCAGAGGCACATCCCACGGGGCCTCCAGCGGGGACCCTGGCTCCCCACAGCGCCCACCGGAGCGGTCCGGCCACGGCCCCGAGGCCCCCAGTCCCGTCCTGCGCGTGCCCTCAGCTCGTCCAGCCTCCCGCCTTCCTTTTGCTCTGTCCTTTGTCCTGGGGACCCTGCTTCTGTTCCCCAGGGGCTTAGCAGTGAAGTACCTGCTTGGCAGTGCAGGAGACGCAGGTGTGATCCCTGGGTCTGGAAGATCCCCTGGGGAAGGGAATGGCAACCCACTCCAGTGTTCTTGCCTGGGAAGTTCCACGGACAGAGGAGCCTGGCAGGCTGCAGTCCGTGGGGTTGCAAGAGTCGGACAAGACGGAGCCACCGAGCACGCACGCGCGCGGGCCCTGCCTCTTCCAGCGTCGCCCCGCGTCCTTGCTGGGTGTGGGGGTGGAGTCTCAGCCTCTGTTCGGCCTCCTTGCTGGAGGCGGCCTCGCTGGGACGCAGTGTGCCTTCCGTGTCCCCGTGGGCTCTGAACCAGGACCCTCGGACGAGTGCCGCCTGCCTCCTTGTTCTTCCTGCCTCCCACCCCCACCCCTGTGCATGAAATCTCTCCTTGCGGTCAGAGGGGCCGCTGTGCCTGAGCCAGCCGGGGAGCACGCTGACCGGAGATGCCGCCCTCTTGGCCCTGATTGTGGGCCATGCTTCTGCACAGATCCCTGGAGCTTGACAGCACCCTGGACTTGCAGTTCAGTTTTGTGATTGTTTGGAAACCTCAGCAGAGAGACGACGTGTAGTGTCAGCACACGCTGAAGACAGCAGATGGCGGTGTCCAGCCTGGCTGTGCCCAGCCCGCCCACTCTGGGGACCCGTCAGGTGCCAAGTAGAAGGGGGCTGTCACCGTCGCTCGCGGGGTTTGTCTTCTGCTGATGGGGTCGGGCAACAGCTCAGGTGTGGGCCCTGTGAAAAGTGCTGGGAACGGACAGGGAGGGTTTGAGTGGTTGGGCCGGGCCATCTACCCCAGGAGCTCAGCGGTGGCTCCGAGCATCGGTGGCGGTCCAGCAGGCGTTTCTGGGGCCGTGCTGGCAGAGCCGGGGCTGGGGGTGGGGGGGTTTGACGCCTCGTTGAGCGCTGGGTGGGGTCCCGGTGGTCCGGCCTTCCCCCTGGGGCAGTGGGGCCTGGAGACCGAGGCCACGGCCGGAGCTGCTCCCACCGCCTTGCTGCTCATCCTGGGCTCGGATGCTGGGGCGGTTCGCCGTTGCCTCCTCCAGGAATCTTCCCAGCCCCAGGGTCGAACCCACGTCTCCTGCACTGGCAGGCAGAGTCTTAACCACTGGATCACCAGGGAAGTGCTTAAAGTTTCTCTTTTAAAAAATTAGTAGATTTTGCTTCATCAGTTTTTTTATTGTGATAAAATTTATGTGACATAGTCTGTCAGTTTAGTCTTTTTTTAACTGTACGATTCAGTGGCATTAGTTACAGCCAGGTGGTTTTGCAGCCGTCGTCGCTGTTTCCAGAGTCCACGCGGAAATAAGTTCTGCAGCCGTGAGCTAGTAATGCTGCGCCCTCCAGCCCCGAGCCCTGATGCTTTATGAGCTGCTCTCTGTGTCTGTGAGTTTATAGTGTGTGTGATAGTTTATATAAATGAGTTGTATAAAATCTGTTGGTTTTTTATCTGGCTTATTTCAGTTAGCAGAGTTTTTTGAAGGTTCAGCTGCTTTGTACCCTGTGTAAGAACATCCGTTTTATGGATAAGCTTATTATAAGACTCTTATGGAGTCAGCCTCTGCCACACGTGTACCGGGCCTTGTGTCCGCCCGTCCTCCGCTGGTGGGCAGGGGGGTCGCTGGCCTCTCTGGCCGTGTGGTGCTGCTGCTGTGAGCGCTGGCATGCAGCTGTCTGCTTGAGTCCCGTCTGCAGGGCTTTGGGGGAACATGCGGAGTGGCTGGGCCACGTGGCAGCTCTGGGTCCAGCCCTTTGAGGGGCTGCCATGCTGATTCCCACAGTGGCTGAACCTCTCACAGCCCCACGGCCAGAGGACAGGAACTTCTGCATCCTCCCCCTACCCACGGTGATCCCCCCCACCCACGGTGATCCCCCTTACCACAGTGATCCCCCCACCCACGGTGATCCCCCTTACAGTGATCCCCCTTACCACAGTGATCCCCCCTACCCACGGTGATCCCCCCCACCCACGGTGATCCCCCCCACCCATTTTTCTATGTTATCACCGTTCTGTTAGATGTCAGCTAGCATCTCACGGCCATTCTAGTAGATGTCAGCTAGCTTCTCACAGCAGTTTTGTTATACCATTCTGGTAGAAGTCAGCTAGTGTCTCATGGCGGTTCTGTTACAACCATTGTAGGCGTCAGCTAGTGTCTCACAGCCGTACCCGAGGCTCGCATGTCGGCACGCCCTGATCACCTGGAGGGCGTCGTGTGCAAGGGTCCCGCTCAGCGCTCTGCATTCTGTGCGTGTGCGCGGCGTGTGCTGCCGCCCGTCGGCCGTGGGGCATCGCACGCACAGAGCCGTCTCCCTGCCTCAGCCCTCCCCCCGACCCCCGGCTCCTGGCCGCTGGTGGCGCTTTTCTCTAAGCGGTCTTCCTAGTCTGCCCGTTCTGAGCGTGTCCTACAGTTGGACTACAACAGCTGCTGAGGTTGTCTTCCTTCACTGAGTAACGTGCAGTTAAGATTTCTCCATGTATTTGGATAGTTGTTTCTTTTTAGTACCAGATAATATTCCATTGTCTGAGTGCACACAGTTTATTTATCCATTCATCCCTGAAGGACATTTTGATTGCTTCCAGATTTTGGCAATTCTGAATAAAGCTGTTACACACGTTTTGAGTTGGGTTGTTTGTCTCTTTGTCTTTCAGTTGTAGGAGTTCTTTATATTAAACTCTCATCAGACATATCATTTGCAAATATTTTCTCCCATTCAGTCTCTTGATTATGTCCTTTGGTGCACAAAATGTTTAATGTTCATGAAGTCCACTTTTCTTTTGCTGCTTGTGTCATATTCAAGAAACTATTGCCAAACCCAGGGTCATGCAGGTTTGACTTTTGTTCTCGTCTGAGAATTCTTACAATCTTAACTCTCAAACTTAGGTCATTGATCCTTTTTTTTTTTATTGGTGTAGGAATAAAGGTCCGACTTCATCCCTTTTGCATGTGGATATCTAGGTTTTTTAGGGCTATTTGTCAGAAAGACTGCTCTTTCCCACTGAATGATCTTGGCATCCTTGTCAAAAATTTATAGAGCTAGATTACTGATGAGGACCTTCCGGTACAGTGCAGGGGATACTCAGTCCTGTGTAACGACCTGTGTGGGGAAAGAACTGTGAACACAGTGGTGTCGTGTGTGCTCACTGACTCACTTTACTGCCCAGGACACCAGCACCGCCTCGTGAGGGAGCGCCCGTCCTGCGCGTGAAGCAGCGGCGGAGCGTGTTTGTGAGGGCTCACGGCTGGGCTCAGTCTGTTGGCCTGGGTCGGTCCTTGTGCCAGGACGACACTGCTGTGCTTAGTGTAGCTTTGTAGTGAGTTTTTGAAATCAGGAAACGTGAGCGCTCCGGTTTTGATCTTTCTCAAGCTGGTTTTGACGGTTGGAGGCGCCCGTGTACCTGAGCAGGAGGACCCTGTGGGCCTTGCCGACAGACCCCTGAGGCCCCTCGCTCCGAGTGTCTGATGCATGCTTCCTCAGTTGTTTTTCAGATCCTAAAACCCCCAGTGGAAGAAACGAACTACTTGGAGGGGGTGAGCAGGTAGCCTCCAGGCCTGCTGGCACCTAAGGATTGATAACCTTAACCCTTGTGACTGCACCCTGTCACCTCACCTTCACCAAGCAGAGGACCCACCCGAGCCGCCTGCATGGCCTGGGCCCCGGGTTTAGGCGCTCTCCCTCCCGAGCCGCCTGCGTGGCCCGGGCCCCGGGTTTAGGCGCTCTCTCTCTCCCGAGCCGCCTGCGTGGCCCGGGCCCCGGGTTTAGGCGCTCTCTCTCCCTCCCGAGCCGCCTGCGTGGCCCGGGCCCCGGGTTTAGGCGCTCTCTCTCTCCCGAGCCGCCTGCGTGGCCCGGGCCCCGGGTTTAGGCGCTCTCCCTCCCGAGCCGCCTGCGTGGCCCGGGCCCCGGGTTTAGGCGCTCTCTCTCTCCCGAGCCGCCTGCGTGGCCCGGGCCCCGGGTTTAGGCGCTCTCTCTCTCCCGAGCCGCCTGCGTGGCCCGGGCCCCGGGTTTAGGCGCTCTCTCTCTCCCGAGCCGCCTGCGTGGCCCGGGCCCCGGGTTTAGGCGCTCTCTCTCTCCCGAGCCGCCTGCGTGGCCCGGGCCGCGGGTTTAGGCGCTCTCTCTCTCTCCTGAGCCGAGAGCTGGCGCTGTCCCGACTGCTCGCGTGGCTCCTGGGCGTCCCTTCTCATGACCCTGTGTCAGCAGGCCGGCTGTGCCGAGCACCAGCACGTGGACCAGGTTTGGGTCAGTAACGCACTTTGAGGTCCCCTTTGAATTTCAAGAAGGATTCTTCCATTTAGGAAAAAAAAAAATCGGTTTTGATAGGGATCACATTGAGTTTTCAGATCGCTTTACTGTTACCGTGTATTACTGTAGATGACAGTACTGTCATCTGTAGTAAGCCTTGCGGTCTGTGAACCCAGGACGTTTTTCTGTTTAATTAGCTTTTCTCTTGTTTCGGCATGCTTTGTAGACTCCAGTGTACAAGCTGTACAAGCTTCACACGTCTGCGTTTTTCAGCTCAGGATATAGAAACAAAAACAAAACCATAGGCTGGGCCACACAGAACCCCAGAATTCAGTTTTCTCACAGCTGCGGAGGCCAGAAGTCCCAGGGAAAGGGCCGGCAGGGCCCCTGTGTCCTCAGGCTCCTTGTCTCGGCGCTTGGGGGGAGAGCAAGGGTGCGATGCGCTCGCCCGCTCTTTTTTTGACCTTGCTGCCTGCAGGATCTTTTTCCTGCCCAGCGACTGAACCTGCGCCCTCAGCAGTGTGTCCTAGCCTCTGGGCCTCCAGGGCAGCCTCAGGAGCTCTCCTCATTTAGGACATGGATGCTGTCAGCTCAGGGCTCCACTCCGTGGCACTGTTGAACCTTAATTACCTCTTTACTCTCGGCACGCTGTGGGGGCATCCATGTGTGGATCTGGGCGGGGCGGGGGGACACCAGCATTGAGTCTGTAACGGCCACCTTGCTTAAACATACCCTGGACATTTTCATCTTCTCAGTGGTAACTATAAATGGGATTGTTTGCTTCATTTCCTTTTTGGGCTCCCTGTTGATCATTGTTAGTGTGCAGAAACGCAGGTGACATTGGCGAGTTGCTTTTGCTTCTCACGGTGTGTGTGTGAGTCATCTTAGAGTTTTCCGTGGGTACGATCAGGCCAGGTCCAGACCGAGGTGGTTTCATTTCTCCCTCTCTAGTAGGGGTGCATTATTTCCTTTTCTCACTTGAGTGCCCTGGCCAGAGCTACCAAATATTGAATTGTGGTGGTCTCCAACCTTTTTGGCGCCAGGGACAGGTTTGGTGGAAGAGAAGTTTTCTGGGTGGGGGTGGTTTGGGGATGATTGAAGCACCTTACTAGGATCTGATTTGACGGGAGGCGGAGCTCAGGCGGCGATGCAGGCAGTGCCCAGTGGCTGTGAATCTTCTCCGTAGAGGCGGTGTGCCTAATTGTCAGTGGAATAGCTTGCGTTCTTGTTTTGCACAGTCTCTGCATCCCGGGTGGTATCACCTCCCTTCGGGTACACAGTGGGTTTGGCCTGGTGGCCACATGTTGGACGGAACGTGTGGACTCAGGCCTGGTTCACAGTGAGGGAGCTGGGTGGACGCCAGCCTGGAGACGGGGCGGCCTTGGCTAGACAGCCCTCTGCCCTCTGTGGGGCTCCTCCCGGGGTGACTTCTGCTCTGTGGCGGGGGCGGGGGTGCTGTCTCAGCGAGTTCTGGCTCAGGCAGAGTCCTTTATCTGTCCCCGCGTTTCCTGTCCTTGGCCTGCGCGTTACACAAGCAGTCTGTGGACTGTCAAGTCTCTGGTTCTCACAGTGCACTGCAGACTGCGTTTTGGCGTGTGCAGGCGGGCTGTCTGCGTAGCGTGGCCTGTTTGTCTTGTTGACTACATGCCAGCAGCCACCTTTGTCCATGGGACGACCTTGGGCACTCTGAGCCTCTCCAGGAGGGACAGCCTTGCCCTCCGTCGGAGCCCTGCTCCTGAGTCAGCCTGCTTCCTCTCCGTGGTTTCACTGGGAGGCAGAGACCACGTGTCTCACCCATTAAAGAGTGCAGTTCAGTGGCCTTCGCTGTGCCTCCCCTGTCACAAGGGTAGAAGGGTCTGTTATCCTCAGAGAACGCTCCGGTTAAGGTCGCCCAGCCCCCAGGCACTGTGCTGCCCGGTGTGTTTCACTCCTGTTTCGTGAATGTGCACCCGCACGCTTGGTCTGCCGCGCAGCCTCCCGTGTCTGGCCTCGTCCCTGCTGTGGTGCGTCCAGACACCGCCCTGTCGTCTGCCGAGTGGCCCTGCGATGGCTCTCCAGGGTTGACTGGTCCGTCCACCGCTTGAGAGTCGCTTGGTCGTCTCCACGGTTCGGCTGTCATGAGTAGCTCGCTGCGGACATTCGCGAGTGGGGTTTCCCCTGGAGGTGTCTTCACTGCTCAGGGTGCCGGCCTGGGGTGGGGCTGCAGAGCCCTGTGCCGGCTCTGTGTCTGGGGCTTTGACGGGTGCAGGCTGTTTCCACAGTGGCCGTACCGTGCCACCCCACCGCTGCGCGGGAGCGTCCGGCTTCTCCACCTCCTGACTCCGGCTCGCTGGCGTCTGTCTGTCTGCTGTGCAGCGCTCCTCGCAGGTGTGAAGTGGTGTCGCATTGTGGGTTTTGGTTTTGTTTTGTTTTCTGGTCTTGCCACCCAGAATGTGGGATCTCAGTTCCCCGACCAGGGATCAGACCGCCTGCATTGGAAGCCCGTTGGCAAGTGCTGGACCTCCAGGGAAGCCCTTCTTGTGGTTTTCATGGGCTTTTTCCTGAGGGGATGATGAGTCTCTCTCCCATGTGCTTGTTGACCATTTATGTTTCCGTTTTGGAGAATTATCTGTCCATGTACCTCACCCACTATAAAACTGGGTTACTATTCGGTTGTAGTTTCGTTTTTGAAAGCTGTGTGATCAGTTTTTCTCTCCAAACGAGGACCTGTTTTATTTCCACATGAATGATCGTGCATTGATCCTGCCTGTTACTCGCCGTGGGGTCCTCAGGCGTCCGCTCGCTTCGCCCCCGGACGCTGTGGCTGGTGGTGGGCGCTCTTTTCTGTGGAACAGACTCCAGCCTGGTTCTGGAATCCTTGTGTTCCAGGTACATTAAACTGTTGTTTGAGGGAGGACATCCTTGGCCATGTTGAAGAGAACAACGTGAACACTGGTGGTGACGACCTCAGGGTCAAGAGGAGAAATGGATAGGTTAGCCGTTCCGTTAGCAAACGGTTCTGGGGATGCCTTGGGTCCCTGCACTCAGGTATCACCCGGAATAACAGAGAAGGAAGGCTGCTTCTGCCTTGAGAATACAATCGGTGACCTTGACCTCGACCTCATGGCTTCCCAGAGTGGGTGCTGCTCCCGGAGCAGCAGTGCCTGCCGGTCAGTCCAGACACTCCTCACAGGTTTAACACGTTCCCGCCGGCAGTGGGGAGGGCTGAGGCGTCGGGCTGCGTCTGCCAGGGGCACACGCTACTGCCCCAGCGAGGGCCGGGTGCCACGGCGGGGGGGCGACGGCAGCAGCAGAGTGGTGCACGCAGGAAGCCTGAGCCCGCCCACACCCCACGTTCTCTCCCGAAGACATGCATTTCTCTGACGTTAGTAGCTCTGGAGGCTGGGTCCTAGAGAGCAAGTGTGACTCTCCATTTGAGCGGGCACAGGCTTGCGGTCCCCTGACCACGAGCATGATGGAATAACTGTCGTCGTTGTTCAGTCGCTAAGTTGTGTCTGACTCTTTGCGACTCCGTGGACTGCAGCACACAGGCTCCTCTCCTCTGCTGTCTCCCAGTTTGGTCAAACCCATGTCCATTGAGCCAGTGATGCCATCCAACCATCTCATCCTCTGCCGTCCCCTTCTCCTCCTGCCTTCAATCCCTCCCAGCATCAGGGTCTTTTCCAGTGAGTCATCTCTTTGCATCAGGTGGCCAAAGCATGGGAGTTTCAGCTTCAGCATCAGTCCTTCCAATGACTATTCATGGTTGATCTCCTTTAGGATGGACTGGTTGGATCTCCTTGCAGCCCAAGGGACTCTCAAGAGTCTCCTTCTGAGTATCTCTTGAGTTCCTACTTTTGCATTCCAATCCCCTGTGATGAAAAGGACATGTTTTTTTGGTGTTAGTTCTAGAAGGTCTTGTAGGTCTTGATAGAACTGTTTGATTTCAGTTTCTTCAGCCTCAGTGGTTGGGACATAGACTTGGATTACTGTGATAATGAATGGTTTGCCTCAGAAACAAACCAGGATCATTCTGTCATTTTCGAGATCGCACCCAAGTACTGCGTTTCGGACTCGTGTTGACTAGGAGGGCTGTCCATTTCTTCTATGGGATTCTTACCCACAGTAGTAAATATAATGGTCATCTGAGTTAAGCCCATTCCATCCATTTTAGTTCACTGATTCCTGAGATGTTAACATTAGGTAATATTCAGTTAATTGCCATCTCCTGCTCTACCACATCCAGTTTACCTCGATTCACGGACCTAACATCCCAAGTTCTTATGCGGTATTTGTTCTTTACAGCATCCGAGTTTACTTTCACCACCAGACACGTCCACAGCTGAGCACCGTTCCTGCTTTGGCCCCAGCGCTTCCTTCTTTCTGGAGCTGTTAGTCACTGCCCCCTGCAGGAGCATATTGGACACCTTCTGACCTGAGGGGCTCATCTTCCAGTGTCATGTCTTTCTGCCTTTTCATACTGTCCATGGTGTTCTCCAGACAGGAATACTGGAGTACTTTGCTGTTCCCTTCTCCAGTGGACCACCTTTTGTCAGAACTCCTCACTGTGACCCGTCTGTCTCGTGTGGCCCTGCGCGGCATGGCTCAGCTTTATGAGTTGCTCAAGCCCTTTCTCCACAACAAGGCTGTGATCCATGATGGAGAATGGAATAAACCTGGGCGCCAAAAGAAGCGCTCTGACAAGCCACAGAGGACCCTTAAACGCTTTCTGAGTGAAAGAAGCTGGTCTGAAAGGCTCCGCGCTGTGCGATTTCAGGCAGAGGGTGCAAGGCGGCCCACAGCATCCAGCACCGTGACAGGCTGTCTGCAGGGTGTGGCCTGTGGGTGACGATGTGTCGGCCCCTCACTCGTTACGTGGCAGTGTTGGTGCTTGGGGAGGCTGTGTGTGTGTGTGTAAGAATTCTGTATCTTCCTCTCGGTTTTGCGGTAAAGCTACAGCTAATAAAAGAAAATAAAGTCTATTTTTTAGAAAACAGAGAGAGGCCAGGGTGTCCATCTCAGGCGCCCTGCTCTAAGAATACTGATTATCATTCCCCTGGTGGTGATGAGGCTTCAGCTGATGTAACCTGTTGAATCAGATGCAGTGTGTTCGAGGTAAAACCCTTGGAGCCATCTTGTCTCAGCTGCAGGCTCACGCTGGCCTCCTCCTCCCCTGCAGGACAACCCTCCCTATGATAAAGGGGCCTTCAGAATTGAAATCAACTTTCCAGCAGAGTACCCCTTCAAACCACCGAAGATCACATTCAAAACAAAGATCTACCACCCGAACATCGACGAGAAGGGGCAGGTGTGTCTGCCGGTAATTAGCGCTGAAAACTGGAAGCCAGCAACCAAAACCGACCAAGGTAAGGCGCACGTCCCCTCGATGCCAGCAGGCCTGGAGCCCAGACGGGCCTGAGGCGCCGGCCCCGCGTACCCGGAGGCAGCCGCTTCCCGCTGTCCCACGGGCGTGACGCGTCGCCCCTCAGCTCCAGCCCGCGAGGAGGCTGCAGGGTGCGGCCCTGTCGCCGGGAGTGTTCGTGAAGGACCGCGGGCTGCATAGAGGGGAGCGGCCTCCCAGCGGGTCACACGTGGGCTCAGGAGGAAGGTGGGAGGGAAGGTGCTGGGGCTCGGGGACTAAGGGGAGGGCGAGCCGGAGGCCGAGGCAGGCCACCGGGTGCCCGGGGCTCGAGGGGTGTCGTGGGAGGGCCTGGCCGGGCTTGAGGCGTGTGCCCACGTGGAAGCAGGCCCGGAGCTGTGTGTGCCTCTGGGCCAGTGCCCGTGCGCGCTCAGGTTTCTGGGAAAGGTCCTTGGGTCAGTACTGTGGTCACCCCCCTTTGTCCCCTGCGAGTGACGCCGCTTTGTTCTGGCCCGTGTTCAGCTTCCTTCTGTCTCCTGTGTGTGGCGTCTGCGCTGCTGCCTGCGGGCTTCGTCCAGCTGGGGCGGCCTCCCCTCTGCAGGGCTCAGGCCCTGGCGCGTGGGCTCCGGAGCGGAGGCGCACGGGCTTCGCGGCCCCGAGGCACGTGCCGTCTTCTTGGACCAGCGATCGAACCTGTGTCCCCTGCGCGGCAGGCAGGGTCTTAGCCCCTGGAGTACCGGGGAAGTCCCTGGGTTTTGTTCTCAGTTCTGTAACTGTGTTTTGCGGTCCTCACCTGATATTTTTGGTGGCTTTCTTAAAAGTGATTCCCTGAACCACTTACATGGTCTTTTTAGATTAGAGTGAATGGATGAGTCTGGAATTTGACAGGCTGCAGGTATGTTTATTTTTTCTGGTGGCGTTTATAATCATTTTCCAGTGGAACCGATGGAAGATGGGTTTAAAAGCCTTTCCCACAGCAGAGCTCCGTGGATGAGGTCCCCATGAAAGGCGTCCACCGGCTCCCACAGCTGAGCGCCGAGGGGAGTCAAGGGAGGCGTCCCCAGGGGACTCGGCACTTGGTCTGCGCGCGCCGACCTCCGTCCAGCCGAGGTCCGTGTCCTCGTGTGAGGACAGGCCTGGCCTTCCCCGCACAGACTCGGCTCTGTGCGGACGCCGGCAGCTGCGTTTGCTCAGGCGGCCGGACCAGCTTCCGGTCTCCTCTCTCACCTGGCACCCAGGGCGGGGGCCCTGCTGGGCGCCCCGGTCGGCCATGGCAGCTAGGGGCCTGTTTTCAGCGGAGGTCTTGGTGCGCAGACGGCACGCCCCGCTTGTCCAGGTTGCGAGTGCTTATTTCAAACAGCCACGTGACCGAAGAGACGTTGCGTTCTTTTGTGCTTGCTGCCTCAGGGTGTGAAGAGGAAGCTGCCCTCTTACGCAGGGTGCTGTCTGCGCAGTGACAGGCAGGTCGCTGCTCCATGGGGGGAGGTCCTGGCGAGGCCTGGCCCTCCTCCTCGCCGCCTCAGCCGTGTTTCCCCACGTCTCTGTTCCCTGTGACTGTCCTGTTACACAGCGTCTCCGAACCTCGTGGCTCAGGGCGACTGCACTTTATCACTCCCGTGCCGTGGGCTGTCTGCTCAGCTGGCCACTCGGGGTCACTGTACCCCGCGTTCCCAGCAGCTCTGTAGCAGATAGCTGACGGCTGCAGGCGATGAGACGCCGCAGAGGGAGGGGAGCCGGAAAGGAGATCGATCCATCGGGGGTGCTGCTGGGGGGCCAGGACGGGATCACTGCTGATGGGGCTGCGCTTGTGGGCGCAACAGAGGTACACAGTGGTGTCACACGGTTTTGTGAATATGCTGAAAGCAACTGAATTGTCTGGTTTTTAGAGAGTTTAGTTCTTGGTCTGGTGAATTATATCTCAGTTTTTAAAAAGAAAGTAAAGAAGCATCAAAAATGGGAGAAAAATCCAGAAGCAAGGCAAACCTGAATCATACAGAAAGGCTGTAGTGGTTGGCAGTAACGGTGCCAGATGAAGGAATAGAAAAGCAGTTTTTTCCACAGTCTGGTTCTGGCACGTACCTGGCGGCAGAGCGCGGGCTGCGCTGGGTGGTGAGTGAGGTTGATGCCGTCAGGAGCGAGGCCGGTGTCCCCCTGGCCTCTGTGGGAGCGTATCGCAGCGTAGCAGCGGACGCCGGGGACGGGAGTCAGGTTCCCCCGTGCCCCCGTGAGGTCCCGTCAAGGTCCTGGCTGCCCTCGGGGGAGCGTTGTGGAGGCCAGCCTGAGCCGTGCGAGGGCCTCTACCTCTGGAGTGGACGTCCAGTGCTGCTGGGGGCCGAAGCCTCCCGGCGGTCAGACAGGTGGTCAGAGGACCCATTCTCAGCCACTCAGGGGCTCCTAGGGCTCTTCCGGGGGGCTTACCGTTCACACGGGCATCCTGAACCAGGTCGAGTGCCGGGCACACTGCCTGGCCCCTGCCCTGGGGAGGCTTCACCTGTGTGAGAGGGGAGTGGGAGTGGCTGGGGGCTGGGCTCCCCAGGGTGTCAGCACAGGAAGGCTTCCTGGAGGAGGAGAGGAGGACGCGGTGTCCTGCTGTGCGGCGTGGGCGGTCCTCGTCAGGGGAGCGGTGGGCTGAGTGCTGCTGGCTGGCGTTCTGGCCGAGCGGGGGCCGCGGGGTCTGGGGGCGCTGGTGCCGAGTGGGGGCCTCTAACCTGCGGTGCCCTGTCCTTCTCTTCGCAGTCATCCAGTCCCTCATAGCACTGGTGAACGACCCCCAGCCCGAGCACCCGCTCCGGGCTGACCTAGCTGAAGAGTACTCTAAGGACCGTAAAAAATTCTGTAAGAACGCTGAAGAATTTACAAAGAAATATGGGGAAAAGCGACCTGTGGACTAAACTCTGCCGCGATGGATTCCAGCAAGCGTGAGCAGAGACCCCGAGCAGTGCATTGAGATCCCGCAAAGCAGGACTCTGTGGAAAATCGACGCGTGCCACCGCCTGGCGTCTGCTTGTGGCAGTTACTAACTTTCTACAGTTTTCTTAATCAGAAGTGGTCTAGGTAACCTGTAAAGAAAGGATTAAAAATTTAAGATGTTCTAGTTCTGCTTTCTTTGTTTTAAAAATCATTGCTTCAACCTACTTTTAAAAAATGGTGTTTCTTTTCCTGTCCAAATTTCTCCAAAATCAATTTACATTTAGGCCATAAGGTTTAAAAAAGTGGGGGGAGGCTATGGTTCCTCTCTGCCCTTGCAGCTGCCAGTTTCTTGCATTTTGTTTGATTCTCACACCCCCACTCCCCCAGGCCCGGCCCCACCTCTGCCGGGAGGGGCGGCCCCGCCTCCAGGCCCCTCTGCTCCGCCCTGGCTGGCCTGGTGTGGGAGTCAGTGCAGACTCCTGACTGATTTATAGCCTCCTTTTGAAAACACCAAGAAACAAGCAAACCTCCACTCCAACCCCCAACCTAAAACAAACAAACAAACCCCGTGGAAAGGGGAGGTCTATCTCTTCTGTAAAACCCTGGCTAACGTTGGCCGGCCAGGATGAACCTCCAACCGCCGGCCCGTGGAGGTTGGCCCCGGCCCGTCGGCCGGAGGACAGCGCACCTGTGGGAGGAAGTCCTCGCCAGGGAGGTGGTCCTCCCTGCATCCCCTCCAGAAGACGTCAGGTCTCCCTGCGGACAAGTGCTGGCGTGTCCACGCGCAGGTCGGCGCTTGCCTGTCGCCGCCGAGTCCACCGACGTGGCTTGGAGCTCCTCCTCCGCCTCCTGAGTGCTCGTCTGACCCTCCGCTAACGCCAGTGACGCCGCGCCAGCCCGGGGCCGCCGGCGACCCCAGCCGGGAACAGGACGGCCCCCCTCCATCGGACTCTCCACCTTCTTGGAGTCAGGCTCCACGTGAAGCTCGCTCAGTAATCTCCTTGACATGTTTTATATTGTTTTGACCGCCTTCTTTTGTAGAAATAAAAATTGACCTTAGAATTTATCGTCAGATGGACTTGTAAGGATCTGAATGTTCATGTCTTTTCCAAGCAAGCGGGACTGCCCCTGAGGTAGTAGAGTCCTGGTCACTGACACCCAGAGGAGGCCAGGGATCCGAGCACCGGGGGTCTTCCCTCCACTCCTGCCGTCTGGGCCTTCCTCCCCCGGCACTCCGCGGGCGAGATCCAGTGGAGACGATGACTTAACCTTGGCTTCCTATCTTAATTTTAGCTTTGTGACTTGAGGTCTTCGGGGCTCGCGGCCCATGAAGCAGCTTGGCTTTACCCAGCAGAGGTGGGGTGGTGGGGGGGGGCGGCCCGCGGCGTGACCACAGCTCCTGTAGCCCCAGGTACGCGTGAGACAGGCCTTGGGGCCCCGTGCACCCTGGCCGGCACGGCCACGCCTGTCTCTTCATTAGCAGAAAGGCAATGAGGGACTTGATTTCACTCATGCAGATTTGTTAATAAAATGCCAAATTCTGTCAGAAGCACTTCAGATCAGCCGCCGTTTGTTCTGCTCGCCGCTCTGAGCCCAGAATTATTGCTGTTCCTGGAAACCCGCCCACTGCTTCATGCTTCCACCAGCGCAGTTCTGCCGCCTGTCTCCCCTGCCCCCTGGTCTGCTCGCCACGGGAGGACGCCCACCGGGAGGATGCCCGCTCTGCTCCACCCGGCGGCCCCTCCCCTCGGGGGTTCACACTCTGCTTCGCTGCGCCCCTCCAAGAGCAGGCTGGCGGGCGGCCCCTCCTGCCAGGGCCGGCTCCACCGGCGGAGGTGCGCTGAGCCTTCCGGCAGGCGTGGAGCAGCCCACCAGCAGCCTTGCTCCTCCAGACCTGACAGTCGGTCCCCTGAGCAGGGGGAGAGCTGCCAGGCCCGCCTACAAGCGCACGCCCTGGCCCCCCAGCCCTCCCCACGGCGGGCATGAGCCTCCCGAGATGCCGCGATCTGCTCTGCTGCCCTGAATAAAAGTGCTCTGGGACACGGTCTGCTCGTGTGGGTTTGTCTGTTCCTTCCTGGGGGTGGGGCTGCACGGGCCTCCAGGAGAGGGGTGCAGACATCTTCTGGCCAGGCCCCGGGCAGCAGAAGGGACTGAGGGACCCCTGGGGCATCAGGGGAGGGGACACTGGCCTCTGGATGTGCGTCCCCGAGTAGGGTGCCTCCTGGCAGGAGGTTGGGGAGCTGGTGAGGGTGTGCGCAGGGAGGGGCCAGGCCAATTCCTTGAATTCCAGCCCAAACCCGCCCCCCAAGCCCCAGGACTGTGGCCCTCGGGCTGGCTCAGCAGCAGGCCCGCCGGGGCCCTGACGGAGTTCTCCCCTGGGGCCCCTGCCTGGGGGTCTGACACCCGCTGAGGCCCCAACAGCTCGGCTGCAAGTGGCAGTGGGAACTTCCTGGGGCGTCATTTCAGCAGGAGGTGAGGCGGCTGGCACCTTCCCTTGATCGTCAGCAGGGACCCCCACCTCGGGGCCACCCCTGGGCCCCATCACCCTGCTTTCAAAGAGGGGACCGGCCAGGGGCCCCCACCACCAGCCACAGCCCCTCCCCAAAGCCTGAGATCCCCTCTGCTCCCTACCCGCACTGGCCCCCAATCTCTGGTCTTCCTCACTCGCAAAACGCTCCACCTGCGTCCGCTCGGCCTGGCGTCCGGCCCCTCCTGCTCCCTGGCCTCCTCCGCCCAGGGCCCTGGCCTTGGCGGGGTCCTGTCTGCACGGGGAGGCCGGCGTCCTGCTCCCGCTGCACTCCCCGACAGCCCTGAGCTGCAATGCTCCCACCATCTGCACGGGCTCCTCCCCGCCCGCTTCCCACCCCGCCAGGAATGGAGCCGAGTGAAGCCCAGTCCTCCAACAGCGCAGTGCCGGCTGGGCCCCGCGTAGGAAACGCCGTCTTCCTGGTGCCTGGCCGGCGGGTGCTGGGAGCCACACCGCAGAGGCTTCGTCCTCACGCTCAGGTGTGTGTCCCACGCCTGTCCCCGTGTGTAGAGACCGCAGGCTCCTTGCAGGCTGCGTCGCAGCCGCCCCATGCCTGATGGACCGTGGGTAATGGTGAACCCCTCGTCTGGGCCGTCCCGGGCACAGCAGGTTGGACAGCAGAAATGCCCCCCTGTGGGATCAGGGACCAGCCCTCCGCCTCCTCGTCCCGGTCACCGGGGCCTCTGCTCCTCCCTCCCTGGCTCCCTGGTGACAGTAGTCTCTCCCGCAGACCCTCCGGCTCCCCCGTCACCCACACTCTCGTGGGCCAAGGGCTGCAGCCAGCTCCTCTCAGAGCAGCAGACACCCCCCCAGGGAGCACGGCTAGACCCCCTCCAGGGAGCACATGTAGACCCCTGTGGGCAGGGCAGGATGAGAGGGAGGAAAGGACCCACAGCTGGTGAAGTCAAGGTCCAAGGAAGGACAGGGAGGAGCCTGGAACCGGAAAGAGGGACTGAAGCCGCCAGTTGGGACGGGCCCTACCCTCACGAGGTCAGTAAGTGCATCGGGCTCTTCTGGCCCCAGTGGCCGCCTGACCCAGACTCAGGCCCAGTGCGTGTCGAGTCAGTGAGCAGGCAGCCTCACAGCTGTGACCCCCTTCTCGGGTCTGCAAAATGGGGACACCAGCGCTGTGACGTGAACTCCATGAGGCGAGAAGGACCACGCGGGGCTCCATCTGCTCTGGCACCGCCCTCGACCCAGGCCCCAGGAGACCCACCCACAGGGCGTCCACGCATCCCGAGGGACCCCACTTGCACACAAGACCATCTCTCCTGGGCAAACATAAAACACTCCTGCAGGCTTGCAGGACCTTCTCAGGTCCCCCCCGGGATGGCAAAGGATCGCTGACTTAGGCCTCCCCAAGATTGTAGCCTGGGAGAGATTCTTCCAACCCCTCACTACCTCCCCGCAAAGAAAAGGATGAAGAGAGCTGAGGCACGGGCAGAGCCAAGGCGGACCACGCTGCTGACGGCTCCTGGGAGAGTGACCCCAGGGGCCCGGAGTGGTGTGCTCGTGTGTGTGGGAAGGTTCCGGGGCCCGGTTCACAGGATACATGCCGCTTTATTAACACAGCCACCTCTGCTCCGAGCGCCCACACGAGGATGATGCCAGTGGTGTGATGGCCCAGGCCCAGAGGTCATGGCTGCCCCCCACAGCCAGAGCGCTTGCAGAAGCTTGCCCGCCACCCCACGCCATGAGGACCTGGGCCCAGAGGTGACAGCGTCCAGGCCCAGAAACGCGGGCTCTGGGGCCCGGGTTTCCTTCCTGTGCACCGAGGACGTGAACACTCAGCTGTCGGCCAGGGTCACGGTGGCGAGGGCTCCAGAAAGGTTTCCTGAGTGGCTTTGCTGGTGGACCCCTCTCCGGGCCTCTTGCAGTCTAGCTCTTCTAGGGTGCAGAGCTGCACGCCGTCCCGGGCAAGCTGAGCCCGCAGCACAGGTGCCGTGAGGACACGCAGCTCGTGCAGGCGATCCGAAGAGCAGGAGAAGGCGTCAGGGCCCTCCCCACAGCCCCCAACCGGAGGCACACTCGGGTAGCCGGGGTGCACCATCAGCTCGGCCGTCACCGCCTGGCCAGCGGGCGTGCCGTCCAGGGCCCGAGTCAGCGCCTCCGTCACACGGTGAGCGGACAGGTGCCGGCCGCACGTGCTGAGACCCACGAAGACGTCAGTCCACCTGTGGGTGCCAGGGCATCAGCAGCAGGACCAAAGGGCCTCAGTGGGCAGGGCTAGGCCCGGACCCGCGGCAACGGGTGGGGGCAACGCCGGAGGAGGCCTGACCCCCGTGGAGGCGAAGAAATGGGGAGGGGGTCACAGCTGGGCAAGGCACAGTCAGCCAGACGCACAGGGGTGGAGGGGGTTGCGCCAGGGGGCTGGGGGCCTTACCGAAGGCCATGGTGAACGAAGGGACCGATGGCGGCGCTGGCGTCTTGCTCCAGGGCGCCGGCAAAGTCCCGCGCTGGGGCCTCCAGCCAGGCGCAGCCGTCCACCCCGCGCTCCAGCGGCAGCCTAGTGAAGCGCACTCCACAGGCCTGCAGGGCCTCGGCGAACACCCAGCACACGCCTGCGGGCAGGCCGGGCAGAGTCAGGGCGAGGCACGTGCCGCACACCCCCACCCCGGCGTGGGAGCCCCGTCCCGCGCACCTGGGAGCACGTGCACGTGCTGGTGGCCGTCGACGTGAGTAGGGTCCCTGCCCAGTAATTCCCGGAAGCGGCTCAGCTGGGCCTCCAGCTCTTCCCGCACCTGGAGAAAGAAGGTGAGAGTCACCTAGCACACGTCCAGGAGCAGCTCCCCAGGGGGACCCCGTCTCCGCGCTCTGCTGCGATCGTCCCTGTGTCTGAACCAGGGAGGCATCCCGCGCCCCAGTCTAGCCCGTAATGGTCCAGGGCACCCTTGCGGCGCAGCCCTGAGCGTCTTCCTGCAGCCGCACCTGCGCACCTGGGACAAGATCACTTCTCCGGCCGCCACCGCCCGCCGGAATCCCATCTTGCCGAGGAAGAAGCCCTCGGAGCCGATCAGCGAAGAGGCGCCATGGCGGGCCGGGCCCACGGGGCGGCCCTCGGACAGGTTGGCGTGGAGGCCCGTGGGGATCCGGTGCCTGCGGGCGGAGCGCGAGCGGGGAGCATCGGCGGCGCGGACCGCGGTCCCCGAGCCCGCCCCGGACCGTGCAGGAGGGCCGCCACTCACCTGCGGGCCAGTTCAGCCGCGCTCCCGGCGGCCGAGCCGTTGACCAGCAGGGACACGCTGGTCACAGCCCCGGCCAGGAAGGCTTCCACGATGCCCTCGTCGCGCCGCGGGCAATAGCCAAAGTCGTCTGCCGTGACCACCAGCCGCACGCGGGGCCGGGCCATGGTGCCTCCACCCGCAGGATGCTCAGGGTCCGAGCGCTTGGGCGGACGGTCCAGCCCCGCCCCAGACGTCGCCCGAGGCCCCGCCCCGACGCACGCGCCCGCGCTCGGCCTTTGTTCTCGCCGCCTGCTGGCCCCCGGGGTCCCTGCAACCCGGGTGCCCCGCTCCACCCCGAGCACGGGACTTGCAGTGACTGCAAAAATGTTTCATATGAAAAACGGAAAAATCAAACCTGGGGGGGGAAAAAACCAACCCTCTTACCCTCCCCCAAGGTCACCACCGTTCACTTTCTGGGTAGTGTCCCCTGGCATCTTTTTTCTCTAATAAATACACCCAAGGTTTCTGCTCTTCTACCCCAAAGTTTTTTGGTTTGTTGTTTTGAGGAGACAATGATCACATCAGTGGCATTCCATCCTCGTAGTATCCTTTTCTTTTTTTTGATACTATGAACTTTTTCATGTCTTTATTAGCTAACTGTATGTCTTTTACAAATTGCTTATTTGTCTTTTGTTGATTTTTTGAAACGAGGCTTTCTCTTGATTTGTAAAAGCTCTGAACAAAGAGAAAGCCTGTGTACCAATGATTTTATTTGAGAAAACATCCGTCCCAGCTTCCATCGCTTGAGCCCTGGGCCAGGCCACAACTTTACATTTTCATGACCTCCTTTTTTCCTCTGTGATCCAGAAAAGCTTCCCTTACCAATGACTTAACGGTCACCATGGTCGACAGCCAGCGTTTTCGTGTGGCGAGACTGGGAAGTGCAGTACCTGAGTCCAGCCTGTGAGGTGGGTGACATCATTCCTGCGTTACAGATGAGGGCACTGCGCCTCTGAGAGGGCTAGTGTGTTGGCCTGTGTGACTCTGCGGGCATCAGTGGAGCTGGGACTGCCCTCCAGAGCGCCGGCCTGCCTCTGGTCAGCTCTGGTCCTCTGTGCCCTGCTTGCCCTCAGGTCTGGGGCAGAAAGAGCAGAGCTGAGCTGGAGAATAAGTTAACACCCACCTCCATGGGGGTGCAGCAAGCACTGGAGGCCTTAAAGAGTCCTTCACCAGGTTCTCGGCATAAGGACGATTGTATTCAGTTTTGTTCAGTCGCTCAGTTGTGTCGGATACTCTGTGACCCCATGAACTGCTGCAGCACGCCAGGCTTCCCTGTCCTTTATCATCTCTCTCAGAGTTTGCTCAAATTCACGTCCACTGAGTCAGTGATGCTTATCTAACCACCTCATCCTCTGCTGCCCCTTTCTTTTGCCCTCAACTATCAGGGTCTTTTTCAGTGAGTCAGCTTTTCCCATCAGGTGGCCAAAGAGTTTCAGCTTCAGCATCAGTCCTTTCAGCGAATATTCAAACTTGATTTCCTTTTAGGATGAACTGGTTTGATCTCCTTGAAGTCCAAGGGACTCTCAGGAGTCTTCTCCATCACCACAATTTGAAAGCATCAATTCTTCGGTGCTCAGCTTTCTTTATGGTCCATTTCTCACATCTGTACATGACTACTGGAAAAACCAAAGCTTTGACTAGACAGACCTTTGTCAACAAAGTGTTCAATAGTGATGACTAAATTGTGGGACTTCAATCATCCTTATCCACTGGGAAGCTGGTCCTGGAAAGTCTAGAGGCCCTGAGGGTACTCGATTGGAAGGATGAAATTCACATTTGTTGAACACCTACTGATATTAGAAAGATCATATATTTGGGGTGAGAACCACAGTTCCTATCTCCAGGGAGTATGATCTGATAATCCATTAACCACATGGTGTGGCAAAGTGTGGGATGGGGTTTGGGGTCATTTGGTTGGGGGGAGGAGCCTTCTGGGAAGGCTTCTCCTAGGAGGTGACACCTGGATGAATTGCATTAGGAAGAGCCTTGGGGCAGACAGCTAGAAGAGAGAGAGGAGGTCAAAATTTACAGGTTTTATCAGAGTGCCAGAGTGTTGTAGGAAGATTAACTTCATCTCCAAACCCGTGTGGCAAGACACTCAGCTCCACTTACGGAAACGGAGCAGGCGACTAGAGGCGTTGAGCCGCTCCGGCGGGAAACCCCGAAGCTAGGAGTTGACGCTAGTCTGTGATTTAAGAGACGGATTCCTTCCAGTCCGCCAGGGACAGAAGCTGGGATGGCCACACTGGGCGAGTGGAGGACAGTCCGCGAGCAGGAGCCCAGGACAACTCAGGGACCAGAAAGGAGCCGAGGAAGGTGATTGTGTCACCGTGGCGGGGGGAGGCGGAGGCTTCGTCTCTTAGGCCACCCCCCTCCAGGCGGGACCAAGTCCATAAGCAACCAGCGGGACTAGTCTCCCGCGCAGACTAGGAATGCGGGCGGGCAGAAGCCGGCGCGCGGGGGAAGGGGCCCCGGGGGCCCCGCCCCAACCATTGTGCCGCGGGAGCCGGCGAGCGAGCGGCGTGGCGCAGGCCAATCAGGACGCGGGATGCAAATGAGCAGGTCCCCGGGCGGCCCCGAGCTGCTCGGACGCCCTGCGGAGGGCTCGGACTGCAGCGGAGCGCGCGCCCAGGGGTCACCGACTTGGTGAGTGGGTCGCCGGGGGCCCGTGTCGGACGCCGGGGCCAGGAGGACGGAGGGCGGGCGCAACCGGGCCCAGAGATGACTCGACACGGACGGGGCTGAGACGCCCAGGGGCTCCGAGCAGAGGACCGGCCGGACCTGTGAAGGACGTGGGGTGCGGGAAGCCGGGGACCAGCGGTCCACGGACGGACGGGGACGCCGACCCACGGAGGGCGGGGGGCACTCTCACTCCATATCCCCGCCCGGCGCAGAGAGGAATCTGCGGTTTCACCGCAGAACCGAAGAGAGAGGAGGAGGGCAGCGACCCGGCCATCGGCACCATGGCCCGCTGCCGCCACCATTCGGGCTACCTGGCGGACGATGAGGCCGGCCACCCTACCTACGTGGCCCGGGTAAGTGGGAAACCCACCGTGTTCCCCAGCAGTCCACAGCCCCCCATTTCTCGGCCCCCACGGATGTCCTCTCTGGGCCGCGTAGTGACCTGTTGCCTTCAGCACTCCTTGGCCGCCCTGCTGGGCCCTCGTCACCTCGGTCAGTCTCTTTCCCTGTGCCGCACCCACCCCCCGACCCCCAGGAGCCTGGGAGGACCCCAGAGTGAGAGCAGTCTCCTGGGGGCCTCTGACTGGAGATACAGCAGCCGCTGGGGCGCATGGGGCTCGGGGCCGCAGGTGGTCTGAGGGGCCCAGCAGTGGGGCAGGGCCGAGGGGTTTTGTGGTTGCCCAGTCATGCCCTGGGTGGGGGCCCAAGCGGGCTTTCAGACTGCCCAGCCACATTTTGTGTGTGTGAAGAGTACATGTAAGGGAAGCTTCAGGGCTACCCTGAACGGATCCCCATTCTGCAAGAGCGGGACCTCAAGAGGGGACGTTGTGCCTGAAGCTGGCAGAGCCAGGGTACAGAGCCAGGGCTGCCTGGCTCCAAAACCCCATTCCTTTTACTGCCCAGTCCCCACCCAGCTCCTGGTGCCCTAGGAGGACCCCAGGAACCCCTTCCCCCCCATGTGGCATCCTTGCCCACCCTGACATGCCTGTCTGCTCAGGTGCAGCCACCTAAGAAGTCACTGTTCTCCGAAATGGGCCACGCCTCCAAGCCCGGCCACAGGCCACACCCGCCTCCCTCGCATGACCCCTCACGTAGTTCAGGCCGCCGCAGAAACCCTAAGGGCCCTCGACCCTTTACGAGCTTCCTGGATTTCCTTGTCGAGGGTCAGGTGCTGGAAAGCCTGCAGACGGTGGTGGAGGAGGCAACGGAGCGCATGGCCACCGTGAAGACCGAGGCGGGGGTGCCGCTGGTGGAAGTGCAGGACGCCGCGGAGGAGCCGAGGGGCGGGCGCCGGGCGCGGGCCCGGCCCAGCCTCAGCACCCTGCGCCGGCACCGCGCCCGGCCCGGTCTCTGCGTGGGGCGCCCCAACAATTACCCCTCCCGCTCCAGCTCCATGTCCGACTCCCGCAGCAGCTGCACGGCCGCCAACTGGCCGGGCTGCCACAGCGGGGACAGCCACCTGGGCGCCCGGGGCCAGGGCCGACTGCCGCCCGTGACAGACCAACTCCTGCTGGAGAAGAGCCTCAGACGGCTGGTGCAGCTGGAGAGCCGAGGGGTGAGGTCGGGGGCTGCGGACCCGGTGGGGGGGGCGGTGCGGGGCTGTCCCCAGCCTGGAGCCGAGCACCAGGCCTTGCCTGGCCGCCCCCGGACGTCTCTGAGGGGCCCCCTCCTCTCTGCAGAGAGGCCTGGGGCAGGCCTCCTCCCACGGGGACTCGCAGCTGTGGGACTCACTGGACAGCCAGAGCAGCAGCCACTGGACCGTGGAGCAGCCCCTGTCGTGGTTCTCAGGCCCGCTGGGCTCGAGCTGGGACACGCACGAGTCGTCAGAGCCGGGGCCCATGGAGCGCGAGCTGGGCCTCCTCAGGCGGCAGCTGAACAAGGAGATGAGATCCCTGCTGAGCCAGCCGGCGTCGTTTGAGCTGCCCGGCTACTCTGCGCTCCGCGAGCCCCATCGGACCCTGGACTTCCTGGCCGAGCACCACCTCTTCCCCGCCCTGCAGAACGTGGTCAACCGGGCCGTGGAGAAGCTCAGCGGCGCTCGCCGCCGTGACGGCGGCCCGCTCTTCCCGTCGGAATGGGAGACGGCCCGGGAGTCCGGCTCCAAGATGGCCACGCCCACGGACGGGGAGGCGCTCTACGAGTCGCCGCCCAGCACGGCCTCCAGCCCCCGGACCGAGCAAACGAAGAGCAAGTACCAGGGTCGCGGCAAGGCCCAGGAAGGGGGCACTCCCGTGCCTAGCCCTCAAGTGGCCACCAGGTTCCGGCTTGAAGTGACAGCCACGGAAGAGCCCCGGGTTTCAACATCCCTACCCAGGCACGAGGGGCTGGACCCGGACCCCAGGGTACGGAAACCTTCATTTCCCGTCTCGGAGCCCCTGAGCTCCGGCCAGCGGGCCCAGCCCTGGCAGAGCCCGCACCTCACCCCGCCCGCGCCCTGGGAGGTGGCGGAGGCGCCCTCCCGACTGACCCGCGGCGCCCCCGGGGCCCTGGTCCCACTGGCCTCGCCCCGCCCCTCGTCCTCAAACCCCTTCTCCGTGCTTTCACCCCACACCTCTGCGCTCAGGGGCTCCGCTCCATCTCGGGCCCTGCCGGAGCGGGAGGTGACCTTGTCCAGACTGGAGCCTGGGGTCTTAGGGCCAGGTCTGCAGTGCAAAGGGTCCTGTCGCCACCGCTCCTAGCCAACCCTGCTGTCACTGGCAGGGGGCCAGGACCCGGGTTTCTTGCCAGGCCCTTGTGGGTAGCACCTGAGCCGGGGTGGGGACGGGTGTGAGCTAACGTGTGGACCGGGAGTCCGGGCCTAGCCACTGCCGCATGTTGTCAAAGATGAATAAAGGCTATTTTTTATTCTGGGTATTTTATTTTTTAAACGTTTGCACGTGAGTCTCGGAGGCCCTCCCAGAATGGGGAGGGTCCTGTCCCTTGTGGACAGCGACCTGAGCCCAGAGTAGGCCCTGTGTCTGAGGTCTACCCACTGTGGTCCTGCCGTCCAGGGTGGGACTCTCCAAGCGAGTCCATCCGCTGAGAGGGCGTTCCTCAGGCGGGATATGGAGAGAGGGCGTGGTGGCCTCACCCGGGCGGCTCACCCTGCTTTCACCCCATCGGGGTTCAGGCACGCTTCCCTCCTCTGAACCCCGGCCTGGGTGAGGGTCGTGCAGGCCCCCTTTTGACTACACGGGGACTGAGGTCACTGGCCTGGCCCCGGGCCTGACCGACCGGGCTGGGCCGGCACATGGGACCCCTGCCCAGCTCTCCCATGGGCCAGCGGAGCCGACCTGACGAGGCCACACCCAGCGTGGAGCGGGCGCTGTGCCATGTGGGTGATGCGGAGAATGTTCTGGGTGGGAGGGAAGCAGAGGGACGGCAGGGATGGGTGACCTGTCTCCCTTGCCCTCCCCCAACTCCCGCGCAGAGCCCCGACTACAAGTTCAGCAAGAAGCTGCTGCCCTCCATCCTGTCCAAGTCCAGCACCGTGTCCCAGCTCTCCGACCCCTGGCATGAGGAACTTGTCGACTACCTGAAGGATCAGGCTGTGTCCCTGCTCATCCACAAGTACAGCTTTGAGAAGAACCTCACTGACCAGCTGGGCTTCATCTCCTTCCCAGTCACCGAGGCGCTCATGGACCTCTTCCTGGGCTTCAAGAAGGTGGAGGGCTCACGCATCCGCCTGTCCTCCACAGTCGACTGGCACTGCTTTCTGCGCAGGCTGGAGGAGGGCAAGTCCAGCCGGCGCTCATCCCGGCTGGCGTTCCGGGCCCCCTCCCGACTGACCTCCCAGCACAGCACCCCCCGGAAAGGCTCGGGGAACCCCGCCACGCCCTCCGAGGCCTCCGTCAGGGGCCGCAGGATCCAGGACAAGCCCACAGGGTCCTCCCGCCTTGACAGGAGACCCCAGGGCTCCCGGCCACACCGCCCGCAGGAGCGCTCCAGGCCCCTGAAGGCCAAGCGATTCCTGTCCCCCACCAACGCCGGTGTGGCCTCCCATCCATCCGAGCAGAGAGTGGATATGGAGGACCAGCAGAGCATTGAGGAGGAAGACAAAGAGGAGGAGGAGGAGGAGCAGGAGGAGGAGGAGGAGGAGGAAGACTTCTTTGGAGATGAGGGCCAGCCCCAGAGCTCCCAGGAGCCTCCAGGGGAGGCTACAATCAGCTCCCCCATGGCAGGCTCCAGGGCAGGCCCCAGTGACCCCCCGTGAGGCCCCATGCGGCCTCACCAGGCACTCCATGGCCCACTCTTCCTGCCCCCGCTGGCCACTGCTGTCCCACCTGCCCTGCCCGAGTAGAGGCCAGAATGGCTGGTACCCATGAGGAGCTCCGCTGAGCCTCTCGTGGGAGCCAACAGGAGAAATAAAGCTTGTGTTGACAGAGCAGTTTGCCTGTCAGAGATCTCAGCCATCCTTCCACACACGCGCCCCCCACCCCCACAGGAGACCCTCCGTTGGGCCAAGCCCGGCCTCCCTGCAGCTGCCAGTGCCCTGAACCCTGTGACCTCCTTGGCTCCTCTCCTGGCTCTTCTCCACTCCAGTCTGAATCTTCCTGGCTCTTCAAGCCTCTTGAGAAAGAACAAAAGTGAAAGTCGTTCAGTCCTGTCTGACTCTTTGCGACCCCATGAACTATACAGTCCATGGAATGCTCCAGGCCAGAATACTGGAGTGGGCAGCTGTTCCCTTCTCCAGGGGATCTTCCCAATCCAGGGATTAAACCTGGGTCTCCTACATTGCAGGCAGATTCTTTACCAGCTGAGCCACCAGGGAAGCCTCTTAGGACTCATTGTCTCCACCTCGCACGGCCCCTGGGGTTATTGCTTCCCCTTCCAGAGAGGGGCGGCTCTGCCAGGACACACCGACCCTCTGCTGGTCGGTCAGGCTGGACTGGCTGCCCCTTCCGTAGTGGCCCTGTGCAGGACAGGACGGTTCTCTCTCTCTCTCTCTCTAAGGGTCTGTGGACTCAAATGGTGCCATGGATGGAGGGTCTCATGTCCAAGGCCCTCCCAGAGCTTCCGGCCATCCTGTTTCCCCAGCTCACCACCCTCCTCCCCTCTGCCTTCCTAGGGCAGCCTGTTTGCTCCTGTTCGGGCATCATCACCTCCACCCTGCCCCTGCAGCTCCAGGGACTCAGGGAGAGGCATGTTGGCTTCCCTGACTCTATCCCTGGGGTCTCTGCTGCTCTTGGATCAGCAGACAGCTCTTTATTCCAAGCAGCAGTTATGGAGTCCATGTGCTTTTTTTTGGGGGGGGGGGCGCGTGGGATTTTAGCTCCCTGACCAGTGATTGAACCCACACCCCTGGCAGAAGCAGCAAGAGTCGTAACCATGGACTGCCAGGGATGACCTCCGCTGGTCTTGGGACACTTTCTTCACCTTGCAGGGAGATTACTTGCTGTGTCCTCACCGTTGTCTGGTCCCAACACAATGGGAAGCCATTGGCAGCTTTCAAACAGGCACCTCGCATAACCTGATTTATGCTTTTTTTTTAATTTATGCTTTTTAAGAAAAACCACTTTCCTGGGTGGAGAATTTCTTGGGAGGGGCCTGAAATCTCAGCGGTGTGGTAGAAATCTGGAGGTGACATGGGATACCTTGGTTTAGGGTGCTGATGGGGTCTCAAGAAACATGACTTCCAAGCTGTTCGGAGTCAGAGCCATCAAGACGTGTTGGGGTAGATGGGAGGGGTGCAGTGAAGAGAGGAATCAGGGATGAGTCCCTGGTTTGGGGCTTGAAGAGCTTGTGCATTTGTGAGCAGGGGTGCCATTCCTCAAAATCAGAAGCCTAGGGGCGAAGCAGTGGGAAGGAGGCTACAAGTTCTGGTCTGGTCATACTACATTTGAGATGTTCATTGGTGTGTCTGGATTGCACTCTAGCCCCTCTGCCTGGGTTGGAGGCCCCTCCCGGACAGGGTCTACTAAATCCAGGGCAGACAGCATTTTAGACACCGAGTGTTGAAAAGATCAAGGGACCTTGTCCTACATGGAATTCCAAATAAAGACAATGTTAAGCCTGAAAACTGGGACTTCCCTGGTAGTCCAGTGGTTAGGACTCCACGCTTCCAACACAGGGGGCGCGGGTTTGATCCCTGGTAGGGTAACTAACAGCCCACAAGCTGATCAGCACCGAGTCAGGGGGAATATGAAAGCCAAAAACTAATCCATTGCTGTAATTGAAATGACTCTACTCTGGATTTTCTGAATGCAAAATTCTGGATGATTTAATCAAACATGCATTTTTTTTTCCCCCTCCCTGCTTTGCTGGTGCCCCAAGTGCGCAAGCAGCCAGCCGATTCCTGGGCTGGGCTGAACTGAAGGGCCTGGAGTGAAGTCAAGGTAAGAATATTCCACGAATGAATAAATAAACAGCAGTGTAAGTTTCCCGCCTTACATGACTGAGCAAACAGCTCTCTGAGAAGGCAGTGAGTCCCCAGCCTGGAACCACAGTCACCCAGGTTTGGTTCGCAGTCACTTGGTCTCCCAGGGCTCCGGGTTCCCAAGGCAGCTCAGGGTCTTCTGGTGACTGCCGGCCTCTACACCACAGCTCCCTGCTGCCCTCTGCTGCCCAATGGCCTAGTGACCATGAGATTCTGCCCTGGAAGAGCCCAGGGAATTCAGAACCCCCAGGGTCCAGGGACACTGATGTGACCCCATGTCAGGGAACAGTGGTCGAGAGACTGGAGGATTAGGTCCAGGGGCTGAAGGAGCATGTGACTGCGTATCCGAGACGTGTCCACTCGTGACCACATAATCTAGTGGTGGTCTAGCAACCTCAAGACCCTGCAGCTGCGGACCCGGGGTCCGAGGGGGACACCATCACTGATGGCCAGGGGATCTGGGATCAAAGTGATTGGGTGAACCGGGGTGCTGAGCCCGGCGGGCGCTAGAGCGGCGCCTTAGCCGGCAGCCACCCGGCACCCCGCACTCCCGCCGCTCGGAGCCGCCCGGGCCTCCTCTGGATCCTCATTGGTCAGCCCTCGAATGCGTGGACCAATCAAAACCTTCCTCGTGTCGCCAGGGCCCTCCCAGCCGCCGCTCGCCGAAGCGGGGGCGGGTCTCTCCCCCGCGGACCCAATGGCAGCAGAGGCGGGGCTCCGTGCAGGCCGGCCATTGGCTGCCGCGGCGGGCCCCGTCAGAGTCCGGATTGGCCGGCGGCGGAGACGGAAGCGACCGCGGGCCGAGTCGCCGGAGCCCGGCCGGGGTGATGTGGAGCGCGGGCCGCGGTCGAGCTGCGGGCCCGGCGCTGCTGGGGGTGCTGCTAGCCCTCTCGCTGCCGGGGGGCCGTGCCGCCAAGACCGACGCGGGGCCCGTGACCTGCGGGTCGGTGCTGAAGCTGCTCAACACGCAGCACCGGGTGCGCCTGCACTCGCACGACATCAAATACGGATCCGGTGCGCGGGCCGGGGCCGGGGGGCTGGGGGTCCTCAGGGCCGGAGGCCGGCGGCTTCGAGGGCGCGGTGGGGACGCCGTCCGGAGCGGCGGACCTGGGAGTGCGACCGGAGGCGGGCGGGGGACGGGGAGCGGCTTGGGGAGCCGTTGGGCCGCAGGGTCGAGGTCGTCGGGAAAGCGGAGGTTGCCCGGGGCGCGGGTCGGCGTTGCCGCGTTGACGGCCACCCCGGGGATGGGGTGTCGTCCCCAGGCAGCGGCCAGCAGTCGGTGACCGGCGTGGAGGCGTCCGACGACGCCAACAGCTACTGGCGGATCCGCGGCGGCACGGAGGGCGGGTGTCCGCGCGGGTCCCCGGTGCGCTGCGGGCAAGCGGTGCGGCTGACGCACGTGCTTACCGGCAAGAACCTGCACACGCACCACTTCCGGTCGCCGCTGTCCAACAACCAGGTGAGACCCCCTGGCTTGTGAGCGCGGGGCCTGGGCATCTGCTCAGAGCCCCAGCTTTCCTCTGTGAAACGGGAGCGTCAAGTTAGAAGCGTTTGCCCGGCGCCCACTCTGGGAACAGAGAGATGACCCCCACCAGCGCCTACCCCCTGGAGCCCTCAGCTCCGCGGGGGACACAGCTGGAAGAGGCGTCCGGCTGGAGAGCTCCACTCCTGGGCGGGAGCTGGACCCAGGAGGGGATCCACACGGCTGTTGGGGTGGAGAATGGGAAACTCTGCGGCGAGGAGGCACTCAGCCCGGCCCTGGAAGGATGAGGAGGAGTCCAGGGAGGAGAAGGGCGTCTTCCCAGGCCTGGGCAAGAGCCTATGTGCGAGTTCATCGGAACTGGGAGGGTGGTGGGGCTGGCACAGAGGGTGGGTGGGGGCTTATCCGAAGAAAAGGATGAGATAATAGAAGCTTGACTGTCAGCCTGAGAGGCAGACATGATGCTGAGTGAGGGTCAGAGGAATTAGGACAGAAGGAACTGGAGGAGGAGGGAGGGGGTCGGTCTTGCCTCCGTGGGGGCCAGTGGTCACCAGCCAGGCAGGTGAGGTGGGGGGTGCATGTGTTTAAAGAACGTGTGTTGGGGGGCCTCGGGGCTGAGTGTGGGTTCCAGTTGGCAGCTGCGGAAGCTGAGTCTCAGGGAGAGGTATGGGGAAGTGAGTGCCACTGCCAGGCAGGTGCCCACAGGGGACTCAGGGCTCCCTTTGTCGCGACCGCTGTCTTCACCCCCTCTGCCCCCACAGGAGGTGAGCGCCTTTGGGGAGGACGGCGAGGGGGACGACCTGGACCTGTGGACCGTGCGCTGCTCAGGGCAGCACTGGGAGCGGGAGGCCGCCGTGCGCTTCCAGCACGTGGGCACCTCCGTGTTCCTGTCGGTCACTGGCGAGCAGTACGGGAGCCCAATCCGGGGGCAGCACGAGGTGCACGGCATGGCCAGCGCCAGCGCCCACAACAAGTGGAAGGCCATGGAAGGCATCTTCATCAAGCCCAGCCCGGAGGCCTCTGGGGGCCACGATGAGCTCTGAGCGCTGTGGACCGGGGGTGGAGGGCAGCGGGGAGTGTTGTCTGCAGACAACTCTCGGGGGAGACTTTGGGTTTGTAGGGGTTCTCAAGTGCCTTTATGATTAAAGAATGTTGGTCTGTGGTCGCACTTTGCTGTGAGCCTGGGGCTGACCCGAAGCTTCCAGCTGGTCCCGCTCAGCATCTCTTCCTCAGTGTGAGAGCTCTGTCTCCAGCACAGCTGGTAACTGAACCCGTCCAGACCTCTCTGACGCTCTTCTGTGCACTCTCCACACTGCCCAGGGCCACCACAGCCGCCTCTCCCCACTGGCCCCAGTGACCCCAGTTGAGCTCCATGAACCTTCCTGATAAGGGCTGGGGTCTTAGCAGATTGCAGGAGCCCTGCTCCCCACCAGCTGGGGTGGGCACAAGCTGTCCAGTCCCTTCATCCCTTAAAGGGCGTCCCTTCCTCCTGACACCCTTCCCCTGGCAGTTGCGACAGTCTGGACCCCTGCCTTTGACCCAGCACTGGGCCGGGACTCTGCCCATCTGGTGGAGATTCACATGGCAAGATCCCTGTCTCTGTGCAGATTGTCACCCCACACACTCAGCTGGCCCCAAACCGCGGAGGCCTTAACAGAACTTCAAAAGATATTGCAAGGGAAGATAACCACAGAGGACTGCCGTCTGCAGACATCTGAGAAGACTTCCTGGAAGAAGAGTCACACTTTGAGCTGCTAAAAGGTTGAAACTTGAAGGAACAGTATAAATCGGCTGGCCCTTGACGGAGGATGGTAATAGCAGTTTTGCTGGTGCGTGGGTGACCTCTAGAGGTGATGGCAGAGATTATAGGCTGAAGGACTTGAGCTGCCCGGTTTAGAGGGTGCCAAAGAGCCCAAGAAGCCAGGAGTGGCAACCAGTGGGAAGGGCCTTGGAGGAGGGTGAGCACCTGACTTCTGAGAAGTCAGTTGGCCTTAGGGGGTGAGAGAAAAGCTCTAGCCAGTTGTGAAATCTGAGGGGAGGGAGGGTCATGACTATGCCCTTTACTCCCCTGTCCCTTCCCCCACGAGGTCCTGCTCTGCTCAGACCTTTTGAGCTTCGTCTACTACCCTCCACTTCTCTCCCACCGCTCATCTGACCTGAGACAGGCGTGCAGGCAGTTTGTTGGGAAGTGATCCCAGAAAACTGGGGAAGGAGTGGGGCTGAGAGGAACAGGCAAGGCAGCCGGTAGAACATGCAAGTGGGGGGCACTTACCCAACCAGGGTACCTCCTCTCACTGGCTGAGGGCTGCGGGGCGGGTGGGGGTGTCCCTCTGCAGCCCTTCCCACTTGCCCTGGATTCTGCAGCCAGAACGAAGCCCTCAGGGGCTGGCGGTGAGCATCCTTTCCTTAGAGGTGAGTGCTAATGGGGTGTGGGCGCCGGCAGTGTGGACCACACTGCCAATCCCAGGGGCACTCCTCTGGTCTACCCCTGGCCCCATTGGGCTGTGAGAGCCTCTGTTACCGCCCTAGCACCACACACACACTAGTGAGTGTTAGTTAACAGTGGACTCCAACAGTGCATGGGAGGAATCCTTGGGAAGTCGAGCCTGAAGCTGTGAAAGCAGGTGAGGTGGCTGCAGGCAGAATGCAGGAAAAGACCAAAAATTAAAACTGCAGTAGCAGCCGATCTCTCGTTTATTGAAAACTAAGTGCCAGGCACTGGGCCAGCGATTTACACAGCGTCTCATTTGCTCCCAGCAACAAATCTATGAAGCACAGCACGTTCAATTATCATCTTAATTTTTCAGAGGAGGTTTACCGAGGTTGCTAAAGATGCAAACCCAGCTCTGCCTGCCTTCCAAAACATTGCTCTCAGGCTCTGGACTGAGCAAATAAAAGAGGAGGGGCCCAGATGCGCAGTAGCCTAAGTACTACCCCCTCAAACATACGCACTGCAGCTCTGTGAGGGCCGGCGGGGCCATGTCCATCCTCCCGGGTCATCAGCCCCCCGCGAAGCACTGAATGAATGCTTATCCACGATCACGCAGGGACCCGAGTGGCGCCCCCTTCCCCGTGCCTTCCACGGATCCACAAGGCTCCGGCGGGGGTGGGGGGGAGCTCCAAGACCGCGTCCCGCACAAAGCCCAGGCCCACCCGGTGGTTTCAGACAGATCTCATTCGGTTCAAGTCCAGAGATGCGGTGGGGTTGAGCGGGGAGGGGGTTACCCCAGCCATGAAGCCCACTGCAGCCGAGCACGCTACTTGGGGAGGCACCGGGAGCAATCCCAGTACGCCAGATGGGGCGGCCTGCAGCCGCGCCGGCGTAGGCTTGAGCGCGCGCGCGCGCGGGTCGGGACATTTTCCTCCGGTCGTAGCCCCCTCCGCAGCGAGTCTGGCCGCGCGCCCGGCGCCCCCCACCGGGCTTCCAAGCGCCTCTTCGGGGCGGCGATGAAAACTCGCGAAGACTGGAGCTGCGAAAAGGCGGGCAAAGTTCCCTTTGATAAGTTATGAATGGGGAGGCAGTGTTCTCAGAACTCATTGTTAAAACCGCGGAGCCGTAGCCTCGGCCCGCGCGCGGCCAATCAGGGCCCGCAGGCTATTTTGAAATCGCTCCGGCCCCAGCCAACGGGCTCGTGCGGGGCGGAGCCGGCGCCGGCGCCGGCCAATGGGCGCGGCTCTATGCTAAGAAGCCGGGGGCCGGGCCGCCGCCTGTCAGCGGGTTAAAGATGGAGCCGGCGGCCGGAGGGCGCCACGAGGTGCGGGGTGGTCCCAGGGGTAGGCTCGGGCGGACGGCCGCCCAGACCTCTCTCCGCCACCTCCCGAGACCTGCCGCGGCCCGGGGGGAGGAAGGGGCGTCAGCCGCGTGAGTAGCTGGGTCCGAGGTGGGAGCGCGGGGCTGGGCGGCCCTCTCCCGCCGGGGTGGGGGGGTGGTTTGGAGGGGCGCAGCCCAACATCCCGGGCGCCCCGCTCTGAGCAGGGGACCACAGAGGGCCGGGAAGCCTCCTCGTCCCTCCTCTCTGGGCCGCCGGGCAGGGACAGAATGAGGGGCCCAAGCTGGGCGCCAGGAGCCAGGGGCCGGGGCCGGGGGCCTGAGTTGGCGGGGGGCGCGCCGGCCCGGAGTTGGGGGGGGGGGTCACCCTTCTTTTCTCCGAGGCGCGGGCCGGGCAAGCGCGCAGGGTCGTCAGGCTGTATCCACCCTCGCCCCAGGCTCCAGTGGGCTTCTGCCCGCACAGGAGCACGGGTCCCTCTCCTTTGTGTGTGCGCCGTATCCACGGTCCGCTCCCGCTCAGGTGCTGGAGCCGCCCCTCTGTCTGGGGTCGCATACCCACGGCTCTCCGGAGGGTGCCGGGGAAGGTCTGGCTCCTCTGGGGGTCCTGGGACCCCAAGGACGGCAGCCCCCCGGTGAGATTCCTTCCGCGCCCCGCTGTCTAGGAATGGGCCCCTAGCCCCACCCACCCAGGGTTCAGCTTGCTTCCCGCCCTGCGTGTACCGGGGGCGGTGGGAGTCCCTCCTGCTGGCCGCAGGTGCTCTGACGATGTTGCACTACTGTGCTTTGAGGAGCAGTGCAATGATATTGTCAAAGCATCTGGGACCAGCCTTGGAGACCCCTTCCCCCACACTGCCACTTCCCTTCCCCAGGCCGGGCCCCCGGACCTGCACGCCCTCCCCTCCCCCTGCCCAGTGCGCTCCCTTCTCCATGGAAACTTGAGATCCTGGCCAGGCCTGGGCCTCTGGGGTCAGAGGGCACCCTTCCCCCAGGCAGAGGCCCCGCCCCAGTGGGCCTGCATTCCGGGTCTCAGATCCAGGCCGACCACCGGGAGAGGCGCTGGCAGGCCTGCCTGACACTCTTTCCCTGTTGCACTACTGTGCGCCCCTGGGAAGCAGTGCAATGATGAAAGGGCATCGGTCAGGCCCCGCCCACCACCCACAGCGCCCTGGCAGGGGGTCCGGCCGCCTCACTCCACTAACCAGAAAGGAGGCACAGGTGCGGAGCTGGGCCTGCGGGCCCTCCATTGGAGGATCAGAACGGCAGAGCTGGGAGGTTCTCTCCCAACCTCTCCATCTAGGTTGTGGCTGGACAGGGGGTGGGGCAGACTCAGAAAAGCTGTGGTTTGAAGAGGATCTTTGCAACCAACTCCCAGGTAAGACTGAGGGCTCAAGGTTTGGTCAGGACCCTGTGGACAAAGAGGCCCACTGCTTTGCCCGGAGGGTCTGCCTGGGCCTGGCTCAGACCCAGCTTCACCTGCACGGACTTCCTGGGGGGTGCCCTGAGCCTGGCCCTCCTGGCATGCCTGGGGAGAACCTTCTGGGTCCTCCACAGGAGCAGTGCTAGCTGGGGTGGACGGTGGGCTCGGGAAGTGGAGCCCCGTGCCCTCCACCCAGGCCCACGTGTTCTCTTACAGGAACGTGTGCTGCCCTGAGCCTGCAGGAGGGACGGTGAGGTGCCCAGCATCCCACCCGGACAGCTGGAATCGGGGGCACTGGAGCCGACCTGCCACGGAGATTGGCCCCAGGCGTGCCTGCAGGGCCCCCTCAGCATCAGGACCAGACACAAAGGATTTTCATGTGCCCAGTGGCAGCTTTTCAAGCCTGTCTCCTTGAGAGGGGGCCCATTCGTGTCTGAAGGGGCCTTTGGGAGGACCCTTCATCAGTGGCTGTGCCCGGAGGGACAGTGACTTCACCCCCTGCCCTGGGGTAGAATCCCTGGCACCCTGGGTAGGATGAGGGGCAATGACACCTGCTCGTCTACCTCCTAGGCCTGACCCCTTGGGGTTCCTCCACCCCAGGATCACCTGACTCAGGCCCCCCTTGCTCCTGTGCAGACTCTATACCCCATGGCCAAACACGCCATGCAGCTGTTTCCTGCCTTTGCTGGGAACTCAGGGCTCTGCTCAAATGTCCCCTCCTAAGGAAAGTCTTCCTTGGGCTCCAGGGCGCCCAGTGTTCCTCCACCAGGGCCTGTCACATTTCCACCTGTGGCTGAAGCCCTCTTTAGACCAGGAGCCCCTGAAAGCAGCAAACATTTCATTTTTGGCAGTGCTCAACACGGCATACTTTTAAAAATCCAAAGAAACATATAAAGCGTGAAGTATTATCAGCATAAACATGAAGGGGATGTTAACCAAGGGCCTGCCTGACCTCTCAGAGGATGCTTGTCCTGGTATTAAAGAAGCACGTACTATGTATTTTAGAGTCAAGTCCTTAAGTCACAGGTGGCCGGCCAGGCAACAGAATGGAGATTTGGAGGCAGGTGTATCTGAGTCTGTCTGCAGCCCTATGCAAGATACACAGGCCACAGCTTCTCCTTCCTTGGAGGAGGGAGACCTCAAAGTGGGAGGAAGTGAAGGCCACCTCCTGTGTTGGGAACAGCTGGGGCTGGTGGTTTGGAGGTTTGGTGGTAGGAGATGAAAAAAATCTCAAGATCTTGGGGCTGACAGGAGGGGACAGGAACACAGCACTCCAGGGAGCACCCCCCCCCCGAATCACAGACTGGAATGGATGGTGGTGGTGGCCCCTGGCAGGTGGGAGAGGGAAAGTGAGAAGCAGGCTGTGGAGGGGAGGAGCTGCAGTTTCTGATGTACCGAGTGTGAGATGCCCAGGAAACATCCCCCCGGGGACACGTACATGTGGGTCAGGGTCCCAGGGAACTTGGGGTTCAGTCAGTTCCGGGTTGAGACTAAGGAGCGGGTAAGATGTCCAAGAAGGGATGGTGAAGACCCTCCTGGAGGGGACAGAGGCTGGAGAGGAAGTCCAGAGAGAAGGTGGAAACTCCGGGGCTACAGGATTTGTGGGCAGAGAAAAGTCTCCGGGGCATTGACGTCCCTCAGGTCCCCCCAGACCCTGAGGAGGGGAGCAGCCAGGATGTGAGGGGCCTGGAGGCAGCCCAGGTCCGAGGGTCTCAAAGAGATTGCGAGAGGTGGCTGGCCAGGAGCGGGGTGGGCCTAGTCTGGGTGCAGCGGTGCGCGCCCCGTCGAAGCCTGAGGGCGCATGCGCGGAGCGCGGGCATTGTCACGTGCTGCCGTCCAGCTCGCGGTCTCCTGGGAGTGGCCGGAGCGGTCCGGGCGGCGGCGCGCGCGGTGGCTGGGGGACAGCGGTGCGTCCCGGGCCGAGCCCCGAAGGGCAATCGAGTTCCGGCCCTCGGGGCGGAGTGGGGGGCGGGGGCCGCCCCTCCTCTCCCGGGGAGGGTGGGCTGGGTGCGCTCAGACCCGGGGAGTCCCGACTGGATGGTGGCGGAGCTGCAACACTCGGGGGGCTTCCCTGTCTCTCGGGGCGGGTGGGGTGGGCGCGCCCAGACCCGGGGGACCCCGCCCCGACAGCCGCTCGGTCCCCAGGCAGCCGAGCCGCCGAAGCCCTCGAGGATGGAGGTCCTGGACGAGTTCGACAGCGAGTTCCCCCAGACTGTGACCTTCTGCCAGCTCATCTCCGAGGAGGACTTTGAGACGCAGGCGGCGACCTACACGGAGCGCGCGCTGCGCCGCCTCTTCCGTAGCCTCGACCGCAACCCGGCGCTGGCCGAGCGCGTGGTGCGCAAGGGCAAGCAGGCCGAGTGCGAGCGGCGCGGGCTCCTCTCCTTCCTCTGGGTGCGGCCGGTCGGGAGGGGTCGGGGCGGCCCAGGGTGGGGGGCGGCCGGGGGCGCCGGCGTCCCCACCCCTGCCCCGGCGTGGGCGGCGTGGTGGGGGCTTCCCAGAGGCCGCGGCTCAGGCATCTGGCTTCCTCACCCCTGCCTCGCCTGCGGCCCTCGCAGGCCAAGGCGTCGTGTGCGGTCCAGGGGGAGCTGAACTGCTGTAACAGCATGGGCGCCCTGGAGATGCACCAGCGCTTGGAACAGCTGAAGAGACGCATCCACCGCGTGCACCTCTACTCCCAGGGTGAGCCCACCGCGCGCTGCGCCGGCCCGCCTGACTCACACCTCCCCGCGGGGCCACAGCGGGCTTTCCACGCCGGCTTGGTCAGTCAGGACCCCTGGAGGCCCGCACACTGTTTGGGTGGGAGGCAAATTCGTGTTCACATGGGGACAGGTGAGGGTGGAGCTGGAAGGTGGCCGCGTTCACTGCGACACCGGGAAGGCAACTGAGGAAGAGGCCACTCTGTTGACACCCCCTATGTGGTGGGGTGACCTCGCTTTACCCCCGTGCACTGGACTGAAGAACTGTGTTGTCCTTTGGGGAACCC
Source organism: Cervus elaphus (assembly GCF_910594005.1). Classification (NCBI taxonomy): domain Eukaryota; kingdom Metazoa; phylum Chordata; class Mammalia; order Artiodactyla; family Cervidae; genus Cervus; species Cervus elaphus. The sequence continues at coordinate 1,136,405 of NC_057819.1, forward strand.
ACTCAGTTTGTGTCCCTTGTCGGGGTCCCCGGTGTATTTGCCTGTTCCCCTCTGCCTGTGTGTCTTGGACGGTTGCTCTGAAGCTGTGAGGAGGTTTGGATCTGGTCCTTGGGTGTGTCCATGTTCAGGGTTGTACGGTGAACACCTTTGTTGCGTGTCAGAGGCCCTGGCTCACCTGGGCAGGGGTGGGGGTAGTCCCACGGCACTCTTTCATCCAACAGCTGACCCACACAGCATGTGTAGCTCTCATGACAGCCTCCCAAGGTATTCAGTTCAGTTCAGTCGCTCAGTCGTGTCCGACTCTTTGCGACCCCGTGAACCGCAGCACGCCAGGCCTCCCTGTCCATCACCAACTCCCGGAGTCCACGCAAACCCATGTCCATCGAGTCGGTGATGCCATTCCCACCATCTCATCCTCTGTCGTCCCCTTCTCCTCCTGCCCTCAATCTTTCCCAGCATCAGGGTCTTTTCCAGTGAGTCAGTTCTTCGCATCAGGTGACCAAAGTATTGGAGTTTCAGCTTCAGCATCAGTCCTTCCAATGAACACCCAGGACTGATCTCCCCTAGGATGGACTGGTTGGATCTCCTTGCAGTCCAAGGGACTCTCAAGAGTCTTCTCCAACACCACAGTTCAAAAGCATCAATCCTTCAGCTTTCTTTATAGTCCAACTCTCACATCCATTCATGACCACTGGAAAAACCATAACCTTGACTAGACGGACCTTTGTTGGCAAAGTAATGTCTCTGCTTTTTTTTTTTGTTTGTTTTATGCCTCTGCTTTTTAATATGCCGTCTAGGTTGGTCATAACTTTCCTTCCAAGGAGCAAGCGTCTTTTAATTTCATGGCTGCAATCACCATCTGCAGTGATTTTGGAACCCAGAAAAATGAAGTCAGCCACTGTTTCCACTGGTTCCCCATCTGTTTGCCATGAAGTGATGGGACCAGATGCCATGATCTTAGTTTTCTGAATGTGGAGCTTTAAGCCAACTTTTTCACTCTCCTCTGTCACTTTCATCAAGAGGCTTTTTAGTTCTTCTTCAGTCTCTGCCATAAGGGTGGCGTCATCTGCATATCTGAGGTTACTGATATTTCTCCCGGCAATCTTGATTCCAGCTTGTGCTTCATCCAGCCCAGCATTTCTCATGATGTACTCTTCATATAAGTTAAATAAGCAGGGTGACAATATACAGCCTTGACTTACTCCTTTTCCTATTTGGAACCAGTCTTTTGTTCCATGTCCAGTTCTAACTGTTGCTTCCTGACCTGCATACAGGTTTCTCAAGAGGCAGGTCAGGTAGTCTGGTATGCCCATCTCAGAATCATGGCGTTATTTATCCCTGTTTTATTTTTATTTTTTATTTTTTTCCCCTGTTTTATAGAAGAGGAAATGGAGGCCCAGGGAGGTTGCCCAGCATATGTGGGCCACACAGGAGTGGTCGTGCTGAATGGGGACTCAGGCCAGGGTTGCTCCAGGTGCAGGCCCTCAGCCTCCCATCAGCACCCCCAGCAATGCTCATTCTCTCCGGAGGGCCTTGTTGACCTCTACTATGTTGATGGGCTCTAGATTTGAACAGTAGAAAGACCCAAACTCATGAGAACAGGGGAGAGGCGGGGGGAGGCCCCGGGTGTCTCCCTGAGCTCACTTCTGCAGGATTTCCTCCCCGTGGGCTCTCCCCCAGGATGACCCAGGGCTGGGTGGCATTAGTGGGCTCACTGTCCGGGGCCTGGACACCCCTCGGGGGTACTGGCAGACTCCACCGCGGGTGACTCCAGGGTGGGTGGCAGGCTAACCACGGTGGTGACAGTCTGCCGCTTCCCGTGGAATTCTGTCCTGGCACACAGCCTGGCGGGGCTCCGGCCTGTGCCTTGGGTGGTTTGGACTTCCCTGTGGGGCGGCCGAGGGGCCAGGGAGATGGCGCGAGTGGGTGCCTGTCGACGGTGGCCTTGGGCGTGGTCTCCCGGTGCCCTGTGTGGGCCTGTGTCTGCCCTCCCACACCTGGCCAGGCCTGGGGTGGGTGCTCACGGACGCCTCCTGACCTAGATGCCAAGAAGAGGAGGAGGAGGCGGAGACCAAAGAAACCGGAACGCGTCGTCTTGCGGGACCGCTCGACCTCCCCGTGCCTGCCCCCAGCCCTGCCGCTGCCCACACCACCGCTGCCGCTTGCCACCTCCACGGCCTCCACAGCGGCCGCGCCACCCGCTGTCTACACTATGCCCAGGGTCTTTGGCCCCTTCGCTCCGCTGCCCAGCACATCGGTCAGTGGTCCGCGGAGGGGCAGCCTCTGCACCCTGCTCAGAAGCACCCCAGCGATTCCCTGGCCCCATGGGAGAGGCTCCCAGAACGTTCTCTGCAGGCAGCAGTAGACAAGCGGATGATGAGGGCCGCTCTGCTGGCAGTGTTGGGTGGGGGATGCGCGGGACCACACCTGCCTGACCTCAGGGCGCTTGGCCGGACCTCCGGGCTCCCAGGGGATCCCCGCCGCCCACCTCGCCTCACGGGGGCCATCCTCCAGGCTGCCCTTGGAGTGCCTCTGCAGCGCCCTTCCTCCTTGGCCGCCCCTCCTGACTCCCACTTACCCGTCACCTGCCCCGAGGCAGGGCCAGGGCCGCCTCTGCTAGCTCCCAGGCCCCGTCCCCCTAACACCAAGCCCTGGCTGGCCGCCAGCATGACCTGACATGCTTGCCGATTGGCGGAAAGGCACAGCGTCCCCCTAGTTTCTGGAGAAGGGGCTTCTCTTCCTGAGGAGGACCCCACGCTTGTCCAGTTTCCTTTGTTTCCTGCAGCTGGAGAAAGTGGAAGTTTCGAGGTCTGAAGTGAAATTAAACTGGACTTGCCTGTCATCAAACCCAAAGAGGTGGGAGGATTTATTCGGGGTCCCAATCAGACTACAGAAGGGCTTAGGGGAACTTGCTCTTCTCTGGCCCATCCGGGATGCAGTCCTCCCTCTCAGATGTTCCTCCTGCATCCTGAGTGCTCCCTTCCCCTCATCCGCTCGTGCACGGCCCATGCCCCCCCGCACCGAGGCTGAGCCCCCTGCCTCACCCTGTCTTGCAGCCACATGGTCGACCTGACCCCCCTGGTCCTCAATCCCGGGGGCTTCCACTTCTCGTACCTGACCAGGAGCAGCGCGCACAAGCTCCACTTCCCCTGGTGAGTGTGCCCTGGGAGGAAGTGCAGGGTGATGGCCCCTCCCACTTCCGGGAGGTGCCCTAATGTCATCGGGGACCCTAAAGCTGGAGAGCGGCTGCCCCTTCCTAGTGCTTGTAATGGTGGGAAAGCGGAACCAAACTGCCCGGGGCCCAACATAAAGGCAGCGATTCCATCCGCTGGGGGCAGCCCTGAGATTGATCTATACGTGGTTCTGCAAATCAGGTGTTTCCTGAATGTGTGGCTTTCTTTTATTTTAAATTAGCTCTTTTTGTGAAGTATTTCCCATGTCATTGAGATTGCAGCTTCATTACGTTAGGGGGCTTTTCTGTTTGTTTTTAAACAGCTTTTCTGGGGTATTATTCACAGTGCATATAATTCACCCATTTAAAGTAATACCAGTGCCGGGAATTCCTGGTGGGCCAGTGGTTAGGATTCGGTACTGCAGGGCCCAGGGTCAATGCCTGGTTCAGGGAACTAATCCCACAAGCTGCCTGGTGTGGCAAAAAAAAAACCCAAAAAAAACCCAAGACCCCCCAAAGCCTAGAAACTCACCAGTAGTAAATGCAGGACACCCACCCCAGTGTGTGGACGGAGCATCATTCACTCGACTACCCTCGTGAGCTGAAATCCTCCCTTAGTGGGGACAGTTCTCCGCATCCTGTCACGTGCTGCTCTCTGAGCGAGCTGTGCTGCCTCCTGGTGCCATCACCAAAAATGGGTTGTTTTTGTATTTTAAAAGTTTACAAAAGCAGAACATATTCTATGGGAAAAAGTTCTCAATACAGAAATGAATACATAAAATACGAGAGTCCCAATACATTGGTTGCTTTTGTAAATCAAGGCAGGCTCCCACCGCAGCTTGCCCTGATGGCTATTTGGATCGTCTCCGGGTTTACACAGTCACAAACATTGCTGCGATGGACAGCTTTGAGCAAACATCTCACTCGAGGGGTTTCCAGCGGCCGGAATGTAGCGAGACCATCACACGGCCTGGGTTCCGTGGTGTGTTCTTCTGCTGGCCCTGTGTGCGCCTCCTGAATCCAAACCCATGTCTTCTGTGTCTCCTGCACAGGACCTCAGTCTGTAGTAGCCCTGCCGCCCCCGAGGAGATGCCGTCCTCGTCTGTGAAGGCTTCCATCTTCACCCCGCCTGTCCTGCTCAAGTTCCAGCCTGTGCCCAGACCCAAAGATGACTCAGAGAATGACCCTGGCAGCACAGAGTCTGTGCCCCACCAGAGGGACCAGTCACCTCTTCTGTGCAGACCACAGCCAGAGGATGAATAAATCCCCCTGCTGGTGTCTTCCCAGTGCCATGCCCTCACCTGCGCCTGACCCAGGATCTCAGCCCTGGGCACTCTCAAAGAGCAGTGGGTGAGGGGGGCTGCCTGTGCCGTAGTGACTCTGTGACCCCTTTGGGCCTCACTTGATCCCACTGAGTTACAAGACTACCAGTTTTTGCTATGCCTGGCCCCCAAACACAAGCCTTAGAAACAGTGGTCTGTTCCCCCCATGGGACGACAATGAGCCAGTGAGTCGGTTTCCAACTTGGCGCCTCCCTAAAGAGTTTCAAAGACATGTGACTCTGATCACCTTGCACGCTGACCTTAAAATCACCCTGCATGTGGGATGTGAGTCCTCACGAAGTGCCTGACGATGCTGGCGGGTAGAGTAGGTGGTGCTTGAGCCCTTACGTATGCCCTGCACCTTGCTTGGGGCTTCCCAGGTGGCGCTGGTGGTAAAGAGCCTGCCTGTCAATGCAGGAGACGCAAGGGATACCGGTTCCATCCCTGGACTGGGCAGATCCCCTAGATGAGGGCATGGCAACCCACTCCAGTATTCTTGCCTAGAGAACCCCATAGACAGAGGAGCCTGGCGGGCTGCGGTCCACGGGGTTGAAGAGAGTCAGACACAACTGAAGTGACAGCTCACAGCACGCATGCGCCTTGCTTGTGCTTGGAGAGAGCGGACAAGCAGCTGGGATCCTGGCTCGTAGGGAGGTTACGTCTCACCCTGCAGAGAGGGGGAGAGAGTGTTTGTGTGCACGTGTTTGGTAAGCCAGTACACAGACAGATTAGCACAGGATTACAAGCGGTGACAAGCCCTTGAGGGAGTTGAGATGGAGCTGTATGGGGTGACTGGCTGTGCTGGGGTCCAGCCTTGGCAGGATCCAGGGGGTACCCTCAGGATGAACGGCGTCGGCGAGAGAGAGAGAGAGTGAAGACACGTGGGACCAGCCCTCATAGGGCCAAGTCTCAGGATGACGAGAGAGAGAGTGACCAGACGGGGGTGTTTGCAGGGTCTGGCAGGGTCTGGCAATGCTTTCTTTTTTACCGTAGCTTTTATACCCCGAGTTAGTACATTTCTAAGGGGAAGATAGTTTAACATTCTGTAAGCTTGTCCTTCACAAAACCAGGGTGTTTTCTGCATACTTCTTTGTTTATGAGGGTCTTGTACATTATCTTCTGGCCTTGGGGCCTATTAACATTTTATGCAGGTCAGGTGAATGTAAACCTATTTTCTGTTTCTATGGTGACCTTAACTGAAAGGTAGCAGTCTCCTAGGGCAACAGTACAGAGCAGAAGTATAACCTTGTTAACACAAAAATTAATCCTTCTGCAGAAGTTGTCAGTTGCGTTTATCTAAGAAGTTTACCCCCACACAGACTCTGCGGCTTCAGTGAGGCAGCCTCTGCCTAGCACTCCTGGCTGACAATTAACAACCATCTCATTTTTACCACACTAGGGCTAAGCTCTTATTTCTCTAGATCTTTAACTATATTAACAATGGTTTCTATAACACAACCTTAGCACATTAAAGGCAAAAACACAGCAAGCAAAACACAGCAAGCAAATGTTAACCCAATAGCTACTTTTAGAATAATTTTTCTTATGTTTTCTAATAGGACTTCCTCACCCCCCCGAAGGGCTCTATGTTTACTAGGGCCTTTATATGATCAGGTTCTTTATGCTATTTTATGATTAGGGTATTATGAACAATCATGCATATTAGTACCAAGGGCATAAATGCATTTGCCAAACAAACTAAAATACCAGCAAAGGAGTTTAAATTAAAACCCTCCTTTCACCCTGGATAATCTCATAAAATACCATACCTGGGAAACTTAATGATTAAAGTTCTAAATTGATTCTTATTTGGGAAGAGATCAGGGAAGGCCTTCTGCCTGTGTCACAGAAATTAGGGAGTAGTCTATTGAGGCAGGCATCAGAAAGACAGATATCATCTTCAAGGTGAGCAACGGGGGCAGCTTTTTGAAATCCCTGAAAACCTGATCTGCCTTGCCTGTCAGGCTGTCTCCTCGTGACCTTGTCATGGGTGGGATCTCGTGAGCTGGCCTTTTCGAAACCCCTGAAAACCTGATCCGCCTTGCCCGTCAGGCTTTCTCCTCATGGCCTTGTCATGGGTAGGGTCTTGTGTGTTGGCTCCCGGCATGGCTGGATAGTGGTATTCTGAGGAGAGCAGACCCTAGAGGGGGAAGAGAATTCTGCTTTAGCAGACATGTTGAATTCGAGTTCACTGGATGCCCGATTAGAGGGCAGAAGTCAGGAGTGCTCGCCATTTAGTGTTGGGAAGCAAGGGATACAGGCGTTTAAAGCGACGAGCCCCGGCGAGATCACCCTGTGCTTGAGTGTAGAGAGAGGTCTGAGGCTTGGCCCGGGGCACCCCAACGCGGAGGTCTGGCGGAGGGAAGAGGCTGAAGGGATCATGAGGCCTTTGGACCTAAGGGCTTGATGGCTACCTGCCCCTGGGCCGCCCAGGAGAGGGGGCCTGCAGGGGCTGGGGTCCGGGTGAGCGGTGAGAGAGCGGATAGCGAATGTGGGTGTCCATCTGGAGGTGTCGGCCTGGGGCAGAGATGGGGCGAGGCCCGGGGGCCTTAGTGGCTCCGAGCGGAAGACCTGAGAAGCCAGGCCAGACCAGGGCGGGTTTGGGAGGGGATGGCGTTGAGCCGGGGCCAGGCAGGCAGGCTAGGTAGGCGGTGCACAGAGAGGTGCAGGGACGAAGACACTTCGACGCCGAGGGTATTCGCCTCAGAGCGCAGGAAGCCTCGGCGCCTGGCGGGCGTGCGCTCAGGGTGGGGGCGGGGGCAAACAGGGACCACAGTTCCCGGCGTACCCAGCGCTCGCTTCCGGGGCGGGTCAGCGGGACCCGGAAGTAGTTACGGAGTTCGGCCGAGACGCCGCGGTCTGAGGTGTATTTTTTCACCCGTTTTCTGCACTAGCTGACCCTGCCGTCGCCATGGGGAAGCGACAGCACCAGAAGGACAAGATGTGAGTTGAGCCGCCGCCGCCGCCGGGAGCGGGCTTGCCCGCCCCGCGCCCCGCCCCCGAGCTCCTCTAGACGCTGCTTCCCCGGAAGCCTCCGCGGTCCTCCGCGGGGCGCCCCCTCAGGCGCGGGTCTGCGGGTCTCCGGGGCCCCGTCCTCTCCGCCCCTTCGACGCCGCTGCGCCGGAAACCTCCGCGGTTCTCCGCAGGGCGCCCCCATCGGGCTCTGGTCTCCGGGCTCCCTTTCTCTCCGCCCCTTCGACGCCGCTTCGCCGGAAACTTCCGCGGTCCTCCGCGGGGCGCCCCCCTCAGGCGCGGGTCTCCGGGTTTCCGTCCTCTCCGCCCCTTCGACGCCGCTTCGCCGGAAACCTCCGCCGTCCCCGCGGGGCGCCCCCCTCAGGCGCGGGTCTCTGGGGTCCAGTCCGCTCGGCTTCTCAGGCTCACCACCTCTTACCTGGCGGGTCTCCTCGGGCGCGGTCTCGTCCCCCGCCCCCCGATGCGCTCCCGAGCTCCAGCATCTTCCAATTAAACCCACTTGGGCCCCCCAGCTGCCGTCGAGTTTCTTTGATTTTCTTAACAGTGAGACGCTATTCAGGGCTACTTTCCTTTAGGATGGACTGATCGGATCTCCTAGCTGTCCAAGGGACTCTCAAGAGTGTTTTCCAAGAGTCTTCTCCGATGGTTTTTCCAGTAATGTATGGATGTGAGAGTAGGACTATAAAGAAAGCTGAGTTCCGAAGAATGGATGCTTTTGAACTGGTGTTGGAGAAGACTCTTGAGAGTCCCTTGGACTGCAAGGAGATCCAACCAGTCCATCCTAAAGGAAATCAGTTCTGAATATTCATTGGAAGGACTGATACTGAAGCTGAAGCTTCAATACTTTGGCCACCTGATGGGAAGAACTGACTCATTGGAAAAGACCCTGATGCTGGGAAAGATTGGAGGCAGGAGAAGGGGATGACAGAGGATGAGATGGTGGGATGGCATCACCGACTCAGTGGACATGAGTTTGAGTAAACTCCAGGAGCTGGTGATGGACAGGGAGGCCTGGTGCATGCTGTAGTCCATGGGGTCGCAAAGAGGCAGACACGACTGAGCAACTGAACTGGCTGACGAGATGAGGAAGATCTGTGTCGGCCTGCAATTTTCTGCCTTCCCTTTGACCCCACTTCAGTCAGGGTCTGCCCACATTGCTCCTGTTGGGATCCCTTAACTCCGGTGGGGCTCCATCCGGGGGTCAGCTCTCCGTCCTTGCTTCGTGGGGCGCGCCCGACCACCTCTCTCCCTCTGAAGCCCTTCCTCGGTGTCTGGGACACCACTGTTTTCGGGTTTCTTCAGAGGGGGCGCTCTCTGGGTTCCGTCTGCTGGGTCCTCGCCTTCGCGGACCTCCTAGGTCTCCTCCCTGCGTTTCCTATCTGTTTTACATTCCTCGGGTGATGGCTCCAGCCTGGCTTACAACACCGCCCCGGAAGCTCCAATGGGCTTGTGGATGTGGAGTTCAGTGAGTGAGCCCCGCTGTGAAAGGAACTTTTTTTGCTCATGGAAGGGACTTTTTTTTTTTTTTTAGCATTTTTGTTGAATTTGTACCAGTATTGCTTCTGATTTATGTTTTGCTTTTTGGCGGCAAGGCATACAGGATCTTAGCTCCTCCAGCAGGCATGGAACCTGCACCCCCTGCATCGAAAAGCAAAGAGGAACTCGTTCACTGTCAGCACTAGAACCTGCTCTTCCCCTGTTTTCCCCTCTCAGTGGTCGCACCCTGGCTCCTTCGATGGGGTCAGAAGCCTGGGAGTTTCCCTCTGGCTCTTGTCCCTCAGTAAGTCCTGCTGGCACGTCCAGGAGCTGACCGCGTCTGGCTGGTCCACCCATCCGCTCGGGTGGAGTTTCTGCCGGCTCCGTCTTGGACTTTTGCAGTCGCTCTTTGATAGGTTTCTGCTGCCTCCTGCCTGAGCCTCTGCACAGTGCAGCCAGAGTGACGCTTTGAGGACTCAGGGCCCTGTCAGAACCCCGCAGCGCCTCCATCCTGCCTGAAGCCAATCCAGAGTCTTCCCACAGCCCGCGGGGACCCTGGTGATGCACCCACCCCCCAAGTCTCCTTCCTCAGCAGCCCCCACCCCCGGGCATGCGAGGTCCCTCTACCTGGAAAGCTCTCCCCCCAGGTCTTCATGTTGCCAGCCACTTCTCACCGTTAACCCTACTGTTAAATTGAGCTCATCTGCACAGGAGGACCGTTTGGGTTTGCTTATGGGTTTGTGTATCGCCCGTATCTGTATTCTGTTTATCACAATGTGTCTGACACGTAGTAGGTGTTTAATAAGTATTTGCCAAATGAGCGAAGTGACTCGGTCATTGGTTTATTTCCAGAGACTCTGTCTTCTTTATGAAAGGGGAAGTAGTAAGGTTCTCTCTCTCTCTCCAGGTACATCACCTGTGCTGAATACACTCACTTCTATGGTGGCAAGAAACCAGGTAAGACGTGAGACCCTTCTGCTCCCTTTGAGTCTGTGGGTGTAGTTAAAGGATGGTGTCTTCCCTGTAGAGCGAGCCTGTGAAAGTGAACAACAAGAAGATGGAAACTATAGTGGACAGATGGGCTGAGGATGCAGCTCACAGAAGAGGAGGCACACTAAATATTGGAGATGTTTAATCTTGGTGGTGGTTTCCCCTTGGCTGTGATGGGTCTGTTGCTGCGAGTGGGCTTTCTCTAGCTGCTGTGAGTGGGGGCTCCTCTCACTGTGGGGCTGGGGCTCAGGAGTTGTGGTGCATGGGTTTAGTAGCCCCGCGGCATGTCAGATCTTCCCAGACTAGGGATCGAACCTGTGTCTCCTGCATTGGCAGGTGGATTCTTAACCACTGAACTACAAGGGAAGTGCTTTTTTTTTTTTTTTTAATTTCGGTGATTTTTGTTTTTTTGGTGATTTTTTTTAAACATAGGTTAAAATAATGTCTTGTCTATCCAGTTAGTAATACAAAGAATGACAGTACCCGAAGCTGTCATGGCTGCAGTCAGAAGAGCACCCTCCCCCTTGCTGCCGGCCTGGCCTACTGGGAAGGCAGAGCCAGGAGGGGCCCACAGCCAAGGGTTAGCTGGGGTTGTGCTGCGGGAGGCTCCCACCCGTGGTCTGTGCTTTTTCCCTAAGCTCTTTCTTGGTGTACCCCATGTTTTGGCTCTGTCTGTTTTAGGCCACAGCAATTTTTGCACTATGTAATTTACGTCAACATTTTCTTTTTTTTTCTTTTTTTTTTTTAAGCAGGGTTTACTGTTCTTATTAAAGTATAGTGGAGCTACAACACTCTATTTCTTCCAGGTGTACAACACAGTAATCTGATGTTTCTGTACTTTGCAAAGGAAAACCCAAAATAGGTCTAGTAACCATCTGTCACCACACACAGTTACTAGGATGTTATTGACTGTAACCACATGCTGTTATGTTTTGTTCTTGTGACTTACATGCAGTTTTAGTTTTTATTTGTTTATGTATTTGTTTAAAATTTACTTATTTACTTGGCTGTGCTGGGTCTTAGCTGTGGAACGTGGGATCTAGTTTCCCGACCAGGGTTGGAATGCCGGTCCCCCCTGCGTTGGGAACATGGAGTCTTAGCTGCTGCACCACCATGGAAGTCCCAGCATGCACTTTTTCTTAAAATGTAGTCGACTTGTTGGAGCACATTTGTGAAATTCTTTACAGAATAATTATTTTTCCCAACCTTTGCTTTCATCTCACACAGATGTCCCACAAACAAATTTTCGTCGTCTGCCTTTCGACCACTGCAGGTAAGAGCTGGGAGAGCTTCCGCTCTCTCACGCGAGTACTCTGGAGTACTCCCCTTTGTGACAGTGAATCTGATCCCCAGAGATGCCGGGGTGGCTTCTGTGTGTCCCCCACTCGGCTCTTCCGGACCCAGCAGTGGAAAGATCCGGGTGGCTTTTGACCAGGGCCTTGTCTTTGGCCTGGTGCTCACCTCCCAAAGCGGGTGTCCTCTGTCCTCAGGCCACCCACACAGCCCAGAGGATCCGTGCTGGGAGGGCTGAGCTCCCTGGCCCAGGTGTCCCATCCAGGAAGTGGTTTGGCTCTGAGCTCTGGGCTGTCTCGCTTTCCTTTTGGTCCTGAGTCTTAGTAGCAGCAGCAGCAGCAATATTCGTGCTACGTGGGCCCCCCTGCCCCCTTTCACTGTGGGGGTCACTGGGGGCCGGGGGGGACACTGCTGCAGAGCCGGTCAAAGGCCTCTTCCCTCGTTGGGCTTGGGGGAGTGGGCAGGTCTGGTGGGCCCCTTGGGCCTGAGTTTCCCCAAGTTTGAACTGTGGTCAGCTCTGTCCTGCACACGTGTGTCTGCCCAACATACCACCCCACCACCCCACACCGCCCCCCGACCAGGTTCTGAGTCAGGTCAGGGTGAGCCTTGAGAGCTGGCCAAACTCTCCTGGTGACCCTAGCACCACAGTGAGGCTGGTCAACCAGATGGCACGGGGCAGTGAGGGGGCAGGGACGGCCAGGGGGCTCCTGGAGGGCCCCCGTGGAGTGAGGGCCTAACCCGTCTCACTTGCCGAGGGAGCAGGTGAGGCCCCGGCGTGGGCGGCCGCGGCTCTGTCCGCCACCAGCAGCCTTGTCACGCGCCTCCCGGGAGTGTGGCCTTGTGAGCGGTTTTATAGGTCTTTGGTGCCCGGAGCCTGCCCGAGGCGCTGTGTCTTGCCCATTCTGTAACTCCTGGCATTCTGGGGGAGGACGTGCCCTTGAGGCCCCTTGGAGGAAGGTGTGTGTTCACGCTCTTGCTGTTGGGAGCCCGCCTCGGCGTTGGCTCCTGCTGTGGTCAGTCCCAAGCGGCACCTGGGGCTGGAGGAGAGCGGTGGGCCACAGAGGGCGGCTCCTGGGGGCGGCGTCCGGGGAGGCGAGGCCGGTGCTGCTGGGCAGTCCAGGTCCCGGGGCCTGACCCCCTCCTGCCTGACACATGGGAGACAGAGGCACAAACGAGCCGGGGCAGAAGGGCCCTCGAGGGCTCCTGATGGAAACCCTGGGCCCGGCCACCTCCACCCGGGCGCCGCTTCTCCTGAGCAGACCCTTCACTGGGCGACCCTCACCTCCCTGCATCAGAGCTTCCCGGGCGTCAGACCTGGCCTGCGTCGTCTGCAGGAGCGGTGCCCGCCGCGCAGCCGGGAGGGGCGGGTCCCCGGCCGCGGCCGCCCCGCCAGCGTCTCTGGGTCGGGAGAGGGCGGCGCCCGGGGTGACTCTCGTCCCTCAGTCTCTCTCTGCAGCCCTTCGCCTACCCGGTGTGCACCCCCGAAGGCGTCGTCTTTGACTTGCTGTGAGTTTCCCCCTGACTTCTAAGCTGACGGATGTGGTGAGATGGCTGGCACCCACCTGGGACAGGGCTGTGGGAGGGTGTGGGCTGCGGGCAGGGCCACGCTGCCGTCCCGCGGCCTCCAGAGCCCTGGGTGGGCCTCTCGGGGCGGGAGGGGCAGCACTGCTCTGACCTCTGCCGGGGGCCCCCAGCGTTCTGATTCACACCCCCTAGCTGCTGGAACGTTGGCGAGCTGTGTAGCTCTCACGTCACGAAGGCAGAGCCGTAGTCAAGGTGCCTGCCTTTGTCGTGCTCCGTCTGTGTTCCAGTGGAAGCAGGCTTCTGTCGTTTCCTCGTGGCTCAGTCTTGTTTCAGAAAACGTGGAAAGCAGTTCAGAGTGAAGGGAAGATGGGCTGTAATCTCAGCGCCTGGGACCAGCGCTGTCAGTCTGGGCCCCTCTTTGCCTGGGAGGTGTTTGTGGGAACCTGGTAGAGGTCACACTGAGAGGGTGGTTCCGGATCCATTTTTCACAGTTACAGCGAGAGCTTTTTGTCCTTGTCATTCAGAACTTTCTGGAAGTGTGGTTTTTGAGGCTGGCCCAGTACCCCCCTGTAGAGTTGTAGCAACGTGTGTAGGTCTTCCCATTAGTGTTGTTTATCCACGTTTGTGCACAACTGCAGTAAAAGCGGCCACTGACGCCTGTGTAGCCAGAAACACCCTCGTTCCTGTGATGAGGTGGAGAGTGAAGGCGGAGCAGCTCCCCAGCCCCCCGGGCAGCCGCCCCCCATCCCAGCCCCCAGCTCTGGCCCGCTGCTGTCTGACGCTGACACACTTCGTCTCTTCCTTCAGGAACATCGTTCCTTGGCTTAAGAAGTACGGGACCAACCCCAGCAACGGAGAGGTAGGTGGCTGTGCGGGAGCTTCGGTGAGGTCGGTGAGCACTCTCGTGTCACACGCACACGCGTGCGCGCATGGGGCCCCTTCCTTCCCCACATCTGTCCTTCGTGCAGTGTGCCCCCCACGTGCCCGTGTGTGGATCACGGTGGCACCTTCCTGTGGTGGCTTTGGCATCCTCTGCTGTTACCAGCGCTGGCCGGGCGCATGTGCAGTGGCCCCCAGCCTGCCGGCCCTGGGGCTGCGTTTTCGGCCTGGTAGCTCCTGGCACGTTGCCCTGGAGGAGTCGAAGCATTCCAGGATCCTGCTGGTGGGTGTGAAGGGGATTCGGGTCCCAGACCCTCGGAAGCGCTGGGCGTCCCATCCCTTTGGGCAGTGCTCTTTACGGGCTCTGTGGAAGCCAGCTCCCCGCTGCTGACGTGCCGTGCATGCCGTGCGGTGGAGAACGTGGGATCGGTCCCCCCCGCTGCAGCCCTGCCCACCTGTCACCGGCCTGGGCCCGGTGCTGCTCTCCGTTCCCTCACGGCACGTCTGCAGTTCACTCGCAGGGGGTTGTTAGCGCTGCAGTGCGGGGCTGGCTCTGTAGCAGAGCAGGACCAGAGGCCGGGGTGTGGCCCCGGAGGAGGACGGGAACCTGGGGGTATCAGGGAGCAGCGCCAGTGCCGCGGAGACCCGGGGACGGGCGGGGTGGGGCGGGTGGGCCAGGTCACAGCTGCGGCCTCGCGGGCCGGAGGGGGCCTTGGCCTTGTTCTGGGTAGGAGACCAGGCGGCAGTTAAGCCCGAGTGAGCTGCTGCCTGCTGCACCGGCCTGGTGGCCTCGGCACCTCTTCACGCTAGTTGCTTGTTTATTTTTATTAATTCCGCTTCTTCCAGAAATTGGATGGGAGGTCCCTGATCAAGTTGAACTTTGCGAAGAACAATGAAGGTGAGTGATCCTTTCCAGCCGGCTCGAGGAGTGGCCTGAGGGACCTGCGGCCCCACCTCTCACCAAGTTCTTGTTCCCTTCTGAGCAAGCCAGATGCTTGCTTTCAATTTCTCAAAAATGTGCTGTCTTCCTAGAGGCCCAGGTAGTTTAAAGCTGGGAATGGGGATGAGCCACTGCAGGGCACTTGGGCGGTGTGGGCTGAGCTGGGCCCCCGGGGGCACAGGCCCTGCCCAGCCGTGGCTTTGGTCCAGGTGTCACTGGAGACGGAGCTGCTGAGGCTGCGGCCTAGGTGGGTAGCTGGGTGTGGCGGCGGGGGCTCTTGGGCTCTTTCTGCTCAGCTCAGCATTGGTCGCACGCCCCGGCCCAGTCCCGGGATCCTGCTCTGCACCCCTGTGCGCCCTCCACTGTTCTTGCTGGCCGGACACCTGTGTGTTGAGGCAACCTCCATGGGCACTGACCTCGTTCTCAGTTCATTATGGGCCTGGGCGCGTGCAGGTGCCCTGGTGGAGGGCGGAGTTAGAGCTTGCTGGCGGGTGGGTTCCAGGGGAATGCGTGGAGGCTGGCCAGCCCCCAGCAGGTGCAGACGGCAGTGAGGAGCCAGCCGGCCTCGGTGGCCTGGACAGTCTGGGTGCCGGGGAGCTCCCCGCTCCAGGAGCGGCTCCTTCACAAGCATTCACTGAGTGGCTGCCCGCCACATGCAGATAGGACGGGCCAGGCCTCTCCTGAGATGAGAGGGAGGGGGCTTTGGAAATGAGGTCACTGTGCTTGGTCAGACGTGGCCCGTCCTGGGGTCAGAGGTGAAGTGGGCTGAGGGAGAGGGGCTCGGGGCTGGCTGACAGGGTGTGAGAGGGAGTCTGCGGACAGGTGGGCGTGAGGGGGCCCTGTGGGGAGAGCGGTCCAGGCAGAGGCCCTGCTGTGACA
The DNA here is from genome assembly GCF_910594005.1 of Cervus elaphus. Classification (NCBI taxonomy): domain Eukaryota; kingdom Metazoa; phylum Chordata; class Mammalia; order Artiodactyla; family Cervidae; genus Cervus; species Cervus elaphus. The sequence goes on from NC_057819.1 coordinate 1,151,853, forward strand.
GGCCCTGCCGGCGCGGGGTCCACTGTTAACTTGCACGGTGTGAGCGGAGCAGGGGCAGGGGCTGTGGTCTGCGGTCAGCTGAGGTGGGGAGCGCAGCAGTGTCTCAGGCTCTGGACAGTCATAGGAGGGCTCAGAGATTCGAGCAAGAAAGATCTGACACAACTTGTTTTTTTTTTTTAATTATTTGGCTGTGCCATGTCTTAGTTGTAGCATGTGGCATCTAGTTCCCGGACCAGGGATTGAACTTGCATTGGGAGCACGGAATCTTAGCCACTGGACCCCCAGAAAGTCCCCCTCAACGATGCCTTTTTACATTTTTACTACCGTTGATCTAGAGAGCGCCCTCGGCCTTGCGTCTTAGTTGATGATTTTAGGGTCGAGAGGGTGGAGTTGGTGTGCCGCCCGTCTCCAGCCCCGGCTTTGCTCCGGCCGTCTGAGTTTATCTGTGCTCCTGCCCCGCGGAGTCAGTGCCTTCGTGCCGGTTCACGCTTAAGCGTTTGAGTGTGTCTCTAAAAGCTGAGGACTTACGAAACGAGACCACCCTCGTCACACCTAGAAAGTATGAGTTCTTTGGTGTTGGTCCAGTTTCCAGAATGCTCTTGTAATTACCTTTTGCAGTTTTGAGGTCAGGGTTCTTAGAGTTCATACAGCTCCAGGTCTCTCATCTCTACGTGTCCCCCTTGCTGCAGTGTCCTTGTGGGGATTGGCTTGCACGGGCTCCCCGGCTGCCCTGGTGGGTGGGTGGGGTGCAGCGGGGCAGGGAGGGGCGCAGGAGGTGTGGGCATGGGGCGGGGTCTGAGAGAGGGACTGCTGTGGGGTGTGTGGGGCTGACAGGTCCAAGGGGCAGCAGGCGGGTGGCGAGACAGGCTGGTCCCTGAGGTGGAGGCTGGCGCTGGGGCTGGGGCTGAGGCTGCCGGGGGCGGTCCCGCAGGGGGCGGAGTTCCCGCCCTCAGAGGGGCGTGGGCAGCCCCTCGGGGTTTCTGCTTCCTCTCTGACCCCACACCCCCACTCCGACCTGACCCGCAACCGCCCCCCCCCCCCCGCCCGCCCTCTCTCTAACCCCGCACCCCCGCCCTCTCTCTAACCGCCCCCGCCCTCTCTCTAACCCCCTCTCTATCCCCGCCCCCTCTCTAACCCCGCCTCATCCTCTCTAACCCCGCCCCCTCTAACCCCGCCTCATCCTCTCTAACCCCGCCCCCGCCCTCTAACCCCGCCCCCTCTCTAACCCCGCCCGCCCTCTCCCCAGGGAAGTACCACTGCCCGGTGCTCTTCACCGTGTTCACCAACAGCAGCCACATCGTGGCCATCAGGACCACCGGCAACGTCTACGCCCACGAGGTGGGTCGTCACAAGCCCTGATGGGGACACTGGCAGGGGGCCTGGCCCCTGGAGGTCACGAGCTACGAGCCACCAATGCACCCAAGGGATGGCGGCCTGCCTGTGGCCTCCAGGCCTGGACCAGGCAGCTCTGTCTGCTGAGTGGGTCCTCGTTCCCGGGCCCCGCAGGACCGCAGGACCGCAGAGACCCTGGAGGGAGCCCAGCTCCAGGCCCTGCCCTGGGAGCGTAGGGGTGGGCTTCCTGCGGCACACTCTGGTCCCCTCCTTTGCCCTTTCCCCCTCCCGGGTGGTCTCTGAGCTGCGGAGTGCGGGGAGGCACCGTGACCGCGGCCTTCCTCCTGGCCGTAGGCGGTGGAGCAGCTGAACATCAAGGCCAAGAACTTCCGAGACCTGCTGACCGACGAGCCCTTCTGCCGACAGGACATCATCACCCTGCAGGTGGGGGTCCCCGCCCCGCTGTGCCCTGCTAGCTCCCTGCCTGCGTGGCCCAGCAGAGCCCCTCCCGGCCGTGTGTCACCCTGGGCCTCTGCACAGGCCACCGCTGCAGTCTGGGGCTTCCGGCTCCCTGCGGGGGCCACCCCCGACTCATCTTTGCGCCTGGAGCGCCTCCAAGTCGAGGCTGCCCTGTTTCAAGCCTGAGGGCCGGGGCAGGTGCTCAGGACGCGGGGTGGGCTGGAGCATGCCCCGAGAGCCCGAGTGGGCTCACGAGAGTCACTGCTGCAGAAAATTGGGGGGCCTGGGTCCTCCTGTAGCTCTTCCGATTATGATCTGAGGCCAGTGCACGGCCCTCCCCCGGGGTGGGCTCTCTGGCCCCGGGCAGACCGTGGGGTCCGCCTGGCAGCTGACTGCAGGGGACGGCCGGTGGTGGGAGGGTGGAGGTAGACACCCTGAGTCCTGTGCTGACAGCTGGGGGTGCTGGTTGGCTGTGAGCAGGGAGAAGGCGTGCAGCTGCGGCCCCAGCCCCGCCCGCCCCTGCTGACCCTGCCCACCCCCGACCTCTCCCCAAGCCTGGGCCCTGCCGGCCGCGGCCGCTGCCTGCCCGGCAGCTGCGTGGCCCAGGACGTGCCGGGCTCACTGCCACACGTGTTCTCTGTGCCGTAGGATCCCACCAACTTGGACAAGTTCAATGTCTCCAACTTCTTCCACGTTAAGAACAACATGAAGATAATCGACCCAGGTACGTACAGCCCAGCTGCCCAGGGGCGAGGGGCTTGGGGTGGCAGAGCCAGGCTCCTGGGGGATGCTCCCCACCCCTCGCCAGAGTCCGGGGGTCCCAGCCCGCCTGCATGGGCCTTGGATGTCGTGAGCTGCCGTGCCACCGTCCTCTGCCGGCTCATCAGGGCCCCGGGGCCTGGGTGTGTGGGGGCCAGGACGTGGCTGCAGGCCCCACAAGGCTGCTTCCTCTCCTGGGTCACCCTCTCCGCGCCCCTCAGAGATGGTCCTTTTCTCACCGCAGGGCTGGCCCTGGAGGGTGGGGAGCGTGACATGGGGCTGTGACCCTGGGTTTGGGCCGGGGCGGTGGCCTCGCCCCTGCTCCCACCATGGGCTTCCCCGGGGCTTTTGTAACCCGGAGGCTGTGACGGACAGAGATGCCGGTCGCCCTGGCCTCAGGCCTGGCTGGGCTTTCAGTGGCTCTGGCCCCCGTCCCCTCACAGTGTCTGGGGACGGCACTGGGTCTTAGCTGGGTCTTAGGACCACCGTGCCGTCTTCTAGATGAAGAGAAGGCCAAGCAGGACCCGTCGTACTATTTGAAAAACACGAACACGGAGACACGAGAGACGCTGCAGGAGCTCTACAAGGAGTTCAAAGGGGACGAGGTGCTGGCGGCCACCATGAGGGTCCCCGAGAAGGCGAAGGTGGACAAGCTGAACGCCGTGAGTAGGGGGCCCACTTCCCTGCCCTGGCGGCACTCCCTGGAGTGTGGTGCTGGGTGGGGGGCTGCCGGCAGCTTCCGTGGTTCCTCGCCACACAGCAGCCTGGGGTGTGGGCAGGCATGGCCCTGTGGAGCTGGCCACCCGGAGCCAGAGTGACCCAGGGGTGCCAAGCTGCCCGGGGGGACGGGTGGTCCCAGGGGGCCTGCCTCCCAGGCCTCAACTGCACGTCCCGCCCCCAGCCTTGTGGTTGGCCCCAGGGCCCCAGTTGGCCGTGAGGGCGCTGTGACTCGTGCCCTGGCCAGTCGGGCCCTCAGCGGCCCCGCCCTTGCCAGGCAGGGCCTGGGGTCCTGGGGCTGGGAGACCCCTGTAAGCGGTTGTCCAGGAAGCCAGGTGTGCTAAAGATGAGGGTGTGTTGTTCATGATTTCCTGCAACACTGCGGCTCCTAGTATTCTGATGCGTCTTCTTCTGATAGGAAGAAACAAGTGCCTGGTGCTCTGAACCCCAGGGGCGCCCACACTCTGCCTCACGTGCTTTTCCAGGTCTCACTTAACACGAGGCTTGGCAGCCAGGCCTTCAGCACAGTTGAAGCTGAGGGCCGCGGCTCTCCCTGGGCCCTGTGGGAGAGGCCGGCATGGGCTGGGCGTACTGTCCGCCCAGGAGGCCCCCCAGCGCCCAGGGGTGGTGGAGGGAGGCGATGGGCAGGCCCGGGGCAGAGGGGCAGCCCCCGCACTGACCACCGGTATGGTTTCCCCGCAGGCCCACTACTCCACTGGGAGGGTCAGCGCCTCCTTCACGTCCACTGCCATGGTTCCCGAGACCACGCATGAAGCAGGTAGCAACTGGCCCCACACCCTGTCTGTGGTGGCCAGGCATGGGCGTCCCCCCTACCCGCCTCGGCTCTGTGGGCTTGCCGGCAGCTCGCCAGCAGTCAGGTGGGGATGTGCCCTTTCGAAAGTGGGCTTGTGTCTGGGAGGGCAGCGTCTGTCTGGAGGCTCGCTAGGGGGGCTGCCCCACCTAGGCCCCAGCGCCCTCCTCTGCTGGCCTTGGCTGGTCAGGGCCCACCGTCCCCCAGCCCCTCCTCCCCTCCCCTTGTTGGCCCCCGGTGCCCGCCCTCCCCCCGGGCCCCTGACCCGGGGCAGGCGGGCAGCTCAGGCGTCTCCTCGTAGCGGCCATCGACGAGGACGAGCTGCGCTACCGGTTTGTGAAGAAGAAGGGCTACGTGCGTCTGCACACCAGCCTGGGCGACCTCAACCTGGAGCTGCACTGCGACCTGGTGTGTGGGTGCCCCCGCAGCTCCGCGCGGCCTCGGGTGCTCAGGCTCGCTGCCTCCACCAGCCCAGGGCCTGGCTGTGGGCCCCGGGAGCCCTTCCCACCATCGAGGCCGCCGTGTGCCTTACCGGAGCCCTTGGTTTATTTCAGACCCCAAAAACCTGCGAGAACTTCATCAAGCTTTGCAAGAAGCAGTATTACAACGGCACCGTTTTCCACCGGTCCATCCGCAACTTTGTGGTGAGTTGGCTGCCCCGCACCCGTGTGCGGGGTCCTCCCCATGGGGGGTGCTGACCCTTCGGTGGGTGACCCCCTGGTCCCTGGGGGTCTTCTTGGGCCCCAGCCCAGCTGGCCACATGGAGCTTGTGGGGGAGACCCGGGAGACCCCATTGTCTCCAGCAGCAGCTGGGGGTGCAGGCAGGCAGGTGGGGGCTCAGAGTGGGGCTCCTCACTGGCGTGCTCTTCCTACAGATCCAGGGAGGTGACCCGACGGGCACCGGCACAGGTGGGTGCTGACGCTGGGGCCCCAGGAGCACAGGACCCCGGGAGCGCGTGCCCCGAGTACCGCTGGCTGCACCATGGGCCGTGCGGGGAGGGGCGTGGGGGCCCCCAGAGCCATGGCCTATGGCCTCCAGCTCCTGTTCCCTCGTCCTGAACGGTGGCGTGGCCTGCTCAGGCCTCCAGGCGCCCATCCCCCCGGGGAACAGACCTGGGGGCCCAGCGGTGGGGGTCGAGTTCTGCCCCAGGGGCTGCTCCTCCAAAGCCCTCCCAGCCTGCTGGCTGCTTGGGCCGGCCCGCCCTCCCTCGTGGAGTTTTCTGAGGCCCTGGGGCTGGAGGTCCATGGGCATCTAGGGGTGGGGGCCCTGGGGTGGCGAGGTTTCTGGGCTGCCTGGGTCGCGGTTGTCCTGCTGCCCCGGCCTCTCCTCTTCCAGGTGGGGAGTCGTGCTGGGGGAAGCCCTTCAGAGATGAGTTCCGGCCCAACCTCTCGCACACGGGCCGCGGCGTGCTCAGCATGGCCAACTCGGGGCCCAACACCAACAAGTCTCAGTTGTGAGTTGATGGGGGCGGGCTCCCTGCTGGCTTCGCCCTGAAGGTCGTGCCCACCTGCGTCCGTCAAGCCAGGGGGCCGCCCCGCACTCGGGGCGTTGCCTGCTGAAGGCTGACATTGCTAGCAGGAGGCGGGGGGGGGGGGGGGGTGGTGCGCCTGGGGCTGCTGCAGGAGGCTTGCACCACGGCCTTACCCGCTGCTTCCCCACCGCAGTCCTTGTGAAGGAGGAGTTTTAAAAATGCTGAACTGCTTGGCTATATTCTAGACACTTTTTCCAGACGTTCCAGTCCAGGGGAAGGTGGCAGGTGTGTGCCTGGGGCTGCTCTGGAGCCTGTCTCGCACGGGGTCCCGGCGTGCCTCCATGCGTGTCTGGGAGGCTGTGGGGGTGCAGCGCGTGTGTGGTCCCAGCGTCTGGGAGCCGCCCCTCCGTGGGTGGACGGGGCCTTGCCGCTGCCCAACCGTGAGGGTGCCTGTCGGCCTGGCGTGGCTTCTTGGCCCCTGGCAGTCTCAGGCACCCGTGGAGCAGGACGGGCCCTGTCCAGACCCGGGTGACTTGTTCCCAGGGCTTTTCTCTGTACCTCCCCCAGCGGGGCCCCTGGGGAGCGTCCCACAGAAGAGGCACTGCCCACTGACCACGAGGAGCGGCTGCGGGCCGCCCTCCTGCGCCAGCGTGCACGGGGCCTGCAGTGCGTCCCCGGGCGTGGTCCCTGCGCTGTCTCCTCTCTGCTGGGTTGCTTATCCTCCGACGTGGACGTCAGTCCAGTCAGAGTTGTGTGACGTGTGTTTTAGAGGATCAGGCAGCGTGAGAGCTTCCGTGTGGGGACGTGCCTTGGCTTTCCGAGGGTGTTTTCTGCCTTTTTTTTTTTTGTTTGTTTTCTGCCTTTTTAACGTGACTTCATGGTTCCTGCTCATGGGTGCCCTGCCTTCCTGCAGACGGCTGCTCCTGGAGGGTCTTGTAGTTTGTGATAGATTGGAAGTGAAGCTTTTCTTCCCTCATGCTGGGGTGGTGGTCGCTCATGTAGAGAATACTACTACATCCATCTAGGTGGTGGGGAGCGCAGTTGCTGAGTGGCATATATCTGGACCCTTATCTGAGAGAGTCAAAGCTTTGTGGACGCTCATGTTCTCAGCTCGTGGGGCGGGTAGACTCGGGTCCCTCCAGGCTGGGCTGTGCGGGGCCGGGTGAGCGGTGTCGTCACCTGATCTGGCTCTCGGGCCTGCTTTTCCAGGCGAGGTTTCAGAGTTTGCGTGTTCTGGGACGTCTGTCACTGGGGTCATGTGTTTTCCTCCTGCAGGCTGTGGGTACAGCCCTGGGGGGTCAGCCTCTCTGCCATGTCTGTGTGTCTGTCTTGGCTGAGACTTGTTGGTGCACCGTCCCACGTGGGAGCTTGGCCTGGGGGGCTGAGGCAGTCGGGTGGGGAGGTGTGGGCTCTCGCTGACCACCCTGTCCTTCCCCAGCTTCATCACTTTCCGCTCCTGCGCTTACTTGGACAAGAAGCACACCATCTTTGGGCGGTGAGGTGCTGGGCAGGGTCTATGAGGGGGGGAGGCGCCGGGCAGGGTCTGTGTGTGTGGGGAGGCAGCCCCCCCGCTGGGCCTGTGCCCCCTTGTCCAGTCTGTGCGCGGGTGGCGGGGGTGACCCTTGGACCCGAGACCTGCCCCTGGCAGGCCCTCCCTTCGCAGTCCCGAAGGAAGCTCAGCGCTGGGCCACGGCCGGTCTCTCCACCTCTCGTCCAGGGCTCGGCGTTCACCCTCAGTGCCGAGTCCTCTGCAGACACTGTATGTGTGGACGGGGCCTGCCAGCCTGTGCTGACAGCCGGCTGGGCCTGCTCGCAGTCTGCCCCGGCCCGCAGGGCTGCCCGCGCCCCTCACGTTCTCAGGCGCCCCGTTGCTCTGCTGCAGGGTTGTTGGGGGCTTTGACACGCTGACGGCCATGGAGAACGTGGAGAGTGACCCCAAAACTGACCGCCCTAAGGTCTGTGCCCCAGAGCAGAGGTCCTCCCCTCGGGCTCGGAGCTGGGTGGGTGGCGGGTGGGTGGCGGGTGGGTGGGGGCCTGCTCACGCCCACCTCCCCCACCAGGAGGAGATCTGCATTGACTCCACCGTCGTGTTCGTGGACCCCTATGAAGAGGCCGACGCTCAGGTGAGGAGGGGATGGGGGGACGGCTGTGCCCGCAGCTGGCCTGGTTCTGTCCCAGGAGCCCCGCCTGACCCAGCGCTCGAACCCGCCTCCACCCGGCCCCCACAGATCGCCGAGGAGCGCAGGAAGACACAGCTGGAGGCGGCGGCCCCCGAGAGCACGGCCAAGAGCAGCCAGCCCCCCCAGGGGAGCCAGGGCCCCCAGGCGTACCGCCAGGGCGTGGGCAAGTACATCAGCCCGGCAGTCACGTGAGTGCCCCTAGTGCCCACGCCCCGCGTCCCGGGGTCGGAGCCGGTCGGTGGGGGTCAGACGGAGGCTCCGGGACTGCAGTCAGCTGGGAGGGAGCTGGGAGGTGCGGCCCTGGGACGTGCGGGGGCTCCTCGCTGGGGGCCCGCGTGCACACGGCAGCTCGTGTCCGCTGTGCCCCCAGGAAGCGGGTGGCAGAGGAGGAGCCATCCAGCAGTGCAGCCGTGCCCGTGGCCAAGAAGAAGCCCAGCCGTGGCTTCGGGGACTTCAGCTCGTGGTAGCAGCCGGCCACTGTGCTGGAGCCGGTAGGGACTCGGGGCTGGGTGCGCAGAGTCGACCGTCCGCCCTTCAATAAAGCTCTGGCTGCTGCCCGAGTCCTTTCCTGGCTCCCTCCGTGGGTGGATGGCCTGGCCCAGCCCTGTCTCCACATCTCAGACTTCCAGAGAGGAAGGGCTGTCTCTGACCCCCACCCCCCCCTGCCTGTCACCTCAGGGTGGCCGGTCCACTTGGGGGCCCTTCCCTGGGGACCCGGCCTTGTGCTCGCACTGACCAGTGCCCGGCTTGGGGGGGTCCTCTCCCCGCTGAGGAGCCACAGGGCCCGTCCTTCCCACGCCGCCTCCCTGCGGCCCTCCCCCTGGACACGCCCCTCGGCTTCCAGAAGCACCACAGACGCTCAGGACAGCTGCCTCCCAGGACCACATCCGCTCACACTGGGAGGCCCACAGCCTCCCTGCAGTCCTCGCCCGCTCTCAGCACTGAGCCCCCAGGTCAGCACGGCTGACCCTCCTGCTGGGCTCCATGCCCACTTCTGTCCGGTCTCTCCTCACCCAAAGCCTCCCCGCAGCGAGTACAGCCGGCTCTCGCTTCCAGAAGGTCCTGTAGCTCCGCCCCGTCTCTGCTGCTGGGCCTGGGCCCACAGCTCCACACGCACGGTGGCCCTTCCCCCGCTTGAGGCCCGCCGGGACTGCTCCAGGGCCTGGGCTCCACAGGGGCCGTCCTACCCCATGCCTGCGGCCAGGCCGCCGTCCCTCAGTCCTCAGGACCCAGCACCAGCGCTGACTTGCCTGGGAACCGCTGAGCGGCTCCGTCCCTGGGAGCTGGGGTCATGGGGAGGAGGTATGTGAGGCGCTCGCCTGAGGCTCCTGGAGCGGGGGCACCCGCCCACAGCAGCTCTGGAGGCTGCCAGCCTGGGCCCCTTGCTACCTGGCCAGATCGTCGATACTACTGACCAGGAGGCAGCAAACATTGGAAGCTTTATTTTGGAAGCTCACGCAGACAGAGCATGGAGGGCCAGACATGGGCAGTCCTGCTTGGGGAGCGTGCCTTTGGGCTGGCCTGGCCTTCTGTCCATCTGTCCAGCAGCCGGGCCCACCTGCCCTGACGGAAGGCCAGCCACCCCAGGCTGCAGACCCACAGCTCCACAGAGGGGACAGGCCTGCCCAGGGCCTCTGATGAGGGATGGTTTACGTCTCTAAGTCATTTTGGAGCTGAAATTGTACTTCTCTAGATGTCAAAAAACATTCAGATTGTGTAAGTCCCTGGTGAGGGCATCAGGTAAAGGACTTTTGAAACAATTCCCATTTCTGATCCCTCCTTATAGCTGACAGATGCCATCAAGAGTAAGCGTTAAGGTATAAAAATACTATATATATATATATATATATATATACTTAAAAAACAGCCAGAGCTAAACCCCATTTCTAAAGGAAACGTGCAGAGAACACTACGTAGTGGACTTAAACGCATTTATAATCCTGGCGTCACCTCCCACTCTTCCCAAGGAAAAAATATCTTAAATAATTTAAATAAAAGTCGTGGGGTGATAGCCATGTAGGAACTTAAAGGGGAGCGTCCCAGCACTTGACCCGCACGTCTGGCTGTGGCCTCAGGAGCGTTGGTCCTTGAAGCTGCTCACGGTCAGTTCGTTTGGTTTCAAAAGGAGCTTGGGTTTTGCAGAAGACCCACAAGGAAAGTGGCTGAGAGCCTTGGCTGGTATCAGCTTCGAAGCCATCCCGCGCCATGGGGAGGAAGGCTGCCGCACCCCCAGAGACAGCCCAGAACACACGCTCCACATGTGAGTGCAGTGGACACGGGAACTGCAGGTGGCTCCTCGGCGTCCAGAAGCATCTGCTGGAGGAGCGCCCGGCTGCCGGCTCAGGCTGGCTCTCAGGGATTCGGACTCAGCCCTCAGGGTGGGTGCCCGCTGGACCTTCCCAAGGGGCTCCAAGCACCAGGCCCCGGGGCTCTGCCAGGAGGCGGCCTGCTGGGCACCCTTGTGGACGACCCAGCACCCTGGGTGGGGGAGCCTAGGGCTCCCCATGGTCCAGGCTGTGGGTCAGAGGGTGCCCACAGGAAGCTCCCCTGAGCCTGGAGCAGCAGCCGGGGCTCCAGGCTCAGGGGAGAGCCCCCCAGTCTCCAGTTTGTGGCCATGAGATGGTGGGGCCGGGATCCCGGGCGTCTCAGGCTGGGCTCACTGGCCAGAGGGCCTTTGGCCTCCACTCTGCAGACTGGCCAGAAGCTACACGCAGCCCAGCCCTGCAAAGGCCCAACGCGTGGGAACTCGAGCAGAACCAGGGCGGGCTGGGGCCCCCGAGCAACGAGTTTACACCTGTCTTGCAACTGGAACTTTCTGTGGAAAACGTGAAAACAGTGGCAGATCTTAATTTGGAAGTTTATCCTGTTCTGGCCTCTTTCAAATATAGGAAAAATAATTCTTTTTCTGCAAGTACATCACAGTAGAAAAGGAAGTCTGCTTTCCTTCGGCCCAGTGTGATCAGCTTGAACTCTGCGGGCCAGCCACTCAGGGCCTGTGCATGGGCCCGGGGTCATGTCTGCTGACCACTCGCTCACTCGCCTTCTAGATAAGGAAGCTACTGACTTAAACAAACAGGGTGCTCCATCAGACACGTTTCTCTATTTCTAGGTCATCTAAAGTGTTATCCAGTGGTGCCCTTTGCTTTTGAACAAGGCTAAAAAGCACCCTGGGTGCAGAGACGCACGGCCGTCAGGGAGGTTCCTGGCAGAGCACTGCCCTGGGCGGCCTGCACGCAGAACCACCACGCGGCGGGTCCGAGAGTCAGTGAGAAGTGGTCCCCTCCCTTCACTCCAGACGAGCAGGGCTGGCTCTCCAGAGAGGCCGCCTTGGGGTCCATGGGGACTCAGTCTGGTTCCATCAAAACAACAGAACACAGCCAAACTCTACCTCAAAAGCATTGATTACAAAATGTATGGACTAGATGGACAAGTCATCAGTCGGTTGTCTTTCTCTGGATCTTGAGAAATTAGAAACAGGTCATTGGAACATTTCAGAAACAACCATGTGCATGAAGAGGACACAGCTTGCGGGGGCTGCCTCACCCAGGGGGCTGGCCGGGGGGGTCACCTGCCCTCGGACGCGCCTCAGCTCCTTGACGACCGTCTCAGTCACATTCAAGGGGGAACAGGAAGTCCACTTTACTCCCAGCCATTGTCTTTGATCATGTGAGCGAGCTCGATGATAAATTTTCCTTCTTTATACTTCTGACTGCTTTCAAAGGCGTGCTCCTTGGAGAGAGAGAGAGGTTTCAGAATAGAATCCGTTTGGTTTTTAAACTTCTTTCTACACACGGCGAAGAAAGGAAGAGTGGGGTCATGTCTCGGGGACGTGGCCAGTGTGGTGCTGTCTGGGGCCAAGGCGGGGCCGCTGTGTGGGGACCGGGCGTCGGGGTGGGAGCTACGGCAACAGCTGTGCGTGGACCGGCGGGGCGGTTCAGAGGGACGGTCAGCACGAGCCTCGTTCCTGGGGCTCGGGGTCACAAGTGGTGGGGAGAAGCCGGGGTGGGGCGGGGCGCGCTGGTGCAGGGAGCCTGTCTTCTTCACACCCCCCTGCCCCCCACGATGGGCCCAGGTGGGTCCTGGGGTGGGGGCCAAGCATGCCAGACGGGTCAGCTGTGAGCATGACCACAGGCCTCTGCCCGTGCCCGGCCAGTGGTCACCCGTGCGGTGGGCGCAGCCTCCCCGTCCCCCGGCCCGTGGACCCTCCTTGATGGTCAGCACCCGTCCTGTTTTTGGCCCGCTGTCTCCATGGTGACTCACGTATTTCCACCCAAGCGTGGTCTTGCAGTTCTCGCAGTAGATGTCGGCCACGGCATGCAGGCCGGTGAGCAGGACGCGCTCCTCTGCGGGGCCGCAGCCCACGTTCACCCTGCGGGGGGCAGGAGCTGGCACCCTCGCAGGGCCAGGCCTGCTTTTCCACCCGCCGGCTGCTTCCGGGACCCAGGGGTGCCTCCCTGACTCCCCAGCTGTCCCTTGCCCCTCGGAATATAAGGCACAATTTCTGGCTTCCCCCCTGAGAACCCAGGATGCCGCAGGGGTGAGGAGGCACCCAGAGTTTGCTGTCTCCAGGGAAATGAAGATAGACCCCAGCTGGGGGCACCCCCAGGCCTCCAAGAAGAACCGATGCTGCCCCAGCCCTGGGCGGCCCCAGTGGCACGGTACTCACACTGAGTTGAAGAGGTAGGCTCGTCCCTGACTTCCCTGAAAGGACTGCAGAGAAGGAAGAGGTGTCAGAGGGCCGCTCGCCGTCAGAGCTGAGTGATGGGAGCCCTGCCCTGGGGGAGAGTGGAGGGGCCGCCGGGCAGAGCGCCCGTGAGCCTGTGCCCAGGACAGCACATGCCAGCCTCCAGTAGACGGGGCGGGGGGTGGGGGCACGGGGTGGTTTCCGTGCCTTTCCATGAGAACTACAAGAAAGCTGCGGCCCCTTTCTGGGAGGAAAGCTCGGAGCACGGTCACTCGTTCCAGGATGACCAAGGAAGCAGAACAGGGCATCTGTGCGTCTCAAGAGGAGCTGGCGGGGACACTAGACGGGGACTTGTCACCCAGGTACAAGGCTCAAGGGACCCAGTGGGCGGACAGACCTCAAAAATAACCCGGAATGCAAATGGGTCAGAACCTTCTGGTTCTTGCCTATCACCCAGGAATGAGCTCCTGGCCCTGGAAGCCAAGCGGCCTGTGGCCCAGGCCTCAGTTTGCACAGGTGGAGGGTGTGTGTGCAAACCCAGCAACCAGCCCCCTGGACCCGCCATGGGACAGCGTCACAGCCAAGACCACGACTCAGCTGCACACACACACACACGACTTCCCACAGCGCCGCCCACGGGCTGCAGGCAGTCAAGGCCGGCACACCCGGGAGGGTCCATGCTCCTCTCCTCTGTGGCCCCTGATCTCGCGAGCAGACACTTGCCTTGGAGATCAGCTCGTCGTGATTGGCCAGGTGGGCCCTGCAGTGGACACAGCTGTAGGTTCGGTGGCAGTTGGGCAGATACGCTTGGAAAGTTTTGGACTTGGTCATCTTCACCATCGCGGGGCACTCCTGGCTCAGCTCAGGGCCGGCGCGGGAGGAGCTGCAGCTCTGCTGGGCTCTCCAGCAGAACAAACACTGGGACACGCACGCCAGAGCCGTTGTTGTTCGGAGGGTGTGTGGCTCCGTCCACACCGCTGGGGTGAGAGAAACGCCACCACCTGTCAACACACAGCAGAGGGTCACAGAGAGAAAGAGCCACAACAGGACGCGCCTGGCTCAGGACGCCTGTCGTAGAGACAGGGAAAGTGCAGTCCTAGACGTTAGAGATCTAATTCTTTACTAGTAATTGTACATAAAAGAAGGTTAATACCCGACCATGGCTCAGCCACTCTCCATTTAGTTGGGAGTGGCCGGTGAACTACTTTCACACACAAATAATTTGAGAAAACAGTAGCTCAAATACGTCTTCTGTCCTCTGGCTTCAGGACACGTGGAAGAGACAGCAGCCAACAAAGTTCCCATCTGAGAGACGCCAGGAGCGCTGGGCCCATCCTGCCCCGAGTAATGGAACTCAGTGGCTCCAAGCATCACGATGCCTATGCATGTGTGGTGGGTCCCGTACTGGTCTCTAGGAAATTACCTATCGATCCAGAAACACACCCTCACACGCACAGTCACATGATTTTCAACAAGGGGGCCAAGACTGTTCCACGTGGAAAGGACAGAGCCTTTCCAACAAACGTGCCAGGAAGACAAGAGAGCGGCCTGTGGAAAGGACGACACCACATACAGCAGTGCGCTCGGGGGGCCAGGCCCAGACGCAAACCAGAACTGGGCAGCTCCCAGAGGAGAACGTGGGGAATGGTCTGCATGCCGCTGGACTTGGCGGTGACGCTGGATCTGACACCAAAAGCGCAGGCTGTCTGAGGACCCCGGAAGGAGACGCAAGCGGAGACGCGGAGCTGCCAGAACTCAAGGACACAGTGCAGGCTGATCTCCAACAGACCCGAGGAGGTAAGTGAAAAGAAAGCCACAGCATGTCGCATAACAGTGAGGCTGCAGAACACCGAACAAACGCAGGGACGTCTGAGAAGCCTCCAGAAGGGAAGGGAAGGTCAGCTTTCAACAGAGCAACTTCCCAAGTCCATCAGCAGAAGGCGGAGGTGGTGGGGCGGCACCCCTAAGGCCCTGAAGGGCAACCTTATTCTCCCGGGACTCAGCAGTGGGAATGCTGCCCCGACCTCGGGACCTGACGTTTGCAGACGAGCACCTTGACTTCAGCAAAGTGTCACTGGAGGAGATTCAAGGATGTGCTTCAGACAGAAATGAAAGAACCAAGGAACCCACTCAGGTCCCAACTCCAGACTCCCCATGAAGGCAGGGTGCTGAGTGAAGAAGAGGCTACGTGCGCAGGAGGGCGGAGAGCACCGCCTCCCGGAGCGCTGAGATTTGCTCGGGACAGGTGCGCAAGAGAACAAGGCGGCGGCACGGTCGGAGCGGTGTCCAAGAAGAAGTTACGTGTATGGATTAAAGGTACATTCTGGTAAATGAAGGGCAGATGTAATTTCTGATGAAACGTGTGTACGAACAAGAAGAGCAGGTGTGTCACTTCCAAACGTGTGCAGGGAGGTGAGGAAGGAGGGAACGTGCCGGGGAAGAGCAGGAAGCCTAACCAAGGGAGATGGAGACCCAGACACTTCAGCGCGCAGGTGGGACGTAAGGGACTCATGTTGAGTCAAAGGTTTCAGACTACACAGAAAACAAACTTTATCTCAATGTTGCTTACAAGACACACACCTTAAATTAAGGCACAGCAAGAACAAGAAGGGAAAGCTGGAGCCTGGACGGCAGCCGCACAGACCTGTGGTCACAGTTACTTGCTGATGTGCGCGATTCACGGAAAGACGTTACAGTAGAGAGATGCGAATCAGAACCACAGCGATAGCGCCTCACACCTGTCGGAATGGCCACCAGCAAAGACCACAAATAACTAAGGCTGGAGACGAGGTGGGGAGGAGGGAGCCCGACTGCTGCTGGGGATGCGGACTGGTGCAGCCACTGTGGAGGACAGTGTGGAGGTTTCCCGAAAAACACTAAAAATATGGTGACCATATACCCTAGCAATCCCACTGCTGGGCGTGTATCCGGAGAAAACTAATTCAAAAGGATACATGCAGCCCAGCGTTCACATCAGCGCTGTTAACAACAGCCAAGAATGGAAGCAGCTGAGTGTCCTCTGACAGGGAGTGGGTGACGACGATGTGGGGGGGTGTCTGTGTGTACATACACACATACATACATGTATACACACACAGACATACATGTATACACGCACACGCCTTTCATGATAGTGCCAGTGGCAGCGGCGTGGACTGACCTAGCCATCATCACATTAAGCAAAGTTAGAAAGACAAATGTGAGATACCACTTATAGGTGGAATCTAAAAATTGACACAAGTGAACTAATTTATAAAACAGAAACCAACTAAATGGATAGAAAGAGGTATTAAAATAAAAAACTATTAAATATGTTCATATTTCCCTTAAATAACAACATTTAATGGAAAAACTTCATTAAATGAAATAGCAGGGAGATAAGTAGCAAGTGTAAATCTTGTTGTTTCATAACAGTTTCAAAATGTGTAAGTCTAAAATTGGAAAAACTTTGAGATAGATTTATAATCAAAATAGGACTAGTGATTGTAGTATATAAACATAGTGTACATAATGGTTTATATATTTTAGTATACTACATATAATTACATAGTATATAAGTATACAATATATATTCTTCTGCACTTTCCACTAACTGACAGAGCAATACAAGTGAGGGCAGATATATTTCATTTTGATGAAGAGACTGGAACTAAAACACATGCAGGAAACCGTCTGAGGACCAGAGACCCCAGCTCACTTACTGCACGCAGACATTCAGAGAACGTGACTAACATCGCATCTCAACACACCGAGGGCTGGACTCAGCACGTTCTCAGACCAAAACACAGACTAGAAGTCAGTAATGAAATGTAGAAAAGTTCTCATGTGCTTAGAATTTAGGAAATATGCTTCTATATACCCATGTGTCTAAGAATAATGGAAATCAGAAAATATTTTGAACAATAAAATGGGCTTCCCTGATAGCTTAGTTGGTAAAGAATCCACCTGCAATGCAGTATTCTTAGGCTTCTCTTGTGGCTCAGCTGGTGAAGAATCCACCTGCAATGTGGGAGACCTGGATTTGACCCCTGTAGAATGGAAAGGCTACCCACTCCAGTGTTCTGGCCTGGAGAATTCCATGGACCGTATAGTCCATGGGGTCGCAGAGTCGGACAGGACTGGGTGACTCTCACTTTCAAACAATAAAATAATTATCAGAACTTAAAGGGGACGCAGACTCTTACAGGACGGATGTTAGAAGACAGGTGGGATCAATGAGCTAAACACCCATCTTTAAAAACGTTGAGAAGTGACAGGAAAACAACCCCAAGAAAACATAAGGAAAGAAATAGGGAAGAAAACTAAGGAAAGAGACAAGGGAACATGGATCCCCTGTGGAGGATCAACAAGGCGGAGGCGCTGCTGTGAGCTCAGCCAGCTGCCGGAGATGCACATGGGCGGCGTCTTCTGTGGGCAAGACTCACAGGGAACAGGTGCTGCGGTCAGTTTAAGTCAACGTAGTTGAAGATGTGAACCACACAGAATAATTCCTGGAAAAAAGTTTAAAAATATGACTCAAGAAGAAATAGAAAAGCTGAATAATCCTGTCCACACAAAAGAAATCAAGTCACTGGTAAAAATTCTCCTCCTCCAATACACACACTGATAGCAAAGAACTTCCCTGGAGAAGCCAACTGCACCTCCAGAGAGGACTCCTTCCAACCTGGTGAGACTGCTTTCAGGGAAGACAAAGAGGAAGCACCTTCCCACTGTTTCATGTGACTTAACCTGACCCCAAACCCCTGCCTGGGGGGTCAGCACTTTCACTGCCGGGGCTCAGGTTCAATCTGTGGTTGGGGAACAGACCCCGCAAGTCCTGCGGCACAGCCAAAAAAGAAAAACAAGAATGGAATTCACTAAGTTTCTTCAAAGAAACCAAGATGCAAACATCCTATGTAATATTGACCAAACGGGGTCCAGCCCTATGTTACAGGACTCTACAATTAAGGTGACTTTATCACAAGAGTGCAAGATGATTTAACATTAGAATTTACCACCAGTTGTTCTATTTATCTCAATGGATGCCAAAAAAAAAAAAAGTTTGGAAAAATTTAATATCCATTCACAATTTAAGAAACATTCCATACAAACTAAGATTGTAAAGAGCTGTTTCGAGGCATGTACCAAAGAAAGAACCAAAACCACTCTTGGTAAACATCACTCACAGTGTTACAAGTTGGAAAGTATGGGGACTAAACCGGGAGCCTCTACACTGTCATTCAGCGCTCCCAGGGGCCCCAGCCAGCTCCACACGGCCGGAAGAGAAGCCTTGTGAGTGAAAGCAGGCCGGCACCCAGCACTGTAACAACAAAGGATCTGTGAGCAGATTCAAGACCCGAAACACCTTGCACACAATTCTGAGGGGCAAAAATACAGCCCTACATCCATAAAGAAAGCCGAGCACTGAAGAATTGATGCTTTTGAGCTGTGGTGCTGGAGAAGACTCCTGCGAGTCCCTTGGACTGCAAGGAGATCCAACCAGTCCATCCTAAAGGAGATCAGTCCTGGGTGTTCATTGGAAGGACTGATGCTGAAGCTGAAACTCCAATACTTTGGCCACCTCATGCGAAGAGCTGACTCATTGGAAAAGACCCTGATGCTGGGAGGGATTGAGGGCAGGAGGAGAAGGGGACGACAGAGGATGAGATGGCTGGATGGCATCACCGACTCGATGGGCATGGGTTTGAGCAAGCTCTGGGAGTTGGTGATGGGTGGGGAGCCTGGAGTGCTGCGGTCATGGGGTCGCCAAGAGTCGAACATCCGTGGGGAGCTACAACATGGGAAGGACTAGAGATACTGTGAATATGCATCTTCCTCAAAATCACTGTCGAATACAACTCAAGTCTCAATATAGGAAGCACCACACACAGCACAGGAGGTGTGTGTCCCCACCTGCAAGTGCAGATGAGCCCGGAGCCAGCGGGACAGACCGGGTCCCTGAGCGTCGGCGGGGGCGGGAGGCTTTCCTTGACCCTCTCAGGGCCCCTAGCCGGGTCTCAAAAGGAAGCAGTGACTGGACTGGCAAGCATTTATACCTTTCGGACCAGGACTCGGTCGGTTTGAAAAGAACTAACAGGGCCGGAAGGGTTTGGGCGGGGGTGGTCCAGGAGGGGGAGAACCCCCACCGGCCCCCCGCTCGGGCCCGGGCTCTCCACGCCTCCTGCTCTCTCGGACTCTCTCAGCTCACGGCGCCCGGGAAGCCGCGAGCCACACCAGGCGGTGTGTCCTGGGGGTGGGGGGCCCGCTGGGGGGGGCACCCCAGCCTCAAGCAGGAAGGAAAGCGCTCCCTGCCTGCAGGCCCCAAATCCGTCTCCGTGTCTTAACCTGAGTCTTCTCTGTATTTAAAGGAGCCTTAAATGTGGGACCTTCTCTTTTAGCCCTGGTAGCTCAACTTCAGAGCCCTGGGCCCCTTCCGAGGCAGAAGCGCGACTCCCGGTGGTCTGGGCAGAGACCGCCGGACGGCCTTCACCAAGCCCCGCCTTGAAACAGGCGACTGTGCAGCAGCCCACGCGTCTTCCTGCCTGGAGAACCCCAAGGACAGAGGGGCCTGGTGGGCCGCAGTCTATGGGGGCGCACAGAGTCGGACACCACTGAGCGGCTTTCACTTTTCACTCTTAGAACGGGGACACCCCTCGTTTCTAACTCCGAGTGACCTCTAACGGGGCAGGGCCGTTTAAATGGCATCTTGGGGATTCCCCTGGTGTCCCAGGGGTTAGGACTAGGTGCCTCCACTGCAGGGGCGAGGGTTCCGTCCCTGGAGGGGGAGCGAAGACCCTGCACGCCGTACAGCCAAGAAAACAGTGACAGCCTGCCAAGGCTTTTCTGTTTCTTTGAGTTTCTCCGGGTGTAGATGGCCTCCCACATACTGCCAGGCCCCCGGAGGCCCCTTCCCCCGGAGCGCCGGGCCCGGTCCATCCTCGGCGCCCATGGTCACCCTTCAAAGGCCGGTGTGCGTCCTGCCCTCCCCCGCACTGCCCCCGGGGGGCCCAGCGGAGCAGGGGCCTGGCCTGGATCTTGGTCACAGAGAAGCGTGTTGTGATTTAACCGGCCTTTCGGGCTGGACGTCCCCGAGGCCAAGTTCTCCGGCCACCAGTACAGAGTGCTCCTCCAGGAGACCTGCTGACAGGTCAGGACCCATCTTAGCACCTGAAGGGCAAACGCACCTCCGGCCTCACTGCTGTGGCCGCCGTGTCCCTGGGTTTGGGGAGCAGCCACCATCCCCCCAAGATGCTAGTGTGGGGTAGGTTTTTAGAGCAAAAACAACATTCTGGATTCCCGAAGTTTTCCTCCTAAAATAAGCATGGATATTTATTTTGAGAACATGAATCAGGCCCATGTCCATATGGTGCTTCACCATTCCGAAGACAAACCTGAGCAGCAGAACCCGAAGCGAGCAGCTGACTCCCGGGAGGGCGTGGGCTCCGGCCCCTCTGGCCTGCCAGGGGTTCCTGAGTCCTCCTGAGTACTGCCTGCCAGCCCCGCCTGCCTGCCTGCTGAGCAGTGCTGGCAGGGAGCCTTTCTTTTCTAAGAGCCTCTGATACACTGTTTTAATTTCTCCCCCTAGTAACTAAGTGTCCTCCGGTGCCTCCTAGCAGAGGTCGCCCACTTTCAGCTCAGAAGGGAAGACATAGGCAGGGCTGGCCTCTTCAGTTCCAAGAGGCAGGAAGGACGCTGGGACCCTTGGCCAATTTACGAACCTCATGCTGGGTAAAACATCAAGCACCTCTTTTATCGAGGAAGGGATAGGAAAAACCAGAGACAGAGAGAGGAGTCTGAACAGGGCTGGTGCTCAGCAGAGGGTGTGCAGCTGAGGGGCGGGGCGGGGCGGGGACTCGGTCGGACCAAGACTGAGCCAAGCCAGAGGAGGGGCGGCTGGGGGGCCTCAAGCCAAACTGGTGACCGGCCTGTAAAATGGGCCCAGGCGCCCCGAGAATCGCTCCAGGACTCGGTACCCTGTGCGGCGGCCACGGGCTGTGTCCACGCCTAACAGCGCTCACAGGGACCCCTGGGCCTGAGCCCTCCTGGGAGTGGACGTGGCCTGACTCCATGGCCAGCGACAGGCCTTCAGCAGAGCCAGTGTCGCCCAGCAGCCAGCTGGACCACACCCTCCCCACTGTGCTCCCTGGAGCCTCAGCCTCCGGGGACCTGGCGTCCAGGGCTTCCTCCGTCCTCGCCTCTCTCCCCACTCCTGCAGGTTTTGCTGATCAGCCGATCGAACCACTTTCTAAAAATTTAAAACCAAACAACTCTGGAGTAAAGTGTCAGAGATGAGGAAGAGGACTTCCACTGCTTCTTCATATTTGAAACTATGTTCCACTCCTCAGTTTTCCGGGAGGAAAAGACACTCTGTGGCAGGTCCTTGTCTGTACCCACCTCGCCCCACCCCCGAGGATCCTGGTGGGCCCTGAGGAAGGCAGGAAGGGATCAAAGGCTCTCGACATAAAGAGCTTTATAAAGGCAGGTACTTTTATCGGTTTTTAATTTTGGCAATCTCACCATGGCCACGCTGGGTGATAGCGTGGGCACAGCGGGTAGAGCGCAGGTTGGGACGGATTGGACTACCTTTGCAACTCTTGTGTAAACATAAAGTTGTTCCAAAATAAGAAGCTGATTTCAACTCAGGAAGACTCAAACATATGGGTAATCAAGATCACTCAGTGCCCAGGTGCTACCTTGTTACAGCCCTGCTAAGTCGGGGCTGCCCCTGGGCCTAAGGCTCCCGGCACGGAGAAGACACCTGGCTCCTAAGATACAAGCGGGAGGCCCGAGCTGGCCTGCGTCAGACCAGAGGCCCGGGCAGGGTCGCAACGCTCAACACTGGGAACGGGCCAGCTACTGCCCGGGGCGGGGCTCGGCCGGCGTGTCCACCTCCGGGGAGCAGAGAGAGGCCGCGGGGACCCGAAGAGCGGAGGAGCCGCTTCTGAGAGCCATCCCCGGAGGGGGAAAGAACATTCTTGGCGCAGAACAACAGGTTGAGGTGTGTGTACGCTTCCACAGAAAGAAGGCACGCAGCGGCTCAGAAAAAGCCGGGGGTGGGGATACCGCGGTCCACCTACCACGGAACCGGGCCCAGTCCCACCCAGACGGGCCAGACCGGGACTCGGGCCGCCCGGGGGTCGGGGCTTGGGCAGTGCGCCCCGACGCCCGGCGGGCGCCGCACGGGCGCGATTCGTTTCGGCCTCGCCCTGCACGAGAGCCCTTCGGTGCAAACGCGGGGGCCTCTTTTGTCCCCGCCGCCCCCCGCCTCAGCCGCGACCCTGCCTTCGGGGGAGAAGCCTGTTACCCCAAGGGCGGGCGGCTGCGCCCGCACCTTCTCCGCGGCGGGGCGGGGTCGGAGGCGGCGCGCCCGCCCCAAGTCCCGGGCCGCGCCGAGCCCAGCGGCCCCCGCCCGCGGCCGACGCCGCTCGTCCCCCGGGCCCGCCCTACTCACGGCCGCCCACCGCTCCGCGCCCCGGCCCGCAGCGCCCATCGGCCCGGCCTCGCTCAGCGCGGGCGCGGCTCTCCGGCGGCCCCGGCGCGGCCCGGGACGCGCTGCGGCCGTTGGCGCCCCGGCCGCGCGCGAGGCATTCCCGCCGCCGCCCGCGGGCCGCCTGCCCTTTGTTTTGGAGCCGCTGCTCCGCCGCGCCGCCGTTAACGGCCTCGGAGAGCGGCGCCCTCCAATCAGCGCGCGCCCCCGCCCCGGACCCGCCCCGCGCCCGGCCCGGAGCACCGCCCGCTGCCCGTCGGCCGGGCAGGGCGGGGCGCACGTGCTGCGGCGCGCGCCGCACGCCCATTGGCCGGCCCAGCCAAAGCGGCCTCGGAGCCTGCCAGTGAGGGCCGAGGAGCGCGGGGACGGGCCCGCCGAAGGCGGGGCGGGGCGGGGCCGGCTCCAGGCGGAGCGCGGCGCGCAGGCGCGGGTTCACCGGGACTGGAAGCTGGGCCCGCAAGCGTCTCCGACGGTCGGAGGCCGGCGCTGGGCGCCCTGCGTCCTCCCGTTCTTCCCGGGATGCACGCGCAGGTTGGCCCAGGGCACGCCGGCTCATAGCGCCGGGGGCCGGCGGAGAGGGCGCGAGCCGGGCGACTTGGTCGGACCCACTCGAAGACCTCGTCCCGCGGTGGGTCCTCAGCGTCGCCTCCCTGCCCCACTCCAGGCATCCCGGGAACTGCTGACTTGAGCGCCTCGATGTAGACGTGACCCGACGGGAAGTCCCGCACAGCCCGCCGCCGACCCGCGGCCGCGCTCCGTCCTCCAGGCTTCCCCAGAGGTTACTGTGTGGATCCCAGGGCCCTTCTCCCTATCAGCACCACCCGCATGGTTGAGGTCACAGCACAGAATCCCTTTCTATACAAAGTATTGTGAAGTCAACTGGGCCTTAGGAAGCATCACTATGAACAAAGCTGGTGGAGGTGATGGAATTCCAGCTGAGCTATTTCAAATCCTAAAAGATGGTGCTGTGAAAGTGTTGCACTCAATATGCTAGCAAATTTGGAAAACTCAGCAGTGGCCACAGGACTGGAAAAGGTCAGTTTTCATTCCAATTCCAAAGAAAGGCAATGCCAAAGAATGTTCAGACTGCCGCACAATTGCACTCATCTCACATGCTAGTTAAGTAATGCTCAAAATTCTCCAAGCCAGGCTTCAACAGTAGGTGAGACGAGAACTTCCAGATGTTTAAGCTGGATTTAGAAGAGGCAGAGGAGCCAGAGATCAAATTGCCAACATCCACTGGATCATCGAAAAAGTAAGAGAGTTCCAGAAAAACATCTACTTCTGCTTTATTGACTATGCCAAAGCCTTTGACTGTGTGGATCACAACTGGAAAATTCTTACAGAGATGGGAATTACCAGACCATCTGACCTGCCTCCTGAGAAACGTATGCAGGTCAAGAAGCAACAGTTAGAACCAGACATGGAACAACAGACTGGTTCCAAATCTGGAAAGGGGTAAGTCAAGGCTGTATATTGTCACCCTGCCTTTTTAACTTATATGCAGAGTACATCATGTGAAATGCCGGGCTGGATGAAGCACAAGCTGGAATCAGGATTGCTGGGAGAAATATCAATAACCTCAGATATACAGATGACACCATCCTTATGGCAGAAAGTGAAGAGGAACTAAAAAGCCTCTTGATGAAGGTGAAAAAGGAGAGTGAAAAAGCTGACTTAAAACTCAACATTAAAAAAACAAAGATCATGGCATCTGGTCCCATCACTTCATGGCAAACAGATGGGGAAACAGTGGAAACAGTGAGAGACTATTTTCTTGGGCTCCCAAATGGCTACAGATGATAGCTGCAGTCATGAAATTAAAGGACGCTTGCTTTTTGGAAGAAAAACTATGACAAACCTAAACAGCATATTAAAAAGCACAGATATTACTTTGCTGACAAAGACCCATATAGTCAAAGCTCTGGTCTTTCCAGTAGTCATGTATGGATGTGAGAGTTGGACCTTAAAGAGGGCTAAGCGCCGAAGAATTGATGCTTTCAAGTTATGTTGGAGAAGACTCTTGAGAGCCCCTTGGACAGCAAAGAGATCAAACCAGTCAATCTTAAAGGAAATCCACCCTGAATATTCATTGGAAGGACTGATGCTAAAGCTGAAGCTCCAATACTTTGTGAAGAGCCTGATCAAAGGAATCTTGAAAATTCACAAGAAACCCCTTTGGAAATGGAAGGAGACCTGAAAAGCTTACTAGCTCATGAAAACATTCAAGAACCATCTTCAGGACACTTTGCACTGACTGGGCTCTGTGGCAGGAAGCAGGGAGCAGGGCTTCCTGATGGGAAGAGCCAACTCCTTGGAAAAGACCCTGATGCTGGCAAAGATTGACAGTGGGAGAAGGGGACAGCAGAGGATGAGATGGTTGGATGCATCACAGCTTGATGGACATGCGCGTGAGTAAACTCCAGGAGAGAGAGGAGGACAGGGAGGCCTGGTGTGCTGCAGTCCATAGGGTCGCAAAGAGCTGGACGCCGAGTGACTGAACAGCCGCATAGCATGCCTGGCAGTAGCTGGTGGCGCCCCTGGTCTGTTCCCTTGCCGAGATGTATCCACAAGGCTCCCACCGGTGGTGGAGCACATTCACCCGGCCCCGTGCCCTGTCCCTGCCTCCACAGACCCCAGTGCAAAGTGTCCTGAAAACGGTTCTCGCCTCTTTTCATGAGCTAGTAGATGTTTCAGGTCTCCTTCCAATGGAAGGAGTTTCTTGTGAATTTTCAAGGTTCTGTGTCTGAAATATTAGGCTATGGGTGTTTTCACTATTGCCAGTCCTCTTCTCAGCCAGTCCTCTGTTGAAAAAAAAAACACAAAAAAACCTTATTTTGATGTGAGCCAAAGTTAATATAATTTTGTATCCTTTTTCTTTTAGGTCATTGTAGTTGTTTGTTTTTTCCCATTGCAGGTTTTTTTTTTTTTAAATAGATATTTTTACTGGCTCCTCAATATTAAACTTAACAAATATCCAACTATGAGGGGTGGTTGGGTCCCTCGATTAGTTCTGCACCATTTCTTCAGACCTTTTCATTCTTTGAAAAATTTAGCACCAGATCCACTGTTTGTCTCTGCATTTTACTTCCTGGCTTCCTACTTGAGACACACCTTTCCTTAGAATCGAAGTGAGAGCTGTGTGTGCATGAATCACGGCCGATCCACGGCGCCCTGGCATGTCAGCTCGCGGGCCCTTCTCCTGCAAGGGCCTTATCCTCTGTGCAGCTGTGGACATGGACCCCCTTGCTGGCCACTGACCCAGCGCCTTTCACATGTTTTTACCTAGGACCACACTACAATTTACACTTTATGGGTACAGAGTTTCTGCTGGGGATGAAAAACCGAGGGGATAGTTGCACAAGACTGTGAATTCACTTAACACCGCAGAATTACAACACTTAAGGATGGTTAAAACGGCAAATGTTACATTACTGTACTTGACTACAGTAAAAAAAATTGTGCAAAACACATTCTCCACGGTGGTCCAGTGCCCATACGCCCAGGATGGCTCTCAGGATGCAGTCGGCACTCTGCAAGGCCCTGATACTTTCCATCCTTATTTCTCTTAACCACAGCGCCCACGTGACCGCGTGGTTTCCCGAGCCTGCCATCTGCCACGGCCCGCGGGCCGCTCCCTGCCTGGTGCCCACCCTCCCACCCTGGACGGCGGGCAGCCCGCCCTGCCCCACCGCGGCCGCTGTCGCCGCCCCCGGGGGCCCCGCACCTGCCCGCCCTCAGCCCCCTCCTCACGCTGCTCCGTGGGTGGCTGGGCCGCTGGGCTCCAGGCGGTGCGGTCGCCTGGGGCCCTGGCCCTGCCGCCCCGCCGCCTGTGCCCGTCCAGGCCCCCTTCTCGGACGGCGCCCCTCCTCGCCCCTGTCCCGTCCCGCTCTCAGCCCACTCTCTGTCCGCCCCCCGCCCGTCCATGTGTGCCCGCCTGTGCACACGTCTTGTCTGCTGCCTCGTCATGGCCTCGTCGCTGGGTGGGCCCACGGTTATCCCCCCCACTACTATTGGTACGCGTCCCCGGAACCCTGCAGAGCGGGCGGCTTCTCCTACTCCGAGGTTCCCAGCCCCCTGCTCCCCTCGCCAGACCTGGCTCGGGGCTCAGCCTTGTCTGAATGGACGGTCACCTTCCTGAACACATTCTCACTCGGGCCCAGGCTCCAGCCTCCCCCCCGCCCCCGCCCCCCGGCCTGGTGTCCCTGGCTCCCCCACCCTCCTGAGGCTGAGACGACTTCCGGCCCCCCCAGCCAAGCAGTCCAGGCTCCCGTCCACTTGTACCCCCCGGGAAGTCCACGAGACCTCCAGCTCCGCAGACCCTCCATCAAACTGCCGCCTCCCCCACCTCAACAGAAGCTGCCTCTGTCCCAGCGCCGCCCGGGCCCAGGGCTCCCCTCGCGCGCCTCCGTCAGGCCCCGGCCCCGTGGCCTCGGGCTCAGGCTGTGCCTCCTCTATTCTGTTCTCTGCAGACAGATGCTTTGAGGACCTCCCCCAGATCAGCCGCCTCTGGAAGCCGCCAGGAGCATTCTGCCTCGCTCTGACCGAAAGCCAGGGTCCCTGCAGCAGCTGACCCCCGGCTCTCCGAACTTCCTGCTTCCGTCCCCGGGAGCTCAGAACCAGCTGGGCCTCGGGACGGAATTTCTGACGCTAACTGCGGGCTTGGGGTCTGCAGGATGATGACCCTCAGGTGGCCACTCCTGGAAGTGGTCACAGTGTAAGCAAGGGCTCGGTCAGGTGGGTGTTCACAGGCTGAGCTCTGTCCAAATGTGGGTGTGTGGAGAGGGGGTCTTTAGCAGAGAGTAGATTAAAAGGGGACTTTAGGGGGTTGGCTCTCACGCAGTCTGACCGACGTCCTTCACGAGGAGGACATGGAGACACAGAGGTGATACACAGGGTCACAGAAGACGATGACCACCCACAAGCCAAGGAGCGGCCTCAGGAGGACCCGAGCCAGCTGACACCTTGGCTTCGCACTCCCAGCCTCCAGGCCTCCTCACATGAACCTACTGCTGAAGCCGCCTGGCCTGCAGGGCTTTGGTAGGTGGGCCCGGCAGGCAAACAGCCTGGGCTTTGGGGACAGAGACCACGAGCTGTCCTCCAGAAGGCCCCGCTGGTGCCCAGGACCCCTGGCTGGCCTGACCCAGCAGCCTGCGGGGGTCTTGGAGGCTGGCACCCTCCGCCAGGCGAGGGATGGGGTCTACAATCTGAGCAGCTGATGGCTTCCCGGGTGACAGTCAAGCCCGTTAGAAGTAGCTGCTGTCGGCATAGCAACCATGAGCCATCTCGTGCACTTTCCAGATTAAAAAAGCTCCCTGCTTCAGGACTGAGGGGAGAAAGATGTAAAAGCAGAGATGAAACTGAGTTCCCAACGGGAGCGGTTGCCATGGTGCCCTGCTGGCCCTGGAGCGTGTCAGCTGCCGTGGGGGTCCCTCCCTTCTTGGGGCAGATGAGGGTCTGAGAGGCAGTGCAGACCAGCCCCCCACAGTGCGGGAGGGACATCGCAGCTGTGCTTTACCTAGAGAGGGGAGTGAATAATGAGAATTCATATTTTGAGAATGACTATACGGCCAATATACAGAGCTGCTCAAAATCTAAACTCTCTGGCTGAGGATTTGTTTCAAACGTTTGCTGAAATGCAGTGTGTCTGAGGTGGGGTCTAAGGTCCCACGTCTGAGTGTTGGATTGTGGGAAAAGACACGTACCATCCCGTCTGCCATCTTATCCCAGAGACGCTGCGTCTGAACCGGCCCCGGGGGACCGCGGTGCGGCTGTTCCAGGGTCTGTATGCTGTGCGTCAGGCCTTATCAGAGCCTTTCTTTGTGCCGGAGTCTGAGGGAGGAGGCAGCTGGACCTGAATGAGCAAGGCATGCGGCTGCCACGCGGGAACACCCCGGCGAGGGGAGGAGAGAAGAGGTGACGCGGCTCCAGGGCACTGGGCGGGGCGCCCCCCACTTTGCCTGTCACCGGGGTGGGGGCCTGGGGGCGGGCTCGGTGGAGCAGCGAGGCGGAGGTGGGTGAGGACACGCCACCGCGGCCGCGTGCTGAGTTGCTGCGGCCTTTCCCTACTGACCTTCTGCTCTTACAGGTCATGCTGCCAGGCGACTTCCCTGGAGGTCCAGCGGTTAACTGTCTGTGCTGCCACCGGGGTGGGTTCGATCCCTGGTCAGGGAACTAAGATCCCCCGTGCCATGCAGTGCACGCGGCCGGAAGTCAAAAAAGTTAAACGAACCGACAGACCATAATGCTGGGCAAACACCTCTGTCCATGTGGCTCTTCGCCCTAGAATTACTGTCTGGGGCGAAAAAACCCAGTCATGGAATTCCGGAGTTAAAACACACCTGCTGATTGGCTCTGTCCCTCTCCGGGGGTGTTCACCGACAGCTCGCGAGCACGGCCTCACAGCCTGGCATGTTTGGCTTTTGTCACTTTGCTTTTGCTGAAACGAACCAAACCAGAACAACAAAACCCCTAGGAAGTAGGGCTTGCATGAAGCAGCCCTCCATCTTGGCTTTAATTCACATGTCTAGGAGACAAAGTTCTTCGACCACCTGTCAGTTGAGAATGAGGCAAGGTGTTTGTATTTCTGAGGCTCTTTTGATGTGGTGGAATAGACTTTTCTTCTTGGGCCCCGTGGGCTCACCTGCACTGTGGTCCTTACGCATCGGTGTTCACATCGGATATGGAGATATTTCTCTCTAACCCACTGGTTTGTCCAAAATACGACTGAATAGTTTTTTGCAGCCATTTTTCCAGTAGTCGTATACGGATGTGAGAGTTGGATCATAAAGATGGCTGGGCGCCGAAGAATTGATGCTTTTGAAGTGTGGTGTTGGAGGAGACTCTTGAGAGTCCCTTGGACTGCAAGGAGATCAAACCAGTCCGTCCTAAAGGAAATCAACACTGAATATTCATTGGAAGGACTGATGCTGAAGCTGAAACTCCAATACTTTGGCCAGCTGATGCGAAGAACTGACTCATTGGAAAAGAGCCTGATGCTGGGAGGGATTGGGGGCAGGAGGAGAAGGGGACGACAGAGGATGAGATGGTTGGATGGCATCACTGACTCCATGGAGATGAGTTTGAGTAAGCTCCGGGAGTTGGTGATGGGCAGGGAGGCCTGGCGTGCTGCAGTCCATGGGGTCTCAAAGAGTCGGACACGGCTGAGCGACTGAACGGCTGCTAAGCCGACAGCCTGCACTTCTGTTCCTGACTGTTGGTTTTAGTGTCAACATGTGAAGAGCTTGGAAGTCATCTGCTCTCACAATAAGAAAAAAGCTGAATGTCCTGAAGCTCAGTGACTCCTCCCAGACCCATTGGAGAGTGGAGGTCACAGCAGAGTTCCC
The DNA here is from genome assembly GCF_910594005.1 of Cervus elaphus. Lineage (NCBI taxonomy): Eukaryota > Metazoa > Chordata > Mammalia > Artiodactyla > Cervidae > Cervus > Cervus elaphus. Next base: position 1,181,079 of record NC_057819.1, read on the forward strand.
AACCCCACAAAGTTCAAGAGAGAATCACCGGTCACCAGCAGCAGCCGGGGACTCGCAGGACCCAAGGGACCCCATCAGTGGTGACACCGAAGAAACGCTGGAGGCTGAGTGGACTCGTTTGAGTTAAAAGCTCAAGGGGACCCGTCTGAGGGGGCCCCACACTCTCCCGAGTTTTCCCTCCAAGCAGCGCACCGGGTTCTCACAGTGAAGACGGGAGCAACACCCCCTTGCGTGTGACTGGAAGGGCAGCACCCATCGTGACACAGGCTCGGATGGTCCTCCACAAGCAGAGCCAGCAAGCAAGCGGGAGGACATTCTCCGAGCTCCATACGACACACAGGAAGGGCAGACCCGGCGGCACCTCCCGAGCCTCGTGGCCTCACTGACGGGGGCGGAGAAGCCCCGAGAAGCACTCGTGAGGGTCACGGGCCCCTGAGGAGATGGACACCTAGTCGTGTGATCAGGAAACAGTCCTCCGTCCTCTGCGTCTTCCGCCCCATTGACGGGGTCCTGTGTCTGCAGACGATCACCGCTCAAGGAGGAGTCTCCAGGGGAATCCAGGGACAGTGGGGGGACAAGGCCGGGATCCCGGAGGACGGCTCAGCTTGACACTTACAGCTGAGCAGACGGTAAGCGGAGCCGCACTTCCAGGGAGAAAAACGTAAAAACCTCACACTAAAAGCTCCGTCCACCCCAGGTCTACTACCCAACAGATCCACTACACTGCCTTTTAGCAAAAGGTTACCCGTGCATTGGAGAAAAGGAAAGACACAGTCTGAAGAGCAAAACCAGCCCAAGACGTGGAGAGGTTCTGGCCCCACGGGACTGGGAATTCAACACACCTATGGTTACGATGCTACGGTCTCCACTGGAAAACGTGGGCAACGCACAGGAGCAGGTGAGTGTCAGAAGCAGAGAGACAGAAACACTAAGCAAGAATGGAAGGAAAATTCTAGGGGAGAAGAACCTCTCAGCTCTAGACTGGACATCACTGGGTAAAGAGTCAGTGAACCTGAAGATACGCCTCTAGAAACTTCTCAAGGTAAAACTTTAACAGAGAAAAAACAAGTGGGGGAAAAAAAAAAGGAATCAGAATGTTCAAGAACTGTGAGACAATTGTAAAAAAGTGCAACGTGTTCACAATAAGGATTCCAGAGAAGGGAGCAGAGAAAAGGGTTAAAGGCATAATGGCTGAGAGTATTCCAAAATTCATGACAGGAGACAAACAGTAACTGCAGGCATCTCGGACGGCAGGGGCGGGTCAACACCCAAAACTCGCCAGAGGTGTGGATCACACTCAAAAGCAAAGAGGAAGTCGTGAAAGAGGCCAGAGTGAAACAAACAACAAAGTCTCTCACTGGAAGAGAAACAAGGACAGGAGCCGGGAGCCGGCTCACGGGAGCCCACCCATGACAAGGTCATGACGGAGAAAGCCTGATGGGCAAGGCGGATCAGGTTTTCAGGGGTTTCGAAAAGGCCAGCTCACGAGATCCCACCCATGACAAGGTCATGAGGAGAAAACCTGACAGGCAAGGCGGATCAGGTTTTCAGGGATTCCGAAAAGCTGCCCCCGGCGCTCACCTTAAAGATGGTATCTGTCTTTCTGATGCCTGCCTCAATGGACTACTCCCTAATTTCTGTGACACAGGCAGAAGGCCTTCCCCGATCTCTTCCCAAATAAGAATCAATTTAGAACTTTAATCAATAAGTTTCCCGGGTGGTGGTATTTTATGAGATTATCCAGGGTGAAAGGAGGGTTTTAATTTAAACTCCTTTGCTGGTAGTTTGTTAGCTAAATGCATTTATGCCCTTGGTACTAATATGCATGATTGCTTATAATATCCTAATCATAAAACAGCATAAAGAACCTGATCATATAAAGGCCCTAATAGACATAGAGCCCTTTGGGGAGTGAGGGAGCCCTATTAGAAAACACAAGAAAAATTATTCTAAAAGTGGTTATTGGGTTAACGTTTCCTTGCTATGTTTTTGCGCTTGATGTGCTAAGCTTGTGTTATAGAAACCATTGTTAATATAGTTAAAGATCTAGAGAAATAAGAGCTTAGCCCTAGTGTGGTAACAATGAGATGGTTGTTAATTGTCAGCCAGGAGTGCTAGGCAGAGGCTGCCTCACTGAAGCCGCAGAGTCTGTGTGGGGGTAAACTTCTTAGATAAACGCAACTGACAACTTCTGCAGAAGGATTAATTTTTGTGTTAACAAGGTTATACTTCTGCTCTGTACTGTTGCCCTAGGAGACTGCTACCTTTCAGTTAAGGTCACCAGAGAAACAGAAAATAGGTTTACATTCACATGACCTGCATAAAATGTTAATAGGCCCCAAGGCCAGAAGATAATGGACAAGACCCTCATAAACAAAGAAGTATGCAGAAAACACCCTGGTTTCGTGAAGGACAAGCTGACGTAATGTTAAACTATCTTCCCCTTAGAAATGTACTAATTTAGGGTATAAAAGCCACGGTAAAAAATAAAGCATTGCCAGACCCTGCCAGACCCTGCAAACACCCCCGTCTGGTCACGCTCTCTCTCTCTCTTTCTCGCTGACGCCATTCATCCTGAGGGTACCCCTGGATCCTGCTGGGGCTGGACCCCGGCAGACAGGAATTACAGTAGACTTTAATAAATTAAAAAAAAAATTATTTGGTGTGGCAGGTCTTAGCTAGGGCACGCGGGGCCTTTTGGTTGAGCGTGAGGGGTCTGTTCACTGACCAGGAGTCGAACTGCCCGTGTTGGACAGCAGTCTTCGTCTCTGGACGCCCGTGAGGGCCCCCAGGCGCCACTTTTTGGCTGAGCAATTCTGTGACAGGACGGTGCGGTGCAGGGCCCTTCTTCACGGCCTGTCGAGTGCACTTTAGGGGGTGCCCTGGGCGCCGGAGGGCCGCCTGCACCCAGGGGGCCGCTGGACGGTCCCCCCGGCCAACCCGCCGGCTGGGCTGCCCTGGAGGGGGCCTGATCCCCTCGGCTTGTTCCTCCACGGCAGCCAGGCCCACAGGAGGCCGTGGGCTGGTGGGGCTGGAGAAGCAAGGCCACCCTCTCTCGCGTGGGAGACCCCTGTGACCTGGACTCTCAGCCCCGAGGCCCCCAGAGCGGCAGGTGTCCTCGGGGCCGCTTCTTCGCTCTTTCTGCGGCGTCTGCTCTCCCCTCGGCCTCGAGGACCAGCTTGGTTCCTCTGGGGAAGAAGCGGCCGGCTCTGCGGGAGGCCCTCAGCAGGTGAACCAAGCTCACTTCAGGGAAGGAAGGGCGCTGGTCACAAAGACGCTCGCCAACTCCAGCAGCGTGGATGCGTGAGTGCAGCAGAGGCTTTCACAAGGGACCCAGACCCCCAGTTCTTCAGCGAAGGTCTGCACGGCCTCCTGGCCCACGCCCCGCCTGTGGTTGTCACCGGAGTCCTGCTCCCCGGAGAAACCCTGTGCGCCCGCCCCGAGTCAGCCAGCTCCCCAGGCTCACGGCCGGGAACACTCCAGCGGGGAGGTCAAGTGTTCTCTGCTTTGAGAAAGCAACAAACCTCGCCGAGGGTGGGCGGCCGGCTTGCATGCGCCTGGACAGCCAGTCAGCAGACCGCCCCCACCCCGTCTGCACAGGCCCCCACCCCGGCGCCCGCCCTCTCTGCTCCCCCAGCGTTCCCATGGCTGATACCCGGCTGGCTGCCCTCGGGTCTGTGAAAAGGGGGCGCTGGCTCCCCTTACCTTGATCCCCAACACCTCTTTCCAAGCCAGCGGCCACGGCAGGGAAGGGCGGGAAGCGGTCCTCAGACACAGCCCAGCCCCGGCCGAGTCGGGACCAAGTCCCCGCGTCTGGCTGGTCCACGGGAAAGCACCCCGACGCTGGCCGTGAGCACACAGTGCTGGAATCAGAATTCCTCAGGCTTGCACGTTATAAGGAATTAGGAAGCAAGATGAAGGGGAAGGAGAAAACAGAAAATCACTTGCCCAGACATCGGTGATTAAAGGTGCTTTAATTTTTAAAAACTATTAATTTTGCTACGCTGGGTTTTCACTGTGGCACGTGGGATCCCGCTTCCTGACCAGGGATCGAACCTGGGCACCTGCATTGGGAGCGCAGACTCAGCCACTGGACCACAGGGAAGCCCCCCGACGCCGTCAATCCTGCAGTGAGCTGCTCCTATTTTCTGCACCCACAGCACGGGGTGGCCCTCGAGGCCCTGTGCGAGGGAGGGCCACCCACGGGGTTCCCCACCCCCCGAGAAACAGCTCTGCTTCCAGCTGACAGTGACTCAATTCTGTCACCGGTCGGCGCTCACATCTGTGTGTGTGGCCCCGTGCAGACTCGGAGAGCACCACGGCGCGCCAGACGCAGGTCCTCTTGGCCTTTTCCACCTGGAAGCCCCTCCCCCTCTGGGCTGGTAGGGTCTGGCCCCGACCAGGCCCCGGGCCTCTGCCAACAGACGCGCTCATCAGCTTCAGGACTGGGAGGAGGAGGGCCGCTGGGCTGGACTCTTCCAGGGCAGTCCACACTCAAGGGGACGGGCCTCCCCCCCGGCCCTGCAGGTGACCCAGCCGGGCCCCGGAGCCCACCTGCCTCCCCGCAGGCTCCGCTGTGGCCGCACCTTGCTGCCTGGGGGGCCGTCGGCCGGCCGCCCCTCCCAGTCCCGACCTGCCTGCCTGAGGGGCGCCCGCTGATGGGCTGGCCCTGCAGGCCGGCTCTGGCCCAGGCCCCTGGGACCGCCCCTCCTCACCAGGCGGCTGCCCTCACTGGGACAGATATGGCGGGAACCAGCACCCTGTCCAAGGACGACTGTGTCCTCAGCTGCCCTTGGCGCTGAGCTCCGCCCCCGTGGCCCTGGTCTGCCTGGACACTGCCCCCATCCCGGCGCCCCTCCACCGGGACCCTCTGCAGTCACGGCCAGCCCTGGACGCTCCGGTCCTGACAACACCGGGGCCCGGGCCGGCCGAGCAGCTGCCCACACTGCGGGCCAGACAGGCCGCGCCGCTGCTGACACGGGGGCCCGTCGGACGCCTGTGGGAGGCTGGGGTCGTCAGGCTCCTGTGTCCCCTCAGAGCAGGGCCACCTGAACCGCCCTCTGAGGGATGAGGACGACAGCGAAGCGTGTCTACCTCTGCAGGCACAGCCGGTGAGACACAGCGCCGCAAACGCCCGCCACACTCCCCGCCGAGGCGGGGTCCGCGCTGTTCCCCGGAGGCCGTGGTTTTCCTCTCAGCAGACACCGTGGGGAGGTCCACAGCACGGCGAACGAAGCCAGGAGGCACAGGGGGGCCTGCCTCTCGCTCGGAGGTCCCCTCGAGCAGGCGAGGTGCGGCCCCAGGCCCCCAGCCCGCCGGGACCCTCGCCGTCCACAGGCCGCTGCGCAATGCCCCGCAGGGCCCGGAGCCGCGCGGCCCACAGTCCCGCCCGTGCGCTGCTCTGGTCTGGAGAGACGTGGCCGCCGACGGTGAAGGAGACGCGGGGAGAGGCAGGGCCGCCGGACACGAAGCTCCGGGGCCCTTGGGGCTCCGGCTGCCGCCGCCCCCAGGAGCAGTCAGATCGGGAGACGCACTTGCCGGGGGAGCATGCTCAAGGGCCAGACGGCGTCCCATCCTCACCTGGGGATTCCAGGTAACTAGACATGCACGGTGCTATTTTTGGTAACATAGACACAATTTAATGATTCTAATTTTTTTGTTTTTTGTTTTTTTACAAGTCAGGTGCCGTAAGCATTCAAATAATCCATCTTTTAGAAAGTACGTTTACAGCATCAAAAGAATTAAGATGAAATATAAACCTTTCTACTTACAAGTTTTATACAGATTAACCAAATCACAAATACCACAAATAAATGTTAAGTTGTAACAATATAATGAATAAACATTCAGATTCTTAATAAAATCTTCCTTTAACATTTGTTTTTAACTTACCATTATACTAAGTAACCTATGCAGAATTTGGGGTACAACACCAAGAAGGCACCCACAGGACAGAGCAGACAGGAAGCAGGTCTGGGCCTTTCTCGAGGGCTCCAGGCGCAGAAAGCGCAGGGAAGGCGCGGCTCCAGTGGGGACCGTGCGGGAGGCCCTGGGTTCCTCTGCTGGACACGCCTCTCATCTGCGCTAAGAGGGTCACATTTCAAACACCAGCACCATTTTAAAGCACGGACGCTTTAAAATGTATAAGCGGGACTGCTCAGATTTCCAAAACCACTACATTTACAAAAATATTTCCCTTAAAAACTTGGGATTGTCCAAAACACTGACTTACAAATATAAAAGTATGATGGAAGGGCCTAAAGCACGTGTGCATGTGTACGTGTGTTAACACGCCGTCACGTGCTACAGAAAAGTTACCAATTTAAAACCGTATTAACACGTCAGCAACCGAAGGTGTCTCCTCTGCGCCGTCTGCACGTGACTGGCACACGCGTGTTGCAGGCTGTACCCCCACCTGCCTCGGGGACAGACCGGCCCCGGGCCCTCCGCACACGGCCGCAGCAGGAGTCACGCGGACACGCCACCAGACGCAAGGGCCTTCCGCCTCATCCGCGGCCCGCACGGCCGTCTCGCGCGCTCGCAGGCCCGCCCTGCTGCTGTTAGGAGTTCTGTCTCATACTCACTGAAGGGATTGGAATGTTTCAACAGGAATTTTTGCTTACGTTTTAGACACCAAGAAAGCCACCGGCCCCAAGCTGAGGAGCAGGGGGCAGTCACAGCGTGAATTCACGTGACCTCATGCGCACGTTTCGAGAGACGCAGGCAGACCCGACGGGTGAGCCTCACACACCACAGCCAGAGCTCTTCACAGGTTCCTTGTGTAGACAACTTCCTGACCTGCTGATCCAAGCTTGGCGTGACTAGTAAAGGGCTGCAGGGATGTCAACACAGGGTTAGTGGCTTCCTGCCCCGGGGACCCCTGGACAGTGAGGGTCGGGGAAGCCTCCAGCCCCCAGGGGTTAGTAACCAAGGCTACGGCTTTCTGTCTGGTTAGCGAACTGCAGGTTAACCTCCTAACACTACTCTGGAATGTTAGTAGCCAGCACAGAGCAGCAAAGCAAGAGACCGCAGCTCCTTTGAGACGCACCCGGGGCCCCCGGAGCCCTGTTGCACGGCCCCGCGGGCCTTCACAGCACAGCTCTGCGCACGGAGGCGAAGCCACGACTCCCAGGGCCAACACCCAGATGCAGCTCTGGTCTGCGGGGAGTCCAGCATGCCAGGCCCTCCTGGCGCTTGACTGGGACACAGCCACCCTCCAGGAAGAACCAGAGAACCCAGCTTGCGACTTCTGGGCTGCGTCCTCAGAGTCTGACAGAACACTGCAGACCTGTGATCTGAGGACAGGACCGCGTCAGAGCTGATGCTCTGCTGCGTGGGGGGAAAACCCTCCACAATGCTGTCTACGTCACCTCACACAAACCAGAGTGCTCGGCCAGCGCCCAGCAGGGAGGGGGCCCGGCGGGCTTCCTGCTCTAAGCACAGCCTGCGCGTGACTGCTGGTTCGGACCCCATGATCCGGAGGAAATCAACACTGAATCTTAACGTGAACACGGAGATAGAGGACGTCCGTTTATTTTCAGGAATGACAAGTGCATTTCTGTTCGTATTAGCAGGCAGTCTTTATATAACCCATTCTCCACTGCTGTCAAAAACCAAACAAGAAAGAAAGGACAGCTGAGAAATGAAAAGCTGAAAACCGAGTGACTTTTCCTAAGTGATCTGCTGGATAGCATTTTCCGTGGAACACAACTCAGAGGTAACAACAGAGTTTTCGTTTCAACCACAGGCTTGTGGCAGGTGGACTCATCTCCGCACAGAAGCTGTAACAGTCATGCGAGGGAACAGGCAGAGTTCTGAGCACGGGCACGCGGGGGCGCCGGCACGCGGGCCGGGCGGGCTCCAGGCGGGCGCCCCAGGCGTGAGCGGGCCCTGGCGCAGGCTCCCCAGGCTCTAGCACGCGGTCACACGGGAGGTGGAGGATGAACTTGAGATGCTGACATGCTGCAGGAGGAAGGAAGTGTACAACGGCCGCCCCCCACCCGGCCCTCAGCTGTCGGGAGGGCGCCCGGCGGCCTGCGCCCCCTTCCCGATCCCGGGGAGCCGGCGCTGCTGGCGCGACTCCCCCAAGCAGGCAGGGCCGCGTGTGACGCGCCCTGCAAGTGCTCTGCCCCCCGCCGGGGCAGGTGAGCTGCGGGCCTCCTCCTCCTGTTTAGAGAAGAGACAGTGCTCTACCCCTGACGCCTGCGCGGCATCAGCGGGATGTGAGGTGGCGGGAGTGCAAAGGGGGCGGTCACGGCGCAAAGCGCCCGGGAGGCGGGAGACGGGGCGGGACTCAGGAGGGGAGGGGCCACGGCATCTCTCAGAGCAGAAGGCGGCTCGGCTCGTGACTGAAGCAAGGTGGGCGGGAGCAGCCCTGAGGGACGCAGAGCCGCAGGTCACGGAGGCGACGCACACGGGGCCAGAACAGCGCTCTGGCCAGAGGGAGTTCTTTGAAAGCACAGAAGCCGCCCCTCCGACGGCTCAGAGGATCAGGTGGACACGCAGACGGGCTGGGGACAGGCGGGCCGGGAGCTGCAGGAGCCGCGGGGTCTGCACGCCGTCCTCGGGCCCGTGTCCTGTGGGGAGACAGACAGACCCTCTGTGAGCCACGGACGCGCCACGGGCAAACCGCAGCGGCAGGGGGACAGAAAAGCATGAAGGCAGAGAACACTCCGGCAGCAAAGGCCGCCTTCCCGGAACCACCCCGCAAGGCGGGGCTCGCCTCCAGCCCGGGGCGCCTGCCCTCAGAGGCCCCAGAGGCCGCCCCGGGACGCGGGAAGGCTCGCGCCCTGCCCCACCGCCGGGCTCCCGGACGCCCTTCTTTGGCCACACTGACAGCATGTGGCGGGAACTGCTTCCCAACCAGCGGTCGAAACGGCGCCCTGCATCTGAGGTGTGGCTCACGGGAAGCCTCCCAGCGGCCTCTGATTTTTCCCTTTAGTTTATTTTTGGCTGCGCTGGTCTCTGCTATGGCACGCAGGCGTCTCTAGCTGCGCTGTGCGGGCGGGGTGCCTTTCACCAAGCGGCAGTCCACCCCGGGACGCGCATGTCATGTAAACGCTCTGGACGGGCAGGCGGGCCAGAACCACCACACGGGCGCAGCCGGCGCTGCCTTAAATGCCCCAGTTTTCTTTGCCCAAGCATGACCAGCACAGCCACGGGCTGGTCGGAGGCGCGAGGCTGGCAGGCTGGACTGGGAAGGGCAGGAAGGGCCCCCTGCCACCCCGAGCCCTGAGAGGCGGCCACGAGGGCTCAACAGGCCTCCGGGAGGCCCAGCACCCCCTAACGTCCTGTCCTACTTGAGAAAATCATACTCCAGGTCAAACCCGCGCCCCCTGCCAACAGACCCGCAGTCTCACTGGGAGCAGAAGGACTTGGGGTTCACCACCCTCCCCCAGGACCGTCCTGGGGGAAGGGCACGGAGAAGCCGTGCGGAACCCCCTGCCCGGCCCTCCGACGTCCAAGCCGGCCTGTCCCAAGCATGTCCCAGCAGAGGCCTCAACCTTGTCCTAATTCTTTGCGACACTCACTTCTAGAGTTCTGATACAAGCCCCACTCTCTCCCTTTCCAGAGTCTCTAAAACTGAGATCAGTGTTTCCTCTTTTTGAGCACTTTTTAAAAAAAACCTACCAACACTGCTGTTTGGTTTACCACACCTCGGGCTGCGGAGCTTCCACACTAAAATCCCTCTTTAATGATATTTAATAACACACTGTCTCCTTCTCCAGGACTTATCATATGGTTAAAGCTCCAGGTACCTGACAAATTTAAGATCGGTATCCCGGCTGGAATCGAGCAGTCTCTTCAAAAATGAGCTCTTTGAGCTTTTCCTTGGGCAAGTCGTCCAATTCCATGTCAAACTTGAAGGGTGCTTCGGCGACGGGCTTGAAGAGAAAGCAGAACTTTGAGACGAGGGAGGCCGTGGCGGAGGCCGCTGTCCAGGCTCTGGGCTCCCGCCGGCAGCACCGGCCCGAGGTGTGAGGGGTGCCCGGCGCGCCCTGGACCGCCCGCGGGCAGCAACCCCGCATGGCGCTGGGGTGTGTCCAGGTGCTGCGGGGGCGGGGAGGGTGCGGCTGGCTGCCCTGTGTCCACAGCCAAAGCCCCGATGCTCCAACACGCGCGTCTAGTTAAACACACGATAGCACCTTTACTGTTTTACCACAGTAAAGCACAAAGCCTCAAGGAAGACGAAATTGTGGCAAACAGCCACATTGACATTAAACAGAATGAACCCTGCTTTATCTAAATTTAGATACAAAAATGTAAGAATGAGATGGAAATACTCCAAATTTTAATAACGATATCTGTGTAATAAGACTACAAACTGATGTTTCTTGTATTTTCTGGTAAGTTTTTTTTTTTTTTTTAAATATCCCCTCTCTATATAAATAACCAGAAAGTTAACACTGTCTATGTATGTCAATGGAGAAGAACATGGCAATCCACTCCAGTATTCTTGCCAGGAGACTCCCATGGACAGAAAAGCCCGACAGGCCATGGTCCATGGAGTCGCAGAGTCGGACACGACTGAAGTGACCCAGCACGTGCGCCAGAGAGTCTCCGCACACGCTCAGTGAGGTCACCAGGCAGCCCAGGCCTCATCCCTGCCACCCTGACGCCAGTCCTAAGGGGCAGGAGACACACCCCACACTCGGCTCCGGCCTCCTCGAAGCGGGAGAGGAGACACGCGGGCGCTCTTCCTTCAGGAGGGCTCTCCGCGTGGGGCCCTGGGCACGCCGCCCTCTGATCCTCCAGCGCCCAGGGCAGTGGGAGCCCCGGGCCCCTCGTTCCCCGCTGCTGCCCTCTGACCACAGGGAGGCAGCCTCCACTGCTGCTGGGGGAGCTGACGGGTCCGTGCGCCCCCGCCCTCCCTGGCCTGTGGCGGCGGCCCCGGCAGGCAGGCAGGCAGGCAGGCGGCGGCCGGACTCTCACCTCGTCGCTCGGGTCGTAGTACTGCTCCAGGTACGGGTGAGCCAAGGCCTGCTCCACCTCGATCCTCTTGTGAGGGTTGAACGTCAACATTTTGTCCAGTAAATCCAGAGCTACAGACAGAAAGGTTTTGCACAGGTGAGAACCCAAAGGAGCAGTCACCAAACACCTCGCTCTTCCTGTTTAAGTCAAGAGCCACAGACGGGGGAGCTGAGGGAGCCGTGAGCTCAGGGGAGCCCGCGCCACCTGAGCGTCTGACGGCAGAGACCAGACTCAGGAAGGCGGCGCGCTCAGCAAAGCCTGCACACGGAGCCAGGATTCAGGCCCAAGTCTGCCCACAAAACGCGGCCTGGTCTGAAGGCACGGCTGTGCGCTGCAGGGCCACAAGCCGAGGCTGTTCGCCTTACTGCTCCTAGGTCAGCTCCAAGGTCACTTCTGCAGTGGTTACTTCCTGCCATGTGGCTTCAGCCTCCTTCCATGAGGTTCTGGCTGACTGGAAACACGTTCCCTGCTGGAGACAGCAGGTGGGCGGTCTGCCCAGGGGCGCTGGGCTCTGCCCCCATGAGTCGCCTCTGCAGCCCGCCACCCCTACCCACCTTCAGTGAGGAGTCCATCCTCGTAGTAAACCACGTTGGATGTGATGAGAAACTCCACACAACAAAGGACTTTTTTCAAGTCCATAAAGTGAAGTGTGAAAAAGAGTAGGATCTTTTTAAAGTCCACATAATGAATTTCTATGAATACATTTTCCAACCAGCAAACGGGAACACGGGACACCTGCTGGGCCCCAGCGCCCCCCCAGGGCCTGCCCCCCGGCCTCCCCTAGAGCACTGGCGTCTGCTTCAGGACTTGCTGACCTTCGCCCGCGGCAGTCAGAGCCCCCAGCGCCGTCTTTAACCCCCACCTCCTGCTATTGCTGGGACGGATGCACGCCCGAGCGACGACGGCATTCCTAAATCAGACCTCGCGTTCCTTAAAGTTCAATGCTAGGCAACAACTTCAAAGGAAAAGAGCTTTTTTCTTTTTTTTGCTACTGGAGAAAGGCCTGGCCTCCAGCCTGCTCCACCTGCACTGTGCGCAGTGACAGGAGGCCGGGGGAGACGAGCCACGGGCTGGTGCAGGCCGGGCTCTCCGCCACGCGCCCAGCATGCCGGGCCCTGCAGTTGCACTGAGCCACGTCGCCCATGAACACGCGTCCCTGGGTGCAGAGGCCACCGGCCCTCAAAGACCGACGTCCCTCTGAGGCCGGATGGCATCCCGCTGGGACCCTGCCTCTCCCGGGGGGGCCAGGACCCCAGGCTGTCCCCCAACTCTGGGGGGAGCGCAGCACTGTGGCCCCACCGCCTGCCCCACGGGTCACTCCCCCGCCGGGCCCCGGGGCCTGGCTGGTGCTCACTCTGAGCCTGCTCACCCACCAGGCGGGACTCCGACCAGAAGAAGGCTGCTGCCTGTCCCACCCACCCTCAGCTCCAGGTGCCGAGCGGGGCCAGAGGAGGCCACCTGTGGAGGCTGTGCCAGCACGACCGTGCTGCTCAGACTCTGAGCTCAGAACCTGCTTCTGAAACCCCAGGGCTCAGCTGTCAGCACAGCCCTGGGCCTCGAGGGAGCGCTGCCCTGGGCAGGCCCGTCCCGCACGCCCTCATCACTGGGTCGCACGCGGCGTGAGCCGGGGGCACGGAGGACCGCGTGGGGCAGAGCGAGGGGCCGCCCCGGGCTCAGCCCGCACCCGAGCATTCGGCAGCGCAGGGCAGCGTGCAGACGCCCGGGCGCCGTCAGCAAGGCTGTCGCTCCACGGGCCCCGGGGGCCTCAGGGCTGGGCAGCACACAGCCAAGAACTGCGGGACCCCGGCCAGTCCTCCTCTGCTCCGAGTGAGACGCCGTCTGCTCACGAGGGCGGGTCAGGCCCTCCCCGCGGCCGGCGCACGCGTCTCAGCACACGCTACGGGAAACCAGGCTCCCAGGGCGGCGTCCCTGGGCATTGCTGCAGCGGGCCCACACGCATCCTCCTGGGAAAAGGGGACCTTCTCCCCTGCAAGGCCGACCCTCCCTGCTGTGTCCTAGCCCCCCCACTCCCGGGGCCCGTTCTGGCTCTCCTTCAAACCCCTGCCCTGTGCCCCCACCCCTGAGGCGGTCACCAGGACCTGAAGCGAGCCCCCTCCTCTACAGGCTCTGAGGCCCTGCCCCCTGGCGCTGCCCAGGAAGGACTCCTGTCCACCCCCCGAGTCCCAGTCTTCACCCCTGGCCTCCTCCAGGACCTCAGCTGACTCCGGAGTCAGCTCAGAACCCATGCACGGGAGACTCTGTGGGTGGACAGGACCCTGCTGAACGTCCCACTGAGTGTACACGTGCACATGTGTTTGCAGGAGCAGTGAGAAAGTCTGCGTGCTTTTCAAACAGCAGGTTATCTGACAAACGGAGACAGATTTCTCACAAGAACTGCGTTTTTTTAAATTTCAAAAAACAGGGGACTTCCCTGGTGGTGAAGACTGCGAGCTTCCAGCACAGGAACGTGAGTCTGACTCCTGGCTGGGGAATGAAGATCCTGTGGGCAGCTCTTGCCTGGGGAAGCAGGGAGAGGCTTGGCCGCAGTGCCTGCCAGGGGCAGGGACACAGAGGACGGCGCTTGCAGGAGGCGACCGTGTCACCATCAGAAACGAGGCTGGCCAAGAGGAGAGGCGGGGGGGAAGGCACTGCTGCATCGCAAGCCCAGACTTGGTCACAGCGGCCGTGCCCGGAGTCTGGTCCCCAGGCTGGTGAGGCCCTCTGGGCTGAGGCTGGTCAGGGGGCTCCCGTGAAGGGCAGAGAAGGCCTCAGAGCCGGCCCTCCAGTCTGGAGGACTCCCCGCACCCGCAGCCCGCCACACTGCTCATCTCTGACACGTCGTCTCCACGCGGCTGGGGCCACACCATGCACGACACATGCCGCGCCACCTCCTCAGCGAGCACCGCGCACTCCTGCTTCCCCTTCTGCTACGGAAACGGTAAAAAGCCACATTCAGGGGCTGTATTTCCAACTGTCCTACGAGGTGGGTGAAACTTGCCCCATTCTGAGGTAAGGAAAACGCGCAACGGCGAGGTCAGTGACTGCCCCAAGTCGCAGGCCTGGGCGCCCAGCCTGGCCCTGGAGCCAGCCCCGGAGCACAGGGCCGAGCGGGAGCGTGCGGCTGTCAGCACGCGGACGCTCGCGATGCTGTGCGGCCCAGAGCGATGCACACGCTGCCCGGGCGGGTCTGACCTACTCCACACTCCTCTGTGATCAAACCGACCACCGTTCACTTATGCTTGTCTTCTTGGTGTGTCTGTCTTTAAAGCTCAGGAAGATATTTTTCCTGCACGCAGAGATCAGAAAAATACTGAGCACTCTAAATACTGTTAATTTTTAACAGTATGATTTTTAGAAAAGTATTTGATCATCAATTGTTTTACAATTCACTCTGATGTGTGAATAGTGATTTAATCTGATTTTCTTTCAGATGGCTATTCGACTAGCCCCGTGCCATCTGCTGAGGAATCATCTCTTCCCCTTCACCACAGTAACTTTGGAGAGAATCCCAAGCTAGGTTCCTCTGAAGGAAAATCTACACTACTACTGGCTCAAGGCACTCAGCAGCCAGAAATTCCCAACAAACATGTGAAAAGACATTCAACCTCACTCTTAATTAAAGAAAAACAAATTAAAATGCCACTTTCCCATTTGGTTGGCGAACCCCCAAGTTCAGTACCCAGAACTGCTGGAACAAGAGAAGTGGCACGGCTGGACCCGCCTTCAGTCCAGAGCGTCCACTGCTGGCGGGGAGGACGCCCCTCCCGCGGCCGTGACCACAGAGGTCACCAGACTGTGATGGCCTCTCAAGGCCCACACCTCGCACAATAAATCACATCAAGGCTGGTCTCCTGTATTTAAGAGACTTTACATTTCCTTCCCTGTGAACCACTATTAACGAGACAAACCCAGACGCTCAGCTGCCTGCAAGCGGGCTCTTGCTCTGTCCCACCGCGGCCGCACGTCCAGGGCCGCAGAACAGACACCCGCACGTCTCCTAGGCGGACACAGCGGTCTCCGTGTGCTGCAACAGAAGAGCAGACGCGAGCTGCCAGCAGGTGAACCGGCCCCACCCCTCTGCACCTTCTCCCAGCGTGGGGAGCAGGGATGACCATGAGACGTGCTCTGACCGCAGGCTGCGGCAGAGACGCCCTGCTCTCAGACCATGCAGCCCCTGCGCTGGTGCTTTCGGGACACCGCGGGCATGGAACGCCCTGTCTGGCCCACTGCAGGACGAGGGCCAGCAGACCTGTCCAGCCCGTGGGCTCAGCAGCCCCCGGCTGTCAGGCCTGGGCGACGGGGGGCGACTAACCACAAACGGGCACGATGCAGCTTTGGGGAACAACGGAAATGCTCTGCATCCCGACTAGGGTGAAGTTACAGGACTTCATACATTTGTTAAAATTCTAAGGCTTGCACAACTGAAAAGGCTGAGTTTTATTCTACGTAAATTATTCTGTGATAAACCTGACTTTTAAAAATTATCCGATGACAAGATGATTCTGAAGACATGAACTTAATCCAAGTTAAGAAGTTCCAAAGAAACCAACATGTGGAAAGCTAGACGTCACCTCCAGACCCCTTAGCCCCCGGCCGTGGCGCCGGCGTAAGAGGGGGGAGCAGTGAAGGCCGAGTGCCCACCGGGGCTGTGCTGACGACCCAGCAGCCGCAGCCCAGGGCCCAGAGCGCTCACGGAGAAGACAGACGAGAGCACATTTACCTTTGGAGTCAGCGTTCGGGAACAGCCTGTTCCATGGCACCTTATTTTTGTGTGGAAGAGAGAGCAGATAGTTTCTAGCTTTTAAATTTATTATACAATTCAGGTCTTCCTGCGATGGGGATCCAAGAATACCTGTCAGATAAAGTAATCTGCAGTTAGTTGTCAGGCCTGAGGTAACCAAACGCGCGCCAGCAGCAGGGGATGGGCCCTGGCGCTCACTGTCTTCTCACCACCTCCCAATGCTGGACTTTCTTACCAAGTTTTCAATCAAGGACGAATAGAAACAGCTCATGCCTATGACAGGTCCAAGAGCTGCAGGAACTCGTCTCCACTCCACCTCATGAAGGGCTCTGACGTGAGCATGGGCCCCAGACACTGAGGACCTTACCCAGAATGTGGTTCAGCTGGTCGAGGTAATGCTTCCCAGGGAAGATGGGCCTGTTGGAGAGCATCTCGGCTAGGATGCAGCCCACGGACCAGATGTCGATGGACTTGGTGTAGCCCTGCAGCGGGAGAGGGGAGAGTGACCCTGCCGCCCCGGGACGACGCGCGCTGCCTGCTCTGCAATTCAGAGGCGAGTGGAGACAGCACTCAGGCACAAGTGCAGCCGGCTTTCTCGTGAGACACCAGAACGCCAAGACTGCTTGATTTCACTCCTCTTCAGAGCAGATTCACTTGTTAAGAAAGAAATTCTGTAGTAGACCTCATTCCTTTCATCAAATGATTTGTGAGAAAGAATTAGAATGCCTGTAAGCTGAAGCTGGGAAAACGAGAAAGCAGTGAACAGCCACTGACTACTCTCAGACATCCGTGGACCAATCACTCATTCTGGAAACTTGGAAGACACTCAAAAGGGGCATTGCTCCATTTCTAGAATATCTTTCTTCATTCGGAAAATCATTAAAAACAAAATAACAACCCATGATTTCTGCCCCACCCCCCCAAAAAAAGGTGTGCTAGCTCCATCCTATTTAACTAATTCCTATTTCTCATCATCTTTTTCTATTCATTTTTCAGGCATAGTTTTTCTTTTAAAGGAGTCTGGTGAAAAGACATGGAAGAACTGCCCTCCAACAGTGACACCAAGGCGTCGCCGTGTGAGCAGACCTCTACAGAGGTGAGCAGACCTCTACAGAGGACGCTCACGTGTGGCGGAAGTCAGAGAGGAAATGTGGAGAACAGCTCAGGGAAAAAAAATTCGGTCACATATTAAAGGCTATAGAAATACGGCAAAGTGTTTTTTGAAAATCAAAGACTTAATGATCAGATCTATGCCTGTGATAAAGTGGGCTGAATTTCAAACTAATTCTTTTTTTTTTTTTTCCAAACTAATTCTTTCCAACAAGAATTGGAGGTTTAGGGGCATCTCCCTAAAATGTCCTAGTAGTTATTAACATGCTGGTTACCGATATTATTACTACAATTAACAGCAACTATAACCACGATCAGGTGGAGACCGACTGTCCTCATGCAGCACCTGAACCACTGCTAAGGACGCACACACTGAAACAGCGGCAGTTCCTCCCCAAGTGACTCACACACAGACTCGCACGGGGGGAGAGAGTGAGGCGGCACGCGAGGGCGCGGGCGGGGGGCGGCGGGGACGACATGGGGTGGGGGGACAGTGCCCGGCGCCCCGTGAGGCTGCCCTCGTCTCACACGACGTGGCGTCCGCGTCCCCTGGCCACTCGTTCTCCCACACGCGCGGGAGGCCCTTCCGGGATGCCACATGTGAAATGAGGCAAGAGCGAACCCTGCTCTCCCGACGCTGGGCATTCCAGAATCTCACATGGGCATGGGCGTCAGCAAGAGCCACCAGGCCATGGTTTCACGTCCAGGGGGCAGGCACCCTTCCCCGCTGGGTTCCAGTGTGGGGTCAATGATATCAACTCTCCCTTTCCCAGCTTCAGGCCAAGACTCTTCTTCACTAACTCAAACCAAAACAGCAGATTTGAGAGACTGCAAGCAGCCCCAGGTGAGAAGCCAGCATGCTCAAATCAAGCCAAATGCTGAAGAGACATTACTCTCCTCACTAAAACGCTTTTGTTGCGGAAAATAAGCAGTTAAAAAACGAGAAATACCTAATTCACATTAACTTTTAAAATATGCTTAAAAATTAACATATCAAAAACTTCTCAGTTTTAACTGTCATATAGTAAATATTGACAGAGAAAACCCACATAAACAAAACCTGCCTAGGGTCTTGGACCAACATCTGGACCCTGAAGGGATCTGTAGCAGAGTGTGTGAGAACCCCTGCCTTTTCCATTCCTGCCATGTTTCTGCGAGTTAAAAATCCTATCAAGTGAGATGTTACAAATACACAGAGCACTCTCGCTGGCCAAAGCTGAGACAGTGAGTACTTAAAAAAAAACAAACAGGAAGATAACGGACAGCTCAGAAACAGAACCCGCACAGCCACCCCGAGTCCACAATGATGCTTTCAAAACAGAGATGGGGTCAGAGGAGGAGAGAGAAGAGGGGAGTGCTTCTTGTTAATGTAATTTAGAGAAGCCTGCTCTGCACACCCCAGCGGGAGCAGTGACAGACACAGCGGTGCTCACAGCACCCCGGCGAGAGGCTCTGGGGGGAGGAGCCCCAGACACGGCCTGAGACCCTGCGGGGCCTCTGCAGCCGAGAGTGACCGGGCCCCTCAGGAGGAGCCCGCCCCGAGAGGCAGGAAGAGAGCTCGGGCGGGCCTGAGGCCGCCTCTGCGCTCCCCAAGTGCTCCGGGCCGTGCAGGAGCGGGGGCGACCCACACGGGCCTGGCACACGAGCCGCAGTGAGGGCGCAGCCGGGCCAGCGCCGGACGAGGCCGCCAGGGCTCAGGAGCGTTCGCCAGCTCCTCAGGTTGGTCCGGCAGGAGTCACTGAGCCTGGCACGGGGGAAGTGAGAGGACAGCTGGGAGACAGGCAGGCAGATGGCAACGCGTACACAGGTGTGCCCCCGACCCAATTCTTCCGTGGGTGTACTGAGGAAGATGCTGGACACACTGCTGGGAGTGACACTCTCAGGCCAGAGGAGCCACGAGTGAGGATCCAAACCCAGCTTTTACTACAGTGAACGCCACAGAGCAGAGGCCACCATCCTGGTGGCCCCCCTGGGGTGGTGAGAGGCCCCCGGCACGCAGGCGCCCCGGGCACGGAGCGACTGGCGCACGGCCGTCCACAGCAGGAGCCGGCCCTGTGGGACTGTCTGCCGTCCGGAATTGAGAGAACCAACACAGCGTTTTCTTCTTCGAAACATCTGTTATGCCAAGTCCTTCCTTATGATGGAATTTATTCTAATGGAATTTTTTTTTTTACTTCTACAGCTGACTAAACATGCGTATGACACCTAGAGTAACTACCTGCTTTAAACAAATTCCATTTCCTCACAAAAGCAACCTAACAGATGGCCAAGTCCTTTACGAGTCAAGGCTGGAGGACGAGAACCCAGCCCACGGGCCGTGCACTTCACTCACTGCCATCGAGCCTCCCAGGACGATTTCTGGTTCCGACACCTGA
The DNA here is from genome assembly GCF_910594005.1 of Cervus elaphus. Lineage (NCBI taxonomy): Eukaryota > Metazoa > Chordata > Mammalia > Artiodactyla > Cervidae > Cervus > Cervus elaphus. Next base: position 1,200,276 of record NC_057819.1, read on the forward strand.
ACGTGGGTCCAGCGTTACTCTCACAGCTTCCCTGACACATTCGTTCCGGAGGAGGGAACAGAGTTTTTCAATCTCAACCTTGCGACACAGACTCGGGATGAGGTAAGAGGCGTCAGGCGCACAGACCTCCTCAAGCGAGACACCCAGTCAGACGCCACCTGCAGGTGATGCGCCAAGACGCAGGCGGCCCCACGGCGTCCTCACCCCTCACGCCGGGCTCACTCGCGACGGGCCTGCTCTACAGACTCTCTGCTCGTTTCCTGCGAGCAGACAAAGGCCCTGCCAGCAGTGTGCTTTCAACCTGGGTGCAGGACCACCATGTCATTCTGAAAGAGCTACAGCAGCTCCTGTTTTTTCCACACCTGTGTTTTCTTCCAATTTTATTGCAATTTTGCTGAAGCAGCTTCCTCATGATCAGGTAGGTGTGACTCTTAGAGGAAAGCCCTGGTCCGCATTTACAGACCACAGGCCGTGCAGAGCCCAGCTGACAGGCCGGCCTGAACCCGGCAGCAGCAGTTGCAAGGGAGGAAGCTGCCCGGGTGGAGGAGGGCTGGCCGGGGCGGGACGCAGGTGGATGGTGACGGGAGCACACCCCGCGGCTCTGTAAGCCAGCGCGAGACCAGCCGAGCGCTGGGACGTCAGTGCTGAAGGGAGACAAGACGGTACCCTGGGGCTGGCCAAACAGGCCAAGCCTCAGGCCAGGCTGACTGCAACTCACGTCCTAAGTTCTCTGGCCTCCGGGTTTTCTTCCGACGCAAACCTGGTCCTTACCTTGGAATTCAACATGATTTCTGGAGCCCGGTACCAGCGAGTGGCCACGTACTCTGTCAGGAACCCTGTGTGGTCGTGGTCCGGATCTGCAACACGGGCCAAGCCAAAGTCACAGATCTAGGGGAGAACAAGACAGGACACCTTCTGAGAGAGTCGAAGTCGTTAACAGCAGAGCCGCACAGACGCCAACAGGGCGACGGCGGAGCCGCGCAGACGCCAACAGGGCAACAGCAGCGGCGACGACCACAAGTGCCACCATTCTCACGCGGCAGAGCTCCAAGGGACTGGCCCATGCTGTCTCTTGCCTGGCCCTCACAACAACCGAAAGGCAGCCGCCTCGTGTCAGAAAGGGGCAGGCTGCCGAGCTCCTGCACGGAACACATTTTCAGAGGTATGCAGCCGCTACTGATTTGCTTACCCACAGCAATCCTGCTTAGGCCACTGATACACAGTTACGCACCAAGAATAAGTTCCAGCCCCCAGCAAGCGCTGGAACAGTCACCGCTGCGACCAACTACTTCTCTCCACACACGTGACCTCCCCTGCCTGCTCTGCCCACCTCCTTCCCCTCCTATAGTCAAACCCACTCCCAAAGCTGTGCGAGACGCTCCACATACTGACGATGAACCCTTACCCGCCCCCCCCCCAAAAAAATCCAGCTGTTAATTTCTCCTGACTCACGCAAGCTGGCCTTGACCATGCAACAGTTGGGGCTACTCCGGATGACAATGTGTGAGAAGAGCGACTGGAGCGTATTTGGTCCCAAACCACCGCAGGGCCTTCTAATTCCTAGCTCCTGGGGAACTAACCCGAGAGAGAGATGCTAACACAGACGGGAATCTAGCAGAAGGCCACCTGGAAGACAGATCGCTTCAGAGGCTGACTGCTTTAACTCAGTCAAAAACTGACAAGGGTCTGAGCTCAGTCCATAAAAATAGAAATACGGAGGCAGGACACGGCTCAGGGATATTCAGAAGACTTAACGGACACCAACCTCTGCTCAGAGACCCCACAGCTGATGGTCTTGACAACTTAAAAGGACTCTGAAGGCCCCGCCCACCTCCTCAGGACCCGTGGCCGTGGACACTGGCAACCCCTCGCAGCACCCCTGACCCCGGGCCCTGCTGCTTCCTCGATATGGCACGCAGACGTTTCGTATCCGTGCCGCCCAACTCCCGTCCTCTGAGCCTGTCAGCGCGCCTTCAGGAGGAGCAAATGCCATGCCTGCTCCGCGTCCCTTCCAGGGCCGTGCTCTGGGCGCTCCAGGAGAGGGCCACACAGTTGCTGTGGCATCTTGAGGCCCCCCGTGGCCTCCAGCACCAGCCTCACCTCCACAGCCAGACGGCTTGCTGAGGCCATCACATCCTGGACAGCCGCAGGCTGACAGACTGCCTGAATCTCTGCAACGCACTTGCGCTGTGCACCACCCCCTTGGGCACCCTCGGCATGGCCGGGCCCAGACACGAGTCACAGCTCTCTGTGGGTCAGCAGAACCAGGTGAGAAGCCCGCATACAGGACCCCAGATCAGTGGGCTCAGTCCTGGGGCTGACGTCTCCACCCTCCTCTGGGAGCGGAAACAGAAGCAGGAGCCACGCTCGGGCAGGCGGACGGGACCTCATAGTTCTTCAGAGACAGGCCCTCGTGGCGTGAGCAACCTAAACATAGCTGTGGGAAGGGCTCCTCTGGAAAAAGGCACGCCGACATAACCCTGACCCCACTCTGGCCACAAGCTCTGGGGCTGAGCTCGTACCAAGAGGGCAGGATTTATCCTCTCTCCTCTGGAAGCTGGGCAAGCCTTTCCAACTGCCTGAACCAAGAGAACACACTGGAAGCGACGCTGTGTGACCTCCAAGGTGAGATCATAAAACGCAACGTGGCTTCCACCTGGGGAACTGGGAGCCTCTGGCCGTGTCGTGGGGACACCAGGTCACGTGGGCAACACGTGGCCATGCCGTGGCACCACCCGCCAGGCCTGTGGGGGATGATCTGAGCCTCCAGGGCCATGTCTTTCAGCTGCGGTCCAGAGGCTGAGCCCAGAGCAGTCACTGCCCCCCCTGCTGCCTGACCAAACTCCTGACCTCAGAAATTACAAGCTCAAACATGACTACCGCTGTGTCGGGCCATGAAATCTTGGGGGGCTTGAGAGAGGCTCTAGCCCGAGTGGAGGTGAGAGGTAAACAGGCGTCCACATGGGGAGGTGGCAAGAGCCCCCAAGGGGACTGGAGTCTGAGTAGAGGGTCCAGGAATACCCTGCACCGACCACTTACATCACTGGAAGCTGCACAGCGGTGACGTCACTGACTTTTATCCCTTGTGCGTTATCAGCTGGCATATTTACTTTAAGGAAGCACTGTCACTCATCACCCGGGGCTTCGTGCCTGCCCTGATGCCCGGAACCCACGGGGAAGACAGGGAAACCGTTTCCTCCTTCCCTGTCAGTTACCAGCTTTCAGAAGAGCGAGCTGGCTTAAGGAGGATCGTGTTTTACTACTGGTGTCCTACACTCCCAGTAGATAAAAATTATTGGCTATAATTTAACAAATCAAGAGGTACATGTAGGGAAATTCTGTTCACGGTCATCCACGGGAAGCTCACATGACTCTCTTAAAGTTCTTTTAACACTGCAACACTGAAAGCTAATACAGTATTAACCAAAAAACTTCCAAGGCTACAAAAAAAAAAACCACGACAGTTCCATATTGAGGAAGGTAGACAACCAGGATATGGTAGAAGAAATAGAATATGACTTAGTCAAATGTCCTACCACTCTTACCTGGCTATCTTTGGGACTGAGTAAATTCAAATTCTCCTAGAACAAAAACCCCAAAGATATTTCATTTTGTGTCTTTTGAATCCTCCTTTCTAGGCCCACCCAGAAGCATACATGCTACGACCGTCCGCTGGATGAGGCTCAGTGAGCAAACAGCGAGGACAAAGACTGCTGGAGACCATACACCTCTGGAAGTTTCACTAAAAACACGTTGCAAGCAGAATCTCCAAATAGGGTCCACAACCCTCCCTTTTCTGTGGCCCCAAGAAATAAACAAGATGCCTGCAAGGAGAAGGTTCCAGGAGGGCCGTGAGAGGCCAGGGTGTCCTGGGTCTCACGGCTGGGCACCGAGCACAAAGCATGTTTATGGAAGCCAAGAAAGGAAGCTGACTGCTACTGGGCTTGACTGTACCCGGGTCAAAAGCTAAAGGTCTGAGACACTTAAAAGAGCTGACATCCTGAGGGCTCAGGAGTAAAAAATACTTACTAACACAGAAGTCAATGGAAAAAGGAAGAAGTAATGTAATTACCTGCTTGAAAATTCAAAAAAGACCCTAAATAACAAGACATCAGTAAAGCCACTGGTTACGAACTTTCTAGGCCTGGGGCTATGGGATGGCATCGCGGTCACCCCAAGCTCTGAGGAGGGGACGGGCGTCCGATGAGCTCAGAGCCCTCTTCCCACAGGCACTGGCTGCAGCCCCCACCCCGGGCCCCTACGCTGCCCGTGGGACACACTCCCACGACCAGCCCGTGACCGGGTGACACGCACCACACTCCCATCTGGAGTGAGACTCTGAGGACGTATGCCCACGTGGATGATGCATCCCCCATGCGGACATTTTCCAACGTGGGTCAACTGTACTGCTCTAAGTATCTAACACATCCTATTGTATTCCCGAGTGTGTGTTAAATTGAGTTTTGAAAACAATGCCTCGACTGTGCAGATGTCCGGTAACACACATCCAGCGTGGGTGAGCAGGGAACAAAGCGGCCCGAGGTAAAGACAAGTCCACCAGCCGAGAAGAGGCGGCAAAGTAGTAGCTTCCGTGTCCTCTTCTCAAGGAGGAGCATTTTCACGCAAAAGTTAACTTCTCCCAGAAATATTACATACTTTAAAGATTAAGAAGAGCTCTCCAAAACCAAACAAAAGCAATCTGCCGTAACAGGACTGTGAAGGTAACAAAGAGAAAGAAAAAAAGAAAAGCAGTAGGAGACATCAAAATAATCTCTGTGATTTCTCAAGAAAACCACTAAGAGCTGACCAGGTTTGGCTGTTCCTAAGTGCACCCTCATCCTTCAGGCCACCCTGACTCATGTGCCCAGACCCACGGACAGCGATCTGGGGGCTACACCCCACGTGGGAAGGGCATGAGTCTAACTCAGAAGGATATTAAGGGGTGACAGAGTCCATACCAGCCGTGTCTGATGCAGGAAGCTTCCTCCACCACGTCTCACAGGCTGTCTGCTACACAGCTGTAAACACCCGAGACAGCAGATAAGCTAACTGTCTGAAGACAGGGCCACTGACAGTTCCAGAAGACTCTCCACGCAGAGCAGGCCTCAGTGCTGGGGCGCGGGCCCCTCACTTCTCCCTTTGCTGTTGGCTCCTTCTGTCTGCGGTCCCCTGCACCCAGCACGGCACCTTACCTACTGCAGGGCTGGCATGCTGGGAGGGACAGCACGATGCCACCTCCTTCCTGACACGTCATGGCCCCGGCCAGAGCCGGCGGCCTTCTCCTCTGGGTCTGGAGGCGCTCCTTTCAGAGCCTCCGTCACCGCAGATGGCACCACAGGCATACACTCTACCTCCGTGATGTACACGCAACATGCCACTCCTGCCAGGACCACCCCATCTTGATGAGCACAGCCTGGCAGTAGGTCTGGGACCAGGAAGAGTGAGGCCTCTAGAGCAGCTCCTCCTGAACACTGTTCTGGGTCTCCTGAGTTTCTACATGAATCTCAGCATCAGCCTGTCCGTTTCTGCAAAAACAGGCACCTGGGGCTTTGACAGGGACTGCATGAAGTCTGCGGACCACACTGGGAACACTGCCATCTCAAGAACACAGAGTCTTCCAACCCACGAACATGAGGTGTCCTCTCACGTGTCCAGGCCCTCTCAGACTCAGACGCGCTTCCACTGGACTCTATAATCCCTTCTTCGTATCTGAGCCATCTGTAGGCCTCCCTCCTTATTTACCTCTGCCATGTATTAAAAGACTAGCACTCTTGACTTGCATTTCTTTTTGCCATAAAAATGCTTTCAAGTATTTCTGGTATAATTTTAAATACGAATAACAATAAATACAAACATGCCCCAGTAAAACAAGTGTTTTCAACAGCTACACCCTAAGTGAGAGTAAACACCAGGCTGACCTTGAGATCGCAGGTGGTGTTGAGCAGCAGGTTGGAAGGTTTGAGGTCACGGTGCAGCACGTTGGCTGAATGGATATACTTTAACCCTCTGAGGATCTGGTAAAGAAAGTAGCAGATATGGTCATTGCTGAGGTGTTGTGTCTTCAAGAGCTTGTAGAGATCTGTTTCCATGAGGTCCTGTACTATGTATCTGTTTGGAAAGGTTAAGGTAACATACCGAAATAGCTGGTTACACTCAGCAAAGCACTGAAAACAAAAGGAATGCCAACAATCCACTATGCCATCCTGAGGCCCCGGAGGGAAATGAGAACCTGATGGCAGGCGGGCGCACCTCAGCGGAAGGGGTCGGAGCTGTGCCCTACGCCTCAGCTCCTGTGAGACAGCACGTGCGCTGACGCCCCAGCGGAGACCTGACCTTGCGCAGGAGACGGGCCTGAGTCCTGCGCCCCAGGGGCCCACCACCAAGAGGAGCCCCTGGCATCGCTGAGAGGGGTGGGCGGTATCAGGCGCTTTCTCCTCTGGCCCAGCAACAACTCCCGACTTCATTGGTCTTTGACCTGCCTTCCTGTCCCCCTCCTTCCCCACAAAAACCAACCATAAAACTTTTGGAAACACAGGCTGAGAACACACTCGCTACTAAACTCAGCCCTTGGTCTACCTGTCTGCCTCTGCAGTTCAGGCTAAGAGACTAAACACATCAGACAGTGCTCGCTTGCGCCACCAAGGGGCCTGTGGGCTGCGCCCCTCGGCTGTCCGGCCCACCCTCCTCTCGGCGTCTAGAACCTCAGGCACAGCCAACTTCGTTCCCACGGAAAATAAACTGTAAATGCTGCCGCGTCTAACCTCACCTCAGAGTGCTTCCGTCAGTGTTCAGGGGTTTAAGCTCATGTCTGCACACGTCACACATCCACAGAGTCACACCAGCGGGACACGCTTGGGATGTGAAGGAGACACGACTGGAACGCGTGTCATCTGACGGAGACGTGACTTTTAAGGCAAAAGGTAAAGCAGGACCGCAGGCGCAGAGGAGGCACTGCACTGAGAGAGCGGCAGACTCAGCAGAGCTGGTAACCGTGGAGGCGCCCGGGAGACCGGCCTCCCCGGGGTGGGGCGCACAGGGCAGGCACACCGCCTCCGCACGGGCCCCTTCAGCACAGCCCGCCCTGCTCAGATCAGGACAGTCTGGGCCTGACCGCTGCCGTGCAGGCCCCCTCTTCACAGTCCATGGCTCTGTCCTGTTCACCATCATAACCAACCACACCTTAAGTGGGAAGAGCATGACCGGAAAAGGTGTTCACCAAAACTTTCCACAATTGCACTTACTGAAAGGAAATCTTTACTGAAACTGACAGATACTGAGAATAGTTACTGACAACTGGAAAACTGAACCGGAGAAAAACCGTCAATGATGCAACCAGCACAGTAACTGGCAAGCGGAGGACAGCGCCCCCCACGAGCTGCACTCCTCCCCCTCCCCTAAGCAGGACGCGTCCAGGCGCGTGACCCCAGGCGACCGAGCAGCTGCCTGGGAAGGATACACATCTTTCATCTGCTCGATGGTTGGCGCTCGAATGATGTCATTGATTCCAATGATGTTCTCGTGTCGGAAGCGCAGTAGGATTTTTATCTCTCTCAGCGTTCTCTGGCAGTAGGTCTGGTGCTCAAAAGGACTGATTTTCTTGATAGCTACTCGAACTTTGTTGACATTATCATAAGCAGAGCTAAAAAAAAAAAAAAAAAAAGGAGGTGGAGGGAGACAGCATTAAAAACAGGCCCCAGGACACTGGCAGAAAGAATAAAGCGGTAAAGTAGTAAAGCGTCCATCACCCTGGGCAGAGACCTGCTGCAATGACGCCAGCATGTGCGCTATCCACAGAGAGGCCCTACCCGGAGCGCGCGCACGAGGCCGTGCTCGCAGGACCTCAGGACGGGTGGGCCCGGCCCACCGCCTGTGCGGGCGCCCACGTTCACGGCCGGGAGCACGGGCGTGTGACACAGGCGCACCGTGTCCCCACCGCTGCTAACAGCAACTGCATCTGGGGAGGGCCATCATGTCTGCCTCCAAAACAGCTTCCCACAGTTGCACCAGACTCCACTGACTCAGCACAAACGCTGCAATGACCCTCAACCACGTCTCATCCCAAGCAAAACGGACCCAAGAGGGCGACGCGGCTACACTACAGAGCACGGGGGACTGCAGCCCGCTTGTGGTAACTCGTGACGGAGGACAATCGGAACAAACACCGAGCCGCTCTCCTGTACACCCCAAACTACAAGCGCACTTCAATGGGGGCGGGGGGCAGAAGGGTGCGGTGACTGGGAGCAACAGCGGTGTCTTACTTGCAAAATGACACAACTATTTCTTTCTCCCCACCCCCCAAGAAATTTAATCAAGACGCTTGACTGTGCTGTGCTTAGCCATGTCTGACTCTTTGCGACCCCATGGACTATAATTCGCCAGGCTCTGCTGTCCATGCCATTCTTGAGGCAAGAAGACTGGAGTGGGTCGCCACGCCCTCCTCCAGGGGATCTTCCCGACCCAGGAAACAAACCCAGGTCTCCCACATCGCAGACAGATTCCGTACCATTTGGGTCATCTTATAACAAAACCTAAAGTATTGTTCAAAAAATACTCTCTCTCACACACACGCACAAAGAGGCAAAAAAAAGAAAAAAAAGAAACACCTCTCACAGTCTTAACATGGGGCCCAGTTCTTTCCAAGGTGTCCTGAATGTCTGACTTAACAGAATGCCAAGCAGAAGCAGTAATAAATACATCTTCAAGCCCCTCACTGTATACCTTTTACATTGTTTTGATTGAAGAACCATGTGAACCTTTTCAAAATATATTTCAAAAATTACTCTTAAGTGGGAAAAAAATCACAGGAGAAATCCTAGAAAACTGCTGGCATATCCCTTAAAGAAAAAAGCACAATTACTTCAGAATTCCTCACCAATACAAAAATATTTGAGAAATAAAGAGTACTTCTTAGAAAGAGGTGCAAAAATACCTTTAACCTCATGCCCACCTGAGAGAACAGTCTCTAAAACTGTAACTAGGTATGCATTTAAAACAGAGACACCCCCCCCCCTCGAATAAAGGAGGAAGCTTTTCTCCAGCATTCATTAACACTAACAGGACACACTAACAGGACGTGCAAAGATCACAACTATTCCTGTGCCCTGAGGAGCTCAAGCCCCTGCAAGCACCCTGTCATCTTACAGGAACGCGGCCTCAAGCCCCAGATGAATTTTCTCCTGAGATCCAAAGTGGTGGGGAGGGGGAGGTCACTGCCAGAGGTGAGCACATTCAATTCTTAAAACGATAGATTCCTATTACTCAGCAGTAAAAAGGAAACTACTGGTAACATAAACGCAGATGAAGCTCAAAATAATCATGCTGAGTGAAGCCAGACCAAAAGAAAAGTGCCCCTCCTCACATAAAACGCAAACTCGTCTACGAGGACAGGAAGTGGGGCTGCTGGAGGAGGAGGGATGACACGATGGATATAGAAGCCAGGTAACTCTTGGAAGTCATCAATATCCATTATCGAAATGTTCTGATAGCTTAATGGATGTATAATAAGTCAAAACTTAACATGTACACTTTTAAACTATACACTGGCATGCTAATTACCAATGACTTCTTAAAGAACTAATTTAAAAAAAGAGCCAGGGGTCCCCGAATGCATGATCAATTCCAAGGCCAGGGTACAATTCCAGAACTGTGTTTGCAGTCAATGTGGAAGTAGAAGCCCACACAACTCTAGAGGAGATTATTGAACAGATGGGAGAAACGGGAACCAGCATGAGTCAAGGACGAACAAGTCATGCTAGAGCAAGCTCATTTCCTGTTGTGACAGGGTTACCACAACAGGAGGGGGACCCAGAGCTGCGGCGGAGCCCAGCCACACTTGCTAAGCACTTCCCACTTCTGAGACTCCGTGTCAGGACTGGGGGCAAAACCAAACTGTGGTCCTCTTAAGAGAATGGCAGTTTAGGAAGGGAAGGAGACAGGAACAGTCAGCCTTCATCACAGTAAAGCACTTCTGAAACCCAGGAAGAAGCTGGGTAGATTAAGTCCAAAATAAGGGTATTAAAGAGAGGACTAAAAGATGAGGCCTGTAGAAACCACATTCTGAAGGATGAGCAGGCGTTCAAAGGGGAGCAGGGGCCCAGAGAAGGCAAGAGGCACCACGTGGAGGGGACACAAGCAGGCCACCTGCAGGAAGGCCGGCCCCTCCGCCGGCGGTGCACACGCGGTCCGGGGAACACGCCACCAGGAGCCCCGCAGAACCCCCTGGATCCCCTGAGGCAGCGAGCGGACGCCCTCTGGGGTGTACGCCACAAGGGCGGCCCGCAGCAGCAGCTCACACGGGGGGCACACAGCCCTGGCTGAGAGAGAAGAGGGCTCTGCTGGGGGCCCGTTCTCAGGGACCGCTGACACCCAGCTCTGGAAAGCCCAGGAGTCTGCAAGTTGAATCTGATCTTCTAGGTCTTCATGTAAGCCTATCTGTCTCAGGAAGAGGGGAGAGCATATTTCATGTTTCGTGTGTGCTAAGTCGCTTAAGTCATCTCCGACTCTGTGACCCTGTGGACCAGAGCCCTCCAGACTCCTCCAGGCGAGAACACTGGGGCGGGCTGCCATGCCCTCCTCCGGGGTTCTCCCTGACCCCGTGACCGAATCCGCGTCTCTCATGTCTCCTGTACTGGCAGCGACACTCGGGAAGCCCTTCTTGTTTCCTTGATCACAGTTTGATCCCTGTGGTATGTGATGCTCCAATTGTTTTCTTGACCCAGGCCTTGCAAAGAAAACAAGAAGATGGGTCAGGGAGACAGTGGTCTTATACTTTCTGGCGTAAAGGTCTGAGGAGGCCTGCAGGGGATTCGGATGGAGGAAAGAGAGGCTCTGCTTCCAGCAGCAGTGAGGAGGTGGAGGCTGAGAATAAGATATGGGAACGTTTAACAAGCCACAGAGGGGAGCACTGCTGAAGAGAAGAGAGGTCTGAGGACAGAGCTCCAGAGCAGACGGAGGAGCAGGAACCGGCCAGAGCATGAGGAAGCAGCTATAAACACCAGGAGAGAGTGCCATTTCAGAAGCCAGGAGCCCCAAACAGAAGTGCATGCGAAAGATGAGAACTGGAAGCCAGCCACTGAATCTGCGATCAGCAGACGGGTGGAGCCTGGGTGGCAGCTGATGGACGGGAGTGGGGATGGTGTGCACACACACAGGTGCCTATCTTTAAAGAAGGTGAGGAGGAGCAGAGTGACCGGCAAATCCAAGGCAACAACCAGAAGGCTCAAGCTGTCAGGCAGCAGTGGAGGGGTCAGGGGCTGGGGGAGCAGGCAGGGTGGAGAGGAGGCTCCCCGAACTCGGCAGGTGTGAGGAGGCAGTGTGCATTCAGGCAAGCCCTCCCTGCAGGGACCTGGGGCTACAGAGCAGGGCACGTGTGGGGCTGAAGCAGGAGGCAGACTGCGGCCAGAGCAGAGCGTGAGGGCGGCGCGCCGGCAGGAGCCTCTTAGCCAGCCTGAGCCGCGGTGGAGCCACAGCTCTGCAGAAGGTGCTGCCTCCGTCACCAGCCTCATGCCTCTCAGCTTAGTGAAGAGTCAGTCGCATCTGACTCTGAGACCCCATGGACTGTAGCCCGCCAGGCTCCTCTGTCCGTGGACTTCTCCAGAAAGAAGTTGGGTTGCCACTCCGTTCTCCAGGGGACCTTCCCGACCCAGGGATCTGACCGGGGTCTCCCCCACTCAGGTGGGCCTTTACTACTGAGTCCCTGGGAAGCCCCAGCTTGGTTCTGGTTCAAATGCTCTCCATTTAAGTAGACTCAACTCCTCAAGGGCAGAAGCACACATCCTATATTGCTTATGCCATCTTCCGAGGAGCTATAACCAAATTCTCGGGGAGAAACCAACAGTGGAGGAGCAGAGACAAAGCTCCCCAACACAAGAACTTCGAACATATGTCCGCATCCTCTCCCCGCCCCCTCACCTGCGGGCGGGCGGGCTGCACCTAGGGACGCGCTCCAAAGCACAGATGGTGACACAGGAGGGAGGCACTCGGCGGTGGAGCAGCCTGGCAGATCCCACCCCCACCGAGTGGTCAGTTACCACCACCAGTGACACCCCGTGGACGTCTCTGGTAGGATGAGAGAGGCGGCTCATCTCTGTGGTGCTCCTTCCCAAGCCCGTCACCCCAGTCTAACAGTGAGAAGAACGTCCGCAAACCCAACGTGAGGGCTAGTCCACAAAATGACTCAATGAGTTCGCCCAAGTCATGAAAAAATAACAAGAAACAGTCACAGAGACACGAGGCGACATACAACCAAATGCATGTCGTATCCTGGACTGGATCTTGGAACAGAACAAGGAGATCAGTGGAAAAGCAAATTCCAAATAAAGTCTGGAATTCCATGACACCAATGTTGGCTTTGATAAGCACACTACAGACACATGTAAGATGTTGCTATGAGGGGAGACAGACACTGGGTAGGGACTTACGGGAGCCCTCAGCACTGTCTGCAACTTTTCTGTAAACCTAAAATTATTCCAACATATAAGTTTGTCTGAAAAAGATCTTCCACTTAATGATACTTCCAAAATTGATGAAATAATTAGCATATAGAAAATATGGACTTAATTTAATAAGTAGAAGGAAACAATCATTTCACAGTTAGCTACTTTAACCTCCCATAAAAATAAATGCCCAATGGAACAAAAATATTCCTGAAAAGGTAACTGAAAATTTTGCTTAATTGAACTTTAAGTTATATTCTACTTCAATCATTGGACAAACATTTACTAAATATCCCAAGTAGCCTAACTATTCATGCAGGTTGAAATGACAGAATATCATCCCTCCTGCCTTCCTCCCTTTGAGCATCCTTAAGAATAGGGATGATATTTGAAGGTATTTATTGCAAAACTGCCTAAAAGAACAAAACGTATTGCCAAACATAAGGTTTAATACATTGTGGAATATTAATAGGTCCCTGTGCAGCCATTAAACTAAGTATGAAGACTGTAGTAACTAAAAGTGAGGTTCAAAATAAAACCACAGACTGTAGCTTAAAAATATTTATCTAGAAGAGCCAATTTGCAAAACAAGCTGGGATGATGGAGCCATAAGTGACTTAAGACGTAATTTAAATTGTATTTTGTCTTACTATTTCCGTCTATTCTACTGGGAGGAAAAAAATAATCAATGAGGTGTGGTAAAGTAAGATAAGGCAGCTTGAAGGGAAAGACCTGAGTTTATTTAAATGAGTTCCTAACATTCGAAATACTGTCACAGGCTTTGCTTCTAGCCATGATGAAAGAACAGAGACTGATCTACTCTCTAACTAAAAGGGAAAAAAGACAGGGTTTATGGAACAACGGTCTTCAGACACCCAACGGCAGGCAGCACAGGGCATCGAGGCGAGGGCTGTAATGGCTCCAGCTTGCTGCCTGGAGCGTCCAGGCTGCAACGCCGAGCAGGGCATCTCCTCAAGACGAAACAGAGTTCGAGATGTGGAGTACCCGCGTCAGCCAGAATCTGTGAGGCGGAGCACAGGAGAGGAGAACGTCAGAGGGCTGAGGCGGCTTCCCCCGAGCGCCCGGCTCAGGACGGGTCAGAGCTCAAGCACGCTCCGACTCCAAGGCCGGGGAGGAGCCACATGGGGCCAGAGTGGGAGCAGCTCCTGTCCTGCCGCAACAAACCCAGTCCTCAGCGAGGCCGTGACTCAGTTCAGGGGCTAAATTAGCCTTTGACTGAGGGCTATTCTGGACCTGCCGTTAAAAACACTGAGAAGAAAAAAAAAAAAAAAAAACACTGAGAAGAGAGCTCTGAAAGGAACAAACTGTTCAAGGGACTTAACTGCATCCCAGGGAAAAAACTGCCAAATATTTAAAGGAATACAAAAAAAAAAAAAAAAAATCTAGCATTCAATGTAAAATCCACAACGTCATGCATCCAGTCAACATTAAAAAAAGACCAAAACATGGCGGTTCCCTGGCAGTCCTGTGGTTATGAAGCCACCTTCCAAGGCAGGGCACATGTGTTCAATCCCTGGTCCAGGAACTAAGATCCCACAAGTCGTGGGCAACTGAGTCCATCCACTTCAACAAAGACCCAGCACAACCTAAAACCCCCCCAAAACCCAAACAAATGAAAAAAGAAACCAGGAAATATATTCAATATCTTGTAATAACCTATAATAGAAAAGAATTTGAAAATACATATACTGAATATACTGAATCACATTTGAAATATTACAAATCAATAAAAACAACAAAAAAGCAAGAAAATACCATAATGAAAAGAAAAAAAAAAAAAAAAAAACACCCATAAAATAGAGATGACAAAATTAGTAGACAAGAATTTTAAAACAGCTATCATAAATACACTCCATACACTCATGAAGGTAGGACATGATATAAGGAGAAAAGTGGAAAGTATAAGAAATACTCAAAATGAAAAAAAAAAAAAAAAGAAATACCCAAAATGAACTTCTAGAAATGCAAAAAATACAACGGTTGAAATCAGCAACAGAGTACACGCTGAGGACAAGCCTGGTGACCAGAGGACGGCGGTGGACGCCAGCCAGAACGCCAGGCAGCAGGAGCAGGTCTGGGCGTGGGGGCAGAACTCCAGGGAGCTGTGGGACAAGGCCAAGGAGCTTAGCATATACTTAGTCGGAATCTAACAACTTCACAGGTACAAAATCCGAGGGAAAGCAAGTATTTCTAGAAAAGCGTTAAATGCCAAGGAAAGACACATACAAATGCTCTTGCTACACTGGTTTCCAACTTAGCAACAGGCACCACTTAGCTGAGACTGTCCTTACAGCAGAGGGAAAACTTACTCTGATGCCCACGTATTAGCTGAGAGATGCTGCAGTAAGATACTTCTGGTATCAAGCTCTGAGATTATAGAATTATTTCTGGATTCCCACTTGGACATACAAGGATAATTTGATATATTCCAGATTCTGAGTCATTTCAGATCTGCTGTGTTTGCCAGTTAGGACTGAGAGCAGCAGTCTTGCCTGGGGAAAAAGTACGTGAAGGAAAAAATGGCCTGCTTCAAACTGCTCCATGAAAACCGGACCCTCATTCTTTAAAAAAGCATTGTTTCAAAATTTCAGGATTTCTCTCTTGTGGTGGCGGAGAAGGCAATGGTACCCCACTCCAGTACTCTTGCCTGGAAAATCCCATGGACGGAGGAGCCTGGTAGGCTGCAGTCCACAGGGTCGGGAAGAGTCGGACACAACTGAGCGACTTCACTTTCACTTTTCACTTTCATGCTTTGGAGAAGCAACCCACTCCAGAGTTCTTGTCTGGAGAATCCCAGGGATGGTGGAGCCTGGTGGGCTGCCATCTCTGGGGTCGCACAGAGTCTTAGCAGAAGTGACTTCGTGAAGTGACTTAGCAGCAGCAGCTCTTGTGGTGGAGTTCCTCTTACTGCTAGTATTCCTTTGATCCCCTCTCATGACACTGATCTTCCTGAAGTTTCCTGCTTTTCCCCAGGTACATCTGGGTCTGTCTGGGGCCCTGAGGGCAGAGCACTCAGCATAGTCACTGCTCTCCAGGGCTGGAAGTGCCCAGACCAGCTCCACTTTCAATATGGACTGCCTTCTCACACACACTCTAGGGCTGCAGACATGAGGAGGCGCCCAAAGGGCTGGCTTGGAAGCTCTCTACACTCCAGAGCATGCCTCCTCCTCTCAAGGTCATATTTACTACAGGGCAAAAGGGGCTCAGGGAAGGCTCTTCCACTCTAAGGTAGTGGCATTTAAAACAGACACCTGAGGACAGGCTGGAGGTAGTCAGGGGAGGGGTAGCTGAGAAGGCAAGTGTACTGAGCAGGGATGGGATAGACCGATGAGTCAGTAAACCCCAAAGAAGGCCACAGGTGGCTGGACCACACCACGCCAAGAGCTCCACTATTTCAAATGGGCAGAAGGTAAGAACAGATAGTCAGTGTGACAATACACACATAGAAAAGTGAATGATGAGTCATCAGGGAAATGCAAATTAAAACCACACAGCACACCCATCAGAAGGGCGAAAATGAGAAAGGACGACCATACCAAGTGTTGGTGAGGATGTGGAAAAGCGAGGACTCACACCCTGCAGGTGGAACTACAAAACGGACAACCGCTGGGAAAAGGCTCGGTGGTTTCTGAAAAATTAAATACACATTTGACATACAAGCCAGAAGTTCCCCTCCTTGTTATTTACTCAAGAGAAATGAAATCAGATGTCTCTGACAACTGCCAAGATACAGACACAGCCTAAGTGTCCCCTGATGGATGAGTGGATAAGGAAGATGTAGTCTGCAGTGTGTGATGGAAGCCCAGCTGGCCACAGAGAAAGAAGAGACCCCGTTCTCTGCCACAACACAGATGGGCCGCGAAGGCACTGTGCTAAGTGAGGCAGGCCAGGCAGAGGGAGACAAACAGCACAAGATGTCACTTACATGCGGAATCTAGAAAACAAAAGCGAAGCAAACCCAGGCTCACAGATACAGAAAACAGGCTGGTGGCTGGCGGAGCGCAGCTGGGAGGAAAACAGGTGAAGGCGGTCAAGAGGCAGAAATGTCGAGGGACAGGACAAACAGGCCTGGGTGTGGCGCACACACAGGGAAGGCGGCAACTGCACTTACTCTGGTGGTCACGCGACACGACGTGTACACAGGTCAAACCACTGTGTGCACACAGTAACAGAATACTGTCCGCCGAATACACTCCAATTAAAAAAGAGAAAATACACGCCTGTGGAGACTTGTGTACAGCGGCCTGTAGGAGCTTTCTTTATAACACTCACAGACTCGGAGGAGCCCAGAGAGCCATCAACAAGCAAAGGTTACACGGGGTGTCACCCGCCGCGTGGAAGAGCGCTGAGCAGCAAAAAGGAAAAGACTCCCGATGCCCCCGACAAGGATGGACCTGGAAAACCCACGCCATGGGAGGGGGCCAGGCAGAGAGCGTGCCCGCACAGTTCTAGGTGAGCTGAGGCTGACACACAGCAATGGACGGCTGAGCCGCGGTCGCCCGAGCAGAGCACGGACCGCAGGGTTGCGAGAGGCCTTCACGGTGACACGATGTTCTCTCCATCCTCTGCGGGGGGGGGGGGCACACAACTGCGGACATTTGCCAAGGCTCACTGAACTATGCACAAAGGAAGGTGAATTTTACTGTGTATAAATTATTCCCCAAAAGGTGATTTTTAAAAACTGAGCTATGTTACAAAACGGTGGTGCTAATTTTCTTTCATGGTTCACACTGAAGACGATTTAAAGACAAATGTTCCAGACAGGCTCTGAGCAACGGCAGCACCATCAGAATCAACACCCAGGCTTCCACAGTCATTCCAAGGCTCTGACATAAATACAACATTTCTGGGGGACATTCAGGTTCTCTCCCCGTCCTTCCTGGTCCCCTTCCATTACAGTTACTTCATAGCAGAGGTTCAGTGATATTTTGTGGATAATAAAGTTTGTCTAATAAAGGGGGTAACTCATCATGCATTAGCCTCACATACTGTACACATTGTTAAGCAACTAAAGTGCTACCTATCAGCTGTGAATGGGCTATTTTTAGAGAAAGCTATTAAGCTGTTCTCTAAGCTACCCATTTTGGTGAACTTTAATTATCTGAACACAAAACTACAGTACTTTGTTTCACAGATAAAAATTAACTTGTCTTCAAATGCTAAGTTAGACTGATCCAAATTAATGTTCCAAAAATAAGTAGGTGGATAATACAAATGGCTGCTCTGAAAGAAAACGGATTACTTTAGACTGATTCTCTCATAATTTACTAACCAAGAATGCCAGTGCAAAGGTTTCTCTAGAGGGTGCGAACCATTAAGAGAGCAAATAAAAGCTAAAGTCATTTTAGGTGTAAAACCACCATAATTTTACATATGACTCAGTGCTCCCTAACCTATAGATACGGCAGCTTAAAGTCTGATGTCATGAACATGTGTGCAATTTCTCTAGGAAAGGTGCTCTGGACAGCCCAGAGCTTGAACAAACTTGGTTGTCTACATATACATTTTTAAATCTCTCCAGCAACAGTCACATGAGTCCCAAGTCTGCCTTTTCCCTTATTAGCCCAGACATTACTGAACTACTCAATACCTCTGAACAACCATTTGCTTGACTCAAAAATGAAGACAGTCTCCCTGGAGAAGGAAATGGCAACCCACTCCAGTACTCTTGCCTGGAGAATCCCATGGACGGAGGAGCCTACAAGTCCATGGAATCGAAAAAAAAAAAAAAAAAAAAAAGAAGAAGAAAGTCTAAGGGTTACAAAGATTGCAAAAACAGCAGATGAAAAGCCTTAAGATATTAGACCACTTCCCAAAGTGGAACAGGGAGGCCGGGCGTGCTGCAGTCCACGGGGTCACAAAGAGTCAGACACGACTGAGCGACTGAACTGAACTGATGTCTGCCCTGATAGTGCTGACCAAGTTAGAAGAAGATTTCATTATTCTGTGTTTAGGCTTCTTCAAAACATAACTGCAAAATTTCTTTAAAAAAATTTTATATGTATACAAGAGAATGGAAAACACCGCACACCCACGTATGTGGCTGTATGGATTAATGCATACATACAACAGGCACACACAGATATAACCACAAAGACGCAGAGCTGTAGGGACTTACACTGAGCAAAGGTTCCACAAATGCTGGTGAGCTCAGCCAAGCGCACAGATCACTGAAGGAGAAAGCATGAAAAGCATCTCTCCCCGCAGGAACAGCTAACCTAAGACACCCCACCAGGATTCAGCGCCCCAGCCACCACCCGATGCCTGAAGCACGCTCACACTCCAGCGCCCCAGCCACCACCCGATGCCTGAGGCACGCTCACACTCCAGCGCCCCAGCCACCACCCGATGCCTGAAGCACGCTCACACTCCAGCGCCCC
Organism: Cervus elaphus; assembly: GCF_910594005.1. NCBI lineage: Eukaryota > Metazoa > Chordata > Mammalia > Artiodactyla > Cervidae > Cervus > Cervus elaphus. Next base: position 1,219,111 of record NC_057819.1, read on the forward strand.
CGCCACCACCCGATGCCTGAAGCCCGCTCACACTCCAGCGCCCCAGCCACCACCCGATGCCTGAAGCACGCTCACACTCCAGCGCCCCAGCCACCACCCGATGCCTGAGGCACGCTCACACTCCAGCGCCCCAGCCACCACCCGATGCCTGAAGCACGCTCACACTCCAGCGCCCCAGCCACCACCCGATGCCTGAAGCACGCTCACACTCCAGCGCCCCAGCCACCACCCGATGCCTGAAGCACGCTCACACTCCAGCGCTGCTGTCAGTGCTCCACCAGATCCGCCCCGCGCGCTGACCTGCAGTACTCTGGGGAAACGGCCTTTGGAGCTCACCTGTGCTCTGAACCTGTCCTGAGACCTTGAGGACGCAGAGGGGCTACTCACTTGCGGAACATCCCCCTACACTTCCTTCCTCCTCAGCTCTCCCCTCCCACTTTCACTGGGCAAGGATTCCAGGACGGCCCAGGTGGGCTGGCCTGCGGTGAGCTCTGAGAACAGCCAGAAGTGGTGAACCGAGGGCATCAAGCCCACCCCAGACCTCTGTGCTCCGGGCAGCCGCCCAGGCAGCGGCGTGCGTCTCTGGCCCTGAAGCGGAGCGAGGCGGGGAGTGGGCCCCAATAACCGCGATGCCCGCGGCTCGGTGAGCACTCAGCACCCTTCCGCATGATCTCCACCACGACCGGGTGAAGCACAACCCCGACTTCACAGATTTCTAAGAACCTGAGGCAGGAGGGTGGAATCAATTACACAACCAGCAGACTGAAAAGAACTGGGATTCAAACTAGCGGAGCTCCCAAACCCATGCTCTCAGCCACTGCACCACACGAGGGCCAGTAGCCCCCACTGGCCATGTCCTCTTGCTGGTGATGAACCAAGGTTTGGTTCTTAACTGGGCCAGAGTCTCACAGGTCAACTGAAAAGAAGCTGATGAAGAAAATTTAAATCATCGTATTGACCATGATACAGAAAGCATTCTGCTTCCCAAAGTAGCCTATGAGTTCTGAAGGTTTTGGCTATTTACATCATCTTCCTCAGGATGCACCAAAACTTGTCTCCTCCGAAACAAGTGGCAAATATATACTGTAAACGAGGAAGGCTGAAGGCAGGGGACGTAAGGCAAACCAGACACAGAGGAGCGACATGAAAAAGAGAGGAGAGGTGCCCAGACAGGCCCAGGCCCAGGCCAGACAGGCCCAGAAGCCAGAAACCCTCACGGTGAGGGTCTTCAGTGGGGGCACAGGGGAGGAGGAGCAGGAGGACAGGGAGCTGCACTCCAAAGAGAGGACGGTTTACTTCAAACGGCCATCCCTGCTTGCCTCTGTAAAATGTGCCCCAGGGAGTTGACAGGGGAAAAGAGAGGCTTGGGGACCATCCCCAGCACAGCAACTCCAGTTTAGATGAGAAACCCAAGTTTCTCATGAACTGAACAATGTCAGAAATATTAACACCCACCCAGACATGTGGAGAAGAACTAACACAGAAAAATGTTGAAACTGGAAGCACACAGCATGGTTATCTAAACTGAAAAGAGCTGCGTGCACAATGAGGCAGGTGGTGAGAGGTTATATAACAGACGCTAAACTGGGTGAAGAAGAAAACTGTGACATATAATTATACTCTAAAGTGCCGGTAAGGGACTCTCCAGTCAGAGCTGGAGGGCTAATTTTACTTCTTTCCATTAAAAAAGTTTCTGCAGTTGGAAGTTGTTGTTTTTTCTTTCCCCAACCCATTACGACAGAAGAGGTAAGACAAGGAAAGGAAGACCCTGAACAAAATCAGCAAACATTCACATGTCTGTGTTACAAAATATATGCGAATTAACTCTCATACACTCCTGGAGGGAAGGTAAGTTATAAACCCTCCTGAACAGGCTGGTAGGACAATCCCTACCAAAATCATACATCTGCACCCAAAATGGAACACCAATAGTAACAAATGAACCTAACTGTATTTCAAATTAATAACCACAATGAAGGGCATGAGGAATTAGCTATCAGCCTAAGTAACTTCAGGAAACATATCTTTTTTTTTTTTTTGCCCCATGGCATGCCGGAGGGAATCGAAGCAGAGCCCCCTGCTGTAGAAGGGTGGAGTCTCAACCACGGGACCACAAGAAGTCCCAGGAAGCAGTATTTTAACTGGATGCTGTAAAGCTAAAGCAGCAAAGGGCTGAACACAAGTCCTGTATCCAGTCAGTGAGCTTGTTTCTCACAACGATAAGGGTTAGCAATTCTGAATCTACTTTATGTATAAATAGAATGGGACTTAACAAATAAGCAAACAAACAGAGACAATGAGTGCCAAGCTGGCAGAAGAACCACAAGCAGGAGGGAAGGCTGAAGTGAGCCGCACGGTGCTTGCTGCGCTGGACGCTGAGGCGTCAGGAGGAACTCACAGTTTCCGACACAGAGACACAGACACAGACACGCAGGTGTGCGTGCCGTGGGCTGCTGAGCACACACCCATTTTCCCAGCTCTGCTCGCGGAGAAGGCCTGGGAGGCACAGCGCCCCAGCAGCAGGGGGCACACTTCTGACAACTAAGAATGTGCGCAAGCAAGGGTGGGGGTTGTTGAAAGGATCAACCTGAAGGAGCAAACACAGGTCAAAAGTGAAAGGAACGTGAAAAGTGAATGGGCTTCCCTGGTGGCTCAGATGGTAAAGTGTCTGCCTGCAATGTGGGAGAGACCTAGGTTCGATCCCTGGGTCAGGAAGATCCCCTGGAGGAGGAAATGGCAACCCACTCCAGTACTCCTGCCTGGAAAATTCCATGGACGGAGGAGCCTGGTGGGCTACAGTCCATGGAGTTGCAAAGAGTTGGACACGACTGAGCGACTTCACTTTCAATTTGAATTTGAAAATGACAATATTGGGTTATAACCCACAAAATAAGACAAATACCCATGAGTTTATACTGACACAAATAAATAACTGGATGGGGAGAAGGAACAGCTCTTTCTCACTCCTGTGTGGAGTGCCTAAAAGGAACAGGAGAAACAGAAAAACCATCATCAGGTAAATACCACAAAAATTTTTCAGACAAGATCCATGGATGGATCTTAATCTAGTGAGTAAAAATCTGAGAAGAAACAGGGTATCTGCATAGTCTCAAAGTACATCCTCTAAGATATTTATTAATTCCAAAGGGGTAAATAGACGGATATTATCTTAACCAGGTGATGAATGTCTCTAGGGATAAAACATTTCAACAACCCAAACCTTCTGGTACTATGTAGTGAGAAAGGCACACTGTCATTTCTGTTAAAACTGAATAATCTCATTCCATCCATGAAAAAACAGGTAGACACACTGCAGGACAGTCTACAAAAACAGTCCAGTACTCGCCACAAGTGTCATTGTCCTGAGAGTCCGGAGAAAACAAGAAATGTCACAGCTGGGAGAGACTGGGGAGACACCACAGCTTATGTGCAAAATGGGATCCTGGAAGAAAAAACAACACTAGTGGGAAAACAGGGAACTGGGGATAAGGTCTGTATCTAGTACTGCACCAGCTGTAATTTCCTGCTTTTGGCGGTATTACCACAGACATAGACAGTGTTAACACTGAGGGTGCAGGAGAACCCTCTGGACTCTCTTTGTACCTTTTCTCAAAAATTACCTCAAAACAAAAAGTTTAAACAAAATATTCTTTGGTTAAAGTTGTATGCATATATAAATATGTGTGTGCATATGTGTAACAGATTTTTTAAAAGAGCAGAGAATGAGAAGAACGTGAAAAGAGGGAAACAGACCAAGCCTAAAAGAAATGGTTACTGGTGTGATAAAAGGTGAGGAAATATGGGAGAATAAATTAAATAAGGAACATAGTAAGCACTCAGAAGAGTTGCTGGCATAAATGTTCCATAAATGTTTTTAATTCATACACCAAAGTGGTAAAAGAAGGAACAAGGGCAATGGTTAAAGCCACGATGGTGCTGTGATCCCGGCCACTCCCGCCCAGCGCCTCTCCAGTGTGGCCACACACTGGAGCCCATGGAGCTTTAAAAAGCCACCGTGTCTCACAGTCAGAAATCGGCAGAACTGGTCTAGGGTGCAGTCTGGCAACGCTGGGGATTGTTTTTTAAAGAGCCCCAGGTGGTTCTAGTGGATAACTGAGGCTGAGCTTCACTGCTCCAGCCCTCTCCTCCTCTGTCCACCTTGGCCTGGACTGAGATCTCCCGGTCTCAGGTCTGCTCTGGACGAGGCCTCCCCGCAGTCAGATGGAAGGGGAGAGAACACTTCCCCTCAGGGCCCCCCTTTCCTCTTCCACCTGGGGGACCACCTAGGAGACCATACTGATGAGGAAAACTGAACCACATTTAAATGAATAATACCAAAAACTGGAATTACTTCGGAGACAGAAAATCTGACCACAGAAACAGGATGACTTCTTCTGGTCCCCAATATCTTCTATTGTTTAAAATGAGATTTGGGGGCTTTTTGTTTTCTAACTGTTTAGGCTACAGCATTTCTTGAAATTTTAAGTGGGTTGAAAGTTAAAAAAGAGAGCAAGAATGATGTCTTGCTTCCAACACTGTCTTATTTCACCCTCACCCCATAGGCATTTCATTAGTTTCTTGTTTATTGTTCTATTATTTCCTTATGCAAACACATACTGATTTTACTGATATATTTTGGAGTGGAATAATCTCCAAATCTAAGTAGGCATCAGAATCATCTGGGAGCCTTAAAAACTGTGGGTACGGGGCTTCCCTGGTGGCTCAGTGGTTAAGAGTCCGCCTACCAATGTAGGAGAAACGGGTTCCATCCCTGATCCAGGAAGGTCCCACGTGCCACGGAGGAACTAAGCCTGTGGGCCCCAACTGCTGAGCCTGTGCTCCAGGGCCTGGGAGCCGCAGCTACTGAAGCCCGAGGGCTCGAGAGCCTGTGCTCGGGACAAGAGAAGCACCTAAATGAGCAGCCCGCGCTCCCCAACTAGAGGTGAGCCCCCGCTCCCTGCAGCTAGAGCAAAGCCTGGGCAGCAATGAAGACGCAGCACAGCCAAAATAAAGAACCGAGTTTTTAAAAAAGCGTGGGTACCAGTTTCTATTCATCCCTACCGACTTCCGTCAAGCAGAGTCTGAAACTCTTTTTACAAAGTTCCCTCAGATGATTTCCTGTGACAGACACCTCTGAATGTACCTGCCCAGCGCTTATTCACAGAGATCTGCCCCTCCACCTTGCCTGGGTCCCTTGGGAGTATGGCTCCTTCCTGGCATGGTGGACCAGTTAACACCTAGCATAGGGAGAATCCATCCACCCACAGGCTGAGCTGGGTCAGCTAACTTCTCTTCTCAGAGCAGCTGGGGCTGCGACACAGAGACTTCAGGACGCCCCGGGGCCAGGTTAGTTCAGGAATGTCCGTCTGGAGGGCAACGCACACCCAGACTTCATCCTGCAGGCCTGCTGCTCCAGGGAGAGCGATGGAGCCACCGCCCTGACCCTTGATCCTTCCCAATTCCTCCCCTCAGGTCCTAGCCCAAGTCCCTGTGTTTCAATAATTGGAGAGTGTACACAAAGGATCTCCAAGACTTCAGAGACTGGCAAGAATTCCGTAGGATACTGGTCAGCACAACCAAGAATTGCTGCGAAATTGCTCAAATGTTTCATTGCCCAAGTTACTGTGGAAATCTTATTTCTGAAATCAGTTTCTTTTCTTTTCTCCCCACATTATCTCTTCACTTTCACCCTCAAGCAATAAATATATCTGCCATCAAACACCAAAACCCAGACAGACAGAAACACAGTGAGAGACAGTGGCTGCCCCCAGATAACTCCCAACACTGATCCTCCACACATTCAGAGGAACAGCTGATCTCCAGGATGACTGCTGCAACTCGAGCCTTTACTCCAGAAAACCTGCCTGAGGGACACACCGGCATGGATCTGAAGAAACCACCTTAAACCCACTCAAGTTTTATTTTGGGTTCAGTTACAAAGCCCTGGTCTTGGAAGTCCTGAATGTGCATTCAAGCTCCTGTGCCATCACAATTCTGTGCTTGGAACCGTGGGCAAATCTAACCATGCTGAACCTCAGTATCTTCCCCATAAAGTGGAAAGACTACTTCTCTCTCACATGCAGGGTCATTTGGAAGAGTAAGTATCTGCAAAGTCACGTCATACATTCAATACAAATGCAAACAACACCACTGCCACCTATATAACAACAATTTTATCAGTTTCAGCCCAACAATCTCATTTTTTATTTTATTATCTTTAAAAAAAAAATACTTAATAATTACATCAATTTTCAGCTGATCACTGTATACGCCGTTATTTTAATTTTCCTTATATTACCATTAGATATAAAAACTATGCTAATGTCTAAGAATACAACAACTACATAGAATTTCAAAAGCACTAAGTCCTACCATAGAGGCTAAGGGTCTCAGTCAAAGCCGCCCAATGAGGGGGCTAGGATTAACGCTTGGTCCTTCCTCTGAATTCTGTGTTCTTTCCATTATGTAAGAACGTGCCCAGAAAGTCTTACACAACAGAACTTTGGGAAGCATTAACTGAGAAATGGTACAGAATTCCTCCTCCTCTAAAACCCAACAAAATAAACATGTTATAAACAAAGAACAAAGATAAGAGTCAACTGAAGCAACACAGCAAGCAAATTTTAAAGGGCAGTGCAGGAGTTGGGAGTGGCCACTCAGTACAAACCATAAAGACCCAGGAGACAAGGAGCAGGCCTGGGAGAGCCAGGTCTCTAAAGAGAGAGATTAAATTAGGACAGACTGGGACTCATTAACAACATTTTAAGTGTCACACAGGAGAATGCTAAACAAAAAGAGACTAGAATATATTCTGCAGAACCTGACATATTACAAAAGAATTTTAAACAAAAAAGAATTCTGCAAATAGCAGAAACAAGATCTAAGAAGAAAAGAATGTTAAGCAGAATGTAAATTTTAAGATAATAACTTATAGGATATCAACAACAGAAATCAGTTAAGCAGGGAAGACAGGGCAGGTGAAACCATCACAGCTGGAAAAGATTAAAAAAGAACTAAGGACTTTGCTGACAGTCCAGTGGTTAGGAGTCTGCACTTCCACCACAGGGGGCACAGATTCCATCCCTGGTCAGAGAACTAAGATCCTGCAAGCCTCACAGTGTAGCCAAAAAATAAAAATAAGAAATAAAAATAAAGGAATTAAGCTACAGTAACAGAGGCCCACAAAGATTTAAGATTAATTGTTTAAATCAAAGGCTATAATAAAATTTAAAAATAAAATCAGAGAAAATAATCAAGAAATGTTTTTTGAATTGAAAATAAAAAGGGTATCATTGGCAAAAAAAAAAAAAAGAGAGAACACAGTGTGCCTACCAATCAGGGTTAAATCCAAGTGGAGGAGATTCAAAATAGGAGTTAAGTAGCAAGGAGGAAAAAACAAAGATCTCAGAATGTAGAAACAGATGAGAAAATGACAACACCTGGTCCTCAGTACACAGCAATGTGGGTGAGGTCACCCAGAGTCCAAGGAGGAACACTGCTGCTGCTGCTGCTAAGTCACTTCAGTCGTGTCTGACTCTGTGCGACCCCACAGACGGCAGCCCACCAGGCTCCCCCATCCCTGGGATTCTCCAGGCAAGAACACTGGAGTGGGTTGCCATTTCCTTCTCCAATGCATGAAAGTGAAAAGTGAAAGTGAAGCCGCTCAGTCATGTCCAATTCTTAGCGACCCCATGGACTGCAGCCTACCAGGCTCCTCCGTCCATGGGATTTTCCAGGCAAGAGTACTGGAGCGGGGTGCCATTTCCTCCTCCGATGAGGAACACTAAAAATGAATAGATAACTATTTGTCAGATTGGTTTTATGGAGTCAATGCCAAATAGTAACTAAAGCCTCTAAAAAGTAAATTCTGACAACACAACAGTAAAACAGTGAAATGCATGTGAAGAGAAGCCAGAACGCAAAGGGCACTGCGCCCCCTGCCCCCCTACCAGCTCCGAAAGGGGGATGGGACTGCAGGAGGCAGGAGTGACTGGCAGGTAAAGATTTCCTTTTGGGGTGATACAAACGTTCTGAAATTAAGTATCCATCCCATGTCAAAAGCATAGCCTCATTTTTAAAAAATTTTTTTCAGATCGCTTATCAGCTGCTAACACTTAAAAGAGTTCAACTGGAGGGAATTTGCTGGTGGTCCAGGGGTTCACTGCCAAGGGTGTGGGTTCATCCCTCTTGGGCAAGGCTTGTGTAAGAGTTCAACCTGAGAGGTATCCTCACTCTGGAGAGCCACCAGAACCAAGGCCAGGCACAAGAGCCTGGAGCGGGAGGATGGACGGGCTCTGAGACCTGCGAGTGTGGGTGAGGGAAGGAAAGGCGTCCTGATGATACACACGTTTTAGCTTGGCCAACACACTCCACCAGAGCAGGAAAACGGACCAAGATTCAAGGTAGAGGCCCTGTAAAGAACTTAAAAGCAAGTATCTGGGCACAACAAGAGTAAAAAGCCTTATGATACTAGGTTATAGTTAAAAATAATAGAGTAGATCAATGAAACAAGTAGATTCCAGAAAGACACAGGTGAACACCTCTAAATTTAATATGAAAAGTCATGTGAAATTAGACAAAGTGGAAAGCAATACTGATAAAACCTATACTATTAATACGGGATAAAATATATAAAACAACAAACCTAGCATTCTTCTCCACAATATTCACAAAGTTTAAAAGACTAAATTAAAGTGTTAAAGGGCTTTGTATATTTCACCAACTCTGAAGCAATATGAGAACACACCAAAGAATTAGTTCATGAATTTGACTACATAAATATTTTTAAAGCTTTCAGAAGAAATTAAAAGGTTTTCAGAACATTAATACTCAGCTTCTAGTGCATAAATGGTCCTATAATTTGAATATAGTTTCCCTGATAGCTCAGTTGGTAAAGAATCTGCCTGCAATGCAGGAGACCCTGGTTTGATTCCTGGGTCGGGAAGATCTGCTGGAGAAGGAATAGTCTACCCACTCCAGTATTCTTGGGCTTCCCTTGTGGCTCAGCTGGTAAAGAATCTGCCTGCAATGCGGGACACCTGGGTTCGATCCCTGGGTTGGGAAGATCCCCTGGAGAAGGGAAAGGCTACCCACTCCAGTATTCTGGCCTGGAGAAGTCCATGGACTGTACAGGACATGCGGTCGCAAAGAGTCCGACACAACTGAGCGACTTTCACTTTCAAACACCAGCTAAGTGAATTAAACTTAGAAAAAAGTTTGGCCTCACGAATACCCCAAAACAAGGCACCTACAAGGTTGGTCTCACTTCTATTCAATTACATATAAGTTAAAGAATAACACCGCATTCACAGCAAGAGGGCACTGGGGCTGGGATGGGCGCACAGAGCAAAGGACTTTTAAAGATGAACAAGGATGGGGGGGGAGTGGGGCGTGGGTGGGAAAAGAGATGAACAGAGACAGCATGAATTCAAAGGCTGTTTCTGGAGCGCAAACTACTAAAGTCTCATCTTTAACCTGGTCATCCGTTTTTGAGAAATAGGTTCTAAGAAAGTTACTCCGAGAGGGTGGGGTCCTGTTTGTGCTAAAAATGTTTATAGCTCCATCAGTTAAAAATAGTGAAAAACTGAAGCAATTCAAATGTCCAACAAATGAGGAACAGTTACACAAACTATCTGTTTTTAATAAAATTAAATGCTGATAATCCATGTTTGAGTCACAGGTACATGAAAGGGTGGTGGGAATAGGACGCACGAGAGTATAGTATAAGTCTCAAGCAGGTTAGACGACAACAACCTTGCTGAGAACAGGCCCAGCAGAGCAGAGGGAAGTGAGGCCCAGTGTGGGGGACAGGGCAGAAGCAGGGGCAGGCCCTGGCGGAGAGAGCAGGGTGACAGCGCCCGGAAGGGACTGAGGGTTCGGCCTGCCCTCCCTCTGAGGACGGAGAGTCATCAGCACACAGGAATGTGGATGAGGTCACTCGGACAGCACGCAAGAGCAGAGTCCACGGACGAGGAACAAAGGCCAGAGACTGGGAGCCCAGGCGCGCTTCAGCAAAGCAGGGGCGACTTGTGAAAGAGGAGACGGTGTGTAACATCAGATCTTCAGAAAGGCCAGAGTCTCTGGGGCACAATCACACGACAGGACAGAACCTCAGAGAGACTGAGCAGCCTGAGTCCTGCGTGACGCACAAGAGCCCAACACAGGAGGACGAGAGCATGCGGCACAGACCACTCAGAAAATCTCACCAGAAGGGGAGGGGTAAAAGGCTCCTCCATCCTTCAGACTCTGGGGGACAGTGCAAGAAAGTTCAAGACCAGTAAACAACAGAGCAGCACTGGACAGATTAGCAAAAGCTTATGTTTTCAATTAAGAGTCTTAAAGCCAGCCTGTTTTGCTGAGTTTTAAAAATCTTTCACCATAAGGACTTCCCTAGTGGTCCAGTGGTTAACAAATCTGCCTTCCGATACAGAGGATGCAGGTTAGATTCTTGGGTCCGGGAATTAAGACCCCACGTGCCCCAGGGCGACTAGCCTGCAGGCAGCAGCTACAGCCCATGAGTGACCCAAGCAAAACCTGATGGAGCTGAAAAACTTTATTTTTTTTAAAAAGTTACATAGTATAAAAATAAATTAATAAAATTAAAAAGTTACGTAGTGTGTATACATAAAAAATATCTTTCACCATAGAACTTGGCTAATATACCTTGAGAAAAATAAGAATACGACTTTTAAATAATGATTATTATTTTAAATAAAAAAGAAACATTGTACAAATCCCTATTCACTCAGTAGGCTTCTAATATCAGGAACAAAACAAGAGTGTCTGGTCTCACCATTTCTCTTCAACACTGTATTTGAGGTTCCAGCCAGGGCAATGAGGCAAGAAAATGAAATAAAAGGCACACAGCAGAAAAGAAGTAAAATTCTCTCTGTTTGCAGATGACACAATCTTATATACAGAAAATCCTAAGGAATCCAATTTAAAAAAACCACTGGAATTAATTAACAAGGTCAGAAAGACAGCAGAATACAAGATTAATTTATAAAATATAGAATAGATAAAACCAATTGTATGTATTTCCAATGAACAATCCAAAAAAGAAATTAAGAAGCCATCCCCAGGGCTTCCCCTGTGGTGCAGTGGTTAAAGAATCCACCTGCCAATGCAGGAGACAGGAGTTCGATCCCTGTTCTGGGAAGACCCCACATGCCACAGGATAGCTAAGTCACAGCCACTGAGCCTGTGCTTTAGAGCCCGGGATCCGAAACTACCGAAGCCCGCCTGTCACAACTACTGAAGCCCACAGGCCAAAAAGCCCATGCTCTGTGATGAGAGGCCACCGAAGTGAGAAGCCTGCACACCACAGCGCGAGGGCAGGCCCCACTCGCCGCGACTACAGGAAAGCCCTCTCGGCAATGAGGACTCAGCACAGCCAAAATAAAGGTGAAAACAAAAGCACGTCCACTCACAGTGTCATCAAAATACAACACTTAGGGACACACTTAACAAAAGCGGGGTGAAACTTACACTCTGAAAATTAGCTTTGCCGAGAGATTTTTTTTAAATTGAAACAGAGGAGGAAATATCACATGTTCATGGATCAGGAGACAAGATACTGTTAAGATGGCAATACACCCAGGGTTGATGTAAAGATTCAACACCATCTCTGTCAGAATCCCAGCGTCTTCTTTGAAGGAATTGACAAGCTGATCCTAAAATTCATATGGAAATGCAAGGGAACCAGAAACACAGAAAAATCTTGCAAAAGAAGGACAAAGTGACAGGAACCACAGTGCCCATTTAAAAAATTTATTGCAAAAAAAAAAAAAAGTTTATTGCATAGAAAGTAATCAAGTCGGTGTAGAGTGTGGTACTGGCACAAAAAGATATGGATCAATGGAACAGAACAGAGGGGAGTCTGGAAATAACCCCATTTCTATGGTAAACTGATACTCCACAAGAGTGACAAGACCACTTAGTGGGGAAAGGAGTCTTCTCAAGGAATGCTACTGGGACAACCAGACAGCCACATGCAAAAGAATGAAGTTGGACCCTTACCTCACACCATATACAAAAATTAACTCTAAATGGAGTAAAGACCTAAATGTAAGAGGTAAAACTAAAAAAATCTTTAAAAACAGCATAGGGATTGTCTTATATTTGGGCTGCTAAAACAAACAGACAAAAACTACTTCACAGACTGGGCAGCTTATAAACTACAGACATTTGTTTCTCATAGTTCTGGAGGCTGGAAGTCTGAGATTAGGGTGCCAGCACGGTTGAGTGAGGATTCTGTTCTTGATTTGCAGAGTTCTCACCATACTCTCCAGAGAAGGCAATGGCAACCCACTCCAGTACTCTTGCCTGGAAAATCCCATGGATGGCGGGGCCTGGTAGGCTGCAGTCACAAAGAGTCTAACACGACTGAATCAACTTAGCAGCAGCAGCACCATACTCTCACATTGTATTAGGCTAACCAAAAAGTTTTCTGCGTTTTCAATACGATGTTAAGGAAAAACTCAGACGAACCTTTGGGCCAAGCCAACTGAAGGGGCCGGGAAGCTCTGTGCGGCCTCCTTCCCAAAAAGCACTCATCCCACCCGTAAGTGGACGGTGGGCCTGCCCGTGTTCAACTGAGGAATGAGCTCCAATCCTCAGAATCAATTCCAGTGGTCACAGCCCCTCCTGTCAGGGCTGTGGGCGTGAGGAGCATAGACTGTTATCTGGAGATGAGGCAGCAAAGACAGGAGGTGAAAAGGAAACCCATGCAGCAAAGGACAAAGCAGAGCTCTCCTGTCAGAGGGGGAGCGCAGGGTCACCAGGCGGCCCTCTGAGGATCACCACACTTAACTCAGCCCATCAAGTTTGTACTTCTGATAATTTACTTGAGTTGTGTCATTTTATAGCTCTGCTGAGCCTTGGAGATTTAGTCAGAATGCATTAAAATGTGGTATATTTTACATAAGATGTATTATAGCTTTAAAGCTTAGCTGCATAAATTCATACACGGAAGAGTCAAAACCCTAAGAATTATTAGCACATTTTAAGACAAGTGACGATGACAGAGGATGAGATGGTTGGGTGGCATCACCAACTCGACGCACATGAGTCTGGCAAGCTCTGGGCATTGGTGATGAACAGGGAGGCCTGGTGTGCTGCAGTCCATGGGGTCGCAAAGAGTCGGACACGACTGAGTGGCTGAACTGAAGACAAGTGATACTATGTTAAACAGACACGGCAATAAAATAGTTACAGAAGACAGGAACACTGAACATTATGCTCCATCAGATTAATCCACAATGTCAGTATTCATAAAAACACTACAAATACAGTAAAAGTCACTCAGTCGTGTTCACCTCTTTGTTCAACTATACAGTCCATGGAATTCTCCAGGCCAGAATACTGGAATGGGTAGCCTTGCCTTTCTCCAGGGGATCATCCCAACCCAGGGATCGAAACCAGGTCTCTCGCATTGCAGGCAGATTCTTTACCAGCTGAGCCACAAGGGAAGCCCATGTGGTATCCACTCAAGGTAGCAGATATTAAGTTTCCAGCTATCTCACTGAAATCTCTATTCTATTTTAGAGAGTTTAAAAAGTCAAATACAGCTATGTTAGCTACAATTCCATTAGATGAGTGCATATAACAGATGACTTCCCTAACCTCCAAATGACTAATTCTCCTCCCTTGGAATACAGACAGTGACTTGCTTCCCAAATGAAATAGGGTAGAAGTGGCGATGAGCGTCTTCCGAGGAGAGATCATGAAAAGGTGCTCTCTAGGGAGAGCTGACCAGCCATGATGCGGGGAGGACAGAGGCCTCTGCAGGGGAAATGAGCCTGTGCCCCCCAGCTCTCCCCACCACACGCAGCAGCACCAAGGTGGCAGCTGGGTGTGGCTGGAAGCAGACCCCCCAGCCCCGACTGAGATCCTGACTGCGACCCTGGGAGGCCCTGAGCCAGAACTGCCCACCATGCCCACTCCTCCACTCCTAACTCACAGGAAGTGTAAGATAAATATTTACTGATTTACTGACAGAAAGCGAAGAGGAACTAAAGAGCCTCTTGATGAGGGTGAGAAAGCAGAGTGAAAAAAGTGGCTTAAAATTCAACATTCAAAAATGAAGAGCGTGGCATCCGATCCCATCACTTCATGGCAAACAGATGGGGAAACAGTGGAAACAGTGACAGATCTTATTTTTATGGTCTCCAGAATCATTGTGGATGGTGACTGCAGCCATGAAATTAAAAGACTCTTGCTCCTTGGAAGAAGAGCTGTGACGAACCTAGAGAGCATTAAAAAGCAGAGACCTCACCTTGCTGACAGAGGTCCATATCACCAAAGCTGCGGTTCTTCCAGCAGTCATGTACAGCTGTGAGAGTTGGACCATAAAGAAGGGTGAGCGCTGAAGAACTGTGGTGTTGGAGAAGACTCTTGAGGGTCCCTTGGACTGCAAAGGAGATCAAGGCAGTCAATCCTAAAGGAGATCAGTCCTGGGTGTTCATTGGAAGGACTGATGCTGAAGCTGAAGATAACATTTTGGCCACCTGATGTGAAGAGCCGACTCACTGGAAAAGACCCTGATGCTGGGAAGATTGAGAGGAGAAGAAGAGGGCAGCAAGGGATGAGATGGTTGGATGGCACTGCCAACTGAATGAATATGAATTTGAGCAAACTCCAGGAGACAGTGAAGGACAGAGAAGCCTGGTGTGCTGCAGTCCATGGGGTTGCAGAGTCAGATATGACTTAGTGACTGAATAACAATTAGTATTTTAAGTCAAGAAGTTGTAGGGCATTTATTACACAGCAATAGGTTAATATAACAGCAAAGAAATGAAGAAAAACAAGGTAACAGAAAACTTTGTAGGGGTCATTTAGTCTAGGAAAGGAATGAAGGGAATGTGAAGACCACCTAAAAACATCTTCCTTCCAGAATTGGAGCATCAAGAGCACAGCAAAGCCACAGGGAAAGCCCTTTCCTAGGCTGTTAGTAGGTACTTTAACAGTTAACTTTAAACCACAAACACACACAATATGATTCTCACAACTGTTGGGTAAAACAAACCAAAATATAAAACCAGGCAAACATGTTAGCAGTCGGGGGTGAAGGGTTGAGTAAGGGCTGAAAGGAAGAATGCAGCAGGCTTCTGGAGGGCCATCACTTCAGTTTCTTGATCTGGGTACTAATTATCCAGTTAGTGAAAACTCATTGGGCTGAACAGTTAAAGATATGTGCACCTGGGTAAACGTATATGTCAATAAAACATTTTTTAAAGATAAAATACTATTATTGCTATTAGGAATAATAACCCATAATTAGTGCTTTTCTTCAACTACAGGTCTCTCATAAAAAAAATCTGACCACCATAAAACAATTAGGCAGTTTCACTATATGCATTAAAACAATTAAAAAAAAATCCAGGGCTTCCCAGGAGGCTCAGTGGTAAAGAACCACCTGCCAAAGCAGGAGACACAGGTTCAATCCCTGGTCCAGGAAGATCCCACATGCTGCAGAGCAGCAAAGCCCACGTGCCATAACTACTGAAGCCCATGCGCCCCAGAGCCCGTGCTCTGCAACGAGAGAAGCTGCTGCAGTAAGGAGTCAGCGCACCATAAATAGAGAAAAGCCTGAGCGGCAACGAAGACCCAGCACAGCCAAAAATAATTAAAAAGGAAAAAATCCAGTTCGTACTAACTCCAGAAGCAAAGAGAAGAAGCCTTTCCAGGCAGACAATCCCAAAACCCCACGGGGGAGAAAGGACCTGTCCCGCACCCCCACTGCTCACAGGAAGGCTGGCCGCTCCCACCTCCCGGCACACACCCTCCTCTGACCACTCCATCTCTGCTCCCTTAAGTGACGGCGGGGGACCTGAGGGCAACACTGCCTTCTCCCTTCAGGGAGGCAGTGAGCCTCATCTGCAAGGCCGCCTGAGGCGAGTGCAACTAAGAGACACAGGCTGAACTGAGGAGAAGGGCAAGTCTCCCAAAGTCACCTGTGGGATTATGAGGATGGGAGCACATATGAACTCGTGTCGCTGTTTAGTTGCTCAGTCGTGTCTGACTCTCTGCGACCCCATAGATTGTAGCCCACCAGGCTTCTCTGTCCATGGGATTTCCCAGGCAAGAATACTGGAGTGGGTTGCCATTTCCTTCTCCAGGGGATCTTTCCAACCAGGGATGAACCCCGCATCTCCTGCACTGGCAAGTGGATGCTTTACCACTGAGCCACCAGGGAAGCCCAGCTTCTATACTGACCCTTAAAAAGAAAAAAAAAAAAAATATATATATATATATATATATATGGAGGACATTAAACCACATCTCCCTGTGTCACCCCACATGGACCACACCCTGGCAACATATGAACTCTAGTCTAACTAGAAAATTCATCATGAAGACTTCTAAAATCCATTTAAAACTTACAGAATAAAAATAAAACATTCCTGTGAAGCTAACACAACACTGTAGGTCAGCTGAACTTCAATTTTAAAAGTAAATAAAATGCTTTAAAAAAAATGCTCTTTAACTTTCAGTGTTTGATGTCATTAATTAACAATGGTGATACTAGATGACCATATAAGAAGTAATTTTACTACTGCCTGTGCACAAAGGGAAAATACACATATGTGTATACACAAAGACTTCTAATTGTAAGCTCCCTATAGTATTTATTAAAGGTTCCTCTGAGGTAACGGTTTTGTTTTATTCATATTTTCATCCCAGCAATTGCTTAAGACACTCTTTATTGAGTTGCATCCATTTCAGGCCCCAAATATTTAGTGCTGACGGACAGCACGCCAAGCCCAAGACTCACGGAAACAAACTCTCCCCTTTATGCACATTAGAATGGCAACCAGCAAAAAACCAGAAAATCAGTATTGACGAGGATGTGGAGAAATCGGAACCCCTCTGCACTGCTGGTAGGAATGTGTAATAGTGAAGCTGCTTTAAAAAAAAAAAAAAAAACCGGAGGAGGACTTCCCTGGTGGTTCAGTGGGTAAGACTCCTGCTCCCAATGCAGGGGGACCAGGTTTAATCCTCGGTCAGGTAACTAGATCCAACATGCCACAATTAAAGAGTTCACATGTCTTGCCACTGAAGATTCTGCACAGCCAAATAAATACTAAAGAAAAAGAAAAAAGAGCCCACAGCCTGCCCTACAGCTGAGCATCTGAGAAACACCTTAGATAATGTCTATCCTACTGGCTTTCCGATGATGGACCCCCCAAGAAGTGAACGAGAAAAGAGAAGCAAAAAGGGGAGAAAGGGCATCTCAGGGTTAGGCAGGTGAGTAGGCAGAGCAGGCTGGAGGCCTGGGAGGCAGCTCTAGATGTCTGCTGGGGAATTGGTTGTTTCTTACTTAGTAGGAGTGTTAATGTAAGAGGAGGAATACATTACAGATGGTTCCTTGGAAAACGTAACCTGGATGCTCTACATGAGAATCTTTTTATAAATACTTGAAAATTGAGAGCATACAAATTAAACTCATGGGAATGGCTTATCAGTTACAGCTAACCACCAGCAGCACATTATCCGGGATATTATTAATATCAAACTTTGTTGCCCTTGCACTGGCCGTTCAGAAACTGTGGATTTTCTGTTGCTCATCTCAGCTGGTGTTCTCACATCTTTGAGCCTCAAAAAGCATGAAAGGGACGTCTTCAGGAGAAGCTAACTGCCAGCTAAGGGAGCCAGGGCTCCGAGCCCAGGCACGCCCCAGTCTCGAGTGTCTCCAGCTGACACACCGCTGCCGGCCCTGCCCCTCCAACCGGCAGCACCGCCACCAGCAAGTCCCGGGGAGCAGAGCCGACCAGTGCCGGCTTGTGGGGGAGACGCACCTGAGCGGAAGGAGGGCTTGAACAGGGCCCAGGGCTTCTTGGGGAAACACTGCCCGAGTCTCCCCAGGATGGTCCTCTGGTGCAGGCCGTTCGGCACTCCTGCCTCCACCACATACACACCGAAGGTCAGTAATGCCCCCCAACCAACCTAACAGCCAAAATCAAAACAAAACCCACATGCAATTTAAAATGCTGTTGGAGAAGGGGTAAAAACCACAGGCATTTAACACCCTGACGTAAGCAGAAAGATGAGAGGAAAAGCATAGCGGGCAGAGAAAGCATGAGAGACAAGGGAACACAAAACGTGATGAGCGACTGGCAGGAAAGGGCATCCTCTAATGACTTTTACCTACAGAGTCAAGTCTGAGCTCGGGAAACAACAGCCTTCAGAATCTGTCTCAACTCCAAGCTTTCTCTCGATGGCGCCCAACCGACATGCCGCCTTCCTAGACAACTCCAGGCTTTCCTGACCTGATGTACTGATTTTACACCTCCGTCTTTGCATGTGCCATCTACCTCGATTTTTTTTCTTTTCTTTTTTTTAGTTCTCCCACTTTGTTGCTCCCAGCCCACCTCCCTCCACCCTCGTGCACACATGCTCAGTCATGTGACCCCATGGACTGCAGCCCGCCAGGCTCCTCTGTCCATGGACTTTTCCAGGCAAGAATACTGGAGTGGGTTGCCATTTCCTTCTCCAGGTACCTCGATTTAGAATGCACTCTTCAAAGCGAACGCTCAGCCAGCCATCAACACCCAGTCAAGCTTGTGAAGCCATACCAAGCCCCTCATCACTCGGGCCTTCTTTCCTCCCCAGAGCGCTGCACGCACTCCTTCTGCTCAGCACTGGTACACTCTCTGTATTATGCCCAACTCCACCCACTATCTGAACTAAGAGCTACTACAGGGCTGGGACCATGTGAATCTTGGCATGTAACAGGTGCTCAGTAGAAGTTTTCTAGTGAATGACCTTGCAAGAAAGGTTTTTTAAAAGGCTGAAACATGACACAAGTAAAAAGCAGACAACAGATATTTTCTGTTACTGTCAACTTGAATTTTTGGTTGAGTATCACTTATGAATAGACAGATGAGGATGCTCTATCACTTGTGAGATGGGTGTCCATGGGCAAGTTAACTAACCTCTCTGTCTAAAATTCCCCCTTATTCAAAGTAACCACCTCTGCACTGTGGTTGTGAGGATTTATCAGTGTCTTAAAAAAAAAAAGCAAAATGCAACAAAATGTTGACTAAACAGGAGATCTACTAGTCTGCCTTCATCACAAAAACCACAGGACAGGATACTACACAATCAGGAATGTGATCACAATGAAATTTTGGTTGGAACCACCTGGGGGGGTTTTGTTTGTTAAGGTCTCACATTTTTATTACTAAGCCAAAGCACTAGCACGGAAAGACACAAAGAAAATCATTATTTTCCCAATAAAACAGGTCCAGCTGTTCAGAAGGCAGTGATGTTCAGAATGACATGGTACGATGCAAGCGACCTTGACACAGCATAAACTGGCGTGACACCTCATGTGGTGGCCCCTTACAGACCCAGCTTCGTGGTTCTCCAGTGTCTTCTCTTGGAGTTGTACCTGATTTGATCATCAGTTTTCACTCGAATTCATTGGGGAATGGGAAAACTCTGCTTTTGTTCTTTGGCCTGGAATCACTTGATTCTGAAAGTCTTATGAGAAGACATAGTGAAGAGCAAACTCAACCACACACAGGATGGTGGGGAAGAGGGGAGAGCCCATCTGTCAGGAGAGCTGAAAGTCAACAAATCCAACAGCTTCTCTTCCAGCTGCATGGCGTTCTCTACCATATTCAAAACAGTCCTTAGTGACCACGACCTTCGCAGGCTCCTCTGATAGTGCACACTACAGTCCTCTGGCCTCTGACCACGCTTCCTCTGTCCTTTTCTGAAACTTACCCTCTAAAGACACCTAAAGTCAAGCATTCCTTTGGCTCAGCTCTCACATTTTTTTCTCATCTTGTCCACTCTCGAGGCTTCAATTCGTATCTCTATGGAGATGATTCCATGGCCTCTCAGTCACATTCAGCAAGTGTTTCAAATTGAACTTACCCAAAACACTTATCTTACTTAAGACGATTAAGCAAAGAGCTTCAATTCTCCTCTTTCATACCATTTTTTTCTTTTTTCCTGATTCTTATACCTCTCACCACTCCTCAGCTTCCTCTTCTGCTCATCTCTTAAAAGGACTCGTTTGCTAGTGTTACCTTGTTGGTCTTTCTATCTCACTGCTTCTTAACCTTTCTGGGATAATCGAGCCTTTGAAAATCTAATGAATGTTCTGCTTTGTCTACTAAAAAGATAAAGATACAGAACACATGCATGCCACCTCACCCACGACCTCCAATGAGAATCTGTCATCCACTCGAGACTGTCACTGACACAAATTTTCACCTCCAATTTCTCCTTCCCTCTTATTTTCAAGATGCCTTCTGGATATAGCTTATATGGCCTACTGCATCACAAACTTAACAAGTCCAAACCAGAAATCACCATTTCTCCTTAACAAACCTCCTCTGCTGATGGTATTCCTTCTCTCATAAGGGCACCACCATCCTTCCAGGCTCCCATGCTAGAAGACTTGAAATTAACAACTATGGCCATGCCATATTACCAAGTCTGACCTCAGAAACCGCTCTCAAATCCGATCCCACCTCTCTCAGCCTCTTAGCCTTCAAGACCTCATAATCCTTTGCTTCATCCCACACCTGCCATGATCAGAAGTCTACCACTCTTCTGACAAGAGTTCCATTACTGATTCTATCTTTGTAAAGGCTCTCATCTCCATCTGCTATCGTCCTCGCCTGCTATAGTACTTTACCTCTAGAAGGTTACAATAGCCTCACTGATTCCCCACCCATTTTCCCCCTGGTTATTTCCACCAGTGTTGACCCCTCCAAGTTCCAAAACTGACCATGTGCCTGCCTCTTTTCAAAAACACTGATGCGTCTTCAATGTGCAAATACACAACCAAACTCGGGTCTGCCTTTAGCATCTTCTACAGTCTGGCACCTAAATACTTTGCCAGGATTAGATTCCACAGCTCAGACTGTCAGTTTCAGCTATTATCTTTCTTTGATCAGGGGCCATGCTAATCTCTGTATTGTTCCAATTTTAGTATATGTACTGCAGAAGCGAGCTATTATCTTTCTATCAAAATCACACTCACTCCTAAAGGCCCAATTCAAACGCCACTCTTCATCTTTATATCTTCTACATGAGGATTAGGAAAAGGACTCTGCAAAGAAAAGGCAAATTCCTAAGGAATTGATTTAGGAAATGAAAGGGAAAAAAAACCAACCAACTTTTCCCTGAAAATCCTTAAATCTTTCTGGAAGTTGTTTTTTTAAAAAAAATATTACTATTCAAATACTTACATTTCAATCAAGAAACCCTCCTTAAACCCAGCATTGTTAACCAACATTAAAGGCTAATTAAATTATTAAGTAAATATCAACCTGAAAATAAAAAGCTATAATCTAGACCCACAATTCTAATTCCAGTAGTATCTGTACTTGGATCTTAAGAAAGGAACATCAAAATAAGAAGACTTAATGCTTCACCTGATAAGAAACTGAGGTCAAATAAGTCTACAGCAGTGATAGAAAGCTACCAGACCTAAATCAGCTTCAGATTAGTAAAAAAATTCTTATCAGATTAAAAAAAAAAACTTTCAACTGAAATGTCATAAAACTATTTTTAGTAGTTAGTAGTTATTTTAAAGGGCTGGAAGATGTGATGGGCAATTCTGAACCTCTCACAGAGGGACGTGTTCACCGGCATACTTCCCAACAGGTGCAACAGCAATGAGATGTATCACAGAAGCATTGCTGCGGGCAGTACATTCTGCTACATTCTAGGACCTTATTTCTTTTAAGCCTGACCTAATTCAAATTTTCTCTTCACTCCTAAGCCTCTGAGTTCGTGTTAATTTTCAGTTGCACATAGTGAAGCATTCTGCTCCCAGAAAGAATGAACATACTCAAGATTAATTGAAAGACTTTAATTGAAACTCTTTTTTGAAAAAATGTTAATACTTGGCAAAAATTGCCCTTTATAGTATTTCTAAAACTATGATCATTCAAATTTGAATACATTTTTGAAACAGAAATGTTTATAACAGTAGAACAAGCTAAAATCCTAACATTAGTCATTACACTAAGAAAGGGCTCAGAAGGTAAAGAATCCACCTACAAGCAGGAGACCCAGGTTCGATCCCTGGGCCGGGCAGATCCCCTGGAGAACAGAATGGCAACCCACTCCACTGTTCTTGCCTGAAGAATTCCATGGACAGAGGAGGCTGGCGGGCTACAGCCCATGGACTCACAGAGTCGGGGACGACTAAGCTAGTCACACACACACAAGGTAAGCGGGGTGTAATGAAAAGAACCGCAGCAACTGAAATAGGACCTCAGTCCAGGATCCCAAGTCTGACTCTAGTTGCACGACTTTAGGAACTGGCTTCACCGGGAAACACTTTCTCATTTGAAGGGTATCATCACCTTTCCCTCCCTCCAGATGGCTGCTCAAGTAAAATGAGATAATGGACCTGGCACAGTACCTAACCACGGAGGGCTCAACAAATACTAGCTTCCTTCGTTCAACAAAAAAGACACGCTCCCAAGAAGATTTAGGTGTGAGGCTGCCTACACTCGCACAAGTCTTCACCAGCACAAAACACGGCAGCTGGTTGGTTCTAATGAAAACCCAGAACCCCATTCCACGAACGTTTCTGAGGACACACTGGATGAGGACGAGAGAGCCTGCATGTGACCCTGGAGGACGCCATTAGAACAGGGCTGCACACACACACACGATGACCACTAAAATTTCCAGGAATTGATGTTCAAACGTCTGGAGCCTTTAACGCTGGTAGGAGAGCTCAGGCCGCGCGAAGAAAAAGCAAGTCAGATTGGGCCCAGCTCCGGATGACTACTCTAACGAACCAGGAGAGCGACGCGGGCTCCTCCTGAGGCGCTAGCAGCGCGCCACTAAAACCCGTTTCGATCCTGAAAAGAATTCACCACGAACGCCCGCTCGCAAGCCTGCGTAGGAGAGCCCCCGGCGTCGCGGAGGGCACCTCACGAAGGCCGCAGGCGACGGGAGCAAAAGACCACGGGCTGAGGTCGGGGCTGTGCACACCCGCCGCGGAGAGCGTCCGAAGGAATTCGCGTCCGCGCTGAGCGCACCCGGGCGAGGGGGCGCCTCGGGGGCCCAGCCCCCGCCCCGCGCCCGCGCCCAGCGACGCCCAGGCCCGGGGCCTCCGCCCCCCGCCCGAGTCCCCATGGGCGCGCAGACGGCAGCGCAGCCCGGGGGGCCGGGGTCGGCGTCCGGCCGCGGCGCGGGCGAGGCCGCGGCGGCTCCCCCGCCAGGCCCGGGCGGGCGCGGCGGCCTGCAGGGCGCGGACACACTCACCACACCATGCCGTAGGCGCCCTCGCCGATGTACGAGAGATTGGTGTAGCGCGGCCCCACGTCGAACACCTGCCCGCGGACCATCTCCGGGCCCGCGCCCGCCGCCGCCGCCGCCGCCGCCATGTTGGCTGCCGGGCCGCCGCCGCCGCCGCGCTGCGCTCGACGCTCCGCGGCCGCCGCTCGGCCCACGCCGCGCCTCCCGGGGGACCGGGCCGCCGCAGCTGCTGCCGCTGGCCGGGAAGGAGAAGGGAGGCCGCCGCTCGGGAGAGCCGGGGAGCCACCCGCCGCTCAGACCGACTGCCTGCCTGCCTGCCTGCCTGACTGACGGGCGGGCCGGCGGGCGGGCAGAGGGAGGGGCGCGCGCCGAGGAGGGCGTCAGGGCGGGCCCGGGAGACGTGCGCGCGGATTGGCTCCCCGCGCGCAGGGGGCGGGGCATGCGGCCGGCGGAAGAGGCGCGCTGGGGGCGGGGCATGGCGGCCGGCGCGGCGGGGCCACAGACGCTTGAAGAGTTGGGGGCGGGGCGGGGCGGGGCGGGGCGCCCGGGCGCCCACCACTTCCCCAGCCAGACGCTGGGGACCCGGACGTCCTACCCGAAGGCCGCGCCGAGCTGGGAAGGCGGACCCAGCCACATCCAGCTGTGCGCTCGGACCTGGCCTTTGCGCGTGCGCGGTCCACACGAACGTGAAGAGGTCTCGACTCCCGGATAGAAACCGGAAGAGGGACCAAGACCGAGAAAGACATTTGCATCCTGAGAAAGTGTGAAACCCAGAGGTGGAGGCCAAGGGGAGAGACCGGGACGGGCGGGGCCCGCTGGTCGGACACAGGCTCATTCAACGGGTGTTCCTTACCGTGATCCTGCAGGTCCAGGCTCCCCAGAGTTACCTTTCAGCGGAGAGAGATGTGGATGGACAGAAGGAAGGATGAGTCGCAAGGAAGACTGGGCGGGAGACTCTAGTCGTGATGGTGTTATGAAAAAATATAAAGCAGAGTAAGAGGTTCGGGCAACCTAGACAGCATATTAAAAAGCAGAGACATCACTTTGCCAGCAACGGTCCGTCTAGTCAAGGCTATGTTTTTTCCAGTGGTCATATATGGATGTGAGAGTTGGACTGTAAAGAAAGCTGAGCGCCGAAGAATTGATGCTTTTGAACTGTGGTGTTGGAGAAGACTCTTGAGAGTCCCTTGGACTGCTAGGAGATCAAACCAGTCCATCCTAAAAGAAATCAGTCCTGAATATTCATTGGAAGGAATATTCATTGGAAGGACTGAAGCTGAAACTCCAGTACTTTGGCCACATGATGCGAAGAGCTGACTTATTTGAAAAGACCCTGATGCTGGGAGGGATGGGGGGCAGGAGGAGACGGGGACAACAGAGGATGAGATGTTTGGATGGCCTAAGGGACGCAATGGACATGAGTTTGAGTAAACTCCGGGAGTTGGTGATGGACAGGGAGGCCTGGTGTGCTACAGTCCATAGGGTTGCAAAGACTGGGACACGACTGAGTGACTGAACTCAACTGAAAGAGGTTCGGGAGTAGGGCGTTGAAACACTGAGAATGACATTAAGATTCAGAGACTTGAGACCCAGATCGGCAGACATGGAAAGAACCTCAGACATAGGACATGCTGAAATAAAAACGCAAAGATAAAACACTGAAAACCAGAGCAGCAAGCTCTTGAGAGAAGGAGACGAACACACTGAGGGTCAGAAATAGTCACACACACCACAGGTTGAAAAGAATCGGACTCTTGAAGCAAGTGAACGCCAAGAATAGCTAAGACGATGAGAGAAAACCCATCTCCCCACTGCTTTTGGACCTCCATCCATGCCCTCTTTGGAGGGGAGTCAGAGTGGGAGACCCTGCATCCTGATTGTCCAGCACTGTAGTCTTGAAAGCCTGGACTTCCAGGCATCAACAAAGACCAACTAGACAGTCTCCAAGCAAAAAAATAAATGAACCCTCTAGGGAAAAAATGTGTGGCACATGAGAAAAGAGAGTCCTGGAGCCAAAAATCACTCCTTTGCAATAAATATATTTAGCCCATGAAGCAGAACCCAGTTTTAGAAAGCACCTAATTCTTATTCTTGATTAAAAAGAGGACATTGCTTCTTTTAAAGAACAGGCCGAGATAAATGGAGAGTAGCCTGAAATTAAAATCATGATAGCCAAAGTGAAAGCTGTGGTCAGAACAGTAAAAAGCAGATGGAATGACGCAGAAGAGCCAATCAGCAACATAGAAGACAACTATGAGGAAAAGTAAGTGATGAAGTTCCTGGAGAAGAAAATGTACAGAACACCACGGAGAGTCGAGCTATAGGCACCCCGGAAGAAGACAGCAAATCCATTAGAGGTGACAAATTATACCGAAAGAAATTTTGCCTTCGGTCTAAAAAGATCTGGGGTGGAGGGGGGGAATTGAGTGAGATCTCTGAATCCAGAAAAATAAGCCGAAACCAACTTCAAGAAATAATCTGTGGAGAAGGAAATGGCAACCCACTCCAGTATTCTTGCCTGAGAAATCCCACAGACAGAGGAGCCTGGCAGGCAGTCCACAGGGTTGCAAAGAGTTGGAAATGACTTAGAGACTAAACAACTACAACAATATACTTTTTTAATTCTTATATGTAATTTGATAACAAAATAGACTAACAATTGTACAAAAAAAGAGAGGGAGAGAGAATAAAAGAGAGATGCTTTAACAACAACAACAAAAAGAAATAATCTGGAGGGGCTTCCCTGGTGGCTCAGTGATTTAAAAAAAAAAAAAATGCCCAATGCAGAAGACACTCCTGTCCTAGGTCCGGGAAGATCCCACACGCTGTGGAGCAACTGAACTCACATGCAGCAACTACTGAAGCCCGTAGGGCCTGCTCTGCAACAAGAGAAGCCGCTGCAATGAGAAGCCTGCACGCGGCAAGGAAGAGTAACGCCCATTCTCAGCACCTAGAGAAAAACCCACACAGCAAGAAGACCCAGCACAACCAAAAATAAATTAATTAATTAATTAAAATAATAATCTGGAAAAGTCCTGAAATTTCAGGGTAGAAAAACACAGTATTTGATCATTTAAAAAAAAAAAAAGAAAGACTATTTGAAAAGCTGAAAGCTGGGCCTTCCCTAGTGGTCCAGTAGTTAAGAATCCACCTTCTAATGCAGGGGTGGCAGGTTTGATCCCTGGCTGGGAAACTGAGATCCTGTATGTTTCAAAGCTCAGCCAAAAAATAAAAAAATAAAAAGCTGAAAGCTGGTTTTCTGCAGATACCTCCTCTGGAATAATAAAATGCCAAAGAAAAATGGGAACAAGTTGGCAGCCGTCTGAGAGGGTAGGTTATCCATGTGACATCCTACAGGTGCTTCGGCTCCACGTTTTCCAAAGGAGCCCTGCACTCAGAGGGCAAGATAGAGCTTGAACCTCGGCTTTTCTGCTTACTACCTGTACGACTTTGGCCTCAGTTTCCCCACTCTTAAAACACATCATGACAGCACTTACCTCCCTATTGTACAGAATAAGACAACAGATGTAAAGCTCCTGGCACCTAGTACATACTCAGTAAATGTTATCTCTGATTACTATCGACCCCACCCAGACCTGTTCCTCATCTCAGGCTTCTGGATCCTATCACCACCCAGATCCTCCAGCTGAGGTCTGGGGATGATCCCGACAGTTAATTTCACCTCACTCCCAACCTCTCCCTGCATCTGACCCATTGAAAACTCCTATACGTTCTATTTTTCCAGTATTTTGGAAATCGCTACTACTCAAAGTGTGGCCTTGGGACCAGCGACATCAGCATCGGGTGGGGGTCTGTTCGGAACACAACATCCTGGGCCCCACCCCAGACCTACTGACTCAGGATCTGCATTTTAACAAGATCCCTAGTGGTTTCGTATGCATTTGAAACTTTTGAAAAGCACTATTTTCTTTTTAGTTGAGATGTAAGTGATATATAACAGCACCTGCCCTCTGCCCCGCTTTTGCCCGCCCCCCCATGCTCCAGACAGACTAGACAGCTCTTAGCTCTTTTCTGCCCTTCAACCTTGCCATGTACCTCTCTCTCTGCAGGTAATGTGTCGTCTCTTCATTCTTCTAGCATCTGTGGGCATTTTAAAGTCACTGACTTTCTCCAGAGAACTTCTCTTGCCTGGTTCTGTGGTCGCTAAGCAACCGTGTGATGACAGTCTGGCGTCCCTTGTGGTCTTAGACACGGAAAGTGCACTGACCAGGGGATAGCCCTGCTCAGGCCCGTTGGCAACTGCTGTTCCCTCTAAGATGGGGTTTAGACGCACATCAGCCTCTGCTGAGTCAGGCTGGCATGAGCCAGGCCTGGGGTGGGGAGAATCATCTAGCTAGACTGACAACAACAAATTTCCAGAAGCACAGAGCTGAGAACCTGAGAACATGGCTCTGGAGCAC
This sequence comes from Cervus elaphus, assembly GCF_910594005.1. Classification (NCBI taxonomy): domain Eukaryota; kingdom Metazoa; phylum Chordata; class Mammalia; order Artiodactyla; family Cervidae; genus Cervus; species Cervus elaphus. The sequence continues at coordinate 1,246,773 of NC_057819.1, forward strand.
CAGGAGACCACGCAAGCCGCCATCCAACCCTAAGTGAAAGTCGCTCAGTCGTGTCCGACTCTTTGCGACCCCATGGACTATACATACAGTCCATGGACCTCTCCAGGCCAGAATATTGGAGTGGGTAGCTGTTTCCTTCTTCCGGAGATCTTCCCAACCCAGGGATCAAACCCAGGTCTCCCACGTCGCAGGCGGATTCTTTACCAGCTGAGCCACCAGGGAAGCCAAAGACCTAAGACCCTGCTAGACAGCTAGCTGGCCACCTCTCTGTCTTCCTCAGTGTCCCTCTAGAGCGCTGACCGTGCCCTGGTCTGCGGAATCTTAGAAGACACGTGGACATCTGTCGTTTTCTGCCTGACCAACATTGACCCCTTCTCCTTCTCGTAGCAGCAATCCACTTTGTTTTTGCGGGGGTGAACTCTCTCTTCTACACACTTACAGCATTTGGCCCTACCCACCCACCGCAAGGCAGGAATAAGCATGTGACCCAGGGCTTCCCAATCAGAGTCACAGATGTTGGTTCAAAAGATGAGCATGAGACCTGATCCAGGCCAATGATACTCAGCCCAGACTTCTGCAGAAGCAAAACTGAGAAAGGGGTACTTCCCTTCTGCCAAGGTTGCCAGAGCAGGGGGTATGGGGCTGGGGCCAAACATATCATAATGTGAGAACTGCCCTCTAGGATAAAGCTGAGATGGGGGAGCAGGGTCCAGGGACAGAGACAATTTCCTGACGACAGAGTCTGACGATTCAGCCGAGGCTGGACTTCACAAGTGCGTGAGACAATATATATATTCTTTTTTAACTTAAGTCAATTTGAGGTAGGGTTTTGTCACTTGAAACCACAAGAGTTTGTGACTAATACATGACCCAACTAACTCCCTTTTCTGCAAAAATTGCTCAGAATCATACAATAAATCATTGGGACATGAATCAGAAACTCATGAATGATGAAATGAGAGGAAAGAACTGGCAGTGAGCCTTGAAACTAGCTAAAGATGGAGAGATAACTGAATAAAAACACCACTCAGTAGAGACTGAGGCTGACAAGCTGAAGTAATTGTTGTTGCTATGGTAACAAACAATGCAAAAGGGAAAAATTGAGAAAGAGGATTTTTTTAAACCGGGGTTTTAACCTCAGATTAATGCAATGAAAACCAGAGAGGAAGAAAGAGGGTAGGAAAAGCAAGGTACTAAGCCTTTGTTTTACATAAAATGAAGAAAAGAGTTATTGTAAAAAATTGTATAATTTCATTTTTTTCAGTGTAAAAAGTTTTATGTCTACCTTATAAATTAATTTGTTGTTGTTCAGTCACTGAGTCCTGACTCCTCTGTCCTCCACTATCTCCCAGAGTTTGCTCAAGTCGTGTTTATTGAGTCAGTGATGCTATCTAACCATCTCATCTTCTGCCACCCCCTTCGCCTTTTGCCTTCAATCTTCCCCAGCAAAAGGGTCTTTTCCAATGAGATAGCTCTCCGTGTCAAGTTACAAGAGATAAAAGGAAGGTAATTCATACAACAAAACTCGAGACCTGTAACCAGAAGTGTACTAGACACTTTCTTCACATTGTAATCAGAAAAGAAATGGCAAGGAATCATTAAAAAAAAATCAAAATACTAGAAAATTAGATGACGGAAAGTTAAGAGAAATGTAAACAAGAAACCTAAGTAGCTAAAACCCCTGTATAAAAATATTAAAATCTCAAAGGGCAAACTCTGAATATTTACTGTTGTTAGCAAAGATGTGCCAGAAGAGAAGACAGATATTGGATATTAACCCACGCGTTTGGGATCTGGAAAGACTGAACAGGGCAGCGATGGTGACCCAGACATAGAGAACAGAGTGTGGACACAGTGGGAGAAGGGAACGAACAGAGACGATAGCATGGAAACATATTCATTACCACATGCAAAAGAGACGGCAAGTGGGGGTTTGCCGTGTGACACAGACGCTCAACCCAGTGCTCTGTGACAACGTAGATGGGTGGGGTGGGGTGGGAGGGAGGGGGGGTTCACGTGGGAGGGGACACATGTATACCTGTGGCTGATTCATGCTGAGGTATGGCAGAAACCAACACAGCATGGTAAAGCGATTATCCTCCAATAAAAAAAGAAAAGACTTGCCAAAAAATACACACAGGCTAGAAAGTCATTGCGAAACCAAATTCACCATATTACACAGCAGCGCAAAACAGGAGACAAATAATCTTTGGAAATACAACTAATAGAAACACAGCTACAGTAAAATATATTACAGTAAAATACATTAGACTGTGACATATAAAATAAGGATAAAGATACGGGAAGCAGCACAATAATAAGGCATAAAAGTATATACTGAGTCCTACACCTACATAAAATATAAAAGATATCTTGCCACAGAAAGGTCTTTTGTTTGTTTGATTGACTTTTTTTGGCCATGAGGCATGTGGAATCTCAGTCCCCAGATCAGGGATCTCGCTGGTAGCCTCTGCAAGCAGAAGCCCACAGTCTCAACCACCAAGCCACAATGTAAGTCCTGAGTGGCAAAATTTATGTTATATATATTTTACCACCAAAAAATCAATTGGCTACATTTGTGATAGTTGATTTCTGGAGTCTCTAGTTCCATCGATCTATGTGTTTACCCCTGTGACAGTATGAGGGTATTCATTCAAAATTTGTTTTTTGGCCATGCCATGCAGCCTGTAGTTCCCCAATCAGGGATCAAACTCACTCCCCCTGCACTGGAAGCTTGGAGTGTCCACCACTGGACCACTGGGGAAGTCCCCCAGACTGTCTTAATTATTCCAGCTATAAAGTAAGTCTTAAAATCAGATACTGGGAGTCTTCCAGCTTTATTCATGTTCTTCTAAACTGTTTGAAATACTATATTTCTTTTGACTCCCAGTATCAATTTTGGTCACAGTTTTTCTTCCAAGGAGCAAGGGTCTTTTAATTTCATGGCTGCAGTCACCATCTGCAGTGATTCTGGAACTATAACCAACCTAGACAGCATTATTAAAAAGCAGAGACATTGCTTTGCCAACAAAGGTCCATCTAGTCAAAGCTATGGTTTTTCCAGTAGTCATGTATGGATGTGAGAGTTGGACTATAAGGAAATTGATGCTTTTGAACTATGGTGTTGGAGAAGACTCTTGAGAGTCCCTTGGACAGCAAGGAGATCCAACCAGTCCATCCTAAAGGAGATCAGTCCTGGGTGTTCATTGGAAGGACTGATGCTGAAGCTGAAACTCCCATACTTTGACCAACTGATGTGAAGAGCTGACTCATTTGAAAAGACCCTGATGCTGGGAAAGATTGAAGGCAGGAGGAGAAGGGGACAACAGAGGATGAGATGGTTGGATGGCATCACCGACTCAATGGACATGGGTTTGAGTAAGCTCCGGGAATTGGTGATGGACAGGGAGGCCTGGCGTGCTGCAGTCCATGGGGTCGCAAAGAGTGGGACGCGGCTGAGCGACTGAACTGAACTGGTCAATTTCAGACTGTGGTGCTGGAGAAGACTCTTGAGGGTCCCTTAGACTGCAAGGAGATCAAACCAGTCATTCCTAAAGGAAATCAGTCCTGAATACTCATTGGAGAGACTGGTGATGAAGCTTTCAAACGATTTCTTTCAATTTTTATTTTTTTTAAGCCTTGCCATGTAGCCTGACCCCTGAGCAGAAGCGGTTATGATCAGATGGCAGAACTTCCAAATAGGAGGGGAGTGACCGCCCACATGGTCATTTAGGGCCAAGAACAGGAGTCCAGCTCTGTCCCCTGTTACTTCAGAAAAAGTCACTCAGTGGTCCACACATCATCTGCTCATTCTCTCTGGTAATCAAGGAAATGCAAACGAAAACCACACCTGCCAAATGCAGGAGACCTAAGAGATGTGAGTTCAATCCCTGGGTTGGGAAGGTCCCCTGGAGGAGGGCATGGCAACCCACTCCAGCATTCTTGCCTGGAGGATCCTATGGACAGAGGAATCTGGTGGGCTATACGTAGTCCATGGGGGTTGCTAAGAGTCAGACATGACTGCAGTGACTTAGCACGCATGCAACCAAGGAAATGCAACAAAACCACAAAGAGATGCCATGATACACGTTATGTTGGGCTGTGCTCGGCTGTGTCTGACTCTCTGTGGCCCCACGGGCTGTAGTCTGCCAGGTTCCCGTGTCCGTGGGATTTCCCAGGCGAGAACACTGGGGTGGGTAGCCACCACCTGCACCCGGGGTTTATGCTTGTTACACTGATGGAATTAGAGTCTGAGGGAGCCAAGTGCAGGTGAGAATGGGGAGCGTGGACACGCCCTGTGTACCAGGGGCCGCCACACAGCACAGGCCCTGTGCGTAGCCCTCGGTGGGGGTGAAGATGCGTCCTGCACCCAAGTGGTCACCCAGCCCACCCCCGGTACAGGGCTCTGCAACTGCCGTGTTGAGACTCCTAATAATTTATCCCAGGGCCCCATGTTTTGCTCTGTATCAGGTCCTGCAAATTCTGTAGCCAGTCCCGCCTGGAGGTTTCACTCCGTGGTATGTGGGCAGCAGAATACAGACAGAGGATGTTCATAGCAGCTCTGTTTCTGCAAGACGCCAGAGCTCCCCGCCCCCAGCAGGGATGAATCCCAGGGGGCCACTGAGTGACAAGGACTGGGAGCAGAATGCAGCCAGCAGGCCCCCCACCCCGCCAGAGAGACAAGCAGGATGAACGGACGGTGGCAGGAGACGCACGGGCGGGGGCAAGTCCACACAGAAATCCTTTCCAGCATGAGTGAGGCCAGGCGAGGTTGCTCCCAGGTTGGCTGACGGGCCCACAGTTACTATCAATTACGTCTGATCTATGATGTTGCTTCTCCGTGCGTTTATGTCAAACGCTTGATGGAAGAACCGGCCGAGGCTGGGAGAGGCGGCCGTGACAGGCAGCCGTCCTTGGCGGGGACGCGCAGGCTGGACACGAGAGGCAGCTGCCTAGGACCAGCTTCACCCGCGAGGCCCCGGTCACACAGAAGATGAAACTACACAGTGGACACGAAGAGGACCAAATGGCAGCCTGTTTTTATAAGATATGTCCACGCAGTTCCGACTCTAAAATCTGCAACTCGTACACGTAATCTGTCTCATTTCAGCAACTTTCTATTGCTTGCCTTTCTGGGCAAAAAGGTGACCTTCATTTCTAGATGCTTTTTTTTTTTTTGGTTTCATTTCTAAACATCTACCTTGGTTGTTTTGTTGCACACCCAAAATCAAAGTCTTGTTTTCCCTCTTCTCTTTTCCAAGTTCTGTCCTTCCTATCTTGTTACTTTCATAATTTAGGAGTGGAGGTGGAGGGGAGGAGGGGAGGGGAGGAGGGAAAAGGGAGGAGGGGAGGGGAGAAGGGAGGAGGGGACGGGAGGGAGGTGGGGGAGGAGGCAGGTGCCCCAGTTGAGCTGTGAGGAGCAGTGGGGACAGTGGTCTCAGGAGCGGCCTCCTGGGCCCCGGCCTGGCACCTGGCGGGACCCCTGCCCGGGCTGGGTTGGCCCCCAGGAGTCTGCATGCACCCCTTGGCCCTGGGCACCCAGATATCCAGGCCTGAGTCCCTCGGAAGCAGAGCTGGGATGAAGTGCAGCTTCATGGGTGGGGCTGGCTGAGGGTCTGTCCTGACTGGTCCAGAACCAGGGTGGGTAGCTGGGGGTCCCAAACCCTCTGAAGGAACCTGGGGGGCTGGCTTCCTGCCTGTCTCCCCGGCTCTGGGGGCTATCAGCAGCTCCCCCAGGCTGGACCCTGACCTGGCGGGCACAAGACCCAGTGTCTGCTCCCCGCCGGCTCCCAGCTCTGAGTGTGTGTGTCTGCGTGCGGTTGTGCACACGTCCCCCGTTTGCCTGCAGCCCAGCTTCAGACACGTGAGGCCGCTCACGAGGGAACCGTCAAGACAGCCTATGCTTAAGGAGGAGGCTGCCAGCTCTTTCTGCCGGGAGCCAGGAGGCGGAGGGGGCGGGCGGGCGGGACAGATGGCTGAGTGGGCGGGCTGTTTGGGAACCCCAGCCCCCACTGGTGGCGGGGGGTGGGGGAGCAGACAGATCAAGCTGCCTCCCTTGCTGGGGGGGGGGTCAGTTCGGAAGGTGGGAGACCACTGCCCCGGGCCATGGAGCCGGTGGGGTGGGGGGGTGGGCACCGGCAGCTCAGGGCTGACCTGGGAGTGCCCAGCAAGGCCCGAGGTGAGGGCTGGCAAAGGCGTGGCGTGGGGGCGGGTGGGTCACAGCTGTCCCCGGGGGGTTAGCGGGCCGGGCTCCCCGCAAAGCACCAGCACCACCTCCCACCCCATCTTGAGCCGCTCAGGCGGCACTGCGGGGCCCTGGCTCCGAGCGCCCCGCATTTGGGCAACTTGGATGCTTCCCATGTTCCCAAGAGCTGAGCTCAGAGCACAGGGAACCTCCCGTCTGAGTGCAAGAGCAGAGGGTCTCCAGCCTTGCGCTCCCCAGGGGCCTGCCCCAAGCCCCCCTCCCAGGACCCAAGGGACAGCTCTCCTGCTGCTGGGGCCCATAGGCTTGGGGATGGGAACCAGGCTGGCTGGTGGCCGGCAGGGTTCTCCCGAATGGTCTGCTCACTTCGCAGGATCGCTAGATGGCCCGTCGAGCGTGTGTGCTCAGTCATGCCCAACTCTTTGCGGCCCTGTGTGGTCTGCCAGGCTCCTCTGTCCATGGGATTCTCCAGGCAAGAATACTGGGGTGTGTTGCCATTTTCTCCTCCAGGGGATCTTCCTGACTCAGGGATGGAACCCAAGTCCATCAGTAGCTTCCAAAACCACATCCTGATGGCCGGGGGAACAAGGAGCGAGGAGGCTGAAGAAGGTAGGACTCCGGACTCAGTGGAGGGGTTCAGAGCTTGTGATTTATTGACATGAGCATGGGGGCCCCAGGACTTGTCCCTCGGATGGGGAAACCGCCACCTGGTCTGGGAACAAACCCCTTCACGTGGAACACCACTTCCGGGAAGCCCACCGAGATGGACACAGATAAACCCCTGGCAAGGCTGCAGGCATATTTGGCAAAGCCGTGGAGCCTTGGTGGAAGAGCACAGGCCTCCGGGGGTGCCCCCAGGGCTGCAGCCGGAAGCAAAGCCAACAGCTCATCCCGCACAGGCCCACCTGATCCGTCTGGCTCGGGGCCAGGCCGGGCCCAGGAGGCGGAGCTGTCCACCCTCCCTGGGAATACTGCGGAAGTGGCCAGGACACCCGAGTCCACGGTGGAGCTCTGGCTGCGGGGCAAGGGTGACGGGGCCGAGCACTGGCCTGGGAGGGCAGGGGTCACCGGCAGCCGACTCAGGGCCCCAGACTGACAACCTGCACCTTTCCCTTGGGGCCTGCCCCCAGCCGCTCTCCCAGGCCTGGACGCTGAGGGTGTGCTGCGTCGGGGGGCCTGCCTGCCCACCCCTGCTGTCTGGGAGCGGCCCCACTTGTAAAAGCAGGGCTCAAGGGCTCCGGCTGCCATCTTCCATACAAGGAAGGCGCCGGCATCAGTAGCTTGACTCTTCCCCAGCCCACTTAATGTTAAGAATAGACACTAATAATACTTAATCACCCCTCCCTGCGGGCAGGCAGGGGCGCTAGTCCTGGGACCATTGCCCCCGAAGCCCCGGGCACCCCCGTCCCCGCTTCGGAATTCCAGTCTGACGCAGGGACTCGGTGCGACCCCATGCCCCACCAAGGGGACGTGGAGGCCCAGGGCCACACGGTGACCAAGGGACAGAGCTGGGGCTTTAACGGGGGGCCGTGGTTCCCAGACCGGCGCCCCTGGCTGGGGCCTCTTAAGACCGTGGCCTGACGGGGCAGTGGGTCAGGACTCAAGGAGACCGACGGGGCCCAGTCCAGGTTGCGGGGGGGAAACGGCCCTGTGACCAGGCGCTGCAGGAGGCCACCCCTCTCGGCGGGAGAACAGGGTCCCCTTGACGACCCCTCCCTAACCCCTGTGCCCGGAGGGCCTGACGGGGGGGCTTCTGGCTCCCGGAAGGTGGGAACTTCGGGTTAGACGGAGCAACACCCGGTCACTCGGCCATCAAAGCTCTGAGCCGCAGTGACCAGCTTAAGAGGCTTCTACAGCGAGCCGGGGACCCTGCTCAGCCACTTCATTCCTGCTGCTGGGGCTGGGAAGTTGGGGGGCAACGCTGAGCCTGGGAACGGGCCTCACGAGGGGCTCTCAGCCGCCTCCCTGGTGAGGAGGGCCTGGGCTTCCTTAGTGCAGCCGGTCCTGGGCCCTGCTGCTGGGGGGACTCTGACCTCCTCCACAGCACCCCGCGGCCCAGTCCCCAGTGACCTTCTCGGAAGCCTCGCCTAAGCCACCCGCCACGCTTCCCCACCCATAACGAGGATCGTACGTCCTCCGGCCAGAGGACCCCTCCACCCTCTGCTTCCAACTCCACACCGACTGGGGGGTGGGGAGCCAACCTGTCACGCACTTGCTGCAGCCTCGGAGCCGCAGGGGCCAGTGGGCGGCGGGCAGAGGAGGGCCGCGGAGGCCGGGGCTGGAGCAGACTCCCCTCTGCTCTCCCACTGCCTCCACAGGCGGTCAGGGCCCCTCGACCCGACGAAACCAACTCAACCGCAGACACGCCAGGCCCTCCAGAGCATCCCAGACAGCGGCGCGGGTCTGCTGTTGGGCAGGGCTCGGGCCCTCGGCCTAGGGTCCGATCAGACAGGGGGACGGGACCAGGAGGGCGGGGAGGCAGGTGGGGCCATGGTCACCCCAACTCTGGAGCCCCAAGGTCTGGCCCAGGCCGTGCAAAGGCAGAAATAACTCTGCTGGGGAGAATATTACTCAAAATTACGCCGCTCTGACAAAACAATCCTGCTTTTGTTAAAAACAAAAAACTGAAGTGTGCTCCGGGCATCCATCCCAGCCCAGCGGCCCCAGCCTTGCCCACAGCTGTTTAAGGCACTTGAATGGCTTATTTACACCACCTGGAAAAGTGTGTGTTTCAATCCTGATTGAGAGAAAAAAAAATTTCAGTAATACTGCAAAAGGAGCATCTCACAAAAAAAAAAAAAAAAAAAATCAATACTTAAAAGTTTCCTAGGGAATAAAATAAACGCGGAGCTCCGCTTAAGTTACATGACCCACGGAACCTCTTGGCACTGACAGAACATGGACCAAACCTGAAGTGCTGCTTCTGAATGAAACGTTTCCCGGGGAGAAGACGACCACAGATGGGACACACGCGTCTTTGTCTGGGCATCCCCTCCGTGGAGCACGAGCCGAGTGCGGGCACCGGGGAGGCCACGGGTGGGCGCCCCGTCTCTTTCCCACGAGGCCCACCCTTCCCACTCGGGCACCCCCAAGCCCTCGGTCACGGGCAGTGTTGGGGGAACAAGAAACCTCTGCCACTCCCTACCGGTCCTGCCCGGAGGACCCCCAGCGCCCGGCCACCCCGCGTGCGTGCAAGGCGTCTTTGGTGTGGCTGCGGCCGCCACCCGGGGCCTGGGTCCCGCCCCCCGCCCCCGCCCCCGCCCGAGCCGCTTTCCTCCACGAGGGCGCTCGAGCCGTGGGGGGCATCACCTGCCCACCTCCCGCCGGGTCCTAAGGCATCTGTGGGGGAGGAGCGTGGGGCGGGGGGCGGAGGTCCGCGCCTCAGCTTCTCCGCGGCGCGTCAGGCTCTGGCTCCAGCAGGTCCTGGGGGTCCCGCAGGAAGACCACCACGACTGTGATGTTGTCATGTGAACCGCGCTCGCGGGCGGCGGCCACCAGCGCCTCGGCCACGTGCAGCCCGCTGCCCTGAGGCCCCGCCAGGTGGCTGCGCACGAGGTCGGCCACCTCCTGGTGGGGGACCACATCGAAGAAGCCGTCACAGGCCAGCAGCAGGTAGTCCTCGGAGCCCGTGAGCTCCCGCGAGGCCGCATCCGCCTCCCCAGACACGTAGGGCTTCTGGAAGACGTCCCCTGGGCCGGGGGAAGGTGGTAGGGAGGGTGGTGAGGGCCGGGCACCCTGGCTGGGCTGCGGCCACCCCACCTCCAACGTGCAGCGGCTCATGGGGCACACGGCTGCCAAAAGGTAGCTTCATGCGGTGCCAAGTGCTCCGGCGGGGACAGAGCAGGGCGGTGAGAGAGGGGGCTGGGCCCCTGGGGGTGCAGAGAGAGAGCGGGGAGGCGTTTCTCAGCCCTGGGGGGAGGTCTGAGCCCCCGACGGAAGCCTCAGGGGCAGGAAAGCAGCCTCATTTACAGGCCGCCCAGGAATCACCTTCAGCCCACGGCCCTCAAGGCCCCGCCAAGGGCTTCCCCCCATCCTCCCGAGAGACTGTCTTAAGGACTGTGACTTTAGCTGCCTTATCTGGCTGGGAGGCAAGCTTCCAAGGCGTCTGCACCTGCGCCCCGGGTTCACCGAGCCCCTCCGCGGGTGACCCTGCCGTGCCGGCCCCCTCCCAGCCCCTGGCCTGCTTACCGATGGCCCTGGACACGGCCAGGGTCCCGTTGACCCTCCAGCAGTCCATGTGCGACACGAAACCGCCCAGGGCCTCGATGCGGTCCTTCTCGTCCTGCGGAGACAGCCAGGGTGGGCAGGGGGGCTGGCGGGCGGGCGGTGGGGCTGGGGGTGTCCACGCCGCCTGAGGGGAGGCCAGCTGGCTTCCAAGGCAGCACTGGGGACCGTGCGGCAGTGAGACGCGACTGACTACCTGAACCGCCCCACAGAGGCAGGCGCGGCCGAAGGTGCTGGTGCCAAGGCGGACACGCGCTGTCCCCCCGCAGCTTTTTGGGCTTGGGGAACACGCTCGCGGCAGCCGAGAGAGCCAGGGCCTGGGTCGACGCAGGGCTCTCCGCTGCCGTCTCTCGGGGGATACTGCGCCTCCCCGTCACAGGCCCCTGGGCAGGGCTGGGTGACGCTGAACAGGCCCTGGATGAGCTCTGGGGCCCCCAACCCCGGCCACTGCCTGGCTCCCTGGAGCTCCACCACGGGGCTCCAGGCCTGAGAGGACTGCACAGGCCCAGCCCAGCCTCGAGCCCTGAAACTTTCTCCGACCTCCAGAAGCTCCCTGGGCGGAGGCGTCTCCAACGGGGCTGCAGCCACCCCAGTGCCCGCCCCGCAGCTCCCGTCTCTGCCCCACGCTGGTCCAGGTAGGGCGTCCTGGGGCATGGGCCCCCCCGCCTCAGCCCAGCCGCCCTCCCGCCCCAGCCTCCTTACCACCAAGCCCAGAGCTGCTGGCAGGGGGGTGGGTTCCTGTAGCTCCGCTCATCCAGGCCCTGCCTACCGCGTCCTCCCACAGCCCCCGCCTTCCCAGCCCGCTCACCTGTGACCCCACTTCTGAGAGGGCTCACCCATCACCTCCCCACTGCCGAGCCCGGAGCTCCACGACCCCAACCCCGCCCAACTCACGGGTGTGTGTGTCTGTGTGTGTCCTGCAGCCTCTCTAGGCCCCACACCCCCAGGGAGCATCACACCGCCAGCTCCCAGGTCTCAGACCAAAGGCATGGCGGCCCTCCTGGGTGCCAAGGACTCCCGGACTTTGTATCCCTGAAGCCCAGACCCTTCCTTCTCAGCACCCGCCCCACCCCACCCCCCGCCTTCACAGGAAGGCCCTCCCCACAGCTGCCCGACATCTTCCCTGCAACCCAGCCCACAGCTTGCCCTCTGTTGGTCCCACTGTTCCAGAAGCTGCCAGGCTCCCTGCCAAGCGCCCCCTGCCACGGGAGCAGTGGCCGCTCCCGTTCCCCGGCCGCCCAGCAGGCCGCACCTGCTGCGGGGTCCGGCTCAGCCTCCTCTGGCTCGGTCTGCGTCCCTAGCACCTCCTCCCGGCCCGCTGCCCTCGGGCCCCAGGCCTGGCCCCTCCTAGCTCAGACCTGACGCCACCCCCGCCCTGAGGTCTCCCTCACAGCCCGGTGCTCCCCGCCTGTGCAGGAGACGACTGCGCGTTAACCCTGCCTCCCGGGCCGCCTGCCCGCAGATACCCAGCTCCGTCCTGCAGCTCTGGGCTCCGAGTCGCCGAGACAGGGAGGGCTCTGTGAGATTCCTGGCGGCTAGCGCGCCCAGCCTCAGGGGACCCACTGGAGCGAGGCGGGGCACCCTCCCTCTGGAGGACGGGGTCTTACCTGCCGCTCGGGTCTGTGTGGCTCCATCAGCTTCACCGCCTGTCCCTGCTGCACCAGCAGAACCTGGGAGTCCCCGAGCCAGGCCACGTGCAGGGTGCTGCCCGCGATGAGCGCGCACACGCCCGTGGTGCCGCTCTGCAGCCGCTGCAGGGAGACGCGCACGCCGGTGAGGAGGGCAAGGCCGCCGCCCGCCCGCGCCCACACCGGCCGGATGCCCACCCCGGAGCGGCGCTCAGCGGGAAACGGGAATGGACGCACACATGCAGGGACCCAGCGGCGAGAAACGGGCGTTCGTTCGCATCAAATCCGCACGCACAGACGCTGCCATCCGTGGTGTCAGAAAGCGGAGAGCTGGGGGGTCCGGGGAGCAGGGACCACAAAGGCTGGAAGGAGCTTCAGGGGTGAGGGGGAGTCTGTTAGCGTGGTGAGGGGCACGCGGGCGCAGAAACACGTGCTAACACCCCCCAGCCGATCCTCTGGACACGTGGAGCCTGTCACGTGTCAAGTACACCTCAGCCAAGGTGTGTCTGGATCATCACGCCCTTAGCTGAGCACCTGCCGCAGGGAACCCTTTCTCACTCCTGGCTGGCTGGGCGCCCACCCCGGGGTCTCGGACCTGGAAGCTTTTCTGTTCAGATGCAAAGTCCAGCCTCATTGATCCTGATGAGGGTCTGTGCTCAGACAGTGCCCCCTTCCCCACACCCCCTCAGGGGCCACCGGGCTGTTTCCAGGTCTCTAAAACCATCTTAGCATCCACCCTGTGGGGCCAGAGGACCTTGAGGTGTGAGGGGAGGGGAGGCGGGCAGTCAGGTCAGGAGCCAGGTGCACCCTTTTTTCTTTCAGAAACAAACGGCTTGTCCCTGTAGCTGCCGACGCGGGCAGCCCGGGGTGACCTGCCTGGGGGCCGGGGGAGGTGGTTACAATGCGAAACAGTAACACCTTGCTGTTACTCTCTGTCTCAGGGACCCGCGCTCAGTCACCTCTCACGTCACCACGGCAGAAAGATCACACGCCGCGACGGAGGCTCCAATGACGGAGGTTTAGCAACAAGGTGTTGTTCAAGGTGCCTGCTGTGTTCAGACATGACGCTGCTGCCTGCTTGCAGATGAGGGCAGAGTGCAAACCCAGCCGTTATCTGCACCGGGAACCCGACACGGTTACGTGACGTGCTTCATCGCTGCGTGCACATCGCGGAGGTGGTCTGGAACCAAACCCTCGAGGCCTCTGAGGTCTGCCTGCCCTGATCCTGTGCTTTGTTCTCTGCATTTTACGATGTCGTGACAACAGAGGGCCTTCTGAACCCTGAAGCGGGCCCTCGCTCCGCTCCCAGAGCTAACTCCTAGAGAGTGAGCGCTAGTGTCTCCCCTGGTCGTGCTCCGTGACCTGCACGAGCCAGCTGGTCTGAGCCCAGGTCCTCAGCCACTACTGTGGTCCCTGGTCCAGGCTGTCTCCCCCCGGCCCTGATGACTGGGGACCACCCCGTGGTCCAGAGACCCTGCTGCTGCTGCTGCTAAGTCGCTTCAGTCATGTCTGACTCTGTGCGACCCCACAGACGGCAGCCCACCAGGCTCCGCCGTCCCTGGGATTCTCCAGACAAGAACACTGGAGAGAGTTGCCGTTTCCTTCTCCAATGCACGAAAGTGAAAGTGAAGTCGCTCAGTCACGTCGGACTCTTAGCCACCCCATGGACTTCAGCCCATCAGGCTCCTCCATCCATGGGATTCTCCAGGCAAGAGTACTGGAGTGGGTTGCCATTTCCTTCTCCAGGGGATCTTCCCGACTCAGGGATTGAACCCAGGTCTCCTGCATTGCAGGCAGACACTTTAACCTCTGAGCCACCAGGTAAGCCCTAGCCTAGTCAAACCATCTGATTCTCAGCTTCCCACCGTGCCTGCCCACGGGGGCCAGGGTGAAGGCTCGGAGGCACGCCGTCCTCTGTCCCCTGGCCTTCCCGGCTGACCCCGGGGGCTTGCCGCGTGGCCCTGGCCTGGGGTGGCGTCACTTCTTGAGAACCATGAGGCAGAAGCCCCGCGCCTGTCATCCTGCCGCCCCTGATTAGGACACAGTCTCGCTGCCCGCCCGGTGAGCCCCGCACACCCTCCGCTGGAGAGAGCCCCGAATGGGCTCCGACCACAGGCCCTCGAGGCGGGAGCGAGAGGATAAGCCGGCCAGCGGGCTTCGGAGGGGGCCCTTCCGCTGCCTTCCTTGCCGAGGCACGCCCCCGGCGCCCCCACTCTGCGCTCACCTCTCGCCGGGCTTTCCAGAGGAACATCTCGTCGGTGCGGCGGAAGGCCGCGCGGAGGGCCTCCGCGGGGTCCGTGGCCAGCTCCGGCCGGTGGGCGGCGACCGCGTGCACCTGCACGGACGCGTACCTCGCGGCGTCCGCTCCTCCGTGCCCGTCGAACACGGCGAAGTAGGCGCGGTCCACTGAAGCCTGGAGGGGAGTGCGGGACGGGACGGGTCAGGGCCTGGCTGGCCCCGGGAGGCCTCCGCCGGCCCGCGGCGGAAACGGGCGCTGGGGGATGGGGGTCTGGTGGAACAGCAGGCGTCACCACCAGACAGGCTGGGCGGGCGGGGGCGTGTCTTGGGGAGGACCGCGCGCTCCCCGGCCCAGGGGGGGCGGGGCCGATGACCCCGGCTGCCCAGACCCCGGGGGCAGGTGCTTATGGCAGCCGCGGGCGTCCCGCTTGCCTGGGCTCCCGCCGACGGCCCCGCTGGGCACCAGGGTCCCCTCCCACGCCCGGGCCCACCCCGGGCCCCCACTCACCTCCAGGCCGAAGAGCAGGTTGAAGGCGGGGAGGCACACGTGCCGGTCCTCCATCCTGCGGCGGGCGTTGCGGATGGCGTGTGCGGAGACCAGCCACTGCCGCTGCGGCGCCTGGGCCGCCGCCGGCACCTGCTGCTGCCACTGGCCGCACGCCTGCCAGAGGCGGTCGAAGAGGCTCCGCGCCAGGCCCGCGGCGTCCAGCACTGAGGGGCAGGACGGGGGGGCTGTTAGGGAGGCGCCCCCGCGGACCCCGGGGGGCTCCCTGACCCCACCCTCCCGCTTCCCAAGACCCCTGGAGTCCATCTGCCTGCCCGGCCCCCTGGGCACAGCAGCCTAACGACCCCCGCTTGCAGCCTGTGTCACCAGCTTCCACGCGCTTGGTTTGGAAACGCAGTCACACAGGAGCCCCTGCCCGACAGCATGGCTGCACCCCCAAGGAAAGAGCCAGAAACGCAAGGATAATTTAAGAACAAGTACAGGACCACTAATAACTGTGCATTAATGAAAAACGATATACATCCAACGACAGAGAAAATTACGGTCTGTTCTCCCAATGAAGATTTAAGCTGCTATTAAAAGTGACTTATGTGTAAAAAACAATTATCCTTCAATAAGAAATTTAAAAATAAATAAAACTGTAAAAAAAAAAGATTTATCATGTCCAAACTCTTTAACTGCCATCCAGCCCAGCAACGGCACCCGGGGGCTTGTATCCCAGAGAAACAAAGGCTAGCACAGGAGACCAGGGGGCAGTCCCGGCAGTCTTTTCTGCAACAATCGAGAGGAAGAACCGGCCCACACGTCCTTCGACGGGTGAACGATAAATTCTCGTATACAGCACCCAGGACAGCGGTCAGTGGAAGGAAGGAAGGAAGGAGCTCCTGACACAGAGATCTGGTGACTCTCCAGGGAGCCCCACTCAGTGGAAAAAGCCAATCCTGCGTGACATCACTTATCTGCATCCTCAAATGATAAGAACAGAGGGATCGGGGGCTGTCGGGGCTTAGGGTGCGGGCAGGCGGGTGTCAGGGTGGCCACAGCGATAACGCAACATCCGTGTGGGGTGAGACTACGTCAAGATCCTAGTTGTGCTATTTCATCGGTTTCCAAGACATTACCACTGGTGGACAAAGATGCGACGGTCCCCCCTGCCATTTCTCACAACTGAGGCCACGGCTACCCGAGTGCCAAGTTTAATTTTAAAAAGTTCAGGGATGGGACAGAAATCGAATTTGCGAGCATATGAAGTGCTTAGGTCACAATCTTTTTAAAAAATCGACACTGAGGGGGAAAAACATGAAAATGAGAAACACGAGGACGTGAAAGCCTCCGACCCACGTGGGCCCAGAAGACTTCAGAGGCAGGAAAGGACGTCTGCAGGGCGGGGTCCTGGGCCATGCATTTCCTTAAGGACACTTTTTTGTGCTTTCCCCATTTCCCACTGCAACCAGAGGCTGTTTTTTTTTTTGGCTGTATTGGGTCTCAGTTGCTGCATGTGGGATCTAGTTCCCTGACCAGGAATCTACCCAGGCCCCATGCTGTGGGGGTCTCAGCCACGGGAATCCCAGGAGCTGGTTTTTCAAACAGGTCCATAAATGCTCTGACACCTTCCCTTGTAGAGTGGGGCCAAGCTCGCTGGGGCGGGGCGGGTAGAGGCTCCCCTGGCCCTGCCAGACCGGGTCTCGGTCACACCTCTGCCCGTGGCGGGGGTTCTTAGAACTCCCGAGCAACACCAGTTTTGCAAGAATGGCTTCGAGGGACAGACTTGCCTGCGCTCCACTCCCATGCCGGGGGTGAGCTGATTAGCGCGGCGGGCCCAGGCCTGCTTGGAGGGCAGGGCGGGCTGAGCAGGTGCCCCCTGCCCCGGCCCTCGGAGACCCCAGGCCTGGCTCTGGGCGGTCAGCCGCACCAGCTCCTTCCCGCCAGCAGGTGGTGTTGGCTTCCCGCTGAGGGGGCAGGGGCATTCGTGGGCAGGCTGGCAGGCTTGGCAGAGGACAAAGGCGGTCTATCATCATGGCCCTCCTGCCAGCCTCAGGCAGGAATGCGTGGCGGGGCTGGGCTGGAATGCGGCTGGGCCGGGAGCCAGGGAAAAGGCTATGTGTGTGTGTGTGTGTCTGTGTGTGTGCGTCTCCCAGCACCCTCTCCAGCCCGTGAGCACGCAGGAACCCAGCCCCTGCTCAGGCCTGGCCCAAGGCTGCAGTCCTGCTGCAACCTGAGCCAACTTCCACCCTGGGGGAAAAACTACCAGGAAAGCGATAGAAGAGCCTGCAAAACAGGGCCTGCCTGATGGGAGGCTCACTCCTGGCCAGGCTCCTCCGGGTGCGGACTGCAGGCTTGGGAGCAGGGCAGCAGCTCTCAGGGACCCTCGAGTCACCACCCGACCGGGTTCCCAAACCTTCGCAGCTGAGACACGGCCCAAACTCTGAATTTTCTACCCCTGGCCCCACGGCTGCCCCGAGGTCGGCTCCCATGTCACCACCCACGTGTTACGCTGAGGTGGGAGGGCAGGCCCACGAGGGCTGCCCTGGGGTGACCTGGACAAGGCTGTCCACTGCCCAGGCTGCGGGGCTCGTCCTCCACGCCGGGGAGGCCTCTCCTGGGGCTCGGACTCTGCCACCCTGTCGTGAGCCCAGCACTGCCCACCAGCGAAACGGGAAAGGAAAGGCGGCCGGGTGACCCGACGCTCCCCTGCGGCCTGTCTCCCGCTAAGCCCCCGAGCCCCGAGGGGGGAACTCACGCGTCACAGGGGCCTTCTCCTCCGCTCCGTCCCCGTCTTCTTCCTCCTGCTCTGGCAGCTTCCTGAACTCAGAGAGGTCCGACTGCAACAGCTGGGAAACCGCCTCGTGGGCCAGGCAGGCGGCAAGCGATGGCGGCGCGCTCCTGGGGGGGGGGGGGCCTGGAGTTAGGACCCTGGGGTCTGCCCCGCGCTCCAGGGACAACCCCCGCCCCCTTCCCCTTGGGGAGGTCCTTCCGGAAGGAGTGGCGGCCGCTCGCACGCCACCAGTGGCCATGATGGGCAGGTGGACCTCAGGTCCTTGGGGAGCTGGATGGCCGTCCAGGCAACACCATTTACGGGGTGGTGCCTCGCTGGGGCTGGGAGGAGACCCATGGACGTGTGAGCTGAGTCTACTGGACAAACGGCCTGACGTCCAGCCTCAGACAGCTCCTGGCCCCCAATACCAGCCGGGGAGCCCTGCGGGTTGGGGAGACCTACGAATCAAGTCATGTGTGTTACAGATTCTAAGCCCAGCGCCTCGGAACGTGACCAGGCGTGGAAGCTTGGCTGTTGCAGAAGCCACTAGTTACAAGGAGGTCCCCCGGGGGAGGGGGGCGCCAATGCAATCATGCTGGCGTCCATATTGAAGGGGGAACCTGGGGCAGAGACCCCAGGGAGACACCCTGTGAAGGTGAAGACTGGCGAGCGGACCTCCAGCTAAGGACTGCCAGCAACGGTCAGAGGGACCGGCCCCGCAGACATGCGGCTCCGGGATCCCAGCCTCCGGAATCTCAGGACAACATGGCTGTTGTTGAGGCTGCCCGGCCCCTGGCACTTTGTCGTGGCTGCCCCAGTAGAGGAATGCGGGGAGCACCACACCCACGGGCTGTGAGCCCCCTTCATGCGGGGTCTCGGGGGAAGCAGGCCATCCAGGCAGCTGGCGCAGGGATCTCTGGGGAGGCAGCTGCCAGGGTGACGGGGTCATGCCCTTGGTGTGGCCGGAGGAGGGACGTGACACCATCTGACTGGGCTTTTTCAGGCAGGCCTAGCCTCGGACCGGAGGGGATGGGGCTGGTGTGTGGGGCAGGGGACTGGGTGGATCCGCACGGCGTCTCAGGCTCCCCGGAGGCCAAGAGGCCTAGGGCAGGTGGGCACGCGGTCTGGGTGGGCAAATGGGGTGGGGCAGAGTGGCTGACGGGGGCTGGGGAGGCGGGGTGACGCCAGGGGTGCCGCCTGGGGCCGAGTCTGGGAAGCGAGACCTGGCTGGCTGCTTCCCAGGCAGACAGGCTGCGCAGAGCTGAGGGTCAGCGCAGCCGGGGTGGGGGGCAGCAGGTGACAGGAAGCCCCCAGGCAGGAGAAGAGGGTCATGCGGGGGCTCCGGGAGGCCTGGGGGTGGAGAGAGCGAGGCCAGCGGGAAGCACTATGGGAAACTCTCACCACGGGCTCCGGGGCGTGCGGGCGCAGCCCCCAGACTCGGGGACTGGATCCCACCATGGAAGGCCCCAGCTCTCTGGGCCCCAGGCCTGGCATCCTGGCCTGTCCCCGAGGCCGGGCACGCCCAAGGGCGGCTGGACACTGTGCCAGGCAGAGCCAGGCCCTCCCGATGGCTGGGTGGGTGTGCTCCTCTGGGCACTCCAGGAGAGTCTGCAGAGGGCCTGAGGGAGCTGCTGGGATGAATCTGTCGGGTTTTTTTTCAAAATGAGAGGCTGACTCAGGGGCACAGCCTCTGGAACCTGCCTTTGAAAAACAACCAGCCAAGATCCCCTTGGCCCCGTGGGGATTTCCTGCCCGGATCTGGGCCTTCCCTTTTCACAGTGGGGAGAACTGTGCCTCCGCTCCCCGGTTCCCAGTGCTGGGCGAGGCCGCAGAGGCTTCCTGAGCCCCGGAGTCCTGGTGGGGGGCAGGGAGGTGGCTTCCGGCCTTGGAGGCAGGACAATGCCTGGCCATGGGCCCCGCCCGGTGCTCTGAGGCCACCAAAGACTCCAGCGAGGATGCCTCATGACAGGGACCAGGTACCCAAGAAACGAGAACCGCTCTGGTCCACCACCTGGCGGGTTTCCAGGGAGCCCGCAGGCCAGCGGCAGAGATGAAACTGCCTCTCCGTGACTGGGGGCCCGGCCCGCCTGGGGACCTGAGACGTGACCCCTGACGACAAGGAGGAGGAGGAGGCTCTCCCGCAGGATCCATTCACAGCCGGCACGCTCGGGCCTGGACGGCCAAGCGCCTGCACACGAGCTGCTGGGGTCTGCGGGTGGGCGCTGACCGCCAGACAGGAGACACACGGGAAAGAAATGCTGGGGAAGGGCAAGAGTAATGGAAAGCTGCTGCTGCTGCTAAGTCGCTTCAGTCGTGTCCGACTCTGTGCAACCCCATAGATGGCAGCCCACCAGGCTCCCCCATCCCTGGGATTCTCCAGGCAAGAACACTGGAGTGGGGCGCCACTGCCTTCTCCGGTAATGGAAAGCAAGTGCATTCAAACGGCTGGAGGGATTTCTCTGCTGGGGGCCTGGGTGCTATCTCCGGTCGGGGAACTAAGATCCCACAGGCCGTGTGACGCAGCCAAAAAAAAAAAAAAAAAACTGGAAAATACGAGACTTTAAAATAACGGATTTTAAGACCCTTCGAGGGGCGCCCCTGGCTGCTCAGCGGTAGAGGAGCCATCTGCCCACGCGGGAGATGCGGGTTCGATCCCTGGCGTGTGAAGCGCTCACGTGCCGGGGAGGATAAACAAGCCCCCGTCAGCACGACTACTGAGCCTGTGTCCTAGGGCAACGACTGAAACCCACACGCCCTGGAGCCCCTGCTCCACAGCAAGAGAAGCCCGCGACCCGCAACCAAGGGCCGCCGCCCGCCGCACCTGGAGCAAAGGAACAACGAAAACACGCTTTAAAGTATCGTCCAAGGTTGAGGATTCCCTGGCGGTCCTGCGGTTAGGACTCTGTGGGCTCCCTGCGGAGGGCGAAGGTTCGATTCCTGATCCGGAACTGAGACCCTGCTGGCTCTGGGGCTGTGACCCCTGACCTCTCACCCGTCACCAGCAGCAGGCCTGTACTGTTTGCCCGCGGGGACCCCTCGGGCCGCCCCCCGTCTCCGGCTCAGGCCCCTCCCTGCTCGGGCCTGGCAGGGACACCGGCCCAAGGGGCTGCTGCGGGCTTGGGGCCCTTGAACGTCCCTTCCGCCCCCCGAGTGCCACTGTGGTGCCTGGCCCCTCATCTCGCCCCCGTCCAGCCCGGCCTCAGCCGGCCCCAGGCCTGCTCGGCTCCCCTGGTCTACCTCTGAACTAGTTCCCCAAAGTAAGAGCAGCCAGCCTCAGCCTCTGCACGCGCCACACAGACGGACAGGCCACCCGCGCTTTCAGACCCGTGGCCGTCACGCCCCCGCGGCCGACTGGACAGGCCTCGGGCCCCTCCCAGGAGGAGCTCGGGGTTCAGGGTGGGAGCTGGCCTGCCTCCAAGGACACCGAACGCCAGCACTGGGGGTGACCAGTGACGGGCGATGCCCCTGGCGGGGGGATGAGGCTCTGAGGCCGCCTGGACCCCCAGTCCTGCCCACGACCCTCTCCCTTGGGCGGCCCGCTGCTCTCCGTCTCCCCGACTCCCTCTAAGCTGCTCAAGTCCCTCTAACCTCATCTTCATGGCCTGGGCAGTGGGGACACGGCCACCACCGCTCGGGTCTTGGTGGCTGGGGGACAGTGTGGCCTCGGGCCAGCCTCTGAGCCTCTGCCGCCCCGCCCATGAGGGGCTGGACCAAGGCCCTCGGTCAGAAAGGGAGCCTGTTGGGGAGCAGGGCCCCCAGCCCCACGGGACGGGCACCCTTACAGGGAGGGCAGACACAGACAGGCGGGAGAATGCCAGTGGGCACTCACGGCCGGGCTGGGGACGTGTTGACGGGCCAGGTCGCATGCGGGGCCGGGCTGCACCCGCAGCTGAGACCAAGGTCGGGGGCGGCCCTGACTGCTGGTCTCTTGGATGCAGAGACGGGGCCCTTGTGTCAGTTGAAGCCCCCCACCCCGCAGGCTGCAGCCCCGGGAAACCGAGGTGGCTGGTGGGGGCAGACGGGATGCCCATGTGGAAAGTGACCAGGAGTGAAGGTACAGGAGAAGCTAATGGGGGGGGTCACGGTACCACGCCCCCCTCCCCGCACCCCGGGGTCCTGTTGGGGTCACGGTCCCAAGCCCCCTCCCTGCCCCTGCCCCTGGCCCCCATCCCGCACCCACACCGCTCACCGGCTATTTAGGAAGTCCAATGCCAGCTCGGCCAGCTCGCCTTCCGCCTCCTCGCGGCTCAGCACGGGCCCTGGGACCTTCCATGGCAGGGGGCTCTCCGGGCTCAGCGGGGCCGGGAAGTCACGGAGGAGCGCCTCCAGGAAGCCGGGGGTCTCCTCTGCCATCTGGCCGCTCTGTTGCGGGGCCCCCGCAGCCATGCCCAGGGCATCGGGGGGGCGGGGAGCTGCTGCCGGGGTCCTCGGTCTTCGTCCTGCGGGGAGACGTGACGGTCAGCACCTGGGGCTGGGGGTGACCGTGCCCACGCTCTGCGATGCTGAGTGCCCACTTTTCCCTGCTTCCCCTTGGAAGCCGGGGCCACACCGAGACCGGGGCTCCAGGCGGAAGGGCAGGGCCACCCAGCTTTGGACGCAGTTAGTTCTGAGGCCCATGTCTGAGGGACAAACCCTGATGGGGGCCCTGGGGGGCCCAGAGAGGTGACTCCTGGAGACAGAGCCGGGGGGCGGGCAGAGGGCTGTCCGGCTAAAAGCGGAAGGTGTGCTCCTGGGGAAGAAGAGCCTGAGCGGGCCGGGGCCAGGCCCCAGAGGCAGGTGGACGCGGCCTGTGGCCTCTGAGGGGGTCTATGTGCCCTGGGTGGCCGCCGGAGGCAGTGCCGTGGTGCAGCAGAGGGCTCCGCCGGGACATTCGGGGCCTGGGGGGGGTGGTCAGGCCTTATGTCCTCCCAGGAGTCGTCCCAGGCCTCCTGAGGCTTAAAGGGGTTGACTACAGGCTAAGTGTCTCCAAACATCCCGACTGTCCTGCGCTTCAAACGCCTGGAGGATGGGGGACCCGGGGCCCCCGACCCTCTGAGGATCAGAGCTCCTAACTCGGCATGAGTCTCTGGGAAGGACGGGCGGGTGCGGGCTTGGGGGAAGGGAAGCAGGACGGGTGATGGGCGGAGGGTCTGGGGGGCAAAGGGAGCTAAGTTAAGAAACACGTGGAGCAGGAAGTGGCAACCCACTCCAGCAGTCTTGCCTGGAGAATTCCATGGACAGAGGCCATACAGACCACGGGGTCACAGAGAGCTAGACACGACTGAGCGGCTGACAGACACACGCCTGTTCTACAGCACTGTCTACCCTTGAGTAGAGACGTGTGTCTTTGTGAGACACACGAAGGCGTGACTTACGACACACTTTCGTATTTAAGGAGAGGAGGTTCTGCGGACAGGCGCGCACTCACAGTCACCCCTCCTGTCTGCTCACCCCTCCTGTCTGCAGCCCCCAGCTGCAGAAAGCACACAGGGGCACCAACGAGGGATGGAAAATAAAGTGCGACCAGGTCAGAGCGGGCGGGACGCTGCGCTGCACCCGCAAGGGTGTGACTGAGAGGGGAGGCACCCGGAGAGGCCAGGCCGGCCTTCTACCTCGCTGCCGGGGGAGGGGGGGGGGGCTGGCCTGGGGACACCGTTCCCTGGGCCTGGAGCCTGCTCCCCTCAGCAGCAGCAGAGCCTGCTCTCCGCTCTGTGCCCAGCGCCCCTTGCCCGAGCATGACTGCCCGTGCGGGGTGCTGGCTGGCGACTCTCATGGCCTGGGACCCGGGCCTGAGGACCTGCGGGGGGCGTGGGAGGGACCCTGGGCCACCAGCCCGTGCTGCCACCTGCTCGACCCGTCTGGCCCAGCGTGGCCCGTGGCCAGGCCGTCCTGCTCTCGGCACGAGGCCCCCCCGGCACTGCTGCAGTGGAAGTAATGGTGCTGCCACCTAATATCCGCAGGGGACCAGTGGGGTGCAGCCCACTAAGGGTGTCCGGCCCCTCCCCTTGCCCCGAGACGTGGAGCTACCACCCCCACCTTACAAGGCAGGGCTGCGAAAAAAGGGCCATGTCAGCTACCCCGGGTCCCAGTCAGGAGCCCGGCTGCCAGCCCACTCCTGGAGGCTGCTGGCCTCGGGGGCCTGGCCGCTTCCAGACCCCTCCCTCATTTCTGCGCCGGAGACCCGAGCACTCTGCCCCACCTCGGCCGAGAGCCCCACACTGTCTTCCGGGCTCTACAGCCCTTCTGCTTGCACCTGACTTGTCAAACTCCATTTCTCTTTTTCTTTTTTCCATTTAAAGTATCTACTTTGCTCTAGTTTACCCATCTTGACTTAGAAGCTCAATTCGCATGTCTGTAAGCCTGGGTTTTTCTCCGCCACATGGACAAGGCAGCTTCCTGTGGAGTCCTGTTTGACTTCCCAACAGGAGGGAAGACAGAAAGAGAGCCTTAGGAAAGGAAAACCACACCACTGTTACAAAAGTATCATCTTCCTTGTTACAAATTTTTCTATAAATGGAGAATCTTATTTCTTCATCCATATACAGCCACTGAGAAGAGTATAGCGGAAACCTTTTCCTGTGTACATATTTTCTTCTTTTTAATACATTTAAGGTGAAGTAATGTGTATGCTCAGTCACGTCTGACTCGGCGGCCCCATGGACTGTAGCCCGCCAGGCTCTTCTGTCCACGGGACTTTTCAGGCAAGAATCCTGGAGTGGGTCACCACTTCTCTTCCTGATGCAGGGGTCGAACCTGCATCTCCTGTCTCCTGCCTTGGCACGTGGGTTCTTTACCACTAGTGCCACATGGGAAGCCCAAAGTAAAGTATACATAACACATAATTGATCATTTTGTTCATTTTAAGTGTGGGTTTCCCTGATGGCTCAGTGGTAAAGAACCCACCTGTCAATGCAGGGGACGAGGGTTCGATCCCTGGGTTGGGAAGATCCCTTGGAAAAGGAAATCGCAACCCACTGCAGTATTCTTGCCTGGAGAATCCCCATGGACAGAGGAGCCTGGCGGGCTACAGTCCACGGGGTCATAAATTCAGACACGACTTAGTGACTAAACAACACGTGACATACAATTCATCCTTCTACTCATTCCAAGTGTACGGTTGTGCCGCATTAAGCACACTCACGTGCAAGCACCACTTTCACAGGATTGACTTCTCACCAGATTGTAACCTGGGCCCCCACGCCCACCCGGTCTCCGGGTGTAACAGCACCTCTATGCGAGGCTCCTTTGTACACAGCTGCTGTCAACGTGAGGGCAGAGAGGTGGGTGTCAGCTTCCTCCCAACACCCTCTGCAGGTGCAGCCTGAGGCCTGGCCCCTTAAAAGAGGAAGCTGAGACACTCAGTGGAACGCGGTGGGCAGCAGACAGGTCCTACAGGCAGTGCTGGCTTCGGGCCACATCAGAAAGGAATTCTAGGAATGAACCTGCGGAGGTTGGCCTAGCGGTCTGCGTCCTGTTTACCTCTCTCCACTGTGCTGACTACAGGCCTGGACTCAGTCACGCTGCAGTGAAGAAACAGGCTCCGGGAGGGTCAGCAAACCCCCACGGAGGCCGCACAGGCAGGAAACGGCCAAGCCGGAATCAGGTGGGGTCTTCCCGGCCTTTGTCATTTCCAGCTCAGTGGCAGGAGAAAAAGACTTGAAATGTGACCATCGGCCGGATATGGCAGGAAAGGCAGAAATGAGCCTCCAGTTCTATGGCTGCAGCCCCAGGGGGCACAGCTCACCCTCGAAGCCTGCCCCAGGGGATGTCAAGAGGATGTGTGTCACTCAGCACGTGTCACTAAGGGTACGGTCCCCGCTGGGTGCCAGGCTGCGGGGCGGGGCCGGGCGGGCCTGGCACGAAGACCCCTACTCCGGCCAGCTGCCACTCCCCGGCTGCAGACAGGCTGAGGAGCCGGCCTGAAGCCGCGCAGCTGCAGCGCGGGGCCTGCGCCTGGGGTTCCATCGCACACGCGTCTGGCTAACGCCGCTGCACGCAGCCCGAGCGCTGGCTGAAAACGGAAACACTCGGATATACTCGGGGCCGAGCCGGGATCGGGGGGCGCCGGGGCGCAGCTGCGGCCCGGCACATGTCCGGGGGGCTTGCTGGGGTAGGGGTCTGGGCCGGGGGTGCGGAGAGGAGCGCGGGATCCCGGGCAAGCTGGCGCATCGCGCCTCGGCCCCTCACTGCGCGCCCCGGCTAGCCCGGAGCCCCCCGCCGCACCCCCGGGCGCGCAGCCCCCAGGCCCGCTCCGGGCCCCCGACCCCGGGGTCCCCGCCCTGCAGCCCCCAGCCCCTCGCGGCCCCCCAGCCTGCCCTTTCGCCCCCGCCGGCGCCCCCCCTGCCGTCAGCACCCTGCCCCGCGCCCCGCGCCCCCCAATCCCCGCCAGTCTCACCCTCCGCCGCTCTGCCGCCGGGCGCCCGCCTGCCCGCCGCTCCGGCCGGCCCCGCCCACTTCCCGTCCGGCCGACCCCGCCCACTTCGCCTCCGGCCGGCCCCGCCCACTTCCCGTGCGGCCGTGGCGCAGGCGCAGTCGGGCCCGGGCGGGTGGTGCCGGCCTCTGCTGACCCCTGGCGGCCGCGGCTGCGGGGCGCGCGTCTGCTCCGCCCTTGGCGTCCGGGTAGGTGGACAAAGCAACCCCTTCCTCGGGAGCGCCCAGACACTGCAGCTTGCACAGTCGAGAGCGGGTCAGCGGCTGGTGGAGCGGGGGTGCCACCTGACGCTGCCTGGGGCTCACGACCCTTTCGCTGCTGTCACTTCAGTCGTGTCCGACTCTGTGCGACCCCATAGACGGCGGCCCACCAGGCTCCCCCATCCCTGGGATTCTCCAGGCAAGAACACTGGAGTGGGTTGCCATTTCCTTCTCCAATGCATGACAGTGAAAAGTGACAGTGAAGTCGCTCAGTTGTGTCCAACTCTTAGCGACCCCATGGACTGCAGCCTACTGGGGTCCTCTGTCCTTGGGATTTCCCAGGCAAGAGGACTGGAGTGGGGTGCCATTGCCTTCTCCACACGACCCTTTTAGGGACCCTTAATTTCATATTGCCACAGACACACACTTACTATCTGCAGGCCTGGAGGTCGGAAGCCTGCAGGGTCTCAATAGCCTACATTCAAGGGTCATCAGGGTGCCCTTCCTTTCTGAGGGCTCTAGAGGAGAATCTGTTTTCCCTTCTTTTTCAGCTTCTAACTGCCCCGCCTCTTTTAGCTCATGGTTCCACCTTCGGAGCCAAGAAGACCCTTGTGATGACCTTGGGCCACCAATGACCCAGGGTAATCTGTTCTAAAGTCAGATGAGCAGCCCTAATTCAGCCTGCAGCCCTGACTCCCCTTCACCACGTCATCTGAGAGCAGCACAGTTCCAGGGCCCAGGACGCAGACATCTTCAGGGGGCCGCTTCTCTGCCACCCTAGAGACCAAGGGAAAAAACTGGGGGCCATGCTACACGGCTTGTGGTATACTACTTCCCGGACCAGGGATCCACCATGTCCCTGGCCATAGAAGTGGGGAATCCTAACCGCTGGACCGCCACGGAATTCCCTGGAAGTATTTTAACACCGAACAGATAAACAAACATTTAGGTCAAAGAAAATGTTTTAATATATAATATGTTCATCTTTATATCAATGCAGTTGTAAAGCATAATATAAACTTTTTTGGAAGAGCCCTCAAAAGCCCCACTGGGGCCCTGCCCACCTGACCTCCAGGTGGGCACACGGCCGTGTCTGGCCCAGGAACTAAGATTCACTAACAGGAGTCTGGAGAACTAACAGTCGGCTGATTTGGAAGGACAGACTGGGAAGGGGGTGGATATAAAAGGCAGTGGGCATCTGGGCAGAGAAGGCAGGGTGGGCTCCCTTCTCCTCAGGCCTTCCTAGATTCTGTAACCCAACCCCACCCGCAAGTCAGCATGGTGACCCCAGCAAGGCCTGTGGTTAAGTGCTTATGACCTGTGACCTTCTACATGTTCCTTAGCTGCCCCATATCCAGTTTCCATATCAGAAGGAAACCAAGAGCTGCCAACCTACCCTCCAAGGGCTGCTGTGAGACCCTGCCTCAGTGTTTCTCAAAGTCCACCCAGAACAAGTGTGAACTGAAGTCTGAGGACTGCTGGGTGGGGGAGGGGATCCTGTGACAGCCGACATCCCATGGGCCTCCCGGGCGGCCACACGAGACTCCTCAGCACTGATGCCCCCCGAGGCCAGCGCCGGGAGGTGGCGGGGCAGCGAGGCATGCCGCCTGGCCGGGAGCATGCCTCTTCCAGCAGGCACAGGGCCAACCCCACGCCCAGGAGCTGACCAGCCCTGTGGCTGGTGTCAGCTCCTCCCGCCCTGTTTCTGCCTGCCTCAGCTCTAGCCCTGGCTCTACCCTTGGGAAAGGAGCCTCCCACATCACCCGGCCCGCCCAGCCCGAGTTCCAGCCTCTCGGGTGAACCTACGACCCGGGCAGCAGTTCCAACCTGCCCCGCGTGCAGGCTTGGGGAGGCGTTTCATGGGGCCCGTCAGGTGGAGGCCTGGCACGGGGTGACGTCCCAAGGTGGGCATGTGGTGGGCTGAGGTGGGCGCCCTCATGGGAAGCGGGCAGGTGACCTGTGGCCTGCAGGTGGTGTGGCTCCCCCTGACCCTGCCATCTGCTGCTGCCCACCTCTGTCTGAGGGGACACGTTTGAGAACGGGAAGGGGAACAGGCCTGGGGGGCCAGGGTCACATGCAGGCCCCCCCCACACAGACCCACCCGGTGGGCAGTGGGTGGAGTGGGGGCCCACACCCAGGGAGGAGTCCCCCCAGCCTCGGGTGGTGGGGCGCCACGGCTCACGCTGGGACACAGCGGGCGCCCTGCGCCGGGCCTGCTCCTGGTTCTGTGCAGTGGCCCCCCTGCAGGACTTGGGCAGGGCGGGCACTCGGGGGGGCGTGTGCAGGACGAGGGAGAGGCAAGGGGATGGGCACAGCCCTCCGACGGCAGGAAGGCTGGGGAGCCACTGGCTCTGCAGAAGACACCGCATTTAATGATCCCCGTGGCCTGCCGGCCGTCACACGAAATAGGCTGCCAGGGCTGACATCTTGTCCTTGGGCCGCCGGGGGCCCGGCTTCCCCGCTGGCCTCCGGCCCCGGCCCCGGCCCCGGCCCTGCCTCCGCCCGGGCCCGCGGTGCATGGGGTGGCAGGAAGCTGCGTGCTTCAGCTCCACCAGCTCCTGGAAGACTGGGTCGCAGAAGACGCAGCCTGTATGCTGCGTGCCGTCGCCTGGCAGCGGGGACTTGGCCTTGTTGAAGTCCACGTCCAGCAGGGCGGCCTCACAGGAGGCGCACGTCTCGGCGGACACGCGCACGCGGTGGGCGTTCTCGAAGCAGTGGGCCACCACGTTGCACCTGTTGCAGGCCACGCGCCACTTGGGGCCGGAGGTGGGGTCGAGCACCAGCACGCCGCTCTCACACTCCACGCATTGGCCGATGCCCAGCATGCTGAGTGAGTGCTGGCAGCTGGGGTGCGTGCACTCGTTGCAGCCTGTGCCTGCGGGGAGGGCCGCGTGAGGCGCACGCACCCACCCCCACCCCGGGGGCCCCTCCTCTCGCCCCACACACGCTCGCCCTGGGCTCTGCTTCTTCAGGGCTTCCTTGACTCTCACGCCCCCCCCCCCCCCCCCAACGCTGAGGTTTCTGGAAGGGCGTCTGGGCGGCCTCCAGTCAGGTCTACCCCCTTTTGTCTCACTCCCTGGGGCCCAGGTGGGACCACTGGCTGCCCTGGAAGCTGCTGGACGTAGGGACGGGTCTCCCTGAGAAGGGTGGGGACTGGGGACTCCCCCTGCCCGCGGGGGGCCCCCCAGCACCCTCCCCCCGTGTCCCCAGGCTGGAGTCCAGGGTGGCGCGGGCGGGCGGGGCTCACCCTTCTTCATGTCCCGGAAGGGCGGGTGGTTGGAGCAGTAGGGGCACAGCGGGTAGCTCTTGCCCCTCGAGCCCGACGACCACAGGACCAGCTCGAAGTCGTCCAGCGGGCACCGCAGCTCCTTGTAGAGCTTGATGGTGCCGTTCTGGGGCAGCGTGTAGGTCTCGTCGCAGTGCGAGCAGTGCAGGCGGCTCGGCTTGGCCTGGGCGGGGTCGGGGGGCAGGGGTCACAGGGTTGCCGGGGCCTCCCGGCCCACCCGCCCACCCTCAGCCTCCCTGGGACACAGAGCAGGGCGCACGACGCAGAACACACTCAGGGCGGGCAGTGTGGTGTTGCCGGGACTGCTCAGGCCAGGGTCTCTGGTCACCGAGTCTCAGGGCTCACTGTTCCACACAAAGGCGCTGCTAAAACCCCACGTGTGCGTCAGCTCCCGTGACAGCGAAGAACGCGGGGTCAGGAGCGCGTGGACGGCCCACGGGTCAGGGCCCCACAGCTCATGCGCAGCTGGGTCTGAGGGCAGCGCTGGGCATCTGCTGACGAAGCTGCCCGGACCTCGCGGTCACTCCATGTGAAGGCCGCTGGAGCGAGGCCGCGGGGAGGCGAGACTGCGTGTTGTGGACACACGCCCTCCTACCTGGATGTACTTCATGAAGCGGTGGCACTTCCCACAGCGGGAGAGGGGCTTGCCCGTGGCCGCCAGGGGCGAGAAGGACACCTCCATCAGCTCATCCATGCCTGCAAGCCAGCAGGACCGGAATCACAGCCCAGCCCCGGCCGCTGCCTCCCCACGCTGGCGTCCTGGGCCAGCCGCAGGGACCACCGCCCGTGTCCAGGGGCGCCCCTGGCGGTGGGTGAGGGCAGCCCCCTGGAGCCAGGGCCTGGGAGCCGGTCTCCCGGAGCGGGTGACGGCCCTAAGCCAGGCTCCCCCGCCAAGGGGCAGGGAAGGGGCACGCTCACCCGCGATGGAGTCCACGAAGTAGTGGAACTTCCTCTTGAAGACGTCCAGGGTGTGGCCCAGGACCTGGCGGAAGTCGGCTCTGCCCTGGGCGATCAGGTTCAGCTGCTTCTCCACGGCGCTGCGGATGGTGGGCAGCACCAGCTCGGCGTCTGTGGGCGGGCGGGGGCGCTGTGAGCCCTCGCCCCGCGTGCAGGGGTAGGGCTCCCACCTGTGATCTCCCAGGAGCCCTATGCTGGGGACCAGGGCACCCCGTCGCAGGACGGTGTCACCGGTCGGGCTGCGCGGCTGAGGTCTGTGCCGTCTCCCACGGCCCCTGGGGGACCCCTCAGGGCAGATACACGGCCCAGCACCAAGGACTCCAGGCCCGGCCAGGAGCCAGTCTGCAGGAATCCAGGCCCCCGCTCTCAGACCCAACAATTTCAGGAGGCCATCAGCCCGGCCGGTGTGGGCCCTGTGGTGGGGGCGTGGCCTGAAGTGGGAGGCGTGGCCGGGGCGGGCCCTGCGGCGGGGGGCGGGGCCGGGGCTCACCGATCTTGTAGTAGCCGTGCACCAGGACGATGCCGAGATTGGTGGGCTTGAGCCGGCGCCCGCTCTCCACGACCACGTAGTTGCGCTGGCAGATGTTGTTGATGTGGACAGGGATGCTGGCGTCCGTCCCTGGGCACAGCACGGACTCGGCTCTCCCTCCGCCCGCCCTGCGAAGCCGGCTTCTCAGCTCCCCCCTCCCCCTCCCCCGCGCCACTCGCAGGCCCACCCTGGGCTGGACTGTCCCCAGACGCGGAGGCTCCTGGTGGCTCAGAGGCCAAGGAGCTCGGCCGCCCGCCTCTCGCATCTGCTGAATGTGAGCTCCAGCCTCTCCCCGCCTCGCCCCACGGCACACGCTCGTTCCAGAACCAGGGCGCAGACCCACGCGCAGAGCGGCGTGGCCAAGTGGTCCCCCAGCAGCTGGCAGACCGGCCGGCGGCGTGGCCTCGGGGCCCCTCCTGATTGGCCCTGGGGACGCTTCCAGCTGCAGAGCAGCCTGGCCGTCCCATGGCCATCCAGAGCCTGTCAGCCTCTAGGGGCCTGGTCCACCAGAGCCAAGCCCAGGGAAAGGCAGGGCCCCTAGTGGGGCACCGGGCTGGCTCCAGGGGTGTGAGGACTCAGGTCACAACCCTGGGCCTGGGGTCTGGGCAAGACCCCTCACCCGCGCAGCAGCGGCCACACAAGCTCCTGAGGACACCGCCTCATGTGGCGCTTCCGGCCCCAGGGAACAGGGCTGTGGGGCCTTGGCCTTCCTGTTGTCCGCAGACTCGACCTGTGCCCTCCCTGCAGGTGAATCAGGGGCCCCCTCGGCCAACGCTCAGCCCTGGAGATGAGCTAGTGCCAAGGACGCATCTCTAGGCTCAAGGCCAGGCCCGGGGGTGGAGGCCGCAGCCAGGGCCCCCAGCCGCCCCGCCCCGCTCGGTGGGCCCTGGCGGGCCTGGGCGGGACACACCGATGCCGTGCTTCTCCATGAGGGTGATGAGCTCGGCCTCCGTCAGGTAGTCCGGCGGGCTGGTCTGCTTCTCCAGCAGCTTGACCTCGGCCACGGCCAGGGTGTCGCCCTTCTGGCAGGTGGGCAGGCTCTCCTCCAGGGGCACGCTCTGCCAGGGCATGATCTCCGTGAAGCCTGCAGGGACACCGGCCCTCAGGATGTGCCGCGCGTCCGCGGAGGGGGGAGCCGCCCGCCTGCCGCCCCACCTGGGGAGATGACGGTCTTGCCCGTGCAGGTGAAGCGCTCGGGCCCAACCCGGAAGGAGACGCTGCTCTGCAGGTACTTGCAGTCATGGCTGACGGTGGCGATGAAGTGCCTGGTGATGTACTCGTAGAGGCGCCAGGCCTCGCCCCCTGCCACGGGTGTGGACGCTCAGTGCCAGGCTCCGGCTCCTGCTGCGGCACCGGGGCCCCTGCTCCCAGCCCGCGGGGATGGGAGACTCCAGGCCCCCCCATGGTTGAGCCTGTCACACTGCCCCACCTGGCCTTCTGCCCCAGGGCCTCCCGAGTGCCTGCCCCAGCGCCTGCCCCCATGTCACTCCTGTCCCGGCCCAGCGATGGAGCACAGCTTTCAGACGCCCCACGCTGCCACGGGCCCTGACCCCCTCCAGAGATTGGGTCACCAGCGTGCCTCACCCTGCCCTCCTGTGAAGCTCGATGCATGCGTGCGTGCGTGTGTGCCAGAGAGCGTGACGTCTGGGGAGCCCCGTACCTAACTCGGCCTCCGTGGCAGCCTTCATGGGGGTGATGGGGGGATGGTCACCAGCGTCGTGGCCTTTCCGTGGGCGGTTGATGCCTGCTGCTAAGAGCTGCTTCACCTGCGGGGAGCCGGGGTGGAGAGGGCGTGAGCCAGGCGCGGTCCCCGGCCCTTGCAGGGGCCGCCGCCCTGGCTCAGCGCTCGGGCCCAGCTCACCGTGTCAGCCCAGTAGGGGTGGTTGGCCTGCTGCCGCAGAGGCCCCTTCAGGTCGAAGCTCTCGGGGTAGTGGGTGGTCTCGGTGCGCGGGTAGCTGATATAGCCCTGCGTGTAGAGCCGCTCGGCGGTCTGCATGGCGTGCTGCGGGCCCATTCCTGCCAGAGACGCAAGCTCAGCGCCAAGACGCCGGGTGCCCAGGCTGGGCGCTCAGGCTCCTGGGAGGCCAGTGCCCTTGTCTGCGGGCCCAGCCCAAGGCCGAGCTCCCCCAGCGGGGCGGGCGCGGGTGACCGGCGCAGCCCTCGAGACACGGCCGGCCCCTTGCCTGGTGGCAGCCACCCCTTCCTATCAGCCAGGTGGCCTGTG
Organism: Cervus elaphus; assembly: GCF_910594005.1. Lineage (NCBI taxonomy): Eukaryota > Metazoa > Chordata > Mammalia > Artiodactyla > Cervidae > Cervus > Cervus elaphus. The sequence continues at coordinate 1,279,931 of NC_057819.1, forward strand.
CTTCCGGGTCACGAGGCCCTGAGAAAGGAACAGCGCCCGCACTTACCCAGGGCAGAGCTGGCCACACGCAGCATCTCCACGGTGTTCAGGGCCAGTGGCCGCTGCTTGGCCTTCTCCTTCCTGCTCGTGGCCTCCACCTGGGGAGGGGCCGGGGTCAGGGCGGGTGGGCAGGCGCTTGGGTGGGCGCGCGAGGAGCCGCCGAGGGTCTGACTCTCGCCTGCCCTCCGGGTTTCTTTACTGCCCTTTACAGCGGCCCCACGATTCGAATGAATGTTTGTTCAGGCCCAAGAAAGGAAAATCAGAGAGAACTCTAGAGACTGTTTTTCAGGAGAGAAGCTCTGGAGGAGAGGAGTCAGGAACAGGGCTGCACATGGGGGCCCAACGGGAGCCGGCACCCCTGTCCGCAGGGAAGGCGGGGGCCCTGGGGTGCGGGGGGCCCTGGGGTGCGGGCCCCTCACCGTGCCCCCAAGCGTCGCTACACCCTCTGATTCGTCAGGAAAAGAGGGAAGCCGGAACTTTCTCTGTGAAATCTCCTAACTTCTAACTGTGGGTCGCCGTGAGGAACTTCAGTGAACAGTTCCCACTCGCGGAAAAGCGAGGTGAGCAACCAGCTCAGCCTCTGGGCTGAACGGCTGTTGAAGAAGTGACCGTCCTGTCTACGGCAGAAGCAATCCAGGCTTCTCAACCTCCACACTCACCCCTGCCAACCCCATGTGAACCCAGCCAGGGCCACACCCCGAGCTCTGGACAGACAGACGCAGCAGTGGAGGCTGGGGTCACGGCGGGGAGGCCGGGACGTGGTGGCTGTCACGGGCAGAAGCGTGGGGCAGCTTTAGAAGTAGCTCTGGCGCCTGAATCGACCGCACGGGGCGAGAGGGACCCAAGGAGGCACGACTGCAAGGTGCAGCCGCCACGGCCGCGGGCCCGCCCGTCAGCCCCACGGGGCCAGTCCCCTGCCCCGTGGCATCAACCTCCTCCTACCAGCCACGCGCCATGCTTCCAATTCCTGAGACCCTGAGTGAGAAAAGTGGCCGGTGAGGCCAGGAGAGCTGATGGCCTGGAGCGGCCGTGCTGACTGTGGGCCCTGGGCGGGCTCTCGACGGGCACAGGGGCCTCTGGCTGGATGTGCCGAGGACAGACATCGAGCAAGGGGGCACCCACAGGGCATGTGCACCAGTCAGAGCAGGCAGCTGTGTGGTGGCCACGGCCTGGGGGAGGGGAGGGGCAGGATCGCGGTGCGGGCGTGTGTGGAAGTAACTACTCCTCTCTAAAAGGTGTCTGTTTTCCAGAAAGACAGAGGGAGCCCTGTGCCCTGGCCAGCAGACGCCTCCGCGGCCCCACAGCAGCCCACCTGGGCCTCCTTCTCGAGCTTGGTCATGTTCAGGAACATCTGTGCGATCTCCCGGTCGAACACGCGCACCCGGTCCCAATCCAGAAGGAGGGAGCGGTCCTTATCGACGTCCACCTGCAGGAGGGGGACAGGAGGAGAGTCAGGGAGAGACAGCACCCAGGTGAGCCTCCGCCCGCGGGGAGTCCAGGCAGGCGGAGCTGGTCCTTCCCCGGGCCTGGCTGGAAGGGCTCATGGCCGGGCCTGTTCAGGGCCGCAGCCCAGTGTGTGGAGGCCCAGCCCCTCCCGGAGCACAGAATGCTCTGACAGAGGCCTCGCTGGGGTGAGGGAGACAGTCTCAGGACGGGAGCCCAGCGGCAAGGTTGAGCTGTCCTCAGGGACGTTGCAGCCACCCCCACAGCCCCTGCAGCCCTCGGCCTGGCCCCACCGGGGACCCCAGCCCCATATGGACTGCAGCGGCTCCATGTTATACTCGGAGTTCTACGAGAACCTTCCATCTTTCCTACTTGGAAAACGTGTTCTAAGGCTTTTTAGAAGCTGGAAGGCCAGTGGCCCATGGCCCTCAATCCAGTCCTTGGACCTGACCAGCCCAGTGGCGGACCTGACCCTGGGCTGGACGGCCCTCTGCTGTGCCCACACTGGGACAGCGGTCCACGTCCATGCCCTGGGCCTGGGTACCACGATGACGGTGGAGGCGCTCAGCCGCCACACCCAAGCCCAGCAAATCCCGGTGTGAACGGGAAAAGGCGGCGGACCTTGGCCTGCAGCACCCAGTAGGTCTCCGGTTTGAAGGACTGGATCTTGTCATGCCGCTCCACACAGAACCCCAGCGTGGGGGTCTGGCACGGCCCGAAGGAGATGAGCGAGCTATCCAGGTTGCCGTATTTCCCCTGGAAGTACTTAGTCTGGAACCTGTGAAGGGGGTCGGAGAGACAAGGACACGCCAGTCAGGCACACACTCGGGTGTCGGGTGCCGGGGCGGGTGGGCGGGGCGGGAGGAAGCCCTGCGCCCTGCTCCGAAGCAGGCAGAGGGCAGCGGCTCTGAGCTCCCCGCACGCCCCACGCCTCCCCCCGGGGCCCGCCCACTCTCACTGCCGCGGGGGCCCCATGGTCTGCGTCAGCGAGAGACAGCTGTCTCAGGAACCGAGAAGGCGGACAGTCTCCTGTCTCTGGTTGGGCCCGGGGGGACGGGGCGGGAGGGGAGGGCACCTCGTGAAGGCGCAGCCGATGCGGAGGTCCAGCTCCTGCCGCGCGTCCACCGAGAGCGCCTCGTTGTGGTCGGGCTCGCCCAGGCGGGCCATGGCAGCGCAGATGTCCGTGTCCGTGATGGAGCTGAAGCGGGCCCGGAACACCGTCTGCTCGCCACCGTGGGCCTGGTTCATGACGGGCAGCACCGCGTCCAGCACCTGAGGGGGCCCGGCGGTGACGCCCACAGCTTGCCTGGGCGCCCGCCCCTCCCGCTCCCGCCAGCCGGCCACCGCCCTCCCCTCCGCAGCCTTGGTCTCCGCGGGCCTCGGCCACCGCACTCCCTTCCCTTCCGTGTTCACACCCTTCTCTCCCTACAGCGGCTTCCACCCTCAACCAGGAGGCGCTACCGCCAGGGACGCAAGAGATCCCGGCCACTAAGTCTGCCTTCTTGAGGAGAGTATGGGGAGGGGGGCGGCATCTGGGAGACCCTCCAGCAATGGGAGTAAAGACAGCGATGGGAAAAGAAGGCAGGGCAACAGACAGGTAGGAGCATGGGCTCTGGACAACACCCGGCAGGCTTGGGGGTCCCGGAGCCCAGTCACTAAGAGTCACGCAGGCCGCGGTGGAGGTGGGTGGGTGGGGCCGGGAGAGGGCCCCGGGCGACAGCGGGGTGTCACAGCCTGAGGGGCTCCTGCGATTGCAGCTCTGGGAGCGGCAGAGGCGGGGCGGGCACCGTGATGGAGCAGAGCTGGCTGGCAGGGGTGAGAGGGGTTGACAGGGCGCCCGGCCGCAGGGCTGAGGTCCCGGGGTGGGGCCGGGAGGGCCCAATGCTCAGAAGCCACGCTCTCCTCCCGGCAGCCCTGTGCCGGAGAAATCCTGCCCCAGCACTTCCTCACACGCTGCCCGCCAGATGACGGGACGCTCCCGGCCTGGGCAGAGCCGGCCGGCCGCATGGACCTCCACCCCTCGGGGCCCTGGCCCCCAGTGTGGCGGCCCGCGGACCCCCAGCCCTCACCTCAAAGCAGATATTCTCGCCCTCCTTGTCGCAGTCCAGCCACAGCACGATGCAGTCAGAGCCCCTGCCCTCCACCTGCGCACAGACACGGGTGTGCACTGCCCGGCCGCCCCACCACCGCCCACGCAGAGCGTGCGCCCCGAGCCCCCCCAGGCCCCCCTCAGGAGCCCTGGAGCCAGGGCAGGAGTCACCGGTGGCTCAGCCTCTCAGCAAAGAATGTAGTTCAGAACTGCTAGTTTTTAGACCAAAAACATAATAAATGCCATGAGATCTTAATCCCCAAAACTGCATCAAAAAAGAGATTGAACTGAAATCACTAAACGTTAACGGCAGTTGTCCTAGATGCTGAGATTACAGATAAATTTTTTTCTTCCTCCTTACTTGTATTTTCTAACTTTTACCATGGGTTTGCATTATTTTTACTGTTGTTTACTTCTTAAAGTTTTATGTTTTTACTTCTACTCCTGGGTGCACAGGGACCTCGCCGCTGTGCATGGCTTTCTCGCTGCAGTGAGGGGGCTACTCTCCTGTCACGGTGCGGTAGGAAGCCCCGGCTCTGGGGCACTGGCTCAGCACTCGGGGCACACAGACTTACTTAGATCGCAGCACGTGGGATCTCCCTGGACCAGGGACTGAACCCGCGTGCCCTGAACCAGCAGGCAGATTCTTACCACCAGACTCCCAGGGAAGTCCCCGTGTTTACATTTGTTTTAGAACCCACCACCACCAAACCATTTTAAAGCAGGAGGCTGGCCCGGGGCTGAGTGACCGGGGTGCCCAGGCAGGCCGTGAAGGGGAAGTGTGGGCCCCAGGGAGCCCAGGACGCACCTGCAGGAACTTCACCATGTTCAGCTTGGGGTTGGCCTCCTTCTTCTCCGTCGGGGCCTGGCTGAACAGCTCAGCGGGGTCCACCTTGTCCCATTTGTTGTATTTTCCTGTGACACACGTCGGGACGTCAGGACCACACGTCACAGCTATGGGGCCCGGGACCCCGGACAGGGAGGCTCAGGGGAGGGCCTCCTTTGCTCAGGAGCTAGCCAGCTCTGGGTGGGCCTGTGGCGGGGGCACCACTCCTGGAGGGCTGACTGCCCAGGCAAAAGGCATGCCGCTCACCCTGTGTCCTCCTCGGCCAGTGCCTACACCCTCTCCCTGCCCAGCACTTGGCCGGCCCTGACAAGCGCTCAGCAGATCCCAGGGGACCTCAGTATCCTCAGGCCCCCTGTCCCGTGCATTGCCCCCCACTTCTCTACTTGAGGCTCGGGGTACAGGGGGCCTGGACGATCCTGGGAGGCGACAGCTCTGTCCTCAGACCTTTCACACAAAAGGAGCAGAGAAGCAGCTAGCCCAGAGTTCCGGTCGGACCCACAGCAACCACAGCCCTGGAGCCAGTCCACGGGGTCACTGGCGCTGGCCTTTCGTTGCCAGCTGCCGAATGACCGCAGACAACGGGCACCCTCAGCAGGCAGTGGCCCACTCCAGAACACCCGCACAGGCCAGGCTCCCACTCAGGTGCGCACTACCGCCTCCACGCTGCCCAGGAAGGTGACCGAGGGCCACTGCTGTGGCGAGGACTGCAGGGCAGCCCCCACAGCCTGCCAGCCTCGGACTCACCACTTCTGGACAAACCTCTCTGCCCCGAGCCCACCCCGGGCTCCCTCTGGGCCGCGGGCAGCACGGGGCAGGGCTCCGCGGTGGAATGGGGGTGGGCGAGAGCGGGGCTCACCCAGGAAGTCCAGGGTCATCACGTGGCCGCAGACAGACGTCATCTTGAAGCGGACGGGCTGGCCCGCAAAGGTCCCGGGGTACTCGTACACCGAGCACGTCCCGTTCAGCCCTTTGCGCGAGGACATGCTGCCTGCGGAGAGGTGGGCGGCCCTGACGCAGCTTCCCAGGGGCCGGGCCCCCCCACAGTGCTCAGAGACCGCCCAAGGGCTGTTTGCATTTCTGTGCTCACTCCTGAATTTGATTCCTGCCTCTTTCAGACCCTCCTCAGAAATGACCCGGAGACTCCCTCACTGTCGACCCCAAGGTGACATCTTGACAACCCACGGAGGGTCCCTCTGCCGGTCTCTCTCTCAGCCTCTGGGGACCAGGCATGTCTGAGTCTCCCCTCCCCTCCAGACCACAACTTCTCAGCCTGCTGCTCCAGGGTCTCCTCTTCCCTCAGCTGCTAGACCAAGGGGAGGTCAAGGCAGACGCCTGTCATCTCTGAGTCCCCAGCACCCAAGGATGTGGGCAAGGGCAGTGTCATCGCTTCCCGGTGCCCTGGGGCCGCGGCTCAGCCTCGTGGCGCTCCTGAGTGGCATGCGGGGTGTGCGTATAGCTGGGCATCCGTGGGGCACTAGTGCGGACACCCGGGCATGGCCTTGGCACCCAGGCTGGGGCAGGGGGCCTTCCGGTGGACTTCCTGCCCAGGTTAGCAGGGCGGGCTTCTGCCGTTCAAGAGCAGCCCCCCTGCCTGCCGCCTGCTCCTACCTGTGCCTGGGGGGAGACCCGGCTCACACCGAGTGTGGAGGTAATTGCACCCCATAGGGACCAAGTGACTCAGGGGCCGAGGGCTTCATCCATGCCCGCCGTTCCCAAACAGACGCGACTCCAGGGGCCTGGGGCTGCTTCGGAAGAAGGCAGGCCTGACTGGTGGGGCAGGAAGGCCCATGCTCCCACACCAAAGCTGCCGGACGCCGGAGCTGCCCTCCTACCTCGAGAGAGGATCCTGGCGATGGACTGGGCCAAGGACGGCTTCTCGGCCACCATGAACACGGTCTTCATCGTACCTCGGGCTGCCGGTGCCCCGCCTCACTCTGCTCTCAGGAAACGGCTCAGACACCGCGCTGAGGCAGCGTCACGCTGCTGCCACGCCGCCAACTGCTGAGACAAAAGACACGCAAAGAACAGCGGGGCTTCCGGTACAACCTGCCACTCTGAACGATCAAACATACCCGAGGTAGAAAGAAACTCGGGGAGACCTGAAGGCCTCTCACAGACAACGGCCCAGAGCAGCTGAACCAGCTCCAGATGAGGGTCTCCTGTGAGAGAAGCTGAGGTGGCCCCACAACCCCAGGTGGATTTTGGCCCCAAATCTGCACTAGGAAGCTTGGGGGGGGGGGGCGCCTTTGAGCCTGGCCCCTTCCAGTGGAGTGGTCTTTTACCCCCGGGGCCAAGAGCGGCATCTCCACCGTGGCTGAACTTCAGGGTGCCCTGCGTGCCTTACCCAGGGCACGTGCCCAGGCCAGGAGCCACGTCCTCCTGACACCAGACCAGCCAGCCAGGGGATCTAGCCCCCAGTAGAGCTTGCTTGGCCCTTCCCAACAGGCTCCGACCGAACCCCCTCCTGCCCTGCCCCACCTCTGCAGGCCAGGCTCGAGCCAGTTAAGTAGAACACCGTGGTCTAAAGCAGGATTACACAGCCCCGAGGATTTCCCACCTTGGTGACTGAATCAAACATCGAGGCAGTCAGGGAAAGGAGCCTTTCTAAGCTCCTCCGTTGCAGGCGGTGCTACGGCTGTAAACACCACTTCGTTGAATCTTTAATGAGCAATTCTACAAGGCCTGCTTCCCTGGCGGCTCAGCTGGTAAAGAATCTGCCCGCAATGCGGGAGACCTGGGTTTGATCCCTGGGTTGGGAAGATCCCCTGGAGAGGGAAAAGGCTACCCACTCCAGTATTCTGGCCTGGAGAATTCCATAGACTGTCTAGTCCACAGGGTCTCAAAGAGTTGGACACGACAGAGCGACTTTCACTTTTCACTACAAGACCTTCGTTGGAACTCTTTTAAACTACGAGTACACTGAGGTTGCACTCATCTCACACACTAGGAAAGTAATGCTCAAAATTCTCCAAGCCAGGCTTCAGCAATATGTGAACCGTGAACTTCCATATGTTCAAGCTGGATTTAGAAAAGGCAGAGGAACCAGATATAAAATTGCCAACACCCGCTGGATCATTAAAAAAGCAAGTGAGTTCTAGAAAAACACCTACTTCTGCTTTATTGACTATGCCAAAGCCTTTGACTACGTGGATCACAAATAAACTGTGGAAAATTTTGAAAGAGATGGGAATACCAGATCATCTGACCTGCCTCTTGAGAAACCTGTATGCAGGTCAGGAAGCAACAGTTAGAACTGAACATGAACAACAGACTGGTTCCAAATAGGAAAAGCAGTACGTCAAGGCTGTATATTGTCACCCTGCTTATTTACCTTATATGCAGAGTACATCATGAGAAACGCTGGGCTGGAAGAAGCACAAGCTGGAATCAAGATTGCCGGGAGAAATATCAATAACCTCAGATATGCAGACGACACCATCCTATGGCAAAAAGTGAACTAAAGAGCCTCTTGATGAAAGTTAAAGAGGAGAGTGAAAACGTTGGCTTAAAGCTCAACATTCAGAAAACTAAGATCATGGCATCTGATCCCATCACTCCATGGGAAACAGATGGGGAAACAGTGGAAACAGTGGCTGACTTTATTTTTTTGGGCTCTAAAATCACTGCAGATGGTGACTGCAGCCATGAAATTAAAAGATGCTTACTCCTTGGAAGGGAAGTTATGACTAACCTACACAGCATATTAAAAAGCAGAGAAGTTACTTTGCCAACAAAGGTCTGTCTAGTCAAGGCTATGGTTTTCCCAGTGGTCATGTATGGATGGGAGAGTTAGAGTATAAAGAAAGCTGAGAACCGAAGATTTGATGCTTTTGAACTGTGGTGTTGGAGAAGACTCTTGAGAGTCCCTTGGACTGAAAGGATATCCAACCAGTCCATCCTAAAGGGGATCAGTCCTGAGTGTTCATTGGAAGGACCGATGTTGAAGCTGAAACTTAATACTTTGGCCACCTGATGCGAAGAGCTGACTCATTTGAAAAGACTCTGAGGCTGAGAAAGTTTGAAGGCAGGAGGAGAAGGGGACGACAGAGGAGGAGATGGTTGGATGGCATCATCGACTCAATGGAGATGAGTTTGAGTAAACTTCGGGAGTTGGTGATGGACAGGGAGGCTTGGCCTGCGGCAGTCCATGGGGTCGCGAAGAGTCAGACACGACTGAGCAACTGAACAGAACTGATCTGAACTGAGACTGAGGTTCAGAACAGCTGAGACTTGTGTCAGACCTTTGCCAAGGCTCTCGGGACCCCCGGCTCGCTGACCACCAAGCCCGCGCTGGGCTGACTCCTCACGTCCCCTTCTCGAGCAATAGCGAAGCCAGACGAGGCCGCCGGGAGAAAGCAGCGCTCAGGATTCCAGCGAATCTGCTCCGACAAGTGCCTTTCGCCGCCTCCGCCCTCCCGTACACCCCGGGCGCCCTCCTGACTGAACCAGGCCGGGCCGGGCCGGGCCTGGGGCGGAGCCTGGACCCCAACCCCGCCTGACGCCGCCTCAGTCCCCACCCGCGACGCAGACCCAGCTCGGTGCAGAGGGGCCCCAGCCCCAGAGCCCCCTCCTTCTGGACGCTCCCCAAACCCGCCCGCCCGGGAGGAGGAGCCGAGACTGTTGAGCCGGCCGGACCGGCGCCCAGCCACGGGGCTGGACCCGCCCCCCAAACCGCACGGCGCCCTGCCGCTCACCTGCTTCCAGCCTCCTGCTCCTGGAGGCCCGCCGCCATCTGCTTCCGGGTCAGTCGCCATCTGCTTCCGGGTCTGTTGATATCTGCTTCCGGTCCGTGCCCGGACAGCGTTCCACCCCCCCACCCCACCAGCCCTCCGGCGCTGCACGCTCGCACTTGTGGGTTCTGAAGCTCGAGAGTTCCGGGCGGATCCTCCAGTCGGCCCTAGCACGCGGGGTCACAGGGGTTCCCCCCAAATGCCTTCCATCTCATTCTTCACCCGCCGCGGGGAGGCAATAATGACAATTACCTACAGGGAGGAAATCTGGATGATAAGCATGAAGACGTATCTACTACTAATAAACTAAAAACTACCGATGCGTGTATAGCAGGCTTCTTTGAATGCTATAAACATTGTAGAATGCGTGGATGAGCTAATGTAAAACCTATCTGGAAAATAAAAATAACCTTTTGTGTTAGAGTAATGGGTTTATGGGAGATTTAAAATAATTTTCGTGGCTTTATTTTAATATCTTTCTTTAAGGAGAATGTTTAAAATTTATTTATTTTTGGTTGTGCTTTCTTTGCGGTGCAGGGGCTTTCTCTAGTTGCCAGGGGTGGAGGGCGCCCCTCACTGCCTTGCACAGGCTTCTCCTTGCAGTGGCCTCCTGCGGCAGGGCACGGGCTCTAGGCCTTCAGTAGCTGCAGCACAGGAGCTGTGGTGCAGCGGCTTTAGTTGCCCTGAAGAAGGAAACAGAACAGGCTCCATCTTGAAAGCAGGACTCCATCTTGGGCCAGACTGTGGACTTGGAGCTCTATGCCCAGTATCTATGGAAACAACATACCACTGGAAAACCAGGCCCCCGGAAGGAAGAGCCCCAGGGCTCTCCATGCCTAAAAGAGTACCCTAATTATCTCTGTAACCGAATAGAATCATACATTCTGTTATGCTTATTGGGGTATGACCACAGGCCTATTGATAATTGTCCACTGTTAACTACCTAGGCTTAAGGCATATGATCACGGGTTAACTTTGACTGTATCTTTCTTTTTCCTTTATTCAGACTAGTTTCAGGAAACCTTATACACTCAGGGTATATAAGGTTTTCACAAACACTGGTCCGGGTCCTTGGCTAAGAGGAGACTCTGCCTTGGGCCCGCAGGTGTAATAAACTGCACTCCACTATCTGCATTGTCCTTCTGAGTGAGTTTGTTTCCCAGAACAACGCGTGGCTACAACAGCCCCAGGGCGTGTGGAACCTTCACACAAAAGGGACTGAACCCTTGTCCCCTGTACTGGCAGGCGAGTTCCTAACCACTGGACCACCAAGGAAGTCCTACAATCTGATTCTGACCCTGGCTACGTGGAGTTTAGGGCGACTTGCACAAATTAAGGATGCGACCCCCTCCCCCCCAAAAAAAACCCATCCCTCATTTCAGACACCAGCTACAAACTCAGCTATCCCCAGGCCACCTATATTTCTGACCAAATGGCCTGGGAGGCTCCCCTGAACCTCGGTGGCCACTGGGATTACATTCCTCAGGACAGTTGCGGGGACCACTGGCTCTGTGATGGACTCGGTCTCCAGCCCCCCTCCCCGTCCTGGGAGCTCAGCTCAAAGTTTGCATCGTCTCATCGCTGGGTGGGGCTTTCCTCATGGCCAGCATCCTTCACGAATCACCCATTAGTATAAACTCAGGGGCCCCCCTGAATAACAAGCGCTGGATTTAGAGGCTGCCTCCCAGGAACCAGGGACAAAGAGTAGCCGTTTCTCTACTATACACACCGTGGTCAACACACAGCATCTCATTTATGTACCCAAGGACCCAGGGGCAGGAGTGGACCCCCAGGACCACAAAGCTCACAGACGCCTCCTCCCCGGCTCCCTGGGGAGACCCCCGTGAGGACGAGGGGCAAAGGCCTGGGACAGAGCTAGAGTGGCTAAGGCTACCTCTGCCCCCTCCTGAAAGCCCGTCCAGTTGCTTCCTTTTCAGGAGCTGCTAGTCACTCCGGGTTCACTCCAGGGGAACAGCGGCTGGGTCTGGAGGGGGCGGGGCATGCTAGGGGCATGGGAGGGGACGGAGCGGACCCTCACCCAGGGCCCCTACACCTTCTGCAGCCCCCAGCAGGTGTTGCCCACCATGAGGACCTGTCCTCTCTTCCTGGCTCACCACACACACAAGTGTGCACAAGAAGCTTACTCTGTGGCGCTCAGCTTCCTTTGGGGGATGCGGAGTCGCCCCCTCAGGGACTCCATCCTGGCCTCCTGGGCACTGGTCTGTGAGCCCCATGCAGGTGCTTCCTCCATCAAAGCTTCCCCTGGGTTAAGGCAGGAGCCACAAGGGCCAGCACGTGGCCGCTCCCCCCGACCAGCATCACAAACCCAGGGAAGTTTGGGATGGCCACCGGGAGCCAGGCGTGCCAAGGCCCCACCTCTGGGAGGTGGGGAGGAGGGCGGGGGTGCTGGCCCTGCCCTGCGAGGACCCGGGGGCTCTGCGCACACTGGAGGCAGACCTCTGCTCCGCCGCACGATGTCCTGGGTCCTCGTCCTCCTGGGACTCCTGGTCCACTGCACAGGTGAGAAGCCCCGGAGCTCGCGGCTCCCGGCCCCTTCCCACGCCCTGCTCTGCCCCGATGCCCACCCGCCTCTGTGTCCCCAGGCTGCAGCCCTCAGCCTGTGCTGAGTCAGCCACCTTCCATGGCCTCGTTCCTGGGAGACACCGTCCGCCTGGCCTGCACTCTGCGCGGCGACCACGACATCGGCCTTTACAGCATCTACTGGTACCAGCAGAGGCCCGGCCACCCCCCGAGATTCCTGCTGAGATATTTCTCCCACTCGGACAAGAGGCAGGGCCCCAATGTCCCCCCTCGCTTCTCCGGCTCCAAAGACCTGGCCAAGAACACGGGGTATTTGAGCATCGCTGGGCTGCAGGCCGAGGACGAGGCTGTCTATATCTGTGCTATGGGGGCCCTGGGCATGGGGCGGAGGCGGGAGATGCAGAGAGAGGAGAGGGAAGAAAGGGAGCTAGCCACTCCGGGCTCCCAGGGCCCCGGGGCCCCCCGGGACACGCTCCCCTTGCACTAAAGGCCGAAGGGCTGCATCCCCACGGGGTGGGGGTGTGGGCGAGGAGGCTGGGGCGGTGGGCTGCCCAGGGCCAGAAGACGCTCCTGTGAACCCCCTTGGAGGGTGGATTTGGGGATTAAAGGTGTTTGCGTCTTGGGAGGTTGTTCTGCCGAGTGGTCTGAATTGGTTCGGAGGAGGCCCGGGATGCTTTGTGAACCATCAGAATGAGTGGAATGCACCTGAGAACCAGCTAGGGTGAAGGTCCCAGGAGACTGGCCGGCCATGGTCTGCTTGGCCAGAACCCGTGGGCTTGTGGGTCTTCCGGGGCAGGTGGCTGACATGGCCCCTTGGGGGTGCCCCTACCAAGGACAGGACACGCTGTTGTCACCTGATTGTGCACAGGGTAAGCAGCTTAGAAAACACATTTGCTGTCCCTCCGGCGAGGAGAGAGGTGCCCCGGGATGTGTGTGGACGCGGTCCCTTGCTGGGCCTGATGGTTCTGTGCCATGGGGGGCTGGCCTGTGCCCTCTAGGGGGTCCAGCAGCATCCCTGGCCTCCACCACCCAAACAGCCTCCCGCCCGTAGTTATGACGACCACAGACGTCCCCAGGCATCGCCGAAGGTCCCCAAGGAGGCAAAATCGCCCCAACAGAGACACCCTGGGCCAGGTGAGAGGAAGTGTTCTCCATAAATAGCACAGATAGGAACTAGTTTTGGTTTTCTAGGCCATATAATCTTTGTGGCAACTACTTAATTCTGTCCTGAGAGCTCAGAAGCAGCCACAGACCCTTTGTGAACACACGGGCGTGACTGCTTCCTGTTAAACTTGGTTTACAGAAGCAAGACAGGGCCGGGCTGGTTGTGGCGCTTGGGCCATGCACTGCTGACCCTGCTCTGGAGAAACACTCATTGCCGCCTCCAGGTTCCAGCCAGACCACACTCGGTGGGGTGAGCAAGGCCACCTGAGGCCACTTGTGCCTGTGGACTCCAGGGTACCAGCCCCTCAGGACCCCAGAAACCCCATGGGCAGGGGTGCGGCCTCACCAATGGGCTTGTTGGGTGAAGAGGAAACAGTGGGTTCCTGCTACTCTGGCCCACATCTGCACCCTGAGCTGTCAGGAGCCGTTATGGGAGGTCCCGCCCTTGACAAGGTCATGAAGAAAATACCGGGCAGGCAAGGCCGTCCGAGACCCCATCCATGACGAGGTCATGAGGAAAAAACCTGACAGGCAAGGCTGTCTAGGATAAGGGACCCTCCAGGTTGGCCTCGGCCTCTACCCCACCCTGTATCCTCCCCCCTTTTCTGCTGTTGTTCTTGTTTGCCCTGCTGCAGATTCTTGTGTTGCCTGCTGAGAACTCTCCTGCTCCTCTTTCACTGAATAAAGACCAACTTAAACGCTAATTAATAAATCTCCTGGACACTGGTACCCTATGAAGGGGCCAGGGATGAAGGAAATGCTTCAATTCAAACCCTTTTGCTGGCATTCTGGCTTGTTTGATAAATATGTGCTTTCATTGCACAAAATGCTCATGATTGTTCTAAACATCCTAAGCACAGTATGCTAACAAAAGAAACTATTAAGCATAGGTCCCTCCACGGGGTGAGAAAAGCCCCACAAATATTATAGCCACAAATGTGCCTGATAGAAAATAGTTTAGATAGAGATTAGCTGGTGACTTCTTGCAGATAATTAACTTTTGGACTAAGAGCCTGTTTTGTGCCATATCTGCTGTTTTTGCAATCCTTTGCATTTCTGTTCTGTAAAAAATGTAATCCTATCTAGTTCCCTTGGAGATGACACCTAATAGAAAGAAAATAAATTAACCACAAATAAGACAGGGTCGGCTACTGAAGTTGCTTAACGTTGCACCAGGTGCAAGCCATAAATTGTCAACAGGCCTGAAAGCCAAAAGATATTATACATAGAGATTAACCATAAAAAAGGCCCTAATAGGCACAGAGCCCTTTGGGGGGTGAGGAAGCCCTATTAGAAAATACAAAAAATATTGTTTTAAAAGTTGTTATTAGAACAACGTTTGATGGATGTTAATGTGCTGAGGTTGTGCAGTGAAAACTATTGTTAATATAGTTAAAGATATAGTAAAATAAGAGTTTAGCCCTAGTGTAAAAACAATAAGATAATTGTTAATTTTAACCAGGAGTGCTAAACAGGGGCTGCCTCACCAGAGCCACAGAGTCCTTGTGTGTTAAACTTTTTAGATAAATTTAGCTGAGAATTTCTGCATAAAGACTGACTTTATGTTAACAAGATTGTATTTCTATTATGTTACAACTTGCTGTACCATGAGACTGCCAATTTTCTGTTTTCTGCTAACCTCAAGGCCAGAAGATAATGTACAAAAAATCTATGGGAAAAGACTCTCATAAACAAAAAATATACAGAGCACACCTGGTTTCGTGAAGGACAAGCTGATCTAATGTTAAACTAAGTCTGTATGCTTATCTGCCCCTTAGAAATGTACCAACTTAGGTTATAAAGGCTACAGTGAAAAATAAAGCAACTGCCAGACTCTGCCGCACCTTCCTGGTCTGGTCTCTCTCTCTCTCTTTTTCTTTCTCTCTCTCTCTTTCTTTCTCTCTCTCTCTCTCTTTCTCTCTCTCTCTCTCATTCGCCGATGCCGTTCATCCTGAGGGTTCCCCTGGATCCTGCTGGGGCTGGACCCCGGCACTGAGCCCTGAGGGGTGGGGTCCACCTGTGCCCTGCAGAGAGGGACCCTGTGCATCCACGTCCACACAGGTGGACACGTCTCCCATTCAGAGAGGTGCCAGGTGAACCGCCTCCCCTGTGACTCCAAACTGGGCTGAGAATGTCCATTGCTCAAGACTGAAAAGACCCTCCGGGGCAGCCCCTCCGTGTGTGTGTGTGTGTGTGTGTGTGTGTGTGTGTGTGTGCTCGCGTATGTGTATGTGTGCATATATGTGTGCATGTGTGCGTATGTGTGTATGTGTATATGTGTGTATATGTGTGTATCTCTGTATATATATGATTGTATGTGTATGTGTGTGTATCTCTGTGTGTATGTGTGTGTGTATGTGTGTATGTGTGTGTATGTGTATGTGTGTGTATGTGTGCGGGTGTGTGTATATGTGTGCGTATGTGTGTGTGTGTGTATGTGTATCTCTGTGTGTATATGTGTGTATGTGTGTGTGTATATGTATGTATCTCTGTGTGTATATCTGTGTATGTGTGTATATGTGTGTATCTCTGTGTATGTGTGTGCATGTGTGTATGTATGTGTGTGTGTATTTGTGTGTATGTGTATGTGTGTATATGTGTGTATCTCTGTGTGTATATGTGTGTGCATGTGTGTATGTGTATGTAGGTGTGTGTGTGTGTGTGTGTCCTGAGTCTCCTGTACAACCGTTTATCTCAGCTCAGGCCGGTTCCCAGCCCCCTCTGGGCTTCTGCTGTCTGAAATGCACTGAGTTCTTCCCGCATCAGACCTTTGCCCCTGGGTGCTTTGCTTCCTGCATCAGACCTTTGAACTGTGGAGTTGGAGAAGACTCTTGAGAGTCCCTTGGACTACAAAGAGATCCAACCAGTCCATCCTAGTGGAAATCAGCCCTGAATATTCATTGGAAGGACTGATGCTGAAGCTGAAGCTCCAATACTTTGGCCACCTGATGCGAAGACTCAACTCATTTGAAAAGACCCTGATGCTGGGAAAGATCGAAGGTGGGAGGAGAAGGGGACAACAGAGGATGAGATGGCTGGATGGCATCACTGACTGGATGGACATGAGTTTGAACAAGCTTCAGGAGATGGTGAAGGACAGGGAAGCCTGGCGTGCTGCAGTCCATGGGGTCACAAAGAGTCAGACACGACAGAGCGACTCAGCTGACTGGGCTTCCGCTCTCTGAAATGCACTGAGTCCTTCCTGCATCAGAACTTTGCCTCTGGTCATGGACCACCAGGCCCCGGTTTCCAGAGGCCAGCTAGGTGGTCCCCGGAGAGCTCTGTCTCTTGCTTGTAACCAGTCCTTCTCTCGCTTCCGTCCTCTGTGATTCTGGGATTCAGAATCACAGCAAGAAACCCAGAGAGCAGGGGGTCCTGTTGGCTCCTCCATCATCTCGCTCCCAAGTCTGACCCAGAAATGCAGAATCCAGCCAGCTGGGACACGTCACCAGTGGTACTGAAAGCCAGGGCCCAGACATTCTGGCCCGAGTTAGACGTCGAGGCCCTGGGGAGGGGATCTGAGGAGGACCCAGGGGTCTGGAGGGAAGGAGCCTACCTATCAGACGTGGTGAAGTGCAAGGGCTCTGCACGCACACCGAGGTCTGTGTGGCTGTGACGGGGGTTGGCACATCGAGCTGGGGCGGGTGACCCCGCTCAAAGAGGCCGGGTGGGGTTAACATTCAGAGGCCCCTGAGCACAGAGTCTCATCCGGCACTGCCTTTATGTGATGTACACCATTCACGACAGGATGTGAAACGAAGATACTTTCATTCCAGCAGAACTAGGAGGGACATGTCCCCTCATCAATGATGGAGGCGCCCCAGGGCTTTCCTATAGTAAAACCAGGATAAATGTCTGATCTTTCTCCCCTTTATTTACCAGTCATTGAAAATCACAAGTCAGAGTGCTAGCATCCTCCAACTTGTGAGCACCATCACGCGTTCACAGGTATAAGACACTGAGGTGTTTAAATCCACCGCGACCGTGGTAAGTTTTTCTGTCTTCGGGCAGCGCAAGGCCTTTCAAGTTAGTGCCTAAGCACCAACATGATGGTGCATCTGAAACAGCTCATTCAGTTTTGTCTTTAAAACATTTGGGCCAAATCACCTTCACTTCAGCTGGTTCTCTAAAAGATGATTTTATTTAAAAAAATTGTTGGTGTATGGATCTTTATTATTGTTGTTTTCCCTTTATTTTTAGTTTTGCCATTCATCTTTTTTATTATTGATTTAGTTTTTATTTTATTTGGAGTGTCGTTGATTAGGTGTTGGGTCAGCTTCAGGTGTAGAGCCAAATGGTTCAGTTACACACATATCCGTTCTTCTTCAAGTTCTTTTCCTAGTTAGGTTCTTACAGAATATTGAGCAGAGTTCTCTGTGCTACATTTACAGTGAGTGAAATCGCTCAGTCGTGTCCGACCCTTTGCGACCCCATGGACTGTAGCCCACCAGGCTCCTCCATCCATGGGATTCTCCAGGCAAGAATACTGGAGTGGGTTGCCATTTCCTTCTCCAGGGGATCTTCCTGACCCAGGGATAGAACTCAGGTCTCCCGCATTGCAGGCAGACGCTTTAACCTCTGAGCCACCAGGGTCCCCATTAATCATCTATACCCAACAGCGTGCATATGTCAACACCAAACTCTGACTTCACCCCCCATCACATTTCCCCCTTGATAGCCATAAGGCTGCTCTCCTGTCTGCGAATCGGTTTTTGTTATGTATACAAACCCATCTGTATGCTTTTTGTCGATTCCACATAGAAGTGATAGAGTATGATATTTGTCTCTGTCTGAGTTACTTCAGTAGGATGGCCCATCCATGTTGCTGAAAATGGCATTAGTTTATTCTTTTTTACGGCTGAGTAATATTCCAGTGTGTGTGTGTGTGTGTGTGTGTGTGTGTGTGTGTGTGTGTGTAGTGGCTCAGATGGTAAAGAATCTGCCTACAATGCAAGAGACCTGGGTTCACTCCCTAGGTTGATAAGATCCCCTGGAGAAGGAAATGGCAACCCGCTCCAGCATTCGTGCCTGGAGAATCACACGGACAGAGGAGCCTGTCAGGCTACAGTCCCTGGGGTTGCAGAGTCAGACACGACTTAATGACTAGCACAACACGTATGAGTGTCTTCTTTAAAAGACTAATGATTTAGAACTCCCTGGATGGAAAAAGAGGACAAGAATGAGAGGCATTTGAAACCATCCATGTGACCAGGGTCCCTAACACGTCACTGTCCCAAGAGAAGAAACATTAAGGAGAAATTCAGGAAAACACAACCCACCTTACACCACTCACTCAAAATTAAAAAAGAAAGCAAGCCATTAAAAAGCAATGTTTGCCGCCCTCAAGGCACAGTGGTGCCCGGGCCGGAAGTTGTGACAGGTTCTCGTCCACCGGACTCTGCATGGACTGCAGAGACGGAAGTGGCGCTGGGAGGGTGGTGGTCCTCACAGGCTGACCTTGATCCCTCCGCTCCCAGTGGCTGCCGTCCAACTGGGGGCGATCTGGAAAAGTCCCTCAAATCAGACACCTCCTGTCCTTCCCGGCATCTCATTAGCACGTCCTCGACCCAGAGGCCCAGAGACGCAGCAGCTTCGAGCTCAGCGTCAGCTCCGCGGACCTCAGAGCTGTCCCGGGGGACCACCACCAGGGTGCAGTGCCTGGCACCCATGGGCTGGCAGCGCCCAGCATCACCTGGGAGCTTTGAAAAATGCCACATGTCCAGGCCGCCATAGACCTGCTGAGTCTGAACCCGCATCTTCACAGGTTCCCTGGCGCCTCCAGCATGAGGAAGAGCACTTCTGGCGCCCTTGTCCTCTGCTTCAGCCTCCCTTGTTAGGACACTTACACTTAAGCTACATGTGTGGTCCAGCAGCTGATGCTCTGAAGATGCTTCTCAGCCACTCACCCCCCAGGGTCCCCGGGGTCCAGCCAGACGCAGACTTCTGGCCACGGCCACCAGGGGATACATGGTCTGCAGCAGCGGCCAGGCACAGGGCACAGGGTGGGTGGGGTGTAGCTGGGGGTCCCTGAATTGAGGGATAGCCCCTTCTTGTCCCCAAGACCTAGGGCTGTCCTGGGGGAACCACCACTTCCCTGGGCAGTGGGGGAGTGTCACACCCACCCGGGGGGCTGGGAGGGACCAGCTTCCGCCTGGGACCCCGGGGGATACCTAGCCCCCAAGTGTGAGGAGCTTAGGTCCCAGGCTGGAGTTAGCCAGGCACCACAGTGGGGAGAAGCTGGACCGGGTCGGGGACCCCAGGGGCTCCCCCATACCCTGCATGGTGGCTGTTAGGGTGACCGCACCCCATTACTATTCAGAGCCTGGCCCATCTCCTCAAGAACTGTGAGGTCTCATGATTCAGTATCAGGCCCTTGCAGACGCCTGATCAGTGCATGTGGATCATGGGGATCCAAGCAAAGTCACGTGGTCCGTGGAGCCTGACCTCACCTTCATGAACTCCCGGTCATGTGGGGAAGTCAGCGTACCTGTCACGGCATCCCGTCACTGCACTGGGCAGGTGCCGACAGGACGTCTGGGGTGGCCTGACCACGAGGGCATGTGGCTTTTATGAAGTTCACTCTGGGGGCCCCTGGGGAGAGTGTCATGATGATGGACAACCATCGGGACCCGAAACACGGAGTGGTTTCCACACGAGCTTGAAGTGCGAGCGTGGACAATGAGCTTCGTCTCCCACAAACACTGGATCAGAACCACGTTCTCCAAAGGTCCTCCACTTCCCGCCACTATCCAGAGCATACTGATGTATTAGGGTGACTGAGGCAGGACCCCACGAACCCGCTGCCCTCCCCGAGCACGGACGCTCTCTGGGCTCCGTCTGTCCTGCACGACCTCACTGTTGCAGGGTGCTGGCTGCTCCCGATTGCATTGGTTCTACAACCTCTATGAGTTGCAACGCAAACTTTGAGAAGTAGCAGTTGATGGCATCAGGGATTCATTCATCTCTTGACAGTTGATGGTTTCCCCCAAGGCACACCCGATGGGCCAGCTGCAGTAGTGATAATAATACATGTAATAACAGCAGTCATCTCACATACATGTTGTGCGTGGAGCACTTCTCAGTTTACGAAGCGCTTTGAAAGGATGGATTCCGCTGATTCCACTTATACAAGGTCCGTGTGTGTGTGCGCGCGCGTGCACGCCCAGTCGTGTCCAACTCTTTGGGACCCCCTGGACTCTAGCCCGCCAGGCTCCTCTGTCCCTGGAATTTCCCAGGCAGGAATACATGGTCCCTAGAGAAATCAAAATCGTAGACCCTGAAAGCACAAGAAGGGTGGTTCCCAGAGCCCGGGGAGGGGATGGAGAGCTTGTGTTTAAGGGAGACAGAGCGTCAGGGTGGGAAGATGAGGACGTTCTGGAGGAGGGTGGAGGTGGCAGCTGCTCTTACTATGTTTATTATGAGGGTGTGTGTGTGAGAGAGAGACCCATGGATGTGTGTGTGTGTGTGCGCGAGACCCATAGATGTGTGTATGTGTGTGAGACCCATGTATATGTGTGTATATGTGTGACTGTGTGTTTCTGTGTGAGACCCATGTGTGTGCGTATGCGACCCATGTGAATGTGTGTGTGAGACCCATGTGTGTATGTGTGTGTGCATGAGACCCATGTGTGTATGTGTGTGTGTGAGACTCATGTGTATATGTGTGTGTGTGTGCATGAGACTCATGTGTGTATATGTGTGTGCATGCATGAGACTCATGTGTGTATGTGTGTGTGTGTGAGACCCGTGTGTATGTGTGTGCGTGAGACTCATGTGTGTATATGTGTGTGTGTGCGTGAGACTCATGTGTGTGTATGTGTGTGCATGAGACTCAAGTGTGTGTATGTGTGTGTGTGTGTGTGAGACCCATGTGGGTGTGCGTGAGACCCATGTGTGTATATGTGTGTGTGTGCGCGTGAGACCCATGTGTGTATATGTGTTTGCGCGTGTGAGACCCATGTGTGTATATGTGTGTGTGAGATCCATGTGTGTGCACGCACGTGTGTGCATGAGACCCATGTGTGTATATGTGTGTGTGTGTGTGAGACCCATGTGTGTATATGTGTGTGCGTGCGTGAGACCCATGTGTATATGTGTATATGTGTGTGTGTGCACGTGAGACCCATGTGTGTATATGTGTGTGTATGCATGAGACCCATGTGTGTATATGTGTGTGTGCATGTGAGACACATGTGTGTATATGTGTGTGCGTGAGACCCATGTGTGTGTATGTGTGTGTGAGACCCATGTGTGTATATGTGTATATGTGTGTGTATGTGTGTGTGTGTGCGTGAGACCCATGTGTGTGTATGTGTGTGTGTGTGTGAGACCCATGTGTGTATATGTGTGTGCGCATGTGAGACCCATGTGTGTATATGTGTGTGTGAGACCCATGTGTGTATATGTGTGTGTGTGTGCGTGTGCGTGAGACTCATGTGTGTATGTGTGTGTGTGAGACCCATGTGTGTATGTGTGTGTGTGTGCGTGAGACCCATGTGTGTATGTGTGTGTGAGACCCATGTGTGTATATGTGTATATGTGTGTGTATGTGTGTGTGTGTGCATGAGACCCATGTGTGTATGTGTGTGTGTGTGTGTGTGTGAGACCCATGTGTATGTATGCGTGTGTGTGTGCACGTGAGACCCATGTGTGTATATGTGTGTGTGTGCGTGAGACCCATGTGTGTATATGTGTATATGTGTGTGTATATGTGTATATGTGTGTGTATATGTGTGTGTGTGCGTGAGACCCATGTGTGTATGTGTGTGTGCGTGAGACCCATGTGTGTGTATGTGTGTGTGTGAGACCCATGTGTGTATATGTGTATATGTGTGTGTATGTGTGTGTGTGTGCGTGAGACCCATGTGTGTATATGTGTGTGTGTGTGTGAGACCCATGTGTGTATATGTGTGTATGTGTGTGTGTGTGCGTGAGACCCATGTGTATATGTGTATATGTGTGTGTGTGCACGTGAGACCCATGTGTGTATATGTGTGTGTATGCATGAGACCCATGTGTGTATATGTGTGTGTGCATGTGAGACACATGTGTGTATATGTGTGTGCGTGAGACCCATGTGTGTGTATGTGTGTGTGAGACCCATGTGTGTATATGTGTATATGTGTGTGTATGTGTGTGTGTGTGCGTGAGACCCATGTGTGTGTATGTGTGTGTGTGTGTGAGACCCATGTGTGTATATGTGTGTGCGCATGTGAGACCCATGTGTGTATATGTGTGTGTGAGACCCATGTGTGTATATGTGTGTGTGTGTGCGTGTGCGTGAGACTCATGTGTGTATGTGTGTGTGTGAGACCCATGTGTGTATGTGTGTGTGTGTGCGTGAGACCCATGTGTGTATGTGTGTGTGAGACCCATGTGTGTATATGTGTATATGTGTGTGTATGTGTGTGTGTGTGCATGAGACCCATGTGTGTATGTGTGTGTGTGTGCGTGAGACCCATGTGTGTATGTGTGTGTGTGTGTGTGTGAGACCCATGTGTATGTATGCGTGTGTGTGTGCACGTGAGACCCATGTGTGTATATGTGTGTGTGTGCGTGAGACCCATGTGTGTATATGTGTATATGTGTGTGTATATGTGTATATGTGTGTGTATATGTGTGTGTGTGCGTGAGACCCATGTGTGTATGTGTGTGTGCGTGAGACCCATGTGTGTGTATGTGTGTGTGTGAGACCCATGTGTGTATATGTGTATATGTGTGTGTATGTGTGTGTGTGTGCGTGAGACCCATGTGTGTATGTGTGTGTGTGTGTGTGTGAGACCCATGTGTGTATATGTGTGTATGTGTGTGTGTGTGCGTGAGACCCATGTGTGTATATGTGTGTGTATGTGTGTGTGTGTGCGTGAGACCCATGTGTGTATGTGTGTGTGTGTGTGTGAGGCCCATGGTGGGTGTCACCCAGCAGGTGCTGAACACAGCGCCTCCCGCCCAGTCTTGTGATGGAGCCGTGGCCCCCGCCCCGCAGCCGGCCTGTA
Source organism: Cervus elaphus (assembly GCF_910594005.1). Lineage (NCBI taxonomy): Eukaryota > Metazoa > Chordata > Mammalia > Artiodactyla > Cervidae > Cervus > Cervus elaphus. The sequence continues at coordinate 1,302,779 of NC_057819.1, forward strand.
ACCTGGGCCGTTTCCCCACTCCCACCTCAGCCCCGGCCTTGCCGCCCTCCCGACCCCCCCAGGGCGCCCTTGGGAACGAGGGTGGGAGCAGGTGTGTCCCCCGGGCCCTGGGGCGGGGCTGGCCGAGACTGCGGCGTGAGGCGGTTGGGCCCTGGAACCATAGCAGAGCAGTTGGCAGAGACCTCCCCTGGGAGAGGCCCCCCCAGTACCGGCCCTGGGGGAGGGGGCCGTGCTGGGGGCAGGGACAGAAGGCCCTGGCAGAGGACTGGGCCCCTGGGACGGGGCGCACCGGGACAGCCCCTGCCAGCAAGGGGAAGCGGGGGCACTTTCGACCCTCTCCAAGGAGGAGCCCACACCAGCGCGTCTGCCCAAGGTGCCCTGGGCCTTGGGGGCACATGAGGTCCAGGCCAGGCCAGAGGGCCCGTGAGGCCCCCAGGGGTCAGCACGGTGTCCCCAGGCAGCTCTGGCCTCTCATCCTGCTGGGCCTGGCGGTGGGCGCCCACGGCCTGCTGCCCCTGACGGCAGTGCCTCGGAACACAGCCCCCAGCATGGAAGCCCCGGCAGGAAAGAGCCCGTGGAGCCTGTGGGACAGGTAAGGGCTGGGGGAGTCGTGGGGGGTGTGGGGGTCCCTGTCCCCAACACTGGGGGTGAGGACAGAGCTGCCGTGAGGGCAGATGGCAGAGTGGTGAGACTTGGCCGGAGGGGGGGCCTGGCAGATGGAGGCTTCGTCTGCAGCGTCGGCACTTTGTCTGGGGTGGACTTGCTTGCATTAATTGCTTTTATTGCATTAAAACATCATTTTTCTGGATTGCTGAGTTTCTTGGCCTCCCGCACCTTTTGCACCCAACACTAGTGTCTCCCCCTCCTCGCGCGGGTCCTCCGAGTGGAACAGCACAGGGAGGCAGGGGCAGGAGGTCTCGGGGGTCACTGCCCTCGTCTTGGGGTCCCCAGGGCTCCCCTAGGCTGGCGAACCACCTTCTTGCTCTTCCCCTCGCTGGGCAGGCGCTGGGCTCTGGAGCACCAGGGCGCAGGCTCTGCTGGCTGATGGGGGGACCTTCCCCGGTGTCCCCAGGCCCCCCAGCCAAGGGCCACCTCCTGAGACTCGTCCCCAGGAGGCCGAGCCCACCAGGGTGCAGGCGCCTCCCTGGGAAAGGCCCAGGCGAGGGTCTGGGGGTCCACAGACTGCCCCCCTGGCCGTGTGGCTCCAGTCCCCTCCTCTCTGCATGTGGTGGGGGGGTCCCTGGATAGAGTACTGACCACCAGGGACGGTCTGGGACCATCAGTGACACCGCCGCACGATTGTCGTGGGCTCTGACCACTTAGGGGCACAACCTCCTTCTCAGCGGCCCCACAAGGCAGGTCCCACTGTCACCCCCAGTTTACGGACGAGGACGGGGGCCCAGAGAGGTGAGGACACACAGCCGGCGCTGACTCCCAGTGCCCGAGCCTCCAGCGGTGCCGTGCGCACCCCTCTCCCCGACGCTGGCTGGGCTGACGAGTCCACTCCCCTGGGCCTCCGTTTCCCCCCTGCACAGTGAGGGGTGCGAGCTGGACAAGAGCCTCGCAGCCTGACGCCTGCCCCGGAGAGGCGGGGGTGGTCGCGGGGAAGGGCCGGGGGCGGGGTGCGCAGGGCCTTGCATCAGCAGTGCAGCCACGGGGCAGGGTCAGCGTCTGAGAGGGTCAGGTGGGGGCCGGCACCGTAGCGTCCGGCGGGGACGGCAGAGCAAGGGCAGGATCCAGGCAACAGGAGGAGCGACAGACGTCCGTCACGCCAGGCCTCGCGGTGGGGCCGGCAGCCCAGGGCACAGGGGCTGGGCCGGGCAAGAGCCGTCACACAGTGCGATGCCCGCAGGACCCAGGGGCCCGCGGGGGTGGAGTTCAGGTGGGGGGTCAGGGGGCCCCCGGGGGTCCTCAGGGCTGGAGTCGGCGGGTCTGAGAAGAGGCTGGAGCGGTGGCCAGGCCCAGACCTGAGGACCCGTCATCCCTGGAGGACAGACTTCATGTGGGCTGTCCTGGGGGCCATTCGTCAGGAAACGGGACCAGAGTGGGGTGGTGGGAGGGGGCGGGAAATGAGAGCTGGGGGGACCTCGGGGAGGAGGGCAGAGCGGACAGAGGGCAGGAGAGAGGCAGGAGGTCAGGGAGTAAGAGGAGGAGGAGCCGGGAGGCCCCCTTGGCTTTCACTGGACAGTGAAGAGAGTGCTGGGTCCTGCATTTTAAGCGATCGGTCCGAGAGAAGGGGTGGTCTGAGAAGGGGTGGCCTGCAGGCGGTTGGTCTCCCCCAGGGGTGTCCATTCAGCTGTTGGACCACTCAGGGTCACCGAGAGGGAGGTCTGAACCGAGGGGTCACGTCCTGGCGTGGGGCAGCCCTGTGGCCAGTTTAAGGGCAGTAGGTGGGGGGGCCGCTGCCTGAGCTGATCTCACGGGTCCAGGGCACGGACCAGGCTAAGGGAGCAGGGGCCCGAGGCGGGCAGCGAGGGGCACAGGCCTGAGGCAGCCTCCAGAGCCGGGTGGAGGCGGCTGCAGACCACGGGGGTCTTGTCCACCCTGTCCGTCACCCTGGGGCCCAGGGGGAGGGGCTGAGGGATTCGAGGGTGGGGCTCTCGGAACCGCATGAGGCCAGATTAGAGGTCGGAGAAGAGGCAGTGGAAAGGCGCCCGGGAGGAGGGGCCGGGCCACGGGGACCGGTGGAATCGGCAAGTGGATTCACAGTGACATCGTCAGAGGGCTGACGGGCAGGAACAGACCCCATTAGGCAGTGTCAGTGGGAGCCTGAGATTCTGGAACAAACAACACCACATACCAAGAGTCATAACAACGTACATTCTGTTTAATCAAGCAATTCCACCTCTAGACATGTCTCTTGGGACTTCCCTAAGACTCCGAACTTCCACTGCAGGGGGCCCAGGTGCCATCCCTGGTCGGGAATCTAAGATCCCACATGCCATGTGGTACGGCCAAAAAATTAAAATAAAAAAAGAGAAATTTATCTTGATGGTATATCAGAACTTTGGCTAAATACTGCATGTTCTTGGGGAAGAAGTAGAGACAACCTAAATGTCCAATGAGAAGGGAAGGTGAGATGTGAAAGTGAAAGTCGCTCAGTCGCGTCCGACTCTTTGCGACCCCATGAACCGCAGCACACCAGGCCTCCCTGTCCATCACCAACTCCCGGAGTCCACCCAAACCCATGTCCATCGAGTCGGTGATGCCATCCAACCATCTCATCCTCTGTCGTCCCCTTCTCCTCCTGCCCTCAATCTCCCCCAGCATCAGGGTCTTTTCAAATGAGTCAGCTCTTTGCATCAGGGGGCCAAAGTATTGGAGTTTCAGCTTCAGAATCAGTCCTTCCAATGAACACGTGCTAATAAAACCATAGAGTTGTGTAGCCCCCACTCCAATCAAGATACAGAACATTTCTACCACCCTCCCCAAATTTCCCCAGGCTCTTGTGTAGTCAAGTCTTCTTTCTATTCCAACCATTAAAAACCACTGAGTTCTTTCTTTGATTTGCCATGTGGAGCGGCATGTGGTATCTTTAGTTCCCCCACCAGGGATTGAACCGATGGCCCCTGCAGTGGAAGCTTGGAGTCTTAGCCACTGGACAGCCAGGGAAGCCCGATCTCTTTCTGACCCCATAGTTTTGCCTTTTCCAGATATCAATGTCATCACGTTGTATGTAATCTCTTTTTCAATCAAACATTTTATTTGGGGATATTTGTAGATTCACACGCAGCTGTAAGATGTAATACAGGGGGTCCCATGTACCCTTCACCCCGTTTCCCCCAATGGTGATGTCTTGTAAAATAAAAAATCACGGCCAGGGTATGACCGGGATGCCGTCAAGTACAGAATATTCCCAGAGCCCTTCCTGGCCACACCCACTTCCTTCCCTCCCAAGCTGGGAGAGATGAGCTGGCAGCTACTAACTTGGTCTTCTTTTCTAATTTGGTCCCCTCAAGATAGTTCTATAAATGGAATTATACTGTTTGTAACCTTTTGGGGACCAATTTTCTTTTGAAAAATTTTTTTATTGGAGTATAGTCGAGTTGCTCTTTTCTGCTTACAGCAAAGTGAATCAGTTATACATAGACATATATCTACACTTTCTTAGATTCTTTCCCCACATAAGTCATTTCGTGACATGTTCAGTCACGTCTGGCTCTTTGCAACCCCATGGACGGTAGCCCTCCAGGCTCCTCTGTTCGTGTGATTTTCCAGGCAAGAATACTGGAGCGGGTTGCCATTTCCTTCTCCAGGGCATCTTCCCGACCCAGGGATGGAACCCATGTTTTGTAAGCCATTACAGAGCATTGAATAGGGCTCCCTGTGCGATACAGCGGGTCCTTATTAGTTGTCTGGTTTATATACTGCAGTGCGTATATGCCAGTCCCGATTTTCCAATGGATCCCTCCCCTCTCCCACCCTTGGTAACCATAACCATAGGAGAAGGAGGCGGCAGATGAGGTGGTTAGACAGTATCGCCCAGGGGTCCCTGGCTGCTGGAGGGCGGCTGCCACACCCACTCCCACAGGACCCAGCCCCGTGTCCATCACGCCCCACAGGCTCCCGCTCCGGCCCGGCCCCCGGGCGACAGGCCCCAGGTGCTGGCCTGGCGTCTGGGCTGAGGCTCCCGTGCCGTGGTTCCTCTTTGGCGGCGGGACCAAGGTCATTTTCCCAGGTAAGTGGCTCTCGCCCCTTCCCCAGCCTGTCCCACCCTCTGCTCTCTCGGGAAAGTCACTTCTGTCTGTCTCCCGAGGTCAGGGACTCCACCAGGGATGCTGCCAAGATGACCGTCCATCTCTCTACCACCTGCAGGTCGGCCCAAGTCTGCACCCTCGGTCACTCTGTTCCCGCCCTCCAAGGACGAGCTCAGCACCAACAAGGCCACCCTGGTGTGTCTCATCAGCGACTTCAACCCGGGCAACGTGACCGTGGCCTGGAAGGCAGACGGCACACCCATCACCCGGGGCGTGGTGACCAGTCAGGCCTCCAAACAGAGCAACAGCAAGTATGCGGCCAGCAGCTACCTGACCCTGATGGGCAGTGAGTGGAAATCTAAAGGCAGTTACAGCTGCGAGGTCACGCACGAGGGGAGCACCGTGACGAAGACAGTGAAGCCCTCGGAGTGCTCTTAGGGCCCCGGGCCCCCACCCTCCTGGAGCCCCGGGGTCTCCCCTCCCACCGCGGTCCCCTGCGTCCCTTCCTCCTGCACCCAATCTGCTTGCAACAGAACGTCCTCATTGTCATTCAGAAATCCTGCTTGCTGCTTGCTTTTTCCTTGTCTCGTGTTTAATCGGCAACCTCTCCAGCATTCTGGAGATTCAGGAATCCCAGGCACCAAGGAGAAAACACCCCAAGGGGAGAGGCTCACAGTGTCGGGGTGGGGGGGGCAGGTGTCGCCCAGAGACTGGTCTGGACCCACCTCCACCAGCCTCTCCTCCTCCAGCACAGGGCCGTGCCCAGCCCAGCTGCCCGTGGCTGGTGCCATCCAGATGAGCGGGGTGGGGTGGGGTGGGGGCCCGCGGGGGGCAGGGCGGGGGCAGGGGGCGCGCAGGGGGCGGGACGGGGGCGGCGGGGGCGGGGGGGCTCCCTGCACCCTGCCACCAGAAGGGCCCCCAACCTGGCACAGGGCTTGCCTGGCCCAGCGGCAGCATCTTGAGGATACAGTTCAAGGCCAAGCCCCCAGGACGGGTCCCTGTGGTCCCTGACCCTTCGCCAGACCCGCTTTCTGCTGCCTCTGGCCCCCCAACGCCAGCTCCCTCCAGGCCAGCTGCTTCCACCCCCGAGGCCACCGCTTCACGCTCCCCGCACTCCGATCCTGCTGGCCCCTCCGCTGGGCTGACCGACCTGGTCCCCACCCGCCCAACGGACCCGTCGCTTCCCAGCGCCCCGAGGTCTGCTCTCCTGCCGTGACCCTCCTGGGGGGGCTCTGAACCCCAGCGATCTGGACCGACTGAGCTCATGGGGGCTGAGAGGAGCAGCTCCCCGGCATGCCACCCCCCGTACCCCGGGTCCCCAGGGCTGCCAGAGGCGGGTTCTCACACCTCCGGTCAGGATTGGGGACGAGGCCCAGGCCCCACCAGCTGTCGGCCACTGACCTGCTCAGCGCAGCTGGGAACAGGTCCTTGGCAACAGGGAGTCCAGGGGATCTGGCTGCACCGTCTCCAAGTCCCAGGGGCCCCACTGGGTGCTGGTGGGCGTCATGGAGCCCCTCGATGACGGCGGCCAACTTCATGCAGCACCGGCCCCTGCTCCGCCCAGCCGAGGGCGGACCAGCCCGGGCTCAGCTGCAGGCGTCATCTCTCTGCTGTGAGGATGCGGCTGGCCAGTGCCACCCGGGGGCCCTGCCCTCCCTCCTGGGTCCCCAGGCCACCTCGGGAGAAGGGTGCTCCCCTCATGGTTGAGGACACTGAGGTCCCCAGAGCCGAGGCAGACCCCTGGGGCCCACTCCGAACCACATACCCGTGGTGGGCACCCAGGGCCTCTCCCGGGGTCACCTCCATCCCCAGGAGCCAGGAGCTGAGCCCATGGCCCCACAACCCCTGGACGTCAGCAGCCCTCTGAGGCTCCGTGGTGTGGGGGTCCCAGGTTCCTCCATCTGTGCGGACTTGGTGCAGGGTGGGGGGCAGGTTGGAGGGGGTCATGGACTCTCTGAGTCCATATAGCAAAGCAGGATGGGTTCTGTGTGCCCATTTCACAGAGGAGAGAACAGGTTCAGACAGTAGGAGGGGGGTTGGGACCTGCCCCAGATCACAGGGGGAGCTGCTGGCTGGCAGGCTGCACCCCCTCACCTCACCCCACCCCCCACTCTTTCCATGGCCCCTCAGCCGTGACGAGTCATTCATTCACTCACTCACTCACTCACTCATTCAGCAAAGCCTCAGCGGGCCCCACTGTGGGCTGGTGCTGGGGGCGAGGAATAAGGACCACCTGTTCTGGAACTGCCCGTGCACTGGGGGGATGGCCAAGGAGCCCACCGCTGACGCCACCGCCTCCCCCAGCCCCTAGGTGAGCTCCCTGCACCCCCAGGGAGAATCACCCCACACATTTGGGGCCTCGAGGTGGCCAGGGGCCAGGACAGCCCTGATTCAGGGTCCCCTCCCTGCAGCTGGGGCTGGGGATAATGGAACCTTACTCACTCCCTGGAGGGCCGGTAGGGCCGGTCAGGTGGAAAGTGAACGTTTGTGGCCTCTGGGGTTGACAGTTGCTGCTGCCGTTGGCGACCAGCTGCTCGGGGCCCAGCAGCCTCGGGCCAGCATCCCCGGGCTCCCCACAGGCCCTGCACCCTCACCCCCACGCAGCTGGCTACCCCTGGGAATCTCCAGGCTAAAGCTAAGTCTAACTTTGCCCTAAACAGAACTCCGGGAGACAGCAGGAAGCCAAGAGGGGAAGAGAAACTGCGTCTGTGGTCGGCAGGGCATGGGACGGGGGACAGACGGCCGGGTGCAGCCCGCACGGCAGGACGGGCTAGGTTCAGGGCTGACGCGGGATGTTTGTGTAGCTCGCAGGTGGGGGTAGCGGAGACCACTGCCTCCCCCAGCCCCCACCCAGCCCTGGTCTGAGCCTGGCCCGCCCCACCATGTCCTCCCCATCCTGGGTCCTGGGATCCTGGAAGGCCCGACCACAGGGATTCTCACCTCCCCCTTGAAGGACCCTCACTGACAAAGGAAAAGCTGCTGCTCCCATAAAGGAGACCCAGCTACACACGAGAAGATGCTCAAGTCGTTGTTGTTCAGTCGTTCAGTTGTGTCCGCTCTCTGAGACCCCATGGACTGCAGCACACCAGGCTTCCCTGTCCATCACCAAATTCTGGAGCTTACTCAAACTCATGTCCAATGAATCGGTGATGCCATCCAATCATCTCATCCTCTGTCGTCCCCTTCTCCCGCCTTCAATCTCTCCAGCATCAGGGTCTTTTCCTATGTGTCTGCTCTTTGCATCAGGTGGCAAAGTATTGGAGCTTCAGCTTCAGCGTCAGTCCTTCCAATGAATATTCAGGGTTGATGTCCTTTAGGACGGACGGGTTTGATCTCCTTGCTGTCCAAGGGGCTCTCAACATCATTAGCAATTATTGAAAATGACAATTACCACCACAATGAGACGCCACGTCACACACCCAATAGGATGACTGTAATGTTTAAAAAATGTAAAATCACCAGTGTTGGCAAGAATGTGAAGAAGTCAGAACTTTTGTATATTGAGGGTGGGAATAAGAAACGGTGCAACTTCTGTGGAAAACAACTCGACAGTTTCTCCAAAGGCTATGCATAGAATCACCATATAGACCAGCAATTCTACGGCTAGTCATGTACCCCAAAGAATTGAAAACAGGTGTTCAAATAAAAACTTACTCATTCATGCTCACAGTAGCACTATTCACCGTTGCCAAAAGGCGAAAAGAACTCAAAAGCCCATCTCTGATGAATGGATAAACAAATGTTCGTTTGCCCATTAAAAGGAATGGAGGGCTGATGCAGTATGGATGAGTCTCAAAAACACACTGCGTGCATGAAGCCAGACACAAAAGTCACCCATTATATGATTCCATTTACAAGAAAGAGCCAGAGTTCAGGGAAATCCAGAGAGACAGACAGCAACGTTAGCGGTTGCCAGGGTCTGGAGCGAGTGGGGATGGGGAGCTAGCATGTAATGTGTCTGGGGTCTCCCTCTGGGCGATGACAATACTTTGGAACTAGATGCAGACGGTGGCTGCAACAACATGATACATGTCCCAAAGCCACTGAATCCACTTCAAAATGGATAATTTCATGTGATGTGAATTTTACCTCAATTAAAAAAAAAAAAATACCAAAAACCTCTACTGACTCTCTCCCCCAGGGGATCTTCAGTCCGCTGGTTCATGAACTTGTGCTGACAAAACCCACACCAAACGGATGGAAACGGAGTGTGTCAAGGCAGGTGTGAGCTGGTTCAGCCAAAGGACCTGCGGAAGGAAGGACCGGGCCCGGGGGCGGGGCCATCCTGTCCTGGCGGATGTTTGGGTGGCGCTGGGGCCCCAACTCCACTTTCCTTCCACAGGGGCCAGTGACGGTGTGAGGATGGCCCCGGGTCCGCTCAGCAGCAGCGCTGACCGACGGTCTAGTACACGTGTGGCCTCGATCTCAGCACCGAGGCCCGCAGCTTTGGCAGGATAGGTGGGGGTGAGGGCGGCCCCTGAGATGCTGAAACTGCGGATCGTGATTAGTCAAATCCATTCCGCCTGCCCGCACTAATCAAGGGCCTTTTAAGACTCGCACGTCCTCCAAGCACGAAGCCAGAACCATAAAATACCCGCCCGGGTTGTTCTCTAGAAAGCCGGACTCAGCGGCGTCTAGCTGGAGCTGAGCTGTTAGGACTGGACGGACCGCTGACCCTCCCACTGGGCGTGGTCGCGAGTCCGCTCCCTGGAAGCTCCGCCCCCAGCTCGCGCTGTGAGCGCAGAGGCGGGGCTCGGGTCCACCGCGCCGACCGCGGTCCCGGCGCCTTGTCCGTCCCTTTCCCCGGGCTCCCCGCGCCCCACACCGCCTGCTGCTTGGTCTTCATGCCCTGAGCACGCAGCCCGGTGCCCGCGGGGAGGCAGATTCCAGAGCGCTCTCTGGGCTCCTTGCCTGGTTGCCTTGTGGATGAACCCGCTCTTTGCCGCGAACCTCAGCATCTCAGTGTTTGGGTCTGCTTCTTGAAGGGGAAACAAATCAAAACTGGGTTCAGTAGCAACAGTAAAACCGTTACACGTAGCACTCACCCCTCCATCCCCCACAGATTACTGACCACCCAAGTTTTTCTTTGAATCCCTACAATAAACAATCTTGGGGAAAGCTTCTGTCTAGCCCAGGCCTCCGTTTTCCAGATCTCTGGAGGGCAGAGGGGGAAAGATTATAATTCAAACAGAAGTCCCGGGGCCAGGTAGAACCCAATCACCATTCACTAAAGGGAGAAATTCGCGCCTCCACAACAGATGAGGCTGATCGTCTAGGGTGGCCTCTATTGAAGGTTTCCTGAGGAAACTGCCTTCCGGGGGACACAGCCCAGTATTTTGCCTCTGGCCCCTCGAGACTCCGGGACTCACCTCCCCTCTCCACTCCCCTCCTCTGGGCTCTGATGGGCTAGGGCCCCGCACCTGCAGACAGCCAGCGGCCCAGGGAACAGCAGGAGGTTGGTGGGGACCCCAGGCCGGCCCACCCACATGGGGTTAGACCAGAGGGGAGGGACCAGCTGTGAGGTCACAGGCAGCTGCTCTGGGATGGCCTTGCGGGGCGGGGAACACAGAAGGAGGCTGAAGTTCTTCCCTCTGGAACGGGTTGGGACCACTTGCACACGCCCTTGAAAACCCCGCAGGCACGTCAGCAAGGGGGGAGGCCAGCTTTCCTCCCCCCTCACCTCTCCCAGAGGCCACATCTGTGACAGGGAGGCTGGACACTCAGCTCTGTGTCCCCTGAACATTTCCCGCTTCCGAGTGGCGGGAGGGGAGGAGACCTAGTCCTCTTCCCATACCTCTCACCACTGCTTAGAGGGCAGACGTGCTGGCTTCAGGAGTGGCCCCAATGTTACGTTTTTGAAAAATGACTATCCTTCAGTTTAGGGCTTTTCATAGAAGAAAGCTCATGGGAGGTGAGCTGACAGCGGAGGTGAGGCCTGATGTGGTCAAGTCCAACCTTCCAGGACAAACTGCCCCCAGGGAGGTCGCATTTGGCTTTTCCTAGATCCTTCATGTGTAAGTTAAGGGTGATGGTCACAGAGCAGATAGTTGAGCTCAGCGTGGCAGCGGTCCCAGCCCAGGAGGGCCGGTCACAGCTCTGGAGTGGACGCAGGACGACGGGCTCTGGAACTGCTGGGTCACAGGCTCAGCAGAGGGCTGGGGAGCTGGGACACCTCCGATTAGACAACTGCAGTGGCTGTCCTCTGCTGGAAGGCAGTGGGTGGTGACCCCTGGCTCTGCTGTTCAGGGGGTGGGGACAGACGGGTCTGAGATGGTGGGAACCCCCACAGGAGGGGTCAGAGCTTTAGGCCCTTAAGGTCTGAGTGTAAAGCAATTGTCCCCAGAGCAGCCCCTCTTCCCGGTCACGTCACTGCTGACCCGCAAACCTGGGAGGGGGACGGTGCTGAGAGGCCCCACTACATCTTTCAGGGTCTCCCCTACATCTGCGGAGACCGCTGCACAAGTCCACAACCAGGAGGGCAACGCTGGACACTGACCTGGGAGGGACATGGGGCCAGAGACTCGAGGAGCCCATGTCCGGACAACCCACAACTGACCCGGCCCAGGGGGACGCGATGCCTGTGGGCGCGATGCAGGCTAATAGCTCGGCCCCTGAGCCGACACGCCCCAAACGTGCCTCGTGGGAAAGGACCATTGTCCTCACCTGGTCACTAATAAATACCACCAGCTGCGCGAAACACTCATCTCACACGCTAGCAAAGTAACGCTCAGAATTCTCCAAACCAGGCTTCAGCGGTACATGAACTGCGGACTTCCAGATGTCCAAGCTGGATTTAGAAAAGGCAGAGGAACCAACATCCGTTGGATCATCAAAAAAGCAAGAGAGAGGAAAAAAAAAGCAAGAGAGTTCCAGAAAAACATCTACTTCTGCTTTATTGACTATGCCAAAGCCTTTGACTGTGTGGATCACAATAAACTGTGGAAAATTCTGAAAGACATGGGAATACCAGACCACCTGACCTGCCTCCTGAGTATCTGTATGCAGGTCAGGAAGCAACAGTTAGAACTGGACATGGAACAACAGGCTGGTTCCAAACAGGAAAAGGAGTACGTCAAGGCTGTATATTGTCACCCTGCTTATTTAACTTATATGCAGAGTACATCATGCGAAATGCCAGGCTGGATGAAGCACAAGCTGGAATCAAGATTGCTGGGAGAAATATCAATAACCTCAGATATGCAGATGACACCACCCTTATGGCAGAAAGTGAAGAAGAACTAAAGAGCCTCTTGATGAAAGTGAAAGAGGAGAGTGAAAAAGTTGGATTAAAGCTCAGCATTCAGAAAACTAAGATCATGGCATCTGGTCCCATCACTTCATGGCAAACAGATGGGGAAACAGTGGAAAAAGTGGCTGACTTTACTTTTTTGGGTTTCAAAATCACTGCAAATGGTGACTGCAGCCATGAAATTAAAAGACGCTTGCTCCTTGGAAGAAAAGCTATGACCAACCTAGACAGCATATTAAGAAGCAGAGATACTACTTTGCCAACAAAAGTCTGTCTAGTCAAATCTATGGTTTTTCCAGTAATCATGTATGGATGTGAGAGTTGGACTATAAAGAAAGCTGAGCACCGAAGAATTGGTGCTTTTGAACTGTGATGTTGGAGAAGACTCTTGAGAGTCCCTTGGACTGTAAGGAAATCCAACCAGTCCATCCTAAAGTAAATCAGTCCTGAATATTCATAGGAACGACTGATGCTGAAGCTGAAGCTCCAATACTTTGGCCACCCGGTGGGAAGAACTGACTCATTGGAAAAGACCCTGATGCTGGGAAGGATTGAAGTCGGGAGGAGAAGGGGACGACAGAGGATGAGATGGTTGGATGGCATCACTGAGTCAATGGACATGAATTTGAGAAAACTCTGGGAGTTGGTGATGGACAGGGAGGCCTGGCTTGCTGTAGTCCATGGGGTCACGAAGAGTAGGACACGACTGAGCGACTGAACTGAACTGAACGCGAAACACCTTTCAACGCTAGAGGGCGCGGGAGACCGTGGAATTCCTTCCAGGCTTCGGGGGCGCCGCACAAAACCGGCCTGCAGGGGTGGGGGGCGCGGTGGGGGGCGCGGTGTGAGTGCTGGGCGCGGGCCGGCCCTTCCCGGTCCCCCTTGTGCGCTTATGGGCACAGACAGGTCCAGCCCCAAGAGGACTGTCTGATGACTTCTCGATGTTACGGGTGCTCTTCACCGCAAAGGGTTAAAAAAAATTACAATTCAGAGGGACCAGGGTTTTAATCTGTAAACTGTGTGACTTGCAAAAATGAAGTAATATAAATAAATTTTAGTTTTTTTTAAAGGTGTAATATAGAGTATGTCCCGTGCAATGTTTGGGACATACTTATACTAAAAACTCATTCACTGGGCATCCTGTATTTTATCTGCAGCCCTATTCATGAGCCATGAAAAAGGCAGAACTGCGGAGACTGCATCTTTTTTCTTTGCCCCTTTTTGCGGGTGTATTTGCATTTATTAACCACATTCTCTTCTTCTCAGTTTTTTTTTTTTTTTTTATATAGAGTTGTTGGAGGCTAGCACACTTACTCCGTCCAACTGTGAGTGGACTTGAGGAAGAATTAACACAGTTAATTGAATGTGATTACAATGACCCTTGGGGGCAGGCGTCCTTCATTTTGGACGGAGTGGGCTATTTCGGGGTCAAGGATGGGACACCCAAACGGACACCGAGGTTTCTGTGCAGAGGGTGCCATGCCGGGCTCTGCCAGCAGATGGTGATGGAGGAACGGGTAAGGCCACCGCGACCAGAAAGCGCTTTTCCCGCTTTCCTTCCTTTTATTGAGCACAGGGGCCAGTGACGGTGTGAGGATGGCCCCGGGTCCGCTCAGCAGCAGCGCTGACCGACGGTCTAGTACACGTGTGGCCCCGATCTCAGCACCAAGGCCCCAGCTTTGGCAGGATAGGTGGGGGTGAGGGCGGCCCCTGAGATGCTGAAACTGCGGATCGTGATTAGTCAAATCCATTCCGCCTGCCTGCACTAATCAAGGGCCTTTTAAGACTCGCACGTCCTCCAAGCACGAAGCCAGAACCATAAAATACCCGCCCGGGTTGTTCTCTAGAAAGCCGGACTCAGCGGCGTCTAGCTGGAGCTGAGCTGTTAGGACTGGACGGACCGCTGACCCTCCCACTGGGCGTGGTCGCGAGTCCGCTCCCTGGAAGCTCCGCCCCCAGCTCGCGCTGTGAGCGCAGAGGCGGGGCTCGGGTCCACCACACCGACCGCGGTCCGCGCACCTTGTCCGTCCCTTTCCCCGGGCTCCCCGCGCCCCACACCACCTGCTGCTTGGTCTTCAAGCCCTGAGCGCGCAGCCCGGTGCCCGCGGGGAGGCAGATTCCAGAGCGCTCTCTGGGCTCCTTGCCTGGTTGCCTTGTGGATGAACCCGCACTTTGCTGCAAACCTCTGGTGTTTCAGTGTTTGGGCTTGCTGCCCATGGGGAAAAAAGATAAACCCAGGTTCCGTAACAAATGTAAAACCATTATTACATAGCACTCCATACTCCCAACCCCCCCCCCCCCCCCGATTGCTGACCACCAAAGGTTTAATTTGACTTTCTGCAATAGGGAATCTTCTAGAAGGCTCAGGCCTCCGTTTTCCAGATTCTGGACGGGCAGTGGGGGGAAAGGTTATTAATCCACATATAAATCCCCGGCTGCCGTTTCTGCCTTCCTGCTGCCGCTGCGTCCTCAGGCCCCGTGTGCGCACCCCGGAGCCGCTCCTGCCCAGCGGACGCCCCCACACCCCCCGCGGTGGTGGCCCTTCCAGGGTCCAGGTCTGGCCCCACCCCGTGGCCAGTGGCTTTGCCTCTAGAAAGGGCGCAGTCTCAGCCTGTGTGAGTGGCTTTCCTCACCGTCCAGCCTTCCTCTCCCTGGCAGGGCTGCGTAGAGCATGGTAAGCCTCTCAGCGCCCTCTGTTATCCTTTCAGGCGTTATCTACCCTCGATCGTGAACGTTTGGGTCTAACATCATTCGTGTGGTTTGTTTTCTGACTCGACCCTGATTGACACGACCCAGCATCAAAAGGTGGCCTAGAAACAGGGGTCATCTCCAGACTGTTGCTGCCACGGACCTAAAAACCAGAACTGGGAATTCCTTGGTGGACCAGTGGCTAAGACTCCAGCCTCCGCTACAGGAGGGGGGGGGGGGGGGTGTGGATTCGAAATAAAAATTAAAAATATGTATAAATTTGCCAAAACCAAGCAGAGGACATCTTCCAGAGGGAAGTGGGAGATGGGAATGGGAGGTGGTATGAGGTTATGAGTGTTCTTCACCCCAAAGGGCTCAGAAAGTTAAACTTCAAGGTAACAAGAGTGTTAGTCTATCAACTAATGTGTGACCAGCAAAAAAAAAAAAAAAATTTAAATTAAAAAAGAAGATAGATTTGACTTACAAGGAACGTCTAACCTCAAGTCTCCCTATTCCTTCCTTCCCAATAGTCCTTTAAGCATCCAGTTAGGGGTCCACTTTTGGAATCTCAAAAGCCCATTTGGAAGGTGCACAGTTCCCATTCTGAAACAGCATGAAGTGAACCACAGACTCAGTCCCCAGCGAAAGTGGTAAAAATTATTTTTTAATTTATTATGGTGTTTAAATATATTTATTTGTATATTAGAATTACATGTTTATTATATACAAATAAATGTTTATAATACTACATAAATACATTTATTTATATAGTTATATATTTACATAATGTATAAATAAAGGTTCGTAGTTATGTATGTATAACAATATATATTTGTTTGTGTTTATTATTTATATATTTTAAATCTATACATACAAATTTTAAGAAATAATATGTTATTTCTATATGGAGAAGGAAATGGCAACCCACTCCAGTACTCTTGCCTGGAAAATCCCATGGATGGAGGAGCCTGGTGGGCTGCAGTCCATGGGGTCTCTGAGTCGGACACGACTGAGCTACTTCACTTTCACTTTTCACTTTCATGCATTGGAGAAGGAAATGGCAGTCCACCCCAGTGTTCTTGTCTGGAGAATCCCAGGGACGGGGGAGCCTGGTTGGCTGCCGTCTATGGGGTCACACAGAGTCGGACAAGACTGAAGTAACTTAGCAGCAGCAGAAGGATGTTATTTCTATGTAAATATATACCATATAAATATAATATACAAGTATATTTATTTGTGTTTATTATTTATATATTTTAAATTTATACATATACATTTTAAGAAATAATATATTATTTCTATATAAATATATACCATCTTTATATACATGTAACATCTCTAATGTCTCTGGAAATGAGCCTAAGGCATACAAAAAATGAAATATTTATTCAAGAAAATCTACTAAAGCTTGGCAAAGGCAGTGAAAGCCTGTAACATTACACCCGTGATCTATTTCCTCCTCCCCCCACCAGTCCCACTTGGTGGCACCTCCACTCCACGTGGGTGCAGGCAAGGTCACACTCAGGGCACCCTCCCCACCCCGCTCCAGACCAAAGTGACATCTTCCTGAGAGGAGCGGTCTTCAGTGATTTTCATCCCACCCTGCCACCCCTCGCCACCTGCTGCCGAGGCTACATTCCAGGTGAGTGAGGTTTGTGACATGGAGGATCTGCACGCCGAAAACACCAGGACATCCATCAGCTTAGCCCGACCCGCCTGTGAAGTGTGCATTCCACGCTGGAAGAAGTCAATCAAGCAGATCAAAGGCACCCTGGTGACGGCCACCTCCTAAAACAGGATTCTCATCCTGAGAGACGACACCACAGCTCCTGCCCCAGCCCCAGAGCGGTGGGTGGCTCAGAGGTTTTGTCCAGGGAGAGAGGAAGGACAAAACAACTGTTGTAAGCCCTTCCATAAACGAGCTGACTTTATTTGCAACAGAGTGTGAGGAAGTTCAAAACAACTGAGCTTGAGGTCAAGAGCGATTAAAACGAGACTGTGGTGTCTGTAGGTACAGGTTGAATCACAGACTGCTAATCTACCGGAGAAAAAGGGACAACTAAAAGGTCAGAACAAATTTCTAACACTGACCTCAGAAACGATCCTTGCAAATGAGCCCAGATTTAACTGGATCAGTCTGGGAAGTAACCCATGCCCCAGGGTTTTGTCGAGATGCTAGAGCAATCAGCTGCAATTAATGAAGCTTATTTCCAGCTCATATGTCCAACAAGGGACTTGTGTCAGAGCATTACCATTAGCTAGAAATGGTAACAATGTGGGCAAATAGAGAGACTTCTAAAATTATTTACATCTCTTTAAAGGATAAGAAGCTGTTAAGAGAAATAGTACCATTTATAAATAAAAATGCATAACAATATATGACAAAAACATTGCAAAGCCTAGGAGGGGAGAGATGGAAGTATACTATTACAAAGTTCTTATTCTGTAGCCAGCGTGGGATAGTATCACTTGAAGGTTCACTTGGTTAGGTTGAAGATGTACATATACTATAAGCCCTAAAGCAACCACTGAAAACACGATGAAGAGTTATAGCTAATAAACTGGCAAAGGAAATGAAAACACACACGTGTGAGTGTATGCACACACACATACACACGCACACACACACATCGATTAATGAAAAAAAGAAAAAGACTGAAAACATGGGACAAATAGAAACCAACATGATGGTATATTGAAACACCACCACATCAGTACTCACGTCAAATGCAAGTGGTCTAAACGTGCTAATTAAGAGTCTAGTTTTTCTGATTAAATAAAAAGCAAGACCCAGTTTATACTTGCTACAAGAAATCTACTTTAAATAAAACAGTACAGATAGGTTGAAAATAAAATGATAGAAAAAGATATACCATGCAACTGTAAACAAAAGAAAGCCCAGGGAGGTTATATTAACATAACTGACTTCAGAGCAAAGAATATTGCCAGGTACAAGAGGGGTCATTTCATAACAATAAGGAACCAGTTCATCTAAAGGACACCATGTTTATGTGTCAGTGTGGTAGACCTGGACTTCCCTGGTGGTGCCCTAGTAAAGAATCTGCCTGCAATACAGGAGACCCGGGTTTGATTCCTGGGTGGGGAAGATCCCCTGGAGAAGGGAATGGCTACCCACTCCAGTGTTCTGGCCTGGAGAATTCCATGGACAGAGGAGCCTGGTGGGCTATAGTCCTTGGGGTCGCCAAGAATCTGACACAACTGAATAACTAACATGTTCACTTTTTACTCTTCATGGTAGACATATTTGTTGGGTGTGTGAAAAATAAAGATAATACAGTGAACAGTAATATAAAATTTTAACAACTACATAGTGGATTTGATTTTTTTTAAATGTTTGCTCTGTGGTAAATATATATATAAAGTTACTTGCCTGGAATAAAAAACAAATGTCCAAAACACATTGTGATGATTTTTAACAGAATTTGAGTTTGTAACTTTGGCCAGATTTAAAATAGCTTGGAATCTTGCACTAACAACAAAAACAATTTAGATGGAAAGATGACAAAGAGAATTGTTTCAGCTGTGGAAATTTGTTAGGAAATTATGAGGAAAATACTATTCAAAAGATATTTTACAAAAAGTGAGAGATTTTTCAATTAAAGCCTCAAAACAATTGCCCATGGAATACAAGGTCTTTCCAATAACACCAAAAATGGATTCGAAATTTTAAAATTTGCAAGTATTTCTCTTTAGTTTTAGTTGAGTCATGTGACATGAGACCCTGCCCAGTTAATATTTTGAATACCTTTTGTCTCAAAGGACATCCAGACCTTTGAGGAAACATTGCCAATCGATGACCTAGAAGATTGAACTTTGGGAATTCCCTGCTGGTCCAGTGGTTAGGTCTCCCTGCTTCCACTGCCAGGAGACCTGGGTTTGATCCTTGTTTGGGGAACTAAGATCCCACAAGCTGCAGAGCAAAAAAAAAAAAAAGATTGAATTTATGGCTTGGATCTTTTAAACCTCTGACATTGCCAAAGAAGAATTTCAGCTAAATCTGAAGGGAAAATAGTTGCTGTATTGTTTGTTTGTTTTTATCATGACAGACACTGTTCTACCAGTGTTCAGGTTAAAACTCCAGATTTAACGGGATTATAAAATACAAAAGATAAACTTTTATTAAAATTTGTGATATATATTTTAAAACTTTGTGCTTAGTTTTTATAGCAGACTTTATGAAAAGCATCATAGATAGGTACAATTGTTTAAATCACTCAGTGTATATGTGCAACTGATACAAATCATCACTGTTCTATAGAACTGTTGAGAGAAATAGAAGGCTATGAATTTGTTGATGTGCTTTTGCCAATGCTCATTGGCCGAATCTTGGAAATTTTATAAAGAATTACTGTAATGTCAATTTCAATTCAAGATTTTCTAGAAATGAAAGGAATGTTTGTTGACTATTCAATAAGCAAAGGTCCAAAAATGGCAGTCTGTGTTTATACATACTTATACTCACTAATACATACTGTATATGAGTGAGATAAATTTGAATAGCCGAAAACAGGAAAAGCTTATTTGTAAGCTAGCCTTGCTGTGTCTCTCAGTCATGTCCGACTCTTTGCAACCCCTTGGACTGTAGCTCACCAGGCTCTCTGTCCATGGGGTTCTCCAGGTAAGAATACTGGAGTGGGTTGCCATGCTCTCCTCTCGGGGGTCTTCCCAACCCAGGGATGAAACCCTGGGTCTCCTGCATTGCGGGTGGATTCTTCACCATCTGAGCCACCAGGGAAGCCCATAAGCTAGCGGGTATATGAATTTGTACTTGGGAAGCTTCATAATACAATCAATAATAATTATTTTACACACTCTTCTGACACAAGTCAATATGTTAGAGATTTTAATTTTAACTGGCTGTGTTATGTAATTGGTAACAAAAAATCCAAGAAAAATTCGAATGAAGAATGCTTTGTGATATTGATCAATTTAGAGATACTTTTCAAATTATATCATGCCTCTGAATTCAATGTTAATGATATTCAATCAACAAGAGTTAGTGAAGTACTTAATTTGGAAAGACATAATTTTGAAACTGATGGGCTTTTGCATCAAAGTCAAATCAATTCATCTAAAAAGATGAACTCTTTTTGTCATCAACAAGGGAAAATGAAATTTTGGTACTATATTCAGCTACTGGAAAAGTTTCAAGTATATTTAGAACAACTTAATAAGTGAACTTATTTTTTTCAACTGTGAATTTTGTTAAATCTAAAGACAGATCAAGTATTTCTGATGAAAAGGTAGCATGCAAATTGAGGTGTGCTGTAAGTGTAAAATATACACCAGATTTCAAAGACTTAATGTGGAAATATATACTTATAAAATAGTCCAACAATTTTTACATTGACTGTATATTGAAATGTTAATATTTTGGCTTATTGGACATATTGGCTTAACTAAAATAACTTTATTATTTAGATTATTTTCACCTGCTTACTTTTTAAATGTAGCTACTGGAAAATTTTAATTTTTACAGCAAAGGAAACAATACACAAAGTGAAAAAACAACCTAAAGAACGGGAGAAAATACTTGCAAACGATATATCCAATAAGGGGTTAATATCCAAAATGTATAAGGAACTCATACAATCAATAGCAAGAAAAGAACAACAACAATCCAATTAAAATCTGGGCTAAGTCACGGTGAGATATCACCTCTCGCCTGTTTGGATGGCTTCTAACAAAAAAGTCAAAATATAACAAGTATCAGCAAGTACTGGAAAAAGGGGAATACCAGTACACTGCTGATTGGAATATAAACTGGTACAGCCACTATGTAAAACAGCATGGAGTTTCCTCAAAATATTAAAAATGGAACTATCCTATGATCTAATAATCATACTTCTGGGTATATGTCCAAAGAAAATAAAATCACTATCTCAGAGTGATATCTATACTCCTTTGTTCACTACAGCAGTATTTACAGCAGCCAAGATATGGAAAGAGCTAACTGTTCATGAACAGATGAATGGATGAAGAAATTCGAAATCCTGCCATTTGCAATGATGGAGAGGCACTTGGAGGACATTATGCTAAGTGAAATAAACCAGACACAGTAAGATAAATATTGCATGATTTTACATGTGAAATCGTAAACAAGACAAACAAAACCTTCATAGTAACAGAGAATAGAAGGATGGTTGACTAGGAGCATGGAGAAGGAAATGGCAACCCACTCCAGTATCCTTGCCTGGAGAATCCCATGGACGGAGGAGCCTGGTAGGCTACAGTCCACAGGGTTGCAAAGAGTTGGACATGACTGAGCAACTTCACTTTGACTAGGAGCAAAAGGGAGATATGGATCAAAGGATACAAACCTTCAGTTATAAGATGAATAAATTCTAGAGACCTATAGTACAGCACAGAGATTACTCTGCTGTTAATAACATATTGTATATCTGAAATTTTCTAAGAGGGATCTCAAGCGTTTGCACTACACACAGGAAAAATGGCAACTGAGGTGATTTATACTAGCTTGATCATAGTAATTATCTCACAATGTATACTTATACCAAACACTGTATCATACATCTTAAATATACAACTTTTGTCAATCATACCTCAATCAAGCTGGAAAAAATGAAGATCCGTGCGTCACAGTTCAGTTCAGTGGTTTGGTCGTGCCTGACTCCCTTGTGACCCCATGAACCGCAACACACCAGGCCTCCCTGTCCGTCACCAACACCTGGAGTCCACCCAAACCCATGTCCTTCAAGGTTATATATCTTTTATATATCTTTTGAATAGTGCTGATCTAAGCTAGGACACAGAGTTCTGCGCAAGAAGCTGAGGCCATAGACTTCTGACCAGCTGCAAGCCTCATGCCCTGTAGTCCTAGACACAAACTGACTGGTTTTGGGGGAGAATCAAATGGGTTAATGGGCTTCCCAGGTGGCAGCTAGTGGTAAAGAACCTGCCTGCCAATGCAAGAGACTTAAGAGATGCAGTTCCATCCCTGGGTGGGGAAGATCCCCTGGGGTAGGGCATGGCAACCCACTCCAGTATTCTTGCCTGCAAAGTCCCATGGACAGAGGACCCTGGC
The DNA here is from genome assembly GCF_910594005.1 of Cervus elaphus. Lineage (NCBI taxonomy): Eukaryota > Metazoa > Chordata > Mammalia > Artiodactyla > Cervidae > Cervus > Cervus elaphus. Next base: position 1,324,479 of record NC_057819.1, read on the forward strand.
TGGCTAGAGTCCATGGGGTCGCAAAGAATCAGACAGGACTGAAGCGACTTAGCTTGCATACAAACGGGTTAATACATATAAAGTGCATAAAAGTAAGTCTATGTGTTAGCTCTTATTATTGTTACTGTTATTTGTGTTATTGACCAAGATTTCTAGAACTTCAACTCAGCAGAGAAGCACACCAAGGACAGTGAGGCTTGGCCCAGCTTGAGAATTCGCATATCACCCATAAAAGATCAAACTGCAGAGAGCTGAGGACCCTCTGTGATCAGCTGGTCCACTCAGGGCCATGATTTGGGGGAGGCGAGCAAGGCAGTTTCCTCGAAGCAGAATTTAAGAGGAGGGGGGAACCAAGAAAACTCAGGACTCTGGATACATAATGTTCAAATGCAATATTTTAATAAATCCAAATCAAAGTCCCAAACCCAAACCCACAAGGAACAGAAGATCAAAATGGTAAATTTTGACAGGAGGGTTATTGCTGGTTTCCACCACCCCAGGCTCCATGTGGCTCGGTAGCCTTGAGCCAGCCCCACCCCACGACCAGCTCTCCGTCCAGGGCAGAGCGATTCTGGCCACTAGACAGACGGCGCTGTGCCTGGACTGGTAGTCAATGGGCTGCCCTCGAAGAGCGGCCTCCAGAAGGCAGGAATCAGGCCGCGCGGGGCCTGCCGCAATGCCCAGACTGCCCCGCGGCCCTTCCCAGCATGCCCCGCGGCCCTTCCCAGCGTGCCCCGCGGCCCTTCCCAGCGTGCCCCACGGCCAAGTCGCCAGAGTCCCACTGAGGCCGTTGCAACCCTCAGTCAGCCGGTGGTGCTCAGTCGCTGGGACGCACCACCATGACATCCGCTGGGCAGAGCTTCGGCTGGACGGCTCAACTCTTTAGCTCCAGCAGTACCCTGGACGTCCTGGTGATAGTTTTGTACTTCGTGTTGGTTCTGGGCATTGCGCTGTGGGTAAGTGGGGCTTGGAGTGGGGGGAGGGGAGGAATGCACACCAGGCCGATTCCCGACCCTCATCTGCCTGTCACCTGGTCCCCACCTCGCCTCCCTCTTGTTCCTGCTCCTGCGCAGCCCTTTGCCGGGAACTCTCCATCCCTGTGCAGCCTGCTCCCCACCGAGAGGAAGGACAAGTCCAAGCCCAGCTTCCCTACCCACCCACCCAAATAAACAGGTCAGAGGGACCAGTGCCCGCAGCCTGGGACCCACGCTGTGTGTAGTACGGAGTTGCTGTTGTGATGGTCGCAGTAGTGACCCCTGCCGAATAGTGACCACAGGCCCCTACAGGGCCGGGGTGGGTATTGAGGGCTTTAAGTGTGGCACACCCTCATAGCCAGGCTGTGGATCACAGATGAGGAGAAACAGATTGGAAGAGGCTGAGTAACCACAGGGAATGATGGAGTGCGGCTTTGAACCTAGAGCTGCCCCTTCGTGAGGCATGAGGGTAACCACGCAGAGGCCCTAGCTGGCAAAACCTCAAAGGTCACATGTATTTCAGGGCCCTAAGTGTTCCACTGAATTTGAATTGAGCACTTATATACTCTCTAGTGTAAAGTTCTCTTAATAGGTTGTATACCAGGTGTCCGGTACTGCCATCTGCCTGCTAACGCTTCGCCTGTTGTTCAGTCACTAAGTCGTATCTGACTGTTTGTGACGCTGTGGACTACAGCACGCCAAGCTCCTCTCCCTGGGAATTTGCTCCAGTTTGTGTCCGTTTAGTCAGTGTTGCTGTCTAACCATCTCATCCTCTGCTGTCCCCTTCTCCTTTTGCCTTCAGCCTTTCCCCGCATCAAAGTCTTTTCCAGTGAGTTGGCTCTGGCTCTTCGCTTAACTTGTAAGCACTCACAGAGATGTCCCAAAGATATACCCTCAGAGCCAGATAGCAAAAGGTCAGAGGGCAGAAGACATTGGCCTTGGTTATGGTGTGGCCCCTCGGCTAAGCTGTTAACTATCAGAAGCCTCTCCCTGGCCTGCTTTATGAGCAGGATTACCTGGTGACAATGTCACTGTTTGCTGACTGGCGGAGATTTCATTCTGGGCCGCTCCCGCCCAGCCGGAGCATTCCTGCCCCTGTGACCTTTAATCGTAGTGCTCCGTGAGGTTATGAGCAGGACCTTAGTGTGCAGAATCTGGCCCTTCCAGTGTTTGGACAGGCTCTTGAGGGCTCACCATGCAGTGTGAGTGGGCAGATAGAGTAATGGAAATATGGTCTCCATCTTCTTAAGATAATTTTTTTTTAATCTCTTCCGTGGAAAGAAGTCTGAGATTTATCTAGATCATTCAAATTAATGACTTTTTTTTTTTTTTTCCAAATTGGCTTCCATTATGAGAAACATTCCAGGTGACACAGTGGTAAAGAATCTGCCTTGCCAGTGCAGGAGATGCAAGAGATAAGGGTTCAATCCCTGGGTCGGGAAGATCCCCTGGAGTAGGAAATGGCAATCCACTCCAGTATTCTTGCCTGGGAAACTCCCATGGACAGAGGAGCCTGGTGGGCTACAGTTCATGGAGTCACAAAGAGTCGGACATAACTGAGCACACATGCACAGAAGAAACATCCTTCTAGGTAGCCTAGGCTGGGCTCTAAGTAGCGGGCACTTGTTTTGGGACCCTTCCCCCAACTTCCCTTAATTAGGAAGCCCCCACCCAGTTTTCTTCTGGGCCCCGTTGGGGCCTAGGTCTGGCCAAGGTCAGAGGATGTGTAAACCATCTGGATGCTTCCAAAGGAAGCTGCTGTTCCTTTTGTTCTTCTAGGAGCCAAAAAACATGCACTGATGTCCAGACTGCTTTGATCTTTTTCCTTCTTTGTATTGTTATTTTTCCTTTGGTCTTCTTAAAAAATCATATATTGTTTTTAATCACATGTTAATTGTAAGAAGTAAAAAGATGCATTAACTGTCAAAAGCAGTTACTGTTCTTTCCTTATCCTTTCCCAGCCCCTGAGATCCCCAGGAGCCACGTGTCCCTCCTCCCCTTTCTCAGTGCTTACAGAGACATACCCCTGAAAGGGAAGTGGGAACCCACTCTAGTATTGTCTGGAGACAATACTGGACAGAGGAGCCTGGCGGGCTGCAGTCCATGGTGTCACAAAGAGCTGGATGTGACTTAGCGACTAAACAACAACACAGACACACAGGTAGAGTTTTTGCATTTTGTTTTTGCAAAAAATGTGATCATATCATACACATTACTCTGCAGCTTGCTTCTCTCCCTTACTACATGACGTGAAATCCTTCTGGGCTATAAGTAGAGATCTAGCTCGTGTTTTTATCAGTTGCACTGTAGTCAGACAAATGTGTGTGATTCAGCTCTTCCCTACTCACTGACACTGAGATTATTGCCAGGTTGTTGTTTTTAATGTGTTGTGCTTTTAATCTGTGTAACATCGATTCCTGAAATTGGAATTGCTACGTAGCATCTGAACACACCCTTTCCCCAAGCTCTGACTGACCTGGTGTGTTACTTCTCATTTAATTTTGGGAAGGAGGTGGGGGCAGGCTGATGAGTGAATAGTGATAAGTCACCGCAGCTTTGATTTGCACTTTCTAGACTCAGCCTCCTGTGAAGCTGACCATCTCCTCACGAGCTTGTTGTGCACTGATTTTCTTCTTCTGTGAATAGCCAGGTTATGTGCCCATTTTTGAATTGGATTGTTCAACCTTGCATTTATCAGCTTGTCTGTTGTTTGAGTTGCTAACTTGTTTTTCCCAAACTATCATTTTTTAGGCCAGTGGTTCTCAGCCTCAGGACTACTGATGTGTGGGACCAGATAATTCCTTGTTGTGGGGGTCTTTCCTGCATATCATAGGATGCTTAGAAGCACCCCAAGCCCTACCCCTTAACAGCCAGAAATATCTTCAGACAATGCCAGGTGTGCCCTGGAGGGTGGGGTTGAGAACCCTTGGTCTAGACTGTTACTGGCATCTTTCTGACGCTTAATAAATCAAATATCTCTCCTTTCTTTTACATCTAGATTTCATTCCTGGCTTGCTTAGGAAAGTTTTCCCCACTCCAAGGATGTACAAATATTATTCTGAATTTCTTCTAATATTTTATGGATTTTTACAAGTATTTAAATCTCTTGAACATCTGGAATTTGCTTTTGTATATAATGTGATGGAAGAATCGAGCTTTATTTTCTTCTGGTTATTAAGCAAACCACCCTTTACTCACTGATAGGAATTGCCCACATTTGCTCCTTTCTGAAATCATTCGTCAGCTTCTGTCCATGAAGCCCCACAGGGAAAGCTTGTCTTTGTTGCTGGTGTCTTGGGTCCTTTAGGATGCTTAAGAGGAAAAAACTTACATATTTGTTTGTTTGTCTCTGTTATCAGTCTCAGCCTGAGATCTTTGAGAAAGTGGTGAATGTATCTTCTGCCCCAGCAGCCTGCCTGCCGTGGTTAGTGGATCATTCTAGAAGGAGAGCAGGGAGGAAGGAAGGGGCAGTGGCTGGTGGATCATTCTAGAAGGACAGCAGGGAGGAAGGAAGGGGCCGTGGTTGGTGGATCATTCTAGAAGGAGAGCAGGGAGGAAGAAAGAGGCAAGACGTGTGTAACCACTTTCTTCCCAGACCTCCTCTCTCCCTCTCTGGTTCTTTCTTTAATGGAAAGAGAGTGATTTTATTCGTCTTAGAACATTTTGTAAATTCCTTCTGAAAGTTCTAATGCACAAGTCCCTACATCCTACTGATGCCTTTCTTAGGAAAGGCCAGCTCTGAGCATCGTAGGCTGTCGATTAGCACTTAGTGGATGGACGAATGAGACTGGCTTCAAGTGCCTGACTCAGAGAGCTTTTCTTTGGTGACGTGCGGGGACTTGGTTATAATGCAGGTACTCCGATGGCTGTCATAGGTTCACTCCTTACACAGAAACGCATTTTTGTCAACCAGCGCTCATTCTTGGGTCCTGCTGTTTAGGCAATCCAGGAAACCCCGGGATTGTCCCTTGACCGTATTGGAGTCTGAGGATCAGAGCTGGGTCCCGGAGAAGAGAGCCTCTGGGTGCGTGGGGAGGACACCATAATCTCGGCAACGTGACTGCCCTCCTAGAAGAAGCTGGGCTGTGTTCACCTTCACCATTCCCAGTCGATTAAGGCATTTGCAAACCACTCATCTCCCAGACTCTGCTGGGAACCACGGCACTGGTTAACCATTTGGGGGTGGGGAAGGAAATAAAACAATATTGTTTTCACAGGAGTGTAAAGAAATGGATAAGCCCATGCGGTCTCACAGCTGGGAGGCACCGTGGGGCCTCCTTTAAAGCAGTGGGCAAAGATTTCTGTTCCTAAAAAACAAACAAACAAACAAAAAACGAAGAGGGGAATGGGATCTCTGCAAAGGACAGTTACCTGTAAATGAAGGTCATCACTTGGATTCCCCTCACCCCATTTTAAGGTTATCGTGTCAAGCAGTCGTGCGACAGTAGAAGACTTCTTCCTGGCTGGACGAAACCTAGTGTGGTGGCAGGTGAGCATGCCCCCGTGTGGTCCACTGTGGAACTGCGTGTGGATCTGTTTATTGCTTTCATGTAGATGCTTTTTACCCCACATAATTTAAAGCTGCTAAATCAGGAAAGTCATCTCATTAGTAGTTCCCTTAGCTCTCAAGTAGTTTCTTACGTAAGTGTTCCCTTCAGCTCAGCTTAGTCCAGCAGCCGTCACCCGGCGCCTGGTGGGCACAGAGCTGTGCTCTGGGCTCTGGGCTCTGGGCCCGGGACCGGGTGTAGTGCGTCCTGCTCTCTGAAGTGCGCAGTGCGGAGTGGGAGTTGGATGCGACTTCTGTTGTCAGTCTTAGAATCACTGCTTAATGAGTAAACTGTGGTATGGTATTATTAAAAGGAATTGAAATACAAGAATAGTTTTGCCACGCCAGCTTGCTTTCTTCTCTACTTCTGCTTAGTCAGTGACTGTGCAGTGGGTGTGAGCTGTGCTCACCAGGGCCTCCATGGGGCTTATTCCTGGCTTGGTGCTCAGGTCTCCTCTTTCCTGGCTCCATGGTGGTGAGACTGAAACTCGGTGCCCTCCTGCCCGGTGTTGCCTCTGGGCTTCCCACCTTTACTGCTGCTTCACCAGCCACTCATTCGAGGCCCCCTGGCTGCTTCCTCCCCCTCTCCCTGGCTTCTTAACTCTTCAGTTACACTCCCACACCTGGCGACTTGGCATTCAAGACCGCTTGCTGGAATGCTGGCAAGCCCCAGCTCTCTCCAGTCCTGTGTGTCCCTCTGCCCACCTGACCCTTCACTTGAAAGGCCTGTCAGCTATTGCACCCGACATGTCCTCTGCAAGGTTGCTCCCCCCGCCGTCTCATCCCTGAACGGCAGCTTCAGCCTCTAGCTGCTCAGGCTGACACATGGGGAGTCGCGTCAAACTCTTCATTCTCTCTCGCCCAATCTTCTAGTCCATCAGGAAGTCCTGCAACTCAGTTAGAAAACAGATTTGAAATCTGACCCCTTCTCATCCTCCTTCATGCAGATTCATTGTAACAGCTTCTCTCTGGACTCCCTTCTTCCACCTGCTCGCCTCCACATCCAGCCTCAACAAGACAGCCAAGGGTTAGGACAAGCCGCTTTAACTGCTTTCAGTCCTCTGGGGGCTCCTGTGTCCCCCAGAATGAAAGCCAGTCTCTCTCAGGCCACAGATGGATGACCTGCACCTCCTTACCCGTCTGACCTTGAGAGGTTCAGCCGTGCTCCTGACTCAGGGACTTTGACTGCCGCTCCCTGGGCCTGGAGGCCCTCCACCCTCCAGGCACCCTGGGCTGCCTCGCCCCTCCTCAGGAAGGTCAGCCCTGCCTCACCCTACAGCTCAGCACTTCCTGTCTGCTTTCCTGCCTTCTCCTCCTCTGTAGGAACTTACTGCTTACCCCTGGCTACTGTGCTGCAAAACAGTCCCCTAAGTTATTTTGTTTATACTCTTGTTCCTAATAGAATGTTAGCTTTGTGAGGGCAAGGATCTGTTTTACTCACTAATGTCTAGTTACTTGCAATGCTGTCTGGCACATAGTTCGCAGTGGACATTTATTTATAGTTAATTAATAACTGATGACTTTTTAGTCTACCTTTTCACTTAATTGGAGAAGGGAATGGCATCCCACTCCAGTATTCTTGCCTGGAGAATCCCATGGACAAAGGAGCCTGGCAGGCTTCAGTCCATGGGGTCACAAAGAGTTGGACATGACTGTGTGACTAACGCTTTCATTTAATAATGTACTAAGGTCTCCCTAAGTCTGTATAAACGTTGGTAGATAGATAGACTTTTATACACAGTTGCCTAGTGATACATCATATGGACAGTCCACTATTTATGTACCATATTTTTGGGCAATTTAAACTGTATATAGTTTTTCACTATTATGATAAAGGTAGCAAGTAAAAATAACTACCTGAGTAATTATTATGTGTCTCTCCTAAGGGTTGTTTGCCTTATATTCATTGCTGCTAAGATGTTTGGTGCCTGTATATTCTCAATTGTGTCTTAACTAGTGCATTTTACATTTCGTGGTTTAAAAAAACAAACAAACCTCTGTCATATTTAATGCTCTTGGTATTGAATGCTACTTTATCTTATGTTAATTTTGTCAGTGCTTTGTTTTTTTGTTTTTACCTAAAAGGCCTTGCTATTTTCAGCCTCTCTTAATAATTTGGTTTTAAGTGATCTTGTGTCAAATACAGCACAGTATTTGGGTTTGGATTTTGATGGCTATCTCTACGCAACTAAAAAGCTATTATTGGGTTAGGAGGGATTTTATTCATTTTAAATGCCTCTGGGATTTCTTATCTTGAAAGTAGCAGATGCTGGTTGTAAAAAAAAAAAAACCACGCACAAAGTTACAATCCAATTATAGAACTTGAAATTTTCTCCCTATTCTATTTCTATAACAGTGATTCCAGTCCCCAGAAGTATTTTTATATATGTACTACCAGAATCACACCCATCTGTATATAAACACAAATGTGCACAAGTTTACATGCACACAATAAATTTTAATAAGATTAAATTATAAATGTTGTTTACCTTATTTTCATCACTTGATAGAGCTCCTTTATTATTTCTATAGGGTACATTGTATTTCGTCATATTCACTACCTTAGTATTTTCACCATTCTCTTATAATCAGCTCAGTTGTTAAGTATTTCTAAATAACCTCAAACAGTGATGAAATTACACTCCTGCTAATATTTCTGCAGGTGCAAGTCAGTCGGGCTGGGGGGTGGGGAGTTAGGGCAGCACAAGAATAGCGGCGCTGCTTTTTTCACTTCATCCCTGTTTTTACTTGGCTTCTAATTTATGGTGAGGCTTTTGTATAGAAAAAATACAAATAGGAATTCTGCCCAAAGTGTAATCTCTTTTGAGGAAATGTGAAATTCAGTTTGAGGTTACATTTGTGAAAATTAGTTTTTGGAGTTGGATAAGAGTTCTGATCTGTAATTGTCTTTTGATTTTCAGATAGGTGCTTTTCTTTTTGCCTCAAATATTGGCACTGGCCACTTTATGGGTCTGGCTGGAAAAGGGGCGTCTTCAGGGATTGCTGTTGGGGCCTTCGAGTGGAACGTGAGTAGTGCCTTTGGTGGCAGCAAACCTCCACTTCTATCAGTGTCCAGATGAAACTCAGAAAGGCCTAAGTAAATGTGAAAGACTCCTTGGGAAGTCATGGAAGAAAGGAACCAAGTGTTTCATTTCTCAAAAAGATTGTGAGACAGAGAATGTTTTTATTCCAGGGACCATAGGAATACAGTTAGGAGACTGGTCAGATAGGATCATAGTAACTAAAGATACAAACGTAAACATTTGTGTATATGTACCTGCAGATACATGTGTATACATGTGTGTGTCTTTATCTGCATGTATACATTTCCAGTATACATCTGTGTATATGTGTATACATGTGTATATATGTGTGTGTCTTTATCTGCATGTATACATTTCCAGTATACATCTGTGTATATGTGTGTACATGTGTATATATGTGTGTGTCTTTATCTCTGTATATACATTTCCAGTATACATCTGTGTATATGTGTATACATGTGTATATATGTGTGTGTCTTTATCTGTGTATATACATTTCCAGTATACATCTGTGTATATGTGTATACATGTGTATATATGTGTGTGTCTTTATCTGCATGTATACATTTCCAGTATACATCTGTGTATATGTGTATACATGTGTATATGTGTGTGTGTCTTTATCTGTGTATATACATTTCCAGTATACATGTGTATATATGTGTATACATGTGTATATATATGTCTGTGTCTTTATCTGCATGTATACATTTCCAGTATACATGTGTATATATGTGTATACATGTGTATATATGTGTGTGTCTTTTTCTGTGTATATACATTTCCAGTATACAGGTGACCCTTGAATGGCACACGTTTAAACTGTGCAGGTCCACGTATACACAGACTCTTTCTGTAAATACAGGACCTGTATTTTCATTTCACAGATCTTTACATAGACTTAAGTGGGGTGAAGTTTGTGTTTGGTTAGAGTTCACTGTATGTGGAATCAAAAGAACTAGGGTTTGAGTCCTGATTCTGTCCAAACTCTTTCAGCTTCACCCTTGGGTGAGTCATTTTTCAGTTTGTTTTTGAGACAGATTTAGCATTATGCATATTTTTTACTGTATGGGAGTCGATCAAGGGTCAACTGTACATTGAGAATAGGGTCAGCAGAGTTCTTTGAGATATTTAAGTGATTACTATAAAACCTCTAATTGATCTATGAATACCTGTTTCAATTATAAAACTTTTAAAATGGGTTATTTATTTTTAATCTGTGGGATATATTTGTTGTAGGATGTAGAGTTTGTTCACCGAAATTTAAGTGAATTTATAAGTTTTGGGTTAATTAACTTATATTTATATAAATCACCTGACCTTTTTTATAAATCAGAAAGCTCCCTCTTTCTGGGTCTCATCTTTGTCCTGGTAGATTACAAAAAGAAATAACACTTCTAACAGTCAGCTCCAAACGTAATAAGGAGCCCTGGTCTTTACCACAGTTTACCTCTCAGAATTTACTAGCATCTCCTTATATTCAGCTTACCTCTTCTTTGTAAAGAAAGTTGAAGTGAAGTGTATTACTTAATTTCAATAACCTGTATAAATTTTGGTATAGTTTCTCTACCGTTTCTCTGAATGGTTTCTGATTTTTTTCAACCTGTCTTTCTTTGTTTAATGATCAGTTATCTTTGATCCTATCTGGAGCTAAGCAAACATAAATTTTAATAAATACCTTGAAAATTGGCTCAGGTAACCCCCCCCCCCGAAAAAATTAAGAATGCACCTTTATAGGCAAAGATCAAGTGCCTATAAGTTAATTTTGTTCCCCTAGAGGGTTTGTTCTTGGGCTGTTGCTTGCAAGGTTCCCAGTGGTGATGCATTTATTGGGCTCAAAACAGGTAGTAACTGAGTTTGCATCTCCTTTAAGAGCCTGGTTGAGATGGGACCCTGATGTAATTGCTCTTCTCTTCTTGGTTTCAGGCTGCGTTTATCCTCTGTGTTCTTGGTTGGGTGTTTTCTCCTATTTACATTAAGTCTGGGGTGAGTATCCATGATCAGTTAGTCCAGTCTCTGCAGTATTTTTTCTTACAAATATTATAGCTGTATATAAAAACATTTTAGAGGACAAGTTAAACTTCTCAGTCTTCTGATCCTTGTACTGACATCCCTAAATCCTAAGAAATGCCTGAAATAATATCAGCTGACATGGATAAACAGGAGCCAGTAACTGCCAGTGTTTCATTCTGCACCTTATTCAAGGGTTCCCCTCTGAAGGCTTTTATAGAAAACATTTTAAAACTTTGTTAAAAAATAAGACCTAAATTAATGAAGGGAACAACTCTGTTAATAATTGGAAGACAACAGCCTAACAATGTTATTAGAACTAACAGTGTTCAGTTCAGTTCAGTTGCTCAGTCGTGTCTGACTCTTTGCGACCCCATGAATCGCAGCACGCCAGGCCTCCCTGTCCACCAACTCCCGGAGTTTACTCAAACTCATGTCCATCGAGTCGGTGATGCCATTCAGCCATCTCATCCTCTGTCATCCCCTTCTCCTCCTGCCCCCAATCCCTCCCAGCATCAGGGACTTTTCCAATGAGTCAGCTCTTCGCATGAGGTGGCCAAAGTATTGGAGTTTCAGCTTCAGCATCAGTCCTTCCAATGAACACCCAGGACTGATCTCCTTCAGGATGGACTGGTTGGATCTCCTTGCAGTCCAAGGGACTCTCAAGAGTCTTCTCCAACACCACAGTTCAAAAGCATCAATTCTTCGGCGCTCAGCTTTCTTCACAGTCCAACTCTCACATCCGTATGTGACCACTGGAAAAACCATAGCCTTGACTAGACGGACTTTTGTTGGCAAAGTAATGTCTCTGCTTTTTAATGTGCTATCTAGGTTGGTCATAACTTTCCTTCCAAGGAGTAAGCATCTTTTAATTTCATGGCTGCAATCACCATCTGCAGTAATTTTGGAGCCCAAAAAAATAAAGTCTGACACTGTTTCCACTGTCTCCCCATCTATTTCCCATGAAGTGATGGGACCAGATGCCATGATGTTAGTTCTCCCTAAATCCAAAAGAGGATGTGTGAGGAAATGACAGGCGGATTCTAAAGTGTATACAAGAGGTCAGGGGACAAAGCCGTGTCAGTGCCTGGCTGAGGGGACAGAGAAGAGAGGGCCAGGACTAACGTCCACAGGGATTCCTCGAGTGATGTCACCAGCTTGGTAGGTAGAGCTTTCTGTCAAGAGAATTCCACTTTAGACAGTAACCACAGACAGGGGGGCCTTTTTGGAAGTACAGGAGTCATGCTTTTGGAAAAAAAAAAGACTGGATGCACTGAGGAGGGTGAGGGGGCAGGTCCACTTTACCCACGTCACCAACCCCCAAGGTGGCACAGCTCTTGCCGAGAGGGGGCGTCTCAGCCTGAGGTTCCTCCCGTGAGGGCAGTGAGTGTGTGACGGTGCTCAGCCGCACTGGCCGTGCAGCCTGCTGCCAGAAGGACCTGCTTGGCTCTCCCTGCCTCCAGAATGCTGAAGTGTGCCGTGTGATCAGGGGGCGGGGTGACTTGGAGAGCTGCTCCCGGGGCTCTCAGACGCACCAGAAACACAGAGGCCCCTCACAGGCTCTTTGTCAGGAAGATGCCAGCGAGCTGCTGGGGGCGCCTCACCTGCAGATCTCCCCAGCTGCCCACAGACACCCTGCCGTGCTGCATGCATCACCCATGTATGCCTCCCCCCGTCAGCCAGCTCCCTTTGCTTTTGCCCAGTGGCGGTGTGCTGAGCCCCGGCAGAAAGCTAGTAGCACATGCAGAAAACCAGCCTGACCTGTGGAACTGGGAAAGCCGCAGATGAGCACTCAGCCCACCCCCGGGAAGGCTGCCAGCACACTGCCTGGCTTTGTGGTGGGATCAAGGAGGGCGTGGGGAGCCAGAGCATCCATGGGCAAGGTCTGAGGGTCTCAGAGCCCCTCGCAGGACTGACAGAAGGTGTCTCTCTCCAGAAGCAATCAGGGGAAAGAGCTGGTGACCGCCGCCTCAGTGCACAGACAGCAGCACAAGACTACGAGAAACATGAACAATCAAGAAGATGGGACACCACCGGAGGAGCACGATAGTTTACCATTGACGAACCCCAAAGATCCACCTGATAAAGAGCTCAAGATAGCTGTCTGAAGGAAACTCAGTGACCTACAAGAAAACACAGAAGGACAGTTCAACAGAATAAAGAAAACAGTACATAATGGAAATGAGTTTAACAAGAGAGAAAAATCATAAAAATAACCAAATAGACATTCTGGACTGAAGATTACAGTGAATGAAGTGAAAACTGCAGTTGAAAGCATCTACAGCAGACTTAGCAAAGCAGAAGAAAGATTCTGTGAACTCAGTGACAGGTCATTTGAAATTACCCAGTTAAGGAGAAGCAGCTTCCCAGTGGCTTAGTGGTAAAGAATCTGCCTGCCAATGCCAGAGACACAGGAGATGTGGGTTCCATCCCTGGGTCAGGAAAATCCCCTGGAGGGGGAAATAGCAACCCACTCCAGTGTTCTTGCCTGGGAAATCCCATAGACGGAGGAGCCTGGCAAGACTACAGCCCATGGTGTTGCAAAGAGTCAGACGCAACTTGGCGACTGAGCACACACACACAGTCAGAGGAGAACAAAGGAAAAGGAACGAGAAGCAGTGAAGAAGGTCCGTGTGAACGACAGGACACCATTAAAAGAAACAGTCAACACGTTCCTGGAGTCCCAGGAGAAGAGGGAGAAGCAGGCAGAAAGGTTACATAATGATTGAGAACTTCCCAGATCTAAGCAAAGGTTTGACTCTCCAAGATCATGAAGCTCATAGGTGCCCCCCAAATTTTAGCCCCAAACATTATTTGAAAAAATAATAACTGGAAATATCTCCTCTGGTGAAAATGTTAATTTACAGATTCAGCAAGCTTAACCAACACCAAATAGCGTAAACACAAAGGATAGTACACATAGGCTCGCATCATGGTCAGAGTGCTAAAAGCGAAGATAAAGGGGAAGGTTTGAAAATGGTGAAAGAAAAGTCACACATCACATGCAGGGGAACAATGATATACTTAATAGATGCCTTCTGCTTGGAACAGTGGAGGCCAGAAAACATCAGAATGATGCAGTCAGATGCTGAAAGGAAGAAAAAGCTGTCAACCAAAAATTCTATGCCCAGCAGAAGTATTTTTTAAAATGAAGATGAGCAAATTCCCTGGCGACTCAGTGGTTGGGACTCTATGCTTTCCCTGCCCAGGGTCCAGGTTCAATCCCTAGTCTGGGAACTAAGATCTTGCAAGTTGTGTGGTCAAAAAAAAATGAAGATGAAATATATACAAATATTGAAATATTATGTTGTACACTTGAAACCAATATAAGGTTATATGTCATTTATCCATCAATTTAAAAAAGAACCGTTGCAAAGAAAAAAATGAAGGTTATTGGTAAGGTGTAGATTTCTTATACAAACCATAAAGGGAGAAATTGATATATTGGACTTCAAAGTATAACTTTAAACTTTAACTCTTTGAAAGAGATTTTTAAGAAAATGAGAAGTCAAGCTAGAGACTGTGGAGGATTATTTGTAGAACACATGCATAATGAAATACTTATATCCTGAATATACACATTTTTTAAAAAACTCTTATAACAAGATAGCATTTCCCCATACATTTCACCTTACAAATGACAGATAATGACGTGAAAGGATGTTCGCTGTCATTGATTGTTAGGGAAATGCTACTTAGGATCCCACGCAGACACGCTGAACCGCTGAGATAAAGAGGGCTGATGTGTCAAGAGCAGGAGAGGTTGTGGTGCTTCGGGGACCCCCTGCCTTTCCAGAGAGAACTCCAGAAACAGGTTGGCAGTCTCTTGCCCAGTCACGCCTTAGGACCCAGCTGCTCTGGTCCTGGGCGTGGCACTCCCCCCGCCACCCCCAGAAACATGAAGGTGCATGTACACACACAGACGGTACGGGAAGTTCTAGGCACAACGTCTGAACCTATAACCTGAACTGTGTGGGGGATGGACAGACAGCCCGCAGCGTGGTACTCGGTAGCCCTAAGGAGTCAAGTGCCGCATGGATGACCTATAGGGCGTGGTGGCAGGTGAAAGGAGCTGGACAGGGTTTGAGCTCCAGGGAAGGTGAGCTGGACATCCAAGGATCAGGGGTGGAGAAGGTCCCAGACCCACACCCTCGGGGGCTTTGAGGGGCATTGGAGATGCCTTACATCTTGAGTGTGGTGGTGACCACACAACTGTGTACATTTACCCAAACTCCTCAGATTGTAAAATGGGATCATTTTACAGTGTGTAAACCATGCTTCATAAGACTTAAACATTTAAAATACTTGTGGAAAGGGCATTAAAATTGTGGAAGGCTTGGTTTGCCTTGCAGTCTAATGCTTGCAATTATGAAGCCGTAATCCCAGGAAAATCACCCTAGATTGTGACGTCTTTTGAGATAAGGTTTTTAAAGAAGTAATTGAGTTAAAATGAGGTCATGAGGGTGGGTCCTAATTCAGCATGACTTTATGAGAAGAGAACATTGGACACAGACACGTACAGAGGGGAGGATGAGCAGACACGGGGGAGACGGCGTCCGCCAGACAAGGAGAGGGGCCTGGCTCACCCTTCCTCGCGGCCCAAGGAAACTGGCCCCAGACACTGCCCGCTCTGGCCCCAGAGCTGCGAGACAACATGCGTCTACCAGGTGAGCTGCTGCAGCGTACCTTCTGACGGCAGCCCTGGGTGTGAGGCGGCTCGGGGCTGACCGAGCGAGGCAGCGGGGTGAGTCAGGCGTGACCAAGGACCAGGCGGAGGGGGAGCGAGGAGAAGCTGCGGGTGTCGCGTCCGCAGCCGGGACTCGCACGTGCGAGGCTGGGGGCTGAGCGCACAGGAGCACTCTCAGTTACCGGGGGCGCCATCACCTCCGTGAGCCCCTGTGCTGGGGGCCAGGCGTCCGCTGAGCGTGGGGGGTGCTCCTGCCCCTGGGCACGCGCAGCGTGAGATGGTGGAGGCAGAGAGGGGTAGGACGGCTCGGGGCACCCCCACGCACACCAGGAGCGTGGGCACGGAGGACCGGGAGAGCTGTGGCGTCAGGTCGTGTGTCCCTCAACAACGCGGTATGCTTGTGGTATCTGATAAAGCATTTGATTTTGCTGTGATTATTTCACAAAAGTCATTTGTTATCATAGATATCGTCATTACTTCCGCTTTCCAAAGACTGGACAGGAGCTAGATTCCAAGCTTCTTGAAGACAGCGGTACCGCCTCTCCCTGATTCCCCTTGTCTTAGCAGTGTTCATGTAGAGCAGCTGAGACTCCTGAGCTGTGTCTCCGTGCCAGCCAGCACTCCGTGAGCCCTCTGCCTCACGGGGCCTCTCTTACTGTTCTACAGGTAGTGACGCTGCCCAGATACTTGAGGAAGAGGTTTGGTGGCTACCGGATCCAGTTCCTCCTGGCTATTTTGTACTTACTCATCTATATCTTCAGTAAGATCTCGGTGAGTTGTGTAAAGGCGAGTCCATGGAAGGGAAACACAGAAACATCGATAGGCAGGACTAGATGTGCCCCAGGAGTTTACTCTTGGGCTCCCTAAGCTACGTGTTGGCCTCCATTGTCTAAACTAAAGCAGAGAAAAAGTAGCTGAGTAATACACAAGCTAAACGGCAGAGCACCTTCTTTGCCTCCCGAGCCTGTGTTCCCAGAGAACCTTGGGCGTATTCCTGTCATGTCATCAGGAGGCACCCCTCCCCTCCCCTCCCCTCACGTCCTACCACCCTCACAGAGACCGGGACCCCCAGCTATGACCTGTGAGGCCTTCCAGTCAGGACCCTGCCTCGGACATAGTCTCCTTCCCATACTGTTTTCCAGATCCTACGATCTTATTCCCACCTGAAGCCCTTGACACCTGCTCTGTACTATGTCTGGAATGTTCTTCCCCCAGATCTTTCAAATATTGCCTCCTAGGAGAGGCCTTCCTTGGATGCACCCATTCATTCTCCATTACTGTTTCTGTTTCCTGATACACGCCACCATGTGCGAAGATTGATCTGTTTCCTTCCTTACTATCGTTCTTCACTCCAGGATGAGCTTCTTGAGCTCCCAGGCATTGCCTGGCTTGCTCCCTGCCTTCCCAGCCAGCTCTGGGGCCGGAAGCTTGCTGAGAGCATGGTTAGCACAGAAACACTGAGAGAAGTGTTCTTTGAATGACTGAATGAGTGTCACTTATCACACTGCATGAAAATTGCCTGTCTGGTGGTCTGCCTCCCTCTTTAAGCATAAGGAGGGACTCCTCCTTGAAGACTGGCTGAGTTTTGGTAACCCCAGGCCCTCTGAACCCTGCCGAGTGCCTATCTTGTGGTTGGTACTTGGCAAACAATCAGTGTGTGAATGGTTTTGTTGGGAAGACCTCTATGATCATGCCTCTGGGTGTGGTGACCAGAGGAGCAAGGCAGGAGGCTAGCCAGGAAGTGAAGCGCACGCACTGCAGAGTCGGCGTCAGCACAGCCCACGAGCAACAGAGCCAGTCTGCAGGCCGTCAGCCTAGAGGTCCGCTTAGTACAGCACTTGAACTAAAAATGGTCTTTACCATTCAAAGGGTCATAAAAACCAGAAACAGTCCATGTCTTGCAAAGCCCACAGCATTCAGCACCGTCCCTTTACAGAAAAAGCTTGCCAGTCCTAGTAAGCTGTCCCCTCTGCCTGCCCCGCTGGTGAGACTGCGGAAAAAGCCAGCTCTCTGAGCACACTCCCCACTCTGAGGCTCCAAGTAGGAAGAGGCTAAGTTGCATTAACTGGATTAACCCAAGCCTTAAAAGTGCTGACCTTGGCTGAACTTAGGGCCACCAGCCATGTTGCCCAGCAGGACATGGAGAGACCTCCCCTAGTGTCCACTGGGGATGGAGTGGACCTGCTGACTGAAGATGGCCTCTAGTTCAGGGTCTTTCTGGGAAACGGAAGTGCAGCCCACCGCCTTTGTACTCATTTCAGGTGGAGATCTGCACGGGCGCCGTGTTTATGAGGTTGGTTCTGGGGCTGGATGTTTACCTGGCCACCGTGATCTTGCTGTCTGTTACTGGCATATATTCCATCACAGGTGAGGTCACTCTAACACCACAGGTATTTGTGTTGCCGCAAAAGCTCTGCTTCTTAGTGGAGACCTGAAGACATTGAGATGGGTCCAGCTTTTGCATTTTCCCTGAGACTGTCAGTCACATTGCTGAGGCCTGAAAGAGCCGAATACTGAAAATAAATGAGGCAGGGGTGCCCGAGTGGTGCCCTGCTCCTGGGAATCTCATCAGACCGGCGAGGGCTTTCCAGGGATCTCGGCAGGGCTAGCAGTGGTTGTGTTTGGGGTGGGGCGGGCCTGATGCAGCTGGCTGTGGGATGACCGGGTTGGGGTGCAGACGGGGGAGAAGGGACGCGCCTGCTTCAGGTCGTCCTGGTTGCCTGGTGACCTGGGCAGGCCATCAGATGAGACCTTTTAGGGGGATGCTTCAGTTCTTAATATTGATTTCATCTTGGGTTAACAACATGTGACATGATACGGTCATAGTCCTGGGTGGCAGCCACTCCCCATCAACCACAAGACCATGGGGTGAACCACCATCCTCTGCCCAGACAGCCTTCAGGATGGTGTTCAGTAAATTACCCGAGATGATCAGCATGTCGTTATAAAATAGGTTCTGTTAATGATTTTGCCCAGCTGTAGGCTAGTGTGTGTGTTCTGAACACATTTAAGGCAGGCGAGGCTAAGCTGTGATGTTCGGGGGGTGAGATACAGAAAATGCGTCTTCAACCTAGTGATCCCTTCAACTTAACAATGAGTTTCTCATGATGTAACCCCATCTAAGTCAGGGAAGACCTGTATACTTTTTTGCTTAGGAAAACTACCAGATTTTCATCCAGGAAATGGGAGTAAAAGGAAATTGGGATACAGATAGGCAGAGTAAGAGTCCAACAGCAGATCGCAGAGGCTGTTCAAGGGAGAAAGCAGCATGCACCTGGGCACAGCATGGGCAGTTGTCAGGCCCAGTGAAGTGAGGATGGAGGTGTGGGTGTGGAGACGGGGGCACGAGTGTGCGCTAGGCGCACAGTGACTCCCCTCGGTCAGGCAGGGCTTCCCTCTCCCCCTCTCGCCCATTCAGGTGGTTTTGCAGCCGTGGTTTACACAGATATCTTACACGCTAGCTTCGTGGTTCTGGGCTCTGTCTTGTTAATGGGCTATGGTAAGTAAATCTAGAGACTGCTGGGCACCATGGTGGGGTTGGGGCGCTCTGACCGCTGCCTGGGGCCATTTCAGCACTGCCCTCTCACACACACGGGCCTGAGGCCCTCAGGACCCAGCACTGTCTGAGGTTGTGCTGACCACCTGGGGTAGGAACTTCTGCTCGTGGAGAAAGAGGGGTTGAGGAGCAGAGGGTGACGACAGGCTCCAGGGCTTTGAGCAGCTGTCGGGAGCGGCCTGCCCCGCTTGGCCCTGCTCTGAGCCATGCCCTTCCTCTCCGTCAGAAGCCCTTCTCCTTCTGTCCATTGAGTTAAATCCATCTGTCAGGGTCAGCGGAAAACCCGCCCCCAAACCTGTGACTCCATGATTGCCACACCTCTGCATCCTTGTTCTCTGGACTTGCATCACTACCAACGCAACATGACACTTGTTTTTTTCCAACATGACATTTTTCTGTTGGTACTTAACCTTGATTATTCATTGTATTACATAAATAAGTCATACCCCCAGATCCAGAGCTTCTTGAGAACCAGAGCCATCGTATCCTTCACACGATGTGTAGTCTGATGCACACAGCAGGTGCTTAGTGAGTAACACGAAGGAGAGCAACAGCTGACACGGACTGAGAACCAGGTGCCAGGCAGGGGTTTGTACCGTCTCACTTAACCGTCACGGTCACCATGAGGCCTCGCTGCTTTTATTTTCCTTAATTGACTGACGAGGAAGCCGAGTTACTCAGTTTAACAACTTGCTGATGAGTAGAACTCCGAGCTGCAGCCCTCGAGCAGAGAAGCCCCTGATATGCAAAATGGCCTCTTACGGTGCCTGAACCCACTAGCTAGGGGGAGCCTTACTGAGCTTGGCGCTGGATCATAGGTTTGTCTTGCAGAAACTTAGAAGGAAAAGCTCTGGGCTCGGGTATTGGAAAATTATTGAAATGATATTCAAGTTGAGTTGAAGGATCATGGTTCCGTAGAGCAGATTATTGAGCTCTGTGGAAGGAGAACTTGTAGGCCCACAGGATCACAAACCTCAGTCTCACCATTCAGGAAGCCTTAGTGCTCCTTGAGGTTTACTCAGCACCATGCTTCTGGCACACAAAACACATTTCAGGCATGGTCCAGGGAATTTTTAAAGGATCTGGGAAGCAATGACCGATTTGAGTGACAAAATTATAAACTATAAAATACTCTTTAAGTCACTGTGTTATTCGTGTGCTAGTATTAAATATCAACTTTATTAAAATCTGCCAGGACCATCCCAATGCTTGAGAATGATATCCAGTTAAACTTTGGGGGCATTTAATGTTAGCAGTTATATCTCTAAATAATTATGTATCATTTACTGTTACAGGCTGAATTTTTCTATCCCCCCAACATTCGTAAGTTGAAATCCTAACCTCCAACGTGATGGTATTGGGAGGTGGTTAGTTCTTGAGGGAAGACCTGTATGAACAGCTTTAGTACTCTTATGAAAGAGACCCCAGAGAGCTCCCTCATCCTTTCTGCCACATAAGGACATGGCCAACACTCAGTCGGCCAGCACCTTGAGCTTGGAGTCCCAGCCTCCAGAACTATGGGAAGTAAGCCGCCCACTATCTGGTGTTACAGCAGCCCAAACAGACTCTGACATTTTCTGTAACGGGATTTTTTTTTATTGGGGTATCCATGCTAGTTCTTTTGATAAGCAAACTGTTGTGGGGGCTTGTTTTCTTTTTAAAATACACAAAAATTTGTAGTTAGAAATGTCTTCAAACCAGTCACTGTGGGAACTGATGCACATACAGCTTTTTTTATTTTTAACTTTTAATTAGTATACACACAAGGTGGGCTTCCTGGGTGGCACTAGTGGTAAAAAATCTGCTTGCCAATGTAGGAGACATGAGATGCAGGTTCAGTCCCTGGGTCGGAAAGATCCCCTGGAGGAGGGCATGGCAACCCACCCCAATGTTCTTGCCTAGAGAATCCCAGGGACAGAGGAGCCTTGCGGGTTACGTCCATAGGGTCACAAAGAGTCAGACGCGACTGAAGCAATTTAGCGTGCATGTATGCGTGCATACACAAGGTAAACAAAACAAAAGGGTACCAGGTGAAATATTTATCACTCTCATTTTCTTGGTTTGACTCCCCAGAACCAACCAGTATCCTAAGTTTTGTGTACATCCTTCCAGAGATAGTGTACAGGCAGACCTTGGATAGAGTGTGGCTTGGCTCCAGATTACAGCAATGAAGCGGATACCACCGCAAAGCAAGTCACACAAGTTTTTTAGTTTCCAAGTACATATGAGAGTTATGTTTACAGTGTAGCGTAGTACTGTATTAAGTGTACAATATTAGTATATCTAAAAACAAGGTACATGCCTTTTTTAAAAATAACACTGTTAGGAAAATGGCAGTGATAGACCCGCTGGTTGCAGGGTAGCCACAGACCTTCCATTTGCAAAACACAGGCAAACAAAAGCAACACAGTATCTACAAAGTGCAGTGAAGCAAAACACAAAATGAGGTGTGTGTCTGTACAAACGTACCTCTGTGAGATATGCGTCTAAATAGAATGAGGACGTTTTGCATCTGTTTTTCACCCCTGGAACTGTGTCCTAGGCAGACTTTTGTATCAGTGAATAGAGATCTACTGCGTCTTTTCTGTGTTTGTGTTTGTTCTTCTCACTGAAAAGGGCACAGACCCAAGCAGGTAGTGAGATGAACTGCCACAAAGTGAACACACTGCATCCAGCACCCAGGAAGAGAGGGGGCCTTTTGTTTCCTTTTTCAGACATTATGCCTTTTGTGTCTTTTTCTTGACTCTTTACACTGGCGAGGACATACATAGTGCAAGGAAGACACCAGGCCTCCCTGTCTCTCTTCTGGCTTAGCGGTAGAGCTCTGGCTATTCCATCAAATGTTAAATAGGACCGTTAAATATTTGCTGTCACTTTTTTGGTAGATAGTTTTTGTCATACTAACAAAGTTCCCTTCTGTTCCTAGCTTGCTAAGATGATCATGAGCAGGTTTTGAACTATATCAAATGTTTTTTCCACACCTGCTTAGGTGATCAGATTACTTTTTTCCTTTTTCTGTTAACATAGCACATTATGTTAACTTGGTTTTGCATGTTAACCTTGCATTCCTGGATTTGTCAAGAAATCCCTCAGTTTCCTCTCCTAAGTGGCAGTTTTAACTACATTCTCAGAAATGTATGAGAATGTGTGTTTCCTAACCTCCCCTGTAACACCTGATGTCTTAAGACTTTTTAAAAATATGCCCAGGGACTTCCTTGGGCTAAGACTCTCCACTCTCAATACAGGGGGCCTGGGCTCCATCCCCGGCCAGGGAACTAGATCCCACATGCAGCAACTAGAAAGACCACGCATGCCGCAACTAAGACCCAGTACAGCCAAAGAAATAAATAAAATTTAAAAAATAATAAAAATAGGCCTAATAGTTGAAGAGGGGTGGAAGTATCTGATTATTGTTTTAATTTGAATTCTCCGGACACTAGTGAGGTTGAGCATCCTTTCACACACTTAACGGCCATCTGCATTTCTTGCTCTGTGAATTTCACATTCACCACCGTATTTCTTTCCAATAGTTTTCCTTGGCTGTTGATGTGTGAATCCTTCATACATGGTGCAAATCTCTTCTTTCAGTCTAACACATTTTTTGTTTGGTTTCCGTCATATGAGTTTGAAAATTTAACGTCACATTTATCAACCTCTCTTTTCTTTGTTTCCGTGCTTTAAGAATGTTCTGCTTCCTCACCCAAGTTCATAAAGATACTTTCTTGTTTTCTTCTAATATTTATCTTTGTGGCTTTGTAGTTCACCTTTTACAAATCCACATGGAAATTGCTTTTAGAAATGCCATGAGGGGTCTTACTCATTGTATAGTCACTCCATATCTTTCACTGACTCGCCTTGACTCCAAATGATTCTGGATCCATTTCAAAATTCAAAGGAACTTGGTTTATTATGCCAAAGCCCTGGGTTAGGAAGGTCCTCTGGAGAAGGGAAAGGCTACTCACTCCAGTATTCTGGCCTGGAGAATCCCGTGGACTCTAATCCATGGGGTCGCAAAGAGTCAGACCCGACTAAGTGACTTTCACTTTCACAAGGTGTTTTTTAGTTATGTAGGTGGAATTATGTGTGTTTTAGTGCCTTTTAAAAACATTTTTCTTTAATAATAAGGTTTTACACAGGTTAGGACACTGAGGAAGAAATGCTTTGAGCACTGAGGAAAATTCCAAACATGAAGTCTCACAAACATTTTGCTGGGATTGCAGGAAAATGAATATTAATTTCTGATTTAGTCGAGATTCTTTGAGTCACTTGTGATAAAACTTTAGTTCAAAGCTAGTTGAAGCAATAAGTACTTGCTTGACTCACAAGACTGGAAATTCCAGGGCATCTTACTTTTGAGCATAGCCGACCTAGGCTTCCGCATGAGCCAGGTGGACAGAAGGACCTCACGCTCTCCTTCTTGCTTAGCACCCCAAAGCAAGGAAGCAGGCATTTTTGGTGCCTTAAGCAGAAGGCTGCTGGGATGAGTTCTGTGTAAATTAGTTGGGCCTGGGTCTCAAGTCCATTCCTGACACATCAGCTGCCCGGGGACAGGGAGTGCTGGCCAGGCCTCGGTCACATGCCAGATCAGAATGCCCGGTGGACGGTTAGACAAGGCCCGCCTGGGCCATGTGGGGTGGAGTGCAGCTGGAGAGAGGGGTCTGCCCCCAGAAGCAGGAGGACGGGGGGCCAGGCACATGCACTCTGCTCTGCGCTGGCCTTGGAGGAGAGGGCCTCTCTGCCAGCACGCACGGTGTCGGCTGTCTGACATCCTGTCGTGTCTCACGTTGCTGTCTTGGCTCCTGTGCAGCTGAAGGTACTGACCGACTGTGTGGTGTTTTCAAGCCTTTCACGAGATAGGCGGATACCAGGAGCTGCAGAGCAGGTACCCGGAGGCCAAGCCAACCCTCACCTGGGAAGGGAACTGGACTGCCCCGATGGAGTGCCTCACGCCACGCGTGGACGCCTTCCATATCTTCCGAGACCCCGTCACTGGAGACATCCCCTGGCCTGGGATCGTCTTTGGCCTCTCCACCATCTCCTTGTACTACTGGTGCGCCGACCAGGTAAGGAGACCCGCGGCGCTGACTGGTCTGTGCCGGGGGCAGGGGTCTCGAGGCCTCTGCAGCCACAGGCGGGCTTCCCTCCCAGCCTTGTGCGGCGCCCAGATGCCGCGGCACCACGCTGTCTAAGAGAGGCCTCTAAGGTTTAGAAAAAAAGCTTGACGTGGCATTTTTTAAAAAAAGGTGGTGGTGGGGTACTTCCTGGTGGTCCATTGGTTGAGACTGCCTTCCAATGTAGGAGACATGGGTTCCATCCCTGGTTGGGGAACTAAGATCCCACATGCTGTGGGGTATGGCGAAAAAACTTTTTAAAATGTAGCATGTTTAAAAAATAATAATAAAATAAATTTTAAAAAAGGGGTCTCCCCCACAGTCCCATCTGCAGCACAGCACCTGTTTTCATTTCTTCTTCCCTCTCGTTATCTGCAAAGCACAGTTTTTTGCTCATGAAAAATGTCAGTTCTCCAAAACCAAGTCTAAAAATTAAATGCTGCTAATCAGTATTTCAGTTGGATTTTTTTTTTTTTTCAGGACTCAGAGCTTATTCTAAAGATGACATGGTTCTATCAGTGGTTGATCACTGAATTGTGAAATAGTCATACAGTGGAAAGGCAATAAAGAAAAGGAGGTACAGCACACCATGACATGAAGGAACCTTTAGAGCGTGATGCCAAATAAAAGAAGCCAGACACGGAAGGCTAGGTGCTGTGTGGCACAGGCAACACCAAGTTACGTTCAGTCCACACAATTAAGTAGCAGAAAATTATAAAGAAAAGCAAGGAGGAAATAAAACGGTCATTAAAGCAGTCATTTCTGAAGCAAGGGGGAGAGCTGAGGTTAAAAAGAAGGACACGTAACAGCGTTATCGACAATCATTAAAAAGTGGAAATGACCCAAACACCCACCAAGGAAGGAGGGGACACAGCGTGTGTCTGTGTGTTGTAATGTATTCAGCCATAAAAAGAAATGAAGTTCTGTTACGTGCTACATGTTTGACAAATCTAAGAACATTAGGCTCAGTGAAAAAAGCCATGCTCAACAGTTCACCTGTTGTATGATTCCTTTTATATGAAATATTCAGAACAGGCAAATCCATGGAGACAAAAATCCAATTAGTGCTTCCCAGGGGAGAAGTGGAGGAGGAATGGAGAGTGACTACTTTTGTGTTCCTGGGTGCTCTTCTGGGTCATGAAAAGGTTTTGACATTGGAAAGAGGTGGAGATTGTGCAACATTGGGGATGCACTAAACACTACTGAATTGTTCACTTACAATGACTCACTACAGAGGTTTCCCTGACAGGCCAGTGGCTGAGACTTCTCATTTCCAACGCAGGGCACAAGGTTGATCCCTGGTTGGGAAACTAAGATCCCACGTGCTACACAGCATGGCCAAAAAGTAAAAGATGAACGGATAGTTATATGTTATGTGAATTTTACCTTGATATTTAAAAAAACGATCGTGGAGAGAGGCTTCTGGGGTTCCGCAGAGTTGCACCTCTTGAATTGGGTGGTGGTTCCATGGTAATGGAACTACAGCGCTCCGTAATGTGCTACAGCATGCGTCCATGTATTACATCACAATAAAAAGGGCTTAAGCCTTTTATGAAGGGAGATGTCACAGATAGCTAACCTGAGGTTGAAAATGAAGAACAAAGTGGGAGATATTTAAACATCAACAAAGTTGCAGTAACGCAAACAGTTTGAAATTCCCAGGAATAGATATACAGACCAATGGAGCAGAGTAAAGAGCTCAGAGACAGACTCACATACTTGTAGGGATTTAATGTATGTTCTGGAGGCTGCACCAATCAACAGGGGAGACTTTGGGTGAATTAAAGACTTAACTGTGAAAGGGAAACCCATACTCTAATAAGGGAAGGTAACGCTGGTGAATACTTTCTTAGTTGTGGGGAGTGTAAGTCATAGCGATTTGACCACATTGCTCGGCGGGCATTTTTAACAAAGATGCTCTAGACAGAGTTGATGGATGATGGGCTAGAGGAGACCATTAGAAATGTTTGCAATGAGCAGACTAATAGCAAACGCACAAGAAAAAGGCACTCCAACAGCCACGGGGGCAAAAGACAATGACAGGCAATTTGTAGAAAATGAAATATAGCCCAGTATGATCAGGGGAGTGCAATTTAAAACCACAATGAGACTGGCAAAAGTCAGGAAGCTTGATGACGCCAAGCACTGGAGAGCACATGGACGCGTAGGGATCCTCGTGCGGTTCTGGTGAGAGGGCAGACCGGGCTAGCCTGCTCTGGAGACTGAGTGTTGAATCAAGTCTAGTATGCTGTGCTCTGGGACCAAGCAGTGACGTTCCCCAGAATGCACCCCCAGTCCTCATCCAGGTTCACGAGGGTCCACAGGTGAGGCCTTGCTGACAGCATCGAGCGTGCCGGGTACTGAGGTGGGCGGATGAGACCCGGGCGGGCGGCGAGGGGAGCGGACACTGAGGCCTGCTTCGCATCTGCGGGGGGGCCGCCGAGCCGTGCCCGGAGCAGCACTGACGAGCTCCGACGTGTGCGGACTGGAGGGCCGGGTGGCCGGAAGAGGAGGGCCGGAGGCCGGAGGGCGCCGGCCCCGCGGGCTCGGTCAGGCGGGCAGCCTTGTTGCTCGTATCCCCCGCTTTGTGCTGGTCACGTGTCTTGTTATGCTGCCTTGCCGCGAAGACAAGAAAAATCCTTCTGTAAAATTAGAAAACAGGCTGGAACCTAGCCACCACAAGCAAGAAACCCCCGCACTTCAGAAAACTGAGGAGTTAAGGTACCAAACACAAAATACGCGTATAAGCAAGTAAAAGTGGACCTGAAAACATGAACACAGTTCCGTCAAAAATGACCAGTTAGATTTAAAGCTCAAACTTCTGGAAATGCAAAATATCCTTGTTGAAGTGTAAAATTCAGTATCTGTTAAAATAACAGATTAAACATACCTGAAGGAAAGAATTAGCAACCTAGAAGAGAGAACTGAAGAAATTGCCCTAACAGCACAAAAAAGTTTGAAAGAGAGACTATGTGACATGGATAACAGAATTGAAATACTTCCTTGGATTCCAGGAGAAAAGAGGAGAAGCAATATTTGAAGAGAAAATAACTGAGAATTTTTACAGTCGTTGAAAGAGCAGGACTCTTTAGATTCAGGAGTCACAGTGACTCCTGTGCATATCTGCAGAGTCACCTCTTGGTGAAGTTTCAGAACGTGAAAGACGAGGAGACTGAGAGCCCCTGAGGTAAAAGATCACTTGTGGAGGAAGACAGGTACCCCCAGCAGACGTAGAAGCGGCATAACCTGAGGGAGAGGAAGAGAGCTTTCCAAGTACTGAGGAAGGTGCCCCGCTGAGTATTACTCAGAAGTGAGGGCAAAATAAAGTCCTAACCGGGACTACCCTGGTGTTCCAGTGGCTGAGACTCCACTCTCCCAATGCAGGGGGCCCAGATTCAATCCCTGGTCTGGGAACTAGATCCCTCATGCTGCGACTAAGACCCGGCACAGCCAAATAAGTGAATAAATATATTAAGGATAATAAAAGTAAAGGCATAACCTTCCCTAGATACTGAACGAGGTGCATAAAGTAAAAGGAGATCCTGGAGAGCAGGAGGGACGGTTAGAGATGCTGGCCAGCACGTGCACAGATCTGAAGCAGTGCCTGAAAGTCATTGTGATCATATGCACACGGAAAGTAAAACGCAGAGCAGAGCTGAAATACGAGACCACGGTTGGAGTCAAATCTGTCTGTGCACCTGAAATTGAGGAGTGTGCGAATACTGGTTTTCTTTAGATCTGAAGTTGTATCCATGTTAAAATGTTAAGGGTAATTATTAAAAGCTTTAAAGTAGAATCTCTAACTTCCAAACTAGTAAAGAAAATGATTTAAGAAAAAATTTTATTGAAAAAAGAGGCAAATAAACTGATAGAAGGAAAACTATTTTCCTTTGCCTACCGCTGTGGATGGTGACCGTAGCCAAGAAATCAGAAGACTCTTGCTTCTTGGAAGGAAAGCTATGACAAACCTAGACAGTACGTTAAAAAGCAGAGACATCACTTTGCCAGCAAAGATCTGTATAGTCAAGGGTATGGTCTTTCCAGTAATCATGTACAGATGTGAGAGTTGAATCCTAACGAAGGCAGAGCGCCAAAGAATTGATGCTTTCGAACTGTGGTGCTGGAGAAGACTCTGGAGAGTCCTTTGGACAGGAAGGAGATCAAACCAGTCAATCCTAAAGGAAGTCAACCCTGAATATTCATTGGAAGGACTGATGCTAAAGCTGAAGCTCCAATACTTTGACCACCTGATGTGAAGAACTGACTCATTGGAAAAGACCCTGATGCTGGGAAAGGTTGAGGGCAAGAGGAGAAGGGGATGACAGAGGATGAGATGGTTGAAGGGCATCATTGACTCAATGGACATGATTTTGAGCAAACTCCAGGAGATGGTGAAGGACAGGGAAGCCTGGTGTGCTGCAGTCCATGGGGTTGCAAAGTCAGACACAGCTTACTGACTGAAGAACAATGACCATCGTTTTAAACAAGAATTCGTCCATCACCCTACTTAGTGATACATGACCACCTACGCAAGTGCTGAGGGCTTTCTGCATGCAACGACTTCATGCCCCACGACTGTCCTGTCCTCAGAATGGGAGTCGGCTTCGGCCCCAGCCCCGCTCCCACCCCTCCCTGCGAGCCCGTCTCCTCTCTGCACACGGCTAAGCAGAGACAGGAAGTGCCGCCCGCCTGCTCAGCAGAGACCCCCAGGGCCCCGGGGGGATGCCGCCTGGCCCCCTGGGAAGCAGTGCCTGTGGCATGAGGCAGGACCACTCTGGGGTTCTTCCTGCTGTTAATAAAGTAATGCGTCTGGGAAAGCAAGAAAGCATTAGAGACAGGAGCACCCTGCCCGTCAGGACTGGCCCCTGCCGTCCCGCCGGTCTCGTCCTGGGGGCCCTTTCTGAGCAGAGGCACGGGGTCAGTGCCGCTGCTGCACTCTGCGCCTCTCAGGCAGCATCTCGCTCCGAGCATCTTTTCCCATCGTTTCAACATGCCTTGAGCACGTCATTTCAGTGCCTACAGAATACTGCCTCCATGCAGTGGGCCACGTCTGCGTGTTCTTTCTCACGTGCTTCTCCATCTGCCCGCGCGTGCTCCTGCTCGGGCTGAGTGCACACCGCCTCTTAGAGTGCCGTGACGTGGGCCGTGACATGCCCCAAGGAGACTTCGCGTGTCAGGGTGTACACTGGTTGGTTTCTGCTGAGGTTGGCCTTAGCTCTGAATGCCCATTTGTTGGGAGGGACACGCCTGTGCTGGGATTGATGTCGCGGGCACAGGCGCTCTGTGTCCTCTGGGAAGGAGTCTCGTCCTTGCCGGGGGCGGCTGGTAAAGCGCCGAACCGCTGTGCTGGGCGTGCGGCTCTAGCAATGAGGCCAAGGGCAGGCCGCCCCCGTCCGCTTGGGCAGCCGCGCCAAGCAGGACGTGCTGCCCCGTCACACGTGTCTCCTGAGGCCCTGCGTGCCGGGGGGCGCCAGGGGAGCGGGGTGAGCGGTCGGCACGCCCCTCCCGCCCCAGGGCACCCCTGCTGCTGCAGGCCCCAGCCGTCCTGGCCCTGCAGAGGCAGCCCAGGCTCACAGACTCTGAGAAAGCCCCCCCGCCCCCACCTGTGTCTCCTCTGCAGATTTTTGTCCAGGGCTGCCTGGCAGGGAAGAGCTTGTCCCACGTGAAAGGCGGCTGCGTCCTGTGCGGGTTCCTGAAGCTGTTGCCCATGTTCAGCATCGTCATGCCGGGAATGATCAGCCGCGTCCTGTACACAGGTGCCTCCTGCTCCGCCTCGCTCACGCTGAGCGACTTCCCGGCTCTTTGGCCTCGGGAGGGCCTGGGCTTGTCAGGTCTCCCGTGGCCTGCTGGTGTCAGGGTGCCCCACGTTGCTTTCTTGGGGGCCGATGGGTTTAGATGAGGGACGTGGCTGAGCAGAAATCTGGCAGGGACCATGGAGGTAGGTGACGAGAGAAATCGCAGAGGGGCAGATCAGCAGGGAGGAAGAGGCTGACCCTCCCTGCGGCCGCTGCTGCATCTCTGTGTGGGGCTGAGGCCCAGGCCTCGGGGAGGTCACCGCGGGCATCACTGTGCGAGCCCTCCCGGGTGCCGGGTGCCGTCACCCCCTCACAGCCCAGGGGCCACATGTGTGTGGAACCTCCAAAACAGCCCATTCTTTCCATTCAGCACTACAAAAATGTCCCCGCTTCCCTGAGCGAGCCGTCGTAATTTTGTGATGTCCGTCACCCCCGTTTCAGCTCCGTTTTACTGGCTCTTCTGCCTCTCGGCGCTAGATTTGTTTATCCCTTCAGCCTTTACGGGTAGAAGGGCAGGGCAGCCCACTCCAGTATTCTGCCTGGAGAATCCCACGGACAGAAGAGCCTGGTGGGCTACAGTCCGTGGGGTCACAAAGAGTCAGACACAACTGTGCAATGAACACGTTCTACGCCTCCCTGGCACATGTGCTCTGATGGTGCGGCCCCTGGGGCAGAGCGGGCCGCTCCCGTGGAGTCTTCTGCCCGGAGACGTGCTGCCCTGACTGCTGACCCCTTCCAGTCCCAGCAGAGAGGCGAGCTCCGTCTCAGCATCCCAGCTCTGTGCTCTGGCTGTGAGGTGGCTCTTTCTGGAACCTCATGGGCTGTGCCTCCTCAGAGGTTAGGAAGCAGGCCCCATGGGACTTGCCTGGTGGCCCAGGGGCTAAGACTCTGCCCTCCAGCGTGGGTTCGGTCCCTGGTCAGGGAGCTGAGATCCCCAGTGCCTCTCAGCCAGAAAACCAAAACATAAAACCGAAGCAGTGTCATAACACATTCAGTAAAGACTTAAAAAAATGATCCGCATTAAAAAAACAAGTCTGTAGACTATATAAAAAAGAGAAAATAGTCCCCTCCCGCGTGCTCCTCAGGCCCCCAGAGTGCCCTGGGCTTGGCGGCCCTGCCTCCGCAGCCCCCCTGCATGGCGCAGACCACCCCACCTACTGAGGAGGGAGACTGGGCAAAGTCCCGCGACTCCTGGACCCTAGAGGTGGCTGGGGTGGTGGTGGAGGGTGGCAGGACGCAAGAAGAGCCGCCCGCCCCCGCCCGCCCCCCACCTCTCCTCCCCACCAGGTGAGTAGAGTGGTGGATTGCCCTGGGGCCTGCACCGGGGTGGGGAGGCGAGGGGTCGGGACCACTTGTCCTCAGTCCTAGAAAGAGCCAGACCTCGTGATGGCATCCACACGCCTGGGATTTGAATAAAGCCAGAGAGGCGCTCAGCACAAAAGCTGGGCCTCCGCCCGCTTCTTGGGAGAGGGTGGCTTTCCAGTAACGCTAAGGCCTTTGGCCTGGACTCTGGGTCTCAGGCGGCCAGAGCCGGGGCTTGCACACCCCCACGTGCCGGTTCATCAGTCTGGTCTGCTGTGGTGGTCCCGTGTTAGCTAGGGCTCTAGATTGGAAATGATGTGCATTTTAGCTCCTTCAAGCTGGTGTTCTCGAAGTCTCTCTGTTGTAAGTTGACCACCAGTGGTGCCAGGCTGCCACCCTCCAGCCCAGAAAGCCCCGGGAAGAATGCTTCCTTTCTGCGCCTGGGCATAAATGCCAGGGGAGTCTCAGCAAGCCCACTTGAGCAGCAGGGACTGGTCCCTGTGGGGGAAGGAGTGTCCAGAATGGCCAGGGTCCTGGGGGCCCTTCTCGGACCACACCGAGGGGGGCTGGGGGCCTGCTTGCCCCGGGGGGCGGGGGCTGGGCAGAGGACAAGCTGCCCCTTGGTTTTCACATTCTCGCCCGACCTCCCTGTGAAACTGCTTGCTCTCCGAGTAAACCCAGGCCTGCCTGCCTCGTCCTAGTCCACGCTGACCCCTTGTTCCTGCTTTTCTCCCAAGTGGTAGCGTTTTATCCCTCATTTAAGCTCTCGATGGCCTATCACTTTCCCCCATTTACTTGCTTTTGTCCACATCTCTCCCCAAACCGTCTGAAATAACAGTCCCTGAGAGATGAAGGGAGTCAGGTCAAGAGTGGCCCTTCAGTCAGTGTGAGGCTGAATCATTGTTTGCTTTTCCAACGCCCAACTGGGTCACCAGAAGGCTTGTTGGGGCTGAGTTCAGCAGTGAACTGGCAGAAGCCCCGACTCCCCGACCTCCACCCCAGGCTCCTGGTGAGCCCGGGGCCCCCATGCTGGTGCGACTGTGTCTTTGCAGATAAGGTGGCGTGTGTTGTGCCTTCGGAGTGTAAGAAGTACTGTGGCATCCGCACCAGTTGCACCGCCATCGCCTACCCCCTGCTGGTGGCAGAGCTGCTGCCCAGCGGTAAGCATTGGAGCTGCGCCCGGGCCGGGAGCGGACCGTCCGGAGTGAGGGCCCCAGGGGAGGCGGAGGCTGTGGCAGAGGCCCTCCGCGTCGCTGGAGCCTCCGGGCCTCCTCTTGCTTCCTCACTTGAACTCTCCGGTCTCACTGGCATTTGCACAGAGTAGGGGGTGGCCCTCTGGGTGGGGGCCTTCCCTGCTGAGCCTGTACCCTCCCCACCCCGCCACTGTGGATGGTTCGTGGAGACACAGAGGGGAGCAAGGCGGCATCCTGCTCGCAGGGAGCTCGGGCCAGTGGGATGGCAGAGGGGTGGCTTTCCTCTCACCTTCTTCCCCACCTCCAGAGGAGCTGAGCCAAGAGTACAGGCTTCTTAAATTCCCCATTAGCTTTGTGTACCAGCAGGCCAACCACAGGGAGACGTTGATTCCCCTAAAATACAATGTAGACGGACTCCCACTGAAGGAAGCACTAGCCGCCCCACGGCTCAGGAAGCAGGTCACCTGGCTTCTCCAACTGAGCCTTTGTCCGCGCACCGGGGCTGCGGCCTGGGCCATGGGGCACCGGGAGGGCTGCCTGGCCTGGCCCACGTCCCCGATGAATCGGGGGTGGGGGGGGGGGCTGTTGCACGGCCCCTGTTACCCCCCCACCCCCAGCCTTTCCTGACTGCACGAGGCACTCACTCACCAAAGTCCCTGCCACTGAGCAGCCTTTCAGGTCAAAAGCTGAGCTTGTCATGTTGATAGCTAGCGTTTGTCGAGTGCTTGCCCAGAGTTGGGCATTGTCTTCACCTTCACAACAGCCCTGTGTGGGAGGTACTTTTAAACCCACCTTGCAGATGGGAACGGTGAGGCCCAGGAGCTGCATCACTTGCTTAATGGTCTGGTCCTCTGGGTCTCATCTGTTAAAGGGGGACAGCAGTGGTTTCCTTTCCACAGGGCTGCAGGGTGGTCGTCAGGCCAATGTCCAAAGTGACCACCCTGGTTATTATACAGGGACTCAGCAGGAGACTGCGAGGCTTGTCACAGAGCAAGGACAGACGTCATGCACTGATCCACCTTAGATGGACTGCCACCCTGAGCAAAATTCAGTGCGTGGGAGTGCTCCTCAGCAGGCCCTAGGCACCTCCTGGGCGGCTGGGGGCGCTGGAGGCCAGGACGCGTTCCTCTCTTGCAGGCGTTCGAGGCTTGGTGGTGTCTGCCCTCTGGGCCTCTCTCATGTCCTCCCTGACTGCTGTTTACAGTAGCGCCAGTGCCGTGTTCACCATGGACATCTACCCCCGTATCCGGCCGACGGCCACTAAAAAGGAACTCATGATAACAGGAAGGTGAAGTATTCCTCTCATCTCACGAGTTTCTGCCGTCAGTGAAATGATGCCCCCAATAAGTCATTACGTGGCACATTTAGGCTCTCAGAACTGACTCAATAGAAAAGGCCCTGATGCTGGGAAAGATTGAGGGCAGGAGGAGAAGGGGACGACGGAGGATGAGATGGCTGGATGGCATCACCGACTCGATGGACATGAGTTTGGGTGAACTCCGGGAGTTGTTGATGGGCAGGGAGGCCTGGTGTGCTGCAGTCCGTGGAGTCACAAAGAGTCGGAGTCACAGAGTCGGACACGACTGAGCGACTGAACTGAACTGTGTATAGAGTTACCGTTTTTACATATGGTATGGTGCTGTTTCGTTTTTGTTGCAGTTTTGCAATGAAGATGTATTGTTTTTATAATCACAAAGGAAATTGTTTCCACTTGGGAGAAAATTAAGTGGCGAGCACAGTGATAATGAACATAGTTTATTAACATACCCCCAAAGCAGTCCTTATGAACGAGTGTGTGTTCATTATTCCAGTATCTCTTTCAGTCCTCAGGACAGCCTTTAAAGGTAAATTTTAGTTCTTGTTCTTACTATACAAATCGGGGGTAGTGGCTCAGAAAAGGGAGCTGGTCTGCCTGACCGCGTGGTAAGCAGAACTTACCCATCTCAGGGCTACACCATCAACCAGGAGGCCACAAATGCTGGGCATGAGACGGGTACGAACGTGTGGACCTGGGCCCTGTCGCCCTTGCGTAGCGTGACCCGCCTCCAGCCCCCGCACACTGAACTCGGCCTGCGTTGACCCTCAGATGCTCTCTTCATTCCGCGCCTCTTGCTCACTGTCTTACCTGTGTGACCCCTGCAAATTGAGTTTGCTGTGACTTTTTGATTAGCATTTCAGTCTTTAAAAAGCACTTTTTTTTTTTTGTGAGAAACTTTAAGAAACAGATACAAGTTTTATGTAAATTGTTATAGAACATGGGGAGAAAGAGAAGACATATTCATTTTATAAAGCTCAAGATATTGATGTCAAAACCTAACAAGTACAGCACAGAAGAAATTAAAACTAAAGCCTCATCTCACTGTTAAATACCAATGCAAAAATAGTAAAATAGTGGACACAAATCCAACAAAATACTAAAAGAATGTTAAAAGAATGACATCTCATTGCCAACTGTGATTATTTCTCAGGAGTGCAAGAGTGGTTCAATATTAGAAAATGTGGTAATATAACTCACCATATTAATAGATCAAAAGAGAAAAATCATATATATTCAGATGATGAAAAAGTATTTCATAAAATAGGTACCTTTCAACCCAGTAAAATATGTCTGTATCATTCTAAAAATCAAGTCATGTCTAATGGAGCTAGAAAAAACTAGGAAAGAATGTCCCTCCTTACCACTGTATTTATACTAGCATATGTGTAAAGTCAAATATATCATATAAATAAAAGTAGGCCTACAGGTGAAGCTAGCAAAGACTTTGAAATAACCATGATTAATTTGTACAAGAAAATAGATGGAAAGATGTACAAAATAGATGAAAAGAATTGGGAATTTTTCCAAAGAATTATAATTTGTAAAAATGAGAAGGTCTAGAATTGAAAAATAAGTGTCTGAAATTAGGAACTCGGTGGTGGGGACTTCCCTGCTCATCCAGTGGTTAAGAATCCCCCTCGCAATGCAGGGGAGGCAGGTTCGATCCCTGGTCAGGGAACTGAGATCCCACATGCTTCAGGGTAACTCAGCCCATGTGCCATGAAAGGTCCTGCATTACGCAGAGATCCTGAGTGCTGCAGCTAAAACCTGATGCAGCCAAACAATGAATTAAAAAAAAAACTCGTGGGTTAACAAGTGATTGGCTGAAGCAGAAGACACAGTAAGTGGCTTAAAAATCGATCAGTCAACAATATCCAGAATAAAGCATGCAGGAAAAAAAAGAAGATACAGGTGGAACACAGATGAATATAATATATTATGTCATTGGAATTATATATGTGTAACTGTAGAAGCAATTTTGAAAATATAACAACCAAGAATGTTCCAAATATCTGGAAAACTATCCAGAGATGCAGGAAATTCCACAAATCTCAGGCAGGATAAATGCAAAGGAGACCATACCCAGACGACAGGGTAGTGGCACTGCTGCAGATGGAGAGAGAAGACCTTCAGAGCAGCCAGAGGGACGTGAATCACATTACCTTCAGAGGAGCGACAAAGACTGACAGTGGAATTTTCAGCAGAAACTGTGGAAGCCAGGAGACAGTGGAATGACATTCGCAAGTGCTAGGAAGAGACTGCCCACCTGAAATTCAATACCTGTCAAAATAGCCTCCGGAGTGAGAGTGAAACAAACATGTTTTCTGATAAATGCAAGCTGAGGGAATGTGTTACATTGGAATTTCATGATAAGAAATACCAAAGGGGAGTCTCAGGCTGCAGGAAAATAACCTGGACGGAAGAACTGGCCTTCAGAGAAGGATGGAGAGCGCCATAAAGGGTAAGCATATGGGGAAGGGAAGAGAGCCAGTGCTGACGTCGGTAAGGGAAAACGCCTGTGGGAACAGCAACACAGGGGAGCAGAACACACACCATGGAGTGTAAATAGTCTCAAGTTCTCTGGTACCAGACTGAGACATGTCAAGGGTGCGTGTGTGGCCTCTAGATTGAACAATATAAGGACAGTTCAAGGATGTGTAACAAGTTAGTAAAATATGAACTAGCCAATAAAATATTTGATTAGCCCAAAAGAAGTCAGAAGAGTAAAAATTAAGTGAAAGGTAGGTTGAACAGAAAACAAATAATAGAGTGACTTCCCTGGTGGTCCAGTGATTTAAGACTCTGTGCTTCCAATGCAGGGGGCTCAGGTTGAATCCCTGGCCAGGGAACTGAGATCTCACATGCCTTGAGGTGTGGGAGGAAAAAAGAAAAGAAAAAAAATAGGCTGTGTACATGTACCACATATTCTTTATTCATTCATCTGTTGATAAACATTTAGGCTTTTTCTGTGACTTGGCTATTATAAACAGTGTAAAGTGTACAGTGATGTCTTCAAGGTAGTGATCCGTGTTTCCTTTCGATATATACCCAGAAGTGGAATTGCCAGGTCATGTGGTATTTCATGCAAAGATGGGCACAATAAAGGACAGAAATGGTATGGATCTAACAGAAGCAAACGATATTAAGAAGAGGTGGCAAGAATACTCAGAGGAACTATATAAAAAAGATCTTAATGATCCAGATAACTGCGATTGTCTGATCACTCACCCAGAGCCAGACATCCTGGAATGTGAAGTCAAGTGGGCCTTAGGAAGCATCACTATGAACAAAGCTAGTGGAGGCGATGAAATTCCAGTTGAGCTATTTCAAATCCTAAAAGATGATGCTGTTAAAGTGCTGCACTCAATGTGCCAGCAAATTTTTAAAAACTCAGCAATGGCTACATGCCTGGAAAAGGTCAGTTTTCATTCCAGTCCCAAAGAAGGGCAATGCCAAAGAATGTTCAAACTACCACACATTTGCACTCATCTCACACACTAGAGAAGTAATGCTCAATATTCTCCAAGCCAGGCTTCAGCAGTATGTGAACCATGAACCTCCAGATGTGTAAGTGGGGTATAGACAAGGCAGAGGAGCCAGAGATCAGGCTGTCGATATCCTCTGGGTCGTCAAAAAAGCAAGAGAGTTCCAGAAAAGCATCTCCTTCTGCTTTATTGACTATGCCAAAGCCTTTGACTGTGTAGGTCACAATAAACTGTGGAAAATTCTGAAAGAGATGAGAATATCAGACCACCTTACCTGCCTCCTGAGAAATCTGTATGAAGGTCAAGAAGCAACAGTTAAAACTGGACATGGAACAACAGACTGGTTCCCCGATCAGGAAAGGAGTACATCAAGGCTGTATATTGTCACCCTGCTTATTTAACTTATATGCAGAGCACATCATGTGAAATGCCAGGCTGGATGAAGCACAAGCTGGAATCAAGATTGCCAGAAGAAATATCAATCACCTCAGATATGCAGATGACACCAACCTTATGGCAGAAAGTGAAGAAGAGCCTCTTCATGAAAGTGAAAGAAGAGAGTGAAAAAGCTGACTTATAACTCAACATTCAGAAAACTAAGATCATGGCATCCGGTCCTGTCACTTCATGGCAAATAGATGGGGAAACAGTGGAAACAGTGAGAGAGTTTATTTTTCTGGGCTCCAAAATCACTACAGATGGTGACTTCAGCCATGAAATTAAAAAAACACTTGCTCCTTGGAAGAAAAGCTATGACCAACCTAGACAGCATATTAAAAATCAGAGACATTAGTTTGCTGACAAAGGTCCGTCTGGTCAAGGCTATGGTTTTTCCAGTAGTCATGTATGGATGTGAGAGTTGGACTAGAAAGAAAGCTGAGTGATGAAGAATTGATGCTTTTGATCTGTGGTGTTGGAGAAGACTCTTGAGAGTCCCTTGAACTGCAAGGAGATCTAACCAGTCAGTCCTAAAGGAAATCAGTCCTGAATATTCATTGGAAGGACTGATGCTGAAGCTGAAACTCCAATACTTTGTCCACCTGATGTGAAGAACTGATTCGGAAAAGATCCTGATGCTGCGAAACATTGAAGGCGGGAGGAGAAGGGGACGACAGAGGAGAGATGGTTGAATGGCATCACCAACTCGATGGACGTGAGTGTGAGTAAGCTCTGAGAGTTGGTGATGGACAGCGAGGCCTGGCGTGCTGCGGTCCATGGGGTCGCAAAGAGTCGGACACGACTGAGCGACTGATTGAACTAACCTGAACTGTAGTTCTGTTTTCAGTTTCTTGAGGAACCTCCATCCTGTCTTCCACAGTGGCTGCACCAACTTCCGCTCCCACCAGCAGTCCACGAGTGTTCCCTTTTCTCCACATCCTTACCAGCACTTGTCATCTCTTGTCTTTTTGATAACAGCCCTTCGAACAGCTATGAGATGGTATCTCATTGTAGATTTTTGCCTTTCCCTGATTAGTGATGTTGAGCACCTTTTCATGTACCTGTTGGCCATTTGAATATCTTCTTTGGAAAAGTGTTTATCAGGTCGTTTATCCGTTTTTAGTTCTATTTTTAGTGCTGTTAAAGTTCTCTGAGTCCCTCTTCCTTCTGATCAGAAGTCGTCTGTGATTCATAGTACTGCTCTGTGTATGTAACGCGTCTTCTTTCCTGGGCTTCCACAATTTTCTCTTCATTTTTGGTTTTCAGCAGTTTTGTCATGGATGTGCTGGTTGGGTTTTGCTGACATTCTTAATCTGTATATTAACGGCTTTCACCAGATCTGGGAGATTGTTGGCCATCATCTCTCTGCATGTTTGTCCGCTCTGCCCGGCTTCTGCTTGCGCACATTAGCCCTTTTGACACTGTCCCAGAGATCACTGAGGCACTGTTTATTTTTAAACATTTTTTCTCTGTTCTTCAGTTTTGATTTTCTTGAGTCTCCCTTGAGGATATTGGCCCTTTCTTCTGCCGTTTCCAATCTACTGTTAAGGCCAGTCTGTGAATTTTTCATTTCATATTTTCAACTGGAATTCTAGTTCTGGAGTATCTGTTTGTTTCCTTTTAAATTTTTTTCTAGTATGCCATGTTCTGTCTTGATTTCCCATCTGTTCACTCGTAACTATAATTTCCCCTAAATCCTTTAAAATAACTATAGTAGTTGCTTTGAAGTCCTTGTCTGCTCATTTTAATACCTGAGCCATCTTGGGGTTGATTTCTATTGACCTCTGTTTTCCTTGACTATAGGTTACATTCTCTTACTTCTCCCCATGCCTAGAAAGGTTTATTATATACCTAACATTGTAGGTAATAGTAGAAATTCTGGATCATGTTCCTCTGAAGAATATTGGCTTTTGTTCAAGTATGCAGGTAAATTCCTAGCTGATCCCCTTAAACATCCCCTTTACATGTGAGGCCTATTTTACA
Organism: Cervus elaphus; assembly: GCF_910594005.1. Lineage (NCBI taxonomy): Eukaryota > Metazoa > Chordata > Mammalia > Artiodactyla > Cervidae > Cervus > Cervus elaphus. The sequence continues at coordinate 1,363,921 of NC_057819.1, forward strand.
TGTGAGGCCTCCTTACTTATGGAGGCCTATTTTTTAATTAATTTATTTTTTATTGAAGGATAACTGCTTTACACAATTTTGCTGTTTTCTGTCAAAGCTCAGCGTGAATCAGCCGTGGGTATCCATATCTCCCCTCCCTTTTGAGACTCCCTCCCACCTCCCTCCCCATCCTGCCCAGGTTGATGCAGAGGGGGCCTGGCTTCTGTGCTTGGTTAGTGGGACTCTGCTTCAGTTTTCTGTAGTTGTGCAGCCAGTTCTTAGTCCTGGGACGTGCGCTCGGCTTCCAAGGCATGGCTCTTCAGGGCTTTCAATGAAGAGCCCTCGGCGGTTACCTCTGCAGGCAATGAAACCTTTGCTCAGCCTTTTCTGTCTTCCACCACTTGCTCGTTATGGACTATTGGGTAGTTTTGCCCCGCATGAGCAACCAAGGGCTTAAGGGACGCCTATACCAATCTTTAAAATCAGGTGCATTACTGTTCCATTTGAAATTTTTAGAAATGTGTTATCCCTCGAGAAATTAGCATTTTCCATGTATTGTATATTTTAAGCATGACCGCCTCAAGACACACCCTCCAAATGTGATGAAAATCTACCCACGATCCAGTCCAGAAGTCGAAGGGGTTTTAAGAACCCTCGGGTCCTGTTTGTGTTTAGGGGTGTGGCTGTCTCCTCTGCCACACTTGAGGAACGGGCGTCTGAGCTTAGCCTAGGGAGTAATTGGAACAGCCCATAGTTTGTGGTCGGCAGACGCTTGATTGGCAGGTTAAACAGCAGCAACAACAAACACTCATGAAACTGCCGTTGACTTGCGGTTGACCCCACAGGTTTTTCGTCATCGTCCTACTTGCTGTCTCCATTGCCTGGGTCCCTGCCCTGCAAGTGGCCCACAGGGAGCTGCTCTTTGAACACATGCAGACGGTTCTGAGCTACCTGACGCCCCCCGTGGCTGCCCTGTTCCTGCTGGCCGTATTCTGCAAGAGGGTCACTGAGCAGGTAGGTGGCCCACACGCGGGGGTGGGCTGGCGGGAGGCAGGCTCTGACCTGTTCCCTGCGTTTCCAAGGCCATCCGCCCCCAGCCGTGCCACGCACGGGGCAGAGCACGTGGGACCCTCCGGCACGCTTGTCTAGCCACAGGAGGGCCCTCTGCCATTGCCTCTGCGTGAGGAGGCTTTCCTGCTCAGAGATGTCAGACACTCAGGGGGATGTTCAGTCCCGGGCTCCTGCCACCTTCCCTGCACGAAGACCGTCTCTTCCATCACATGTAAAACCAGATAAAGATCCCAACTAATGGTTCAGTCATTTCACCTGTAAGACTGGAAGCACGGTTTGCCAGAACATTTGCACCTGTTAGTTGAGTCACATCTGACTTACACGAGTTCTGAGCACAGCGCCTCTGAGACCTGGCTCCTGCCTGCCCACCAGCCCTGGCCTCTCCGTATGCAGCCCCCGGGCCCGGCCACTGCTGGTCACGTGCGGTGCTGACTGCCTGTCCCCTGCCCTTCGTGGCCCCTCTCCTTCCCCACGGACTCTTTACTTTGCCGTGAGTGTCTTTGTCCACCTGCGTCTGGCTGCTGCTTCCTGCAGGCTCACGCCAGGTGTTCAGGCCTCCAGCCAGTTGGCTAGTGCTTCCTGCTCTGCTCACCTCGTGGGTGCACGCTCAGTCGCTCAGCTGTGTCTCATTCTTTGTGACTGTAGCCCACCAGGCTCCTCTGTCCATGGGATCTTCCAGACAAGAATACTGCAGTGGGTTGCCATTTCCTACTCCAGGAGATCTTTCTGACCCAAGGATTAAACCCACATGAGACCTGAGTTTCATGCGTTGGCAGGTGGATTCTTTACCACCAAACCATGGCTCAGCTCACCAGGACTCAGTTTGGCACCGAGAATAGGGTGAGGGGGCATCTGGGTTCTGGAAAGGCTCCTCCCTGTGGTCGCTTGGGAGGGGTGTGGGCAAGAGGAGCAGGTGGCCAGGACGATCTGCCTCGCGCCTCTGAGCCCCTCGGGGTGTTGGGGCCTGGCACCGAGGGGACCTGGGAGCTTGTCAGTGGCTCTCCGGCTACCCTGGTGCGAGGTTACAGAACATTATGGGCCTTCCTTGGCCTGGAGAACTTCTCCAGGCCCTCTCCCTCACCCTCATCTGTTCCCCGATCTTCCCTTTTCCACACGTCTCCTTCAATAAATGGGTCCTATGGACCACCCACCTGGCCTTTGGCTTCAGTTCTTTCTCCAAGACTCTTCCCACACACTGAATCCTCTGCCTCCCCCGACATCCAGCCGTCCCTGAGACTGGCTCCAAGCCCAAGGGTAAGGGGGAGGAGACAGATGACGCCCAGTGAGCAGATAAGATTTCTGAGAGTGGGGTAGCGCTGCTTAAAAGTAAAGAAGGGGGGAAAGTAAAGGAGTATCATGGAGGTGAGCAGGGCAGATGCTGGCCACAGGGCGTGGGGCACCAAGACGTTGGCCACGCTAGTGGGAGAAGATTTCTCCTAAGAAAGTGACGCAGAACCTGAGTGCTGAAGGGTGAGCCAGAACCACCTAGCTCTGGGGAGAGACCGAAGCAGGAAGAAGGGCACGTGCGAAGGCCCGGCAGCAGGCGGAGGGCAGGCGTGGTGGCCGCAGTGCGCCGTCCGGGGGCGGAGCCCGTGAGGTCAGCCGAGCAGGTGCGCCTTGCTCCTCAGGGCGGCCAGGAGAAGCCACAAGGGCTTCGGCAGAGGCAGGGCACTCCCTGACCCACGCTTCGAAGAGCTCACTCGGGCTCCTCGGACTGCGGGCAAGCAGAGACCAGGAAGGGAGTCCCCCCGTGTGAGAGGCGGCGGAGGTGGTCTCCATGGGAACGGCAGCATCACTTGCTGATGGATCGGTGGTAGGGCAGGCTGGAAGGAGAAGGAGCACCAGGGATGTCTCCTGGGGTCTGTGCCTGAGTAGCTGGGGAGATGGAGGTGCCCCTCCCGCAGCAGGGAGGCCTGAGGTCTTCTTGGACACTGTGTCTGAGCTGCGTCTTCATCGTCTGACTTAGAAGTGTCTCCAGTATTCGCAGTATTCCCTGGGTTCTCCGACAGACTTGATAGAGTGTGGGCGCCTCTCGGGTCTTTGTTCAGCCCTGGGAGGTGTTGCCCCCGGTGCTGCGACGGCTCTGCGGGGTGCGTGAAGGCCTTGTTGTGCCGGGTTAGCTTCAGAGCCGGACGACTCGTCTTGGCGCCGCCGTGCTCCCGGTGACTCGGGCTCCCCCTCTGTCAGGGTGCCTTCTGGGGGCTGGCCAGCGGCCTTGTGATCGGCTCCTGTCGCATGGTGTCCGAGTTTGCCTACGGGCCCTGGACCTGCTCCGTGAACAGGAAGTGCCCCCGGATCATCTGCGGCGTGCACTACCTCTACTTCGCCATGATCCTCTTCGCCATCAGTCTCGTCACCGTCCTGGGCGTCTCCATGTTCACCGTGCCGATTCCAGACAAACACGTGAGTGCCGCTGTGGGCTAGCTCCGGGGTCAGCCTGCAGCCCCCGCATCCTGGGAGCAGCTTGGGAGAGAAGCGGCTGAAGGTCCTGCATGGTTTTTAGAAGCAGGAGGGCTGGGGGTCGGGGTGATGGACGGGCCAGAAATAGGCAAGTAACTCCTTGCCTTAAGTGCAGAGCTGACCAAAAAGGCTTTCCGACAATCCTCCAATGAAGTATTTATCGAGAGTGAGATGTTTGCCTTTTAAAATACAAATTTTCTGTGCTGAGGTCGCTCACTCCAGTGTGAGTTAATATAATCAGGGTCATCCCGGCTGCCGCCCGCCTGGCGAGTGGGGGTGCAGGTGGGGGGAAGTAATGCCCGCAGAGCTATTGCCAGCGGCCTGCGCGCCCCATTCTCCTTGTCCGGCCACTTGCCCTACCCAGGAGGAGGTGTTCGCCACTCTATTTGGAATATAAAACGCCTGGGCTCAGAGGAGTGCGGTCACTTGTCCACGACTCCAAAACTAGCCAGCGGCCCTGCTGGGCCTGAGCAGACTGCCGTGTGTCACCTGCCTGGGCGTGGCCAGTGGGCCTAGCAGGACTCCCCAGGGGCTGGGGGAGTTGGAGGGCAACAGGGAGGGCCCTGGGTGTCCAGGATGAGAGAGGGGAAGGAGGCGCTCGGAGGGAGGGGGGCCTGAATGAGAGCAGGGGACCGGGAAGATGCCTCTGCTCTGGCCGACTCAGTTCCCCTTGCTCCGTTCCTCTCTCGCGCCCAGAGCCCCAGGGACTGGGGCGGAGCAGATGGAGAGGATGGCCCGCAAGCCCAGGACAGCTTGCCCCCCGCCCGCCCCCAGCCATGCCCCTGCCTTGCTCCCGGCACATGGAGAAGCTCAGGTGCTGGCCCGCGCTCCGGCCGGTCGCACAGGGTCTTGACGGCAGCTTGCCTGACTCTTGGCTGCTGCTCCCGCATCCGCACCTGTTCGGTCTGGCCTGTTGCTCGGGCAGCCGCACACCTGAGTGCCGTCCAGCCCAGCAGTGCAGGCGCTCGGGACGGCGGGGAGGGGAGGGGGAGCCGCTTCCGGGCCAGCGTCTGTGTGGGTGCTTCTGGGAGAGGCGGGACGCACTCATGCCCAGGCTCTCTCTGCCCCGCGGCCTGGGCTACAGTGCTCCGTGCGTGGTTGCAAAGGCAAATGCGGATGGACAGCATCGTCAGGAAGCCACTCAGGGTGAATGACAGGCGTCTCTGAGTCCTGTCTTAGTCCAAGATGGCAGGCGGCTTCAGTCCCATGCCTGCCGTGATTGGGTGAGTGGGGTGCTGGTGGTGCTGAGATTCAAATGTACCGAGGTCAGTATAATAGATAACAACCTATTTCAGGACAGACTTGATGGACATGTTCACTTAGTACTGACCCCAACCCTTAAAAAAAAAAAAAAAAGCCTGGATTTTGTTACTTCCCAAAGTTTCCACCTGTGTTTTCAGGAAGATAACAGAGTAACAGACCGGAAGAGGGGGGTCCTGCCTTTCTGCACCCACAGACACCTGTTGACTGTGAGCAGCTGAGTCCTGCTGGGGCCAGACCATGGGGTACCCAAGATGAGGCAGGTCAAGCCTCCCCTGGGCTGCATGTGAGCGCTTGTCTCTGACAGACAGGAGGTTCTTCTGGCAGGAAATCAGCCCCTGGGTCTGCCCTGTGGGTGACCCAGGAGCAGCAGACCAGGGGTGAGGGGCCGCTTCTCCCAGCCTGGAGGGCACAGCTTCCTGGACCTCAGTCACCAGAAGGCACGCTGAACGTGTGCCTCGTAGCCCCAGTGTCCAGCCCAGGACACTGAGCTCGCCCTTTGCGAGGCCAGAACTGAAACCCGGAGTTCCCGAGCACCACACTTTCCCCACCCCACCCCTTCCTTCCTCCCTTGTTGGAACTAATGACCACACCTCTCTTCAGTCCCTGGAGGCCCTGGTGCCCAGTGGTGACACCATACGCCCGGACGATAGGGCCCTGGTGGTGACAGGCCCCTTCTCCCCCCTCAGCTCCACCGCCTCTGTTGGAGTTTGCGGAACAGCCGGGAGGAAAGGGTGGACCTGGACGAGGACGCAGAGGTGAAGATCCCTGAGCCCCAGGCACAGCCAGGTGAGAAGGAGGCCGGAAGCCAGCGACAGGAGGGGCCTGCTCCCGCCACCCAGCGCGAGGGCTCCACCCCAGAAGTGGCTCCAGGCGGAGGCCCCCGTGATGCCTCTGAGACCTCTCTCTGGGGTTCTGGGCCCGGAATGTGGAGGTGGGAGGTGTCAGCAGGTGCAGGGGGAGGAGGGGAGGGTCTGGTACAAAGTGAGGGGTGGAGAAACAGAAGTGTCTGGCGACCTAGAAGTGTCTGTGGTGGGGCGGGAGAGATGCACAGAGCCGCGCGGGTTACCGTGTCTCAGGATGGGGGGGGGAGGGACGGCGGGCCATGGCACCTCTCACAGCGGTTCAAGCCAGAGGCTCCTGGGAGCGGGCGGGCATTGTCTGCGAGGAGCAGCAGGCAGCTGCCCCCACGAGGGCTCCAGGGACACCGCTGTGGGCATCTGAGTTTCAGTCCCAGCAGGAAGAGTGTCCAGGAGAGGCTTGGGTCGGGGTCTCCAGGAGGCCCAGGGGAAGGCGCTCAGCAGTGGGGTCAGAGAAGCGTGTGGGGCGCCGGGGAGGGTGCCTGCACCTCCTGAAGCACTGACGCAAGTGGGATAAAGCCTAACGGGATTAGCGCTGAGTCTGCAGCAAGGGCCCAGGGCGGGGTGGGGGCGCAGGGGGCGCTGTGGCAGGCGTGTCTGGGGGCCATCCTCCTGGGGCCCCGCCTACAGCCCTGCCAGGGACCGTCTCCTGACACCTACAGCCAGGCTGCCCCGGGTCTCTGGAGGGTGCCAGGCTCTAGGAGTGCTCTCCCTGGGGGACGGGGGAAACTGCCCTTCAGGGCCTCGTGTGCAGAGCGTGTCCTTGGGGCCCCTCCCAGCTCCCGTGATGACGGTGGCGCACACTTGCCGTGCACGTGGGATGTGCCGGGTGCTGTGTGTGACAGGGGCCATTGTTACCCCCAGTCTAGAGATGGGGAGATGGAGGCCCACCCAGGAAGTGTCTGCCCCAGCTCCCTACACAGCCCAGCAGCGGGGGGCTGGGCAGGGCGGGCACAGGCAGGCTGACTCCAGAGCGCACGCTCTTGGCCACTGGCCTGTCCTGCCTCCCTTCATACAGCCCTTGGGTTGTGGTCACATGATGGGCCAGCCCCTTTGGGCCAGGCGGCGACCGTGGCATCTGAGAGGCCGGGCCTCCCACTACCGCGGCAGCTCTTTGTCTCTGGGGTCCTCGGCGGCAGCCCCTCCCTCGGGACACAGGCCCCTGCAGCACCGGCTGGTGAGTTCCGCGATCCCTGGTGCTGCCTCAGCCTCGGGACACATCTGGTGCTGCTGCTGCCCAAGGGAATAAGACGCAGAACAGGTCACCGCGTGCAGTGCTGGACCGAGACGTGCTCGCTGTCATCAGGGAGGGCGCCATTCCCCGCCCGCCTGTGCGCGGAGCTGGCCCTGGTGCTGACCTGAGCCTGGGCGGGCCTGCAGCGGCCAGACGCCGGAGGGATGGTTAAGCCCCAGAGGGAGGCGTTTCACTGATTTGGCCCAGAGATATGGATGGACATTTGCCTATTCTTGGGCCTCCCCCGCTCCTGGAGAAAACACCAGTTCCCCTTCCGAGGACCTAGAAGGCCCTTGGGTCAGTCCGTGAGGCTGGTGGTGCCTAGAGAACACACTCCCAGGGCTGCTGAGCAGAGAGAGCAGGGCAGCGGGCTCTTCTGTCCTCCGAGGAGCAGCCTCTTGCCCTGGACCTGCAGAGCTGGGCTCTGTGTGGGTCCGCAGGGGAGGCCTGCCCCGTGCCAGCCGGGCTCTGGGCTGGCTGACGTCTCTGCTGATGCTAGGCGAGCGTGACCCCCCAGCCCTGCTCTCTGTGCCCCCGAGGCTGGTGGGAGGCGCTCCGCAGCCAGGGCTGAGGCTTGCTGTCCGCATCGGGAGCCGGTCCCCTGGGCTCCCTTCAGGGTTCCCCACGAGACACAAGACCCTAGGAAGACCCCTCCTGTGTGCCGGCCTCCTGACCGTGCCCGTCCCCTCGGTTCCAGACGTGTTCATAGAGGCCAAGGGCTGCCTCTGGAAGGCCTGGGACGTGTTCTGTGGCCTGGAGTTGCTGCCCAGCCCCAAGCTGGCCCCGGAAGAGGTGGTCGTGCCTGAGACGGAGCAGAATGACATGCCTGGAGGGACGGCGCGCAGTGACACGGAGGGGACAGAGGAGAGAGAGGCGCCGCAGAAGCAGCCCTTCTGGAACAAAGCGCTCGGCCTCTGCGGGATCGTGCTGGTGTCGCTCATGGTGCTCTTCCACATCTACTTCTACTAGCGGCCACGCGGTGGGGAGGGAGCCCGCCCCAGGGCGGCCCACGGCCCAGCGGCCCGGGCCACGCCGCTGAGCACTGCCGGCAGGTGGCGAGGGCGGGGATCGCGGGCGAGCACGTCCGTCCTCCGCTCGCCGAGCCGCTCCCTACAGATGGCTCCACGGCGCAGGCGCTGGCTTTCACGTTAACTCTGGCTTTTTATCTCTTGATATCTTTGGGAGCCTTGCCTGTGTTTGCTGTCACCGTTTCCTTCCTGTGCCCACCTCCACTGGCAGTGTTTTCTCCTCCCCTGGAAAGGTACGGCTGCTGGCAAAGATGCCCACCCACGGGCTGAGCCCACTGCCGAAGGTCACACAGGCCAGCGGGCGCCAGGGCTTCCGAGGACAGAGACGCTGGCACCTGCCTGGACGGTGGTGGGCTGAGCTGGTCCCTGCCCGAGGACCGGGCCTCCCTGCAGCTTCTGTCTGGCTGCACCCCTTGGGGACAGACGGAGAGGAAACGTCCCTCCCAGGCTGCCTGCTACTGGGAGTTGAGCCCTGGGCTGGATCCCCTCAGCAGTCAGGTAGAGGCCACTCTTGGGCTGTGTCTCTGCAGGGGCGCCCTCAGCCACCTCTTCCTCTTTCTTCCTCTCAGACCAGAATAAATGATTCGAGTCTTTAGAAAAAGTCTCAGATACGTCAACGGGATTTGGGGGAGGCCCACCAGCATTGCAAAAATCACCCTCTGAAGGTGCGGTCAGAACCGGCCCGTCTTCCCCCCGTTGAGGCCTTCAGCCGACATGTCTGAGTCCTGCTGTGTGGCGGGACTGCTGGAAAACCACCGTGGACGGAACTCACGGTCTCGGGAAGCAGACTGCAGCAGTGGTGGTGGCCTCTGGTTCCATGCCCGGGGTCACCATCGCCTTCAGGCCAAGGAACCACCCCAGTGGCAGGACCAGGATCAGCCACACTTCACGCAGGAGGAGACTGAGCGGTCAGGAAGCCCAGTACCCGGGGCCCTCTGCACACACTCACAGCGGCGGGAGCGCCCCAGGAAGAGGAGGTCAGCGAGCCAGCGGGGGGAGAGTGACGGCGTGTGGGAGGACAGGGCGAGGCAAGGGTGTGAGCAGGCCTGGGCGCAGAGCTGGGAGGGGCCCGACCCGCAGGCCTCAGGTGTCTGGGATCCTGAGTCGCTGGCAGCTTCAGCCATGAAGGAATAGGACCAGGTCTGCTGACTGCTGCTGGGAAGGTGAAAGGGAGGTGAGAACACCCACCAGGAGGCTGTTAGAGGAAGCCAGGCAAGTTAGCAGCAGAGAAGAAAAGACAAGGGGCCCGATTAGCACCAAGAGAAGCCAGCAAGCAGAAGTCACAGGACTCGGGTCACTGGGCTTCTGGAAGGAGGGCCCAGAAATGGCTCTCCAGCTTGAGCACATGGGCAGAGGGCACCCCAGTTCCAAAGCTGGGCCACGCAGGAAGGGGGCAGGGGCGGGACGCAGGCGGAGCACCGTTTGGGACATGTGGACTTCGAGCGGCTTGAAGACGCTGCTTGCCATCTTGACCACGTTCGGTCTCTCTGATTGATGAACGTGGGATGTTCATTTAGGTCCTCTTTCATTTCTTCCAGCAGTGTTTTGTCTTCAGCACTCAAAGTTTTACATGTCTAAGTTGATTCCTGGGTATTTTATTCTTTCTGATGGTACTGTAAATGAGGCTTTTTTAAAAGTTGAGATATAGTTGATGTACAATATTACGAAAGTTACAGGTATGCAACCTAGTGATTCATAATTTTTAAAGGTCACCCTGCATTTATGGTTATTATTAAAAGGTTGGTTTTACTTCCTGTGTTGTGCGGTATGTCCTTGTAGCTTATTTATTTTATATACAATAGTTTCTGTTAGTCCCCTACCCTTTAATTGCATTTTCAGATGGGTCATTGCTCAGGTAAAGAAAAACAAAATTTGTTTCTTGATCTTGGAACCTGTAACTTTGTGGAACTTGTTTATTCTTATATTTTTAAAGTGTATTCCTTGGAATTGTTTCACATATAAAATCATGTAATCTGCAAGTACAGACAACTTCTTTCCAGCCCGGATGCCTTTTATTTCATTCTCTTGCCTAAACTGCCCCAGCTGGAACCTCCAGTACGGTGTCAAGTTTGAAGCAGTGAGAGTGGACACCCTTGCCTTGCCCTCGATCTTGGAGGAAAAGCATCGAGCGTCTCACGGCCGAGCATGATGTTAGCAGTGAGTTCTTGCAGATGTTATCATGTTGAGGAAATTCCACTCTGTCCCTATGTTGCTGGGTTTTTAAAGCTTTATTTACGTGTTTCTTTTGTTTTTGGCTGTGCCGGGCTGTCACGGCTGTGCTCGGGCGCTCTCTAGCTGCAGTGAGTGGGGGCCACGCTCCAGGCGCGCTCTGCGTGGACTTCTCGTTGGGGTGGCCCCCCCCCCGTGCAGAGCTCAGGGTCTCCGAACGCGGGCTTCAGAACCTGCGGCGGGAGGGCTCGGGCCCTCGGAACGCGGGCTCTTCATTTGCCCTGTGGCAGGAGACTGTCCTCAGCCTGGGGCTGGGACCCGTGTCCCCTGCACTGGCAGGCGGGTTCTTGACCCCTGGGGCACCAGGGACGTTTTTACTGAGAGTTTTTGATTTTGTTTTAGTTTTAAGGTTTTTTCCCTTTTTAGTGAAATGGGTGTTGGATTCTGTCAAGTGCTTTTTCCTGCACCTGTGAAGTTGACTGTGTGATTTCTGTTCTTTATTCTCTCTGTTGTTAACATTGGTTCGTCATCACGCCTTGAACCCGTCTCGCATCACTGGGAGAAATGCCCATTGGTCGTGGCACACAAGGCTTTTTTCACGTGGCGGGATTTGGTTTGCTAATATTTGGTTGCGTTCTTGTATCTATCTGCATAAAGGATATTGGCCTATAGTTTTCTTTCCTCGTGAGGTCTTTGCCTGGTTTGGGGATGGGGGTGATATTAGCCTCATGGAATGAGTTGGGAATTGTCCCTGCCTATTCTCTTTTTTTAAAGCAGTTGGTGAAGGGTTGGCATTAATTCTTGCCTAGAGACATTTTAGGGTTGGTATTAAGTTGGAGGGGTCCGGAACCCGGGAGAGAAGCTGGCGCTAGCGACTCAGACTGCAGGGAGAGAAGACAGTGGGCTGCCCCAGCTGAGAAGGGAGCCTGGGAGAGGATGCCCTCCAGGCAGGCGAGACGGTGCGGGAGAGCGGGAGAGCGGTCAGGTTGGGAAAGGGGGTCTTTCTACAGAGGAGACCGGGGGGCGCAACCGGGGCCCTGGGCGGAGGGCCAGGACAGCCGCCACAGGCAGGGAGGGGCCTGTGCATGGAGCAGGGCGGCCGGCGCCCCCCGGGGAGGTGGTGAGCTGGAGCCAGCGTGCGGTGGCGGAGGGGTGACGGGGCAGGCCGACGTGGGGCCCCTCAAGCACCTCTTTCCCTAAAGGAGGAGAGCGTGCCTCTTACGGGACCTTTCCTGAGAATGAGACTAACCTGAAAGCCCCCCTGGGCCCGGCAGCCAGCCCCTCCCGGGCCAAGAGGGCCTGCTTGGGGCTCATCCCTGGGAGCCCCAGGGGGGCAGGCATCCCGGCGTCCCTTCTAGGTAAGCGAAGCCCCTAGTCCCCGGAAGGACTCGCGGAAGGCACTCACTCCCCGGGGATACTAGTTCTGTGGGAGGTTCTTTCCCACAGAAAGCACGGCTTCTGTCTGCGGATGGAACGAGGGAAAAAAGCTGGTGTGGGTCCTGGAGAGCAAGGCCCTGGCTCAGCCCAGGCAAACGAGTCCAGCCCTGAAACGGAACCAGACCACCGGCCCTCCCTGCCCCCCCAAGCCCATCCCAGCAGCCTGCTTCTCCTCCCCGCGATGTCACCTCCCATCCCCGCAGACGCTCCAGCCTGCAGACAGCAGCGGGAGGGCCGGGGGAGGCTGGCCCAGGCTCAACCAGGGGACTTGGCTTTGGGGAGCTCAGCTGTTGGAGGGGGAGAGCTGAAGGGGCTACCCTTTACTTAGCACTCATCCCTGGGTGTAGGTGGGGGCCTTCTTACAACGCACCCTCCCCCAGCAGGCGCCCACAGGGGTGGCACCCGTGACCCTCCTTCCTGCCACCCCAACGTGGGAAGCTGGCCGACCCGGGGAGCAGAGCCGCACCCCCAGGGCCCGTTCACCGGAGTGTCCAGCCTCCTCCTCCGCCTCGTCCCTGCTCTCTGCCCTCCCAGGGGCCTCGACTGCAGCGGGGGGTGCAGGGAGGCCTCCCACCCATCCCCGGGCCCCAAGGTCAGCCTGTGACCCGGTCCTCCCAAGCCGGGCGTTTCCCTTTTGGCAAGAGAGAGGAGACACGTGACCCACTCCAGAGCCATCAGGTGCCACCATCTGGACCAAGATAAAGAGACTTGGTGCGTTTATTGGGTGTGGAGTCGCGGGGCCAGGGGCGCCGGCAGGAGACTCAGGGCTTCCACTCGATGACTTTGAGGGCGACCTGGGCGGCCCGCTGCACGGCCGGGCTGAAGTCCTCCTCCAGCACCCGGAAGGTGGCCACGTGTGACTGCAGGAGCTTGCGGCCCTCGGGCGCCTCGGCCAACATGGTGAGGGCCTTGATGGCATTCAGGCGCGCCTTGCTCAGAGACGCGCCCAGCAGCTGCAGCAGCGGGCCGGTGGCCTCCACGTCCAGCGCCGCATACTTCCCTGCCGGCCCCCAACGCCAGGTGTTCCTGGGGTAGGGGGGAGCCCTGCCCAGCTCCCAGGCCCCCCGGCCGTCCCCGCCCACACCTGGGCCCCAACCACCAGGTGTGGCAGCCAGGCCTCACCAGGCAGCGTGAAGGATCTTTTGAAAATTAAACTCCACTCGCTGCCCCCTGGGCCCTGCCCGCCGCAATGCCACGCTTGCTCCCAGCCTCGTGCGTCAGTCACTTCCCGCTGCTGTCAGACTGGCCAGCCCCCTTGGCCCAGGCGGCCCCGCTCATCCTGTGGGTCCACCCCACACCCGCCGCCCCCAGGACACCCCGCCCCTCTGCTGTGCGTCCTGCCCCCAGGTCGCCAAGCCGCAGACCGCAGAGGCTGAGGCATCCGCGTCTCCACCACCCCCCGCCTGGCCTGCCGCGGGGGCTCAGGGTCCCTCACGGGCACGCCAGCTCAGGGGAAGTGGCCTCACATCCCCAAACTTCCGCGTCGCTGGGGTCCCCTGAGAGCCCCCAGCCCTCCAGGCGCCCACCCAGGACGCCCAGGCGGAAACACTGTGCGTGGCCCACAGCGGGTGGGGTGGGGGGTGGCCGGGGGGCTGCGGGGTGCTCCTCAGGGCAAATGGGCATCGGCGGGACTCCCAGCGCTGGGGGCTCTGCTGCTGACTGAGGATCAGAGGCCCAGGCAGCCGGGGGGGACAGCAAGGAAACTCGGGGGACCCGGCTGGTGCAGGCGGCGGAAGGTGCTGCAGGGACCCGGCCTCCAGGCGGGGAGCCGGTCCGGGCCCCTCTGAACACCCAGGGCGCTGACTTGAGTGTGGGAGTGGGGGTGGGGGGTAACCTCAGTTCCTCTTTGCTCCCCCCCGCCGCCCGCCCCACCACACTGAAGCCAGCAGCACTGGGCTCCATCGTCCGCCGGGACCTCAGGAGGACTGGCTCCCGGGTGTGGCAAGCGAGTCAGTCCCAGAACTTTGGTTCACAAAGGCCTGGGTCAGAGGCAGGAATTCCAAGACCAGGGAACCGAGAGGATGACAGGGAGGGGCCCAGAAGAAGAGGGCAGAGCCCAGGACCGCCCGGCCAGTTGGGGCCCGCGGCGACCCCCATGCATGCGGCAGACCCCGCCCGGGCGCCTCACCTTCGGTGGTCACCGTGGCGTTCATGAGCGCCCCCGCCGCGTTGGCCTGCACCTCCTCCTCCTTGTCCTTCAGCAGATGCACCAGGATGGGGATGACGTCATGCTGCCACACCTGGATCTTGCCCTCCAGGGGGATGCTGGGCCGGACACAGACTCTGAGCACGGTGACCCCGGGTCACGAGTGCCTCGACGCCCTGGGCTCCCTGTCCTGACTGCGCAGACGGCGTCTCCTGGGCTCCCCTTCCTCACGGAAGGGGGCGGGACTGGGGGCCTCCTGGGGCACAGAACTGTCGGGGCCGCCCTGCTAGAGGGGTCCTACTCCCCCAGGGCCCAGGCAGGAGCGGCGCAGCCAGCCGGGGCCTCACCTGACGGCAATGAGCGTGTGGGCGGCTTTGCTGCGGATGTTGCTGCTGGTGCTCAGGAGCTTCTCCTTCAGGAAGGGCACCACGCGGCTGGCCAGCGCCTCGGTGGCGTCCTCCATGAGGCAGGCGGCCAGCGTGTCCAGCAGGAGCGCCTGGATTTCTTCCTCCTCCCGCTGCAGCTTCCACACCAGCGAGGGGATCAGGCCGCTGTTGACGATGCCCAGGGCCCCTGCGGGACGGGAGCGGGCCCTGAGCACGGGCCCGTGGCCACCCCCCACCTGTCACGTGTGATGGAAGCCGGAGGACTGGAGGGGGGGCTGCAGTGTTTGACCAGATAAATTACAAATCCCACCCACCCCCACTGCCAAGCAGGGGCCTGAAGCCACGGCTGACAAGCTGGGGTGGGAACCGTGAGATCACGGTGGGCCCCAAAAGTTCCAGCCTTTGGCCACCTGGGATTGGGGGCCTGGAACAGTGGCCCGAGAAGGAGCAGCCGCCCCTGAGGGACCCGGGCACACCGGGGGCCTTCCCCCTCCCCCAACCACCATGCACCAGAGGGAAGCCTGGGATGGGGGCGAGGGGCGGGGGACATCCGTCCCTCCTTCCACCCGCAACGCGACGTCTCTGTGACACCCGGCCAGCCCCGGGGATGGGAGAGAAAGCTGGCCAGGGGGTTACAGGAAGGTTTAGAGTGAAGGGCACAGTGTCTCACATGAAAAGGGCTGCGCCCCCCAACCACAGCTGGTGGGCAGTCCACAGATTCCGGCCGAGGGGTCTAAAGGGGCCCAGTGCCCAGCAGGGAGGGGGCCGCCTGGAGCCGCCTCCCTGACCCCGGTGAAAGCTTCTGCCTCACTCCTCCCAGCCGCCCCCGCCCCGGGGAGTCAGCACACAGCTGGCTGCCCAGAGGAGACCCCAGAGATGGCCAGGCAGCACCCCGAGGGTGCTCGTGAGTGCTCAGAACTGCTGGCAGAGCAGCCCCCACAGGGCAGGGAGTGGGCCCCAAGGAGGGTGTCCGGCAGCCCAGCCGCTCCGCGGCCTCCCCAGCAGCCCGGGCCGCCCACCACGAAGCCGTCCACAGTCCCCCGCCGGAGCTGCCACTGGCAGACACCTCTGTCTCCCGCCTCCCCGGCTCAACCCTCTAATTTACTCCAGAGAGACAAATAAACAGGTTAATTAGCCTACAGGTCTCTGAGTGCCAATTAGCACCCAGGGATTTCCTCTTTGAAGACATCGCCCAGCCTTCCGCCCTCGGTCCTCGAGAGCATCAGGGGGCAGGTGCCTGCGGAGAGGTAGGGCAGTGTGTCCAGGGGCCCCCGGTTGCCCCCAGCTGGCTTGTTCCTGGGGCGTCAGATGGAGCCACTAGCACCGTCCGTTTATTCTCAGGGCACTCACAACACAGCAGAAGCGGTTTCCTGTTGCCTCAAGAGTACTGGGTTTTTTAAGTTGTGCGTTTTGGTTTTTGTTTTAATATTTACTCTTGGCCATGCTAGGTCTGCGTTGTGGCTCACGGGCTCGGGACCCGCCCCGCGGCACGCGGGGTCTCCGTTCCCTGAGTATGGCTCAAACCCACGTCCCCTGCACTGCAAAGCAGACGCTTAACCTCCGCACCGCCAGGGGCGTCCCGTGGTGTGATACACACAGGTTAAAGGCAGAAGGCGGCTCAGGTGGACTCCCAACTGTATCCAGCTGTGTGAGCTCAGACAAGCCGCTCGCCCTCGCGGACCTGGCGGCGTGGTTACTGCACAAGCCCACCTGGCAGCGGGCAGCGGGTCAGAGGAGGGGGTGGGAGGGGCCGGTGTACGGGGCTAGCACCCCCCGTGCCCAGACACCGGGCCTGGCACAGCAAGGGTCTCAGCCCACGGAGTTCCAGCCGTGGGCCGGGGCCTGTGGGTGCGGGTGAGGGGTGAGGGGGGCATTCAGACAAAAGCTGCACAGTTCCTGCCCTGCGGGACCAGCTCTCAGTGGCCCCCGCCTGCCTCTTCTGGGAGTCTGAGCACTCTCTCCCCCTCAGCCCTGCTCTCCGGCCCCCAGTCCCGCTCAGCCACAGCCTGGATGGCCGCTCCGCAGCCCACAGTGCGGAGGTGACAGCCTGACCCTCCGAGAAGGACGGTGCTGGCCGCCGGAGGGGTACGGTTCCTGCCTGGGGGCTGCACCATCCACCAGGGCTGGATGGGGTCTCAGTGCACCCGGGCCAGCCCGGGGGAAGATGCTGCTGTGGACGCACTGGGGCGGCTACAGGCTGGGGGCGGGTGAGTGGCCGGAGTCACGGCAGGAAGCTACCTGGAGGTGATCACTGCCCCACACCACTGGGGAGGAAGCCGAAGCCTGGAGGGGCAGCCTGAGTGCCCGGGACACACAGCAGGACAGAGAGGCAAGGCCTTCAGCCGCCCGGGGCTTTCCTTCCCAGCATTTCTGGTCCTTGAGATGCTGAGCACTGGGACCCGACTCACTTGGAAACAGGGGAGATTTAAAAATAAAACGCGTGCCGGGTGCGCCTCTCTGCTTGCTCACTTTGCTGCTTTTCAGCTAAAAGGAGAGTCGCAGGCCTGGCTATTTATAACTAACCCAGATCTGGCTTGTTCTAGTTGGGGGGGGGCAGTGGTGGTGCACAGACCCCAAAGAAACCCATCAGAAGACCCACCAGGCACCCCCCCCAACCACAGCCCAAGACCCAGCGGCAGGGTTGGGGTGAGTGGGATGGGGGCGTGGGGCTCAGAGAAGAGCTGGCCAGAAGGGGGCGCCCTAGGGCAGTGGGGAGGCAGGTGGGAAAGTCAGCTGGATGGTCATCACCACCTGGGGCTGACCCGTGTAGCCGGGGAATTCCAGGTCCTAGGGGCCCTGGAGGCCCGGGGTAGTTGGGCCTCGTGGGGCAACAGCGTGACGCCTGCATGTGCCTGGGGAGGCCGGGGTCCGGTGCGGCTGCTGGGCCAGGAATGGCTGGAGCCGACGGCTGTGATCCCCGGATGTGGAGCCGCTGTGGTGGAGGTTCGGCCACTTCCTGAGGGCTGCCTCAAGGCGGGCAGCTTCTGGGCCAGCTGTCCTTGCTGGTGGCCGGGTGCTGGGTGGGCGCAGTCAACAGGGGGCCCTGTCCCCCTTTCTCCCATGGAGCCTGCGCTGTGCTCTCCCCGGCAGTGAGGACCAGGCCCCCGGGCCTGGCAGCCGCCCTGGCGCCCAGACCTCACCAGGCCTCACGCCCACCTGCCTGTCTGGCTTCTCAGCCTCGTGCGGCCCCCGCTCCAGCCTCGCGCCCGCCCTGGCTCATGGGGACCCAGCTCTGTCCTCAGCTTCCTCGGCCCCCCAAGAGCGCCTGACCCGCTGACCACGTCTTCCTCCCGAGATCCCCCACCCCCAGCCCACGGCCCTGGGACGGCCCCTTGCTGCTTGCTCCTCTCAAGCGGCTCCTCCGAGGGCTTCACAAGTGCCTCCCCTGCCTCTGGCATCTGCCCCCAACTGGCTCATCTCGGCCCCAGCCTCCACTCAGCCATTCCAGACTTGCCAGGTCACCCATCATCTCCCGGCCTGGCCTGAGCCTCACGGACTGACTCTGGTTTCTTCCTGTCCCTGGGCTAACTCGCTGATGTTGTTTTTTTTTACCTGATTCTACTTTGTGGGACCAGGTGTACTGTAAATAAATGTGAAGACGGTAAAAAGAAATGTAGATGAGCCTTGCCATCCTCCTCCTTGAATTTTAAGACCCCAAACTCTCCTGTGATTCTTAGGCCAAGCTCCCCAGTCCCGCCCAAGGGCCGCCAGCAGCTGTTGCAGTCCCCTGACCTGCCCCAGCCTGGGCGGGTGGCGTCCTCTGGGCTCCAGCTGCGCTGGTCCTCTGGCTTCCTCCCGGCCGCACGCTGCTCACGCCCGGCGGTCTGCCCCCCCGCAGGACGTGCTTCCAGGTCTGCCCCAGCTCACGGGCCCCCTCCATCCTGAGCGCAGAGGAGTGAGTGCTTGCTGAAAGGAGGATGACGGTCACTGCTCGAGGTGGGGGACGCCCTCACTTCCACAGTCAGAAGGCTGGGGGCGGCCGGGCAGCAGCCAGGCTTGTCCGGCCCCTCATCTCATACCTGGACTGCCCTGCCGGTCTCCCCACGCTCGCAGCTACCTGTGCCTCTGCCAACAGCTGAATTCAGACCCCTGGTCCCCCAGTTGCCCCCGCCCCTTTCTGAACACGTGGCAACACGCATCTCCCGTGGGAATCACCCTCTCAGGACCACCTGCCGGTGTCCCCTGTGATAGGAGCAGCAGCTGAGGCTCATCCGGGAGAAGTAAGTCGTCAAGGGTGTACAGGGGCTGTGCTTCACCCCCAGCGGCCTCTGCTCCACCCTCGAGCACGGTCTGTCATCTGCTGTCATGGCCACTGGGCTCCGAGTGGCCCTCTGGGCAGAAGCCCATCCTGACCCGGCCTGGCGGTGCGGGAGGGCGTGCACACAGAGGAGCCCGCGACGGTCGGCCACTTCCCGCCGGTCCTCAGGGGCCACCTGCAGCCAGCACGTCAGGTCTAGTCTAGGCCTCGGTGAGTCATCCACCTCGGGATGTCCATCACGGACATCTGTCCAGTCTCTGACCGTGTCTAGGTGGCACATTCAGAGGCCTGGGCTTAGCCCACCACCCCATCTCCTTCAGCCAACGGACTGTGACCATACAAGGAGGTGGAGGGGGATAAAGAAGGGTCAGCGAGGAGCATCTGCAGGAGCAGCTGCCTTTACCTGGGTGCCCCGAGACTCACAGAGCGCAGGGGACGGGGGAGCACGGACATCTTGGTTCTGGCCTGAGTCTTTTTAAGCATAGGGGTGAGGGGCTCCTGGCTCCGAGGCCCGCAGATGGGCTCCCCCTGAAACTGAAAGCAGAAGCTGGCAGACTGCCCTTCGCTGCATTTTGCTGAGCATCCGAGCAGTCTGTGAGCTTCCCAATGGCGCCCATGGGCCCTGGCCTCAACAGAGCTGGCTCCCTCCCGCCTCTCTGGTCTGGAGGCGCCGCTCCTGGGCCCCTCCCACTCTCCTGCCCTCCCTTCCAAGGCAAACCTTCTGTGGCAGGGTTGCCAGGGACCCTGATGAGCCCTAACCCTGCTGGCCCGAGCAGCAAAGACACCGAAGGCCCCCTTCCACCGCTGCAAAACGTCGCCGGCGTAAACCTCCAGGGTCCGCACGGCCCTTTCCCACGTCCTAGGCGGCCGTCGCGACAACTCAGGGCAGCAGGTGCCGCTAGCCCCACTTTGCAAACAGGCCTCACAGAGGTCAACCGGGTGTCCAAGGTCGCGGAGCTCAGACTAGGTTGGGATCTGGACCGGGGACAGCGGACGCGGCAGGGGCCACGCACCGCTCGCGCTCTCGGCCTCTCGGGGGCGGCGGCAGGGAGCAGGGTGGGCGCCCGGCCTCGACGCACTGAGACCGCAGGGCCCCTCCGGGTGCCGGCCGAGCGGGCGGCGCGCGCGTGCGGGGCCGCGGAGCGCACGGAGCCCCGGCACCGCCCCCTCGGCCCGCCGTCGCTGGGCCGCGGGCCTGTCCGTCAGCCGCTCCAGCCCAATGGGCGGCGGGCCGGCGCGCGCGGGGGCCTCCGCCCGCGGTTGGCCCGGCAACACTGCGCGCCGGCGGCTCCGCCTCCTGCCGGCGGCGCGGCGCGGCGCGGGGCGGGCGGGCGGACCCGCGGGCGGCGGCGGCGGCGCGGGAGAGCGGGCGGAGGGAGCCCGGCCGGCGGAGCGTGTGCGCCGCCCGCGGCCCGGTCACGTCCCCGCGCGGGCGCCGCCGCCCCGCGCCGCCGGAACAGCTCGGCCGCGGCCCTGAGGTGAGCGGGCGGCCCCGCAGTAGGGGCGCGCGGCCCCCGGACCCCGCCCGGGCCTTCTATGCGGAGGGGGGCCCCGCCCGGGCCGGGGTGGGGGGCGCCGGGATGCGGGGGCCGGGTGCGGGGCGGCGCGCCGCGGGTGCCTGCGCGCCGGGCAGGGGCGCCGCGGGCCGGCAGGTGCGGGCAGGGGTGCCCGCGCCCAGGGGTGGGGCGGGCCGGGGGCCCCCCGAGCGGCCGCCGGCGCGCGGCGCGGGCCGGCGAGCTGCGGGAGCGGCGGGGTCTCCCTCCCGGGGCGGTGATGGTGATGGTGAGGGGCCGGCGCGTGGCCTGGGCTGAAGCGGAAGGCGAGGGCCCCAGAGGCCTGGGCCCCCGGGGGTCGCACGACTCGCGGTCATCGCTCTCGCAGCCTAGCAGTTTCCTCGGAGGCATTTAGAGCGAGAGGCGAATATCGACCCGCTGCGATTGCAATATGTTCCCGGCTCGATATTTTTTTTTTCCCTTAAAAGGCGGTGGGGGCCCTGGGGTGCGGGGAGGAGGAGAGGGGAGGGCCTTGGGCCGGGGCTCCGTGTCCTGCTGCCGGGGACCCACGGGTGCTTCTGGCCTCAGGGTGGCAGCTGAGCCTCCCTGGGCGTCGGTGGCAGAAATCCGCCTAGGCCGAGAATCGGGGTTCTCTGTGAGCAGAGAAAGGGGATGGGAAGGCGGCACCCAGGCCGGGAGCCCAGTGTCTGTCTGGGGACGCAGGGGCCACCTGCTAGGGGGGTTGCTGGTCTGCCTGCTCCCCCCCCACCCCGCCCCCAACCGGGGATCGAGTCCCTCTGCTCCCGGCTGGAGGAGGCTCCTTGGCCAAATTCAATTAAGCAAATGTTTACTGAGCTTTTGCTCCCCTAGGCCCCGGTGCTGGGGTGGGAGTGGACTGGCCCTGCCCTCCCGGGACTGACTCACCGCCCCAGGAGGGACAAGTGTCTGCTGCTCAGAGAACTCAGCCCTGAGGGTGGGTGTCGTTGGGGGCCCCTGGGTGGGACCGGACTTAGCCGGGCCCCGTGGGCAAAGTGACATTTGAACTGGAGCTTGAAGGACACAGGCGCGGCTGGGGTGGGCCTGGCGGGCACAGGGCAGAACGTGGATGGAGGCGCAGACGGAGGGGGGGGCACTCAGGCGGCTGGGTCTGGCAGGGGCACCAGAGGTCAGGCGCGAAAGGGCGGAGGCCGCCTGGGGCTGGAACGCGGGAGGAACAGCCGACCCCCTGCGCCCGTCAGCAGCGGCCGCTTCCGGGGAGGCTTGCAGTGTCCTCACCCGAGCAAGGAGCCGCGGCGTAGCCCAGAGCCCAGCGGACCAGGGAAGAGCTCGGAAGACCCCAGGTGCTGGTGGCCTTGGCCGGCCCTTCCAAGCAGGGCTGGGCTCCTGGGTAGCCAGCCCCCGGCTCCCCCCTTCCTGGCCAGCACGGAGGGTGATGGTGTTGAGCTGGTGGCTCTGTTCCTCCGGGGTGCGGACCTTCCCGAGCTGTAACCGTGGAGACGTGGGGGTCTCCGGGGAGGGGCTGATGGCCCGGGAGGGCCTGGGTTAGGCAGTGCTGTGCCCTCAGCGTGCCTCGCGCTTCAGGGATGAGAGATGCTGGCGTCTGGGGTAAAGCGCGTGTTGTACAGACGCTGACTTTCTCAGACAGGAGGTGAGCACTGCTGTGACCTTCTGCCCGCTGCCGAGGGGTCTCCGCCCTCCTCCTGAAGGGGCCGCGTGTTCCTTCTCTGTGCGGTGCGCCCCCTCCTTGCCCACCCCCAGACACACACCAGCTCTTGGCTGAGGCCCAGCTCGCTGCAGGGGGAGCGGGGCCGCCTGCCTGCCCTCGTGGGGCGCGGCCTGTGCTCGCGGGCCAGAGCTGCTCGCCTGTGCACCCTCCCCCGATCCCTCTCCAGGGACCTGCCACCCGGGGACGGGATGCGGGGAATGAATTGTCTGCCCTGCCCCACCCCCCACCACCCGCTTCTCAGCTCTTCTGTCTCCTTGAGTCCCGGGAGGACAGGTTCTTGGTCTGATTGTCTGGAGCTTCTCCGGCGATCCCAGGAACTTCTGGGTAACCAGGGGCACATGGCCAGGCTGCCCAGGGCCCCTGCAGGAGGCCGGGGCTGGGGGGACGCAGAGCGAGTGGCAGGGAAGGCTGGCCTCAGACTCGGGGCGTGGCCCCGCCGGCCTGGACCCCACCGCGTGCCGCGCCTTCCTGCCCGTCTGTGAGGACACGGCCTCCCTGACCGCCCTGTGCCGGCCCTCGAAGAACCTGGATTCTGTGTGGCAAGCGCCTGGCTGCCAGCCGCGGCTGGCCTGTCAGGAACCCTGGAGGAGGCAGATTAGCCACCCCGCACCCCCAGGAAGGAAGCCCAGGGCGGCCGAGCTCCAGGGCTGGTTCTGTGGGCTGGCAGGGAGGCGGCCCCGGCAAGCGGACACAGACGTTGGGGCGGCCACCGAGGCGGGAGCCCTGAGCCGCTTGTGCAGCCTTGGGGAGCACGGCGAGCCTCAGGGCGGCCACAGGTCTCCCCACCCCCTGCCCAGCCTGTCCTTGTCCCCACCGCACGCAGATCCAGGAGGGCCCTGCCCGACCCCGCGTGGCCCCCCCGGCGTCCACGCTGGCAGTGGCGGCACTTGCTGGGAGGGAGCTAACTAACAGGGACCACCCGCCGGGACCACCTGTCTCCCTGGGCTTGCTCCCGGGAAACGGAACCTCACCCGCTTGCCTGGCTTAGCCGCGGGTTCCTTTGGCTGATCTGTACACGAGGGCTGGGGCTCTGCCCAGCGCAAGGGCAGGCACATGGCGCACACTCAGGCCCTGAGGGCTGACAGACACCCCACGACCGGTGTCAGGCAGGACAGATGCCGTGAAGGGAACCAGCGCGGCGGGTGGGAGGGGGCGTCTCTGTGGCGGGGCCGTTGACGCAGCGCCTTGGAGAGGCTCCGGTCGAGCTCTGCGCCCCCCAGGGAAGAGCGCCAGGGGAAGGGTTGCCGCTGCAAAGGCCCGGGGGTCAGGGGGCTGCCCTGGGGGGCCGGGCGGGTGGGATCACCCTTTTAAAATAGACCCACCTGGCGGTCGGCGTGGGGGCCACCGCAGCGTTTGTGGTGAGGGGCTGCTGACCCAGGGTGGGGGCAGGCACTGAGAAGGGGTCGGACGCAGGGATCAGCTGAAAGAGGACCCGCCGATGGGGAAGAGGTAGGACGGCTCTGGAAGGACAGGGCCGGCCTCGGCGAGGAGGAGGCCACAGAGGCTGCGTGAGATGCAGGGAGCCAGGAGCGACGACGCGGGTGGACCCAGGCGCGCGTGGTGGTCCGAGGGGAGAGCCGGCGGGCGCGGGAGCCCTGAAGTCCGCACACCAGGAGCCGGGGCAGGGGGTTGGCGAGGCTCCTCGGGGGTCGAGGACGGGTGGGACCAGGAGCTGGGACGCGGGGGGGCCTGGAGGAGCGTGTTGGCGGGAGGGGTGGGGTCCCCTGTTGGGACTCAGCACTGCGAGCAGGACCAGCTGCACCATCTGCGGGGCCCGCATTACGCACCATTAAGCGTCTGTGAGGACCGTGATGGCAGAGCATCAGGCCGGGGGGCCCTGTGTGCGTGCCCAGCAAGGCCCATCGTGCTGGGATGGTGCCCCGGGCCAGCGCTCACCCTGTCCTTCCCTTGCCCCCCACCCCCAGCCCGTGGGCGGCTGGGCCGGAGCCAGCACCGGGGGCCGCGGGGGCTGCCTCCTGGCCCCCCGCGCGCAGGGCTTGTCCTGCGCTGTTCATGGGGCCCGGCCCTCAGGCAGGAGGCGCGGCCAGATGGCAGCGGCCTGGGCAGCCTGCTAGCAGGAGCGGGTGCGCGTGGCGAGCAGCCTCACACACTGGCTTCTCTGAGTTCGTCCCTTTTCCAAAGGAACCTGCACGTCGCAGAGTTTGGAGTTATTTGCTTCTAAATTGAGGCAGCGCTGTCTTGCAGAGAAGTCCCTGGAGGATCCGTGAAAGTGCTAAGGAGTGAGCCTGTTAGAGTCCTCCGTGCCGGGGTGGGGGGTGGGGGTCACAGACCGTCAGGCCCCGCCCGCGGTCCGGCAGCCACTGACCCGTCCGCGCCCTCCCCGGCTCCTCCAGCCCCTGCCTCTCCTGGTTTTGCGGTGGCCTGACCTCCTGGTCAGGGCCCAGCTGTCCCAAGGTGTGTGCATGCCTCTGGCCTGCCCACCTGCCCCTCTTGCTTCCTGGGGCCCCTTGGAGTGACCCCCAGGACCCAGCCCGCCCCCCAGCCCTGGTCGGCGTGTGTGGGTGCGATGGCTGTCCCCCAGCGTGGCCGCCCCTTCACCCTCTCTGTTACCTCTGACGCGCTATGCAAACATATTTCTCCAGAAAACGCCGGGAAGAAAAAAATAATTAGAGTGTTGCCTCCATTATCCAATTTCTGATTAATCAAACTCTCTTTGTCCTCGGCCAGAATCTGTTCATTTCCCTGAAACACTGGGCCGGTGCCAGGCATCGATTTCCTCTGTGATAACACCAGGCACGTGTGCACATCCCCGGCCTTGCCCGGCGGGCGGCGGCGGCCAGGAGGAGGGTCCAGGTGGGCCGCCCTGGTTTCCCAGCACTGCCCGCCGCCTCCAGGAAGGCACCACGCCCCAGGCTGGGCCCTGCCCCACGCGGCACGCTCTCCGGGTGTGTTGGCCTGCTTTTGGCCATGCTGCGCAGACACGGGGGTCTTTGTTCCCCCGGCCAGGGATGGAACCCACAGCCCCCTGGCTGGGTGCCGGTGATGGGCGGCTGGGGCCTGCGAGGGGCCTCAGGGTGGGGTGGGGGGGCGTGGGGCCTGCAGGCTTCCTAGCCGGAGGGCCAGGCGGGTCAGGGTGTGCCGGGCACCCACCGTGTCCATCATGGGGGGGAGACGGCCCCCGGCCCTGCTGGAAGGCTTCGAGGAAGTCCCCGCCAGCTGCTCCCTGCCTGGAGCGGGCCCCTCCCTCGCTCGGTACAAAGGGCGGGGTGCGTTCATCTGGCACCTGCTTCCTGCCGGGTACCTGTGGGCCACGGGACACCTTAGTGACAGAACCTGCCCACAGCCTCCGCCCCGCCCCACGGAGCCAGCATCCCGTAAGCGCGAGGGAACCCGCTGCACACGCTGGTCCAGCCACGCCGCAGGTTAGGAAGCCATGGTGTTGTGTGTTGGGGGGGGGTTGTAAGTAACACCGGGGCTGGTGCTGAACACAGCGACTCTGCCTTGTGTGAACCCAGGGAGCAGGGAGCCAGGGCCCAAGGGGTCGTCGGGGACAGTGCAGAGCAGAGGCTGGGGCCTCGGGCTGCAGGAGGTCGGGGGCGGGGGGTGGGCACGCCCCGGCCAGTGCCCCCAGGTCCCCTTCCCGGTGCCCCTTACAGCTGTCAGCTCACCCCCCAGCCAGAGAACCGCATTCCCTGCAGGTGACAGCGCGCTGACCCCGCTCCCCGTCTGGAGGCCTCCAAGGGTCAGTGCTGGGAAGGGGCCGCGGCCGGATCCACGCCTTGGCCCAGCGCCCCCACCCAGCCTCCCGCCATCCCCAACTCGCCCCCTGACCTCGGGTCCCACGCCCGCAAGGTCCCGCGTCAGCCCCTGCCTCTCCAGAACCCTGTCTATTAGGGGTCAAGGCGGCCGCAGGCTTAGGCACTCCCCCGGGGTGGCCCGTCTCAGCAGGAGGGGCGGTGCCAGCTGCTGAGAGCCCCTGGGGCGGCCGTCTGCCTCGGGAGGACCCCCGGGGCTGCATGGCGTGCACAGCCGGGCCCTGGGGTGGGCGGGGGCCCCTGACTTTCTGGAGACGCAGACCCTGCCGCCTATGTGCATCCCGGGGGCTGGGAAGGTGGGCAGTGGGAGGGAAAGGGGGGCCAGCCGTGCGCCACTCCCAGGTGGGAAGACGGGAGGAGAGACACCGCCTGGGGGCGGGCAGGCCGGGGCTGGGGCCATGCGCAGCGGAGTCAGGGCTCAGGGGGTCCGTCCTCAGCGGAGTCAGGGCTTAGGGGTCCGTCCTCAGCCCGCCCTCACCCAGGCCGGAGAGATGGCCGCTGCCCCCCAGGCTCTCGGGGCCGGCACCTCCCTCCCCGTGAGCGTGGAGCCTGCCTTTACCCTCGGCCTGGAGAAACCTCCAGCCTGGTCTCCGTGTTCCTCGGGAGATGCTGTCACGTTGCATCTGGTTGCTGTGGCGGCTGCGGACCGAGGAAAGGACCCCCCTACCCCCGGTCGTCTTTAGCCATCCCGAGGCTGAGGGGCCGCCCACTGCTGGGGACGCTGCCCCCCAGGCCCCGTCATCCCTGCTGCAGCCGGCTCCAGGAGAGGCAGAGAGTGGGGGGAGGCAGAGGGCGGGGAGCTGCTTCCAAGCGGGAGCACTCGCGGAGGATCCAGTGGGCCCGGCCCGTGGTGGGCTGGGGGGTTAGCTGTGGAGACGCATGAGAGTCGGGGGTCCCCAGGCCCTGAGCCGGTGGAGTCTCCCGCGCACAAGTCCCCCTTCTCCCCCCATTCGCAGACGCTTTTGTGAATAAGGAAGTGAGGGTTACTTACACATCTTTCCCAACCTCAGTACCCCCCCACACCCCGTCCCCTGCAGGTCGAGCGCCCCGGACCGCGGGCCGCCAGTGCCCGCCCTGTCCCAGGGCCGAGGGCACGCCCACCGGCCTGGTCTCTGGGAGGGTGGCCTCGAGCGTCGGGAGCGTGGACATGGCCGGATGGCAGGGGCTGCCGCGGGGAGTCCACGCCCTGGGAAGCCTGGGGAAGCTGCGGTCAGCATGGGGCAGGACCACGCGAGCCAGGGACCCGGGCCCAGGGCCGCACACGGCGCCGGCAGGGACAGCGCCCGCTCCCGGGAGGCCGGGTGCCCCAGCCTTGGCGAGAGAGTGCGTTTTCGGCAGGTGTTTCCTGATGGCTCGCTGCTCTAGGTCACTTCCAACCCCCCCCCCCCCCCGGCTGGCGGGCCCGTGGTGGACGGCCACTCTGGGTCCCGGGCAGATCCAAAGTACGTAAGCCACGGGGTTGGGTTTTCAGCCTTAGGTCGAGGAGGGGTGGGAAGAAGCCCCTTCTCGGGCCATCTGGGGAGAGTCGCAGCGTGCGGGGGACAGGGGGCCGACCGGGCCCTCGGGGGGCTGGGGGTGTGGGGCCCACACTGCCCGCCCCCAGGCTCCGTCTCGCTTTCAGCGGGAGGTGAAGCGGTCGTGACGGCGGGCACACAGAAGCTGGCTGGGAGAGGGCTAGGCGGGCGGGAGAGGGGCTCGAGAGGACCCTTTCCTCCAGAGCGGGGCGCTGGGGGTGACAGGGCCCCCCCAAGAGTCCTCGCTGAGCCTGGCGGCCTGGGGGCTCCGCCTGCTGTTTGGGGGGTGCCCTGGGCCTTCGGGGAGGGCAGAGGTCCCAGAAGCCTGGGGTGTGGGGTGTTGGGACTGGTCAGTGCAGGGGACCCCCCGCCCTGGGCCCCTGGGCGAGGTCACCTGAGGGTCGGCCCCGAACTGGGTGCCCGGAGCTCCGTCTGCTCAGAGGGACGTGGAGCCGGTGCCCGGGGTGGGGGCGCGGGGTCAGGCAGGGCCGAGGAAGGGCCGTCCTGGGGGAGGCCTTGGCTCAGGGTCCCCGGGAAAGGTGTTAGGTCTCAAAGGCACTGCTGCGGCTGGGTGCTCCGGGGCAGAGTCTCCTGGCCTTGGTGGGGCATGGGCGGGGTGCTGTGGGCAGGGTGGGGGTTGTGGGCAGGGTGGGGGGGGTGGGCAGCAGGGGGTGTGTGGGCAGGGTGGGGGTTGTGGGCAGCGGGGGGCTTGTGGGCAGGGTGGGGGGCACGGGCAGGGTGCTGTGGGCAGGGTGGGGGGGTGTGGGTAGGGTGGGGGGCGCGGGCAGGGTGCTGTGGGCAGTGGGGGGGACGCTGAGGGAGGCTGGCTTTGCCCGGGGGCAGGTGCCGGGAGGGCGGCCTGTCCCCGTCCTGTCCAGGGTTCCTGGCGTCTGGGCATGCAGGGGTCATCTCAGAAGGTGCTGTCGTGTCTGGAAGCAGCAGAGAGTCTGGTTCTGCTGCAGTGATGTCTGCCAGGCTCCCACCCCCAGCTGGAGCTGGGGCAGGAGGGAGCCGAGGCCTGCCCTCGCCCTGAGGGCGCTTCCAGGGAAGCCCCGTGGCCAGCATGTCCCTGCCTTTGGCACAAGCGGCACCTCCCCGGGGGGGAGGCGTGCACTTTCTG
Source organism: Cervus elaphus (assembly GCF_910594005.1). Classification (NCBI taxonomy): domain Eukaryota; kingdom Metazoa; phylum Chordata; class Mammalia; order Artiodactyla; family Cervidae; genus Cervus; species Cervus elaphus. Next base: position 1,391,838 of record NC_057819.1, read on the forward strand.
CCCTCTGGCCCCTGGGGGTCCCTGCCAGGGAGCCCACACTGAGCCGCCCCCTGGGGAACCGTGGGAGGGACGCTGCTGGGGTGGGCCTGCCCTTAACCGGGCCCAGCAGGTCCCCGCTGCCCGGCCGAGCCGTCTCTCGGGCAGTGTCAGCCGGGGTGTCCCCACCCTGGCCTCCCCCACCCCTGTGAGGTGGCCTGTCTCCTCCAGGGTCAGATCCCTGGCCCGCCCCGCCACACCCCTGGGGCAGCTCCCCGACACACACCCTACTCCCATCTCTGCAGCGCTGCCCTTCCCTGGTACCCCCACCAGGACACAAGCCGCCGGGTGCTCTTCCCTGGTACCCCTACCAGAATACAAGCCGCCTGGTGCTCTTCCCTGGTTCCCCTACCAGAATACAAGCCGCCGGGTGCTCTTCCCTGGTACCCTCACCAGAATACGAGCTGCTGGGTGCTCTTCCCTGGTTCCCCCACCAGAACACAAGCTCCCAGGTGCTCTTCCCCAGTTCCCCTACCGGAATACAAGCTCCTGGGTGCTCTTCCCTGGTTCCCCCACTAGAACACAAGCTCCCAGGTGCTCTTCCTTGGTTCCCCCACCAGAACACAAGCCCCCAGGTTCACAGACTCACCCCCGTGTCCCCGAGCCCAGAGCCGAGCCTGACACCCAGCTCAGGCCCCCGATGGCACCACAATGGTCAGACAAGTCCAGGTGGGGATGGTCGCCCATCGGGAGGGCCTCAGGCTGTGGTCTGATGAAGCGGGCTGAGGGGGTCAGGGCGGAGCAGTTCTCTTGAGACAGCGTCCGTGCCGAACAAGGCCGAGGGAGCAGCACTGCCCGCCGCCTCCTCCTCGTCCCAGCAGGGAGGGGCTCAGCCTGGGTGTACCCTTCTGCATGCTGGGGGCTGGGTGGCCGCTGGACCACGGAGGGGGCCTGAGACCCCAGGCTGCGAGCAGTACCCTCCACCCGGGTCGGCTGCCTCCCTCCTCTGTCCTTTCCCTTGAGGGGAAGCCCCCGTTTGGAGCCCGTCGCTCCCTCCCCTGGCCTTGCTGACCCCACTGTCCAGTGGGAGAGGGCCCGTGGCCGCCCGGCAGTCCCGGGCTGGCAGCTACAACCCCACTGGTCTTGTTCCTTCTGCCGGAGCTGCGATGTGGGCTTTCTGTTAGAAGCAGGGACAACAAGAGGCCAGTTTTACAGCAGATATGTCTCGGTGAGAAGGCAGGCAGCTTAGCGAAAACGGGGCTGCATACAAAGAGAACAGGTGGCCACCAGCTGTGCCAGCGCCGGGGCTCCTGGGGGTCTGAGGGCCCCCACCCCACAGGCAGCCCCAGCGGCGTTGCCCGTTCCCCAGACCTGAGTCCTACACCTGGGGTGCCGTGCCCAGCTGCGGGCACCCCATGAGGCTGACATGGTAGCCGTGCTTGCGGGACGGCGGTGAAGGCCATGCCCTGCGGGCCCCAGACACCGAGGGTGCAGCCAGGCCCTCCCTCGGACCCCAGCGCGCTGGCTTCCCAGGGACACAGCGAGTCCTGAGTTCGAGGACGCGAGCAGACCACCCCACGTGTCTGCGGGCCTGGGCCGGCCGGGCGGAGCCGTGAGCCCTGAGGTCAAAGCCCCGTCCTGGGGCCACAGCTCGTGCTCAGCGGGTGGAGGTGGGGCCCCCGGTGGTGGGAGGGGGGGCGGTCAGAACCATAGGCAGAGGGCACAGGCCTGTTGGGGGCCGCGGACGGGTCCAGGCCGAGCTCCGACAGACCCAGCAAGGGCGCACGGGGACCCGGTGCTCAGGCACAAGTGTCCGCCTGGTGCGGGATGCGGGACCGCAGCTGACTGCCTGCACGGGTGGGCGGAGACCGTCCTTCCTGGGGTGGGGGGGGGTGAGCAGGGACGGTGGCCCAGGAGGTTGGGGCCGGGGGCCCCGGTCTGAGAGACGATCCCGGCCCGGAGGCAAGTGGCAGAGGTGTGTGGCCAGGCCCTGGGCGCTGGGGCTCAGGCTGCTGGCCCAGGCGCAGCTGCAGGGGGCTGGGGGGAGCAGCCCCCACCACGCTCCCCCAGGGGCCCTGACCCTGGGGGCCAGGTGCACGCTGGCTAGGGCGTCAGGCTGGCGGCCCGGCGCTGGGGTGGTCTTGCCTGACCGCGCCGGCCCTGGGGTTTGGGCTGCCCTCCGCCCTGGGGTCCTCCCCTGACGCCCCGCACGGCTGGGCAACACAAGCGACCTCTGCTTGGACCCCACACTCCGCCTCCAGCTCAGCCCTGCCTGGGATCCCAGGGCTCAGCATGGAGCAGGCTTTCCTGGGGGAGGGCCTGCCCTGTCTCAACTCTGCCTCCCTCCGAGGAAGCAGGGGCTGGGCGAGGCCGCCCCGCCCGCTGGGTCCAGGGCTCCTCGGCCCCTAAGCCGATAAGCCATCTTCCGTCCCAGAGACCCTCTGGCTTAGGCCGGCTTGGGCACGACACCCTGGATGACCTTGGCCCTGGGCTCCCTGCCGGCGCCAGGGGTGGCGACCACGGGGGGCAGCTGGGCACGCAGTTGGGGGCTGCGGTCCCAAGCTGTGCTCCAGCTCTTGACGCGGCCACGGGGAGGGCGGCAGCAGACCCAGGAGTCTCGGGGCTGGAGGCCTGGGCCAGGCCCCGGGGGGCATCCAGGGTGCAGCGCAGCAGACGTGCAGGGCCCCACTGAGCCCAAGACCCCTGCCCTGGCCCCAGGCTGGCACCGTGCTCTGTGACTTGAGGCCTGGGAGGGCCGTGTCTTGGGAAGTGGCCAGGGCGGGGGCTGGAGGTCTGGACAGGAAGGCTCCGAGGGGAAGCGTCCCTCTCACGGCTGTGTCCCTGCGGTCCGTCCGTGTCGTGGCCACGTCACGGGCGTCGTGTCCCCACGGTCCATCCATGTCATGGCTGCGTCACGGGCGTCGTGTCCCCGCGGCTCACCCGTGTCATGGCCGCGTCACGGGCGTCATGTCCCCGCGGTCTGTCCGTGTCGTGGCCGCGTCACGGGCGTCTGCTCTTCTGAGGCTGAATCACATTCCCCGGCCCGTGTGCCCCTCCGTCCTGTCAGTGGCCGCTGGGCTGCTTCCGCCTCTTGGCCATTGATGGATAACACTGTTGTGAACACGGGTGAACAAGTATCTCGCTGAGACCCGGCTGCCCGTCCTTTTGGGTCTACACCCAGAAGTGGACTCACCAGCTCGTGGAGTAGATCTGTTTTTAGTCTCTCAAGGCCCCTCTGGGCTGTTTCCCACGGCAGCCGCACCAGTTGACTTTCCCAGCAGCAGTCCACAAGGATTTCACTTTGTTCACATAGTAACTCTCCTTACAGCTTGTGAGGGGGTATCTTAGTGTGGTTTTGGCTTATGTTTCTCTAATAATTAGCGATTCTGAGCATCTTTTCACGCGATTTTGGCCATTCACATATCTTTAGATAAATGTCCACGCGAGTCCTTTGCCCAGTTTTGAATCAGCTTGTGTTCTGTTGTCGAATTTTAGGAGTTCTGTGTATGTTCTCAATGCTGAGTCCTTAGTAGGTACGAAGTTTGCGGATGTTTTCTGCCATTCTGTGGCTTGCCTCTTGACCTGCTGATGCCGTCTTTTGATGCACAAACTTTTTAAATTTTGATGAAATCCAGTTTGTTCTTCTGTTGCCTGTACGTTTGGTGTTATGTCCCAGAAATGGATGCCAGGCCCAGTGTCAGGCAGCTTTTGCTGTGCTTTTTGCTGAGAGTTCTATAGTTTTAGGTCTTTGGTCTTTTTTAAGTTAATTTTTGTATGTGGGGTTTGGCAGGGGTCTCAACCTGGAAGGAGAGACCTGAGAAGGGGCGGGCGTGGTGGTGGGGGGAGCCCACTGCGGGCGCACGGGGGCCTGAGGGGGCCCATGAGGGAGCAGGTGGGTTGAGGGTGGGCCCTCCGGGGAGGCGCTGTGCGCATCACCGTGCGGACTCAGCATCGGTGCCGTCTATCCGGACGCCGCCCTGCACGCAGAGAGGGCACGGGCCCACTGGACCCCGGGCCACGTCCCCTGCCTGGGCTGGCCTGTGTCCCGAGGGGTGTGGGGTTCACCTCGGGGGTCTGCTTGCCTCTGGTGGCCCCGGACAGCGGGAGGGACCTGCTCTCCTGGGTAACCTTTGTCCCTGTCGCCGACCAGCTGAGGGAGTTGGTCACTTGGGCCTGCATGTGAGACTTTATGGCCCAAAATTGAGACAATCAGAACTGGCAACACCAGGCACCCCGAGTGTGGCTGGCATTACCTTCAGGAGGCTGGGCCCCCGCGAGCCCTGGGCGGCTGCTTGGCTGGAGCCAGACATGCAGAGCTGCTGGCCAAAGGCCTGGCGGGGTCAGGCACTGGGCCCCCGCCCCACACACCCACCCGGCCCCCGCCAAGTTCCAGGCCTGGACTCCAGTCTGTAGACCTTTCTTAGGACTCAGCTTGTGGACGGGAGTGGAGGAAGCCTGGTGAAAGGCACAAGTCCCTTGAACTGTCACAACCTAGAGCTCACTGCTGCTCGGAGTGACTTCACAGACCCCTTGCTCACATGTGCATGCACATGTGTGTGCTGCGGGCACACGCATGTGGTTGCTGCCCGCATCGTGTACACATTGACCTCAGCACTCGCCCTGCGCGGCCCGCTGTGTGCCTGGCGGGGATCAATCTGGGGTCTCTGTTCTAAGCCAAATGGCCAGCCTCGCTGGGGCCGCGGCACTGACTGGCCCGTGGTTCAGTCCACTGCCCTCAGCAGAGGCGTCTCTGGGGCGTCTCCGGGTGCGCCGCGGTCTGCGGGGTGAGCTCCAGGGAGGGGAGGGCTCTGGTTCCTCATCCCCGCTCCCAGGCCCGTCCAGGGCTCCCCGCCCCGCTGGCCTGTGGTGGGAGGAGGCTCACGCTGTTCTCTCGTTGGCAGGTGAAGGGCGGATGACCGAGGCCTCCGGCGCTGCAGGGAGAGCCCTGGACGTCAGCGCACCTGGGAGCCCACGCCGCCCTGCGGTCGCGCACCTGGGAGCCGCGCCCCAGCCAGCAGCAGCCGCGCCGGCCTCCCGCCACCCGGAGGACAGGGAATGACCGTGGTGGCCCCGTGGGCCGGGGGGGTGGCGGAGTGTCCCTGAGGGGGGGCTGGGCCGCCTCCCGCGGCGGAAGCGCCATGCCAGCTGGAGCGGGGGCGCCAGGGCAGGGGCTGCAGCGGGCCACGGCCTCGCGCCCCCAGGCACGCTGAGCGCCGCCGCCCGGCACCGGCTCCTTCCGCCGGGGCGCGCGTGCGCGTGCGTGCGCCCGGCCCGAGCCTCTCGTCTCAGCATCGTCGTTCGTCGTCGTCATCCGAGCTCCCCCCGCGGCTGGTGGGCCCCTGGTGCTGCCCGGCCGGACCATGGGATGCCGGCAAAGCTCAGAGGAGAAAGAGGCGGCCCGGCGGTCGCGGCGCATCGACCGCCACTTGCGCTCGGAGAGCCAGCGGCAGCGGCGCGAGATCAAGCTGCTCCTGCTGGGCACCAGCAACTCGGGCAAGAGCACCGTGGTGAAGCAGATGAAGATCCTGCACAGCGGCGGCTTCAACCTGGAGGCCTGCCGCGAGTACAAGCCGCTCATCGTCTACAACGCCATCGACTCGCTCACGCGCATCGTGCGCGCCCTGGCCGCGCTCAAGATCGACTTCCACAACCCCGACCGCGCCTATGATGCCGTGCAGCTGTTCGCGCTCACGGGCCCGGCCGAGAGCAAGGGCGAGATCACGCCCGAGCTGCTGGGCGTCATGCGGCGGCTGTGGGCCGACCCCGGCGCGCAGGCCTGCTTCGGCCGCTCCAGCGAGTACCACCTGGAGGACAACGCAGCCTACTACCTGAACGACCTGGAGCGCATCGCCGCCCCCGACTACGTGCCCACCGTGGAGGACATCCTGCGCTCCCGGGACATGACCACGGGCATCGTGGAGAACAAGTTCACTTTCAAGGAGCTCACCTTCAAGATGGTGGACGTGGGCGGCCAGCGGTCGGAGCGCAAAAAGTGGATCCACTGCTTCGAGGGCGTCACCGCCATCATCTTCTGCGTGGAGCTCAGCGGCTACGACCTGAAGCTCTACGAGGACAACCAGACGGTGAGTGCGTGGCGGGCTCCTCCTCGCCGCTGCAAGCGCCGGCCCCGGGAAGGTGAGGCCCCTGGGGCGAGGTGGCAGCCGCTGCCGTCATTCAAGGGGAGCCTGGGCGGCTGCTGGCCCCAGCGAGGACCTCAGGGTCGCGCCTGCCGTCAGGACGTCCGCCTAGAGCGCAGCTCTCGGTCGCCGCTCCAGTCCAGTACCGCCGGCCCACTCTGACGAAGTAACCACCGTACCCGCAGCCCCGGGCAGGGAGACCGCCCCAGGCCACGGCGCCCTCAGAGCCCGTGGACCTCCCGGGGCGGGGAGGAAGGGGGGCTGACACCCTGAGAGGCTTCGCAGCAGGTGTGTGGGGAGGGGACCCGGCAGCGGGGCGGAGACTGGCTGCTCGGCAGGACTGGGGGCGCGGGCGGCCAGTCGCGGGTCCCTGCGGCGGTTCTGTAAGCACAGCGGCTCCCCCCATCCGAGCACCGGGCTTGGCCCTGGGAACCTGGGCCCCACGACCTGACCCCCTGAGCATCCGTCAGCCACGGGGTGAAGGACCTCCTCTGAGGTTTCGTCCCTGGGGTCGGGGACGGGCTGGGAATTCTTTCAGGCCCTCCTGCCAGGCTGAGGACCACCCTGTGGGCTGGGGGCTCAGCCTTGAGCCATGTGGGCCAGTATTGGAGGTTGCCGAGGGACAGCTGGGCTTGGGAGGCTTGACACTTGACTCTGGGGCTTGATGGTAGCTGCTGGGCAGGCTGGGAGGCAGGCCTCCGGCAAGGAGGCTGGGCAGTGGCCAGCAGGCCCAGCTAGGCAGGCGGCCCCGGCACCGGGAGCCACAGTGCTGGAGGCCGCTCAGCTGCAAGGGTGGTGTGGCTGGGCTGCCCCCCAGCATCGGATCTGAGACAGGCAGGACCCCTGGAGGGTCTGAGTCAGGCAGGAGCCCTGAGCAGAGACCTGGAGTCGGCCCTGAAGAGGTTTCCGATTTCAGCGTGGGGGGCCCGGCCAGCCCGCAGCCCCCGGGGCCAGCCCATCTCCCTCCCAAAGCTGTGCCCGCCTCTGCCCGCCCCCGCTGCTGGGTCCTGCATGTGATCCTGGGCAGCGGCGGGGTGGGGCCTTGCCGAGCACGGCCGAGGGTGTGGGGCCACCTGGCCTTCAAGGTGAAGCGGGCTGCCCAGATGGGTGTGTGCCCACCCGGGCTCCGCCCCCCGGCTCTCTGGCACCGGCTTGTTTCTGCTCCCCCCGGGCTGACTGGTGGTGGCCCTGGGCCCTGAGGCCTTCTGGAGGCCCGATCTCCGGGCCGCCTCCTGTGTCGTCTCCAGGACAGGAGGCCAGGCGGGGTGAATTCCCTCGGTGCCGGGCGGGGTGCCCAGGCTGTCGGCCGGCATGTCCTGCCGCGGAGCTTGTGCCCGCAGGAGTGCTGGGTCAAGAGGGGCGTGGGGGTCCGGGCCCCGGGGCGTCCTGTGTTGCACGGAGGAACGCGGCCGCCCTGTCCTCTGCACCCCACCCTGTCCAGCAGGTCTCAGCTCCAGCGTCACCCCCGCCCGGCAGGCGCCCACACGTTGCCACTCTGTACACCAGGGCCCCGTCATGTGTGGACAAGTGGCAGCCAGGCTGAGCCCAGTGGACAGTCAGGTGGACAGGCGGCTTCTCCGAGGCCCGTGGGTCATCCCAGAGGCTCTGGGGCCATCGCAGTATTTCCTGGAGCGAGAGCCCCCCCAGCCTGCCCCCGCCTGGGCGCGGCAGGCCTGGGGAGGTGACTGTTCGCCAGAAAAGGAGATTCTCAATGAGAAACTCACGCAGGGCTGGAAATTCACTGGATTCCAAGTGGTTCTGACCTTTCATGCTCCAGCAGCAGTATCTCTGGAAAACAAACACTGCCGGGTGGAGACAATGCCGCCCGTGAGTCCCGCCGCCGCTGGCCACAAGGGGGGCTGTCCGCCTTCGTCTCCAAGGGCCCTGGTGGAGGCTGGCCCTGAGAAACCAGAGGGGCCGGGACCCAGTGCCAGGCTCCAGACGCGGCCCCGCAGAGCCCCCCCCGCCCCCGCTTGGCGTCTGCAGCCTCGTCTCCCCCCGCCAGGACCCGCTCCCGCCCGCCGGCTTTTGCGTCAGCGTGTTGCCAAGGGTGACGTCAAGACCGCTGGGCTCGGGGCGTGTGCAGGGCAGCCCCTGGGCAGGAATGGATTCCGGGGTGTCTGTGGACCATGGCAGCCTGCGGAGCGCAGAAGTCGTGCCCAGCCTCGGCCATGATGCCGGGCCCTCATCCCAGAAGGATTTCACGGGTCCTGAGTCGGCCTGGGCCCCATCCCCCGTGAGGTCCTGCAGCACCAGGAGGCCGTCCCTGTCCCCGTGCAGGGTTGCAGGCACCGGGGGCCGTCCCTGTCCCCGTGCGGGGCTGCAGGCACCGGGGGCCTTCCCTGTCCCCGTGGGGGGCTGCAGGCACCGGGGGCCTTCCCTGTCCCCTGTGAGGTCCTGCAGGCACCGGGGGCCTTCCCTGTCCCCGTGGGGGGCTGCAGGCACCGGGGGCCTTCCCCGTCCCCTTTGAGGTCCTGCAGCACCAGGCGGCCGTCCCTGTCCCCGTGCGGGGCTGCAGGCACCGGGGGCCTTCCCTGTCCCCTGTGAGGTCCTGCAGGCACCAGGGGCCTTCCCCGTCCCCTTTGAGGTCCTGCAGGCACCAGGGGCCTTCCCTGTCCCCGTGCGGGGCTGCAGGCACTGGGGGCCTTTCCCGTCCCCCGTGAGGTCCTGCAGGCACCAGGCGGCCATCCCTGTGCCCCGTGAGGTCCTGCAGGCACTGGGGGCCTTCCCTGTCCCTGTGTGGGACTGCCAGAGCTCAGCCCAGGGGTCGCCCATGGACGCCGTGGGCTGGCGCTGGTGCCTGGGTCCCTGTCTCGGCATGAGGACAGCTGCGAGGCCGATCCCACTGGCCCAGCCTGGCCGCCCCGCCCCACCCGCCCTCTGTGGAGCCCCCGCAGCCTGGCTGCCGGCCTCTGCCTGGGTGGAAAAGATGAGCTCAGCTGTGGCCCCCGTGGGTGCACACCTGCCCGGACAGCCCCCAGGGTGCCCCCTTGAGCGCCCTGCGGGCGGGACCCCAGCACCCTGCGGTCAGCCTGCTCCGGCCTTGGCCCGTGGACCCGCTGATGGACATGGGGCCTCTGCACGGCGGGGCCGCCAGAAGGGGCGGCCGAGGTGGCTGCGAGGTGTCGGTTCTCACGGTAGCACCCTCGGTGGCTGGCCGTGCTGTGGACTGTGGAGCGCTCAGCAGGCCTGCTGTATACCTGCTGTGCGCCTGCTGTGTGCCTGCTGTATACCTGCTGTGTGCCTGCTGTATACCTGCTGTGTGCCTGCTGTATGCCTGCTGTATACCTGCTGTGCGCCTGCTGTGTGCCTGCTGTGCGCCTGCTGTGCGCCTGCTGTATGCCTGCTGTGCGCCTGCTGTGCGCCTGCTGTATACCTGCTGTGCGCCTGCTGTACGCCTGCTGTGCACCTGCTGTATGCCTGCTGTATACCTGCTGTGCGCCTGCTGTGCGCCTGCTGTATGCCTGCTGTGCACCTGCTGTATGCCTGCTGTATGCCTGCTGTGCACCTGCTGTATGCCTGCTGTGCACCTGCTGTATGCCTGCTGTGCGCCTGCTGTATGCCTGCTGTATACCTGCTGTATGCCTGCTGTGTGCCTGCTGTGTGCCTGCTGTGCGCCTGCTGTGTGCCTGCTGTATACCTGCTGTATGCCTGCTGTGCGCCTGCTGTGTGCCTGCTGTGCGCCTGCTGTGCGCCTGCTGTGTGCCTGCTGTATACCTGCTGTGTGCCTGCTGTATGCCTGCTGTATACCTGCTGTGTGCCTGCTGTATGCCTGCTGTGCGCCTGCTGTATGCCTGCTGTATACCTGCTGTATGCCTGCTGTGTGCCTGCTGTGTGCCTGCTGTGCGCCTGCTGTGTGCCTGCTGTATACCTGCTGTATGCCTGCTGTGCGCCTGCTGTGTGCCTGCTGTATACCTGCTGTGTGCCTGCTGTATACCTGCTGTGTGCCTGCTGTATGCCTGCTGTATACCTGCTGTGTGCCTGCTGTATGCCTGCTGTGCGCCTGCTGTATACCTGCTGTGCGCCTTCTGTATACCTGCTGTGTGCCTGCTGTGCGCCTGCTGTATACCTGCTGTGCGCCTGCTGTATACCTGCTGTGCGCCTGCTGTGCGCCTGCTGTGCGCCTGCTGTATACCTGCTGTGCGCCTGCTGTATGCCTGCTGTGCGCCTGCTGTATACCTGCTGTATGCCTGCTGTGTGCCTGCTGTATACCTGCTGTGTGCCTGCTGTATGCCTGCTGTATACCTGCTGTGCGCCTGCTGTATACCTGCTGTATGCCTGCTGTGTGCCTGCTGTATACCTGCTGTGCACCTGCTGTGCGCCTGCTGTGCGCCTGCTGTATGCCTGCTGTGCGCCTGCTGTGCGCCTGCTGTATGCCTGCTGTGCGCCTGCTGTATGCCTGCTGTGCGCCTGCTGTGCGCCTGCTGTATACCTGCTGTGTGCCTGCTGTATGCCTGCTGAGCGCCTGCTGTGCGCCTGCTGTGTGCCTGCTGTATGCCTGCTGTATACCTGCTGTGCGCCTGCTGTGCGCCTGCTGTATACCTGCTGTGCGCCTGCTGTATGCCTGCTGTGCACCTTCTGTGGGTACGAGGCCCAGGTGGGGCCAGAGGCCATGGTGAGCCTGAATATCCAGGGTTCAGGAGCTGAGGTGGGGGCACTCACCCCAGCACAGCTGAAAGTCATGTCTGCAGACCCTCTTGCTGCCTAGGGACTCTGCCCCTTCTCTGGGACCTGGCAGGCACATCTCCCAGGGGTGATTGCACTTCCTCACAGGGCTAGTTGCAGGAAGCCTGGTGTTCCCGCCACTCTCCAGCAGTCGCTGGTCAGCCGTGTTGTCTGTGTTGAGGTCTCGGGTGGGGACACGGGGACATGCTTTTTAGGGGTCAGTGTGTGCCCAGCAGCCCCTCCTGGTCCTGGGGAGCCCCTCCCTACCCCCAGACGGTCGGCAGGGCCTGGCACACAGTGGCACGCCGCAGACGTGGCCAGGGTCGGGAAGAGCCAATGGCTGGGGCCCTGGCTTCTAGGGCACAGCTGAGAGGGAGCCCCTGCAGGTGCTGCTAGGGGGGCCCTCCAGGCTGTCCTACAGGTCCTGTGACCTGCCACCCGAACGCCACGCTTTGTCCTTCAGCCACAAAAGGGCGCACGTTTCAGTGCTGTGAGAGGATCATCGTCACAAAACAGCGCTGTCCGTGAGTGTCGCAAACCAGCCATCACCTGCTGGTGACAGAGCCGGAGGGTGCGGTTGGAAGGGGGAGACGCCAGGCGTGGGCGACACCCAGCTTAGATTGGAAGGGGCTTGACACAGCCTCCAGGGCCCTTCCCAGGCAGCTCCGTGGATGGGGAGGCCAAGGCCGAGGTCACCATCGTGGGCCCAGGGCTGGGAGCCAGGGTGTGGACAGTGCGCGGGCCTGGGGGGGCTTGAGCGGCCACTGGGGTTGGTGCCGCCCCAGTAGCACGCCGCTCAGAAGCAGGACCCCCAGGGAGCCCCAGCAGAGCACGCACCCCCCCCCGCCTCCTGTCCCCTACCCGGCTGCGGTCACATTCGGAGGCCACCCGCCTCCCTCCCGGCTGCAGTCTCCCTGCAGCTCCTTCCGGTTTCACGGGGTGCCGGGGCCACACGCAGTCTTGACCTCTGCACACCACGTTGACCTGGGGACTGTAGAGATCCCCTGGACGGGAGCCTGAGGTGAAGGCAGCCCCAGGGGGCTGGGTGCCTGGCGAGGCCGTGACGGCACCTCCCGCCCCAGCTGCAGTAGGCACAGGGCTCAGCTGGCCACGCTGTCCCTCCCCGCAGACGTCCCTGGCACGCACGGCCCGGCCCTGTCTCTCTGTGGCCCGTCACCCCTCCCAAGGAGGCCCACGGGGCCGGATGCGCGCTCGCGGCCCGAAGCCGCTGCCGGCGCTCGTGGGCACTGGCTGCCTCCGCCCGGGCACCTCCGGCCCTGGCACCGCCTGGGGCCCCTGCTCCTCCACCCAGCCCTCATCCCAGCCCCCCTCAGCGGCGGAGGGCATCTGGTCCTCCCCTCGCGGGCCCTGGGCTTCGCGTGGGGGCGGGGGAGGGCAGGTGGAGAGGCAGCACCCGCGGCGACCCTCCCCTGGCAGGTCAGCCTCCCTGGCGCCTGCGGGCAGCCCTCGATGGGCACGTGCCCGCTGACATTTCAGTCCCGGAGCGGCCCGCCCTGCCCTGCCCCTCCAGACGCTGAGCACAAGGCCCTGCGCCCCCTGCCCCGTCACGCCCGCCGCTCCCAGGGCTCTTGCCTTCTTCTCCCTTGGCCAGAGTCAGCCGCCAGCGGTCAGCCGGAGGGAAGGACGGACCTTCCCACAGCCCCAGTCCTCACTGTGGGTCCTTGTGGGTGTGCCCCTCCATGGTGGCCGCCTCCTGCCATGACCCTGGAGGCCCCCCCAGGCCATCAGTGGACACAGCGGGGCAGCCGGGACACCCCACCCCCACCCCCCAACCCCGTCGCTCTGCCTTCACTGCGTGACCCGGTGGACTCTGCTGGGGGGTGTCCATGTGTTCCCGGATCTGAGGCTGGGGTCCTCCGCCTCAAAGACAGATCAGGGTCAGCCTCTTGCCAGGTCTTGGGCTCTGTAGGCAGGGCTGCCACCGCCACCCCCCCCACGCTGCACCCCCATCCCTGTGAGGCCTGCGGCGGCTGGTGGACATCACGTTAGCAGCCTGAGATCAGCCAGGTGAGAGCGGTGACACGGCGGACATCGGCAGATGCTACGGCCACCCCCCCCCCCCCCAGGTGGACGTTAAAGGGCCCCCAGCTGCCTCTAGGCGGTGCTGACCCCGTGTCCCTGCCTGGCAGGCTTACTCTTGAGTGAATAACGGCACTCGCCGCTGGCCTCCTTGTAGAGCCGCCCCGCAACCCCTTGGCGCCCCCCTGCTCTGGGCCTGCGGCCACGCACGTCATTTCTGCCCACGTTCGCCCCGCTGGGGGACGGGCCTTTGCCAGAACTGTTCACGCTCTCCGTGGCTGGGGAGTTGATGCTCTGTGCAGAGGGGCCGCCGGGAGCCACGGGCGCTGCTGCGTCCGTCAGCGTGTTAGCGGCCGGCCCCGGGATCTCCCCAGGACAAGACCCCCTTCCTTCTCCGAGGTCACGCAGGGACCGCATGGCGCAGCCCCTGGAGGCTGAGACTGGTTTTGTTAGGGCCCGGCCGGGAGGCAGCCCCAAGCAGCAGCCTGGGGGCCATCCTGCCCCAGAGACCAGTGTGCGGGCAGAAGGGCCCCGACACTGGGGGTAGGCCTCGGGGCGAAGCTGGGGATGCTGGCCCGGGCTCCACCTTGCCAAGCTCGCTGGGGTCACGGGGTGGCTGGGGACAGCCCCTTGAGGCAGGACTGAGGGGTTTGGGGACCCCCCCCGGGTGAGTCCAGCCACCTGGCCTCTGCAGCCCCCAGTTCTGTCCATATGCGCCCCCAGCGCATCTGTGCTCAGCGGGACCCCAGGGCAGAGGGTCCTCCCAGCTCGCAGCCACCAGGCCCCGGGGTAATTAATCTTCCGAGCGCGTTAGCCCTGCTTCTCACACACACTCATCAGAGCGGCCCCAGATCTTAAGACGCAGGTTATTGTTTTAAGGGGTTTCTGTAACCAGAGACGTGCAAGACAGCTCCTCTGCTTACCAAAAACGGGCTCCAGGGAGCAGGCTGAGCGCTCCGGGGCTGCTCGGGGGCCTTGGTGCTGACAGAACACCCCCAGGCCCCGCCAGCTCTGACAGCCCAGTGTTTGGGTTAAGATCTGAATACGGTCAGCAACAGGGAGGGAGCCCCCCGATGGAGCAGGTGCCCCGCCCCGTTGCCCGCACCTGGCTCCCCACTGGACTTGGGTCCTCGATCCAGAGACCAGCTCAGCTCAGCGGGCCCCGGGGGCCTGGGCTGCAGCACAGCCCTCCCCGCCCCCCGCCGCCTCCCCCGTTGGGGCCTCTTGTCTCAGGCACTGGCTCTGACGTCACGAACAAAAACCAGTCACCCAGCGGTCCCGGGCTCGCGCCCCGAGGTTCCCGCTGAGGCTCGCCCAGCCCGCGGCCCCGCACATCTCTGCTGCCCTCCAGGGACCCCGGCGGTGGTCCTGACCGAGGCGGCCCAGGCCTCGCATGGCCAGTCCTGCGTTCCCCAGAAGCCATGACCTCCAGGCCTGTGTCTCAGGCTCCGGGAAACCTGGCCTGTGGCCAGCGACCAGCTGCTGAGGACGGAAGAGATGGGCACAGTGACCCAGGCAGCCCGCTCTTCGTGCGCGGCCGCCCCCTCCAGCTCACCCGCCGGAGGACAGGGCCCCGGGAGGCAGGAGGGCAGGCCTCGGCCACACGCGGGTCCAGCCTTCCAGGGACAGGACCCAGTTTTGACGTCGGCCGTTCCCGGTGTCCGCGGGGCCCGGGGCTCTGGGGCTGGCGCTCGGACAGAGGGCAACGCCAGGCAGTGCACTGTAGACCCTGCGTGGCCGCCGCGGCCTCCCCGGCCCGGCCTGCTGGCTGCGAAGGCTGTGGGAACCTCAGGACGCCTCCTTTCCTCTCTCACACTGGACACTCGGGTGGCTGGGCCCCCACGTAGCACGAAGCGCCCCCAAGGCCAAGGCCAGCCCATCCCAGCGTGACCGAGCTGACCCAGGGAGCCTGCTGGTGGCCATCCTGCCCCCTGACCCCCGCAGTCCGGCTCAGACCTGCCAGGGTCAGGCTGCAAGTGCCCCTCGGTATGGCGGCGCCAAGGCCGGGGCCAGCCCGGCGGGGATGAGGCAGTGCCGGGCTGCGTGGCCGCTGGGCGCTCCCCTGACGCCCAGGCCTAGCAGACTGGGCGCTCTGCTGGACAGCCGGGAGCCCGTGGGGGCTCAGAGCCTGGGCCCCATTGAGGCCAGCACCCTCCCTCTCTGGGCCTGACTCTGGGTGTGGCGGGGATCAGGATACGGGGGCTCTGTGCCCGTCAGAGCAAGTGCTCCACGCGTGGCCTTGGGACTCTGGGAGTCGATCCTAACTCATTCCCCGCCTGCGCCCCTGAAGTTACAGGCCGCCCCCTGTCCCCGTCCCCCCTGCCCGGGGCTCTGCTGGCCACCCGTGGGCTCAGGAGCCGCGTTTCTGGCTGAGATCCCGTCGGTCTCTGAGGTTCAGTGAGAGCAGGGCACTGATGCATGTGTCTGGGGCGTGGGGGCCGGCTGGTCATGCCAACTCCTGGCGCACAGCTGGGCCAGGCGGGCAGGGCCCCAGCCAGGGCCCCCGCATTCGTCCTGAGAGCGGGGTGGCAGCCTGCCCGTGTAGCTGCGGCTGTCCCCGCCCGGCCCCTGAGGACGCGGGGCGCCCCCAGGCCAGCGTGGCCGTGGGGGGTTGAGCACGCCTGACCTGAGGCGCCCCGGTGGGACCCGGGCCGCGGTCCCTGGGAGGACCAGGGCGCCTTTGTGCAGACCTCTAAGTGCCCTGACGCAGATGGCTCGCCGAGCCTCCCCGTGAGGGACCGGGGACCTCCTGGGGAGGGGGCGCTGGGCAGGGCGGCGGGGGCGTCCGGCGAGCTGCCCCAGGCCGGGCTTCCGCTGCTCCTGGCACGTTTGGGGTGGCTTTCAGGCCATTAGGGCCTGAGCACAGCTTCCCTGCAGCCTGTTATCTTGTTTAAACAGCGCTGCTGTTTGAAGGGGTAGGCCTGGCCACGCGGTTACCACGAGCCTCACAATTGTCCCTGCGGGGCGGGCAGGGGACGGGCCTCCAGAACACAACACCCCCGCCCCCCACGAAGCCCCATCTGTCGATGGCCCCAGGGCTGTGGGGCCCAGCCCCGCCCCCCCGCCCGCCTGGGATGCAGGGAGCCACCCCCTGGGGTGGGGTGAGGTTGGGCCTTTTGCTGAGCCCCTTTCTGGTCCCTGGGGCTGGGGTCCGAGTGCCGTGAGTACGCGGGAGGTGAGGGTGAGACGCACCCCCCCACCCCTGAGTGTTAATCCCAGTGCCGCTCACTGATCCCCACTCTGACCCCTGACCCGAACCGGGGCTGCCTGTCTGCAGGGGGCGGCAGGCGCTGGGGGAAGGTCAGGGCCCTGACGGGGGGCACATGGAGTCGTGGAGTCGGGTCCTGGGGCCACAGCACCGACCCCGGGCAGGACCGCGCCCGTCCTTCTCAGCCCGGCGGGGCAAGGGGTCGAGGGCCAGGGCAGGAGAAGCGGCAGGCGGCCCCGCTGCCCCCATGCTGACCGTGGCTCCAGGCCATCCCCGCAGAGCAGCCCCTGGCAGCACGGGGCTCCCGCGCCCATCAGCCTCACTAATCCAGTCCTGGGTCCAGGGCAGCCGGCGCCCGGCCTCACGAGAGGAGGAAGTGGGCATCGCTGACTCGATTGGTCTGGATGTGACCCCAGTCACCCAGTTCTTTTCCCCGGCCGCCTGCCCTCTTCCCAAGGCCGCTGGGAGCAGGGTTTAGGGTGGGGGCCGGTGGGGACCGCGGGTGGCTCTGGCCATCAGAGGCTCTCCCTGGGGCCGAGCGGTCCTCAGCCCACGTGGTGTACACGGGGGACTCGGGAAGGAGTGAGGCCCAGAGCCTGTGGGGCGGCCATCCAGGCCGACATGGCCACAGGGCACCCTGCAGTCACCGCCCCGCCCCCGCCCCCAGGAGGCCCACCCACCAGCAGCAGGTCCCCAGAAGGACCACCCCCTTCCCTGCCCCATGCCCCCCGCCGGGGGCCGTGAGGTCTGCTGAACCCCGAACCCCCAGGGGCCCTCCCCCGCTGCAGCACGTAGCCGGCAGTGGGTGGTGCCGCCTGGCCCAGCCTGAGGGTCTGGGTCTGCGACGCTGTGGGCGGGGGCTGCCTCCCCAGTTGCCGTGGAAACGGCAGGACTGTGTTCAGCCGCACTGGTGGCACAGACTTGGTGGTGGGAAGGGCCCGCGGGGCCGTGGGCGTTCCCAGGCCCCCTGTGGGCAGCCCAGCCGGGACCATGCCTGCCCCCGTGTCTGCACAGGCGGTGGTCACTGCACGCTGGCGGGGGTGAGCCAGGCTCATGGGCCCTGCCCTCCCGGGGACTCGTCCATGTCCACCCCCACGATCCGCCTGGGAGCAGAGGTCTGAGTTGCCGCCCCAGGCCTCCAGCCTCTGCCTCTAGCCACCTCCTCCCTGTCCCCAGGGGGCCCTCCTGCCTGCGCCCCTCAGCCCAAGCGCTGTAGCCACAAGCCGGCCCTGCACCCCGCCCCTGACTCACGACAAGCTGGAGCCCAAAGGGAAAGGCACAGTGGAGGATGAGGACCTTTAGTGGATGCTGGGGGGGGGGGGGGATGGGTAGGGCGGACCCTGGGGCTTCATACCGCCGGGCAGCCTGCGATCCGGGCCTGGTCCCTTTCCCGTGGAGCCCAGGGCCAGGGGCGCCCCAAGTGCAGCCTCTGCCTGCCGCCCACCCCCCGCAGCCTCCCAGCAGGGCCCCCTGGCATCCCCAGGCTGTACTAGACTTTTCCGCAGCTTTGCACGAAGATGACACCGCCCTCTCTCAGCCACAGGCCGCAGCCCCCACTCGGGCGGCAAGCGTGTCTGCGCAGCTGCTGGGACCTCGGGACAGACGGGTTGTGAGGCTGGGGTCCACTCGCCCTGTCCTCAGCGGAGGAGACCCGCCCAGCTGGGCTCAGGGTGGGCCAGGGAGGTCCTGGGGGCTCCTCCCGCCCGGGGCACAGGGCTGGACGTCAGCTGCCTTCCCGGCCGTGGAGGAGGGGGCGGTCAGTGCCACACTGAGGCTGGCTCCCCCGACGGGCCTGCGGCGCCCTCACACCCCACAGGCCGCCCCCCACGGCCAGGCACAGGCTCCACGGATCTTGTTTATGGGGCACTGCCTTGGCGTCCAGCCCCGATGGACCCTCCCTGCTCGGGCCAGTGAGCCAGGTGCCGCCAGGCGTCCCCGCCACCCGGCCCCCACCCTCGGCGCCCGCAGAGCCTGGCACTGTGGTGAATGGAGCTCATTCACGCCCGCAGCCCAGTCTTCCTGCCTGAGAGGCGGGACTCACAGCTCCCGAGAACAAACACCCCAGGCTGGTCCTGCAGCAGGCAGACCGGGGCCTTCCTGGACCAAGGCCTTGTGCTGGGCTGTGCTCTGGGCCCCACGGAGCCGAGTGAGCGTCCGGGCCTCACCCTGCCGCAGCGTCCCCTCGGGCTGCCTGCCGCCCCATCCTGGCCTCGCAGGGCCCCCCCGACCCCCGGCCCAGGACACCTGGCCTTGCGTCTCTAAGTCAGCACGTGTTGGCTACTACGGGCCCTGGTGCCCGGCGTGGGGCCTCTCAGCTTCCCACGGGAGGCCCGTTCCACCCCCAGCCCCTGGAGGAGGACGGCTGACAGAGCCCCCTTTCCCCGGTGGGGGGCAGCAGCTGGAGGCTGGCAGAGTGGGGTGCCGGCTGCCCGGGGAGGCAGGGGAGGTGTGAGGCTCAAGCGGCAGAGGGTGCCGAGATGCTGACAGGCTGGGGTTTTTCCGGGGGCCCCTGGAGGGGCTGTCGGGGTGGGAGTAGGTGCTGGGGGCCCCCACGCCCTGGCCCTCCTCCAGGTCGCCCCCTACCTACCCCACCAGAGGCCAGAGACGACGTGAGCTGATAAGGGAGGTACCCTCCCTGTGGGGGTGGGTGGGCCCCTTCCCTCCTGCCCAGGGGCCGGTCAGACCGCACTCGTGCCAGTGGGTTCCACCCCGCCACTGCTGCAGGGCAGACCGGCAGAGCCCCGCGTGACCCCTCGGCAGGCGAGCGCCGTTTCAACAGCGGCCGTCGGGCTGGACGCAGGAGCTGCCTGGCTCCCCGCCCAGTGATCCAGCAGGGCCCAGATGCCCGGATATCCTAACACCTGCCGTCCCCCGCCCTGCGCTGGCCCACCCACCCCGGAACCCCGCCACATGCAGGACCCCCCCCCCCCGCCCTGGCCACTTGGTCTCTGGTCTCTGGGCTCTGGCACCCGCCTGAAACTGGAGGCCTGCCCCACAATTAGTGAATACGTGCTCACGGCTGCGTCTGTCACTCATCTTACGTGTGAAATCTGGGGTCGGGAGCACCCTGATTAAGACATCACTCCCGTGAAATGACAGCGCCGCCGCTGGTCCTTTCCACGCGGCTTCCAGGAACCCATTAGCACTCGTTACCACCCAGCGGCAGGTGGTGTTCCTGGACCACCAGTTACGGCAAGTGGGACTTCATCCTGCTCTCAGACATGGCTGGGGGCCAGCATCCTGCTTCTGTCTGCAGAAGGATTACCCCCGCCAACACATACACACATATGATCGCCCCCCCAATACACACATACAGACACACACATGATCAACCCGACACACACACACACACGATCACCCCCCAACACACATAATCATCCCCCCAACACACACCCCCGCCAAGACCTGAGACCAGGCTCTATCTAACAAAGGCACAGGAAGGGTTTGGGAGACCAGCCCTCCTAGGTGGAGCGCAGGGCCCGGAGGCCGTGTCTCAGCGGTGGGGGGGGGATCTTCTCAGCCCCAAAGCCGTCAAACCCTGTGCTTCTGAGAGGGCCAGGCCTCTGGGAGATGCGGGCTTCGCGGGCGCCCCCGGGCTCCCCACCCTGGGGCCAGCAGCGCTGCGCGTCTGCCCCAGAGGGTCTGCAAGCCTCATGCTCCTGGCCGGGGGGCTTGGAGCACATTTCCGGGCCCTCCGGGCCTCGGTTTCTTGGTCTGCAGAATGGGGACAATAAGGTCGAGGGTGGAGCGGGTGCCCACTGTCAGCAGCAGCTGCAGCCTCCCTGTTTATTGCCGCATGCTCAGAACAGTCCTTCGTCTGACATCTCAGCTCTAGACAGGCCCCGCCCTTGGGACACTCATCTCGTTCATCTTAAAACACAGGGCAGCTCACCACCCACAGGCATCCCTTAGAAGCAAGGTGATCAGTCCAGTCGTGGGGGGCGGGGGGGAGCAGGTGAGGGCCCTGGGCTCCTCGAGAGCCCGCAGGCTGCACGGCGTATCCTTGGTCCTCTTGGGGAGGTGGAAGGGGCCGCCGGGGCCACTGTGCAGTCACGGGGCCTCCTGGGGGCCGTCCTCACCTCCTGGGGGGGCAGCGGGGGGGGGGGTCCTGTGTGTGGCCCCAGGTGAGCACTCGGCCAGCAGGGGCCGGGCTGGCCCAGCTTTGCCCTGGAGCCTTGCTTTTGGGAACACAGGCCTCCCCGCAAGTCACGGACTCCCGTGAGGCCTGATGCCTGGCCGGATGGAGGCTCCCGGCCGGCCCACCCCCAGCAGGTGGGGCTGACCACGTGCTGGCTGCAGAGGGGTGGGGCAAGGACGATCCTCCGTGGGAGCTGGGGGCTGGCCTGCAGCGGGGGGGGGGGGGGGGGGGCCCTGGCTGGCAGCCCTGAAGGCACGTGTGGTCAGTGACCCCTGGGGGGGCTGTGCGGGGCATGGGGCCTGCCGGGGCCCGGCTGTGCTGACCGCCCCCCTGCCCCCCTCCACCCCCAGAGCCGGATGGCCGAGAGCCTGCGCCTCTTCGACTCCATCTGTAACAACAACTGGTTCGTGAGCACGTCGCTCATCCTCTTCCTCAACAAGAAGGACCTGCTGGCACAGAAGATCCGCCGCATCCCCCTCACCGTGTGCTTCCCCGAGTACAGCGGCCAGAACACCTACGAGGAGGCCGCCGTCTACATCCAGCGGCAGTTTGAGGACCTGAACCGCAACAAGGAGACCAAGGAGATCTACTCACACTTCACCTGCGCCACCGACACCAGTAACATCCAGTTCGTGTTCGATGCCGTCACCGACGTCATCATCCAGAACAACCTCAAGTACATCGGCCTCTGCTGAGGGGGCCGGCGGGGCTGCGGTGAGACGGGGGGACCCAGCCCGCGGCGCAGAAGACGGGGGTGGGGGCCAGAGCGTGTCCCCAGCCCACCCGTCGGCCCCCTCGTCTCTGCAAACACGACTGTATACGGATAGGTTGCTAGGTAGGTAGACACTTCCGCGCGTGCACACACACACACACACACACACACACACACATTCTCTCTCTCTCTGCAGACAGGCAGGCTCCCCGCCTGGCCGAGGCCCCGTGAAGGCTTGAGGAGCTGTCACCAAGTCCACCCCCCAATCCCCAGACCCTCCCGCCATGTCACTCTGCCTTCCCGACACGGCCCTGCTCCGCTTGGGGGGCCACGGGTCTGGGTGGCCGGCTCCCCGGGAGGAGACCTGGAGCCGGGGCCGTGCCGCGCCCCCCCCCCCCCCGGCACACACGGGCACCAGGCCGGCCACAGCACTGACCAGCCCCCCGGCCACTCGCCGCCCTTTTTAACGCGCCTGGGGAAACACACAGCAGAGCCGCACCGTGACCCGCGTGCTCGGCTTGTCTGGACCCGGCCCCGCTGGGCTCCAGCTGTTCTCCCACGAGTCGGACGTTTTATAAAACCAAACCCTGGTTTTTCTCCTCTGATATCCTTTTTTTTTTTTTTGGGCCAAATCTTGTGGTGTTTCGCAGAGATACAGAAAATTTCCAATGCAGTTGAGTCTTCTTTTTTAAACGCAGATTTTCAAAACCTATTTTTTCTTGCCCCCACCCCCCGGGTGGCCCTTCTCGTGTCTTGGCTTGCTGAGTGTCAAAGTTGTCACCGGATGCGTCTGTCCGTCTGCCCGGCGGTAGCCTGGGGGCCGCGTTGTACATAGGCCCGTGCAGCGTCCCCTTGTCCCTGGTGCGGCCTCCGCTTCATTTTTTTTCAGAAAATAAACGTGCCGTGTTCACAGAAGGCCCTTCACCGCGGGAGCGGATGAACAGTAGCTTGGCGTCTCGGTGTTTAAAACAGTACATGACCTGTGGCTTCTCCGCACGTGAAGGGACGGGAGGCCAGAGGGGCAGCCGCGCCTCCTGTGAAGGCTCGGCCGCCTGAGGGGGGCCCTTCCTGCCCGCAGAGCCCTCGCCGGGCAGACCGCCTCTGGGCCCTCACCCGGGACCCTGAGTCAGAGGTCGGTGCCCAGAGTCACAGCTGAGGACTCTCGAGGGACGTCGAGAGGGGAGTGAGGAGCCGGGGGATGGCGTGAAAGTCCGAGATCGTCTCCTTTACGAAAATAAAACACCCTGAATGAGCCAGGCCTCGTCCCGAGTGCTCTGTATGCGGCGCGGGGCCCGGGGGGTCGGGGGGATGGCGGCTGTGCCCAGGTCCCTTTTCTCTGCCCGCTTCCTGCACGCCTTTAGAAAAACCGCCTGGAGGTGAACGTCAAGAACCAACAAGCCCACAGAGACGGAGGCCGCCCGCCCGCGCGCATGTCCCGGGTGGTTGCAGTTGGGGACGACGGGGGCTCCAGCCCAAGCTGCTCAGTCACCTGGGCCCCCTCTGCCCTGAAGACGCCGCGGCCGGGGTCAGAGTCATCCCTGCAGGGCGGGCCGGTGGTGGGAGCAGGGTCCCCAGCCCAGCCGACTTGCCGGGGTGGGGTGTGGCATCGCCGAGGGCGGGAAACGCTCCTCAGGGTTCGTCCTCACTGCGCGGGGTCCTCTGGGGTCAGCGGTGACCCATTTGACAGAGGACGGAACGTGCCCAAGGTCGGGGCGGGGACGGCGGAGCCATCCTCTCCAGGAGGAGCAGAGAGGGGACCTGGGGCCAGTGCCTCCCGAGGCCTGGGTCTTCGCTCAGCTCTGCACCCGAACAGCTGCGGCAGGAGCCCAGGGGTGGGGGGACGGAGCCACCCAAGCGCCATCTCAAAGCCAGGACCCGGCCCGAAGCCCGGAGGGAGGGACGCAGACACAGCGCGTGTAGGTAGCCGCGCGGCACTCAGCCCCGGCTCTGCCCACGTGGTCCCCTGCTCATCCCCCAGCAGCAGAAACCGCTGGGGGAGGGCTTTTGCGTGAGAAGAACCTGTGAGTTAAACTATTTGAGGCTTATTCTGTGCTTTCGTGCCAGCTGGGATAAGAGGCGTAACCCACCTCACTGTGAGTGTCTTTAACTAAGAGCACACAACTGGAGGCAAACAGAAGGCGTCTGCTTCCTGCCCCGATGCTTCAAGGAGGGGAGAGGATTCCCTGCGACAGTCCCCTGGCCACCCCCCCTCCACCTTTTATCTGCTCAGTTCCTCCTCTGACCAGCTGAGCCCTCTGCTGAGGGGGCCCATGACCCACCGTCCTTCAGGGGCCCAACACCCACCCCCCACCACCACCTCCCGGGGCCTCGGAAGTCCCCTCTGCGGGGCAGATGGAGGCGGGGCTGCCGGCCGGGGCGCTGGTGAGGATGGAGCCGCCTCCTTCCGGGAAGGCACGCGCTGAGCTGCGGGCCGAGAGGCCCACACTTAGCAGTGTGGGGACTGGGGCTGAAGGAGGGCCGCCCTGAGCGGGGAGAGGGTCCCCTGTGCCCCTGGGGCGGCAGCTGATTCCGGGGACGGGGGGGGTCGTGTGCTGCCCCCGAGCTGTCGCGCCGAGGACGCCCGCCCACCCCACCCCCGCGCTCCCCTGGACACAGCGCCTCATCGCTGTCCGGCCCCAAGGAGGGACTCCAGGAAAGCCCGCCACCGCGCCCCGACCCCCTGGGCCTGGAGGGCGCCTGCCTGCAGCCCCGCGGCGCCCAGCGCTCGGGACCCCCATCAGAGGAGAGGGCCCGAGGGGCGGGAGCGCTTCCGGGGCTGTGTCCGCTAGCGGGGCAGCCGGCCGGTCTTCTCGGGCGGCGAAGCGGAGCCGCCCCGCGCGGCGGCGGCCGGTCCTGCGGCGCCCCCTACCGGCCACTGCGGGGAGGGGGGTACCAGAAACAGCAGCTCTCGCCGCTCAGATCCCCCTCCACCCACTGGCCCCAGCGAGGACACCCACCCCGGGACACGGCCTCCCGGGCCGGCGCAGGAGCCTCTGCGCTCAGGGCACCTCAGGTGGTCCTCCCGGGGCGCCCGCCACGTGCCATGTCCCTCCTCCCTCTCTCCATCAAGCTGCCCACTGCCTGCCGCCAACCCCTCCCCAGAGTGTCCCAGGCCTCCCTCTGGGCGGGTCACAGAGGATGAGCAGCGCCCAGGAAATCCTGAGATAAAGGGTGAAGCTCTGGCCTCCCTGCTCCCCGGGTGGGCCTAGTGCTTGGGAATTTCAGAAAAATTTGCAGGAGGCCATAGAGCGCTTGCATATTGAAGGTAGGAAGACAGTGTTGGGCTGGTAAGGGCCAAACAGGAAGGCTTTGGAACAAACAGAAATCCACCCCGGGTCCCTTCTCGAGCTGAGTGTGAAAAGCAAAACTCTTTCAACTTTTAGAAGAAAATGTGACAGAGTGCCTCCATGAGCTCTTAGCACCAAAGTCTTAAATGGCACCCTCCAGCAAAAGCCACGAAGAAAAAGATTGATGGGAGCTCACTACCATTGAAATGAAAAACTGACGTTTTATTAAATAAAAAGTAACTGTTTATTCAAATGAACAAACGGTGAAAAGCTACCAGACCGCCTGGAACATGGTGTTTGCATTGCGTGTGACCAGCTAAGGGTAGAACCTGGGATAAATGAAACACTCCCTGGAATCGATGAGACATGGAGCAAACAACTCGACAGAATGGACTCAGGCTCCCGAGAGGCTCTGGGTGGAGAGGAGACGCCCCTCTGCCAGCCTCGGGACGGGAGAGCCACAGACAGCGACAGCTAAGGCTACGCAGCCAGCACCCTGCAATACGCCCAGCCCTCCCGGCCGGGACAGGAACGCTGAGAAGCGATTGTATCTGCAGCCCCACAACACCATCCCCAGGGAAAACCAGTACACGCAAGGTCAGCCGGGCTGGGGTGAGCTTGCTGAATGTAACTGTACATTCCAACACAGGATGGGCAGGCGGAGGTTATAATCAGGAAATAGAGCCCGTGACACACATAGATACATCCCTAGTTATGGCATTTGGTGTTTAAAGTAGATCCACCTTATATACAGCTTTTAAAACAGGCGAGGCAAGATCTATATATAATTCATGATAGTGAAAGTCGCTCAGTCGTGTCCGACTCTTTGCAACCCATGAAAGGTTCATGGAATTCTCCAGGCCAGGATGCTGGAGTGGGTAGCCATTTCCTTCCCCAACCCAGGGATCGAACCCAGGTCTCCCACATTGCAGGTGGATTCTTTACCAGCTGAGCCACAAGGGAAGGCCAAGAATACTGGAGTGGGTAGCCTTTCCCTTCTACAGTGGATCTTCCGAACCCAGGGATCGAACCCAGGTCTCCCACATTGCAGACAGATTCTTTACCAGCTGAGCCACAAGGGGCGCCCAATATATATAATTACGCCCGTGGTAACATGCAGAGACGTGTGTTGCAGGTATAGTAACCCACTCTTGGTGGTTCCAGGGAGGGCAGAAGGGAGGATGCTGGTGGGCAGGGTGGGTATTGCGGTTCACAGGGGACTATTTTTTTTTTTCAGCAGAAATCTCAAGCAAATGTGAAGGGTGGTTGAACGCTAAGATTCAGCAAAGCTGGTGGTGATTCCTGATGTTCGTTATCATCGCCTCTCTGTTCCCCCAAATGCTCACCGAGGTCACAGTAATTTTAAGAGTCCCGGGTGAGAACGGCAAGTCCCCTGTCTGCACACCCCAAGCAGGGGTGCTCCGGCACGGTGAACAAAGGTGACGCTCAGCCCCACAACCGGTCCCTCCTAGAGACGCCCCAATTTCCCAGAGGCCCTCGAACACGGCCACCCAGGAGAAGCTAGCCAAGGGGCGTTTCAGGAAGACGTAGGCAGGGCCCACCCTGGGAGACGTGGGACAGGGTCGGGGGCAGGGTGGTCTTTGATTTGTGTGTTTATTCGGCTGTGTTGGGTGGTAGTTGTGGCGCGCAGACTCTAGTTACACACGTGGGCTTCACTGCTCCCCGGCCAGGCACGGAAACAAAAGTCCCCTGCATTGCATGGTGGGTTCTTAACCACTGGACCCCCAGGGCCATCCCAGAGCGGACTTTTTAAAAAGACCCCCCGGGGTTGTGCCATCTGGCCTGGCGCACCCAGCCTGGCCCAGCTGTGGGAGGGCATGGTCCCCGCCGGCCACAGCTCCGGGGCTCTGCTCTGTTCTGCCGGCCCCTCTGTACTGACTGGTTCCCTTGGCCGTTTGTCTCTGGGCCCGGATTCAGGGAGCGCCCCACCCGGTCCTCACTGCAGGCATCCGAGGTGGGGACAGGTCCCATCAGCCTCCCTTCCTGTCGAGGAGACAGCCTGTTGCGGGGCGCGGGGCCCCAGGGGAGAGCAGATGGACCCGGCCCGTCCGACTCCTGGTGCCTGACATCTTAAGGCCTGGGTCAGGCTTAGGGCCCTCCCCTCCCTTCAAGGCCTGGTCTCCTGCCTCTTGGAACGAGCCCCTCATTTACAAATGCTCACTGCGTCATGTGACAGGACGAGTGTCACTCTGACACGAATCCCCACCCTCTAGTCGTGGTCAGCCAGCGGGTGGTGGTGACCCTGGACTCTCATCGGATTAGCAGAAGTGGTCAGCTGGAGGGATGGTCATCCAGGGGGTGGGGTCTTCCGTCCTTAAAAACGTGCTCTGGTGCTTCCCAGAAGAGGGTGTTTACGGAGCTCTCGTCACCAGGGAGATACAAGTGAAAACCAAAGTGAGACCCAACCAGGCACCCACCAGCACAACTGAAAGATCCCGCGTGTGTGCGACGCAGAACGCCTGGGGTCTCACACGACTGTGGGCGCGCGTATTGGCGAAGCTCTTTTCGGAAGTCATTCCGAGGACCTTCTAAAGCTGGGTGTACAGTTGTCCTGTACTCAGCAGTTCTCTGCAAGGTGTATCCCCAAAGAAACGCATACGCGTGTCCATCGAAAGACAGCCAGGACTGTTAGCGGCCGCTGCATTCTCGGCTGCCACACACCAGAAACAATTCATACATTCTCAACGAAAATCCACGCGGGCAACAGAAGGGATGAATAAACGGTAGTGTGCATACTACATGGCGGCGCAAATTGGCAAAAACCAGTCATACACGACCACACGACAGAGACAAAGAAGCCGGAGGCAAAATATTGCAGACTGTGTGCCCACTTACTCCAGGCCAGGATACTGGCGTGGGCAGCCATTCCCTCCTCCGGGATCTTCCCGACTCAGGGATCAAACCTGGGTCTCCCACATTGCAGGCAGACGCTTTACCGTCTGAGCCACCAGGGAAGTCCCATTTAACGGGTATGTTGTGTCTCAATAAAAGCATGACGTGCTCTAAACTGTGGTCAGCACAGCAGGTGCCCGTCGGGGAGAAGGGTGCCCGGGCTGCCCGTGTGCCTATGCCAAGCCTACCTGCCGGCACCTGGGCCAGGTGCTTGAAAGCCGTGTAGAGGTTCTCCCGGCAGGCCGAGTGGGGGTCGCTCAGCAGGAAGGACAGGGCTTGGATGACATTGTGCTCCAGAAAGCCCTCTCTGGGGAAGAGAAGTCAGATTTAGACGCGACCATGGAATGAAATTAACAGCTGCTTGCTCCTTGGAAGAAAAGTTATGACCAACTTAGACAGCTTATTAAAAAACAGAGACATTACTTTGCCAACAAAGGTCCGCTAGTCAAGGCTATGGCTTTTCCAGTGGTCATATATGGGTGTGAGAATTGGACTGTGAAGAAAGCCGAGTGCCAAAGAATTGATGCTTTTGAACTGTGGTGTTGGAGAAGACTCTTGAGAGTCCCTTGGACTGCAGGAGATCCAACCAGTCCATCCTAAAGGAGATCAGTCCTGGGTGTTCATTGGAAGGACTGATGATGAAGCTGAAACTCCAGTACTTTGACCGCCTGATGCAAACAGCTGACTCATTTGAAAAGACCCTGATGCTGGGAAAGATTGAGGGCAGGAGGAGAAGGGGATGACAGAGGATGAGATGGTTGGATGGCATCACCGACTCGATGGACATGGGTTTGGGTGGACTCTGTGAGTTGGTGATGGACGGGGAGGCCTGGCATGCTGAGGTCCACGGGGTCGCAGAGTCGGACACGACTGAGCGACTGGACTGAACTGAACTGAACTGAAGGCTGTGCCAGGAGAGGATCCAATAAGAACCTAGAGGCAGGGGGTCTGCCCCGCCCCCCGCCCCCCTGGAGCCTGAGCCCCGGCGGCTGGGACAGACTGCATCCGTGCAGCCTCTGGGGAGAAGGCAGAGTCTGCGGGGGCCCTGGAATCGGTTGTGCCTGAGTGGCGGTGGACGACTCCGCGCGACAGAAGCCAGAGGCCGACCTCCCTGAGCACCGGGCTGGGCTGACCAAGCCTCTCTCCACCTGCCGGACACACACCTGTGCTCCGTCCAGGGCAGGCCCGTCCCTCCAAACCCAGGTAAGCCTGTTGTGCTTGTTGTTATAATGACACACGTTCCTTAACTATCAGGTAAGCCCATTCAAGAGCTTCCCCGGCAGCTCAGCGGCGCAGAACCCACCTGCAATGCGGGAGTCACAGGAGGCGCAGGTTCGATCCCTGGGTGGGGAAGACGGGGAGATTCCCCTGGAGGAGGGCATGGCACCCCACTCCAGGAGTCTTGCCTGGAGAATCCCCATGAACAGAGGAGCCTGTGGGCTACAGTCCACGGGGTCGCAAAGAGTCGGACACCGTGGAGCTCACACGCACTGCTGCAGGGAACGGAGACCCCACAAGTCGCACGGTGGCAGAAGTGAAGAGGAAGTGTCTAAAGGGAATGCGCAGTTTCTTTCCTGGCTTTCTTTTTTTGATGTGGACCATTTTAAAAATCTTGGTTGGATTTGTTACGATATGACTTGTGCTTTATGTCTCGGTGTTTTGGACACCAGGCATGAGGGGTCTTAGCCGCCCGACCAGGGATCAAACCCGCGCCCACTGCGTTGGAAGGTGAAGGCCGAAACGCTGGACCACCAAGAAGTCCCTCTTTCCTGGCTTTTTCCCCCTTCTGGCTTTTTAACCATTCCATCTGATTAACCGCCTAACTGCTGGGCCCGATCACATCTGGTGAGGGCTTCCAGGCTTCGGTCGGGCCCAAGAGAGAACTCGGTGTGAGGCCTGGCCCGGGGCTGGCACACAGGAAGTGCCCAGCTGTGCCCTGCTTGAGGTCAGCCTCGTTCTGGGAGAAGGAGGTCACGGGGGGCCCCCCACGTGGCGGGCCCTTCCCTGAGCCCCGAGTGAGGTGTCCAGGC
The DNA here is from genome assembly GCF_910594005.1 of Cervus elaphus. NCBI lineage: Eukaryota > Metazoa > Chordata > Mammalia > Artiodactyla > Cervidae > Cervus > Cervus elaphus. Next base: position 1,420,944 of record NC_057819.1, read on the forward strand.
CTCTTCTCTCAGCGCCTGGGCGCCCACCCCAAGTCTCCCCAACGGTAAGTCAGCTCCGTAAGCTGTAACTCCCCACGGCGGCCGGAGGCCAGGGACCCCACACTCATCTGCTCGCCTCATGTGGATCCGAGAGGGCGGCAGGTTCAGCTTGGGCAGGGACCCGGGGCTCGAGGGCTCACCTGCCCACGTTGTGGGTGGCCATGATGTACAGCACCTCGGTGGTCTTGATGCGCACCAGGTCGTTGGTGTCCCTTAGCAAGGCTTTCAGGCTCTCCAGGCAGCCTGCGGGGCAGAGGGACCGATGAGTGTCCTCCAGGCTCAGAAACTAGCTGACCCGGAGGTCGACAGATGTGCCGATGTCGGGGTCAAGAGCACCAGGGCTCCGCTGTTTGCGGGTGTGGGGACGCGGGGTGTGGCGGATGCTTCAGGGTCACTGCTGGGGCCTCTGGGTGCCAGAAAGGCTCACCCCAGGGACCTTGTCTCCACACCCCCCCACTGATTTCTGTGCATGCCTCCTGCTGGTACCACCCCTCCCGATCCTCCACGGGGTTCAAAAATACCCCTTTTATTTGGAGAGACCGGAAGTCAAATTCCAACCTTGTCACCAGCTGTTGTGTACCCTTACACCGTGACACGCCAGATCGAGCATCTAGAAATCCTGCCTTTTTGTGGGGCCCCGCTGGCCTCACAGTCCTTCTTGCTGAGACTTTGTTTCTTCTCTGTTGGGTGGAGGAGGTTCCTTCCTTCGTTGGACCAGTGCCACAAGGACAGAGATAAACACAGGCATGCATGCGCTCATCGTGGTTCCGGCCCAGAGTCGGGCTCATTAAATAGCAATCTTTATTAGCGAAGCTCCACCCAGCCTCTGAGGCCAGGTCGGGACCACTGCTGACACCTCTGGGATTAAACTAGCCCTTCGGATAAGTAAGGCCAGTGGGAGAAGCAGCAGATCACTCACTGTGGACCTGATCTGGAGTAGGTGCGACTAGGCCACTCATGTCAACTCAGCTCTTATGTGGGTAATTGCTGTTTCATCACTAAGTGGGGTCCAGCTCTTTGCAACCCCATGGACTGCAGCCCACCAGGCTCCTCTGTACATGGGATTTCCCAGGCAAGAACACTGAGTGGGTTGCTATTTCCTTCTCCAGGGATCAAACCCACATCTCCTGCATTGGCAGGCGGATTCTTTACCACTGAGCCTCCAGGGAAGCCCCCTATATATGGGTAATTAGGAACGTAGGAGAAAACGGACAGAGGTCCTCACCTCCGTGTGGTTTCTGTAGGGCTAGCGCCTAGCTTCTCTGACAGCCTTGTGAATGAGACAGATAAACAGGCCTCGTTGGAGAATGTGTGGCCACTGGGCTGAGTCCTGGCAAGAGGGGCTGACCACTGGTGGCGTCCGGCTGAGGACCGACTGACCGGTCGGGAGGGCTGCTATGAGGGGCCAGGTCAGCTCCCCTCCCCAACCCCCACCTCCGGCTGCTCTGCGTCTCCATCCAGACCCCAGTCGTGGTCCCTTGGGCTGCAACCTGCTCACCGATCCTAATGGCCGTGTAGACATGCTCGGGGTCGTGCATGAGGTCACAGAGGGCCATGAGGGCTTTCTGCCTCGTCAGCAGGTCGTCCGCCTGCAGCTCCTCGTTCAGCTTGGGCAGTGCGCGGCAGCCGTAGGCGATGGCCGCCTGGGTAGGGTTGACGTTGGGGGGCAGGTACGTGGAGATCCTGGCGTCCGCCATTGTCCCACACCTGCTCGGGGCGACTCGGGAGCTTTCAGAGCGAAGCTCGGAGGGGACCGCTGGTTAAAAGAACCCAGACGTCGTCATCATTGCTACCGTGGCCTGGCATTTTTTTAACTTCGATTTTACAGATGAGCAAACTGAGACCAGGAGCAGTGAAGGAGTTGGTTCAAGGTCACAGCGAAGGTGACTGGCAGCCCAGACCACCAACGCCAGAGTTCTCCCGATTACTGTATAGACTGGGCCGCAGGACAAAGGCATTGAAAAAAGCAAACTGATGGGGGGGAGGGGGCAGTGGATAAATTGGGAGATTGGGACTGATGTATATGCACCACTATATATAAAACATAACTAATGAGGACGCACTGTGTAGCACAGGGAAGTTTACTCAATACTCTGTAATGACCTATATTAGAAAAGAATCTAAAAAAAGTGGATACATGTATAACTGATTCACTTTGCAGAAACGAGTACAGTGTTGTAAATTGAGTATACTCCAATGAAAATGAATTTAAAAAAAGAAAACGACAAACTAAGCCAAACAAGCAAACACTGATAGAACAGCTCCATTTAGAGCTTATCTTGTGCCAGCAATACCTAATATGCAACTTCATCTACCTCAGGAAGAGGCGGGGAGTTCTATGACCCGGGAGGAAATTGAGGTTTCAGGACAAGGAGCCTTGGAGGTCATGAGTCAGGCTAGGGGCCAATGTTCTAATCCAGGTGTGGGACATTCACCCATCAGGGACCCACAGTCGGATGCCTCCAGCACATCCACAGAGAAGGAATCAAGGTTAAAGTGTGATTTATTTTTTATTACACGCACACTTGGAACAACTGTAAGCAGTGTGGCTGAGTAGTTAAAAATGGGCTCCAGACCCTAGCCAATGGATGGCCCTTAACAAGCAGCTCGAAAGGGAGACGATAATGTCCCCCATCCCAGCCCCACCACCACCCCCCGGCCAGAGCTGGCACACTCCCCGAGAATGCAGCACAGCTCACCAGGGCGCGGGATACTCTGGCTGCCCTTACTATTATGCTGATGGCGGTTGTGACTGCGTTTCGTTGGCAGTGATAAGCCCCAGCCTAACCCTAACCCTGTGCGAATCCACTCCACTAAGAGAGGTGGTCTCGATTCCGGGCAGCAGGTAATTAGGGAAGGAGGCGAGGAGGTGGGGATGGAAGAGGAGGTGGGACCGGGCCATTTGGGATCGGGGCTCCCCGGGCAGGAAACGCTGGGCGCCTGCCGCCTTCTAAGGGGCACGGGCCCTGTTGATCGGGCCTGGGGGAGTGAGTCTGGGGGAGCCCCTGTCCCCGGGGCTCCCAATCTGCGGCCGCTGGCTCACCTGCCTCAGCGCGTGAGTTTCTGTAGCACTCGCCCGTTGCCAGGCAACCCGGTTGCCAGGCGACCCAGGGCGGTGTCCGCCAGGCAGCCTTCCGCACAGCCGGGCGCCCACCGCGCAGGCGCGAACAGCCCCAGGCCAGGACCGGCTGTTCAGTCGGGTTGGTGTTGTTTTCAGGGGTTACTGGGCGGGGAGCAGTGGCGGGCTCAGCTTTGCTCGTAGTGCAGAAGGGAAGGCAAGAGATTGTGTGCGCCTTTCTCTGTACTGGGCACTTGGCACGCCTTTAATTCTCAGCGTAAGCCTGGGAGGTGTTGCATTCTCTTATTTTACGGATAAGCATCTCAAAGAGGTTCAGTAGCTTTCCCCTAATCACAAAGTCCTGATCCCAGGACTGCTTAGCCCTAGCCTCGGCTCCTTCCTCGGCAAGCTGACTGGCTCCTGAGGGCGCAGGTCGGACCCTGCAGTGGGCTCAACGCACTGCTGGCCGGAGCAGTTATTCTTGAAAGCAAGCCAGACTGGGGGCACCTCCACCAAGCCCTCCCAGGGCTCCCTGCTGGTCTCAGGACAGAGTCCAGACTCCTAGCCTGCCACTGGAGGCCCTGGGTGATGGCCTCCTCCACCCATGCTGGAGTCTTACTCCCCCAAATGCTCTTTCCTGCAGTTGGGCTGCTTGTGACAGCCACCTCTTGGTCCTTCAGGGCACAGCTTGGCGTACTCTTCCTCCAGGAAGCCCAGCGTCTGCCCAACTCCAAATTAGCAAGTGATCCTAGAGTTCAGTTACCCCAGTGCGTGCTTCCCTCTTCTGATTCTCTGCTTACTTGTTTCCCCCAGCAGACTTCCCTGAGGCTGGAGCCCACATCGGGCCAGGTTCCATCCCCCTGCTCCACAGCACAACCCCCATCTGGCCCCCAGCCCCGCCAGTTCCAGGAATATATCAGGAGGTTTCAGTAAGTGTAGAAGGGCATGGATAATGGGTTTGAGTCAAGCTTCATAATCAGAGTACTTCCACCATCTTGTGTGATCCTCACAAAAAACCCTTGAAGTATTATAGTCCATTTTACAGTGGGGTAAACCGAGACGCAGGGGGAAGCTAAGCAACTCAGGGAAGTTCACCCAAGGCCTGGGCCCTTAGCAGTGAAACCCACTGACAAAGGCAGCAAGCGTCCACCTCCAGCACATTTAGCTCTGAAATGAAGGTAATTGGCCTCGATCTGTGTGCCATGGAGACCCACCCCTACTGCTGTCTTCCCAAGGACCAAGTCGTGAAGGTCTCTAAGCTTCAAGCTTAGAGCTTGAAGAGCTCTAAGAGCATCCAAGCTTCTTTATGAAGGTGGTGTGGAGAGCCCTAGGCTGGGAGTTGGGAGATCTGGGTTCCAGGTCTAATTCTGACTCTCTAGGCAAATCTTTGGAACATGTGAGCCTTCGTTTCCCTGTGAAATCAGGGAGCTGAATCAAGTAGGTTCTCAAAGCTGGGAACTCTACATCTCTCAGGGCTCGGTTACAGAGGCTCTTTGTAAAAACCATCCTTCCATTTTCTGTTTTTCAATCTCCTTTTTCTTATCTTTGTAAACATACACATGATATTCTATGTATCATATATGTTCACTTGTGAGACAAAAAATATAATAAGTGCCTGTGAATTCACCATGAGAACATCATCAGTGCCCTCATTCCCTTCTTTGTCCTTCCCTCCAAAGCTACCTTCTCATTTCTGTGATTAGCATCTCACAAATGCCTCTGGAGGCCATCGAGCCCTGCCTGCCTCTCTGCAAACAGAAACTAGCTCACAGAAGCTGCGTGACTCAGGTCAGCCTTTACACAGCCATTAATTATGGAAATTAACTTTGTAGCATGAGCCCTAGAAGCTGGCTTATGATATTCAGGCATCATTAGATTCAGAACTGTGCAGATGAAGGTCAGGAAGTGGGAGGTGGTGTCCATCCCTCGTCACTGCAGGGCAATCAGATGCAGTCCTACAGCGAGAGTCCTGTCTTAGCCATGATTACAGCGAGGAGAGGTGTCTGGGAAAGGCACGAGGCACCCTGAGATCCAGGGCTGACCCAGAAGGGCCCAGATGGAGGCTGCTATTGTACTCTCTGAGTTCCAAATGTTTCTCTTCATCTGAGTTATTTACCAAGTAGATTATATGTGCACATAAAGTAAAATCCCAGAAGTATGAGAGTACGTCTCCTTCCCTCCTTGGTCCCCAGCGAATGGATTGTCCTCATCTGTACGACCCACTGGAGTCTTTCCAGCGACCCACTAAACTGATACAAGGAAATACAGTTTATCTGCCTTTTAATGTAATGGCAGCACACTTCAAACAGTGTTCTCCACGTTCCTTTCTTAAGTGCAATACCCAGTTCACTCACGTAACATTCACTCCACGCTGCTTACGTGCAGGCATTTTGCCGAAGCAGTCAGCTGAGGGGCTGAACCCCTGCTCTCACTGCGCTCAATGGAGGGAGACAGACAGTCCGCACGAACCGCACGTTACGTAATCTGTTAGAAAATAGGAAGTGCCTGGGAGAAATAGAGCAGAAGAAGGGGCTGGAAGGATGTAGCTTTTGTAAATAGGGTGTCTCATCTAGAGGTGACATCTGAGCAACGTGGCTGTCTGGGGACAGGGCATTCCAGGCCTAGGAGACAGGCAGAGCAAGCATCCCCGGTGCTTGGCGTGTTGGAGGAACAGCAAGGAGGCCAATGGAGTGTGTGGGGGGTGGGGGTGGGGAGGCGGGAAGCAGTAGGGGGCGAGCTAAGAGAAGAAATGGGGCAAATCACGTGGGGCCTCTTGGGCTACTGGAAAGACTTTATTATTCGGAGGACGACGAGGAGGCCTTGGAGGGTTTGCAGCCGAGGACTGACATGATCTGATCTGTGTCTTAACGAGGGGTCCCTGGGGACTGTTGAACTGGGAAGAGGATAGGAGCAAGGATGGAAGGTGGGGAGGCCAGTTAAGGGGACAGAAGGCGATGATGGTTGGGACCATCGTCAGCTCAGTGAAAGTGAGACGGAGAGAGAAGATTCTGGTCAATTTTTCAGGATAGAACCTACAGGATTTACTGATAGATCAAACATGAGATGTAACGGGAAGGAGTCGAGGGACCTCATACCAGATATAAAGCAAAACACACAAATATTTAGATAACCAGAAAATAATCATATTTGACATATTAAGAAAATAAACACTTGATCTCCTCCCCTACCACGGTGACGTCAGAAGTCAGGTGCGCAAGTCTCTCTACGGTCAACCCCGCCCAGGCCCACCCCTGGCCGCCCTGATCCCGCCCATCAGCGCCCCCCCGCCCTCGTTGCCATGGTGATCGCCGCTCTGGATCGGCGTCCCGGAATCTCCCGCGAGGCTTTGGTTGCTATGGTGATCGCGGCGCAGGGCGCTGGCGGGACTCTTTTGGCTGTGAGCCCCGCCCCCAGCGTCCGGGATTCGTCGGAAGCAGGCGGGTCCGGCGTGGTGCTCGTTGCCATGGTGATCGCGGCCTCCCGACCCTCCGGGACTAGGCAGCGCCGGGAGCTGTGTCAGCGGCCGCAGGTCAGTCAGACTCCCCTTGAGTGTCACCCTCGCCAGCCCGCGTGATACCCTCCCACCGCACGATCTGAACTCGGCCAGGGCCCCCGGGCCTCCTCATTTCCTGACCGCCCATCCCGGACCCCAAGAGCTGGTCTGGAGACGGAAGTTCCGATGCGGAGGGCTACAGGCCTCGGTCGAGGACACTCAGTTGGGAGGGCGCGGACAGGGAGGAGGAGACCCGGGCCGTGGATATCGGCGGGAGGGGCCCAGCGCCGGGTTGGGTGCTCCTGGGAAAGGGTTGTGGGCTGAATGCTACGGCTCGGTGCACCCAGAGCCTTCATCCCTTAGAGGCCAGGAGCGGGGGCCCCCTCCCCACTCTACCTCCTCTGCCAGGACTGTGGGTCCCTGCTCTGCCGCCGTCACTCAGAGCCCAGCGCTGAGCTCAGGGAGGGGCCACTCCTGGCGGGACTCCTTGCGGGAGACCCAGGTCTCCAGCTCTCCCAGGCCGGGCCGCAGGCCTGTCTCCCCTGCCCCCAGCACACACTGCCTGCAGACTGGGGAGATGGCCCCTGACGTTCCTAACAGAGAAGGAGGCTTGGACTGTTTTCAAAGCTGCAGCCATGTTCAGCATCAACTCTGGGGAATCCCCAGGGACTCCCTAACCCTCTTTTCCCCCTGTTGGGGGCACAGGATTCCTGGAAGGATGAGGTCCTCCCTGACACCTTTGGGGCCCTCTGTGAGCCGGGACCGCGTCATCACCAGCTTCCCTAAGGTAGGGAGGCCTTAGGCCAGCCCTTGATGTGTGCACTGCTCCAGGGACAGCATGCCCGCACCCAACTTTCCCCACCTCGCTCACCGCCAGAAACAAGGCAGGTCGATCGGGGAGGTCAGTCCCTCGCTGACAGACCCCAGGGACGCAGCAGACTTCTTGAGAAGCTTGGCATTGACTTGCCCAAGTTGGGCCGGCAGATGAAAGGTGACCCTAGAAGGCAGTGTGGCGTGGAGGTAAAGGGCACAGACTTTGCAGTCAGACAGTGGTGTGAGCCCTGCGTGTCATTAAGCTGTGTGACCCTGGGCAAGTTACTCAACCTCTCAGACCTGCTGGTCCACGAGGACAGGTCTGCTCACGTTGGATGCCTGGTTCATGGTCAACGGGAGCGCCCTCGCCCAGGTTGTGGTTGCTGCTTTTCTCAGTATAGTTATTACATTATCAGGGCTTCCCAGGTGGTCCAGTAGTTAAGAATTCACTTTCCAATGCAGGGGACACAGGTTTGATCCCTGCTCCGGGAACTAAGATCCCACATGCCTTGGGGCAACTAAGCCCAGTGGAGCCACAATGATCCTGCCTGCCACTGAGACCCAACCCAGCCAAAGATCAATCAATATTTTAAAATTATTATTACATTATTGAACAGTACCTCCAGTTTCCTGAGATTAAATCGAAGGTTCTCACCCCTTACCCTTCTGCCTTCTGTCCCTACTGAAAACTCACAGCTATCTTAAAATCCATCCTTAATCACAGCAGGGGACACAAATCCATACAACCTGAAGTGGGTGGGAGGACCAGTGTCTCCCAGCCCTGCAGAGGCTCCACCTGCCCTCTGCTCGCCGCCGCTCAGGGCCAGGTCCTGCAGCAATTTGTAACACAGAAGGTCAGACACAACATGATGTCCTCGAGAGGGGGCCACTTAGCTGCTTCCTGACACAGGCGCAGGAGAAATGAGCACCTCTCTGGCTGATGCGTGATGATGAGGGCCAAAGTAAGTGCTTGAGCACCAGATTTGAGAAAAGGCAGGGAAGAGAAGAGACGCTCGTGTTTGCTTCTACATGCAGAGTACCTGGAAGCATGCTTGAGATCCTGCAGGTCACCGCCCTGTGTGCGGGAGAAATCCTCCCGTTTGAGTCTTGAAATCTGTGCTCAGGCCAGTGGGGGAAGGAGGGTAGACTGGGTGTTTGGGGTCTGCAGTGTCTGCCTCCCCCCCTCCTGCCTCCTCCCTTCCGAGCTCTCTTCAGCTCGCACAGAGAAAGCCTCGGTGCCTCTGACTGGTGGATGGTCCCCGAAGGACTTTTCCATCTCATCAGAGGCCCAGCAACTGCTTCCCTTGTCAGTAGTGACTGGGGATGAAGGGGTTGAAGAGCTGAAGGAAGGGAGGGGTGACTGGCACAGGTCTCATGGGATGAAGGACCTCAATTACAGTGTGACAGCAAGGCTGAGAGGTAGGGAGGGCTGCCTGCCTGAGGTCACACAGCTGTGCGTGGGGGAGCCCAGACTTTACCTGACCGTGGCTGACTCCTAGCTCTGACTGTCCCCCACCCTGGGAGGCAGCCTGGGGCACCCCTGTTCCCACAGAAGGTGAGATTCTCTGCCATCTGCTTGTGGCCAGGTTTATCCTGCACCCCAGGGGCCACAGCACTTCAGGCCTGAGCAGTGTGCAGTCAGGCGGGCCAGTCCTTCCTTCATCCCACATGTCCCGTCTCCCTGCGTGCAGGGCCCACCAGCCTTCTTTAGCACACTTCTTTAATCTGTATCCCAAGTGTGTGCTCAGTCGCTCAGTCGTGTCTAACTTTATGCGGCCCCATGGACTGTAGTCTGCCAGGCTCCTCCATCCATGTAATTTTCCAGGCAAGAATACTGGAGTGGGTTGCCATTTCCTATTCCAGAGGATCTTTCCGATCCAGGGATCAAACCTGCATCTCCTGCCTGGGCAGGTGTATTTTTTAGCACTGAGCCATCTAGGAAGCCCATATTATGCATTAACCTACTATATATCAACGGGATATAGAATTAATATTGCCTATCAGAAAGTTTTACCACTGTTTAAAAAAAAAAAAAAAAAACCTGAAAGTGATTTTTCAGCTGTACGTTTTCTTGAAAAGAAGAAATTCCTAGCTTTTACTCAGGACAACATGAAAAGTACATTTGAAAAAGTTTTTCTCTTAGGAGGAATCTGGGATCCACTGCATCGTTCTTATTTTGTTCTTTCCCCCTCTTCTTTCTGTCCCCAACATTTCTACCATTTTCCTCTTCTTGGCCGGCACCAGGCTGTCTCCTTCCATTGGCTTATTACAATCACCGGCTGAACTACATTTTTTGTGTCGGGTTTTGGCTGCCTTTCTTGCTGCCGCACTGCACGGCCAGATTCCTTATTGCTTTTGGATTAGTGGCGGGCCCCCTCTTCTGACCGCCGTGTCTTGGTCGCGCCGCACCCCCCCCCCCACCTCGCTCCCCCCGCGACTTGATGCCGACACGGAGAGAAGCGGACAGAAAAGCAGCCAGCCTTCCGGAGAAGAGGGCCCACCCACCTCCGCGTGGCCGTGGCCCTGAGCTGAGCGCTTGCCTGAGCTGCTCGCTTGCCCCTGCAGCCCGCAGACCAAGAGGCTCTGTGAGAGTGCCCCCACCTCACAGGTGAGGACATGGGCTCCATGAAGCCCCGCATCCGCCCTCTGCAAAGCTCCTTCACTCTCCCCGCTGCCCTGGTGCGGCCACACGGGGCCGAGAGGGCAGGTGGGCCAGGGCAGAGAGCCGAGGGCCACGGGCCACGGAGGTGGCTGGGGACGCAGCGGAGCACAGCTGCGGAACGCGTCGAGACTCCGCCCACGCCCCGGCCACGCCCCACACACAGCCTCGGCCAATCGGACCGCAAAGTACGGCTGCCGTCTGCAGCGAGGCTCCGCTCACGTCCCGGCCACGCCCCACACGCAGCCTCGGCCAATCGGACCGCAAAGCACGGCCGCCGTCTGCAGCGAGGCTCCGCCCAGGCCCCGGTCACTCCTCACATTCAGCCTCGGCCAATCTGACCGCAAAACCGAATGGTCACGTTTGGGCTTCGCTTGGGGCTCAGCGGGTAAACAATCCGCCCGCAATGCGGGAGACCCGGCTTCGACTCCTGGGTCGGGAAGATCTCCTGGAGGAAGGGAATGGCTATTCTTGCCTGGAGAATTCCACGGACAGAGGCGCCTGGGGGACTCCACAGTCCATGGGGTTAGCAAAGGGTCCGAGACGACTGAGCGACTTTCACTTTGTTTCACTTTCCGTTTGTTTAATATGATTTTTTTTTCAGCCTATAGAACAAACGTGCATTCCCCGAGTGTCAGGGCGTCTTTGCTGAGCACCCAGTATGCATGTGCCAGGCCAGCTCTGCGCTGGCGGCTTTACAAACACGACCTCATTCACGCCCCCAAGTCTCGGAGGGTTTCCAGATGCAGAAACTGAAGTTCAGAGACGTGAGCCAACTGCCCAGGGTCACACAGCACCTGAGGGTCCGTGCTCCTGGGCCACTATTTGGTCTTGCCTTCTGAAAAACGTGGATGACCCAAGTGCTTTTAAGGATATGTTCCATGCACGAATATGCATATTTTTTAAAAAACGAAAACAGCATCAGAGATTCGTAGTAGAAAGTGTAGGAGGGTCTTGGTGCTAAAAGGGTCCTTACAGCCTACCCCTCGTCTCACCGGAGGGGACAGAGGTGTGACATGCCCACAGCAATGGCACAGCTCCCCTCCCCCGACAAGATCCAGCTCTCTGGGTCCCGGCCTGGGCTCCCTGGCATGTCAGAGCCCTGGAGCCTCGTGAGGTGCTGACAAGGACGGCGTGACGGAGGCTTGGAAGGGGACAGAGGGGACCCTGGGAAGTAAGCCACCAGCTCCTGCCCGGGAGCTCCGCGGGGGGACATGCCCGCCTGTCCATCTGTCTGTCTGCAGTGGTACACGCCCGCCGCCTGCCTGCAGCTCCGGGAGCACTTCCATGGGCAGGTCAGCGCCGCCTGCCAGCGCGGGAACACGGGGACCGTAGGGTGAGCGCTGTCTCCGCGGGGGAGGCGGGGGAGGGCCCAGCGCACGCCTGAGTGTGTGGAGGCAGACGCGGGCCTCGGACAGCAGACCGCATGGGTGCGACCCTGTCCAGCCCGGGGACCATCGGGCCGGTCATCCCGCCTCACCTGCTGCAGGAACATCTCTGCCCTTGGGGAGGCCAGTGCCTGAGGTCTGAGCGCAGCCATTTCCTCGGGCTTCAGCCTTAGTGTCGGGGCCCCGGGGCCACCTCTGAGTCCCCACCACGCCTGCCCCTCAGCCTCCCGTGGTGCACATTTCTGATTCTCACAACAGGGACATGGGCCCGGTGGGGTCAGGGGTAGGGAGGCCCCAGAACAAAGGCAGGCCCTCTGCCCCTCCCCTGGGCCAGCGAGGGGGGCACACGCCGCAGAGTGTCTCACGGGTGGCCTGTCCCCGTCTCGAGTGAGGACCGCAGGGGAGGAGGGGCCCGTGTGTGTGAGGATGCCCTCGTTACCACGCCTGTGAGACCACGCCATGCCCCTCAGGCTCAGACTCTCCAAGGTGGTGGTGGTCGGCGATCTCTACGTGGGCAAGACCTGCCTCATCCACAGGTGCGCAGCCGGCCACCCCCTCTCAGCACCGCTGTTGGGCCTGCCTGGGAGGCCCAGTCCCAGGTCACAGTGGAGACCACGTGGCCGCTGGGAGGGGATGCAGGAAATTGGGGAGATGGCAGGCGTGCAGAGAGCGCGGCCTCCCGGGAGCCTGGCGATGGTCAGGCGGCCCTCGGGGCCCCGTGCCCCACAGCCCCACTGCCCTCCCTGCTGGCCGCACGGGGCCTCTCCCCATCCTGACCCCAATTGTGGCCTCCACCTGTGGCAGCCTCTGCCCATGGAGCTCTCGCTGGCGGCTCCACCTGCCTGTGGCCTGTCCCCATGGCCCGTCTCTGTGGCCATCGCCACCTGGTCTCCCCGTGCGGGCGGCCGCCTCCACACGTGGCCTCTGACAGCTTCCTGGGTCCCACAGGTTCTGCAAGAATGTCTTCAACCGTGACTACAAGGCCACCATTGGGGTGGACTTTGAGGTCGAGCGCTTCGAGGTCGCTGGGACGCCCTTCAGCCTCCAGATGTAAGTCACTGGCGGCCGCCTGCGCGTCTCCCGATCGGTGGCTGTGGGTGGGCTTCGTGGAGACACCAGGGAAGGCCCCAGCAAGGGAGCAGGAGGCCTTGGCCAGCTGTGTGAGGCTGGGTTCCCTGCTTCTACAGAACCAGGCCCCAGGCACACCCATACACCCTACCCCACGCGCCCTGTGTCCCTCTGTGATCCCGCGCACCAGGCCAGGCATGGCTTCTGGCAAGTAACTTCAGGCCTCTGAGCCGCTGTTCATGCCTGGAAAACGGGGCCAAAACTGGTCCCTGCCTGTGAGGCTCTAGCGGAGGTCATGTAGCCCCCAGGCCTTCCTGGGGCTGGACATCCCCACACCCCTGCCCTTGCTCACCTCCCCCTGCCTCTGTCTGTCTGTCTGTCTGTCTTCTCCCTGCCCCATGGGAGGCGCACCCTAGGAAGGGATCAAGAGGAGGTGGGGGCTGGCAACAGGCACTTCCCAATGCCCGTGCTGCTGGGAAGGGCTCTGGGTCTCCCACCGGGGGTCTGCACGAGCCTGCTGGCTGAGACCCCACGAGCATAGCTAAACCTGCCGCCTCTCGGTCTCCCTGCCTCTTTTGGCCACGGCACAGCTGGGACACAGCAGGGCAGGAGAAGTTCAAGTGCATCGCATCTGCCTACTACCGGGGTGCCCAGGGTGAGTGGCCAGCAGGGCCTCAACCACGTCCAGCTGGGGGATCCCCGTGAATTCCCCGCCGGGCTCGGTGTGAGAAGCCAGGTCCTCCGAGAGCCGCTGAGGAAGCACGGGCTGGGGGCGGTCCTGGCCTTCCAGCCGGGCCTAGGCGGGCCTCACCCGCCATACGCTCTAGGGGACCCTGGGGTGGCGCGTGCTCCCTGAAGGTCTCAGCCCCAGTTTCAGCTCAGAAAGATGCTCAGGGTGAGGAGTGTTTGGGCAGAGACCCCACAGAGAAGAGTGGAGTCGGCTCCAGAGCAGGGGCCGAGGCTTGGCCGGAGGGGAGAAGAGGAGGTGCCCGCACCCCCCACACACCGTGGAGGCCAGCGGGGCTCCTTGCCCACTGCCTCCATGCTGAGGGCACCCCAGCATGAACAGGCCTCCCGGGCAGCAGGCGGTGGCAGCATAGCCCCGTCCCGAGACCAGGAAGACGAGGGAGAGGGGTTCCCGTGGGAGGTGGGCCCGGGGTCGCAGGCGTCCCGTCCAGGCTCAGGCGATGAGGCACAGCTGCGTCCACGCAGTACTGCTGTCAGAAGTCGCGTTTTCACTGAGGCTGAGAAGAGCGAAACCAGGGAACCGCGTGTTGGAATAACAGCCCTGCCATGTCCACTGTGGCCTCTTCTCGGGGTCGGGGGCTGGGGGCGCACACTGCTGGAAGAAGCCCGGCAGGCAGCCGCCCGGCCTCGGTCACTACCACCACGGCCCGCGTCCTGCCCTTCTGAACGATCTCCGTGTGCGGCCGCCCAGGGCACGTGGGAGCAGGCAGGGCAGTGACGGAGGAGCCGAGGGGCGGGGAGCTCATCACCAGGCGTCTCCCCGGCCCCGAGCCTGCCTCTCCGCAACAGGCCCCTGACGCTGCTTGTTGCCCATCGGCCGTTCGGCCCCAGGGGCCAATGGTGGGAGGTTGGTCCAAGAGCTTTCCCACCGTTGCTCCAGCTTAATCCCCTGGGCCACCCTGAGCCCCGGAGGTGGCCGTGGCCGGTCCCCACTGGGTCATGGCCGCAGAGGCGGCTTGACCTCTCTGCGGTCCAGGCTTCCCCCGCGTGCCCCGCACCTGTCAGAGGCAGAGAAAATCTGGGGCAGGGGGCTCACCTTGCCTCCCTGGACCCCACTGTGGCCGGGCTGCTGGGTCCCCATGGCACGGGTCCAGGGCTGCGTGCCCGAGGGGCCCCCTGGGACAGTGTGGGAGGGAGCCCCCTTGTCACGCCGTCTTTGCCTCCCCGTCACTCACCGGCTTCCCCTGGCTTCCCCCGTGTGCGCAGTGATCATCACGGCCTTTGACCTCACCGACGTGCAGACCCTGGAGCATGCCAGGCAAGTCCCGGCTCGGCAGCCCCCGTGGGCTCCCCAAACCTGGGCCACGAGCTGCCCATGGGCCAGCGACGGTGCGGCTGCCGTCCTATCCCTCAAGATACGCAGCCACCGCAGAAGGCAGGGCCGGCCAGCCCCTTGGCCAGCACAGAGCGGCCCGCGTTGACTGCAGGGCTCAGCTTGAGAGCCTTCCCAGTTTTGGGGGGAAGGGCCTGGCGTCCTCACCGCTTCTGGGCCCCAGGCAGGGGACACACCTGGGCAGAGATCTGGGTGAGAGCCAAGGGTCGTTGGCTGACGGGCCAGAGCCCCCCGCCCCTGACTTTGGGGCGTTCACAGCTGCGTCTGCAGCCCTGTGAGGGGAGCTGGCTGGTCACTCCTGTGGGTGGCGGCGCGGGACGGACCCAGGGTGCGGGACGCCACGGGGCTCCCTGACTCGCTGCCGCTCCTGCGTGCCCACCCTCAGGAGGCGCAGTCCACGTCCCCTCCTGGCACCTCCCCTCCCCCCGGCCCTGGGGGGCCCCGGGCTCCCTCGTCTGCTCAGCGTGGGGTGGGTCCATCCCAGCCTGTCGCCCGCCTTCCAGGCAGTGGCTGGAGGACGCGCTGAGGGAGAACGAGCCGGGCGCCTGCTTCCTGTTCCTCGTGGGGACCAAGAAGGACCTGCTGGTGAGCGGAGCCAGGCAGCCTGGGGGGACTCGGAGCAGAGGGTGACCCCCAGGGCCTAGGCGGCAGCTCTCGGGTCCCCGGTCCCCGTCCAGTAGGAGAGGGACGCTAGAGCTCAGACCTGCCCGGAACCACCGGGCTCACCTCCAGGCAGGTGCCCAGCCTGGGCGTCACCGCGGGAGGCCGGGGTGGGGGTGGTGGGGCGGGGCTGGATCAGCAGGGCCGCTTCCCCCAGTCAGGGGCCGCGTGCGAGCAGGCGGAGGCGGAGGCCGTGCGCCTGGCCAACGAGATGCAGGCTGAGTACTGGTCCGTGTCAGCCAAGACCGGTGAGTGGGCGCGGGGCTGCCGCGGAGGCGTGGCGATCAGGGGTGGGGGTCCCGGCCGGTGGATGGGCGGAGTGGCACACCCGTGTTCTCCAGTGAGACCACTACTCCTGCTAGTGGGGGCAGGTCCCTGCGGGGTCCCGGCCCAGCATCTCAGGGAGGCAGGGGCAGCCTTACCTGGAACCACAGCGTTGTCCCGCCCCTACCCGATGCTTGTGGGAGGCCCCGCTCGAAGGCGTAGCACGCACTGTCTCAACCAATTGCAGCTGAGTGCCTGCAGGCCCGGCGCTGCCGAGGGACAGATGATTGGGCCACGCCCCCACCCCCCACCCCCAGCTCTCACCCACACCCCTCCCGGTTTCTGCCCGGGCCTCGCTGGTTCCCCGGAAGGAGCTGATCCCACCCACGGCACCGCTTACCGCAGCCTTCAACATCTCTGAGCCTCAGCATCCTCACCCTGGAAGTGGGGTGATGCCATCAGTCTTGTGTTTTTAATGCAAAACACGCTTTTTATGATAAAAGACATAGGATGCACTGAGGAAAAACGAGCGAACGCACAGAAGCAAAGAACAGACTTTGCAAACAGGTTGTTGGGATGGAATGAAACAACTCGAAATGCCTGGCGCACCGCAGGTGCCAAGGCTGTGGGGACTCAGGGATTATACCTCGGAGTCCTTACCCCAGGAGAGGGGCCACTGTGGACGCTGCCCGGGGTGCAGGTGGAAGCACCACCTCCTCCGGCCCGGCACAAAGTGGTGGCCGTGCCCAGTTCTCTCTGCCCCTTCCTGAGGGCACCCCCAAGCCTGTGAGAACCCACCCTCTTATTGGAGTAACAGCCCATTCCCAGAGAGCTCCTTGTGGAGCAAGCAGGACCGCCTTGTGTGGTTGTATAGGTTGTTAACTGCACAAATGCAGTGTGTGTGTCGGGGGCTGCACCTGGCCCTCTGCTCCAGTGGGTGGCCTTGTCCTCCTGGAGGAGGAGGCACAAAAGGCTCCACGTGGGGGCCAGGGCTCTAATCCTCGTGGCTGCCCGCTGGGCAGATGCAAGACGGTGACAAGACAGCAGGCCCACCTGTGATCTCCGCACAGCCCAGCACCTGGCCTGCAGGCGCTCAGCTGCGATTGATTGAAACAGTGCATGCTAAGTCGCTTCAGGCGTGGCTAACGCTTTGCGACCCCCTGGACTGCAGCCCGCCAGGCTCCTCTGTCCATGGGATTCTCCAGACAAGAATACTAGAGTATGTTGCCATGCCCCTCCTCCAGGGGATCTTCCCGACCCAGGGATTGAACCTGTGGCTCAAGTCTCTGCACTGGCAGGCGTGTCCTTTACTACTAGCGCCACGTGGAAACCAAGGCTCAGAGGTTGTCAGGAGTAGCCAGGGCTAATGGCCGGGCCGGGAGTCTGTCCCCTGCCCAGAGAGGGGAGCGTCCTGCCTCCTGCCCCGCCGACTCCCCTGCCCCCGACAGGGCGCCTGCAGGCGGGGTCATGACTGTCCGTGCCCGCAGGGGAGAACGTGAAGGCGTTTTTCAGCCGTGTGGCCGCCCTGGCCTTCGAGCGCTCAGTACTGCAGGACTTGGAGCGGAGGAGCAGCGCCCCGCTGCAGGTCGGCGGCGGGGACCTCATCCGTACGTGCAGGGCCCCGGGCCGGGGAGGGGCTCACGCCCGACATCTGCATCCACCACCCTCTGCCGGGACTCGACTGTCCGCCCAGCTTGTCCGGGCCCCTCTCCCATCCTGCTGACCTCCGGCTGCAGTGCCCCCCCCCCCCACCAACCAGCCACCTGCCGGCCAGCTCAGACACCCTCCCCCGTGAGCTCAGGTGCCCGCTGGATGCCAGGTGACTTCTCCCCTTGCTGCAGGGATGGAGGGACGTCCACCCGAGACCCCAGACAGCAGGAGGCCCTCCAGCCCGAGTTGCTGTTAGCCAGGCCTGCGGCAGAGGCCTCCCCGCCCTCCACGAGGCATGCCGGTGGTGTGTCTGCGACATGGAGGGGGATGCGGGGCGCCCACCACGCTGAGCCCCAGGGACCCCCCTCCCCCAGCTGCCTCCTCTCCGTAGCGAGGCGGGAGCCAGGGGAGGCCCCCACTGCCACCCGGGACCCCCGGCTGGAAGGCCAGTCACCCCTACAGTGTTGCCCGTCAGCCCCGGCCGCAGAGGCTCAGGACCGCAGGCACAGCCGGGGTCCCAGACCCCGGGCACAGTCGGGGCTCCCCGGGCCCCTCCCCAGCCTTCTGGTTGGCCCCGGAGTCGCCCTCATCTCAGGGGCCCCGGCGAGTGGGACTTTCTCTCCTGGCCCCGACTCTTCTGTCAGCAGGGCTGGGCCTTGGAGCCCCGGCCCTGCGGTCCACTGTCCCTCCGCCACGGACTTGCGGGTCCCCTCTCTGGCCGCCGAGGGGCCCCCTCTGGCTCCGCTGTGACCCGTGGCCTCCTGCGCCCCGGGTCAGGAGCCGAGATGAGCAGGATGGGCCACACACACTCCCGGCCCGGCTGTGCCCCGCCCCCACCCTGTGACTCGCCGCGGCATCCGCTGCTCATGGCACTGCCCCCCCCCACACACACTGGCAGCTGTCACCCAGACTCTGCTGGGCTGGTGCCCACCCCCGCCCACCCCCGGGCCCTCTCTCCCACTTGCCTGGGGACGAGACGGTGCCGCGTGCAGGTCCCCGAGGACCCTGGTGATGGCTGCAGGTGTCGGCAGCACAGCGGAGGCACTCCAGCCCCTGCAGGCAGGCTCCCCATCTCCATGGCCCTCCTGATCCCCAGAACAGGCGGGCGCCCCCGGCCTCCCCTCCCCAGCTCCCGCCCAGAGTGCCCAGCCCGCTCCAGGCCCTGGTGGGGCTCCTCCACAGGGCCTACTGAGCCCCCCACCTCACGGCCACAAGCAGGTGGCACGTGTGGCCACCGTCCTCGTGGACTGTGAGCGTTTCCTGGGCAGCCAATGGTCAGCGGCCCGGGGACACTGCGTCTCCTGTCCGCTCAGCCTTCTCCATATCTTCAGCTCTCCTTTTAGTAGATGGAGGGTCCTCCTTTGCATAAAGCACTCGGCAGGAACCGCAAATGTGCCATTGTGAGATGTGGCAGTACAGGGCTCAGCCTCCAGGGAGGCGCCCCTGAGGCCCGACGTAAGCAGCGCAGGCCTCCTGCTCCTCGTCTGCTGTGAAACCAGCGCGCCCTCTCCCCGGCCCACCCACCAGGTGGCCTTCTTCCTCCCAGGCTGGGCGAGCCTGTGTCCCTTCAGGGCTGCAGATTTGACTTCCTGCAGCGGGGCCAGAGTCTGTTCATGCCGCCTGGCCCTGGGACAGTCGGCTTTTCGCTTCTTTTCACTGAGGTGTCGGTCCTCACAGCGGCAGCTTTCCACACTCGGGATTCCCCGCTCGGGATTCCCCGCAGGGACCTTGCTGGGCCTCCTGCGGGCTGGCCCACCAGACCCAACCTTGGGGTTGTGCCAGGCCCGGGTTTGGGGCACACGAGAGACAGCGTCAGGATGGGTGAGTCTGCTCAGGTGGGCTGGCACCCTCCCGGCTCCCTCCCCTGCCTCTGGGGACCATGTCCGTCTGTCACTGGCCCCTGAGCCGGGACCACCGTCTCGTGTGCGCCCAGCCCTCTAAGCGGCCCGCTGGGAAACTCCCTTCCTGTGGCCCCCGTGTGCGTGCGAGCACTTCAGAGGCATCTCGAGGAAACGGGCCTCGGATGCCTCCAGAGCCCCCTTCAGCCTGGTGATGGGACACGGGCCCCTCCTGAAGAATTGCACGCTCCTGAGGGCCTTGGCCACGTGAGCTGGACGCCTGAGTTCGCCTGAGATGGAGGTAAGGGGACGTGGTGATGGGCGGGGGGCCCGCTCTACTCACAGCCACACAGATAGAACCTGAGCGGGGCTGGGGGGGTGGTGTGGGGGAACAGGCCTTCCTGGCCTGTGAGCTGCAGAGGGTGCTCGGGACCCAGGAGGCCTGGGGCAGAGACACGAGCGGGTGTGGGGCGCGGGAGCTTTCAGAAGCAGCCGCAGCTCAGAGAGGACCCTCATCCTCTGAGCCTTCTGTTTTCCCGGAGACGGGGCAGGGGAGCTGGGGGCCCCGAGATGACACGTCACCTGCCCAGCAGCCCCGCGCTCCTCTGACATCTGCCGCGGCCTCCCCATCACTCCCCAGGCGTCAGGCCGATGGGGAGTAGCGTGTGGTCCCGCGGCCTCCTTCCAGGGCTCTACCCCCTCATCCAGACACTCCCTCTCCGGCATTCCGGGACCCCCCGGCCACCTGTCTGAGCCTGCACCCCCAGGAGGGAGCAAGGCGGGGCCTCCCGTCCACAGGCCGCTGTTCACAGGCCCCTCCCGCCACCCCCTGGTCCCCAGCAGAAGGGTGGCACCTCTCCACCCGCGCCTGAGGGTGCCCTGGGTCTCTGACCACAGGAAGCCATCGCCCGTACCGTGTTGCCGGCCGGGCCTCAGGAACCAGCCCGTCTTGTCCGGGCCCCTGCACTCTCTGTGAGGCTGGAAGTGCAGCTGAGGCGCTCAGAGGGATCTGCACTCCCACCCCCACTGCAGGGCCTCATCAATAATTGATTCTGCAGAAGGCAGGGGAGTTCCAGCCAAGAGGGAAGGAAGGGTCCACGGCTCACTCAGGCGGAGCCCGGGGCCAGCGAAACCCTTCAGAGACCCCCCCTCCCCACTGTGGGCCAGGGCTGGGGGCCTGCAGGAGGCGCCCCGCCAGGCGCCCCCCAGCACAGCACCACGGGCAGGGCTACAGGACGGTTGTATCGATCGCCCCCGCTTTCCAATCTTGCCTGCAGCTCCCTGGGGCTGAAAGATGATGGATGACAGCTGGGGGGTCATGTGGCCACATCCCCGCCTGAAGGGAGCCCTCCTCTGGCCCCCAAAGCTGGGGGGATGCGGGCGCGCACAGAGCAGAGAAGCAGCAAAACACAGCCCCTCACTGCTGTGTGAGGCCATCAGCAGTCACTCCCCACGCCGCCCAGCCCCCGTCCCCAGGCGGCCACCAGCCTACTTTCTGTTTCCATAGATTTGGTCTGTTCTGGACATTTCACGTAAACGGAGTCATACAATATGTGGTCTGTTTTGCCTGGTTTCTTTCACTTGACATAATGCTTTCAAGGTTTGTGGATATTCAGCATGCACTGGTACTGCATTTTCTTTGATGGTCAAATAATATTCCAGCGTCATATTCCCTTGACTGATGGGATGGTTTCCATCTTCGGGGTCTGAGGCATCGGAAGTTCTGCGTTCTGTCCAGCAGAGGGGGCTGTTGGGTCCCAGTGGTTCATTGTTGCAAAGGGACCAGGTAGCCTTTGGGGGGAGACAGCAATGGCAACCCACTCCAGTACTCTTGCCTGGAAAATCCCAGGGATGGCGGAGCCTGGTGGGCTGCCGTCTAAGGGGTCGCACAGAGTCGGACACGACTGAAGCAACTTAGCAGCAGCAGCCTTTGGGGAGGGGCCTGTCCGAACCTGATCCTGGGTTCAAGAACCCCTAGGGCTGCTATTGAGGGTACATGAGGGTGTGCACGTGTGTTTGTGTGTGTGTGTGAGAGAGAGAAAGAGATTTTGAAATGAATTATAGAGCCTCATCCCGGAAAATGATGGAAGTGGAAAGGGGGAAATACCACCGACAATCCCACTTTCCTGTCCCATTTTAGTTTTTAGATGGAAAAAAAAAATCTGTCGGGAGTGATGGAAATGTTTGTTTGTTTTTTTTTTTTTTTGGAAATGTTTGTTAACTGATGGTGGTGATGGTTTTCATGAGTGAAACCCCAGTTCTGACCTCCTGCAGGCCACGTCAGCCTGGCCCCTAACCCAGCTGTTCCTCAAACACACCCGGACCTCTGAACTCTCCCCGACTTTGCCTGTCCGTCCCCATCTCCAGGACCAGCTCAGGCGTCACCCCCGTCGGCCAGCCTTCCCCAGACCTCTGCGTCCTCTTGGATGTCCACTCACACAGCCCATGTACCTCTGCCGCGGCCTGGCTCTGCCCGCCTCACCCCGTCCTCCCTCCTGCATGCTCACCACCGCCTCTTCCCCGCGGGGGCAGGACTGACTGAGCACCTATTATGTCGTAAGCACTGAGGGTTCACTGGGGAACAAGACAGACAGATCTCTGTCCTGGGAAGTTTAGATCTAGTTGGGAACAGACACGGGGTGGGGATCGCAGAGCGTTAACGGATATGGATCCCACGTTCCTCCTCCGCCCTCCCTTCCTCTGGAGGGAGAGATGATAAGAAAGCTCATCGGGGAAGGAGCAGAGACCCAGGGTGGGGGTGCTTCCAGGGAAGACTCCAGGGAGGGGAGGAATGTCCTTGGTGCCAGAAGAAGCTGTCCCACGGGGAGATAGCCACTATCTTGCAGTGTCCTTGTGCCCAGCAAGCCACTTGCTCTGCCAAGAGAACAGGGCGTACAAACCCAAATCGAACAGTGTCAGTTTCCAGTGCACACAAATTTAAGGTGGGGCCAAGTTGGGGGCCTGCAAACCAGAGAGGAATACCTCACTGATAGATGCAGCAGCTCCCCCCCGCCCAAAGTATTCTTTTCTTCCCTGGTGCTTTATGATATTGTCCCAGGTGAACCCACAAATACCCCCTGGAAACTCAGACCCTGTTAGCAAGGGGAAAAAAAAAAAAACAGTTTATGCTTTTGGGATTCTCCCTGCTGATGGCCAGGGAATGGGGTTCCAGAGGCACTGGGTTCTCGTTCTGCCAGATCCACTCGCGGGGGTGCTGGAGGAAGGCACTAATGCTGATGGTGAGCTGCTGTGGGCCATGCGTTGGGAGGTCAGGGTTTATTACTCCCAACTTGAAGAAGAGGTCTTCAGGATGTGAACGCTGCTGGGTTCCTGCCTGGCTCTGCCAGCCACCAAGTTGGCCTCAAGCCCTCCTTCCTCAGATGCAAAACAGGCTTTTTTACCCTCGGGGCCCTGTCTGCTGGGCAGAGGAGCGTTAGGGTGGACACAGCCCAGCGCGGAGCACCTGCAGGGGAGCAGCAGGGAGCAGTGGCTGGAAGCGTCTGCAGTCCCCCCTCCCCGCCCCCACCGCCCCGGGGCTTTTCCTGCCAGGCTCCCAGGGCACCACCGTGAAAGGCGACCACGGGAAGAACAGCACAGGTTTTATGGTTGCCCCCCATCGGGCAGCTTCCGCACGGTGCTCACAACACACTGTTCCACGTGAGGACGAAAAACCGGCTCAGAGAGGAGGGGAAGGGAACTGCCAAGGTCACACAAGCCTCCGGGGGAGAGACCTGAAGCCCAGCCAGGCCGCCCTGGGCTCCGTTCCCTCTAGATGAGACGTCAGGGCATCCGCTCCGGGTGGCACCGGAGCTGGGGGAGGGGGGGTGGGGTAAGAGAACCCTCATGAGGCGGGGGCGGGCGTGTGTGTGCATTCTGGTTCTCAGGTTAACGCCTGGGGAAGCAGGCGCGAGCGGCCCAGAGGCGCCTGGCCTCTAGCCTGGGTCTCCGGCTGACACATCCCGTTTCCTTTCGCGTCACCCAGCAGGCTGGTCGGGGTCTTCTCGGCCCTCGGGGCCCCCCACCCCCACCGCACCCCCGGTGTCCACTCCGCTGTGTGTCTGAGATCTCCGAGCTTCTCCGGCGGACCAAAAGCAGACTCCGTTTCACTGCCCGCTGGGGCCGTGCTGTCCGCCTCCGTCCCCCATTCCTGGGCGCCCAGTGGAGGCCGGGGCCCCCCTGGGAGGCAGGTGACAGATAAGTTCCCAGTCAGGGCTGCAGGAAGGGAGACATGCGTGCTGAGCGGCCCGGGGTGCGGGGGAGACATTCCTATGGACCCTCTACATGATGCTTCAGCCGTCACGCCGGGACCCCAGCGCCCGGAGGCCCGTTGGCGACCGCCGGGAGACCTTCCCGCTGGGGAGCGCGCTCAGCCAGTTACGCTAGCGAGAGGCCACCCGGCTGGCCTGGATCCAGGGCACCTGTTCCCGGGGATGCAGAAGTCGCCGTCCGGTCCTCAGTTTCCCCAGGTGCGGGGGCCGCTGGCAGGGCCTCTGCCGGGTTCGGGGCGGGGGGGGGGGGGGGGGGGGTGGCCGCCCCTTTAAGAGGCCCCGCCCCGCTCCATCAGCCGCGCTGAGGCCCCGCCCTCCTCCCCGCCCCTTCCTGCGGCGCCGAGCGCGGGCGGCGCGCGCGAGAGCGGCGGGAGCAGGCGGGCAGATCGCCCCTCCGGGAGAGGCCCCTTTAAGAGGCCCCCCCACCGCTCCATCAGCCGCGCAGCGGCCCCGCCCACCTCCCCGCCCCGCCCCGCCCCTTCCTGCGGCGCCGAGCGCGGGCGGCGCGCGACAGAGCGGCGGGAGCGGGCGGGCCGAGCACAGCGCGGGGAGCCGGGCGGCGGCGCGGGAGCTCGAGGACAGTGGCGCGCGGGCGTCGGCCATGGGCTAGCGGGCCGGCCGAGCGGAGGCAGCGCCCGCCCCGCCCCGCGCGCGCGCGCGCGCGCCGGGAGCCCCGCACACAATAGCGGGCGCGCGGCCCCGCGCCCTTCCCCCGCGCGCGCGCCCCGCCCCGCGCGCCTGCCGCCGGGCCGCGGTCTCACCTGCAGCCCGGGAGGGGGCGGGCATTGTTTGCGCGCCGCCGCCGCCTTCGCCCCGCCGTGGGCATGGGGGCCGCCCGGCGTCCCGGGCCGGGCCTGGCGAGGCCGCTGCGCCGTCGCTGAAGCCGGCCTCGCTGGCGCGCGCAGCCGAGCGGCACAGGTGAGGAGCCGCGGCCGCGCCATGGTGGACCCGGTGGGCTTCGCCGAGGCATGGAAGGCGCAGTTCCCGGACTCGGAGCCGCCGCGCATGGAGCTGCGCTCGGTGGGCGACATCGAGCAGGAGCTGGAGCGCTGCAAGGCCTCCATCCGGCGCCTGGAGCAGGAGGTGAACCAGGAGCGCTTCCGCATGATCTACCTGCAGACGCTGCTGGCCAAGGAAAAGAAGAGCTACGACCGGCAGCGCTGGGGCTTCCGGCGCGCCGCACAGCCCCCCGACGGCGCGGCCGAGCCCCGCGCGCCGCGCGCTCACCCCGCGCCCGCCGAGGGCGCTGACCCGCCGGCCGCCGACGAGCCCGAGGCCCGGCCCGAAGGGGAGGGCTCCCCGGGCAAGGCCAGGCCCGCGGCCGCTCGCAGGCCCGGGCCCGCAGCCGCCACCGAGCGAGACGAACGCGGGCCCCCCACCAGCGTGGCGGCGCTGCGCTCCAACTTCGAGAGGATCCGCAAGGGCCCGGGTCAGCCCGCGGCGGCGGCGGACACCGAGAAGCCCTTCTACGTGAACGTCGAGTTCCACCACGAGCGTGGCCTGGTGAAGGTCAACGACAAAGACGTGTCGGACCGCATCAGCTCCCTGGGCAGCCAGGCCATGCAGATGGAGCGCAAGAAGTCACAGCAGCAGGGCGCCGGGTCGGGCCCCGCGGACACCCCCAGGCCCTCGTATCGTGGGCGCGCCTCCGAGGGCAGCGGCTGCGGCGGCCTCGACGGTGACTATGAGGACGTCGAGCTGAACCCGCGCTTCCTGAAGGACAACCTGATCAACGCCAACGGCAGCGGCAGGCCCCCGTGGCCGCCCCTGGAGTACCAGCCCTACCAGAGCATCTACGTCGGGGGCATGATGGTGGAGGGGGAGGCCAAGGGCGCGCTGCAGCGCAGCCAGAGCACCTCGGAGCAGGAGAAGCGTCTTACCTGGCCGCGGAGGTCCTACTCCCCGCGGAGCTTTGAGGACAGCGGAGGCGGCTACACGCCGGACTGCAGCTCCAACGAGAACCTCACGTCCAGCGAGGAGGACTTCTCCTCTGGCCAGTCCAGCCGCGTGTCCCCGAGCCCCACCACCTACCGGCCGTTCCGGGACAAGAGCCGCTCGCCCTCGCAGAACTCCCAGCAGTCCTTTGACAGCAGCAGTCCCCCGACGCCCCAGAGCCAGAAGCGGCACCGCCAGGGCCCCGTCGTCGTGTCCGAGGCCACCATCGTGGGCGTCCGCAAGACGGGGCAGATCTGGCCTAGCGACGGGGACAGCTTGTCCGGCAAGCTGCCTCAGGACGGCACCTGCCACGCAGACGCAGGTGAGTGCCTCTGCCAGCCTGGTGGGCACCCCTGAGAGGTCGGGGGTACGGGGCAGGTAGGTACGTGATGGGATGGTTCTCAGGCGCCAGTGGTGGGCTGGAAGGATTCGCGCCCATTCCCCCACCTGAACAAACTCCATCCCTGCTTTCCTCCTGATTGCAGATTCCCAGCGTCTGGAGTGGGATGCGGGTGGGAGGGGTGGTGTGTCAGAATGGTGGGGGTGGCTCCTTCCTTCGGGTCTGGAGCCTGTGCTTTCTCGTGAGAGTGCTTCCTCTCTGTGGGTCGGGACCAGGATCGCCTTGGACGGCCATCTCCTTGCCCTCCACCTGGGGCATCAGGGATGGTCTGGGCGGGGGGGGCGGGGTATCATCTCTTCCCTCTGGGTGGCTACTTCAGCAGGGACTGATCCGTGTCTTGGGCAGTCCCCGCCACCTGCCCTGGGAGAGTTCCACAACACATCCGGGGAACCCACGGGATGCCAGCTGCTCCCAGGCTGGAGGAGCGTTGGGTTCGCTCTCTGGCCAGCAGCCCCAGAGCAAGTCAGAGCAGGTGAAAAATACAAACCAGGAGGAAGGGAGGCCACAGGCAGTTCTGACTCAGTGGGCTACCGAAGAGCCGGGGCTGAAGAGCTCTATCTGGGGCTGAAGCAGGGCCACACCCGTGCTGATCTGTCCGGTTCGGACGGGAGACCTCACCGCTGGGCGTCTCACCCCTGCTTTGTTGTCCCCCTTGCCCACCCATGCTTATGTTCAGCTCCGAGTCCACGGTCTGGCTTCTGGCTCCGAGATTAAACCTGCAGGTCCGTGTGTATAACGCGCGTGCACATCTGTGTACAGACACCGTGTGGCGCTGGGCTAATGGGACTGGGTTTCGAGAGCCAGGCGCAGTTTGTGGTGGGAGTCAGGACTGGGATTTGGGGTTGTTGGGGGTGAGGCAGTTGGGAACCTGGCAGAGTCCCGGTCCCTGCTGAGCTAATGTGGTTTTCCGCTCCATTGACTATTTCTTTTTCTGCCGATGGAGTTGTGTGTGCTTGGTTGGTCAGAATCCTCTTGAAGCAAGTGAGGCTATTTTTGGCTCTGTGGAGGGGCCTCTTTGCCATCCGCGCTCCGTCCTGTTTGTTTTGGGCTCATCTTGTTGCTGACTCTGTCCGAGCTGTGTTGCTGGGACCTGTGGCGGGGCCCAGCCTCATCCTCCAGGCCCCTCGTGTGTGGGGAAGCCGGTAGTATTGAGAAGACCGCTTTGTAGGCAGCTCAGCTCCTCTGGGCTCTGGAGGATTGCCCTGTGGTTGCCGGGCACCAGCCCCGTCTGGCCAGCTGTCGGCCAGGCTAGCCAGCTCGGATTGGCCCTCAGCACCCGCGAGAGTACGTGTGAACATTGTCAACAAAGGAGGAAAGGAGAGCTTCTCGTGGAGACCTGTCGTCTGAAACTGTGTTCTCTTGCTGGGGGAGGTGGGAGTTTCCAGTGAGTGGGGCCCTGTTGGGGTGGTGTGTTTGGGGGGCCTCCCCGCAGGCCATCTCCGGAGCTCGCAGCCCCTCGCCTGCCTTCAGACCCTGCTCTGTGGGTGACACAGGGTGGGCTCCCAGCCTAGGAGGTTGTCTGACAACTTGCACCGCCCCCTCCCCTTTGGCCCTTGGTGAATCCTGCTCTGAAAGCCCTCCAGGGTCGCGCCTTGTGTCTCCTGCTGGGTTTTGCAGCTCCTGGCAGTTGCAGCTCTGGGAGCCTGCCCAGCCGGCTTCTCTGAGCCCTCTGAGGCGTGTGGCTGGAGGCGAAGGCGGGACCGCCAGGGCCAGGCCATCTGTCTCCTTCCCAACATTTGCCCGCATTCCCTAGATGCCCGCCGGCCAGGGCCCGCGCCTCTGATGTGGGACAGTGGGGAGGGTCCCAGCGTGGATGGAGGGGACCTCACCTAATTCTCTGCTGCAGCAGCTTCTGTGTCTGAGGGGAGGGAAGCAGCTGGAATGGTGACCGTGCCCTGACACGCATCTTCCCAGGGAGCTTGGCCTCACCCCCCTCCCCGACCCCCATCTGCAGATACGGATGCCGCCAGGAAGTGGCAGAGGGGCCTCTAGGTCCCTCGGGGATGCGGACCCCCCCCCCCCCCAGTCCTTTCCTCTGCCCTTCACACCCCTGAGGAACAGGGCTGGGTAGGGCCCGGGGTCCTTCCAGCTGCGAGCCCTGCTGTGTGCAAGCCCACCCCTCCCACCTTGCGAGCTGAGTGGAAGGAGGGAGCGTGGTCCTTGCCTCCGCTTGGGAGCTTAAAAGGGAGTGGGAGACGGGAACACACACAGCCCAGGGCCGGGTTGGGAGGGTGGGAAGGCGGCTTGCCCACCCTCGTCCCTTAAATTCCTCTCTGGGACTCTGGCCATCCCTTCCTGAGAAAGACCGCTCAGCCAGGCCCTCTCCTCCTGACGTCCGGGGCACCCCCACCGTGCGCGTCCCCTGTTTCTACCTGGGCTCCGGCGGCGGCTGGCTGTTCTTTCCTGTTTCTAAGCAGTGAATTTGCCCTTTGGATCCTGGTGACACGTTATCGTCAGAGCGATCACGACTTTGTTGTTGCCTTGGGCTGTTGACTGGGCCTCCTTCCCGGGACGGAGGCAAAGTCCGAGACCGTTTAAGTCATCGACAGGCTGGAAAGGGACTCTCGGTGGAATTGTACAGGATTATCCGGCTCGGAAAGGATGGCTTTCTGGTTTGGGGAACAGAAGGCAGCATCCTGGGCTTTTCACCGAGGAAGGAGCTGAGATGTAGATGTGTGTGGGTCCAGGCCTCAGTGCCCCGCATTCCTCCCTGTTCTGGCTTCAGTACGGCCTCCCCTCCCTGGCCAGGAGTCCTGTGGTCCAGCCCACCCCATGGTTTCAGAGGGTTCCGGGTTCACGGCGAATGGACAGGCCTCTTCTCAAGTTGACGGACAATAGGCCTGAGTCTTGACTGAGTCTGATTTTTAAATGAAGGCTCAGAAGATGATGGAGGATTTAATAAACTTGGAGCCCTTTGGGGGTCTTGACCCCGACTGGAATTAGAACTCCTGTGGTTAATTCAAGCTGGATTTTTTCCCCCTTTTTTCTGAAAAAAAAAAAAAAAAAATGTAGTAACTTTAATTAAAATGAGTTACTTATGTGACGTGGGACAGGTTTTTCTTTATCCTAGAAAACGTTGTTGCTGTTTAGTCTTTAAGTTGTGTCTGATTCTTTTTGCAGCTTCATGGACTGTAGCCCTCCACGCTCCTCTGTCGTGGGATTCTCCAGGCAAGAACACTGGAGTGGGTTGCCATGTCCTTCTCCAGGGAATCTTCCTGACACGGGGAGGGAACCTGCATCTCCTGCCTTGGAGGCAGATTCTTTACCTCTGAACCACTTGGGAACCCCATCATGGCAAAATAACGTAACAAAATTTGACGTGTTTGTCTTTTTTTCAGCGTCCAGCACGGTGGCATTCAGCGCATTCATGCTGTTGTGTAACCGTCACTATGTCTCGAACTTTTCCTCACTGCAGCCAGAAGCTGTTCCATTACGCAATACCTCCCCTTTCCTCCACCTCCAGCCCCTGGCCACCACCACCGTGTTTTCAGCCCGTTGTCTGTGGGTTTTGTCTTCTGTGCCTCCTGTGAGTGGAACCCTGAGACACGTGTCCTTCTGTGAGTCTCACTGCTTTCCCTCCGTAGGGTCTGGATGTTGCCAGGCTGCGTCCTCATCCTTCACACCCCAGCTCTGGTCCTTCATAGGACAAACCCTGGGAGCGATGGCCGTGTTTCCTTGCCTTTCACCTCTACTTGTGTTCGTGTCCTGGGGGCAAGCTGCCACGGACTGGGGGCCTTCAACAGCAGAAGTCTGTTTTCTCTTCGGTCCTGGAGTCTGCAAGTCCAGGGTGAAGGTGCCAGCGGGCACGGTTTCCTCGGGGACCTCTCTCCTTGGCTGGCAGCCGGGCCCCCCTTGATGCCCTTTCCCAGGGCGGTCCCTCCGTGCCCGTGGACCCCTGGTGGCCCTGTGTGTCTCTGAAACCGCTTCTGCTTATGAGGACACGATCCGCCTTGGCCTAATTGGCTTAGGACCCCACCCTGATGACCCATCATGAGAAGCCTGCCTCCCACGCTCTGAGATGCTGGAGGCTAGGCCCTCAGTGTGCGAGTGTGGGGGCGGAGGGACTCAGGTTGGTCCCCAGCACTCAGCGAGTCCTTGATCAGACAGCAGAGACCTGGTGCGTGAGCAGCCTTGCCCCAGGTTTTAGGAGGAATTCATGGTGAGGTGTTGAGTGGCCCACTGAGGCGGGGACTGCTGGCCAGCCGCATCTCTTTCCTCATCTAGAAGTTAGGGGTTGGACTCTGTCATTGCTAAAAGAGCCTTTCCTTCTTTTCTTTTTTTGGCCTTGAGGCTTGCAGGATCTTGGTTCCCCAACCAGGGATTGAACCTGGGTGTCCACGGCAGTGAAAAAAAAAGCACCAAGTCCTAACCACTGGACCACCAGAGACGTCCCTTGAATTTCTTCCTTAAATTGATGAACACAGTGTTTGCAGGTCTTTCTTTATGCCCATTTGTACCTGGGCTCCTGTTACCATGGTCCCACCTCTCCCCATTCGGACCCTCAGAGGGGTTTACTGGGCGGCCCGGGCCCACCCCCTGGAAAGCCGCTCGTGTCTGTATCCACGGGTGTGTGGCAGGCTGCTCCTCTGCGCCTTGTCTTTGAGAAGCAGGGCAGACAGGGCCTTGGTGGTGTCCCCGCGCCTGCCTTTAGCTGTGTGCGCGCCGCGGCTTCCCCTTAGTCCTGCGTCTGCGTGGCTTCCTCCTTCCGCGTGGCGCGTCCTTAAGACAGAGACCTGCCCGTGGCGTCTGTACCTTGGGAGCTGCGGGGTCTGGGGGTCTCGGGTGGAGTGCGACCCCGCCCCCATCTCTGAGGATCCTGTTTGCTCAGCCCCTCCTTGTTCTGACCCCACCGGGCTCACCACCCCCCATCTGATAATCAGCACTGATTTGGGGGGCCCGACAGCACAGGTTCCCCAGCAAGGGAGCTTGTTGGCTTTGCAGGTGACCTCCGAGGCCATCTCTGCTTCTGTGCTGAGGCTGGGGCTCCTCTTGCTCAATCCTAAGAGCTTCCCGAATCCCCGGCTCGAAGGCGTGGGTTGGGTGGCGGCTGGCGCCCGGGGTGCGGGCGGGGACCGTGAGGCCCAACCTGGGAAGTAAACCTGGCTTTGGAGGAGGCTGTTTCATGTGCCCTCAGAACATTCTTGTGAAGCGGCTGGAGTGCGATTATTATCATAATTACATGCTGTCCGTCAGATTGGCTCTGTGGGGGCGTGGGACCCGGACCCCCGCCCAAGATCATGTGGTCGGTGTGGGGGCCTGGCGCCGGGCACTGTCCTTGGCTGACGAGCGGTGCCCGGCGCATGAGGGTGGGCCCTGAGTAAGGGACCCCTCTGCTAGTGTTAGGGGCACCCGATGCGTCACGACGGAAGCAAATAAACATCCACTGCAAGGTACCCTGAACCCGTCCGTCCTCCTGGGGCACCCGGCTCAGATTCCGCCTGCAGGTGGCACAGCAGAGGGCCCGAGAGGACAGACCTGTTGGGGGGACGCTGCCCGCCCATCCGCCCCGTCCATCCAGCTGGGGAGGGGTCGTGACGCTGGCCGGCTGCGGGCAGGGCCTGCCTGGGAGGAGGTGACCGAGGTGCGCGGCCATGTGCACAAGCGGGGTCAGCACACGGCCCGGGGGGGGGGGGGGAGCGCCAGGAAGGCCCGGTCTGTGGCCGAGAGACTACAGCGCGCAGACTCTGCAGGGAGCAGGGACGCTCTGTCTCGTGCCTGCTGCTTCCACGAGTGCCGGGGATAGGCAGCCCGGGGGCGGCTCCTCACAGGTGCCTCTGTTGGCGTCCGAGGGCCTTTGAAGGTGCATTTTTACAGGCCTGATCTGCTCCCTGGAAAGAATGCTGCCAGGTCAGTTGGCCTGCCAGGGGCGGGGAGAGTTGCTCTGCGGGTGCCATGCGTGCACGGACCCTGGCGTGGAACAAGGTCAGCCTTCTGGAACGGATACCCACCTGGTCTGCGGGAAGAGTGCAGACCCTGAAGGCTGGAGGCCTGGACACGCCCGAGGCCTGGTGGGTGGCTTGTGGTGCAGGAAAGTGGCTCTGTTGGCCGGCGAGTATGCCCACATCTCGGGGCCTCGGTGGGGGTCTGGGTGCCCAGGACAGTGGCCCCTGGGGTCTGGCCCCCTCTCTGGTCTCACAGAGCTGCCCCCTCAGGCACCTGGTGTCAGTCGGTTGAATGCCCCGTGGTGAGCGATTCTAAGGGAGGTGCAGGCCTTTTCACCCATTGGGCACAGCTCCGGGGCCCCCAGGGGCCTGCCGGGCTCTCTGGCCCCTCGCTTCCTGTGTCCTCCTGGGCTCAGCGGCGTTCCCAGGTGTTAAAGGTACAGTCTTTGTGTATTTTTCTGCCCTGTGGCCTCAAAGGAAAGCCAGCTGCTGTGTTTGCTGGGCGGTTCCCTCCGCCCAGGGCACTTGGGCCGTGCGCTCGAGTCATCCGCGCCCCCATTGCCCCTGAGGAGGGACTGGGGGGTACCCGCAGGCTCGTGGTGGAAGAGATGGGGTGACGTTCGCCCCCCGCCTCCCTGATGTCACGGAGCAGCTGTGGCTGTGAGTGGGGACGCACCGGTGGGCCAGCCACGCCCGTGCCCCCCGTCTCCTGTCTGCCCCGAGGCGCGGGGGTCCCCGAGCCGGGCCTCAGAGCCCTGCCACCATCCTCTTGGCTAGGGGCCCCGGTAACCTGACCTGCGGCCCGTCTTCGGGGGTGCTCAGCGTGGCGGCTCAGCCTCTGGGCCTGTGTGCGCGTAGCGCGTGCGAACAGCCGGGTTCGTTTCTGCTCCGATCTCAGAATGGAATGTGTAACCCCTCTATGAACACTGACTGCAGAACGTGTTCCCCTTCCTCCCCTAGGAACAGGAGAGGGTGAAAGTGTCTGCTTCGGGGCCCTGCCGCATGGCGCGGAGGGTCTGGATCCAGGACCACCATGTCTCTGGGCCACCAGGAGGGCCCCGTGGGTCAGCATCTTGTCGAGGGGGCGGTCAGACGGCTCTAAAGAAGCCGGGGTGTGATGACTCACATCAGTCTGGGTCGCCCTCCTGTGGTCTTTTGTCAGCAGCCACGTGGCGTGAGTCCCCGCGGCAGAACCGACTCTTCTCTGCGGAGGGGCCCGTGAGACCCCCGGGATGGGCTCTGCGGGGAGCTTGGGAGACCCGGTCCTGGCTTCTCCCGGCCCGCGGGCCCCGCGCGGCCGCTCGTCTCTACCACCTGTGTGGTCTCGGGTGCAGGAACCCCAGCAGGGAAGCAGGGGGGTCAGCGGGCTGAGACTCGGCCGCCTGGGAAAGGCTCCCCATCCCAGGTGCCGGGCTGGGATGCGGCTCCCCCAGGCAGCAGGTGGGGGGCCATCCCAGCGGGCTGATAGGGGGCAGCAGGCAAGGGCGTGGCTGCCAGAGCCCCAGTGCCTCGCCCGTCTCCCCGCGAGCGAGCGGGACCTCTGGGAGAAGAGCAGGACTTGGCTGTTTCTCCATCCTCTTTTTCTCTGTCTCCCTCCATCCCTCTCCCGTCTCCGCAGCCCCAGAGCATTGGGTTCCCTGAGCCCGTGAGTGGATTGGAGCCTGTCCTGGGGGAGGAGGGTCACTCTGTGTCCACTGAGCTCTAAGACGAGCGTGACGGGGCGGGACCGTAAGTCGTGGACGTGACCGTAAGTCGTGGACGTGAAAGGGCCAGGCAGGGCTTTCCTGGGGCGCGCCCTTTGTCAGCGGGCTGCACTGACGCCCACGCCATCCCCACGGGGCCCCGGGTGTGCAGACGGGTGGGAACTGGGGGTCAGGACACACATATGGTCCCTCGGCCGTCCCCTTCCACAGCTGCTTCCAGGGGGGCTTTCTGAAGGCGGGGCAGGTCTGCGGGTTCATCTGACTGGGGCCTCCTGTCGGTCCGCAGGGTGGCACACGACATCTAGTTGTCCAGGTCCAGCCTGGTGTCCACAGACGTGTCCAGGCGTAGCTTTTATTCAGCGTGGTGCCGCTGGGCCCGAGGACTCAGCCGAAACCGGGGCTTCTGGCCTGGCGGAGACTGGCGGCCGCTTCTCTGTCCCGGCTGCCCATGGGGACCGCCTCTACCGTAGCTGGGAAATCACATAGCCGCCCCTGCCTCGTCACTCCCGGCGAGTCTGATTTCTGAGGTCCTGCTTCTTTTGATCAGCATCCGTTTCCGTGGGTCAGCTGTCCGGGAGTGACTGACTCAGCGGCTCTTCTGCTCAGGGTCTCCCAGCGGGTTGTTCCCTTTCGGGACTGCACCTTGCCTCCCAGCCCTGCTTGTTGGCAGAATCGGTTCCTGGTGGTTTGTAGGACACCCCGGTGTTCTTGCTGTCCGTCGGCAGCTCCCGGGGGCCTCCGGTCTTCATAAGCACTTTCCGCACGGAGGTCTGATCTCCTCCTCCGAGCCAGCCTGGCTGTCTGGAGGCCGCCTTGAGCCAGCTCCTGTGTCCTGAGAGCCGTCTGCCTGCGAAATCCGCGAGCCCTGCTTGTGTGTCTTGATGGTTGCTCTGTGGAAGGGGGAGTGGGTTTCTTTAGGGTCGTAGCTGGGAGGCTGATCTGTTATTAATTAGTAGAAGCTTCTGCGGAACAGGGCTTTCCTGGTGGCTCAGCTGGGGAAGAATCCGCCTGCAACGCAGGAGACCCCGATTCGATTCCTGGGTCGGGAAGATCTGCTGGAGAAGGGATAGGCTACCCACTCCAGTATTCTGGCCTGGAGAGTCCCATGGACCGTATAGTCCATGGGGTCGCGAAGAGTCGGACACGACTGAGCAAGCTTCACTTTGATTCAGGGAAGCCAGTGTTAAGGGAAGTTTTCTTTTCTTCCTCGCTTTACATGGCTCTGCCGAGGCAGCAGGATGCTGCTGGGGTTGTCGGGTCAGACACCTCTGAGGACTCGTGTGTAGGCCGTGTGGTCCTGTAGGCCAGGTCGGGGAAGGTATGTGCCCCAAGGCCATCTCTGGGAGTCGGGCAGCCAGGTGTAACAGGCTCGGGGCGGAAAGGCGGGGAGAGGCCCCCTTGCAGGCGGTCATCTCCCACTGCGGCCCGTCCAGGTCCTGGCCGCGGATGAGATGACGGCGCCGCGGGCGGGTCCCTCCTCTGTGCTCAGGAGCCCCTGTGAGCTTTCCTCACGGAGCCCGTGAGGCAGGCAGGGTTGGCCGTCCTGTCCCCGGGAGGCCTGCTTCCCCCAGAACATCGCAGGGGTGGGGAATGGCCGCCAACAGCTCCTGTCTCCCCACCACCACCGTCTTCCTGCTTCCAGATGTTTCGCCCCTGGAGCCAGGCTGCCTGTGGGTTCACAGCGGCTGAAGTGTGGTGACCGGAATGTGATACCGTGCTGTCGATTTTGTCTGTGCTTAAAATTGCCCCGAATAAAAAGTTAAGAAAACAGTTATTTATCTGTCACAGTTATGAGAGAATCCCTTCACCTTGAGAGAGCAGGATGTTGGAATCCTGAATCTTTCTCAAGCTCCAAATATGTGTGAGTCAAGTCTTACTCATCTGTTCCTTGGTAGCAGATGTTCTGGGAAAGCCAAGCTGCACTCTAGCCATGCCATCCACCATCCATCCATCCCTCCATCCATCCATCCCTCCATCCATCACTCCCCCCACCATCCATGCACCGTCTGTTCATCCCCCCATCATCCATCCGTCCCTCCATCCACCCTCCCTCCGTCCATTCACCATGCCTCCATCCATCCCTTCATGATTCAACCACCTGGCTGTCTGGTCATCTGAAGTTTATGTAACACTTATTTGCTGGGTCCAAGCTCTGTGCTTAGGCCTCGACACAGTGCTTGACCCCAAGGAGCCCACAGACACTGATTAGTGGAGGTCAGTGCCAGGTGGGCACCAAGAAGGGGTGACTCTGCCAGGTTAGCTCGGGGAAGCTCGCGTGGAGGGGACGGCCCCCCTGGTGGGGTCTTGAGTGGACCCCACGGAAAAGGAGTGTGTCAGGCACCTGTGGAAGCTGAGGATGCGGGGAGGGTTCCAGGTGGCGGAGCGGGCGGCGTGGCTGTCTGCAGTGGGGCTCGGGGTAGCTGGAGCGGGGTTTTGGGCTGAGCGCCTGGCTGCTGACGAGGCGGGGAGGTATGGTGTGCCCCCCCCGCCCGCAGCCAGAGAAAGCCCTGGCGATGCCTCAGAGGAGGATGGCGGAGCGTGGGGTGGGAGAGCGAGCCTGCCGCCCCCAGCGCTGCTTGGTGCCCCAGCTGGGCCACTGTGGGTTCCGGGGGCGCTTCCGCACAGACCTCCTCCCTGCTGGGCAGCTGCCGACCTGGCTCGGGCTGAGCAGGTGGCCTCCTTGCGCTGACCTTTGCTCTGGTTTCCTGACTCAGGGACCCCTATTGGCGAGCAGCCATCTGGACGGGGTGGTGTCCCGCCTGCAGGACAGACACGCCGCGCGCCGGCGTGGGTGGACTTCGGTGCTTTCCTTGGTTCTTCCGGGCCCTGTGGAGCAGCCGTCCACAGATCCATGGCTGGAAGGGCAGAGACAGCGGCCCTGCTGCTCCAGGCCCCTTCCCTGCTGGGGGCCCATGTCCGCGTGAAGCCTGGGGCCCCGGCCACGATGTCAGCACCCTCCTGCCCCAGGGCGCGCGGTCACTTAAGACTTGGGAAAGTCATGGGGGTGGTTTGTTTAGCTGTGGTAACATGCACGCTGCATAAAATTGACCCCCCTAACATCTCTGAGCACACGGCTCGGGCATCAAGTGCAGTGTTGAGCCGTCGACTCCGCCGTCCGCCTCCAGAACTTTGCGTCTTCCCGCACGGAAGCTCTGACCCTGCTAACACCAGCGCCTGCCGCCCCCGGGCCCTGGCCCGGCCCCTGACACGCACCCTTCCCTTTCAGTGTCTCTGCCTGTGACTCCTGCAGGGACCTCTTGTAAGTGGAATCCTACCGTATTTGTCTTTTTGTCCTGAGGGCTCGTGTGTGTTGCAGTGGGTGTCAGGACACCCTCCCTTTTTAAGGCTGAATTTCATGTGTTCCGTTGTGCGGATGGATCACCTTCTGTTTGTCCGTTACCTGTGGCTGGACGCTTGGGTTGGCTCCGCTTTTGCCTGCGTGAACGAGCCTCCCAGCTCAGCGGTCTTTTTATTGTAGCATCTGAATCCTACCTTTGTTCGCCTCTTCCGTCAGCCATCTGATTTGTTCATTCATTTTTGGCGGTGGTTTAGTTGCTAAGTGGTGTTCAACTCTCAGCGACCCCGTGGTCTGTAGCCTTTACTCATTTTTATTGCAATGTAATTTCATTTAGGGCTTCCCCTGGTGGCTCAGCTGGTGAAGAATCTACCTGCAATGCAGGAGACCTGGGTTCGATCCCTGGGTCAGGAAGATTCCCCTGGAGAAGGAAATGGTAACCCACTCCCATTTTCTTGCCTGGGAAATCCCATGAACAGAGGAGCCTGGCAGGCTACAGTCTCTGAGGCGGCAAGTCTGACATGACTTAGTGAGTAAACAGCAACAGAATTGACATTTAACGTTGTATT
Source organism: Cervus elaphus (assembly GCF_910594005.1). Taxonomy (NCBI): domain Eukaryota; kingdom Metazoa; phylum Chordata; class Mammalia; order Artiodactyla; family Cervidae; genus Cervus; species Cervus elaphus. The sequence goes on from NC_057819.1 coordinate 1,458,006, forward strand.
CATGTCTAGCTACACAGTGTTAACGGTTTGGCTGTATGTGTATATTATATATAATGGTTTTTGCAGTAAAGTTTCCTTAACCTCCTCTCCACACATAATTAACATATGTTTATTTTCGCCTCTTTGTTTTCCAGCCAATTCCCTTTTTCCTTTTAACAGAAGGAATTTTTGTCCATGTTAGGAAAGTGAAACTTTGAGTCAGAGGTTAAGAAATGTACATGTAAGTTATCTCTTCTTTTTTTAAAAAAAAGTGCTAAAGATTCAAAAGATGCTACGATGTCAGTAGAGGTGCATGTGCCTTGAAATGTAATTTAAGAGACAGTGGGAGTCGCTCCTCGGGCTGCTGCTCTGAGCCCCGATGGTGATGTAGCCACAGTCGAGGTGTACAGCCTCTGTGTCATCCCCTAAACCGCCGTCCCACCCCCCGAGTTCCGTCCCGTGTCCCCTGCCGCCCGCAGCTCCCGGCCCCGGCCACGCGGACGTGCGACTGTGCCTCCTCCTTCCCGGGTGTGCAGGAGTCAGGATCCTGCAGCGGGGGCCCTCTGGGTCCAGCCCCTTGCGCTCCGGGGTGGGGCGCGGGGCGGGCGGGGGCACCGTGACCCACCGGGTTGTTGTGTGTCCACCGCTGGTCTCGTCCCGGCCCGGCCGGGGTCGCGGTCATGCCCCTTCCCCTCCTGCTCCGCAGCTTCCCCGAGGCCCTTGCATCCCGTCCGGTCCCCACGCTCCCCGTGTCCCGTGGCTCTCCAGGTCCACCGGCCGAGGGAACCAGCGTCCAGCACGCTCGTCCCACAACCTCGTCCCCGCCCCCCCAAGTAAACCCAGCAGTCCCCCTGACTCCCGCCCCGCCCTCGACCCAGGAACAGCTCGTCCTCTGTCGGTCTGTCTGTCTGTGTGGACTTGCCTTTTCTGGACCTCTCGCACGAGTGAGTCCGTGGTTTTGTGGCTCTGGGTGGACACGGCCCCGTTTCCCGGATTCTTCTGGAAGGCCTGTCCTCAGGCCGCCCCGCTTCCTGGCCGGGGGCGGGGGGTGGAGGGTGAGGAGCTGCCCCTTGTCGTGTGTCCGCAGCTCCTCCACAAGCGTGTGCTGTCCTGGGGACGAGCTGGGGGGAGGCCAGGGGCGGCCGGCCCTGGAGACCGGGGTCCTGCGTCTTCTCCAGGGAGGAGTCGGCCGGGCAGGGAGCTGGTACAGCTTCCTCCTCGGAGCCGAGACACAGACCTGCTTCCCAGAACACCCAGCTCTTTGTCAGCAGGCGTGGGGTGGGGTGAGGGGGCATGCTGGCTTGGAGCCTGGGTCTGCGCGCGTGTGCATGCGTGTGCGTGTGTGTGTGTGCGTGGTCCAAACCTGCACGTGCGAGGGGTTAAAGGCAAGGTTTTCGGTTGTCATGAAACTTGTTTTTTTCATTTAAAATTATGACGAAGAATTAGGTGACAGCTTAACAGCGTGCGTACATTCACATTGTCCTGCCGTCGTCACCACCGTTTGACTCCAGAACTTCCCACCTGCCTCCTCAATTCTGTCCCCAAGAAATACGAACAGCACTGCACCCCCTGCCTCCGTGTTCTGCCTCTGGGTTTGACCGCTCCAGGCGCCTCACAGATCCTGCCGCGTTTGTCCTTTCGTGTCCGGCTTACTTGGCTCAGCAGCGTGGCTTCAGGGCCGGTCCACACCGTGGCAGGCGTCAGAACGTCCTTCCAGGCTGCGTCCATCGGCGGCTTGTTTCCCCTTTGGCTGCTGTGAGCGTGGCTGGAATGCGTTTCTGCTTGAGCCCTTGCGACCTGCTCCGCCTGCGGGAGTGCCCCCCACACGCGGCGGCCTTGGATGAGGGATGGGGCCGGGTGCCGTGTCCCTGGGCACAGCCCGCTGGGGGTGGAGCCGGCGCTGATGAGAGGCAGCAGTCCTTGGAAAGGCGTGTTTCTGGTGGCGCATCCCGTGGTCGTCGCCAGACACCTTCTCTGCCAAGAAAACTTGAGCCAGGCACTCCTGGATGTGGCGAACCTCCGATCAGGTTCCACCCCGGGAGGTGGTGGAGTGGTTTTCTGGGTGAGCCACCTGCCCGCCCCTGGGCAAGTCAGTGATGAAGCCAGCGTCGAGGTGGGCTGGCGCTCCCGCGCCTGTGTGTTTTTGACACTCTGCTTCCTGAGTGGAACAGGGTGGGTACGTGCCCTCCTGCCACTGGCCCTGGAGTGGACCAGGGTCCTGCCCCCCAGTCAGCAGGTCGGGAATCGGGGTGGGGGCCGGCCGACGGGGACGTGGGGGGGCCCTGAGGGACCAAGGAGTCTGGAAAGCAGGCAGAGACTGGGACCCGGGTGTCTGCCCTTTCCTGGAAACCGGGCTCCTTTTCTAGACTAACCAGAGTCCATTGAGTTTTGCCAGGTTCAGGAAGTCTGGCCGACCTGGCCTGGCTTCAGAATGCGGATGCCTGGTTTCTGCAAAGCCGAGTTGACTCCCAGCCCCTTTCTCTTGAGTCCTCCGTGTCCATATTGTTCAGGAGTCATTAACAGTGTTTATAAACTCAGACCCAGGAATCCCACCCTAGATTTTCCTAAGGAAATAGGACTTTTTTTTTCCCTTTTCCTTTTGGTATTATTGTACGAGCTGATTCATTGTATTCGTAACAGTGGAAAGCTGGAAAGAGACTGACCTAGTCCCGCAGGAGGAAAGGGGTTACAGGAGCCGGGTGGAATGTGAGGTAATGAGCACGTGGGGACAGTGAAGGTTCGATAGCCGAGGGCTCCAGGCTCCTGGGTGAGGAGTGAGGAGTGACGCCTGGAGCCGGCTCAGGGTTTGTGTCCGTCGCCTGTTGCTGGTAACAAACCCGCCCCACGCTGAGCGCACGCACAGCACGGTCTAACCCCTCCTGACTCTGTTCTGGTGGGCGATTCTGTCGGCTTCACTTGGTGGGGGCCTCTCGGTCCCTGCGGTCAGCCCCTCGTTCCGCGGCCCAGCCTGGGTGCCTTCACATGGAGGCTGGGGTCCGCAGATACACGCCAAGGGTGCCAGGCCTCTTGAGGTCCGGGCCGTGGAGCTCGCAGTTCCTCACCTCCGCCGTATCGGTCTCAGGCCCCAGGGCCGGCCCCAGTCCAGGGTGGTGGAGACCTAGAACTGGACTCCTGTCTTTCGACGGGAGGGGCAGGCAGCTTCCCCGTGGCAAGGGGGTGTGGACCCAGGTGGGTGAGGCTCCCGGTGCCCCGTGGTACCTCCTTCTCTGCGGTTTCCGTGATGTGATCGCAGGGGAGGAACTTCTGCGATGTCGGGGAAACGAACCTCAGCGACGGGTCACCAAGGTGAGGATGTGGGCAAGTCTTCTCTAGAGTTTCGCTGCTGCCGTGTGTATGTCGTAGGTTTAAAATAAAGGTTCTCTTCACGCCAGCCGTGGGGCGCCTGACTCGACGCTGATGGGGGTGGGCCCCCACTCTTCGGGCTTTTCGATGAACCTGCTTGTCGGGTGCAGCGCACGGGGTCCTGGACTCGGAGGAAGACAGCCCGCGGCCGCCCTCCGGCTTCGCGGTGCCCTGCCAGCTGGGCAGAGGGTGGATGGACCGCCCGGAGGGGCCTCGGCCGTTGGAGGCGTTGGTCGACCACCTCCAGGAGGCCGGCGTGGGCGCCTGAGCGTGCTTGCGTGGGCGGAGGGGGCGTCGCAGGCCCCTGGTGTCTGAGGACGGCGCTCTCTGGTCGGTACCCTCGGGGCTCCCTTTTCCTGGTCATCGCTGCCCTAAACACACGGTTCTTTGAACTCTGCTCACAGGGTTTTTTTTTTTTCCGTGAGTTTGAAATTATTTCAGAATTAAAAGTTAAGCAAATAACTACACGGGAAACCACACTCCGCCTCCTCGTGGGATGCTTGGCCGTCGGGAGGAAGGGCGTTCCCACGCAGCCCAGCCGGCCGCCTGCCGGGGCGGGTGTGGCCTGGACACCCAGAGCCTGCCGGACCGAGAGCCCGGCCCCGGTCCCCCCCGAACCCGCCCTGTGGAGAGAAACCGGGGCTTGCAGACCATGCCCGGGGAGCAGGGAGGCGGTCCCGGCCTGACCAGCGCTGTGGGTCCTGCTCGCGGGGAGAGCTCAGGCTGCGGACCTGCCCCTTCTGAGCAGGGGGCTTCCTCCTGCATCGCGTGGGCACCTGCCCCACTCCTGGTGCTGTGGGCTCGCTGCACCCGGCCCCCCGGGCGCCCAGGCCTTCAGGACCCCATGGGCCCACGCTCCTGTCTGACCCTCGGGCCCTGCCAGTTCCTGGCGGGGTGGGACGCCCACCCTCATGGGCTCCCGTCAACTCGTGTTACCCCGGCTCCGGCCACCTCGACAGCGAGGCAGACTCGCTTTGGCCGCTAATACAGGACTCCTCCTCGCGCACGAGGCCCTCGTATCCCTGATCGGCTCGCCTGTGCACAAGCAGAGACGCGGCGTGAAGTGACGGGATCACCCCCCAGTGGACACGGCGGGTGCCCCCACCCCCGGGAGAGCCTGGGCACCTGTGTCTCACAGACGGGCCGTGAGGGGGCATGTCAGCTCCCCCCGAGGGTCTGGCCCCTGCCCAGGCCCCGCACTGCCTCGCGCCCTCTCGTCTTCACCCCGGTTCATTCTGGCGCCGGTGTAGACGGTGGGTCTCCTGCTTCTGCCCACACCCCCACCCAGGGCGGGTGGGCGAGGTCCTCCCGGGAGGAGTCCCAGATGTCAGGTCCAGAGCAAGGGGCCCAGGGGGTCCTGTACCCTGGGGGCGGGGAGCAGAGAACCCCTGGCAGCCATCCGTGTGCCACAGACGGAGGCCGGGTGAGGGCACCCGCGTTGCTCAGGGCGTCTCTGTTTATCAGCAGCCATTCTGGGTCTCCGCCTGGGCTTCCTCTCGTTGCGATGAATAGGGGCTGCCATTGCCTGTGGCTGCGGGCTTCTCTCTGCGGTGGGTTCTCTCCGTGTGGAGGACGGGCTCTAAGCGTGTCTTCAGCAGTTGCGGCTCCTGGGTTTAGCTGCCAGACCTGTGTCCCCTGCATTGGCAGGCGGGCTCTTAACCCCTGGACGTCCAGGGAAGCCCCACTCAGTGCTTCCTAAGGAAAGTCTCAGCTCCTTCAGGTCCTTTGGGGTCTCACTTTCAAGGTCAAGAACACTTCATTTCTTCAGACTCAGGACAGACCCCCCCCTCCCCGGGTGGTGGCAAACGTGGTCTTCCTCTTCCTGGTTGAGTTCACTGGATTTTCTGCCGTCCGCAGGTGGCCTTGTGGACGGTGGAGTCCTCTTTAGGATGACGAGTGACCCTTGTCCAGGGTCCCCCGCAACCGTCGTCCATTCCGTGTCCTCCAGAGCAAGCTCCCCGAGGCCTGTGGTCACTCCCGTGTCCCCATTGCCTGGAGTGACTCGGGGCACAGAGTAGGTGCTCAGTTAACATTTACTGGAGGAAAGGAGATCCGCCCGCCTCGTCCTTGGTCCACGGCTCAGTGAGGCCCCAGGCAAGTTTGAGACGGGCGGTTTCCAGCCTGTGTGGGAGGCGGAAAGTCCCACCCTGGAGGGTGAAAAGGAGAAGCAGTCACGGCTCTCGGCAGACGGTGGGACGGGCCTGTGGACGGCAGTAAATCGTGTGGTTGCCGAGTGCTGTGGAAGCTGCGAGCCAGGCTTGTTCCGGCAGCGCCCGGGGGTGGGGTCTCCTGGAGCAGGGTGGGGGAGGTGGGCTGGGGCAAAGGAAGGGCGAAGGGCGTGGGGAGACGTGGCCTGGGTGGAAGGGGGCCGCTCAAGCCCCCGACTGGGCCAGCAACACGCGTGTGAGCAGAACGGACAGGCCAAAGCCGGGTTGGCAGGGCCAGGACGCTGGGTTCATGAGCCCGAGCCTGGGGCAGAGGTGGGGCGGGGACCTCGGTGGGTGGGAGTTCCGCCCCCGCCCTGGTCCCCCTGGGTCTCTGGGTGGCAGGTCTGTGTCGAGCAGGGGGATGCGGATCCCCTAGCAGCAGGAGGAGGGCTCGACCCTGCGCGGGTCCTGACGTGTGCACGCGGGGGTGGGTGTGCACGTGCGAGTGAATGTGCGTGTGTCTGTGCGTGCAGCCGTCGGGGAGCGTGCAGCCCCGGGGCCGGGCTCCAGCCCACCCACACGGGCATCTCTGAGCTTCGTCTCGCAGATGAGGGCGCTGACTCCCTCCTGGCCCCTGAGATCCTGAGACAGCATGTGCCTGGCCCTGGGGGGGTTTCATCTTCGAGGGCTGGGGCCCCTGAGATCCCGAGACAGCGTGTGCCCAGCCCTGGGCGGGGGTTTCATCCTCGAGGGCTGGGGCCTCAGGAACCACCTTGTTTTCAGAGAGAAGCTGAAGGTTTCCAAGAGGAAGCCCCCATGTCCCGAGCCCCTGGAGCTGGCAAGTCAAGTTGCAAATGCGGGGTTCACGCTGGCAGATCTGCCCAGTCGAGGCCAGCTCCTGGAGAGCCTCACGGGTCCAAAGCCACACCCTGAGCTGGACCAGTTTCAGATTCCCTGGGACTGAACTCTGAGCGGGCCGGGGGTGGGGGGCGGTGATACCTGGTGTTTGACACCAGAATTTGAGGCATAGTCCATCTGAGCAAAAGTCAGGGCTGAAGTCTCATGTCCACTCGGGAAAGAGTTCTGTGCCCCCCAAGTCCGAGAGGCCCAGGCGCCACCCACCTGGAGCTGCACGTTTGGAGCAGGAAGTGTGATGCCCATTCCCAGCCCCCGACACCCCCGCCCCTGGGGGCTGCTCCGGTCATCTCTGCGAAGAGACAGCAGACAAGCTGGGGTCCCCGTGGGCCGGCCGGCTGGCTTCCCGTCTCCCCATTCCCACCAGTGCAGTGGGGATAATAATACCCCACACACACACCCTGGGGGTGACTGGCAGGCCACGGGGGCTCCCCTGCCCGAGCGGGAAGCGTCAAGAAGCACAGGCATCTTTTCTCGTAATTATCAGATGCCTCATGTGGTCCATTCCACGAGGGCTGCCCGAGGTCCACACCACACCCCCTCCCGCCCAGCTTGCCCGGGACCCTCGGTGCGGCCCTCTGCGTCCACGCCAGGCTGCAGGCTCTGCTCTGGGGGACGGGGTGGGGGCCGCTCTCTGGGGGTTGGAGGGTGGAGGGTGGTGCTGGGAAGTGTTTTCCCCGTCTGGGGGGTTGCGGTCACATGGCTGCAGGCCTGTGGCACCTGTCAGGCCGCCGAGTCGGGGGGGACCCCGACCTGGCGATCCCGTCCCTCCGGTCAACCCTGAAAGCTGAACACACCGCCCCATCTCAGAGCCACCCACCAGGAAGGCGTGGCCCTCTCCACACCATCCCAGACCCGAGAGGGGCTTCCCCACCCCCTGGGGCTCAGGGTCTCAAAAGCAGCTGAGGAACCAGGCAGGAAACAAGCTGCGAGGATCTTGTCCAAAGGCCACGGGAAGACTGGCCTCGGCTCTTGACCTGAAACTTGAAACCGTTGGCGTGGGAATTACCACCTCTGGTGATAATCCCAGTTGTCATCGCGAGCGCCAGCCTGCCCCGGCCCCACAGCTCAGTCCCAGTCTAGCTGGGCGCTGCTCCTGCTTCCGCGACCCCCTGGCCACGCCCACGACGGGCACAGCTGCCAGACCCCGACTCAGGCGGGGCGCCCACCTGCAGGCCAGCCCGGAGAGCAGGTCCCCACGGGGGTCTGGGGCATCAGTTCTGAACACCTTCGGGGAAAGGCGAGTCCTCCAGAGAGACGTAGCTCGTGGACACGGGCAGCGGGGACCCTCCAAGCCACAGGAGACCCTGGGCCCACCAGGAGGAGGCCCTTCTTGCAGGAATCAGGAGGACACGGCAACCAGAAGTGCCCCCGGGGGTGGCCCGACCCCAGCACTGGGCCTAGGATGTCTTTTAGAAACACCCCACGTGGTGGAATCCTGGCCCGGCTCACCCGGATCATGCATGCCGCAGGCTTGCAGTTCCCAGGGTCCTGTTTTAAAGCCACGGGATCTGGGATCAGACTTGCCAGACAGGCCTGGAGACGACAAGCCCGATTCCTGGGCCTCAGATCGCTGACCCTGAGGATTCTGTCCCTCCTGACTGGGCACCGCCAACCCCCTGCCAGGAGTGGCGGGGGAGACCACTCGGGTCGCCCGCCCACACAGTGGCCTGGCACTCGCCTCAGGCCTCCATGTCTCAGGCCTTTTCCAGCCACTTTCTCCAGGAAGGAACCCGACCACGTCCCCCAGCGCCCTGCCAGCAAAAAGACCCTTCCCACGTTACACGCCTTCTAAAGCGTCTCTGAGGCCCAGAGTCAGCCCCAGCCGTCTGTGAGTCTCCCCTCACTCCAGCCCGAGACGCACCTGCTCCTGGCTGGGACCGGGGCACTTCCCCCAGGGCGGTCCAACGGGGGAGCGGCCCGATCTGAGCAGCTGGACTCGGGCCAGCAGGGCCCCCCCCCGGCCTCCCCAGAGAGGCCGTGAGTGCAGTGCAGACGGGCAGCCCCTGGCCTGCTGGCTACCCGGCCACGGTGTGTCCTGGGGAGGAGACGGCCCAGCCCTGAGCCGCGTGGAGCCGGACAACGGCTCGAGGATCTCGTGTGATGGGACCAGCCTTTCTCTGGGGGGGCGGGTTAGAACCTGGCCGGCCCCTGGGCTGGCTGGCGTCCAGCAATGTGTCCCAGGAGACGCCTCAGGGCCGGGGGACATGCCAGCCCCGCGCCCCTGCCTCCTTCGGTCCTGGGGAGTCAGCTCCCGCAGGAGCACCCCTCAGCCTTGACGGGGGAGGCTCTGTGAGATGCCCCTCCCTGAAAAATCTGACACCCCACCCCCAACCTGACAGGAGACCCTCCCCTGGGTTTTCTCCCACCCCCTGCGCCTGAGAGCTCCCTGGCCTTCCTCCTGCTCCCAGCCTGCATCGAGATGCCAGACCCGCATCCGAGTCCTGTCCCCGCTCCGGCCACTGACGGGCGGGACACGGGGGCCTCTTGTGCAGGCACCATCGCACCCCCCAACCCAGGCCGGATCAGAAGAAACACGCCACACCCACACGCGTGAGCCCTGGCCCGTGGGGGCGCCTGGACGCTCGAGGTGACGGGCTGGGTACCAGTGCCACCCGGGCACAGACCTCCCACGTCCCTGCGGCGCTGCGTCTCCCTGGCCTGGCGTCTCCCCTCGAGGCCGGGGCAGGCCGGGACCCATCAGGTGGGCCCGCTGACCAGCCCGAGGGTCACAGAGCCGACGGGCAGCCCCCAGCCGGGTCAGGCTCCGTCTGCCCCGAGGCCCCAGCCTCTCCGGCGGCAGGATGGCACCTGAGTGGCACCTGAGCAGCTAGCTTGGGGCAGAAGTCAATGTGCCAGGTCCCGCCACCGCCCAGCTGGGTGGCCTGGGCCATTGATTGTGTCTCGCTGGGCCCCAGGCTTCTCATCGCTGGAAAGAGGACTCAGCCAGTCCGCTGGCCACAAGTCCTGAGGAGGAGGTGCCGGGCCCTATGCTTGGCAAAGCGGCACTCGGAAGGCGCCTTCCCTGGGCCCTTGGGGCTGGGCCTGCGGGACGCCGTCCTGGGCTGAGCCCTGGGTCCCCCAGCTCCCAGCTGCTAGAGAGCGACAGGAAACTAGGGGGTCACGTCACGCTGAGGTCTGGGCCAGTGGGTGGCGAGCAGGTCCCTGGAGAGGAGGCTGAAGGAGACAGGAGGGCGGTGTGCAGGGGACAGACGGCCTTTGGACTGGCTGAGGGTGCGCTGGGGGGACCGGGAAGACCCCAAAGACCTCCTCTCCTGGGACTACCCCCCACCAGCCCCCTCCTCCTGCCCTCTAGCCTGGTGTCCGGCTGCCCCTCTCAACCCGGGGCAGAAACGTGTGAGCGGGCGTAGGCGGGGGCGTAACTCGCAAGCCCGCATGCTCCGCGAGCCCAGCTGGACGGGGTGGGTGGCTGCGCTGTCCAGGGGGGGACGTGGGCAGGGCGGGGTGGGGCGGGGCGAGCACAGTCGGCCTAGCCCCCAGGACAGACCCCCCCGCACACACACCCCTCCACACCCGGCTCCCATCCAGGGTGGATGGCGCGGTCTTCTGCGGACGGGAGGGGGTATCGAGTCAGATGCAGAGCCCCTCCTCCATGAGGCACCTGCCACGAGCCGGCTGTTACGGCCGTAACCGTGGGTCCCGGCCCAGCCCTACAGATTGCTCGAGTCACTCCCAGCTGACAAACGAGAGAACCCCCGCAGAGGGGAACGGTCAGCGCCTGATGCCCTCTGCCGCCCCGTCCGATGGTCCCAGGCCCTGTGCCCCACCCACCCACGGCCCCCACCGCGCAGAGGCAGGAGCCCCGTGCCACTGAGGACTGCCGTGTGCCCGGCCAGTTGGGGCAGGTGGCCCTGGTATCCGGGGAAGGGCCCTGGTATCCGGGGAAGGGCACAGGGCACGTTCCTGCCAGATTCCTGCTGTGCGGGGTGGCTGACAGCTGGCCGCGGGGCTCCCCAGCGACCGGGAAGGCAGGTCTGGCATGCGGGACAGCTTCTAGGATTCTCCAGCCTCAGGAATCCGTGTGTTGGCAAAGATCTCCACGCCCGGCGAGCCCAAAGCCTTCCACTGCCCCCCACCGCGGAAACACGGCCAGGAATTTAATGTGCAGCTGTGGCCGCCCCGCTGGGACGGCAGAATCCACGGGGGGCCTGTGACGGGGCAGAGACGAGGCTGAGCAGGGGGCATGGCCCAGGGTGGCAGAAAGGTGCTCCCTGGCTTTGCGAGCCGGACACCGTTCAAGTTGTTGGGGACCTGGGGCTCCCCGAGGGCCGGCTCGCAGCGGTCAGCTGGGCCAGGCTTGCGGGCTCCCGCAGGAGGAGCCACTGGAGAGTTGGGGCGGTGGAGTCACCAGCACCCTCGGAAGGTGTGTGGGGGCAGCAGGCAATGCCAGGAGCATCTTCACACATGGGAGATTCCGGGCGGGGGTGTGAACGCCCGCCGCCCTTCCCCACTTGCCATGGCCGCGCTTTCTGGACAGAGCGCATGCAGGGGGCTCGTCCAGGGGTCCAGAAGGCAGACAGGCCCGGAGGGCAGGGTAGGGACCTCAGGGACATTCTGGCAGTGACTTCTTTGGTGAGGTTGGGGTGGGGGTGTCTTTGTTTTTTAAACTTTCTCTTAGAGTATCAGCTTCACTGCACTTTGAGAAGAAGATCTGGAGGTTCCCCATATGCCCCCACACAGGCACAGCTGCCCCCCACCCTCTGTCACATCGGCACCTTCCCCACCCGAGGGACACGTTTGTTACCATCGATGGACAGAGTCTGGTTTCCTCAACGGGACCTGCTGGGACCCTCCCCACCCCACCCCACTCCCGGGGCTGACAAGGCCACCCAGGGGCTGACCTGATCTGCAAGGGTCTCCGCCCAGCACTTGGACCCTGTGAGATGGTCCCGCCTCCGCAGAGAGCCTTCAGTTCAAGAAGTGTCCAGGGCCTCCCTGGTGGCGCAGCGGTTAAGGATCCACCTGCTGATGCAGGAGACGGGTTTGATCCCTGATCAGGATGATCCCACAGGCCCCGGGGCCGCTAAGCCCGGGAACCACAACCGTGGCGCGCGCCTGCCGCAGCTGCTGAAGCCTGCGTGTGCTAGAGCCCCTGCTCTGCATCAGGGGAAGCCACCGCAATTAGAAGCCCATGCCCAGCGACTAGAGAGTAGTCCCTGCTCGCTGCAACCAAGAGAAAGCCTGTGTGCAGCAGTGAAGACCCAGTGCAGCCAAAAATAAAATCATTTAAAAAATAAAAACCATCCCAGAGACCAAACCTGCAATATACTCAGGACCTTGGATGTTCTCAAAGGGCTCCATGCTCCTGGGTTTTGACCAGCCAGCCATCTGGGAGCGTCTCGGGAGACAGAGACGCTGAATCAAAAGGGGGAGAGGTGTTCTTCTTGGTGGGGCGGGGGGGGCACTATGAGGCCAACGCTGATGACGAGGCAGCTGAAAACCCGGCACTGAATATGCACTTGAAAGTGGCTTCTCCTTGGCAGAGCCTCCCTGGATGGGAGTGTGTCCCGCTCCCCTGACAGCTCGTCCATGTTTAACCAAGCTCACAGTCAAGATGTCCTTCCTTCTGGCCCTTGGGCAGCTCAGATGCTTGCTCGTGCCCCGTCCTCTCTGCGAGGCTGGACCCTAGGGCTCCCTCCCCGCCTCCGCCTGAAGACGGGGCCCGTTGCTTTGCGGGGCGGGCGCGCAGTAGGTGCAGCGAGTGGTGGACGCCGGCAGTGAGAGGCACCTTCCGTCCAAGTCTGCACGCGTGTGGTCCAAAGCCGCGTCTCCGGTGCTTTCTGCCAGGCCCTGCTCTCTGCCCCTTCAGGCGCTCAGCGCGTTCAGGCAGCCCCAGGTCCGCGTGGTTTTTGGCTTCGAGGGGACTTTTCCAAGCTCAAGGTGAAGGTGTGTGCACAGCAGGCCGCTCCTCGCTCAGAATGTCCTGGCGCTGAAGCACGTACAGGGCCGCCTCCGGTCGGCACCCCCGGCCCTGCGCCTGGTCTGACGTCACTTCCCCCCAGACCTGGGTCTCCGGACTCACTCTTTCTGGCCCCTTTCCAGTGGAAATGAGGGGGCTGGCATTTTCATGGTAAACCTAACTCAGATAAAACTGTCTCTCTGTACGTAGAGCCATTATTTTGGGGCCTCTCCACCTCTGCTTTTTATCCTAAGCGGGGTTTGAGAGGGGTGGTCAGCTACCTTGTGTCTGCAAAGACCCAGCTGTTAAACGTTTTCAGCTCTGCAAGCCAGGTGGTGTCTGTTGCAGCCACTCAGCCTCACCATCCCAGATTGAAAGCAGCTGTCTGTCTTGCAGAGCGTGCCATGTTCCAATAAAACTTTATTTTCAAAAAAGCAAGCCGTGGGCCGGATCAAGCTGTAGCTTGCTGAGCCTGGCCCCAGTAACCAGGAGAGGCCACCACCTTCCTGTCCTCAGTTGCATAACCTGGCTGTTCCTTGCCATCACCACAGACTGAGGAATTTGTCACACAGCTTGGGCAACTCTTCATCTCTGCCACGAACCCGGCGACACAGGCGACACGCCATAAGACAAAGAGATGGTGTCAGCTGCCTTCACGAGCAACACACTCTTAATAGAAGAATGACTTTGGGTCCTGTGGGAAGACTGTTTTCTAAAGGGAAAATTCACGTCAGTCGTGGCAGCAGAAAGCCCGATCCAGGATCTTGATTCATACGTAAGAAGAGATTGTGCTGGAAAACAGCCCACAGGACACTTGAAGGAACTGAGTCATGGGGCCTGAGGAGGAGGTTTGCAGGGTTTCTCAGGAGATGCCGCGCCCTGCCCCGCCCGGGGAGGGGCCCCCCGCTGCAGCGGGGCCTCCGGGTCCCAAAGGAGGAGAGCAGGATGTGGGCCAGGGAGCCTGCCAGCCTGGGTGGAGGCTCTGTTTGTGTTGGTTTTGCTTGCCTGTTTCCAAAGGGAAGGGCAGCAGCCGTCAAAACTGGAGCGGCGTGAACTAAGACCATGGGGGGTGACCGTGAAGGCCCGAGGAGGGTGTGAGGCCCTGGGGTGCACCAGCCGAACCCATGGGCCCCCAAGCTTCCTGATGGCAGAGCCCGGAAAGGTGGACGTGCCTTGGATGCCCGCTGCTGTCCAGAGGGGCAGCTGGGGTGCAGGACGACGGGGCGGCCGGCAGTCACACGCCCTGGACTCCTTGAGACCAGGGTTCTCCCCCCACCCTCCGATTGGCTGGAGCAGGCGACTGTAGAGGCTAAAACTGAGCACCAGGCCCTGGGTCACCCTGGCCTCCCCGCAGACCCCCTGGGATGGCCCCCAAGTGAAAGCCCTGATCATCCCCCAGCATAGACGGGGCGGGGAGGTGCTCAGACCACGCCCTCTGAGTCCTGGCACGAGACCCGGGAGCTGGGGCCCTGGAGTCTGACCTTGGACCCGGCGGTCTTGGCTTTGGCCACACCCTTGCCCTGCCCCTGGCCGGCCGGCCGGCTGCCGGCCTGGTCAGTGAGTGGACCCCACTCGCGGCAGAGGACGGTGCACAGAGAAGAAGCCCCCAAGTAACACACGTGCGTTGCTCTGGGCTCCCAGGCTGCCTTTGGTCCAGGCCCCTCACGGTCGCGTCCCTCTGGGTGGACGTGGAGGGCGGGGGCCCGAGACTCAGGGAAGGCACAGCCCCAAACTGCTTTCCCTCACTGCTTCACACGCGTCTCAGGGGAGCTGACCTCGGGCCCGCAGCAGGCAGCCGGGGGCACACCCTCCCCGTGGTGGCATTTGGGCTGGCACCACCTGATGCCCGGTCTCCGAGGCTGTCCTCATGCCCAGAGGACTAGCGAGGGCTGGGCGCCGGCCCCCCGCCCTGGGCTCATCGGGCTGCTCTGGTGGGAGAGGCCCTTCCGCCCTGATGAGCAAAAGGGCCCTCACTGGGCGGAGGCAGCGCCGCGGCAGGTGGGCAGGTGGGCCCCCTCGCAGCCCCTGTCCTCCCCGCCGCCCACACGGTGGCTCAGACTCAGGGCCGCCCGAGCCTCCTGCAGCTGGATGTGAAGCTGAGCCCGGGAAGAGCAGTGTCCACCCCGTGGGCTGCCGGCAGACTCTCCCAAGAGCCCTGTGGACAGGCAGCCAGGTCAGCAGGGCCGATGCCCCCTGGGAGGCAGCCCTCCGAGTGGGAACGCCCTGGGGATACCGGGGAGGGGGGGGCGGTGCCCAGGGACCCACACCCACGCGTCTCCCTGTTGTGGAGTCTGTGCCGGAGCGGCCCATGCAGGCCACAGCCTTCCTCTGGACCACGTGGGCAGGAGAGAGAAACCAGCCTTCCGGGCCGGCGGCCGAGATGAGGGCACCCGGGCACTTGCTCTGGGCAATGTGGGGCCGGGTGCCAGGGCCTCTGCCCGTGGGAAAGGCAGGGCCAGGCCCCGCTCTGGGGCCGGGGAGGAAGAGAAGGCGAGCGCTGGGTGGCTGCTGCAGGAGAGGGTCCGGTGGGGCCCGCAGATCCAGCGGGGCCTCCCGGCAGGGCCGCGGCTCCTGGCCGGGCGCCCAGGCCACCGAGGGGGGCCCTGCCGATCGGTGATGCCCCCCCGACCCCGTCCTGCAGTGCCGTCCTCTGCCGCGTCCCCGGGGGCCTCCGCTGGTGGGTTCCCCATGGCCAGGTCTGAGACGCTGGCGGTGGGGATGCGCTGTTCTCTCGGCCTTTCCTACTGTGTCTGAGCCAGTTCCCGCCGTGTGTCTGTGTCGCTTCTGCCTGAAGCCGGGCGCTGTACCTGCTCCCCCGGAGTGTCCATTACAAGCCTCTGCCAGCCGCAGTCCAGCTCCTCACCCAGACGTGCCGCCAGCGTCACCTGCCCCCCGGGCCCACCCTTGTGACCTCGGCTGCCCCAGCAGAACTGCTGCCCCCTGCCGTGTTCCCGCATGTCACCCTCCCCGAGCGTGGGGCCCCCTGAGACTCCGTCCCCTCCTTCTGTGGGGCCGTCCCTGATGGTTCCTCTCCCACCCTGCCCTCGCCCCCGGAAAACCCTCTGGTCTCCTCGGGCAGCCCTTTCTCCTGAGGCGCCTCTTCCAGGCCACAGGCCGTGTCTGGTCAGCCTCCTGTGGGCGCCCAAACAAAACGACCGCAGGCTGTGGCTCAGGCGGCAGATGTGAATCCTCTCCAGTTCTGGAACGGAGGCGGGGCGGGGTGAGGCCCTCCAGAGGCCCGGAGAAAGCCCCTCCTCTCCGTGTCCCACTCCGGGTGGCCTTGCGCACCCCTTGTCTTGTGGCCTCACCCTCCCAGCCTCAGCCCCACCTTCTCTTGGCCTCCTGCTCCTCTGTCCTTCCCAGGGGACCCGGCACCTGTCCCTTCACCCCGTGGTTACTTCCTGGGGGAGACCTCCTCCTCTGCTTCCCGCCTGGGGGTCCGGCCACCCTTGTTGGTGGGCTTGCCTCACGGTTCCTGGGGCTCTGCGGCCCTCGGGGCCAGGGCTGGGTGCCCTGCCATCCCGTGTCCGGCACTGCTGGCCCGAGGGAGGGGGTGCTCAGTAAATGTTAGTTTGATTGTCTGGAGCCGATTGCGCCTGGTCACGGAGTCAGGCTGTGCAGAGTCCGGGTCATGGCCCGGCTGAGGGCTGCGGCTCCTCCCAGCTGGTCCTGCAGCCTCCGTCTGGGCCCAAAGCATCAGTGACCTTCCCCTCCCCCACCCGCTCCCAGGGGATCCGGGAGCCAAAGGCACAGTGGGTGGGTCCTTGGAGACAGGGGAAAGTCCTCCGATGACATCGTGGGTGCTGGTCAGGTCTGCTCGCCCTGGGTGCACGCGGGCTTTGGTGCTGGAAGGCCAGCCAAGTGGACCTGGTAATTTGGTCTCCACCCAGCTGGGTGGGATGGGCTGTTGTGTCTGTCGATGGGGCCTCGCCCCCAAGAGCTCAGCCTGGCTCAGGGCACCCGGGGCTGCCTGGAGGGTGGGGCAAGCTCAGGCCCCTCCCGACTGTGTTTTCTGGCCTGGGGGTGGTTGTCAGCCAGCCTCGGGGCCTTCTGTGCCTGACCGGACTTGCCAGGCTGGCCTGGGGGTGTCACAGTCCGGGTGGCCACCTGAGGACTGGCAGGCCTGGCTCCTGGGATGCCCGCTGCCCCTCCATCCTCCCACAGAACCCCGCGGGCTGCGGGGGCCGACTGGATGGGGGCCATCTCTCTGGAAAAGGATGTTGACCCGAATGGTGTGGTTGCAGGAAGGGACAGCTGCCAGCCTGCCGGTGGAAGAAGGCAAAACAGAGGAACCACCCAGCCGCGTCAGAACGCGTGGCCCCGGCTCTCTGCCCGCGGCGGCCGGGGGTCCCAGTGCCAGGCCATCCTGACGTCTGTCCGGAACGACGCTCCAGCTCGTCAGGAAACAGCTGGATAATGTTCCCAAGTTCCCGGGTTAACAGACAAAAACAGTTTTTCCGTTTTATATGGTGGAGATGGGAGATTATGTAACAGAAAAGGAAGCGTTTTCACGTGAACCGCTCAGGGGCACTTGGTTCGCTCACAGCGTTGGGCAGCCAGCCGCCTCCCCGGGCCGCTTCCCAGTTTCATCACCCCGAGAGGAAGCCCCCCGCTCACCGGGCACCTGCTCTCCGCCTCTGTGGACGGGCCTGTTGTGGACATTTCGTATACGTGGGGTCAGGCTGCCGCCTGGTATTTGGGGGCTGCCTTCCCTGTAGCTCAGTGGGTAAAGAATCTGCCTGCAGGGCGGGAGACCTGGGTTTGATCCCTGGGTTGGGAAGATCCCCTGGAAAAGGGAAAGGCTACCCACTCCGGTATTCTGGCCTGGAGAATTCCATGGACTGTATAGTCCATGGGGTCGACTGAGTGACTTTCACTTCACTTCCTGCCATAAAGTTTGGGAGATTCATCCATGCTGTAGCCTTCTAAGCCAATAATCTTCCCTTCTATGGATAGACCACTTTGGTATGTCCATGTATTTATCAATTCATCAGGGTTTTTTTTTATTTTTTTATTTTACTAGAGTATAATTGATTTAAAGTGAAGGTGGCAGACAGCAAAGAATCTGCCTGCGATGTGGGAAACCCTGAGCTCGACCCCTGGGTCGGGAAGATCCCCTGGAGAAGGGAATGGCAACCCACTGCAGAATTCTTGCCTGGAGAATCCCATGGACGGAGGAGCCTGGCGGGCTCCAGTCCACGGGGTCGGAGAGAGTCGGACACAACTGAGCGACTGACGCTTTCACGGCGTTGATTTGCAGCGTTGTGTTTCAGCGTGCTGCAAAGTCGATTCAGTTAAGCACGTCCACGTGTTTATTCTTCGTGATCACTCATCCTCGCTTCGGCGGTGCTGGGCCTTTGCTGCTGTGCGTGAGCGCTTCTCCAGTTGTGGCGAGTCGGGCTCCTCTCTGGCGCGGCAGCGTCTCGTTGCAGGGCGCGGGCCGCGGTGGTGTGGCTCACGGGCTTAGCCGCCCTGAGGCATGCGGGCGCTTCCTGGACCGGGGGTCAAGCCCGCGCCTCCTGCATCGGCAGGTGGACGCTTTGCCACCTGGGAAGGCCCGCATGCTCTTGTGTTTGGGTTCTCTTCTCGTCCAGCTCGTCACAGAGTACTGAGGACAGTTCCACGTGCTCTGCAGTGGGTCTCGTCGGTTATCCGTCTTATATACGGGAGAGAGACTCTGTGTGTGTGTGTGTGTCCCAGGCTTCTGGCTGGTCCTTCCTGACCTGTTCATCAGTTGATGGATGCCTGTGTTGTTTACCTTCTGATTGTTCTGGAAATGTTGCGAAAGAGCATTTGCACATTCTGGTATAAGTTTTGGTTGTAACGCCTGTTTTCACCTGAGTCACACATGCCTAGGACGGGAGTTGCTGAGGCACAGAGTTATCAGTTTGGCCTTTGAAAAATGCCTTTGCTTTGAAGTGTGTTTGTAAGTTGACTGAATTGGGCAGCTCACATGACGGACCCAGACGCAGTTCCTCTCTCTCTCGGGTACTCAGTGTCCCCGTCTGAAAAACAGGCGTCTGGGAGTTCCTGCCTCCTAAGGGGTGGTGGGGTGGGGAGGGATTCAAGGAGCTGATGTGAGTGGCCAGCCCTGTGTTTGGCCCAGAGGCAGTGCGGGGCAAAGGTCAGCGGGAATTTTGCAAAAATACCCACTTGTCCATCAAAGCTGTGAGAGTTTTCCACTGTTTGGGAAGCTTGCTTTCCTGAGCAGCACAGGCTCCCTGACTGCGCTCAGGCGCTGCTGCAAATGCAGGAGCCAGCCTGGACCCCGGGATCTGCTCTCAGCACCCGGGGTGACGGGTTCTTGCTGCTGCTGAGCCCGTCAGTCGTGTCTGACTCTCTGCAGCCCCGTGGGCTGCAGCCCGCCAGGCTCCTCTGTCCATGGGCTTTCCCAGGCTAGAACACTGGACTGGGGTGCCGGTCCCTCCTCCTGGGGATCTCCCCACCCAGGGATGGAACTGGAGTCTCCTGCAGTGCAGGCGGGTTCTTGATCATTGAGCCCCCGGGAGGGCGCAAAGCAGAGGATGTGGGTCCAGGGCCAGCTCTGTCCCAAGGGGACTGTGGACCCCTCAGTGAGACCTGACCCGCACCCCCGGTTTTCTGAGCCTCTCTCAGAGGAGCGAGCCTACCTTGCAGGGTCCCCCCGCCCCCGCCCCCAGCCACCAGGAATACGAGCCGCTGGCCGTAAGAGTGCCCAGCCCAGCACCGCCAGCACTGGCCTGGGCTGGGGGCCAGGACGACGGGGTGTGGGGCTGGGAGGGGAGGGTGGAAGCCCGAGGAGGGGACACCGTGGTCCTCTGAGCTGAGCCACCGGAAGGAAGCCGCTGTCTGGTGTGCTTTTACCTTTGTAAATAAACACATCCCGGCTGGAGACCCCCGCGGCCGGGGTCTTCCTGCCGCCACACCCCAGCTCCCCGCACCCCTGCCCCGTTCTGTCTTCCGGACCCCGGGGCGTGTCTGTCAGTCGCTGCTCCGGACTGTCCCCCTCGCTGGTGCGTTCTGGGTGGGGAGGGCCACGGACTCCCCCCACCCACCGGGGCGCGTTGGCCTGAGGGCGGGACCTGGGCCGGGATGGGGCAGCCAGGCGACCCAGGCTGGAGCTGGGGACGCTCCAGGCACATCGGGTCCAGGAGGCCCCCTGCCCTGCTTGTCCGCCCCCAGGGCGTGAACGGCCACTGGTCCGAGCTACCTTCGGCGCGTGTTCCCAGGGAACCCTGCAGCAGGGTTTCCCAGGGGGCCGAGCAGAGGCTTCAGAGGGGGTCTCGCTCGACGTGGAAATGGGGAGGCTAGAAGACCGAGGCTGTTCCTGGGGCGGCTGGTGTGTCCCGGGCAGCTGTGGCCAGGCTCTCTCAGGCCCAGGGGGCCCAGTGTCCAGGGCTGCAGGCACGTGGCGGGCGGTTCCCTGGGTGTGGTCTGCGGTGGGCCAGGTCCTCCGCTCACTCGGGGCCCGGCTGGCAGGAAGCGCACCCAGCCCCGCTGGGGAGTGTGTGGGTGGGCAGGGGGCATGCAAGCCCAGCGGGCACGGTGGGGCTGTGTGGCCCCCAGGCTGCTCTGCAGAGAAGGCCCAGCCTTCCCTTCGTCGTCTTTATTGCTAAACGGGCGCACAGGCTGGGGGTGTCTGGGAGAAGGCCTTGTTGGTCTTGTGTTTCAGAGACCGCGGTGCGTGCATGTCCGTCCCAGTCTCCCAACCTGTCCCCCCCGCTGCCCCCCTTGGTAACCATGTTTGTTCTGTAAACGTCTGTCTCTGTTTCTGCTTTGCCAATAACTTGATCTGTGCCCTTTTTCTAGATGCCAGGTATAAGCAGTAGTCTGTACTCCTTGTTTCTCTCTCTCTGACTGACTTCACCCCCCGTTCTGTGCTTATTTTGGCTGTGATTGCTGAGGGGCTGCTAGAAATAAAGCCCTCCTCGTCCGCTCCCCCAGCATTGCCCGTGGTGGCCGGCCGTTAGGAATGTGTCTGACTGTGTGTGCTCTGTCGCGTCTGACTCTTTGCAGCCTCGTGGACTGCGTGTAGCCCAGCAGGCTCCTCCGTCCGTGGAATTTTCACGGCAAGAACACTGGACTGGGTTGCCATTTCCTCCTCCAGGGGATCTTCCCCACCCAGGGCTCGAACCCGTGTCTCTGGCGTCTCCTGCGTTGGCAGGAGGGACGCCCAGGAGTGTGTGTACATAACGGTTAAGTGTGCAGAGGGTGAAGTGGCCCATCTTAGTCCTCGCACGTGCCCAGTGCGAGGCGCAGTCCCGTCTCCGTTCAGCCGTCCCCGCCGACCAGCTCCAGGCGTCTGTTCTTTCTGAGCCAGACTCTGCCCCGTTAAACTGTCGCTCCGCTCCCTTCTACCTGCCGCCCCGGTGACCCCCGATCCTTGTTCTCTGTACACGAGTTTGACTGTTTAGGGACCTCATCTAGTGAGCACCGAAGAATTGATGGTTTTGAACTGTGGTGTGGAGGAGACTCTTGAGAGTCCCTTGGACTGCAAGGAGATCCAACCAGTCCATCCTAAAGGAGATCAGTCCTGGGTGTTCATTGGAAGGACTGATGCTGAAGCTGAAGCTCCAATACTCTGGCCACCTGATGCGAAGAGCTGACTTGTTTGAAAAGACCCTGATGCATGGAGGGATTGGGGGCAGGAGAAGGGGACGACAGGATGGTTGGATGGCATCACGGCCTCAATGGACGTGAGTTTGAGCAGACTCTGGGAGATGGCGAAGGACAGGGGAGCCTGGCGTGCTGCAGTCCAGTCCGTTGTTCAGCCGCTCCGTCGTGTCCGACTCTGTGACCCTGTGGACTGCAGCCATGAAATGAGAAGACGCTGCAGTTCACGGGGTCACAGAGTCGGACACGACGGAGCGGCTGAACAGCGGCAACACACGGTGCGACCAGAGGGTCGACCTGCCTTTCCGGGACCGGCCGGGGTCACTCAGCCACGTTGCTGCCGGCGTTGGGCCATCCTTCCTTTCTAGGGCCGAGCGGTATTCCGCTTTGAATCCTGTGTCTCATCCCTCAGCGGGCAGGCACTGTGAATGTGGGCGTGCAGATACCTGGGCATGACCCTCCTTTGAATTCCTGAGTCCATACCGGAAGTGGGGTTGCTGGATTCTGTAGGTGTTCTGTGTTTGATGTTTTGAAGGACTTTTTTTTAAAAAACCAGTGTTGCCCTTAAGGTGTGAGAAGGGGACTTGACCTTGGCGCCCCCCACCCCCCAGACTTAGTCCTTCGCCTTTTTTGTGGGATGGGGAGGGAGACTGCCTTTTCTCCAGGCGTCAGAGAATGGATTTTAGGTGCTCAGAGGGCTGGGCTGACTTGCCTGCAGAGGAGGTTTCAGGTTTCACTGTGTAAACGCTTTTCCCGAGCTCAGCCTGAGCTGTGACTCAGCCCCACTCCGTCCCTCCTCCCCCTTCCCCCTCCTCCCCTCCCCACTGTGAGCCTCCTTCTCTCTTGCCTGGTGGTTCAGTGGTAAAGAACCCGCCTGTCAATGGCCGGTTCATTTGGTTTGATCCCTGGGTCGGGAAGATCCCCCTGGAAGAGCGAATGACAACCCACTGCAGTTATTCTTGCCCGGAAACCCCATGAACAGAGGAGCCTGGCGGGCTACAGTCCGTGGGATCGCAAGAGTCGGACACAACTTAGCAACTCAACAACAACATCTCCCAGAGACTCTGGAAGCCGTGGGATCCCAGGCCCACCAGGTCCACACGCTGCTTTCCTGGGTTTGGCTTCAGCTTTGGGTCCAGCTTTGTAGGCAGTGCCCAGTCCTGCCCGAGGTGGCCACGCCTGGAGAGGTTTCCCCCGGGTGTCACTGGCAGAGGGGTGGAGAGCACGCCCTGCCTCTCGCTCTGCCCTGGTTCTGGGCAGACAGCGGCCTTTCTCATCCCGAATAACGTGCCTTACGCTCGAGACGGGGGGCCGTTGGGTGTGAAAGCCGTGGAGCAAGAGGAAGGCAGGTCCCCACGTGTTGGTTGGAAGTGGGGCTGGGGAGGGGTTCCTCCCGTGACACATTTGCATCGGAGCAGCCCGGGGCGGGGTGGGGAGGGGGGCGGTCATCCAAACGAGGGCTGTCAAGTCCAGATGAGCTGGGCGGCAGACTGAGCCGTTGGCTGAGAACACGAGGGGTGGCCGGCCAGCCAGGACCGAGGCTTAACGGCACTGGTTCCTTTAACCAATGTCCATTTGGGGAGATGTGTGCAGAGTGGAGAGATGGCTGGGTTTTTAGCTTCCAGGGCACCGCCTTGTGACTCCTGGTGCCTGGCTGCAGACCTGGCCCCTCGGACTGGCCTGGCCGGGCGAAGCTTCCCCAGCAGCACCGACAGCCAGCCCCACTTGACACGGGCCAGCGGCCCCTCACCGCGGAGTTGGGTTTACAGCGGGGTCTAGCCCGGATGCTGTTGTGGAACCAGCACGTGAGGGAGTCACATGTGTGAACACTTGCAGTTCTGGGGGTGAGCCCTGGGGCCCCAAGCCTGATGCTGGTACCCTGAGGTTCTCACTGGGGACACGGTGTTGACCTGACCTGGGACGGGAGCTCAGCGCGCTCAGGGGCCTGGAAATCAGGTGACGCGCTCAGGTCGTGTTCTTCCAGGAAAGGAAGAGTGTGTCGACTTTTTACAACATGGTTATTTAAAAAAAAAAAAAAACAGCTGAAGGTTTCTTGGGACGTGGGGACGCTGGCCATTCAACGCTAATGGGAAGCTGGGGGCAGAGGGTAGAGCTGTCGTAGGCGGCGGGGAGGGCTGGGCGACCGTGATGTCTTAGCACCGGGCGCGCTCTGTCCATGGTCTAGTCCACGGGCCCAGTTTCAAGTCAGCGAACTGAGACGCGGACGCCTTGCGTGATCGGCACGGTCTCAGGTGTGTTGCCGCCTGGGTGGAACCCGAGCCTCTCGAGTCTGCAACCTTCCTCCCCCCCACCTCCCTGAGGACAAGTCCTTATTTTATTTAAAAAAAATGTGACTCCAGAAAAAAAGAACAACCCAGGATCAGACTTGTTTGGGGGGTGGGGTGTGGACTCAGGGTTCTGTCTTAGCAGGCTTCTGTGACACCCGCCCCCCATGTCCTCAGGAATGCTGAGTGAGAGCAGGTTGGGCCTTTGCATCTTCTCAGGAGGAGGCAGCGCTTGACTGAGGCCTTGGGCTGCCCCGTCTGGACGATACAGAACCCACAGTCCAGGGATTCCCTGGCAGCCCCGTGGTTAAGACTCCAATCTCCCAGTGCAAGAGGCGTGGGTTCCATCCCCGGTCAGCGAACTAAGATCTCAGATGCTGTGATGTGCTGCCAAAAAAAAAAATCAAAAAATAAAAATTGAGACCGGAAGTCCAGGGGCCCAGGGGTGGCACCCAGCGTGGTGCTCTTGGCCCCTGAAGCCCCGCAGATGGGTCAGGAAGAACCAGGTGCCTCCATGCAGCCCTCAGCGTCCTCTGCGGCTCTAACCCCAGAAGTAGCCCCTAAGGGCTGGGACCCTCCCCTGGACGCCCATGCAGAGCCCAGCCTGGCCTTGGTGACCGGCCCCCGGGTGCAGACCCCAGGGCCCTGGGCGCAGCGGCATGGCCAGCCCGCAGAGCGCCGGGCCGGCGGGCGGCGGGGCAGGCTCTCTGCCCTGGCTGGAGCCCCCTGGGGGTCCTTCGCGGCCACTGGGGCCCCGGCCACCCCCCGACTCAGCCAGTATGTGCGGGGCCCGCCTGGGTTACGCTTTCAGAGCCCCCGGATGGCGCTGGTGGGTAGCCAGGGCTGAGGGCCCCTATTGGAGGACAGTGACATTCTGGGAGCGGAGCTGGAGGGGTGGGGTGAGGCGGGGGCGTGGCAGGGAGCAGGGACTTCGGCCCGAAGCTCGGTGGCCTATCTCGGCCCACAGCTTGTGCCCGTGGCGCCCCTGGAAGCCAGTGAGGCCCGTCCTCCGCTCTAGTAGGCTCCGGAAAGCCCCTGCCGGGCCCACCTGGCCGGGGCGGTCTGGGTGCCGCCAGCACGTGGAGCGTTTGGTGCCGGAAGTTGTTGCCAACCAGGGCCTGGCCGCCCTGGAGGCCACCTGTGCCGGCGCCTCGGGCTGCCTGCGGGTGCGTTACGGTGACGTGACCGAGCCCCGTCGGGATGACCTCTTGGAAGGCCTGGGCGCCCTTGGGCAGGAGGAGTGGACGGGTGGCTGTGACCTGAGGCTGGGAACGGGCCGGGCCCTCGTGGGCTGATGGCCCAATCAGGGAATCTGCTCGATAAGAATGGCTCTGGGAAGCGGGCTCGGGAGCCCGTGTGGCCTGTGATCCGTGGGGGCGGGGGGAGTGAAGGGAGAGGATGTCGACTCTGTGGCCAGGTACCCCCCCAAATCGGGGAGAGCTTGTTATAGGATAAGACACTCTCTGCGCTCGTGGGGACCCTCAGCCGGCGGTCGGGAGGGAGCCACAGCCTGTTTCCTGGCCGCGCACCCGGGTCGGTGGGGTCAGGTTGGATCCCCCAGATGGGGCTTAAGAACGTCCCTGGGCAGCAGGACTCTAGCCTTTGGGGTCCACCCTTCAGGCCCCACTAACCTGACCTGCGGGGATCGAAGGCCCAGCCTCGCGTTGTCTGGGGAGGGGGCCCCCCCCGCCCACCTGGAGAGTCAGTTGTGAAGGTGAGGTCAGGCTATGCAAGGCCTCTGTTCCAGGCCCGCAGGGCACAGGCGGGGTGCCCCCCGAGGCTGAGGGCCCCCAGCCCCTCGCCCCCGTTCCAGGCCCGCAGGGGACAGGCGGGGTGCCCCCCGAGGCTGAGGGCCCCCAGCCCCTCGCCCCCGTTCCAGGCCCGCAGGGCACAGGTGGGGTGCCCCCCGAGGCTGAGGGCCCCCAGCCCCTCCCCGCCTCTGACGCCGCCTGCTTCTCCACACTCGCAGATGCGTTGTTCGGGACGCCGCCGGGGTTCGGCTGTGCCGTGGACCGGGCGGAGGAGCCGCGCCGGCCCCAGGACGGGCTGCCCTACATCGACGACTCGCCCGCCTCCTCGCCTCACCTCGGCAGCAAGGCCCGGGGCAGCCGGGACGCGGCGGAGCCCAGCAGAGCGGTGAGTCGGGGTGGGAGGGTGGGAGCGGGGGCCGCTGCGGGTCCAGTCTCCCTGAGGCCCTTGTCCTGGATCTGGGTGCATGGGAAGCAGGCGCAGAGGGCGGGCGCGGGGGTCCCGGAGGGTGCAGAGGGCAGGTGCGGGGGTCCCGGGTGGTGGAGGGTGGGCGCGGGGGTCCCGGTTGGTGGAGGGTGGGCACGGGGGTCCCGGGAGGTGCAGAGGGCAGGTGTGGGGGTCCCGGGGGTCGCGGGGGGCAGTGCGGGGGCCCCGGGGCTCTGTCTCGGCCAGCAGGGCGCACAGCGGGTCGGGGTCCAGGCCCCCCCAGCGCACTGGCCCCCCTTTGCCCAAGGAGCTGCTGAGATGGCTCACCCGCTCCCCGGGGTCTTCCTCCGGGGGCCTCCCCGTCGTTAGTGACCCTTCCGCCATCACCTCCGCTCTGCGGTGGAGCTGAGGCCCCGAGGTCCGTGGTGAGCGGAAGCTGGCACAGCCCCCAGGCGCCCTCCCGCACGGCAGCCGTGGAAGCGCACGGAGCAGGCAGGCCAGCCGCGCCGGGCCTGGCTCCCGGTCCTCGTGGCCCCGCACCTCAGGCCAGCGCCCCCGAGGGGCATCGGGGCCCGGCCAGGCGCCCCCTTGACCTCCCGGGCCCGCCCTGCTGGGCTGAGTGTGTGTGCTGTCCCCGGGGGTGGGTCGCACCCTCTGTCTTTCTGGTCCCGTTGCCCCCGATGACAGACACCTCCCTCCTCCCACTCAGCTTGTTTCTGGGGTGTCTCCACCCTGGGTTTAGCGATGAGAGTGAGGGCTCCGCTTTCCCCCGTGGCTGGAAGTGCATCTCCTCACCGCGGGGCCTCCCCACAGGGCCGGCGCCTTCGCTCAGGACTGCCGTTTTCCTTTGGCTTCTGTGATTTCTGGCTTCCCTGCCGGCCCAGACAGTAAAAACATCTGCCTGCGGTGCAGGAGACCCAGGCTCAGTCCCTGGGTCGGGAAGGTTCCCCTGGAGAAGGGAAATGGCAACCCGCTCCAGGATTCTTGCCTGGAGAATCTCACGGACGGAGGAGTCTGGCGGACTGCAGTCCATGCGGTCTTGAAAGAGTCCAGACGTGACTGAGCCCCTGACATTGGGCTTACACCGCTGCCGGGCAGGCCTCTCCCCCTGAAACGGGGGCGGTGGGTGGGCGCCCGTGTGTAACGCATGCCTGCCTGCTGTGGCTCGTTGCCCACGCGGCCAGCCCCAGCGTTCCATAGACAGCGAGACCGAGGTTCAGAGAGGCAGAGTGACTTGCTCGAGGCCTCACCGTGACGGCTCTGAAGGCTTCCCAGCCCCTTAGCTGCGCCTTCCGGCCCCTGCCCTGCCCTTCCTGAGGTCTCCTGTCTCACACTGTGTTGTGGGTGTGACTTGGGACAGACAAGCGTCTTACCGGCCGATCCCTGGACTCGGGACGGTCCTCGCTGTCTGTGGTCCCTGAGGGCTGTCTTCCCCTGGCACGAGCTCCCACCCCCCCAGGAGGAAGCTCCACAGCCCGCCCCGGGCCCCTGCCCTCAGGCCCCCAGCGCACTGGTTGGGGTTCTGCCCCCCACCTTTTACCCCCAGTTGGGGGCCCACTTGCTGGGAAGCCTGTCCAGACCCAGGAGCCTTCAGACTCTTCTCATCTTACACACACAGCGAGAAGGCCGCACCTGCTTCTCGGGCCTCGGGGCTCCAGCCCCAAGCGGGCACCTGGCCCGGGGGTTTCAGGAGGCACCTGGGGAGCCGGGGCAGGACCAGATGAGGCATGCGTGGTTTTGTTCTGGAAGCCCCGTGGTCCGGGGCTCGGGGCACCGGAGACCGGCAGAGAGCCCCGGCTGTCTGGTGCCCCGTCAGCCACGCAGGGACACTTCCCTCTTTGGTCTCTGACTGTGGGTCTGAGGATGATGCGTCTGTGGCTTCCTGGCGCCCACAGGAAGCGCTGTGGTCTTGCGGTCACGGCCGCCCGATTCCCCATCCGCCAGGGCCGGGGTGCCTGCCCGTTCGCCTCGGTCCCGCCCCTCCAGGGTGGGGCTCGGCCTCCGCCCCCAAGCCTGGGCCCTTTCAGGGTGGGAGGGTGGGACGCCGTCAGGAGGACCTTCCTGGGGACCCCATGGCGATGCGGGGGTTCGGAGGCCTCCTGGAGGTGCAGGTCAGCTCCAGGAACACACGCCCCCGGAGTGAGCAGGGGATCCGCGGGGCCAGGCTCCCCGTGTTGCCGGGGGCACTGTGAGGAGGAGCCAGGTGGGCAGTAGTGTGGGTCCTGCTACCCTGGGAGGCTGTCCCAGCGCGGAGCGCCAGTGAGAGCCTCCCTCCCGGGCACCCTCGAGAGGCCACCGGGCGTGTCTGCACCTCCCCGGAACGACGACTGCTCAGTGCCAGCTGGGGACCCGAGTCCTGGGCGAGGGCCAGCGGACACATGTCCCTTGTCTCTGCGAGGGACAGTGAGGTTACACATTCATCAGCCCCTCGTAGACACTGCAGAGAGGAGCGGGCTCCTGGGGGGCCCGGACGGGGGCCGCCGGCCAGTGCGTGTCAGGGGTGCGGACGAGCGTCCAGGCGTCACCCCAGCTGCCGTCCTGGGGGTGGGTAGCCTTTGTTCTGCGGCCGTGCTGGCTGGCAGGCCCCGAGCACCCCTGGGGGGGGGGTGGGCGTGGGGCGGGGGCCCCTGCAGCTCTGGGCCTGGCAGCTGGCCGGCGGGCGGCCACTCTGTTCCCCCCGTTCCCTGATCTTGTTGTCACACCGGGTTTTTTTTTTTGCTCTCTCAGCCCCAGGGCTTGTGTTGTCTTCCCCTCCCGCTTCCGGGCAGTGGAGGCCTCTTGCCTTTTCCTCCGGCTTCCTCCCGCCCTCTCCACGTCCCAGGCGCCTGCACACGCCCCAGAGCTGGCGCGTGTGCAAGGCAGGTGTCAACACCGTGGGCCCGCCCTGCCCTCTGCCCCCTCTCCCCGTCCCCTCTGCCCTCTCGCCTCCGGGTGGGGTGGCCGGCGTCCAGGCCCCTGTCCGCTGCCCCCAGCCCCTCTGAGGCTCAGGAGAAGGTTCCAGTCTAACACTGGTCACCGCCCAGACGGTCCTTTACCCAGCCAGGCCCTCGGGAGCAGAGAGCTGGTCGGGGTGCCGCCCTTTTCTGCTCAGCTCTCCAGGCCGCGGGGCTGGGGAGCAGCTCTCCCCCCAGGCACACGAGCCTTCACCCCAGACACGGCGGGAGGCATGGGCAGGGCCCCCTGGCTTCCCCGGGGCGCCTCCATTCGAGACGTGGCCTGAGAGGACAGTGGGTCCTGAGAGGGCAGGGCCCCCCCAGCCTGCACATCTGTGCTGATGGTGCTAGGGGCCCCCGAGCCGGCTGCCCGGACAGTCCTGGACCCTGGGACCTGCTCGTCTCACGGACAAGGGTTCCCTGGAGGGGCCCGTGGACCCTCGTGACGGTGTGGCCATGCCAGGGCCCAGCCAGTGGTTCTGGGTCCTCTCGCTGGGTGGTTTACTCTGTAGATCTTGGTGGAGAACCTGGGGGTCTGGGCCCCGTGCCCCAGAGGCTCCCGCTGCCCAGCATGGCCTGGACGGGGCTGTGGTGTGGGACGTGGGTGTCCTTCCCCTGGAGTCGCTGAAAGCCAAGAATCTGATGGCTACCCCCATACGTGTACACAGACACACGCATGAGCACACACATACATGTATACACACGCATGAGCGCAGACGTGTGCGTGCACACAAGCGTGTGCAAGGAGTACACATATGTGCGCATATACACAGGAGCACACATGTATACATACAAGCACACAAATGTGTGGACACATGCGTACACAGGCACACACACGTGTACACATATGCACGGGCACACACGTGTGTACACACGAGACAAATACACATGTGCACCTAGCTTATGCACACACCGCGATTCCCAGAGCAGAGTGGTGGTCCAGGCAGCCTTTCTGGGTGGTCCCAGCGGGCAGCCAGGATGTGCTGTGAGTCCCAGGGATGCAGAAAGCAGACGCGGGGGGGAAGTGGGAACTGAGCCCTATTTCTCCAGTTTGCATCTGGTCAGCCAGGGCTCAGGGCAGGAAGGCAGGGGCCTGAGACAGTGGGGCTCGCAGAGCGGTCTGGCTGATGGCCACACCCCCACCGCTTGACTCAGCCCCAGGTGAGTCCTGTCAGATCTGCCGTTTCTCTACCACCAAGTACCTCCCTCCCTCCAGGCCAGGCAGGTGGGAAGGGCCAGTAGGCTTGGGGGCACAGAGGGGCTGCCCTGGGAGGTCCAATTCCAGATATTATGGAAGCACACAGTGGCACTCATTTCACATGCTAGCAAGATGATGCTCAAAATCCTTCAAGCTTCAACAGTAGGTGAACCGAGAAATCCCAGATGTACAAACTGGATTTAGAAAAGGCAGAGGAACCAGAGATCAAATTGCCAGCATCCGCTGGATCATAGAAAAAGCAAGAGAGTTCCAGAAAAACATCTACTTCTACTTTATGGACTACGCTAAAGCCTTTGACTGTGTGGATCACAAAAAACTGGAAAATTCATAAAGAGATGGGAATACCAGACCACCTGACCCGCCTCCTGAGAAATCTGTATGCAGGTCAGGAAGCAGCGGTTAGAACTGGACATGGAACAACAGACTGGTTCTAAATAGAAAAAGGAGTACGTCAAGACGATATTGTCACCCTGCTGATGTAACTTATATGCAAAGTATATCATGAGAAACGCTGGGCTGGATAAAGCAGAAGCTGGAATCAAAACTATCGGGAAAAATATCAATAACCTCAGATATGCAGATGACACCACCTCTGGTAGAAAGTGAAGAGGAACTAGAGAGCCTCTTTCTGAAGGTGAAAGAGGAGAGTGAAAAAGCTGGCTTAAAACTCATCATTCAGAAAACCAAGATCATGGCATCTGGTCCCATCACTTCATGGCAAATAGATGAGGAACAAAATGAAAACGGTGACAGACTTTTGTTTTCTTGGGCTCCAAAATCACTGCAGATGTTGACCGCAGCCATGAAACTAGAAGTACCTTGCTCCTTGGAAGAAAAGCTATGACCAACCTAGACAGCATATTAAAAAGCAGAGACATTACTTTGCCAACAGAGGTCCATATAGTCCAAGCTATGGTTTTTCCAGTGGTCATGTACGGATGTGAGAGTTGGACCCTAAAGACAGCTGAGCATTGAAAAATTGATGCTTTCAAATTGTGGTGCTGGAGAAGACTCTTGAGAGTCCCTTGGACCGCAAGAAGATCAAACCAGGCTTGCCTGGTGCTTCAGTGATAAAGAATCTGCGTGCCAATGCTGGAGACGCGGGTTCAGTCCCTGATCAGGGAAGATCCCTCATGCCTCGAAGTACCTAAGCCCTCGCACCACAAGTGTGGAGCATGTGCTCTGGAGCCCGGGAGCCAGAACTGCTGAGCTCATGGGCTGCGGCTCCTGAAGCCCGCGCTTGGCAACGAGAGAAGCCACCGCCTTGAGGTCAAACAATCAAACAATCCTAAAGGAAGTCAACCCTGACTGTTCATTGGAGGGACTGATGCTGCAGCTGAAGCTCCCAATACTTCAGCCACCTGATGGGAAGAGCCAACTCATTGAAAAAGACCCTGATGCTGGGAGGGATTGGGGGCAGGAGGAGAAGGGGACGACAGGATGAGATGGTGGGATGGCATCACTGACTCGATAGACATGAGTTTGAGTAAGCTCCGGGAGATGGTGATGGACAGGGAGGCCTGGCGTGCTGCAGTCCATGGGGTCGCAGAGAGTTGGACACGACTGAGCGACTGAACAATGCCGGGAATGCCAGGAGGCCTGCGCTGGCGTGGGAAGGTGGGTGACGACACCCACAGACGTTTGCCCCTGTCCTCACCGGGGGCAGGGGTCTTGCTGCTGGTGCAGTGAATGGAGGCCAGAAATGCCGCTTGACACCCAGTGTGGCACAGAGTGGCCCCCCCGGCACCCAGCAGAGAATCCTGCAGCCCCAGATGTCCGTGGGGCCAAGGCCGGGGCCTGCCCCGTCCGTCACGTCCTCCCGAGTGACCAATGGCCAGTGCTCCGGTTCCACACCCAAGGGCAGGGCTGTCTCCACTCACCTGCAGGCTGGGGAGCCAGTGGTGGAAAGGGCAGGGCCGTGTCCTCTTCTCTGGACATGGACCCAGGGCCCCGGCCACCTGGCACCGCCCTCGGGCCGCAGTGGGGCCGGCCAGCACAGGCTGAGTGTAGGCCGTGGGCACAGCCACCCCGACCCCAGACTGCCTCATTGCTGGTCAGGGAGCAGGCAGAGGGCCTCAGCCCGGAAGTTGATGAAAAAGCAGTTTTGTTGCCTTTGGAATCATCCTCTGTGTCAGTTTCCTGGGCGTCTGTAATAAACCACCACAGACCATGTGGCTTAAACAAGAGAGATTGATTTCTGCCAGTTCTGGAGGCAGGACATCCGAGATGGAGGTGTCAGGAGGGCTGGCTTCTCCCGGGACCTCTCTCCTTGGCTCAGAGACGCCCGTCTTCTCCCTGTGTCTTTCCGGCTGGGTACGTCCATGTCCTGATCTCCTCCTCCTCGTCTTCTTGAGGCATTGGTGTTTATTGTAGGTTTATAACTCGGTGTTTATTGTAGGTATATAAGACAGTGGTTGGATATATGTGTGTATTGTTAAAACGATTGCTAGCCATCACTCAACATCCATCACCACACCTGGTTATACATTTTTTTTGTGCTAAGAACTCTTAAGATCTATTCTTTCAGCAATTTTCACGTATACAGTATGGTACTGACTGTGGCAACCCACTCCAGAGGGAGAATTCCACGGACAGAGGAGCCTGGTGGGCTACAGCCCCTGGGGTTGCAAAGAGTCGGCCACAACTGAGCGCCTCACACACAGTCACCTGCTGTTCCATACATCCCCAGGACCTGCTTGTCTTGTTCCTGGAAGTTTATGCCTTTTGATCACCTGATCTCTTAGAAGGGTGTATCAGCCGTTTAGGACTAGGACCCAGCCCACTGACCTCGTGTTAACTTGATTACGTCTCTGAAGACCCTTATCTCCGAGGACAGTTGCGTTCCGGGGCGCCGGGGACACACCACCGCCGTGACACCGTCACACCCAGCGCTGCGGTGTGGTCTTGCAGCCTCCAGGACCTTACCTACCACCCCCCCACTGTCTGCATCCAGGGGCCTGCCAGCTCTGTGTTCGAGGGAAAGACCGCAGAGTGGGGAGGAGGGGGTCCTTGCTGTAGCCCACAGGTGTGTGGCTCCCAGCGTCTAAAAAGCAGGCTCAGAAGAGCAGGTTTAAGGGACAAAGGCCCTGGACCCAGGAAACAGGGTTTCCCTGGGGCAGGTGGCGTCAGCGCCAGCCTCGCCCCTGTGACTGGGAAGGGGGCGGGGCCGCCCAGCCCTGGCTGGTCCAAAGGTCCGGTGGCAGCGGCGCTGAGGCTGCCGGGCAGGTGCCAGGCGGGGTTGGGGGGTAGCAGAGAAGCCACAGTGGACATGCGCTGGGCCTGACGCCCGCCCCCCCATCCGGGCTCAATTCCTCCAGGACGGCCGCTCCTCGGTCACGAGCTCAAGGTGCGAAGAAGGGCTTTGCCCGCCGCCCCCGCCCAGCTCCCCACTGCGCGTTGCCCACCGTCAAGGCCAAGGGTGGCCCCCGGCTTTGCTGGATGACCGGCCAGACATGGTGGGGACCAGAAGCTGGGCACTGACCTGCCGGGGCACCCCCAGGCCTCCCGAGCTTCACCCCACCCGGAACCTTCTCGGGAAGCTGGTCGTCAGGGTCACGAGCCGGCTTCCTCCATCTCGAGGACTCTTCCCGCCTCGCCCCCCCACCCCCGGGCCTGACGTTTGTCCTTTTGTCCTGCAGGGTGAGCTGGACCTGGAAAAGGGCTCAGAGATGAGAAAGTGGGTCCTGTCTGGCATCCTGGCTAGCGAGGAGACTTACCTGAGCCATCTGGAGGCACTGCTGCTGGTGAGGGGGTATGGGGGGGGGCCGGGCGGGCGGGGTGGGCCTGGGCAGCGCTGCCGTGAAGGCCGGGGAGCAGCCCCCGCCTGCCCCCGGAATCCCCGCCAACACCCGCAGGAGGGCGGGACACGGCCTGGCCGCAGAGGTCGGCCCTCCCCGGGAGGGGCGGTGGGCGCACTCGTGAGACGCGGTGCCAAGCTGAGCCGGCTTCACGTTTTTGTGGCTCCTGAAATTTAAAAGCAGAAGCGTGTGTGCTTTCACGTGACCGCCGCTCGCCTGGCACGTGGCGAGCCCCGGCCCCTGACACCTCTGCCCCACCACCCGCCACCCGCGCCCTCTTCCAGCCCATGAAGCCTTTGAAGGCGGCCGCCACCACCTCCCAGCCGGTGCTGACGAGCCAGCAGATCGAGACCATCTTCTTCAAAGTGCCTGAGCTCTACGAGATCCACAAGGACTTCTACGACGGGCTCCTGCCCCGCGTGCAGCAGTGGGGCCACCAGCAGCGCGTGGGCGACCTCTTCCAGAAGCTGGTGAGGGACGCGGGGGCCGCGCGGGCGTGGCGGGCGGGGGAGGCCAGGCTGCTCCCTGAGCCTGACGCCCACCCACTGCCGGGGCGGCCGAGGTCGCCAGGCCCCCTCTAAGTGTCCGGAGTGCACGGACACTGAGCCCCAGCCCCCCGCCCTCCTGGGCCTCCCGGACGCCCAGATGGCCGGCCTCGGCTCAGGCTGGACCCTGGCGTTCCGCTCGGGCGTGGCTTTCCTCTGGGCCGTTCCCTCCGTCCACCGCCCCGGGCTGCAGGAAGGGGAGGAACGCCTCTTTGGTTCAGATTCCCCTGCCGGGGACCCCTTTCCCGGGGCCAGAGAGCCAGGAGACCAGTACTCCCCATCCTCAAAGCCCCCATCTTTGAAGACCCGTGTTGTGGGCAGCAACCACGCTCTTTCCTAAATAACACTCAAGTCACCCAGAAACTTAAAAAAAAATATTTACTAGTCTGACAAACACCGGAATGTGCAGCATTTGTTCTGGCCTCCCTGGTGACCTGGAGCTGCCTTCGTGTGTGAGATGCTGCAACAGGCAGATGGGGGAGGCGCAGCCCCACGGGAAGAGGAGCCGCCGTGGGAGGTGGTTGCTCGGGAGCTACGTGCCATGTGTTCACCTGTGTGCCCCCGGGGCCGGGCGCTGGGCATCCCCACGGACAGGTGGACGGGTCCCTGTCCCCACCCTTTCAGATTAGCACAGTGGGGTCGGGCTGCCCAGCTGGGAGAGTCTCGGGACGCCCCCAGGAGCCCACGATGGCCCAGCCCTGGTACCACCGCTTCCCAGGAACTCAGGAGCCACACCTCGTCGCTGGGAAGCCCCTCCTGCCGCTGCCTTGACTCCCTTCCTGTGGGTTAATCACTACCCAACCGGGGCTTTGTTTCTGGCAGAATTTTTATTAGCTCAGTTTTTTTGGTTACTAATCAGTTCAGACTTCCTGAATTGTTCCAAGAATCGCACAAAGAAGTCTGTGTGCGGGCTGCACCACTTGTAACATTTTGCTTTATCTTTTTCTTTTCTTCTCTCCTTTGGGCGCGCACGCACACACACACGATAGTTGGAGGGTAACGTGCTGATCCTGCCGTTAATCTCTAAGTGCGTCATCATGTACTTGCTAAGGACATGCTCCTCCACAGCCCACAGGACAGCCCTCCATCGGAGCTGTTCATGTTCATGTGATACTGCTAATTAATATGCGGTCCTTCTGCGGATCTCTTCCAGGGTAGGTGTCCTGTTCTTTATAGCCATTTTCCTTCTGAGTCAGGATGTGGTCCAGGTTACGAGACGTGTGTGGTCATCAGGTCTCTAGTTTCTTAACGTCTGTACCGCTTCCACGACCTGTGCTGGTCTTCTGCAAACTTGACATTTTTCTTAAGGGTACAGGTCGGTTTGGGTCAGATGTTTTTTTCAGGAAGAGATTCAGGTTCTGTGTCTAACTATTGCACTGATGCTGCGTCCTGTCGGTGCCTCACATGGTGAGGTTGGGAGCACCTGGTCTCCGTCTGTCCCGTTATCGCAGCTCGGGTTCTGATTGGTGCACCTGGTCTCCGTCTGTCCCCCTCATCCCTGCAGCTCGGGTTCTGATTGGTGCACCTGACCTCCATCTGTCCCGTCATCCCTGCAGCTCGGGTTCTGATTGGTGCACCTGGTCTCCGTCTGTCCCCCTCATCCCTGCAGCTCGGGTTCTGATTGGTGCACCTGACCTCCATCTGTCCCGTTATCGCAGCTCGGGTTCTGATTGGTGCACCTGACCTCCATCTGTCCCGTTATCGCAGCTCGGGTTCTGATTGGTGCACCTGGTCTCCATCTGTCCCGTCATCCCTGCAGCTCGGGTTCTGATTGGTGCACCTGGTCTCCATCTGTCCCGTCATCCCTGCAGCTCGGGTTCTGATTGGTGCACCTGGTCTCCATCTGTCCCGTCATCCCTGCAGCTCGGGTTCTGATTGGGGCACCTGGTCTCCATCTGTCCCGTCATCCCTGCAGCTCGGGTTCTGATTGGTGCACCTGGTCTCCATCTGTCCCGTCATCCCTGCAGCTCGGGTTCTGATTGGGGCACCTGGTCTCCATCTGTCCCGTCATCCCTGCAGCTCGGGTTCTGATTGGGGCACCTGGTCTCCATCTGTCCTGTCATCCCTGCAGCTCGGGTTCTAATTGGGGCACCTGGTCTCCATCTGTCGCGTTATCGCAGCTCGGGTTCTGATTGGTGCACCTGATCTCCTTCTGTCCCATTACCCATGCAGCTCAGCTTCTGATTTGTGCACAAGTTGCTGAAACCTCTCCAAAGCCACATGGGAGATGTGAGCTCCTGGAAGAGGGGGCAGGAAAAGTACCGAACGGGGGGTTCTGTGTGAGTGTATTTAGGCTGCTGCAGCCCAGGCGGCTCAAACAACAGAGGTCTACCTCCTCCCGTTTCTGGAGGCAGGACGTCTGAGGCTCCGGCGCTGGCAGGGCTGGTTTCTCCCAAGGCCTCTCCCCTCGGTGTGTCGACGGCTGTCCTTTCCCTGTGTCCCCACGCGGTTGTCCGGCTGTTTCTGTGTCCTAATCTTTTCTTCGCATAAGGACCCTTCTCAGATTGGATCAGGCCCATTTGAACAGCCTCATTTTTTAAAAAACAGATTGTTTTTTTACGTGGACCATTCTTACATTCTTTATTGAATTTGTTACACTATTGCTTTTGTTTTATGTTTTGGCTTTTTTGGCCTGGAGGCAGGTAGGATCTTGGCTCCCTGACCAGAGATTGAACCCCCGCACTGGAAGGTGAAGTTTTAACCACTGGACCAGCCGGGAAGTCCCGTAACAGCGTCATTTTCTCCACATCATCTCTTTAGGCCCATCTCCAGCTACAGTCACATTCTCGGTGCTCGGGGTCAGGGCTTTGACTTAGAGATTCCAAGGGGACACACCTCAGTAGTAACATCCCCTTGGGACTAGGCTGAGCCATCGCCTCTTCAGAAGGCCGCCCCAGCCACAGTACCTACGGTAGCCCCGCCGTTCTCCCCTGCTCTGCCTTTAGCCATCTGTCATGTTATGCCTTTCTTTACTTATTTATCGTGTGCTCCTGCTAACTGGCTGCACGCACTATGTCTGAATGATTGGTGGGGGCAGTGCCTAAAGCTGGGCCTTTGTTTGGGTGGGAGACCCTCAGTGAGCGGGGTGGGGGAGAAAGGGCTCGGGGTCTTGGACGCAGCGAGTTGTCCGGGTGAACACTGGCGGGGGCCGGGCGGGGCCTGCTCCAGCTGCTGTTTTTCCTCATGCACCCCCATACCCTCAGTGCAGCCCCCACAGGGAGCGGGGCCAGAAGACCAGACAATGCTGAGGGCATCTGGGCTTGCCATCCAGAGAAACGTAAAATTCAATATAAATGCAAATACACATAGAAATAGAATTTAGGTTCGATGCAGAACAAACGCCAGGATCAGCAGAAGTCTTGGGCCTCAGGCTCCCGGCGGGCTGCAGTGGAGGCCTGGCCAGCCGGTCACAGGGTCTGCCCTCGCCTGCCCAGGCTGGGGTTTCCCTGCTGCCTCTGGAGGCGACCCGGGCCCTGGTGACGGTGATGGCTGCAGACAAACCTTGGAAGCCTTGACCCAGCTGAGTGTCGGGGCAGGAGGCTAAGCCGGGAGACCTTCTGTTAACGCCGTTGGCTGAGAACAGGAGAAGCGCCCCTGGCTTTGCAGCTAGCAGTGGGGGTCTCCCGCCTTCCAGGTGTGCATACCTGCCAGGTGTGCCATGTGACACCTGAGCCCCATCACCGGGTCTGGACAGGGCTCATGTCTGGGCAGTGGGAGCCCGTCTTCCCCGTGGGCAGCTAAGCTGCGCATTTCTCACGTGTCTGAAGAGGTCGTAGAGAAGCAGACCTGTGCAGCCCCTCCTTGCTGGTTTGATTTCCTTGCAGTCCAAGGGACTCTCAAGGGTCTTCTCCAGCACCACCGTTCAAAAGCATCAGTTCTTCAGGGCTCAGCTTTCTTTATGGTCCAAGGAGATCAAACCAGCAGTTTATCAAATCATAAACAAAATTAACCCTGAATGTTCATCGGAAGGACTGATGCTAAAGCTCGAATACTCTAGCCACCTGATTAGAAAAGCCAACTCAATGGGAAAGACCCTGATGCTGGGAAAGATTGAAGGCGGGAGGAGAAGGGGACGACAGAGGATGAGATGGTTGGATGGCATTACCGACTCAATGGACATGAGTTTGAGCAGACTCCAGGAGATGGTGATGGACAGGGAGGCCTGGCGTGCTGCCGTCCATGGGGTCGCAAAGAGTTGGACACGACTGAGCGACTGGACTGCAGCAGCAACAGAGTAGCCGCTCGGGCCAGGGATGGGTCCCGCCGAGGGTCTGCAGCTGGGACAAGAAGCGGCCCCCCTCCCACCTGCCGGAGACGCTCATGCGTGTTCACTGACATCCTGGAACTCGAGCCATTTGCTGATGGCCCGGTTTAAACGAGCAGGGTGGGAGGAGGAGGTTGCTGGGAAGAGAGCCCCTACCTGCCCGGGACTGTGAGTCACCTCCCCACATGTCGCGTTGGAAGCAGAAGCGCGCTCAGCGCGTGGGCAAGAGAAGCAGGTGGGCGGCGGGGAGCGCGCGGGGAGCCGAGGTTCCTGCTGCCCCGCGCCGGCCGCTGCACCTGGGCTCGGGAGCCTGACACTGGGGGTCGGAGACCACCTGCCCCGCTCCTGCCCAGCACCTGTCCCACTCTCTCTCCCTTCCTCCCTGCAGGCCAGCCAGCTGGGTGTGTACCGGGCCTTTGTGGACAACTATGAAGTTGCCATGGAAACAGCTGAGAAGTGCTGTCAGGCCAATGCTCAGTTTGCAGAAATCTCTGAGGTACGCGTGACGCTGTTCAGAGAGGTGTGCCCCTCCACCTCCCTGGGTGGGGCTGGAGGGGGGCGCCGTGGGCGATCGTGGGCACGCCGTGACCCCAGAGAACACGCGCTGCACACCAAGGGCTGGTCGTGAACCTCAGCTGTGTTTCCAGATGCCCGCGGGTGGGTTCCCTCAGCCTCAGGTGGGGTGGGGGGCGGGGGGCGCTGTCCCGAGCAGCCTCGGGAGGTCCCTGCCCACCCAGCGGCCAGGGCCCAGTTCGGGGGTCCGTCTGTGCCCCCCGGACGGACGCTGTCTTGTGCTGCCTGTGAGGCCCCCAGGAACAGAGGGGTCTCGACACCAGAGCCTGAGGCTGACATTGCACCTTGAGGGCGGAGAGCAGGTGGGGGCGTCGTGCTCCACTCCTCTGGGGCTTACCGCCGGCGCGGGGTGGGCTGCCCACCCACGACGGGGGAGCTGCAGGCTGCCAGCCGCACCAGCCCGCAACTCTGAAACCTCGAGCCCTGGAGTCTTAGCATGAGGAGGGGCTTTGGAAGAGCCCCCGGAGGCAGGAGATGGGCCACCAGGGGGTGCTGGTGGCCGTGCTGGGTCCTCCCCGCCCTGCCCATCCTGAAGTTCCCTGCAATGGGGGGGGGACGCCTTCCTCTTCCCGGGGCCCATCTTCCTCAGACCCCTGACCTGCCTGCCCTGCCAAGCAAGGATTCTGTGTGGGAAGACCTCTGAGTGAGAACTCAGCTGCTTCTTTTTTTTCTTAAACTTCTTACTTTTTGCCTGCTGGTGGGATCTTAGTTCCCCGACCAGGGATCGAACCCATGTCCCCTGCAGTGGAAGCGCAGAGTCTTAACCAGTGGACCCCCGAGGAAGCCCCAAGAACTCAGCTTTAGGAAGAGAAATGGAAACCAGAAACAGGGCGGGGCTCTCTGGCTGGAGACTGATCGCATGTGCCGACAGCCACGCCTGGGCTTCACTGCGGAGCATTCGTGCTGTTTCATAGCCTGTCGGGGAGGTGGGCTCTCGGGTCCCGGCGCTGACGTCCCCCTAGGGTGCTAACACATACCACCCCGACCCCCAGAGCCCGTGGGTGCTGCACGCACCCAGGGCCTCAGGCTGGCTCCACACTGCCCTCCACAGCCGCCCCGGTTGGCCTGGAGCATTGGATCTGTTCCTCTCATTCGCCCATGAAACTAGCAGCCCTCACGCCCCCAACAGCTGGGGTGCGGGCGCTGAGTCCCCAGGTGACCTTGACAAATTAAGAGTCGTGACCTTTTTAAGGTCAGGCTGCACTTAAACGGGGCCACGTTCATATCCATGCAGACAGGTTTCTACAGAAACGGGAGGAAGCGACGGTGGGACACCACCTGGGGCCCACGGGGTCCCACCGACCACGTGCAGGAGGGGATCCGAGCCCAGACCCGGGCACAGGAGACGGGACAGCGCTCGGGAGCAGCCGGTGGCCAGGCTGCCGTGAAGTTCATACCGTCAGGCAGTGTCCACTCGGGTTCTCCATCCCTGTTTCCAAAAAGACGCAGAGAGGGGCTTCCCTGGTAGTCCAGTGGCTAAGACTCTGTGCAGGTTTCAATCCCCAGCCAGGGAACCAGATCCCACACGCCGCAACGAAGATCCTGTTTGTGCTATAACTGAGCCAAATAACAAACAACAACAAAAAACAAGCCCAGAGAACCACACGAAACGTGAAATGAGCCACAAGGACATGGAAGGAGCAGGCCGCAGGTGTAGGGGTTTGCATTCAGGGGTGGGGGTCAGAGCTCGGCCGTGGGGACGGGAGGTCCACCTCCAAGGACACGGAGCAGTGATCCTTCATCTCTCCCAGGACTGGCCTGAGAAATCCGTGTTTGGCATCGTCCAGTCAGGCCGGAGTTACCCGCGCTGGGTTCCATGAGCCCGGGCTCCCCGGATAATAAACAGGTGACAAGAAGAAAAAAAGTGAAAATGTTAGTCACTCAGTCCTGTCCGACTCTTTGTGACCCCCATGGATTATAGTCCGCCAGGCTCCTCTGTCCATGAAATTCCCCAGGCGAGTAGCCATTCCCTTCTCCAGGGGATCTTCCCGACCCAGGGATGAAACCCAGGTCTCCTGCATTGCAGGCAGATTCTTTTATCGTCTGAGCCACCAGGGAAGCCCCTGATAAATAGGTAACGGAAATCAAGTGAAAAGGGCTTCTGGAGTCTGTAGTCGGTTTGGGAGCTGTGGGGTTAAACCAAACTTGTAAGTTTCCTTAAGGCAGTTCCCCCCGCCCCGCCACCCCCTGAGCCCCTAGATGATGAAGGGGCCCACGTGCATCGTGCCTTCCAGGGGTGCCAAGCGTGGGCTGCCGCCCCGGCTCACCAGAGCAGCACCTGATTTTTGCAGATTTGAGCTCTCACGCCCGCTCCCCACTCCCCCTCCCCTGCCCTCTGGGAGCTGCTGAGGTAGGCGGATGGAGGAGCCCCTGAGGAGAGCCAAAGCCCGGGGAGGCACCAGGCTGTGTCGGGCGTGTGGCCCCCGAGGGTTCCTGCGGCCCGAGAGGTTAGGGACGCGTCTCCAGGCCGCTGCCGGTCCCTCTGCTGGGTTTTCTCTTGCTCCCCGTCCTCGCGCTGGGATTAACCACAGCGTCTTCCCAGGGAATATTTCAGGCACACAGGGCCCTTTCATTCCATTTCTCTCGGTACCTCGGACTGAATCGGCAGCTCCTGTGACGCGGTTATGTTGAAAAATGACCCACCCGCTGAAAAAGCTCTGCTTGCTTCCCGGGCAAGGCCATTTGCAAAGTCGGGAGAGGGTGGGATGGAGGCAGCGTGCCTGCTGGTGGCCGCCCCGAGGCGGGTGCTCTGAGCCACTCCCCGCCGCCAGCCCCTGTGTCCAAGCACGCTGTTTAACTGAGGCGAGGAAGCTGGTCCTCGCTCCCAGGAGGGGCGCTGCCTTTGGTTTGGGTTTGCAAGATCCTCTGCTTCGGAGGTCTCGGTCAGGGCCGATCGTGTCCCCTGGGGACACTTAGCAATGCCTGGGGACGTCCCAGCAGCAGGAGGGGCTGCCGCTTCTCCTGTAGGATGGGGGCGCTGTTCAGCCTCCAGGGCACCTCACAACGGAGACTTTGCGATGCTGAAGTCGGCCCGCCTCTCACACTGTGCCCCAGACACACCCCTGAGGTTTGCGGCGTGAGGGGAGGGTGAGGTTTCTGCCCAAGGTTCCTGGGGGTAAGCTCGCTGCCGCCATCAAGGCCGCTCCATTCACCCCACGTGAAAACGCGCTTTTCTCTCTGCAGAACCTGCGAGCCAGGAGCAACAAGGAGGCCAAGGACCAGACGACCAAGAACTCTCTGGAAAGTGAGTTCTCGGTGCCGAGGCCCCAGCGGGGCCCGTGGGGCGGAGGTGGGGGGTGGCCGCCGCGAGGGGACAGGGTGCCTAGCTGGGCCCCCGTCTGCTGCTGCAGACCTCCGGTCGCGAGGAGGGGGAGCAGGGAGCGGGCGGGGACGCCTGCCTGGCCTCTCCAGCGCCTTGATGTTGTCCAGCAACCTTGCAGGGGGATCATATCGTCCCTCCTTCCAGATGATGCGACGGGTTTAGGATGGAAGGAACTGTGTAGAAGGCAGGTCCCGAGTGGCTGGGCAGGGCTCAGAGCCGAGCGGTGAGGCGCCCCAGGCCTGTGTTTGCCCTCCTCCCTCTGGGCAGAGTGGGCTCAGGAACAAGAAGGTCCTTCTCACTTCTGGCTCTCAGGGTCTCAGGAGGATGTTCACTCACAGCACAGCACATGTGATGTGAGCTGGGGCTGGAGCTTCACCCCGCTCTGAGCCGGCCTCCCCCGTGTCTGTGAAATGGGGGTGAGTGCACACCTTGCACTGCTCGTGGGGGTCACGGGCAGAGATGCCCCAACACAGGAGAACACGTTAGGTTCTGTGCCCGCGATGGGCCGTGCCGGCCACCGAGAAGAGGGGACAGCCCCGGCCACGGGGGCTCCAGGCCGCTGCGTCCAGGGGTCCAAAAATGCCCATAAGGCAGCTGAAGATCCTGCTCGCCTCAAAAAAGATCAGAGATCCTGCCTCAGCCAAGACCCTGCACAGCCTGCATGCATAAACACTAAAAAGCAAACGAGCTGACCCACCGGTTCAACCGGGAGCTGTGTCTCAGCCTCAGGCCTGGATCTGCGTGGAGACTGGGGGCCGGTCTGCCCGCAGGGACCGGCACCGGCCCATCCTCCCAGGGAGCTGGCCGGCTCCCTGACGCCCGCCTTTGAGCGCCTGCTGCCGAGGCAGCCTCGCCGGCTTGGGTCCTGAATGAGCCCCGGACCCAGCGCTGATGTCACGGACCGAAAGCCCACAGCCACGTCCCCAGCCTTCCGAGGCGCCGGGCTCCCCCCGGGCCCGAGCAGAGGGGTGGTGTGGGGTGCCTCCTGCACCCTCGCAGCGAGGGCAGGCGGGCGGCCTCCCCCCCGGGCGGCCTCTCAGCCCCTGCCTGTCTCCCCGCAGCCCTGCTCTACAAGCCCGTGGACCGGGTCACCCGGAGCACGCTGGTCCTGCACGTGAGTCCCTGGGGCCCGGGACCTCCGCGTCCTGGGGCTCTTGGCTTCTGCTGTCCTGGGGCTGACGCCGCGGTCTGTCAGCTCTGCCCACCTGCCCCCCTTTCTGCCCTGCGCCTGTACTGAGCATGCAGAAGTGAGGCACCTCTCCTTTCCCGGGCTCCCGGGGTGGGAGGTGGGGAGGGCCTCGAGGATGGAGACGCTCTCCCGGGGGAGGGGGCAGGGCACGGATGCCAGGTGCCCGCCGGGACCGTGGTCGGACCACACCCTCCACCAGACAGACGGCACGTGGGGGTCCTGCCTGGCGGGGCTGCTCCTGAGGACAGCGGGGAGTCACTCACATGTTATTAAGTGGTTGTGGTTCCGTGTGTGTGTGTGTGTGTGTGTGTGTGCGTGTGTGTGCGCTCAGTCATGTCCGACTCTCTGTGACCCTCTGGACCGTAGCCCGCCAGGCTCCCCTGTCCATGGGATTCTCCAGGCAAGGATACTGGAGTGGGTTGCCCTGCCCTCCCCCAGGGGACCTCCCCGACCCAAGGATCGAACCTGCGTCTCTTAAGTCTCCTGCACTGGCAGGCGGCTCTTTACCACTCATGCCGCCTGGGCAGCCGGGTCGTCTTAATACCGAGAAACGAAAACAGAGGGAGAAAGGCCCCCCGCCCTAGTGCCTGGTGACCCTATCCATGGGTGTTTAGAGCAAGTCTTACACACGCATTTTTAAAAAATGTACGACCAACTCACAGAAGCGTATAAAGTGTGCGTTTCCTTTCCTGCTCCCTCCCCACAACGGACCCTCCACCAGGAAGACCTTCAATGCCGGCACACCTGACGTACTTTCAATCACTCACAGAGGCGGCCGGGCCTACGGTTCCGCGCATGGCCTTTGGCCGCTGTGTGCTGCGTCAGGCCGGTGGTGCCCGGGCAGCTCTGCCTCATTCTTCCCTGGGCTGCGTGGTTCCCCCCCAGTGCACGTTTCGTAACGTCTTACGTCACAGAGAGCGTGTGGATGGAGGAAGCTGAGCTGAGATTTGCAGTTTGCGCGTTTGCCAGGCTGTGGTGTTGGAGCCCTGGAGGCCCTTCATTTGATCCCGCGGCAGCAATGCGCCCAGGCCTGGCGGGGGGACTGGCCTGGGATCCCCACTCAGGAGTCTCCCCGACTTGTCTCATCTCCCCAGGCTCTTGTTGCCGTAGGATTTGGGAGCCAAGAGGGTTCTGTGTTTCTGGACCCGGGAGCGGTTGACTTTGAGCCGTTGAGCTCAAATGACAGGCATTCCCCGGGGAGAGGAGTTCCCAGGTCTGACCTAAGAGAGCAGGAGTCGGGAAGGTTGGGGGCTTTCTCCTGACCTCGCACAGATCAGCGCACCAGGGTGGTCTAGATGGACACGAAACACGTCCAGAGGCAGTTTCGCTTGACACCGCCACACACGAGTGGGTACCACTTGTATCGAGTGGCCTGAGGTCAGGGATGGTGCCAGCCTCTTGCAGGGCACGGGGCTGCCCCCACCCAGAGCTTCCCGGCCCTGGCTGGAGAAACCTGCCCCAGGGCTGCAGCGTGGAGCCCATCTCGGCAGCGTGCAAACGGCATTGGCTTGTGGGCTCCGCTCGGGACTGCCC
This sequence comes from Cervus elaphus, assembly GCF_910594005.1. Classification (NCBI taxonomy): domain Eukaryota; kingdom Metazoa; phylum Chordata; class Mammalia; order Artiodactyla; family Cervidae; genus Cervus; species Cervus elaphus. The sequence continues at coordinate 1,502,757 of NC_057819.1, forward strand.
CCAGGCACGGTGCTCCACCATGCGGCCCCGGCAGTCAGAGGGGGGTCCCCGGGTTTGCACCCCCCCCAGCGCGTCTGCGGCTCTGACTCGACCCTTCCCCCGACGCAGGACTTGCTGAAGCACACGCCCCCCAGCCACCCTGACCACCCGCTGCTGCAGGACGCGCTCCGCATCTCGCAGAACTTCTTGTCCAGCATCAATGAGGAGATCACGCCCCGCCGGCAGTCCATGACCGTGAAGAAGGGCGAGGTGGGTGCAGCGGCCACTGCCCCGGCGGGGGACGCGGGGCCCCGCTGTGTCCCTGCAGCCCAGCCAGGCACAGCAACGCCTGGCCCTGGCAGGGTGGACCCCGGCCGGCGGGCGGGGCGTCCAGGTGGGGTTGCAGGGACGTGGTGGCCTTATGGTGGGGGCTGTGTCCTGAGCCCCCGACACTTCTGCCAGATAGGGGTCCCCAGCTGGGGAGATGGACCAGAAGGCAGATGGCATTTGTCTGCCTGGAGACCACTCCTTGCTCCCCTGACTATTCTTTCATGATAAGACAGTTGACAGCGGGTTTAAAGACTCCCTGGGGAAGTAAGGGAGCGGGGCGTGGTGTGTTCGTAGCTGAGAACGGGGTTGACGTCCTCTGGGGGTTCCCCTTTCCCTCCTCCCCCTGTACCCCCCACCGAGAGTTCCTCTTGCCCTCTGTCGTCCCTGGAGGAGAGGGTGTGGCACAGAGGGGCCAGGTGCCACCCCGGCTGCCTCCGCCCTTCCCGGGAGGGGCCTGCCCGTGCCAGGCAACTTGCAGTGAGATGGCAGAGGTGTGCTAGTCGGGGGGCCGGCATCCAGAGTGAGCACCCTTTGCTGGACGTGCACCGGGGCGGGTGTAGGCAGGGACGGGGCCGTGTGGGCCCGGCGGTGAACCTGACTGTCTCCGCCAATGGGAGCCGCTTCCTCCCCTGCCCGCTCCTTCGAGTCCCGGGGGCTCGGTGGTTCCCAATCTGACCCGCCGGGCACTTGGGGCAGCCAGCAGGTGGCTCTCGGCCCTAAGCTCCTAACCTCTGGGGGAAGTCGTGCCTGAGTGCCCAGCCTCCCTGGTCACCAGTTCGCACGACCTCAGCAGACACGGGAGTTGCTTCCGCCCAGACGGCCTTCCCGTGGGCTCCTCGGTCTCCCCTCCCGGGAAGCCGCCTCAGGGCGCCTCGGGTCTGTGCCGCGCCTCCCACACAGCGGGCATCCCTGAGGAGATGCGCCTTCCTGCTCCTCCGATCGCGGGAAGCAGCTGCCTTTGGCCAGCTGTCGTCTGCAGTCGGCAGCCAGGCCCTTGTTCCTATGTCTCCATCACAGGCCTCCTTCCCCGGGGCCACGGCTGGGGTCCCGGGGCGCCTGAGCGGGACGGAGTGTGGAGGGGCTGGGGCTCTTCGGGGACTGGCCTCCTGCCTGACCCCCCACGCCCCCACCCGCATCTGGCCCTGGTGGCCCGTGGCGTCTGCTCTTCGAGGGGAGTCATGTGGGTGCCTCGGCGCCGAAAAGCGGGGAGGAGGACCAGTGACCCTGAAAGGTCGTGAGTCTGCCTCACCACGGCCCTCCATTCAGGGCTGTCTGCTGGGGGCACAGTGAGGGATGTAGGTGGCGGCTAGACCAGGACGCGGGCTTCCCTGGTGCCTCGGTGGCAAAGAAATCTCCCTGCCAAGGCAGGAGGTGCGGGGTCCATCCCTGGTTGCAAAGGTCCTCTGGAGAAGGAAATGGCCACCCACTCCAGTATCCTTGCCTGGGAAATCCCACGGACAGAGGAGCCTGGGGGGCTACGGTCCACGGGGTCACGCAGAGTCGGACGCGGCTGAGTAACTAAACCATCACCACCAGCAGGATGAAGGCAGGTGCACCTCTGTGCCCTCGCCACCTGGCCGGTCCAGGGCAGACAGGACTAATCAATCAGCGACTGATGGATCAGGGAGCCCCCTCCCAGGCTGCCCCAGGCCTTGCTGGTTAAGGACGCCTGTCCTGGGTTCTGCCCACCGCACCAGCGGTGGACCCAGCTGGGACCCCCTTTCTCCTCGCCGAGTGCAGTGACTCAGCGGAGCCCTCTCCTGGGCCGCGGCCCCCCCACTCCCAGGGCCAGAACATGATGAATGCAGCCCCTGCTGGGAGCCGAGCCGGGCCCACCCGGTCCTCGGCTCCAGCGCCTCCTTCCGTCCTCTCGGCCCCCACCTGGGCCGTCCGTGGTCACTCTGTCCTCCCGGCGCCCCTGTCGTACCGTGGCTCCCTCGGGTGCGTGTCCTCGTCGGCTGGGGCTGGGGGCAGCCTGTAACAAAACACCGTCAACCGGAGGGGCTCCCGCCCCAGACTTTGGTTTCTGACTGCTCTGGAGGCTGGAAGCAGAGCTCAGGTGCGGCGCGCTCGGGGGGCCGCTGGGGCCACCTCCTGCCCTCACACGGCCGACGAGTGGCCGTGTTGTCTGGGTGGCAGCCGGAGCGGCCAGCCGGCCTGGGGGAGACCCTCGGGAAAGAGGCACTCCTCTGAGACACACGAGGTAACCCCTTTGTCTGTGGGAATGGGGTGGTGGTGTCTCCCCAGCAGAGGCGTTTTGGGGATCAGCAGGGACCTAAGCATGGGGAGGCTGTGGACCAGGGCCGCGGCCCCCAGAGGACTCGGCAGAGGGGCCCCGGGAGCCCACCGGGGAGGTCTTTTCGTCCCCGACTCGAAGGACACTGAGGCTGGGGGAGACCAGGCAGCCGAGCCAGCGACCCCGCTACAGAGAGAGGGGAGAAGGGGGCGCGGACTCAGGGCCGGGCCGGGCGGACGCGGCTGCCTGAGGGTGAAGCCGTGTCTCTTGCAGCAGGGGCTGGTCCGCAGCCTTGGCACCTTTCCTCGCAGCCCCACCACACGCAGCGGGCCATGGGCACGTGGGGACACACGGGGCAGGGAGGGCACGGGTGTGCACACGGGGGCACAACTGGGGACACACGCAGACCGGGACCCGCCCGCACATCAAGGGGACATGCACACACACACACACACACACGGGCACGTCCCTACTCAGGGACACACACACAGATACACACACAGGGACACGTCCCTACTGAGGGACACGCACGCAGATATACAGACACACACAGATATACAGACACACACGGGCACGTCCCTACTCAGGGACACACACACAGATACACACACAGACACACAGACGCACAGACACACAGACAGACGGACACACACAGAGACACACACACAGACACACACACACAGTCCGTCGCGGCCCCCAGGGTGAATGGGGAGGGGCCTGGCTGCTAAGTCTGCCCCTCAGAGCCCCCCACCCCCTCATCTGAGCCGGCGCCCACTAACACGGAGTGGCGGGTGCAGGGTCTGATGCTGGTGGTGGGTGGGGTGCAGGGAGGGTGCAGGTGGTGCCTGGGGCAGGGAGAGGGGTGCTCACAGGGTCCGCTGGGGCCGGGACCTCGGGCGATTCCTGCCTTTGTGCCCTGTGGCCCCGGGGACGGTCCGCCTCTGAGCTGGAGGTCGGGCGCCCTCTGCTGGCGATGGCTAGTAGCTCAGCCCCTTCGGTCTCCCTGCCCACCCCCCTCCCCCACAGAAGTTCCCCCGGTCCTGCCTCCTGGGCTGGAGAACCTCCTGCCGAGCCCCTGCTGAAAGGACATCGCCCTGTTTGTCCCTCAAGGACTTCAGTGTCCCGGGACCTGTCCCCGCAACCCCCCAGCACAGACCCCCTGTCAGGCGCCCACGCCCCCACACTCCCTGGGGTCACGGGCAGGCAGAGGGCGGTGACCCCGCATTGTGGCCTTGGCACGCGGGCAGCCCTCCTGCCCTTGCATGTACGGTGCGGTCGGCGCGGGCAGCGCCCGTGTGAACCATCTGCGCCCTGTGCCAGGGCCTGGTGGGCTGCCGTGAGCCCAGCCACAGGTGACGGTGACGTGGGCGTGGGGGGGAGGCCCAGCCCAGGCTGCACTCGCTTCTGGGGGGGCCCTGGCTGAGCGTTGGCAGGGGGTTCAGGGAGGCACAGCCTCCCCAAGAAGAATCTAGGGTGCGGGTGGCAGTGGACCCAGGTGCCCAGATCCGCCGGGAGCAGCCGTGGTGAGGTGGCTCTGGGGTTCTGCGCGATGAGCGGGCCTGACACTCTGCACTCCCCGCCCCCCCGCCGCCACCCATTGCAGACTGGGGGCGCTGCGCTTTCTGAGGGGCCTTCCCTGAGGCTGGGTGGGCAGGGTCCATCTCCTCCCGGGCACAGACCCCTGAGTCCCTTCTTGCTTTCTGCACTGCCGGGGGCGGGTGGTGGAGCTCCCTGTCTGCAAAGTGGGCACAGGGACCTGCCCCCCCGGGGTGTGCTGGGGTCGCCTCCAGTGACCAGTGACCCGGGGCATGCGTGGGGCAGCCTCTCTTCCTGTCCTCAGCACGGCGCAGCCTTGGTCCAGCTGACAAGGCGGTGGCCGCTGGTTGTCGGCTGATGACCGACCTACCGCCACACGCCCTGGACCTGTGCAAGCTGGGAAGCCCCACCCTTGTATTTCAGGGAAGCCCCCAGGGCGGAGGGCTTGCTGGGGGGCTGGTGCCTCAAGTTCCCCTGCTGTTCAAGGCTTCCTCGGGGCTCGGGGCCGGCATGAGAGACGTGACCCCCGTGTGGGCTGCTGTCCATCAGCGGGCCGTGACCTGAGAAGGACTGGAATGCGGGGTCCCAGTTGGGGGACCCCTGCCCGGCCATCTGATGCCTGCAGAACCAGGCCTGGCCCTGAGCGTGACCACTCCCCGCTCAACAGGCAGCTGTCCGTGCTGAGAACCAGGCCCTTCTCACCAGCGTGGTGGCGGTCCTCGCACTAGATCGTCCCCTCTTCTCCTGGCCGGCCTCCCGCCCGGGTCTCCAGGGCTGTCCTGGGGAGGGAGGCGCGGGCCGCCCTTGCTCAGACGGGCTCTCTATCCCCCGGGCTGCACCGTGCCCCCTGGCCTCCAGGTTGTCCATGCACCCTCCCCCACAGGCCGTGTGCCCTGGGCGCTTGGGGACTTTAGTGGACCGAGGGCGAAGGGTGTGAGGTGTTTGCAGGCAGAGGGGGCGCTGGGAGGTGGAGGGGGGGATCGGAGGCCCTGACTCCTGCCCTGACCACCCCTCTCCCGCCCTGCCCGCAGCACCGGCAGCTGCTCAAGGACAGCTTCATGGTGGAGCTGGTGGAGGGGGCCCGCAAGCTGCGGCACGTCTTCCTCTTCACCGATCTGCTGCTCTGCACCAAGCTCAAGAAGCAGAGCGGGGGGTGAGTGACCGTGCGGCCCCCGACCCTGCGGCGGGTCCGGGGCACCCAGGGTGGCTTCTGCAGAAGGAGACCGGGTGTTCTTGCCAGTCAGCTTGCAGAGGTCATCCCCCTGTGGGCCAGGCCACCCTCGTTAAGCTACAGTCTGTTTCCGACTGGACGTGGTGCCAGGCTCACGGCCAGAGGTCATCATTAGCAGATGTCCTGGGTCAGCGTGAGTGACTGGGCTGTTGACTTTTAACAGGAAAAGGGGAACCTGACAGTGACTTCGGGGGGAGCTGTCAGGTCGTGACCCAGAGAGGTCTGGGGGTGCAGGGTCTGCTGCAGGTGGGGCATGCACGGTGCCTGATGGCCAAGAACGTGGTGGCTTCTAACTGGCTCTCTGCCCTGGCCTGCAGACCCCACCCAGCCCCTCAGGGATCAGACCGCCCAGGGTGCAGGGGCAGCAATGAAGGAAAAGACAAGTCACCGAACTGGGCTCTTCAGCCGTCACCATACTGAGTGGATTTAATCAGAAGAGAGCTTCAGTTTCCCCATCTGTCTGTCAAGAGAGGGGGGTTACACTGGGTGGATTTGCAGCCCCTCAAACTACAGGTCTGGGGGCGTCTGCAGTCCTGTCCTACTGTCATTGGCGGCCTAGGTGGTCTCCCGCATCAGGAGAGAGCGGATGAGGGCATGTCAGACCCCTGGGGCCTACATCCCATGTGAGCAGCGCCCCTGCACAGGGGTCACCGGGGCCGGGTTGCCAGTGTCCGCCTGTGACCTCATCCTGGCCTGTCTTGGGGACCACGGGCAGGGTTTGAAGGTCGGGCAGACGTGACGGCTGTGACCCTAGGGCTCCCAGACTGGAAGGCAGTGACTTAAGCGGAGGAAGGTGGGCAGCCTATTAATGTTTCCCCCCCACCCTCCCCCCACCCAGCAAAACCCAGCAGTATGACTGCAAGTGGTACATCCCACTCACGGACCTCAGCTTTCAAACGGTGGACGAGTCGGAGGCCACACCCAGCATCCCCCTGGTGCTGGACGAGGAGCTGGATGCCATGAAGATCAAGATCTCCCAGATCAAGAGCGACATCCAGAGAGAGAAGGTGGACGGACGGTGGTGGGCGGGGGGCCAGGCTGGCTCTGCAGCTCCGGGGGCAGCAGCACCTCCCAGCGGGCGAGTTCTGCTGAGCCTCTGACCCACTGCGGGTCTCTGGGACCTGCTGGGACCCCGAGAGTACTCGGACCACCAGGTGTCCCATCAGACATGGAGCCGTCCAGGATCGGGTCAGGGGCAGTTGCCCCGCTGCCCCTGTTAACAACTGCCCCGATGGGGAGCGAGTCCCAGGTGGGGGACGCGGCCCCTCCGGAGGGTCTGACCTGCATCCGCAGACCCCTGGTTGTTTCTGGAGAGGAGCAGTGTTCTGAGGGAACAGCGAGGGCGAGCCCCCAACCTGTAGGGTCTGTAGGCACTGTGTGGTGGTCAGAGATGGGGTGGATCCCCAGAAGGTTGATGACCAGGGACAGCAGCTGCCGCGGTGGGTACAGCGGGGCAGGCGTCCTTCACGGCCCGCCCCGGCCCGCCCTGCTGCACCACAAATCCTGGGGGACGGGGGAGCCCCGGACCGGCGTGAACTCTGGGCTGTCTGTCTGGCCGGGGCAGAGTGTCCCAAGGACTGTCGAGCCCTGTCCACTGCTGGACTTGTCCAGGCCGTGCCCCTGGGACGGAGGCTTCAGGAGGGCGGCAGACGGCGGGGAGAAGGGAAGGTTCTCCCTGCCAGGTCCTGGGGGCGCGTCTCGCCCTGCACAGGCCCCTCACTCCCAGGGGACGTGACGCTGAAATGTGCAGGGGAGGGGCCCTCAGGGTCACCACAGGCCCCTGCACGTTGTCCTGAGTTTGGAGAAAGTGAAAGAAGGGAGGTCCGTGGGAGGGAGGACTTGCTCCTTCAAGGATGGGGGACTGAGCACTCTGGCAGCCCGCGCCCGGCCTGGGCGGTGTGGCCGAGGCCCTGTCCACGGGCTTCTGTCCTCTGCGGACCGAGGGTCCAGCCCGGGGCAGGCTGAGCAGTTGCGGGCAGCGCTGGGTTGGGGCTGGACCCCTGACTGCATCCTCTCCCCGCAGAGAGCGAACAAGGGCAGCAAGGCCATCGAGAGGCTGAGGAAGAAGCTCTCAGAGCAGGAGTCGCTGCTGCTCCTCATGTCCCCGAATATGGCCTTCCGCGTGCACAGCCGCCACGGGAAGGTGCGTGACCGCCGGCCACGCCAGCGCAGGCCACGCCCCCGCCTGCGGGCCGGGCCCGCGTCCACAGGCCACGCCCACAGGCCGAGCCCCCACCCGCCAGTCACGGCCTGCAGGCCACGCCCACTGGTCCCTTTTCGGCCTCAGAGACTTGTGCAGCATGGCACCCCGGCCCGGGGGCGCCCCTCTCTGGGGCTCTGGCCCGGAACCCCACAGCTGGGAGGTAGGGGCGTCTCCGTAGGGTTGGGGGCTCACAGGCTTTCAGTGCAAGGATGCAGTCTGGGGGCTTTCTACCCTGAGGGCCTTTCTCTGTGGGCATCACATGCCTGCCGGGAGCCTTGCGGGGGCCCCTGCTTCCGCCCCAGGGCCCGGGCTGGTGGGCATCAGCCCTCCGCTCGGCACATCCGTCCTGGGAACCCGGTGGCCCTGCGCTGCGACGTGTCACCCTGACCCAGGCGGCCAGGGGGTGCAGGAGCAGGGCTGCTGGCGCACCCCGCCCCCCACCTCCCCCCGCCCCCCCCTCCCGCCCCCCCCCCCTCCCCAGCTCTGATGCCTGCAGCGCGGGGCTGTGGGTTCCCTGAGCGGGTTCGCTGCCGGCTCCACGTGGTGGCCGGGACAGAGCCCGGTCTGCTGGGTGCTCGGTCAGCGGGGAGGAGATAACTGGGGCGTGCTCTCCCCCTGTCCCCAGAGTTACACGTTCCTGATCTCCTCCGACTACGAGCGGGCTGAGTGGAGAGAGAACATCCGGGAACAGCAGAAGAAGTGTGAGTGGCCCCCGGGCTGGGGCGGGGGCTCCATCGGCACTGTGGTCTCTGACCTCGTTTTCCCCAGCGGGCTGGGCCGTGGAATTCATCCAAGTGAGGTGCGCTGTGGAGCCCTGACACAGGAGACACCCGAGGAGGGCTGTCCTGAAAGGACTCCCTGCCCTCTGTAACTGCCCACCGCCAGCCTGCCCTCTGACCTCCCCCCATGAACCCCTCTTGTTGCCCGGACCCTCCTTGAACTCCCCCCACCCCGCCTTGTGGGTCTCCTGCCCTGTCCCCTGCCTGCCCCTGGGGCCCCCCCGACCTTCCCTGAACCCCCCACCCCTGCCTCGCCCGCCCCCCAGGCCTGCCACACAGCCCAGCAGATGCTGGCGCCACGGGGCCCTTGGCTGCGCCCGGCTGGGTGGCCACACCCTGCTGGCCCTGCTCCCCTGTGCCTGACTGCTGTCGGGACAGGGCGCCCACCCCGCTCCAGGACGGGCCCTTCTCTGGGCGCTTCCCCCTGTGTTAGCGGGTCTGTCCTTCCGCTCAGCTCACAGCTGTCCCGTGCTGCCTGGCTGCCTTCAGGGCTGGAGGGCAAACCCTGCCCGGGACCTGGGGCTGTGGCTGCCTGCTTCCCGCCTCTGCTCCCCACTGCACCTCCCCCTCACGTGACTTGGGACCCCCAAGACACTCTTGCTGAGAAGTTCCCGCGCATGCCTCTTGCAGGCGGAGCCAGGCTGAGCCCGATATCCCTGGTGGGTTGGGGCTCCACACGTCTCTGCCCTGTCCACCCCAGGGCCACCGTCTCTGGGGATGGGGTGCTCCTGGTGGCTCTGATGGCCGGTGCCTGGGACCCCGCCCGTGTTCCCGTCTCGGGTATCCTGTTGTAGCCAGGGGCCCAGACCACTTACAGCGTCTGTCCTCTGCTCAGGAGTGTGCCCCATTCCCCCACCCGGTGGAGAGATGGGGGTGCAGGGGACAGAGCTGCCCTGGGTGTCTGGGGAGACCCCACAGGAAGCTGCCCCGGGTCACCCCTCACAACTGCCATAAGGCCCAGCTGAGGTGGCAGGCGACCCTGTGTTTGTGAGCATCTTGCAAAGATTCCCTCCCCGCCTCAGCCCAGCCCAGGCCCCCTGGGCCACGCCCCACCTGGCCCTTAGCAGCTCCTCCCTGGGAGCATGTGGACCCTGTGGGCCTCCTCACCGGGGTGTTCTGAGGGCCCCCTGCAAGGATAGCTGGAGAAAACGCTCCAGGGGGTCCCGGGGGTTCCGAGGAGCCAGGTGGACTCACCAGCTGGCGCCCCTGTGCCCCCATCTCAGGTTTCAAGAGCTTCTCACTGACGTCCGTGGAGCTGCAGATGCTGACGAACTCGTGTGTCAAACTCCAGACCGTCCACAGCATCCCGCTGACCATCAACAAGGAAGGTGGGCCGCCCCCCGCCCCGCACCCTCCAGGCCGCCTTTCCTTACTACTGTCGGCGCTGTCCTGGGCCTGGGGACCTCCGTGCCCGGGGTTGTGTGTGCTTCTGTCGGCTCCTCCCTGGAGTGGACGGGACAAGTTGGGGTGACCCAGGAGACCGGAGACTTGGTCCTGAGTCCCGAGCTGCTCCTCAGACCCTCTGTGCGCCGGGTCTGGCCCTGCTCCCCGCCCCCCCACCGGCCCCCATGTGTGGTCGTGCTGCCTGCATTCACTGTTACACTCGTGCACACGCGCTCGCACACAAGAGCGTGCTTTGCACACTGTGCGCCTCATCCACGTGACGTGCTTCCCGACCCCTCTCCTGTCCTGAGAACCCGTCACGTCTTGTCTCCGTCCCTGGTTTGCCCGTGTTGTGAACTTAGGACTTGATCCTAAGGTCCCCGAGAACAGAGACCACAGCTGATGTTTCTGCTCACGTTGTCACCTTGTCCCCCGCTGAGCAAGTGACAGTCACGCGGTGCCCCCCGTGAGGGTCCTTGAAGCAGAGCCCTGCCACCTGCCTGCCCCTCCCAGGAGGATGGGCGCTCACCTCTCTGGTCTCTTGCACAGATGACGAATCTCCTGGGCTCTATGGGTTCCTGAATGTCATCGTCCACTCTGCCACCGGCTTTAAGCAGAGTTCAAGTAGGTGGCTGGTGTGGGGAGTAAGGTGGCCGGACCCTGAGCCGGAGGGTGCGGGGACCAGGGAGGCGGCTGACCGCCCGGAGGTGTGGTGCTCGCTAATGCCCACTGGGTGTGGGGTTGCTTTCCGGGGTGGACCTTGCCCTTGCCGGCATCTGGTTCTTCAGACTCCGGGAGCTGGGAGCTGCCCACTGCAGGCAGGTCATGCAGTTGTAGAGGTCAGGTTTTGCTACAGACAAGGAAATCAGTCCTGAATATTCATCAGAAGGACTGATGCTGAAGCTAAAACTCCAATACTTTGTCCACCTGATGCGAAGAACCGACTCATTGGAAAAGATCCTGATGCTGGGAAAGATTGAAGGCAGGAGAAGAAGGGGACGACAGAGGATGAGATGGTTGGATGGCATCACGACTCAATGAGTTTGAGTAAACTCCGGGAGTTGGTGATGGACAGGGAGGCCTGGCGTGCTGCGATTCATGAGGTCGCAAAGAGTCGGACACGACTGAGCAACTTGAACAAGAAGAACAAAATGCAGCCTAGGTCTCCAGGAGGCCGAGGGCGGGCACCCCGACCCTGTGCCGGGGAGGTTTTGCTGCTCTGATGTGCGGAAGGGATACCCTTTTAATCCTTCCCCTTGCGGGCACCTGTCCGGCCACTCTGGAGTGGTGAGGGTTGGTCGCGTTTCGGTGTAGGCTCAGCACACACTCCCGTCAGCCCGACCCCCAAGCTCTTAGGGCCCCTTGGAGGAGGACGCGGGGCAGCCACCTTCTGCTGACCATGCCACTGTCCCTACAAAACCAAACAAGAAGTCCCTGATGAGCCCCAGAAGAGAAGCTGTTTCCAGGCCGGGTGAATATGATTAGGGCTTCGTGTCCAGAATCTATCAAGAAGGCTTACAGTGCCATGCCTGAGACAGCACAGTCTTTTAAAAATGAGCAAAAGATTTGGATAGACGGAAAAAGCAGATTTACAGATTTGTGCTTGAATGGGAAAAATGGGCCAAAGAGATCTTTTTAGGAGTGACAGAAATGCACTAAAATCGAATGGCAGAGATGCCTGCAGGACTCTCTAAGCTCACCCAGGAGCACCCAGCTGGACACTCACAGTGGGTGAACGTGAAGGTACAATCGTTCACACCTCAGTAGAGCCGTTTTTTAAAGTAAGCAACACAATTTCTGTTGGGTAAGTTATAACTATAACTAGGTTTGAATAAGCCTGGATACTTACTCAACTACGTGTTTTCCTTTACCGTATAGTAACTTTATTAGTAGGGCTTCCCGGGGGGCTCAGACAGTAAAGAATCTACCAGCAATGCAGGAGACCCAGGTTCGATCCCTGGGTCGGGAAAGATCTGCTGGAGAAGGGAAGGGCAACCCACTCCAGTACTCTTGCCTGGAGAACTTCATTAATACGCCGATGGACCGAGCCCCACTCCACGCCCCTACACCACTTCTCTCCCGGCGCCGAGCTACTATCCGTGAGCAGGGGAGCCCATGTCGTGCCAGGTGCAGGCTTCTAGCTGCACTCTTGTGACGTGAAGCTGTCTTGACGGCACTGGTTTGGTGTTTTATTTTAGAAAGAAAACCAAGAACTTTTCCCAGCGTTCCAGAGATCAGGATCTGGCGCTTCTACTGCAGGGGGCGAGGGGGGCACCGGTTCCATCCTGGGTTGGGGTCCCGAGATCCCGCAGGTGTTACAGCGCTACGAAAAAAAAACCAAGACTTTTGTGTGTGTGTGATTTAGAAAATAACATCTGCTTTTAAGAAATACGGGTGACAAAGGGCCATGTGGTCAGTCCGCTCTCCATGTGGCCCCACGCAGGTCTGTACTGCACCCTGGAGGTGGATTCCTTCGGCTACTTTGTAAATAAAGCCAAGACGCGCGTCTACAGGGACACGGCCGAGCCCAACTGGAATGAGGTGAGGCCCTGCTTCTGGGCAATCTCGAGGCGCTGCGTCCGTGGGGCATGTCCCCCGAGGGCTTCCCCGCCAGCCTCTGTGCCAGCAGCGTTCCCGGAATCTCCCGGGGGAGCAGGCAGGCCAGGAGATTTTATCTCCGTGTTCCTGAGAATTCGCCTGCACACACACCCCACTCCGCCAGTGACAGACACTTGTTTTGCTGGCAGAGCGTCTGGAAAAAGCTTTGAAGGGCTTCTTACCATTAAGGCCTTTGTTGCTGAGTGTTTATCTGGGAGGTTTCCATGGTGTTTTTGCTCGGAAATTGGAATGAGCCTTGGGTGCCGTGACACTCTTGGTGCCCGGAAGCCGGGGCTCTGCTCCTGGGGCGGGGGCTGGGGGATGCCTCGCTGGTTTGGAGAGGACCCTGGTCTCTTTTCTCAGCATCACTTTCATGATTGTTAGATGTGCCACATGCCGCCCTCGGGCTGGGGGTCTGGGGAGCCAATGGACCTGCCTGGTCCTTAGAACTCCAGCACCCCTGCTAAGGGCTGTCCCTCGATTAAGGATGGGGCCGGGTGGGGGGTGTCGGAGCCAGGCGGACCCATCCAGGAGGGCGTGACCCCGCAGAGGCAGCGCACGCCAGGTTCTGGACACTGCCGAGGGGGCTGCAGAGACCGAGCTTGGGCTGAGGGTCTTCAGGGCAGCCTGTCACCCTGGTTGCACGTGTGGACCATCTAGGTTCTCGCAGGTTCCTGACACATACACCGTCCCCACCGGCCCCCATTCAGGCTCAGAAATACCTGCTCTCCCGACCCCCTGACCCCCGTTTCCCCACCAAGAATGCAAGCTGGCGAAAACCCTGGTGGGAAACGCCAGAGTTCCCGAGGTGTCATGGGGGTGACGGAGGAGGAAGCAGGCCCCAGGCACCCCACAGCAGACACGCTGAGAGCCTGCAAGAGAACCTCTCTTCCCGGGTCCGTCTCTCGTCTCGCCTGGGTCGTTGTTTTTGTTTTCCCAAATAGACCGTCCTCGGGGCAGCTTGAGGTCCCCAGCAGAGCTGAGCGGAAAGGAGAGAACACTCCTGTGTCCCCCAACCCTGGCCCCCGACGTGCACCCACCTGGGTGGGCGCTGGTCATGATCAGTGGGCCTCCAGAGACACACCCCCCCAGAGCCCACAGCAGGTCTGCGTTTGTAACCAGCGCCACCCCCCCTCCGGGGCCCCTGGTGCAGGTGGTTGGGGGACCACCCTGTGAGATGCTGGCTCCAGGAGCTTGGGTTAGGCGTGAGAGGTGCCCAGAGCTTCCGGAAGCTCCCAGACTGGCGGTGTGATGTTCATGGGCCAGCGGCTCCCGAGGGTCTGCATCGCGGGCAACAGTGGGGAGGGTCTCGCCGTGGGGCCTCAGGGGAGCTGTCTGTGTGGGAAGGGCTGCGGTTCAGGGGCCCCTTCGGCCGGCAGCGCTGAGCGCCCCTCTGCGGGGCCCGCCCAGTAACCCAGGCTTTCCTCCTCTCTCCCGGCGCAGGAGTTTGAGATCGAGCTGGAGGGCTCGCAGACCCTGAGGATCCTGTGCTACGAGAAGTGCTACCACAAGACCAGGCTCGCCAAGGAGGACAGCGGGGAGAGCGCTGACCGGATCGTGGGCAAGGGCCAGGTGCAGGTGAGGCAGCCCCTCCGCTCCCCGTGGGCTCCGGGGGATCCCCCGCCCCGGACCGCGCGCCCCGCCTCCGGGCGCCCCGTGCTCTTCCCCACCCGGGGACGCCGAGGGGGAGTTGGGGAGACAGTGGGGCAGGCCGGCTCTGAATCGTCCGCCGTGGGAGACCTGGGCTGGCGCCGTCGTGGGTCCCTTTCCGCCCCTGCCTGCCTGTCACTCAGCGTCTTGTCCCCGTGGGAATTCCAGCTCTGCCTGTTTTTCCAGGAGGCCTTGTGCCTCCCTGGCCTCTGGAGAGCCCGAGGTGGCGCCCTGCAGGGCTGCCCTTGGCAGTCAGGAGCCGCCTCTAATTGGAAACTAATTGGAGACTGAGTCTCCCCGCCTGGCGCCCCCTCTCTGGCGTGTAGACCCCGCTTCCGGGCCTGCAGCTGCCTCCCTCCGTGGGGCGGGTGCTGTTTCCCCCCGACCCCCGGAGCAGGCAGAGGAGCCCCTGGTGGGTGAGGAGGAAGTCGCCACAGAGGACCGGAGAGGGGTCCCCAGGTCCAAGCCCTCGGGGCCCTCAGCCTTCCGAGCACGGGACGCGCGCTTGGCTCTCACGGCAGCACCCGCCTTGTGCTTCTCACAGCCTCAGCTGCAGGCTCTGCACCCCGGGAGGACGCCCCAGCACCCTCTTTCCTTACGGGGCAGCTGACCGGACCCAGCTAAGGGGGCTCCTGCCTGCCCTGCCCTGGAGGTGGGCCCTGACTGCTCCCCCGGTGCCCCGGGACCCCCCCACAGTGAGGCCTCCTGGGGGAGTGGCTGGACGTGCCGGGGGCCGCGGAGGACAGGGCTCCCCAGGGGGCCCCCCACCCCTTCCCAGGTGCAGGACTTGAAACTCTCCAGGCAGAGAGGGCGACTCACACCCCACGACCCTGGGGAGTCCTCGCCCGGCCCCGCCGCGGCTGGCTGGCTGGCTTCCCGGGAGGGGCAGGGTGCCGGAGAAGCTGCTGAGGGAACTGGCCGGCTCGGGGCCTCCAGGGACCCCTGTCCCTTAGGACCGGGTCTGAGAGCCAGGGTGCCCCTCCGATCACCCGTCTCTGCCGCCCTCCGCCACCTCCCAGCCACCACAGGGCAAGGGTGACGGGTGTTGGGGGCGCAGCCCTGGCTGCACTGAGACCCAAGGACAGGAGGCTGACGGCGCCTGGGGCTGGGCTCCCCTCGGCCGGGGCAGCCCAGGGTGGCTGTGACTGTGGAATCCCAGGGATTCCAACCTCACTGCTGACCTCCCTGTTTTTGTCTTATTTTTTCTTTTTAAGTGGTTACTTAAAAAAAAATTTACTTATTTTATTAGTATTATATATATGTACGTAGTGTTTGCCGCGCTGGGTCTCTGTTGCAGCGCGGGCTCCTCTCTAGTTGCAGCGAGCAGGGGCTCCTCTCCGGGTGCAGGGCGCGGACTTCCACCGCCGCGGCTTCTCGCGTCTCCGAGCAGCGCGGACTCTAGGTGTCCTCAGCGGTTGTGGCGCCCCCGCCGGGCTCTAGAGCACAAGCTCAGTAGTCGTGAGCAGCCAGCGTGGAACACGTTTCTCCGCAGCAAGTGGAGTCTTCTCGGACCAGGGATCAAACCCGTGTCTCCCAGCCTGGCAGGCGGATTCTTCACCCTTGAGCTCTGGGGGAGGCTGCCTCGGTCTGTTCTTGATGGACACCGGGGCGTTGCCCAGACGGGGCTGTTCTGTGGGCATCCTGAGCCGGACACCTCCGAGTGCGGCAGTGTTCAGGCACCTGCCTGGCGCTGGTCACCGTTCGGGGCCTCGGTCGTTGCCTCCGCGCTCGAGGACGACTGGCCTCCTTTGTCCCCCGGCCCCCGTTCCCTCCTGCACCTGCCCTGGCCCCAGCGTCTGTCCCGACACCCCGCTCTGCCCACACTTCACCCAGCCCACGGTGAGCTGGCAGGCTGGGCGCCCGATGCCTGTTCTCGACTCTGGTTCCTCCAACCTTGGACTTGACATCATCTGCGTTCTCCTGCAGGACTGGGGTCCCAGGGGTGCTGGGGTCTGAGCCGGGGCCTCCGAGCACTGCTGCTGGGTAACCGGGAGGCTCAGACAGGAAAGGGAACACTCGTCTTCCTCCTTTACGGAGTCAGGTTCTATCGAACCGGGGTCTCCTGCGTTGCAGGCAGATTCTTTACCATCTGAACCACCAGGGAGAGAGCGGTAGTGATCAGATAACAGCGGGACTGGGGGGGTTTCTGGCTGCGCTGGTCTAGTGGGATTCTTGCAGGAGACAGGCCCGGGTGATGCGGACGTCACCAGGGAAGGCGGGGACGAACAGCGTGGTCACATGCTGAGGATGGTTAAATATTGAGGGTAGGGATTTTTTTTTTTTTCTTAAATATTTACCCAGCTGCGTCGGTTCTTAGTTGCGGCACGTAAGATCTTTCATTGCAGGGCTCGGATGTTGTGTTGTGGCCCTTGGGGATCTTAGTTCTCTGACCAGGGATTGAACCCACGACCCCCTGCACTGCAGGGCAGACTCTTAACCAGCGGACCACCAGGGAAGTCTGTAGGGCAGGGGATTTTTGCTTAACTGACTTAGCAGGGTTCTTGCTGAAACCGATCTCCTGGGGACAAGACCTGCAGGCATACCTCGGAGGTGCTGCCGTGAAGCACGTCACGTGAAGTTTCTGGTTTCCCAGTGCCAGTGAAGGGGATGTTGACACTGTACTGAGGTCAGAGTGTGCGATAGCGTCACGCCTAAAAAAGCAGTGTAAGTGCCTTAATAAAAAAAAAAAAGAAGATTACATTACTAAGAAGTGCCAACAGGCATCTGACAATGCAGGGTTGCCCCAAACCTTCAGCTCGCGAAAACGCAGATTGCGGAGCACAGAAAAATGAGGGCTTGTCTGTAGCTGGGAAACAGGTCAGAGGAGCCTGCAGACTCGTGTCCCCCAGTCCCACTGCCCCTCCTGGGACCTGGGGTGACTCAGAGCCGTCATCAGTCCTGGGGACATCCCGGAGGGGCGGGAGGGGGTCTGTGACTCAGGCTGGGGGCGGCCAGGCTTGTTTACGAGTCTGGATCCTCAGCAGGAGGAGGAAGGAAGGCGGTCAGGGGAGGCTGGTCATGCTGACGACAGCCCAGGACCCCAGCCAGGCCGCCTCCCCACCTCTCCCGTGGACACGTTTCTCTGGGGGGTGCACCTCGGGGAGGCTGTCTGTGACTCCCGGGCCCAGCCTGCCTAAACTGGGGCTTTCCCAGCAATTCCAGGTACTCTCCCAGCTGGGCCGCGTGCAAGGGGCGTGTGGCCCTGCAGGTCCTGCTGTGGGGGAGGGGGTGGCTACACCGTGCCCCCCCACCCCGAGTCCTCTCCCCCTCCCTCATCCAGAAGTCTCTGCCGCTGTGGGGAGTGGTGCAGAGTGGCCCAGGCCCTCCTTGCTCTACTTGTGGTCCCGTTTGGGACCCCGCATCTTTGTTTCATTGACCGACATCCACCGCATCCCTTTCAAGTAGAGAAGTCAGTGAAAAGTGAAAGTGTTAGTCACTCAGTTGTGTCCGGCTCTTTGTGACCCCATGGACTGTAGCCCGCCAGGCTCCTCTGTCCATGGGATTCTCCAGGCAAGAATGCTGGAGTGGGTTGCCATGCCCTCCTCCAGGGGATCTTCCCAAACCAGGGATCAAATCCTCCTACGTCTCCTGCATTGCTGGCAGATTGTTTACTGTCTGAGTCACCAGGAAGATAAGCCAGTGATCTTAGTAATTTACAGTTTTACGACCGTTAACAACAGTCGCGTTTGAGAATATTTCCATCCTCTCAAAGCGGTTTCCCTGTTCCCACCCCCAGGCCCAGGCTGATCCGCTTTTTGTGTACGGATGTGCTCCGTCTAAAGAACCCACCTGCAGGGCAGGAGATGCAGGTTAGATCCCTGGGTTGGGACGATCCCCTGGAGAAGGGCATGGCAACCCACTCCAGTACTCCTGTCTGGAGAATCCCATGGACAGAGGAGCCTGGCAGGATACAGTCCATGGGGTCGCAGAGAGTCAGTCACGACGTGTTGACTCAACAGTTGCTCACCCTGCGTGTTTTGTGTAAACAGCCTCGCGCTCTGTGACGCGGCTTCCGTGACTGGCTTCCCCCACTTGGCAAAGCGTTTCTGAGGGTCACCCGCGTCACGGTGCGTTCACCGCATTCCCTTTTTTGGCTGGACCGTGTCTCACCCGTGTGTGCACACACCACGTTTTGCTTATCTGTCTGTTCTCTGGTGGGTGGACACCTGGGTTGCTTCCAGTTCGCGCCGCGTGAACCTGTCACGGTCGGCGTGTTCACAGACGCTTCCCTCCTTCCTGTGTGGAGAGCCGTGGGGGGAATCGCTGGGTCGGGCAGCCACGGTTGGCTCTGTGAGCTGCTGGCCTGCTCTTCCCGAGAGGCTGCAGTAGTTCACGTCCCCATGGAGGTGCCTGAGGGGCCCTGTTTCTCAGCGTCCTTGACAAGCCCCTGGTATTGTTTGTTTCCTATTTGTTGGGGTGCATCGGGTCCTCGCTGTGGCACTCGGGGTCCCCGCCACGTCATGCTGGTTCTTCCATCGCCGCACGTGGACTCCCTAGGTTTGCCTTGAAGGCTTAGTTCCCCGAACCCCCGGGCTCGAACCCGCATCCCCTGCCTCCCCTGGCAGATTCTCAACCACGGGACCGCCCCGGGAGGTCCCCTCTCTTGTCTTTTTGATCAGAGCTGTCCTCTGGGCCTTGGGTGGGTTGGGGCCAGGGGAGGGCAGGAAGGAGTTAAAGATGCAGAGGTCAGAGCTCCAGGAACGCACTAGTGAGACAGAGGCTGGAGGGCATCGTCCCCTCCCGGGGGGCGGGGGTGTCTCTGGTCCCCTCTCAGGGGACCACTCCAGGGAGCAGGTCACAGCATGAGATACATGGGGCTTGGTCTGGAGGGCCGGGGAGGCCCCACTGGCCCGTCCTGGGCACTGACCGCTTCCCGGAGGAAACCACAGTCTCCAAGGAGGCGGCTGAGGAAGGAGCCGCCTGCCCTGTATTGGTCCTGCCGCCGCCCTGGCGGGGTGGACAAGAGGATGCTCTGAGTGTGTCTGTCAGGCTGTCCATCCCTGACCGCCAGGCCGCTCCTGCCTTCCAGGCAGAGCTCGGGGCAACCGTCCACCACGCCTGCCATCCCCCCTTGTTCCCTGGGGGTGCCCCGTGCCCAGCCCTGGGGGAGGCGAATGGAGACGCAGACCTCCGACTGGGGAGGAGGCGCCCCGCCCGCCCAGCCCCGTCCTGGCTTTCCCGAAGGCGCTCGCTCTTTCCTGGTCCTCCCCCCACCCCCGCGTGCTCCATTCCCAGCCTGTCCTGCTTGTTTACTCCTCTGTGCTGTGAACAGCCCAGGCGGAGCGCCAGCCTCCAGCAGTGTTTGTGGACGGAGCCCGGCCGCGGCCTTGCCCCCGGCGCGCCCCCCTCGCGTGGCTTCCGCCCGCTCTGTTTGTTGGAGCCGGGCCAGACCGTGGACGGTCTCCCCCCACCCCCGGGGCAGGAGGGCAGGTAGGTGGGGGTGGGTGGTCGGCGGCCCTGAGCCCCCCGGTCCCTGGGCCGGGCGGTCAGTTCCGGGGGTTGCAGGGTGTTCTTCCACCCGAGTCCGGCCCCGGCAGGGATGGATGGGGCCGTGGCTGTGGCTCTCGCAGGACCTGGAAGTGGGGGGCAGGTCCAGCCGTGCGGCGGCCTGGCCGGACAGACACGGGTTACTCAGCGTCTCCAAACTGCCCGGAAGGAAACCGGCCACTTGTGATGGAAGCTTGGCTTTTCTGGGCTCTGGAGGGAAAGCGTGACGCATCGGGGTTCCCGTAACTGACGGGCCGCCGGCGGGGGTGTTTTTCCCACACAAACAAAACAAAGAACCCGGGCAAGCCTGCAGAGGCGGGGCTTCCTGAGAAGCCGGGTCAAAAGGTGGCGGGGCCCGAGCCCGGCACACTCCCGCCCGATGCTGCTGCCCGGCCGCTGTCCTGTCCACCGCGCAGCTGCCCTGCCGCCAGCCCCTCGGGCAGCAGGGCCGAGGATGCGGGAGACGCCTGGCACGGCCGCCCTGCAGACCCTCCTGCGACACCTCCACCCTGGCCTGGCGGGCTGCAGCCGGGCGGCCTCGGGGGAGGAGCACATGTGTGCTTGCAGCACCGCCCTGTGGACCCACATCCGAAGCCTCATGCACAAGGGCAAGGTGGGCCTGCGGGGCGGCCGGGGTCCCTGGGGCGGGCAGGGGCCGGGCTCTGTCCCCCCAACCCTGTCCCCGTGCTGGCTGTGCTGGTCTCAGTTCTGGAAGGGGAGGGACGGGGAGAAAGGCCCAGGGGTTACCAGCCTCTGGAGGGAAGCAGAAAGGCTCTTTTCCTGCTGCTCTATTTCCCCTTTTAAAGCTGCCCGTGGGGGACGCCCCTGGTGGCCCAGTGGCTCGGACGCCACGCTTCCACTGCAGAGGGCAAGGCTTCGATCCTAAGCAAGGAACTAAGATCCCACTACACAGCGTGGCTAGAGAAGTTTTTTGTTTTTAATTAAAATGATGAAACTGCCATCAGTGGCGGGACCCTGTCCCTTTCCTTGGGAGCTGGGGGCACTGGGCCTGCGCCCTTGCTTCCTGGGGGGTCAGGACCCGGGAGCCTCCCCGCTCCCGCCACACCTGGCCTGGTCGGAAGCCGGGAGCTCCACTGGCCCCGGAGCTTCGAGGGCCCTGCGTCCCCTCTGCCCCCGCCCACAGGCGCCCCCGAGGAGGTGTGACCGCAGCTGGGCGCCAGGAAGCCCCATGGGGCAGTGGTCTGTGCCGGCTCTCTGCTTGCACACCTGCCCCTCAGGCCGGGTTCCCCACGGCCCCGGAGTGTGGCCTGAGAACCTCCCAGGAGGGGGCGGCCCCGCCGTGGGTGGGCCTGGCCCGGATTAAAGACCCCGCCTGCACAGGCCCCCATGCCAGAGGGGCACACTAAGGGTCCCCAGCTCTTAGATGACACATTCCCCCCCACCCTCAGAAGATGCTGTTGAAATCAGTCTTCCCAAAGTGTCGCCTACACGACTGGTCAGCCTCCGAGCTGCGTGAAGCCCCCTGTGATGCTGGGGGTTGGCGGAGCAGGACAGCCCCCAGCCCCCGGGGCTGCCAGGGCGGGTGTGAGCGCCGCTGGGAAGGGAGGGTTCCCTGGGGAGCAGGGTGCAGGGCCTGAGTGCTCACTGACTCGCCCCCCAGCTGAGCCTGGGATGCAGGCAGCAAGGGTCTGGGGGCGGGAGGGCTCTGAGGCTCCAGGGCTTTTCTAGCGGGTCCTCCGTTTGGACCCCGCTTGGCCTCTGGAAAGAGGTACCAGCCGAGGCCTGCTGCTGATTCCGCTTGGACGTGGAGGAGTCGCGGGCTTGGGCTTGCTGCCTGGCCCGGCCTCTGCTCGGAAGCCCAGGGCATCAGGTAACCATGACCCCTTGCTTTCAGCTGGACCCCCAGACCCTGCAGGACAGAGACTGGCAACGGACGGTCATCGCCATGAACGGGGTACGTGCCACCCAGCACTGTGCTGGCTTCTGCTTCCTGTAGAGGGTTGGGGTGGTTCCAGTCCCTTCTGAGACCCTCGGGGCTGGAGAAGGCAGAGGCCCCACGGGGCAGAACCGCAGCGTGAGGGCCCAAGGCCACGCGGGCCAGAGACTTGCGGCTGGAGTGTGGGTCACCCACCAGGCACTGGGCGTCCCTCCTCAGAGCAGGGTCCAGGGTCATCACGGGGATGGAGGGGGCCTGGACCCTGGGGTCTGCCCGTAGAGACTGAGACCCCTGATTAGACTTCAGTGCCCCGTAAGAATTGAGACCTTAAGAAAAAGCACTGCCACTCACCAGAAAAGCTCTGGGCATGTAGGACATACCTGGAGGAGGGCGTGGCAGCCTCCTGTATCCTTGTCTGGAGAACCCCATGGACAGAGGAGCCTGGCGGGCTGCAGTCCCTGGGGTCACACAGAGTCAGACAGGACTGAAGTGGGTTAGCATGTAGGACACCGTGCTGACATTTGATAGGTGATTCATGGCTTTTTGTTACATTATTCTCTATACATTTTCTCTAGTGGCCTGTTTTTTTTAGGTTTTTATTTTGTGTTGGGATATAGCCAGTTGACAATGTGACAGTTTCAGGTGAATGTAGAAGGGACTCAGCCACACATATACGTATGGTATGTCCAGTTCAGTTCAGTCGCTCAGTCTTGTGTCCGACTCTTTGCGACTCCATGGACTGCAGCACGCCAGGCCTCCCTGTCCATCACCAACTCCCGGAGTTTGCTCAAACTCATGCCCATTGAGCTGGTGGATACATATGTGGATACATAGATCCATTCTCCGCCAAACTGCCCTCCCGTGCAGGCTGCCACGCAACATGGAGTCTAGTGGTTCTTTTTAATCAGGATTAAATAAGAAAGAGAAGCCACAGGGAGGGGGGGAGGTTGTGCAGAAGCGGGTCTCAGATGGCCTTGGCTGTTCTCAGCTGCCACTGAGTTGGACCAGAGCCCGCCCCCGACCTGGACCTTAGCCTGAGATCGCGGGGCCCTGGGAGCAGGCTCTGAGGACCAGGAGGCTGAGAGGGTCGTGCCCCCCACCCTCCCCTCCAGATTGAAGTGAAGCTATCAATCAAGTTCACCAGCAGGGAGTTCAGCTTGAAGAGGATGCCTTCTCGAAAACAGACGGGCGTCTTCGGAGTCAAGATCGCCGTGGTCACCAAGTGAGTGGCGGGGGGCAGGGGCTCCCGTCTCTCGTCCCTGAGGGCGGAGGGCGCCCCCTCCCTGGGTGTCTCTGCAGGACGTAGCCCCTGTGGGCACGGTCGTTGCTCCGGGACCCCTCGCAGGCCCGTGGAGCACTCCATGCGTGGCTGCCTCCCATGCTGACCACGGACGAGTCCCCAGCAGCTCAGGGGTGTCCCACCCCCGGAGCCGGGCTCACCAGGGCGCCCTTCCCTCGCTTGGAGTTTGTCAGGATCCGAGCTCCTGTCCTGCCCCTGCTCGCTCCCGCCACCCCCCCATGGTCAGTCTCAGGAGTCGCTTGTGTGCAGGTTCAGGGCGGGCCTGAGGACACAGCCGCTTCCTCCGGAATCCACTTTCCCCGGTTTGGAGCCTGGCCCGGCCCTGACCTCACTGGTGGTCAGGCAGGACACCTGGCTACAGCCTGGCCCCCGGCTACACGCCAGCTGTCCCCCCAGCTCCTCTGGGCGGCTCTGGGCGGGAGCAGGGACCCCCAAACGAGCACCACTAGTGAGGGGCTGGGAACAGAGCTCTGCTGGGTCCCGGATCCAGTCGCTAAACTAGACTGAACCGACCCTCCAGAGTTCTTACTCTGAAAAGTTGAAAAGTTCTTACTCTGGCGTCCTGCCTGCAGGGGCTGGAACTGTCCCGTTAGGACTGGAAGAGAGAAGGGTAGCATCACAGGATTCTGAGCTGAGCACGGGGGCCAGGTGGCCCTGTGGACTTGATCCTCTGGCCCCGCCGGCTGCCGGGTGCCGGGCTCCCCTCTGCCTGAGGCCTGGAGGGGTCCCCCTTGCCCCGCCCGACTCGGAGACCAGACCGCTTCCGAGGACCCTTGCAGTCAGTCTCCCGTCAACCCAGGGCCCTGGGAGCTCCAGACTGACCTCGGGTAGCCCACCTCGCTCAGAAAGGCCTCCCACTCCCGCCCGCGGGGTGGGTGTGCTCGGAGGGTGTCCGGACCACCCGGACTGTTGGAAAGACCCTGATGAGAGGGAGGCAGTGATGATCGTGAGACCGCAGAGCCCGGGGGGACACACGGCAGGCTCCGGTGCTCCGGGCGTGCCCAGAGGCGAGGGGGCGGCCCCACGGAGGGGGCGGAGCTGCCGGTGCTGAGGCACCGCCCCCTTCCCCCTCCCACCCCCGCAGGAGGGAGCGGTCCAAGGTGCCCTACATCGTGCGCCAGTGCGTCGAGGAGATCGAGCGCCGGGGCATGGAGGAGGTGGGCATCTACCGCGTGTCCGGAGTGGCCACGGACATCCAGGCCCTGAAGGCGGCCTTTGACGTCAGTGAGTGTCTCAGCAGCCGGGCCGGAGGGAGGGGTGGGTGCGGTGCGTGCGCCGCTGGGGAGGGAGGTTCGCAGAAGGCGGTTCCTAACCCGTGCTGACCACGCACGCGTGGCGCTTGCCAAGTCGGACCAGGGGCTTCTGTGCGGCGCCCCCCGGCTCTACCCCCTGGGGCTCAGCTTGCCGCCCCCGCCCCGGGGTGGGTGTGAGAGAGGCGCCGACCAAGCCCAGGGGTCAGCGAGTCTGGTGCCAAGAAGCTGATGGAACCGCCCCGATTGCCAGATGAGGCTGGGAGACCCCAGGGTTGTCTAAGATCGTTGTCTCCTCCCGCCGCGGCGGGCCTGGAGCCCTGGCCGGTGTGGCGCGGGGCGGGAGGACACTGCCACTGTAGTTAAGCTGCCGTCAGGTGACCCACACGGGCCCGGCTGGGGCTCAGAGGGTGGAGCCGACTCGGGGTCCGCGGAGGGCTCCGCTCCACTTCCACGCCCTTCCCCAGACAATAAAGATGTGTCGGTGATGATGAGCGAGATGGATGTGAACGCCATCGCTGGGACGCTGAAGCTCTACTTCCGCGAGCTGCCGGAGCCCCTCTTCACCGACGAGTTCTACCCCAACTTCGCCGAAGGCATCGGTGAGCACGGGGCGTCTCCCATCCCCCCTCCTGTCAGCCTTTGATGGGAGGGAAACCCAAGTTTCAGCACAAACTCTGCGAGTGGCTGGGGACCAGGAACCTAGCCGTCCTGGGAGGCCTCCCACGGGCTGACCACTGTGCCCGTCCCTCGAGGTCGCCGAGATGGGGGGCTGCCGCTGTGGACTGCAGCTGCCAGTGTGGGGTCCGGAGGCTGCTGTCCTCCTCAGTGGCCCCAGACCCTGGCCCATCAGTCAGGGCTTCCGAGTACACCCTGACCCTGGGCCCACCCGGAGGGTGGGGGGCGCTGGCACTCAGGGCGGCTGCAGCCTCTGCACCCAACCCCCGCCAGGGCCGCTCAGCTGAGGACCTGCCCCCACCCACCGCCACCCAGGTGCAAAGGCTCGTGTGATGGGGGTCTGTGGCCTCCGCTTCTCCTGAGCAGGTGGGAAGTGCCGAGGGGGCCAGGAGGGCAGCTGTGCCCGGCACCCCCGCCGCTGGCCCGTGTGGTGCCCCAACCCCTCTGAGGGTCAGATAAGGCGTCCAGGGTGGCCAGGCTCCCACCCCAGGGCCCTCACCAGGGGCCAGCGTGGAAGGCAGGATCGTGACCGGCCCGGGCCCTGGGGGCGCCTTCCGGCCCGGGGTGGTCACTGTGAGAAGTAACCGCCCCCCGCCCCCGGCAGCGCTCTCAGACCCCGTGGCGAAGGAGAGCTGCATGCTAAACCTGCTGCTGTCGCTCCCGGAGGCCAACCTGCTCACCTTCCTCTTCCTCCTGGACCACCTGAAAAGGTAGCCCCCCTCCTCTGGCCTGCTCAGGGCCTCGGTGGGTCCCCTGCTCCCATCAGACTCCCTGGCTCCCGGGGCCTTCCCTCTGTAGTGCTCCCCCCATCTGTGGGTGTCCCCCTGGGTACCGGCGCACCACCATCCCCGTCCCCCCGTGCCCTGGCCAGCCATGGGCTTGGGTGTCCCTGTGGGCCTCCAGCCCTCTGTGTTCCGACCGGAAAGAGCTGGGGTGGGTCGGCTGGGGAGCCCTCCCGCTCACCCTCCTGGGGTGGCCTGGGTCCCCACCCACCTCCACGCCCCCATCCCCGAGGCAGCATCACAGCAGTTCCCCCACCCCCCACAGGGTGGCGGAAAAGGAGACGGTGAATAAAATGTCCCTGCACAACCTCGCCACGGTGTTTGGCCCCACGCTGCTCCGGCCCTCGGAGAAGGAGAACAAGCTGCCCGCCAACCCCAGCCAGGCCATCTCCATGACCGACA
Source organism: Cervus elaphus (assembly GCF_910594005.1). Taxonomy (NCBI): domain Eukaryota; kingdom Metazoa; phylum Chordata; class Mammalia; order Artiodactyla; family Cervidae; genus Cervus; species Cervus elaphus. The sequence continues at coordinate 1,528,478 of NC_057819.1, forward strand.
GCTGGTCCCTGGAGGTCATGTCCCAGGTACGGTGGGCTTGCCTACCTGGCCTGGACCTGTGGCCGCTGCCCGCGCCCCGCACCCCTGCGTCCTGTCAGGGGTTCCCACCAAGCCGTGCAGGGGAGGTGGCTGAGGTCTGGGGACAGGGCCACAAGGTGGGCTGCGGCTCCGCCCTCTGCTCTTGGCTGGGGCTCCCAGGACCGGTCTGGGGGACGGGGCGGGGGCCCCCAGGCCTCTGCTGTGAGGGCCTCGCTGTCCCCAGAGGGCCCTGGGTTCTGCCGGGGTCAGGGGGAGCCTCCCCCTCTCTGAGCCGCCGTCCCCTCCCACTCCGCCCGCAGGTCCAGGTGCTGCTGTATTTCCTGCAGCTGGAGGCCATCCCCGCCCCGGACAGCAGGAGACAGAGCGTCCTCTTCTCCACCGAAGTCTAGAGGCCCCGGCCCGCCCCGAGAGAACAGAGGATGGCCCAGGGCCCTGCCAGGGACACGGGCCGTCCAGCCACAGAGCGGGAGCTGAGCCTCCTGGAGGAGTCACAGGGCCCCCCACCCCAGGCCCATGCTGCTGCCAAGAGACAGCGACCTCTGGCAGAAGCGGCCGGGGCAGTCCCGGCCCCCCCCCGCCCTCGCGGGCCCTAGGCTGGCCTCAAACTGTGTCCACGCCACCACCAGAGGGCGCCCCGAGCCAGCGCGCCGCCCGTCGTGGGCCTGGGCGGGACCAGGCGAAGGGAGTGGTTTTTGCGAAATGTAACTGAAGAGAGTTGAAAGATTTCCACTGGATCACCTGTCGAGATGAGATGGCGCATCTCGGGGGAGGAGGGAGCAGGCAGGAGCGGACTCCCTGACTCTTGAGTCGTTGTCCTGAATAAACACCGCCGCCACTTCATGCCCGCGGTGGGGGGGCGGGGGGCCAGGCCCCATCCGGTGCGGGTGGGAGCGTGTCGATTTCCCAGATCAGAACGCTCCAGTCCTGCTTTGTAACCAGGCTGGAGGAGCCGAGTCTACACCGTGTGGCGCCTGACCCCGTTCACCTCCTGGCTTCTGTTTCTCTGCAGAAGGCTCTGCGGCAGACACGGGCCTTCCTCCTGCCCTCCTCGGTTGCTTTGTCTCCGCCCATCTCGCGCGCATCGCATGGGCAGCCGCCCGCCGACCTGTGTCACGTGCAGGGCCCGGACACCAGGGGAGGGGGCCCGGGGCTGCGCACTTTACCGCGGCTCATCAGGGGAGGGCGAACCCGCCCACCGTCCAGACGCACGCTCGCCTCGTCGGCTCAGAAGGCCGGCCTCCTCCGACCCGGGGCGTCTGCCCCCTGCCCTCCCGTCCGCTGATCACGCCCCGCCCCCCCCAACCCCCGACACCCAGATCGGCTGCGCCCCCTCGCTGCACGCGCCCCACAGACTCTTGTAAAGGTTTTCTTCTCTTGGTGGCGGTGGCAGCTTGCCGACAGCTTGTTTTAAACTTTGATCCGAATAGCTTTTTGATACTTGAATATTTTTAAGTTTTATACATAGTCTCTAATTTTTTTTGTTTCCTAACAAGATTCAGACACCCACTAAGATGTTAGAATGTACTCTGTGGACAAGCGGTGTCCACAGCGGCATCTCGTCTTCCTCCACGCGCCAGCCCTCTTTCCATCAGGAGCTGTTCCGGAAGTCTCCTGGGCACCCGGAATTGGGGGGGAGGTTGGGAACAGGCCCAGGGTGGGGGCGCCCACCCCGGAGCAGCTGGAGGGACCGACCCCCCTGCGCACACACTCCACGCCCCTGGGCTGAAGCCAGGACCTGGCTGGTTACCCTGCCGACCGTCTGACTTAGAAGAGACAGAACCGGGGACACCTCTAGGTATTTTGAAGACGCGCATCTGTGAAGAATCGTATGGCTTCTTTCTAAGAAGGGGCGGGGGCAAGGAGAAAAGAAACGGGCAAAGCTTCCAGGCTGGACTTGCGGGAAGAGAGGATGTCGCTGAACCAGAGGAGGGAAGCGGAGGCACGACTCAGGAAAAGGCGTTTGCTTGTCACGCGATTAGACCGGTCACGCGGGGCACTGCTCGGCCCGTCCCGTGTCCCCGGTGGGGTGGGAGGCTCTCCCCCGTGGTGTCGACGGGCAGGAGCTCCAGGCACGTGGGGGTCACGTGCCCCTCCCTCTCCTGTCTGCTCGCGGACCTGCTGACACGGGGGACGGAAAAAGAAGCCACTTGAAGGTCTTAGGTCCTCATACTGTATTTATTTAGTTGTACTTTGGTCTCGTGGGTAGAGCTGTGGTCCCCCTGGGGGATGAGGGTGTAGCAGATGGCAGGGGGCAGGGGTGTCCTCTGTCCCCGAATGTTCTCTGGAGTTGGTGGGTCTCCCAGCCTCCAGCCCCCGACCTTTTCTAGCCTGGCTTCCCATCCCGTCCAGCCCTGGGGGGAATGTGCTCTGCCTGGAAAGCCCTGGCCTGGTTTCTGTTCCCTGGAGCCTTCATGATCTGCGTCCACCATGATGAAACTGGAAAGCTGTCTCAGCGTCTGTGCCAATTCTGGTTCCCTGCGGCACCTCCTTCCCCTCTGCAAGCTCTTTCTTGACGTAGGATGCGTGCTGCCGAGTGGCGGGATGACTGCTCGCTCTTCCCACCGTGGCGGCAGTTGCTCTGGGTCCCCAGGCATCCCCGTTGCTCGTCTGACACTCTGGCACTGACAGGCGGCGAAGCTGGCGGGTGGGTGACCGGCTAGGGGCCAGACGTGACCTTCCTCGAGGCTCAGCGGCCGGATGCCGCCTCGCCGCCCGGGGCCCTGCATCTGGAGCCCGAGCCTGGCCACACGCTGGGGTTGGCGGTGGGTCTCCGGGCAGCCGCATGTCTGAGTTCCAGCTCAGCCGTCTCTCCTGCTGCAGTGTGGGGGAAAGACTGCTGACACTTTCATTAAAGTTCCTTGAGACGACTTGTGTCCATGCTGGTGGTGCCGTAGAAACGCCGTGACCAGGGGCTCCGGGAGCGCCCCCGACGGGGCCGATGGGTCAGGGCTGGGGGTGGGCATTGGGGCTGGAAGCAGCAGCAGGTGGAGTGGACAGGCATCCAGGAGGCCTCCTCGAGGAGGCGGGCACTGCTGGAGACGGGCCCGGCCCGGGGCGTCCACTTGCCCACAGGCTGCGTCTCCGCCAAGCGCGGGGCTGTTGGGTTTGGGGTGAACAGCTGCAGGGACATGGGCATGGCCCGGTGCGGGGGGCGGGTCCAGCCATGCCCAGCCCAGCCCTGCACGAGCCCCTTGGCCTCCGTGGTTTCCACCGGTGCTTGCGAGCCCAGCCTTTGGGTTGCCGGGCGTGAGTCCTGAGCTGCCACCAGCCTTGCCTTCAGAAAAAGCCACCCAGCGTCCAGGGAAGCCGTGTCCCCGTGGAGATGGGCATGCCAGGTGGGGACAGACGGGGCCACAGCCACGGGGACTGGCCTTGCCATCCTCGACGTCTGCCAGCATCACCCTGAGGTTCCTCCAGGGCACCTTCCTTGAGGCGGAAGGCTTGGCGTTTGCAGAGCTGCATGGACGCTGGGCTGCTGCCCTCCTGACGCCTGCTGACGAGGAAGAGGCTTCCGCGGGCCCCCCTCCTTGGATCTGGCCCCTGAAAGGCAGTTCTGTGTGTGTGTGTGCGCGCACTCAGCTATGTCTGACTCAGACCCCCTGGACTGTCGGCCTCCAGGCCCAGACCCTCTGTCCGTGAGATTCTCCAGGCAAGAAAACTGGAGTGGTTTGCCATTCCCTCCCGCAGGGGAACCTTCCCGAAAGTCTAGTTACATCTCTCTATCCCCGCCTTCTGGGTCCTATTTGAAAACCTTTAATAAAAAGAAAAGCTCCAACGCATCTCTCTCATGAGGAATTGACTTGGGGACAAGCGGACGGTGCCCCATTGTTGCTGAGAGCAGGGGCTTCGTCCAGCCCGGCCCAGGCCAGTGGCACGGCCAGGGAGCGGGACCGTTCACGGCTGTGGGGTCTAAGGCCTCAGACCCCAAACACCCTCGGAGTCAATCCCTTTGCTTGGTAGGTGGGTAAACGAAGTTTGCATGGAGGCCCCCCCGCCGCCGCCGTCTCAGCTGTTTGAAGAGCAGAGACAGGCTGGGGACGCGGTGTCTCCACGCTCCCCACAGGCTGGCTGCCTCTCCGCTGGGCTCGAGCCGAGGCCTGGCGTCACGCACGTACCCCAGTCGCGGGATTTTGTGTAAAGACCTCAGAAGAGCCTGCATACCCCCCACCACCCACCCCCCCAAAAAAAGAAGGCCCCAGTGGCCTTAAAAGGAATTATTTCCATGATGGAACAAATGATGGGCTGTTCCCAACAGCTCTGAACAGATAAACAGAAAAAGCGAGGGGGTGACACAGCGGCTCTTGAGAAGGCCAGACGGCCTCCCGGAGCGGCCGCCCTGGGTCAGCGGGCAGGCTGGGGGCCGCGGGTCACCCCGGGGTGAGGGAGGGCACTGTCAGACCCGGGACGGGGGGACCCTGTGTCACCTTGCTCTCCTGGGGAGAACTGTGCAGAGCGCAACTGCAGGCAGCTACGGGAACGGTCCCGTGGAAGACGGGGCCCTGCTGCATCTGAGACGCGTCCAGGCTGGGAAGGGAGGCTGCTGCTGTGGGGGCTGCTTGGGGGACAGGTGGGGGGGGCAAGGCTGCTTGTCTGCATGTCACTGCGTCACAGGCCACGTGTCCCAGGACAGACCTTCCGGGGGCCTCTCGGGCCCATTCAGCCAGATCACTGAGGGCTCGGTCTGCACACCAGCTCTCTTCCGTTCTCCTCCTGTGGTGGACCTGGCCAGGAACTCTCCCTTTGGATTTTCAGGTTTCTTGGTGGAGGGGAGCCGGGCTGCTGGGATAAGCTCTGCCTACGTGCTAACTCCCTTCAGTCACGTCTGACCCTGAGACCCCGTGGACTTGCAGCCCGCCAGGCTCCTCTGTCCACGGGGATTCTCCAGGCAAGGCTGCTGGAGTGGGTTGCCACGTCCTCATCCAGGGCCTCTTCCCAGCCCAGGGATCGAACTCACGGCTCTTGCATCTCCTGCGTTGGCAGGTGGATTCTTTCACCAGGAGTGCCAGCTGAGAAGCGCAGCTGCTGAGAAGAGTTGATTCAAATGGGATTCTGGCCAAGGAAGGGGTCTGAGGGGCGAGGTCTACACGGGAGCAGTCCCACCCCCATCCCCAGGGTGGGCGGGGGAAGGCGGTGCCTGGATGGTGGCCAGCCCAGACCCGGGGCCTCCCCGGGGCTGGAGGGTGTGAGGCTGTGACCCCTGACTTTTGTCTGTGTTTCCCCCGCCCCCCTTAAGGCAATGCACCCCTGAGGGGCACTCCCTAGGCAGGGTGCTTTCACACGGTGAAGGCGACGGCCAGGAAGAGACTCCGGGGTTTGTGGGCGGTGGGCGGCGGCTGCAGGAGCCTGTCCACCCAGCAGGCCACCTGGTGTAACCCTGCCTCTGACCCCTGCCAACCCCGCTTTCAGGGCCGAGGGCCCGGGTTTGGTCCCTGGTTGGTGAACTAAGACCCCATAAGCCATGAGGCATGGCTGGGGGGATAAAAAAAGAGAGCGAGAGACCAGAGCTGTGTCTCCGCTGCTCCCAGAGGAAAGGCCACGTGAGGACATGGAGAGAAGCCGCAAGCCAGGAAGAGACGCGGGGGAGGAACCAACCCGGATGGCACTCTGACCGTGGGCTCCAGATCTGTGAGACATCCGTGCTGGCCGTGTGAGCCCCTGGCCTGTGGCCTTCACTGTCACGGCCGCCCAGGTCCACCGGACGGCGGCCTTTTGGCGGTTCTGACCCCTGGCTGGACCCAAGCCTGGGACTGAGTCTTCCCTGTGCCGCTCCTGGTTCATGGCCCTCACAGAGCCCCGCAGTGGTTGAGTGACCACCCCGAGCGCGGGGAGTGCCCACCCCCACCCCCCGGTCCGGGCCAGGCCAGTGAACCTCATGGCCAAGCCCCGCTGCTCACCCCGACCGGGGGCTCTGGCCACTAGCCCCTCCTGCCCACAAACGGCCCCGAGAACACAGAGGTCCCCTTTCCCACCTGGGCCCCCAGCCCGCTGGCCTTCTGGGCCTCTGTCCCCCCTCTGCAGAGGTGCCCTCCTCGGCTTGGCACCCCTGCCCCGGAAACCCTCCTAGCTCACTCTAATCCCCGAGAGCAGGGAGAACGGAGGCTCTCTCCAGCCCCAAGACCTCCCAGCTGTGGCCCGTCCATCACTCCTCACCAGGCCCAGGCCAGCCTGCTTCTGGCCGGAACCCCGGGCCCCTCGAGGCCAGGCCAGCAGCCACTCCCAGCCCGATGTCTCTGATCCACTCCCGGCCCCTCTTGCTGCCACAGGCAGGCCTGCTGACCCAGTGTTAAACGAGCCTCCCAGGGCGGCTTATGCTTTCTCAACAGGCTGGTCCTTCCTCCGGGACTTTCCAGAACTCCTCGGAACTGCCTTCAGGCCATCCTGCAAATGCGGCATGTTTACACAGAGCCCTGCTTTGGGTTGCAAACGGGATAACGGATGTACTCTTAGGCCCGCCCTCTTTACCCCTTTGCTTAATGTCTCCCTAGAGTGAAAGCTACCCTCACGGGGAGAATTTTGTATAGGCTTCTCTGGAGGCTAGTTTGCAAGGGGGACCCTGGCGGCTGAGGGAGGGCCCCAGGCCCACAGGCCCAGGCGTGGGCCACTCACATAGGCCCTTGGGCCTCACTCTCCTCACCTGTAAAGCAGGTTTTTTTTTTTTTTTTTTGGCCGCGCGGTGGCTTATGGGATCTTAGTTCCCCAACCAGGAGTTGAACCCAGGCCCTCGGCAGTGAACGCACCCAGTCCTAACCACTGGACTGCCAGGGAGTTCCCTCCTCACCTGTAAAATCAGGATTTAATCAGACACTTTGGCACGGGAGAGGGCCACAGGCAGGCGGAGGAACATGAGTGGAGTCTCAGTCGGGGTCCTCGTGGAGGTGGAACCAGGAGGCTGGACCAGGGTGAGTGCTTTCTGTGGACAGGGACCCAGAGCTGAGAGACAGTCAGCTCAGTTCAGTCGCTCAGTCATGTCCGACTCTTTGCGACCCCATGGACCGCAGCACACCAGGCCTCCCTGTCCATCACCATCTCCCAGAGTTTACTCAAACTCACGTCCATCGCATCGGTGATGCCATCCAACCATCTCATCCTTTGCTGTCCCCTTCTCCTCCTGCCCTCAATCCCTCCCAGCATCAGGGTCTTTTCCAATGAGTCACTTCTTCGCATCAGGTGGCCAAAGTATTGGACTTTCAGCTTCAGCATCAGTCCTTCCAATGAATATTCAGGGCTGATTCCCTTTAGGATGGACTGGTTTGATCTCCTTGCAGTCCAAGAGACTCTCAAGAATCTTCTCCAACACCATAGTTCAAAAGCATCAATTCTTTGGTGCTTAGCTTTCTTTATGGTCCAACTCTCACATCCATACATGACTACTGGAAAAACCATAACTTTGACTAGATGAACCTTTGTTGGCAAAGTAATGTCTCTGCTTTTTAATATGCTGTCTAGGTTGGTCATAGCTTTTCTTCCAAGAAGCAAGCAAGTGTCTTTTAATTTCATGGCTGCAGTCACCATCTGTAGTGATTTTGGAGCCCAGAAAAATAAAGTCTGACACTGTTTGCACTGGTTCCCCATCTATTTGCCATGAAGTGATGGGACCAGATGCCATGATCTTAGTTTTCTGAATGTTGAGCTTTAAGCCAACTTTTTCACTCTCCTCTTTCACCTTCTTCAAGAGGCTCTTTAGTTCTTCTTCACTTTCTGCCATAAGGGTGGTGTCATCTGCATATCTGAGGTTATTGATATTTCTCCCGGCAATCTTGATTCCAGCTTGTGCTTCCTCCAGCCCAGCGTTTCTCATGATGTACTCTGCATATAAGTTAAATAAGCAGGGTGACAATATACAGCCTTGACATATTCCTTTCCTAATTTGGAATCAGTCTGTTGTTCCATGTCCAGTTCTAACTGTTGCTTCTTGACCTGCATATAGGTTTCTCAAGAGGCAGGTCAGATGGTCTGTTATTCCCATCTCTTTCAGAATTTTCCACAGTTTGTTTTGATCCACACAGTCAAAGGTTTTGGCATAGTCAGCAAAGCAAAAGTAGATGTTTTTCTGGAACTCTCTTGCTTTTTCGATGATCCAGCAGATGTTGGCAATTTGATCTCTAGTTTGTCTGCCTTTTCTAAATCCAGCTTGAACATCTGAAAGTTCTCGGTTCATGTGCTGTTGAAGCCTGACTTGGAGAATTTTGAGCATTATTTTGCTAGCGTGTGAGATGAGTGCAACTGTGTGGTAGTTTGAGCATTCTTTGGCATTGCCCTTCTCTGGGATTGGAATGAAAACTGACCTTTTCCAGTCCTGTGGCCGCTGCTGAGGTTTCCAGGTTTGCCAGCATAAAGGAAGCATTTCTGGAGCCCTGGTGCGTGCCAGGCCCTGTCCCCGGGACGCTCACTCTGAGTCTCCAGGGCCGCAGCCATTACTGTTTACTAGCCGTGTGACCGCATGTGCAGAAAGGCACGGTGTGCAGGGGGTGCTTATTGAGATGGGGGCCTATTGCCTAGTTCTCCAACATCCCTGACGGTGTGGGAGCACTGGTATTCTTCAGAGAACTGGAGGCGCAGAGAGCCACGCTGGAGCTCACACAGCTGTCCCGGCCAGAGTCTGGGCTCAAGTCTGGGGGCCAGCAGGGCTGTTACATAGGCCCCTCCTTGCCAGCATCAGTCTCCCTGACTGTGCAGTAAGGGGCCTCTTTCTTTTTCTGGCTGCGCCGGGTCTCAGTGGGAGCACATGGGATATCTTCACTGCCACGTGGAGGACCTTCCGTTGCGGTGGCGTGGGGGATCTCGTTCCCTGAGCAGGGACCAAACTCAGGCCCCTTGCGCTGGGAGCATGCAGTCTTACCCCCTGGACCACCAGGGAAGTCCCTGAGAGGGTTTCCTGACCTCTGAGCTCTGTGGGCCACGAGCAAGGGTGGCCACCTTGTCCCGCGTCGCTGTCCCTCCTGTGTCTCCTCTGGACTGCCCCCAGTCCCTCCCCGCCAGGCTTCAGAGCGTGGCCGCCTGGTCCCTGAGCTCCTCCCAGGGCCAACACTGCAGCTGCGGGCAGCACGTCTCGGTCTGCAGACGCCTCTTAGCTCCGCTGACAGCTGCACGTTTCCCGGGACGCGGAGCGCCCCAGCTCTTGGAGAGGCGCGAGCGGAATCCCGGGCTTGCTGTCCTGGCGTGCGAGGAGCTGACGATCTGCTAACTGCTGGGGACACCTGTTTTCTGATGAAAACTTGGCCTGTGGGCCCTCCCTGTTTGGCTCCTCCAGCTGTGGAGCAGATGGAGCAGCTGGGCCCGAGTAGGGTGGGTGGGGTTGGGGGTGGGCGTCTGGGGGAGCCGAGTTGGTCAGCGGGAAACTAGAACTGGAGGCACAGAGCTTGGTGGGGGGGCGGTGGGGGGGTTCCAGGTTGCAGAGCTCCACCCATCTCAGCAAAAACTGCAGGGCCGGCAGAGCCTGACTTGGCGGCGATGTCCGCCTCTGAGGCTGGTCATCACAGCGCCCCAGATCCCGCCACTTGGTGGTCGGGGGCGGTGGAGGCTGGGCTCTGGGAGGGGATCCCATGGTGACAGATGTTCTGGATACTTCTTGCTCCTGGCCAGCAGGTGCTCAAATCGCCTGCTCTTTCTGCCCCCTCCACTCCTGATCAGCTGAGGGGGAGGAGGGAGCGAGGTGCAGTGAGGCCCAGCCACAGACTGGGGTGAAGTCTGGACAGGTCTGTGCACCCCACCCTCAGGCCTGTGACCTCTCCTCTGACCCCAGCACCCCACCAGGCCTCCCGGCCTCTCCAGGTCTCCAGACTCTGAGGGTCTCCCTCCCCATCCTGTACACGCCACAAGGCCAGTCTTCCTGAAGACGATCTCATCTCATGTCACTTCCTGGTCCCAAAGCTGCAGTGACCGGCTTCTGTCCACAATACAGAAGCCAAGTTCGAGGTCTAGTGGGGGAAGCGCTTTCTGCCTCAGATCCTCCTCAAATGCCATCTCCTCCTGGAATCCTGCTGATGCCTCCAGGACACCTGAGCCCCATCTCACCCGACTCGGGACCAAGTTACACGGCTGCCTATTCAGAGAAGGCTGTTGGAGGCTGGGGACCTGGTCAAAGCCATCTTTCATGCCCACCCATCCCCTGCACAGGTGTGCAGACCTGGTTGCTACTCAGGAAATGTCAGCAGCTCCTTTTACTTTGAAATTTCAACAGCAGAAAATCTAGCTTTGTGGTTTTGGCTCATGAAATGTAATTTGCTGTGTATCAGAAGGTTCATGGGAACTTGATTCCTAATGTTAAAAAGTAAAATCGTGACTCATATACAAATATAATATAAACACATATCAGAGTCTACTGAACTCATTCATTAAGTGAGGGAACCAGCAAGATGTTATCATCAGGTGAAAGGAGAACTCCAAGGTCAGACACATTTACAGAATAGAAATGTTGAAATGAACTTGGAGGCAAAACTGGTTTTTCCACTGTGGGGGAGGGTTGTCCCAGGACATGAATTATGTGCATTGCTATCAATCTTCTACTATATTGCAAAAGAACTCAAAGACAATATAAGGCCCAGGAAGTGAAAAAGTGAGAAAATGTTAGTGGCTCAGTCCTGTCTGACTCTTTACAACCCCAAGGACTGTAGCCCTCCAGGCTCCTCTGTCCATGGAATTCTCCAGGCAAGAATATTGGATTTGGTAGCCATTCCCTTCTCCAGGGTTATCTTCCAGACTCAGGGATCAAACCCAGATCTCCCGCACTGCAGGCAGATTCTTTACCACCTGAGCCACAGGGAAGCCCATAAGGCCCAGAGCCCCCCAGAATTCAGAATCAGATAACCTAGAGGGGTGTGTACCAAAGGTGCATATAGCTTTCCATTGGCGACACCAGGAATGTTTTTTTTTTTTGCTTAACCCAGTTTTCATTCCACACATAGCTCACAACTGGAGACAACCCAAATGTCCATCAATAGAATAGATAAACCACCATATGGTAAATTCATACAGTGTAGTGATATTCATTTTGCATGCCACAGATGCATGCAACAAGATGGATGCAGCTTGCAGACTTAACGTTGAGTGAAAGAGGGTGACACAGAAGGATACCTGCTATAGGCTGAATCCTGCCCCCTGAGGATATCCAGTGCTTCCCTGGGATCTGTAAATGTTAGCCTATTTGGAAAGGTCTTTGAAGATGTGATAGATTAAGGATCATGAGATGGGGGGTTTATCCCGGACTATCTGGCTGGGCCCTAAACACCATCATGAGTGTCCTTATGTAAGAATCAGAGGGAGGCTTCACACAAATACAGCAAAGACCATAGACCGAGGCAGAGGTTGGAAAGAAGCAGTGACAAGCAAAGGAGCATCAAGAAATGCAGGCAGCCGGCAGAGGCAGAAGAGACAAGGGCCCTCCAAGGAGACCCAGAGTTGCCGACGCCTAGGGGTTGGACTTGCCGCTTCCAGAACTGTGAGATGATATGTTCCTGTAGCTGTAAGCCATTCAGGTTGTGGTAACTTGTTACCGCGGCCCTTGGAAATCAATACGATAGAATTCCACTTGTTTAAAGTTCAAAATCGGCCCATATTCATCCTGAGTTAGAGGTCAGAATGTGGTGACCCTTGGGGAAGTTACAGTGTTGGCAAGGGAGAAGGGAGATGTGGCAAACAGCTCAAGTTCTTTTTCCTGACCTTCAGGTTTTTTGTATTTCATTGAGTCATATACTTATTTTGTGTACTTTTATATTACAGTGTCTAATATATTAAATTAGTCTTCAATGTTAGAGTGTCTCGTCCTCTGTGAAGTTCTTACAGGGCTGGCGTTAGGATCTAAATGATGTTGAGACCTGTTTGAATTGTAAAGGCCAAAACGGATGCAATGTGAATGCCCTTCACAGTCATCAGGCATTTGCTGGCTGCTGGGCATCATGCCAAGCTCCCTTCATGCATTATCCCACTTAATCCCCAAAACCCATAACAGCTCCCACTTTGTAGACTAAGAAACTGAAATGTGAAGACAAACGGTTAGAAAGTGAGGAAGCCAGGATTTAAACCCAGTCTGTCTGGGGATGAGGACCGTGACTCAAGTCCTACACACATGTTGAATTATCTCTAGGCTATTAAACCATCATGGCTATTCCGATTTTTTTTTTTTAACAAAGGTACAGATCATCATTATTGTAGGCTATCAGAGAAGCCCATAGTAGGCTACCATTTGTGGTATATATAAAAAGAGAATCGAAAGAACCAATCAGGTTATTTTGGATCTTTGCTTATATTCATAAAATTTTGGGGGGAGGATATCAAGAAACTCAATGTATTTAGTTGCAGTTGGGAAGAGGAACTACAGCAAGGGAGCTGGGGTAGAGAAGGCGCTTCCTGAACTTTCAAACATGTGAATGTATTGGAAATTTATTCAGAAGCAAAAAGGAACAAAGATTTATATGAATAAAAACCACCAGAGAATTACGTGAACAGCTTTACGCCACTGGTTTTGAGAACATGAACACTTTTCTACAAAAATATAACTCCGTAAAAATGATATGGGAAGACAAAGAAATTGTCTAGACTTAGAACGGTTAATGTTGTGCTTACTTTAACACCTGCATCCCCATCTCTTCCAAGACCGCCGGGGAGTACCGGGAAGGCAGGGCTTCTGTGTTTTTCTCACCACTGTCCAGCTCAAGCCCAGCACTGTCCCTGGCACGCTGTAGATACGTGCTGCATGAAGGCTGGACCTCTGGGCTAAGCCAAGCCTTGGGATGGGATGAGGGGAGCGCTAATGGATCACTCGGCCACGCTCTGAACAGCCGCCAGGAGCATCCACCACCCCGACGGCCCGCGGGAAGCCTGACGCATGCGCAGTGCCTGCCCGAGGCCAGTCGGGTGGTACAGCGCCTGCGCGATTCCGGGCCGGGGCGGGTGGGGGGACGTGAACAGGGCAGCGCGGCCGGCGCCTCCGCAGCGACGCGTGTGGGCGGGGCCCGCGCCGCGCCTGCGCAGTCCTCGGCGGCCGTGGGGGGGCCGGACGAGAGGCGGGCCCGGGGGCGGGGGCGCCGTGAGGGAGGCTGGGCCGGGCTGGGCCGGGCGGACGGCGCCGCGGGCTTGGCTGCCGCCCTGAGGCCGGACTCAACGGATTCGGGCCGCGCCACCGGGCGAGCTCGCCGCCCGGCCCCAGCCCGCGGAGCCAGCGAGCGAGCGAGGCGGCGGCGGCGGCGCGCGGTAAGAGCCTGCTCCGGGCCCCCTCAGCACGAGCCACGGCCGGCGCGCCTCTTCGCCTCAGCGCCGCCCGCGCGGCCCGGCCCCGGCGGCCCCGCGGACCCCGGCGGCCCGCGCCTGCGCCGTCCCCTCCCGGGCCCCCCGGCCCGGCGCGCGCCTGCGCCGGCCGCTCCAGGGCCCCGGAGCCTCCCGCGAGGCCGCCTGGCTGGCAGCCTCGCCCCCCGCCCTCGGCCGCCCCGGGCAGGGCCGGCTTCGCGCGCGCGCCCGGCGGCGCCCTCCCTTCGCGCCCCAGGAGCGGCCGGGGCCACCGCTCCACAGCCCCTGGCCGGCGGTGCTCTGGCCCCCCATCCCCCGGCTGGCTCCCTGGCCTCGGGCCTCCTGCGGGCTCCGCTTCCGCCGGCCGCGCGCCCCCGTCCCTCCACCCCCACCTGCGCCCGGCTCTCTGCTGGCGGGGTCAGCCCGGGGCGGACGGAGGGTCCTTAATTCTCCATACCCGGATCATTGCTTCAGGTTGAAGGTGAACACTCTTGTGTTGTTGCCGAGGAAATCTTTGCATTTCCCGCAGTCCGGTCATTGTATGGCTTCAGTGGTTAACGCTTGAGACATCAGAGTTGGTCTCTGGGCAGCTCCCTTTGAGATAGATGACTTGGGAAAAAGAAATCAGTGTCCACATAGTTTCGGCCTGCTTAACAAAACCAAGGAAGAATGTCTGTGATCAGTCAAACGCAAGTGAATCTGGGTTTGCCGATGCCCTTGGTAATTCGCCGGCAAGCACGCGAGGACCCGAGGAAAATGACCATAAATTCGTCGTCCTGTATCGATTATGGGGGAAATGTCTGTTTTTTGTTTTGTTTTGTTTTGTTTTTTTTTTAAAGCATCTCCAGACATTGATAATGTTTCATAAATTTTCAAGAGATGCAAGAAACTACAGATAACGTTTGCTGTCACCCCCGGAGCTGCATCTTGACATGAAATCAGAGCCTGGGGTTTTGGTAGATACCAGCAGACCTCAGTACCTTATGGATAGCTTATTAAGTAAAGACATCGATGAAGAGTGTACGGTGTGAGAAGTAGGGTATTAACCTGGGTAAGATTTTTTTTTTCCTATAAAGAGATAGCTGGTCCACTAATTTTTTTTCCTCTGCGAAGATGTCTCCTTTCCTCCTTTAAAGACTGCACTCCAAGCAGTCTTTAAAGACTCAACTGGAGACAGCTGGTGGACGCTCTTTAATTGCCTGTGCACATTCTAGGTATGTAGGGATTTTCTTGACCTTCATTTTCGGTAAGACTGAATATTGTGCCGTGGTAGAGCTTTATCACTGCGCACCGTGGCAACAGTCCAGATACCTGAGTGTCCAGTTCTGCATCATAGTGAGTGGGAAGTGATTACAGCGGTTGTGGTTAAGGTGAGGCCTGTATCAGAATTTCTATTTTAAACTTAACTTTTGGGATTTGGGGGTGTGTATCTGCTGTTGAGTCCTCTTGAGATGGGATTTCTCTGAGGCAGAGGTTCTCTTTATAGCTGACTCGACCCAGTTCCTCTTGTATTTCAGATGCATGTGTGCGTGCTCAGTTGTGTCTGACTCTTCACAACTGGTGGACTGTAGCCCGCCAGGCTCCTCTGTCCGTGGAATTTTCCGGGCAAGAATACTGGTGTGGGTTGCCATTTCCTACTCCAGGGGGTCTTCGCGACCCAGGAATAGAACCCCCGTCCCCCACATAGGCAAGAGGATTCTTTACTACTAGTGCCACCTGGGAAGCCCGTATTTCAGATGACTCAGATGATAATACTGCTTTGGTTCAAAATAATTATCAGGGTTGGGTTTCAAAATACATTAAGACTTGGTGTATAACCATATACAGATTTAAATCACGTGGCTCACTTATGCATAGTTACGATGCAGTAGAGGGAAAGTGACAAGGTGTCAGGAGGCAAGATAAACTCTCTTTGTGGCTTTGGGCTGGTCAGTTTTCCTTTCTGGGCTTTGTTTCCCCATCTGTAAAGGTGGGGTTTGGAAGTGGAGATGGAAGGACTCTGCTTGAGGTGTCAGTTTTAATGTTCAGTGGCTCCTTGCCTACTTAATCCTCTTCAGCCAGAGGTAGAACTGGGCCTTCTCACCAATTCCATGACATTGTGGGTCCTTCCTTAAAGATTGGAGAGGTGGTGTCATAAAGTTGGTGTGAACAAACCTCAGAAACTCTTGGTCAGGCTGTGAAACGAAGTGTTGAGTGGGCTTCAGTGTATTTAACAAGGACAGTATAGAGAGTTTTTTGTAAAACTAAATTTATTCAACTAAAAGGCTGTTCTTTCTAAAAATGTCATTTTCTTGATGTTAAAGCATCTTTTATGATATGATGGTGATAGTAAATGTTGGTATATGGGATTGTAAATGGCATCTACGAGGTTTGTTCCCTTATCACAATAAGATATTTTTAGAAAAAAAGAGAACCTAGAATCTATTGTTTTGCTATTGCAGTAAGGGAGTTTAGGAAAAAGTTCCTGGGGCTTTTGCGGCTAAGAAGATTAAAACATAGATTACTTTTTAAGAGTAGATAGAAAAAAAAAACAAAAATAGTAGATATGAGTTTACTTTGTGGTAATTCATTTGTCACAAGCCACAGGCAACCAAGGAGGCTCTGTCATGTAGTAAAGATACTTCTCTTCTGATCACCCTTTCTACCAGATATAAAATGTCAGGATGTATGTGTGTGTGTGTGTGTGTGTAAGCCCAGGGTTAGGGGTGTGTGTGTGTGTAAGCCCAGGGTTAGGGGTGTGTGTGTGTGTGTGTGTGTGTAAGCCCACGGTTAGGGGTGTGTGTGTGTGTGTAAGCCCAGGGTTAGGGGTGTGTGTGTGTGTGTGTGTGTAAGCCCAGGGTTAGGGGTGTGTGTGTGTGTGTGTGTGTGTGTGTAAGCCCAGGGTTAGGGGTGTGTGTGTGTGTGTGTGTGTGTGTGTAAGCCCAGGGTTAGGGTGTGTGTGTGTGTGTGTGTGTGTGTGTGTGTGTGTAAGCCCAGGGTTAGGGGTGTGTGTGTGTGTGTGTGTGTGTGTGTGTGTGTGTAAGCCCAGGGTTAGGGTGTGTGTGTGTGTGTGTGTGTGTGTGTGTGTAAGCCCAGGGTTAGGGGTGTGTGTGTGTGTGTGTGTGTGTGTGTGTGTGTGTGTGTGTGTGTGTGTGTGTGTGTGTGTGTGTGTGTGTAAGCCCAGGGTTAGGGGTGTGTGTGTGTGTGTGTGTGTGTGTGTGTGTGTGTGTGTGTGTGTGTGTGTGTAAGCCCAGGGTTAGGGGTGTGTGTGTGTGTGTGTGTGTGTGTGTGTGTGTGTGTGTGTGTGTGTGTGTGTGTGTGTGTGTGTGTGTGTGTGTGTGTGTGTGTGTGTGTGTGTGTGTGTGTGTGTGTAAGCCCAGGCAGGGGAATTCCTCCTGGTGGTTGGAATTGTTAGTATTGAATAGACTGGCTGCTGAGGTAAAGAACCCCTGTGGGGATTCGCTGTCAGCTGGGAAATCTTTCAGTATTGTGGCCCCAGTCTTTTGCTGTGAAACACCATGACCATCAAGAAATTAGGCTATGCTGATGGGAGAAGTGGCTGGCTCCATCTGTTTTAAAGTGGATGTGTAACAGATGACCTTTGTGTCCATGAAATCTTAAAAATTTTTAAAGATTTAAAAACTCTTAACAGATTTAGTTACTGTAAATTTTGTTTGTACTTACAAAACTGCAATGTATAATGTGTATCAGACATGGATTTTTAAAGTGTCTCAAAATATTATAATCCCTAATTCTTGAAATACTCATTTTTGCCTTGGAGGACAGACTGCTCTCACTCACCTCTGAGTGCTCCAGTTTCAGGGGAGAACGCAGGAACTCTGTACAGGACATTTGTCCACAAGAAAAGAGGGCAGAGGTGTTTTTCCTGACCTTTCCTCACATCCTCATTGTCGTCCTGTCTTTACTTCTTTGGTTAAATCCTGAGGTTTGCTCCTGCCTGTCTTTCTAAAATGTTAATCTGCTCAAAGTTACTGACCCTCCTCTGGCACAATTTAAAATCCTTCAATGACCCCCCCTCCCCCCCGCCGGTATTCACAATCAGATCTGCCCCTATAGCCCTGGCCCCGCGTCTCTTTAGGCATCCCCTCCAGAGCCTTGGTGAGCTCTTGGTCCCTGAGGCTTTCCCCATCTCCTGCTGGAATGCTCTTCCTTAACCTCGTCCTTCAGAACTCTGCTCAGAGTCCTCTGCCTGCAGGGCCTCCCTTGCCCTGTCTTCTGCAGGCCTGTCCAGCCCCCTCGCCTTAGGGTTTGGTCCCCGGTGTCTGACACAGAGCAGGGCGCAGAGACCCTCAGGCCCGGCCTCCGAGGACAGGGCTCACTTAGCCCCTGCCCCTCGAGAGGTCCACTGGCCTTGCCAGCCCTGCGACACCTTCCAGCCACGCACACCAACTTGCAGAGTCCATTTAATTGTGTTTTAGTGTCTAATTCAAATCTAACTTCTTGACAGAGGAGACTCTCTAATGTCTATTTTATCAACCAGAAACGAGGTGGGCATCATCTTTACTTGCATACTGTCTCCTTTCCCCTCCTTCTGCCTTGTGATTTTTTAAAAATCTGATGAATGGTAAAATTTTAAGAAATGAAGATATCAAATATCAAGTTTGTCTTTTGTGCATATAGCCAGGGAAAACAGGAATGTTAAAGGAAAAAAAAAAAATAAAGGGGAAAAAATACTTCATCTCTTAAAAAAAACTCCAAAAAACCCATATTACACTCATTTTCAAAAGAACTTGAGTTTATTAAAAAAAAAACACACAACAGAGATCATGATTAAGTTTAGAAAACAGGCAAACTGGCAACAGGGTTAAAATTTGTCAAGAAATACTTGTTTAAAATGAAAGTTGTCCCTTTCTTCCTCTCTCCCTTCTCGTGTTCTTGGATAAAGTCCCAACTCAGCCATTTTCTTGGGACACCTTGTCCCCTGGGAAGTCCTGAGGCAGTTTGTTAAAGCTGCTTTCTTCCCCAGCAGCCACAACTGGACTCCTTTCTCCCATGAAGGACCCCTCTTCTCCGGCGCAGGAGACGCCAGTGTCCCGAGTCCCACTCCTTTCTTTCCCCGGAGGCGTCTCCTGGTCATGGTTGTGCTCACCAGGCCCAAGAGTTCTTGAGCAGGAGATACTGAGTTTTCTCCTTGCATACCTTCTTTTTAAAAACAAAAAACGAACAAAAAAACCTTGATGGGTTTGTCTCAGTCTTTCCTTGGCCTCACAGCTTGCCAGATCTTAGTCCCCTGACCACAGATTGAACTTGGGCCCCCAGCAGTAAAAGCACCAAGTCCGACCCCTGGATGCCAGGGAATCCCAGGGTTCAGGTCAGTCTTAATCTTCTGTCCCGGCTTCTTGTTCCTCCCTCTCTCTGGCGTCGGCGTTTTCTGCAGACCCCATCACGTCATTCCGCTTCCTCAGGTGCGCTTTGTCTAGTGTGATACATCATCTGCTGGGTTTTTCAACCCTGCCTCCTTCAGTTTTATTTTTATTTTTTGGCTGCACTTCGAGGTTTGCAGGCTTAGTTCCCCAGCCGAGGGTGGAACTTGCACCCCCTGCACTGGCAGCTCAGAGTCTTAACCGCTGGATCACCAGGGCAGTCCCTGGTTTATTCCGCTTTTGGCTGTTACGGATTATGCTGCTGTGAACCTCCGTGTACAAAGTTCTGTGTGGACAGGCGTATTCTGTGGTCTTAGATGTGTACCTAGGAGTGGGGTCGCTGGGCCCTGTCGTAGCGACGTTAAGCCTGTGGAGTCACCACCAGCTGTTCTCCACAGCCGCTCTGTGCACCGCCCCCCCATCCCACGCCACGCTCTCCGTTCCCCACTTCCTAATCGGTGTATGGGCGTTCAGGGGATGCTTTGAAAAACATGGGGCGTTTTTGGTCCTTCTGCTTTTTGTTTTTCTCACCCACTCGATACTTCCGGAAAATTCTTTCAAATCAGCTCGTACCATTCTGACTCATTATGATAATATTCCATAGTGCAAATATACTGTGTATTGATTCAGTTCAACAGAAAGTAAGAGGCTGCTATGTATCAGGCACCGATTTAGGCTCGGAGGCAATAAAACAAGATGCCCTGTGTTCTTAGAGTTTACTTTCTAGTAGGGGTGCGGGTGGGACATCAAGAAATGACAGGTAGCACAGCCTAGGGTTTTACCAGGGCAGTCTGAGTCTGACAGCTTTCGGAGGAGCGCATATGGCTAGATGGCCCTAAATGTTGTTGCAGGTTACTTTAAGGAGAAGGTAGAAACATTTTCGTAAAATAAAAAATAGGAAAAAATAAATAAAAGACCTAACTGGTTAATGTGGTTGTGGAGATCTGAGAGGTCAACAGACGAGTCAGTTGGTGTTGGAGTCGTTGGTGACGAGTTAGCACATTTATGAATTGCATCCAAGTCCTCGTACTCCAATACTTTGGAAAAGACCCTGATGCTGGAAAGATTGAAGGCGGGAGGAGAAGGGGATGACAGAGGATGAGGTGGTTGGATGGCATCACCGACTCTACAGACATGAGTTTGAGCAAACTCTGAGAGTTGGTGATGGACAGGGAAACCTGGCGTGCTGCAGTCCATGGGGTCAAAAGAGTTGGACACGACTGAGCGACTGAACTGAACCTCTGGTGCCGAGTGATAGACACCCCTCCCCAGGAACCAGGTGAAGGGTGTGGGGCGCTTTCTGATGGGTGCCGCTGAGAGGACTTTTGGGGGACATGGCAGAACCTCCAGCGCAGTCTTGTTTTCTTCCTGGACTTTCTGTATTTGTTATGTTGCCCTTTGAATTATTGAGGCTGTCCCTCCAGTAAAGCTACTTTAAATTACTCAAGGTGAAGCCTAGGGAAAACAGTTTGGATCATCTGAAATGGTTAGGCCTGAGGGCGTTCCCTCCAGCGAGGGCAGCTTTGTATTGACATGCAGCCTAGCTGGGCCTGCACTGATCCTTCTGTGTTGGCTCTAAGGGTTACCCGGTTAAAATAAATGTTTTGATTTGTTTTTTTTTAATTTTACTTTGAAATGAAGTTAGAAATGCACATTTAGATGCAGTTACTCACCCTTCATGTTACCCATCCAGGTGACAGGCCAGCTCCGTCATCATGGGATGCTGGTCATCTGTTGAGTAATCAGAATGTCACTCTAAGGAATAAAATATTATCCCGCAGAAGTTTTTGGGGGCAGTTCAGTTACTAATGTGCCTTGTGTTTTGAAAAAGCATCAAAACGCGGCCTGCAAGTTTATGTTGAAGTAACATTTCTGAAGGTCTAGTATAACATAAATACCAGCGGGGGCGCTGTCTCTCTGGGCAGGGGTCTCCTCTCCCCTGGTTCTGCTGCTTGCTCTCCTCACACCCCCACCACACATGTGCTCAGTGGGGCTGGGTTCCAGCACTTTGTTTATGAAGCTAATTCGGTTCATACGATTTATGAGGTTTGGGTTATTAGTACTGTGAAACCTAGTGAGCCTGCATGGCAGCATGGTTGAAAAGCCCTACATTTCACGGGTCCCTTTCATCATACAGGGTCCTCTCACAACACATTTCACAGTAGTTAGCATGACTTACTTTCCTTATTTCACAGATGAGGCTGAGAACACAGAGTTAGCCAGGGCCACCCTTGACTTTGAGCCCAGGTCTCCTGTGTTCTTTTCAGTGATCCGCTGCTGCTCCACTGGAGTGCGTCTGCCGTGTGGTGAAGGAGCCGAAGTGCCATTCGGCCTGGAGAAGAGAAGACGGGGTCGGGCATTGTTTTCCGTGTGATTGAATTGTCTGAAGAGCTTTCGGGAAGTCCTCCAGGAAGGAGGACTGGATTTATCTTGTGCTGCTTTGGCAGGTCCCCTAGTAAATGGTGGTCACAGCCGCGCTGACGTGCGGCTCCACGTGTGAGAACCTGCCCGAGAACTGCAGGGCCACCTGGTGACCAAGGCCGCCGGGTGTGGCAGGACGGCGGGCAGGGGGCCGAGCGCGGTGCCCCGGCCTCACAGGTCCGCCCCGCCCCCCTCTGCCCGCTTCCTCTGCTGAGCACTTGCCGGGGCCCCGTCTCCTCTTCCGAGCCTCGCACCTCTTCTCCCTGAAGCCCCTCAGAGGCAAGTCTTAAATACGGGATGGTCATCTGATAGTAGTTACTGATGACTTCGGTTCATTTTTCTCACGTATGCAGTCTGTCTTCACTCCTTCCATGTTTTAAGTAAAGTGACAGGTATGGCTTTGGAATTTATCATTTTTTCTCCAATGCTGTTTCTGTAGGGATTTTTTTTTTTTAAGCTGGAAATAAAAATTGAAGGCAGGGGATTTATTGTATGAGAGTCTCTGCTGAACGGCTAACGCAGGGTTTCCTTTCTCACCCAGGGTTTATCATCCTCAGAGCTGACCCCCCAAGGTCCCTGTGCTGTTTCACTCCTCGTCGCATGTGATTGCCGATGGCGTGGGCACTGTGTTTGTCTGGCCAGGGCATCCTGCGGGTGGGGAGAGGGTGGTCAGCCACGGCCGCGTCTGTATCAAGGCCACAGAGTGACTTCCGAGAAGGCTTCTCCATCCCTGAACTGCTTTGCAGGTGAAGCTTCAGAGCGCAGTGAGCTCAAGGGGGAAAGGCCTGTCACCTGTCAAGGAGCTGGTTAATTTTTGCACAGCAGTTTCTGTTTTGTCTTTTATCTACCCTGTTGTCAGGAGCCTGGAGCTTAGACACGTTTGCTCTGCTGCGTCGTCAGAAGCGAACCAGGGACGTTTCAGGCGACTGAGGCTGGAATGGATGGATGGGTGGCTGCCCTGAAAAGGAGAGTCCCTCAGGAAAGAGGCCAGTGAGAAAGTGAGCCCGGCGAACTCCCTTGCGAAAAGCTCCCTGTGACGCTCCCCCACTGTTCCCTGGGGGCCCCAAGAGCTGGAGCGCGGTGCCTGTCTGAGGGTCTCACTAACCCAGCTTAGTGCGAGAAGACCCGGTTCACCTGTGTCTGCCGGTGACCTCCCAGCCCAGCCCCACGCGGGCGGGAGCCTCTGCTGAGGGGCGGGCCCGGCCATGCAGTTGGCGTGGGGGCCTCGCTGATTTCTAGCCGCCTCAGAATCTGTTGCTGGATAACTTGCACTCACTAGTGCTCTTCCTGCCTTCTGGACCTTTTGAAGTTTGAAAAAGGCTGTTTGGAAAGAGGAAGTAAGCAGTCAGGATGAGGGGATTCGCCTCTGTGGGGCAGGGAGGAAGTCTGCAGGGCCCCGTTTGGCGGGACTCGCGGCCTCCACCCAGAGGTGCGAGAACCGGCTCCTGGACATGAGTACTGTGTCCAGAGTCGTGCAGCCAGCATGCGGGGGGGCTGCCCGTGAGCCTGAGCGGTCCGAGCGCTCTCCACGAGGGTGCCGTCTCTCTCATAGAGACCTGTTTCCTTTGTGTCCTGAAGTCCTTAGAAGGGGTGATTGTTTCTTAAAGCTGAAGTAGTTACATTACTCATTTACAGTAAATCAGGTTAGATGCGCAACGTTTTCAGAGACAGGATTTGGTCATCTGGGGGTAATGTTTTGAATCTAAGAAATAGTTTTGAAGGAATAGAATCCGAAGACCCTCCCATCAACTTGAGTTTGGGGTGAGCTGCTGTGCCCTTTGTAAGGATGTCTCTTATCCCTGATGTCTGTTACTAGTAGCCCAGAGTCTGCTAAATCAGGTAACGTTCTCAAGTTTTACTTGTTAAGAATTAGAATGACGTATCAGGAAGAAAGATTCGTTTCACATGTTCTGTTTTCTTGAAACGCGATTGCTTGTGTCGCATTGAATTTCTGATACGTGATTGAATTTGGTGTTTGGCGTGTAGTCATCACTCAGGCAGTAAAGGCAATGGCGGTCGGTGGATTGAGGTATATGGTGCGGCTCAGCGTCCCACAAGGAAGTATGCGCCGTGGCATTTGGATCTCAGAAGGAAGTGCTTGCCTCGGCTTTCCTCTCTTTCCCTCTCGCCTCCTCATCCTGCCGCTGATGAGCACCCGAGCAGAGTCCTTCACGCGGTTGCAGGACGTGGTGAGGGGCCGTGCCCAGTGTCACGGGGGTCTGGAGAGTGCTTCCAGGATTTCCGCTGCCACACAGGTCCTTCCAGCGGCGGGTCGGGCCCCTCAGGTCCTGGCTTCGATTCCGTCTCTCGGATATTCGGTTCCCCTGTCTCTGTGGTCCGTACAAGATGCGCTTGGCACTGGCTCTGCCTCGCCTCGTTTGTGGGGCCGGGAGAAGCCTGCCCACGCTGCCCTCGTGTTGACGGTGCCCGAAGGCGAGCCTTCCTGCTGTCCGGGTCCTCTGAGCTGCACCTGTCCTCGGAGACTGTTTCCAAGGAGGGGGACTTCTCACCTGGCAGACCTGGGACTTGGGGGAATAACGGGCTAGTGGGGGGCGGTGTGCGAAGCGGGTGCTGGGCCCAGCCCTGGGCCTGGTTGCAGGGCCTTGGAGGGCCCTGGCGCGGGGCCTCGGACTCTGGGTCTGGAGCCCTGTGGAGGCTGGCTGACGGCGCCTCCCTCCCTGCTGGCGAGCCTGTGTGCCTGGCTCCGGGTGGCCAGGCGAGCTCCAGGACACCAACCGCACTTAGATTGCGGGTGAAGAGCGAATACTTTTTAGTCCAAGTGCGTCCCGAAGGTTGCCGGGCCGGCGGGCAGTGAGGTGTGCTGTGGTCCCAGCGCTGGAGGCGGCGTCTCAGGCGGGAGGACGGGGCTCAGGGCAGGGAGGCAGCGTGGCCGCGGCCTGGGTGGGTGACCCCGGGCGGGCTTGGGCCTGAGGTGTGCGGGGGAGTGGGCACGCCCCGAGGGGCTGTCCCACCAGCGAGGCGGCTGTGGCGTGGAGTGCCGGGGCGCATGGGGCTCTCCAGGCTGCGCTGCTCTCCTGGCGTAGGAGAAGCTGGAACAGGGCTGGCAGGAGCGGTGGGCACGGCCTGTCGTGGGGGCCGGGCCTCGGCGTCTCACCGCGGCCGCAGCCGACACTGACGGCGGCCTGTCATGGGGAGCCTGGTCGGCGCTGCTCACGCCCTGCCCTCGGCGGCCAGCTGCGGGAGGCTCAGGTCTGCGCGCCTCCCTTGAGGGTGGGGAGGTGACCTGCTGTGTGTGGAGTCCCCACAGGCCGTGGGCCCTCAGCGTTTAGTCCCTGCCTTCCCTCTCGCCGGCGAGGTGTCGGGGGGCTGGACCATAGTGGCTTTTCGCTGTCCGTCTGGGGCTGTGGGTCTGCCTGGCAGCGAGCGAGGAGGCCACAGGAGGCCCAGGTCAGCCCCTGGGGCTCCTCACGTCTCATTCTGGGAGACCAGGGAGAGCCGCCTCTGAGCGGCTGTCCTTTCCCAGAAAGTGTGGTTGGAAGTCAGGGCTGTCGCTGGCCCGTGTCATAACTGTTCCCTGTTCCTCCAGCCGGTTCTGTTGGGCTGGCTTTCTCAGCGCAACAGGATGTCTGTGCAGATGAGACCCTGTTTATGGTCTGCTGCACAGAGATGAGCGTCTCCCTTCCCTCCTGGGTTTATAAACCAGTCTTTTCGTGCCAGTTTGTCAGCCTTGACGCTGTTGATTTTGGGGCGAGGGGTGTCCTTGAATTGTGGGATCTCTCGCAGCACCCCAGCTGTGACAACCAGCAGTGTCTCCTGACAGCGCTGCATGTCCCCTGGGGGCGGGACTGCCCACATGGTGAGCACTGCCGCATCCTCCCTGGACAAAGAAAAAGCGATCCTTTCTGTTTCCTATGAATCTTCATTTTATCTAATCAGTGAAACACGTGCTGAAAAAAGATTTCGTTTTCATTAAACTGAACTCAAGTTTTAATCTATTTTAACTTAATTTGGAAAGACTTTCTTTGTGCCATTGGCAAAACATTTCTCAAATATAAAATCTTTAGCTTTTTTTAAAGGGATTTATTATATTGTTACATTTAATTATTAGTGAATTACAAAAATGAGTATAATACTAATATTATTAGTGAATAATAATTAGTGCATAATTAGCGAATTACAAAAAAAAAGTTTCTTTATTTCAGAGTTAAAAATGTTCAAATATATCGAATTGGTATTTCTAATTAAAAGTATGGCCGACAGTTCATTTTATGAATACAGTATTGTGCAATTTTGTAACTGCCTGCCAAAAATCTGAGCTTAAAGCCATGGTTTGAAAGGGTCATGAATAAACATTTTCTTTTTGTAAATATTCAAAAACCTTGGCTGAGCGGGGAAAGGAGACTCAAAATTTCTTGCATTCTGGCTGTTTGAACTTTGGGAACTGATTTGTTTTGGACTAAATCTGGAGAAATCATTTGTGTACTATAGCCAGAAATTCTTTTAGGCTGTCTTTTTCCAGCCTTGTCACTTATCTGGAATGTTAAGTATTGGCAGTAGTTTAACGGTCTTTTAGCAGCTTGTATTAAAAAAAGAGAAGGTCTCCAGAAATGGATCTGAAGAGGTCTTAGTATAAGGTTAGGGTTTGTTTGTTTTTTGTTTTTGTTATTCTTTGCAAAGCAGTGAGAAGGAGAAGACTTACAGTTCTAAGTTTGAAAAAATGCAGGGAGCATCTAGTTTCCAGATATTCCTTGTGTTAAACCCTGCAGAATAACAGAAATCATGAATCAGTATGAGTGACGTTTTCTGTGACCAGAGAGAAGGGAAACAGACTCGCACTTTGGGATTTTTGCTGCTGGCAGTTAGTTGGCTCCCTTTTTCTTGTGTCCCGTCTGTCAGTGGTTGGAGTTTAGTGACAAGTGTGCAGACTCCGGGCAGACTGCTCACCTATCACCCTGGCCTCAGTCTCTTCTCCAGGCACGTCGGGTGGCTTCTAATCAAATGTGCTGGTCTGGGCAGCACAGCCCTCCCCCGGCAGCCTGCTCTGGGCTTTAAACAGCAGCAGCAGCAAAGCGTCTCACCCGCCTCGTTACTGTCTGACTCTCTGCCCTTCGCAAAGCCGCATTTCTGAAATGTTCTTCATCCTTGTCTCCTACTCAACCTTTTATCCCATTCCAGTGGCATCTGACTTCTCTCCAGCCTTCCCCGTGGAGCTGTGTTGGCCCTGCTTGCCATCACCCCCTTCTGGCTGACTTCAGCGTCCACTTGGGTATGTGGTCCTGTGGATTCGCCCCCCAGACCCCTCCCCGCCAGCGTGGCCAGGCAGAGAGGAGGTGGCTGTGAGGGGCGGGGGTGGAAATGGGAGAGGGGCTGTTTTTTCCTTTCCCTTCCTCTGTGGCCAGGAGAGCGTTTGGAGGGGAGCACACACTTGGGCTCAGCGGTGGAGGTGGAGGAGAGGTCCGTCGGAAGGCCGCCTTTCCTTAGGGCCAGAGTTTGCATCACTGGTTTCCGGGAGCAGGGAGAACACCTTATTAAATGTGCACATTAGTCAGTGGTCACACCCTAATTTTAAGCATGCAATAAAATCTGTCTTAAAAATGAGAAAATTTCATTTTCTCTCCCCTTCCCCTTCCCTCTCCCCACTGCTAATCACTGGTTTGTTCTCTCTGTGAGTCTTTTAAATGTTTATTTTTATTGTAACATGGGGTTGCAAAGAGTCGGACACGACTGAAGCGACTGAGCGGCAGCAACATAACCTTTAAAAATTGCGGAGCGCAATACGGCACACCTGGGGTTTCTGGAATGTTCCGGTCAAGTCGCTTCAGTCGTGTCCGACTCTCTATGACCCCGTGGACTGCAGCCCGCCCGGCTCCTCTGTCCACAGGATTCTCCAGGCAGGAATACTGGAGTGGGTTGCCATTTCCTTCTCCAGAGGATCTTCCTGACCCAGGATCAAACCCGCATCTCTTATGTCTCCTGCCTTGGCGAGCAGGTTCTTTACCACTAGGGCCACCTGGGAAGCCAAACTTATGTAACAGTAAGTGGCAACTTTGGCTTCTATTACAAATGAACTTGAAGGAACTTCCCTGGTGGCTCAGTGGATCGAAATCCACCCGCCAGCGCAGGGAACGCGGGTTTGATCCCTGGTCTGAGGAGATTCCACGTGCCGTGAGACAGCTGAGCCCGCACGACACGCTTGCACCGTAGATCCTGAGCCCCAGCACTGCTGAGCCTGTGGCCCCGACTGCTGAGGCCTCGGAGTCGTACCCACTGGACTACCAGGGAAGTCCCTCCAAGTCTGTATTTTTTTTATAATGCCTTTCTGGTTGTGTGTTAGAATTCACAGTAAGAAAGATTTGAAAAATGTATGTGTTGAGGAATTCAGAATAGAACGTCTGTTGCATTATGATTTATTCAATTAAAACATTTCAAATAGAGTTTCTTTTCAACATTTTGTTTGATTTTGTAGTACTCATCATTTTATCAATTGGTTATTTGATCCAGTTAGCAACATTTGCTCACAGTCTTCAATTTAGTTTGCTAAATTTCCATTTTCCCTTGACAGTGATTCCTTCTCAGTGTTTTAAGTCTCTTTTCTTAATTTAAAATTTTAATATTCCTACATTTTGAATGTGGAGCTTGTGAAGTAAGAGAGATAAATGTATTTAGATTGCTTGGATTGAAACCTTTTTTTGAATTTTGGTGGAGTGTTATCAATATATAACATAAAAACACCATAGCTAGTACCACACACCGTAGTTTAAACACCAAAGCAGTTTCCTTTTTTTTTTTTTTAATGGT
The DNA here is from genome assembly GCF_910594005.1 of Cervus elaphus. NCBI lineage: Eukaryota > Metazoa > Chordata > Mammalia > Artiodactyla > Cervidae > Cervus > Cervus elaphus. The sequence continues at coordinate 1,556,281 of NC_057819.1, forward strand.
TCTGATTCCTGGTTCTGAGGGTATGAATTGTGAGATAGAGTGTTTGAATTCCCAGTGCTCCTGGTCCATCCTCCTGGCCTTGCCAGCAAGGCTCCGAGTCAGCATGCCTTTCTCAGGGTTGTGCAGGCGGGCCTGAGGCCTCAGTCCGGGCCTCCTGATTGCCCTTCCAGGGAGCCCCCAACCATGTACCTTCAGTGTTTCCTGACATGCAGTTTTCAGTGGGAAAGAACCAGAAGCAAGTGTTGTTTGTTGACATCTGTGTGCCACAGTGTGTAATTTAATGAAGTAGTGAGTAAAAATAATCTTTAGTCATTCCTGATGAAGGGTTTCTCTGACAGAGAGTCCTTTGAGTTGCTGCTTTTGTTTTAATAAGGCATTAGTCATCGTTGGGGCATGCAGTGTGTTGTTATAAATTATGGCAGCTCACATTTGTGCCATCCTTGCTGTGGGCCACCCTGCTAAGCACTGTGGGCTCATTCTTTCATTTAATCCTCCCCAAATCCTTTTTGGTGGGTAGTATTATTACCATCCCATTTTATGGATGACGAAACTGAGATTTCAGAGAGGCTGACTTCCATGCCTCAGGATACAGATGTCATCAGACACTGCAGGTGGGGCAGTCTCCCAATGGTGGTGGTTTGGTCACTAAGGCATGTCCGACTCTTGCGAGCCCATGGACTGTAGCCCTCCAGGCAGAAATACTGGAGTGGGTTGCCATTTCCTTCTCCAAGGGGTCTTCCCGACCCAGGGATTGAACCCACATCTCCTGTGTCCTGTATTACAGACAGATTCTTTACCAACTGAACCATCAGGAAAATCTCCGAATACTGTTTTTTTAAATAACACAGTGGATTTTAAAAAATGGTCTTTTTTAGGGACTTCCTGGTGGTTCAGTGGTCAGGACTCCGTGCTCCTGCTGCTAGGAGCATGGGTTCTATCCCTGGTCGGGGAACTAGGAAGCTGCGAGCCTGGAAGTGTGTCCTAAGTAAAGAAATCAATAGAAACTGTCAATTAAGTAACAATTCCATTTTTCTTTACTGAGCCATGCAGCCTGTGAGATCTTAGTTCCCCCAACCAAGGACCAACCAGGCCCCCTGCAGTAACAGTGCAGCGTCTTACCCTCTGGACCACAGGGCGGTCCCCCCAGTTCCGTTTAAGTAGCTGTGAATACCGGTGCACCGAGTGTAACAGGAGCATGGTTCTGCGCGGAGGGGACTAGGAGGTGCATAGAGGCGCTCAAGGGGAGCAGGGGTGAGGGGCCGGGGTCCTGGTGTGGCTCCCCGCGGGAGGCCCCACGCGGGCTCCTGTCGGGCGCTGTGCTGGGGCCTGGCGGCGCTTCTCGCCAGGGACGGCCGCAGAGCTCCCCAGTGGTTTGCTGGACAGTCCTCTCAGGGAGGAGCCTTCCTGATGCAGTACAATGACAGTTACGGTAAGTTCTTCCGGTCCTTTGGGCATTATTTCTGAAACTCGGTTAGTGTGTTTTCTATGGGTGGATGGTTGGGGAGGGTGGAGTTTCTGAATCACTGAGAAAAATTGCCGTCCCCGATCCTGGGTTCTTGCTACACTTTTCTGACCTTTGAGCCCTGGTGAAATAACGTCTAGAACAAGTATGGTGGGATTTTTGTTCTCTTTGTTGGTCTGCACGTGTTCTTTTGTATAGTAACTCTGTAAATTAGGTTTTATCAACTCTTTATAGGAGAGGAAACAGCCGGAGTGTGAACCCAGCTCGAAGTCCAGTGCTGTGTGCTCTTTTGAGGCCTGGGGTGGGGTCTGTGATCTCTACCTGTAACAGCCTCATCAGTTGGGAGAATTGCATTAAATTAGAAGGGTTTTGGAGTCAGGAGATAACCGTGGAGATTCCTTAAAATTGAGCCTCCTTTTATTTTAGGTGAGGATCCTGATTGGACAAATTACTTAGATTGAAAACAGCACTTTTTACAAGGAGAACTAATGGGTTTCAAGTCAAAGTCAGAATTTCAGAACATCTCAAAGGCTGGACCTTCGGCTGAATTTGACCAAATGATAGTTGTAACAGAAACAAGTATGAATCTTTCTGAGAATATCAGTCACACAGCTGCGAAAAGGAGAATGTGGGGTGTTTACTATGCAGTTCCTTCAGTGTCTGTGTTTGGAAAGACTCACAATAAAATGTTATCAGGGAAAAAAGGAAAGCAACTTCGCAGGAGTTTGTGTGACAGGACCTTGTAGTATTAGGTGACCGTGAACTGAGCCTGAGCCTCTCGTAGCTCCTGGCCAAGCAGGTAGGAGCAGGCCAGACTCTGCTTGCAGACCGGGTCCTCTAGCGTCTGGGAGGTGGGGGTGCAGCCAGCCCATGAGGGAAGTGCGAGCCGGCCCTTAGGTCCGGGCGAGCTGTGGGCTGAGGGCGCTTCTGAGTGTGGAGCTCGGATTCGGGCGGAGGAACGGTGCTCCGGGGGTGGCGAGGCCCTTCCAGCCCCTCTCCCCGAGCCCGTCCGTGTGCCCTTCGGCCTGCCCCGCGCGGCCCCAGGTTTCTGTCGGAAGGACCACGATCAGGGCGGCGCCGCCTCAGCCCTCAGCCCCCTTCTCTGTTCTGAGCAGACTCAGGTCTGCAGGGGCCATGCGGCCGCCACCTCTGCCCTGCCCCTCCCTCCCTGCTCCAGCCGCGTCTGCGCATGTACAGACCTCAGGCTTTCAGTGGGATTTGTAAAGGGTGGGCACCTGTTCACTTGGGCACCTCATTCTTCCCCCGGACTGTGGGCACCTGAAAAGTAGGTGAAAGTGAAGTTGTGTCCGCCTCTTTGTGACTCCATGGATGTAGCCCACCAGGCTCCTCCGTCCATGGGATTTCCCAGGCCAGAATACTGGAGTGGGTTGCCATTTCCTTCTCCAGGGGAGCTTCCCGACCCTGGGATTGAACCCCGGTCTCCCACATTGTAGGCAGACGCTTTATGGTCGAGCCACCAGGGAGAAGTAGGTGTTTGTGTCTTAATCAGCTTAGGATGCCCGTGTGTTTGTTTATGCCTTGTTTCACTTGCGTCCTGTGGTGGCCCAAGGAAAGAGCAGATAAACCAAGGAGGGTCTTGGAATGCAGGGACAGAAAAACCAGACCCTTATTGTCCTTCCCTCTGCCATGTTGTAACTATTCATGGAGCAGTATCGCCTGGCTCCCCTCCTGCCCCCCAGGGAGAAGGCGTCTGCCCTCCCAGTGTACACCGCCCCCCCAGTGTACACGCCTCGTCCGATCAGCAAATGGCCCGCAGGACCCGTGTCCCGCTCCCTGTGGCCGGGTGCGGAAGTGCACTGAGGACCCCTGTCAGCGTCGGCTCTCCCTTGAGCTGGCCTGCCGATCAACAGCATCTCCCACTCTAACAAACTCTAATTCCCTCTCCCTGTGTCTCATGGCTGGAAATTCTTCTCCAGCCCGCACCCGGACCACGGACCGCGACCCTGCCCAGAGAGCTGTGTTGGGCCCGTCTTGGCACAGAACACGTGTGTTCAGTGCCTGTGGAGGAAGCAGTGCCTTGCCTCCTGCCTCAGTGCTCAGCGCCCTCCGAGTTCTGCGGGGGCCGGGGACGCTGCATGTGGGCTTTCCTAGGAGTGGCCTGCAGGATACTTTCCGTTTTTAAGAGCCGTGGTTTGACTTTCAAGTGGTGTTTGATCTGCCGCTCGTGGAGGGCGGGGGCGCCCTTTGTTTTCCTTTGCTGATTCCTGGTACCTGTAGAGGACACGCCCACTTCCTGTGTGCCTGGGGATGTGTAATTAGCTTTAGGCCGGGCTCCTGGAGCGGTCAGTCCTGTCCGGGGACATCCTGGTGAGAGGTCTGGCCACCCAGGCTGAGTGCGGGCTCCTTTCTGTAAACGGGAGCAGTTGTACCTCTGCCCTTGCCTAGCAAAGAATTCTTTTAAATGAAAAAGTCTCTACAGATTAATAGGATCATGGCTAAGTTTTTTACGTTTACAGTTGTAACATAATACATACTGATTTGCACCTGGTACTAAGTTTTCTAAAATCTCTCCGAAAGGTAGCTTTTATATTAAATAACGTAGTAATTAATTACACCTTCAAAATGAAAAAGATGGGTCAAGGGTACCAGTACTGACCCCTAGGACAAGTAGATAAGTCTAGACAGGCAGATTGAGGGTGTAATTTTAGGTTGTTACGTTTTATTCATCTCTTGCACAATCTTCGCTAAGATCAAAGTTGCCCGTTTCTGAGGAAGCACTGTGTGTGGTTGCCATGGAGGCCGTGTGGATTGGTGGGCAGGGTGCGGGCTTTGGACGGGAATGCTGTCACTGAGAACGGCTGGCCCGGGGAGTCACCCTGTCCGCCCTGCCTCTGGGCCTCAGGGGCGGTGCCGGGCGTGGGGCCTGCCCGTGGGGGCTCGGGGCGTCTGTGTCTTCCCGGGTGGGGGCAGTGCACGTATTTTGATGTTTTTGTTTATAAGAGATGTTTGCTATTTTAAGAAACAGTACTGGAGAAATACAAGTGACACACCCCGTGGATTATTGTTATTTGAGCTTGTCCTGAGCGCATGCAGAGACCCAGCATCCATCCTGTTCTGTGAGGACAGGTGCTTATCCCCCACACTTGACTTCTCTGGGCTGGAGCTGGTGACACCCTGTGCGGGGAGGTGCCTGGTCTGTGCGTGGCTCTCGGGCCCTGGCGGGGTGCTGCGTGTGTGTGTGTCTGTGTGTGGAGGTGCTGCGTGTGTGGGGGTGCTGCGTGTGTGGGGGGGTGCTGCGTGTGTGTGGGGGTGCTGCGTGTGTGTGTCTGTGTGTGTGGGGGTGCTGCATGTGTGTGGACCTCACAGTCGCCTGGCCGCTACCCCAGACCCAGGCTCCTGGCCAGCAGTCCCCACTCCTTAGCCTGGTGCAGAGGGCCAGGGTCTCTGGTCAGCCTGTTTTGGAGCATCCTTGCCCTTAATAGGGGTCATTTTAGAAAATTTTGGCCGTTTTTTCCCCCTGACTTGTCTCAGCAGTTGGTGGACACTGTTGACATTTTACAGATGGGGGCCCTGGAGTTGTAGATGTAATGAATTGACAGTCCCGCAATATAAAAACTCCTCCTGAGACCTGAGAAACTTGGGAATATCTTGCTAAATTATTCATGGGGATAGAAAAAAACAAACTCATGACTGAGTCTAGAATCTTATTGCATCAAAGAAAATTTTTTTAAAATATATTTTTTGGATATATGTGGAATTTTCCAGGATTGCAATTACTGTAGACACTGACGGGAAATTGTTCTCCGCTTTTTGAAGTATGTTAGGGTTCTCCGGAGAGAGATGGAGAAGGAAATGGCAACCCACTCCAACATTCTTGCCTGGAGAATCCCCCTGTCAGGCTCCTCTGTGCATGGGGTCGCACAAGTTGGACAGGACTTAGTGACAGAGCCAGCACCAGCAGCGGGGAGAACCAGTAGGACAGCAGCAGCCTTGTTAAAAGGGGTTGGCTTCTGCAGCTGCGGGGCTGAGTCGTCCCAAGGCCTGCAGTTGGCAGGCTGGGCCCCCCAGAGAGTTGGTAGCAGAAAACACCAACATCCCACCTCAAGCCAGCAGGGAAGAGTTCCATCGGACTCCAGCCTTTTTGTTCTATTTATGTCTTCCCTTAGTTGGGTAAGGCCCACCGACATTAAGGAGAACAGTAAGCTTCACCTACCCGGTGAATTCAATTATTGATCTCAATCAGAAATGCCCTCACACCCACAATACTCTTCGGCAAAATGTCTGGGTGCCCCATGGCTTAAGTTGACAGAAGATTAGCTATATCCCAGAAGTGTGGTTCCCCTTTCAGAAAACCACATTATTGGGAGCATTCATGGGAGATGGCGTGTACCTGAGTTGCCAGGACCTTGTGCCCAAGTCAGGACTGTCTGTACCTGTCATAGTGATTCAGCTCAGAGCTGTGGGTGTCTGACTGTTTAATTCCTAGTATAGTCTTGCTTGAACAGTTATTTGTCGAAATTCACGTGTGTTTTATTGTAAATCATTTTCATGTTGTTGGCACATTATGTAGACATTTTTAGAAAGAATGTGTGTCATAAAGAGGATATCTTTGGATTTCATTTCAGTAGTAAAGGTGTGCTTACATATTTGTTAGAGAGAGGGGATCCGGGTCCGGTGGTGAGAACCACTGGTCCGAGAGAGCACCCTGGACTCCGCGCTGTCAGTCTCCCGGGCCGGCCCGCGTCGCAGCACGCGGAAAGCTGCTGCTGCGCTCTGTCACCTCGGACGCCTGCACAGCCGCCGTCCTCCGCTTTATCTTGTCAGGCTTTCCAGCACCGGCGTCTGCTTTCCAGAAGCTCTGGTTTGATGTCATTGGTTTTCCTACAGAATAGCAGTATTCAGAAGTAATGCACGTGCCACACAGCTCACCCACTAAAATGTGAAGTTTAGGAATTATCTGGCGATTCAGCGTTTAGAACCGCATGCTTTCACTGCCGAGGGCCCGAGGTCAAACCCTGAGCTGGGGAACTGAGATCCTGGAAGCCTCACAGAGCAGCCAGAAAACGATGTGAATTCAGTGGTTTTTAGTACATTCACAGGGTCACCACCACCACAAGGCAAGTTTAGAATGTTTCATCCCGAAGAGAAGCCTATGTCCATTAGCACTTAGTGCTCTGTCTCCCAGCCCTAGGCAGCCTCTGTACGGCTTTCTGCCTCTGGGTTGGGTTTTTCTGGAAAATTTGTTTAAGTGGGAGTCATGGAGTACATGTTCATTTGGGTCTGGCTGCTTTTATCTGGTACAGTGTTTTCAAGGCTCATGCATGTTGTGCCTGTTATACCCAAGTAATAAATAGGTAACCGGATGGATAGACCGCATTTCTGTGAGTGTGTGTGTGCTCAGTCGTGTCCGACTCTTTGCGGCCCCCTGGGCTTTAGCCCACCAGGCTCCTCTGGTGGGGATCCATGGGGTTCCCCAGGCAAGAATACTGCAGTGGGTGGTCATTCCCTTCTCCAGGGGATCTTCCCGATACAGGGATGGAACCCACCTCTCCTGCATTGGCAGCTGGAGTCTTAACCACTGAGCCACCTGGGAATCCCTTACATCTGTTTATCCATGGTCAATTAATGGACATTTAAAATGGAAACAAAAAGTTATTTTGTATGCAGAAAGCAGGTAAACAGAGAACTATATGATAATGTATATCCAGTAAGAAACAAATACGTGCTAGTAACTAAAAAGTTATTTAAATGCTAGCAAGGAATTCTGTCATGGTTTAATTGGTAATTTTTGAGGTTGTTCAGGTTTTTCCCCCCTTTTTTTTTTTATCATCATGCATAATGTTCCCGTGGACATTTGTGCATATGTTTCTGTGTGGACTAATGTTTTCATTTCTCTTGGGTGTGTGTCGGTAGTGGAATTGCTGGGCTTGTGTTTACCACTTGGGGAACTGCCGGACGGTGTTCCAAAGTGGCAGCACTGGTTTGTGTTTCTGCCAGCAGCCTGTGAGGGCTCCAGTCACGCCGCATCCTCGCCGATGTGTGTCACTGGCGGTCTCCTCACTTGTAGCCATCCTCGTGCGTGGGAAGCGGTTGTTCGCTTGCCTGTACCTCTGGGCAGAGACAGTGACGGTCACACTAGGCGGATGTCAGGCGCTCAGGAGCCATGGGCAGCACAGATGGATACAGAACAGTTTCATTGTTGTAGTAAGGTCCCTTGGGTTGTGCTGACCTAGGAAAAGTTTAGAGAATGGGAGCAGGGCTGAGTGTTGTGGGAAGGAGGGCTGCCCTGGAATTTGGAGCAGAGAAACTTCGGGGAACCATTTACAAGACAAGAGACTTGGAAAAGAGAAGGTGGTACAAAAGGAAAGTGAGAGGCTGAAGGAAAGGTTCTTAGGATCTTGATTTTTCTACAAAATCAGCTTAGTGACAGGTCCAGCCATTCTCTTTCCTTGTACAGGTGGAGGAGCAGAGCTGCTGGTCGGCAGGGGTCAGCATAACCGTGTTGCATATGTTCCGGGAAGCGTCTGTCTGGGTCAGTTTTGGTGTCCTCTGGGAGCCTGGAGCGAGCAGCTGGTGGATTCGAACTTGAGGGAGCATCGGCCGTGGGCCGAGCGCTCATGGGGTGCGGAGGAAGAAGGCTGCAAGCTTGGGAGCAAGCGGATGGTGATCTGATGACCAGGCGCGGCGTTTTCTGGACGGACTAGCCGAGAAGTTGGCTGAAGGCTGGAGAGGAGCCGGAGGCCCCGCGTGCTCTGCTTGTGGAGTGTGGCGTTGGTCAGAGCGCTCTGTCTGCTCTGAGGCCTTGTCACGGGGAGGCGGGGCGGGGCCCTTCCCTCTGTCTCACTGCTCCTGCCCCCGGACCAGCTGGTACAGTTTGTGTCAGGTCGGGCAAGATGGATCTGGAGCGTTTGAGCACAGTCTGGGTGAAGTGGTCGTTGAGGCTGTTGGAAGGAACCTTTTCTCTTCCAAAAGGTTACTCTGTAAGTTTCCCTTTATTTTTAATAGTGTGTAGAAACCTTCCTGAAACAGACCAACCTCTGTGCTCAGCGTCGCTGTGTGTAAAGGCCCTTGCATTCACAGCAGGCTTTCACTTCTGTTGGTTGTGTTACTTTCTCTGCCCAGACCTGGCCAGCGTGTCTCTCCAGACACGATCTTTCCGGCTCTGCTAATAGAGGTGCGTTGAGGGCTTGTTCTGGCCTCAGTGCTGTGTGCTCTGCCATCCCAGGTCCTCCAGCCTGTGAAGTCCAGTGTGCTCCACTTAGGGGGGAGGTTCCTGTCGCGGCTCTTACAGGGTATAGAATGCCCTTACTGTCTGAAAGATACGTTGAGTCTTCTGTTCTGATAAGGCATTTTGGAGCTTCCTCTTGATAAAAGAGATATCCTGGGAAATATATTTAGATCCTGATATTGGAGTTTCTGGGCTGTCTGCTGGCTTATGTGCAATGTCACAACAAATATTTGAACCTAGGACTGTGCTGGATAATTTGGAAAGCGTGATCACAGTGAGACCTGTAAAGTGGCTGATTCTCACTGCCAGGACGGTTATTGCTTCTCTGCACATGCGTTGTGTTGGCTCATTCTGTTAGAGATCTGGCGTATTCTTTGTACTGAGAGAACTGGAATGCAGAGTAACTTCAGATCAGTAGTGTTCAAGAAGGAAGTGCATTTTTGATTAACAAGTCTAAGAATTTTTCCTCATTATTTTCTGTAACGACATCTAGCTTTCAGACATTTTTATTTCATGGTAAGATCCTTCAAAAACAAATTTCTAAAGCACTTTCTTGCAGTTTTGTTCTTGGTATAATGCCGTTTCTCTCCACAGATTTGCCTGTAAATGCATCACGAAGAGGCAGCCCAGAATGAAGAAAGCAAGCAGGAGTGTTGGCTCAGCGCCTAAGGTGTCGGGGATAAGCAGAGTTCAGGCAGCAGACAAAGCCAGGCCCGAGAACAGCTCCTCAGCCTCTGCGGGCAGCAGACCCGTGAAGCCGGGGGCCGCAGCAGCATTGTCGAAGGTATTCATGTGCCGCCTTTACTCGCATGGCGGGTGTGGGGGGCGCATCTCCCTGTGAGCTCTGACCTCCGCAGACGCTGTGTCGCGGGGCCTCTGCTGTGAGCTGTCTGTGAAGGGGCTCACGGTGTGGTGGGCCTCACTGGTGCCCGGGCGTCTTCAGCGGCGACGCCCGGTGGCAGCTGGCTTGCGAGCAGAGCGCTGTGCCTGCGGGGCAGAGCCCCCTCCCGGAGCCCGTGGAGCGCGGCGTGGAGGCGAGTCGTCTGCAGGAACAGCTCGAGCACCGAGAAACGGCCGGCTGTCGGGGGAGCAGGGGGGCGGTGTGCGCCGTTTCCAGCAGGGGAACGCTGTTTCTGCCTGAGGAGGCTTGATGGGGCACGCACGCGTGCAGGGTCTGGCTGGATGGCCAGTGCGGCGTTCCCGAACCCACACGGGTTCTTCTTCCCGCCCCACCCTTTAACACACTGCCCTGAAGACTGTGCTGACCCAGTATTAATCCCACGGAGAACTGGGTGGTCTTAGTGTGTTAGAGTGTGACTGGTTTTCTCGTTACACCCCTTCCTTTGGAGGCTGGCTTTCTCCTTGTCATCACGGGGAGTGAGGTGTTGGAGCCGGGGCTTTGGGGGCAGGCCGGCCCGGCTGGCCGTGTGCGCCCTCGGGCTGCGGTCGGAAGGCCGCGGTGCGCAGGGCCTGGCTGAGGGCCGGGCCTGTGTGAGTGCTGGCAGCAGGGTTTCTGTGGCTCAGCCCGGGAAGCTCCCTCGGCCCACGAGCCCCTCCTGACGGCGGCAGCCTCCCCGTGCTGCTCTCGGTGTCCGAGAGACTGCCCGCGCCTTTTCTGCTGGCCTGGCGTTTTGTTCGGTGGACAGAGAGCCCCGTGGTCTGCCTCCAGTGTCTCAGGCCAGAATTCATTGTTGTTCTTTGCTTGCTTGTTCTGAGGTGGAAGCTTTGCCTCTGCAGAAACCTGGAGAGCGTTGCTGCTTGTCTGATGGGGAGAAAGCAAGCGGTGCCTGAAACACAGTCTGTCCAGAAGCTTCTGTCCACGCAGGGCTTCACAGATGTGACTTAACTATTTTAAGAGCACCTCACAGGGCACCTCGCAGGAACAGCTGATGAGAGACTTCCTCGTATGTGTGGAAAGATCTAGCAGGATGTGCTAGTTTTTCTATCCCTGGGTTGTCGAACCTGAAGACAGACTCATTCCAGGGGCTGGGAGATGCCCCCAGGTTTCTCCTCGCCGCTGCCTTGCTGAGTGGCCGGGTGTCACCCTGTGACCCTGGGGCGGTACCCGGAGTTGACCTTTGCCCTGCTTCTTCAGTCTGAATCAGCACGCTGAGCCGTTTCCTCTGTGACAGAGCTGCCTCTCCTGTAGGAGAACTGGGGTTTCCTGCCAGTCACTCAGCTGCTGGGCTGTCTTTGCAGCGAAGCGCCTGTGGAGCTGGGTGACTTGTGACTTCGGGGCTGGAGGAGCAGGTTGAAGCGTTGGCGTGGGACGTGCATACTGCCAGCCGCTGGCAGGCAGGCTGCGGTTCACTCCGGAGCGCGCCCGGAGCGCGTCGGGCCTCGGGAGGCGTGGGCCCCGTGGACGGCGCCTGGTCCTGAGCAGTGAGTGCTTCTCCATCGTAAGGCGGGGAGAGGCGTGTTCTTGCTGTGTGCCAGTGTCTGTGGCCTGGGCCCCGCGCAGCTGGCGGACTTTTACGGGTTGTGTGTGTGTGCTCACTGGGGAGGGCATGCAAGAGGCGATACTGTTTGGGGACGCTTTCCCCTTACTGCAGCAAGTGCTTTCATTTAAGAAGGACAAAGGGTCGTTGAAGAGAAGTTGGAGTGAAAACGTAAGAAGGAAAGAAGAAAGTAGTGAAAATGGAAAAATTGGAAAGAGCAAAAGGGCTTGGAGAGCCCACAAACCTAAGTGCTGCTTTGTCTTTCCTCCATGTTTCACTGTGCTTCTCCAGTATACGGTCACTTCCCACAACCCGAATTCATCCCTGTACGGGGTGATTACATCCCTGTAACTGTAGCCCTGATGGTTAACCCCAAGAAGGAAGTGCTCGACTTGTAATCACTTGGGTGCCACGTGCACACACCGCTGCTGTGGACACCCCCACGAGCTCTGTCACTGCCCAGGGCTCACGGAGCCTGGGCACTGTTCCTGCAGTTGTGGGGTGTGGACACCCCCACGAGCTCTGTCACTGCCCAGGGCTCACGGAGCCTGGGCACTGTTCCTGCAGTTGTGGGGTGTGGACACCCCCACGAGCTCTGTCACTGCCCAGGGCTCACGGAGCCTGGGCACTGTTCCTGCAGTTGTGGGGTGTGGACACCCCCACGAGCTCTGTCACTGCCCAGGGCTCACGGAGCCTGGGCACTGTTCCTGCAGTTGTGGGGTGTGGACACCCCCACGAGCTCTGTCACTGCCCAGGGCTCACGGAGCCTGGGCACTGTTCCTGCAGTTGTGGGGTGTGGACACCCCCACGAGCTCTGTCACTGCCCAGGGCTCACGGAGCCTGGGCACTGTTCCTGCAGTTGTGGGGTGTGGAGATGTGCCTTTCTCTTTTAAAAAGTAATCTACCCCTTCTTTGCTGCCACTCCTGTGTGTGGGCTTGCTCTAGCTGCAGTGAGGGAGGGCCGGTTTCGAGCTGCGGTGCGCAGGCTTCTCGCTGTGGGGCGCGGGCTTCAGGCCCCCAGGCTCCAGCAGCTGCAGCATGGTTTCCGCAGGCACAGGCTGCGGGCTCTCCAGGGCACGGCCTGCAGGAGTTGCGGCTCAAGGGCTTCCGTTCCTTTGTGGCCTGGGATCCTCCCAGACCAGAGACTGAACCCATGCCCCATGCATCGGCATGCGGGCCCTTAGCCACTGTGCTACCAGGGAAGTCCTGTTTCTTTCTTTCTTTCGTTTTTGGCTGTAACCCAGGATGGAACCCAGCCCCAGCGTGGAAAGTGCCAGTTCCTCACCACTGGACTGCCAGGAAGTCCCAAGTTTATGTGTTTCTTTACTTCTTGTTTCAAAGGTTGTGGCTAGATTTAGTGAGATGCAGAGAAAGACCACTTCACCTTAGTGGGCAAAACTTTTGGATCTTTATTCAAAAAACAATTCTATTTGTTTATTTTTGGCTGTGGTGGGTCTTGGATGCCGTTCGGGCTCTCGTCGCGGTGCATGAGCTTCCTGTGGTGGGGGCTTCTCTTGTTCAGGGCACGGGTCTAGGCCCTGGGCTTCAGCAGCCGCGGCGCGTGGGCTCAGCAGCTGTGGCGCAAGGGCTTAGCTGCTCCAAGGCCTGTGGGGTCTTCCCAGATCGGGGATCAGACCCCCATTCCTTCATTGGCAGGTGGATTCTTCACCACTGAGCTTCCGGGGAGGCCCTGATTCTTCGATTTAAAAGCATGTTTTTGTTTCTGTTTTTTTCTCTCATAGATCTTTAACTCCTCTGTATTCTCTCTCATTTCTAGGAGAAGTAAAATCAGATTTCTTCACTTCTTTTTCTTAAGTAGTAATTTTATGCCCAACCCAGTTATCTTAAGAGTACTTGTTTTCTTTTTTAAAAGCTCACATGTTTTTCAGTCATCTTCATAAAACATAAATAAATCAAATGGTCTTTCTCAAGTAGAACGATCATTTAACCCTCACTGTAACCATAAAGTCTCCAGTTTTTTATTTGTATGTTGTGGGCTTTTTAAAAAATCCCCTTCTTTCAATTTTGGCTTAGGCTACCAGAAAAAAAAATAGATAAAGGTTAAAAAAGTAAATTTCAGAGGAACTTCTATTAGATGTTGGCTCCTCACTGGATCGCTTCAGAGCAGTGGAGGTTCTTCCTCACTCCTAATGCCGCTTCTCTAGAAACTGCCAGATGGCGCGCAGCGCGACTCCACGGCTGCTGGTTGGTGAGTCACGGCCTAGATGAGGGGTAGCAAGTAGGGTGTCATCACTTCCTCTCACCCCTCACTGAATCTGGCACGTGGGGGCATATGGTGGGCTCCCATTGACATCTTTGAGTACATTGTGATTTTCACATTTTTAAAAAGAAGTTGCAGTTGTTTATGTGCCAGCGAGAAGGTTCCGTTTCTGCAGCACCAAGGGATGCACTGCCTGGTAGCTGCCAGGAGGTCTTTGCAGAGGTGTTGGACTCAGCCGGAAAGTCAAGGGCTTTGTTTAGGATCGGAATGTTATTTAGTCTCACTTTATCTAATCAGTTTGTTTTTAATCTTCTGTTGCTTCTAGACCAAGAGCAGTGATGACCTTTTAGCTGGGATGGCTGGAGGGGTGACCGTGACCAATGGTGTCAAAGGGAAGAAGAACGCCTGCTCTTCCAGCGCACCACCCGCGCCCGCCCCTGCCATGAGCACCGCGGAGAACAGGCCCAGGACCAGCACAGGTGCGCACTCGGCGGGCTCACGCTGCCCTGCCACGCAGGCGGGGCGGTGGTGCTCAGGGGACGGTGCTCCCGCCGTTCGGTCCTGGGGAACGTCTGACCTGTGCACGGCTGTGGCATTTCGTCTCCACGTGCTCGTCACCCTGTCGCTTGGGCCGTTCTCGGCTCCTTGACACCCACCTTCAGTTCCAGGTGTCATCCACACATAACCGATTCTCTCTGAAAGATAAGTGCTCTTTTAAAAATACATTCACAATGCCATTATCAGGCCTTATAGTAATCATTTTTCAAATCGCTACTTACTCAGTAAGTATTTGAATTTCCAACTGTCTTATAAATACTGCACACATGTGCTTGCTTGCTTGTCTGGATTAGGGTTTACCAGGATTCATTAAGGCCCACAGACGGTAACTGCTGGTGCTTTCTCAGTCTTCATGTTTAAATCTGTGAGTTTACCATCCCCCCTTCTTTTCCCCTCACAATTTAGTTTTTGTAGAAACTGGTTGTTTGATCTATAGTTTCTGGGTTTTATTTCCTCCTCTTTGGCTGTGTCATGCGGCTTGCAAGATCTTAGTTCCCTCACCAGGGAACGAACCCAGGCCCCAGTGGTGAAAGCACAGCGTCCTGACCACTGGACCTCCAGGGAATCCCTCTCGTGGTCTGGATTTTGGTATCTCACTCCTGTGATGTCCGTGACCATGTCCCTGTGTTCTCTCTGTTACTGTCAGTGTCCCTGGGTTTGGAGCCTTGATGGGACAGATTTAGGCTCCTCCCGTACTCCCGCCCGCTCCTTCACACGGGACCGTCGTCTGTCCATCAGGTGGCCCATGGTTTCTGGCTGTCTCCGCTCCCTGAGGTTAGCAGCCTCTGATAGTCCGTGCCTAGATCCATTCATTCCAGTCCTGCTGTTCTTTCTTCCTTCATTAGCAGCAGGTTTTTTTTTTTTAAGATCTCATTCTGTAGTCCAGGGAGTAACACTTTATATGTTGCTTCTTACACTGAAAGAAAAAAGCTTGGAAACTTCCGTAGTCTTAGGATACTGTGCTTGTAGTTAAGTGTGTGAAAGCAGAGCGGCAGAAACCAGAGCAGGCGCTCGCGCGCTCTCGTCGTTCAGGTTCTTGTCCCCGCTGTGTGTGCTGGACTTCCTCCTCGGCTGGGCATGCCAGCTGTCCCCCGGCCTTGGCCCTCTGTGGCCTCTTCCTCCCACCCAGACCTCGACGCTCGCTGACTGCAGCGGCGCGGTCGCCAGGAGGGGCGTGGACAGCCTTATCTGGCTCTGCAGGCGTCACCCCGTCCTCTCTTCACTGCACCCCAGAGGGCGGGGCCGTCTCAGAGCTGTCATCTAGAGGCTTCTCAGCTCAGCATCGTGCAAACCGCGTGCACCTCCGCCTGGCAGGTGCTTCCCGGGCGCCCGTCCTGTGCCAGCCTCAGAGCTGGTGATGGAGCACCCTGACCCATAGGTCTCCGCCCTGGAGCCCGGGTCTTCACCACGTTTAATGCCCCGGCTTGTGTGGTGAAAAGGAGGTCCAGGACTCTGGCTCCTCACACCCCCTCCCTCCCCGGCCTTGAGAATTTCCCTGTGTGCAGACGCGTGCGTCCCTGCTGGCCCGCCTCCCGCCCTCGCGGGCTGCATCCAGTCGTCACCTCCCCAGGCCCTTTCCCAGCCTCTGTTTGCAGTCTCTCCGCTGCCCTTGAAATCTAGTGCAGATTCGTTATCCCCTCTCTCTTCTTGGGAGAGCGGGCTCTTCTCCACGAACGTGGCCTCCCTCCGCTTCACTGCTCTGTCTCCCACACTCCTCCTGCTCCTCTTCCTCCTCCTCCTGCTTCACGAGGCGTCCTCTGGCTTCCTCTCCACCAGAGTGCTCGTCTGTTTCTTTCCTGCTCAAGAAAATTCACTGAACATTGTTGTTGCGGCCCCCTGAATTCTTGCTGGCGTTCAGGGCCTCTGGAAACCTCCCTCTCCTGCTCCATCTGCCGTGTGGCCTCACTTTCCCTTCCTGTATTTAATGCCACTTCCACCACCTCGTCCTCATCTGCCGAGGCCACCATCCGTTCCCTGTGCTCCCCCTGAGCCACGGCGGAAGCAGGGGCTCTTCCCACATCGTCCCCGGCAGGCAGCGCTTCCGCTCTCCGCTCCCTGGTTAGCCTGGTACTGACACGTGAATAACCATTTGGCTCGTTATGAATATTTATTGGTTGGGTCTGGGACTTATTTTTCAAAGTAAAAAGTCTAATGATTTCTTTAAGTATTTGTGGCTATTTAAACACGTTCTTTTTATATTAAATACACGGTCATGTCAATCGTTTGCAGAAGTTTAAAAATTTAGCAGTTGGTAACAGTGTGACTTGTTTGATGCGTGTGTTATGAGGCCTTAGCGTTGACACCACATCGTTTTCTAACTCCGATAAAGGCCGAGTGGGTCCTGGTAAGTTGCAGGTTCTGCCACACGGCCTGCCTGCATTTGAATCTTGGCTCATCCATGTACATTACCTGTGGGACATTGGCAGATGATTTATCATCTCTTTTTGGGTTTCTTCATCTGTAAAACAGGATGATGGTAATGAAACCTGTGTAAATTACTGTGTATGAGCTATTATATGTGTATTATATGTGTGTGTAGTGAGGATAAGTGCATGCTGCGTATTTTAATAATTCTTGTTATTGGTGCTATTTGTGTGGCACTTCCCAAGTGGTGCAGTGGTAAAGAATCTGTCGGCCAGTGCAAGAAATGCAGCTTCCCTCCCTGGGTCGGGAAGACCCCGCTGAAGAAGGGGAAATGGCAGCCCCCTCCAGTACTCTTGCCTGGAACGTTCCACGAACAGAGGAGCGGTGGTCTACCATCCATAAGGCCACAAAGGATCAGACGCGACTCAGCGACAGCACGCACACGCGGCATTTCATGATGTGAAGTTGTTTGCGTTTTCTTTCAGCACGGTTTTCTCTTCATTGTGGCAGCTTAGGCTTCTTGTTCGTCCCGAGGCTGCCTCTCCCTTCTGGTCATCCATGGCCTGCCTTCTTTCTGCTTCTGCGGGTAGTTTGCTGTGTGAGTGGCTATCCCTTGAGGCACCTTCCTGTAGCCTCCCCTGGACACTGGGCTCCAGCCACCTGTTGCAGTCCATGGTTTAGGACTCAGGTCCGTGTGTATCATTGAGACACAGCTCACATTCCATAAAACTCGCCCCTTTCAGCATGCACCTCCGTGTGTGACCTCTGTTTCCACTGGTAGATTAAGGGTGATTGACCTTCCTGTTTGGAGGGAGCTGAACTTGACCGTAAGTAGCCAGACTCTCAGGCAGACTATCACAGTCACTGTGCAGCTCCTCAGACCACTCCTCCTTCACCTGGGGCGTAACTGTGTGCCTGTCTCCTGCTAATTTTCTGCCTTAAACTCTCTGTCTTAATCATGTAGGCACGAGTTCTTCAACCAAGCGGAGCACTTCCACAGGTAATAAAGAGTCCAGTTCTACTAGAGAAAGATTACGTGAACGTACCCGACTAAACCAGAGCAAAAAACTGCCTTCTGCAGGTCAGGGGGCTAATGACGTGGCGTCGGCCAAACGCTCACGCGGTCGCACGGCTGCGGAATGCGATGTCCGCATGAGCAAGTCCAAGTCGGACAATCAGATCAGCGACAAAGCTGCTCTGGAGGCCAGAGTGAAGGATCTTCTCACCTTGGCCAAAACCAAGGACGTGGAGATTTTACACCTGCGGAGCGAGCTCCGGGACATGCGTGCTCAGCTGGGCATCAGCGAGGACCCCCTCCCCGAGGGCGACGAGAAGTCCGAGGAGAAGGCAGGCAGCGCCGCGCACCAGCCAACTGATGTGGAGTCCACGCTCCTACAGCTGCAGGAACAGAACGCCGCCATCCGCGAGGAGCTCAACCAGCTGAAGAACGAGAACCGGATGCTGAAGGACCGGCTCAACGCACTGGGCTTCTCCTTGGAGCAGAGGCTGGACCACTCCGAAAAGCTGTTTGGCTATCAGTCGCTGAGCCCAGAGATCGCCCCTGGTAACCAGAGCGACGGCGGGGGCACGCTGACCTCCTCGGTGGAGGGCTCGGCCCCTGGCTCGGTGGAGGATCTGCTGAGCCAGGATGAAAACACGCTCATGGACCATCAGCACAGCAACTCGCTGGACAACCTGGACAGCGAGTGCAGTGAGGTGTACCAGCCCCTCACGTCCAGCGACGACGCCCTGGACGCGCCCTCGTCCTCGGAGTCAGAAGGCGTCCCGAGCGTGGAGCGCTCGCGGAAGGGGAGCAGCGGGAACGCCAGCGAGGTGTCCGTCGCGTGCCTGACGGAGCGGATCCACCAGATGGAGGAGAACCAGCACAGCACGAGCGAGGAGCTGCAGGCCACCCTGCAGGAGCTGGCCGACCTGCAGCAGATCACCCAGGAGCTGAACAGCGAGAACGAGCGGCTGGGCGAGGAGAAGGCCATCCTCATGGAGTCCCTGTGCCAGCAGGGCGACAAGCTGGAGCACTTCAGCCGGCAGATCGAGTACTTCCGCTCCCTCCTGGACGAGCACCACGTGTCCTACGTCGTGGACGAGGACGTGAAGAGCGGCCGCTACCTGGAGCTGGAGCAGCGCTACGTGGACCTCGCGGAGAACACCCGGTTTGAGAGGGAGCAGCTGCTTGGCGTCCAGCAGCACTTAAGCAACACGCTGAAGATGGCCGAGCAGGACAACAAGGAGGCGCAGGAGATGATCGGGGCGCTCAAGGAGCGCAGCCACCACATGGAGCGGGTCGTCGAGTCCGAGCAGAAGGGCAAGGCGGCCTTGGCCGCCACGCTGGAGGAGTTCAAAGCCACCGTGGCCAGTGGCCAGATCGAGATGAATCGCCTGAAGGCCCAGCTGGAGAACGAGAAGCAGAAGGTGGCGGAGCTGTACTCTATCCATAACTCTGGAGACAAGTCTGACATTCAGGACCTGCTGGAGAGCGTCAGGCTGGACAAAGAGAAAGCAGAGACTCTGGCCAGTAGCCTGCAGGAAGACCTGGCCCACACCCGGAATGATGCCAACCGGCTGCAGGACGCCATCGCAAAGGTACTGTTTAGGTAGACAGAGGGTTCTGGAGCCGCGCGGCGCGGGTGTGGCTCACGGCAGGCTCCCCGAGAGCCGGCAGCCCCGCTGGCGTGCCGCTAGCTTTTCCTGAGCTGCTGTCTTTCTAAGCTGCTTGTGTTGGGATGGAGTGAGAGTGTTGTAATGATGTCACCCCCACCCTTACTTTTTCACTGTGGTCCTGTGCCTGTGAAAGGTTAAGGCCATAGAGCCACAGCTGACAGAAGTCCCCAGTTCCGGGGGTGCCTGCTATGGAGCCTGACATGTCTGGGGAGCATGTCATGCGGAGTCACAGTGCCCTCACGGCTGTAGTTTGACACAAGAAAAACGGAGAGCCAGAATGCCAGTCTGTGGAGTCAGCAGGGTCTGCCTCCTCTTCTCCTCCTGTGGTGTGGTTTTTCAAGTAGAGTTCTGTGAGTTTGGGTTAAGCTGCTGTGCCATTTGCATGAGAGTCTGTTGTTAATAATGTTAATCTTAATTTTTTTAAGGGATGACTTTCAGAGATACAGTTTAGGCGATATATTTGTTGGTGCATACATGTACGGGGGCCCCCATGAACTAACAGTTTTAACAGTATTTGAGAATTTTTGGTTTCTGTTTTTAATTTGATATTGAAACCGTCAGAAAGCAGACATCATTTTTGTGGGAAAGCATGCTAATCGTTGATGAGATGCATGCCTTCAGTCCAAACTTTGGAGAAGGGAAAACTTCCAAAACGTCTTCGTAAGTACCTTAGTGAGGTTCAGCGTGATGTCAGCGTGAGTTCAGTGGTGTGGTGGTGAGCCATGCTGAAGCATGTTGTGTGACGTCCGAGTCACTGGGTGCCCACAGTGGTCACACGGCCCTCCTTGCTCTCGCAGAGCAGTGCCCACTTCGCTCCCAGCCCAGGCGGCCTGTGCCTCCATCCTGGGACTTAGCTCAGAACAGCACTCACTTTCCTGATCTGCACCATCGATTCCACACAGGTAGAAGACGAATACCGAGCCTTCCAAGAGGAAGCTAAGAAGCAAATAGAAGATCTGAACATGACCTTAGAAAAATTACGATCAGAGTTGGAAGAAAAAGAGACAGAAAGGAGCGACATGAAAGAAACAATCTTTGAACTTGAAGACGAAGTGGAACAGCACCGGGCGGTGAAGCTTCACGACAACCTCATCATCTCCGACTTAGAGAGTAAGTGAGGCATGCCCGTCTCTGACTTAGAGAGTAAGTGAGTCCCCCCCGCCCCCCTGACACATGGGACAGTGCAGGCTTATCTCCGACTTAGAGAGTAAGTGAGGCACGCCCGTCTCCGACTTAGAGAGTGAGTGAGGCCCCCCCGCCCGTGGGACAGTGCACGCTCTGGACGGACGGGTGGGGCGGCTCTGCGTGGGCAGGCTTCTGCGGCAGCAGTGCTGTGGCCGGGCAGACACGTGTGGGCTGGAGCCTCCTGGCACCACCCGTCTCCTGGCCGCTGTTTTGCTCCTGAAGGACTGTTACACAGAAGCATCAGTTTAAAGCTGCTTAACTATGAAAAATCATTTAAGTGAGATGTTAATGGGGTTGTTAACCTTCTAGATCTTAGGAAAAGCCATTTATCATCAACGTCTAGTGGTTGCAAGTGTAGTGAGACCAAAAACGATTGCTCTTTAGGCCTACAGCACTTTTTTTTTTTTTTTTTACATTTTTTTGTTTATCTGTTTCATTTTCCTCTTTTCCGTGAAGATTTTATGGTCAGGTAGATTTGGAACTAGGATTTTGAGTTGCTCTGTTTGCTTTTTAAAAGATTTTTAAAAACTATTTTGTAGTTATTTCAGACTTACAAAAAAAGTTGAAAAAGTAGGACTAGCATTTCTGTGTGGAAAATCTGATGAAGAATGGGAGTTTCTGTGATCCTCTCACAGACTGTTTACTGTGATGCAAGTGAGGAAAAAGTGTGCAGTGGAACAGTTGAGCAGCCCTGTGACAGGGCTGCGTGGACATGGCCAGGCCACACTCTGGCTGAGCCGCGACTTCAGCCAGTCGTAAAAAAACGTTAAAGACGGGAGATGAGGAGTGTTGTGCTGGAAGCCCAGGACTGAGTGGGGCTGTCTCCAGAGATGCCGGTGTCATGAAGGGCGGAGGCTGAGCGGAGTCCCAGGCTGGAGGGCTAGGGGCGGGCCAGCCCCTGCTCCCTTGCCTGCTGGGCCCCGGGCTGCCCTCAGGGTGTGGGGACAGATGTCGGCATAAGCGCATGAGGTGGACCGCCCACTGGGCCTGAGTGTTGGTAGGGACCACACACTGCGTTATGCCAGGGTGAGGGACGTGGCGTATGTCCTTAAGGAAGGAGAGATGACAGGCAGACAGACGGGCAGGGAGCGGAGACAGCCGGTGATGGAGCACGGCACACCCTTACCGTTGGCAAGGCTGAATAAAGGCACGTGGGTGTTCAGGTCCTGGTCCTGTGTTGTTTCTTGTATCTTTTTGTAACTTTCAAGTTACTTCCAAATGATACATTTAAAAAGTTCTTATGTATTCTTTACCTGAATTCCTTGACTGTTAACAAATTTTAAGTTGTGATGCCTGCAGAAGATGGCCTGGTGGGGATGGGCAGGATGGAGGTAACCTTTCTGGATGCCTTGGTTGTTTTTAAGTCACCCAGTAGTAACCGACTCTTTGTGACCCCATGACTGCAGCACGCCAGGCCTCCCTGTCCTTCACCATCTCCCAGACTTTGCTGAAACTCATGTCCATTGAGTCAGTGATGTCATCCAACCATCTCATCCTCTGTCGCCCCCTTCTCCTCCTGTCCTCAATCTTTCCCAGCATGAGGGTCTTCTCCAATAAGTTGGCTCTTCGCATCAGGTGGCCAAAATATTGGAGCTTCAGCTTCAGTCCTTCCAGTGACTATTCAGGGTTAATTTCCTTTAGAATTGACTGGTTTCATCTCCTTGCTGTCGAAGGAACTCTCAAGAGTCCTCTCTAGCACCACAGTTGGAAGCATTAATTCTTTCGCGCTCAGCCTTCTTTATGGTCCAGTTCTCACACCTGTACATGACTACTGGGAAACCACGGCTTTGACTAGGTGGATGTTTGTGGGCAAAGTGACGTCTCTGGTTTTTAATATGCTGCCTAGCTTTTTGTCCAAGGAGCCAGCATCTTTTAATTCCATGTCTGCAGTCACTGTCCACAGTAGTTTTGGAGCCCAAGAGAATAAAGTCTCATGGTTTCATTTTCTCCCCCATCTATTTGCCGTGAAGTGATGGGACTCGATGTCATGATCTTAGTTTTTTTTAAATGTTGAGTTCTAAGTCAGCTTTTTTGCTCTCCTCTTTCACTTTCATCAAGAGGCTCTTTAGTTCCTTTTGCTTTCTGTCATTAAGGTGGTGTCATCTCCATATCTGAGGTTATTGAAATTTCTCCCAGCAGTCTTGATTCCAGCTTGTGATTCATCCAACCTGGCATTTCACATGATGTATTCTGCATAGAAATTAAATAAGCAGGGTGATGCTACACAGTCTTGATGACATACTCCTTTCCCAGTTTGGAACCAGTGCATTGCTCCATGTCCGGTTCTAACTTGCTTCTTGACCTGCATACAGGTTTCTCAGCAGGCAGGTAAGGCAGTCTGGAATTCCCATCTCTTTAAGAATTTTACACAGTTTGTTGTGATCCACACAATCAAAGGCTTTAGTGTAGTCAGTGAAGCAGAAGTAGATGTTTGTCTGTGATCCAACAGATGTTAGCAGTTTGACCTCTGGTTCCTCTTGTATGTCTGTACATGTTGTAAATCCAGCTTGTACATCTGAAAATTCTCGGTTGATGTACTGTTGAAGCCTAGCTTAAAGGATTTTGAGCATTACCTTGTTAGCATGTGAAATGAGCGCATCTGTGGCAGTTTGAACATTCTTTGGCCTTTCTTTGGGATTGGAATGAAAGTGGACCTTTACCAGCCTTGGTTAGAGCTGTTGACGTTTCGGGTCCTGCTTCTTTGCGGACCAGCAGGCGGATGCAACATGGAGCTGGAGCACCTGTGCCATGGGTGTGGCATTGGGGGGGACCTACTCCCAGGAGAGGGGGGTTGTTTGCAGGAGCCCTAAAGGTGTCTGGTGGTGATTCTGAGCTCTGGCTGGTTGACCCGGCATTTGTAGGATGACCCCTCAGGGCTATTCAGACTATTCCCACGTGTGTGGATACTGAAGTGGCTTGTGAGACTGTATTCCTGAAAGACATAGTGATGCACTTTTTCATCTAAAGTTTTAGAAAACTCTCAGTTTAACATTTATGTCGTTTGTATTTCATTGTCTCTGAACTGAGAGAGATACTGCATTTTACTTCCTGAGTACAGATGGTTCTAAAGTCTCAGATTGACTTGGGAGTCCAGTGTCTTCCTTTTAGCACAGATAATAAACAGACCTTTCCCTTGCAGACCTTTTGCTTTGAATGGGGAGAGTGACACCCTGTGGTGACTGGGGTGATCGCTAGGGAGACGTTAGAGGTTTCCAGGACAAAGGTTCCATATCCCTGCCGAGATAAAAGTTACACAAACAGGGTACGGGTTTTAATTATAAAATGTTTTATTTTGTATTTGGGTGTTGCTGATTATGCAAACAGTAATAGGCTTTATTTTCTTGGGCTCCAAAATCACTGCAGATGGTGACTGCAGCCATGAAATTAAAAGACTCTTGCTCTTTAGAAGAAAAGGTATGACCAACCTAGACAACATATTAAAAAGCAGAGACATTACTTTGCTGACAAAGGTCCGTCTAGTCAAAGCTATGATTTTTCCAGTAGTTATGTATGGATGAGAGAGTTGGACCATAAAGAAAGCTGAGCACTGAAGAGCTGATGCTTTTGAACTGTGGTGTTGGAGAAGACTCTTGAGAATCTCTTGGACTGCAAGGAGATCCAACCAGTGAATCCTAACGGAAATCAACCCTGAATAGTCACTGGAAGGACTGAAGCTGAAACTAAAGCTCCAATACTTTGGCCACCTGATGCGAAGAACTGACATATTGGAAAAGACCCTGATTCTGGGAAAGATTGAAGGCAGGAGGAGAAGGGGACGACAAAGGATGAGATGGTTGGATGGCATCACTGACTCGATGGACATGAGTTTGAGCAAGCTCTGGGAGTTGGTGATGGACAGGAAGCCTGGCGCGCTGCAGTCCACGGGGTCGCAAAGAGTTGAACCTGACTGAGTGACTGAACTGAACTGATAGCTGATTAACGGGCTTCCCTGGCGGCTCAGTGGGTAAAGAATCCACCTGCAATGCAGGAGACACAGCTTCAGTCCCTGGATCTGGAAGATCCACTGGAATAGGGAATGGCAGCTCGCTTCAGTATTCTTGCCTGGGAAATCACACGGACGGAAGAGCCTGGTGGGCTACAGTTCGTGGAGTTGCAGAGAGTCAGAAGTGACTGAGGACCAGCCCAGAAACGACTGCTGATTGACAGTGTTGTGAGGGTTCCGGGTGGACGGCAGAGGACTCAGCAGAGCGTGTGTGTGTCCCCTCCGCCGTGCAGGCTGCCGCATCCCACTGAGCAGAGTTCCCCGTGCTGCACAGCAGGTCCTTGCTGGTGATCCATTTCACATATAGCAGCGTCTGCGTGTCCAGTTTTCTGAAATAAAAAGTTGAAATATGCAGAAGTACCTGGAGAGTTGTTTTGCAGCGAGCACCTCCTGTCTGGATGCAGCAGTCAGCAGCGTTTTGTAGCGTTTGCCTTCTGAGTGTGTTTAGCTGAACCAGTTGGCAGTACGCTGTGGGCACTGGCCTCCTGAATACGTCAGCACGTTCTCCTTGTGGCTGCAGTGCAGTATCACGGTTAGCAAAGCCAGGGTAGGCTCTTAGCATCATCGGATACCCCGTGTGCAGATTTTCCTGGCTGACCCTGGGATGTCCTTTATAGTTGTTTGATAGGAACCAGGATCCAGACACGTTTCATGTAATTTATTGTTACAGCTGCATAGTCTGGTAGGAGTTAGTTTTTTCCTCAAGAATTCTAGCATTTGGGATGCGTGCTGAGTCAGCACTTGATTTAGGGGAGTCTATGAAAGGGAATACTGCTAATTGGGAAAGGAGGGTTTTTTCCTGTGGAATGAAAGCATCACCATAGTCAGTTTTAGAACCTTTTTAGTCACCCCCCCCTCCCGCCCCAAAGAAATCCTGCACCCTTCAGTAGTCACTGATCCCGTACCCCAGCGTGCTTCTGACTCAGCATTAATAGACAGGATTTCAAAGCAGCTGTTGTGAATGTACTAAGGACATGGAGGAAAGCGTACTCGTCATCATGAACAAACAGCAAATCTCCACAGAGAAGTAAAACCTGTTAAAAACGAACTTAGTACTGGAACTGAAAAATTAGACAGCAAAAAATAGTTACAAAAAGTTACTGAGTCATTTAAACTGCAAATCAGAGACGTAGAAGAGCCACTGACCTTGAACGCCAATCTGTGGACATCATCTAGGGAGAAAGAAGCCTGGAAACAGCCAGCAGGGCATCCCTGGTGTCTGTGTGACAGGACCATGCGGTGTGTGTGTAGTCGGGGGGTCCACACGGCACCCCGGAGAGCTCAGCGCCATGTAGGCCTGGAGGGCGCACCAGGCTGGCCTGGCCTGCGGTTTCCTCCGCTGCACCGGGACTTCACATCTGAGCTGGGAAGGTCTGAGCAGCAACTCTCCCATTAAATACTCTTTAAGACTTCCAGTTCAGGACAATGGCCTGAGGTCATGTGTACCTCCTTTCCCTCCCAGAGTCCTAGTGACATGGCAGGAGAGATATAAAAATACTCTGAACAGTAGAGCAGAGAGAACACAGGGGAAGGATCCTGTCTGTAGGCCAAGAGCTATAAGTGGTCTCTGGAAGACTTTATGTAAAGCTGATGGAGTTGGACATGGGCATCAGTGGGAATAGACAGGTCTGCGGCCTAGAGAACTATGCACCTCTCAGTAGTTATGTCCCCAGCCGCGCCCTGGGGCTGAGGGCATCGAACCTCCCCATGGGGTCTGAAGCCAAGGCATAAGGCCCCGGGGGTCCTTACACCCCCTCCTCTGTCGGCCCGACGCTCTCCTGGGCTCATCTAAGGAAGGTGGGAAGGTGGGCCCAGGGGCCCCCAGCACCACGACCCTCGTACTGTGCCCGCGGTGACTGCAGGCTCCGTGTTGTCTTGAAAAGGGGACCACACAGAGGGCGCGCAGCTCGGCCCCGCCGTGAAACGGGCACGCGCACACACCCGTCACCTTCTCAGAAACCGCCTTTTCCCGCTTGTATGTCCAGAGTGTGTCCCCTCCACGCCCACCAGAGGCTCCTGTCCTCAGGAGCCTTCCTTTAGCCGGTTGTTCCTTCCAGAAGCACTCAGGAGTCTCTGATGCGAATCATTCTTTGTAAGTAAGAAAGACCAGCTAGGACTTACTAGATGTTTTAATACCTTGTTGTTGTTTAGCCAAGTCCGACTCTCTGCGACCCCATAGACTGTAGCCCGCCAGGCCCCTCTGTCCATGGGATTTCCCAGGCAAGGATGCTAGAGCAGGGTGCCATTTCCTTCTCTAGGGGATCTTCCTGATCCAGGGATCGAATCTCTGTCTCCTACATTGGCAGGCAGATTCCTTGTTGCTGAGCCACTAGGAAAGCACCTTTTAACATCTTAGAAGAGCTTAGAGGAGAATAGCAGAAAGACAGTTCAACAGAGTGTCTAAAGTAAAGCTGCTGACGTGCCGATCAAAACGCAGCTGACTGGTGTTGAGAACAGCGACACCAGCAAGACCTCAGGCCCATCTTAGCCGCGACCTCGCCTCCCACGCGCTGTCTGCGTAGCCCTGTTCTGCGCACTCCTGCCGCTGCGTTCTGCCCGCCTGCCCTCTGCAGGCCCTGAGGTTCAGACCAGCGGGGGCCTGGCATCCTGATACATGGAGGTTGATGACCGTGGTGAGCATGGGCGGCTCGAGACAAGAGGACGGGCAAGAGCAAGAGGAGGAGAGCGGTTTCCTGCTGTGATGAGAAGACCTGGAAGGCAGGGTACTGGGGAGCCTTCATGGAGAAGAGTCATGTTGACTGTGTATGATTAAAATTTTCAGTTCAGTGGAGTACCAGAATTATTAATAAATGGCATTGGGAGAAGTATTTGTAATAGATATCAGATCCGTAGAGAGGTTCAGTAAGACTAGAATAACCCATTAGCTAAATGAAGTACGTAAATAATTTAGTCAGAAAAAGATACAGGAAGATGCTTGACTTCTGAAAAAAGCAATGAAACTCAAAACTAGATGCAGGTGTGAAGAATTAAAAAGAGAGCTAACATGTAAGAGAAAAGGGTCCTTTCTGGAGCATTGATGAGAATTTTTACAAGTATAACAGTGCCATAGCAACTTGCTTGCAGAAATCTGCTCTTCAGAGACATCCTTAAGAGATGCAGCTATACACATAGATGTGGGTGCTCCCGAGTTGCAGGTCACCACAGAGACCAGGGAATTAACCTGTATTTTCAACAGTTGAGGGCTAGTCAGAAGCCCGTGGGCGTGGTGCGTCCCTGACACGGCTGCCCTTTCACCAGCTGGGGTGGGCAAGCCAGGTCAGTGTGCGCAGGCCAGAGAGATGTGTGCATGAGAGAAAGCACGCCCCAGGGGATGAGCTGGGGGTGTTGCTTCTGTGATTAAGACCGTGGCCGTTTTAATAGAGCATCAGACTCAGACTGTAGCCGGCCAGAGCGGTGTTCCTAAAGAAACACCGATTTCCGTGCATTCTGTTCCGTGCAGCCCCTAACTTGGTGGCTTCTCAGGAAGAATTCTGTGTTCTGGAGCAGGTGGGCTGGCTTGGACCCTGTTGATAGTTTCAGGTGGTCCTTCAGCACCTCTCCTCCTTCTGGAGACGTGTCCTCAGTCACGTCTGAGCAGCTGAAGGCGCTCGCGGTGTTTGTGAGAAATACTGGAGCCATTCTGACTGTTTGTTAAAGGAGGTTGCGGAGACACATCATGGTATTTCCAGTTGATAGAGTATGAGCGTGGCCGTCAGAGTGGTGCTGCGGGTCGTATTTATTGGTAAAAGTGTCCAGTATCTACTGACTAGTGGGAGAGCTTGCAAAGCAGTAGAAACAGTATAATTTTTTTTCTGTAAATGTGTATTACTTTTAGAATCAAGGGGTAAAAGTTATATCCACATTTTGAGGGGAGGGATAAAAATGAGTAAAATAAAAATTAAAAAAATAGCAGTAGGGACTTCCCTGGCAGTCCACTGGATTGAACCTGCACACTCCCAATGCGGGGGACGCGGGTTCAGTCCCTGGGTGGGGAGCTAAAATCCTGCCTGCTGTGAGGCATGGCCAAAACATAAAAAACGAAGGTAAATAAAAGTAGTAAATGGTTTATTTTCAACTCACGCGTCTCCTCCTCCTGTTTTGAGGTGTAGCTGTGGCGTGGCAGCTGGCGGCCCGCCGCCCCGCCCCTGGTCCTGAGGGGCGCAGCTTTAGCTGTCAGGCTCCTGGCTCCTTCCTGCCTCTGCAAACTACACCCGATGGCCGTTGTCGGTGCTGACCGGCTGCAGGGGCCCGGCTGAGCACTGGGTGTCTTCTGGTATCCGAGGGCAGGAAAGCTTGTGGGGACTTTGCTCCCTTCACACCGCAAGGGTTGTTGGGGGGTCCCGTGGCGTGGTCGCTGCCCACGGCACCCACAGAGGGGACGGGCCCGTGGCCGGAAGTGGCGCGGAGGCCCGGCTGACGGTTCTGGTTTGTCGTCGGTGCTGGGTCTTGCTGGTGGGAAGACTGTGAAGCCCGCTGTTAGGTGGGCAGGGTGGTGCCCAGAATTGTGCAGAGCAAGGCTGGCCCAGCGACAATGAGAACAGAGGCGCGCAGATGTCTGGCGTAAAAGCAGCGTTGTAAAGTTGAGTTAAAACTTAGACAGGGCGGTCAGTGTGGTTCTGTCCTTTGATAGAACGTGCTGTGCGTGTGAGAGGGAGGCAGCAGATGGCAGCGTCTCTCCCACTCAGGGCTGTGAGGCGGGAGCTGTGTGCAGAGGCCCCAGGGTGACAGGCCACTGCCCCGCTCCTCACAGCCAGCACTGGACCGCCGACGCCCATGTTTCCAGGGAGGAAAAGCCCGTTGCCGCTTCTCGTGCTTCTGTAAGGTATGAATAAGAAGATTCCCTGGAGGCTCCTGAGTGTGTCCACTGGCTGTCAGCGTCCTCTGCACGGGGAGTCGCGGCAGCAGTGAGCGCGCAGTGCTGAGGGCAAAGGAGTGTCCTTTGAGACCGTGGTTACGGGGATCCTGTGGCCGTGAACGCAGAGGCTGGTAAAGAGAAAAGGATAAGAGCAAAGAATGAAGCCTGGGCTTTTTATGGTGAGCCTGAGATGGCCGTGTGGCTTAAAGCGTCAGCTGAGAAAAGGGCAGTAAGAGCTGCAGTGATGTGTCTCGTGTAAGTTGCCGTACACGACAGGTCATCTGCCACCAGGAGGGAAGGGGAGCAGTTTTCAACAGAGGAGAGACACACTTTTCTGTTTTGCTTGTTTTAACTGTAAAGTTTTTTACACGTACATGTACTATAAATGAAAGGTGTGTGACCCCTAGTGTTTTCCACACTGGAAATGTGACAGTTTCTGTCCTTGTTCCTTGACTGTGTCTGCTGATATCACCAAGACCCCAATTTCATCTACACGTAGGTCAGACAGAGCCCAGTTCCCTCTGGTTCCAGAGCCACCCTCGCCCAGCGGTACTGGACTTGCCCGCTCACCTGTGTTCCCACTTTGCCCTGAGCCAAATGGGATGGACTTTTTGACCCCTGAGTTTCTAGGTGAAGTGAGGTCTGAAGCAGCTGTGTAGAGACAGACTGTTAAAGTTTAATCCTTTGCAATGAAAACATTCTCTTTTCTGTCTCTGAAAGGGTAGGAACTGCACCTTTTCCCCCCTTTCCTTATATCTCAGGTACCTTGTGCAAAACTCTGACACAAAGTAGGTACTTATGACCATTTTCTTGAATTACTGAGTAAAAGTGATTCACTTTTTATTTCATAAAAAGCTGGCTTTTCGGAATAGTAGAAAGCGACTTCCCTGTGCATGCCTGGGTTCTGGCATACGGCCTTGTCTGCTTGCTCATCTTTGCAGCCCTGGTCTGTCTAGAGCAGCCTTTACACAGTAGCGGTGCTCATCAGATGTTCACGCTGCATGACGTTGTTTGAAGGAAATTCACGTTATGCAAGAAATAATTTGAGGAGTATTGATTTACTTAATCCTTTGTGAAAAGACTTCCTATAGAATTAAATAGCAGCTCCCCCAAGTTATTAAATAATTAAGTTTGTAAACATTTTGGTAAATTCACGACTTTTCTGGAGTTTATTGCAGTGTGCAGTTAAGTTATGCTTGTAAAAATGGGCTAGTAACCCTTTTGATTAAAAGCTCCTGTTTTAATTGCAGTCTGTGTTGTTTTGATTGGTTATGAGCCAACAGTGTGTGTGTGTTTCTAACAATTGATTTAGCTTAGCTTTTTGTTTCACAATTAGGACGCTGCGGAAGGAAGTCATCCAGAAATTGCAATTTAAATTTGATACTTTCCTTAAAGAGTCATACTGGTTTATACTTGAATTGGAATTCCTTTTCAAGTTTTATATTAAAAACAGAATGTCTTTGGGCAGGATGACTTTTTGAATAACATATTTAAGTACCCTCTCCCTTTCTAGTTTTCCTTTTAAACATGGTTTAAGAATAAATAGTTAAACTTTTGTGGTCTTTTCAGATACGGTTAAAAAACTCCAGGACCAAAAACATGACATGGAAAGAGAAATCAAGACCCTCCACAGGCGACTGCGGGTAGGAAAGCGTGCACGTGCTGTCCCATCGGGAAGCGCCGCTCCCTGAGAGCTGCGCCCGTGCCTCCGCCCGCCCGCGGATGCCGCCGTGACCCAGAGCCGCTGGGCTGCGGGCGGGAGCGGGGCCGTCGTGTTTGACGAGCGGCCCTTAGGGAGCAGGTGTTATATCCTGGAAGAAACGACATGAGCCCTTCATCATGGAGGGCCCGAAGCTAAGCCACCCTTTGTGGGCTGTCTTCTGTGGGTTTGCTCGGTCTGCGACTGCAGTGACACTCTGACGCAGAGGGGGGGTGCTGGTCTCGAGGTTTGGGTTGACCCCGTGATGCGGGAGACCCGGGTTCAGTTCCTCCGTCGGGAAGGTCCCCTGGAGGAGGAAATGGCAACCCACTCCAGTACGCTTGCCTGGAGAATCCCACAGACAGAGGAGCCTGGCGGGCTACAGCCCATGGGGTCACACGAGCCAGACACGACTTGGCACGGTCTGTCTTTCTTTATGTCTTTCCATCACTCAGGCTGCTGAAGGGTGCTGGGCACTGCCTCCGGGCTGGTGGCCGTGGCTCCCGGCGGCGGCTGCCCTGGGCAGCAGCCCGGCCACGCCTGCAGCCTCCATGGCCATGGGAGGCTGCAGTGTGGTCAGTCCTTTGCCGCTCCTTGTGGGTGTTTTGTCTGCTGAGGTTAAATTTAGTGTTTTCCTTCTGGCTTCCTCTTCCTTTCCTTTTGATTTTTTTTTTTTCCCTATTCATTTTTGATGTCAGGATATTTATAGTTTTTCACTGTAAAATCTTCCAGTGTAGTTCACACACCATGTATCTACCTGCTTGAGCTCTTCAGAGGCATATTTTGGATGATATGTTTATTTTCACAAGACCAACTTTGAAGCTTGCCACAAGGAAGTGAGGCCTGACCTGGTTATCCTCACTGAGCAGCCTAAGTGCTTGCTGCCTCAGCAAGTGGGTCAGCTGGCAACTTTTCCTCACCAGGAACACCGTTCACTAAAAATAGTTACGTAATCTGTTAGAAATAGGTAATAGCAGTTCTCTGGGATTTAAAAGAAATCAGTCGTCACTTGAGACAGGGCATTACAGCAGTCTAATCATAAGCACACTTTATTGTTTTAAAATACATGTTCATTGTTCTCTTTTGGAAATAAAAACATGGTTTTTTAATGCAGGAGGAGTCAGCAGAATGGCGGCAGTTCCAGGCTGATCTGCAGACCGCGGTGGTCATCGCAAATGACATTAAGTCGGAAGCCCAAGAGGAGATTGGTGACCTGAAGCGCCGCCTACATGAAGCTCAAGAGAAAAATGAGAAGCTCACAAAAGAATTGGAGGAAATAAAGTCACGCAAGTAAGTTTGGGAAGCCAGCTGTGCCCTTCAGTTTCCATAGGGGGCTCGTGAGTCCTGGTGCTGTGATGTGACTTTAGAGGGAGACTGTGTCTTGGTGCTGCTGTGACCGAGTTTGGGTCAGTGGAAGTGACCCAAGTCCAGGCTTGTCCCGCGGGCTCCCCGGAGCCTGTCAGTCCTTGAGTCGCCCTGTAAAGCAGCACGGGCCCCGGGTCTTCCCGAGCTGTCGTCAGTGTCCGCGGTCCCAGCTCTGGAGGGGCTGGGGTGGCCACAGCACCTGGCCTGTCGCGGTTCCTGCCCGTCCTCTGCCCCCGTCCCCGCCCCTCGCTGTTCCCGGGGCTGTCGTCATCACGGAGGCTGCGCACCCTGGGGACAGACAGACTCGGCCCCGTGCGGCTGCTGCTGCTGCTGGCCTTGGGGTCTCGGTCAGGACCTCAGTTCGCCCGTCTCTGCAGTGGACACAGTGCTGCTTCCGTCACAGAGCTGTTGTGGGGCTGCGATGAGACACCTGGACGCCGCTCAGGGCCATGGCCGGTGTCCGTCAGCGGGTGTCTCAGATGCGAGTGAAGAGTGCAGGCCGATTTCTCTCTGCTGCTCGCTTGAAGAGTGTCTTGTGCTCATAACCCATGGAGTTTCTCCCATTTAACATAGACATCTTTGGAATCCTGTGAGAAGTCTTAGATGATGCACCCCAAGTTCCTAGGGAGACTGTGTGTGAGGGGAGAGACTGGTTTCTGAGATTTTTTTTTTTATTAAGTAGAAGTGAAATGAAAGTTGCTGAGTCATGTCCAACTCTTTGTGACCCCATGAACTACACAGCCCTTGAAATTCTCCAGGCCAGAATATTGGAGTGGGTAGCCTTTCCCTTTTCCAGGGGATCTTTCCAACCCAGGTCTCCTGCACTGCAGGTGGGTTCTTCAGCAGCTGAGCCACCAGGAAGCCCCAAGTATCTCTCTCTAAGTGTCAGAGTTGGAGGTTAGTATTAAGAATTTGATTGTTGATTACGCTGAACGATTTTTAAATAGCCTTAGGGGAAAAATTTAGAAAAACAGTTAACAGGCCAACTTGAAAAGCTGTTGTGTTTTATCGTCGCCTAGGTCTAGTAGATGCCCTGGTGGGGAGTCTTGGTGAGCTGTTTCTCTCTGGCTTCTTCACTGAGCAGCACATGGAGTGAGTGGGGAGGTCGTTACTTCTTCCCTTGTACACACCCTTCCTCCTCTCCACCACTGCGGGAATGGGGTGTCAGAAATGCTCCATCCGAGAGGCACCTCAGCTGACGGGCTGGGCTCTGAGACTCGGTCCACGGGCTCCCGAGAGCCTGTCAGGCTTTGAGACGCACGCTCACCGGGCGAGCCCCTGAGAGGAGGGGGCCTGCAGGCCCGGGGGCCCCCAGGGCCCTTTCAGGGGCTCTCTGAGCTGAGGCTGTTTTTACAGGGACACTGACAGGCAGTTTGCGCTCTGCGCTGTGTTGCCTTCTGCCCACGGAGGGGGGGCAGGCGTGAACTGGGGGCCCAGGCCTTGGCTCCCAGTTGTGCTGCCCGTCCCAGCCGTGGCGTTTTCACAGAGTGGCTTCCCTTCCAGTCCTTGGTGCAGCAGTGAATTATCCCATCACTTGTCTCAGTCCCGAGGTCCAGGTGGGAGTTGCGTTGCCGCGTCGTCAGGCACCGGTGTCGGGGGGCTGGAGGAGAGCCCCGAGTGTTTTCATGGAGGGAAAATCCTTACTTGAGAATGACTGACTCGAGCTGTTGGTATTCAGACTTTGGTGTTTGGTGGATATTTCTTGGAAACGATTAAAGGAGCCTGTCACTTCAAGGAAACAACTGACAGTGTTTGGCACCAGTGATGAAACATGGGCTTTTAAGTAAATGTTAGGATTTTGGAAAACTTGTATCTGCCATTGCAAGCTCAGCAGCTCCCCATAAAGGGTTTCCTTATGAGATCACTAGTGATACCAACAAGAGACTTTAAAAATAAATTGTTTAATGATAAGCATCAACATTTGGGAAATACATGTAACTCTGTGAGCTATTATTTCTGTATGACCAGTGCAATATCCTTAAAATACTTTTGCCTTTTCCAACTACATACCCATGAGGCTGCTTTTTTTTTTTTTTTCCATATCACAATAGATTGAATACAGAAGAAATGAGAATGTGACCATCTTCTTAACCTAGACATTAATGAGGTTTGCAGAAATGTTGAAACACTGCTATTCTTTTTTTGTTTGTTTGTTTTGGTGGTGTTTAGTGACTAAGTTGTGTCAACTCTTTGTGACGCCATAGACTGTAGCCCACCAGGCTTCTCTGTCCATGGGATTTTCCAGGCACGAATAGTGGAGTGGTTGCTATTTCCTCCTCCAAAAGATCTTTCTGACCCAGGGTCTCTTGCGTCTCCTGCGTTGCAGGTGGATTCTTACTCCTGAGCCACCGGGGAAGCCTGAATGGCACGTTGGATGGAGCCAGATTCACCCTCCCGGGACAGCACAGGCCTTCCCGGCAGCCCAGACCTCTCGGCCCCTGTTCTGAGTCAGGGTCTTCAGCCAGGCCACCTCCCTCTCACTGCTAATTGATTACCAGTGTTCTCACCTTACACTTAACACAGATGGAAATGGAAACCGATGGTTACTTAACCTAGTTAGGATGACCTGATATAAAAATTTTAATATTGTTTCCCGGAATTCACGAATCTAATGAGATCATCAGACCAGGTGATTTACTCAGCTCAAGTGATACCATTGTTTTTTAAGCTGATAGTTTCTAATGCTTCTCAGCTGGGAAAAGGAAGTGTGTGTTTTCTAGGGTTTGTGCAGAAGTGACCTGACTTGCGTGTTGTTTTCAGGCAGGAGGAGGAGCGTGGCCGGGTGTATAACTACATGAATGCTGTGGAGAGAGATCTGGCGGCCCTGAGGCAGGGCATGGGGCTGAGCAGAAGGTCCTCGACGTCCTCGGAGCCGACGCCCACGGTGAAGACCCTCATCAAGTCCTTTGACAGCGCGTCTCAAGGTAGCTTGTCTGCTGTGCCTGGCGGATGGCACGCTCACGCATGTGCCCTCTGGACTGGCTGGTGTGCGTCACCATCCTGCTCCAAGTCTCATCGCACTCCACGCAGCGTCAGGGAGTCGATCTTCCTGCAGGGAGGGTTTTAGCAGGAGATTTGGGGTCTGTTCGGCCACAGACTCGGGCTTACCCCAGGCGGGGGTCAGGTGTCTTCTCCGAGCTGGGCAGCTTCCAGGTCTGGGACTCTGGGCCCGCTCATCCTCTGAGCCCCGCGGGCCTGTGTGCTCAGGTGCTGCCAGACCCCGGCACCCGGCGTTAGACCTGGCCCCTCAGCTGCCGTCTCTCCCGTGAAGGCAGCGCCAGGCCCCCCAGTTAGCAGGCCAGGCGTTTCGGAACCGTCCTCCTCCTCCCCGGCATCAGCCCATCGTCAAGCCCTCTCGCTCTGCTCTCGTCTCTGGGAGCACAGTCGGCGGCTCGCTCAGGCCACCACCACTGCCATCCAGTGGCCCCTTCTTATTTTTTAATACAAATTCTTTCACGGCCGTGGGGGATCTTAGTTCCCCAGCTAGACACTGAACCTGGGTCCCGGCAGTGAAAGCACAGAGCCCTGGCCACTGGACCAGCAGGGAATTCCTAGGATCCTCCTTTTGTGCGGTTCGTTTTAGAGAGCGAGGTTGACATGTGAGCGGATATTATACATTGTGCATTAAATGGAACACCTGTGGAGATCCACGTGAGGGAATGTGCGGAGCCCCACAGGGGCGGGGAGGAAAGCTGCTCTGAGCCCGGCTTCCCTTCATGTAACATGCCAAGAACGCCCACCGCGTGTCCAGCCTCTCACCTGATGCAGCCACAGAAGCACTCCTGAGGTTTTTGCATATGGCGTCCTCGGTTTGTGGAGCACTTACCATGGAATTAAGCGGCAAGAGTGAAGTGGCTGGCACAGCCAGGCGTGGAAGTCAGCCCCGCTTGTCTAGGGAGCAGACTGACCCCTGGCGCAGGGCTGCTGGGGTTGAGGAGGTGGGGTGGCAGCTGTTCCCCGGAAGCCCCAAGTGCTGGCTGGTCGGTGCTCCCTATAGGGGGGCGTTTGTGAGGCTTCCGCTGTTCTCCGTCACGTCCTCATTCACCGTGTGTTTCCTGTCTTCCAGTGCCCAGCCCTGCCACGGCAGCAATCCCCCGAACGCCTCTGAGCCCGAGTCCCATGAAAACGCCCCCTGCGGCCGCCGTCTCCCCCATGCAGGTGCGTGCCAGTGCTTTGCGTGTGTGTGGGAAGTGTTACACTCTTAGTTTGGAAGGGAGGCAGAGGAAACTCCATATTCTATCTATAGGGAGCTTTTTTCTTTGCACTCTATTAATTGGATTTTTTAAAGGCATGAAAATATAAATGAAAGCAAATAAAGGCACTAAGATATCACAATCTTCAAATAAGGTGAACTTTCTCTAAATAGTGGTTGTCAGCTGAGGTTTAATGTTCATAATGTCAATTTCTAAACTTTTGTAAAGATAAGAGATTAAAAAATCTCATCTCTCTACCTTGGAAAACAAACTAGTAATTATTAATAGAAGCCACAGTCAGTAGCATTTTAGCACTTGTTTAGCTAGCACACGCTTCTCAAACCTGATTGTGCACGAAGCTCGTGTGGAATTATAAACACATAGACCCCCAGGCCTTTTCCTGGTGAACACCTGGGAACAGGGCCCAAGGTGAGGAGTGGTGGGTTTCAGGCCTCGCTGAGGCTGTGAGGGGTCCTGGCTGGGTGGCTCTGCACCATGGGCAGCCGGGAGGCCAGACCAGGGGTCAGAGGCAGTTCTGTTCAGACGTCGCCGGACAGGTGGCCTGGGGCCGAGTCCTGCTGCGGCCCAGGCTGCTCTCCGTGGTGAGCAGGGAGGAGGAGCCCACACGGAGCTGCATTTGGGGAGACCAGGAGGGAGCACGAGGGCTGGGGTGGGGGGTGCCTGGAGCAGAGAGCCATGCGGACAAGGCCGGAGCCCCGCAGGGCTCCCCTCGGGTCCTGGCTGAGGCCGCCGACACGCGCGGCACAGGGTGGGCCCGGCCGGCCTGGCAGGGGCCGGTCTGCAGGAAAGAGTGGCTCCTGGGGCTCTGGCAGGCCGGCACTTCTCAGGGTTTGCGTGGGGCAGGGTTCGTTTGCCTCTGCCCCTCTGCCCACCGTGGGAAGTCCTCTGAATCCTTGGAGCGTTCATTAGGGACCCTCAAGGGCCACGCTGTGAAGTGGAGCTAAACAGCCCTGCCCTAAACGACCTTAGAAGCAAAGGGCTGAGGAGATCCATCAGGCGCGGGGCAGCGGGCTCTGAACCGCTCCCGCGATCCTGGCCTCCTCTGCCACGCTCGAGTGTCGTCTGCCCCTCCCGGGGGGTGCTGGGCTCCGTGACTCACTTCTGATGAGCAGAGTGTGGCAGGGTGATGAGGGGGAGAGGACTCGGTCCTGTCTGGGGGACTCTCCCTGTCTCCTTGATTCTGTTAGCCCAGCCCACAGCCAGAAGCTGAGATGCTTAGTGATACGCTGAATGAAGCGTTGTGCGCGACCTCACAGGGAGAACCATGGATGACCCTGAGAGGAGTTAGAGGGGTGAGGAATGGGGAGACCCGTCAGGTTCACGGGCTGCGAGGCTGTGTCACTGGGTCTCACACCCTCCTTCAGCTGGGGCTGCACACCCAGCCTGTCCCCGCACAGGGGGGCGTCGGGCCCTTCTGTCTTCCTGGTCCTGTGGAAGTGGATGGTTTCATGCGAAGTTTATGTGGAAACTTGAAAGACCCTGAATATCCCAGGCCTCTAGGAGGGGGCTGGGGGGGGAGGAAGCAAATTTGGAGGACGTCCCCTCCGTGATGCCAGCACTTGAGTGACCACGACAGTGCTGTCTGACACCCTTGGTCCTGTGGTTTCAGAGACATTCCATCAGTGGACCGATCTCCACGTCCAAACCCCTGACGGCCCTCTCAGATAAGAGACCAAACTACGGGGAGATCCCTGTTCAAGGTACGTCTCGGGCACCATGTTTCACTGCTGTTGTTAGTTTTCTTCATCTGGCTCTTTTTCATTTGTTCTTGACATTATTTCCGCCACCCCGGTATACATCTGTGTCATAGGTTTACTGAGAAGGTGTCCTGTTTACAGATCGGGGAGTACTTACTAGTAGACACATCTTGGAATACGATGCTCCTGGTGTCGCCAAGGGCGACAGGAGTCTGCACATTGCTGGGCCCTGTTCTCACAGTGCTTCATGGGGCGTGTGCGGTTAGCCCCACTTTATAAACACAGACAATGAGGCTTCAGGCAGTTGAGCGTCTCAGGAACGCAGGCTCACGCAGTTACTGAGCGTTGGAGCCGGGCAGCCTGGCCCCCGTGCTCCGGGGCACCTGTGAAAGGAGTGGAGACTGAGAGCCGGGCCCGGGCAGTGCCGTCTGCACGGGCTCTCTGTGGCACCGCCGCTGGGCGTCGGGCCCTTCTCCTCCCCGCTGCCTCCTCGGGCGGGGCCGTGTTGGGGGGCCTCCTGCCTCCTGGGCTCGCACAGGTGTTGGGCGGGGCACAGTGGGGCCCAGGGCAGGCTGCTGCCACCACCCTGCAGGCTCGCTCTCCACCCCGGCTGCCGCCTCCACTTCACCCGTTGGTGGGACCCGAGGTCTCCCCTCCGCCCGGAAGGGCCCCCACCCAGGGAAGGCGTGTGGCGGTTTAAAGGCTCCCGGTGCATCCTGACCAGGGTCCCATCCTGGCCCCCGTCTGGGTCCCGGGTTGTGTGTGTGCCCACAGGTCCTGGGGCTGACCTCTTGATGCTGTTTCCTCATGTGAGTCAGGGGTCACGGGAACACCTCGCTCAGGGCCTTCTCTCCCCGGCTCACGATCCCCTGCGGTCAGCCTCGCCCCCTCCCCTGCCCCCTGAGTGGCCGTGGTCCACGGTGTCGGTGGCTGTGGGCCGTGTCTGGCCATGCCGAGCTCCCTCCCCTGACGCTCTTCTGGTTCCTTCATGCCGGCTCTGTGTGTGCTCCCGTCCCCCTGTTGGGCCCTTCCCCATGGCCTGTGAGGGGTACTTAGGGGCCCCCTCTCCTGTGTGTGTTCGCTCTGTAACTTGTTTATGGGGAAACCTTTTTAGCACCAGCAGTGTTTTTCAAATTTACCTGTTGATGAGTTTTACCTGAATCACTCGGTAAAATGTGGAATCCTGGGCCTTACCTCAGATGTGCTGACGTGGACTATCTGGGAAAGGGGCATGGACACTTCATTTCACAAGCACCCCAAGTGGCTCTTAGGACAGGACCAGCTTGGGGAACTGGGCAAAGATTGCTGTTGAGTTTCCCCGTGACCCTGGTTTTGTTGGTGGAAAATGGGT
This sequence comes from Cervus elaphus, assembly GCF_910594005.1. Lineage (NCBI taxonomy): Eukaryota > Metazoa > Chordata > Mammalia > Artiodactyla > Cervidae > Cervus > Cervus elaphus. Next base: position 1,595,561 of record NC_057819.1, read on the forward strand.
GTATCAGGTGTGTGGGCCACGGTTGTTGAGGACACAGACTGATGTGGTGAGTGTCCGGGGCTTTTCCTGGCTCCCTTCTGTTTATGTCCTGCTCACGGTCAGGTGATGGCGCCACAGGGCATGGGGATCTGCGGTCCCCCTGCGAGAGCTGCCCTCACTCTCCAGGTCTGTCTGCTCAGATGCCTCACTGGGCTTGGCTGAAACTGCAAATGCAGGGAGCAGGAAGCAGTTTCAGGTGACTTCTTACTGGAGAATTTGTTGGTAGTGTAGCCTTTTATCTTAAACACTCACTAGGGAAAGAAACCAGTTAAAAAACCAAGAACCACCAGCTGAGTCTCGGTCCTCGGAAGCCACCGAGGCTCTCCAGGCCGACTGAGCGGGGAGACCCGAGTGCTGCTGAGCCGAGTCCTCCGTCCTGGCGTGACTCAGACGGCACAGTCTGCCCTTGGCAGTCTGAAGAGTCCAGAAATTCGGAAGGCGCTGCCTCTGTTCTGCTGTGCTTAAATTGGGTAATTTGTTGGTTTTTCCAGTGAAATATGTTATAAAAGATGTAGCTTTTTTCTGTTTTTTTGTCATGCTTGTATGTCAGACACAGGAAAGTGTTTCAGACCAGAGGTCTTGTTCTAAGTAGACTTCTGTTGGTATGGTTGGCAGTTGAATTTGGTGGTCTGGGCCATAACAGGGGGGCCTTTGTAGACTGCATGTGAGCTAGTGTTTGTAGCCTGAGCAGGTACGTGGATCCCGGTAGTTGGGGGGGTCTTCACTGTCCCCTTGCACAGTGATCTTTAAGGTTCATGGTCAGGCGGAGACCTTGATTGGTCATGCAGACAGTTGGGGAGCTGGGGTTGCCCAGGGTTGGTGTGGCCTGAGGGTCATGTTGGTGTCATCAGCTCAGACGTCCAAGAAAGCTGACCGGTCCAAGGACAGTCTACCTTCTGCAAGGAAAGTCTTGCTGTGATCATCCCACTGAATTGTGTTACTTGGGGACAGAGATGTAAACCTTTTAAAAAATTCGGTATTTTGAAAAACTGATTTACGGTAAGGGTACATGTACCAAATGTCATACAAAGTTCAGAGGTTTCACTAGAAAGCCAAGTCTTTTAAGTTAGAAGAAAAAGAACCTTTTATTGAAAAGTTTCACAGCAATTTGCCTTCTCCAGAGGGTGGACCGAAGCCCGATTCTGGCCTAGCCCGAGCGGGGAGCTTCCCAGGAGAGGTTGAGAGAGAAACCACGCCCTCCTGTGTTTGCAGCCTAGTGTGCATCTGATCACTTCTGAAGGTGGTTCTTGGTGTTTGTCTTGATAAACCAAACTGTCTGCTGCTGCTAAGTCGCTTCAGTCGTGTCCGACTCTGTGCGACCCCATAGACGGCGGCCCACCAGGCTCCGCCGTCCCTGGGATTCTCCAGGCAAGAACACTGGAGTGGGTACCAGACTGTCTAGGCTGTCATATTTTCTCCAGCATATTATCATGAAACATTTCAAGCACGCAGAATAGTGGAAAGAAGTCACATATTTCTCTTGTCACAGGTGTTTCTTTTCTTTTGGCCCTGCCCTGTGGCATGCAGAATCTTAGTTCCTGGGTCCGGAATCGAACGTGTGTCCTGAGGGGGAGCGCAGAGTCTTACCCACTGGACCTCCAGGGAAGCCCTCGGCTCCTGGTTTTAAACCCACTGCGCTGCCTGTAAATTTGATGAGGAGGGTGGGTAGGAGTCTCTGTGCGGCTTCCTTCCTCCGCCTGCGCCCCAGCTCACCCCCGCGGGCGTGGCTCGGACAGCCGTGGGCCCACCCCGCGGCTCCCGCCTCTTCACCTCGCGCACCCACCACTTCCTGCTCCAGTCTCCTCAGCATTCTCGCCCCTCACTCTGTCCCCAGCATCTGCAGCAGCTCCGACCCCGGCCACCATGGCCTCCTGCCACCAGGTTGTCACCGTCTTGTCCGCTGGGTGCTGACAGAGCTGGGTGTCAGCTGGGGGTTCCCCGCTGTCCCTGGGACGCACCAACTGCCGGCGCCGGCGGCCCTGGGCGTCTCCCCGGCTCTCCGTGCGGCGTGAGCCCCTCGATTCCCTCGCGCATCTCCGCACGGGGACCCTCCTTTCTCTCACTGCTTGTCCACGTGGTCAGCAGTCTGCGAGTCTGCCCCTGACGAGCCTTGAGTCCGTGTATGTCTCCCTGGCACTGCCCGCGTCCAGGCCGCCCGCCCTCTGCCCTGCAGTCCGCTCATCACCTGCGTGCACCGCGCCCCGCCCCCTGCACCCCACCCCCCCTCGGACGGAAGGGTGTCCACCCAGGACACTGTCCCTGACGCCCCGCCCCCCAGGACACTGTCCCTCGACGCCCCGCCCCCAGGGGTGGGGCCGCTCTCCTCAGTCCCGCCCCCAGGGGTGGGGGCGCGCTCCTCAGCCCCGCCCTCGCAGCCCTGCTGGTCCGGGCGTTTCCTGGTGTCTGCTGAGCACTGAGGAAGCCCCTCTCCTGTGCCTGCGTAAAGGCTGCCAGTCACCCTTCTGCTCCCTGCAGCGTCGCTTCCCGGGGAGGCCTCCCCAGACTCTTCGGGCAGCTCACGGCCCCGGTGCTGCTGCTTTCCTGCGTCCCTCGCACGCGGTTGTCTTAAACGTCTGACTTCTGCCGTAGCCTCAGCTCCAGAGGGCAGGTCCTGCCTGCTTCCCTCCTTGCTCCAACCTCACGTGTTGCCCAGGGCCTGTGGTTTCTGTGTAACGCATGGGTTAAAGACAAGAGGGGCTCCGAGAACAGACCCGGTCACCGTTGCGTCTGCTGACTCCTGCCTTCCTCGTCTGCCTGACGCGCTGGACTGCCTTTCCGAAGCGGCGCGCTGGCAGTTCACGTGCGTCAGTGACCCATGCGGCAGACCAGAGGGTGTGTGCGTGCGGGGGCTGCGGCCGCCCCGCTGGGCCCGCTGGAAGGTGCCTCCTCAGAAGGGAGACGACTTGGGTCCTTGGACATGCAGTGAGCCGGCTGCGGCGGGTGGGCGGGCTTCCCTGCGCTGCGCCCCCGTTGGGTGCCTGGAGGCCCTCGCCCTTCACCGGTGCGTTGTTACCTGGTCTCACTGTCGTCTCCTGGGAGATGAAGCCTCTAGGATAGGACCCGTCTCGTAACTGAAGTGGGCACTTGGGCTCCATTTAAAATGTTGGCTCCTGTTTCCTAGGCTTCCCTGTTCTCTCAACTCTGCTTAGTCCGTCTTTGTGCACGATTTGTGCTTCTGTGAGGACGCGGGCAGCCACACGGGGTCAGGATTGAGGCCCTGCCCTGGGTGTGTCGGTTGAGGACGAGGAAGGGGTGGTGGCTCAGGGCGGTGTGAGTCCCCCTGCCCTGCCTTCCCTCCAGGGCGCTGTGTGGGCACGGGAAGTGCATGTCAGTGTGCGAGACACGCTGTCCTGGAGAGGCAGCTGACGCCCTGATAGCTGAGAGGGAGTGTGTGTTAGGCAGGCTGTTCTTACAGACGCGCGCGCGGGGCCCTTTGTGTCGGTCACTCTCCTTTCCCTTCCGAGTGTGTTGCTCTCAGAAGGGGTGAGCAGTCTTCATGCGGCCCCACCTGGCGCGTGGCCCAGGCACACGCAGCACGTCCGGCCCTCCTGTGCCTGTCCTCCCAGCCTGACTGCAGCGGCGCCGGGCTCAGAGGTGTGCTGGCCTGGGTCTGGGGTGCCCACTGTGGGAAGCAGGTGCCGGGGAAGGGGTCTTGGAGCTTGGCCCCAGGGCAGTGACATGGCCGGGCCAGGAGGCAGGGGAGCTGCTGCCCCAGGGGACTCCAGAGTCCCCCGACCGGGCCTGGTGTAGCAGGGGGGGCGGACAGGTGGGGTGCGGACTGCCTCTGTCCTCCCTGGGGGTCCTTGCTGCCCCCAGACTGATGTTCACACAGCAGCCACACCACCCCCAGAGCCGTCCCCCGCAGCCCTCTCTGCTCTCCAGCGGCCCCGAGGTTCGGCAGCGCTGAGACTGTGGCCCCCGACCTCTGCAGTCAGGGCTGAGCTGGGCTGAGTGTCCCAGCAGCACAGCCGGCCAGATAGTCTCGTCAGCGCTGCTGAAGGCTTCCCATCGCCCGAGTCGTGGTGGGTGGCCTCTCCCTCTGGCTTGATGACCCTGACTCGTCCTGTACTCCCGTGTTCGCCCTGACTCATCTCTGGCCATGGACTTGTGTGCCCCCACCCCCGCCCCCCTGCCACACACACACTGTAGGCTCACAGGGCACGGTGTGGACTGAGTGCCTTTAGGCCTTGATGCGGCAGAGTGTCTTGGGCTTCTGGTTGAATTGCATCAGACGGAAGTAGCTCTCAGTAGTTTGGAAGCGTTGGTCCGCACTGAATGTCTCATCCCTGGAAATACAAGTGAATGAAATGGCCCTTGTCGGCGGGAGGTGTCTGTACTGGGGACTCTGGGAGCCGTCAAGGGGCCTGGACGGGAAGGAGGGACAAGCCTCTCCTCTGGGCGAGAGGAGAGCTGCCTGCTCCCTGTGCCCTTGAAGTTCGGGGTCAGGTCTCCTCACTGTGGCACTTTCCACCCTGTGCAGAGCATCTGCTGAGAACGTCTTCGACCAGCCGACCTGCTTCTCTGCCGAGAGTACCTGCCATGGAGAGCGCAAAGACCATCTCAGGTAGTGCCTTTCACCTGAGACGTCCTTGAGAGATGTGTCAGGAAGGTCTGCTGGTGGAACTGAGTACCTTCTCTTTGGGCTCGTTTAACCTCACCTTCCTCTTTAATTGATTGTTTTTCACTCTGAATTTCCCCATTGTATCTTACAGATTTCATAGAAATCATATTTCTTGGCCCTGACTTCAAAAATAAAAAAAAAGAGCTAGATAGTTCCATTCACTTAACAAATGTGGGATCTTCCCAACCCAGTGATTGAACCCAGGTCTCCCGCATTGCAGGCGGATTCTTTACCAGCTGAGCCACCACGGAAGCCCAAGGATACCGGCATGGGTAGCCCATCCCTTCTCCAGCAGGTCCTCCCCACCCAGGAAATGAACCGGGGTCTCCTGCGTTGCAGGCGGATTCTTCACAGCTGAGCTATCAGAGAAGCCGTAGTCACGGGGGGCCGGGATCTTTGCCCCAGCGTGTGCTGTGACTGCTGTGGAGGTTGTTTCCCAGCACACAGAGATGCGCTGAGGCCGGCGTCGGCCTTGTGAGGGGCCGCGTCACGGCGCTGTGTCTGATGGCCTTGGCGTGCTGATTTCCTTGAGTTGACATTTCCGTTTGTCACCGTCCTTGTTATTTTCCCTCTGTGACTTGCTTTTAACCCTCAATAGCTCAACTAGAAGTTGGACCAGCAAAGGAGAGGTTTTTCACCCCTGCCTCCTGTGGGCAGCATCCCACTTGGATGGGAATTTCAGTTGGTAGTTTTAGGACTCCTTCGCTGAGTGGAAAGTCCAACCAGAATCTCTCCTGCAGAGCCGAGGCCCAGAGCCTTTCCTGTCACAGGGTTCTTCCCATTCTTTCTTAGTCTGTTTCCTTTGCTTTCTGTGAAATTACAAAGGTTTCTCACCCCCTTTCCTAGCACAGCGCTTGAAAGAAACTTTAGTTTTATACAGAGATTTGACAGTGGAAGACAAAGGCAGAATGATTATAAAACTCTGTCGGTTACGCAAGTGCATCCTTTTACTAAGACCTTATTGTAGGAGAAAGCGTGTCTCCTCCGAGCCGTGGGACCCATCACTGAGCAGATGCAGAGGTGCCGGCCCTCCGCAGCCAGGAGGTGCCAGCCGGCCGGCCGGGGAGGCGGCTGGTGCGGGCAGGCCTGCGTCCCAGCCAGTCCGGCCTGGCAGCGCAGCAGCTCCCACTCCCGCGCCTGCGGAGGCAGCCCGTCCGGGGTCAGGGCCTGGTCTCGCGTCTCCCAGCCCTCGCGCTCGGCCCAGCGCTGTGAGCCCCCGCTGGTCCCCTGCGCCTTGGACAGAAAGCCGCCTCCCCTGTGGCCCCCTTCTCAGGGGCTGCTTCCACCTCCAGTTCTCAGGGCTTTGTGAGCCCACCACGGTGCGTGCCTGACTCTGTCGGACTCTCCAAGTAGGACTTTCCTGATGCTTCTTGCTTCTCAGTAGTTGACTTGATGTCTTTTGCTTTTCCATCTCATTGATTCCTGTTTTTGTAAAATTTGGCCTGACCCCAAATTACGCGTGGCCCCTATCTTTCCTTTTTGTCTCTTCAGTGTTTCTGGCCAAGTTCAGAAGGGTTTTGTTGATTGTAGTTGAGAGCAAGTGTTTTTGGTTTTGGTCGTGTTTGTGATTGAACCAGGTTTGCTGGGACTCACGGTGGGCCAGGTGTGTGCTGGGATGTGGGCTTCTGTGCACACTTCAACTGCTGTACCTTTTTTTTTTTTTTTTAAACAGTTTTTTAAAGTAAAAAAATACAATCCTTTCACATTATCAGTCAGATAAAGACAATGTTAGTTTTTCCTCCTGTGTGGTAGTTTCTGGCCTTCCCTCGTGGCTCAGAAGGTAAAGAATCTGCCTGCAATGCGGGTGAGACCCGAGTCTGACCCCTGGAGAAGGGACTGGCAGCCCACTCCCGTGTTCTCGCCTGGAGAATGCCATGCACAGAGGAGCCTGGAGGGCTGTGGTCCATGGGGTCCAAGAGTCAGGCCTGACGGAGTAACACACAGGATCTCTGCTCTGTGGGGACCTGCTGAACGAGACATCTCAAGAGCTCCGTGTGAACTGCTTCTGCTCTGACCCGCAGTGTCCAGGCGGAGCAGCGAGGAGATGAAGCGTGAAGTGTCAGCCCCCGAGGGCGCGTCGCCCGCCGCGCTCATGGCCATGGGGGCCGCCTCGCCGCAGCTGCCGCTCTCCTCCTCGCCCACGGCCTCCGTGACCCCCACCGCCCGCAGCCGCATCAGGTAGAGGGCGCTTCTGCGGGGGCACCCCCCTCGGGCCACCCTGGGCCGTTGGGGAGTGAATGATCGGGTTGTGAAATAAGGGCGTTCAGCCCTGGTGTGGGTTCTCCCTGGGCCAAGTGTTTTCTGATCCACTCTTCTATGCCCAGAGTGGAGAAAGATGATGAAAAGTACAAAAGTAAAGCAAAGTTACAGAAATAATTATTTCCCCCAAGCAGTTGGTGTTTTTATTTTTGTTTTTTTGTGGGTTAGTGACACTTGAACACCGTGTGTGGGTGGAGTGCAGGGGAGGCTGGAGGCGGGGACCTCGAGCGAGGCCTTCAGGGCCGGGGCTGGGGAAGGAGGGCAGGTGCTGGCAGGCTGAGGCTCAGTGAACGTGGAAGCTGAACACGAAGAGGGCGGCGGCAGTGGTTTTGGAGCTTTCCTGTTTATTGACCTACAGGTCTGAACAAAAGTGGACTATCTGGACTCTAAAACTCAGATTATACCCTCAGGTTTAACACCCTGCTTCTCAGGGACCGACCTCTTAGAAGAGCGGCCCCGGACACAGTGAGCAGCAGGGGCACCCATCTCTCTGGCTGAGCGAGGGGTGTGCTGTCCACGTGGGCCGTGTCTAGTGCCCCCAGGCGGGGCGCCCACTGTTGCTGGCCCCTCTGCGAGAAGCCGCGCGCCTCCCCAGGGCCTCTCTGGGCCTTGGCTTCCTTGTCTGACAGCGAAGTTACAGGAGACGACCCCTCAGGCTCGGAGGCTCCCTCCTGCAGCTTCTCATTGTGCCCGTGGACCGCGCTGGGCATTGGTGCTGTTTTAGGCTGTCTCTGTAGCAGAACGGCTGTGTGAGCTGGAGGAAGCCTTTCACAGTGATTCTGGCAGTTCTTTCTGTTTGTCTCTTGGCTTGCTGTTTTGTTTTGTTCACATCTCACCTTTATCTTCATTCTCGTTTCCTGTGTTCGGTGCTGTTGTGACAAACCGCTCTGAGCCCTTTCAGCTAGAATAGGAATATGGTGAGCCAGCACACGCATAAAAGTGTCATTCTTCAAGACAGGGGTCTGACTGCAGGTGGGAGTATTTTTGTATTTTACTTTTGGTTCTAAAATAAACACAAATTGGTGCTATTTCAATGCACCTCTCGACGGAAAAAGCTTCGTTCTTTATGCGTGCCCTGATGTCCTCCCATCCTTTGTGGGGTGAATACAGACAGAAGGGCACTGCGCCACCTGTGACGTCCGGGACACTGACCAGACTGTTAGGTGTGCGGTTGTGGGGCTGGAATCTGCTGTCAGGGACGGCTTGTTCTGCAGAGCTCACTCTCCGCGGGCTCCTGTGTTCTGTCCTGCTCCTGGAGTGGTCCCTGGAAGGAAGGATTGGTGCTGGAGGGGTCGAGTTTGGGTCTCCCTTGCTCCATCGCCATGCTGGCCACAGTCTTTAGATTCAGTCTCTGGTCTGGGGCAGGATGTTATTCTGCCTCCTGACAGTGCCCTGAAGTACCCCACATAGAATCTTCGGGGATGACCCCTGTGTAGCTGTTGATTCTTCCCCCAGCTTCAGTGTTATGTCCGTCCCGTACTACACGATGACGTTCCCTGAGGGGCGGGCCCTGTATTGCTCACTGCCTAGCACCTGCATATGGATGGCCTGACACGGTGGTGCTTCGTAAAGAGGTGCCGTGTGATGAGTTTACAGAAAAACTCTATTTTTTGTGCAAGGTAAAATGCTAACTACTTGCAGTCAATAAAGAATGTGCAATTTGGCAGTAAAGGCGTTTGAGACGTGCTGCGGGTGTGGTTTGTGCTTAATGCGCTTTAGTTGTATCTGCTTCCCCAGTTGTGTGCTCTCTGAAGGCAGGAGTGATCCTTCAGCTGGGTTAACCCTGTCCTTTATGATTGTAGCCAGTGCTTTAAAGCAAAGGTGAAGTGGCCGAGGACGTAGAGTTTGCGTGAAATGAAAGGTAGCGACGAGGAAGGCCGAGGCGCGAGGGGAAGGCACCGTGGCGGCTCTCGCACGTGCCGGCGCGGCCGCTGCGCTGAGTGTCCCGGGCCGTGTCGCACTGGCCCTGCGCAGTTCCCCTGTGGGTGGCGAGCAGGGCCTCCCTTCAGGCGACTGAGCCCCACACGGCGGTGGGGCTGCGGGGCCCATAAGTGTTGACAGCAGTCAGGCAAGTGCAGGTGCGTCTGGCCGTTGGCCGCCTCCGAGGCTGCGTTTGTCCTGTTTTTGTTGGATTTCTGGCTTGGAAGGGTGCTCTGATAAGGAACACTAGTTGAAATGTTTCTTCTCTCCACTTCCCAGGGAAGAAAGGAAGGATCCTCTGTCGGCCTTGGCAAGAGAATATGGGGGGTCCAAGAGGAACGCCTTGCTGAAGTGGTGTCAGAAGAAAACCGAGGGCTATCAGGTAACCGTGGTCCTTCCGTCCAGGGCAGCTGAGCAGCGAGACCCCCGGACGTGATGGGGTCCCGGGAGAAATAGCGCCTTCCCTTCCAGAGCGGCGGACCACCACGCTGCCCCTGTTCAGCTGCGGCAGCAGTTCTCATCCAAGCCCCTCCTGGATGAGCGCTTTGTGGAGGCCTCACCTGGACTAAGAGTGAAAACATATTTTCCTTTAAATTAGGATGTTGCTTGTCAGGTTTAAAGTCTTCGCTCCGCCGAGTTGTTCCTCTCAGCGTTCCCCTTCGCTGTGTGGTCTCTGCCCGTGTCACCTCACAGCCAGGCTCTTCTGTCGCCTGCCCTTCCGGGGGTTAGGTTCGGGGGACAGAAGAGTGATGCAGTTACTCGCACGGCTCTTTTCCAGTAGAGGCCGCTGCAAGGCGCTGAGCGCGGCTGCCCTGGCTGTGCCGCAGACCTTGTTGTCTGTCTGGTTTATATACAGTGGTTCGTACCTGCTGATCCCACGCTCCTGACTCATCCCCCTCCACCACCGTCCTGTCTGGGAACCATGTTTGTCTTCTACGTCTGTTAGTCTGTTTCTGTTTTGTAAATAAGTTCATTTGTATAATTTTTTTAGATTCCACCCATAAGTGATAGCATAAATTGTTTTTCTCTGGCTTTCTTCACTTAATATGATAATCTCTCTGCCCGTCCACATGGCTGCAAATAGCATTATTTCATTCTTTTTTATGGCTGAGTAGTAGTCCATCGTAATATTTATACACTACGTCTGTATCCATTCATCTGTCAATGGATGTTGAGGTTTCTTCCGAGACATTGTGCTGAATGAAACGACCAACACTCAGAAGTACAAATCTTCTATGATTCCACTTATATGAAGTCCCTAAAATAGATTCATGGTGACTGAAAGTAGAATGGTGGTTGCCAGGGGCTTGGTGTCATTGTTTAAATGGGGCAGTCATTGTTTAAAGAGTACAGAGTTGCCATCATGCTTGAAGAAAGTTCTGGAAATGCATGCTGGTGATGGTTGTACAATAGTATGAGTGAATGTACTTAATGCCACTGAACTGTCCACTTATAAAACCATCATTTAGCAGAATAAGCAAAGCAGTAAATGATTGGGATACAGCCTGATAGAAAAACCTAGCCAAGGACACGAGACCCAAACCAGATACAATATTCATAAACTGTATGCTAATCAGGCCTGTGAGACATCTCTTACACACTATCCATCAATAGCAAAATACACATTCTTCTCAGGTACCCATGGAGCATTCAGGATAGGCTGTGTGCTGAGTAATAAAACAAACGTCAATACATTTTACAAGATTGAGATTATACAAAGTATCTCTTCTGATCACAGTTGAATGAAGTTAGAAATTAATAGTGGAAGAAATGTTCACACCATGACCTAACAACACTGTGGGAGATGTTGAAAAGGAGCTGTTAGGGAATTTCTAGCTGTGAACACCTACCTTTAGAAAGAAGAAAAATCTCCAGTCAGTGATCTAACCTTCTACCTGAAGAAAGTAGAAAAGGAAGAACAAACTCAGCCTAAAGCAGTCAGAGGAAGGAAATTATAAAGATTAGAGCAGAAATAACAGAAATAGAATCAGCAGAGAAGATAATTGACACCAGCAGTTGGTTCTTTGACGGGCTCAGCTCATGCCCGGATTGACAAAGACGAGAAAGAGGAGGCTGAGATTCCTAGACTCTGGAGTAAAAGCGAGGACTTTACTAAATGACCCTATAGAAATGAAAAGGATTAAAGGGAATGTTGTGAACAGTACACCAACGAATTACTTAACCTTGATGATTTTGATTCCTTGCAATTATACAAACTATAAAAAACTGACTCAAGAAGAAAGAAAATCTGAATAGACCTATCGCAACTAAAGAAACAGAATTAGTAATCAAAACAATTTCAACAAAGAAAAGCCCAGGACCAGATGGCTTCCTTGGTAAATTTTACCAAATGTTTACAAAGAATTAACAGCCGACTTTCTCAGACTCTTCCAAAAATGGAATGGAGGACATGTCCTTATTCATTCTGTGAGGCCAGTATTACCCTGATTAACAAAGCCAGAAGAAGACATCACAAGTAAAGAAAACTACAGACCAATATTTCTTATGCAAACGTCCTCAATAAAATACTGACAGAGTCCAGCAGCAAATATAAGGACTTGCGCACCGTGACTGAGTTTGATTTATCCCAGGAATGCAAAGTTGGTTCAACATATGAAAATTAAAAGTAACACACCATGTCGTGGAATAAAAGGGAAAAACCACAGAATCATCTCAGTGGGTGCAGAAAAAGTACTCGACAAAATGCAAAACCCATTCATGGTGAAAACACTCACCAAGCCAGTACTAGAAGGGTGCTGTCTCCAGCTGCCCCAGGGCGTCTGGAAACCCTGGGCTGCCGTCACGGTCACTGGTGAGCATGAGCAGGAAGCACAGCCCCTCACCGTCTCTTCTCGACGTTTACTGCACGTTCCCTCTGGGGCAGCGGGGTGCGAGAAAGGGAGGAAAGGCATTGGAAAGGAAAAGGTAAGACTGTGTCTGTGTGCAGACGACCTGAATGCTGCCTAGCAAACCTCTGGGAAGTCACATAAGAACCGGTGGAGCTAGTGAACAAATCCAGCCGTTACAGGATACACTTTAGTTCAGTCGCTCACCGTGTCCCGACTCTTTGCGACCCCATGGACTGCAGCACGCCAGGCCTCCCTGTCCATCACCAGCTCCCGGAGTCTACGCAAACTCGTGTCCATTGAGTCGGGGATGCCATCCAACCATCTCATCCTCTGTCGTCCCCTTCTCCTCCCGCCTTCAATCTTTCCCAGCATCAGGGTCTTTTCAGATAAGTCAGTTCTTCGCATCAGGTGGCCAAAGTATTGGAGTTTCAGCTTCAGCATCAGTCCTTCCAGTGAATGATCAGGACTGATTTCCTTTAGGAATGACTGGTTTGACCTCCTTGCAGTCCTATAAAAATTATCTGCGTTTCTCTATACTAGCAATGAAAACTGAAAATGAACTTCAGAATTTCCATTTATAGTAGCATCATAAAGAATAATGTATCTGGGGAACTTCCTTGGTGGTCCAGTGGTTAAGACTCTGCACTCCCACTGCAGGGGATATAGGTTTGATCCCTGGCCGGGGAACTAAGATCCCACATGCCTCTGGAGAAAAACATGGCTCAGAAGGACACATATGCCTCAGTGTTCACTGCAGTGCTGTGTATAATTGCCGAGACATGGAGGCAACCTAGATGTCCATCAACAGACAAGTGGGCGAAGAAGTGTGGTATGTGTATACAACGGAATGTTACTCAGCCATTAAAACGAATGAAATAATGCCATTTGCCGCAACTTGGATGGACCTGGAGATTATCATACTTAGTAAGTCAGAAAAAGACAAATATGGTATCACTTACATGTAGAATCTAAAAAAAATCACACAAGTGAACTTATTACAAACCAGAAATGGACTCGCAGACTTGGAGAAAGAACCAGTGGTTACCGGGGGGAGGGGAAGGGCGGGGGTGGAGCAGAAGTTTGGAGCGGTACAGACTGCAGTGTTTGCACCAGATGGACGACGGAGACCTCCTTCCCACAGAGCAGAAGACTCTGCTCACCACCAGGCATCTAAATGGGAAGGATTTGAGAAAGAATATACACCTGTGTATGTACAGTTGAATCACTTTGCTGTACTCCTGAGATTAACACAACACGTATAAAGTAAAAATTTTTAAAAAACAATAAGATACTTATAAATAAATTTAACCAAGGGGGCGCAATATTTGTTTGCTGGAGACTACAGAACACTGTGAAGGAAATTGAAATCTAAGTAAATGGAAAGATCCTTTTTTTGATGGATTGGAAGATTTGCTACATGATACAACATGGATGGATCTTGGAAACATTTTGCCAAGTGGGAGAAGTCAGTCCTGCACCCTGACAGTGGGCCGATCCCCAGGAACACCTGTACCGTAGCTCCCAGTGTGATCTCGGGCTGAGATCTTGAGCATAAGTCCGTATTGCCCAGCCCCTTATGTTTTTTTCCTTTATATTGTTTTTTATTGAGCTATACTTCACATAAGATAAATGTCACCCACTGAAAATTGTACATTTTAGTGTGTTCACAGAGGTATGCAGCCATCACCACAGGCGGCTGTATAGTGTCCTCATCAGTCTGAAAGGAGGCCTCGAGCCCATCAGCAGCCGCTCCCCGTTTGACGCGGGCCCCGCGGCTGCCTGTGCGTGGGTCGCGGCGCTGCAGCTCGGCAGCCTGTGGGTTTCTGCGGCTGCTGCTCTCGAGGGCCGTGCTTCCTTGGTGCGCCCGTGGCCTGTGAGCCTCCATGGGTCACTCCTGTGACCGCGCTGTGTTCCGCCCTGTGGACCACCTGTGGTCGTCCCGTCTCACGCTGACGGTGTTTGGTTGTTGTGGGCGTTACATATGATGCTGAGCTTTGCGTGGACATAAGTGATTTTCTCATCCTTCTGTCCGGCTTCTTGGCTGCTGAAACGGTTTGCAATTGCCATCCGGTTATTTCTCTGTCAGCTGCTCCCCCTCTGCCATTTGGTTAAAGCCCCGGATCCTTGGTGTGGAGAGCAAGGCCTCTGGTGGTTGACCAGGCCTCTGTGTAGTCTGGTTGGCTCCTTCTCTGCCCCAGAACCCCCGTCCTCTCTCTGCACCCCCTCCGTCTGGGGAGCTTCCGCCCTGCCCTGCCCTGCGAGGGGTCGTCCCTCGGGGGCCCACCCCAGCACCCCGTCTGGGGAGCTTCCGCCCTGCCCTGCCCTGCGAGGGGTCGTCCCTCGGGGGCCCACCCCAGCACCCCGTCTGGGGAGCTTCCGCCCCGCCCTGCCCTGCGAGGGGTCGTCCCTCGGGGGCCCACCCCAGCACCCCGTCTGGGGAGCTTCCGCCCCGCCCTGCCCTGCGAGGGGCCGTCCCTCGGGGGCCCACCCCAGCACCCCGTCTGGGGAGCTTCCGCCCCGCCCTGCCCTGCGAGGGGGCGTCCCTCGGGGGCCCACCCCAGCACCCCGTCTGGGGAGCTTCCGCCCCGCCCTGCCCTGCGAGGGGCCGTCCCTCGGGGGCCCACCCCAGCACCCCGTCTGGGGAGCTTCCGCCCCGCCCTGCCCTGCGAGGGGCCGTCCCTCGGGGGCCCACCCCAGCACCCCAGAGCTCATGCTCCCTTGTCCCATTCGCCCTGGACCCAAGTCCAGGGTGGGTGCTTTCTGCATTTCAGGGCGTGTCTGGGGGGCTCTGTATCTGTAGTTCACTTCCCCCCGTTGCGGAACACTGCCTGCCAGATCCTGAGGGGACTGAAGTGCCAGTGTGTGTGCCTCCTCCAGACTGTGAGCTCCTCAGAAGGGCCTGTCTTTGCCTCCCAGCATCCAGCAGAGCTCAGTGGCTGTCTGAACTTTTGTATATCGAATGTCATGGGAGACATTGGAGGTTCATTTTTAGAATAGCAGTTCTCAAGCTTGTCTGTAAAACCCTGTGAAGACTATGGGGAAAGCGCAGATTCCTGAGAACCAGCCCTCAACATGTAGAATTCGAGAGGTGCTTAGTGAGACTCTGAAATCTGCATTTCTATAGACATTGCACTTGATCCGTAGACCATGTTGTGAGAATCACACATAGAGTAGTGATTAACACCTTGGACTTGAAGGTCAAGTAAGGTTTGAGTGTTAGCTCTGCCTGTTACTGTGTGACCTTTTGCAAATTACTTAGCCTCTCTGGGCCTCCCTTTTCCTCCTAAACTCCATTCCTTGTAAAATGGAGGCTTAAGTGAGGAAGTCCTACACATTCTAGCATTTGCTGCATGTTTAATAGATTTAAAGCATTATTTTTCTGTTACTTTGTGTCATCTTATAACATGAGCTTTAAATTTTTCTAGACCATTACATAAATTGACTAATTTGAGATAATTAGAAAGTACCGCCCCCTAGATTATGGAACTTTGCCATCTATCAAGTTGTTTAAAAAGTTAAGTAATCAAGTTGATGGCAGTCATTCAAGCATTAAATCAATGACTTAACTAATGTCTCTTGCTTCCTTCCCACTTAAATTCTCTGATTCTGTGATTTTAAGGTACATTGCCCCAAAAAAAAAAAAAAAAAAAAAAGTACATTGCCTTAGGTTAAAAAAAAGGTAAATCAATTCATTAAAATCCTCCATTAATAATTTTAAATTTTTTCATTTCCTGCGTACTTAAAATGCAAGAGGAAATACAATGCAGAGCAAAATGGGTCACTGTACATAAAGAAAAGCCCTTTTCTGTACTGGACAGTCTGTGCTGCAGACGCATTTCCCCTTGCTTACCGTGCAAACTTCTGCAGTGGTGTCTACATACGGCTTTTCTCTGTCTGGCTTTCGTTTCCTATGAAACTAATATCTGTTTTGCTGTTTAAAAGTAAGGTGGGATGCTGTTTCTTTTATTTCAAGGTCTGTGAGTTAAAATTGGATATAATTTTATATGCATTATCTTTTTAAGCTGAGAGATGTATCCGATAGAGCTCCTAATTTGTCAAGAGCCACGTCGGACGTGCCAGAGCCCTTTCCTTATCTGGCCATAGGGACTGATGAGCGTCCCCTCCCTGAAGCCCGCCGCGTGGGGCCCGCCGTGTGGTGGCTGATACGTGACTGGCAGCACGCGCTCCCCCTCCGGTCCCGGCCGTGCTGGGAGCAAGCCTGCTGGCCAATTAGCGGGGGCAGCCTCCCCAGCCGACACTCAGCTCTCCTTCCGCTCACCCTCCTGAGGGGCGTCCTACAGTGCCCATCCTCATCGCTGTAATTTCATTAGCTGTCCATTACACTGCAAGCCCTTGTGAGTTTGCCTTTTATCTAACGCATTTTCCTCTTTTAAATTGCGCCCTGCCACCAACTATTCACTGAAGTTTTTAAATCTGGGATTATTACCATCAGAGGGGGCTTCCTGTCGGGTTTGCCTGAGCCCCCCACCTCCCACCAGGAATTGGGGTAAATGACTCCCTGAAGGCCGTGTGGTGCTTCTGAACCATTGCTTTACAGATTGAGTCTTTTCTTTTTCTATTCTAATCAGCACCTCAGCTTGTATACAATTGTGTTTTAAAGGTAATTTAAGTACACAGTTAATTCCTTAGTGCTTACGGAGAGAGGTGGTGATCCATGCCCTCTACCATCACCCTGCGTTCTGCTGCTTGGCGACTCTGACTGTCTCTTTAGGGAATGGCAGTGTGAGGGGACCGTGGCAGAGGAGCCAGGCGACGGGGTAACTCACCCTTGCAGTGTGCTTTCCTGCAGTTCTGAGTTTTATATTTAACAGCTTCTGTTGTACCACTGTTTTCTTGTTCTTGGAAAACCTAATTGAATACAATCAAGGAGCCTCTAAAGGTTAATTTAAGAGAGCTTTACTTTGAAATCTCATTGCTTTCTGATAAAATGCCAGGCCTAGAGATGGATTAGTTAATCCAAAGGATAATGAAATCACTTAATCTACTACAGAATAGTTTTAATAAATAAGCAGAAGCTTTCAGTACTGCCCGAGGTAATTTAATCTCAAACAGTAAGAATGCACAGTTTTGTTGAGGGATTTGCTCATTAGCACTTGGACCGAAGAAGGAAAGACACTGCATTTCTAAGTGTAGGTTATCAGAATCAGAATTGATGGACTCAAGTGGTTGAACAGGGATGTGTGGTGTGCTTTACTTGCATTCTAGCAATATTTCCCAATATAAAATTGACTTATCAAATACATACTAAGCCCTGTGCCAGGTCATGTGCTGGGCACTGAGACAGAAATCAAGAAATAGAAAGGCAGTCCCTGTCTCAGGAAGCTTGTGAGCTAGTCAGTGAGCTATGTGTCAGTAATTAAAGTCCCGCTTGGACTTCTCTATGAGACTGACAGGTTCTCAGATCAGACTCTGCTAAGAACTTCTATTCTGTGTAAAAGACAGATGTTATTTAAACATACATAAAGTACAAATGTGTGCTAGTTAGTTTCCAAGCACTTAAGGATTTTCCAGAGAGCTTTGTGTTATTGATTTCTCACTTAATTGCATTGTGGTCAGAGAACGCTCTCTTTGTAACTTGAATCGCTCTCAGATTTTTCGAGACTCATTTTGTGGCCCAGGACGCGGCGTGTCGTTTTTAAAGGCTGTTCTGCTGCTGTCGGAGGTCAGCTGGAGCCGTTGGCTGAGCGCCGTCCACATCCTCTGGCTCCGTCAGCTGCTGAGTGAGGGGCGGGGTGGGGTCTCGGCCTGAGCTCGCGGGCTTTCTGTGTCTCTGTGCAGTGCTGAGGCTGTTTGCTCTGTGTGTGTTGAAACTGTTAGTTGGTACATCAGTGTTGAGGATGGAGGAACTTCCCTCTGCCATGAAATGACCTTCATCCCTGCTACTCTTCTTTGCTCTGAAGTCCACTCTGGTCGATAGCCCCACCCCGGCTCCCTTTGATTGCATTTAGCACGGTGTGTATCTTTGTAGTGTGTATAGGTAGCATAGAACCAAGTATTGCCATATCACTATTTACGTTATTTCCCTAACAGTCACTCTGTAGATTACAAAATGCTCCTCACCACCGTTAGCCTGAGGCTTTTCTGACCCAGCCTGTGAGTCTTGCGGGTCTGCTTCAGGGCGGCGCCCCCCCCCCCCCCCCCCCCCCGCCCCGCTGTCCTGCCTGTGAGCTAGGTGTTGTCAGCCCAGCGGCGCTGTCACAGGCAACTCCGCTATGCAGCGTGCGTCTTAAAAACCCGAGGGAAGAAAGTAAGGAGGGCGACTTCTGGCGGGAGGGCTGCCTGCTTTCTGTTCTTTGCTGACATTTTGGTCCCTTTTCCTGAATAATCGTCTGAATTTATTTCCCTTGATTGATCTCCAGAGTCCTGCAGTGGTTGTTTTTGACCAGCTCGTCCAGCCCCGTGTTGTTTGTTAGGAGAGGGTTTGTTGGCCCCTGCCCCACCACAGGGAAAGTCTCCCATCGTGCTTCCTTTTGGGTTTTTCTTTTATTCCCAACTGTTTTTCACTAAGAAGCAGCAGATTCTCCCAGAATTGTGTGTCCCTGTGAATTGAGAGTCAGCAGAGTGAGAACGAATGGACATAAAAATAGCCAGGCCTTCCCGGCTTCCTTTGAAGCAGTGGACAGTCGGTAGGCAAAGTAGGAAAAGGAAGTTCCCTTCGCGGCTGTGTGCGTTCACTGGGAGCGAGCTGGTGTCAGCCCGCGTGGCCCCCCCCCCCCCCAGGCCCTGCCTGGAGCTGCCCCCAGCCTCTGCTGGTGCCCTCCCAGGCCCTGTGCAGAGACCGCCAGGCTCTGCTCCACACCTGGGAGCTGCAAAGACAGCTTTCCTGCCCGAGAGGCTGGCCCCAGAGGCCCAGGCTCCCTGTGGTGCGTGTGGGTCACCCCATGCTGGGGGCCAGGGAGGGAGAGGCGCGCCCCTTCCCACGCCTGTCCGCGCTCCGTAGGAGGCCCTCGGTCCCTGGGGAGACGCCGCGAGCGTCCCTGTGCCGTCCTTCCTGCTCGCCCCTCCCCCCCGTCCTAGCCTGTCTCCTGTGACTCGGTGGGAGGCTGGGGAAGCTGGGGCTTCTGCAGCCGAGAGGCTCCTGAGCCAGGCTCAGCGTTGGTTCAGCTTCCTCTGCTATATCTGGAGTCTTAGGTCACAGGAATGCCTTCCCAGAGGTGAAAATCCAGAAGGTGCCAGCAGCAGATAAGGGTTTGATCTGAATCAAATCAAGGTTGGAAGTCCGAGCTTTTTTTATTGTACATTGTCACTTTGCATGGAAACTGGGTTCCCACACAGAAAGCTCTCATTGTTTGTAAATATCACCGTGTCCCAGGGTTTAAAATACTTGAACAAAGGGAAACGAGTGGCCAGATTTGTGGTCCCACCCGTTCTTTATGTGGACTCACACATACTCACAGGTTCCTGCCCATGCAGTGATGGAAACTGCTGGTCTGACCGTCCTGACCTGGTGACACGCCGTCTTTGTCCGGAGCGGCGGCCGGGCCGGGGGCTCATGCATCCGCCGGGCACCAGGGGTGCTGCGGTGGCTCCTCCTGTGTTCAGGGGCCCTCTGCGTGCCAAGCACAGCAGCTGGAGACCGAGTTTTCCCAGAACCGCGATGTACTTCCGGTGCTCTGTTGTTTAGCCATGGTTTGACAGTGCTAACATGTGTTTCCAGAGATGTCAGGGCTCTGATGTTTAAATTAATTGCTTAGTAGCATTTTGGTACATTAGCTTGATCGTCGTGTTAGTGTGAGGTAGGTGACACCGCTCAGGCAGGTTCCCCATGACGCCAGTTAGGATTCCCGCAGTGCTGAGCGGCCCGGGGAGCCCCAGCAGCCCCGGCTGAGCCCCAGTTCCCGCCTTCCTAACCGGGCGTGTCTTCCAGGGCCCGCACACTCAGGAAGGTGCTCGGGAGGGGTGGCTGTCCCCCGGGCAGGCAGAGCCTCTCAGACGCGCCTGTTGAGGCTCCTCCGGCAGGAGGGCTCCCTGGGTCGTCGACTCCAGGACTCAGGGTCCCAGCCCTTGGCCTTCCTCCTCCCTTCCTGTGGAACTCCGCGACGACAGGGCAGCCGCTGGGTGTGGCCGATGGCCTGGCCACTGGTGCTTGGTCAGCTCGAAGCCTCAGGAGCGCGTGTGTTCATTGGAACCCGCACCTCGAAGGTCACACCTGAGACGGGCCTGGGAATCATAACGAGGGGCTCCCGCTCCGCCGGCCGGATGAGCTTGTGGCCACTGTGCTTGTCTTGGGGTCTCCCGACGCCCAGCCCCAGGCCCTTCCCACCAGACAGTGCCCTGGGCTCCAGGAGGTTTCCAGTAAGCAGGCCTTTTTATTATATGAGGAATGCTGAGAAATAGGAGAGAAATCAGATAAGCAACGTTTTCAAGAGCTGCTTAATTTTTTTGCTAAAAGCAGAACCATTAAATTGTCTGGGTCACATAATCTTCATGTATCATCTCCAGCAGCTTGCACAGTCCTCACTTCCTTCCATCATGAGAAGCCTTTTTCCTCTTGTGCTTCAGTGACTTTGCATGGGAGGCCAGCATAACTGTGTGAAGGCCACAGAGCAGTGGAGGTTTGACAGGTTAATTCCATCACACGCGTAAGTTTAGCTTGAGGTCACTCGGGAAGTTTGTGGAAGGCAGTTACTTGTGGAGGTGCTTCACTGCCATGGGAACGGTGGTCCGCCGCTTGGCACCGTGGGGAAGGGGGCTGGGTTTCTTGCCAGTGGGCCCTTCCATGCAGGACACAGCAGGCTGGCTGTTTGCAGCCAAGAGTGGGTGACGCAGGCTCGCCAGCGTTGACGTGGCTCGTGCGTGCCCATCGGTAGTGCATGGGAGGCATGGTTCTCTGCTCCGTCGGAGGCTCCCGCCCGCACACATCTGGGTGGACACCTCCCTGTGGCCAGGGCCTCCTCACAGCCTGCTGGCCACGGCCCCAGAGCAGGCATCCTGAGAGGGGGACAGGTACCAGCCCCTTGCCTTTCATGACCTGGCACAGGGGCCTGCCCGGCTCCAGGGGAGGGACGTGGACCCCACGCTGATGGGCAGTGAGGCTCTAAGGGGGACTCAGGGCAGAAACACCACCAGGCCGCTTCTCAGGAGTCCAGGCCGTCTCTCTAGAAAGTGGAGACAGTACTAGTGCGACAGGGACCCCAAGTGAGAGGGGCCTGGGCGGGGAGGGGAGGGGTTCTTGCCACACATGCAGGCTGCCCACGGGCTCACTGGGGACCCCCCCCGCGAGCATTCAGCAGGCAGCATCCCCGTCAGTCCACAGCCCCGGGCTAGCTCTGCTGTGGTTTAACTGCGCGCTGTGTTCAGTCACAAAATGCAAGACACTGGGGATGAACTGCAGAGGTGGGAAGCCGAGAGACCCCGTGTAGAGCCTGGATCTGACTGTGAGTGTGGTCTCGGCTGCCCTCTTGTCTTTTAAGCAGACGTGCTGAGGTGGGGTTGACCGCGGCACAGATGAACATCAGGTGTGGGGCGTGATGGTCCAACTACGCACGCACACATGAAGTGTGACCACAGGAGGCTGAGTGAACCTCGTCTCACGTGCGTGTGGAGTAGAAAGATGTTCCGTGATGAGAACTGTAAGCGTCTACTCTCAACTTTTATGTACAGCATACAGCAGTGTTACGTCCCTGCTGCTGAGTCACTCCAGTCGTGTCCGACTCTCTGCGACCCCGTAGACGGCAGCCCACCAGGCTCCCCCGTCCCTGGGATTCTCCAGGAGAGAACACTAGAGGGGGTTGCCATTTCCTTCTCCAATGCATGAGAGTGAAAAGTGAAAGTGAAGTCGCTCAGTCGTGTCTGACTCTTAGCGACCCCATGGACTGCAGCCCACCAGGCTCCTCCGTCCATGGGATTTTCCAGGCGAGAATGCTGGAGTGGGGTGCCATTGCCTTCTCCAGTTACGTCCCTAGGACCTATTTATCTCGAAACTGCAAGTCTCTGCCTCCGGTTCCCCTCCCCATCCCACCTCTGGTGACCACAAATCTAACCCCTTTTTCTCTGTGTTTGACGCGTGGCAGCCCCGCCACGGTGAGGCGTGACTCAGGGTTCGGCGTTACCGTGCGGTGGTGACCGCTGCCGCTGCACGGGTTTCAGTTTCACAGCTTTGCTGACTTGTGATCCACGTGCACGCCCGGGGATCTGTCCCCACGCCCGACAGACGTCTGTCTCCGTGAGAACATCCTGCCCTTGGTCTGCTGTCACTGCAGGGCTTGCGTTTTTCTTGATTTTGTGTAAACAGAACCGCAGCTGCAGTTTGGGGGGGGGTCTGGCTTCTCTCACCGAGCGTAATGGTTGTGTGTCAGTAATTCATCTCCTCCTTTCCTGGAGACTCGTCCGTTTACGGCTGTGTCCCGGTTCATTATCCGTTCGACTGTTGGTGGACTCAGGGCTGTTTCCAGCTGTCGCTTGTTGTGAGGAAAGGCCCCCTGGACCGTCTGTGTGGGTGTGTGTGGAGGCGTCTGAGAGTGGGTTGGCTGGGTCACGTGGTCTGAGAGGGTTGGGGCTCCCGTCCCCCGCGGCACACGAGGGCCCCCAGTCCTCCCTGTCCTGGCCGGGGCTGGGCACGGGCAGCCTCGGTCCTGTCCTGCGTGTGAGGTTTGGTTTCTGTCCTGCAGGTGCCTCTGAGCTCGTGATGTTGGGTGTCTTTGCGACACATCCAGGACCCTTCTTGGTGAAGTGTCCATCACGAGGCCACTCACTCCAGAAGAGACGTCATGCCGTCTGGGGCATGACCCTTGCCCTCAGGGAACTCCCAAGATTAGTTTTGAAACATAGTATTTGCAGGTCTCTTACTGCGGTGCCCTTTCCTGAGCGGTAGGCCGCCTTCAGATGACTGAGGCTTCTCCTGCAGGACCACCTCCTTCTCGCGGCCCTCAGCCTCTCTGGCTGTGTCCTGAGCCCTGTTACACCAGCAACTGACCTGTGTGCAAGCTGAAACCAGGACGGGGGGCGTGGGGAGCGGAGCGGGGGTCGGGAGCCCGGGAGGGCAGGAGCAGGGGCTGCCCCGCCCCGCCGAGGGTCCCAGGAGCCACACCCCTCTGGACGGGTGCGCTTGGTCGGTGCAGAACGAACCGCTGAAAGATGGGAAAGAGCAGCGGTTGCTGCTGGAGGCCGTGAAGTGGGCTCCTGACCGGGTGCGTGTACTGAGGGGCTCTGTCCCCGCGTCACCGCCCCCCTTGGGGCCCTGCGGGCAGCCTGGTCAGGCAGAGAGGCGATGCGGAGCGTCCAGGCCGCCTCCCCTCGCGTGGTGTTCTCCCCGCTGGGCCCAGGGCTGTGGCCGGAGCCTCTGCTCTGGCAGCTGAACCCTGGGCCACCGCCTTGCGTGGACTGTCTTTCTCAGACGTAAGGTGTTTGAACAAGCCCAGGTGTACGTTCTCTGTCTTTGTAAAGTGGTGTCTCACTTTCAGCAGGCTTCGTGTTTAGAGATGAAGCTTGTGTTGTAAAGCCCATTCTGTGCGGAGGCCTCTGGACCCTCTCTCCTTCTCTTCAGGGTGCTCCAAAGCCAGCTCTGGAGCAGCCTCTGCAGAGCCTGGCCCACGGCCCGGGGTCGGGCATGACTTTCCAGACGCATCCAGCCTGTAGCCTGTGCCGCTCCTCCGTCCTGTGCGTGCGCCCCGTTTCACGTGTCCGTTTTCTGGTCGTAGACGTTTGTGTTGCTTCCGCTTCCACCTCTCGTGCTGCCGTGAATGCTCCCGGGGGGACTCGGGTCCATGCCCTCTGCGGGTCTTCTCGGGGTGGCCCTCCCGGGGCCCCTGGTGGCGCTCTGTGTGTGTGGCCAGGGGTTGTCTCCCTGCCCCGCAGCAGCCAGAAGGGGGCCCTGGCTTCTCGCTGTCCCCAGCTTCTGCTCTCAGGGGTCCAGCTCTCAGGGTGCCGCCGTGCAGCCGTCCCCAGCTCCTGGGGTTCCCAGCTCTCAGGGTGCCGTGCAGCCCGGCGGGGGAGGCAGTGGAGTGGCACAGTCTGGGTTCTGGCCTGCGGTTCCTTGGTTACCAGCGGCCTCCCGCTTCTTCTCTTGTGCTGCTGGGCGTCCGTCAGCCTTGGAGACAAGCTGGTTCGGGGCCTCTGCCCTTTTCCGTGTTTGCACCATTGGGTTGTTCGCTGTTGAGTTGTAGGTTTGTTTGTTTCTCATGGAAATTTTTAGGTATGTTGTGCTAAAGCAGTGCTAAAGTAAAATGGCCCTTGGGGACACACCCCAGGCCCAGGTGTCCTGGTCACCCCCCACCCCTGGCATTCCATTTAACATCACCACTCGTTTGGACACTTTCTCTGGCGGCTCAGGTGGTAAAGAATCTGCCCATAATGCGGGAGACCCTGGTTCCATCCCTGGGTCAGGAAGATCCCTTGGAGAAGGGTGTGGCAGCTCACTCCAGTATTTGTGCCTGGAGAATCCCATGGACAGAGGAGCCAGGTGGGCTACAAGAGCTGGACACGACTGAGCGACTTAAGCGTGCACACGCACACACGCGCACACACACACACACACGTCTGGACAGAGTTCAGAGTTCCCAGTTGGATCCTGGTCAGCTTTACAGTTGATTTGCTTGAATTAAGATCCAAATAAGGTTCGCATATTGCATTGTTTCCTTTCAGTGTCTGTCTGGAAGGAATGGGACAGTGTGTCCAGAGCGTCTGTGTTTGGGCTTGGGGAGGCTAGCCTCACAGCTCTGTCTGGGGGTGAATTGGCTGCATCTGCCCCTGGCTCAGGTATCGGGCAGAAGCCCTGAGCTGTGGGGTTGAGTGCATCCATCCGTCCAGGCGGGGGTGGGGCCGGTGCGGAGCACGGTCACCGGCTGGAGCCGCTCGGCCGCCTGCTGCGGGAAGCCCTCTCCTCAGAAGGGCGCCTTGGGGCCTTCTGCCCAGTGCTCCATCCTGGCCCAGCTCCCCAGCGGGCGGCGTCCCGAGTGGGGTCCGGCTGGCCGACGCCTTCAGGGCAGTGGGCCTGCCTCCAGGCCGCACGCTGGGCCCCGGGACCTTGGAGAGCTGTGCCCGACCGACTGGCTGGCTCCCCGGGGGAGGGCAGGCCAGGGGCATCTGGACAGGCCCAGCCGGCCGTGTGGAGGCTCAGTAGGGGCCAGGGTCCTTGCTGCCCCAGCCCTGCAGGGTGCAGGCGGCTGTGTCCTCAGGCCAGCGCCCTCCCACCCCGCCCGCCCGCCCTGCGTCTCTTCCCGCCTCCACTTCACATGCACGTCTGACGTGGATGTCACGACACGCGGGCCTCCCTCTCCTGACCCAGAGCGGAGCCTGGCCAAGGGCCCAGGCAGACGTGCACCCAGCACCACGGGCTGCTCCGCCGGGGCCAGGGGGCCTCTGCTGACCGTCACTCGGGGGTCACCCGGGAGCCCAGAACCGCCTCCTGCCGGTTCTCCCTCGTTGGGCCCTGCCTCCCCACCATCCGCACCCAGGCTCTAACATCCCCCAAACGCTGCCCCCCGGCCTGGGCTGAGGCCTGGAGGCCCCTGGGCAGAGGCTTGTCTGTGGCTCCTTCCTGCCTCCCGACGCCAGGCAGTGTGGTTGGTGGGAGACCCCGCCGTGATGGCTGAGCCGGTGGAGGAAGCTGTGTGTTGCAGAGGCAAACCGTGGGCTCAGGCCCCGTGCCTTATTGCCTTAAATACGAAAGTGTCGGTCGCTCAGGTGTGTCCAGCTCTTTGCAGCCCCCTGGCCTGTGTGTAGCCCGCCAGGTACTGCAGTGCGTTGCCATGCTCTTCTCTGGGGGATCTTCCCGACTCAGGGATCACACCCGTGTCTCCTGCACTGCAAGCGGAATATGTACTGTCGGAACCACCACTGTGTGGCATTTGGGGGTGCGTTTCGTGGCCCTTAATTAAAAGACAAGTGACAACGTGTCAAGATGTTCTCTGACATACTGTTTGTATAGCTTCTCGGCCCTCAGACCGCCCCCCCCCCCCCCCCGACCCAGCGTCAGTGCACGGAAGTGGGTCCTGCCCGCTGCAGGGGGACAGGCTGCGTCTGAGCTCAGGAGGGCCGCGGGCGGGGCGGCGCCTCAGGTGAGTCTGCGGGAGCTGAGACGGCACAGGCAGGCCAGCTGCCCGCGGGGCCCGGCGACGCTCCTGGGGTGGGCAGGGTGCCCTGCGTGCGTCTCTGCTCAGGGCTTTGAAGGTTCTGGTCAGCCGCCTACCCGCTGCTGCTGGACTGCAGGCCCAGCTGCTTCCGGC
This sequence comes from Cervus elaphus, assembly GCF_910594005.1. Taxonomy (NCBI): domain Eukaryota; kingdom Metazoa; phylum Chordata; class Mammalia; order Artiodactyla; family Cervidae; genus Cervus; species Cervus elaphus. The sequence goes on from NC_057819.1 coordinate 1,621,435, forward strand.
AGAGCCCGGGCCTCTGTCACAGCCGCTGAGGCCAGGCACGTAGGCGGCTCCAGGTCGGCCGGTCGCTGGGCAGGAAGTGGGGCATGCTTCCTGCAGGCCTGCGTGAGCGGCCGGCGGCAGGCCTTGGCCCGTGTGGAGCTGGACACGTCGTCAGGCGCTCTGTCCTTGCTGCCCCTGGGCCGCCCGTGTCCTGGCTCCCTGGTCGGGGCCGCGCCCCCAGGACTGGGCGGAGGAGTCCCGTGGGGGTCCAGGACCCGGGCCTCCGTGGGGCGCGCGCCGGTGTGTGGGAACGCGGGGGCCCTGCCCCCCAGGGGCCATGGACAGGTGGCCTCCTTCCCGTCCGTGTTTCTCCCACTGGCTGCGTCCTGAGATCCCCGGGAGGGCAGAGGGGCAGGTTGGCCGTGGGGGTGGCAGGCGTTGCAGAGCAGAGGCTGTGAGGGCGGCCAGCCTGCTGGGGGGTCCCCGCTGTCGTGGGGACCGGTGATGCGGGGCTTCCGGGCCTCAGCGTGGGGGGCTGGCTCTGCCCTTCTCTGGCCGTGGCGGGCCCACCACACGCTGCCGCACTCGCCCCAGAGCTCTCGGCAGGTCTGTGCCCCCTTGGCACCGCGACCTGGTCGCTTCCGTCAGCACAGCCTACGAACAAGGCCTCCAGGCTGGATTGGCAGCCACTGGGGGAGTGACCTCTGGCTCGTCGCCCCCAGCGGGCAGCGTCCCGGGGCCTGCGGTCAGGGCCCGACGGCTCCTTTTGGCGACAGAGCTCGTGTCCACCCCCCTGTGGCTTTTGTCAGGAGCCCCGCCTGGCCCCTGGGCCCCGTGTGGGGTCAGGAACTAGCTGTCTGTGCGGGGGTCGGCGGGCAGCCTTGCTGGAGCTCCCTGCAGATGCAGGGCACTGCCCTGTGCCCGCTGCTCAGGGAGGGGCGCGGTGCCCGGTGTCCCCGAGGAGGGCGGCCCGCAGACAGAACCCAGGTCGTGCCACGCCGGGGACGCTCTTTCTTTAGTTCATGGTATTTTCATAAAGTGTGTGAATTTCCAAATGTAATCGTGGAGTTTCTGCTTCAAAAGGATTCTTGCAAATAAGGTAAAAGCTAATCTCTAGCTGACCTGCTCTGTCATATAATAAGATACTCTGAGGGACACATCACGTCTATAGTTGGGAACAGTGCTTCCTGGACATGGAGCTGGGTACTTGTCGGAGCCGAGCTGACCCTTGCACATGCATCGCGGGGCCTGCCGCCCATGCCGTCGGCTCTGGGTGTTCCCTCTGCAGACTGGCAGCCGCCGCCCTCGCTGTGAAGTGGGGTTGTCCTGTGAGTCGGGGTGCGGGGTGGCTGGACTCAGCTCTTCGTGACACAGAGCTGCCGCTCCCGCGGCCCCTGACACCAGCGGGCCCGGGCCCCGGCCCACCGAGCTTTCTGCAGAGGCTCGTCCTACCTGGACTTGACAGCCTCCGCCCCCTCCACTGTGACCTGAGAAGCCTGGGGAGGGGTGTCACTCACGTGTTTTTTTCTTTTCCTGCAGAACATTGACATCACCAATTTCAGCAGCAGCTGGAACGATGGGCTGGCCTTCTGCGCCCTGCTGCACACCTACCTCCCCGCGCACATCCCCTACCAGGAGCTCAGCAGCCAGGAGAAGGTGCGGGCGCGCGGGTGCGGAGGCGGGGCCCTTCCGGGGGCACGGGGGCGGGCTGCCGGTTCACCCCCTGGCTGATGACACAGGCTCAGGGCTTGGTGCGGAGAGTGGTCTGGGCGGCGCCACCCACGCCAGGCCAGGCTCCTCCCCATCCAGCCAGGACCGGCTCGGCTCGGTTCAGCTCAGTCGCTCAGCCGTGTCCAACTCTACGACCCCACGACTGCAGCACGCGAGGCCTCCCTGTCCTTCACCAACTCCCGGAGTTTACTCAAACTCATGCCCATCCAGTCGGTGATGCCATCCAGCCATCTCATCCTCTGTCGTCCCCTTCTCCTCCTGCCTTCAATCTTTCCCAGCATCAGGGCCTTTTCCAATGAGTCAGCTCTTCTCATCAGGTGGCCAAAGTACTGGAGTTTCAGCTTCAGCACCAGTCCTTCCAATGAACACCCAGGACTGATTTCCTTTAGGATGGACTGGCTGGATCTCCTTGCAGTCCAAGGGATTCTCAAGAGTCTTCTCCAACACCACAGTTCAAAAGCATCAATTCTTCGGCGCTCAGCTTTCTTCACAGTCCAACTCTCACATCCATACATGAACCCTGGAAAAACCATAGCCCTGACTAGACGGACCTTTGTTGGCAAAGTAATGTCTCTGCTTTTTAATATGCTGTCTAGGTTGGTCATAGCTTTCCTTCCAAGGAGTAAGCATCTTTTAATTTCATGGCTGCAGTCACCATCTGCAGTGATTTTGGAGCCCAGAAAAATGAAGTCAGCCACTGTTTGCACTGGTTCCCCATTATTTGCCATGAAGTGATAGGACTGGATGCCATGATCTTAGTTTTCTGAATGTTGAGCTTTAAGCCAACTTTTTCACCCTCCTCTTTCACTTTCATCAAGAGACTCTTTAGTTCTTCGCTTTCTGCCATAAGGATGGTGTCATCTGCATATCTGAGGTTATTGATATTTCTCCGGCAATCTTGATTCCAGCTTGTGCTTCCTCCAGCCCAGAGTTTCTCTTGATGTACTCTGCATATAAGTTAAATAAGCAGGGTAACAATATACAGCCTTGACATACTTCTTTCCCAGTTTGGAACCAGTCTGTTGCTCCATGTCCAGTTCTAACTACTGTTCTTGACCTGCATACAGGTTTCTCAAGAGGCAGGTCAGGTGGTCTGGTATGCCCATCTCTTTCAGGATTTTCCACAGTTTCTTGTGATCCACACAGTCAAAGGCTTTGACATAGTCAATAAAGCAGAAGTAGATGTTTTTCTGGAACTCTCTTGCTTTTTCAGTAATTCAGCGGATGTTGGCAATTTGATCTCTGGCTCCTCTGCCTTTTCTAAATCCAACTTGAACATCTGGAAGTTCATGGTTCATGTACTGTTGAAGCCTGGCTTAGAAAATTTTGAGCATTACTTTGTCAGTGTGTGAGATAAGTGAAATTGTGTGGTAGTTTGAAGATTGTTTGGCATTACGTTTCTTTGGGATTGGAATGAAAACTGACCTTTTCCAGTCCCGTGGAAAGGGATTTGATCTGATAGAACACCTGAAGAGCTATGGACAGAGGTTCATGACATTGTACAGGAGGCAGGGATCAAGACCATCCCCCAGAAAAGGACGGGCTCAGTGCACCCCAAGCCTTCTACTGCCCCCAGCACCCCATCTCAGGGCCCCTCCTGCCCTTCAGATGACTTCTGAAGACCCCCACAAAGGGAAAACTATTTCACAGGTATTTCTTATTAGCTTTGGGGGTGTACAGGCAGCTCAGGTCTGAGCCCTGTTGGGGGTCACCGCACAGCCGGTCGGCAGAGGGGCGGGAGGGCCCGGGGCGGCGGTCAGCGCGGCAGGCGTGGGCGGGCTGGTGGCCCTCCCCGGCCTGCTCACACAGCCGTCCTGCGGCTTCTCTTCCAGCGGAGGAACTTCACTCTGGCCTTCCAGGCGGCCGAGAGCGTCGGTATCAAGTCCACACTGGTGAGGCCTCATCCTGAGGGGGCTGCCGGGCGGGGCCCTAGGCGCTCGGGGGCGCTGCCAGCTGCGGGGACCCGGGAGGGTGCGGACGGCCCGCCCCGTGTGCCCCGTGCCTCACACGGAGCGTCCGAGGCCGCGCCCTGGCTGGGGGTGGTCAGGGTCGCCGTCGGAGGCGCACCCCAGCAGCTCGGCCTATGCCCCAGTGGAGGGCGGGGGCCCAGAGCACAGGGCCCCCGGGGGTGCGGTCAGGGCGGGGCGGGGCTGCCGTGCTCGGGACAGATTGTTCTGTGGGGGCTCCTGCCTCGTCAGCAGGTTTGACTTCAAGGGAGAAAACGCTGCATCCAAGTACACAGCCAACCTCCCTGCACCCAGAGACGCACAGCTTAGGGTGTCCGCAGAGTGAGGGACCCCACGGGGCCAGGTCAGGAGCCCCCAGAGCTACCTCCCAGCCCGAGGGTACCTGTCACCTGCCTTGTAGCAACCGATAGCTTTGAACAAGTGTTTGCACTCATCTTTACCCTGCAGGAGTGTTCACGCAGAGTTCCATGAATCTGTCTTGCGATCTCACAGAAGCACATGGTTTTGAGTGGCTTCTATTCGGTTGTAAACGTAGACAGAAGTACGGTTATGTGATGGTTCCTTTATCTGGAAGGTTCACGCCACGTGTAAAGTTCTGATGTCCAAGAAGTGGGCAGTCCCCCACCCTGAAAGCTTCCCGTTGAGGCTCCTCCACTGAACACGCGCGTGTTCTTTCTCCCCGTCTGGCTGACCCCACGCTCATCTGTGCCCTGCACCCCCGGCTCTCCAGCGGGCCTGGGAGGCCCGGCTCAGAGCTCAGGCCCCCGCCCGCTTCCCAGCAGCATTGGCCGGCACCTGCAGGCCTTGGGGTCACGGCTGGGGGCTGTGCGGCAGGCCTGGGGGGCGGGCACGTGTGGGGATGAGCCCCATTAGGCCCTGGGCGGCCCTGGGCACCCGGCGGGGATGTGGCCACACCCTGCCCTCTGGCCTGTGTGACAGGCGGGGCGGGGCCCGGAGCCCGGGGGGCCGCCCAGGCTCTAACGGCTGCTTGCTTCCCGCCAGGACATCAGCGAGATGGTGCGGACCGAGCGGCCGGACTGGCAGAGTGTGATGCTCTACGTGACTGCCATCTACAAGTACTTCGAGACCTGAGCGCCCGCCACCCGTCACGGGGCCCAGCAAGCTTCCTGTGCCCCAGCCGCCCGCCCCACGGGGACTCGGCCTGCAGCCCGACCCGCTCGCCCACCCGGGTCGGAGCCGTGGCGGGAGGCTCGTCCTCCGCCAGCTGGGGCACTGGGCTTCCTGCGCCCACAGCCCCGGGAAGCACCTCGGCTGCCCACCCGAGAACCAGGGTCGGGAGCCTGCCGGGACCTGCCTGCCTCCTGCCCCCAGGCTCCCATGCGCAGACACGTTGCTGCCCTCCAGCCCCAGGGGCCTGGGAACCCGGTGCTGGCCTCAGGGTCCTGATAGAGGAGTTCCCCACAAGCGGTTCTTGGGCTAGAAAGTGCGTTTCTTACGAGCAATATTGGGGGAAGGGCTCCTGTTCTCTCAGCACCACTGTTAAATTGTTTTAGTAAACATAGCAATGAAACAGCGTCTGGACGTGAGGCGGGGAAACAGGACCAGCGTCGCCAGAAACGGGAGGAAAAGCCGAGCGACCCGAGGCCCAGACACTGCGGCTTCAGCCCCTGCAGCGCTTGGACATGGCCTGCCTCCGGCGGGGTGGACAAAAGTGCCTTAGCTCTGCAGGCCGGGCCCGCATCCCGATGACCAACCTCGGCCCGTCCTGGGGCCCAGGAGCTGCTGGGGTGACCCGTGTCCAGAACCCAGACTGGCAGGCGGAAGGGCGGCCCGCACCCCGGGGGCTCGGGGCGAGGAGGCAGCCGCGCGGCGGGCGCTGCAGCTCCGTGGGGTGAGAGGCTGTGGGTGAAGCGCCGTTGTCAGCTGTGGAGCAGCGCCCGGCCGGAGCCCAGGCCCCCGAGGACGCCTGCCGGGCCTGCCCTCACATCTGCGGGCGCCACTGTGCCCACCCGGTGGCCGTCAGGGAGACGGGCCGCCCTCCACGTCTCCCCTCGGCTCCTCTCTCCCCCACGCTCACGGCAGCCTGCGTGCCCAGCCTGTGGCCACGATTGAGTCTATTTATTAAGTGGGGGCCGCTTTCCTGTCCGGCGGAGACCTCCCTGGGTCTGCAGGCCGCTCGCTGTCCCTGGGGACGCCTGCCGCAGGGCCGGGGGTGGGGGCCCCGGCGTCCCCTGGAGGAGGGCCCGGCTTCAGCCCAGGGCTGGTGGGGCTGCAAGGGGGTCTCCCGGGGGCCCTGCTGCCTCTGATGACAGCCCATGTGGCCAGGCCCTCGGTCCCCACGGGGGTCCTGTGAGGAGACTGCAGGAGGCTGGCCAGGACTACTGGCTGTGAGGGGCCGTCTGGACGGCCTGGGGCCCAGCCTGCCTGCAGCCAGCATGCCAGGGGCCGCCTGCCTCCTCCCGCCAAGCACAAGCTTCCTGCAAAAGGACCCATGGGCTTCCTCTTGACCACAGGCTTCTGCTGACTGACAATACCCTAAATTTTGTTCTATTAAATACTCTTGAATGTATTAAAAGTGTTGTAACACATCGGCTTGGGCTTTTCTGGGTCACCATGAACAGGACGCTCACTGCTTCCAGGGTCTGGCTGTGCTGGGAGGACGGCTGACCCCGGAGCCCGCGGGCGAGGAGGTGTCCCGGGGCCTGGAGGGGGGGTGGCCTGTGTTGGGGGGCCGGCCGTCTGCCTGCGTGGCGGGAGGCACGGCCCGGGCAGGTGCTGCTCTGCTGGAGGAGGGCCCCTTGAGGCTTGGTGGGTGATTGTAAAAGTATATCTCAGAGATAATCTTGAGAATACATAAAATTATAAAGAAAAACCAGCCACCTCTACTCATCACAGCGCCCAAGCAGTCAGCCTTTCTTCCTCGTGTAGAGGGACTGACCCCACGGCCCAGCCACGTCACCTGACACACGGCGCGATCCCGTTGGTGCGGGGCGACGTGAGCGCCCCTGCCGGGTCTGTGACCCCCTCCCCGGGTCAGGGCCTTGTCCGGGGATGCTCAGAGCCCCCTCTGCTGCTGCCCTGCCGGAGGCTGTCCCACGGCGGCCAGAGGCTCTGCGCTGCACCTGGGCCCTGCTTGAGGCAGCAGGAGGGAGGCACCACTCCGGACCCCGGGCAGCGAGGGGCAGACACCCTCCTGCTGCTGTGCCGGCCGCCTCCGCGGGGCTGGGAGGTGGGGGGCGTCCCGGGCTCGGGGAGGCCTGGTTGTCTAAGGGGGCCCCTCAGTGGGGGCTCTGAGCCTGCAGGCCCCAGGTTCTGTCGGGGGCCCAGGTCGCTGGGAAAGCGCTGACGGCGTCAGGACGGGGCTCCAGGCTTCCTGGCTCCGAGACCTCCCCCGCTTGGGGTGCGGAGGAAGTGCCAGGAACTGGGGGGCTGTGGGGGCAGTGTGGGGGGCTCTGCCTGCGGGCTGTGCCAGGCCCAGGGCCCAGGGCACTGGGGCCCCCGGATGGCGGCGTCTGCGTCGTCTGTATCCAGGGTGGTCGGGGTTCCAAGGAGGGAGCCACCATGAGGTCTGGAGCCTCGGCTGGCAGACCAGGAGGGCCAGGGAGGGGCCTGGGGCCACAAGTTACCAGCACCCATCAGGCAGGATGCGGGGACACCTGGTCGCCCCCCAGGTCTGCGTCCATCTCCCGGGAGGGACCGCCTCTGCAACAGGGTAGGCCCAGGAAGGGCCCCCATGGGCTCTGCCCCCCGTGAAGCGCCGTGGGGAGCTCCTGGGGGGGTGGGCGCCTTTGATAACCTGACCGCTGTTGTGGGCAGTGCCCGAGCCGCCCACAGGGATGCGCCCAGATCCGCCAGAGGCACAGCATTCCCGGAGCGCTCACCTCCTGGGTTGGGCCTGGCCGGGGCCGGGGCCGGGGCCTGCAGCCGCCTCCCGTGTCTGTTCAGGGCCTGGGAGCCTGAGCTGCAGCCCCGCGATGCCCCCGCCTCCACATTTCCAGAGCCTCCCCCTCGCAGGGGAGGACTTGGCGGGCACTCGGGGCGGCCTGGCAGCTCTTGGGACCCTGGCCACAGCACCCTTGGGGTGCTTCACCCCATGTCTGGCCTTCCGCTCCTGGTGCGGCCCCAGAGCCGGCCCAGCTGGGGGCCAGAGGCTACGCAGGTGCATCCTGGACGGGGACACAGCCTGTGGGAGTGGGCTGGGGGGGGAGCCCAGCTGGACCCCGCCTGGCCTGAGCAGCTGGGCCCGGACGGAAGGAAGGGTGGGTGCCCACAGCTTCCACAGGCTGGCGCGGGGCTGGGCAGGAATGCCACGGCCCACGAGGGGCCTGCTGGGCACCCCACCCCCATCACCTGGGTGCGGCCATGGGCTCGCGGGGCTCCCCCGGCCTGGCCCGGACCTGGAGGAGCACGCTCGAGGCCCACGGTGGCAGGCAGCGAGGACTGCTGAAGAGCCCCTCTGCCTGCCTCCTGCCCACTCTGGGCAGAGGCTTCATTGGACTCAGAGCTCGTGGCAGATGACACAGGACCTCTGGGGCAGACCCCCACCCCTCCTGCCTCTGCCAGGAGGCTGCGGACCCTGTGTTTCCAGGGCAGGTGGGTTCCAGCGCCTGGGGAGCTGGCTCTAGGGCTGGAGTCCCGCTGGCCCAGCCAAGTGCCCCCGTCTCGAGGACACGGCTACCCCAGGCCTGGGACACCCACGCAGAGGAAGGGCTTCCCTCTGGGCCCCGCGGGTGAAATCCGAGGGCTTTGGCCCTCTGGCCCACGGGGCTGGCTTCAGCCCCTGGGCACTGGCTGGGGCCGGGCCACACCTGCGGAAGTTTGGGCAGGAAGGTTTGGGCCCCGGAAGGAAACTGGGACCCACGCTTGGGGGTGAGCGTGACCCGGGGTCAGCTGAGTGTGGTCCCCGCCTTATGAACCCCGCCGACCCATCTGGGCCCCAGGCGACTCAGGCAACTCCCTGGATGTCTGTCGAGTGAGGATTTGAGTGAATTCGGGCCCATGGGAAGGGTTTTGTCCCCCTGTAGGAGTTTGTCCCTCAGGAAGGCCTAGAAGCCAGGGAGGGAAGCCGAGGGCCTGGAGGGTGGTCCTTCGTGGTCTGACAGCTCCAGGGGCAGCAGGACAGAAAGACAACAGCCCTACTCTACAGGTGAGGCAAGGGGCCCCCCAAAGCCAGCAGGGGAGGTGAGTGCATGGGCGGGGGAGAGGGAGCCAGCTGAGCTGGACCAGGGCGGGGCTGGGGGTGGGGCGGGGGGCTGAGCCGGGGGCGGGGTCACGGGGACGCGCTCCCGCGCCTCTCCCCGCGAGGTCTCAGGGTCCCATCCTGCTTCCCAGCACCCCTCCTGTGCCCGGGGAGGGGGCCACTGGACATCAGCGGAGATGGGAACGGGGTCCCCGCTGGCCGAATGGGGCTGGGGATGAACTGGGAAGGCTGCACTCCCGCACGGAGGAGCCCCCCGCTTCCCTCCAGCGCTTCCCCTGAGCCTGTGGGCTTGCTGCAGAGACAGCTGCTCCGCCAACCCGGCCCCCACCCAGGGGGCCAACAAACAGCGCCCCCACCCTGGGGTTCCTGCGAACGTTTGGCAGCGACACCCCGGCCTCAGAGCGGCTTGTCCTGCTGTGCTCAGAACTTGGGTGGCCCCGTGTCTGTCCAGAGTCAGGGTGGAAGGGGGGTCCCCTTGAGTGGCTGAGCTGGAGACGGATGGACGTGGGGCGTTCCCATTCGGAATCACACAACCCTGGATCTGTGAGGCGGGCAGATGAAGGACTCCCAGGGCGAAGAGTCTGAGATCCCAGGGGGTCGAGGAGGCCGAAGGTGACTCCTCCTCCTTTTGCTCAGAGAAGTTGGGGAGGGGGAAGGACCTGACCTGGGGAGGGCTCAGAGGGGTCACTGGAATGGGGGCGGCTTCTTAGAGGCCAATCTTGGACCAGCGCACTGCCGGCCAGACTCGGGAAGCGGGGCAAGGCTGGGGACCAGCCCCAGGACCCTGGTTTGAGGCTAAGCTTTCTCCTTCCGGAGCGGGCGCCGTGGAAAGGGCCGAGGACACCAGGCACAGGGCACTTCCCGTTGGCGACACGGTGACCGGGGGCTGGCGCGCCCCGGGGCTTCGCGCAGGAGGGGAGCGAGTGCGGGCCTGCGCCCCGGGCCGAGAGAATCGTCGGAGGGGACGAGGCAGGTGGCCTGAGCGGACGCGGGAGCCGGGAGCGTGGAGGGCGCGCGGGGGGCACGAGCCGCCGCACGAGGCACCCCAGGCTCCGCGCACGGCGGGGCGGGCGGGCGGGCGGCGGGGCGGGGCGCGGACCGCGTGGGGCTGGAAGTCGCCGGCGGGGGGCGCCCGCGGGCGGAGTCGGAGCCCCAGCGACGCCGAGACCGCGGGCGCCGGCTCTCGAGCAGCAGGTCAGTGGGGGCCCCGGGTCTGGGGTCGCAGGTGGGCGGCCAGGGTCATCGGGCCGGGAGCGCGGGCGGCGCAGGCCCTCTCCTTCAGGCGCGCGGCCGTTGTGTCTCTTCCCGCCGCTCCGACAGCCGGTTCGAGGGCTGGGGTCCGCGCCCCGCCGGCGGCGGGAACGGCGGGCGCGGGGGCGGCTGGGGCGCGCCGCCGGCTCCCCAGCGCGGTCGGGGGCGCTGCGCGGACTCCTCCGGACCGTCCCCGGGCTGGACCGGAAGGCGCGCAGGGCAGGCGGCGAGGAGAAGGGGCTAGAGCGCGCGACCCCGGCGGCAGGGGCGGGGGCGGCGCGGTGCGCCCGGGCTCCGGGCCCTCGCCGAGCCCTCGGGGGGCGCAGAGGCCGGCCGGAGCGGGGCGGGCGGCCCCCGCGGGCCGGGACTTCCACCGGCGGAGCGCCTAAGCGTCCCGGCGTCCCGGGGAGGCTGGGTGAGCGGACGGCGTCCGAGCGCCTAGGGCGCGGCGAGGAACGGAGCTGAGCGCCGGCCGAGAGCGGGCGCGTCCGGTGGGCGCTGGTGGCGGGAACCGGCCTCGGGGGCCCGCCCCGGGGGAGGCCGGGGTGGGGACCGTTCTGAAGGCCCGCTGGGGCCGCCCTGAGCCGAGGCGGGACTGGCGGGAACGGTGGCGGCCCTCGAGGGGCTTGGCTTCGGGTGCCCAGGGGATGGGTGGGGGTGCTGGCCCGGGCCAGCGAGCGGTGATGTCTGCACTGGGGCGCGGCCACCGCGCGGTAGACTTCAATTTCCCCGACTGCACAATGGGAGGAAGGCGGGGGCCGAGGGCTCCGCGGGGGAGAGGAGAGAAGCTGGGAGCGGAGGGCGTGTCCCCACCCCCTTTTCTCTGGACGCAGCTGACCCCTGGGGGACGGCGGGGCTGGCTCCCTGAGCCGGCTCCCCTTCCCCATTTCAGGCGCCCCGAGCCTGCGTCCACCCGCGGGATCTGTGCCCTTTTCCCGCGGGGATCCCAGGCTGCCCCTCCTCACCGCCAAGCCCAGCTGGGCTGCCCCCCCCACCCCCCGCCCCGTGTCTGGCCCAGGGCCTGCCATGGACAGTTCTTGGGCGCACAGCAGGCCGGGCAGGTGGGGTGGTGTCGGGGGCTCCTCCTCCTAGGGTGGGCTGGAGAGGCTCTGCCCCCCGGGCCAGGCCCCATCCCAGGGTGTCCGCTCCTCCTCGCTCCACCCGGGTCCTTTGGAGGTCCCCGGGCTCTCCCAGGTCCCGGATGTCTCTTGGACCACTGGCCCGTCCCCTTAGAGCAGACCGTATTCTGGGCTGACCCGGCCTCCCTCTTCAGTGCTTCGGGAAAGTGGAGGACTCCCCACACACGGCCGACGGGAGACAGGACTTTGGCCAGGTGAGTGTGTGTGGGCTTGCACGCTTCCTTTCTCACATGGGCCTGGAACGTGCAGGTCCCCAGACGTCCCCCAGTCTGCCCCCTAGGAGTCCGCAGCTCACGGGGGCCGTGGGTGGCTTCAGGGGCAGCCGGATTGCGAGGCCTGAACATCCAAATGTTCTGGTCTGGATCCACTCACTGGGCTTCCTGCCCCGGCCAATCTGCCTTCTCATCCTGTGAAACACGCGGGATGGTGTGCTCAGGGCTTCAGGTTCGGGGCTGTCGGGGGGGTGGACAGATTGGGGCCTGTGCTTGAGCTGGGAAGCCCTGGGGAGAGGCTGTTAGGCTTGCGGGGCTGGGGAACCCCAAGAGACCCAGAGCCCCAAGGTCTCTCATCACAAGAGACCACTGTCAGCAGAGGGCCAGGTGGACAAGCGGCGGGTGGGGAGCAGGTGCTGGCTCCCGGGCATCGCACCCTGCAAACTGCGGGGCCCCCGAGGCAGCGTCCACCATGCAGGGCCGTGGCCCCGGGGCTCACAGCACTGATGTGAAAGCTGCCAGCCGCTCTCGTTCCATCTAACCTGCCTGACTCCCGAGACCCCTGCCTCTGTGAGCTGGGACTGGTCTTATGGGCGCTGCTGTCTGCTGAAATCTCTGCACCCGTGAGAGTCCAGGGCAGCAGGGCCAGAGGGCAGGCAAGGGCTTGAAGGCTGACTTGAAAAGATGTTCCAGGCGGTGTGTGTGTTCGGCGACCCCGAGGAGACCCCTTCTGAAGCTCAGCTTCAGAAGGATGAGCTCCAGCTCTTGGGCCTGGGGAGTGCAGGCGGCCCCAGGAGGGTTTGCCCTGGAAGTTGAAGGGACGGCAGAAGCTCGGAGCTGCGATGCTGGGAGAAGCTCTCCTGGGAGACTGCTCCCCTCCCGGGCAGGGCTGGGAGGGAAGTGGCCGGGGTCCCCCCATACCCTCCCCCAGTCATGGGAGGGCCCCCTGGGCGTGGAAGCCACAGGATCCTGACAGGGTGTGGGAGGGGCTGGGTGGAGGGGGGCTGCCCTCCCTCTAGGGGCAGAGGGGGTGGGGGTCGGGGAGGCAGGGTGCTCCAGCTTTCCAGGCCCCCCGAGCCTTCCCTGACATGCCTGAGCCGTGCCTGTCCCCGGAGCGCTCTTCCAGACGGTTCCAGCCCGCACCCACTCCTGCAGGAAGGGCGTGTGAAAACCTGCTGAGCAGGGAGGGTCCTGCAGCTCCAACCTCAGTTGCCGCCCCCGTCGGTCCAGCCGTCCATCCCCGGGAAGAGAGATGGCCTTGGGGTGTGCGAGGCAGAGGCAGGCAGGGGCCGCCCGGTGCCTCCCTGCCCCCGGCAGGGCGGTGGTTTCCACGCTGATGCCCCCAGGTCTGCCCATCTTCGCAGGAGGGTTCACCTCTGGCCCCTCAGTAGCCTCTGCAAACCCCAGGCGGGCATGCGGGGCCACTGAGGGGTCAGGGAGCCAGCCACTCTGGCCCACCCACCCCCATCCACCCACAGAGCTGCGTCAGCACCTCTCCATGCCTTGGGCCCGGAAGGGGGTCTGCCTCCCCCACCCCCCGTGTGGACGCCTCCGAGAGCCCCAGGCACTGCCCCTGGAGCCGGCCAGCCCCCGCCAGCTCCCACGCCGGGCCCCCTACAGTCTGTCGTCATTTGGAAAGCACCCCCCCACCTTGCCCTCTTCAAGCACAGGAGCTGGTCCTGCCAGTTGAAGATTCACCTGGAAGGGGTCTGGGAGCCGAGACCCCCCAGGGATGACACCCCTGGCTCAGGTCTCGGAGCGTGGGCTGGAGGAGTGGGCACTCAGGGCCCTGTGTGAGGAGTGGCCCCTTGGAGCGGGGTGTCAGGGGAGGTGGCCAAGGGGTGCCATCTGAGGCTGGGGGCCGGGCCCGCAGCCTGTCCGGCGTCTGGCCTGGACACCAGGGGACAGGGAGGTGGCCCGAGGCCCCCAGCAGGGAGACGGGCCCTTTATGTAGCCCCAGGGCCTGCTGTGGGGAGGGCCCGTGGGGCGGGGACCAGTGCAGGGAGCGCCCTCAGCCCTGCCCCTGCCCACATCCTGCCCTCAGGTTCCGAGAGCAGCGGCTGCACCCCCGGGGGCCCTGGGGGAGGGATCACTGGCCGGCGCCCACTTGGGGACTGGCCGTGCCGAGTTCCTCGGGCTGGCAGCCCTGCAGGGCCGGAGGGAAGAGGCCCCGCGGCTCCTCCAGGCAGCGCTGGAGTCACTGCTCTGCTGGTGGGTTTGGAGAGGGGCCTGGCGGGTCCCAGGACCCTGGGGGCTTGGGGGAGGCTCATGCCCAGACTTGGGGCCCCCCAAAGGCCAGCGAGGGGCTCGCAGTTGGAGAGAACCCAGCTGCCCAGCTGTCTCTCCCACTCTTGCTGCCCACCAAGCCCCCTCCGTGAGACAGATGTCGGCGTTGCCACCTTCAGGCTCTCGACTGCCTGCTCTGTGAGGCCTGGGCGACGATTCTTGGTGTGTGCTCACGCCCCTGATGCTCTCAGCTCGTGCGCACGCCGTGCTGTGTGCCTCGCGGCCCCTCTGCGCTTCGCTTCCACGGTTTCATTTCTGGCTGGTGTCTGCCCGACCTTCTCAGCGCTGCCAGGGATTCTTGTTCTTCTTTAGGGATGCCTTTCCTTTCTTGCTCTGAAGACCCTAAGTACCTTTGATCATCGTTTCGGTTACTGGATTGCCTCCGTCTCTTTTGGAATGAATCAGCCTGTGTTGTGGCCACCGGTTGCTCATCTTTCTCACCCTTAGTTTTCTTCCTGTGCTTTGAAACTGCGCTTTGCAGCCTGAGTGGACCTGAGGTCTTGGAGGTGGGGCGTGACCCGCACACCAGGGTGAGTGGCAGCTCTCGGGACGGCCTCCCGGGACCACAGCGCCTTAGGACCCCGGCTGTGGGCTCAGGCCGGGCAGCGGCTGGTACCAGGCTCCCTGGGCTCCGGCAGGCGGGGTGCTGCTGGGCATGGGGTCAAGTTCTCGGAAACACTTGCTGAGAAGTTGGTGGAGGGGTCTCAGGCTGGGGCTCTGGAGCCCGGGAAGAGGCCCGGCGTGGCTGCGACAGGCCAGGCGGTATCCCGGCCTGCGCGGTCCTCAGGGGCGGGTGTAGGGAGCTGTGTGCTCGCTGCCAGGCGCTCCGTCCAGCAGGCCCTGGGGGGCCGCCCGCCATCTGGGTGTGTGTACACAAAGCCTCGCCGGTGGGACGGACCAGGAGCTGGGAAGCGTGTGGGTTGTGATTACACAGAGGTTTTAATCCGAGCGGCCAGGCTGGTGAGGGTGAGGAGGAAGGCTGGATGGAGCCTGTCTGCTGGGGAACCCCGTGGGGCTGCCCTCCCCAGGCTCAGCATGCTGCTTCCCTGGCACGTGACTCTGGCCTGCCGTGGATGGCTTCTGCCCTCTGCTCTGTCCCTGGCCGGCGACAATCACGAGGAAATACTGCATCATTAATACTTAATTGCCCCTCCTGGCTAGCGACAGATGACTCGAGGATTAACGAGGGCCAACAAAGAGGGATAGGAAGTTGCCAGATCTGGGTCTGGGCCCTGGGGCCTCTGACCTTCCTGTGGCTCTGGGAAGCCTCCGGAGGCGGGGCTACGGGGAGGTGCCCAAGGCCCCAGGAAGCCTCCTTGCTGCTGTTTTCCATGGGCATTTCCCCAGTAAGGCTCATGGGGGCCCCTAGGCCCCTGCAGCCTCCTTTCCTGAGCTCCCCAGCAGGCCCGCGGAGCCTGGGCTCTGGGGTGGAGCCCGGGGGGTGGTCCCGGCGGGGGGACACAGGTCTGGGTGGTCAGCGGGGGGGCTGGAGCCTGGTTCTCCCGAGCTGTGCGCATTGATTCCCGGTTCCTGTCAGTGACACAGGAGCAGCTTGAAACTGGCCATCACGGGAGCACTGATACCCAGCAAAGTCCGGCAAAGGGCCCAGGCTGACTAGCGGTCTGACGGCCGGGATGCTGCGGCCGCCTCCAGCCCGCCTGCCCCGGGCGCCCCTCGCGTGCTCTGCTGGGCGCTGGAGGGCTGGGTCTGGCCGACGCCCGGTGATCTGTGTGGCCGGGGCTGTGCTCGCAGCTGCGGGAGGCAGACGGGAGCCCGGGGCGCAGGGGCGCGCTGGCTCTGCGAGAGCGGACCTGGACGGGAGGGCGCCCCCGGCCACCGGTGGACAGCAGGAGGGCGGCTCCAGCTTGGCTCCAAGTGCCGTGAGGCCTGGACGCCCCGGGTGCAGAAGGTGATGGGGACGCCCTGCAGATTAGAGGTCCCAGGAGGTGGTCACCAGAGGGCTTGGCCTTGGTCCTGAGGCCCTTCTGGGCCAAGCATCGTGGCTCTCGTGGGGTCAGCCAACATCCACACACAGGTGCGGGCTGTGTTCCCCCATCACTGGGGCTCCAGGCGGTGGGCCCAGACAGTCCAGCTTCAGCTCCCCAGAAACGTGGTACCGGCCTGGGTCAGCCGGCCCCGGGGCCCTTGGTCTGGGAGGTGGTCCCGGCAGAGTCAGGCTTCCAGTGTGGGCCACGCACTGCCAACGCAGCTTCCCTGGGAGGGGCTGAGGCAGGGCAAGAAGGATGGCAGGGGGTCGGCAGGAGGCCGGCGGCTCACTGGTGGGGGGACACAGGTCCCCAGGCCGGCACTGGACCCGGGAGGCCCCCCAGAGGGGAGCCGGCCCCTTCGCTGCGGTGGGAGGACGGAGAGACCTGGGGGCGGGGCTTCAGCGGTCAGGCGCCCCAGGGGGAGCAGCAAGGGACACCGCGTGGCCCGGGGCGGCCCACCTCTGCTGCCGGCCAGTGCTGTGAGCCACTGGCCAGCACGTGCCGTCTGGGCAACAGGGGCTCGGTAGGACTTGTTCCTGGCGGCTGGGAGACCCCGCAGGCTGCAGGGACCCCTCGGTTTGTCGGGGGCCCCGCCTCCTCTCTCCTGCTCTGTGTCATGGGGTGCCCACCGCCGGCTGCAACCGCTGGAAGCTGGGGGCAGTCAGAAGGAAGCTGGGGGGTCCTCTGTCGCAGCGGCACAGCACCTCCTGGACCGGGTGAGGGGACCGGCCCTCTGAATGCAGCCAGGGGCCACGAGCAGCCTTCTCCCAAGGTGGCCTGTCCATCTGATCCCTCGCGGCCTCAAGGAGAGAGGGCGGGGCAGCCCCCAGCCCACTGCGGGCACCTTCCGGCTTCCTGTCCCCGTGGCCCGCGGCCACCACTGGCCGTGCGCACCTGGAGCCCCGGCAGGGGAGCTCTGGGCGGGAGGAGGGTGGACTTGGCACGGGGGACCCTGCCGGGCGGCACAAGGGAATATGACCGGGAAGCAGAGGCGGCGGAGAGAGGCCTCGGAGTGGCGGGGGGAGCGGGGACGTTCCACCAGCTCAGGGGGTCCCTGGGAGGCGGCCTGCTTCTGCAGAGTGCTGTCCCGGATTCTTGACACCAGGATATTTTGACTCGGGGCGGGGGGCTGTTTCACGCGTGTTCGTTTTCTGCTCATAGAATCACGGGGGTCCAGCCTCCCCGCTGTGTCAGTGGGGAAACCGAGGCCCGGACAGGTACATCAGTTGCCGGTGCCTTCGAGTCCGGGCCGAGCACCCCCGCGGGCGGAGGAGCCGGCTGGGAGCGGGCGTGGGAGGAGGCAGCGGGCGGGGCTGAGGAGCGCCCCGCCCAGACGCGCAGCAGCGGGCGGGGGCTGCTGGGGGGCGGGCCCCCTCCGAGCGCTCCAGCACCAAGGCTGCACTCCCAGTGGGGCGCCCAGCGGTGGGAGCGCGCGGGGCCTCTGGGCAGCTCCCGGCTCTCAAGGATGGAGCCAGCCGGCTGAGCAAGGAGGGTGGTCCCGGCAGACCCAGGGGCTTCCAGGGGAGGGGTGGCGGGGCTGCCACAGAAGCCTCGAGAAGCGAGCTGAGCCCGGGGCGGGGAGGGGGGGTACCACAGAAGCGACTCACCTCTGCGAGGTCTTGGTTTCTCTGGGAGAAGACTCGGGCTGACCTGACCCCCGCCTTCCAGGAGGGCCGGGGCACGGTGGGTCGTCCTCGGGCCGGTGCCTGCCTGGCGGGGGCCGGGGGGCGGGCGGCTGCCCGGGTATCTCCGGCCGTGCCTCGAGGTCCAGCTGCTCACGAGCTTTCTCTCTTGGCAGGGGTCTCAGGACCTGAAGCAGAGCTGAGAGATGCCGCCGGAGCGCCTGGAGGGGGCCTGCCTTCTGGAGACGCCCCGTGGGCGGTGAAGAGTGCTGGGGGAGCCCCCGACCGACGGCAGGGTCACCCCGGCTCCTGCGGAGAAGGGGCTCGGGGCCTGGGCGGCGCCGGCCGCGCCGCAGCTATGGACCGAGCGCTGGCGCGGCCCGCGTCCTCGCTGAGCCCGCCCGCCGGCCTCCGCGCGCGCCATGCCCGGCTTCGCGGTGTACATCGCGGTGGAGCTGGCCATCGCCGTGCTGGCCATCCTGGGCAACGTGCTGGTGTGCTGGGCCGTGTGGCTCAACAGCAACCTGCAGAATGTCACCAACTACTTCGTGGCGTCGCTGGCGGCGGCCGACATCGCCGTGGGGGTGCTCGCCATCCCCTTCGCCGTGACCCTGAGCACCGGCTTCTGCGCCGCCTGCCACAGCTGCCTCTTCTTCGCCTGCTTCGTCCTGGTGCTCACGCAGAGCTCCATCTTCAGCCTGCTGGCCATCGCCATTGACCGATACATCGCCATCAGAATCCCGCTCCGGTGAGTCCTGCTCTGGGGTGCCTCGTGCAGGGCCGCACCCGTGAGGGGCTGTGCCGGGGGTCAGGGTGAACCAGGGGTCAGGGTGAACTCGGGGGTCAGGGCGAACCAGGGTCAGGGGGAACTCGGGGGTCATGGTGAACCAGGGTCAGGGTGAACTCGGGGTCAGGGTGAACCAGGGTCAGCGTGAACTCGGGGGTCATGGTGAACCAGGGGTCAGGGGGAACTCGGGGGTCAGGGTGAACCAGGGTCAGGGTGAACTCGGGGTCAGGGTGAACCAGGGTCAGGGTGAACCCGGGATCAGGGTGAACCCGGGGTCAGGGTGAACTCGGGGGTCAGGGTGAACCCGGGGTCAGGGTGAAGTCGGGGGTCAGGGTGAACTCGGGGGTCAGGGTGAACCCGGGATCAGGGTGAACTCGGGGGTCAGGGTGAACCCGGGGTCAGGGTGAACTCGGGGGTCAGGGTGAACCCGGGGTCAGGGTGAACTCGGGGGTCAGGGTTTGGTCTGGTGTGTGTGTGAGCGGGGACGGGGCCGCAGGGCTGCCCAGGGCTTGGCTGGCCAGCAGCTGTGCGCCGCCGGCTGATCGCCGTGGGCTGGGCCAGGCTGGTACCCCCGGGGCTACCTGGGAGAGGCTGCCATGCTGCAGCTCCTGGTGACCCGTGTGTCCAAGCCTGGGGTGGCTGCATCTGAGCCTCCCCTCACGCAGCTGATGCTGGGGTGGGGCGGGCCCCACGGGAAACCACAGGGCCCTGCTGGAAGCCGCCTTCTTCCAGCCCCTCTGGGCCAGCCTGCAGCTTGCAGTTAGGGAAATGACCCCGAGGGGAAGTGACTTGGCCTGATGCCTGTGAGTCACTTGGACCTCTATGCAAATTGTGTTTCTCAGTCACTGGGTGCTCTCCGCCCCGGTGGGGTTTTCCTGGTGAAACTTGTGAAATGACTTCAGGCAAGTGCTGTGGAAACAAAGACTCTCTCCGAGGCTGAGTTCACTGAAATGCAGCCTCCACCCACACCATCACCACCCTGGCCGGGCTAGGAAGTGCGTCCCTCCCCACCCCACCCCTGAGGGAGGCAGGGCCGAAGCCCCCCGACTCAGGGGGCTTCGGCCCTGCCTCCCTGCCCCTCCGTTCCATGGCGGCAGGCCCGAGGAAGGTGGTGAATGCGCACAGGTGGCGCCTACTTCCGGAGCAGCCCCATGCTGGGCTGAGGGCACCCCGGCTGGCATGGGGCAGATGCTTGATGAGCAAGTGGAAAGGGTGCGTGTGGAACCCGAGGGCACGCTTAGAGATCATTTGCTCTCATCATGTGGGTGGGAAAGCAACGGAAGCGTCAGCCCCTGGGGCCACGCTGCAAGCTGGCAGCATGGCAGGACCGGGTCTGGGAAGGAGCACGCCTGCCGCCGGCTGCCTGGTCAGGCAGCCGTTACTGCCCCCGGGGCTCTTGGGGGACAGCAGACGCCTGCGTCCCGCGAGAGCCTAGGACCCTCGTCAGAAGGAAAGGCGACCCCGGCCCTAACCTTGGACCAGCCTGAATGGCAGGCTGGAGTCCAGGCTGGTCCAGGACACAGAGGTTGGTCTGACTGACGTCCCCTTCCAGGCCAGGGCTGCTGTGGCCCTGATTCAAGCAAGGGACAGCAGGTCTTGGGGCGATCAGGGCTGCTGATCGCAACAGAGAGGCCCATGGCTTCTTTTTCTTGTCTCTTCTCTGAGACTCAGAAGTCCCAGCCTCCCTCCCTGGTGCAAGTGGGTGGCCCGCGCTGTGTGATGGTGGGGAGTCCGCTGCCCCTCTCTGGGCCCGTTTTTCATCGGTTCCAGGGGCCGGGTCTCTAGCCCTTGATGCTCACAAAGGTGTTTTGAGGGCCCAGTGAGTGGACTGGCGTGGTGGGGCCCTGTGGGAGGATGGCAGGAGGGTGGATGGGGATTCAGGCCTTTCTGAAGCTGCTGGAGGCTCAGAGCTGTGGGCCTGGCCACCCCTCCTCAGCCCTGCCTGCCTCCCGGGCCCTGTGACCTTCAGGAATGGGGCCTAGTCCCACCCCGACCTCAGCCATCTGAGCTCCATGAGGCAGGGCTCTGGAGGGGCCGGCCTGGCTCCCGGGTCAGGCAGCCGTGGGCTGACGGTGGAGGTGATGTTCGTCCCTCCGGGGCCGGGCACCACCACCGCCAGAGGATGTGAGCTCACGTCTCCGCTCATCCCCGGCCGGCGACATGGCCTCCGGCGGCTGTGACCCTCCTGTTGCTCAGGAGGATGGCAGCAGCTGCTCCGAAGGAAAAGTGTCTCCTGACCCTGGGACGCCAGGGCCGGGGGACAAGGCGTGGGACGCTGTCTGCTGGGGCGCCCGAGAACAGGCCGGGCGTGAGGGGGACGAGACAGAGGCAGGTGGGACCTGGAGCTCCTGGCAGCTCTGGGGCCGCTGCCCGGCTCGGGACGCTCGTCCCTGCCCCCTCCAGCGGAAGCCAGCCCGGCCCGTGTGCTGTTTCCTGCTCTGCTCAGGAGGCCCGCTGGCTGCTCTGAAGTCCAGCCTCTGACGATGCTCTAAGGTGCCCGTCCCCAGGCCCGCACCATTCACCGTTAATTTCTCTTTAAAAAAATAGTGCAGCTTCAGAAAGATGTCCATGCGCCTCCCGTGTGCATGGGCCCTGCTGAGCGAAGGCAGAGCCTGCCCAGAGGTGGGGACGGGCGTGCTCCGCGTCCCCAGCGGACAGACTCCTGGGGGCACTTCAGGGCCACCTCCCTCCTCTCTCGTCAGCCCCTGGCGACTGCTCTCTCCAGACCCGGGGAGCAGCCTCCCCGTGGGGCTGCAGAGTCCTGGCCTGGGTGCTGGATTGCCCCAGAGGGCAGACCCAAGCGCCCTGGCTTCTGAGTGGGAGATGGAGACAGCGCTCCCTGCAGGGCATGACACCGAGCCTGCTGCGGGTGCACCGGGATGCGAGCTGGTGTTGGGGGGCAGGTGTAACGGGGGTCCCGCCTGGACAGACGCCCCGGGGAAGGAAGGAGCCTGCGGACGGGCCCTGGGCAGGGAGAGGGGACAGGTGCATGGCCCACGGGGCTTGTGAGGCGGCTCAGGCCTGCCCGCACCTGGGAGGGAGGGTGGGTTTCAGCTGCGGGCCACGGCGCCTTTGGATGACTGGGGAGAGCTCTGCTTTCTCCTGACTGAAGGGCAGATTGGCACTGAGTCCCACCGAGAACTGGGCAGTATGATGGGTCACAGGGTAAGCCCCCAGTGGGAGAGATGGGGCGGTGTGATGGGTCACAGGGTAGCCCCCAGTGGGAGAGATGGGCCCCCAGGACTGCGCAGCGCTGGCTGACTTGGGCACACCCCCGCGCGGCAGGCAGGCTGTCTGAGGCCCCGCGGGGCAGGACGAGACCGCCTCGGTCACAGACACAGCCCGGGGGCTGCCGCTGGGCCAGGCTGGGGCGTGGCCGTGGCGCCCCATTTGAGCCCAAATGTTGACCCGGTCCCCTGGGAGCCTGGGTCCAGGGCTCTCGGCCTAAGAGGCTTTCTTTTGAGTAACAAGATTAATCTGTCTGGGCGGTCCTTAAATAAGAACTGCACGTATTAAAACATCAAAAGGCAGAGAAGCAAGCCCGGTGAGGAGCTGGGCCCTTGCCCCCTGCCCCGCTGCCTTCCGGGAGGGCGAGGCCGGGCCTCCTCCAGACATCCTCTGCCCAGACGCGTGCCACCCGTGTCTGCTCCTGTCCCCAGGAGGGGCTTCCTTCACAGCCTGCAGCGGCCGACTTCCTCTCCTGGGTTTCCTCGTCTGCATGGAGACAGCTGGATGGCACGGGCTCTTTAGCCGTGTTCCCAGCAGCCGTCATGCTGGGCCCCGGGTTCACTCGGGGAATGTCAGTAAGCCTCGTCTCCCTCAGCAGCTGCGCGCTGGGACTGCAGGTGAGAAGGCTGGCCTCTGCTTGATTGCCTCCAATGACAGGAGGCTCACTCCTGCCTGAGGCGGCCCGTGTCTCCTGTGAACAGCTCCCTCACCCTGAACCCACCTGCCTGCGGTTTCCACCCCCGATCTCGGTTCTGCCCTCACGGGACAGTGCTCCAGGCCTTGCGTTCTGAGTCCCGTTTTGCAGACGAGGAAACTGAGGCTCAGAGTGACAGAACGTGGCTAAACAGGAACACACCAGCGCTAGAACCCAGAGAGGGGTATGCTTTTCTTCAGAAAAATGTCAGCATTAAAATCGCCTCCTACTCAATGAGATTATATAAATTGCTGTTTGCGGAGCACTAGAAACAGTGTCTAGCACACAGCAAATGCTACGTAAGAATTAAATGGGGGGGAAAAAAAACCTCTGACCTTACATTTGAAGCTCCAGAACCGGAAATAGGACGGTGTAGACTTTCTGTGGCTTGGGCGAACTGGGCAAGCCCATGACCTCTTCCTGCCAGAGGCACCCAAGCCCGCAGTGACTGGGGCCCCAGAGCTCGGGAGAGAGGGGTCCTGCTCGGGCACTGTTTGGGTTCAGAACTGACAGACTCGCCTTGGCCCGAGTAGCCTCTGGACTCCTGGAATGTCTACGGCAAGGCCACGCCTCTCCTGGCGTCTCAGTTTCCCCACCTAGAGAATGAATGGTTAGATGAGAGGTCAGAGGCCACCAGGTTTTCTCTTTTCCTTAATGTGAATCAGCTGACAAAATTTAACCCATGGTGATTTTACCCAGAACAGCCGTCTCCCGGCCCCCGAGATCCTGCAGCGCGGGGCAGGCGTGTGTCGCGGTGGGGGGCGCGGGGGTGGCTGAGCGGTGTCTGGGGCCTCCCGCACACTCCATGACAGCCGGCAGCCCGCCTGCCTCGCCCCTTCGTGACCTGCAGGCCCCCCGTGTCTGCTGCCCCTTGAGCTGGTTTCTGTGGAAACTTCTAACCCTGGATTAAGGGAAGCGTGTTTCTCCTCGACACCTATTCCGTCCTGTCTCAGTGATGGTCATGCAGAGATGGACTCAGGATCCACGGGGCCCCCAGCCTTGGGAGCCCAGCTTGGGTGGGATTCGTTGAGCTTGATACTCCTCTGGGAAGATAGCTGACCTGAGCTTTAAAAGGATGGGTGGGGTTTACTGGTAGAGGTGTTGGGGAACCCAACCCCTGAAGCGCAGGTCATCCATCGGAACACTGAGGTCGCCCTCCTCAGTCTGGGAGATGAGTTTTTTTGACTGCCTGTTCTTTAAAATCTCTGCCGTCTTTTTTTTTAAACTGATCTATTTGGCTACTCGAGGTCTCTGTGGCACGTGGGATCTAGTTTCCTGACTGGGGATAGAACCCAGGTCCCCTGCGCTGGGAGTTTGGTGTCCTACCCACGGGACCACTAGGGAAGTCCCTGCCATCTCTTTTCGTTGGCATCAGCTTCTGGGCTGGTGGGTCCGGCCTGTCCCCGAGTGCGGCCCTCCGGAGTAAGGAGCGACTCGGGCCAGGTTACGTCTCCTCTCTGGACCTTACGATCTCGAGCAACTGCGTCCTCTTGAATGTGGAGGCTGCTGTGCAGATGTTAAGACATCCTGACCTCGTCTCTCTCCAGAGGGCTGTGGGTGGATTTGGGAGGGAGATGAGTATCTCATCTGGCCTGGGACCTCCACCCTTCCCCTTCCCGCCTGTGCTACCTGTCCCGGGGGGGGGGGGGCTTCTGGGGACCCCCAGGTCAAGTAGGAAACAGACAGCACGGAGCGCAGGAGGTGTGACCCCCCGACAGGCTGGATCTGGCAGGTGCTGTCCCCAGCCAGCGAGCAGCCTGCTGGCCATTCCCACGCTCCAGGGAAATCCATTCTAGCGGCGCCTAAGATCGACGTGGAGGTTATAACTTCTCCCCTCCCCCTTCCCAAGTCACATTAGTTCCTTCAAACCAAACCAAGTCAAGGACTGCAGGCATCAGAGGACACAGGCAGGGAGGCAGGAAGCGCCTGGTCCAAGACCTCTGAGCCGGTGGGCGGGGTGGGGGGCGGGTGCTGGAGCGGGGCCCCTCCTACCCGGGTGCCCAGGCTCCTCTCTGACGCCCCTCCCCTCTCCCCAGGTACAACGGCTTGGTGACGGGCACGCGGGCCAAGGGCATCATCGCCATCTGCTGGGTGCTGTCCTTCGCCATCGGCCTGACCCCCATGCTGGGCTGGAACAACTGCAGTCAGCAGGAGGGCCGGAACGGCTCCCAGGTCTGCAGGGAGGGCCAGGTGGCCTGTCTCTTCGAGGACGTGGTGCCCATGGACTACATGGTCTACTACAACTTCTTCGCTTGCGTGCTGGTGCCGCTGCTGCTCATGCTGGGCGTCTATCTGCGCATCTTTCTGGCGGCGCGGCGGCAGCTGAAGCAGACGGAGAGCCAGCCGCCGCCGCCGGGCGAGCGGGCGCGGTCCACGCTGCAGAAGGAGGTGCACGCCGCCAAGTCGCTGGCCATCATCGTGGGGCTCTTCGCCCTGTGCTGGCTGCCGCTGCACGTCATCAACTGCTTCACCTTCTTCTGCCCCTCGTGCGGCCACGCCCCGGCCTGGCTCATGTACCTGGCCATCGTCCTGTCGCACGGAAACTCGGTGGTCAACCCCTTCATCTACGCCTACCGCATCCGCGAGTTCCGCCACACCTTCCGCAGGATCCTGCGCACTCACGTGCTGCGGCGGCGGCGGCGGCGCGAGCCCTGCAAGGCGGGCGGCCCCGGCGCCCGCGCCCTGGCGGCTCACGACGCGGAGCGCGTGGGTCTCCGCCTCAACGGCCACCCCCCCGGCGGCGTCTGGGCCAACGGCAGCGCCCCCCGGCCCGACGGCCCCGCCCTGGCGCTGCTCAGCGGGTCCCAGCGGGACGCGCGCCTCCCGGACGTGCAGCTCCAGGGCGGGCGCCCAGAGTCCTCTGGCCCCAGGGGCCCCCGGGGCGGAGCGGGAGTATCCTGAGGACCTGCCGAGTCCGCCCCTTCGGGAGGGAAGGAACTTTCTCCTCCCGCTTGGGAGGACTAGTGGCTCTGGGAGCAGAGTGCATGTGCGGAGACCCCCTTTCTCGCGGTCGGTTCCCACTTTGGACCGAGGAGTGAGCCCCCCGCCGGCTGGAGCAGCATGAGGCCCAGCAGGAAGGGTCTGGAGCCCCCGGGGGCGGCCCCGCACCAGGCCAGCGCCGGCCTCCAGCCCCTGAAACACCTCCAAGTGCCGCCGAGTCTCCGTAGAGCAGGCCGGCTGGCCTGAGGCTGGGAAATGGCCCCAAAGGGCACCCTGCCACACTCCTCCTCCCCGCCCCGCCAGGCTTTCCAAGGGTTCAGAGCTGCTGCGCTTGGTGGTGGCCTTGGACTGTTGTATTTTTTTCCCCAGGAGAAAAGGAAAGCCTGAGGAAACCCTTTTTATTTTACCTTCCCTCCCTGGCTGCTGGCTCTGTTTCAGTCCTGCTGCTAACCTGGCCCCAGGCGTCCGCCACTGCCCTGAGCGGCCGCGCGCGTCCACTTCGAGGCCGGGGGTGGTAGCCGAGGGGACCAGGGCACGGGTGCAGGGAGGCAGTCAGGGCTGGCCAGTAGGGGTGAGTCTAGGTGGCTCCGAGCCGCCCAGGCAGAGGCCCTCTCTGACTGCCTTGCCTTCTGAAGGGAATATTATTTTGTTGTTTTTTTTCTGAGATAAAATAAAAATGAGCCACATTGTGTTTTAAGCTTGTCCGGTGAGAATGGTGTCTGAGTTCCTTCCCCTGTCCACAGTCAGGCCTACCACACGCCTATGGTGTGTGTTGCAGCTGTGAGGTAGACGGCCGGCCTGCCTGTCTGCCTGGGGCCGCGGTGGGCTCCAGGGCGCCCCTCTTCCCAGGGAGCAGGCTGTCTGCTTGCAGCAAAATCCACACGTCCATGTGCACCCCCAAAGGAAGGAGGCGCCCCCCGGACCCCCTCAGTGTGGGGAGCAGGCTACTGCCTCCCTGACACCCTTGCAGCCCTCTTCGCCCCCTCCCTGTGGCCACAGGAATCTGGCATCGATGGGGGGTGTGGATAGAGACTACACTGCCTTCCCCTGGAGCCATCCCCCACCCCCCGCTCCCACCAGGGGGGGTTTCCTGCTCTGACACTGTCTCTGGGCCCTGCCCCCCTCCACCAAGGAGCAGGTGCCCCCCCTTCTGTTCTGGAGAAGCCTGGAGCGAGGGATGGGGGGCAGCCGGGAAGAGCAGGCTGCCCCAGGGAAAGCCAGGCCATGACTCGAGTCTCAGAGGCACACTCAAGGCCCAGACGGAACAGGAGAAGCTGCAGGGGACCCTCACGCAGCCCCGGGAGGACAGGCGCCGGGACAGCAGAGAGAGCAGACCGCCTCTGAACCGAGAGGCTCAGCACCCTCCCAGCCCCCAGCTTGTAAACAGCAGACGTGAACTAAAAACCCCAGGTTTGTCTGACCGTGAAGTCCAAAACCTGGATGAGCTATTTCAACCAAACGGGAAACTAGGAAATCACGCCATGTTCCCACCGCTCTGCTGAAGACATGAGACCTGATAGCCGCCCGCTCCCCTTTTTCCCTGCTCCCTGGGTTGCACTGCTCATCTCCGCTCCTACTGAACAGATGTGTGTGTGAGGACCCCAACCAGGCTGGGCTCGCGTCGGCAGTATCTCACGGCCCCACCCATCAGAGGTCCTCCGGGCTGGCTACAGAGAGGAGACGCAGGACGACCCCCGAGCCCCTGCCGCAGAGACGTGGGTGGACGCGGACGGCGGCGGTTCCCAGGAGCGCTCTCGGACAGCCAGGACCGGAACCGCAGAGACCAACGCGCGGTCCACCCCACCCACGCCGGCCGCCCCCGCCCCGTCCACGCTGGCCTGTGCTGGTTGCGGGCAGGGGGCGGAATGGTGGTCGGCTTGGGGCCTGAGGCGGCCAAGAGCACAAAGGCTGAATCCTCCTGACCAAGTTGGGGGGGAGGCCACGGAGAGACCCACAAAGGCCAAAAGAAGAAAGCTTGTCCCTCCAGCCTTTAGCTGAGGCCTCGGGGGAGCAAAGGTTTGGGCTGGGGAGGAACAGAGCCGGGCCTCGAGACGTTTCAGGTACGACTGAGCCCCGGGCCCTCGCAGGGGCAGTCCCGGGGCGACGTGACCCTGCTCCCCTGGGTCCCCAGAGGGCCCCGCGCCCTTTCACCACACACGCCTGTGCAGGCTCCCACTGGGAGCCCGCTTGTATGTGCGTGTACACAGACACAGACGGACGCGTGTGTCACGCCCTGGCTGTATAAGACACATACACGTGTGTGCACACGAACGTACGTAACGTTCACGTACATAAGCAAAGTCACCCCGACAGCAGCACCAGCGAGCCGTGAGGCCCGGCTCAGCCCTGGGGCTGCGGAGGCCTGCCGGCCCTGGGCCAAGCGGCTGGGGGCCACGTCGGGGCTGCTCGAAGCCCGGGGCCCCTCGGGCCTGTCCTGGCCTTTCCCGGGGCCGGGGGTAGGCAGCAGGCCTCGGCAAGCCTGTCCAGGCACGGGGCTCTATCAGAGTCCAGCCCTTTCTGTGGTGAGTGTCGTCAGGGTTCCCAGGGAAGCCTGTGAGCAGAGGCCCGGCTCAGGCTGTGTCCTGGCGCTTCACTTGCCCCATGAGAGGCGGGCCCCCTTTCCCCTGAAAAACCTACCTCTGCAAGGCTCCCTTGTTTGTAGTAAGGCCCCTTTCTCTTGCTAAAACAGCTGGGTTCCCGGGAGCCTGCTGTGGGGGGCGGGTGGGCCAGCCCCAGATATGCATGTACCAACGGGGTGGGGGGGGGGCGGGCAAGCTCTGGAGACAGACCCCGGCAGCGCCGGGATGAGGGCGGCCTGGGAAGTGAGAGGAGACGAGAGGCCACCCCGCGGCCCACCGGGCTGGGCATGGGACCCCAGAGCTGGAAGCGGGCCTTCTCAACTGGGATGGAGAAACAGGAACTCGGGGGCTGGTCGAAGCCAGCGGCATGGGCGGGAGGAACAGCCCGGCGCGGCCGGCCTCGACACCAGGCCCTCAGGGAAGGCGCGTCGGGAAGGCGCTCCGGGCCGAGAACACCTCCTGGCCCATCACGCACGCACGCCCCCAGCGTGGCCGGTCCCGGGGGCTGTCGCTGTAGTGAGCGCTCTCCCCGGGCTCCGTGCCGGACCCACGCTCTGCCTGAGCTCTGGGACAGCCTGTGCCCGTGGCGGAGGCCGCGTTAGGGGAGAAGGACCGTGGGAGGCCTAAGCTCTGCGGTGAGGCAGGTCGCCCCCTCGGGGCCCCCTCTCCTCTGGAGAGTGGAAAGCGCGCTACCTGAAGTCGGATGACCACGGCCCCCTTCTCCCCTCCCCAACCCGCCCCACCCCCGCCCCCACCCCAAGGCGCCCCTCACTGCCCCGTTTGATCCTCACGAGCAGCGGCTGTCAGGGTGGGACAGCCCGGCGGGCTGCAGGGCTGGGAGGGGCAGGAGAACGTCGGATGACTTACAGACGCTAAGGAGAGGGCAGGACGCGCAGAGCACGGAGCCTGGGTGTGCAGGCATCTTTCGAGGGGCTCTGGCTACACCCCGTCTTTCGCCAGAGGGGAAAGGGCAAGTTGGCGGAGGCCCCCGACAGGCCCCTGCCCTCCCGTCAGTCGGGCTTGGAGAAGGGCTCCGGGGCAGCAGGGACAGGTGATGGGTATAAGGAGCCCGTGTTCTCTGAGGGAAGGGTTTTTCCCCCACCAGGAGGAAAGGCTGGATGCAGAACCATCCATGCGTCTCTGCCTCGCCCAGGGAAGTATGCGTGTGTGTTAAGAGATACACAGAGACTTCTGCCATCTGGACCGGCGTCTAATGGCCAGGAAGCGCCCAGAGCGGGCTCGGGTGGGAAGGAGCAGGCCCGCCAGGAGCCCCATCTCCTGACTCTGTTCCTCCCGAGCACTTCCTGAGCGCCCGCGGGTGACGCTGGGCCTGGGGCAGTCGGGGGACGGGGGCAGGGGTGCTGTCAACGGGGGCGGCAGAAGGTGAGGCCGCCAGCAGGACACAGGCCCCGGGAGTGTGCTGGGGACACTGGGCCTCAGGCCGGCCGACGAGGGTCCATCTTTCCAAGACCCACGGTCGAGTCCAGGGACGTGCCTTCCAGGTGTTTGTCAAGAGCTGTGGAGGAGACGGAGCAGACACACGCCTGACTTACATCTGCCCACATGGGATTATGCCTCCCATTTGCAGGCAATTTTCAAGTTAAAATGTTGTCAGAGGCTTGTCACAGTTTTGATCTTTCTTTTCTGTTCTTTCTCAATCCACCCACACTTTCTAGTTGGGTTGGAAGGGAGAATGAGGGTGATAGAACCTGGTTTAGATTCAGAGATTTTTTGGAAATGTCAGATAAAAATGATGAACTTTTATAAAATTATAAAAATTGTGTAGTTTTCTCTTGGTAGAATTCAGGCCCAGAGCCCGTCACAACTGTTGGCAGCTGCAGAATCTTTAGGGGGCTGGAGAGACCGGGCCAGGCCTTCTGCGGTCATCCCCAGCCTACCCCTTGCGGTTTCAGCTTGCCTGTCTTTTCTGCCTCATCCAGAGGTGCCAAAAAATCCCCCGGTTCACTCCTGAAACCACCACCCTGCCTCACGCAGCTCTCCTTGGGGGTCGGCACCAGGTTCAAACGGCCTTGCCACTGACTTCTTTAGCTGTGGGAGAGTCTCTCTTTGACCTGCCATGCCTGCTTTTAGATAATACACAATAGATGTGAAAGTGCTTTGGAAGGTATGTTCCCAGATGCCCAGCCATTCTGAGATAAAGAAATGTGGCAAACTTCTCTGGTGGTACAGTGGACAGGAATTCGCCGGCCGATGCGGGGGACACAGGTTTGATCCCTGGTACAGGAAGATTCTACATGCCGCATAGCAACTAAGCCCGTGCCCCCTAGCTTGTGAGTTAGAACCACCAAGTCCAAGTGCTGCGACTGGAAGCCCGTGTACCCACAGCCTGTGCTCCAAACAAGAGAAGTCACTGCGATGAGAAAAGCCCGTGCATCGCAGTAAAGAAGAGCCCCCGCTCTCCACTAGACCAAAGCCTGCGTGCACCAACGAAGACCCAGTGCAAACCAAAACAGAAATGTGGCAAGTGTGGATTTAAACCAGGCGCCTGGAAGCCTCTGGTGTCTGTGGGGGCTGGGAGTAAACACTGGCTGACCGCTCAGGCAAGGAACACAAACCAAATCGGGGTTCAAAATGACCTCAGGGGGCCAGGCAGAGAAAACTGAGCAGAGATCAGTGTGAAGTCCTGTAGCCAGTCCGAAAAAGCAAGCGTGCAAGGACAAGCGGGAAGACGAGCACAGCCACCAGCATCAGTCCCTGCCACGACAACGAACGTTTCAGCCGCGGCGAGCTCTGGGCAAAGTGCCCCACGGAGAAACGGCTGCAGCCTCCAGCGGCGTCACGCTTCGGGAGCCCCAGGGAGGAGGGGCTCCGTGGTGTCTGGGTCCCAGCTCAAGGCAGGAGGATGGTGTTCAGGTCTCAACACCACAGCCAATCATCAGCAAACTCAAGTCCCCATTGAGGACGCGCCCGCCCAGAGAAGGGAGTCTCAGCGACACCTGGCGCAATCAGTGAGTGACCAAAGGAAGGTGCTCAAGATCTGGGCGGTGGGAGGGCACTCCGAGGAGTGCCCGCCTTGCTGGCCTGCAAGGGACATGGACAACAGATCCTCTATTGTCTCCAGCCCCATCCTGTCCCATACAGTTAACGGCTCGGGGCCAGAGGCGTGAAGGCTTCTCTGAAATGCACGGCTGTCTGGTGGGGTCAGCAGGCGGGGAGGAGAAGCCTGAGGAGCTCGGACGTGGGGTAGGGAAAGCATCACGCAGCGCAGGTTAAGCAGACTTTGCCAGTTTATGACGTTCTCCCCCTAACGAGTGCCCGAGGCTGCAGAAGGGGGGGTCCTCACCCACCCCGCCTCCTCCCCACCCAGTACTTCCCACTGCCGGGATCCATGTCTCCCCAGACCCAGTCTGTGGTGTCCTGCCAACTCCTCTTTCCAGACGTCTTCTGAATCTGTTCCATCCATCCTACCTCCAGAAATGCCCCCAAAGTTGTGGCGTTGGCGAGGCCTCATCCTCTCACCCACCTGGATGAGCTCCAGACGGACCTCTGTTTTTGCTGTAGCTGCTTCGGCCCCTGCAGTCAGATCGCCCTTCCCGCATCAGCTCCAGGACGGCGCTCCCGGTCACACCAGGCCTCCCTCAGGATGCTGTGTTGGCCGAGCCCCTGCTCGTCCCCCAGTCGCCCCGAATGAGCCCGCTGAACCGCTCCCCCCATCCTAACCCACTCCCCGTCTCTCCCTTTCAGGGAGGCCTCTGCCAGGAACGAATGCGGACCCTCTGAATCTCCCCTACTTTCACCACAGCCCGAGCTTCCCCATGACCTCCTCCAGGAGGCCCTCCGGAGCCTGCGGGAAGCCTCTTCTCCCCCTCCAGCGTGCCTCTAGCACCCAGGGCCGGCTCTGTGCCCCGGAAGCAGAAGCGTGTCCCCTACTCTGCTGGCGCCTCTTCTGCTGAGGCACGACGGAGCTCCCGGGCAATGTGCTGATTTTCACAGGCGTGTGCGCTCCCTTAGACCGTAACTTCTAATCCCAACCACAGATTTCCAGACAGTGTAGTGGGAATGGTTTCCCTTCCAGCCCAGGGTTGGGCATAGTGAGCGCCTGATACAGCGTGGCGACCAGGTGCGGTAGGGAAGAACACGGCCGTGGACGTGAGACCCGGGGCCTAAGGCCTTCGTGGGGCCGAGCAGGCTCACGGGACTTGAAATACGGCGGCCAGCTTCCTTCCGCCACGCAGAGTGCCCCTTCCAGCTCTGGGGCTCCCCGAGCCTGTGTGACTGGGGGCTGACCCGGCCCTCAGCCGGGCTGGGAAGGAGCGGCAGAGGCCACAGACTGGCCCTTGGAGGGAGCGAGGGAGCGGGAGACGGGAGCTAATAGCTCTGGAGGAAGGAAGGACACGCTGGGCTAATGGGGTAATTGGATCATCCTGCGAGCAAGGGGCTGCCGGGCTGGGGCCAGCTGTTAGCAGCAGACACAAATAGCACCAGCCAAACAAGGTGCAGGAAGCAGCCCGCAGAGAGATGCTGGGGAGGGGCGGTGTGGCTGAGGGGTGGGGGGCAAACTGCAGCCCCGTTCTCGGGGGCGGCAAGGACAGGCCCTCAGGGCCTGCTCTGACTCTGTAACAGAGACTCCACGAGGGACAGCCTCAGAGACCCCGGACTTACACGGCCTTGAGGGTGTCCCTTCACCCGACAACCCTTGGGGACCATGAAGGCCTCGCCCCTGCCCGCTGGAGTGGGCCGCTCAGACAGACGCGCTCAAGCAGACGGGCCGCTTGTCTGACATGCCTGTGAAAACACTGCTGGACTCCTATACACTAATCATTTTGGATGTAGGTCTCAGGGTTCCCTTCATTTCAGGCTAAACAGTGGATCTGTCAGGGGGGTTGGGCACAGAACAAAAGTAACTTGGAAGGGGGCTCTGGTCTAGGAGTCTGATGCCTGGCTTCCAGTCACACAATTCATGATGTGATTTCCCCGGTTCTCAGCCCAATCGTAAATGTGGTGGTGGTTCAGTCGCTAGGTCGTGCCTGACTCTTGTGACCCCATGGACTGTAGCCAACCCAGGCTTCTCTGTCCATGGAATTCTCCAGGCCAGGATACTGGAGGGGGTTGCCATGCCCTTCTCCAGGGGATCTTCCTGACCCAGGGATCGAACCTGGGTCTCCTGCATTGCAGGCAGATTCTTTACTGACTGAGGGGCAATAAACGACACTCTTCCTGCGAGGCTGCTGTAGACAGAATAAGATCATGAGTGGGAGAGCAGTCGGAAATCCAAGTACTTCAGCCCCAACTCTTTCTAACGCTGTGTAATTTTGGAAAGGCTATTTCCTTTCTCTGGGATCCAGTTTCTCCTGCTACAGTGATATGATCAAATGGGATGCTCTTTAAATTCCCTTCTGATTCGAATGGCTCTAACCCTTATAAAAACAGTTTGTTTACACCTCTATATACTATAAGCAAAGTATGAAAAAGGAAAACTTGAGGCCAATATTACCCACAAATTTAGACACAAACTATTCAGTATTAGCAATGTATAAACATAAATCATGACCCATTAGAGTTTATCCCAGGAATGCCAGGGTGGCTTAACATTAGATAATCAATCAATATTATTCACATTAGTAAATTAAAGAAACATGTCTCAATAGACACAGCAAATTATTATGATGTTAAAAATTCAACATCTATTCGTAGTAAAAACTCTTTGTAAACTAGAAATATAAAAGCATTTTCTTAGCCCAATAAACAGTATTTCTTGAAAACCTACGGCAAACATCATATTCAGTCAGTGGTGAAATATTAGAAGCCTTCTCTCTCTAGTAAAGACTATTCAGTATTGTAATAAAGGTCTGAGAGATCACAGTAAGCATGAAACTGATCTAAGACTGGGAAAGGAAATAAAGTGACACTATTTGCACTAACTCTCTGTTGAAAAATTCAAAAAATTTCTTTGGAGATGACTGTACTATGAGAGCTCATCAAGGCTGCTGAATAGATGGTCAGTATTAAAAAAATCAACAACCTTCCTATATACCATCAAAAACTATTATAAGAGGACTTCTCTGGTGGTGCGGTGAATAAGAATCTGCCCGCCAATGCAGGGAAACGGGTTCGATCCCTGGCCCAGAAGATTCCACATGCCGCAGAGCAACTAAGCCAGCAAGCCACAGCTAATGAGCACCTGTGCTGCAGCTGCTGAAACCCACAGGCCCGGGAGCCGGCAAGCCGCAACCACAGAGCCGCCTGTGAGCCTCTGCGCCTCAAGAGAAGCCGCTGCAACGAGGAGCCCGCGCACGGCAACTGGGGAGCAGCTTCCACTTGGAGCTTCCAGAGAAGGCCCTCCCGCAGCGACAAAGACCAGGTGCAACCGAAGATAATAATAAAATAAATAAATTCAAAATAACAATAAAATTAAAAGCTATTCTAAGAACCAATTTACAAATATATCATTTGCAATAGCAACAAAAACTAGAGGGTACCTAAGAATAAATCTAACAAATACGCACAAAAGAGAAGACTCAATCTGATGCAGAGACGTGCCATGTTTGTGAACAGGAAGAGTCTGTGTTATAAAGTTGGCAGTTATTCCCAAATTAATTTTAAATGAAATACAAACCTCTTAAAAAGCCCAAGAGGGTTTTCATGAAATTTGACAATCTGGATTGAAAAAATAAATAATGTGAGGGAAAAAAAAAAGGAGCAAAAAGAGCCAAAACAACTTTCCTCCTTTTGAAGAAGGTGAAAATTTGCCTTAAAAGATATCTAAAGTACAAAGCTCAAGGCAGACATTACAATAGGCAGACAGGCAAATAGACAAAGTGGGTGGGATATAAAGGTTAGGAACACATTTGTCTTGCATGGGCATGTGTCATGTGGTAGCGGTTACGTTACAAATCACAGAAAAAGGACAGAGTGTTCATTAGATGGTTCTGAGACAATAGAGTTTCTTAATGGAAAAGTAAAACTGAAAACAAAATAAAGGTGGTTAAAAAAAACTTTAACTCTTAAAAAAAACTTTAACTCTTTTAACAAGCAAGAATCAAAAAAACAAAGATAACTTTATGATCTCTGGGGAAAGATGGATTTCTTAAAACACAAAATCTGTAAGAGAAAATACTGCTAAACCTACTTATTTAAAATTTTAAACTTCTTTTTCCACAAGAAACATTCAAAAAGTATGAAGAGAAGCCGCAAACTTGGAGAAAGTAACTACGGTGCATATAGTCAGTAATCAATAAAGGATAAGTGTCCACAATACATAACTCCTATGAAAATAACCTGTTAGACAAATGGGTGGAGTTAAAACCAGTCAGTTTAGATGAGGAAGTCTAACTGATCAATAAACATGTGAAAATAAGTTCAATCCTTTTATACATTTTTGGTGGGAATGTAAATTGGCCCAGCCTCTACGGAAAACAATATGGAGGTTCCTCAAAAAAGAGAAAAATAGATTTACCTTGTGATTCAGCAACCCATTCTTGGGTATATGGCCAAAGGAAATGAAAACAGGATTTCAGCAAGACGTCTGCACTCCCTATTGACAATAGCCAAGACATGGAAACGGCTGAAATGCCCATCAGTGGACGAACGGATACAGGATGTAGCACACACAGCGGAGGGTGAGGACCCTCTGCCACTCGCAGCACGGTGGCCTTGAGATGAGCCCCAGAGAGAGACAAGCACTGTACACCCCTCACACGCGGCATTTAAACAAGTTAACACTGTAAGAAGCAGGATAAAACGATGGTGCTAGGAGATGGGGTGTGTGTGTGTGTGTGTGTGGCAACACTGCTGGTGTTTAAGAGAACAAACTTGTCTTTAGTAAATAAGTCACAGAGTTCTAATGCACAGCCTGAAGAACACAGACGATAATTTGCCTTAATAAATATGACTATGTAATGTGAAAATATCATTGCTCCGGCAATCATTACAAACCATAAACACATACACTACCTATCAAAGTAACGCTGACTCCTCCGCTGCCGCCCCAAGGGTCCCTAACCACTACGTTCCCTGGCGAGCACAGCGGCCTGGCGTTCCCCTCGGACAGGGCAACCGCTGAGGACTGCGCTGAAGTTGAGATTATGCTACCCCCTCTTCTCATTTTTAACATGTAGAGATATTTCCAATTCTCCTCCTTCACAGCACTTACTGTCAAGAATGAAATGTGAATTAACTGATGAAGAATTAAAGATTAAACGTGCAAACAAGTAAGGAAAGAAGGGGGTCACTTCCAGAGCCAGGCCGGCCTGCGGGCTTCAGAGTTTGGTCTGGCAGCCCGGGACCGCTTTTGGTGGCCCTCCTCTCACCCAGACCAGAGACCCAGGGACGAAACGCGGGAGCCCTGCCTTCTCAAGTGACCTCGTATCGACACAGGGCTGTTTTCTCTGCCAAACAGACCAAAAGGAAGGAAGGCCAGCAAGACATTAGTTCTTTTTTTAGCTTCTCAATGGCTGACGTTTCCGGAAACCAAAATTCTGAATGGAACCAGAGGGGATTTCAGTTCGCGGGGATTCTGCTACCAGGGTGCAAGTCTAGAGGTTCCGGGGAGGCCTTTGTCCAAAAATCTCTCCCAAGCTTAAGTGCTCATGCTCAGAAGTCCACCATCAGAGCTTTACTTCTTTGGCACAAGCCAAACATGAGTTTTTGTCTTCTGTCACCCAAGTCATACATATAAAATCGTATCAGTCACCTCATTGTGGATGTTAATTCGGTCCTTTCCTGACTACAGGCTTGGATGGAGGAGAGAAGGCCGGAACACGGCAGGTGGCAGCCCCTGTGGGAGGCGAGATGGGAAGCGTGTAGAAGAGGAAGGCTGTGGAAGGAGGTGGAGCTGGCGAAGGCTTCTCACCTGGACAGCCAGGTGTGGTCTCCAAAGCACCCAGCAAAACTAGTGCAGAAAAAGCCAGACAGAAAGACCACACTCTGTGATTCCATTTGTACCGAGTAAATGCAAACGAATCCACAGTGACAGAAAGCAGACCCCCCGGCTGCCTGGCGGGAGGCGGGAGGAAGGATTGACAAAGGGGACGGGAACTGGGGGAGAGATCAGTGTCTTGCCTGTGATGATGGTTTCATACGTATGTGTGTATATATACGCATGTGGGCCATATGTCTATGGGTCAAAACTGATCAAATCACACACTTTAAATATGTGCAGGTTATTTATTATATGTCAATTATAACTCAGTGACACTCTTTGGAAAAGAGTAAACAAACAACGTCCGACCCTTTGCAACCCCGTGGACTGTAGCCCGCCAGGCTCCTCTGTGCATGGGACTCTCCCGGCAAGAACACTGGAGTGGGCTGCCATGCTCTCCTCCAGGGGATCTTCCCAACCCAGGGATCAAACTCGCATCTCTATGTCCCCTGCACTGGTGGGCGGGTTCTTTACCACTAGCCCAAAGAAACAAAAAAGCTACGAGAGTACAGTGCATCTGCCAAGTCATTCATCTCACACGCCTCTGGTGAGTCCCGGCAGGAACAAGTGTTTTCCAAGAGGACACTTCATGTCTCTGAGAGCTGGGTATTCTGTCAGTGACAGGGGTGAACCAGACGACCCCAAGGTTCTACACAGATACCACATTCTAGGCTGTGAGGGTCAAGTACAAACTAGTAGGACACCATTATAAAAACTTAATGGATTTGATACAAACAGAAGGTAGGAATTGTTAGAGAACCAATGTATTTAGAGACACTGGGTAAAAATAGTGGGCTAGCCATATGCATCTAATTTCACTATATCTAAAACTCCACTGAAAACAATTTTTTTTTTTTTTTTTAGGGAAAAGTCTCCAAGCTCTTGGAAAGGAAAAAAAAAAAATGACACCAGAAATTTTAATGTAATAAAAGCATTAGAAGATAAACTGAGGAAATTTCCCAGAGAGTAGAATAAAAAAGACAAAGAAGGAAACAGGAAAGAACAGATGAGAAATTCATCCCAACCGCTGAGTCACAGGAGTTTTAGAACTACGATGAAGGATATAAAATAACTCAGGAGAATACTCCAGAATCATAGAGCATGAGCTTCCAGACTGAACGGGCCACCAAGTGGCCAGCACGATAGGTATGACCTGGTGACATTCTTGATACTGAAGACAAAGAATTCCTACCAGGTCACATGCAAGGAAGGCGTGGCCCCCACAGCAGCCCTGAAAGCTAGAAGACAACAAGCCATGCTATCGAAGTTCTGCGGCAAAAACGACTCCTTATCTAGGACCCCACACTTAATCAAGCAGGCGTTGGACATTTCAGACATGCAAAGTTTAAAAAAGTTTGCCTTTCATGCACTCTCAGAAGTTTCCAAAAATGTAAGTCATCAAAAAGAGGGAAGGAAGCAAAAAATGAGAAGACATGCAATCCAGAAACAGGTGATGCAAGACAAGAAAGGGGCCAGGGAATCTTCGGGCAGCCACGCACCAGCGCCCCCAGAGCAGGAGGGAAGGAAGCCTCCAAGGACACACTGGGGGATCTGGAGAGCTGGCAGGGTTGAGAGGGAATTAGTGCTGCGGTCTTAGAAACCTAAGTGTGTGGAAAAAACGGGAATCAAGACAGAGAGATGCGCTGGGAAGGAAAAGCCACCCGGGTGACTCCATGGCTTAGCTCTGTCACGGGGACCAGTGCGCAACCACCAGTCTGCCCAAAACCACACTCAGTGCAGCGGGGACAAAGGAGCGTGGGACGTGCACACGCGTGTGGAGGCTGAGTGGAGAAAGGGGGCTGAGTCCTCACGTCCTGTGGTGGGACGGCAGCAGATAACCCCTGAACTGAAAAGCCAGGAAGCAGCACTTCAAACCTGCTGTTAATATTTGTAGATGGGTATCAGTAAAAGCGAGAGTCAAGTAAGTTGCAAGTGGTCCCTCTGGGGAAGGAAAAGTGGGGATGGGGTGGGTGGGGAGAGGCCCGGGGCCACTCTGTCTTTG
Source organism: Cervus elaphus (assembly GCF_910594005.1). NCBI lineage: Eukaryota > Metazoa > Chordata > Mammalia > Artiodactyla > Cervidae > Cervus > Cervus elaphus. Next base: position 1,659,882 of record NC_057819.1, read on the forward strand.
TCTTTAAAACCTTGTAGGACTGTAGAAGTTGGCTTTTTAAATCACATGCTGGTGTGCTTTTGATAGAATGCAATTTTTAACAGGAGTGTGGTGACGTTCAAACTGAGGGCAGACAGTGCAAATAGGTGTTCATGTACATGTAGGCACCCAGCTGCTGCTTCTGTGAAACACACGGGTGCGGGTGCTTCCATATGGAGGGGAACACGGGGCTAATCCCACACCGGGGCTCACACTCTCCTCGGTGGCCTAAATCTCGGAACGTCTCCTTGAGAGACCGGACACGAGGAGTGGTGAAGGTTTTTCAGCAACTGACTGGCATGCAGAGCGAGCGGAGCCTAGACCTACAGGCAGCTGCTCCAGGTCCTAATTTGGAGAAAAGCAGGGGGCAGAGTGCAGTGAGTGGGACAGCAAAGCGCGCCGTTTCCTAGAGAGGGCTAGCAGAGTCTGCCCCGGCAGCACAGAGAGAAGCAGAGGGGAGCCCTGCTTGTGAGCTGGCTCAGCCCGAGCACCAGGCTTCTCTCTTGTACTCTTGTGTCTAAAATTTCAGTGGACACTGGACATCTGGGTGTTGACATGGTGACCCATGAGTCCTGTTGTCAGCTACGAAATCAGCAGCAGCGCAAGGCCAGACCCCGGCCGGAACGCCCAGCAGAGAGGACACAGTCTCAGCAGTGAGCGAGAAGGGAGAACTCACGATGCAAGGACAGTGTGGAAGAGAAACACCCCAGGCTAGAAATGAAAAAGCCCAGCTTCCCAGATCCCCTCTTTGCCACGTCTCACCCTGTGGCCTTTCTTTCCTTCCTCAGTCATTCGTCTGCATGACTGAGCTTTTCTCTACAAGCACCCTGCAGATGCTTTCAAGGGGCAATCCTGGCAGGTGAGAAGGTGTACACCCTGAGGGCAGGGTCCCTGCCGGGCTAGTCCTGGGGGCTGCTGCTCCGCTTTGCAAACCTGCTGCTGTCTGTCCCCCAGGCCCGGGCATTCGCATGTGTGGGAACCTGCTGAGGAAGCTTTTTTCTTTTTCATTCTTGGGTTTTCTCTTTTGTTGCTACTGTTTTCTGTTAGTAAGACACTCAAAGGTTCAAGTTTATTTTAAAAAGAAATGAGAAAAGGGGGGAAGAGTACATAGCACAGGGCCTGACACATAGCAGATACTCAATAACTGTTTATGGGATGAATGAAACGAAAGATAAAGACAATCAGTTTGTTTAAGACTCTTACAGGGGGAAAATGACCCTAGTCAATGAAATTAATCCCAGATGAAGAAGCAAAAGCCTAGTGAGAAGGGAACATGTGTTTGTGGTCACCCCGGCTAAGCAGGAAGGGAGCAGAGTCTCAAGTCCCAGCGCTGTGGGAGCTCGACAGAGGGGCGGTCAGGAAGGAATGCCCAGGGAAGGGTGGGCGCCACAGGCTGGGTTAGAGGAGAGCGTCCGTGCAACAAAACACTGCTCTGAACGATCCAGCAGACTTTGGAGGCGGAGGAAGGCAGAGAAAAGAGAGCTCACAGTGTTTGGTTCAAGTCCAACCTCTGCACTTACCTGCGTGATTCGGGGCTAACTGCCCATCTCTGAGTCTGAAAAGTATGGATAGTAGTAGCATCCCCTTCAGAGAATCCTTGTTATAGTGAAAGTAAGTTAGATACGGAATATGAAGAAAGTGTTTTACAAGCTATAAAGTATCACAGATTGTTAACCTGTTTGGCTAGGATCCCTCCTGAGTAATCTTGCACCAACAAATCAACATGGATTATTGAGTTTTCTTCAGTCAGCTACTTGTTGCTTTGAAAATCAAATGGAAGGACTTGAAGGGGGGGTTAGGTTCTGATGGAGTGGGCAGGAGGAAGAAGCAGGCAGTCAGAATCTAGGTCAGGGTGCTGAGGGGCTGGTCCCAAGTGGTCAAGGGCAGATTACACCAAGGCAGGGTATAGAGAGGGGCCCAGGATCCGGAAACCAGATTCTAGACACTTTGTAACTGGGGGGGAGCCTGGGAACCCTCCTGGTTTGGCTTCCCCTTCTGTAGACGAGAGGTGACATCATCTCTACTAACCGGGAGAGTCCTGTGACGTCATGGGGGACGGTGGCTGTGAAGCGCCTTTAGCAGTCAGGGGTCAGGACTTCCCTGGTGGTGCAGTGGGCAAGAATCCACCTGCCAAGGCAGGGGGCACGGGTTCAGTTCCTGACCCAGGAAGCCCGCGGATGCCACAGAGCAACCAGGCCCATGGGCCGCAACCACCGAGTCCACTGACACACTGCCGGGGCCCGCGCGCCCTAGCACCTGCGTTCAGCGACGAGAGGCGCCCCCACAGCGAGAAGCCCGCGCAGCACGAATCGGGGGTAGCCCTCCCCCACCACAGTCAGAGAGCCCGTGCGCTGCAACAAAGGCCCAGCACAGCCAGAGAAACAAATTTAAAAATAAGCAAAAGGAAAGCCTTGGGGGAAAAAAAGAATGATCGATCACCGTCCCTGCAAGCAGGAGGCTATCACTCCCTTAGAAGAACACGGATGACGGGACGTAAGGCGCATGTGCAATAAACTTTGGCCCCCATTATGGAATGAACTGGGTCCCTCTCCCTTGTATGAGGAAGCCCTAACCGCCAGTGTGATTGTATGTGGAGACAAGCCTTTAACAAGGTTGCTAAGGTTAAATGAGGTTATGGATGTGGGGCCCTAATCCAACAGGACTGGTGACTTTGTAAGATGAGGAAAAGACACAGGGGTGTGAGCAGAGAAGAAAGGCCTGCAGGTGGGAGGACAACCATCAAAAGGCGTAGAGAAGGGCCTCAGGAGAAACCCAACCTGCCGACCTGTAGCCTCCAGAACTGCGAGAAAGGCGTTTCTACTGGTTAAGCTCCCAGACTGGGGCGGCCCCAAACAAACACTCCACCTGATAGTTTTGTTTCCTCTACTCCTTCCCCCAGAATAGGCTCTCTCTCCCTCCACACCGAAGGGCAATGCATGAAGGCAGCTCGGAGAGGCATTCCAGCCAGCCATGGGGGGAGGTGGCGTGGCAAGTGGTCAGCGCCAGCGTGAGGAGCCTGCCCAGCCCGGCTGTGCTGGTCTCGTCTCGCTCCCGCGCTGCTGAGGGGGACCGGCTTTGCCTGCCCTTAGACACCAAGCTGGTCCTCTCCTGCCCAGGCGCCAAGATTCTGAGGCTCAACAGGATGATCAGGTTTGATGAAAGAGCTTGTGTTGTTTAGTCGCTAAGCTGTGTCTGACTCTTTGCAACTGCATGGACTGTAGTCCAAAGCCCAACTCTCCTCTTGGCTGTGTGCTGTGAATCTCAGTCGTGGGACCTTAGGAATAAGGGGCAGTGTTTGAATCTTGATCGGGAGCTCTGCAGGTGATCCTGTTGAATCCTTAAAGGATGAAGACAACAGATCTGGCACTGCCCATTCTCCCGACTTCACCAGGTTTATTCATTAAGGCTTCCTGATCACCACCACTTGCCAACTTCTGCTGTAAATCACAGAGACGTACTGAGAATGAAACAGGAGTAGTTCCCAAACGTACAGAGCTCAGCGTGGAGTGGGGCGGTAGAGACAAGCGCCTAAGGACGGAAGTAAAACTCCGCAGCCTGCTATGTTTTTTAAACCCAGTTCACCCCGGGCCCAGACGACTCTCCAGTTACTGCGCACACTCCTACTCAGGCGCTTGGCTCCAGCCGAGTCGCCGCACTCAGACCTCTGTGACCTCTGTGCTCGCACTCTCCTTTCCACCTGGAATGCTGTCTGCACCTCAGTTAACCCTGCCCACCCAGCAGGGCCGGGGGAGGCAGCCCCTGACACGCCCCCAGTGGCCTCCGTCTCTTGGTGGGCTGAGCCTCCTGACTTGCGTCCAGTGAAGAGTCAGCGGAAGTGACGGGAGAGTGCTTCTAAGGTCAGGTTTCCAAAGGGCCGTGGTGCACGTATCAAGTCACTCTTGCTGTCTTAAATCTCTCACCCTGGGGGAAGCCAGCCCCAAGGGCTGAAGCTGTCGTGTAGGGAAGCCTGTGTCACGAGGGCTGGGTCTGCCAACGACCAGTTCGGTGAGCTTGAAACTGGCTCCCCTGGCGAGCCTTTAGGCCAGGAGCTTGACCGCAACCTCCCAGAACACCTTGAGCCAGAGTCGTCCTGCTAAGCTGGATCCGATTCTTCACCCACAGAAATTGTGAGATAATAAACGCTTTTGCTCTAAGCCACTAAGTTTTGAGGTATTTGTTACACGGCAACAGACAACTCACACACCAGACCTGGTTCAAACTGCCCCTGCCAGCGACTTCTCTCACCTGGGCCCGCCCAGAGCAGCTTCTGCCTCCTCTGAACTTGCGGAGCTGTCCTCACCGGTCACTCTGTTCCTCTGCAGCACTGATTGCCCTCTATCCTCTGGGTTTCTGGTCCTTTCCAGTAACCCAAAGTCAGTAGCTGCTTAAATTTCTTGTGTGTCCCTGTTCAGAGCAAGTATTTGGCAAAGGAGAGAAAGGGGTTTTGAGAATTTGTGCAGAAAGCGGCTCCTAGCTCATACTTGATGGCTGACATAAATGACGCGGCAGTGGGAAACTGAGGTGGAAGTTAGAAAAGGGACTATGGCTTCGGAGGAGCGCGTTTTTAGTCTTCATCAACGTGAGGCATCAGCGGCCAATACTAACAGTCAGCCCTCTTTGTAAATTCCTTCTGGCCATTTCCTCCTCATTGTGAGAGGAGTTCAGCCTTGCGTTGACAGTTGTGAGAGGCAGCAGAGAGGGCGGCTCTGGGGTCAGCTCAGAGGAGAGAAGCAGATTGTTTTCTCAGGGCCCCTCACGTTTATTCTTCTCAGAGCCCCTGTGGCAGGACGGCGCTGAAGCCCACTTCCTCCACGTAGCACCCCTTATTTAAAAGCCCGTACCACACATACACAAAAAAAACTAGTGCAGAGGAAAAAGGCGGGGGGGTAAGCTGCTGCAGACCAAAGTCACTAAAAGTTCAGGCTAAGAATAGACAAGGAGCTCTGAGAGCCGCTCGGCTATGTGACCTCCTACAGGGGCTTGGCGATCAGCCCGATCCAGCTCCGTCTCCCTACGCCTTTACAGGGAAAGAGCGCTGGCTTCGGAGGCAAGAGATTTCAGTTCTAGGCCTGGCTCTGCCATGGTCTTCTTCTGTGACTGTGGGCGAATCCTTCCCCTCTCTGGGTCTCAGTTTCCCTTCTGGAAACAAGCAGGTTGGACTAGACCCCAATACTGACCGAACACAAAGGAAAGCGGAGAGGATGTGGACCCGCCTGAGACCCAGGAGACCTGACTGCTTGTCCCAGCTTTGTCACCGAGAAGCCCGACCGCCCTGGGCCTCTGCGGCTTCGTCTATGAAACAAGTTGGTCTGTTCCTTCATCCATGCCTTCAGCAAGTACTTTCTGAGCACCGACTGTTTACCAGGCTGGGTGCTGAGACCGATGGTGAGGCGGAAGAGAAGAGGAGAGAGAAGATGAGCTGTAATCAGTCGTGTGAATGAGGGTGTCACTAACACCATGTAAGTATGACAAAGGAAGATCCATACGTGGTTCTCAGTGACTGGGGGACAGTCACAACCTCTGTCAGTTCCAACGTTCTGAGATCCAACAGGCGTCTCTGCTGGACGGCATAGAGAAACTCTGTGAGGAACTCACATCTCATACCATAGCTTTTTTTTTTCCCCCCAGAACAGCACAGCTCAACTAACCCAATCAACCATCACCCATCAATTGGGCACATACTACAGTGAATCAACCACCAGCTCCTGCCTTCCTGGAGCTTACACTAGTGGGCAGAAGGAGCTCATAAACTGACACAGCTATTAAATGTCCCACACCATTCTCTGACTGCTAATTAAATGCTTTAAATAACAATGTTTCTAAGAATTAAGAATCAAGTGGGGATTTGGATGGGCCCTGAAGATTCGTTGCATAGTCTGAGATAAACAGAAACACTGGTACCAGGGTGCAGTGGCCCCATTCCCTACTACTAGATGGACGGGTACACAGGCCACACAAGAGAGACCTCCCGTGGGAGGCTCCTAAACCCTCTCTGGGTCAGGAGAGATACAAGCCCCACCGTCTGCCAAGGAGCCAGAGACCTCTTCTGTGACCTACTCTGACCACCGCCCCTCGGACTGGGAGGACCGCTACTGACGAGCCTCCTGACGTGGGGCAGCCGCCCTACCTCTGTGGGTCTGCCTCTCATCTGTAAAATGGAGGGGTTAGATGGTACCCACTTCCCTTACCCAGAAAGGTGGCTAAAATTTTATTCTTGTGTATATGATTACATTCAGTTTGTCGATGCTTTATTGAGGGTTTTGTATTCATGTTCATTAGAGGTTTGGGCCTGTAATCCTCCTTTTTGTGTTGTCTTTTCCTGGTTTTAGTAAATGGGGAGCTTGCGGGATGAGTCTGGCAGGGTTCTGCCTCTCCAGCTTCTTGGAGCAGTTTGAGAAGAACAGATGTTAACTCTTCTTTATGTTCGGTAGACTTCCACTGGTAAAGCTATACAGCCCTGCACGTTTGCTTGCTGGGAATTTTTTCTTTTTTAATAACAAAGTAAATTTCACTACTAGTGAGAGGAAAAAAGAAAAAATTGGAGGTATCACACTCCCCGACTTCAGATTATACTATAAAGCCACAGTCATCAAAACAGACTGGCACCAAACAGACACACAGATGGACAGAACAGAATAGAGAGCCCAGAAACAGACCCGCACAAGCGTGGTCGGTTCATCCACAGAAGAGGCGGCAGAGTGCACGGCAGGGAAAAGACAGTCTCTGCAAGAAGTGCTGCCTGGAAAACGGGACTGCCACATGCAACAGAATGCGGCTAGAACATTTCCTTTCATCATTTACAAATGCAAACTCAAAATGGATTAAAGACCTAAGATCTGAAACCATAAAACTCCTAAGAGCACAGACAGAACACCCTGACATAAATCAAAGCAGTGTTTCTTTGGACCTGTCCCCTACGGCGAAAGAAATAAAATGAAAATAAATAAATGACACCTAATTAAACTTGAGAACATTTACACAACAAAGGAAAGCACTGACAAATGAAAAGACAACTTACTAAACGGGAGAAAATATCTGCAAGTTATAATTATATGACCAATTGGGGTTAATATCCAAAAGACATAAACACTTCATACAATATTTAAAAAACAAAACAAAACAAAGAACCAGGGACTTCCCTGTTGGTCCAACTGCTTAGACTCCATGCTCCCAATATAGGGGACTCAGGTTTGATCCCTTGTCAGGGAACTAGATCCCACATGCACAGTTAAGACCTGATGCAACTGAATAAATAAATATTGCTCTTAAAAAACAAACAACACTATTGAGAAATGGGCAGAAGACCTGAATAGACACTGTTCCAAAGAGGACATATAGATGGCCAACATGAAAAGATGCTCAGCATCACTAATCGTCAGAGAAATACACAGCAAAATCATAATGAAATATCACCTCACACCTGTTGGAATGGCTATCATCAAAGAAGACACAGTAACAAATATTGGTAAGGATGCAGAGAAAAGGGAGCCCTATGTAGCGTGGTGTAGCCACTGTGGAAAACAGTGTGGAGATTCCTCAGAACACTAACAGCAGAACTACCATACGATCCAGCAACGCCACTCCTGGGTACGTCCATGAAGAGGGTGAAAACACTAATTCAAAAATACAACGTAACACCCCAGTGTTTATAGCAGCATTATTTACAACAGAAAAGATATGGAAGCAATGTAAGCGTCTATCAACAGACGAACGGATAAAGAAGATGTGGTGTGTGTGTGAGTGTATATAAAATAGTACATTACTCAGCCATAAAAAGAATGAAATTCTGCCATTTGCAACAATGTGTATGGACCTAGAGAGTATTATGCTTAGTAAAATAGCTCAGACAAAAAAAGACAACTAGCCTATGTTGTCACTTACAGGTAGAGTCTAAAAAATAAAGAAATGTATATAACAAAACAGAAACAGACTTACAGGTGTAGAGAACAAGCTGTGGTTACCAACAGGAGGAGGGAAGGGGAGAGGGGAAGACAGGGCCATGCGTTAAGAGGCACAGACTACTATGCTATGTATAAGACAGATGAGGAACAAAGGTATACCATATAGCACAAAGAAATACATTCATTATTTTGTAATAACTTTAAATGGAGCATGATGTATCAGAATACTGAATCACTATGTCGTATAACTGAAACTAATATTATAAATCAACCACACTTCAATTTACAAAAAAATCAAATACTACAAACGACTATACTAGGACAGTTACAGAGTTTCTGTTTGAGGCTAAGAGTTTCAGAAATCCACAGTGGGGATGGCTGCTCAGTACTGTGAATGTAGTTAGCGCCACTCAGCTGTATAGCTTAAAATGGTTAAAACGGCAAATTTTATGTCATATATATTTACCACAATTTATTAAAAATTAAGAATGTCATACTGCAAAACTCACTGAATTATACACTTTAAATGGATTAATGTATGATAAGTGAATTGTATTTCAATGAAACTGCTTTAAAAAAAAAAAAACCTTTAAAAAAGAGTGTACTGTAAGAATGTATTCTAATGGCGTCCCTGGTGGTCCCGTGGTTAAGGAATCTGCCTGGCAACACAAGGGACGCTGGTTCAATCCCTGGTCCAGGAAGACCCCACATGCCATGGAGCGACCAAGCCCGCGTGCCCCAGCTCCTGAAGCCAAGCACTCAGAGCCGCTGCTCCTCAACAAGAGGAGCCACCGCAACGAGAAGCCCGCACGCCGCAGGGAAGGGCAGCCCCCACTTGCCACAACTGGACACAACTAGAAAAAGCCTGCTTAAAGCGACGAAGACTCACTGCAGCCAATAAATAAATAAATCTTAAAAAAAAAAAGTATTCAATCCAACTGATTGGGGCAACTATTTCTCCCCAGGGGCAACTATTTTGTGTTTCTCCTTCCAGAAACAGTACAGACATAAACAAATATATTTTTAAATCATATCTTTTTCTTTTTAATGCAAATTAAAAGAAAGTGACACTGTGTTCTGGACTCTGCTTTACTTCACTTACTAACATACCTCAGGTTGCTGCGTGTCAGCACGCGCAGGTCTACTTCTCTTTCCCACCTCTGCACAGAGCTCCACCGAGGAGGACTATCACAATTTGTTTAATGAGTGCCCTCAGCGTTAACAGTCTGACTGCTTCTAGCCTTTTCCCATGGCAGTGTTGCAGGAAACATCTTTGCACATATGGCCTTAGACACAGGCATGAATATGTCATCAACAGGATAAATTCCTAGCTCTGGTATTACAGGTTCAAAAGGTTAATGCATGCTAAATATTAACATTGCTAAATTTATTTTTCTAGAGTCTACCAATTTATACTCCTACCAAGAATTCGTTCATTCATTTTTTTTCATTCAACCAGTATTTGAGTGGCTACTGTGTGCCAGGCATTTTTTTAGGCTCTGGGAACATAGCAAATGCATCATAACAACAACAAAACAAAATCCATTCCCTAAGGGAGCTTGCAGAGGGAGCGGGAAAACAAAAAAGTAAAATATATAATATTTCAGGTGGTAGGAAACACTATGGCTAAAATAAGGGAGAGAAAGGAGTGCTGGTCAGGGTTCAGTTCAGTTCAGTCGCTCAGTCGTGTCTGACTCTTTGTGACCCCACCGACTGCAGCACACCAGGCCTCCCTGTCCATCACCAACTCCTGGAGTTTACTCAAACTCACGTCCATCGGGTCGGTGATGCCATCCAGCCATCTCATCCTCTGTCGTCCCCTTCTCCTCCCGCCTTCAATCTTTCCCAGCATCAGGGTCTTTTCAAATGAGTCAGCTCTTCATATGCTTCAGCATCAGTCCTTCCAATTAATATTCAGGACCGATTTCCTTTAGGATTGACTGTTTGGATCTCCTTGTAGTCCAAGGGACTCTCAAGAGTTTTCTCCAACACCACAGTTCAAAAGCATGGATTCTTCAGCCAGGGTGTGTGGGTGTGGGTTAGTTGCTCAGTCCCGTTCGACTCTTTGCGACCCCACGGACTGTAGCCCGTCAGGCTCCTCTGTCCATGGGATTCTCCAGGCAAGAATACTGGAGTGGATTGCCATTCCCTTCTCCAGAGGATCTTCCTGACCCAGGGATCGAACCCAGGTCTGCATTGCAGGCAGATTGTTTACCATCTGAGCTACAGGGAAGATATCGGCCAGGGTGAGGTCGCTCAGCCGTGTCCAACTCTTTGCTACCCCATGGACTGTAGCCTACAGGGCTCCTCTGTCCATGGGATTTTCCAGGCAACAGTACTGGAGCGGGTTGCCAGGGGTTGGCAATTGAAATAAAATGGTCAGGGTAGGAGAATTCCAAGCCTCAGTTTCCTATCTGTAACGGGGGACAATAACAGTACTTATGAGATTAAGTCTGGTAGATAACAGTGACCATTTCACAAACAGAGATAATTTACTATAAACAACCTTTCAGGTGAGAAAACAGTGGCCTAAGGAGGAGCAATTTGCCTAAGGTTCCAAGGAAAATGGGTGGCTCAGTCAGAACCAGAACCCAGTCTCCTGACCTTCCGTGCAGCGAACTTCTAAATATACCCAAGGACCAACAGCACTAAGAAGCAATCCAGCTGGGCTGCTCCCGGCACCACAGCTCAGACGGCCGAGTTCTCTGAGAACGTGATTCTCAGCATCAGCGTGAGGGGAGGGAAGATGTGAGAGCACATGAGGTCCTTCTTCAAGAAGCAGCAGGACGGCTTCACTGGGGCTGGGGGCTGAGCCTGCTGGGCTTTACTCACAAGGCGTCCAGATCCAGGACGGTGCTCTCGGCCAAAGGCAACAAGCTTTCTGGCTGCTGCTGGCCCATCTGCTCTGATGAGACTCCTCCAAACCCTCATCTCCCATTGGTTTCATTCCAAGGAATCTCCTAGAGGAAAGATAAGCAGCAGTTAAATCACAGCTGTAGAAATAATAAGATCCGGACGGGCAGCTGTGTCTGTTTGGCCGGGTGAGCGTTTTCAAGCGGGCCAAGTGTGCTGTGGAGGTCTTGCAGCTCACTCTGCGTGCTGTTCTCACCCGGGGGGCCGCCTGCTCCACCCGCAACCTGGCACTCACTGCTTCCCCGGGCCCTCCGCCTACACAGTGCCCGACCCCTGCCTGGGTGCTAACCTCCTTCAGCTCTGTCCTTTCTTCATGAAGCGTCTCATTCCCTCCACTCAGCTTAACCTCTCCTTTAGAAGATGCTTGCTAGTTAACACAATCAGTATGGTGCAGGGTTTAGAGAAGTCAGCATTCTGGGCTAGAACCCTGTTGAGAAGGGCTTATATGAACCTGGACAAATCATTACCTCTTCTGGGCCTCAGTTTTTAAAAACTAATTTTACTTATTTATTTATTGCCTGTGCTGGGTCTCTGCTGCTGTGTGGGCTTTTCTCTGGTTGTGGAGAGCGGGTGCTTCTCTCCTGAAGTGGAGCACAGGCTCAGCAGTTGCAGGTCCTGGGCTTTACAGAACAGGCTCAGTAGTTGTGGCCCACAGGCTCAGCTGCTCCACGGTATGTGGGATCTTTCCAAACCAAGGATCGAACCCATGTCTCCTGCATTGGCAGGCGGATTCTTTACCACTGAGCCACCAGGGAAGCCTCTGGACCTCAATTTATCTAAAAATGCTGTAAATTATATGGCATTTCAAGTACCATGAAGTCAATTATTCTGCAAAGGGCAGGGACCCCAATGATCTACTTAAAGACAAAAAAATACACAGAGAAGTCATGAGGCCAAAGGCAGACTTTTTCAGCTTGGAGGTACCAGAGTCACTAAAATGCTGTCAAGAGGTGTGTGTGACAACCAACGTCTGGCTGTGAGTGGCACCCACTGTCAAGTCTGGGGTCGGCCATGAAGGGAGTTCATACCTAGAGAAGAGGCCTAGGTTTCAAATTCTATTCATACACTGAATAAACCTCGATGTGAGGGAATGTCAAGGCCAGATCTGGACCTACCCTGTCTGCTCTTGAAAAGGGAACCATGAGAAAGAAAAGGAGCACTGGCATCGTGGTGTTCAAGAAACTAGTTTCCTCTGCAAGGCTAAGAATGGGAAGCTTGAGAGACACTCAGTCCATTAAAGAGACGCTGAATTCAAATTTGGGAAAGTGATCTAAAAAGATTTCAAAAGATGTCAGGACTGAAAGCAAATGTGTAGATGTTTCCATTTCTGTTTAAACTATGAGTGAGTGTGTGAAGTCGCTCAGTCGTGTCTGACTCTTTGCGACCCTATGGACTGTAGCCCACCAGGCGCCTCCATCCATGAGATTTTCTAGGCAAGAGTATTGGAGTGGGTTGCCGTTTCCTTCTCCAGGGGATCTTCCCAACCCAGGGGTTGAACCGGGGTCTCCCGCTTTACCGTCTGAGCCACCAGGGAATCCCGTTTAAACTACGGCCAGTTACAAACAGGTGAAGGTTCTGTTGGGGTAATTTGAGAAAACATGAACATCTTGTTGACTATCACTAATGTATGCTATCTTCTGAGGTCACATCCATAATCTTAAGTTTACCCACAGAGAGAGGCAGGGAATAGCGTGGACAATGGAGACGTGAGATCCTGAATTCCAAAGTAACCTGACAGTTGCTACGTCACTGTGCCCACCTAGAAAAATAATCTGGGCCCCAAACTTCTCTTCCGTATGCCCCACCTCTGGTTGACAACAAACCCACAGCACGGCAGACATTCAGGGCTGCGGACGCTGAGTCCAGCAGGCTGCTCAGATCTCACCCCTGCTGGGATACCAGCAGACTCGGACTCCAGGGTCAGCGGTGCCTCCTAGCAGGGAAACACAGGAGGCGGCAGCCCTGCTTTCATGAAGCCTTCAGTGACTTTCCACTGAGCTGTGGGAAAATTCTGAGAGTCGACTGTGGCTGAATCATAACCCAGAGGTCCCGACAACTCAAGTCTTTGAAGATTCCTTTCATTCCTTTCATTCCTTTCCCAAAGGGGAACCTGGCAAACTCCGATTGTTACTTCCGTTTACCTTCTTCTGTTCCCTCAAGATGCAGGTGCAAGTGGTGCACGCTCCCAGTGCTGCAAAAGGCACCAGGGTAACAGCACCTATGGTCGCAACAACTTGTATTTATCTAGAACTGGCTGCTGCCAGGCGCTGTTTACACACTGTTTTCAATGAATCTTCACAACTACCCAGTGGGGGTGTTACTAGGAATATTCCTAGTCTACAGATGAGGAAACGGAGGCCCAGGGAGGCTGGTAACTTGCCTCTGGCCCCACAGCTTGGGTGTGAGGCAGGGAGGTTTAACGTGAGCACTGCGGAGAGCCTGTGCTCACCACCACCGTGTCACACACGCTGTGGCCAACGCCAGTACAGACACTCCCAGCTCCAAGGCACTGGGCAGATCACAGACCAACCCACAGCTTTTGCAGCTGAGAAAACAGACCTCATGAGATGACGGGAACTGCCTGGTGACAGAGCCAGGCACTGAGGCAGGGCTCTCCACTCCAAGGTTCAATGTCCTCTCTGCTGCATCAGAGGCCTTGGGTCCTCTGATTCATCTTAAGGGTCTGGAGTTCTTTCATATCTTACCCCTTATTCTTTAGGGACTGGAGCTTTATATAAACATAAAAATACTTTCATAGACTTCCTTCATAATATACTGACCTCTCAATTCTTCCTACCCTTTTAAAGGGACTTCTTTTTTTTAGTATTAACTTGGCTCTCTCTTGCCTTCTCCTTTTTTTAAATCCCAAGAAAGTGAAAGGAACTTCAGACAGGTGTTTTTTTTAAGACTCTTTGATATCTTTTAACCAAGTTTACCTTTTTTTAACCAAAGCATCTTAAACACAGCTATTCAGCTATAATTTCTAACTGTCAATCATCGAGCAAGCGTGTCTGACCTCAGGGTCCTTCCCTGCGCGCCCTCGTAAGAGAAGACCCCTGAGGCTCGCTGTGTCACCCTCAGGCCTCGCTCTGCGCAGGCTCTTCCTCACACCCGCCTCCTGTCATGGAGGTGGTGCTCCCACTGCACCCCGGGCCGTCTTGACACAATGACCGTGGCCCATTCCTTCCCACTCCCTTCTTCACCCAGACCAACAGATTATACAGAGGGGAGTAAGAGTGTAGAAGGAGTAACATGTGGTGGTGGAGTCTGGTCTTTGCAGTCAAACACACCTTCACCCCTCTGGTCAAGTTCGTTGACTGAGCCGAGCCTCAGACATCACGTGGATGGGAGGCCCCACTTCAAGATGATTATGAGAATGGATTGAAAGAATGTGTAAAGGGCCACCTAGCACACAATTGATGGGCCTCCCAGGTGGCGCTGGTGGTCAAGAACCTGTCAATGCAGGAGACTTAAGAACCGTGGGTTCAACCACTGGGTGGGGAAGATCTCTTAGAGGAGGAAAAGGCAACCCAACTCAGTATTCTTGCTGGAATCGCATGGACAGAGGAGCCTGGCAGGCTAGTCCACGGGGCTGCAGAGAGGCGGACACGCCTGAGGCACCTCAGCAGCAGCGCACCGCCACCGTCTTCTCCCTCTCCCAGGCCCTTTCCCTCCCTTCACAAAAAAACGTTCAAAACACCTTCATTAAAAAAAAAAAAAGCCGTATCTCATCCTCAAACAATAAACTATTCTCTCTCCTTCCTGTCACTCCAAGCATACTCACATTTTATCCTCACTGTTGGCCCTTCTGTTCCCCTACTCAATCCATTTTGGCCACTATACACTGAGCTCCTACCAGGGACCAGCTCAGCCCGTTTTAATACTTTCCTGAGTTCGATACACGCTTGTGAGCTGACGCCACGGCAACATTAACTGCCGCCAGCTCTCGACCTCAGATGACCTGCTCCTTTCTGCATCTCGTCCAAGTCCCCTGAACTTTCTGTCTCACCACTTTCTACCTCTCATTTCTCTGCGTCCTGTCTCTGGGTGGTCTCTTCTATGCCATGGATTCAACAATCACTGTGCTTATTAGACCTCTGACTTTCACTCTCTCTAGTCCCAGTTCTAACGCTCAGGCCCCAGACCCAACTTTCCAACTGTTCAGAGGGAGCCATCTTTGGAAGATCCATGAGCATCTAAATTTCCAAATTTGCTTTTTCACTCATGGCTCCTGCTTCCTAAATGGTGTCACCATTAAGCCAAGGCTCAAGAAAGAAGCCTACTCATCTTGAATGTCCCTATCTTCCATATGCCATTTGAGTGAACACAAATCTCTTTGATTTTTATTTCCACAGTATCTTCTGAATTTAATCTCTCCACCTCCTTAGATCAGGGTTTTGTCACGTCTCAGCTTAAGCTGCAGACTGGAAGCCTTTACTTCCAGTTACTCACCCTACTTACCCTTTGCACAGATCCATGATTTATCTAATTAATAGATCTGAGCATATTAATCATCTTTTCTTAAAACTTCCATAGCAGTGACCAAGGGACATTCTGAATGTTTATGTTTCTAGCTCCCTATTAGAATGGAGGCACCTCGTTTTCAAGTACTGTATCTTGCTGCCTACTAAAGTACATTAATAAGCATCAAGAAAGCATATGGAAGATGGCAGGGTAGAAAGATGTGTGCTCATCTCCTCCTGCAAGAGTTGTTTAACTAGCTGTTAAACAACCATTGACAGGAGGATGCTGGAACCCCCCAGAAAAGATACCCCATGTCCAAAGACAAAGAAGAAGCTGCAGTGAGATGGTGGGAGGGGCACAATCATGATAACAATCACACCCCATACCCGCCGAGTGGGCGACCCACAGACTGGAAAACAATAACACCAAAGAAGTTCTCCCGCTGCTGTGAAAGTTCTGAACCCCACATTAGGCTCCCAGCCTGGGGACCCAACAAGGGGACTGGGAATCCCCAGGGAATCTGACCCTGAAGGCCAGCGGGATTTGACTGTAAGACTTCCACAGGACTGGGGGAAACAGACACTCCAGGCTTGGGGGGCACAAACAAAAGCCTGCCCACACCGAGACCCAGCAGAAAGGAGCAGTGACCCCACAGGAGGCTGAGCCAAAACCACCTGCTGGTGTCGGAGGGTCTCCTGTGGAGACACGGGTCAACAGGAGCTCACCGAGGGACAGGGGTCCCGGTCGCAGCAGTCTGGGAAGGTCCCCCCTTGGCATAAGCCTTCTTGGAGGTCGCCATTAACCTTACCATAAGGCCCTGCGGACCCCAGGGCTGGGTCTCTCCGGCCAAACAATGACCAAGGAGGGAGCACAACCCCACCCGTCAGCAGATAATTGGGTTAAAGCTTTACTGAGCAAGGCCCTGCCCACCAGAGCAAGACCCAGCTTTTCCCACTGCCAGTCCCTCCCATCATGAAGCTTACACAAGCCTCTTAGCCTCCTCCATCAGAGAGCAGACAGAAGAAGCAAGAAAAACCACGGTCCCACAGTGGCTAAAAACCACAGTATAGAAAATTAATCAGGATGAAAAAGCAGAAAGTTATGTCCCAGATGAAGGAACAAGATAAAACTCCAGAAAAACAACTAAATGAAACGGAGATAGGCAACCTTCCAGAAAAGAATTCAGAATAATGATTGTGAAGATGATCCAGGATCTGGGGAAAACAATGGAGAAGATGCAGGAAATGCTTACCAAAGACCAAGAAGAACTAAAGAACAAACAGAGATGAACGATACACTAGAAGGACTTGACAGCAGAATAATTGGGGCAGAAAACGGATAAATGACCTGGAAGACAGAACGGTGGGAATTACTGCCACAGAACAGAATATAGAAGAAAAACAGAAAGAAATGAAGACAGCCTAAGAGACCTCTGGGACATTAAACGCACCAACATTTGCACCACAGGGGCCCCAGAAGGAGAACAGGAAGGACCTGAAAGATACTTGAAGAGATGAGAGCTGAAAACTTCCCCAACATGGAAAAGGGGATGGCCAACCAAGTCCAGGAAGCACAGAGTCCCAGGAGGATCAACCCAAGGAGGAGCACACTGAGACATATAGTAACCAAACTGACAAAAATTAAAGACAGAGATAAAAAATATTAAAAGAGACAAAGGAAAAATGACAAATAACATACAAGGGAGCTCCCATCAGGCTATCAG
This sequence comes from Cervus elaphus, assembly GCF_910594005.1. Classification (NCBI taxonomy): domain Eukaryota; kingdom Metazoa; phylum Chordata; class Mammalia; order Artiodactyla; family Cervidae; genus Cervus; species Cervus elaphus. The sequence continues at coordinate 1,676,901 of NC_057819.1, forward strand.
CTGACTTCTCAACAGAAGCTCTGCAAATCAGAAGCGAATGGCACAATATATTTAAAATGATAAAAGGGAAGAACCTACAACCAAGAGTCCTCTACCCAGCAAGACTCTCATTCAGATTTGATGGAGAAATCAAAAGCTTTCCAGACAAGCAAAAGTTAAGAGAATTCAGCACCACCAAACCAGCTTACAACAAATATTAAAGGAACTTCTCTAGGCAGGAAACACATGAGAAGGAAAAATAAACCCTACAGAAAATAAACCCAAAATAATTACGAAAACAGTAATAGGATTATATATATCCATAATTACCTTAAACGTAAATGGATTAAACACACCAACTAAAAGACACAGACTGGCTGGGTGGATGAAACATGTGGATGTATACACTTCCACTTACCACATCCCTCTGCTGGACCCCCTCCCCAACTTGTATGTAATTATTTTATATTGTTACGTTAATCATGTTTCCATTATGGCTTGCAACTGTAATTATTTTTTGTCTGACTGTTGATTATGAAAACTGATAAACATCTTTTAGTATTGTGATTATGCAACTGTTACATAATACTATTGTATCACAGTTGGTAAACAGAAAAATAATATAACTCTAGATCACCAAAACTACCATTTAATAGGAAAACTTGTAATCATTTTTTAAAATCCTGCATAGCAGAATTATTTGGTATTTTTTAAAAAATACAAATGCCCAGGTACTGCTTTTTTTCACCATAGCTCCAGATATGTTTCTAATGAGCAGTCATGTTTAAAAACAACTGGACTAGATGATAATCTTTTACTTTTATCTAGTTTGTTCCACTTTTTCTATTTCATATTCAGTGCTCCCATTTCATTTAGCTTAGGTTTTCCATCTTTTTTTTTTGATGTTCTTTCTCAAGTCTTTATCAAGTATAGTAGAAAAGCTTTTGTATATATCTATCTATATATATAGATAAAAATATGTATATGTTTTAGAAAACTTACAAATTTTTGCCTAACTAAAAAATTTATATATTTTTTTTAATAATTTTTAAAAATTTATATTTTGATTCCATTTGTTTGACTTAGTATGAATAGAATGCTAGATTTCTAATTTTAAAAAAGTAGGCAACAAGCCACAAAGGTTTACTGTATAGTGCAGGGAACTCTAGTCAATATCTTGTAATAACCTATAATGGAAAATAACTTCAAAAATAATATATGTATACATGTACAACTGAATCACCTTCCTGTGTACCTGAAACACTGTAAGTCAACTATACATCAATAAAATATACAAAGAAAAGAAAGGAAAGGTTATTATATAAATACAAACCCAGTATACCGTGCCATGTACAGTAGAGAATATGAAAGAAATATAACGTGATCCCTGTCCTCAGAGAGCTTTTACTCTTTTTGGAGAGACAAAACAAACTGAAGACACTATTAGGTACCTAAGCTGAGACACAAACTCTAAACGCTCAAGCAGAGAGGAGTGTGAGGTGGAACTTCTGGTGGAGACCTCTCAGAGAAAAAAAGGCTTCCTGAGGGCCTGAAGGGAGGGCAAGGTGAAGACGGTGAGGAAGCAACAGAAGGGGCAGGGCGCTCCGAGGTGGGAAGGGCCGAGGATTTGCCGACAGGAAGAAGCCTGGGCTACCGGGAATGGGAGATGATGCGGGGGACCAATGAGGCTCACCCGGGGAGAAGAGGTGAGTCAGAAAACAGAAGCCCTCAAAGGGCAAGGAAACAGGAGTCTGACCAGATAAACAAAGTAGTAACTTTTTTGAGTGCTCTAACAATACAGAAACTGTCATATACAAAAGCTGTAATAATACAGAAGCTGCCTTTTCACACACACACACACACTCTTTCAATGCAGCGGTGCTCTCAGACACTACTCTCCTCATTTTGCAAATGAAGAAGGTGAAACATAGAGCCGTTCAATAATGTGCTTGGGGCCACACAGCTGTGCGCAAGCCCTGAGCACTGTAGGCAAAGGCAGAGAAGATCACTCCTGCTTCCAGAGGGCTCAGTGTCCAAGCAGAGACGGGCGCCAGTGATGATCTCATCAAGAGTTACTCACAGAGCACTGTGTCAGGTGTTGTAACAAACATATAAGGACATGGCAGTGTTATTTTAGTAAAATCAATCTAAAAGTATTAGATTAAAAGCAAAAGGCTCTCTCAGGGGACAAAATCACTGATTGGAGAAATTAGGAAACCAGCCTCCTAGCTAACACAGTTACCCAGGCAAAATCCAGCAGTGACGTGATGAAGGTGGATGCAGCGAGACTGGAAAAGAGGCAGAACAGAAAACACTCTAAAGCAGAAACGATTAATGTACGAAAAAGAGAATCAGACACATTTTTATGTCTGGAAAACTGAGAGGAGGACATTAGTAAGAGGACGGTAAATTCATTTGAAGGTAACATTGAGTTAAAGACAAAGTAGGACCGGGAGAATGTAATAGGCCTTAATACAAAAAGATTTTTTAAAAAGCAATTTTATCTACCCTTGGCTGTGCGGGGTCTTTGCTGCTGTGAGGGCTTTCCTCCAGGGCTGGCGCCCGGGCCCTGCGCTGCAGCGGCCTCTCTTGCTGCGGAGTGCGGGCCCCAGGGTGCACGGGCCTCAGCAGCTGCAGCTCCTGGGCTCCAAAGCTGCACAGGCTCAATAGCTGCGGCACACGGCTTGGGACCTTCCCGGACCTGGGATCAAACCCGTGTCTCCTGCACTGGCGGGCAGATTCTTTACCACTGAGCCACGAGGGAAGCCCAATACAGGAAGACTGAGAAGCAAGATTTTTTTATTTTTTAACATTGTTAGCACCCAGCCCTGAGTTGTACATAACGAAAGAATCTCAAATATTTTAATAAACTCTCTGCCGGTAGGATGGCCTCTGTGTTTTATTTTCTCCCCACATTTCGCTAGTCTCTATTATTAGTTCTGTCTTGCATCATCCTTTCTACAGAAATGAGGTAGAACATAACAAAGTTGAAACACACAAGAACTTATCTATCCAAAACCAATTCCTAAAACGCTGTGTTTGCTCATCACTTCTCTGGAACTTTTTTGTCAGAGTTGCTTTCATGGTCATTCTATAATCCAGAGTTTACCATTACACTCTGTTAAAACCTCCAACCTCATCATACAATAATTTAGCTCTTGTTTTTTCAAAAATAAAATCCACTGTCAAAAAAAAACACACCTTATCAGCAGTAAAGTTGTTCCAGAAGCTGTGACACAATCTCCATGGGCAACACCCACAGGGGCTTTCCAAATATTCCAAGGAGTGGCTCCATCGATGTGGGGAAGGGATGTCCCTACGGAGAGTGGGGCATCATACTGCTGAGTATTTCACAGACCTGCTTTTCATTTAGTTCTTGAAGCAGCCATAGAAGCAAGTATTACCATCTTATGCTAAAGAAGAGTAAAAGAAGGCCCAGACAGGAATGGAGATGCAGACATACAGAGCAGGCTCTGGACGCGACGGGGGAAGGGGAGGGCGGGGGCTGAGACAGCATCACTGAAGCATGCGCCCACCACATGTAGAGCAGGCGGCTGGTGGGAAGTTGCTATACAACACAGGGGCGCAGCCTCTGCTCCCTGACCACCTGGAGGGGCGGGAGGCGGAGAGGAGGTTCAAGAGGGAGGGGCATGTGTATCATTACGGCGGATTCACACTGTTGAAGAGAATATTGTAAAGCAGAAGCCAACCCAATATTGTAAAGCAACAATCCTCCAATTAAAGATAAATTTTTCAAAAAATTAAAAAGAAGGCTCAGAAAAGTCACTTTCTCAAGGTTATAAAACTAATACATAGCAGAGTTGGGGATTTCAAAACTTATGATTTTACCACTGTACCATGTTGTTTTTGATAAAATAACCCAACGTACGGGGACATTATTAAACAGTATCATTACTATATAATCTTATCTTGTATGGCCACGATTTTAATAGTCTTTTAATTTCATTTGTTTCCCCATCATTTTCTGTATTTACTGATTGGGGAAAATATGACCAACCAGCCATGAAAATCTGTCATAGATCTTGAATTAAGTCTACCTTATAAAAATACAGAACATTAGAAACAGAAATACCTTTAAATCATCAGGCCTGTCTCCTGATAATATGGTTTTAAGTATGTTACAATCCCGGTCAGCAAGCAAACAGTATCCCCGTCTCCTTAGGATAATGTGTTCAGCGGAAGGTTCTCATGTATCTGCCAGCAGGGCTTTGTTCATGAACTCTCTGCTGAATACAGAAAGTTTTATTTATTCCTCCTTTAAACTCTACTCCTTCAACACTGGAACACCATACACATTTATACATAGCAGATGATTATACTATCTTAAACCAGGTTGGAAGCCTGGCAGGCTTGAATTATTTAAGAGAAAAACATTTCCACTTGTCCTGCCAAACACATTGATCAATGTTCATTTAAGTGATGTAATCATCTCTTCTCATTTTGCAAGGTCTTCTCTCTCTCTTCAGGTGACTAAGCAGTCTGCAATCTTCCTTCCTTTAATTGGATAATTTTCAGGCTTGTCTTACCCTTCCGGTTTTTACAACTTCATGCATTTTCTCCTGTGAATGCAGTAAAAGGTTTCATGGCTAGAATCTTTCTTTAGCACACGTCTCTAGAACTCTATCTTCCCGAACACTGGTGCAGCGCGACTGTTTATCTACTCCGGTGCCCCAGACAGACTGGCTACTCTTTAATGGCCACCTTTTTCTGCTTGCAGTCCTGCGTTTCCTCCTCCTTGGATCGACCTTCCTGTGTCCTCCATATATCCTTCTGGCTCAGACACTTGTTCTCCCACCTCTGGACCTGTGTGGCACTTTTGGTAATGTTATCACCCAACATGGTAAACACGGCTACTGTTTATTAAGCACTAACCATGCACTGTCTCTGGAGCCTCATGTCTGTAACAAACTACCCAGCTTCTCCTCCTACCCTCTCACAACACTCCTCTGTGAAGAGTGTCACTCAGAGGCCTGGCACACAGCAGGCACTCAGTAAATAGGCACCATCACTAGGTTAGGAGAACAAGCACCACAGGACTTATTCATGTCTGACCCCAGCGCCTGGTCCGGCTGTCTGGCTTACTCAATGCACGTTTACAAAACTAACCAATGAAGAGAATAAATGTTAAATATCTGCATGATCCTTGTGAGACAAGCTGTGCAGCTTGCCGTGGACAGCTAAAACTTCACTCTTTGGAGTCTAGACAGGAAAAGCACCCAGTTAAGTGCACAGAGATGGGGCTGGGGAGCCCAGAGCACTGCCTAGAGGTTCAGAAGCATGCAAGGTCTCAAGTTCAGGAAGCTCTTGCTGGCTAGTGATTGAAGAGGTTGATATGGAAGATGGCCTCCTGTGGAATGCTCCAGGCACAAGCCAGCATCAGTTTGGCTCCCAGAGGTAGATGGCATGGTCAAATCAACTCCCTTGATCAGGGAGAAACTTAGGACTGTAAGAAAGCCTCCTGATGATGAAGGGGGTGCCTCATTCCTTAGAGAACAGAAGCCTAGACATTCAGCGCACACACAGACCCAAAGGTGAGTCTCTGGGGCACTGGGATTTGGCAATGGCAGGAAGTAGTCTGTGGTGGGAGTCTGTCAACAGCTAGTAGGGCCCGGTGAGCAGAATGAGACTCAAGTCCTTGGCAGTGTTAAGTTTAAAAGGAGGCAGTATACTGGCATACCAGAAAGAGACTGGATTTAAGAAACAAAACCTAGATTCAGTTACTGAACCAGAGTGCAAACGTGTTTAATGCCCCAACCACGGCAGACTAGCTATCTGACTTGGGACATCAATTATTCAGGCAGGGCTAGCAGCAAGGTTGAACTCTGAAGAGCGACTCGGATTCCGGCACTAAGGACAGAACTTGCCACTGGTAAAGCTGCGGAGGGAGCAGAGAATCTGCCCTGCTACGACACTGCAAGCCCTTTGCAGTGGGTAATAAGCACAGCACAGCCTCTCTGAGCACAACGTCTGCCTGGCTTCAGTGCTGAGGACTCTTAGATACCAGTTATCTGTAGCTGGCAAAGTACAGAACACAAGCCTGTCTGGTCTGGATTAACAAACATCTTTCTATCCACATTCACTCGTCTCACCCTGGGGCTGTGTACAGCTGTGTACCTGCTTGGTCTCTTCATCCCCACACAGTGTTTTTCCCCTAACTTATCGCCAGATACAACCACTTTCAAGTTGAAATCACTCTTCACAACCACAAGTTAGTTGTTTCATCCTGATTCTGGGACCAAAATCCTATCCAGTCACTACTGGGTCCCAGAATCTAAGTCCACACTACTAGCAACAAGAGTGGTCCTTTCGATTAAAACCAACCCAGCCAAACACACCGTGACAAACACTCACTACTGCTACTACTGGTATACTAAGATCCTCCTGTCACCTAGCTCTTCAGTAACAGATTCATCTTGACTTTCACTTCTTCAGAAACCAAAGTATCTTGTTGGTCTATGGTCTGTTTGTGGCTCTTTCGATTTGCTATCCCTAAGGGTTTTTTTTTGTTTGTTTTTTGGCTCATGTTAAAGCAATATGTTCAAATCATGGACTATCTGGTTCAACTACCCATCTGATGACTGACTTTCTTCTACAACACTCCCACCAAGTGGTCATTGGGACCATGTTTGAACACTCAGAATGACTGAGAACCCACTGCCTACGGAGGCAGTCTATTTCATCTCTGAATCACCTGCTGGAAGTAATGGGCTGAAATGCACCTCCCTGTGTTTCTATCCATTGACTCCAGCGCCTCCCCTCAGAGCCATATGGAACAAATATAAACCTCTTACACATGGCCCACTTCAGAGATCTGAATAAAGTGACAATATCACTCCTGTGTTTGTTTTGCTGGATAAATGTTCCCAGTGCCTTCAACCATTTGCTGCTATTAGATGGTCTCACTAGCATCATCTCTCTCTTTTCTGGCTGTACTCAAAATGATCTATATGCCACACATATAGCCCAGAGCCAGACAGATTACAGGTGTGTTCTGGACACTAAACCTCTCATAAGGCAGCCTGAAGGCTAAATCAGCTTTTCTGAAGCTACAACACTCAGTTGACTCACACTGAGTTTATGAACAGCCAAATACCCCTAAATGCCACACATACTGCTGCTAAGCTCACTGCACATTCATGTCATTGTTTTAGGGAGAGCAGGCAGTTGACAGGAAGGTTCATTTAAGAAGGTTCGTTTATCTTGTTGAAACCGTGACATTTGGGTCCCAAAAATTCAACCGAGGATTTTGCATTCCTAATGATACATCAACCTGTGCTTAGTTTGCTAGTCCAAATGATTAGACAAACTAATGATGGGTCATGGACTAGATTTCAGCTTAGGCTAGTCAACTTTGATTTTATTTCATGGCTTCCCTCAGAATGCAGCCTTCTTCAAAGTTACTCATCTTTCAAATGTATGCTTTTGATTACCAGAAGAACTGGCAGAAAGAGTATAAATGATTCAATACAAAGATACTATCACCACTGAAAAATACTCCAAAGATAAGCACCCAGTACATTAAGGATGGTATATTTATGATTTTCCATGGGAATATTATACCTGAACACCTTTTCCTTGATTACAAATATCTTGAAGAAATACTACTGTATAGATTTTCAAAGATATTTCCACTTCGCTTATTTGATTATTTCAATTCAAAGAAAGTAGAGTAGGTATTATCATACTCATTTATAGATGAAGAAACAGACCTAGAAAGGTCATGACTTGTCGGGGGAAGAACCAGGACTGAACCCCAAGTCCTGGGATTTCTAGTCTAGTGCAATTCCCCCTGTAGCCATGGCACTCTAACACAAGAGTGTCCTGGTCCTGGCCTCAGAGCACTAATATCCAAGGAGCTCTCCTCTAGCTGCGAGTAACATGCGCTCTACTCACCCTTGTCATATAGATTAAAAAAAAAACGGGGGGGCTCAGTGAAAAGATGAAAAGTTGTCACAACACTTAAGAGATCCCAAACTCTAGCCATCATAAAATTTATGAGAATTAGTCCAATACCTTTAACTTTAGCGACCGGGAAGAGATACCAAGTAATTTATCTAAAGCTGCAGTTACCTAATAGCAAAACCAGGATTAGAATCTATTTATATACCCAATTCAATGTTCTTTTGGTTATACCATATTGTTTCTCAAGACACACGTAGGCAGCTGTCTGTTACCTTTGCATGCTAAGTCGTCTCAATCCTGTTCAACTCTTTGCAATCCTATGGACCGTAGCCAGTCAGGCTCCTCTGTCCATGGGATTCTCTAGCCAAGAATACTAGAGTGGGTTGCCATTTCCTTCTCCAGGGAATCTTCCCAACCCGGGGATTGAACTTACATCTCTTACATCTCCTGCATTGGCAGGCAGGTTCTTTACCTCTAGCACCACCTGGGAAGCCACAGGGATCTGTGTGTTACCTTTAGCTAGGACATTTCTGAAGATGAGGCCTGATGTGTGTTATCTACAACTCAAGAAAGTGATGGCTAAAGATCCTGCCAAACTCCTAATCCAAGGGACTATGGGTGAGGAGATAATCAAAGAGGGATTGACCATGACATGTTGAACTTGCAACCTCCCAGTAAACAGAGCTGTGCTATACGAAGTAGCCCCTGAAGGTGGAGTCTTCCTCTCAACAATACTGTTACAGAAATTGCTCCAGGACTTGGACGGATGTGTGCCTCCATCCAGGACTTGTGTCGTAGATGACCAGGGTATAAAGACAGCTGAAAAGGAGACAATTATGAAGCTGCCATAGCTATGGGTGGACTTTTTAAAGAGCAGACTAAATATTTAGCTACAAAAGGACCCTGTGACTATATAAACACTTATATTTATATGGTGTTTAATTTACTTCAACAGTCATTTGTTGAGCATCAATTATACACAAAGCACTTTATTTCCAAAGGCATGTCATACTACTATCCTCAAGAAACTTAATAGCTTCAATAATATGGAAACACAGAAGTGGGAACTTAAGCAACCCTGAGGAGCCAGAAAAGGATTTGTTGAAGAGGAGACACCTGAATTGAATCTTAAGGTCTGGGTGAGAATTTTCTGGGTGAGGAAAAAGCTGAGCAAAGACAGGCATGAAACAGTGCGGAGTGTTTGTGCAACTAGAAACAGTCTGATGGTGCTAGAGCCCAAAGTACGGGCAGGGAAGAGTTATAGCACAAAATGAGGCCAAGTCAGAGGGCCTGATGCCATGCCATTTTGGACTTTGGCCTAAACTAATGAAGTGCCGCTAAAGAACAGATCACCCTGGGAACCAAGGCTAAGGAGGAATTTGAAGTTGGGAGGCAGGAAGACTGATCATGAGTTGGTTGAAGTAATTCAGATGATGAGAGCCTGTGCATGGATGTATAAGTAGCAATAGGAATGTATAAGATGTATCAAATAGGTCATATTCCAGAAAAAAAGGAGGCTACTGAATGACGTTTTCTGAGGGGTGAGGTCTCCTGATTTAAATATTCATCTCAGAATTTCTTCTCATACCTGACACTTCTGTCATCAGAGCTTCCTTTTGTAGGATCTCCCTTCTGTAGGATCTCCCCCACTAAATGGAGGTGATCACTGCATTTTAGTGTTGGTCAGCTAACATTAAGATGGATTATGAAAGTTTACTGAGAGTAAAGAAGGCCTTGCAGGGATGGGCAGGGCTAGTCATGAAGGAAGCAGCAATGGATTCAAAGCAAAAACAAGGAACAAAAGTTCAAGCTGCTCAAAAGGAAACTCCATCAGTTCAGTTCAGTCACTCAGTTGTGTCCGACTCTTCATGACCCTATGGACAGCAGGACGCCAGGCTTCCCTGTTCATCACCAACTCCCGGAGCTTGCTCAAACTCATGGCCATTGAGTCGGTGATGCCATCCAACCATCTCATCCCCTGCCGTTTCCTTCTCCTCCTGCCTTCAATCTTCCCCAGCATCAGGGTCTTTTCCAGTGAGTCAGTTCTTTGCATCAAGTGGCCAAAGTATTGGAGCTTCAGCATCAGTCCTTCCAATGAATATTCAGGACTGATTTCCTTTAAGATTCACTGGTTGGATCTCCTTGTAGTCCAAGGGACTCTTAAGAGTCTTCTCCAGCACTACAGTTCAAAAGCATCAATTCTTCTGCACTCAGCTTTCTTTATGGTCCACCTCTCACATCCATACATGATGGGAAAAACCATGAAACTCCATATGTCACCACATTGCCTGGGCTGGCCCTGCTCTGCTACAAAATCCATTTTCAGGCAACTTGGGTGCACTATGCCAAAACTCTTTCATGTTAGCCACTTAAGTCTACACAAGGATAGTAATATTAACAATAAAATACACCCTAGCAAAGAAGAAGAACTATAATTTCTGAGCTAAGGAACACCACATAGGGACAAACTAACCCAGACATTGGGCCTTTAGAAATAGTGTCCCTTAAGGTCTTTCCTCCTTGACTGACTACAAGTGAAATATTGGCGCCTGTATTTTTATTTCCAGTAAGTATCATGTTTAATTTGGAAATCTGACAAATACCAAGAACTCCTGCCCCACATTTCACAGTAATACTGAGAGAATTAAAGGGGACAAAAAGAGGCAAAAGCTTCTGTGTGCTGTAGAGCGCTAAATGAAGTCATGAGCAGCCCTTTGGTTCACAGGAGAAAAGAGGTGGATGGGGTCTCCATGTCATTCATGGCTTGTGCAAGAACTGCTCACCAATGATGACCAAAAAATCATTCAAATCTTTCAGATGTTGGTGAGCACAGTCCACAGTACCTTAAGTACCTTCCCTAAGAATTAAAAGTAATGTACACTATGAATTGAAAAGTAACACCTAAAACAAACAGATACATTTTTAACAAATCAGCTCTTTCTATAAAACCAGTCTCTATAATGAAACTCTGTCGTAAACACGCATGTAAATAGATAAATTTATATGCAACTAGATTGTTAGACTCATATTTTATTAGAATTAGAAAAGGCTTAGATAGTTTCTACAGACTGTATTCCCAGATTTCTTCCCTTCCCCATCTTTCTTACAACAGGAAGACTGAGGTAATGGTAGAACCCAGACTAAACTACAAACTTCCTGACTCCTGGTATAAGGCTCTTTTTTCCTCTACAAAATGACACTTCAAACAAAAAATACAACAAAACCCAGACTTTTAAAATGTTAGTATCACATGCTTCAAATCTTCTTTAAAAAAGAACTATATGTCAGCAAATGATCCCTACTCCATCCTTCCTGCTCATGTTGTATACAACTACTGAATTACTATATATCCATAAACCAGACCATATCGCCACAGAAAGTACTGGTCTTCATAACAAGGAAGAGTCCCTCACTGTAGTATGCTTGCATGTAGTTAAAACCTTTGGGATTTGGCTGGATTTGCAAAGAGAAACTAGGGCAGAGCCTATTAGCTTTTTTACTCATTACCACAGAAGAATCTAGTCAAGTATCTTATGATTTAGAATGAAAATAAATTGGGTAAATAAAAAAATTAACATAATTTTTTAAATCCTTCTCAAATACATGTTTCATATTTGTGAAACTCTGGTTTATAATGACCTAGGGTGAAGACCTATCACTGAACAACAGGGCAAGATGGATTTAGCAATTTAACTATAATAATAGTTTCTCCTTCTGCTTCAAGGTCCAGCTCAAATGTCACCACTTTAATGAATCTGTCCTTGATCCCCTCAGAATTAATTCCTTCAGCAGTCATTTACTGAGTGCCAAAGCCCTGAAGATACAAAAGGAGATCAGACCCAGTTCCCTGCCTGGAGCTCAGAAATAATTACATAACAGTGTTTGATAAATGCTCTAATAGCGTATCCATAAAGGGTTGGTGGAGTCTAACTTCTCCTGGAGCAACTGGAGGAGACTTAACAGGAGGGGGATACATCAGCTTCATCTTGGAGGACGAGCAACAGGTCACAAAACAGAAGACGGCAGGCCATTCTAAGCAGGAAGATAATAAAAGAGAGGGTATGAAGGATGTTAAGATGTTAGTTTTAGAAGGACAACTAAGGATAGACATCAGAGGCAGGGAGTTAAGTTAGAAGACTGGCAGCAATTCAAGCAAAAGATGACATGATTGCAGGCATGAGGTGGGAGAGGGAAAGATTTTAACAAAAGGCAGGAGATAAATTTAGCAGAACTTGATTGTATGGGAGCAAGAACATGGAGGAACTGGGGATGACTCCCAAAGGCTTGGCAAATGAGTGGGCAGTGAGGCCATTAACTAAACTAGGAAATACCACAATAGAAGATAAGAGCAGGGCGGAAGAAGGGAGGCTCAAATTCCCTCTGAGGCATTCTGAGTTGGCAATAAGGCCTCTCCTTTGAGGTCTTAAATTATTTCCCTTTCTATGCCAGAAATCACCCTTTCCTGGGAGCTCCAAAGCATCTTGTGTTTTTCACACCAAATCATTTAAATCTGCTGAATTGGGACTTCCCTGGTGGTCCACTGGCTAAGACTGTGCTCCCAACACAAGGTGCTCCAGTTTGATCCCCGGGCTTCCCAGACAGTGGTGGTAAAGAACCCACCTGCCAGGGCAGGAGACCTAAAACACTTGGGAGGGAATCAATCCCTGGGTAGGGAAGATCCTCTGGAGGAGGAAATGGCAATCCACTCCAGTATTCTTGCCTGGAGAATCCCATGGACAGAGGAGCCTGGCAGGCTACAGTCCACGGGGTCACAGAGAATCGGACACGACTGAAGTGACTTAGCACATGCAAGCACCAAGGAACTAGGTGCTTCCCTGCTGGCTCAGTGGTAAAGAACCTGCCTGTCAATGCAAGGAAATGAAGTCTACCCTGGTTCCACCCTTGGGTTGGGAAGATCCCCTGGAGGAGGAAATGGCAACCCACTCCAGTATTCTTGCCTGGAGAATCCCATGGACAGAGGAGCCTGGAGGGCTACAGTCCTTGGAGCACCACATAGTCTGACATCATCTATCGACTAAACAGCAACCACCACAGGGAACTAGATCCTGCTGGCCACAAGCCGCAGCTAAGAGTCCAGGTGCTGCAACTAAAGACAGCCCGAGCTGCCACCTAAGACCCGGGGCAGCCAAATAAATAAGTCATGGTTTGTTTTTTAATCTGCTGTATTTACCAAATCTGTCCCTACCTGAAACCACTGAGGAAAGGTACCAGGTCTTACTGATCTGCGCAACGCCCTTATCTAGGAGTCTTACACATTGCCAGCCCTCAAAGGTTGCATTCTTGAAAGGCGTCTCCATCAGATACTGAAAATTGCCCATGAAAGTGAAGTCGCTCTGTCGCGTCCGACTCTTTGCGACCCCATGGACTGTAGCCCACCAGGCTCCTTTGTCCATGGGATTCTCCGGGCAAGAATACTGGAGTGGGTTGCACATTTCCTTCTCCAGGGAATCTTCCTGACCCAGGGATCGAACCCAGGTCTCCCGCATTGCAGGCAGGCACTTTAACCTCTGAGGCACCAGGGAAGCCCAGAAATTGCCCGTGAACAGGCATCAAATCAAACATCCCACACCTGCCCTAGGGGCTTCTGCAGCGTCCCTCCAGCCCTGCCCCACCGGCGCCTGCTCTGGGCCCCCCACAGTGTTCTCCCCATCTCCTTTGACAACCCCACGAGGATTCCGTCCGCATCTGGGGTGGCCAGGCCTGCGGGTGGCTGACCAGACCGTCCCTTCAGGCGCCTGCCCCATCGGGCTGCACTGCCCGGCTCTCGGGTGGGCCGGACTCCGGGGCTCCTCACGTCCTGGGGGACTCACCCTGGCCTCTGGGAGGCGGTCCAGACCCCACTCCCCACCTCACCCAGGGACCCCATGGGGACACCCACCCGCCCGCCCCTCGCCGACCGCATCCGCTGCGTGGTTATTGGCCACCCTACGGCGCAAGGGTCCCTTTGTGGGGGAGCGCGGCCTGCCCCCCTCCCCCCAACTCTAGAAACCAGGCCTCGGAGGGCGGCGGCGCGGCCTCCGACCTGGGCTCCCCTTCTCCGGTACACTCAGTCCGTGTCCAGGGCGCTGGGCCGGAGTCCGAAGGCGCGGCAGGAAGGTCCATTCACCTCAGGCGGCAGGCCGAGCCGCAGCCCGGCAGGCCGTGTCCTGACCACCCTCGCCACCTCTCCGCGTCCTGAATACTCTGGGCGAGAACCCGAGGCGAGAAGAGTGAGAGGCCCGGGTACCCGCTCGAGGGCCTCCGACAGAGGCTGCCTGGCCGTCGCGCGTGAAGTCGCCTCGCTGAGGCGCTAGTCTCGCGTGGATATAGTCTCGCGTGGATCTAGTCTCCCGCGGAGGGTGCGAGGCCGGCACGTGCCAAAGGAGGCGTGACGGGCGAGGGGCGGTGCCACGCGCGACGCCCTAGGCGCTGATTGGCTGCGCCCAGCAGGGGCGTGAGGAGAGGGAGCGGGGTCCCACAGGAGTCCTCCGCGGGCGGAGGGCGCCAGGGTAGAGGGCAGGGCGCTTGCGCGAGCCTGTCCGCTGCCTCCTCCTGCTCCTCCTCCTCCTCCTCCCAGGGGCAAAGGGCAACAGGCAGTCTAGGTCTGGACAAACGTGTGGACTTCTGCCATGGCCGGGTCCGGGTTTGAGTCGCTGGAGCGGTGCTTGGAAAAACATCTGCCACTCGCAGAACTGCAGGAGGTCAAACGCGTTCTCTATGGCAAAGAGACCAGGTGCGTGGAGCCCAGACTGGCCAGGCAGGGAGCTTGGGGTGGGGGTCGGGGGGCCCTTGGGGCCAGCAGGTGTGGGTCTGGGGGACCAGACAGGGGGCTTCAGGGCCTGAAGGGTTCTGCAGGGGCTGTGGTGAATCCTGGGTTGGCGAGCTGAGACCCTGAGTTCTACAGATGGGACCTCAGGTGTACAACCCAGCGTGACCCTTACAAGCCTGGAGGGAAAGGACAGTTTTACTCTTTTGTGCTTTTGCTATGACCACCCAGCTTTCTTTCCAGCTTCCAGTGATCTGCTTCTTCCCCAGCACCAGGCCTGTCCTCTGGCTGGCTCTCTAGGTCTGTACCTCCAGCCAGAGCCCTGATCAGGCCCACTGGAGGTCTTGCCCCCAGCTCCTCCTTCCTGCAGTGACCGGCCTCTGGAGGGTCCTGGGACGGAGAGGCCTCTGAATCTGGTGAGCGAAGGGACCTTTCCCACTGGCAGGTCCCAGGAGTTAGCTCCCATGCTCGGAGCAAATGTTTTCCACTCCCAGCCTGCTGTGTGCATCGCTGGGCCTTTCCAAGGGCAGTGCACTCCTGGTCGCCGGGAGCACAGGGCTGGAAGACACTTGCCCTTCTGCTCCTGTTTCTCTTCAGTCCACTTTTCTCAAAGCAACCAGAAGACTTAAATCATATCCTGCTTAAAACCCTACAAGGGATTGGCACGGCCCTTAGAATGAAATCCAAACTCTGACCCTACGCGACTCCTGACCAGACATCCTTCCACTTTCTTGCCTGTTTGTGGGCTCCCCCAATCCAGCCACACCACACACTCCCTGACCTTGTGGCAGTGACCTTGAGGCGCCTGGTCAGCTCCCCTGAAACTGGAGGGGGTTAATTGGATCAGAGGATCCCAGCCACCAGCCCATGTGGCGTTCTGGCAGGGGTGGGGGCTGGACCTCAGAGCCCCAGGTGTTTTCACGGCTAGTGGATGGTGAAGGTAGAGCAGCTGCTTTTTGGGGTGAGCCTGGTACAGAACTGTGTCCAGAAGGGCTCTTCATACCCAAAGAGGGGTGCCTGGGACTGCCGGCCCTCAAGGCCCCTCCAGTGGGCTGATGCTGGATTACCGCCTTCCATGGGACTTGTGAAGGCTCATGATGGGGGAAACCTCTGAGAACTGGGGCTCCTAAGGAAGGTGCCCTGAAGCAGGGAGTGTTTAAAGGTGAGGCAGGCAAGCTCCCCTGGGAAAAGACAGAGCTTGTGGGTGTCAGGGAGAGTGCTGGGAAAAGAGAAGTAAGTGTCCCGCGTCGGTGACAGGACTTGTTGCAGAGCTCAGGATAAAGGACCGCCTTGTAAGAAGGACTCGGTGTACACAGTTGGATCTCTCCAGAGCAGGGAAGGATTGGAGTGGAAGCCAAATTCCATTTACCAGTGACCACCAGGCCTCTTCCTGGGGCTCGGCTCACCGTAACTGAGTCACTGGTTCCCCTTTTCCATTCTTTCTACTTTTCCCTCTTCTCGGTTCTGTTCTACCCTGTGCTAAACCCTTCCAAGCTTCACTCTGGGGTTTTAACCATTTGTACTTGTGATTGAGTGGGGTTTGGCTATGAACAGTTTGCGAAGTGAAGATAGAAAATTACTCATTTAAAAGTTCGTCTGTTCATGGAACTCTCCTGGAGGCCCTGTGGTTAAGAATCCACCTTCCGGTGTGGGGGGGTACGGGTCAGTTTCTGGCTAGGGACCTCAGATCCTGCACGAAAAGTCAAAGGGTCAGTCACTCAGTCGTCCCTGACTCTTTGCGACCCCATGGACTGTAAACTCTGTCCATGGAATTCTCCAGGCAAAAATACTGGAGTGGGTAGCCATTCCCTTCTCTGGGGGATCTTCCCAACCCAGGGATCCAAGCTGGGTTTCCTGCATTGTGGGTGGATTATTTACTGTCTGAGCCACTAGGGAGACCCCAAGATCCCACTTGCCTAGTAGCCAAAAAACCAAAACACAAAACAGAAGCAATATTGTAACAGATTCAGTAAAGACTTTGAAAAATTGGTCCACGTAAAAAAAATATATTAAAAAAAGTCTTCTTTTCCCATGGCCTGACTTGGGTATGGCTGCCTCTGTGGAGGCCTGATGGAATCCTCCCCTGGACTCCTCCTTCACTCCACGCAAGACTGACTTCTCTCATGAGCGCTTGCTGCCCCCAAGACAAAGGTGACGCTTAGCCAGTGTTTACTAAGTGAGTGAGCTAATGGGCCTTTGTCTGTGCCAAACAGATAAAATCCCCAAAGAACATCAAGGCACAGCCAGAACCAAGAAACATTTATTCATTCAACAAACATTTATTGAGTGTTTATTTTTGTCTCAGGCATTAGAGGTACTAGGATGAGTTAGCCACGGTTCCTGCCCTCGAGGGGCTTTCCGTCTTTTGATGGTTGTCCTGCACTGCAAGAAAGTATGCAGGGAGAGCTGAGGGGTTTATGTGGATGGGGTTGGGGCAAGTGGGGAGGGCTCCTGGGGTGCCAGGCTTCAGCTGCATCCTGAAAGAGACTGGGGGGGGGGGAGGTCAGTCCGGAGATAGGATGGGGCTCGGGTGCTCCGGGCCAAGGCTCAGACAGCAGGGGACATGCCCGTTTGGGGGCTGTGGGAGTAGAATACTGTGGGGGCTTTCCCAGGAGAGGAGGCAGGAGTAGTCGGGGTGGATCCTGGGGGCCCCTCCTCTGCAGAGGAGGAGGGATTGTCCTGATGGTGCTGGGAGCCTTCAGAGCATTTGCAAAGGGGAGGTGGATGATGGGGAGGCCTAAAGCGGGCAGAGTGCCTGGGGGCAGAGAGGAGGAAGGGTTCCAGAAGTCTCAATAGGCAGTGCCGACGGCCAGCTTGGCAGAGGGGTCTTGGGCCCTTGGGTGGCCCGTGTGGGTTCACCTGATGAGCTGCAGCTGGGGGGCAGGCCGACGCGGTGGGGGTGCTGTGACAAATGGCCATATGCCACATGGCTTCAACCAAGGAAATGTATCCTCACGGTTCTGAAGACCAGAAGTACAAAAGTCAAGGTGTTGGCAGGGGCACGGTCTTCCAAAGGTTCGGGGCAGCGTCCTCCTGTGCCTTTTCTGGTTTCTGGCGGCTTCTGGTGTTCCTTGGCCCATGGCGGCATCACGCCAGGCTCTGCCTCTGTCTTCACAGTCTTCTTTTCTCCCCGTGTCTCTCCTCTCGGCCTTCCTTTTAAAACCCACTACTGGCTTTTAGGGCTCCCCTAGGTAATACCAGATGATCTTATCTTGAGATCCTTAGTGATGTCTGCAAAGACCCTTTTTTCCCCAAAAAAGTTCCCAGTCACGGGTTCTGGCTGTTAGGACGTTGGGCGTATCTTTTCTGGGGGAAGGGGCGCACAGGTCAGCCCACGACCCATTACAGAGACCCTAGAGAGAGGGTGTCAGGGTTGGGGGAGGCCTAGAGATGGTCACTGCAGGTGAAGGGGTGGGTGCAGAGGAGAAGTCTAAGGGGCAGAGGAAGTGGAGATTTTGTAGGAGAGTCCAGAGGTAAGGATGTGAGGTTGCAGGACCCGAGGGCCAGTATCAAGGAGGCAGATCAGAATGGGGACAGACTGTCAGGCGCCTCAGGGAGGTCTGGGAGGATGGGGACCTCAGAGTCCACATGGCTTTAGCAGTCAGAAGGCTGGTGCTTCCTAAACAAGAGAGGAGAGACTCAAACAACTGTCATGGTGAACTATGGTCGGTCCGCAGGAGACAGGGAGTGGTGTCCACCATGTGTTAAGTGAAAAAGGCATGTAGACAGAAGAGTGGAACATACAGAAGGACACCTTTGTATGTGTGACACACACACACAAATAGGAAAATGTTGGAAAGAAACAGGAGACATTGTTGAGGGGGGCTGTCTCTAGGTTCTGGGAGGGAGGGGAGCTCATTTGACATTCTCCACCATTTGATTTTTTTTTTTCCTCCCCATGAGCCTGTGTTTCTTTTGTAACAAAGCTTTAGTTTAATTATTTAAAATGCGGATCCATTAGAGGGGAAGGAGAAGTTCCAGAAGCCAGAGGTTGCCAAGGAAGCAGGGACTGGGCTCCCTTGGGCAAGGCCTGCCTGACCCCACTGGAAAGGGGTGTGTGGGGCCAGGACAGGACAGAGATGGGCTGTCCTTCCTGGACTCGTAAGTGAGGCCCTCAGGGTGGGGGCCTTAGTTACCAGAGGAGCAGAGAGCCCGCTGCAGGTGCCAAGGGAGGGCCAGCAGAGAGCCCACATGTGAGGTCCTGGTCCTTTGGCTGGGCTCCGTCCGCCTGGCTGTCTGGCGCCCCCCCGCCTCTGTGAGCCGAGCCCCTGGTGGACATAGGACACGGTTAGAGGGTGCAGCTTGAGGGCCAGGTGGGTTCTCCAGGAAGAAGTGGGGCGGGGCGGGGTGATGGCAGGCCAGGATAACAGGAGGGCAGGGAAAGCCTCCAGGTGGTGGCCTCAGGGCCGGGTGTCCCCAGGGAGCTGGGGCGGGGCGGGCTGGCCAGAGGCTGAAAGGACCAGCCTACAGCTGGGGGCTTGCGGACCTCCGGTGAGCTTTCCCAGCTGATGTCTTCCTCCTGGCTGAGGACGGGCCGCCCGCCCGCCCGGCCCCCACCCCCGGCCTCAGGGGGGACTTCTCCTGGGGCGCGGGGGACCGTCTGAGGCCCCCACGGCAACAGGAGGCAAGGTGTGGGCTTTGCAGCTATTTCTAACCTGCCGGAGCACACGGAGCCCTGACGAGTTTGAAAAGCAGGCTGATTGTCAGGGGCGGAACCCAGCTCTGAGCTGTCAGGGAGCCGTCACGGGGGAAAGCGCCTGGCAGGGGGGCGGTGGCAGGGGGTCGGGCTGACAGGGCTATGATTTTGAAAGAAACGTCGTTAAGAAAGGGATTCAAAGGAGGAGAGGAGTATTATTAGATAATGGCTGTCAGGTGAGTTTCTGAGGCACTCTCGGGGTATTTCGTAACCCTCTCACCCCCTAGATGGTCAGCTCTTCCTGGGCCCTTGCCTGCAGGTTCCACCCCCGGGCGGGGGCATAACGGGCATCAGTGTTGCCGTTCGGCCCGTGGTCACTTTGGTGGGAGGTTTTATCAGTAACCCACTTGCCTCTGTTAATGAACCACACACCGGGATGAGCCCTTCTGCCTTTGGTCTGGACGCCTGGGCCCCACCTTGCCCATCTGGCACTGGGCCGGGAGCTGCCCTCTCCGCTGGCAGTCCCGGCAGGACAGGGGTCCTCAGACGCTCGTGACCCTCCGTCCTGCTATCACTCCTGGCCTCCTGCTCGCCTGTCTCCTTGCAACCTGCTGTGACCACCCCCCAGCTCACGGAGCCCTCTGACTCCAGTCCGCAGACGTTTGGGGGACCGCATCCCCTCTCGCCTGTGCTGAGACTTTAATCCCCCCACTGCCGATTTCAGCGGCTCGAACATCAGCCTCTTGGCTGGGTTCCCTGCCGCCCTGCCGCCCTGCCCCCCTGCCCTCCTCTGTGGGGCCTAACCACTCTGCCTCCCGGCTC
This sequence comes from Cervus elaphus, assembly GCF_910594005.1. NCBI lineage: Eukaryota > Metazoa > Chordata > Mammalia > Artiodactyla > Cervidae > Cervus > Cervus elaphus. Next base: position 1,697,027 of record NC_057819.1, read on the forward strand.
CAGAATCGGGGTGAAGCCCGTTCTCCACCCGCCAGGCCCCGGGGGTGGGGTGGTTCCCCCGTCCTGCAGTCCTGCCCCAGCTTCCCACACGTGGCCGCGGCCTGGCCAGCTCCTGCACCTTCCTGTCAGGACGCCCACACGCACCCCTTCTTGGCTGGAGGAGTGACTGTGAGTGTCATCATGTGCTGCGGACCCACTCAGCTCACCTGCCCTCTGCCTTCCTGTGTCTAGGAAGCTCGACCTGCCCAGCGCGGCTCTCGAGGCCGCCTCCCGAGAGGACTTCGAGCTGCAGGGCTATGCATTCGAGGCCGCCGCGGAGCAGCAGAGGAGGCCGCGGACCGTGCGTGTGGGGCTTGTTCAGAACAGAACCCCGCTCCCCGCGGACACCCCCGTGGTGAAACAGGTTAGGCCTCTCCCGACTGCAGAGCCTTGACCCCGGTCCCCGGCTGATCGACTAGCTGCTCTGCCCTGGTGTGTCACCCCCCTGCCTTCCAGCCGTGTCTCTTCTCTTTCTCTTCCGGGGCCCCTACCCCTTTCTTCGCCTCCCGCTCCTGGGATGGAGCTCAAGTTGCCAGGGAAGAGGCCGCCCCTTTGGCTCCCGCACTGTCTGTTGGAACCCTGCCTCCTGGGCTCCGGCCAGCACACGTGTCTGTCCAGCCCGTGTGCCTCTGCCTGGCTTCTCGGTGCGGGAGTCACCGGCCCCAGCCTCCATCAGGTTGCAAATCTGTCTCCTTGGCCAGTCAGGAGGTCATGGCGGGGCCGGGATGCGGTCCTTACCTCCCCAGCACCTAGAAACACGCTCCCAGCCCAGCATCTGCGGGGCCCTGTGGGGGGAGACCCGGTGTCTCTGGGTTTCAGCCTGGCCCCTTCGGGTTCCACTGCTCTGTCTCCGAACAAAAACACTTCTAAATACCTCCTGGGAGCCAGACGGCGGGCTGAGGACACGGAGAATTTGAGGATGCCGCTCCCAAGGAGCTCGTGGGGTCGTGGGACGGGAAAGCCCAGTGGGGAACGGTGCCGCTGTCGGGATGCACGAAGGCTGGGGGACCCCAGGTACCCCGATTCTCGGCCCCGCCGTGGGTGACTCGTGAGAACACCCGCAGGGCAGGGCAGGTCGGGGAGGGAGCACGTTCTGGTAGAGGGCGCAGCTGGGCGTCCTTGGAAGATCAGGGACACGCAGGGACAGACCTGGCAGGACTGGGCATCCCCGTAGCCGCGGACACAGAGTGTCCTGAGTGACCGGGGTCCCAGGGCTAGGGGCGAGGGGGCAGGTGACCCGGGGGAGGGCTCTGGTGTGTGGTGGGCCCCTCTCTCAGCAAGCAGCTCACGTCTCAGCAGCGCCACAAGGCGGGCAGCCTTCTCCCCGTTCTCCAGACGGGGGAAACTCAGGCTCAGCCAGGCGGCGTCCAGCGCCTGGGGGACCCCAGGGCCTCTGCACCTCCACGCTTCGGGCCGGAGGACTGTCCCGCGTCCTGGAACCTCCCGCCCCGCGCGTCTTCCTGCGGTGGGCCTGGTGGGGGATGAGCACTAAAGTTGGCCTCAACCAGTAGAACCCGATGGGCTCTCATCCTCACTGTTTGACTTGCCAGGTCACCGCCCTGCACAGACGCATGGAGGCCGTCGTGGAGGTGGCTGCTGTGTGTGGAGTCAACATCATCTGCTTCCAGGAGGCTTGGAGTAAGTCCCTCTTCCGACACTTTCTCTGCCGCTTGCAAAACCGCAGTCTTAACTCCACGTCACCGAGAGCGTCTGCCACGTGATTTCTTAAAAATCTCCTTTCATTTCTCATCCCTCGAGAGGTTCTTTGTCAGCAGCACGAGCAACCCCAGCACCCCCTCCTTCTCACGAGCCTCAGTCTCTCCTCTGAGCCTTTTAATTCTTTCTCCCAAAGCATCCTGCCGGGAGAATCCCTGGACAGAGGAGCCTGGCGGGCTCCAGTCCATGGGGTCGCGAGGAGTCGGACACGACTGAGCGACTGAACAGAAACACACAGACACACACCCAGCAGAGAGCAGAGGCGTGCTCCCCCTCTGCCACCGGTACCCAGCAGGTCATCCTGTTCCTCACATTTCCGGTCACGTGTGTGCTCACTCTCGGTGACACTTTTGGCGTGTCTGCCTCTTCCGTTAGACTGTAAACTCCATGTGGTCAGTGCCTGGGTGGTGGTAATTTTTCCCATCCCAATCCCCACCCCCCTCCATGTTTTTCAACATTCAAAAAATGTTGATTGTAAAACACGCACGTTGCTACTATCGGTAAATGTACAATTAAGTGATGTTAAATATAGTCGCAAAGTTGTTTTCACTGTCATCACCATCTCGACCCAGACTTTTTTGTCATCTCCAGCCAAAACTCTGCACTAACTCATCAGTAACTCTCCCATCCCTGAAAATCTCTGTTCTACTTTCTGCCTCTATGACTTGACTGCTCTCGGGGCCTTGTGTAGGTGGAATCCTGCAGTGTTTGACCTTTGGTGTCTGGCTTGTCTCACTGATCATCATGTTTCCAAGGTCCATCTGTGTTGTTGCAAGTGTCAGACTGTCCTTCCTTTTCATGGCTGCATAATATTCCATTATATGGATGGATCACATTCTGTTTATTCTTTCTCCTACCCCCATTTTATCTTTAGCAGTTTGAATAATCCTTGGTACATGACAGATGCTAAAAATATTTACTGGATGGTTTAACCAACTTCTCTTTCTTGGAAAACTCCCGCTCGTCCATCAAGGCTTAATGTGGACACCCCCTCCTTTGTGGGGCCCTGGGGACTCCCCTGCACAGAACTGAGCACCCCAGCAAGTTCCCACTGAGCTCCCCATCTCGGCTGGCATCTCCTGAGGGCAGGGCGGGGTCTAAGTCCAGAGCCTGCCTCGGGGAATGCTGGTTCAGTGAATGGGGGACCCCCTTTCTCTCAGACTAGGAAAATGTGGTTAGAACTTTGCAGCCAGCCTCCCCCAACCTGCCTTCCCCATGCTGCTTTTGAAAGTTTGTTTACACTACAGGGGTTGTGAAAACAGGAAAAGAAACCATTAAAATGGAAATGGAGAAATGTGGAGAGCTTAGCAACCTGAAATGAAATTGGAAAGGGAGGTTTTATCCTCTTGGGGCCCTTGAGTCTCCTAATGCTCTGAAAGCGGCGAGTGAGCGGTCATTAAGGATCTTTCTTTGTTATCAACAGCGTTCTTGTTGGCTTCCTTAAAATAGCTCATCCGTCTTCACCCAAGGAGCCTGGGGAGTCTTGAGCCTGCTGCCAAGGCCCCCGGGGCTGCTGCTGGCAGAGCCTGCCGCCCACTTTGCTGCCTCCGTGGGCCACGTCCCGGGCGGCCGAGGTGGTGGTGGTACCACCGTCGCCCCAGGCTGCCAGGGACTGGAAGGGACTGGGGAGCCTGGTGCCCCCCTTGCTGCTCTGTGGGATGAGGAGCCACACTCGCTTCGCAGGGGCATCGGGACAGGCTGCCTCTCACCAGGCCTGGCACCATGCTGGGCACACGGCCCGGGTTTGGGAAAGGCTGTGACGACTTAGAAAAAAAACACACCACGTGAGAGTTAAGTTTTATTGGGGGCAGTATGAGGACCGCAGCCCAGCAGACAACGCCTCAGACAGCTCCGAGAGACTGCTCCGAAGGGGGCGGAGGGAGGTCAGTCTGTATGAGATGTTGGTCACGGGGGAGTGCATGCAAGCAGGCGTATGTTTCCTTGGTAGAAAGTTCCTGCTGGTCTCATGAAGCTTCTGTTCAGGGGGAACAGTCGTCACCATGAAGGATTTTCGCGCTTTTCTAGACATGAGGGCATACAGGAGCTGGGCTTATAACATCAGCCTCTGAGAACACCTAACTCTCTGAAGACCTGTCCTGCCAGTTTTCCCAGGGCAGAGTGCCTCGTTTCGGCTCTCGACAGTGAACTCCTGCAGGGGCTTTGGGGGTCAGCAGCTGCCACGGCACAATCACCCAGGGCAAGCCCCCAGGGCAGGTGCCGATTTGTGGTCGCCAGTTGATGACAATTATCACCCCCAAAGAGGCCACACACGCCCTGTGCAGCAACCAGGTAAAGTCCTCCTCGGCCACATCCCACAGCTTTCCCACAGACCTTCCCTGCAGGCCAGTCGGTTTCAGAGACGTCCAGCGGCATTAACACCGTGTAAATGCCAAGTAAATAGTTGCCTCTGTGTGGCAACCTCAAGTTCTGCTTTTTCGGAACGTTGTGGAATTTTTTTTTTCCCAAACATTTTCCACCCTCAGTCGGGGTGGGGGGCGGGGGGAACCCACAGGTACGGAGGGCCAACTCTGCACGGAATTGGTCCGAAGAAGGAATTCACTGTTCCAAGTCACGAAGGAAAAGACTTCACAGTTCGGCAGGAAGCGGGCAAAGGGTATGGAGGAAATCACCTGGAGGATGAATCCAGAAGAGCCAATGACCACGTGGCTGGGGGCTCCAGCTCGCTGGGGACGCAGGAAAAGGCCATCAGACCGACGGATGCGGAAGCGTGTGCCCGAGGCGGCGGAGCACGCTTGGCCGCAGTGCGTGCCTCCCTGGTGCCTATCCCCTGCCAGCTCCCCCCACCCCACCCCCACAGAGGGAACCTCCATTGAGAATCTGGTGCCCTGCCATTCTTTGAATTGTTACCGCTGGTGTATGTTCCTGCTTTTTTTTTTTTTAAGCACACAAACACCAGTGAGTTATGAAGCTTCCTGTTGAGTTAGCCCTGGATGGTGGGGCGTCGTCTATCCAGAGAGGGCAGAAATCACGCTTTCATCCCCGGGGAGCACTCAGCCCATCCAGCCTGTCCCAGACTTCTGCTGGGGTCATTACACGAACGGCTCTCCTCGTTCCTGAAGAGGCCTCGGCCCCCGGGAGAAGGAGCATTCCTACTGACGTGGAAGGGTCCCGGCGCCGTCCTCAGGGACCCTCGGACACTGTCTCCAAGGAGCCTCGGCCGTGCTCATGGCAACCTGCAGGTCGGCCAGCAGCTCGGGACCCGTTTCTGGCTGTACCTTCTACAGAATTGTTTCACGTGCGGTTTAGTCGCTAAATCGTGTCTGACTCTGTGACCCCGTGGACTGGAGTCCGCCAGGCTCCTCTGTCCATGGAATTCTCCAGGCAAGAACACTGGAGTGGGTTGCCACTTCCTTCTCCAAGGGGATCTTCCCGACCCAGGAATTGAACCCGCGTCTCCTGCCGTGGCAGGCGGATTCTTTATCGCTGAGCCGTCAGGGAAACCCTGTGTGTGTGTGTGGTGGAAATCGCGGTAGCATAGACGTAACAAAGTTCACCATCGTAACCATGTTTTTGCGGGCTCAGTTCTGTAACATTCAGCGCATTCACGTTGTCGCGTAACCATCGCCACCATCCACGTGTGGCACTTCCTCATCTGCCCACACTGGTGCTCCAGCCCCTTGAACATCAGCCCCGCGCTCTCCACTCCCCCAGCCCCGGCAGCTGTCCTCCCGCTCTGTGCCTCTGAACCCGCCTGTCCTGGGCGCCCCGTGTACCTGGAACCACACAGTGCTTGTCCCTGCTCTGCCTGCCTTACTCACCACACACAGTGTCTTCAGGGTTCACCCGTGTTGGAGCAAGTGTCAGAATTTCCTGCCTCTTTAAGGCTGAGTAAGGTGGCTCAGCCGTAAAGAATCCGCCCGCCAATGCAGGATACGTGCGTTCGACCCCTGGGTCAGGAAGATCCCCTGGAGAAGGAAATGGCCACCCATCGCAGTATTCTTGGCCAGGAGAATCCCATGGACAGAGGAGGCTGGCAGGCTACAGTCCATGGGGTCGCAGAGAGTCGGACGCGACTGAGCGGCTACAGGATGGTATTCCATCGAACAGGGGGACCACCATCAAACCCTTCACCCACTGATGGACGCTTGGGTCGTTTCCATCTTTCAGCCGCTGTGAGCCTGGGTGTGCAAGCGTTTGTTTAGATTTCTGCTGCAAGTGTGTCTAAGACAGTAGGAGGGATGGGTGGCCTCACCCCTAGAAGCCGGAAAAGGGGAGGGTCCGCCTGTCGTCCACAGCCGGGAGTTGGCCTCGGAAGGCAGATGCCCCCCACCAGGCCGAGGCGCCCCCTTGGAGGCCCCGCGCTTGGATGTGACTCTGAGCTTTCTCCTCTCCACAGCGATGCCCTTTGCGTTCTGTACGAGAGAGAAGCTTCCGTGGACGGAATTTGCCGAGTCAGCGGAGGACGGGCCCACCACCAAGTTCTGTCAGGAGGTAGGACGCTACCCTGCCTTTAGCCAGCAAGCCAGCCCCTGGGGGCAGCCGGACGCGTGCGGGTCAGAGCGCGGCCGCCGCGGCCGGGGTGGGCCTTCCCCATGGAGAGTGCGCCCGCCTGGCTCTGGTTTTGCCAGATAAGAGTAGATAAGGCTCTTTATTGCCCTTTTTAAAAAAAAAAAGACTGATTTCACTTGAAATCGGTTTCAGAGCCAGAAGGGCCCTTCGTGGCTTCTTCAAAAATGACATTAATTAATTAGTGTTATTCATGGCTATGCTAGGCCTCCCTTGCTGCGTTGAGGCGAGTGGGGGCCCCTCCCGAGTTGGGCCCCCCGGGCTCCAGGCGTGCCGGCTTCGGCGGTGGCGGTTCTGACTGTTGTCTGGAGCGCGGCCTCGGTCTTTGGGGTGCGCAGGTTTGGTTGCTCCGCGGCAGGTGGGATCTTCCCCGATCAGGGGTCAATCCCGTGTCCCCCGCCTTGGCAGGCCGATTCTTCCCCATTGGACCCCCAGAGAAGTTCCCCTTCATGGCTTTTTAAGTGAGGGAGCTGCAGCCCACAGAGGGGGTCTGGGGGTGACCGTCCCCCGCCCCAGAGCAGGGTCTGCAGCCAGCGAGGGGCGGCCCTGGCAGCTGGGGACCAGGGTCAAGGCCGCCTCCCTGGCCAGAGCCCTGCTCCTCCGCTTGCTGTTCACTTGAGTTATGGAAGCTTCTCTGTGTGGCCCGTCTCGGTGTAGAAACTGGGCCTCATTTGTCTTTATTTAAGCCTCATGATGTGTGTTCCACGATCCTGTTTATGTGCATTGTCCAGGAAGGGCAGCTCTGTCGGGGCGGAGAACAGGTCCATGGCTGCCTGGGGCTAAGCGGGGAGAAGGGATGAGCAGGGATGCTCACGGGGCCGGGGTTTCCGCTTGGGGTGTTGAAAACTTTCTAAAGTTAGGTTGTGGTGTTGGTTGCACAACTCTGAGTGTACTGAAAACCACGGAATGGCGCCCTTTGAAACGATGGACTTTACGCTCCGTGAACTGTGTCTTCATGGAGCGGTCACCCCAGAAACCCCCATGACCTCCCACACGGTGGCTTATGCTCGTTCTCACCTCAGAAAACTCCCTTCATTCCTGCGGAAACTTCGGGGCTTTTGAAGCAGTGCTGTGATCATAGTGATCCTGTCAATACGGAGCCGTGATTCCAAACAGCCCTCTTCTCAGGCTGGAGGGGGACATCTCCCAACCACTAGGTGGGGGGTTCTGTGCCTCGGACAAGAAGAGGAAGAGGACGGGGCGGGAAGTGATCGCAGACGGCGAGTCTGAACCAGGACGGGAGGGGGAAGGGACAGGAGGAGGATGGGAACGCGCTGGTCCAGGGGACCCGTGACCGCATCGAGGGCCCCGCGTGGCTCCCGGCGTCCTGCCGCGCCACCTCTCTGTCCTCTCACTGAGGTTGGGGCTAGCGACGGGCCGGTAAGAGCTGAGGACAGAAGACCGGCTGGGGCTGCTCGTCTTGGTCCCCCCCAGATCCTGTAGTTCTTACTTGAGACGAAAGGAATCTGGTGTCCAGGAGTTACGTTTGGTTGGGTTCTGGGTTTCTGGGGGTTTTTTTGGGTAGATGAGACACATGATGATTTTTTTTTTCCTCTTTTTTTTTTCTTTTTGGCTGCGCCAAGAGGCATGTAGAATCTTAGTTCCTCAACCAGAGGTTGAACCCGTGCCCCTGCAGTGGAAGCGCAGTCTTAACCACTGGACTGCCAGAGAAATCCGTTGTTTTCTTTTTTTATTGTGCTAAAAGGGCTTCCCAGGTGGCTTGGTGGTAAATCTGCCTGCCCATGCAGGAGACGAGGGCTGGATCCCTGGGTTGGGAAGATCCCCTGGAGGAGGAAATGGCAACCCACTCCAGTATTCTTGCCTAGGTGCTTTCAGGGACAGAGGAGCGCGGCGGGCTACAGTCCATGCGGTCGCGAAGAGTGTGACGTGACTGAGCACATACGCACACAGGTTGTGGTAGGAAACTCGTCATTTAGCGTCTTAAGCACTTTTGAGTGTAGCGGTCAGTTCACAGCGTTACGAGACAGACCTCCAGGACCTGTCGTCTGGTAGATCTGAAACCTTCCAGCCACGTGTCAGCTCCACTCCGCCTCCCGCTGCGGGCACCTGACGTCCCACGTGGTCTCTGTGATTCGACTACTGTAGATGCCCCGCCTGAGTGCACGTCTGCAGTGCTGGTCCTTTTGCCCCTGGCTGGTTTCACCTGGCGTAACGTCCTCAGTTTCATCCGCATCAGAGACCACAGCCACTTCATCCATGGGCCAGGACTGCCTGCCTTCTTAAGGCTGGATAACACTCCATTCAGTCCATCCTAAAGGGAATCAACCCCGAATATTCGTCGTGAGGACTGATGCTGAAGCTCCAATACTTTGTCGACCTGATGCAAAGAGCCGACTCATGAGAAAAGACCCTGATGCTGGGAAAGACTGAAGGCAGGAAGAGAAGGGGGCGGCAGAGGATGAGATGGTTGGATGGCATCACGGACTCGATGGACATGAGTTTGAGCAAGTTCCGGGAGATAGTGAAGGACAGGGGAGTCTAGTAGGCTACAGTCCATGGGGTCAGAGAGAGGTGGACACGACTGACCAGCTGAACAAAATGACAAAATACTCCATCGCGTGTATGTGTGCACTCAGTTGTGTCCGACTCTTTGTGACCCCCACGGACCTACCAGGCTCCATGGGACTGTCCAGGCAAGCTTGCTGGAGTGGGTTGCGCGTGTATGCCAGGCTCTCTGGACGGTTGGGTTGCTCCCACCCTTGGCTGCCGTGAATAGCGCTGCCGGGCACACGCGTGTGCACTCACATGCTCCCACTCAGTTGCCAGCCCTGTGGTGGCTGTGTTTGCCTCCGTGAGGAGCCCAACATCACTTATATTCCTGCCGGCGTTTTGTGAAGGCTCCTGTTTCCCCACACCCTTGTCAACGCGCCTTATCTGCTTTTTTCATTTTGTCTCGGTGTTGCCTCTGGGTCTGAAGGTCTGTGGGAAGTGGCGTGAGGCTTGCCTTTATTTTATTTGTACTGCAGGGTCTGTGATCTTTGTTGAGGGGTCACAGGGTTGGAAAACAGAAGACTTTGCTCTCTGCACCCTTTAGAATTAGGAAATCAGCCTCAGCCACACTAGAAAGGTCCCCAGAGCTATGTTCAGCGTTTCAGAAATCCTGATATAACCCATACACTGCTGATATAACCCTAGGCTCATGGAAATGTCAAGTGATTTGATTCTGACTAGAACTGTTTTAAGGTATAATGCTTAAGAATCGGGAGAGCGGGCCTTTCGTGATGGTCCAGGGGTTAGGACTCCGCACTCCCCCTGCCAGGGGCAGGGCTTGTATTCTGCAGGCCAGCTGATCCCAGGCAAATATTACAGACAACCAGCAACTACCCGTCAAAGCATAAACCACAACACCACAGGGCAATGCAAAAAGGCAGCCACTGGGAGACTGAAACTCTGTCTCCTAGATCTTGGATCAAGGAGAAATCCAAGATGGAATTACAGCATGTCTGGGAGAAAAAGATTATACGAACATGTCATATTCAAGCAATGCAAACTAATGGCCTCGAATCGTGCCATCTGAAAAAAAAATCTGAAAAAGAGTAGAGAAAGTCTTTCACCTGTTGGCACAGACGTCGTCGTTGTTCGGTTGCTAAGCCGTGACCCACTGTTTGTAACGTGGCACGTAGTAAATGGTGAAGGGAATGAAGAAATAGCTGTTCTTCTCACTTGTAGCGGAGAGAGGAAAAGGACGCATTTCGGGCCTTTGGGGAGATCCAGAAGTGGGGTTGGGGGGTCATGTGGTCGTTCGGGGTTTAATTTTGGAGGCATGGCCCTACCGCTCTCCACAGCAGCTGCACCATCCTCCCACGCCCACTAGGAGTGCCCGAGGACGATGCCGGTTCCTATGTAGCTAAGCTTAGGCATCAGAACAGCGCTGGCATTTGGTCTTTAAAAGGACAAGCGTAGGGAGAGCTCGGAACCCAGACATTATCTAGGAGGACCCTCGAATCCCTCTATAAAGATGTCCGAGGCGCGATTAGAAAGGAGGGTGGTGCCTCGTCTGTTTTTCCAGCTGGCGAGGAAGCATGGCATGGTGGTGGTGTCCCCCATCCTGGAGCGAGACTCGGCCCACGGGGACGTCCTGTGGAACACGGCCGTGGTCATCTCCAGCTCCGGAGCGGTCCTGGGCAAGACGAGGAAGAACCACATCCCCAGAGTGGGCGACTTCAACGAGGTGAACCTCCCCGCCTGGGCCCGTGAGCAGCCTGGCCGCCACGCAGTGTGGCTTCCCCGCGTCGCCCTGCATCACGCGGGCAACTGGGATACGGTTGGAGTCCCGGGCAAGTCCCCACGCGTCTTTAGCACAGAGGGCTATGTTCTTATATGTGCTAATATTTTTAAAAATATAACCTGGTTTGGCCTCCTGGAATTCTTCTTGAAAGTAAGGAGCATGTTTTCAGGTCTACTATGACTTTCTGCTTTTCTAGATGTTCATTCTGTTCAGTTTTTTGAGAGTTTGATATTGAAACTCCAGCTAAAAATTTTAGTTTGCTTTAAAAAAAATAATAATTGTAATAGGTAGGGGAACTGTATGTAACTTTGTCCTCTATATTCCAAGTCTCCTGTCAGTGTGTTATCACACTTCCATAATTTAAAAAAGAAAGAGGAAAAAGAAAAAGTTGCACGTAAGTTAAAACCAGAAGCGATAGTGCACAAGCCTGAAGTGATCACTGGGGCCCTGCAGGCCCTGAGCTCCTCGTCCGTCAAGGCCTTAGGCCTCGTTCGGGGGTTGGGGGGGTCCTTGTCTGTGGCTCCCGTGGGGTCTGAGTCAGCGACGTCCGAGTGTCAGGTGACCGTGCGGGGCGCCCGTGTGTGCACAGGTGTGTAGGCTGGGGCTTCGGCCCGTACTCAGGGCCTGAGTGGTTAGCTGTCCTAACTGGTTAATGGCCATCATGGGTGGAGGGAGGTGCACGTTTGCTGGCAGAAAATGGACCCCACCTAACACCTGAGATCCGGAGTCTGAACTGGATCTGCAGTGAGTACAGCTGGTCAGGGTGTGACACCCTCTGCCCTCCCCAGCTGTGCGGGTCCCAGCTGCTCCCAGGCCGGTCGGGCAGATATGAAGGGGTGTGCGGAGCTGGCCGAGGCCCCCCGAGGAGAAAGAAGCGCCCAGCGTTCCTCAGGGACCGCTGGAGGCGGGGGCGGGACGCCGCGCCCCCGGCCTGTTCACTCTGGGCTGAGTCTGGAGCTCCCCGCAGAGAGCGGCGGGCTTGTCTCCGCGCACCAGGATCTGCTCGCGTGTCCACGCTGGGCTTGCATCCTGGCTGCTGCCCAGCTCGGGCGAATTTTGAGGTTAACGGGAGGAGGCAGAAGGCAGGGAGAGGACCTGTGTGGGACCCTGGCTGGCACCCCGAGGGGGCTGGCGGAGTCGGCAGGACTGTGTCCCGCCTGCCGGCCATGGGGGACGTCCTTGACCCCAGGCAGTGTGTGTCCAGGGAGCTTCTGCAGAAGGGCACCTTCTCAGTGGAATTCCAGTCTCAGATGGGCCTTTGTTGGCCGGTGAGGTCACACGTGATGGCGTGTCCCCCCCGGCCGGGGCGGGGACAGATGGTTGGTGAGGACGTTGACCAGCTTGTGTTAGCACTGACCACAGGCCTTGGCCTCTAGTGGTGCTGGGATGAAACCTCACCCCAGTTTATCCTTGACACGCTGCGGGAAGTAGCTCTGGGGACTTTCTGACGTGTCACCGCAGGTCTGTGGGTAAGTGCTCAAGCCGCGGTGATTTCCCCTCAGGTAAGCTTGTTCATGTTGTGTCTGGGTTTTCAGGTTTGGGTCTTTTTTTAATTTTTAGTTTATTTTAAGTGGTCTGAAATTTCGGAGTTTAGAGTCATACCAGGAGTGTCCCTTCGGGAGGATGGGTGAGTTTCGTTTTTCTGTCACGACTAAGAAAAGGGAAGCGTGGCGGCTCCGAGCGTCCGTCCGTGGCCCTCTGTCTTCCAGTCCACGTACTACATGGAGGGAAACCTGGGCCACCCCGTGTTCCAGACGCGGTTCGGGCGGATCGCCGTTAACATCTGCTACGGGCGTCACCACCCCCTCAACTGGCTCATGTACAGCCTCAACGGCGCTGAGATCATCTTCAACCCCTCCGCCACCATCGGAGCGCTCAGGTCCTGGGCCCAGGGGGCTCGGCGGGGGTCTGGGGGCCGGGTTTCGGGGCGCGGAGGCGGGCTGGGTGAACAGAGGCAGGGATCTGCACCGCCCCTGAGCCCTGGGACGGTGAGTGGTAGGGTCCGCCAACTTAAGCGTCCGTCACAGTCCCCCCTCGAAGAGCTGAGGGGTTTCCCCAGATTGGGCTACACGGTCATGAACCCACCTGCCGACGCAGGAGACGCAGGAGATGCGGGTTCGATCCTGGGGTCAGGAAGAGCACCCCCCTGGAGGAGGGCAGGGGAGCCCACCCCAGTGTTCTTGCCTGGAGAATCCCCACGGTCAGAGGAGGCTGGCGGGCTGCAGTCCCTGGGGGTTGCCCAGACTTGGACACACTGCCCTGAAGAGCAGGGCCGTGCTGCGAAATACCGTCCTTGGCTATGGCGAGGCCTCAGGCAGGGACCACTGGCAGGATTTGGGAAAGCTCCCTTTCTAAGGGCCCGGAGCATCGGGGGTTACCTGAGCAGCTTTGGCTCCCCTCCTGTCCCACCTGGGCGTCCCGCCTGGGGGGGGATGACGACGGAGGGGTCCTTGGCCTCCTGTCTGCAGACCCCCGGGGAGAGAAGGAGTGGACGAGCGGTCCGAGCTGAGAGTGTCCTTGAGAGATCGGTCAAGGGGCTCTGCCACCTGTGTTTACCCAGCCACGTGGTGTCTGCCTTATCCCTGAGCAGACAGAGCGGCTGTCCCAGGGCTGGGGTGGGAGGGAGGCGGGCTCCAGGGCCCCCCGGGGCGCTCGCGGGGTTGCAGCGGGGCTGCCATGACCAGCACCAGTGCCCTTTAGAGCTTCCCCCTCCCCAGCAACGGGTGGTTTCCAGCGTTGCCTCATCAAGGAGCAGGAGGGCTCCGGGCATCTGTGTGAATGCCTCTCCCCCCAGCTCACTTCCCCCAGAGCGTTCCAGGGTCTGCTGTGTCATCGGGGGGCTGGGGCAGGGAGGGGAGTCCCCGTCCCCACTGGAGGGGGGCAGTTCTGCTGGGCAGCCTGCAGTCCCCTGGGGGCCCACCCCGTCACTCTCGCCCTCGCTTGCCGCGAGATTTCCGAAACTTCCGTCGAGTGTCTTCTAAACGTGGGGACGTGGCTGTCACTTCACCTCGAACTTGCTGCTGAACGTGGGGCCCCCTCCCTCAGCGCGCTGATCTGCACGGCCAGTCCCTTACAGAACGGGCCCATCCTGTCTGTCTGGGGGGGTGCTATCGGGCACAAGGAGACGGTCACGTCTGGGGTCTCCTGAAAGAGTGGTTCCTGGTCGTCCAGCCAGCAAGCCTGGACAGACGCCCCGGGCCACGCCCTGGAGCAGCCTCCCTGCTGGCCACGTGTTACACACCCAGCGAGCTGCAGCTCCCAGAGGGGTCCCTGAAGCCAGTGCCCACCTCCCCCCCGCCCCCCCCCCCCCCGCCCCGAGCACAGAACGCTCGCAGGCTGGGAGGGACACAGCTGTAGCCTGGACTCAGCTCTCCAACCGAGCACTTCTGGGCTTCTATCAGCCCCAATTAAGCAAACAGAAGCCGCTCAACGTAACACACACGTGATGGCTTGTGTCCTCGGCTTATGAAAAGTTGTCCATCTTCCTTCTGGACAGCAGTGGTCCCACCCACTCGTGCCCTCCAAGGAGGATGTGTTTCTGCTGGCGGCTGAAATGCTGACGGGTCTTTCAGGAGCCCCGTGCCTGAGGGGCTCCCACAGCGTTCACCCCCTGTCTGCTCCGTCGCTCAGCCGTGTCCGACGCTTCGTGACCCCATGGGTGGTAGCCCACCAGGCTCCTCTGTCCCTGGGATTCTCCAGTCAAGAAGACTGGAGTGGGTTGCCATTTCCTCCTCCAGGGGATCTTCCACGGAATCTGGAATCCGTGTCCCCTGTATCTCCTGCATTGCAGGCAGATTCTTTCCCGCTGAGCCATCAGGGAAGCCCTTACACCCTTGACCAGATAATTACAGTCTGAAAACCTTAGCCTGAGGGCACGTTGGTGAGACCAGAGGAAAGCTTCCTGCCTGACGTTGCTCAGGGCCCTGCGATGGACAACAGGGAAAAGCTGGAAGGGAGAGCGTGGTCAGGGCCAGCTCCTCTCCCCCAGCGGTTACGGCCCACCCATCCCGGGGCTAACGCAGCTCCGTGACCCCCGCCTGTGAGCAGAAAGGGCGTTTCCAGGCTGGGGTCAGAACCCTGCCAAGAGTCTCCTTGCCGAGGACGGCCGTAGAGTGTGGAAAGCGGTGTAACAGGTGGTTCACTAGGACGTTGGGACGCAGGGTGAGTTTCTTAAAATCCTGAAGGGTTATTTGTAGAACCGTCGCTGAGGGTTTATAAGCAGGAGGCCCGGCACCTCAGCTCGCAGCTTCTAGAAGCACCCATCCCCTTCTCTGACATCTCCCTCCTCCTGTATCAGCACCCCTCCACCCCCCACACACACGCGCGTGCGTGCAAATGTGTGCGCATCCCGGGAGTGGGCAGGGTGTCCGCACGTAGGGTCCCCCAGTTCCGAGCACCCCGTAGAGGCACAGTGCGGTTTGATGAACTGAGTCACCCTGCTGGCCCTGCAGCTGAGTGGTCAGAGATTTCTGCCCTCCCACCCTCTCGGGCCACCCTTCGCCTGCCCCACTGTGGCTGATTTCAGGGGCCGGCGCACCCTGCCCGCCCAGCCCGGCCCGGCTCTCAGGAACCTCTGGCCTCGTCTGAGAGCCTCGGTGTCCTGCCGGCTGGAGCTTGGGTCCTGGCCCCCTCACCCTCCCTGGAGAACCACAAGGGGCCTGTTGCGCGGCGCCCGCTCCACACCTGTCTATTTAATTCCCGAAAATGTCAGCGATGGGCGTGTTTCTGTAAAAATCCTTTCTTGAAAGTTTTGTCAGCTCAGCTGAGCAGCTGGGGGGAGAAAAAAAGCAGGAAAATGAGTCCCTCCATCAAGGCTGGGATTTTTTTATCCCCCCTCCAGACTTGTGAATGCTGCTGAGAATTAGGCTTGTGACAAGCACCCACCCACCCCTCCACCTACTCCCCGGTTTCAGCCAGGTGCACGCTGACAGGAAGGCTCCGGGGCCCTGCGCTCCCAGGCACCCCGTGTTTCTGAGTGGGATCGCAGCTCTGCATCCAGAACCCCGACGGCGCTGTTCCTCAGACCGTCAGCGGCCAGCAGGCCCACTGAGTTCCGTGGCACTTTTTGGCTGGTGGGCTGCGGACAGACAGGTGTCCGCCAGAGCAGAGTTTCCCACCGAGTCCCCCCACCCCCGCAGGCGCTGGCTCCGGGGAGCTCAGCTGAGCCCACGTGGGGATGTCCCCGTCCTGGGCTGTAGGGAAACCGGGGCCGGGGGCCTCTGCTCTCGAGGCTCGGGGTTCAGAAGTGGGAAATGGGGGGGCAGCTCAGGGGAGCTGATGCCGCCTTCAGCCTGAATTCCTCTCAGGCTTACTGTTTGCCGGGCCTGAAATCCTCCCCTGTAGAGACAGGCGGCTCTGCAAGGCGGCATGACAGGGCGCCCTGCTAGCCCCAGTGGTAAAGAACCCGCCAGCTGAGGGTTCAATGCCCCCCCCCACCCCGGGTCTGGAAAATTCCCCTGGAGGAGGAAATGGCAACCCACCCCAGTACCTGCCTGGGAAATCCCATGGACAGAGGAGCCTGGGGGACTACAGTCCACGGGATGGCAGAGTCAGACAGGATTTGTATTACAAGGGTAGGGATCTCCCTTCTGACGTTTACTAGCCTGGGGGGGGTGGGTTTCTGACCCCACCTGGGGGGAGGGAATGAGGCAGAAGCCGCAGTGAAGGGGGTCCTGCCGGGTAGCACCCCACCCCCACCCCGCCAGCTGCTTCAGCTGCCGGAGAAGGGGACGGATGTTTCCAGAAGCCACGAGCCCATGCTTGTCTGCACAACCTTCCTCTGGGGAAGCCTCAGAAAAGGAAACTTAGGGCAAGGATTTTTTTTTTGACCGCACCGCATGGCCTGCGGGATCTTAGTTCTCCAACCGGGGATTGAATGCCTACACTCTGCAGTGGGAGAGCGGAGTCTTATCCACTGCGCTGCCTGGGGAGGCCCAGGGCGAGGCTTTGACCCAGGGCTGCCGCTGGAGCGTCGGCCGCCCTCCACACGGCTGCTTCGGCCCGAGAGGGGACGAGCTGGCCTGTTGGTGGTGGGTGTGGGGTCACCCACGGGCGCCGTGAGCCTTGTGGCAAGAATGGCACCCCGGCCGCAGCTCAGGGCTGAGCGTCCGCTGAGTCAAAGGCTGGGCGCTCGGCAAGCTGGTTCCCCTCCTTCCTGTCTCACAGTGAGTCCCTGTGGCCCATCGAGGCCAGGAACGCAGCCATCGCCAACCACTGCTTCACCTGTGCCATCAACCGCGTGGGCCAGGTGAGTCCCCGAGGCCTCGGGGGGGCCGGGAAGGGATAGAGGGATGAGGACAGGAGACCTGCCCGGCCACCAGCAAAAGCCAGGCGGAAGGAGCAGCAGTTGCAGTGGCCTTGGTGGGGACCCCGGGGTCGCAGCTCCTCTGGGCACACACGCCCCACGTCCCAGGGTCCCGGCAGGGGGAGCCTGGCTGGGCCTGTCACCGTGAAAGCTAGCCCTGCCCAAGCCCTGTCTTGTCTGCAGCTGAAACCATTTTAAAAGGCTCTCAGCCCATGACCACCACCCAGTACCTGCTTTCTTCCCGTTGTCCTCCCCCCAACCTTGACCTCAGGCACCGAAAGATTTGACTACAAACACCCGGTATTTATTACGTAACAAATCCTCTTCCGCATTCTTGCTAATCAGATGTCAGACTCTAATCAGAGCATCTGATCAGCCTGAGATAACCCTAAGTGGGTCTACAGGAAAGAAACTTGGTGTTTTTTTTTTTTTTCAATTATTTTTATTAGTTGGAGGCTAATTACTTCGCAACATTGCAGTGGGTTTTGTCATACATTGACATGAATCAGCCATGGAGAGAAACTTGGTGTTTTAACCGGCCTGCGTGCGGTGGCACCCTCTCCCGGCTGGACACACCGTCTTGGGGAAGGTATCGAGAGCGGGTACTCCCCGCTGCCTGCGCTGCCCCCAGGCTGGGCGTTGTGAAGTCCCAGATGCCCTCCGTGCCCCGGGGAACCAGTCTCAGCAATGGCTTTCTCTTCTCACAGCAGACGATAAGCTCCTGAAGGCAAAATCCGGGTCTTTCCCTGGGGCTGGTCAGATGCCTGGCTGGCCGGGGGGGCTGGGACTCAGGGGGGCCAGTTCCATCAGGCCGGTCCACGTCGCTGTAGCTCTGTCCTAAGTCTCTCGCCCCTGGCCAGCTCTGATGAGTGTCCCGCCAACACCCCCTAGAGGTGTGTCTTGTGCGTGCATGCTAAGTCGTTTCCGTCACGTCTCTTGGTGACCCCATGGACTGTAGCCCACCAGGCTCCTCTGTCCATGGGATTCTCCAGGCAAGAACACTGGAGTGGGGTGCCATTTCCTCCTCCAGGGGGTCTTCCCGATGCAGGGATCGAGCCCGCATCTCTTAACGTCTTCTGGCATTGGCAGGAGGGTTCTTCACTCCTAGCGCCAAGTGTGTCTTACCTTGGTTTTATTTCCCAGGAGCACTTCCCAAATGAGTTCACCTCTGGGGATGGCAAGAAAGGTACGTCCAGGTGACTTTCCGTGGGGCTGATTTGGGGTGGGGGTGGGGGAGAACCTGGCTGTCCCTTCTCCATCTGCTGTCTCCGAGCAGGACCCACCCCACAGACCGTCTGCACACCTGCCCCCCTCCCCGCCTCGTGTGGACCCTGGGGCTGTGACCCCCTGGCACCCCAGATGAGGATGGAGTAGGGACTGGGGTGGAGATGGGCCAAGCCGTGGGGGAGCCGTCTGTGACCTCCCTGAAACGGGTGCATATTCCATCCTGCAGACCACACCCCTCACCCCCTAGCTGTCCAAGTGCCCCCAGAGCCCAGCATGGCTGCCCCGGGTTCCTAGAACCCACAGCTCGTTTGGCTCTGTGGGCAGAGCCGGAATCCGCCACGCCCGGGCCCTCCTTTCTGGCCTGGAATGTGGGAGGGGGCCACCCCCATCTGCAAGGAGGTGTCTGGGAAGCAGAGGGGCACTGAGCAGGTGTGCCTCCCACAGCAGTATTTCCTGAAAGCGCTCAGATCCCCCCACTCGAGGCCTGGGAGACTGGAGCCTCTGGCCCCACGGGGCTCCCTGTCACAGGACCGGGGTCCTGCCGGCCCCGGGCGGCGCCCGCATGCTCCCTGCACACCTTCAGGGCAGCCAGCACCCCGCTTTACTGGTGAGGGGCCCGAGGCCCGGAGTGGGGGAGGGCGACGTGGCTGGGAGGGCCGAGCTCACCGGGGGCCACACGACTCGCTGGGGCCGCGGTGGCCGATGCTGGAGCCGGGGACCAACACCTCTGCCATGGAGGCCTGTAGGACGGTTCCCAGGGTCGGGACTCCGCACTCCCGGTGCGGGGCATCTGGGTTCAAGCCCTGGTCAGGGAACTGGATCTGGCATGCTGCAACTAAAAAAGAAAACAAGCGAACAAACTATGTGTATATGTATGTATAGCAATAAGACAGCATTTTAGTTTCAGTTTTAAAGATCCCGCATGCCGCAGCTAACAGATCCCATGTGCAGCACCCAAGACCCAGTGCAGCCGAATACCTAGAAATAAATTAATTAAAAATAATAGAAAGGTTCCTGGGGCAGAGGTGAGGGCATTGAGGGCGACTTGCAGCTGGCGGCCGGGCGTCCAGGCCTGACGAGGGAGGCAGGTCCTCGGGGCCACAGCAGCTGCTGGAGAGGGTGTGGGGACCCTCGTCCCGGCGTCCCCGGTGCAGAGACCACCAGCGTCTGCACGCGCTCACGGGCCTTGCGGTCGCTGCCCCTCAGCTCACCGGGACTTCGGCCACTTTTACGGCTCGAGCTACGTGGCGGCCCCGGATGGCAGCCGCACCCCCGGGCTCTCCCGCACCCGGGACGGGGTCCTGGTCGCCGAGCTGGACCTCAACCTCTGCCGGCAGGTGAACGACATCTGGGGCTTCAAGGTGGGTCTCCAGGCTCCCGCTCCTCCATGCGGCCTGGCCTGCTCCCAGAACTGGGACTGCACCGCTCCGGGCGGCCTGAGGGCCAACCGCGTGGCCCCCTCCCTGGGCTGCGCAGAAGGCCGGGGGCTGGGGCCTGGGGCCTGGGAGGGAACCACGGGGTCAAACACTGCCCGGGGCAGCAGGCCTCGATAAATTCTCCACTCACCTGATTTATTAGATTCTGGGCGCCTTCGAGCAGATTCATCTCAATTTCATTTGTCCAGAGAACAGAGTGGCTTGGCCTCGCTAATCCTCTTTTCCTTCCCAGGCACTTGCACTTACCACAAGATGAATGTGTGTGTCTGGCTCTGCCCGTGGCCAGGCCCCAAGTCTGGGCCCGGACAATGGAGGGAAGTCTGTCGAGGAGAGAAATAGGCCTGTGGCCTTGGCGGTGCCGCTGCCTCGCGAGCCACTTTGGCTCCCTGCCTTATGCGCCCGCTTGTAAAACGAGGCCTTGGGGACCTGATAGCCTGTAGGGAAGGTGGTGGGTCTCCAAGGATTGTAAGTGCCCGCCTCCTAGAACGGGGTGCTTGCGGCCTGGGACCCCCCACCCCGGAGTACAGCGCATCAGGCACACAGAGGGAGTGTTGCCATGTTAGCCTCCCAGGGTGTTTCCACCGACTCTGCACCCGCTTCTCACAGATCACACACACAAATAAACATCACACTGTCACGATGGGATGACTGCCCAGCACTCCTGGGCGGGGAGTGCCGGGGGCCAGCCAGACGTGGGCTCCAGGCCTGAGGAGAGTCCTGTTTCTGTGAGCATGGGTCCTTGGGCACCTTCCCTGAGCCTCAGATCCTCCTCTGAGCGATAGGGCGCTGCCCAAGTGAAGGTCTCCTGTCTCTGTCCTCCTGGGAAGCTTAGATTAATGCAGGATTCCGCACCAATGGGAAGTCGGAGCCAGTAATCCGAATGACTTCTCATTAGTAACTTTCTGAAAGCGGAAGCCGTCCGAGGCTGTGATGATGGGCATCAGCTCCTGTCAGAGCTTTGGGAGGGAGGGGCGGTGGGGTGGGGGTGGTGGAGGGCGGTGCGAATGACCGGGTGACGGGGTGTGAGGCCCTGGGTGGGATTTCCGGCCCCGCCCCCAGCCTCTCCCCAGCCGCCGGCGCGTCCAGGATGAGACGCTGCGTGCAGTGGATGGCCCTCCGGAGCCAGGCCGCCAGGGTGTGCATCCCGGGGGCCCACTCCCGCCGGTGACCGGCGGCAGGTCAAGCCCCTCTCGGGTCGGGGGTGGGGGGCGCAGGGGGGTAGGACGGCCCTCCTCCCCCCTGCCTGGGAGCCCGCCACACCTTCTGGTGGAAGATCACAGAGGTGTTCCAGCAGGAGGGACTGGGGGCGTGAGTCACGTCGGCCTCAGTGATCTTCGCCACCGCCCCGGAATCGGTGTCGGAGGGTCACACGCGGGGTGGCGTCTCCGAATCCAAGCCTGAGACCGTCCTGGCCTCCAGCCCGTCTTCCGGTCGCGTTTCTGTCCCACAGCTGCCCTCTAGTGGCAGCAGGTGGAAGTGCGCGGATGGGGGCGTTTAGAGTGAAACGGGAACCACTCTAGTCCTTGGTGTTTCGCTTTCAGATGACCGGCAGATACGAGATGTACGCTCGGGAACTTGCGGAAGCTGTCAAACCCGACTACACCCCCAAGATTGTGACAGAGTAGCCGCCGGCCCTCAGCCCCCGCCCGCCAGGGAGGGCACCTCTGCCCGTAGCAGGTCGGCCAGGGCGCCAGGCTCTGCCGTGTCCGGCTTCTCCCTGCTGACTCCCGAGGGCGCTGCTGTCCAGGCTGGTTTTAAAGGTGGCCCGGGCGGGCGGGGAGGTTGGTCAGGTGAGGCGGGCTGGCACACTAGCGCCCGCTTCCCTTCTCCGGGGATGAAAATGTGTGGGGACGGGGTGGAGGTGAGGGTTGCAGAGCCCTGTAACACATCCACTGAATCTGTTCACTTTGGTCACTTTGAGGTGGTTAGACTTTGTTGGGTGGATTATAGAGATTCAATTAAAAGATCATCCCAGGCGCTGCTTGTGCTGGCTGGTTTGAAGCGAGACAGATGGGGGACTTGCCTGGTGGTCCAGTGGCTGAGACTGCACGCTTCCAATGTGGGGGTGGGGGGTGGGTTCAACCTCTGCTCGGGGAGCTAAGATCCCATGTGCTGCCCCTAAACATCACACGTACTACAACAAAGATAGAAGGTCTCTCTGGAAAACCCAGCACAGACAAATAAGTATCTTTTAAAAAGAAGCGAGGGGCTTCCCTGGTGGCTCAGTGGTTAAGAGTCCGCCTACCAATGCAGGAGATGTGGGTTCCATCCCTGAACCAGGAAGATCCCACATGCCGTGGAGGAACGAAGCCTGCGGGCCACAACTGCTGAGCCTGTGCTCTAGGGCCTGGGAACCATGAATGTTCAAGCCCATGCTCTGCAGCCAGAGAGCCTTCCATCTAGATTGACTTCTGCGGACGGAGACAGTCATTGGAAGCTGTCACCTTGGCCGGGCTGCTGTCTCCATTTACCCAGTCAGACGCTAATCTGTGAAGGAATTTAGCCAATGTGATTTAAGCCTGTAGGCAGTTAACCAAGCAAGTGAGATTATCCTAGATAATCTGGGTAGCCCTGATTTAATCTGGCTGAAGGCCCTGAGAGGAGAGCTGGGAATCCTGGACGAGGAGGGAATTCTGGGCGTAGACCTCAGCCTCCACTCAGCCCCAAAGTTTGAAATAAGTCCTGCTGCCCTTCTTACCACTTCCGTCCAGATGTCTGCAGGAAGTGACTTTTCTAGGGACAGGTGCATGCACTGACCACACTGCTTTATGAGGGTGAATGGACCAGGAGGCCGAGAGGGAGGCCGGGCCTGTGAGGAGGCCCTCCCCTGACAAAGGGCTCCAGGTGCCAACGGACAGATGGCAGGGCGTGACCCCCGGTCCTCGATGACCTCTTGTGATGAAAGGTGCACCCTCCTCAGGGTGCAGGCGGCCCTGAAAGCCAGGAACACCACAGAGGAGTTTTAAGGGCCACAGCGGTGCACCCAAAGTTGTCTGATCGGATGGGAGCAGCACCTCCGTGACCCTGACAAGCGTCCACTGTGGAGCCCCGAGAGCCAGTGGGAGGTGCGATGGAGCTCGGGGCGCGCTGCGCAGGGCCAAGCTCTGGACAAGGCGTCCTCCTTCCCTGCAGGAGAGATGGGCCAGCCCTGAGCCAGAAGAATCTCTCGGCGTGCGGCGGCAGCCTCCACGTCAGGAAGCGCCGTGTCCCTGTGTGGGGTCCCTGGTGGCGGGGGCGCCGCTCTGCCCAGCCCAGGGTCGGGCCCAGGCGGCCGGCGGGTGGTGCTGCGGTGCGGCTGCCAGCCTTGTCCCAGCGGGTCCCATCGGGGTGGTCAGGCTCTCGCCTTGCGCCTCAATGTGAGTGACTGGACACTCTGACGTCTTCCGGGCGGCAGAGCCGGTGAAAGCGCAGCAAAGCTGACTGGGTGGGGGACCGGCCTGGGCTTCTAGCCCGAGCGCAGCACCCACGCCCACTTCCGGCTCGGGGCTGTGCGGCCTTGGGTGAACGGCTCGGCTGCAGGTGGACCCGTCGGATTTCAGCCTAGTGGTCCCACCAGCGAGCACGACCCTGGCGTTTGGGGAGCTGGAGGTCACCAGGAGCCAGTGGCTCTGCTTTGGTGGGAGGAGCCAGGGATCTAGGTCCCCAGAGGGTCAGCAGTGTGTCTGCCTGTCTGCTTGCTCAGCGGCCCGACAGCACGTGGGGTCCTGTTTCCCGATCACACCTGCAAGCCCCGCACCGGAAGGTGGGTTCTCAGCCACCGGGCCACGAGGGAAGTCCTGAGTGAGGAGCTCAGGCCAGTGGCTCCAGGCCGCAGTCTCCTTCCCGGACTGGACCAGGGCTTACCCAAAGGTCAGCACCATTCAGAGAAGACCGGGGTTCCACAGAAACAAACTGTGTGGCAAAGCAGTTGGGGAACTCCTGAGTCAACGGGGTCCCCGCACTACGGGATCAGAGCCTTTTCCGCACCTGCTAACTGCCTGGGTGGGGGCTGCGCACGCCTTGCTGGCTGAGCGGGCCTGCTCACAGCACCGTCTCGGTGAGCTCTGCACCTCTGGCTCTCAGCACAGGGCTTAGAGATGACGGTCTCCGGAAGGTCCCGCGCGCTGGTCTCTGGATCCCTCGCGACCCTCGTCACCTCGTGTTCGCGCCCTGTTTTGAGTTCTCCCCCACCCTAGCACCTCCGGTCAGGTCGTGAGGCCCCCGGGCGGCCATGGCCAGCATACCTACGCGTGAGCTCAGGAGCAGCTGTCCCAAGGGGACTGGGACCACAGGGGCAGGCTGGGGGCTGCCAGCGGTTTCAGCGAGGACCATGTTTATTGAGAATGGCTCATTACAAACGAGTTAACACGTATAAAAATCCCTGTGATGCAAAAGATCCCTTTCGCCGGGCTGGGGAGACAGCCAGCGGTCCAGCGCGCCCCCCCCTTGTGCAGCCAAGGGGTCACGGCGTCACGTGCCGAGTCCTGCTGTCTCCAGCCCCGTTTTCATGATTTGTGTGTGAACAGGACATGATGGCGAGGTTTGTGTCCTGCCCGAGACCCCTCCAGGCAGGCAGTGTCAGCCCCGGGGGCAGGCAGCTCCTGTGAGCCTTCCAGACGGGTGACCTCTAGCCTGCGGCTTGCCCCGAGAGGCCCGCTCCTCCGCCCCACGGACAGCGTCTCTGATGGACGAAGGCACTGTGGCCTCTCTGTGGAGGCCGCTCCCTGGGCAGCCCCCGCCAGCCCGAGTACGGGCCTCACCCGAGGGCAGCCGCCCCTCTCTGTCCATGCCTCCCTGGACACCGCCACCCTCCCCGGGGTCACCTGGAGCCCTCACAGGGGCGCCCAGCCTGCAGCTGCCACGTGGGGTCCCCCCGGGCGTGGGAACCAGGGCTCCGGGGGTCTCGGGCCACCCAGGGTTAAGGCAACGGGGACGAGATGGGCCTGCAGGCAGTGCTCGCCTCTGAACCCAGGGCGGCTGCCTAGCCAGAAGCGTCTGCCTGTCAGTCAAGGCTGTCGGGTCGAGGAGCTGTACGGCTGGGTGGTCCTGGGTGGTCTGTAGCCCAGGGAAGGGGCAGCCGCCACCCCAGCATCAGGCCTCCGGCACCAGACAACGAAGACTTCGGTGTTGTGGCTGACGGGGGCATCCTGGCCCCCCGGCCAGAGGTAGCCCGGGGCAGGGGTGGGAGGTGTCCCACCCCTTTTGGGAATTACCCATTTCCCTTTTTTTCCAGGGGCACAGACCCAGGTTCAAGATGCAGCCCCACCGCTGTCCTGAGTCAGGTTCTGGCTGTGGCGAGAGGCCGGCCTGCCTGCAGCCCCAGGTCCCCTTGGCTTTGGAAGAGACCCTGGCCTGGCTTATCTGCCCGTGAAGAGAGGTGTCCGTGGTTCCAAAGTACCTGCAACCCCACTATTATTGTCTTGCTTGAGGTTGAGTCTCACCCCGCCAAAAGTGAAAACTTCAATCTCAAAAAAAACACCCTCCCCCGGCTAAAAAAAAAGACTTAAGTCTCACACACACACACACACACACACACACACCAACCTCCCCCGGCTGAAAAAGGAAGAACAGGAGGCCGCTCTAGTCCACGCGAGGGTCCATGCTGTGAGATCCTCTGCTGAGACAGACCACCCGGCATTCTGTCAGGGGGAAGCCACAGGCCGCCCCCAGCCCGATCAGGCCTGCAGGCCCAGGGCCCCAGCACCCAGCCCTGAGAGGTGGGGCTGCCCGCACTCAGAGGCAGGAGGTGTCACACTGGGGGCGGGGAGCGTCTTTGGGGCCCAGGCCGCTGGCCCTGGCCCTCGGGGTGCCAGAAGGAGCCAGGGGCCTGCCCACAGCCCAGGTGTCCCCTTGAAGGAGGGCCGCAGGGGCCTGAGGGCTTTCTGCCTGAGGTCTAGCCCTCCCCAGGGGCCAGGGGCCTGGCCACCAGCCGCAGGGACTGGGCCCCCGGGGCAGGGGCGGGGTGGCAGGCCCAGGGCGGCAACTGCCTTTCAGATCCCAAGGAGGCTGGAGCCGGCACAGCCCCGGGGCCCAGGCTGGCTACTGTCTCCACACAAACAGACCCGCAGCGTCTCTCTCGGGGCTGGGTCCTGGGTCTGTGGGGAGATGGGCTCCGGCGTGCCCGTGGGGGTGGATGTCCTGAGCGCAGCAGAGCTGGCCTCAGGCCCAGGGGATGACGTCAACAGCCAGCAGGGATGCGGCGCCTCGTCCGAGCCCAGGGCCCAGGCCTCCAGGGACAGGGCAGGGCATAGCGGGCTCCCGCCGTCAGCTGTCCACGTAGACGAAAAGGATGTCCTCGTCCGTGCCGTAGCTGGTCCTGGCCTCCTCGAAGTTGCTGATGCTGGCGCTGCACATTCCTGCTGTGGCAGGAGGATGGGGCGGTCAGCGAGGGGACGCCCTGCCTGCTGCCGCTGCAGCCCCTGTGAGCCTGTCCTCTGAGCTTTCCCCGTTTCAGCAGGAGAAACAGAGGCCCAGAGGGGAGGGGACTCGCTGGAGGCCGCAGGGTGGCCCCTCCCTGTTCCCGGGGCCATGGGGAGTCTGGGCGGGGAGCGGTGGCCAGGGCCAGGGCCCGGCAGACTTCCCTTTTTTTCTTTCAGCCCCGCTGCACAGCGTTTGCGCTCAGCCCCCTGACCAGGCTCCCCGGGCCTCCCTTTCTAGCGTGGAGGGCCAGCCTGCGGGCTGGGGGCGGCGGGAACTGTAGCCCTGGGGTGGGCCCTGGGTGGGGGCGGAGGGCTGGCCCGGTGACGGCCGGACGGGTGGGCCCCGGGGGAGCGGGGGCTCCGGGGAGAAGGCGGCGGGGGACCCGCCCGCCCTACTCACGGTCAGCGTATGCCGGGTTGTTGTAGAAGATGCAGCCGGCGGCCCGGCTGTAGCCGCGCAGCACGATGAAGTGGCCCTGGTAGTCGGGCGAGCGGCAGAAGCAGCGGGGCCCGCCGGGCGTGAAGCAGCAGTACTTGGGGGGCCTGGAGCAGGCGTCGCAGCGCAGCACGCCCGAGTTCACCAGCACGATGGCCACGTGGCCCTGCGCCAGGTGGGCCTGGATGTCCTGCACGCTCACCCTGCTGTTGGGGGGCCGGGGTCAGGCGTCCGGCCTGCGCTCCGTGCGGGGGCCCGCCGGCCTCGTCACGGTGGCCGGGGCTCAGTGGGGGACCAAGCATGGACCGGGGGGCTCTGAGGGCGCCCAGGACACGCTGGGCCCACAGGCGCTTCACAGGGTGACCGTACAGCTCGACGGCACCCCATCTCTGGACCTGCCCCCCACTGCCCTGGTCTTTCACCCTAAAGGCTGCATTAGTAACATAAACAGGTGATTTAATTTACTTCCCCGAATCGGAACCAAGTAAGGCTTTACCGGTTTCTAAACCGAGTGCCTCTCTGAAAGGGTTATTTGTCTTTCTGTCTGAGGCTCCTCCTCGTGGCAGGAGGGGCTTCCCAGGAAGGGCTAGCTGGCAGCACCGCAGGGGAGCCCTGGGCCAGCTGGCTCTTCCAGACTCTTAGGCCGGGGCCCCTCTGAGACCACTGGGAGGAGGCAAGTCCAAGACTGATCCGAGGGGGGAAGGGCTGGGGGGATTCCCCAGTGCCCGGGGCCCCGTCTTCACCGGGGGGCAGGGGGCCAATGCCCAGCCAGCTGAGCCCTCCTAGCTCCCAGGCCCCTCGGAGGTGCGTGTGGGCACCTGGTGGCCGGGCCCAGCTCCAGCCCCGCCAAGTCGCAGGGCAGCCTGGTCTGACGCCGTGGCCGGGGAAGGGTGCCATGTTTCCACTGGGTCTCTAAGAGGAAGCAGCTGGCTGAGCTCCCAGCAGAAGGTATGACCCCGAGGGGGACTTCAGCCACCGGGAAGCGCGGGGCAGGGCTGGAGGGCGGGCCCGGGGTCCGGTCCTGGGTGCGGGTCAGCGTGTGGTCAGGCCGTGGGGGTGACCGCGGCGCTCACTGCGGGGGGCGGGGGGGCGGCCCCTGCTCTCCACGCAGCCTGTCAGGTGTCACTGAGCTAACACCGGCCACCTTGCCTTCCAACACGCGCTCACGTGGCCCGGGGACACGTGAGACCTTTTCCCTGTGCCCCGAGGGCTGTGTGCCTGGGTCACATGATCGTGAAGTCAGAAATCCGGGAGACGGGGGACGCAAGGAGAGACTGGCCGGGGGGGTCTGAGAGCCGGACGCCTGCTGGGCGCAGTGCCCACAGCAGGCTGGGGAGGAAGCTGCTTGCGTCCAGGCAAGTCTCCTGGGTCTCCTGGGCCCCCCCGCCCCGTGTGGAGGAGAAGAGGGTAAGGTCAGGCAGCCGGGGAGGAGGTCTGGCTGCTAGGCCTCCCTGACAGCTGACCCTGGGCCTTCCCCACCGCCCTGGATGGCTGCGCCAGTGTGCTCCCCAGGCCGTCACCCCACCGCTAGGGTCCCTGCGCTCTGTCCCAAGGCCAGCACTGCCTGAGCAGCCCGAGGGCTGGCTCAGATCTGTCCTGCTCACCTGTCCGTCTGTCCCCCGCTCAGGATCCACCCTAGGTCAGAGTTTTGTGTAGACTAGGTCTCGTAGCCCCCCACCTGTTCCCATTTTATGGGTGGAAAAGGCTCAGGGGTCGGGGGCGGGGATAAGTCAGTGCCCATGGCCGACAGGGCGGGAAAGCTCAGGTCCACCCTTTCCCAAGGGAGGCTCCCCGCCGTGCCGGCCTTGGGGGAGCAGGTGCATGACGAAGGGCGGGGGGGGCAAGGACACACAGACTCACCACTTCTCCACCAGCACCTTGCAGCTCTTGGCTTGTGCAAACAGCTGGTTCACCCGGGTCTCCTCTGTGTCAAAGTGCTTCCTGTAGAAGGACTGTGAGGGCACAGCAGCTGCAGAGGCCGCCCGTCCCGGCTGACCTCACCCCCCCGGGAGGACGTGAACAGTACAGGGGGCGGGAGTGGACACAGGGTCCCGGCCTGCGGGCAGCGGGACCACCCGAGGCTGGGAAGGATGCTTGGGAGACAGGCGAGCAGCAGGTGCAGGCCAGCACCCTGGGGGTGGGCGGCAGTCTGGATGCCACCCACTCGGCTCAGCCGGCGCGTGTTAGCAAAGGACACGGTCTGTTTGGCGCAGGGACCTTTAGGGGGCCAGGGCCCCCACGAGGGAGGCAAAAGAGATTACTCTGGGACCTTTCCTCCGCCTTGAGGCCACGCTGACCACGCCAGAGCCACCAGCCTTTGCCCCTGGCCTGGACGGTTCACAGGAGAGCTAGGTGGATGGGCGCTGGCCCCCAGGTAGTGGCCCCGTCGCCCACAAGGCCGGCAGGCACTCTCTGCTCTGCCCAGGTTTGGAGCCTGGGCCAAGGCCTGCCCCTGGGGGAGGCAGGACTGTTCTAGCAGGCCAGCAGAGTGCCCTGGGGTCTCAGCGAGGCTTTGCCACATTCTGTTTTTGTTGTCATTTGCTTGTGGTTTTTCTTGTGTGTGTGTGTTTGTGTTCTTTTCTTGACCTTTCCACATGCCACGTGGGATCTTAGTTCTCTGGCCAGGGATGGAACCCATGCCCTCTGCATTGGAAGCACCGAGTCTGACCCGCTGGACCTTCAAGGAGGTCCCTGGCATCCTTCCTTTTATATAAAGAGGAAAGCAGTAGGTTTTCTTTTTTTTTCTCCTTCCAGAACACCAGGGACCCAACTTGGAGCGGGCTGTCCCCGTAAGGAAGAAAACTGGCAGATGACGGCCGGAGGGAGACAGGGCGCCCTGAGGCCCGGCCGGCTGCTGCTGGGACAAAGGGAAGGACCATGAAGGCCGCCTGGGGCACCTCTGCAAGCCAGCAGGTGCTTCTGAGACAGGCGGGGGGGTGTGTGTGTGTCTCTAGGTGGGGGTGTCTCTGGGGGTGGGGTGCCAGGAGCGGCCCGGCTCACCACTCGGGGCCTGAGTGGCCCGCCCTGCCCGTGGCGTGTCCGCCCCGGTGCCCGCACGGCCGCGGCCGGCGCACCTGGTTCTTGTAGCCCTTGTCCACGCCCAGCGTCCGGGTGCAGAAGCGGTGTCGCACACCGAAGCGGCGCATCAGGTAGGCCAGGTCGATGGTCCAGATGCTCCTGGTGAGCTGCAGCTCCTGCAGGGCCCTCTCGAACTCAGCGTCGTCCAGCTGGCCCAGGTACCTGCGGGCAGACTGGCCGCTGAGCCTCGGGGGTGCCGGCGCGGGGCAGCCCCCCCCGAGGCTGCGCCCTGCATCGTGAACGCCTAGGTCCTGACCGCACGCCACCCGGGGCCGCCCAGACACCATGCAGGTCCTCGTGTGGGCCTGGACTCTGCACCTGACGTCTCTCACGGGCCCTGTGACTCTGGGCCAGTTGTCAGCCTCTCCAGCCTCATCTCAGGACCTTCTAAGCGCTTGGAACACATCTTGTCACCAATTCCCTGAGGATTAGGCACAGAACACCTGTCTTGCCTGGACTTCTGGGGCGGGGGGAGCGGGAGGGTGCCCTGCCCAGTGACCCCGTCTTCTGAGAGCCTGAGGTTGGGGGGGTGCATGAGGACCCCGCGTCTCGGCCGTGGGGGTCACTCTGTGGGGTGGGCCCGGGCACCTGTGACTTCCTGGCCGTTCCAGACCCCCGGCATCCTCCGGAGGCAGACCTGGGGGGCCTGGCCCGCCACCCCTCGCTTCCGCAGGTCGGGTGGAGCCTGGGTGGATGCTGGGCCTCCCCCAAGCCCCAGCTGGAGACGGCCACCCAGATGACGAATCCCGCCCGGGGCTCTCCCCGCGCGCCCCTCCATCAGAGGGCCGGCCCAGCACACTCACCGCAGCACCATCCTGGAGCAGGCCAGGCCGCAGTCCCAGTGGTAGAGCTGCTGGATGACGGGCACCGGCAGCTGCACGAAGTCGCCTGCGTGGAGGAGCACGGGGTCACAGGGGCATGGGGGTCATGGGGGGGAGCACGGGGGTCATGGGGGGAGCACGAGGGTCACGGGGGGAGCATGGGGGGGAGCACAGGGTCACGGTGGGGAGGAGCGCAGGGGTCACGGGGGGGAGCACGGGGGTCACGGAGGGGAGCATGGGGGGGAGCACGGGGTCACGGTGGGGAGGAGCGCAGGGGTCACGGGGGGGAGCACGGGGGTCATGGGGGGAGCATGAGGGTCACGGGGGGAGCATGGGGGGGAGCACAGGGTCACGGCGGGGGAGGAGCGCAGGGGTCATGGGGGGGAGCACGGGGGGTCATGGGGGGAGCACGAGGGTCACGGGGGGAGCATGGGGGGGAGCACGGGGTCACGGTGGGGAGGAGCGCAGGGGTCACGGGGGGGAGCACGGGGGTCATGGGGGGAGCACGAGGGGTCACGGGGGGAGCATGGGGGGGAGCACAGGGTCACGGCGGGGGAGGAGCGCAGGGGTCATGGGGGGGAGCACGGGGGTCATGGGGGGAGCACGAGGGTCACGGGGGGAGCATGGGGGGGAGCACGGGGTCACGGTGGGGAGGAGCGCAGGGGTCACGGGGGGGAGCACGGGGGTCACGGGGGGGGGAGGAGCGCAGGGGGGTCACAGGGTGGGAGGAGCACAGGGGTCACGAGGGGGGGAGCACGGGGGGGGAGGAGCGTGGGGGGTCACGGGGGGAGGAGCCTGGGAGGGTCAGAGGGTGGGAGGAGCGTGGGGGGCGGTGACAGGCGGGGGGGTCACGGGCAGGACCACAGGGGTCACGGGGGGGAGGAGTATGGGGGGGGTCACGGACACTTGGCACAGTGCCTGGCCGCCAACCCACTCCCACTGGAGCCGCCGGTGCCCGCTCAGGTCCCACAGGGGCCACTTGAGGACCGGTCCACAGCCTTACCGGGCCCCCCAACCCATTCTCCTTGCCGCAGCGGCAGTCTCCCTGACATGCTGGTCTGGGCGGGTCGGCCGTATGCACAAGCCTCTGGTGGGGTGGCTCCCACACCCCCA
Source organism: Cervus elaphus (assembly GCF_910594005.1). NCBI lineage: Eukaryota > Metazoa > Chordata > Mammalia > Artiodactyla > Cervidae > Cervus > Cervus elaphus. Next base: position 1,728,371 of record NC_057819.1, read on the forward strand.
GGACAAGGCCTGCGTGGCTGCCGCCGGAAGCCCACTGCCACCCGGCCTCCCCTCACCCTCCTGGGGCTGGAGCCTTCACGCACCCCAGGGCCTTTGCACACCCACTCCCTCCCGCCTGGACTGGCTCAGCCTCCCAAGCCGTGGAGCCAAGTCCTGTCTACGGACGTCACTTCATGACGCTGCCCTCATGGTGCACGCCCCTGCCTCCGTGGGCCCTCTCTGGAGCCCCTCTGTGGCTGGGGGCTCCCGAAGGCACTCAGCAGACGATCCTGTCTCAATTCCCAAGGCCGCTGACTGCACAGCCCCCAGGGTTACGAGCAGGGGGCAGTCACGTATCAGCCAGGGCTGGGCTACCCGGGGCGGAGCAGCAAGGGCCCGGCCTGGGCGTTCTGGTTCGGGCTCTCCTGCTGGCTTGGGCTGCTGACTTCCACATGTGGGCCGGGTCTGGCCGTCCCTCAAGTGCGGACTTTGGCCTGATTTCCCTTTCGGTCAACAAACATTTCCCCAGAGCCCCATGAGTGCCCAGCCTGCGGACTGGCGACTCGGTGAGGAGTGCCCTGGCCGACGGCACACACGGGCGGCGCAGGAAGAAAACGAGGGTCCAGGCCAGGGCCGTGCGGGGCACGCCTTCAGATGAGAACGCGGGGCCGCGCGGGGCCGTGCGGGACGCACCTTAAGACAGGAGAGTAAGGGGCCGTGGCAGGCCCGCGGCCTGGGGGACCCTCCTGCCCTGGGGCCCCGGGAATGTGCACAGAGCTCAGAGCTGAAGAACCGGCCGTGACACTCTGCTAGTTCAGGACGCCCTTTCGGCTCCCGTGGTCTCCCCCCCTCGGGGGTCTCCAGGCGACACCCCTGAACTCACAACTGGCCCACACAGAGCTAACCCCCAGCACCCCTCCCCACCCCGCCCCTACATGCACCAACCAGGAGGCCCGCCCGGGAGCCCTGGGGTCCATCCTGGCCTTGCAACCTGCGACCTCCTGCTGCCTGCAGGGGTCCCAAGCTCCTGCCCTCCCGTCTACACCCTCCCCTGCCCTCAAGGCCTGGCTCAGAGGACAGCAGGCTGGCTGTGCCCTCACTCATCGGCACTCCGCCAGCCCAGGCCCACGCTGTGGCTCCCAGGAGGGGCCCCCGCATGGACCCCTGCCCTGCTGGGCTGTCCGTGCCCTCTCCGGAGCAGGGCCCGGGACTGCACCTTGGCTGCACTGCCACGGCCTCCGTGCTCTCCCGCCTCACCTGCAGGGCCCATGGAAAACAGGGTGGCACGGCTGAGTGCGGGCCGCTTGCTGGCCGAGCTGCCTGGCCCCGGGGGCAAGAATGTCCGCGGCACCCCTTTGGGGGTGCGGCCAGGAGCCCCGCCTTCTATCCGGCTGAGACCAGGCAGGGGCCAGGCTTCCCTCCCTCCTTCCCCTGGCCCCAGGAGGCCCTAAAAGGAACCCAGGCCACCTCTTGCGACATCCGCCTCCACCCACTGCTGCGGACTTGGCCCTGCGGGCACCGACCTGCCCAACTTCTGCCTGTCCTCTGCCCCCAGTCCCTCTCTGGCTTCGGTCCACAACAGCCGCAGGGGTCCCTCCAGTCTTCCATGGCCCTCAGGAGACAGTTCTTACCCCTTACGAATGCCTGCCGGGCCTGCCCCACTCGCCCCGGGGGAGCTCTCTTACCCTCGGGACTCAAGTCTGCCCCTTTTTGTCACTCGGGTCTTGACTCAAAGTCTTGCCCGCCCCGTGAGAGGCGTTTACTGACTGTGCCTTCGGGAGCAGGGGCTCCTTCACAGTACTCAGCAAAAGTGACAAAAACACAAAAAATAAAGACTTCCTGTCTCCCCGCTAGACTGTAAGCGGCCCGCGGGCAGAGAACTGGCTCATCCTATGCGCTGCTGTCCCACGCGTGGTGCTGGCTCGCCGAGGGCCCACTGTGGCGTGCTTGGCTCCGGGCACACGCGGTGTCGGAACTGAGCTCTGCCGTCCAGGTGTTCACGTCCCAGAGTAATCCCCCCCAGAAGGCTGGGCAGAGGCAGAGCGTCTGCAGGCTGCTGTCCCCTGGAGGCCTGTGTCCTGCCTTCTGGAACCCCTCCCGTAGCTACAAACTGCCTTCTTGTTTTTCTCTCCACAGGCTGTGTACTCCCCAGCTTTGGCTCCTGCATATCCCTCCATCCGGAAGGTTGTCCCCCATCTCCGAACATCCAAACGTGTCGGTCTCTTCCCCTCCATCTGGAGGACCGGAGCTGGTGTCTGTCTGCCCGCCGGACCCACGGGGAACTCCTCAGTGCGGAGCACGCAGCGTTTGCCCCCTCCGTTTGCCTCCTCCCAGCCTGGAGACCTTGGCAGGCACACTTAGACAGTGAATGGAGGGCGTTTTTGTTTGTTTTTCTTTCCCTGGAGGGGCCCGGGCCTCCGTGTCACCGCAGGACTCCCCTTCCCCCAGGCTTCCAGACTGCAGTCCTCTGTCCACAGCGCCTCCTGGCTCTGCGGCCCGGGTTCTGGCCCTGGCTGGCTGGGCCACCTGTGGCCAGGCTCCGACTCTCGTCTGTGCCTCCCCAGCTGTAAAACGTGGCACCGCCCGGCCGCTGGCTGAGGCCCTCGGGAACCCTGCCCCACCTCTTCTCGCCCTTATCTCTTACCCTTTGATCCTACCCACACCCCTGAGGTGGTTGAACACCCGCCTCGGGGCTACCCCCAATCCAGGCACAAGCAAGTCGGCCAACAGGGACCCAGAGATCCTCCTGCGTCGGGTGGCGATAAATGCAGGCCTTCCAAGCCCCAAGCTGCTGCCAGATGCCTGGAGCCACAGGCCCATCCCACCTAAGGGCCAGGGTCTGCCTGGAAGGGGCTTTGGCTGGCAGCCGTCCTCAAGGAAGGAAGGCAGTTTCCTGGCCCTGAATACTTAAGCCATCGGTTGGCTCATCTGCTAAGTGCAAATGACAATAGGAACCAGCTTCACCAGAGTCGTTATGAGGATTAATGAGGCCCTGCATGTAAACAACTCCGGCAGAGTGCCTGCTCAGAGAAAGCACCCTGGAAATGTGAGTCATTACTCCACTGAGGCCCCTCTGGAAAGGCAAGTGTCTGGTCCAAGATCACGGAGTGAGACAACCGGAGGAGGAGACAGCAAACCCCAGGGACAGCTCCGGACCCAGCTCCTTGCTGCAACCACGGTCATGTCCCACGGATGCCTCAGGGCTGGGGTCTCCCACGTGTGGGCAACCTCACTGTAGAGTTCATCGGCCCTTTCTCATCAACTGTGTGTCGCAGAGGGGACGGGAAACCACTGCTCCCCCCACCCCACTCAGAAAAGCACGCGGAGGACGGCCACGGAATTACCAGTCTGTGCCCCCATGCCCCCCAGCAAAGGAACTCAGGGGCCTGGGAAGGAGGAACTAAAGAAGGAAGACCCCATAGCAAGACAACAGGCAGGAGTCTGGGAGGCCAGGGGCAGGAGGTCCGTCACTGCTCTGCGATCCCTGCCAATTGCCTGCCCCCTCTAAGGCCTCAGCTACCGGAAGGGGGACGGGGTCGACTTTTCCCTCCTGGGAAAGGTGACCCCTCCCCCCGCCCCGGGTGTTCAACCAGGACCCTCCTTCCCTCCATGACCGCAAGCGAGAGATGCCCAGGGGTGTCCCTGCTCAGGGAGTTATCAGTAAAACAAACAAACAAATCTTAAGTGGTTGTGGTCGGCCGGCAGGCCCGGCCAAAGCGCACACCTGGCCAAGTTTCGCTCAGAGCTCAGCTCAACAGCCGGGCCGCGGCGGCGGTCGGCCCAAGGTCGCGCGGCCGGACCCTGCCCCGCGCTCGGGCGGGGTTCCCCCCCATACCCCATCCCCGGGGTGAGGGCCGCCCCCACCCCTGATCCCCGATCCCTCGGGTCTTGCCCCGCGCCCACTGCGATCGCCGGGGTGAGGGCCGCCCCCCGATCCCCGGGGTCCTGTGCCGCGCCCGCCCCGATCCACGGGGTGAGGGCTGACCCCGGTCCCCGGGGTCCTGCCCCGCGTCCACCGCGATCCCCGAGGTGACGGAGGGAGCACACTGACCGGGTTCGAGCGGCGGCCCCGCTGCCTCCGCGTCCACCTCCGTCCTCATGACCCGGGCGGCGCGGGGCTCCCATGGCCCCGGCCCGGCGCCGGCTGCAGCTCTGGCGTCTACTGGGGACGAGAGCGCGCGGCTCGCGCGCGCCGGCTTCCCGGGCCGCCAGCACCAGCGCCCCGGGGGAAGAAGGGGCGGGAGGCGGTGGCGGCCCCAAGCCCCGCCCCGGACCGCCTCCGGCTCCCACGCCGGCCGCCCCCCGGGCCGCTCCTCCGGGTCCCCGCTTCCCCTGTCCGCACGCCGGGGGCACTCGCCTCGCTCGGGGCGCCCCTTCCCCGGCGCCGTCGGCTTCCCAGGCTTCCGCTGTGGGGGCAGGTCCCGGCCCCGGGCCCCCGCGCCCGCCGCCCCCGTCGCCCGCCTCGCCGTGCAGCCCCCGTCTGGCGTCGGGTGCTGGGGAACGCGAGTCCCCCTCGGCCCGGGCCGGCCCGAGGGTCGCTGTTTCCGGCGGCACCTGGGTCCGGTCATCAGCCCCGCTCTTCCCCGGGCCCGGAACTATTGTACCCGAGCTCGGGTTCCCCAGCCGGCGCGATGAGGATGAACGCGAAGGAGAGAGACTTCGCCCGCCGCCACTAGGGAAAAGGAAGGGGGCGGGCCCTGAGCGAGGCATTTTGGGAACGCGTGGTATTCTGGGAGCGCGCGGCCCGCCATTCGAGCACCTCACGCCTTCGCAGTCACTAGAGTTCCGTCTACCCTGCCACCTCTGAAAGAGGAGACCGGAGCCGGTGAGGAGAGGGCCGCCGGGGCTGGGGCGGGCGAGGGCTAGGCCGAGGTACCCGCGAGGGGCGGGGGTCTGGAGGAGGACGCGCCGCCGAGGAGCTCTGCGGTGCTCGGGGACGGAGAAACGCGGGAAGCCCGGCCACCCAGACCCTCAGCGGCGCCTCACAAGCGCCTGGAAGTGCGTTCGTTAGCTTTTCCCCCGAAGTACTTGCTCTTCGGTTTCCGAACCTCTCCAGGCCGGTGTTTCTCCATGCAGTGGTCTTGAGATCGTTCCTGGCTTGTGGCCACCTTCCCCCCAAATCCCTACCTGGGTGATTTCTTCTCAAAGCCCTTTGCATCTCTGCCTCCCTCCCCTTTCCAGGACCTGATCCCCTCACGCTTGAAACACAAGTTATCAAATTTCCTTGCTTCTAAATCGTGTTCGATGCATTTTGTAACTTCGGCTGCCCTTCCATTGGTTAGTCTCTGCTGCCCCGGTTCCCCCAGCTGCGTTTCAGCATTGTCCTCACCAACGGAACCTGTTTTTTTCCAACCTCTCCCGGTCCTTTTCTTCTCTTGACTACACATAGTTGTGTTCCACCCTCCAGCCGCCTGTTGACTGAAAAAATACTGCCACCTAAAAGCTGAGAATTAGGGTTATTAGGTGGGAATCATGAGGACTCCGAGCCCGGAAAACAGGATCTCTGGCGACCCCGGGGGGAGAGAGAGGTGGGGTGAGGTGGAGTCAGGCTGCTTACAAGTTTGCGGCAAGGGGCAGGTAATCTGATTATTAAAAGATGACTGTTGAGTAATGAAGACCAGATCTCCTGCCTAAAGAGATTTAACACTTTTCTGTTATATGGGAGGATGCAGGAGTCCGGGCTTCCTGAAATCTTTTCTTTCATATGCATCTCAGCTCTCTGGGGCCAAATCCTGCTTTTTGGTTGTTCACGACCTAATTCCTCCTTTACCCTAAGCCGTAAGGTACGGGGGACTGCCTCTGTCCTTCTCACATCCCCCAGCTCCTCAGCACTTGTAGGAAGTAACGGAGGGCTGCCAAAAAGCCAGTATCGTTTTTACCTGGGCTTAGAAATTAGCATTTGGAAGGCTGGAATACCAAATGTCTGTGACGTGGCTTGTTTACTGGAGAGCAGAAGATGTTTCATTTTACAGAAGTTTTTGTTCTACACACCCATCTTGGGATTAAAAAAAAAATCCACTTGCTTTTTTTCTCTCTTAAGTAGGTCAAGTCAGGGTTTTCCCTGATTATATTTTCTCTCCAGGATGAGCATTTCCTACTTGTAGCACATTGTCACTTTGTGAACACTTGGATATTTTCTCTTTAGCTTGATGGTGAAGTAAGTAGGTCAGAGAGCACTTAATGGGTTGAATTAAATGCACAGCCCCTTCTAGATTTGAGCTTCCCAGATGGCACTAGTGGTTAAAAAAAAAAAAAAGACCTCCTGCCAATGCAGGAGATGTAAGAGATGCAGGTTCCATCCTGGGATTGGGAAGATCCCCTGGAGGAGGGCATGGCAACCCACTCCAGTATTGTTGCCTGGAGAATCCCATGGACAGAGGACCCTGATGGGCTACAGTCCACGGGGTCACAGAGAGTCAGGCGTGACTGAAGCGACGTAACATTCACACTCAAGGGACCTGTGGTGGAAGGAAAATGGGAGACAACTTTAATTCCCATTAGCTTTCCCCTGTCTAGCCCCCCTGTTCCTCCCCACCCACATCTTGCATGTGTTTGCCAGGTAGGTCTTCAAGCTCAGAATTCAGCTAAAAAAAAATAAAAATAGTGCACCTTTGGCAACTTTGCTGAGTTTTCCGGAGTGTCAGCTTTGAGGGGTTGTGGTGTTTGCCACATGCCTTCTCGGGCTTCGAAAGATGAACTAACTGCTATCTCTTTCTCGTTGTAGGACTCTCTTCCTGCCAAGATGTCTATTGGCGTGCCGATCAAAGTCCTCCACGAGGCTGAGGGTCACATCGTGACGTGTGAGACGAACACTGGCGAGGTGTATCGGGGCAAGCTCATCGAGGCAGAGGACAATATGAACTGCCAGGTACCCTGCTCTGCACCTGAGGCTGGGGCAAGCCTGAGCCTGTGCCTCGGAGGACAGGAAGCAGGCGGCTGGGGGTCTTTTTGAAGTTCTTGGTCGGCAGTTGTTCGAGTGCCTGAGGTGTGCCAGGCCCTGTTACACGTACCAGAGAGGCGAGCGTTGGTGGGAGCCACTTGGAGGTTGAGAATATGTAACCTTTTAGGATTTAACTGCTTAGACTACTCGTCCTTTGTGTCTCCCAATCCTGTGGTCATCCTCTCACGTATTTTGGGAACCCATTTAAGAGAAGTAGCTTCAGTGGAGCTATCAGGTTCAGTACCCCCCCCCCCCCCCACAACGTGTTTGCATGATGCTTTGCAGTTATAAGATTACAGGACTCACCTGCTGAATATCACTCTGCTAAGAAGTGTCGGACCCACTGCTTGGTGCGGTTCCTTCCCCACGGCACGTGAACTCGTATAGCATCACTTTACAGAGTGTAGGACCCAGTTTCTACTTAAGAGCTTGGGCTTTGGAATCCGATGTGGGTTTGAATTTCAGTTGACTTTGGGCACGTTAATTACCTCAGTTTGCTCATCTGTAGAAGGCTGTCAGAGTTAATTCTGCAAGAGGTTGATTGGGGGAGCTGATGAAAGCAAAGGGTAAAGGAGAGACAGCAGGAGAGCTGTCAGTCCAGGGCGCTGGTCTGACACAGAGACGGGGTGGTGAGCAGGAGAGCCTCAGACAGTAACACCGCCCCGAGGAAGTCTCAGCTCAGCCAGCATTGCTAATGACGTAAATAAGTTATGATTCTTCAAACTAGTGTATCTTATGAAGGATATTATTCACCCAGTACAATGGTGTGAAAGAGTGTTTAATGTGCTAAAATGCCATGACATAAGTGGGGAGATACAGAATTACACAATGTTCCCAGTTTTATGGAAATGAGAACCAGGCTATAAAGAATACATTAAAATGTTTTTAGAAGATTTTGAGAAAGACCCACATGAGTAGTTGCTTTTCGGTGGGGAATTATATGTGATTAAATTTTTTAAAATATTTTTCTCATTTTGAAATGACAATTGTGTGTTAAGTTTGTGATCATCAAAGCACAGTAAATGTTATGTTTAAAAAAAAAAAAAGTAAGGGCCAAATCCAAAATTTCACTATACTTAAAGCAGTGTGCTTCCCAGATGTTTTGGTGGGGAAGGTGATGGTTAATGGATTCTGTGAAAGTGATGCTTTGCAGGTGTTGGCATGCTCACCCCTTCGGTGACAGGTCAGTGCGGACCATTTTCTTGGCCATGGCATGATGATCTGTGGAAATCTCCCGAGGTGTTTTCCCGAGCTCTCCTGGAGAGCGGGCTGCAGTCCTAGCAGCCCTTCACTGCATGCCTTTGTGTCCGTTTGCGTGTGCTTCCTCTCGCCCAGAACCCCAGCGTGGAGTCCATTCTTTAAGCTGCAGCGCCTCCAGTTTCTTCAGGTGTGCGGGCTGTCCCAGCCCAGGGCCCCTCGGTGCGTTTAGCGGTCAGCTCCCGTAACAGTTGCTCCAGGTTTGCTTTTTCACACCGCTGATGACTTGGTGAAGACTGGAGGCCAGGTGTTTTGTTAGCATGTCCCTTGATTGGGGCTTCTCTAGTGTTTTCTCCTCATTAGGTTTGGGTTATGTTTTTTGGGGGGTGTTGTGATTTTTGTCTCCTTGGGGCGTCACTTGGGCCCGAAACGCCTGTTTGCCGCTCGTGGGTGTGAGCCGTGATCTTCCGGTTGAGGTGCTGTGTATGCTCTCCTGTGTGTGTTCCTTTTCCTTTTGTAACTGATGAGAATTTCCTGGGGAGGTTCTGTAAGTAAATACCCTGTAACTTTCTGTTCCCTACTCTTCTCCCAGTGGTCAGCCCTGCTTCCTTCCACTGAAGATTCTTGCTTGAATCTTTGTGTTATTACAACCCTTCCAAGAGTAACTTCTCTTCTCCATGATGCTCTGTGTTAATTGGGTCTGCTCTGTGTGCTTCTCCTACACTCCCCGTTTCTTCATTCGTTTGTTCTCCACGTGGGCTCATCGTGTCCGTGTGTTTGTGAAGGGGTCGATCCGTTGCTGTCGTTATTACCCCAGTGTGAGCAGGCTTCAGCCGGGCGGACATGTGCCGGTTGTGAGAGCACTCAGTGTGAGTGCCGCTGATCTTTTAGAACGGCCTGTCCGGGTTCTCAGGGCGGGCTAGAGGAGAGGCGGCCTGCGGCAGAGAGCCCCCGAACACTGCAGGCCGGCTCGGAGTGCCCTTGCCCCTTCTGCAGGTCGGGGGCTCCAGCAGAGGCTGGGGCAGGGGCAGTTAGCACTGGGAGGAAAGCGCAGGTCGGGGTAAGGTGACGACAAGCGTCAGGAAGCCGGGAGCCAGTGCTCCGCTGTGCGATGTGGGCGTGACCCGTTCTGAATAGACTGTGATCCCTTTCCACCCAGAAGGCTGGTAGAATGAGCTGCCCTTTCTGTTAAACCTGGTGCCTGTTGAGATTGGCACGGAAAGGTTTGTGTCACCGTCCCAGGCCCAGCCAGTCTGCTGTCTGGATTCCCCTCCGGCCATCCCCCACCGTCCCACTGCGGGCATATGCACCAGTCCACAGGCTGCAGGGGCCTCTTAGTCTCAGCGACGGCCCTGCTTCTGAGTCCTGTGTGAGCTCTCGCCGCACACCCGTCCTGTGTTCTGGGCCATCACGTGCGGGCATGGGTGACAGGTGTGGACGGCCCCGCGTCTGGGGTACTCATGACCCTCAGGATGCCTTTGCAGCCCGATGCGGGGGCATGCGAGGCTAGGCCAGGCCGTGCTGAGCCGCTGCAGTTAGTTTACAGCGGGGCTGCGGGTGGCAGGATCGGGGCTCTGGGGCCAGGCCCAGGGTTCCAGTTAGGAATCTGCATGCTGGCCATTAGGCCTCGGGTTTTTAATCTGTTACAGTGGGAACTCGCATACTGCGAGGTTCGAGGTGCAACCCTGCTCCGGCGCACCCCGCTCCAGCACACACTGCCGGTGCTCTGGAGTCCCGGCTTTATCTTGTGACGTGCACGTCTGTGTATCTGGTCTCCCTGCCTCCAGCCAGGGCTCGCCTTCACACACCCTGCTCTCTCTGCTGGTGCCCGTGACCTTACTGAAGAGGGCGGTTCTCTTGCAGATGTCCAACATCACGGTCACATACAGAGACGGCCGCGTGGCTCAGCTGGAGCAGGTGTACATCCGGGGCAGCAAGATCCGCTTCCTGATTCTGCCCGACATGCTGAAAAACGCGCCCATGTTGAAGAGCATGAAGAACAAAAACCAGGGCTCGGGCGCCGGTCGGGGAAAGGCGGCCATCCTGAAGGCCCAGGGTAGGTGCTGCGGGCGTGGGGCTGTGACGGGCGGGCGTGTCATGGTCTTTTAGGAAGGCCCTGTGACCGGGGCAGCCGGCTCCACATCGCTGTCCCCACTTTCCCTGCAGTCTTAGGGATCCCTGGGCCCCGCCTTCTCTGTCTTGCCTCACTAGATCCCACTCAGGACATACGCAAGATCCACAGGGGCTCCGTAGAAGAAACATGGGTTCTCAGATCAGAGTGGATGAGTCCGCTGTGGTGACTCTGCGGGGAGCTTGCCCTGAAGGGCTGGGGTGTCTCCTGATGCCCAGCGTGAGCAAGAGAAGTGTGGGGAGGGGTGCTCTCAGATCAGAAGTCAGCCATCTGGAGCCATCTTTTACCCATTAAAGGAGGCCAAACGCAATTTTCCTTTAATACGTTCCAAAAGTGGGACGTGGTCTTCCAAGACATGGCCTAACCTTTTTCTCTGGCTTAGCCCACTCAGTATTCTGTGTTGGGGTCCTGAAGAGTTCTGCTGTGTTGATCAGGTAGGAAACAAATGAGTCGTTAGGAGCAGTCTGAGTATCTATCGATGAAGAGCCAGAAGGTCCCTGGAAGCTCTGTCAGGTCCGTAGCTGCAGCAGGCCTGTCCCAACACAGGTGGTCTTGGAGCTCGGAGGGGCCTTTAAATTGCCCTCCAGAAAAGCCGGCCAGAGAGCCTCCTCGCCCCTCCCGGCGGGGACCGCAGCCCTGGACCTCCGTCCTGGGGAAGGCAAAGGCCGAGCTGCAGCTGCTGTTCCCCGCTTCCTCAGGGGCCGCTCCCGTCACTGACTGCAGGCGCCACGGTCTCTGTCTCTGGGAGGCGCTTGCCGGTGGGTCTGCTGGTGCCCTCAGCAGGTGGCCCGGTTCTCACAGGCCCGCCCTCCCTCTTGGGTCAGCTCCAGGCTCTGAGGAGGGCGGTGAGGCTCCAGTTAGTCCAGAGGCCGGCAGGGTATTGTCTCCTCTGTGGACCTGAGTCTCAGAGAACGGCGGTCTTCACCGAGGGGTGGTTTGGGGTTTTCATCTATGGTTCCCCCGCCCCCATCTGAGACATTTTACACATGCAGAACAGCTCAGAGAACAAGATCCCTCGCCCAGATTTAATAGACGTTAACACTTAACATCTGTTTCAGAATTTTATGTGTGAATTAAATGCGTCTGTAGTGTTTTGTTCGCTCACCCTGGGGCAGCTCTGAGAATTCATCTTTTCTTTGGTTCCCAGACGTGCTCCCCAAACCACCTTCTCCACAAGGCCCTACCCCCCAGATTCTGGTGGACGGGTTCAGGGACCCCTCTCCATCTCTGGCCGGGGCTCTTTCCCCCGTGAAGTGTGACGGGCGGGCTTGCTGCCGGACTGGGGGGCCTTCAGGCCCCTCTTGGCCAGCGTCATGGGGCCCTGGCTCCTCTGTGGTGAGAGTCTGCACTGACCTGCCTTATCCTTTCTCTTCTCTCCTTTCAGTGGCTGCGAGAGGGAGAGGACGTGGAATGGGACGTGGAAACATCTTCCAGAAGCGAAGATAAATTTTATCTGTTGGACAGAACTTTGCTCTTTTTTTTTGTTTTTTCTTTTAGGTTATCTGGGTTGAGATGCGTGCCTGTGAATTATGTCCTAGGTTATCTGTTGACATCATTTTCTTTAGATGTGGGTAAAATGTTAAACTAAATAAATATGATGGTTTTTTTCTTTTTGAGAATCTGAGGACTCTGTTCCTTTTGTAGTTTTTTGTTGTGTTTGCTTTGGCCGCAGCTTAAGCTTTGACAGCCTAGGAGGTGTCCTGGGGAGGTGCCAGCTTGAAGGAGCGTGGTTATTGATAAGCTCAGGGGCCACCGTCGCTTGGAGGGGCTCTGAGGGCGCACGGGTTCTCTTGCCAGCGCGCGGGCACGTACGTGGCAGTGCTCCATCCGGCAGCCTCTTCGGGAGCACCGTCAGCTCAGCTTGAACAGCAGGGCACACAGGGTCCTGCCCTGTGGGGAGAAACCAAGACCCAGGCCTTGCAGCCTGGGAATCCTGGTGACTCGGCACCGAGCAGAAGTAACCTAATACTAGAAGGTCGTCCAGAGAGCCCCGGTGGCTCCTGCGGAACTGGCTTCATAAGCAGTTTTGTGCTGCCCCGGGGGACAGGTTCCTGTGTGTTTATCGGCGCTCGGCGTGGACTGGCACAGCGGCGGCTGCTGACGCAGAGACAGGGGGTGTGACACCGGTAGCTGATGGCAGCCCCGAACGGGAAAAGCAGCGTGGAGAAGAGAAGTCGGACACCAGAGGGGCCAGCAGGGGCCCTGTGTAGGATGAGCGGCAGAAACGAGGCTGGGGGTCTGTCATCAGCCCTAGAACGTTGCTTGTTGGAGAGATGTTCCAGTGCTGCGGGGAGAGGAGATCCCCTAGTGAGCTTCTATCCCGAGGTCAAACACGACCATGAGGTGGCGGCCCTCAGATCAGCCTGGCGTGTGGGCAGTGCCCAGGACCGACCCCCCAGAGCTGCTCCAATAGGTTCAATGAAGGGTGGCTGGGGGCGGCTTCCAGCGAACTCACTGTGAAGGAGTTAGTTTGCTTTCAGTGTGACCGAGAGTTCATCTGTTTCTGATAAGAGGAACAGGTCGGTTGAGATGCACATGGAGACTCCCCTAGAGATACGGGCTCGGGAACCTGTTCTAAACCGTGCCCTTGCTGTCCCCTCCCAGTGATTCCAGTTCAGTATATCCAAGTCCACGTTCTGACCCTGGTCTAGAGTGTTTTGTTTTATGTGATCATTAACTTTTTTGGCCGTGCCCCATGGTTTGTGGGACCTTGGTTCCCTGACCAGGGATCAAACCTGGGCCCTCAGCAGTTGAGGCCCAACCACTGGACCACCGGGGAGTTCCCTGGAAGTTTTATAAAACAGTAAGTTACCCTAAAACAGCTTTATAAACAGTTTTGTATCCCGCAGTTTAGGAGAAAAAGATCCGTTACTCACACTGAAAGAGCAGACAGTTCTGGGAGGAATCTCCCCCGCTGCCTCTGCCCAGCCCTCTCAGCTCCAGGCTGGTTGTCCGTTTTTGCTTCCGTGTCTCCCGTTTAAACCTGTTTGCGTGGCTGCTCCTTGATGTTTCGTTTCAGGCATTTATCTTCCAGCTTCTCTGTCCCGCCTACCGACGTGGACTCCCCGTGGCCCATCTCCCTGATATTGTAATTCTGAGTAGCTCATGTTTGGTGTTTATGTTATTAGGGATTAGGGCCGGGTGTTTGATTACAGCTGAGCCAGGTGGTAGGTGGGATCACTTTCATGCAGAACTTTCTCTTCCCTAGAATTAATAATCCTCTTATTGGGTCGGCCAGGAGGTTTGTTTGGGTTTTTCCGTGATGAATGAACCTTTTGGCCAACCCAGTACATTCTTGCTTGCTTCGTTTTCTGTCTGCTTGTTGCCAGTTCAACCCCAGACTTGTCTAAAGACATCAATACCGCCTCTGTCTGGTCCGTTTCTTCTCAGCTGGCCCCAGGCTGGCCCGGCTTTCCTCTGCTTGCTGTTAGGGGCTTTCCTCTGTGGAGGTCTTCTGTGGTGCCTCTGCCATCGAAGGGTTACGTGCCAGAAAGCGGCTTGTCCTCACACTCTGCTGAGGGTGAGGCTCAGGCGGGAGTTCGCTGCTGTTGGAATATTACAGGCATTGTTACCCTTCCATCGAGTACCCTGTGCTGCCGTGGAGAAGTCCTGGGCCGTTCTGGGCACTGACCTTTGTATGCAACTGTCCCTCCTGGCTCCCGGTTCCGGGATTCACACCAACGTGCCCCAGCCAAGGTCTGTGGGTGCATCGAACTGGGCTGTTGCTGAATGAACCTTTTCAGAACGGACTTTAATCCTTCATTTCTGGGAAACTTTCTTGAATTACTTGTTAATGATTTCCTTCCTTTGGTTTTCTGATTTCTCTTTCTGGAATTTCCATTTAGATGTCGGATCTCCAGGACTTTGCCTGTTTCACTTCTTTCTCTCCCTGCCTCCCCTGTCCCCCATTGTTTTCTTGGTCTCCTTTGTAGATTTCTCCAAGTTGATTCTCTGAAGGTCCCTTTTTCTTTCTTTCCTTTTTTTTTTTTTTTAAATAGGACCTCAAGCCTTCCCTGGGGTCCGGTAGTTAAGACTCCACATTCCTACTGCAGGGGAATTCGAGTCTGATCCCTTGTCAAAGAATTAAGATCCCACATCCTGCACAACCCTCAAAAATGAAAATACATTAAAATTTTTTTAAATAGAAAATTGCCGTTTAAGAAAAACAGTAAGGTTGGAAACAGCATGGCATGGTAAAGAAGATACAGGTCAAAGGATGGCGTTGTGGAAAGATAACCGGACCCCGACTTAAGAGATGGATTTGAGCCTGACTGTGTCCACTACCAATTCTCTCTAAGCCTCTTACCTATACCAGGGACGTTCAGACTCAGTTGATTCATTGATACCATCTCTGCTTCTAGACACACCTGCTGAGTTTTTCATAACCTTAAAAAAAAATAATAAAGGACACAGGATTTTTTTTTTTTTCCTGCTTCTGGCCAATATGGAAACTTATCCTCATGCCTAAAAAAAAAAAAACTCGGGGCATTGAAGGAGAGTAACCCCTGAGAGATGGGAAACACATGAGGTGGACTTACCGCCTGGTGAGAGCTTCCAGGCCGCGGCAGTGAGGGGGAGCTGGCAGACTGCTCAGGTTGAGGAGTCAGTTGAGAATCCAGAGACACCGAGGCAGCTCACATTCAGAGGACAAAACAGCAGGGAGAAGAAAGCCACACAGAGGACCCCGGAGGTCTGCAGAAGGTTTCTCTTAAATACCGGTCAGTACACAAGCGAGGGGAAGCCGGCCAGGGAAGACACCATGGGAAAGACGTGGCATCACCCAGACGCAGGAATAGCTCCTGTCCCCACCAGCCAGAGAAAAGCCTGACTCAGACAGTGGGTGGACTGTTAGACCCATAATCTTATTCTAGGTATAACGGGACAGACGTGGAGGTGACACTTCCCAGGCACAGGGGGCGTGCCACGCTGCGCGGGGTCACCCGAGGAAACCCCAGCTGGGTCAAGGGCAGGAGGGGAGTGAGGGCCCAGGGCCTGAGTGTGGAGTCCACGGGGGAAGCAGGGGTGAGGCCGGGTAGGCTGGTTTGAGGACATCTGGAATTGGATGATTTGAACAGAGCGGAGGGCTCCGAGCTATAGGGGTGGTGTCCGGTTGTGTGGTATCTGGCACGGAAGGTGATGGCTTTGATGGGTGAGTTAAATAAAGGTGGTTGGTTTAGACTTTGGTTAGTTTGTATGTGAAAGGCATGCTGTGCAAGCAAGCTGCTTACTGTCTCTAGGAGTTAAGTGGCTCTAGGAGGGGCAGTCTTTAGTGAGGCTCCAAGATTTTAAAATTTTTGAAATACTCAGTAAAAGACATTTAAACATGGGTAATACAAAAATATGATATTTTTAAGACAAGTATCCAGGAAAGTCTTGCTTCATATGAACTTGGAGCCCTAGATTGAGCATTGCTGTGGACCCAGGTAACAAATGATAAAAACAGGACTTGAAAGGATCAAGCTGTGTCTAGGTCAATTAACTGTATTCTCCAACAAAGCCCCAAAGGATTTATAAGAACATAAAAGTATCTAGCACCCTACAAAGTGAAACTCACAGTGTCTGGAGTCCAGTCAAGGGTTACCATGCAGAGCCAGGAAAGCACAGCCCGTAATGAGGAGAATAATCAAAACAGACTAAAAGAAGGAGCAGAGAAGGTAAGATGGTTGTTTTAGCTCTTTCGTACATTCAGAAAGTTACAAGACACACACATGGAAGGTCTGTAAAGAAGGACAAGAGGAGTGTCCTGGGAGGAGAGGGAAGGAAAAGAGAAGAAAGTTCTCACTGAACTTAAGATTCAGGGTGGGATTCATAGCAGATGAGACGCTGCAGAAGAGAAGGTCAGTGGATGTTAAAGCGTAGCTCCAGAAGCTCAGCTGGTGAAGACCCCACCTGCAGTGCAGGAGACCCTGGTCGATTCCTGGGTTGGGAAGACCCCTGGAGGAGGGCATGGCAACCCACTCCAGTATTCTTGCCTGGGAAAGTCCATGGACAGAGGAGCCTAGTGGGCTACAGTTCATGGGGTCGAGAAGAGTCGGACATGACCGAGCGACTAAGCACAGCACACATCATAGAAACTATTCAAGAGGAAACATACACAGAGAAAAGGGTTTGAAGGGCATTTCCCTGGTGGTGCAGTGGTTAAGGATTCTGCCTGCCAGCGCGGGGAACACAGGTTCGATCCCTGGTCCGGAAACCAGGGTCCCACTCTGCGGAGGGACAGCTGAGCCCCTGCACCACGACTGCTGAAGCCTCCGCGCCGTCGAGCCCACGCTCTGCAGCTAGAGAAAGCGCACACGCGGTAACGGAGCCGCTTCAGCGACAGCACAGCCAGATATATGAAAAGAACTGTGGGACAATTTCAGGTTTCCTAATATATGGGTAGTTGGAGTCTCTGGGGGAGAGGTGATGAGAGAGACAGAAGAAGTGTTTGAAGAAATAATGGCCCCAAACTTTCCAAACTGGATGAAAACTATAAACCCACAGATCCCAGAAGCCAAATGAACTCCAAGCACCAGAAAATGAGATCCAGGCGTATGTCATAATTCAAAACCAGTGATGAAAAGAAAATTCTAAAAAAACTGCTAGAGAAAAAAAGAAATGTTATCATCAGAAGAATAGGAATGACATTTCTCACTGGGGACCATGCAGACACAAAGATCGTGAAACAGCATCTTCAAAGTATTGACAGAAAACTGTCAATCTGGAATTCAGTACTTGGAGGAATAACTTTTTAAGACGAAGGGAAGATACATCATTTTCAGACATTCAAAGGTTGAAAAAAATCACCAGGAGACCTGCTATACAAGAAACACGAAAGGATACTCATCCAGCAAAAGGAACATCGGAGCACATGGAAATCCAGATCTACAAAGAAGTGAAGATCTCTGTCCTTCACCGACTCCCCGAGTTTGCGCAGACTTGTGCCCATAGAGTCAGTGATGCCATCCAACCATCTCGTCCTCTTGACATGCGAATGTGAAATGCATGACAATATTAGCGTGAAGGCTAGAAAGGGATACTACATACTATTATGAATTTCTTATACTAGAGATGGCGTACTACTTGAAGTCTGATAATTTTAAAATGTATAATATAAACCCCAAAGCAACACTAAAATAACAAAACACAAGGCAATACTCCCATCTGCAGCAGCTGGTGTGTGTGTGGGTTAACAAAAGTGGTATATCCATACAAAAGGGTATTATTTAGCCCTAAAAAAAATGAATTACTGACACATGTTACAGCATGGATGAATTTTGAAGACAAGGTAAGTGAAAGAGCACACACAATATGATTCCATGTATATGAAGTCTAGAATAGGCAAGTTCATAGGAACAAAGCAGGTTACTGATTTTCTTTAAGCAGACAGCACTACACACCTGTACTAGGGAAGAAAAGGTCTTGGGTCAGTGATCTCAGCTATATCAGTCTCAGACAAGAAGATAGGAGACAAGAATCTGGGACAAGAATCAGACAAGAATCTAGGAGAATTCTGTGGCAGTCCAGTGGTTAGGACTCAGCACTTTTGACTCCTGTGGATCCGGGTTCAATCCCTGGTCAGGGGACAAGATCTTGCACTCCTCTCGGTACAGCCAAAATAAAAGAGAAAGTTATGAACACCTCCATGTCAAATTCCACAGCTTAGATGAAATGGACTAATTCCTTGAAAGAGCAAAAATGCAAAACCTCCCTCTGAGAAGTAACAGCTAACCCGAATACCCCTGCTTCTCTTAAATTGGAATTGTAGTTGAAAACCTTCCCACAAAGGAAACTTCAGGCTCATGAGCCTTCCCTGAGGAATTCTGCCAAATATTTAAGGAAAAGATAATATCAATTATCAGTTCTTTGGGAATGTTTCCAAGGTGGCTCAATGGTAAAGAATCCGCCTGCAATGCAAGAGTCAATCCCTGAGTCGGGAAGTTCCCCTGGAGGAGAAAATATTGTCCCACTCCAGCATTCTTGCCTAGAGAATCCCATGGACAGAAGCCTGGCGGGCTGCAGTCCACGGGGTCACAAAGAGTTAGGCACGACTGAGCCACGGAGCACGCATAAGCGCAATATCAACTCCACACAGACTGTTCTTCAGTGAGTCGGCTCTTCACATCAGGCGGCCAAAGTATCGGAGCTTCAGCTTCAGCCTCAGTCCTTCCGGTGAACATTCAGGGTTGATTTCCTTTAGAAGTGACTACTTTGATCTCCTTGGTGTCCAAGGGACTCTCAAGAGTCTTCTCTAGCGCCGTTCAGAAGCATCAATTCTATAGTACTCAGCCTGCCCTGTGGTCCGGCTCTCACATCTGTACACGCCTACTGGGAAAACCATAACTTTGACTCTACAGATGTTTGTCGGCAGAGTGACGTCTCTACTTTTTAAATACGCTGTCTAGGTTTGTCGCAGCTTTTCTTCCGAGGAGGAAGCGTTTTTAATTAAAGCATTCTATCTGGGCTCGAACGTCCTCCCTTCCAGGACAGAAGTTCCCGAGCGTTGGTCAGCACGGTCCTGCAGAGGACAGGCGTGTTTTCTTCGTCTTTCCTTTTGATGCTCTCAACACGCTGGCCTGACCCGAGAAGCGGAGCCCAGAGAGGTGAAGGCTCCTGCAGCTGTCCGCCAGTTTGCCAGCAGCGGGCACGGATCCCACACGCCTCAGCGGGGTTCAGTCTGAGAAGTATCGCCAGTGCTTGCTGACCCACTCCTCACCAGTCCCTTCCCATCCCAGAAGAGGACGGAGTCTGGCTCCACTGCCCCCCCACCCCGCCCGTCTTGCACGCGCGGAGACAGAGGCCCGGGGAGACCCCATCTGGGCTTGCTCCAGCGGGGCCGCCAGGATGGTTGAATGGCCTCTGGCTCACTGGGGCTCCCCTGGCAGCAATTTGGGTGACTCCTTGGCCCCCGATGGCTGGGAGACAGCGCCCCAGACTGAAGCCAAGCTGCCTGGCTCCCCTCCTGGCTGCTCCCCTTCCTAGCCCTTTGACCTCAGACAGGTCCCTCAACCTCTCGCTGACCCAGTTCGCTCACCTCCTCCAAGTGCAGAGAGAACTAAAGGGGTGTAAAGCCATTGAACAGTGCTTGGCCCCGACAGAGGCTGCAGAGCGCTCTTAAATAAATGGCTTCAGCCCTGCCGCGTCCCGAGGCCTGGGCTCCGGCCATTCCCACCCAGAGAGCCCTGGGTGGAGGCCCGCTGACGCTGCAGAGCGTCTGCCCGGTGCCCCCCAAGCAGCAGGTCCTCTCCAAGCCTTGTCAGCCTCGCGCCAGCGGGATAAGGGGAGGCCTGGTGAGCCTCGTTCCCAAGATGCGGGGCTGGGCCCTGAGACGACCACACCGTCCGCGGGTGACAGGGCAGGACCAGGCCAGGTCTGTCTGCCTCTGAGACTGGGCCTAGGAGCGGATCAGCCCCAGCCAGGCCCACCTGGCGCCTCCTCCACCTGCAGCCAGCTTCCTGGGTGTCCCTGCCCGCAGAGGAAGCCTCTCTGGGGGTCGCAAGGGCCCCTCGAAGAGGCAGACTGCCCCGGAGCCGCTTCACACGCCGGCCCGGCCAGGGCATCGCACGCGTCCATCTGAGGGGCGGGGAGATTGAGACCAGCTACCACCGCCTGCAGCCAACCAGCGCTCGGCTGGCAACACCAGCCACGGTCCCCAAGGCGTCCCGGTGAGACTCCCTCCACGCGGTCACGGTCATCAGGCCCCAGGTCTGTGGCAGACGCAGGCCCGGGTGGGCAGGGAGGATGCAGCTCAGCAGCTCGCCCGGCCCGGGCTGGCCTCCTCATCCTCCCAGCCCCTGGGGGCCCGAGCCCACTGTCCCAGAGTGGGGGCCACTGGGCAGGTCCGTGGCGTTAAAGCAGGGAGGCTGGGGAGGGGCCAGGTCCCCATGGCAGAGAGCGGAGGGAGCCCGTGCACGGAGGGGAGCAGAGCTGGGCTGAACGGGTCCACTCAGGCCTCCCAGGAGGGCTCGCCCGGGCGCAGGGAGGCAGGGGCCTGACCTCACCGCCTCCTGACCTCCTGGGCCTGATGCCGCCCTTCTGGCCCAAGATGCTGCCCCGTGTCCGGCCGACAACAGACGTGTGTCGGTGCCGGCTTGCAGTCCGCCGAGGGCCGGAGCTCTGGGGAGGGTCTGCGGGGGCGCTACCCGAGGCGGGGGTCTCCCCCCGCCCGGCAGGACCCTGCCACCCCCGGCGCTGACCTGCAGGGGAGCCCTGGGCCAGGCACGGTGACGCCGCTCAACTCGCTTGGCCTCCCTGCCCAGCTCCCAGCGGGGCTGAGCTCCAGCCTCCCACACGGGCCTGGGCGGGTGGCGAGGCATCTGGTCTGCAGCCCGCCTGTGGGGCTCCGCCTGTCCCCCACCCCCACCCCGCGTGCGCCCTTGGGTTTCCCCACGGGGGAGGACTCTGCGTGGGGGCCCCCAGGGCCTGCAGGGAACACAGAGCTCTTTGTCTCTGACGGCTGTCTCTCCTCCCCTGCCCCGGGGAGCTGCCCACTCGCCAAGTACAGGAGTCCTGGCGGCCGGGCAGCCCTATACGCCCCGCGGGAGACGGGCCTGGCCCCGCCGGCACAGTTGTGCGCCCGGCCCAGGGAGTCCCGGTTGCTGGGGGGGCGCGGGTTCAGCAGCCTGGGCTCAGGCGGGAGCCTGGCCCACTCTGGTCCCGTCCTCCAGGTGCTCAGGCCCTGCCCCGGCCCGAGGGCCGGGTCCCGGAGGTCTCCTCCAAGGCCCCGCCCACAGACGGACTCCCACTTCTCCAGTCTCCCAGGAGCACCCAGGGGAGGCCAGAGTGAGTCTGGTCCCTCCCTTGAGGGCAGGCGGGGCCCCCCTTCTGCTCACCCCAGTGGCCGGGCTGGGGCCCAGTAGCCCCCGAGGCCCACGGTGCAGAAAGGCTGAGGCGGAGAGGACGTGGCCCTTTATTGTGGGGTCTGCAAAGCATGGGGCCCTCCTCCTCCTCTGCGCACTGGCTCCAGGGGCCTCCGCCCACGGGTCACGTGGAGCAGCAGGCTTGGGGCGCGGGCCCCGCAGCCGCAGAGCCCCAGGGGGATGCCAGGGCCGGGGCCTCGGGTCCAGGCCCTCGTGGATGGTGGGCAGCGAGAGGCACTGGCTCAGCCCCTCCAGCGCAGGCTGGCCAGCAGGGGCTGGGGAGGGGAGGCCGTGTCCACGTTGCTCCAGGCCAGTGCCGGGAGCTTTGCGGTGACTCGAGGGCCTTGGCGAGCTCGCAGGCGGTGGCCCACGTCAGCCGGTCGCCGTTGGGCAGGAGCTGGGCTGGCAGGGCTGACTCAGAGGCTGGGCAGCAGCGGGCACGGCAGCCCATCGCTGAGCCCTGTGAAGCTCAGGGCCAGCCCCGCCAGCCCAGGTAGCGCGTGACGGCCGAGAGTCACAGGTGGGGACGGCCTGAGCAAGGGCCCCGCCACCTCCACCCTGGACACAGGCGGCGACCCTCAGTCAGGGCAGCCCAGGCCCCTGTGCACGGCCACTTCCTGGGCAAGTGGCCACGGGCAATGCTGGCAAGAGCTCTGAGCCCCAGTTTCCTGCTTGGTCAAGAGGCGGCCTGGCTGTGAGGATTCGATGCACCTGTGTTCATCAAGTCTGTTCTGCAAACCTGCTGTTGGCGGCTTCGCCACGCCTGTCACAACAGTTGATTTTTACGCCAACACAGTGGGTGGCAAGGCTTACTCCGTGGTGCTTGGGAGGGGCGGTGACCTGACTCCTCCACGGTCACATACCACTACGGGGCAGCCGGGTCTGCAAATCGGGGTGCTCGGACCCCCAAGTCCACCCAATCGGTGTTCCCATTCACCTCCTTGAAGGTCCCTGACCGTTTTGGATAGATGGATGCTCCTGTGAGGGTGACTGGTCCCCCCACAGGCCCAGGCTAAGCAAGAGGGCCGTGCTGGGGGACGTGGGTGGGTACCTGCCCTGTGGGAGGCTCTCTGCGTCATAAGCTGGAACTCTGGAGACGGAGGAGGGTCCCCCACCCGCTGCAGAACCCCTGTGGTTCTCTCCTGTCATTTGAACCTGGGGCTGGCAGCCTAGGGGCTGAGAACACCTCCAGAGCCCCCACCCGCCAAGCCAGGGAACAGCTCCCAGGGCCCCAGAACGGGCGTGGACCCGCAGGCCTGAGGACAAGGGCAGCAGGCTGGGGAGAGCCAAGGAGGCGCTCCAGGGCCTGTTGCCAGGCTGAGTCTGTGCGCACGCGGCCACGGCAGCCCGACGGAGGGGGCCCGTGGTAGCGCGGGCCACTGGGCTGGCCGCGGAGCCTCGGCTCAGGCAGGGGGTTCCCAGAGGGTCGTGTGGCCCCCAGCCTCAGTTTCCTGCCCGGTGACAGGACCCGGATGCCTCCTGCCTCCCAGGCTGCCGCGGGGACTCAGCTGACCGCCGCTGAGGTCATTTTGGTCCAGGGGGACCGGGCCCTGGGCCAGGCGAGGCGCAGAGGGCAGGGCAGACAGCGGCTCCCACGGAACGTGCAGCGAGGGGGCGCCTCCGCCTGGGGGTCCGCGTGCCCGCCCCCTCTCCAGCCCTGGGCCTCCCTCCAGGGCGGGCGGGCCCCTGCGGCTGCCAGGCGTGAAGGGCAAGACCGCAGACGAGCTGCCGGCAGGTCCTGCCTGAGGACTCTGAGCTCCGGGTGCTACGGGGGGCAGCGTGGTCAGGGAGGCCGGCCTCGGGGGCCTGAGCGCGGGCATGCGCACAGCCGGCCGTCCGACCGCGGGCCGCCCACTGGCTGACCCCCCCGCCCCCCGCCGCAGCCTGGCTTGCAGCCAGGAGAGGCTGCCCGCTGGGAGCTGGACAGGCTGGTCCGAGGCCCGCGGGGCCCGGCGGGAGGAGGCCCAGACAATGGGCCCTTGTTCCCGGTCCTCAGGCCCCGGGCCAGAGCCTCGGGCCACCCGCCGGCTCCCTGCGCACCCTCGGCGCCCCCCCGGGACCAGGCCCCTCCAGGGAGCCCTGCTGCCCCCACGCCACCCCAGGAAACAGGAGCCAGCCAGGTCAGCACGCCCTCCCCCCTCTCCCCGTCCAGCGGGCTGGCGCCCGTGGACTGGGTCTGGGCCGCCAGGGGAGGGTGGCTGTTTGACGGCGCCCCCCCCCCCCCATCCTGGCCCCCTCTCTCTCGCTCCTAAGCGGGCCCTCGCAGAGGCCCAGCTGGGGCAGGATATGGGGCGGCCTGCTTTCTGCAGAGCCGGCACCAAGCCCGCTCCGCCACCCAGCACATTCTTTCAGCCAGGGCTCTGTGAGCAGTGTGCGTGCACAGTGGCAGCAAGCCCGGGGTCCCCGCAACGGCTCCAGGCCAGCCTCAGGGCGCCCGTGGCGACCGCTGCACCTGCATGCAGCGGCTCAGAGCCGGCCGGGCCCGGGGGGCTGCCCTGTCTCACGCCCGGGCTCATTGTGACCAGGGGCTGCGGCGGCCACAGGCTGTGTCAGGAGCAAGGCCCCTTCACGGCGGGACGTCCAGTGGGCGGGGGGAATGCAGGTGGCAGGGGCCAGCCCAGCAGGAGGAGAGATCTGCTCCTGGCGTGAGCTGCTTGGGGAGGCAGTGGGCTCCCGTCCACAGGGGGAACATGTGGGCCGGCTCTCTCCCAGCTCTGGGCCTCACTTGGATCTGTCAGGGTGTTGTGGATCCCGAAGGTTCTCCATGTGACCCCCTGCCTGGGTCCCGGGGCCGGGCCCACGGCTCAGGAAACGGGTCCAGACGACAGGTGGCACCCCGGGGCTGGGGCGGCAGGGTTCCCACGGGCTGCCGCTGCAGGCCAGCCTCACACACGACGCTGGCACGGGGTCCCAGAGACGGACACTGACCCTTGTTCTGAGGCCACGCATGCAGCAGGCCAGTGGGGGGCCCCCCGAGGGCAGCTCCAGGCTCCCATCCACCAGGCCGCCCAGCCCGGGGCGCTGCAGGTCAAGGGCCAGGGGCCCAAGCAGGCATGGGCAGGCTGAGGAAGGCCGCGTTCCTACAGAGCAGGGCCCCCTCCTGGCCCAAGTCCTGCACGTGCTGAGAGTGGAGTGAGCCAGGGCCATGGCCTCCCCGCCCTGGACGCCCTCCCAACCACTGCCCCCGCCCCAGGCTTGCCGGGCCTCCTTCCCCCGCCCCCCACCCCCTGCACAGTAGCGATGGGCCAACTGTCCAGGGCAGCTGGACGCTACGTGAACAGAGAGTCAGTGCGTCAGGGGTCTCAGGGAGGCGATTTGTGGGTCTGGGAACCCTTAGACCGGTTCCCTGGAGGTGAAAACGTTCTGAGACCCCCACAGCTCCTCTGGGGTTGGGCTTGTCTTTGGGGGGCTCCTCTGATGACCGCACAGTGCCCCTGCCCTTCAGCATCCCCGTCAGGTCCCCCACCTCTACCCGCCTAGGCCCCAGGTCTCCTGGGCTATGGCTGCAGTCCAGACCCTGCCTGTCAGGGTGGCACTCGGCTCAGACCAGGTGATCCCTGCCCCTGTGCCCTCACTCAGCAGGGAACGCCACCAGCCCCGTCTTCATAGGCCCTCTGCAGAGCACAGGGACCACCCTGCCTCCTCCCTCAGCCCCCTGCCCAGCCCGCCCACCACTCGAGCAGCCTCAGGCCTCGCCCCCGACAGCCTCCTCCTGGGGGTCCCGGCCTCCCGCCCCTCCCAGCCGGAGCCAGCTCCACGGCAACCCTGGGCTTGACCCTCTTGGTGGAGTTCAAACGTCCTCAGGTCGTGTGGTGGCAGAGACAGCCTGCAAGCCTCAGACTCTGGCCTCCACGGCCTCCCCTGCCCACCAGCGCCCCTGTCCAGCACCCGTCCAGCCTCCCAGCCTCACGCACATCCCCCCATCAGGCCCCCGGCCTGCCCTGTCCTTCCCGCCCCCCTAACACCTCTGCCTTGGCCGCCTCCTCCTGTTATTCCCCTGCGCCCTGCATGCTGTCTTTTAGGGGGTCCGTTTACAGGATGCGACAGGCACCACCAGGATGGGCCCCCAGGCCTCAGGTCAGGTCCCTCTGCCAACCCCAAGCCAGAGAGCAACGTGCTGTGTGCGTAAAGCCCAGGAGGGCACGGGAAGCCAGGCCCGAGTGCCTGAGGGCCGTAACGGCAGAGGCCCTGTTGGCCGTGGGGCAGGGCAGGCCCCAGCCTCTGGGACACCAGGACGCAGCCCGCTGGTCCCCCCCCCCCAAGCTAACGTGCCCAGCCAGTGCCTTGGGCTCCTCGCCAGAGAGATCTGGGGCCCTGGCTGATTCATGCCACTCTGTTGGCACCTCACACACGGTTCAAGTGGGAGATGCCAGCTAGGGAGGGTCCAGAAGCCCAGGCTGACCCAGACAGGGTCCCAGAGACCCCAGCCTGCCTTCTGCAGGCGTGGACAGCTCCCCCGAAAGGGCCAGCCCCAGCCTTCCTGCCTGTGGAGCCCAGAGGGGCGGGCTCCGGCCTCGGCTGGCCCCCACTTCGCTGGGCTTGCCCCTCTTCTCCAAGCCCCCGTCCACCTGCAGACCAGGCTGATCTCGGCGCATGGGCGGGGTGGCGGCCGCCGCAGGGCGCCGGGACTTGCCAGAGAGGGAAGCTGCGGGCGGGTGGTGACTCCTGAGGGGCCCCGGGCAGGGCGTCTGTGGAGCCAGGGCCCCGCCCACCCTGACGCGATGCTGCGAGGCACAGCAGGTGCCAGGTGTGTGTCCTCGGCGGCCCCGGGCGCTGCCCGTGAGGAAGACGGGCCTTGTCTGAGCTGCCAGGGTGAGGCTGCTGCACCCGCTGACCAGCCGGGCGGGGCTCGGCTTCCCCAGGTTCTGGCTGCAGGATCCAGAGCCGGGCCTCCCGTCTGCCCATTGCTCCTCGGGACAAGACCACTGGCCCCCAGCCGCCCTCCTTTCTTGGCAGGGTCTGAAGGCAGGAGCCTAGCTCCAGGCTAGGAGCCACAGCCGACCTCAAACCCCAGAGACGCACGGACTGTCCAGGGAGCCCCTCCCCAGCTGTAGGCCACTGCTCTCCGTGCCTGCCTCGCCCCGCGGGCCAGACGATACCCCCATCGTCCCCTCCCCTGGGAACCGCCCGGCGCGCGCGACCCGCTCCGTACTGCCTCCCGGCCCCTCCCCGGCCTTCAGCCCCGGCCGGCCCTCTCCTACTCTCGCCTGGCGCAGGAGGCGCCGCAGGTGCCGGGCGCGCTCGGGCGCTGCTCGTGGAGCGTGGACTGGATCTCGCGGAGCCCGCGCACCCGGCGCTCCTAAGGCGCGGGCCCGCACCGCGCCGCCGCCCCGGCCTCCGAACTCGCGTCGGGCCCGGCCCGCCGGCCCAAACGCGCCCCCAAGGCCGCCCCACGGCGGGCGCAGAGCCGGCGGGAGGCCTGGCGGCCCGGCGCCCCGCCCCGGCCCCGCCCCGGCCCCGCTCCTGCCCGGGTATGCGCGGCGTTCGGGGCGCGCGATCCGAGGCTGCGCGCCCTCGCCGGGCCGGAGCGCGGGGCGGGGGAGGGGGAGAGGCGGGCCCCTGCCGGGGTTCCCGGAGATCCCACACTCGGTTTGGGGGTGTCGCTGGAGGAGGCCGTCGGCCCCCGCTTGTCCTGGCTCGAGCTGTGTGGCCAGGGACTGGAGTCACCAGAGGGGAGGTGGCGCTCGGCGCCTGCAAAGCCTCGGGCACCCGGGGCTGACCGTGGATGGATCGTTTTGGCGATGAAAGGAAGGAGACTGAACTCGGGGGTCAGGGCAGGGTGGAGGGATCAGCTGAAGGCGGTGCCAGCGCCGGTTCTCAGAACCTGCCCCCAGCCCTCCACGCAGCGTGGGTGTAGTGCCTGACTTTTCCACCCGTTGTGGGCTCTCCTGCCTTGACAAATATTCAGGCTTTCTCCCTCCTTGGCTGGCAGCAGAGCTGGGCGAGCCAGCAGCCTCTGCCAGCCACCTGGGGCATGAAGGGGGTGCGGGTGCTGGTTAACCATCTAACCCCAGCTCTGGGCAGGCTGGCAGCAGGCTGGCCGCACCTGCCTGCCTTCAGCCTTCCTCCCAGGCAGAAGTGGGGGAAGCGTGTGTGTGTCTGGGGAGGGGGGGTGTGCGCCTTGCTACTCCAGGGGCCAGGTGTGAGCTCTCGGGGCCCCTCGCTGGAGGGGTCTTCGTTGGGGGTCCACTCCCCCTTTTAGCTCTTCCCCCCCCCCCAGCCCCTTCGCATTCCCAGGGCAGGCGAATTTGGCTCCAGAGCCCTGACTCCCCAGCAGGGAAGGTGTGTGTCCAGCCTGGGAGGGGTGCCCAGGGACCGTGATGGGGGAGGACCGGCCCATGAGGGAAGGCAGACTTCGGCTCCTTCTGCAGGGTTAAGCACCGCTCCGCCCCCGCAGGAGTAGGGCTGAGCCGTGCTGGGCTCTGTGGTCCCGGGTCTGAGCCCTGGAGACGACGCAGGGGGCTGGCCCCCGAGCCGTGCTGGGCTTGTTCCTATCCTGGCCCCCTTCTTTCCTGCCGTTGGATGGCTAGACGCAGACGCCCACCCGCTCTGTAGCCGGCTTTGTGCCTGGGCCACCTTGGCGCCACAGGCTTCCTCCTTGGCAAACCTGCAGGACAGCCCCGCCTGCCTTCCTCCGGGGCCCAGGCGACGGCCCAGTGCAGCGACGTGGTGGGGTCCCGGGCCTTCAGCAGCGGCCCCACGGCCCCGGGGGCCTCCAGACCCCTACCCAGAGCCGGCGGCCCGGCCAGCCACACACGCCACGCCCCGCCCCATCCCAGGACCGGAGCCAGAACTGGGACGCCTCCCAGGTCTTGACCGTATCCTTCCAGAGGCTGAGCCAGGCCTGGACCCGGTCCCCCCTGAGAGTGAGAAGGCCAAGGAGGCGGCGTGGGGTTGGTGGGGCGGGGTGGGCAGGGGAGGGCCAAGTCTGGATGTCCTGAAGGGGCAACCAGACAGCGGTGGGGTTGGGGGGTTACGCTTAGAGCGTGGAGTCCCGTGGGAAGTGGAGAACTGCTCCCCAGCCCTGAGTCTCATCCCCACACCACCCTCTGTGTCCTTGGCTGAGAGATTCCTGGAGGGCGTTTGCCCTGGGCAGCTGAACTGTGTCTGGGGAGACCCCGTGGGATGGGGTGGGGCCGTGGGGTTGCCCTCTGAACCCCCAGGGCAGAGGTTGAGGTTCAGAAGCTTGTATGCAGTCTCTCCGGCTCCCCAGGCAGTGCTAGTGAACAAGAACCTGCCCGCCAGCGCAGAAGACTTGGGAGACGTGGGCTCGAGCCCTGGATTTGGAAGCTCCCCCGGAGAAGGAAATGGCACCCACCCCCGTCCTCTTGCCTGGGAAATCCCGTGGACAGAGGAGCCTGCAGGGCTCCAGTCCATGGGGTCACTGGGAGTCGGACAGGCCTGAGCATAGCACCTAGTCTCTCGGGGAGCCAGTGAGCTGGGAGGTTGAGGAGCTGGAGAGTCGGGTGGGTGGGTGAGGATGCTGAGGACGTCCTGGGCCCCGAATGGGACCTGCCAGGAGACCAGGCGCGCCGACAGTTGGTGGCCCAGCTGCTGTGACCGGGAACCGGGGTCCGGATGACCCAGCAGCTGTGGGGGGAGGGCTGGAGCCGGCCCTGCTCGGGACGTGTCCCACCTTCGGGCCTCTTCTCTCTATCCACCCAGTGTGTATATCCAAGCCCAGGAGGAGGAAGGCCAGCCCGGGTACCTCAGCAAGCAGCCACGGACGCCTCCTGACAGCAAAGAGGCCGGAGGGAGCACTCCTGGGAGGGAGGAAGCAGATGGACACTCTGAAGAGACCGTTTCCCCTGGAGCTGGCTCCAAGGGGCGGGTTAGGAGCTTCTTGCAGGGTCAGGGGTGGCCTCAGGCCCCCGCTGCAAACCCCTGGACCTGCCCCTTTGCGGGGACAGAAACAAGGGCGAAGCGTGTAGCGCTATGAGTTTTCTGTGGCTTTCATAACATGTGAACCACAAACTTGGTGATGGTTTAAAATGACAGGAGTCCTTGGAGAAGGAAGTGGCAATCCACTCCAGTGTTCTTGCCTGGGAAATCCCATGGACAGAGGAGCCTGGCAGGCTATAGTCCATGGGGTCACAAAGGGCCAGACACGACTTAGCAACTAACCAACATACTGAGTAACCAAAAATTAAGATGCTATAACAAATTATTTATATGTAATTTTACAAAAAACTCAAATTTGGGTAAATTTTATTATAGCTAGAAAGAATTGGGTCTCTTCCTATATTTTACTATTATGATTTCTAACTTTAAAAATCTCATTTTTTAAAAAAACTGAGATCATTAAAAAAAAAAACAAACGACAGGAGTGTATCCTCTCCCAGTTCTGGAGGCCAGAAGTCGGAAACCAGCCGGAGCCCTGGCAGGGCTGTGCCCTCTAAGGCTTCTTTCTCTGCCTGTCGCCAGCTTCTGGCGGTGGCCAGCGTCCTGACCCAGCTCGCCTTGCAGTGGCTTCCCGCCAGCCTCTGCCTCCCGGGTCCCGAGGGCCCCTCCCTGCGTCTGTGTCTCCCGCTTTTTAGGTCAGCGCCTTTGGCCGTGCCGGCCTGCGTTGCTGTGCGTGGGCTTTCTCTAGCGGCAGAGGGCGGGGGCTGCTTCCCGGCGTGTGGGAGCCTCCCGGATCGGGACTGGAACCCCTGTCTCCTGCACTAGTGTGTGCGTGCTTAGCCGCTCAGCCGTGTCTGACTCTTTGCAAGCCACGGACTGTAATCCACCAGGCTCCTCAGTCCATGGGATTCTTCTGGAAAGAATACTGAAGTAGATTGCCATGCCCTCCTCCAGCGGATCTTCCCCACTCAGGGATCGAACCCGCATCTCCTGTGTCTCCTGCATCGCAGGCAGATTCTTCACCCGCTGAGCGACCAAGGAGGCCCCGTGACTTCCTTCTTACAGGGACGCTGATTACTGACGTAGGAGCCCGCCCCCACCCAGGATGACCTCATCATTACTGATGACTTCTGCAAAGACCACCTCTCCAGACAGGGTCTGATTCAGAGCCCCCAGATGGATGAGGGTCTGGGGGGAGATTGTTCAGCCCACCGTAGCAGCTTCTGCAAAACCGTTTCCTCCTCTGGCAAATGGGGAAAATTAAGATGCCCACCTGGCAAAGGCAGAGGCTTAGACGCAGCAAGGAAGGCGTCCAGCACAGACCCACGGTCGGTGCTGAGCACCGGTGGTCTAACCAGGCTTCCGCGGCCCCGTGCCCAAGCCTCCCGGCCACCTGACGGCCATCATGTCCATTTAGCCGTGGTCACCGGGTCCCGTGGGCGCCCCCGAGACAAAGATGCAGGAGGTCGATGGGAGAGCTGGGGGGGAGCTGTGATGGGGGTCCCGGGGCCCTGCGGGAGCCAGGACAGCCCCCAACCAGGAGGCAGGGGAGGGCTTCCAAGAGGAGGCGGTGGTGTTGAGGTCAGGCCTGACGGAAGAAGAGTCCAGGTGGTGGGTGAACCACTCGGAGGAGGGTCCGGCCCAGCCACGGGTGCTGACCTGGAGGGCAGCGTGCACCTCTGAAGGGAGTCTTAGTTGGGGAGGGACGTGACCTGAGCGCCGGGGCTGCAGGGGGGCGGAGAGGGGTACCTGGGGACCCCGCGGGGTTGCCACGTGAGAAGGGTAGGCTGTGGGGGACGGGGCGGGCTGGGGTCAGGTGTGGCCGGGGGCAGCGCAGCGGGGGAGGGCTTGGGGCCGCTGGGCGGGGCGGTGAAGATGCCCAGGCCCTCTCCCCAGGGTGTGGCTCTGCCTCCCGTGGCCAGCGGAGGTCTGGGGAGGGTCGCCACTTAGCTCAGGTTTGGGCTTGTTGGTTGAAGCAACAGCCGACAGGGTGTTTCAGCAGGGTGCAGCTAAAGAGAGGAATTGAGTCCAGGGCTGAGCCGTGAAGGGGGTCAAAGAGAGGCTGAGGAAGGGGCCGGGGGGAGAGCTTCCAGAAGCCCAGGCAGGCCGAGCCAGGCATGAACAGAGTGTGCGCATCGGTGAAACCTCACGTCCCTGTAGCCCCGTGCAGGGTCGCAGCCGTGGGCACGGGGCTTGGGTGTCGCACCCGCCCCCACCTGGAGACAGTAGGTGGGGGTTGGGGGCTGGGGTGTGGACAAGACACTGCCTTCCTCCCCCGCCCCCTGGAGCTCCCAGACTCGCAGATAATTACGAGGTGATGCGATAAATGCTACCTGTGCAGAGAGCCGTGGGCAGGCAGGGGGCGGCGGCTGCAGGCCCCAGGTGCGGCCGGTCTTAACGCTTCTGCCCAGCAACTGTTTGAAAGATCCGTGCTTCTCCAGACAGAAAACGGAGGACAAGGAAGGAGAGGAGACTCTGGGCCGTCAGGCTTGGGGTTGAAGGGAACCTAGGCCCTGCACTTGCCCATGGGGCCCGGGCCCTTGGTCACCCTGCCAAACCACCTCTGAGGTTGAAACCTGGTCTACCAGGTGGCACGCGGGCTCTGCAGCCCAAGCTCCCGGTTGTTAATGAGCCGCTCGCCCTGGAGGCCCACGCACCTGGCCAAGCGCCGGCCTCTGTCCTCACGCCAAACACGGGTGCTGAGGTGGGAACCCTGCAAGGCTGCCGGCGGGTGTCTGGGGGCAGCAGGGCCCTGCCGCTGTCTGCAGTTTGCCAGAGCTCACCTCCGCCACTGCCGGGCCACACCAGCCCCTGCACCAAGCCCGGGATCGCCTCCCATCCCTTCGGTGTGGCCTTCATGGCTCTGAGAGGCAGTGGCTGAGTGGCCATAGGGTTGGGGAGCCTCGGACAGCGGGCAGGGTGTTAGGCCTGGCCCATCTGACGCACGTGCAGAAGGCATTCCAAGAAGGCAAACTGGGGCTTGATGTTGGGAAGAACGTGCCAGACACCCGCCATCTCTCTGTCCTGAGAGGTAGTGAGTTCCCTGTCGGGGCAGGTATGCAAGCCGAGCTTTCTGGGGTGATGAAGATGGAAGCTCAGAGGCCAAAGATTTGGGACTGTGTGACCCTCAAGCTAATGAAGACGGACTTTTGTTTAAGGGTCCCCTTGGTGCAGACCCCAGGGGACACAAAATGCCCCTGATGACATCAGGCCTCCCGGCTCCCACGGGTTCCGGGGGGTGGGTCGGGCGCTGCTTGCTTCTGGACCCACCTGCCTGGCTCTCTCACTGTGATGGCATTACAGGATGTGGTTTCTCCATTTTTGTTTTGTCTCTGGCCACGTCACCCGGCCTGCGGGACCTCAGGTCCCTGGCCGGGGTGTTGAACCCCAACCCTGAAAGCCCGGGGTCCTGACCACTCCCAGGAGGTTGTGTTGCTACCAGCTGGGGCCCACCTGGGGCACAGGCTCACCACTTCCGCTCCCCAGGACCTGACAGCCGGGTTGGGGAGCGCCCCGGAGGGGAAGGAAGTGTTTTCAGGGCCTTCTCTGTTTCCTGGGTTGCAGGCCTGCCAGGTAGCTTTGGGCAAGTCCTTTTTCCTCTTAGGCTGCGGTTTCCTGGGCCAGGAGTGCCCTGCTCACCCACCGGAGCCTGTCGGGAGCGGGAGCGGCCTTGGAGGCCACTGTGGGCCCGTTTCGCAGATGGGGGATGGGTCGGGTGCCTGCCTGCCCGCCCCCCACTCCTGCTCTCCAGGTCCGGGGCCTGAGTCTCCATCTGGCCAGGCTCTGCAGGCTCTCCGGGATCATTAGCAGATGAAAGGCTCCAGGAGGGTGGGGCGGGGCCCCAGGCTGCCTTGGCAGCTGCCCCTGGCTGGAGGCCAGCCAGACCCAGACAAGCTCCTCTGGGAGCAAGCACACAGAGCGCCCAGCCCTGCCGGCCCCGCCAGCGCCCCCCATCAGGGCTGCCCTCCGCCTGGCTCCCGGGTGCCTGCGGGACTAATGGTCACCCACCAGGGTCTTCATGAGGGAAACCGAAAGTCACTCAGTCGTGATCTATACAGTCCAAGGAATTCTCCAGGCCAGAATACTGGAGTGGGTAATCTTTCCCTTCACCAGCAGATCCTCCCAACCCCGGGATCGAACCCAGGTCACCTGCACTGCAGGCAGATTCTTTCTTTACCAGCTGAGCCACCAGGGAAGTCCTTAATGAGTGAGCCAGGGTTAATGGGTTACCCAGACTGGTGACACATTTACCAGCCTTCCCGGGCTCTCAAGGTCCAGTCACACTGGCCTGGACTTCAGGGTCTGAGCTCAGCACCTTCCTGTTCCAGCTTTGATGCCTCACGGCTCCGGAAGGGTCAGGAAGGTCCTGGGTCTTTCTTCTGCCCTCTCTGCTCCAGAGATGGCCCCCAGGGCCTGGCCTCTGGGCTCCAATGGCCCCTCCACCGGGCTGGCCTCCCCAGTCCAATCCCAGTGGTGCTAGACAACCCCCCCACGATGGCGTGGGGCCCTCCCTCGGGGTCCTGGGCTCCCCCTCCATGGCTGATCGTGCTACCCCATCTTGGGTCCAGCTGAGGGTTCCTGGAGAGAAGAAACGGCATGGGTCAGAGGGGAGAGCGAGTGAACAAATGAATGATGGGTGCGTATGTGCTGGCTGCAGGCGGCACGTGGACTTCAGAGGCTTGGGCAGGCTTGGACCTGCCAGCCTTGTGGGGGCACACACCCCACCCCTTCTCGTTGGGCAGGAGCGGGGGGGGGGGGGCATGAGCAGACCACCCCGTCATCCATCAACCTGCCTGCTCAAGACCCCAGAAAGTTGGGGGGGTGAGGAAAGGCGGCCCGGGTCATGTGACTCCCTTCTGTCCCCGTGACCAGGGTCCTTCGAGCGACAGCCTGTGTATGCCTGTGGCCCCGGGGCTGGGGGAGAGGGCATCCTGGGGCCAGAAGTGGGGCCAGCCCCCAGATATCCTAAGGGGCCAGGAGAGACCCATTGCCTGACCTGCCCCTGCCCGCTGCCCAGCCTCATTCAGCTCCACAGAGGCCCTCAGAACTCAGGTCCTTTTACTCCCGGCTGGGGACCCACCGAGCTGGAAGAGGCTGGCCGCTGTCCCGGTCACATGGCCCCCCAGGGCCCGACCCAGGGCTTCTCCTTCCCCCACCTGGAAGGGTGCCTGTGCCTTTAAAGCCTCCCCCACTCCGGCCGGCGGGGGGGGGGGGGGGGGGAGGAGGGGAGGAGCCGGCAAGGGACTGAGCTCCATGCCTAGTGCTGGAGCAGACAGAGGACCAGCCTTGCAGCCAGGTGAGCCGGGGCAGGGCGGGGGGCCCCCTGCGCCCCGTGCTGTGTGACCCCAAGGCCGCCACTCGCCCTCTCTGAGCTGCCGGGGGGCATGGGAGAGGGCAGCCCAGACCTGGGGCCTTTTTGGGGGCTTCTGGGGCGCTGGGTCCCAGCCCCAGCTCCGTTCTGTCCCGTCTCTGCTCTGAATGGGTCGCTCTCCCTCTCTGAGCCTCAGTTTGTGCACCTGTGAAATGGGAGTGGGCTGCCCTTCAGGGTGATGGGGGCTGGTGTGGCCGGATCCCGCAGAGGGGCCGCATAGACGGGCAGGGCCTTAGGCCCTTGGCCGGACCGGGTCTGGCCTGGGAGCCTCTTGTTTGTTGTCTGGTAAGTGGTCTGAGGCCGCCTGACCAGGCTTCCCGGCTGACTTGGCCACGGGTGTGGGGTGGGTGGAGGAGGCTGGGGGAGTGGGCTTCTCAGATTGAGAGGGAGGGGGGCCCAGCATGGAGAAACTGAGGCCCGGAAGGGTGGGGCAGCCTGGGCTCGTGGTGGGGTCGCTGGAGGGGTCTGGAGTGGAGGCAGGCAGCGCTGGGGGCTGGGTGTCATGCCCTCAGACCACATCTGCCCCCCTTGGGCTCTGGGGGGCGGAGGGGCAGGCCGGTGGTGCAGGGGGTGCTGACTACGCAGCTCCAGGGGCCGCCCACCCCCTGGTGGTCCTCGCACAGCCGCTTGGACAGGCTTCCGGCTGAGTGGGGTCATCGGGTCTCGGGGGAAGGAGCCGTTTCTAATTCTCGGCCCTGTTCCACCAGGGTGGGCAGCGCGGGGCACGGACCCCAGCTCCGGTCCGGGTGTAGTGCCGAGCTTCCTGCCCAGGGCTGTGCTCTCGGCCCCGGAGGACGCGACTCTTCACTGCCCGCCAGGTGGTAAGTGGGGCGCCGGGGTGCCTACCTGCCCGTCCACGTGCCTGAGGGCCCAAGTCACCCTGGCCTGAGCCTCGGCTTCCGGCCAGCCTGTGAACGGCTCTGCCCAGCCTCACCCCTCTGGCTCGGGCTGGAGGATTAGCAGAGAAACCCCAGGCTGTCGGCGCGCCTCCTCTCTTCACGCTCTTTCTGTGTGTCCTGGAACCTGCTCGCTCAGCCCAGATTCCTCATGGGCCTGTGTGTGCGCGTGCATGCGCTTGCACTCATTGGGAGCAGGTGGCGCATGGCAGACTAGGTATCTCTGGATGTGTGAGACTTGCATACTCCTGGGGGCAGGGAGCTCACCACCTTATGTGCCTAGCACAGGAACCCTGGGGTCTGAAGGAGACCTCCAGCCCAGAACCCCTGCCCCCCAGGCTTCCCCCCTGGGGTCGGGGTGGGGGCCAGCTGGGACTGAATGTGACACAGCTGACCTGGGAGGACGGGCTTTATTGTTCTGAACATCTTGCCTCTGTTGACTCAGCCTGTGAGACGCTCTGGTCCTTCCCAAGAACCTGCAGCCGCTGCTCGGCTTCTCCTGGGCCCCGTGGCAGCTCCTCCAGCCCATCCCAGCCCAGCGTTTTCCTGCTGGGGTCACCTGTAGGTCCCGGTCCTCCTCTGTCCACTCAGGCCTTTTTCTGACCTTCCTGCCGCCCCAGGCAGGGAGGAAACCATTGAGCAAGCTCAGGCAGGCGGGCAGAGCCCTGTGGCTTCCCACCGCAGAAGCCTCCCTGCCGACCGTCCAGTCATGCGGCGGCTCAGACAGGACCCAGTGCCCCGGTGTTGCTGGCCAGCGTCCAGCCCTCGGGGATGGGTCTTGAGCCTCGGTCCCTGGCTCCTGCCCCAGCCCGTCTTCTCAATCACCCTGGTCTGCAGGGGGCGGGATGATGTCCAGGGAAAGAGCAGTTGGGGGACCCCCAGCCCGGGGTCGTGGTGGAGAGCACCCGGGAGTGCACTGACTGGGTCCCACGTGGAGCCCGCCCAAGGGCAGCGGTGTGTTCTGGCTGTGTGGCCCCAGGGGCAGCCTCCCCGTCTCCTTCTATCAGGTGGTGCGGCCTTGTGAGCTTTTTGCAGATTAGATAGTGCAGGTGGGGGGCTGGGGGCTTCGGGGCAGCCTTGATACAGTGAGCCCGGCAGCAGGCAAGGGAGGCCTGCCTCGGAGAGCAGCTGATCCTTGCCCTTGGCAGACAAAGGCCAGAGAGAGGTGCACAAGGTCCAAGTCCCCCGGGGCGGGTCTGGAGCTGCTCCCGACTCCACTCCCTGGTGTCCGGGACATGCAGCCCTTGGGGCAGGTACGGGGCAGCCAGGTGTGTGTGTGCCCTGCTGATCTGTGCGGCCTTGGACCTGCTCTGGCCCTCTGGGCCCTGCCTTTCCAGGCTGGGCAGCTGGTTCCTTGGGCCTAGGGTACTACCATTATTGGACAGATGGTGGAAGCTTCTAGGTGTGAAGCAGGAGGGAGGGGTGGCCTTTCCGCCCAGCTGTGGGGTGTGGTGAGCCTCGCGGTCTGGGTTCTGCCCCACTGCTGGTGCCACCCCGGCCCCGCTGCACGGCCTCAGGAGCCACCTCTGGGCCTGGAATTCAGACACTCTGAGCCAGGACAGGGCGGGCTGGTGGGAGACCCACCCAGACACCATCCTCTGGGACAAGGAGTGCCTGGCCTCTGTCTATGCGCTGCTCCTTCCCCGTTGGGGCCACACCCCTCACCTGCTGCCACCATCCAGGGGTCATCGCTGACAGCACCTGCCCCCTCCAGGGCCCTCCCAGGGCGGTGTGAACTTTAGCTGCCTGGTGATGGGTGGAGTCCCCCACATCCTGGCTGCCGTGACAGGTCGGGACCAGACCGGACGTGATGGGACACAGCCTCTGGCCGCCCTGCCTGCTGCGTGCTATCTTTGGGGATTGCCCACTCTCCACGGGGATTCAAAGTGCCCCCTGTCATGGCAGTCTGAGTGCGGCTTGGGAAAGCATTTCCAGACACAGAGTATTTCAGAAAGGAGTGAGTTTTTTGAGAATAAACAGCAGAGATAGTGAAA
Organism: Cervus elaphus; assembly: GCF_910594005.1. Classification (NCBI taxonomy): domain Eukaryota; kingdom Metazoa; phylum Chordata; class Mammalia; order Artiodactyla; family Cervidae; genus Cervus; species Cervus elaphus. Next base: position 1,765,559 of record NC_057819.1, read on the forward strand.
GTGTTAGTCGCAACTCTTTGTGACCCCATGGACTGTAGCCCGCCAGGCGCCTCTGTCCATGGGGATTCTCCAGGCAAGAGTACTGGTGTGGGTTGCCATGCCCTCCTCCAGGGGATCTTCCTGACCCGGGGGTTGAACTTGGGTCTCCTGCACTGCAGTAATGAGACTGCTAGGAGTGCAGCAGGCCTGGTCTCCGGCGGCCTTGGCCTGCAGCAGTGTGGAGCAGGACCTGGGTTCCCAAGAACAGAGGCTGGGCCCGTTCACAGTGCTGAGACCACCAGATCCCAGCCACTAGACCAGTGGTCAGTGACAAGAGCCCTGGCCCTTCAGCTTTGCTGGAAAGAATTTCCACCAAGACGGAAAGCAGTGAAGCAAGTAAAGTGGTTATTAGGAAGAGAGTACAGCGTGTGTGGACAGACACACGGCGGACTCGGACAGCGAGGCCCTGAGTTGCATCCATGTGGCAGTTTCAACCACTTTATGGGGCATTTCTTTCAGTTTCCCTCTAGCCACTCGTTATGATTTGCCTCCTTCGCGTGTCTCAGGATCCGCCATGTGTGTACATGCATCTCTTCGCCAAAAGGGATCCTACTGCAAAGGGCTACGGGTAGAGCATCCCTTGACCTGACTCCCCTTCGGCTTCCGAGGAGCCTTTTCTGTGCGTGTGTGGTCAGGGAAGAGAAATCTGTGATCCATGCAGGGTCCAGCCTCCTCCCTTAATTGTCCTGCTATTCTTATCTTGGAGTTTCGGTTGAGAGACTGTGAATCTCTGATAGCTTTATCCTGGTGGGGCGAGGGGACATGTGACCTCCTGACAGCCTAGGGAGAACTGATGCTTTCCATGGGTTAGTAGAAAATTTTTATAGCCTTGAGACAAAGAAAATTCCTTCTGGAAGGGTGGCATTAAGTGATTAGTTAGGGTGCTATAGGGTGAGGACCGGGTGGGCATTTTTGCATCACTGGGGGTCAGCAAACTGGCTGGTAAGGATCACTGAGGCTTTTGGCAATGGTTCCTGCTCAATCCGTCCCAGAGACGACCTTCATTCTGGGCTCTGGGGCTGTGGCCTTGGGATAGGACTCCACGCCCCTGGGAGGGCCTCTGGCCCCCTGTGACCCCTGCAAGACTAGGTGAGGGTTCCTCAGCCCCTCTTCTCCTCCTGGCGGGGCCCACCCCAGCTCCCAGCTCCCACCTCCCAGCCTAGCTCTGGGTCCCCTGAGGAGCTCTGCAGGGCCCGCAGGCGTGGCTCCGGGCAGCTCCTGGGGTGGGGAGCCTGGCCTGTGCCTGGAGAGACTTTCCCAGGCAGACAAGTCGGCCTCCTCCTCCCCGGCCAGTGCCCCAGCCCACCATCGTCTCTTGAGAAGTAGGGGGGTATTGAGCACCGCCGCGGCCCCCAGGCCTCGGGTAAGCTGACCGGGGTCAGGAGGAGCCTGGCTGCTGCTGGAGGCCCAGCACCCCTTCCCTGGCCTCAGTTTCCCCTCCTGACACTGATTTGGGTGAGAGTTAGCCCAGTGGCGGGGGGCGGGAGGGGTTTGGGGGGGAGGCTTGGATGTGGTTTTGGCCAGTCCAAAGATGTGGGGGGCGGGGATGGGAGACAGAAGCTAGTTCCCCAGCAGGGTGTCTTCCTCTGGGCTTCCTGTGGGGGCTGGGCTGGCCCTGGGAGGAGAGGGGGAGGGCGCCGGTCAGTGCGGCCTACCGCTGGCCTAACCCCGGCAGGCTGAACCTCGCAGGGTACCCCCGGCCCTCTGGGGAGCCCACTTGGGCCCTTGGGCGGAAAGCTGGATGGAGGGGAGGCCGGAGCGTGGACCTCAGGAGGCCTTGGCGAGCTTCTCCCAGGGGCCTGGGTGGGGAGAGGATGCAGAGTAGGACGAGGGTCTCAGCTGAGGGTCCCAAGCTCAGCAGAAATGCCCAGCATGCCCTTGCAGTGCCCAGCGTGGCTGGACCCAGTGAACAGGCCTGGGGCCCAGGACATGGCCTGCAGGCTCTCCGGCCCGGCAAAGGGCACGGAACCGTCCCAGGGCAAGTGCCTCTGAGTAGGGATGGGGTGAGGCAGAGGGGTCCCGGCCCGGGGTTTTCCGGCAGAACATCACCCTTCGGGGGGGAACTGAGCCTGAGAGAGGGGGCCTTCCCCCTCTGATGCCCATTGGGTCACACCCCCCACGCCTGCCGTCCTTCCACTGGGACCCCACGGTTAATGGCTGCCCCCCCCCCCCCCCCCCCCCCGTCCAGCCTGGCAGGAAGTCACCAAAGCAGCCACGGTGTCGGGGTGAGGCGAGGCTGGCCGGCTACCCTCCCATCCACGGGCCTCAGCGAAGCCAGTACTTAGCTGACGCTTCACACCCAGCTCAGAGGGCATAGAATCTGCCTGCGGTGCCAGAGTGCAGGGCTCATCCCTGGGTGCAGAAGACCCCCTGGAGGAGGGAAATGGCAACCCGCTCCCAAGTATTCTGGCCTGGAGGACCCCATGGACAGAGGAGCCTGGCGGGCTGCAGTCCATGGGGTTGCAGAGTCAGACACGACTGAGCAGCTTACATGTTCACACTTTCCAACCCACTTCATCTCTCATTGCACTGGACAGCCAGTGACTTTCCCAAGACCCCACGCAGGTGAGACGGGGCAGGCCGGCCCCTGAGCCCGTGAGGCTGACACAGTGGCCCTCACCCGTTGGTCACAGGCCAGCTGCCTGTGAGACACACACACACACACACACAGAGACACACACACACAGACACACACCCGTGCCTGGAAGAAAGGCCCTCGGGGGCGGAATTCACGGGAACAGGGGAGCAGCTGACAGCTTCCTCTTGCAGACACAGAGAGTCCTCACATCGTTCCCCGCAGGCTTCAGAGACACCCTCTCCGTTTGCAGGAGGACGAGCAAGCTGCGTGCTCACGAAGTCTCCCTGGAGCAGGTTCTGTGGTCACGGGCTCCCACGGAGCGTGAAGGCGGCCCCAGCCATTTCTGCAGCCCGTCTAGCCCACACCGTCTCTGCGGCCCCCTCCCTGGGAAGCTCGGGCCGCCCACCCACTGAGGAAGGTAGGCTCCGGTCCTGCAGCGGCCTGGCTGAGCCGATGATGTCAGGAGACCTGGGTGCCCCCCCTCACTTTGAGCGCACCGGAAGCTGGGTCCCACGCTCTGCGTCAGGTCACCTGGGGCCCCAAGGACAGCGTCGGGAAGGAGTCAGGCCAGGCCTGTTCCTCCCGGACTGACCTGAAGGCCACTGTGAGGGGCCAGGCAGGTCCGGGGGGCTCCCCTCCCAGGAAGGGTCCTGGCCGGAGGGGGGGCCCTGAGGCTGAGCAGGAGGATTTAGGGGGCAGAGATGGGCCAGGAGCTGCTGAGAGACGGCGTGGCCTGAGCAAAGAAGGGGAGGCTGGGGGGCCCGTGCGTCCGGGGGCCAGGAGGAGGCCCAGGTTTGTCCTTCTGAGGCCGGGCTGTGTGCCATGCCCCGGGGTGGGCGAGGCTGTGCCAGGCCCAGTTGGCGGTCGGTCCCCTGACCTGCCACCCCCGCGCCTCACGCCACAGAGCATGAAGAAGCGGTCCCTGCTGCTGGCCTTGGCGGCCGTGGTCTTGGTCCTCCTGATCATTGGGCTCTGCATCTGGCTGCCCGAGACCTCCAAGCCGCACAGCCACGTGTACCCCAGGGCCGCCGTGGCTGCGGATGCCAAGCGCTGCTCAGAGATCGGCAGGTGAGTGGGGCCCTGGGCCTGGGGGACCGCCCCTGTCATGCCCCGAGGCATCACCCTCACCCCTCTGGGGCTCAATCCCCGACCCCACCGGCCCCGGTCATCGGACTGCCTGGGCGAGCGGTGTTCATGCATGCGGAGCTGCTCGTCCCATCTGTGGACCTTCCCAGCAGCCTCTGGTCAGGGGTGAAGGGGACCCTGGAGCTGAGGGCAGGGTGTGGGTGTCTCCCGCTGATCGGCTGGGCCCCTTTCTCAGTTCAAGGGTGTCTGCCTCTTCAAAGAAACTCTGCTGTTGCTCTCTGTAGGCCCACAACTCACGTATACAAAAGTCAGTTCTCACTTACACGGGAAAAAGATGATATTAATGAAAAAAGGAGCAAGGTTTCATTCTTTTCCAATTATCAAAGTCATGTCCATCTGTCGGCGTGAAAAGCCTGTTGGTTTTCAAATACAGCAAATTTTTTGCGTTAAAAAATGAAACCCATGGGCCCCTCTCGGTCCTCCCTGGGGCGGCGGGGTGCGCCCCTCCGAGCCGCTCACCCCCACCGTGCTGCTGGCAGGGACGCGCTGCTGGACGGCGGCTCGGCGGTGGACGCGGCCATCGCGGCCCTGCTGTGCATGGGGCTCCTGAATGCCCACAGCATGGGCATCGGGGGCGGCCTGTTCCTCACCATCTACAACAGCACCACGCGTGAGTGCCCGGTGGGGCAGGCTCCGGGGCGGGGAGGGGCCGGGGCCGTGCAGCCTGCCCAGCCGCCCTCTCCTTCCAGGGAAGGCTGAAGTCATCAACGCCCGCGAGGTGGCCCCGCGGCTGGCCACCGCCGGCATGTTCAATAGCTCGGAGCAGTCGGAGGAAGGTGAGAGCGGGCTCGGGGCAGATGCAGGGCCAGGACGAGATGTCTGCGGGGCCGGGGGTGGCCCTCCCGCCCCTTCCGGGGGCCCACAGCACCCCCACCATGGAGGATCAAGCCCATCATCACAGAGTGAAGGGCGTTTCTGCTCAGGCCCCTCCAGGGCCACAGGGAGCTAGAGAAACGGAATGATGCCTGTTAACGTCAGCTTGCGTGTATCCGGGGCCAGCACTCGGCTCAGTCCACGGCGAGCCCCTTGACCCTCCCTTGACCCACACTTGGCAGGAGAGCTCGGTGCGGGTTCCCGTCTTATCGCTGGGGATGCTGAGGCCCGCCCAGGGAGGCCATGTAGACTGACCAAGGTCACACACAGCTTCCCAGGTGGCTCAGCGGTAAAGAACCCGCCCACAGTGTGGGAGACCCAGGTTCAACCCCTGGGCTGGGCAGACCCCTGGGAGAGGGGCATGGCAACCCACTCCTGTCTTCTTGCCTGGAGAATCCCAGGGACAGGGGAGCCTGGGGGCTGCAGACCACGGGGTCACAGGGTCAGACACATGAGCACACACACACACAAGGTCACCCAGCTGGATGGTGGGAAACCTGAGTTTGAACACACCTGTTGTGTTTTTAAAGAGCACCCAAGTCATTCATCGTTCGTCTGTTTGTTCACCTGTGGGGTTAGCTGTCTAGAGGGTGGGGCGGGGTCTCTTTTCTAACCTGCCCTTCAGCCCCAGGGGATGCCCTGCAAAGACCCCGGTGGACTGCAGGACGAGGCTGGAGGGAAGAGGGATGGAGATTAAAGGCCCGAGTGGGTCTGACCCCCTCCTGCATGCTCTGCCCCCGGGGGACCGCGGGGGCCTCTGGGAGCGGCCCTTTTGGAATTCTCTTTCTCTCCAATGTATAGTCAGTCTTTGAATTTTCACCCGCTGGGCAGCTCACTGGGTGTAGCAATGAAGTCATTCAGGGTGTGAGAATGCAAACATCTTACAGACTTGGCATTTTGCATTCTTGATATTCATGTGTTTGACCTGGGCTTGTCAGGCATTGGGGCGTTTGTCACCTGAAACAAAGGTACCAAGTGAAGGGCAGAGTCCAGGAGGAGCAGAGGGAACATGAGCATGGGTGTGCCCCATGTCACCGCGTGGCCAGGAAAGCGGACACGGGCAGGCCAAGAGGGCACGTGGGTTTACCAGGTGCAAAGACCTGGAGGCTGGGGCCGGGGGTGGGCGTCCAGGGGAAGGAGGAGGATGCAGGGTCAGTTCGCGCTGGACCTCCTGGTGGGTCATCGTGAAGACCCGGCCTTGTGTCTGAAGGAGGGATGGGTGTTCCCTGCGTCGGAGGGCGCTGGGGTGGACCTGGCTCTTTTCTGACGGGACCCCTCGGGCTGCGGGTCAGGTGGCCCGTCGGGAAGTCCCGTGATGGGCAGGGATGCTGAGGGCTGGTGCTGAGCACAGCCGGAGGCCAGAGCCGTGGATCTGCTGACGGTTCTGCTGTGACACACAGCCAGGGGTCCCGGGGGAGGACAGAGTGGCCCTCACGGGGACTGGCAAGGCTGCCGATGGGTCGCCCTCACGGGGACTGGCAAGGCTGCCGATGGGTCCCCCTTGAGGTGCCTTTTTTGACCCTCAGATCTGGCCATCAGGGGAGCAGCCTCGAGAGTTCAGCCTGGGGGCCGTCAGCACGTAACGGGGGCTCAGTGGTAAAGAATCTGCCTGCCGCGGCCGGAGGTGCGAGAGACCTGGGTTCGATCCCGGGGTCGGGAAGTGCCGGGGTCCAGCCTCAGCAGGATCCAGGGGGTACCCTTAGGATGAACGGCGTCGGCGAGAGAAGACACGTGAGACCAGCCTTGATAGGGCCAAGTCTGTGAGGGAGAGAGAGAGAGGGAGAGAGACAGAGAGCGTGACCAGACGGGGGTGTTTGCAGGGTCTGGCAGGGTCTGGCAATGCTTTATTTTTTACCGTGGCTTTTATACCCTAAGTTAGTACATTTCTGAGGGGAAGATAGTTTATCATTACGTCAGCTTGTTCTTCATGAAACCAGGGTGTTTTCTGCATACTTCTTTGTTTATGAGGGTCTTGTACATTATCTTCTGGCCTTGGGGCCTATTAACATTTTATGCAGGTCAGGTGAATGTAAACCTATTTTCTGTTTCTATGGTGACCTTAACTGAAAGGTAGCAGTCTCCTAGGGCAACAGTACAGAGTAGAAGTATAACCTTGTTAACACAAAAATCCTTCTGCAGAAGTTGTCAGTTGCGTTATCTAAGAAGTTTACCCCAGACTGACTCTGCGGCTTCAGTGAGGCAGCCTCTGCCTAGCACTCCTGGCTGACAATTAGCAACCATCTCATTGTTACCACACTAGGGCTAAGCTCTTATTTCTCTAGATCTTTAACTATATTAACAATGGTTTCTATAACACAACCTTAGCACATTAAAAGCAAAAATACAGCAAAACACAGCAAGCAAATGTTAACCCAATAACCACTTTTAGAATAATTTTTCTTGTGTTTTCTAATAGGACTTCCTCACCGCCCACCCCCCCCCCCCCCGCCCCCGAAGGGCTCTATGTCTGTTAGGGCCTTTATATGATCAGGTTCTGTATGCTGTTTTATGATTAGGATATTATAAGCAATCATGCATATTAGTACCAAGGGCATAAATGCATTTAGCTAACAAACTACCAGCAAAGGAGTTTAAATTAAAACCCTCCTTTCACCCTGGATAATCTCATAAAATACCACCACCTGGGAAACTTATTGATTAAAGTTCTAAATTGATTCTTACTTGGGAAGAGATCGGGGAAGGCCTTCTGCCTGTTTCACAGAAATTAGGGAGTAGTCCATTGAGGCAGGCATCAGAAAGACAGATACCATCTTTAAGGTGAGCGCCGGGGGCAGCTTTTCGAAATCCCTGAAAACCTGATCTGCCTTGCCTGTCAGGCTGTCTCCTCGTGACCTTGTCATGGGTGGGATCTCGTGAGCTGGCCTTTTCGAAACCCCTGAAAACCTGATCCGCCTTGCCTGTCAGGCTTTCTCCTCATGGCCTTGTCATGGGTAGGGTCTCGTGTGCCGGCTCCCGGCAAGAAAGATCCCTGGGAGGAGAAAATGGCAACCCACTCCAGTGTTCTTGCCTGGAGAATCCCATGGATGGAGGAGTCTGGCGGTGGGCTGCAGTCCATGGGGCCCCAGGGGTCGGACACGACCTCACACGCACACACCCTGGAGCAGGCAGCCTGGTGTGCGGGAGGGCAGACAGAGGCGATGCTGGGAGATGCAGAAGCAGCCCGGGGAGACAGGGACGGGCCAGGCGAGGTGAGAAAGGGGCCCGGCTCCCTGGTGAGCGGGCGGCCCAGAGCCTCACTGGCCTGAGGTCAGGCCCGCATGTGCAGAAGGGGAAGGATGTGTGCTGGCTGGCAGACCTTCCGGGAGGTGATGTGGTAACAACCCGGCTCTTGGAACCTCGTGCCCGACTTCTGGGTGGGAGAGGCCGCTCGAGAGCCTGGGAGTGGCCGAAATGGGCGCCCCCCTGCCCTGCCCCGCCCCGCATCGCGGGTGAAAGCAGGAAGGGGCCTGTGAGCCGGCCTGTGCTGAGGCTGTGTGTCAGGGCCGGGCCCTAGGGCACGCCGGGTGGTGGGGCCCTAGGGCACGCCGGCGGGTGGTGGGGCCTGCTGGGGAGCTGGGGTCTGGGATTCTGTCTCCAGTGGCATCCTGGCTTCTCAAAGGATGGGGCTGGGAAACAAAACCCTTCATGGTCAGATGGGGAAACAGACCTGGAGAGGGCACGGCGCAGGGGTCTGGGACAGTGGAAGACAGGAAGAAAGGGCTCTTGCTTTGGTACCAGCTCAGCCTTGAGGGTGGTCTGGGGCTTGGACTGGGGGCCTTGGTGGGTTCTGGTGGAACCCTTGAATCAATCATACAAGGTGAAGGGGCTCGTGACCCGGGAGGCTCAGACCGAGAGAGGTGGTGAGGTCCGGCTTCCGTACACTCTTGCTGCGCAGCTGTGAGCCTGGACCAGGTTTTCAGACACGGGGCCCCTGTGGAGACAGACGTGTAGGCCTGGGGGACAGCGGGACCCCCGTGCCCCCAGCAGACACCCCGAGCAGAGTCGCATGCCTGCCTGCCAGGTCAACTGTGCCAGTCACTCAGTCGTGTCCGACTCTTTGTGACCTCATGGACTGTAGCCCTCCAAGCTCCTCTGTCCATGGGATTCTCCAGGCAAGAGTACTGGGGTGGGTTGCCATTTCCTCCTCTAGGCGGGTCTTCCCAACTCAGGGATTGAACCCAGGTCTCCTGCCCTGCAGGCGGATTCTTTACCCTTCACCAGGCACAACCGCAAGCATGCATTTCCTTCCTGAGCCTCTGGGTCCCACCAGGGACGTGCCTGGACCTTCCCGTGCGGACCACCAGCTGGGTGCCTCTCCTTTTGCAGGCGGGCTGTCGGTGGCGGTTCCGGGCGAGCTCCGCGGCTACGAGCTGGCGCACCAGCGGCACGGGCGGCTGCCCTGGGCACGTCTCTTCCAGCCCAGCATCGAGCTGGCCCGCCGGGGCTTCCCGGTGGGGAAGGCCTTGGCGGGAGCCCTGGAGAGGCAGCGGGAGACCGTGGAGCGGCACCCCGCGCTGTGGTACGCCTGCGTCCCCACCGCGGGCACAAGCAGGTGGCGATTTCCGGCGTCGGCGCCCACCCAGGGACCAGAGCCCTGACCGTCTGAGCCTGGGGGGGCGGGTCCCGGCCCCAGCTGGGCCGGACGTCGTGGGCAGGGGCACCCATCCTTTGGTCTCCTTTGGGGGTGGGGGCTGGATGCCTGAGCCCGCCCCCATGCCTGCCTCATGAGAGCCCCATCCCTGCCATCCCAGCGAGGTGTTCTGCCGTGACGGGAAGGTGCTGCAGGAGGGGGACCAGGTGACCATGCCCCGGCTGGCCGATACCTTGGAGACGCTGGCCTCAGAGGGCGCCCGAGCCTTCTACAATGGGAGCCTCACAGCCCAGATTGTCAAGGACATCCAGGAGGCCGGTGAGTGGGCGGTGCTGGGGGCCTGGGGCGGGAAGCTCCACAGCGGGAATGCTGAGCCTGGGGCCCTTGGGTCCCGCCTGGACACTGGGCCCTCAGGGAGTGCCTGGCAGGGGAGGGTCACAAGTGTGTCTGCAGCTGGTGATGGGCTGCACGGATCCACAACTCCTGGTTAAGTCAAAGTGGAGGGAATTCCTGCAGTCTAGGACAGGAAGCCCGGGGCTGCAGGGTTGGGCGCATTGAGGGGTGGGCAGGAATGCTGTTGTAGGCAGGAGCCAGGATTGGGGAAAGCACGCAGGTGCAAACCCCAGAGGACTTCCTGGAGGAGGTGGCACCTGAGCCACAGGTGAGGTTGGACTTTGCAGGCAGAGAGCAGTCTGAGGCCTGGAGAGAGGGGTTGTAATTCTCCAGGAGGATCACAGGGAAGGAGGGTGGGCTTGCTGAGAGGGGTGTGGGGGGTGCTGCCTGCAGGGAACTTGTGGGCAGGTTCTGGTGGGTTTAGGAGCCCCAGTTGCCTCTCTTTTCTGCTCCCACCTCCCCAAGCTGTGTGTGTCAGGGAGGAGGGCGCTTAGCGTATTGACCTTTACCACTGACACCGGAAATTAGCCTATAAATACTTCAAATACTTCATCTGTCTGGAGCCAGTTTCCCTGGAGAATTAAGGGCCTCCCTCCACCCACCCACTAGTCAGAGGAGGAGGAGGCTGATGGGAGAGGGGGGACCTCTGGCCCCCCGGGAGGACAGATGTCGGACCCGGAGGCCAGTGGCACAGCAGGTGGAGGACGCTGGCCTGGGTCTGGCCCCGGGGAGGTGGCACGGTCAGGGGTTTGGTGGGGGAGGCAGTGGACAGGGCTCCCCACTTGATGGTCCCCCAGAAGTGTGTCTCATCCCTGGGTCCCCCATTGTAGGGGGCATTGTGACGGCCGAGGACCTGAACCACTACCAGGCGGAGCTGATTGAGCAGCCGCTGAGCGTCAGCCTCGGGGACGCCCAGCTCTATGCGCCCAGCGCCCCGCTCAGCGGGCCTGTGCTGGCCCTCATCATCAACATCCTCAAAGGTCAGCCGTGTCCCAGGCGTGGGCTGGGCGGCCTGGGCCGGGGGGCACACCTGTTAGATCTAGGCGGTCATTGGCCACCCCGGGGCCTGGGTAGCCCTGTGGCTGATGTGTGTGCCCAGATGCAGGGACCCTTGCTTCCTTCCCCTGCCTCCCAAGTAGGCACTGCCGTTGGACAGTGAACGTTCCGCTTCTCAGGGTGAGCCGAGTAGCTCAGGGAGGCCTCCCGGGCACCCCGCTGTCCTGGCCGAGGGGCCCTGGGGCCGCTGGGGTCACTGTGGATCTGCCCGACCAGGGTACAACTTCTCCCGGGCGAGCGTGGAGACGCCTGAGCAGAAGGGCCTGACCTACCACCGCATCGTGGAGGCCTTCCGCTTTGCCTATGCCAAGAGGACCCTGCTTGGGGACCCCAAGTTTGTCAACGTGACTGAGGTACGGGGGCAGGGGCGCAGCCCCGCTCTGCCTCATCCCTGTTTGCACCGCCGACTTTGGCCTCGGGGCCGCCGGGTGGACTGCTGACCCCGTGTGCTGGCCTCTGGGCCAGGGCGCTCTCGCTGGGGGAGTGGGGGTGCTGGGGGGTCCTTAGTGCGCGCCTCCTCCGCCACACTCCGGCTTCGGGGCCTCAGCACGAGCTGTGTCCTTGGCCTGGAATCCCCTGGAGTGGTCAGCGTCGAGGTGAGGGGGCGAGCACACAGGGGCATCCCAGCCCACAGGGCTGATGATGAGGCTCAATCCAGGCTGGCAGAGGCCCAGGCCACACGTGCTCCCGGTCACACCCGCTTCCCAGATCCCCATTGCCCAACCCGCTCGCTCCCCAGGCGCCCCCCTGCTCCAGGCTGGACCCCCACCTCCATCCCCATCACGGCCCTCATCCCCTACTCTCCCTTACTCGGGTTCCCCCTGTGAGGTGGGCCCTGCAGCCGCCCCGTAGCCCTTCCCCCCTCCACCCCCTCCAGGCCCTGACCGGGCCTCCACTCCCCTCCGGCCGCCTCCACGGCATCCCACCCCCTTCACCAGCGCCTCCTCCTCTCAGCTTCTTCATGTAAAGTTGTGGACATTGCAGCCGGTTTCCTTCCTCTCTCCCGCCTCCGGCTCCCCTCCGCTCTGCCTGTTTCTTGTCCTGTTCAGACGCCCGGGTCTGCCTTTCCCCGAGGGTCCCGCCCGCATCTTGAGGCCTCCAGTCTCTTAGCCTCAACGGACCCCCTGCCTGGGCTGTTGGCGTGTGGACTCTAAGGCCCAGGGCATTTGTCTCCTAGGATGTCCCAGGCCCTCGGTCCAGCTGCTCTCTCGGAAGTAGATTCGAGCTTAATGTTCTCCCCTTGGATTAGTCACTTAATCTGTGTGTGTTGCAAGAACCCACGGCCTCTGCTTGGCCTCCAGGGCCCTGCCTTGCCAGTAAACTCCACACGTCAGGGGTGACCCATCACACACCCGGAACTGGATCTTCAGGATCCAGCAAGTGTTCGATTCCAGTCAGGCTCCCGCTGTGCCCTGGCTCCCCTTCTGCACTGTTCACCTACCCGGTGAAGGTCACAGCCCTTCCCAGTTGTGTTCCGCCCCCACACACAGCTGCCAGAGGGTTAACACCGTCAGTGGTTCACTTCTCCGCCCCAAGCGCAGGAGGTGTTAAAGGCCTTTTAGGGCCCATAAGGACCTGTGGGAGCAGCCCCTGCAAACGTCTTCAACCTCCTGTCTCCCTAACTCCTTTCACTGTCTGTGTGTCACTCATAGGCCTACCTCAGGGCCTTTGCATTACCAGTCAGGTGGCTTTTTTCAGATATCACCTCCTCCGAGAAGCCCTCCCTGACCACTCTCATTCTTCCATCCCTCTCACCCCCTCCCCTCCCTCACCTGGCTCATTCTTTCCAGCACATCCCTACATGTGTTTGTCTTCCCTGCTGTGAGGGTGGGGACAGGCGTGTCTGTTCCCTACTGGTCCCCCAGTGCTGGACACGAACTTACAAGCTCCGTGAATGAGTGAATGAATGGTTGGGTGCAGCGAGAGTCAGGGTTCGGAGGGCAGACGGTCACTCAGAGATGCTGGGCAGCAACAGAGACAGAGGCTGGGGAGAGTGGGTTCAGGCGGGCCACGTGAGGCTCAGCCGTAGGAGGGTTGTGGTTGGAGCCACGGACTGGGGCTTCCTGAGAACCGCTCGCACAAGCCTGTGCCCCCTCCCCGCCTCCTTCACCCCCTCAGGGCAGCTCTGGGGTCTCGGCAGGTGGTCCGCAACATGACCTCCGAGTTCTTCGCCGCCCAGCTCCGGGCCCGGATCTCCGACAGCACCACGCACCCGGCCTCCTACTACGAGCCTGAGTTCTACACGCCGGACGGCGGGGGCACCGCACACCTGTCGGTGGTCTCGGAGGACGGCAGCGCGGTGTCGGCCACCAGCACCATCAACCTCTAGTAGGGCCGCTAGGTGGCCGGGTGGGCCAGGGGCTGCCCGCGTGTCGTGTCCCAGGAGGGGGGGCTCCACACTGGCAGAGCTCCTTTCCGGGGAGCGTGTGTTGGTGGGCACAGGGCGGGCGGGCCGGCCCCGCTCTGACCCCGCTGGTCGGTCGGCAGCTTCGGTTCCAAGGTGCGGTCACGGGTCAGTGGGATCCTGTTCAATGATGAGATGGACGACTTCAGCTCCCCCAACATCATCAACCAGTTCGGGGTGCCCCCCTCGCCGGCTAACTTCATCGCTCCAGGTGCGGGGTGCAGGGCCCGGGCGGGGAGCGGGCTGGTGGCCCCGCGGCCTCTGACCGGCTGCTTGTCCCCCCGCCCCCCCCCCCGGCTGCAGGCAAACAGCCGCTCTCGTCCATGTGCCCCGTGATCATCGTGGGTGAGGACGGCCAGGTCCGCATGGTGGTGGGTGCCTCCGGGGGCACCCAGATCACCACGTCCACGGCGCTGGTACGTGCTCCCTCCACCTGAGCGCCTAGCCCCTCGCCCACTGGGCCACGCTGACCCCACCCCCACACCCCCCAGGCCATCATCAACAGCCTGTGGTTCGGGTATGATGCCAAACGGGTGGTGGAGGAGCCCCGGCTTCACAATCAGCTTCTGCCCAACACCACCGTGCTGGAGAAAGGCATCGACCAGGTGGGCCGGGCCGGGCCGGGGGCGGGGGCGGGGGGGACCGAGCCGCGGTGGGGGTGGGGTGGGGGGGGGGGGGGGCGGGGGGGGGGGGTACCGAGCCCCGGTGGGGGTGGGGGCGGGGGATGGGGAGCGGGTACCGAGCCCCGGTGGGGGTGGGGTGGGGTGGGGGCGGGGGAGGGGGGACCGAGCCCCGGTTGGGGCGGGGCGGGGAAGCGGGGACCGAACCCCGGTTGGCCCCCGGGCCTGCGGCTCCTGATCACCGCTGAGCAGGCAATGGCTGCTCCCCGCTGCCCGCGGCGGCTGGCCCTCACCCCCACCTCCCGGGGTCTCCTCGCCCCCGGTCCAGAGAGGGCCGGGCCACCCGCGCGGATGAGACCCAGTCGGCCCCGCGGGCTCCGGCCTGCCCTTCCTGGCCCCTCAGCCGGCAGCCGCGGCCCCGGGGTGTGTGAAGCCCACGCTGGCGACGCTGGCGGCGCGGGCGGCGCGGGCGGCGCGGGCCGCCCCTGAGGCCGCGCCCCCTCCCTCCCGCAGGAGGTGGTCGCGGCCCTGAAGACCCGGCACCACACCACGGAGGAGACGTCCACCTACATCGCCGTCGTCCAGGCCGTCGTGCGCACAGCCGGCGGCTGGGCGGCCGCCTCGGACTCTAGGAAAGGGGGGGAGCCCGCGGGCTACTGAGCGCTCCGGGGAGGAGAGGCCCGCCGGGCCGGGGGCCGGGGCGGGACTTGGGGGGCTGGCTTCCCCTGGGAGCGGCGCAGCAGGGCAATAAATGCGGCGGCGGCGCCGGGCTCTGCGCGGTTCTGCGTGCCGGCTCCCGACTCCCTGGGCTTCAGCGCGCTGTGTGAGGTGGGGCCGCCTGGGGGGAGGTTGGAGACGGGACTCGGAGGCCTTGGCAGCGCGGGAGCTGGGCCCCGGGGGGTGGGCTGCACCCCCGAGTCCCGGCACCAGGGTCGGCCGCCCCGGCGGCCCGAGACATGTCCCGGTGGCGGCCACCAGTGGGCGCGCGGCCCCGGCGATTCGTCCGCCGGTTCCGAGAACCCGGAGACCTCCTCAGCTCGCTGGTGCGCGCCAGGCAGGCACTGAGGGGAAACCGAGCTCCGGGGGAGATGGGGTTGGGCAAGAGGCTGGAGAAAAACATGCTGGTCAGGACCAGGCCCCCGGGGGGCTTTCCAACTGGAAACCCAGAATGAGATCCAAGCTGCGATGCGCTCCAAGAAGCAGGCCCGGTTCTCCGGGATCAGTGAGCTGGAAGAGGTCCTCACTTCCGAGGGTCAGGGCTTGGATGGGCGCCCGGGGTTAGGGCGGCTCTGGGTGGGAGGGGGGCACCTGGAAACGCTGCCCCCAGCCTCCTCCACCCGCCAGCCCCTCCCGCAGGCCCTCCGCCTCTAACACAGAGTTGTAAGGTGGGACGGCAGGTGCTGGGAAAGCACCTGGGAGGTGGGCAGGGCAGAGGGGGGCCCAGTCTGACAGCCTGGTGAGCACCCCTCGAGGGCAGGGACACAGGAGGCAGGAAATCCTAGGGATTCCAAAGTGCCCTCAGGGAATCGGGGCTTTGCTGGGAACCGGGGAGCAGCCATGGGGTCCTGGGAGCCCTGCATCCGAGAGGTCCCCCGCCCCTCAGGTCTGAGCCCTGGACCGCAGCGTCCCTGGGGTCCTCGGGGAATGGGATGGAGGCTGAACTGCTGGAGTGGGCACATCTCTCCTCTGCCCTCGTTTTAGCCCCAGAGGAGAGGCTACGGCTCCTTTGCAGGGGAGAAGACTGAGGCCTTGCTCCCGCAGAGGTGGGAGCTGGCCTGGAGCCCCCTGAGCCCCAGCAGGCGGGCAGGGCACCCCCAGTTCCCCAGGCGCTACGGGGCCCGGCTGAGGGGCCCCTGGGGTCCTGGCTTCCTGTCTTTCTCCTGCCCCTCACCTCCTGGAGAGGAAGAGGAGGTTCCACCCTGACCCTGGCCTCCCTGCGGGTGGGCTGGCCCTAGCCCAGGAATGCATTCTTGCTTCCTGCTTGAGCAATGTCACTGTGATTTGGGGGTCCCTGGGGGCGGGAGGAGTCCACAGCCCTTCCCACCCTGCAAGGTGGCCTGCCGCCCCAGGAGTCCCCCTGGCTCAGGCTGGCGGAGGCTCCAGATGGGGCTTGGCAGACTGTGACTGTGTGGAGTCTCTCTGCCTCAGTTTCTCTGCTGTGCCTGGAGGGGTAAAGAGACCAGAGGACAGCAAAGCTCAGTTGGAAGGAAGCCAGGGTACTTTGGGGGTGGGGGGCTGGAAGTCCAGCCCCCAGGCCCTGCACCCTCTGTGTCCTGATGAGCTGGTCAAGGGGGTACCGCAGGGTACCTGCTTTCCCAGCTGGGCACCCTGAGGCCTGGACGGGGCAGGGTGCGGGCTGGTGCCCCAGGGGAGGAGGCGCACTCAGTTCAGGAAGAGGGAGGCAAACACGCTGCCCCTACGGGTGGGTAGAGACGCAGGTGCAAGGGAAGCCCCCTCCCTGAGGCCCAGTGGCGTTTCGAGAACCGCAGGTCCCAGGGTGGACTGTCCAGTGGGCGCTGGGTGCAGGCCCCGTCCTCCTCCCCCACGCCTCCCCTGAACAGATGCGGAAGCCGAGCCCCCTCCCGGTCAGCCCAGCCCCCCTCCTCAGCTTCGGCTGAGCTGGGACTTGAACTCGGGTCCTAAGTGACCCTGCCCGGGCCCCCCTGCAGCCCCAGGGTCCTCTGGATCTGGAGATGCTGAGGTGAGCGGCTGCTGGGGGGCGGGGGCACGAATAGGAGGCAAGTTGGGGCTCTGTCCCGGCTCCCTGCCCCTCTGAGCCTGACCCAGTAGCGTCCCCTACTGTCCTGGCTTTGCCGGGAGCCAGGGGTCAGCCATGGGGTCCTGGGAGCCCTGCACACCAGCTCCCCCCGGCAGCCAAGCTGGCGCCAAGTCCTCGCACGCACGGCCTACCCCCTGGGCGCTGGCAGGAGGGGCGGCAGGGGGAACGGCAGAAAGAGAGTTAACAGCAGCTGCTGACTTCTCTCTGGAAGGAAAAACTCCCCATAAACGCCCTGTTGCCTGGCATCTTGCCAGGGCCAAGATAGAGGCCAAAACTGGAAGTCCCGGCGGGTGGCCAGCTCTGCCTCTGCAGAGGACGCTTGAAGACAGAGCAGCCCCGTGGCCAGCCATCCGTCCACACACCCACCGTCCACCCGGCTGCCTGCTGCTCATCTGGAAACCTCTGTCTGCCCACCCATCCGACTCTGTCTGTCTGTCTGATCCTCCTCCGTCCTGCCATCTGGCTGTCCGCCCACTTGTCTGTCTGTGGCCCCCGTCTGGTGGTCCACCTGCCCTGTCGCCTGTGAGTCCGTCAGCTCCGCTTGTCGGGTCAGCCTCCCACCTCCCTCTGCACCTCCCTGTCGGCTGGCTGCCTGCCCCCCTGCCTCCCCTCTCCCCTGGGCCGCAGCCATGGCCCAGGGCCGCGGGGCCGTGGTCAGCCTGGTCCTGCTGGGGCTGGGGCTGGCTCTGGCCATCATCGTGCCCACCGTGGTCGTCTCCCGGCACCGTGTCCACTGCGGCCCCCAGGCCTTTGCCCACGCTGCGGTCGCTGCGGACTCCAAAACCTGCTCGGACATTGGACGGTGAGTAAGAGGTGGGTGGGAGCTGGGTGGGCCTTGGCGCTGTCCCCTCCCGGAGACTGTGTGACTAGCGGCGAGAGTGTGGAGAAGACATGCGCGTGTGTGTGTGTGTGTGTGTGTGTGTGTGCGCTGGCATGTGGGGGCCACGCGGGTTTGGGGGGAAGCAGCCCCAGGGCCCTTGCACAGACCCGGTAGCAGATGTGCATGGGGGCAGACAGGGTCTAGGGCAACCACGGTGCGGGCAGAACGGAGGCGGCGTGTGAGACTGGTCGGAGCCGCAGGCCCGGGAGGTGCAGTGGGGAAACTGCCGCAGTGTCGCTGGTCTGGCCCTCGCTGACCCCGATGACGGACCCGGGGCCTTCAGGGAGGCCCTGACTGTTTTCCAAGGCTGGGTCTTCCCCGGGACATGGGTGAGGGGGATGCAGGCTGTGTGTGTGAGGACTGGCCGCCAGGGTGCAGTCAGTGATGCCTGAGAGCAGGCTCCCTGTGCTGGCCCTGGGAAACCCGCCTCTGAGGGCACCGTGTCCCCTCATGGCCACCCCTCTGCGTGTCAGGGCCTGGAGCCAGGCCAGCGGCTGGCAGAGGGACTGATGCTCTCTGGGCGGGGCAAGGGGGCCGTGCAGAGGGGACCCAGCCGGTGTTTCTCCACTGACCGGACCTTCTTCCAGGAAGCCCAGCCCATGGAGGCTTCGCACCAGGGCTCCCCTCCTGGCCCTGCCCCTCTACCCAGCTGGGGCTGCAGGAGCCTGGTCTAGTACCTGCCTGCCTGCTGGCTCCATCTGCTTCCTGGAATGTCTGCCTCAAGGGCCATGATCAGGATCAGAAGCGCTTTGTGATCCAAAAGGGACAGTCCTGGACCTGAGGGGCACTGTGGCCGGGGCACTGCTGGGCAGAAGGCATCCGTGCCCCCTCCGTCCCACGGTCACCCCTCTCCCCAGCTTTCTCCCGCTTTCCTTCATTCCTTCCTCCCTTTGTCTGCCGTCTGGCCCTGTCCCCTCTTGTCCTGGGCCCTCCCTCAGCGCTCCCTTGAGGATGACAGGGACAAGTCAGAGGGTAGGCTGCTTCATCTCCGGAGGGGGCTTCCAGGGGCCAGGAGGGGAACGACCCTCCCGCCAGAAGCGCTGCGCCCCCCTCACCCTGAACCCATATTTGCAAAGATGCAAACAAGTCAGGCCCTGCTGGCTCAGCAGTAAATACGCCTGCAATACAGAAGACCTGGGTTCGATCCCTGGGTCTGGAAGATCCCCTGGAGGAGGAAATGGCAACCCACTCCAGTAATCTTGCCTGGAAAATCCCAAGGACAGAGGAGCCTGGAGGGCTACAGTCCATGGGGTCACAGTCGGATATGACGGAGTGACCAAACAAAAACAAGTCAGGGGGGCTTCCCTGGTGGTCCAGTGGCTAAGACTCTATGCTTCCAGTGCAGAGGTCAGAGTTCGATCCCTGGTCAGGGAACGAGATCCCGCAGGCCACAACTAAGAGTCCACATGTCACAACTAAACAACGTCCTGCGTGTGCTGCAGCTAAGACCCAGCGCGTAAATACATAGTTTAAAAAAGTGGGGACTTCAGCCTCAGAACCACTGATGAGGACGTGGCCCCGGGGGGTGGGGAGCTGCTATCATGGACCTCTGAGGGGAGGCCCAGGCTCACTGTGTGCCCCCAGTCTTTGCTGGGGGTCTCAGAGGGTTAAGGGTTGGGGTCTGTGCTCTCTGCTGCCGCCGCTGACGAGGAAGAGGATGTGGTTTCCTTCCCAACTGTTTTCTGTCCTCGTCAAGCTGTGATTCCACTTCCTGCTGTTGTTCTCAGAAGTCAGAGAGATGGGAGGGAGCCTGGAGCTGCCCCAGCTGCTGTGGGACAGGGGCGATTCCTCCAGGGCTCCCCCTCACTCTGCAGCGGTATCATCTGCCTCCCGTCCCTTTCTCCCCTCACCAGGTCTCCCTCCTTCCGCCCTGTGAGCCCTGGGTTCTCTGGGAGAACCTCTAGGGAGACTTGAGGGTCAGCGGTTATTCCTAGGCTTTGTGACCACTTGGAAATGCCACGCAGGGTCCCCAGGGGAGGCTTCATTGTTCCACTTCATGTCTGAGGAATCTAGGGAGGGTGGGGTCTTCCCAGGGTCCTCACCCTCCACCCAGGACCCCAGTGCCTGCCCAGCCCCTGAGCATCGATCATAAAGGCCAGAGCTTCACTGGCCCTTTGAGTTTGTTTCTGAATCCCAGTTCCCTTGTGAAGGGGTTGGAGGTGTGTCCCCAGTGAGATCAGGAAGGACATCTACCGGCTGGGCGTCCCCAGAGCTGCTGAGAGGGGCGGAGGGGGCCCGCCCAGGCCTGTTGACCATGAGCCCCAGCCTCTGGGAGGACCAGGGAGGACAGCCGCAGGAGCACTTTGTAAACTGAGAAGCACCTTGCATGTGGCCAGGGGCAGTGTAAAGGATGTCGCAATTTGCAACCTGTAGAGTACAGTGGGTCTGTGAGCCGCTGGACCTGGGGGCAACCTGGTGTGGTCTCTGAACTAAGCTGGGGTGTGGCGGCGGCCAGCAGGCCACCCAGCTGTGCCCGCTCCCCAGTGAAGGCTGGCAGAGCAAGCCCCGGGGGTGGGGAAGGCAGGGGCCGAGGAGCCTGGCTGCTTACTCAGCGCCGGTCCCCCAGAGCCATCCTCCAGCAGCGCGGCTCGCCGGTGGACGCTGCCATCGCGGCTCTGGTCTGCACCGGGGTCGTCAACCCCCAGAGCATGGGCCTGGGTGGAGGGGTCATCTTCACTATCTACAACGCCACCACAGGTGAGTCCTCTCGGGACCCCCGTGGGGAGGATGGGCTCGGCCCCAGGTGCTAACAGGGAGGGGCTGGAAAAGCGCCAGAGGGCGTGGCCGACCGGCCTGTCCGCCCCGCCCCTTCACGGCCCCGCCCCACCCCTTACTGGGTCTCGCCACGCCCACCCTGGTGAGCCCTTCCGAGGGGTTAGCTCCGAGGCCCAGAGCCGGGCCCCGGCTGTCTGAGCGGGAACCTGGTGTGCAGTGAGGCCTGGCAGCCTCCGGGGCGCCCCTGACACCCCGAACGTCCTGCCCAACCCCAGGGAAGGTGGAAGTCATCAACGCTAGGGAGACGGTGCCCTCCAGCCCCATCCCGGCTCTGCTGGACCAGTGCGAGCAGGCCCAGCCTCTGGGCACAGGTGAGACCCTGGAGGGCCACCTCCCCCCACCCCTCCGGCCCACCCCACCAGGCCACTGGGTTAGAACCTCCCACCCCTAAGGGACAGTGCGCCTCATGGACCAGCTGAGACACCCTGGCACTGGGCGGCGGCAACCGGGGCTGGGGGGCGCCCCCATGGAGGTTCTAACCCCCGGGCTGGGGGCGTGTTCCTGGGGGAGGGCTCTCTCAGTGGGGAGGGGCGATCCAAGCAGCGACAACTTCAAAGGCCCCGGAGGGTTCGGTGGAGATCTGTGGAGATGGACCTGGTGGGCGGGGTCGGGGCCGGTTTTCCTGAGCCCCAGGGGCCTGGTCATGGACTGTGTAGAAGTCCATAGGGGGTCAAGGGGGTTCCAGTGGAGAGGAATGTGCTTCCACCTGGGCTACAGAAAGCTCGCTCGGGCTGCCATGGCTGGGAGGGGGCTAGGCGGCCAGGAGTGGGCTGATGGAGAGCCCCTGGGGCTGAGGGCACCCCGGGGGCAGGGGTTTGACACCCCGGACCGTGCAGGCGCGCAGTGGATCGGGGTGCCCGGGGAGCTCCGCGGCTACGCTGAGGCCCACCGCCGCCATGGCCGCCTGCCCTGGGCACAGCTCTTCACGCCCACCATCGCGCTGCTCCGGGGGGACTTCCGCGTGCCCACCGTCCTTGCCAGCTTCCTGCACAGCCCCTTCCTGCGCCCCGCCCTTACGAAGTCATCCCTGAGGTGCGCGCCGGTGGAGGCTCAGGGCCCCTCCTCAGCCCCTTCTCCAGCTGGAGAGTCTGCCCTGGAGGCGGGGTGGGGCGGGGGCCTTGGATGGCTAGCTCACAGCCATCCTGGTCTCAGCTCACAGACCTTCGCCTCCACGTGGTAGCACCTCATTGGAGGGCTCTGGCCAGAGGGAGTTTGTGCCCACGTGATGGGGCTCCCGTGGCACAGATCTGGGCTTTGCACACCCCCTCAGCCCTCCTCCCCACTGTCCTGTCCTCTCCCCGACCCCCACCCCACGCCTGCACTCTCCCCTCCCTCCTTCCCCTCTGCCCTTCCCCCTCTCACGCTCTGGGCCCACCCAGACTGCCCACTGACCAGTCCTCCAGGAGGGCAGGACCTCAGGCCCTGGGTGGACGCAGGCCTGGCAGGGGGTGTGGCCTCCCCGGGACCGGTGATGAGACATGAGGGGTGTCAGCCCCACCCAGTCCTGGAGAACCTGCCCCCCCCACCCCACCCCCGTGTCCACCGCAGCCCCGCAGGACCGCGGACCAGGACTGCCTCCCATAGGGTCGGAAGTGTGGCCACCCTCCAGGACCCGGCCCCCCCTGAGGCCGCCCCCCACCCCCCAGGCAGCTCTTCTTCAATGGGACAGAACCCCTGAGGCTTCAGGACCCACTGCCGTGGCCTATGCTGGCCGCCACCCTGGAGACAGTGGCTGCAGAAGGCGCGGAGGCCCTCTACACAGGGCGGCTAGGCCAGCTGCTGCTGGAGGACATCGCCAAGGAAGGTCAGCGGGCGAGGTCCCACTGCCCTGCTGGCCGGAGAGAGCGGGTTCTGGGCGCCAGGGCTGAGGGCGGCCCCAAGGGAGGGCCAGCGGTGCCCAGGCTTCAAGAGGCCGTTCCTGAATCCTGCCTGCTGCTGGGCTCAGGGACCCTGAGGTCAACACCCCTGAGGCGCAGGGCCCCGAGGGTTCGGGCCTCAACACGGAACAATCGGTGGTCACGGAGGGCTCCTGGCCTGGAGCTGGCCCCCCTCAGGCTAGCGCACCTCCCCCATCTTCCCCTGCTCGCTCTCCACCCTGCCCATCTCCGGTCTGCCCACACATCCCCCAGTCCCGAGCCACCGCCCACAGACCCAGCATCGCCACGCCGCCCCGGGGTCTGGAAGGCTACGGTTTGAGGGGAGCCCCGCTGTGTGCCTCTGTTTCCCTGTCTGTACATGGAGTTGTCCTCGCCTCGCCCAGGTAGCCAGCTGACCCTGCAGGACTTGGCATCCTTCCAGCCTGAGGTGGCGGATGCCCTGGCCATGCCCCTGGGGGACTATACCCTGTACTCGCCGCCGCCGCCTGCTGGGGGCGCCATTCTCAGCTTCATCCTCAACGTGCTCAAAGGTGAGGCTTCCCCCAGGAGTCCTGGGGCTGAGGGACGTGCCCAGGGGCGGTGTGCTCCAGAGCGGGCTTAGGGGGCGGCTAGGGCTCTGTGGGGGTGTCTGCCATCATCTTCCCATGGAGCTCCCCCCCACACCCTGGGGGACCCCGACCCGGGGCAGAGGAGCAGGTGGTGAGCTGCTCGTCGAGTGTGTGCACCCAGGCCTGAGGCCCAGCCTACAGCCAGCCCACAGGGTGGTGGCGGGGGCCCCGGCCATGTCCAGGGCCAGGACTGCCCAATGCTGACTACATTCTCTGGGGCTGCCGTTAACAGATGATCACCAAACACCAAAACCTGCTGGCTTAGACCACAAGAAATTTATTCTCTGCTAGTTCTGGAGGCCAGAAGTTCACAATCAAGGTGTCCACAGGGCCACCTTCCCTCCAGGGCCAGTTGGCAGGGGGAGCATTTGTTTTCTGCCTCTTCCAGCTTCTGGCAGCTGCGTCCGGTCAGCATCTGCGGCCACACGGCCTCCCTGTCCTGCGTGTCTGTTTTACAAGGATGTCTTACATTTAGCACCCACCGGATAACCCAGGATAAGCCGCTCCTCTCAAGAGCCTTCACTTACTGACAGAATTGCCGCACAGGCAGACACTCTCCCGTGGGGGGCAGCCGTCACAGGTCCTGGGGGCTATTAGGACACGGAGTCCAGACCCACTGCATGGCATGACCCCCAACTGCGCCCACCCCCTCCCCCAGGGTTCAACTTTTCCGCCGAGTCGGTGGCCGGGCTGGAGGGGAGAGTGAACTTGTACCATCACCTCGTGGAGACGCTCAAGTTTGCTGGGGGGCAGAGGTGGCGGCTGTGGGACCCTCGAAGCCACCCAGAGGTCCAGGTGAGGTGTTCTGGGCTGGTGGGCAGCCCCCATACCCACCCCAGGGCTCAGGGTCAGGCCAGTGGGTGCCCTGCCTGCAGACCCCAAGCGCCTGGTAGGTGAGGCCAGAGGGAGGTGAACATGGTTGGCTCTGGAACGGGAGGGCCTGGCAGTGTGACCAGGCAGTGTGACCTGGGGATTGGTCTGGGGACAGCAGGGAGTCAGGAGGGCCGTGGGGGCGCCCTCAGGGGACCCTCCGCTGTGTGGGCCCCTCCCGGCCGCTCACGGACCCCCTCACCTGTCCGCCCTCCCCAGAACGCCTCCCGGGACCTGCTGGGGGAGGCCCTGGCCCAGCATATCCGCCAGCAGATGGACGCCCGGGGTGACCACCCGCTTGACCACTACAGCCTGGCCGGGGCCTGGACCCACAAGATGGGCACGGCCCACGTGTCCGTGCTGGGAGAGGATGGCAGCGCCGTGGCCGCCACCAGCACCATCAACACGCCGTGCGTGGGGCTTAGGGCTGTGGGGGCCCCGGGGCGGGCGGGCAGGCCGCGCTCGGTTCCCTGGGCCTGGAGCCCCGCCCCCACTTGCTGTGTCCGCGGGGTGGGTGGGGGGCGGTACCTCTCCTCCTGTCAGAGGGGTCCTGCACCCGGGCATCTCTGGCTGAAGGCTGTTCACCCGGTGTTTCTGAGCGCAGATGGGGAAGGGGCTTCACACCAGAAGGATGTGCTGAGGGGGGTTGATGCGGGGCCAGGGAGGCTCCGGGGCGGGGCAGAGGTTCTCTGGGGGTGGGGCCAGGGAGGTTCTCTGGGGGCGGGGCCAGGGAGGCTCTGGGGGCGGGACTGGGGCGGGGCCAGGGAGGGGAGCGCCGTCCCAGCGTGCTGGGGGCGGCCCCTGAAGCGAGGGACTCCTGGACTGCTATGGGAGTCAGGAGCCCACAGCCGGCGCCCAGCCCCGCCTCTGTCCGCAGCTTTGGAGCCATGGTGTACTCACCACGCACGGGCAT
Organism: Cervus elaphus; assembly: GCF_910594005.1. Classification (NCBI taxonomy): domain Eukaryota; kingdom Metazoa; phylum Chordata; class Mammalia; order Artiodactyla; family Cervidae; genus Cervus; species Cervus elaphus. Next base: position 1,789,961 of record NC_057819.1, read on the forward strand.
CCTTCTCAACAACGAGCTTCTGGACCTGTGCTGGCGGCACTCACAAGGCTCCAGAGCCACGCCCCCGCCCGGTGAGCACAGGGCCCAACCAGCCCCGGGTGAGGGAAGGCGGGCCGGTCTGGCGTCGGTGGGTTGTGGATCGTGCATTGGTAGACGGAGACGGAGCGGGCGGCCCTGGGGGGCTGGCTGGGAAGCGAGGCTGCCCTGACTCCTGTCCGGCCCCCAGTTCCAGGTGAGCGGCCCCCGTCGTCCATGGTCCCCTCCATCTTGGTCAGCGCAGCCCAGGGGTCGAAGCTGGTGATCGGCGGGGCTGGCGGGGAACTCATTATCTCTGCGGTGGCCCAAGTGAGTCTGGGGGCTCCCGGCTGGAACGCGCCCTCGCTGGGTGGCCCTGCTGTCCCCGGAGGGGTTGGGGAGGGTGACTGGAACCCCCCCTGCCTCCCTCCCTGTGTCATCCTCTCCCCTGCAGGCCATCGTGAACAAGCTGTGGCTGGGCTTTGACCTGCAAGCCGCCATCAAGGCCCCCATCCTGCATGTGGACAGCAAGGGCCAGGTGGAGTTCGAGCCCAGCTTCAGCCAGGTGAGACAGACGCCTCCGAGCCTGCCTTCAGAGCCTGGGGGGTGGGGGCCTCAGCTCCTGTATGCCTTGGGCCAGGTCTCCACACATCTCCAGGGTCTCTGTGAAGGGCCACAGACAGGCAAGCATGGGGACCAGATCGCCAGGCAGGGCACTCGGCCCCTCAGACACCAATGCCTGGTGGGCCCTGACGTCCCCAGTTCTGCAGACGCACCGTCTCAGACCTGAGCCTTGAGGGCTGTGCTCAGAGCGCCTCACCCCCGAGGACCACTGGGACCTGGGGCCTGTGTTCTTGGACTCATGGGTCTTCAGAAGCCTTCAGTGATTCCTCCACCAGCAGGGCCCTGGGGAGTCTGACTGCCACATCCCTGGCATCCGGGATCCCCCGTGTTCTCGGGCGTGTGGGTGTTGAGAGAGCAGGTCCCAAGCTGCCGATAGCATGGGACCAGGGCCATTCCTCCTGATGTTGAGTTGGGCTCTTCTTAAACATGGAGGACCTGGCTCCAAAGGGCCCAGGCACTGCCTCCTAGAGGCTTTGCTTTCCAGACCCTCAAAACCAAGTCCTCCACAGCCACCTACCTTCTCCACTGAAGACCTGGACTCCTCTGGGGTCACGCTGAGGCCCCTGGTGTCCTCAACCCAGGATAGAAGTGAGCCTGCATCTCGGGGTCCTTCCAGATGGGGCCATGTCCTCCCGTCATCCTCCCTGGAGCAGGGCTTCTGCTCTGGGGCCTGTAGAGTGGGGGGCCACAGACTCCGTGTCCTGCAGACGATGCTGCGTCCAACACCCCTCTGTCCTCACCCAGACCCGCACCCCACTCCTGTCTGGGTTGGGGTCCTCAGCTCCCTGCCTGGGCCCTGTCCCCTCTGTGACCAGCCGGCCTCCTCTCCCCTCCAGGAGGTTCAGAAGGGGCTCCAGGACCGGGGCCAAGAGCAGAGCAAGAGGCCCTTCTTCCTGAACGTGGTCCAGGCCGTGTCCCAGGACGGGGCCTGCGTGCATGCCGCAGCGGACCCGCGGAAGGGCGGCGAGCCCTCGGGCTACTGAAAGGCTGGTCCCTCCTGATTTGGGGTCCTGCCCAGCATGCACCCGGCTGGCCTGGCCCGGGGGACCGAGCACTCTGGCAGGATCTGGGCCCCTGGACCGGACGGTTGGTCTGGGGCTGCAAAGAGGTGGACAGCCCAGCAGACGGATGGCTGTGGGGGCCAAGTCCCCCCACCAGAGCCCCTGCCCTGGCCGCGCCAGGCCTCACCCAGGACTGTGCCCCTGCCCCCTGGAAACCCCGCCCCCCACCTGTGTATCCTTTGGTCTGAGATTAAAGAAGAGACTGCACCACGCCTGACTCGGGGTCGAGGTGGAGAGGGCCACGCACAGAGCTAGCAGTCTTCCACACACGCCACCACGGCGTCGGGGAGACCAGAGCCAGGCTGGTTCTTGTCCAAGCCACCCCTGGACACTTGCTGAGGCTCCACACGTGGCTGCCTGGACTGCCTGCTGGGGGGAAGGCCGGGGTGTGGCCTGGGGTCACCTGGCCCTGGCTCCTGGGAGCCCGTGGCCGAGGCCCGTCCAGGAGCTTGTCCTCTGTCCCGGGAAAAGACTAGAAGACTAGAGACCTAAGCCCTCCCCAGCCTGCATCTCCAACCTGCTCTCACTCTCAGCACGGCTGACGTTTTGGGGGGAGTCATACTTTGGGGGGCTGTGCCCACACTGTAGGATGCAAGGCAGCGTCCCTGGCCTCCTCCAGCTAAATGAGCCCCCTGCCCCGGCCAGTCAGCAGTCACCCCGGAATGAGAACCGCTGCTCTGGACCCAGGAGCCCCCGGCCACTAGCACTCTGCTAGCTGCCAGGCAGGCTGGCCTCCCTTGGGGAGGGGTCTTGGTGGGCTGAACTGGGGGGAGGTCCTGCCCACACCCTGATTCCTGGCAGCATCGGAAACTCCAGTCTCAGCCCAAACATCCCCCAGGGGAGCTGGAGTCCAGCGGCTCGGGCTGGGGAGGGCGTTGGCTCCTAGCTCCGGGGGACAGAACGCAGCAGACGGAGGGGGCTCAAAACGCTGCTCACCTGCCCGCAGGGCCTCCCAGCACCACCCACGTTCTCTGTGTCCCCGCACTCCGGACACCCCCTGCCACCCCTGGGGGCTCAGTTACCCCCCGTGAGCCGGTGGGTTCCCTCCCCGGCCAGGCTCTAGCCCAGCTTTCTGGAACATCAGACTTACATGCCCACCACCCCCCTCACCCCCCACCCCCGCCTCCCACCTCCTGAGCACCTGGACCCTCAGGCACCTACCTCGGACTCAATACACCAAACCAGAAGCCAGCTCTGAGGCAGCCAAACACTCTCCAGTGGCCTCCTTTCCCCACTCCGAGACGGTCACCCAGGCCTCCCCCTCCATCTGCATGGCCTGGCCTTGGTTCCGTCTTTATCCTTCTCTCTGCCTCCTGGCTGCTGCCACCACCTCGGTCTGCTCCCCACTCAAGACAGCCATGACCCTTCCAATGCATACCTGGTCCTGTGAGGAGGCCACACGGGGCCCTCCTTAGCTTGCGGGGCCCCTGGAGGAAACCCAGCCCCCACGCCCTGCTCATCCCACCGCGGGAGACTTGCTGGCCCCTGCCCGCCTCCCTCGTGGACCACAAGCCACGCCGACCGGGGCGCGTTCCCAGCCCAGTTAGCAACTCCTACAGCTTCTTTAAGCATCTCGTTAAACAGAGGCAGTCAAAGCCAAGACTGCTGTATCTTCAAAATAACATTCACACATACAGATCAGTCCCCACAGAATATAGCGAGAGGTAAAAGAATTTGCCTGCCAGTGCAAGAGACGCGGGTTTGATTAGGAAGATCCCCTGGAGTAGGAAATGGCAACCCATTCAGGTATTCTTGCCTGGGAAATCCCATGGACAGAGGAGCCTGGCGGGCCACGGTCTGTGGGGTCACAAGGTGTCGGACATGACTGAGCACACACGCATGCGGGGCTTGGAGGAAAATTCATTGTGTTAGATAGTTACATTAAAATGATCAAAGCATCTCATGTAAGACGTTAGCAGAACAACAATCAGAACAGCAGGGAAAGCAAGAGGAAGAATTTAGGAACAACTGAAGCAGAAACTGAGAATTTGAAGTCAGAACAGATCTTGGAAAAAATATACAGCTATTAGCTAGCCAATCAGTAAAAATCAAGGAAGTATAAATACGCAAAGAATGAAATGAGAATGGGGAAATAACCTAAGCTATAGAGGAAGTTAAAAGTACTAGAAAAGATGACTCATTTTAATAAAAATAAATTTGGAAACTTGACAAAATAAACTCTCTAGGATAAATAGATTGGTACTTAACGTGTACTAAAAACATCTCTGTTTTTAGTACAGAGATTCAGATTCAGTTGGGCAGGCTTACAGGTCCCAGAAGGAGCAAAGATCTAGGTTGGTCAACGATCGCATAGAAAAGCTGAGAACATTGCAGACAGTGGCCTACCTCAAACACCCTTCTGGAAAGTTTCCCAGTGTCCTGCCATTAGGACCAGAGGCTTCTGCCAATTGTGTTCGGGAAGCTCAACACAAAGTCCTCAAAAAACAAAACACTCGCAAGGAGACTCTAAGCAACACATTCAAAAGGACAGCATGTCCCCGGCAGGCCCGCAGCAGGACGGCCGGGAACGTCTGCTAGGGCCTGGACTCCTCTCTCAGCAGAGGAGAAAAACCAGAGTCCTCTCCATGGAGAGGTGTCTGACAGAAGCCAACACTCATTCTGGATTAAGAAAAAAACAACCCGTGGACCTAACACCCAAACACTGGAAGAGACACACGGGTATTCCCTTCACATGAATAAATATCTCAAGACAACAACAAGGCCTGTTGGACACTGACCACGGTTAGGTGCAACTCTGTTGCTTTCCTTGTGTGAGTCCACGTGATTCTGAACGGAAGGGAGCCACGATGACTCCATCTTACAATGAGCAACTGCGCGCTCAGTCACGTCCGACTGTGCCACGCCGTGGTCTGTAGCCCGCCAGGCTCCTCTGTCCATGGGATTCTCCAGGCAAGAACACTGGAGTGGGTTGCCGTTTCCTTCTCCAGGGGATCTTCCCGACCCAGGGATCGAACCTGAGTCTCCTGCATCTCCTGAAACTGGCAGGCAGATTGTTTACCCCTCAGCCACCTGGGAAGCCCACACTGAGGATACTGAAGTCCCAAAGCTCCGAGGGTCCTGGAGAGCGCCAGAGGTGGAAACTGGGGAGGCAGACGGAGTAAAGGAGTCTTGACCCCCTGCCTCACACTACATACAGAAATTAATTTGGGATGAATCTTAGGCCTAAGTGGGAAATCTAAAATAATTGCGGGGGTGGGGGGTGATGGACCTCAAGAGGAAGGGGATACATACAGAAACTTCTTATGGCTGATTCATGCTGTTGTATATAGCAGAAACCAACACAAAGTTGTAAAGCAATTAACCACCAGTGAAAAAGAAAAAGTTATAAAATAATTGCCTCAGCAACCGGTCCAGCATCACTAATTATAAAGACCTTCATTCCCTCACTAAATTGCATCCGTGCTTTTGTGAAGCAAACAAACAAAAACTCAAGTAAACCAAACCATCAGATTTTAAAACACATTGTAAACACACAGTAGGCTAAGAGAGCATCTGAATAAACCTCAGAAATCCGTCAACCACAAAGTCCACAGAGAAATGCAAATATATACGGGAATTTTTGTCTCTGCTAAAAGAGCACTTCAAAGCAGTAGGGAAAAGATGAATTGTTAACAATCAGTATGAGGACAAGCGGGTAACCAGCTGGGAAAGCAGTAAAGCGGGCCCCCCGCTCTTTTCATTTATACCCAATTAAATTCCAGTTGGACCAAGATTTAAGAATAAACCCATTTAAAAATGAAACTGAAAAGAAAAGAAGAAAAAAAAAGAAAAGAAGAAAAAAAAGAAACCAAAATTAAAATTTTTCATTAAAGATGAAACTACCCCCCAAAACACCATACAGACAGATATCGTAAGAAAATGGGAGAATGTTCTATTTATGATCTTTGAGTAGGGAAGTCCTTTACTGGGCATGACATAAAATCAAGAAGTCATGTGTTGTTTTTTTTTTTTTAAAAGGACGCTGGGGAGGTTGGGATGGGCATGTACACACTGTTATGTTTGAAATGGATAACCTGAACGGACCTACTGTGCATCACACAGAACTCTGCTCAATGCCATGCGGCAGTCTGATGGGAGGGGGACTGGGGGCAGAGTGTGTGTGTGTGTGTGTGTGTGTGTGTGTGTGGCTGAGTCCCTTCAGTGTTCACCTGAAACTGTCACAGCAGTAATTGGCTATACCCCAATACAAAATAAAAAGTGTTTTTTGTGTTTTTTTTTTCAAAGAAAGGGTAAACTAGGACTTCCCTGGTGGTCCAGTAGTTAGGACTCTGGCCCTCTAACGCAGTGGGCGGGGTCTGATCCCTGGTCAGGAAACTCAGATCCCACATGCCGAGCAGCATGGCCAAAACTGTTTTCAAAAGAGAATAGATTTGAACACATAGAAATTTAAAATTTTGATGTGGAAAATATTTTAAAAGACCAATGACAACCTTGGGGAAAGATAGTTTCAATACATAGCATGAGCTGAGCCTGGTTTCTTTAATATTTAAATACTTAAATATTTAATAGCAATGACCAAGAATCCATTAGAAAGACGCACAAGGATGTGACTCATGAGACCATGGGAAGAGAATTGCAAATGGTTATTTCAATGTATACAGTTGTTCAACCTCACTGATAAACGTGCCAACTAAAACAACAATGAAATCCCACAAAGCAAACAGCTGCAGCCCAAGGCTTCATCTTTGAATGCTTCCAAACACGGATGGAAAGGAAAAAAACCAGTGTTACACAAACTTCCCCAGAACAGAGAAACTATTGCCCAACTCTTAATGAGGCCAGCAGAACCCTGGGAACAAAACCTGACGAGGACATTTCATGAAGGAAAAGTACAGGGTGATTTCATTCATGCACAGAGATGAAAAATTCCTAAGTGATATATGAATTCACCACTATCAATTTGGGTTTATTCTGGGAATGCGTGATCGGTTGAACATTACAAAATCAAGCAATTCTGGGAACTCCCTGGTGGTCCAGTGGTTAGGACTGCCAAAGGCCTGAGTTCAATCCCTGGCCTGGGAACTAAGATCCCACAAACCCGGCAACACGGCCAAACAAACAAAAACCAACACCCAAGCGATGCAATCCCCCGTGTTAACACACTAACAGAATAAAGGGGCAGAAACCATTCACCCTCTCCACAAACGCAGAGAAGCATCTGATAACGCTCGCCAACTTCCACTGACGACAAAAACTCGCAGGAACTAGCAACAGAAGGAAACTTCCTGAATCTGGTAAGCCGCGGCTACGAAACCCTACTGGAAACGCCATACTTCACGGCGAAACGTAACAGCCTTCCTTTGGAGACCGAAGCCAACTTCTTCTGAGAAGGACACACGCATTTGCTGGCTTTCATTGTTTTCTTTCCACATGGAAAGAGAAGGCCGTGCCCAGGCAATCAGGTGAGATAAACAAACAGAAGGTTTGAGAACTGGAGAGGAGGACATATAACCGTCTACATAAGTAGCTACTTAGCAGGAAAACTGACAGAAACCGAAGTGAAATGAGCAAGATCACCGGAATCAAGGAAAATGCACAAAAATCAATGCTATCTCTATACATCCCTCACAAATAGAAAACATTTCTTTTTGGACTGAAATCACTCGTGATAGCATTTTAAAAAATCCAAGCCTAGAAGTAAAACAGACAGGTATTCAAGACCCCTACATTGAGCAATGCTGCAAACTATAACTGAAGGATTTGAAGAAGACTTGAATAAATGGAAGGTTATACTATGTTTACGGACTAAAAGAGTTAGCACAGTGAAGAGACCAATTCTACCCACATCCACCCATAACTCCGATGCAATTCTAATAAAAGTCCTCACTTTTTTTTTTTTTTTTGGTCTGTTTGTGGGTTTTGTGTGTGTGTGTGTGTAAATTGGTGAGCTGATCCTAAAATTCATGTGGAAACACCAAGGACGAGGACAAGCCCAGGCAGTCTTAAGTGAAAGTGAAAGTCACTCAGTCGTGTCTGACTGTTTGTGACCCCCTGGACTATTCAATCCATGGAATTCTCCAGGTCAGAATATGGGAGTGGGTAGTCTTTCCCTTCTCCAGGGGGTCTTCCCAACCCAGGGATCAAACCCAGGTCTCCCGCATTGCAGACAGTCTTAAGGGAGAGCATAACAGAGGACTCACATGACCAGATGCCGGGAGCAAGCTAGGGTAAGTAAGGCGATCTGGTGCTGGTACAGTAATAAACTGGACAACGGGGCAGGACAGTCACCTGACCTCTGACAGAGGAGACACGGCAGTGCGATGGGGAAGGGACTGTGTTTCAAAGGACAGTGCCAAGTCCATCAGAGACCCGCGTGAAACGTGTATCCTAACCTGCTTCACACAACGCACAGACATCACTCCAGATGGGTCTCATCACAAAACCGGACACAATAACACCTTTATAGGAAACCCCAGAGCAGCTCGGCGACGTGGCAGAAGGCAAACAGGATGCAAAAAGTACCAAATGTAAAAGAAAAAAACAAAACCCTGAAGAACTCACAAAGAACAGCAGCATTCTGAAGAAACAAAACACTGAGCGCGGCTCAAGCTCCACCACCTGTGGACTGAGTGTTAAGGAAATTCTTCTGTTTGAGTTTTAAGATTTTTAATTGTAGTAAAACACAAGTGGGGCTTCCCTGGTGGCTCAGTGGTAAAGAATCTGCCTGCCAATGCAGGAGACCAGGGCTTCCATCCCCCGGTCAGGGAAGACCCCCTGGAGAGGAAATGGCAACCCACTCCAGTACTCTTGCCTGGAGAACCCCATGCACAGAGGAGCCTGGTGGGCTACAGTCCATGGGGGTCACGAAAGAGTCGGACATGACTGAGCGACTAAAGAGCAGCAGCAGAATACAAAGGACAGAAAGTCGACCGTCTTCACCATTTCTCAGGGTGCAGCTCAGAGGCACCCAGTACATTCGCCCTGTTGCACAAACATCACCACCCGTCTTGACGGTTTTGTTCTTCCCAAACTGAAACCCTCCAGCTCTGGGGAGTCCCCTGGTGGTCTAGCGGCTAGCATTAGGTGCTTTCACTGCTGGGGCCCGGGTTGGCAACTGGCCAAAAACAACAGCTCCCTCTTTCCTCCCCCCAGCCCCTGGCGATCTCTATTCCACCCTCTGTCTCTACGAACTTGCCCCGGGGCCCTCGTGTAGGTGGAAGCACACAGTAGTTGTCTGGCTATTTCACTCAGCGCCATAGCCTCAAGGTTCATCCTTACTGTAGCAGGTGTCAGACTTTCCTTCCTCTTTATGACCCAGCGGTATCCCGCTGTATACAGACGCGCCACATGTGTTCACCCATCCATCTGCTGATGGACCCTTAAGTTGCCTCCACCTTCTGGCTGTCGTGAAGAACTCTGCTGCTATGAACACTGGAGGATCCATCTGCATGATGTAAAACCTTATGTGCACAGTATTTGTCTTCAACACTGGTGACAAATGTGAGGTCATCTTTTTCGAATTTCTGGGCCTGGTGCATAGTTCACAGGACCAACTGCTGCAACACACAGACCCAAAATGTGCCATGGCTTACTCACAGGGAAGTTTATTTTTTGTTCCCAACGCAGGACTGGATGCATTGAACAGGTGGGGGCAGGGGCCCCTTCCACACGCTGCGCACCCAGGCTGGCACGGCTTCCAGTCCGTGGGAGCAGGGGGAAGGGCGGGTGGAGGGGGTTCCCTGTGGAGGCGTTGAGGCCCAGCCTGGAAAGTTCCCCACCCGCTTCTGCTGGCAGGCAGTGACAGGACTGCCCCACGGGCACGGGGAGCTGCAGGTTGCTGAGCCCCAACTCAGATAAACCGCTTCCGTCCTCTGCCTGGAGGCAGACACCCCCAGCAAGCGCCACCTGCTCCCACAGAGCAGGGCCTGGTCCCCCATCCTCCCGGGCAGGACAGACCATGGGGACGGGGGTCTCCCAGCAAGGGCCTGGCCTGGAGTGGGCACTGGGTCACCTGGGGCTCTGTGCGAGGAAGCAGCCTGCCCGAGGGGTCCCTCCCCTGACATCAGCCAACAGGAGACCCGAGGTGAAGGCTGGAGGGGATGTGAGTGCTCCTTCCTCGGAGGCTGGGGGTGTCAGGGGCCTTTGCCGCGGAGGCCCAGGCCCCCCAAGTGGCTCCGTGGCCTCCTCCCCTCCCCCCGCACCGTGCCCCTCACCCAGGGGGCCTCTTATCGGACTCCCCGGCTCCCCCCTCACCCGTGAGAGAGAGCCCCCCCTGCATTACTGCCCCCCAGACCCCAAGCAGGGACAGTGGACTGGGCCCTGGGGCTGTCGTCCCCTGGGCCTGTGGTTTGGAGAGGACACCCCTCTGAGGCCAGGGTCCCCGCCGCTGACGTTCCCAGGGGCTCTGCGCCCAGCCCTGGGACGCGCAGCCTCACACAGGCCTGGCCGCACCCCAGACTCCCTCGGGGCCCCAGGAAAACCTCTGCCAGGTGTTGGGGCTTCCCAGCCTGGTCGGCCCCTGGCACTGGGAAAGCCTGACGTCTGGGGCCAGAGCCACAAAGGATCCCTTCTCCTGCCTGGGGTGGGGGTGGGGGAGGCTCCAGGGCCCAGAGGGACAGGGGTGGTGGGGGAGCCAGGAGGAGACCAGGCTCCCTCTCAGGCCTCAGCTGCTGCCCGCACGTTGCTCACCCACAAGTGCCCAGCCTGGCCCTGCCAGGGAGGCGTGGGGCTCCGGCTGGTGGGAGGCCGGCCCTGCCTGACCTCATCCCCACGGAGGAAAGTACCTGCCCAGGGGCCAGAGGGTGGGCACTCAGCCCCCCTGTCCTGAGCTGGAAGCCCAGAGGTGGGGAGGTGCCCGGTGGGGCCTGGAAGGACACGCACTGACTGGGCACCACCCCCGGTACCCTCCCACCTTCTCTCTGTTTCCTCAAACATGCCCCACCGTGCGCAGCGCCCTAGGACTCCCGGCAGGGGGGATCTGCTGCCCGGCCCCCTCCCTGCCCGGGCCTCTGCCCAGGAGCCTCTGCCAAAGGCCAAGGCTGAGGAGGTAGGGAGGTCAGTGCGCACTGGACCTTGGGTAACGTGTACAATTTCTGAGACTGGTGACTCGAGGCGTCCCCCACCCCTGGCGGGCCTGCAGGAGCCTTGGCTGAGGCGGTGACCACAAGTCTGCTGGTGCACTTGCCCGGCCCTCCCTGGGCACCTCCGCGATTCTTACCCTCTGCTGCCCCCATGTGGCCACTCTCAGCAAGGCCGTGAGAAGGCTTTGCTCAGGGCCCCCCACTCAGGGCCTCCCACCCCCGGCCCCAGGGCTCCAGGCTGCCTCCCCCTCCCCCGCCCCCGCCTTGCTCCTCTCAGGCACAGCCGCCAGCCCCGGGTAGCAGGAACCCACCTCCAACCCACATGCCCCGGCGCTTCCCCGTCTGAGACCTTTGATGGAAACCCGGCACCATCCTACCCAGGCCCCCCAGAGCCCCCATCCAGCACCCTCAGGAGAGGCCTGGGCCCTGTACACTCGCCTCCGGGCGGTCCTGGGCAAAGGCCCAGGGGCCTGGACCAGCTGGGCATGGCGCTACCACACTGCTTCTGGGGCTGGGCCAGAGCTGGGTGCCCAGCGGAGCACCCCATGAACCCTTCCGCTCCCATGACGCGGTCACTGTTCTAGACCCCACTTTACAGACAGAGAGTCGGAGACGGGACAGGCCGGTCACGAAGGCCTCAGACCGGTCACTCTGGGTGCCGTGCACTGCCCAGGCCGACCGCTGGGCTCCCGGGAATGGGGAACACAACACAAGCATCGACACCAGGCAGAGGCACCAAAGGCGTGTTTTCTGCCCCCACAGTGAGGAGTCTGGCAGGAGACATTCCAGAAGACTTAGAGCTACAAGCCTGGAGCTTAGAAGGGCACACTCCACGCCCAAGGCTGGACCCAGCCACAGTCTCGGGCAGCCAGGCCCCGGGCCTGGGAATCAAGGCAGCTCGGCCCTGGGGCTCGCTGCTGGGTCAGCAGGACTCACACTGGGGACCAGGGTCACGGGCATGGGATCTGAGGTACTGGCCTTTGCACGTCAGGTGCTGGCTTGTAAGAGCTCGGGAGACAGGCCTCAGGATTCAACGGTATGGAGCCCCGGGCTTGGAGAACTAGGGTTTGGGGTGTGCAGGGAACAGAGCCACGGAGCTCCCTGGTTACAGTTCGGGGTTCGGGTCTTCGGTGACAGAGCAGGGCACTCGGCTTGAAAAGCTCGGGTACCAGGTGCCCGGGTTCCACATGTCTGGCGCGAGGAATCTGAGTATTCCAGTACTGGGGTGCAGGCTCTTGGAAGTTTGGGAGGCTGGGCTTTGGCCTCGGGGAGGCCCCGTGCATCATGCGCCACCGGCCAAGCGTGCTTCGCTCAGGGTTGCGAACCCCAGACAGCCCTGCAACAGAGTCACGGTTTACCGCAGGCACGGTAGTCTCACGCGCGCCCCGGGGTGGGGGTGGGGGGCCGGGCCCAGGAGAACCGAGGAGGAGTGGACCGGGGCCTGGGAGAGAGGGATCTCACGTGTTGCTCTTCCTGCGGCGTAGGAGCCAGTAGCCGAGCCCAACCAGGGCCACCAGCCCCAGGCCTCCAAAGATGATGCCCAGCAGCACCGCGTAGCTCTGTCCTGGAGAGGTGACGGGCTGTGAGTGAGCTCAGCAAGCAGGTGCAGGCATGCGCACACACGCGTGTGGGGCGGACTTGGGGCGCGGGCGTGTCGGTGGAGCGAGGCAGTGTGTGCGTGGGCAGGCTAGGGGCTGGTGGGCGTGGCTAGGCCAACTGGCGGGCGGGGCGATGCGACGTATGGGCGGGGCTGGGACAAGGAGTTGTGGGCGGGGCTTCTGGTGGGCGGGGCATTCTCACCTGGCTGGCACGTGGGTGTGGGCCAGGACCAAGTCCCGTCAGCCCGGCAGGTGCTGGCCTCCGCCCCGGCCAGGCTGTAGCCGTTGTTGCAGCGGAAGCGGACGGTGGAGCCCTCCAGGTACCTGTCGCCCTGCTTGTGTCCGTTGGCAGGCGGGGCCAGCCAGCCGCAGGACACCACTGGGGAGGGAGTGGGGTCCAGACAACGGACCTGAGCTCGTCGCCCGCTGTCACCACCCTGGGGGGCCGTGTCCCAGCGCCAGGTGCCCTCCCCCTCGCCCACGCCTCCCCGCGTCACCCTCACCGGGCTGCAGGCTCTGCACGCGAAGCAGGTGCTGCCTGTGGGCCACTCGCGAGGCGTTGCCCACGCTCAGGCTCCCGGTGGCCGCCACGTCGAATCTGCAGAACATGTCGTCCCCACACAGGTCGGCTGCCGCGCTCGCCTGGCTGGGGCTCGCGGAGCTTTCCTCAGGGAAGAGGGGCAGGAAATTGGGGTCATGCTTGGGCCGGTCCTTGAAGTTTTCCACCAGGAACTTGGAGTCGTAGGTGAGCAGGGAGGAGGCGTTCTGCACGGCCCCTGGGAAGACAGCAGCAGGCCTGACGGGTGGGAGGGTCTGGGGGCTCCCCCCACCTCCACCGAGCCCTCCCCAGGGCCGTGCCCCCTTCCCCTCCTGCCGGTGGTCCCTTACAGTCAGCCCCGAACTGGAACAGCTCTCGAGAACTGGCGCTGGGTGGCAGGACCTCCCCACTGCGCAGGGTGAAGTCGTCTGCCGGGTTGTTGTTGAGCGTCCCGAGGAGGCCCCGCGTGTGGGTCAGGAACTTCTCGGGCAGCAGGACCGCCACACTCAGGAACGGCCCTTGGAGGCTGATCTCCAGGCCGGCCTCTGAAGTCAGCATGACTGATACTCTGTCCCCAGCGGCTACCGACAGGAACATGCCTGGGCACACGTGGAGGTGGGGTCAGGGTCGCCTCTGTGGGCACTGTGCTGTGACCCCACAGCCCCGGGATGCATGGGTAGCACCATGGGCTTCAGGGCCAGGAGGGCGTCCCCAGGGCCTGGCCTGCCTTGTCACTCCCCCATCCCAGGCGGCGGCTCTGAGCGCCCAGGCCCTGAAGGGAGCTCCCACACCAGGGTCCAGTGAGGGCAGGGCTGGCTGTCGGCTCTCACACCCTGACTCCACCCCGCAGCCCCCCTTCCCTTCCTGCCAGGATCCCAGATGGGGCCCGCACCGTCCCACTCACCCTTCAGGTCCATCCAGGACTGCTCCGCGAAGCTGAGCACCTCCTGGTTCAGTAGCACCTGCAAGACCCCTGCCCCCTCCCCCAGCCGGACCTCCACCACGTCTGAGTTGGCCTCCTGGATGGCCACCGCAGTCAGCCCCGTGCCTCGGTCCTGAGAGCCTGGGATGATGGGTGCAAAATGGGGTCCACCGGGCTCAGTCTCCCCCTCCCCAGGGATGACCCCGAGCCACCCAGAGCCCCCGGGGCCCGGCCTCACCTTCAGACCCCGTCCTGGTCTGGGTCCGCACTTGCACCCGCAGGTCGGTCAGCGCCGCATCCAGCAGCACGTACTCTCCACGGCCATTGAACGTGAAGTTGGTGCCGTCGAAAGTGACGAAGTGTGGGTCCCCGAAAGCGGAGGCTGGGGAGATCGGAAGGTGAGGCGGGCTGTCCTGACTCTGCCCTGGCCAGCGCCCGCCCAGCCCAGCACCCACCCAGGCGCGGGGGCCGGTAGCTGCGGCAGTCGCTAGAGGGTCGTCTGTTCATGTAGCGGAAGCACTCAGGTGCCCAGAGGCAGCAGTGGTAGAAGCTGATGACGTCGTAGATCCAGTGGGAGAGGCCAGGCACGCGGGGCGGCACGCGGTACGGGGGTGAGCCCCAGTCGTGGCCGCGGTCCGGGGTGCTGCCCCCGGTGGAGTCAGCCGTCAGGAGCTGCGTGCCATCCGCCGTGTAGCAGCACTGCTGTCCGGAGTCGTACTGGGGGCTGCGGGCACAGACAGGGTCAGGGCCGCCCTGGGGTCCGGCGCCGCCCCCACCCTTCCCCGCGCCCCGCCCCATCCTGCCCCCGCGCCCCGCCCCCGCGCCCCGCCCTCTGTCTCGGGCTCACCTGGCTTGCACCGAGCGCACGCAGTGCACAGCGCCTGGGTGGTAGGTGCACACGCTGCCCTGCTCCAGGTCACAGCCGTAGTCTGTCTGCAGAGGGGCTGGCGGCTGTCACCTGCACGGGCTCGGGGCTCCGCGTCCCCTACCCCTCCGGGGCCTCAGACCCCCAGCCTCACCTCGCAGGCCTCCGCCTGCCCGCCCTGTGCTGCCTTGTGCAGCGTGGCCCTTGCTGGTGGGGGCAGCCGGCCCTAGCCTGCCCCTCGCCCACTCCCGGTCCCTGTCTGGGGTGGGGGGCTCACGTGGAAGCGGCCGGAGTCAGCCCGGGCCTGGGCCAGGGTGCAGGGGCAGTCGGGCAGCTCCTCCAGGAATTTGGGCAGCTGGTCCTCCAGCTCCTCCCAGGCCAGGCACTGGTTTCGGGCCCAGGCCACAGGGTCCATCCTGAAGTCATCACCCAGGTGCCAGGCCAGCGCGTGCTCGTTGCTCCAGAGCGCTTGCACATCCCTGCAGGGGACGCACGCACGCTCGGGGCCGCCCTCCCTGCCCCTGGCCCTGGCCCCGCCCCTACCCCACTCCCTCCACCGTAGGGCCCTGGGCTTGCCCTCCGTGGCGGTCCTTACTGCTCCCCTGCGCGGTGTCTGCTGTCCACGATGCGGAGGGAACCCACTTCCCATCTCTGGAAGTTCTGAGGGGCAGGATTTGGCGTGAAGGTGAAGGAGCCGGAGTTGTGGATGTTGGTAGCCAAGGAGTACAGGTACGACCACGCTGCTGTCCACTGCTGGGAATACGGCTTCCCTGGTGGAGGGGAAGGCCTCGTCAGCCCCTGGGCCTGACCCAGGACCCCCAGGGGCACAGGTGGGGGTGGGAGCCACCCTGGTAGGTGGACAGAAGTATGGACAGATGGCCCGCACATGAGGGCCTGCCCTGCTGGGGGAGGGAGCCAGGCCCAGGCCCGCTAGCCCTTCAGGGGCTCCAAGAGGATGGGGTGGGGCAAATCTTTCCTATTTCCAGGACAAGCCGTGTATCCAGGAGCTGCAAACGTCTGCACCTCCTCCAGCCCCGGCACCCAGGGGCCCCCCCCCCAGCCCCCTGCCACGCCAGGGCTCTTTCCTGCCAACACCTTCTGGCTCGAAATCCCCGGCTGGATTCCCCCCACCTGGAATCTCCTTTCTCCCATCTCCAGGCTCCCGGCAGGGGTCGGGGGCTTGACCCCTGCTGCGGAGGGCCCCCTGCTGGCCTCACCGGTCTCCTCGTAGCCCCACAGCTCGATGGTGACGGCGTCCGAGGGCAGGGCTGAGGTGTTCCAGGTCAGGGTGAGGTTGCCCTGGGTGCCGGGAGTGCCGTAGTACTGCCAGTGGGTCTCATTCACCAGCTGGCTCTTCTCGGAGTCCGACACTTTGCTGGGGTGCACTGGGCGGGGGGCGGGGAGGTGAGGGCTGAGGAAAGGCCTGGGGCCCAGGGGGTCTGGGGCTCCCTTGGGAGCCATGGTGCCCTCGTAGTAGGAAAGGTCAGAGGCTGGGAGAGGAGGGGCCCTGGTCTTTGCCGCCTGGGATGGCTCCTCCCCTCCGCTGGTCAGAGCCAACCCCCCCTCCCTCTGGGTTGGAATCCCCACGTGGATGCCAGCGGGTGGAGAAAGGAGTCTGGGGAGCCCACACCCAGGGCAGGCCTCCACAGTGACCGGTTCAACCAGATTATCGCCCGGGGGAGTCCCTGTGAGGGCACCGGCCCAGGAGGGTGCAGCCCGGTGCCCTCCTCCCCCGCCATCCGGCCGACACCGTCGTGGCTCACCGGAGAGCCAGGTGCCCGAGCGCGGGAAGGAGCGTCCGTTGTCCATGGAGAGCGTGAACGGGATGCGGCCGGACTCGTAGAGCAGGGGTGACACGCAGTGCACGCGGCCCGAGGCGTCCACGTGGCCGCGGGTCTGGATGCTGTCCTTAAAGCTGCGCAGGGCGAGCGGGTGGGCAGGCTGGGCTGGCAGGGGCCGACCCTCTCCGAGGCTCCCAGCCTCCTCCCAGGGAACCCATCGGGCCAGAAGCCCCGGCCCTCTCCCACCCAGCCCGCCGGGGGTCTGGGCCCCAGTGTTGTCCCTTGGGGCCTCCTACCTGCAGATCACGCTGTCAGTGGGGTTGGGCCAGTTGAGATTCTGGACCACAAAATCCTTGCCCCCCATCATGGAGCCCGAGTAGGGTGAGATCTCCAGGCAGAAATCCCGGATGTCCGCACAGCAGCTGGCCAAGCCGAAGCAGGTCGGGTGGCAGGAACATGGCCCACTCTGGTCTCCGCAGCGTTGGGAGCAGCTCCCCTGAGCACCTGGAGGAGGGCGCAGAGGGCCACATCTCGCAGGGCGCCTGCCTCGCTCTCCCCGGGAGCCCCTTACAGGCAGCCCCAGGAGAAAGCTGGCCGGGAACGGTGCTGACCACCACGGGGACAGAGTGGAAACCCGCTGGGCTCAGAGTCAGGGGGCGGGGGTGGGTGGGTGGTGGCAGTTAATTCTTAGTTCGTCGGCCTGAATGACTGGCTGGAATCGGGGGAGATCTGGGGACACGTGAAACCGCTCAGTTGTGTCCGACTCTTTGCAACCCCATGGACTGTATAGACTACTAGGCTTCTCCATCCATGGGATTTTCCAGGCGAGAGTGCTGGAGTGGGTTGCCATTTCTTTCTCCCCCTCCCTCCCCAAGCAGACTGACTCTCAGCAACCAAGCCGGTGGTGTGCTCGATGGGCATGCGTGCCTGACGCCCCCACGTGGGCCGGGGAGCTGCCTCCACTCCCCAAAGCATCAGTGGACTGGCAGCCTGGAGAAGGACCCCCCTGGCTTGCCCGGCCTGGGGTCTGGGGATGTGGCTGCCAAGAGTCCCCTTGGAGGCCCACTAGGGGCTGGTGCCAGGCTGAACTTGTCCCATCTCACTGCTGGGCATGGCAGGCTCACCCACCATGGGTTATGGCCCTGAAGGGAGCCCGCCCCACCCTCAGGGGAGAAGGCGAGGGGTGCTCCCCTTTTAGGGGACAGTTCCGGCAGAGGACTAGGACAGGCCAGGAGGCGGGTGAGGGCAGTTTGGTGGGGGTGCTGGCCCGGCCACGTGGGCTGGAGGGTGGAGACCGGGGGATGGTGCAGGCCCCTGTCCCGTCTGGCCCATCCCAGCCGCAGCCCCCCCGCGGGGGGCTGGTCACGGGCCAAGCCTGGGCCTGAGCCACCACTGCGGCCCTGCCTCACGCAGTGCAGGGCCTGGCACTCAGGACCGTCAATAAATATTTATGGACCTATGCTGTGATGGCCTGAGGGGTGGGGCAGGAGGCTGAGTGAAACCCTAAGTAAGATAAGCGGCAGGGGGATGTCAGCGCTTTCCCGGATGGGAAGCTGGCCGGGAGGGGGCGGGGGAACGGGTGAAAACCAGCCCGGCCCGGCCCGGCGGGGGTCAGGGGCCCGGCTCTGGAGTGCAGGGCCTTTCCCGGGACTTCCTCAGGCTCAGCCCACCCTGAAAGGGACCCACCGTCCTGCCTCCGGCCGGCCAGGGGACCCAGTGGGGCTGGGGGCTCCTCCATCCAGGCTCGGGTCGCAGTCCAAGGGCTTGGCTGTGCTCACCCTCCCCAGGGACCTCCCTCCCAGCCTGCGACCGCCTTCCGGCTCCCAGCTAGCTTAGAGTAGGCACAGCCCAGACCACCACCCCCATCCCCACCAGCAGCCCCTTGGCCCTGGGCTCCCAGAATTTCTTTCTAGCACCTCCCAGGATGGACATGAATCTGAGCAAACTCCAGGAGAAGCTGAAGGACAGGGAAGCCTGGCACGCTGCCGTGCATGGGGTTGCAAAGAGTCGGACACGACTGAGCGACTGAACGGCATCAGCCCCTGCTGTGGTCACAGACGGCCGGACGGATGGACAAGAGTCTGAGCCCAGGGAGGTTCTGCGCTGGGTCTGACTGCAGCGGGCCGCTGGACAGACGGGGATGGAAGGGCAGGGCGGGGGCATACCTGCTGCAGGCCGGAGGCCCGGGCCGGGGACAGTCGCCAGCAGCAGCAGGGCCCAGGGCAGCAGGGAAGGCTTCATGGTGCGGCCGCGTCTGCAGACGGCGCAGCAGGGGCCGGGAGGTGGCGGGTCAAATATTCCCCAAGCCCGGCCCCGCCCCGCCCCGCGCTGCCGCCCCGCCCCGCCCCGCCCGGTCACCTCTCAAAGTCCACAGGTGCCCGAAGCGCCAGCAGGGCTCAAGCTGCCCCGTTAGCACATTCCTGGCCCTCCGGCCCCTGACCCAGGGGAGGGGGCTGGCATCCTGAAGCCGGATGTCCGGGGTCGGCCGCTCAGACCCTGGATCCCGGTCCCCACCTCCCCGCCCCCAGGCCTGCTCCGCCAGGCTGCGCTCCCGCTGGGGAAGACGTGATGCTGCGGCGGGGAGAAGGCGCGGTGGTCCCTGCCATGCCGGGATTCCAGCGCCCGGGGTTCCTGGGGCCACGGGCCTCGCACCTCAGCTGCCCCCGGGGAGCTGGGCTTCCCAGGCCCTCCCCACAGCCAGGGTGGGGTGCGGGAGCCGGCACCTTCGTGCTGGTGCCTGCCTGCGGCCTGCTGTGTAGGCGCTGGGGGAGGGCCCCAACTGGGCGAGGGCGGAGATGCCCCCGGTGGGAGGAGGGGAAGGATGGGGGCGGGGCCGGGACCCCTGGCAGGTGAACCCTGGGGGCGGGGTGGGGGGCTGAGGCTGGGACCCTGGTCTTCCCTCCACCCGGCTGGCTGGGCTGCTGGCGGGCTCGGGGAAGAAATGGGGTCAGTCTGTGCTCTCCTGCCGGGCCTTTGCCTAGCCCCACCCGCCCCTGCCCAGTCACTCCACGTTTGCATAATCTCTCCTTTGTTCCAACACCTCCCTTCTGTTTATGCAGGTGTGGAAACTGAGGCCCAGTCCGGGAGAGGCGGCAGAGGCGGCCAGGTCCCTGGGAGAGGTGGTTTCCGGGAGCCTCCACGGTCAGGGTAGCGGGGGAGGACCCAGGTCGGAGACTCACTCAGGCCCTGCCACCTGGGCCGGGTCTTGACAGTGGCGGCTTCTCAAGGCATCTGAAGGGGACAGGGCCCTGGACCCCTTAGGGAACTGAAGCTAGTGAGGGGCCCGGGCTGTGACAGGCCTTGGGGCCCTGGGGGTCGGCCAGCCTGGTTCTCTGGTCGCTGCCCTCCCCATCCCTCCACCCCACCCCCACCGCAGCGATCCAGAGAGCCGGCGGGGCTGGGGGTGGGGGTGTAGCCACAACTCCTCAGCAGATGCTGGGCACCCAGAGTCTGGGGCCAGCTGCTCCGGGCGTGGGTCCTCGGGTCCCCAAGCCAGCCTCCGGGGGCTGGTGCTGGGACTCGCTCCAGGGTCCTGACCACGGCTTAGGGAACACGGACTTGGAAAAATGCACAGCATGAGAGTTAAGTTTTATTTGGGGCAAAATAAGGACTTTTTCCAGTAGAGTCACGTGTGGATGTGAGAGCTGGACCATAAAGAAGGCTGAGCGCCGAAGAATTGATGCTTTTGAACTGTGGTGTTGGAGAAGACTCTTGAGAGTCCCTTGGACTGCAAGGAGATCCAGCCAGTCCATCCTAGGGGAGATCAGTCCTAGGTGTTCATTGGAAAGACCCTGATGCTGGGAAAGATTGAAGGCAGGAGGAGAAGGGGACGACAGAGGATGAGACGGTTGGATGGCCTCACCGACTCGATAGACGTGAGTTTGAGCAAGCTCTGGGAGATGGTGGAGGACAGGGAGGCCTGGCGGGCTGCAGTCCATGGGGTCGCCAAGAGTCGGACACGACGGAGCGACTGGACAACAACAGAGGACTGCAGCCCAGGAGATAGTATCTCACGCAGCTCTGAGAGGCTGCTCCACAGGAGTGGTGGGGAAAGGTCACTGTATATGTGATTTTGGTGAAGGGGCAGTTCATGCGATCAAGGACATATTTTTAGAGGTTTTCTACTACTCCCTTGAAGCCTTTGCTGGTCACAAGGAAGAGTGCTCACCATGAAGGATTTTAGAGCTTTTCTGGATATGAGGAGGTACAAGAACTGGGCTAATAAAGTCAGCTCCTGAGAATACCTGACTCTCTAAGACCTGTCCTGTCCGTTAACTGGAGCACAGACGGCCTCGTTCCTGCTCTCCACCTGAACTCCTTCAGGGGCTGTTGGACGTCAGCTGCTGCAGGGGCACATGACTTGTGGAGGCAGATGCGAGCACCCATGGCGAGCGCCACTTTGTAGCTGACGGGGCCCCCTCACGGTGATAAGCTTGACCGTACTTTGGGAGGCATTTCGTAGGCACTTTGTGACCATTTTGTCCCACTTTGCTAGGAAGGCTCCTTCCTGGGTCTTCCAACGGTTTTGCAGACAGGCCACTCTGCGCTGTTACTGGACGAGGCCTGTCAGCAGTGACCAGAGGGCTCTGGGCCCGCTATCCCACTCTGCGTCAAGGTCCAGGAAAACCCCTGTCATCAACAGTTACACTCACAATCATTCATCGCATACGGAACTCAGAGAGTCAGTTCCCAGGCAGGTTGATAGGAAGTGCAGAGGTCCCCAAGGAGAGAGGGGTCTGGAGTTCTCAAGGAGGAAGAAAGGGCAAACTTTTTCCCCCTCTACATTCCTCAGGATTATATAACAATAATGTATCCTGCTTGAGGACAGTCTCTGGAAAAAAGCTGGCTGATTCCGTTATTTTAAGGTGTAAATTATGGGAGTAGGTCTAGTGAGGTCTTTACAACCTCCAGACATTCTTTTGATTCACTGTAATAACTAATTAGAGAGTATATAACTCCATGGCTAACACTAGCAAGGGGGCACTCTTTCTGCCCCCTTCTGATGCCTATGTCAGAAGCTTTCTCTATCTCCTTTATACTTTAATAAAACTTTATGACACAAAAGCTCTGAGCGATCAAGCCTCGTCTCGGCCCCAGATTGAATTCTTCTCCTCCGGAGGCCAAGAATCCCGGCGTCTTTTCGTGGTTCAGCAACAGCCTTTCAGAACTCTACATCTGAGCAACTGCTTCAAGTCACCTAGTCATCATTACTTTTGTTGGAGGTTCAGCCGCACATTTGGTAATACTAATATTAACACAAGAGATGATAATCTTGTAGAACAGGCAAAGTACAACTAACATAGCTAGCAGTATTTTAAAGTCACAAGTAAGAATTAAGCCAGGAACTTCCACTAGGTGTAGCCCAGCATATTCTCAGGTCATCTGACGCAGTGCAATCTCTTATCATTCAGGGATGTTAGCATCAGGCTCCCGGCCCAGCTTCCTAGTGTTACTAGGATGGCTATCCTTAGTGTAATTTAACTGTTTCCAAGATAAGGGAGGCCTTAAATCTTAAATGACCACAGCCTGGCGTTTTTATTCCTTGACTGGATTTGCTTATTGCTCCTTGAGTGACTTAGAGGAAGATTCATATTATGGCTGGGGTCAGAGCAGGCATTCTTAATTGGCCAGCCGAGAGGATCCCACCTAGTGATATCAAGAGTAGCCCACAGAGGACTGAACTTCCTTTCTTCTAGAAAAAATTTCTAAGGGTCAACAATTAGAGCCTTGGAGTGGGGAAACCCACCAAAGTAACCTAGAAGTACTAGACACAGGTAATTGGCCACAACCCAATACTTGGATTCATTTTTTTTTTTTTTTGGATTCATTTTTTAAAACTAGCATAGGAAAAAAAAAAAAAACTAGCATAGGATCATGTTCAAGATAGAAAAACGTTTGATTTATATGCAAAGGTCTAAGAAGTAAAAAAAAAAAAAAAGTCTAAGAAGTCAAGACAACATTATAAATGATCATACAAATCAGGTCCAGCATCTTGGGTAAGCTGTCTACTTCTGATGTCATCTTCTTTTCGTCCTAGTCTAAGTGTAATTTCCTCTGTTTGAGCATCCTTTTTTAAGCTGAGTTTGACATCAGCAGTCCTGTCTATGGACCAGTCCGGTGCAGGGGCCTACAGAAGATGGAATTAATCCAAGGGTCAATTCTCCTTCACTTTCACTGTGCATGAGCTAGTTAAGAGGACCTGATAGAAGGCCCTTCCACCCAGGTTGGAGACAGTCCTTTCTGGTGTACATAATCCCCTGTTTGGAGGCTGTGGGAACTGAGATTACTGAGATAAGCTTCAGAAATAAAATTTAGAATGTCCTTTTAATCATTCAAGTAACTTTCCATTAATATAGCATAACAGCAAGGAACTTATCTGGGACGTGAGTCAGTAAATACAGACCTCTGTTAAGGAAACTGGGATTTAACATTCATTGAAACATAATCTTTTTCTCTCTAAAGTTATTCTCACTTCTACCAAATATATTCAAATTAAAACTAATTTGTTTGCAAAAATGTCTGGTCTCAGAAAAACAAAACAAGACAAAACAACCTTGGCCAGAAAATTTATATAATTATAATTGATCATAGGGTTTTGCTTTACTGAAATTTTTTATAAGGACTGTCAGACTGAACTACTTAAAACAAAAACAAAACCTCTCAGGGCCAGGAAGGTCAGGCCAAGAGCTTATCACATGTCTCAACTACAGATCGAGGGGAATTCCTCCCTTTGCAAGGTTGCCAAAATGCCTTGAGATTTTTACACCTGATGGTGAGGTAGCTTACCTAACTTATCTGTTACAGCTGCCAGAAACCTGAGAGTTTACAAACTCTGGAGGGAGCCAACAGAGAGAGAAAAGTTAAATATTTCAATTCTGCTTACAAAAGTGTAATTTACCAAATTACTATAAGTCATACTTAGTTTGAAGCGAAGGTTCTCCTTACACCCATAAAAGATTCAACCCAGTAATTTCTGGCTATGATACAATTGACAGAGTAACTTGGTTACTGCTGTGACATACCTCACTTGCAGATAATAGCTAGAATGATGGCTGACATTTGACCAGCACATGTCAGCATTTTAGGAGCTCCATATAAATTTTACAATATCTCTATTAGTAACATCTGCCATACACTATGACCCGAGAAGACTGACAATACTTCCCATGCAGTTCAACGCATCACGTGAACCTAGTTTGTATCTCTCTTTGGGATGTTTCAGAAGGCTCTTTGAAGCACTCAAAGTTAGGGAGAGGTCAAAAAGATTTAGGAAGCTTTGCAAAGAATGTCAAAAGGGTTTAAAATACTCAGAGATCATCACAGGTCATTGTGAAACAAGTTACTCACTTAACCAAAGTAACAGTAAAAGATTTCAAAGGTATATACAGAGCAGATTATCTAAAAGTAAAGAAATTACAATCTGTTATCGAAGGCACTTCAACATGTTAAGAAAACTTGTACCATGCACCAAATTCTTCTATTGGAGTCCACTTTCCAAAACTTTTCTGCAGACATGACTTAATTTGCCCATCCAAAAACAATCACCTCTTACGTCAGACATCCCTTAATAAAATGTAATTCCATTCCTCATGCCTTCTTTACTGAAAACACATATCCTACTTTCCTTAAGCAACCACGAACTGACCTTTATATTAGCATTCTGTAGATTGGTGAACATAAATACCAATGATAATTTCTAAAAAAAAATTTGCTTTCTTATAGAGAACATCTCAAGATGGCATCAAACATATTCATTAATAGTCCAAAATACCTTTAGTTTCTCTGTAAGAGGAAGCCAGTTATCAGTAATTAATGTTGCAGTATCTTATTTTATTTGGGAGTACCCTACCCATTAAGTAAACTTCCATCACTTAATTTAGCACAACCCTAGAAATTCAATTTACCAAAATCTGGACAGACTAAAACATAATTACTCTTAATAGAGTTTATTGAAAAGCTTTTAACCCGTTTACGTTTTCTTTCCTAAAAAGTTTCTTCATATTAAGTTAATTTCCTTGCTGACAAAGTTGTAACAGATATATATTATTTTATTTAACTTATATTAAAATAAACCTAGGCCAGATGATAGAATTATACTTAATTTTATATTTGATGTTTATGAATGCACACATTTCTATATTAATTAGGCCAACAAACTTAAACATTAAATACCAGGTATAATTTAATATTGAATATTTCCCAGTTCATATGAACCTGAAATGCACTTAGCTTAATTTCTCTTGAACTTAGAATATTCTGATTTGTAGGCACTTACTTTTCTTTAGGCTAATTAAATTACAGCTCACTTACAAATTAAACTTCTACAAAGACAAAAACTACAAAGACAAAGACAGACACATGTGAGACATACGTTCAGCCAGACACCAACGAGCTATCTAGCCTCATTTTCTCAACTTAAGTCATGAATCAGATATCTCGATATAAAACTCACCAGTATGTTAGAAAGATTTTTAAAGGCTTCGTTCCCTGTTTTTCTTTCTTCAGTTTCAGGATAAGGTTAAGTGATCCTGGGAGCTCTGATCTCAAGGCAACAGGGATAGAAAATCAGCTTCTCCTAATTAGGACTTATTTCCTCAGGACTTTCTTTCCTTGTTCAAGTTAACTTTCTCTACTGGTTGGAATTAAACTGGTTGGGGGTTGGTTCACGTTCAACTGGCATTGTGGACTCAGTTGGCACAACTGGACGTTCATAAATTTTCGTAGCTACCCCCCTTTCTTTCAGTGGTTCTGAAAAGTTGGTCAAGCAGTTTAACAAGCGTTAAGTATGTAACTCAGACCAACCTAGACCGTCTTTCTGACCAGAGCAGCTACACCCTCATCTAAACCTTCTAAAAGGCGGAGTCAAGCAAAGGATGATTGTGGTGGTTAGAGAACAATGACTTGGGTGTCAAGCCAGAATATTCCTTAAAAGGTTTTTTTTTTTTCCCTCTTTACTCCTCCTTTGCTGGGCAAAGGCAAACATCAGGAGGTGGAAGAGTTGGAAGAGAAAGGAAAAAAATGAGATAGCATCTGACCAAGTAATTCAGGTAGAAAAAGATACATGTAGAGGGAGAGAGGTGGGTCAGTGACAGACCATCAGCAGCCTGTTTTTGGTTCTGATATAGTTTTAAGAGAAGTTTCCAGATATCAGTCATAGTAAGCACTCCATCCAGTCTGTTTGATCTTATGAACGGCCAGCTTTTTCTAACTGCAAGAATATCAATTTGGGAATATTAAAGGAAGCCCAATCTGCTCGTTTTAGATTGGGAATCTCCTGTTGGCGTAACTGCCCCAGTTAGGCAGGTACTTGCGAGTCTAACTTTTGTATGGACATGACCCTGGCCGAAGTGCGCCCCTTGTATTAACAGAAGCATCGGGTTAGCCTCTTAGCTAACCACTCAAGCTTCCTACAGCTGAGCCTCCCTGGTCCCTGTTAACCAGCCCCCACCAGTCCTTTCACGCAGCTGGGCGGGGGGGTGGGGGGCGTGTACTCTCGGCCAAGCCCCACCGAGTACCTTTCCACTGCCTGGGTACCCCCTGGTGTCTTTCAGCCAGACCCCCGCCCCAGCACGCCAGCGTGTAGCTGACACGGGGGTCTGTGGACAGGGGGAGGGGGCGCTCTGGCTGGAGGGCCAGGGGAGGCCAGGAATGCCCTGTGGGGGGCCAGGGTTGGGGGCCCTCAGCCCTGCAGCCTCGGGAAGGGGCCTGAGTCAGGGCCAGCCCAGCGCTCTGGGTCCCCGCGTGGCTCCGCCCGTGCTGCGGACCCTGGCAGTGCCCAGCCTCTTGGGTGTCTGTCTTCTCAGGCTGGGGGGGGGGGCACGGAGTGTCCCCCCGAGAGGGGAGGGGCAGAGGGCAGCAGGGAGGCTCCCTGTGCCACCCTGGCCTTCCAGACGAGGCCCCGGGGCAGACCGGGCCCCTCAAACGTGTGCGTCCCCAGGACGGACGGGCTCTGGGCCGGGACGACGTGGCCAGCACCGCCCTGCTGTTGCGTTACAGACGCTTACCTTTGTAACAGGGGGTCCCACACTGCACCCCCAGCTCACAGGGCGGTCCCGTTGGAGGGGGAGTGTGGTGGGGGGGGGCGGTCCGCACAGACCCGCGCTCCGGGTTCCCGCCATGGCAGGAGTGCAGGCCAGCCCCTGCACCCAGCTGGAGCCTCCTGGAGCACATGGCCTCAGCCCTGTGCCCCGTCCAGGGATGGGGGGCTACCCTGCCTCGACGGGCCCTGCCCTGAGGAACAAAGAGACCGAGATGACTGTTTCATCTTTATTAGAAAAGCAACCAAAAAAAAAAGGACCCTCCGCCGCTGTGACCCAGGCAGAGCCTGAGGAACACGGACGCGGCCGCCTGGGCAGGGAGGGGGCACGTTTACAAAGTCAACATGTCATAAAAAAGGACGCAGGCCCTGCAGAGTTCGGGGAGCTGGGCGGGGGCCGGGGCGGGCCCTCAGATGTCCATGTAGTCCTCGTCCTCGTCCGTCTCGCTCTCCAGCGAGGACTCCTGGCTCGACGTCTCCAGCACCTCCAGCGCCGGCTGGCACAAGCTCTCCTTCCGCACCGTGGCAGCCGACTGCGCCGACAGGATGGCCGACTGCGCCGGGCGGGCGGGCAGGGGTCAGCGCTGGCCCAGTCCCCACCCGCACCCACGTCCCCCACCCGGGGTCCCCCCAGACCCGCCATCACCTTCAGCTTCTGCTTGGTCTCCTCCGAGATGCTGCCTTTGGGCGAGAGCAGGGTCGGGGTGGGTGGTGTGACGGTGATCTCAGGGGGAAACTTGGTGGCGGAAGAGGGGATGACCAGCTTCGGCATGTTGGGCAGCAGGCGTGACTTGGCCCGGCTAGGCTCAGCCTTGCCCGGGGGGCCCTCGGGGGGCGGGGCACTCCCGCCGCCAGGCACCTTGGAGCTGGCCACTGCGGGACGGACCCAGAGGGCTGAGCGGGGTTGTCCGCGGCCTCCCAGGCCGCCCCTCTCCTTTGCAGGCCTCATCACCCCACTCCCCGAGGGACAGAGGCACCCAGGCACCGCCTCTGGTGGTTAGACCGCAGGGTGCTGGCTCCCAGGCCACTTCCTGTCTCCCTGCCTCCCCGAGGGCCTGGCTCTGGCTGGTGGAAGTGGAGACAAGGGGCGCCTAGGAGCAGGGTGTCTGCTGGGGGCCCTGGGGTGGAGGGGAGCGCCGAGCCTCCCAGGCCTCGTCGGCTCTCACATCCCAGAGCCTGCCCCCGGCTGCATCCACGACCCCGTGCGCCCAGGAGCCGCAGGCTGGCTGCTGTCCACGCCCGTCCGCCGCCCGCGGCTTTAAAAGGAGCGGGCTGCCCTAGCGGGGTCTGAGAGAGGCCCCGCCCCAGAAGTCCCCGGAGCCTGGCTGCTGGGCCGGGCGCACTGCTCCTTGGCCGGCAGCCTAACTTGGGCTCCGCACCACCCGAACCATTCCCGTCTGTGAGGCACAGGGTGGAACGGGGCGGGGGGGGTGTGTGGCGCTTGGGCACCCCTGCCTTTCTCATCTGCCCCCGCCCCTCTGTCTCCAGGTCCCTCTGCGGGAACGCCCCCGCCACCTGCTGGCCCCGGGGCCATGCCGGGCCTTACCCTGGCTGCAGGCGGGCTGGGCGCTGGTCCGGGGGGCGGCCTCCGCCGCGGGGCCCTCAGGGGCCGTCTTCAGGTGCTCGCTGTCCCGCGGCTCCTGGGGCGGGAAGCCCGGGCCCTCTGCGCCTCCCGCCGGCTCCTCTCCCCCTGGGGGGACAGAGCGGCCGTGGGGGACGCGTGCCCCACGCCGGGACAGGGCCCTCCACCCCGACCGTGGCCGTGACCGCGCAGGCCTCCTCCGACACAGCGGCCCGGGAGGAGCCAGGCTGCTAACTGCTTGCCGGCCGTGGACACCCGGTGAGTCTGACTCACAGGGCCCCACCCCAGCGCCCAGGAGTGGCAACTGGACCCGAACGACCCAGCTGAGGACGGGGCAGACCAAGCGGCCCCCCTGCCAGGCCACACCGTTCGGACAAGGAGCACACCTCCAGGCCCCCGGCCACGCGGGGCCTCCTGTCCCCCTCCTCTGGACGCTCCTGCCACGCCCGCCACCACCCCAGCACCCGGCTGCTCCCCCACGTCCCCAGGAGCGGGGGTCATGGCTGCTCCTCGCCTGGGCGGGGGTCAGGCCCCCGGCCGTCGGCTCTAGTCCCTGGATCTGGCCCTGTCCCCTCGCTCTGACTGCCAGCCGTCTCTGCGTTCCCAGGGCCCAGTCCACACGCGGCAGGGGCAGGCACGACCCGTGGGGGGCCTGCAGCTGCCCTGCTGGGCCTCGCAGGAGCGGGTCGCGCTGGGCACACAGCTGCGACGCGGGCCCGGGGGGGGACTGGTCCAGGCCCTTCCACAGTGGCCCCGGGGGCCGTGCTGAGCTGTCCCCGCCCGGCTGGGCACACCCGTTCTCACACAGCTGTCCCGAGGGCCTGGCCGAGCCACCCCGGGAGCTGCTCCCGTCAGGGGTGGGGGCTGCCTAGCTGACCGCTGCCTCCAGGCACCTGCCCAGGTGTGCGGAGCCGGCAGGGAGAGGCACGTGTGAGCGCGCGTGCGTGCGTGTGTGTCCTGAAATGTGCGCCCTGCCTGGTCGGCCGGGCTCCCCTGCCCACTGTGGGCTGCACTTCCCAGGGGCCCCTAAGTGTGGAAGGAACCAGGGCTTCCTGCTGCCTGCAGAGCCCCAGCCCCGCGTCCCCTGGCCCGTGGCCGTCTCCGGGGGTGAAGACCACCGAGATGGAGCGAGAGCCCGGGGTCCAGACCCTGCGCTCTGCTGAGCCTCCGCGGGAGGAGGAACATGGTGGGCGGGGGGTGGAGACGGCACTCGGGGGTCACCGGGCGGGAGGCGCCCACACCTCCGCGCAGCAACAGGCCTGCTGTGGGACCGGGCCCGCCCGCCTGGCAGAGGGCCCAGACTCACCTGGGTGCAGAGAGGATGTGCTGGGGGCGGCCTCAGGCCGGTGCGGCCGCGGGGTCCCGGTGTCCTTGGCCAGGTCTGGGGTGGAGGTGGCGGCCGGCACAGGGCGAGGCTTGGCGTGGCCGTCGCTGGGCCGTGGTGGGGCGTCCACCAGCACAGGCTCAGGGGCTGCGGGGGCCGTGGCGGTGGGGAAGATGCTCTCTCGGGAGTCCTTGGGGTGCTTCGGGGTGGTGGGCGTGTCCCCTGCCGCCTGGGAGGGCAGAGTGGGTGTGAGGGGGCCCACCCTGCCGATGTCGGGGGCTGCTGGGGGCCCAGGGGCTCGCCTGAGGACATCCAGGGCACGGCAGAGGGGCCCTAGGCTGGCCGGGACCTGCACCCCCCACTGCCGGGTGCCAGCCGGGAGGGTGGTGCAGCTGTGACCCGGGGCACAGGACGAGGGCACCCAAGGCGGCGGCTGCAGCGGTCAGTCCTGGAGGGTGACTTCCCGAGGCCACCGGCGGGAGGGGCCTGAGAGCAGGGGTGACGCAGGCTCTGCTGGGGGCGGCTCCTGGGCTCAAGGCTGCGGCCCCAAAGCCCTTCGGCCCTCGGGGAGCTGGGCCCTCTGGGGCCTCCCGCCTGCAGGCACAGTTTCCTGCTCATCTGAAGCCCCCACGCGGGGGTGACGGCTGCGGCTCTGCACAGGCAGCTGCTAGGTGGGGCGGGGCCCCGCGCGGTGCCCAGCGACAGAGCCCCGGCCTCAGGGCCACCGTCCTCTCTGAATCACCGGTTGGACCCTGGCCCGAGGCTGCGGGAGCCTCACGCCTCCTGGGGGCACCCAGCACCCCACCCTGACCCCGTCTCTCCTGACATCTGCTCCCCGGGAGACGCCCCATCCCTGGCTCCATGGGTGTGGACGACCCTGCCACTCCAGTGGACCTCCAGCGGGAGGGCGGGTGAGACAGGACCTGTGTCCCGTGGGCAGAGGTGAGAGTGGGGTCCCTGTCCTCCTGCCGCTGGGGCATGGCGGCCAGGCCAGCCCTGGGGACTGAAAGGCCACACCGACCCCACGACAAGTACCTGCCCCAGGACCCGGCGACCAGCCTGCGGCCAGCCCCACCTTCCGGGGTCACCTGAGCCGGCCCTGCCCGAGCCCGGCCCCCACAGCCAGCAGCAGGGGTCTTCCCAGACGAAGGAGGCTGGATGGACACTGGGCCCCACCCGTGGGCTCCTGTCGGCCCACCCCAGCGCCACCTCCATGCTGAGGAGCCGCTTCTGCAGGCAAGGTTCATGGGGCGGCGACCATGCTCTGGTTTAGAGGAGAGCTGCGGGGGTGACGGGACCCTCATGCCGCCCGCACTCGGTACTGGGGTCTGAGTCCCACCCGGGCTCAGGGCCCGAGGCTCAGCGGCCTGCCGCCCACCTGCCCTGGGTCCCCCGACCACGGGGATGGTCCTGGCCTGCAGCCTGGGGCCTCGCACCCTCCACCAGGCGGCTGGCACGGGTGGGTCCACGCTTACCTGCCTCTGGGCAGCGGCCCCAAGGTGGACCTGACAGAACTTCACGGCCTGCTCCAGGGCGGCCTCCTCATCCACCTGAGCAAGGACATGCCCGAGGTCAGCGGCCTTAAGGACTGCTCCCAGGACGCGCCCCCCCATGGCTGCTTCCCGGGGGGAACCCCAGCCCTGTCCCAGGTCCCACCCCCAGGGCTGCTGATCGAGGACCAGCTGGCCATGCCACGATCATGTCTGTGGCCGCGTGACTTCACCTTCGGGTGCAGAGGCTGGGGAGGCCTGGGGGTGACCCTGGGTGGGGGAAGACGACTGGCCTGGGGTGGGAAAAGGGCCCGCCCTTGCCAGCAGGAAATCCAGGGCTTATGTTTGCTAGTTTATCAGCAACAACAAAAAAAGGCACTGCTGATGCTGGAGAGGGGGTGATAAAACAGTCTGCAAGCGGTGGGTGCACGTGGACACCACCCAGGAGGGAAGTGTCAGGGTGTTCACCCTTGCCGGCCTGACACAACCTGGGGCTCTTCCTATGGAAAGAACCTATTTTCCTTTAATTAGAGGAAAAATAAAAACCTATGCCTGAGGGATTAAAAAACACAAAAGGCAGCAGAATAAGACAGGTAGCAGAGCCTCCCTGCACTGGGCCTTATAAGGCTTCTGCAAGGCCTCCTTTCTTTCGAGGGTAGTTACAGATGTTTTAGAAGGGTATTGTCTTTTTTAGTACATATTTCACCAGCTTTTCTGAGATATAGTTAAATAAAACTATAATATATTAGCGGAGAAGGCAATGGCAACCCACTCCAGTACTCTTGCCTGGAGAATCCCATGGACGGAGGAGCCTGGTGGGCTGCCGTCTATGGGGTCACACAGAGTTGGACACGACTGAGCGACTTCACTTTCACTTTTTACTTTCATGCGTTGGAGAAGGAAATGGCAACCCACTCCAGCGTTCTTGCCTGGAGAATCCCAGGGACGGGGAAGCCTGGTGGGCTGCCGTCTATGGGGTCGCAAAGAGTCGGACACGACTGAGCGACTTCACCTTCACTTTTCACTTTCACGCGTTGGAGAAGGAAATGGCAACCCACTCCAGTGTTCCTGCCTGAAGAATCCCAGGGACGGCAGAGCCTGGTGGGCCGCCGTCTATGGGGTCGCACAGAACTGGACATGACTGAAGCGACTTAGCAGCAGCAGCAGTAACATATCCAAACCTCTCTGGGGCTCACAGCGGGAAACCGTGGGGTGGCTGGGAACGACCGGACGCCCTCCCGCGGGGCCTCCCGGGTTGGGGGGGGTGCCGCCCGCAGCCACCCACCTGCTTGATGAGCATGTAGGTCTCCGACATGATCCTCTCGATGCGGCCCAGGTCGTAGGCCACGCCCTTCTGGCCCTGCTGCCACACGCGGTAGGCATCCAGCAGGAGCGTCTTGCCGGACTCCGTGTCCTCCAGGAGCTTCCTCTTGCGGCTGGGCCGTGGGGGCGCCTCCTCGGGGTGGGTGCCTGGCCTGGGCCCAGCAGAGGCGGCAGCGGGGGCAGTGGCGGGCGCGGGCGGGGAGGGGGCCGGCGGGCCGGGCGGCCGGGCACTGATGCTGAGCTCCTCCAGGGACAGCTCGGCGGGCCGGCTCTCAGGGCCCCGGTCCCTCGGGGGGCAGCCTGGCTGCAGGGGCGGCGGCCCCCGCTCAGAGTCCGCTCCCCGGGCGGCGGCGTCCCCCGTGTCCATGGGCTCGGCGGGGCCGGCCCGGGGGCTCTCCTTGTCCCTGCGCTCCCCGGCCTGCTCTGTGCACTCCCCCGCGTCCATGGCCAGGGGCCGGTGGTTGAGGGGGCCCGCTTTGCCCCCTGGCTCAGCGCCTGGCCCTGAGCCGTCGGCCAGAGGGGGCTTCTTGGGGTGCGGGAGACCCTCCTTGCTGTCCTCGGGACTGGCCTTGTGGGAGACGTCCGTGGTCATCCTGGCTCCGGGAAGGCCGCAGGCCTTGGGCCCGGGGTGTTCCGACCCCTACAAGGAAAGCAGCGATTAGACGCGGAGTCTCTGGTGTTTCCTGCCCCTGAGTGCCGGCTGTGCCCACCTCGGCCTCTCCCACCGAGGCCACCCTGGTCCTGCCCATCTGCACTCTGGCCAGGGCTGGGGCCACAGCGCTGCCTGCAGGGGCCCTGGCGGTGGCTCTGCTTCTGAGGTGCAGCCACCCCACCCCGCCAGCAAGTGTGGTGGAGGCAGAGACGAGCCCGGCCAGGCCCCCCACCAGGGCACAGCCAGGCTCGCTGGGCGGGGGGCACCGTGGCCGGACGGCCCTGGCTCGCAGTCGCCCCGCCTGCCAGGGTGGCGACTGGCCTCCGGGTGCCCAGCTATGAAGACAGACAGTGAGCACGGCTCCTGGGAGGCGCTGGCTGGGTGAGGGAGTGGGCTGAGGGTCCCACGGGTGGCGTTTGGGGGGGGTCGTGTACCTCCGTGAGCTCGCTCAGCGTGTCCTCCAGCACCTTCACAGTGAGGACGAAGGCCCGCTGTGCCAGGACTTGGCGGTCAGCATCTCGCAGATACTTCCTGCAGTGTGCGGGGGAGGCCACACGTCAGCCACACGGCAACGGCAGTCCGTGCCCCTCTGCTCCCGCAGGTGTTCCCGGGGTCTCCTTCTGCACACCCAGCACTGTGTGTGTCCCAGGTCCCCAGGGCTGAGGCTCTGAGCCCCAGGGGTGGGGGGTGGGCTCAGCCCGCTGCTCCTGGCCATCACCCAGGACGCCTCCGGCCGGCCGGGCAGGGCTGCACTCACTTGCCCTGGTCCGGGGTGCGCTGCAGCATGGAGGAGACCTTGAGCAGGGTGCCGTGGTCCCGCAGCTGGGCCAGCACCTTGAGCAGAAGCACGACGGAACGGTTCATGTGCCAGGCGAAGCTGCCCGGCCTGTCGATCTCGTCCACGGGGATCCGCCAGATGCCCTGAGGGACGGACCGGGCGGGCGTGAGGGGAGGGCCGCTGGGACCGGAGCCTGCCCCGGGAAGGCGGCCCCGCGGATGGGGGCAGAGGACGTGCACACAGTTCGGTGCCCCTTTGAGAGCCGGCACCAGCCCCCGTTGACCCGGTCGTCCCCCCAGGGAAGCACGCAGGGTGCACCCATGTCCAACGGCAGGACCGGGAGACGCCCGGGCCCATGAGGCTCCCCACGGGTGCTGACCACACAGGGACGGACGGCGCAAGGTGGGCCCCACTCCTAGCGGGAAACTGCCGTGAACTGCGGCAGCTGGGCAGGCCAGGCAGGCCCCAGGCCTGGCCATTCACAGCACTCCCTCCAGCAGTGCCCAGAGTCTCAAGGGCCCCCCAGAAGTGACCAGCCACCCCCAGGGACGCTGGATGCCACCTTCCCTCAACACACGTCTGCCCAGCATTCTGGTGCAGCTGGGACCCCTTCCACTTCCCCCCTGGCTGACCCCACTGTCTGCCGGCCGGCTGGGTGGGGGCCTCACCGCCGACCCCCCCCGCGGCCCTGTGCCATGCTTAGCCCCTGGGCAGCACCCAGCCTGTAGCCAGCACCCCCACTCTGGCCCAGTCAGGGAGAGGATGACGGCCAGCATGGCTGAGGCAGGCAGTGGACATGGGGGGGCCCGCCCGGGGTCCCAATACTGCGTCTCCTACCAGCAGGCGCAACTTATGCAGCAGCTTGGGTGAGCAGCCCGCCCCAGGTATGACAGCAGGGGCCAGAAGGGCATCGCGGATAGCTGTGTGAGACCCAGGAAAGGCCCGCGCTCCCCCACGCCCCTGCAGGCATCCCCACAGCCCCCGCCACGGTCTGCACGGGGCCAGTGATGGAGACACACTCGGCGGGGGAAGAGAGAGGTGTGAGGTGAACCAGGGCGCACGCAGACGCTCCATGGAGGGCACAGTGTTGTGGGGGTGGGGGGCCTCCCGCCGTTGCCAGCCCACGGGGTCATCGCAGGCAGCGAGGCCTCAATCAGGACACTTGCCCGTTGGCACCAAGGAGTTGCCCGCCACCCACCCAGTCATGTGGAGGCGCCATCCGCCCGCCTTGCCCTCCGAGGCTGCCCTCCCCACGCCCGCTTCCCACACGCTGCTCCTCCCGGCGGGGCCCGCCCAGTCTGGGGCGTCACCATCACGACTCCGGCACACAGCTGGCTGGACCTGCTCTTGGTGGCCATGGGGAGCCGAGGGCAGTGAGGGGCAGGCAGCCTGGAGGCCGTGGCCCTGACCCAGCCTCCTGAGGCGGGGGCAGACCCCCCCACCCCCAGGACATGGGACGGGCCTGGTTCCCATCACCTCACACAAGGGCTCCTCCCTACTAACCCCAGGCTGGGTGAGGACACACGGGCAGAACCTTAACGTCAGAGACTTCAGAAAGTCAGGAGGCCGAAAGAAATCAGGCGGAGTGCACGGAAGGTCAGGAGGAAAGCAGCTACTGCAAGTCCTGGGCACATGCCCGGGACGCGGGGCCACAGGCGGGCAGGTGGTGAGCAAGCCCACAGGCCTGCCTCCGCCTCCGTGGGCTGCGCTGAGCAGGGCATCTGGGAAGGGTGAGCCTCATCCTGTCCCCAGGGCGGGGCGGAAGCGCCTCCCATGGGAGCCCCTGCAGAGATGGGAAGCCCCCTGAGTGACCAGGCGTCAGAGGACACCATGTGTGGGGAGGAAGGGAAGCGGCCACGTCCTGCCCCTCCTGCAGCAGAGGCCCCGCGCCCACCCAGAGAGGGCTGCATGCAGGTCCTGGGGAGGCAAGGGACGTGCTGGGAACAAGGGAAGGGCATGGGCGGCAAGGCCTGACAGGAAGACCCAGATGAGGGCCAGGCCAGAGCAGGACGGCAGGGAGCCGGACCCCCACCAAGGGCAGCGGCGCTGGTGGGGCTGGGGGCCACGGCTCGGCCCGCCCCGCAAGGTGCCTGCCCCCAGGCAGTGGCGGGGGCTCCGTCCCAGCTGAGCGGCCGCCTGCGTGGGCACTGGGGGGCAGTGGGGGGCAGTGGCGGCCTCAGCATGCCCAGAGTTCGCCCGCATGCCTGGCGGCTCCTCTGCAGGATCTCAGCTGACCCCACTGACCGCCGCGGAGGCTCCGGGCTGCCGGCGGGCGGATGAGGTCACCGAGACCGACCGTAACTACCTACTGGATAATTCATGGAGCCCTGGACGCTGGGCCTGGCATAACATTGTGTTTAATCGCTCAGTCTTGTCCGACTCTTTGCGACCCTGCCAGGCTCCTCTGTCCGTGGGGATTCTCCAAGCAGGAATACTGGAGTGGGTTGCCATGTCCTCCTCCAGGGGATCTTCCCGACCCAGGGACCAAACCCAGGTCTCCCGCATCGCAGGCGCATTCTTTCCTGTCTCAGCCACGAGGGAAACTCAAGAATACTGGCATGGGTAATCTTTCTCTTTTCCAGGGAATCTTTCCCACCAAGGAATTAGAAACTGAGGTTTTCCTGCATTGCAGGCAGATTCTTTACCAGCTGAGCTACCAGGGAAGCCCCAGGCATTGAACACCAGCTCCTGAGCCTTCCTTGCAGCCCAGAGCTGGGCATACTGCTGCTGCTCTTAAGGAAACCGAACCGAGGCAGCTGGCCCGCGGACAGGCAGTCTGCTCTCAAGGGCGGCTGGGAAGCGGGGCCCGGGGAGTGGGGTCCCAGGGAGCGGATGGACGGGAGAGGCCCCCCCTGGGCACGGGGCACTGCTGAGGCCCACAGATCAGCCTGAGCCCAGCATACCCGGGTCTGAGGAGAGCCTCTTCCTAGAGGGGCCGGGGCTCCTCTCCCTCCGCCCCTGGGTTCCTGGCTGGCTGGCCGCTCCACACCACCCTAGATGCTCCCTGCGCAGAGAAGGGTGGCTGCAACGGCCTCTCCATGGGGCCCAGGGCCAGCTCTGAGCCAGGTGGATGGAGGGCAGCGACCCAGACCGGTCTCGGTCCTCACAGCAGACCCCACCAGGTCTCCATCTCCACCGGGCCACCGCTCGGGATCCCAGGGCTCGGGATCGTTCCAAGGCCCCGGGCCCACCTGTAGCCTTCATGGACCCCGCCCTTCAGTCAAGGCCCCCCCACTCCAAGGGTAGAGACGAAACCTCCCCAGAGAAAGCAAGCAGCCAGGAAACGCCAGGGCAGGAGAGCAGGCTGCAAGGCGCACAGCCCGAGCCCTGCTCAGCCCCGGGGACCAGGCTCCTCTGGCAGAGGGGGACAGCAAGGCTTAGGCTCTGGGGGGCTGAGTGGAGACCTAGACTCGTCCCATGCCCACACTGGCAGGGACAGTTGGAATATGTAACCAGCCATGTGCAAGGCGGCCCAGGGACCCTGGGGTGGGACTGGGACCGTGGCTCCAGCGCCAGATTCCTCGCCCGGGCTCTGCACACCCTCCTTCCCTCCCTGGACGCTCACAAAGGACCGAGGAGTCAGCAACGCGGCCTGTGACTTGCACAGAATCGGGGCTGCAAGGGACCAGGCAGGGACACCAAGTCACTTCAGTCTCTGGCCAGGCAGACAGGCTTGGGGGAAGCCAGGGGCCTCCCCAGCACCCCGAGGGCCTCAAAGGCTTCCTGACCGAGACCAGTGCTGGCCTGTCCTCCAGCTCAGGCTGCCGGCTCCTCCCACTGACCCCGGCTGCCGTATGCACGGGACGCAGCTGTGCCCTGGGCACCCGCACAGCCCTAACAGGCGGGCAGAGGGGAGAGGAACTGTGCTGGGAGCACCGAGGAAGGCCCAGAAGAGCTGCACCCAAGGCCTGGGGGAGGAAGCAGGGAGGGTGGGGCCGCGGGGCCCAGAGGTCTCGGAGGGAAAGAGGCAGAAGCTGGCGGCGGGGCAGGTGAGCCCCAAGGGCCTGCGTCCACTTGGGGCCCTCCCAAGCCCAGCCTGCCCAAGTAGGGGCTCCAGGGCAGTGTCAAGGGCCAACCTGCCTCCTGCCCCGCAGCCCCCTAGACTCTGAACTCATCTGCGTGCCTTTCGGGCAGTAGGCGGCCTACTGCCTGCATAGAGATGACCTCCTGGGGGCTACCCGGCCGGCCTACAAGACCTCCAGAAAAGGAACGTTCCAGGTCAAGGCTGCAAACCCTGCTCCGAGTGCCCTCCACCTCGGGGCAGCTCACAGGTGGCAGGCCTGGGAGGTCTGCACCTCAGATGGAGCCCCGCTGGTGTGAGGAGGGCCCCTGGGTCCCCCAGGGCAGCTTGGCTGGGCCACTGGACAGAAAGCCAAGCACATCCCAGGACCTGGGGAATCACACTGACAGGTCAGCCGCTCCCCTGGAGGAGTGGTCTGTGCCACAGGGCAAGGGGACAGGAGAGAGGCTGGGCTGAGGAGGAAGCGAGGAGAGATCCAGGACTCTGGGGAGGGGGTGGCTCAGGAAAAGCCAGAGAGGAAACCCCGCAGCAGGAGCCTCAGCCCAGTGGTGGGGGGGGGGGGCGGGTGGGGAGGGAATGGGCAGCCCCTTAGGGCTGGCCTTGTGACCCGGGTGTCTGAGCAGATGGCATGGAGGAACACGAAGTTCTCATCCTAGTGTTTAACTCGGTAACGGAGCACACGTGAGATTCTCCTACGTCATCACAAACTCCCCATCACTTCAAGTGACCCCAGTGCATCACCCCGCGGGGGAGCCCCAACTCCTCCAAGTCCCCTCCGGAGGGACCTCCAGGGAGGCATCTTCACCATCACCAGAAAGAAGGCCAGGTAAGAGCTCTTCCCCCTCCCCAGAGGCTGGACCCCTTCCACAGAGGCTGAGTCTGCCTGCCCAGAGATGCGGGCAGCGCTCCATCCGTCTGCCCCAACCGGCCCAGCCCCCAGCCCCCAGCCAGCTCCCTTCCCAGAGCTGCTCAGCCCAAGCTCCCTGTTCACAGAGCACCCGAGGGAGAGCCCGCCTCCCCGACAGAGGGATTCCTGCCCTCCCTTGGCAAGGGCGCAGCGGTGACTCAGAGCTCCCAGCAGGCGAGGCCAGGAGAGCCCGCTGCCATCCCACTCCGCACAGCAGGGGCCTAGAGGGAGCCCTCAGCAGGGCCGGGGGCGTGGGTGGATGTCAGGGTAGGAGAACAGGGGCCTTTCCCCCCAAGAAACATGAAGACTTTGCTTCCAGGACCGCCTCGGTGCTGCAGGCTGGCCCCGAGCGGAGCCAGGAAGGGGTTGGTCTCTGGACAGCGAGGCTCTGAGGTCAGGAGCGGCCTCATTGGGGAGGATGTCAGCGTCCTCCACTGTCCTGGGGAGATACCTGTTACCTGGAACCCATGCAAACCTCCCCAACAGCACGACCACTTGAAGAAGAACAGGGAGGGCTGTGCAAGGCTGCACCTGTTGCCCACCGGGCCAACAGTACTCACGGGGCACCTCCCCACCGTCTCCCGCCCCACTCACACCTCCCCCGGAGAGACCAGTTCCAGGATCCACGGCAGAACTCAGCCTACTCCCCGCCCCGCCCCCCCGGGTCCACGCCGCCTGTCCCGGTCTTGGGGCAGCGGCACAGCCAGACACCACCTTTCCCCTCGCGGGCCCGGTCGGCTCCATCTCCTCCAGGAACTGCCCCGGTGGAATAGGACGGAGTGTCCAGCTTGTCTGCTCCCCATCTCCCTGAAGCCCTGCTAAGCCAAGGGCCGGGCGCCTCCCACAGCAGTCAGGGCCACCAGCTGGCTCCAGGCCCTGGGTTAAGGGCGTGCCAGGGCCGGCTAAGTTGAGCACCCCTGGGGGCAGGAAGTCCTGAGGCCTCCTCTGCAAACCCCTGAGGGCCGCCTCTGGCCGTAGGGTCGCACAGAGGCCGCCAGGGGCGCCCTTGCCCTGGCCCCGGGAGCCCTCCAGGCTGGGCCGAGCAGGGCAAGGAGTCCCCGCGGCATCCACCGGGAAGAGTCCCTCCCGCAGGCAGGGGCTGGGGAAGCCTGCCATTTGCCTGCAACCGGCGCCCGCCCGTTTCCAGGCTCTTCTGCCAGATGAGACGTCGCACAACACGGGGTCCCCAGAACTGCCAGACTGTTCGTCCCCTCCCCCTCCAGGGAGAAGCAGAAATGACAAACAACGAAGTGCGCGGAGGCAGCCCACCCGGCAATTGCGCCGGGGCCCCGCCCGCGCCCTCCCGCCCACTCGCGTCGGGGCAGCGGCCCGGCCCAGCGCGGGGAGTAGGCCCTGCGCTCGCCGGACCCGGCACCAGCTGCCCGCCCCCGCACGGCAGCTATTTATAGCCGGGGAAGCACCGCGCCGGGCGCCGCTGCCCACCCGCCGGCCGGCTCACCAGCCCCGGGAGCGGCCCGCGTAGCTCCGGGCCCGCGCCGCCCGCCGCGAAGTTGCCGGGTCGGCGACGGGCGGGCGGCTTTCGCTTTCGGGCGGCTTGCGCAGCGCACACCCCCGCGCACCCACTCGCGGCATCGGCGGGCCGGCTGGACTCGCTTGGGGTTCGCGGGCGGGCTTCTCTCCCGGCCCCCGCCGCCCCCGCGCGCCCGCCGCCCACCTGGCGCTGTGCGGCCCCGGCCGGGGGCAGGGGGCGCCGCGGCCCCGCTGCCTGCCGACTTCCTCCGCCGCGGCGCCCGGGAAACCGCGGCCCGCGGGCTTCCTGCCGCGCCGGGCGGGTGGGCGGGCGGGGGGTCGGGCGCGCGAGCCGGCCCAAGGGACTGAGCCGAAGCTCCGGAGCGCGGGGAGCCCGCGGGCAGAGGGGCTGGACGGCCGCGGCCCGCCCCCTCGGCCCCCCGCCCCAGGCAAGTTCCTACCCGCCGGCTCCGCCGTGGCATCTGTGCAGGGAGCTAGGGCGGGCGCCGGGCCACGGCGCGGAGGCTCGCTCGGCGGGCCGGGGCGGGGCGGCGGGGCCGGACGGGGCGCGGGCGCTCGCTGCTCGGCCTGGAAGCAGGCCCAGCGGCACGACTGACTTGGCCGGCCAATCCGAGCAGATTCCGGGCCGGGCCACCGGCGGTACTGGGGGGCATAGCCCTTGCCACGGGAGGCTGTGGGACCAGGCATCCCAGGCCCAGCGGGGCAGGGACGTCCCGGAGGGTGGACGGCAGGGCGACAGGGCTGTCGACGCCCTGCAGCAGAGCAGCTCCGTGCCCGGGCCCCGGAGTTGTGTCCTGTGCAGGGCAGATGCCTGGGCGAGTGGGGGGTGTCCTCGCTGACCCAGAGGAGCGGGGGGAGCTGGAGTGCCGACTCTCGCAGGACCGCCCTCCAGCAGGGAGGGCAGGACAGAGGCCACTGCGCCCTGCAGGGGTCTTTCCAGCTGGGAGGGGCAGGTTCTCTAGCTGGGCTGTGAGTCCCAGGAGCAGATGACACGGGGAGGAGCAGCGGGGCTGGGCAAGAGGCCCGGCAGGCTCAGGACCCCTCTGCAGAGCTCCGCGGTGCTCAGAGAGGAAGAGTGGGCGTCCCTCCTGGCAGGGCAGCCAAAGCCCCAGGGAGCGCACGGCGCCTTCCCCAGCGGTTGCCTGTGGAGCAGCCCCGTGGAGTCATCCCCCAGCCCCTGGTTGCTTCTCCCACCCTGGCTGAGGAGAGGCGGGGCAGCAGTGGGGACAGGGCTGATGGAGAGACGCTGCCCCCAGCCCAGGCCAGGCACCAGCCACCATACCATTTCTCCCCCAGCCCAGTCAGCACCACGACTCTGACCAACACCCAGAGGCCTCAGGGCCGCCTGGCCCATCCTGGTGACAGCTCTCCAAGCCAAGTAGCTTCCACTTGTCCCACCCAGGCTGGCTCCTGCCCACCAGCTTTCCCAGGCTCGCCACATGCCCCCGACCCAAACAGGCCCAAGGCCAGCCTTCGGCCGGCAGCTTTTGCACTCCTGGGCCACCCTGCGTCCAGGGCCACAGCAGCAGTCTGGCACCCCCCTGGAGGATCAGGACTCCGCCTGGTGCTGGAAGGACCTGGTCTGGGCTCCCAGAGACCACATAACCGTAGTGAGACTGGCCACCTCAAGGCTGTGCCCACCATGCTGGGCCCCAGGCCAGGACAGCCTGAGCTGCATGTTCTCAAGTCGCAGCAGCCACGCCCTGTCCACACTCCTGTCATCACCTGCCGGGAACTCGGGCCACCAGCTGTCCTCGTGCGGCCCCACCTGGCTGTCCCTGCTCACTGCTCCCCACCACCTCTCGGGTGAAGCACTTGCACCCCTGTTGGGGCTGGGAGCCCAGGGGTAGCCACCAAAGCCACAGGGGGCCAGAGGAGGTGAGACTGGACGACTCTGGCTTTGTCTGTGTGAGTCACCCCTGGCGGGGCAGACAGAAATAGGAGGGGGTCAGAGGCACAGTCCAGGAGTCTCACGGTGTCCGTGTCAGATGAGCAGCAGAGGATGAACAGAGGCCTTGGGGCAGAGGCTGTTCGTCCGTGTGCGGGTGGAAAGGAAGACTCCAAGGCCAAGAGGTGTGTGGTGGCCCAGGGTGTGGAATCCAGACAAACACGGGCAAGGCCCCAGGCCTGTGGCCGGCGCGGCACATGGCGGGCCTACTCACACCTCTCTGGCCCCCTTGTGCTCCCTGGGCAGCACAGGCCTCTGCAGTGGCCACCCCCTCCTGGAAATACCCACCTGTGCTTCGCCATACATGCCTAAGGCCTGCACCCCCAGACTCAGGGCTGGCTGCTGCCCAGGTGCCCCTGGCCGAGCTCTCCACGGGGAGCACATGGCCCAGGGGCCCCACACAGCCACCCCATAAGACCTGAGCTGACACAGACCTGCAGACTGCTCTTGGTTCCATCCTGCGGGCCGTTAATCTGGCCCTTTAACCCTGACCTAACCCCCGTCTTCCCAGGACTGAGTCCAGCGCTGCCCGAGATGGCAGGAACACGTCTCGGAGCTCACAGCCCACGCTTCAGCGCTGGGCCTTCACACTGCCAGCTGGTGTGCAGGCGCGGGCCTCCCCACTGTGGGGTGCCGGCTCCATCTGTCGTGTGCCTGGGCAGCATCTCTGCTGGGACCGTGCCAGCTCCCTCTCCTGTCTCCTGTGGCCAGGAAAGGCACTTGCCTTCTACCTTAGGTGCACAGACCCCAGCTGCCGCCCCGCCATGTTCCCACTGGAGCCTCTGGCACTCAGGAGCAGGTCAGACCATGCTCTGCAGAGGGCTGTGGGCACCAGCGACTCTAGCTGCTTTGCTTGTCTGACCCATGAGTGAGGACACGGCGGGAACGGGGGCCTGCCTGGGGAAACGGAGGGTCGCGTGCAAGGATGACCTGGGCCATGTGCAAGGACGACCCCATCCCCGTGGTCTGGGGCAGTGTCCTCCTCACCAGACGGCTGTGCCCGCAGCCACGCTCAGCTCCGTGGGGACAAGCATGTGCGTGCACGCATGCCCACCAGGGCCTGACCCGCAGGCCCGGCCGTGGCCCCAGGCCCCAGGCAGCAGAGCCGGGGCCCCAATCGTGGGTGCCAGGGCCGCTGTGGGCAGGCTTGGCCATGGCCATGGCTGGCTCGGCTGACCTGGTGAGTCCAGGACGGGGTGGGGGCCAGAGCAGCTTCAAGAAGGAGGGGCAGGCATCCGGGCTGGGTGCTGACAGCCGAGGACCCCCACATGGAGGGGGGGCAGCCAGGGGGCCCATGTGGGGGAGCACCAGGGGCCTGGGGGGTGGGCAGTATGGAGCAAGGGGCCGGAAGGCTCGGAGGTCTCGGTGACCTGGCCGGGGCTCACCAGGGCCTCCGTGGAACAAGAGGGTGCTAGGGCTCAGCTCCTCTGTGCCCACCTGTCAGGGACTTGGGAACAAGAGCGGCCGTCTCTGGGGGACTGCTGAGCTGCCCCATTTCATCTCAAGAGGGACTACATCCTAGAAAAGCCACGTCTGACGTGCACATGGAGAAAACTAGGCCAACCCTGCCACCACCCGACCCCAGCTCCTAACGCGGGGCCTGCATGGGCTTGGGGGCATCTGTGCCACGGCCTGTGCCCGATGTCTCTCCTGGACAACTGACATGGGGTTCTCTGAAGGGAGGGGCGAGTTGAGGTGGGCAGGGATCTGGCACGGACCACAAGACACAGCCAGCGTCTCCTGCAGAACGGCCAGAGG
Source organism: Cervus elaphus (assembly GCF_910594005.1). Taxonomy (NCBI): domain Eukaryota; kingdom Metazoa; phylum Chordata; class Mammalia; order Artiodactyla; family Cervidae; genus Cervus; species Cervus elaphus. The sequence goes on from NC_057819.1 coordinate 1,833,716, forward strand.
TTAACAGGCCCGGCACGGCCCACGGAGCCCACCCCCCTCCCACAGGCGTGTGGCATCATCCCCATCCATGGGGGTCCTGGAGCCCAGGGCACCCCAGCCCACCAGAGGAGGGCCAGCTGGGCCTCTCGCTGGAAATGAAGCTCAGGCCAGCACTGCCGGGGCCAGGGCTGGGGCGGGATGGAGCCGGAGCCTGTGCCTGCCTGGTGATGGGCTGGGCCTGGTGGGGAAGTTCCACCTGCTCTGGCGTACCCTAGTTTCCAACTTCCTACACGTGATCAGGGATCGATGTTTCAGAATTTGTTTGTAATCAGCCATGTTCCTGCAACATCCTTCCCAACTGGCCCTGAGCCCCCTCACCCCCTCCCAGGAGGCCGGTGAGCTCTGCTCCACAAGGTCCCTATCCCAGCTGTGGCCGCCCCCGCCCGTGGGGCCTTCCTGCACCCGCTCCTGACCCAGTGGCCCCAAGGCACACGCGGTCCTCCATAGCCCCCTGTGGTGGGTCTGGTAAGGCCCACTCGGCAGACAAGAACAGTCTAAGCAGTGCTGACCAGCTTGTCCAAAGCCACCAGCTAGGCGGGGCCAGGTGTGGGGCAGGCCCGGGGCTGGCCGGGGACGAGGGCGCGCACGAGTGTGTGCGCGTGTGCGTGTGTCCCCAGACAGGCCTGTGAGGGAGCCCGTAGCCTGTCACCATGGAAACCAGGTTGGGGGGGGGGGGGTTTGCGCCTAGAGCCTGCTGCTCTGCTGCTCTGCTGCTCTCTCAGAAGCCACTTGGTCAAACTTTCCAAGTAGGAAAAGTGGAAGGAAAGGCAGCCTGGCCCCCGAGCAGGGAAGCTCTGGCTGGCGGGCAGAGGGGTGGCGGGGTGGGGACCCCGGATCTCCCCCGGGCTCAGGCCCCCTCCTCCAGGCAGCGCGTGGCCCGAGCAGGTGGGTCCAGCCCTTCCTGACCCCGGGAGCTGCTGCCTGTTCATGTTTGCCAACAGGGTGTGTGAGAAGGCACTTTTGGAAAAAGGGCTGGAAAACCACTGACCTCACCCAGCTGGCCGGCCTTTGGAGATGGGGAAACTGAACTCAGCGGGCTTGGACCAGGAAGCCAACAGCGGGGTGAGCCCACGGGCGGGTGCGTGCCGGGCCCCTGCGGGCGCACAGAGAACCGAGGTCGGGTCTGCGTGGCCCAAGCTCACACAGGGTGGCCACACGGCAAGCGAGGGGGCCACAGGCCCAGCCCTGGCAGCCGCCGCGCCGGACACTCCTGAGCTGTGGGGACGACGGCGGGGTCGGCTCCACGCCCTGTGGGATCCGCCCGCCCTGTGCCCGGGCTCGCGGGCCGCCACCTGCCCACAGGCGGGACGCTGCAGGGAGTGCCTGGACCTGGAGTGAGCCGGGTGCCCTGTGGGCCCCGAGGACACAGCAGACTGGCACAGCCCTGCCTCCCTCCCCGAGGACAGGTCCCTGCAGCACCGCCGCCCCAGCCAGGGCTCCGGGAGCCCACCACGTCCTGCCCCCGCGGCTCCAGCAGGCACACCCCGCCCCACCCCGGTCCCCTCCATCGTGGGTCTGCGCAGCTACAAATCCTGGGCCTCCTCCGGAAGCTGCCCCCCTGCGGTCCTCCAGACGGCGCCTGGCCTGGGGCAGCATCCCAGGGGACGGAGCTGAGCCTGGTATGTGCCTGCCTCAGAAAGCCTCAGCGGGGACACCGGTCCTGGGAGCCGGCTTCTGAGAAAGGACTCGCAGTGGGAAAGGCGTCCCTGCTGGAGACTGCTCTCAGGAACGCGACACAGCAAGCTCCTGGCTGCTGGCCTGAGCTGGCCAGAAACTCTGGCGTGGAGGCCGCCCGCGGGACGTGGGCCCCGGGCTGAGTTCAGCGCCCGCCTGGGGGGCCGTCAGTGGGCTCAGGGATGCCAGGGGCTAGAGCCCCCACTGCCTGTTTCTGCCCGAGCATCCTGTCAGGGGCACCACGGCGAGCCCACAGTGGCTCCCAGGGGCCAGGTGCACATGCAGGCGGGGGCAGCCCCTCCGGAGTGGGGTCTCCCAGCCCCACCGTGCAGAGGTCTATGACCGCCGTGGTCCTGTCTGGGCGGGGCCTGGGCACCCTGTGCACCTGAAGGCCTTAGGTGCCTGCTCCAGACTGAACCGGGCCCCGCGTGTGAAGGCCATGAAGTCCACCAAACTGCAGAGTCAGGGGCACGGGAAGGAAGGAGACCTCAGGGCGCAGCTAAGACATCACAAGTTTGCTAACCTTTTAAAGGCTCTTAGAAACAGAGTCTTTTTTCCCTGGAGAACTTGAAGTGACTCTTTTGTTTACTCTGCTTCTGCAACCAGCCCATCGATCATTTCAACAATGCTAAAAATAGCACCACGGCGGATGGACCCGTACTACGCCGTGGCTGGGGTGTCCTCGGTTTGAACGCCCCCTTCTCTCCTGTCCCCTAGGTCCCCCTGAGCTGACCGGGGGTCCTTCACCCAACGTTAGGACGGTGCTGCTGCACTCACGGCCCCTGCCTCTCTCCCAGCGGCTCAGGAAGCTGTGCAGGCCTTGGAGAGGGACACACCTGCCCCTTGTGGCCATGTGCGCTCGGGCCCGCGCCCAGGGAGGCCATGGTCTGCTGCCCAGGCCACAGGTGCCCCTCATCCTGGTGGGCCAGCCCCAGTGTGGGGCCAGCGCCCGCCTCACCCTCCCACCAGCCACGGCTTCGGCACGAGACAGCGCGAGGCCTCATCCCTCCCCTGGCCCAGACTGGGAGTGGGGTCCCGGCCCAGGCGCCTCCCCTGCTGGCACCTCCGTGAGGTGGGACTGCCCTTCCTGCTGCACTTGGGTCTGGGGCCCCGGGACCTCTCAGCACAACTGGCCCTGGCCCGGCACAAGTTGGCTCCGTACCCAGCAACACGCGCCTCGAGGTGTGGGCAGAGGGACTGGTCACAGCCGGCTGAGCCAGGGACACGGACGTGGCGGGACCAGCCTTGGACAGGCCGTGGGCTGCTGCCAGCAGCGGCGTCCTCTCCGGGCCGGCCTGGCCCTGGCCCCAGCGGGTGCCCGGGGAGGGGGACATGCGGTGTGTGCGAGCAGCACCTCTTCCCTGGGCTGAGCCTGCGAAGGCCCTGCACTTGGGGCTGTTGTCGGGGGCGGTGCAGTGACTCAGCGGCAGGGGCGGACGCGAGCCCGCGAGGCGGGGCTGCCCACGGGCCCCCAGGTGTGGAGCAGGGAGGGCGGGGGGAGGGCGGCCGAGCCTGCCGGGGCTCTCGAGGGCAGGAGGGGGTCACGTGTGCCCGCCAGACACCACTGGGGAGCTCCGGGCCCTGGAGGCCACATCCAGCCAGCACAGCGGCGCTCTCCCCGAGGCGCGGGTGCCAGCCGAAGCCTGGCCTGCATGCTGGGCACTGTCTCTGAACTCAGGGCCCTTGGGCAGGAGCTGGGCCTGGCCCTCCCTAGCACCGGCCTCTGCAGCCGGGTGGGGCTGGCAGACCCCTAGTCACCAGCCACTGAAGGCGGTCAGGGTGGGACGGATGCCTGCCGAGAAGCACAGGCACCAGGGACAGAGTGACTCCTCTTCCTGCTCCGCCCGCCCGGCAGGTGCTCCCGGCGGGCTCCTGAGCAGGGGGCCTTCTACCAGGGCCCTCAGGGAGCACTCGGCTCCAGGGCACAGACCCGTCTCGACACAGAGACACCCCCTGACGATTGTGTCTCCTGTTGGTTTCAGCAGCGTGGAGTCGGGACATTCAGGACCAGCAGGCGTGGGGGCTGCTGCATTTGCCAGGGCCCCGGGGCAAAGGGGCAGGCCTGGGCATGGGAAGGGGCCCGTCGCCCTTGGCTCGCCACGGGCAGGCCGAGATGCAAGTCGGCTTTGGTTCTGAGAGTCCGGGCAGCAGGGCAGACGGGTCGGGCATGTGTGGGAGCCCTGGGTGCCAGGAGAGGCAGCCCCGGGAAGGCGCACTCCCGCATCAGTAGAGCCACAGCCTAAGACTGGGAGAGGGCAGGCGCGGGCACCAGGCCCCACAGGCAGGCCCAGGGGTGCCTGCGGACGGTGACATCCGAGTCTCAGGCTGCCCCCCCTGAGCCGGAGCAAGGCCCCCGCCCTCTAGCCAAGCCCCTCTGGTACCAAGAACCCCCCTGCACCCGTCAAGCCCAGAGCAGGCCACCTTCCCATCCTCAGGGCCCAGAGAGTGCTGAGGGCTCCCGCCCACCCGTTGTGACCACCTGCCGGGGCAACGCCTTGCCGGGCGTGGGCTGAGAGGGGTGCAGCGACCAGGGCCCAGCCTGCTGGGCCAAGGGGCCAGCCCCAGGTGCCGCGGGTCCCTGCAGCCTGAGCTGGGGCAGGCCCGAGAGCAGGGGCGGCCAGCGCCTCCGCTCTGCGGCCTCCCACTCGGGTCCCTGCCGGCTGCCGGCACAGCCCAGAACGCAGGACGCGGGAAGAGTGCCTGCTGGGCTGCTCCCACCGCTTCCTTCACTCAGTCTGGAAACTGGGTTGGAACAGGAAAGGAACCTGCTTGCTAAAATCAGTGAGCATTTTGGGGAAGAAGGGAGCGCCGTCTTTGGCTTCGTTACCATGGGAATGTTTCTGAATTGACTACCGGGGAGAGAGGTCTGCCCTGGACAGAGCAGTCCCACTCCCGCCATCACAGGCCTGCCACCAGACGTGCACACGCCTGCCCAAGGAGCCCTGGGAGCTTCTGGGCCTCAGAGACGCGCCCCTGGCCTCTGCAGCCCCTCAAGACTGGCACTGGCTCAGGAGGGCACCGCCGGCAGCCCCAGTCCCGCCTCGCTGCCTCCTGCCGGCCTGTGTGCCCACCCTGGGCTCCCTGCTCGCTGCATGGTCATCCTGAGGAGCCACCAGAGTCACGCGGCCACACGCTGTCTGCCTGTCCCTCCCTGGGGCCCAGGCCAGACTGTGCCAGGCGTGCAGGGCCGTGGGGCCTCAGCCAGCAACGTGCAGTGCTCCTGGGTCTGCTCTGGCAAAGGCCCGGCCGGTCTGCCTGTCGGGGTGGGGCTGGGGCCTTGGGCTGGGGCCACGGCCGCCCCAGACATGAGCCTGGGCCAGGATCCAGCCCGCCTGGGCTCAGTCCACAGATGGGACTTTCCAGGGCAGCGAAGGGGTGGGTGGGAGCCGGGGCCCCGGTCAAGTTGGGGGCGGGGGGGTGGGGGCTGGACATGCGCCAAGTCCAGGCCTCTCCCTCAGACACTGCACGCGGTCTCTGCCGTGGGGCCCCCAGTCCCCTCCAGCCCGCGTCCTGGCTGGGCAGCACCTCCTGCCTGTGGGACTCCTCGACGGTCCCACGCTCTCCCTGCGCCCCCAGCCCCGAGGCCTGCCCGTGGGGCCCACGGCAGCGGGCCGCACCAGGAGCATGTGGTGTCAGGTCCCCAGCCCCGCAGCAAGCTCGAACACACGGCCACGGGTGGCCTGCAGCCCTTGGGGAACGTCCCCAAGACTCAGGGTCAAGACACCACCACCAGAAAACACCCCCCGACTCAGACACGTAGGCGTGCCTCCTGAAGCTGGACGACAGACCCGTCTGATTCTGCACACAAAGACACCACCACCAGAAAACACCCCCCGACTCAGACACGTAGGCGTGCCTTCTGAAGCTGGACGACAGACCCGTCTGATTCTGCACATGCACACTTGACCGGCGCAGCAGTCGCTGCTCCCCACGATGCTGCTGAGGAGGCAGGGCGCCCAGGGCTAGGGGTACGGTTGGGCTCAGCCGTGCGACTCAGCTGTTGGTAGCCGCGGTGTGGCCCTACGCGGCTCAACAGCTGTCAGACACTGCCCATGAGAAGCAGGAGGTGGGTCTCCCAGCCCCGGCCCCGAGGATGAGGGGGCCATGACGGCCCTGCCGGCACCTCCTCAGGGCCAGCCCCCAGGCCTCCGCCCCCACCCCCCCCAGGCCAGGGCGGTAACCCCACTGGGAGGGAGAAGAGGGGTCGTCCTGACCCCCAGCCCCGTCAGCAGGCTCCGCAGTGGGCAGGCCGCGGAAGGACACCCACGTGACGAGGGGCGGTGGCTGCAGCCTGGGCATCTGGGTGGGAGGGAGGCCCTCTCGCACTGCAAGCCCCCGGTACCACCCAGAGTGACTGTGGGTTCTGTCCACCACTTGCCTACGAAACACTCTCAGGGAGAGGCTGGCAGGGACAGGCTCCCAGCTCCAGAGCCCCGCTCGACCCCAGGTCACGCCTGACTAGAAGCGCTGTGGACCCAGACACCCCCAACCTGGCCGCCTCTCAGCTCAAGAGCCAGCATCTGCTGCACCCTTCCAGACCCAAGACCTGCCCCCGCCGGCTCCGGCCCAGGCCAATCCTGCCGTCCAGTTTCCCACAGCGTGACAGGGCACCAAGGAAAACAGGAGAAAGCAAAGCTCAGAGGATCTGTGTAACATGCCAAAGCCACCCCCTGAGGACAGGGGGGCAGAACGGCGGACCCGGAGGTGAGGGGGCAGCGGGCAGACCAGCGGTCTCTGCCCACAGAGTGAGGGAGGGAGGCCCGGCCGGGGGCAGCCGTGAGCACCCTGCGTGGAGCACCAGGGGGCACTGAGCCCAGCACTGGCCACACTCGCTTTCTCTGCAGCAGCGCTGCCCCAGTAAGAACCCCAGGTGCCCAGGCCCCCAGGGGGGAGCAGAGCGCGGGCCTGGGGCCCCTTGCACGGAGCCCCCTGCGCAGCCCCGGGGCCCCGCCAAGCTCTGCAGGCCTCTCCACAGGTGCTGGGAGGGGCGGCCACCTGCCAGGAGTCTCCCGGCAGGCAGGGCCCGCTCCCCAGCCTGGCGCGCGCCTGCCTGCACCACCCCGCAAGGCCTCCGAGGACGCCCTCCCCCTGGGAACGCCTACCCCGGGGTCAATTCCCACGCCCGCCGCCCATGACAGGTGCCGGCAGCCCGCAGCCGCGGAAATCAACAAGGCAAAGTACTCACGTTGAAGAAATTGGTCTTGTTCCTCTCGCAGAAGAGCCCCTGTGCCGGCATGTGCTGCAGCTGTTGCCACGGGATACCACTGCCTAGCAACACGTCGCGGGCCCACTGGAGGTTCTGGGGAAGCAAGAAGTAGGTTGGGAGTGAGTGTGTGGGCAGCTCCGGGCACCCACGGGGAGGGGGGGCGGTCCCCTCCTTCCAGGCTGCACCAGCCAAGCGGCAGCGCCTGCAGACAGCCGTCCTGCGGCGCCCACGGCCCTGGCTTGATCAGCTGGCCACGGGTGTGTTTCCGAGCTGGTTTCTTGCCCACACAGCTGACCTAGGAGAGCGCGGCCTCGGACTGCCCAGGGAGGGCACAGACGGGGATGTCTTGCCCTGACCAGCTGTGCAAGATGCTGCAGGGACCCAGCACTCCACTGTCTGCCGGGGTCCACCAGCAGCCCAAAGGGTCCAGGCTGACTTGCCAGGCTGTGGAGGACAGCCTGGAGCCCGGGGAAGCCGGGCGCTACAGGACACCAGGGGAAGCATGTTTGCAGGGAGGAGGCTCTGTCCGGGGCTCAGTCCGCTGTTCTCTGGCCACGGTACCTCTTGGTGGATCCAGGGAGGGCGAGGCCTGAAGGTACCTCTTGGTGGATCCAGGGAGGGCGAGGCCTGAAGACCAGGCCCTCAAGGGGAGCACAGACTGGGCTGGTCTGTCAGCCTCCTGCAGACAGCTCCTGGGAGCCAAGAGGCTGCAGCATGAGGCCGTGCTGTTGAAAACACTCCCGCTGCCCCCAAACAGGCCTGCGGGTGCCCAGGTCTACTGGCAGAGGTACATGCGCGTGCCGGCCCATGTGGGGACGCCCCGCAGCCCTGGGGAGCAGACCAGCCTCTCCAGGCCTCTGATGCCCACATGGAGGATGACGGTGGCCACTGGGACAATCCCAGGGCCAGGAGGCCAAGGGGAAAGCTGCTGTCTGCACACCCCCTCCTCCTCCCAGGAGCTGGCCTGCTCTGGCCTTAGAGACATGAGCCTCTGCCCTGCCCCACCCTCCCCCTGCCAGGCTCCCAGGGAGGTATCCCTGAGAGGCCAGTGTCTCCCCCGAGGTCCCTCCTGGGGCTTACAAGGCCAGTGGCACGTCTCTACCTGGCAGGCAGCAGGAACTTGCCTGTCCTCACACACCTGGAGCAGAGAGGCCTCGGGCCCCACCCCGCCCCGCCCCAGTCACAGGGGTGGCGCCCAGCTGAGCCTGAGGGGCAGGGCTGGCCTGTGCTCAGGGGCCGAGGCCCCTCCCTCACCTCACGTGGCTCAGGCCCCTCTGCCAGCCTAACTCTCTGTCACTGGGCATCGCCTCCTGGTGACACACCGGCGAGGGAGAGCTGCTGTCAGGGAGCCGCCGCGGCCCAGAGGGAAGGATCCCCGAAGTGGGCAAGGCTCAGGAAGGCTGGGGGGCGCGGGGAAGGCCCCGTGGTGGAGCACGGGTGGGGCCGGGCGGGCCAGGCAGGGCCCTCTTCTCTCTGTCCTCGCCCGGAGGCCCAGGGGAGCCGCTGCTTCCGGGTGGGGTGCAGGCTTCTTTCTCAGGACATCCAGTGACCCGGAAGGGCCAGAGAGGGCAGAGGATGGCAAGAGCAGCCCGGCGCAGACTCTGCGACCCCGGGGAGAAGCAGGGACCCCGCCTGGGGAGCGCCTGCTCGTGGCCTCTGGCTCCACAGCCCCGTGAGGTTTTTGCGCACCTCCAGGCGGGCAGCACCCAGACGCCTGCGGGGCAGTGGCAGCCCAGTGTGGTTTGGGCCTGCATCCCCTCACGCGTCGTCGCATGGGGCGTCTCTTCTGCTGCTGCCTGGCCCTGTGTGTGTCTTCTCGGAGAGATGTCTATTCAGGCCCTTTGCCCATTTTTAAGTTGGGCTGGTCTTTAATTAACGAGTTATGAGTTCTTCATGTCTTCTAGATACAAGTCACTTGTCAGATGCGTGATTTGCAAATCTCTTCCCCATTCTGCTGACCCCTTTTCACTTTGACAGTATCCTTTGAAGCACAAAAGTTTTCTGTTTTGATAGTGTCTGGCTTACTTATTTATTTTTGGTCACCTGTGCTTTTAGCGTCATATCTATGGAATCACTGCCTAATTCGAGGTCACGAAGATGTACATGTATGTTTTCTTCTAGGAGTCTTATGGTTTCAGCCCTGAAATCGAGGTCTTCGATCCATTTCAAGTGAATTTCTGTACACACTGTGAGGGCGTCACCTACTCAATGGACATGAGTCTGAGCGAGCTCTGGCAGTTGGTGATGGACCGGGAGGCCCAGCGGGCTGCAGTCCATGGGGTCATGAAGAGCTGGACACGACTGAGCGACTGAACAATGCAGACGCCGGCCTCCAGCTGCACTCTGGCTGCCCAGCGCTCTCTGTTGAGAGGATACTGTCCTTTTCTGCCACGAAAGGACTGTGGCAGCCTCACCGAAAATCAAGTGACCACAGACGCACCCGTTCACTTCTGGACTCCCAGCTCGCCTGCGCTGACCTTGGATCGACCCCGGTTTTCCTTGTAGCTGTAACACAGCACATAACGTGAACCCCACCAGAGGCGCCACTTTCAACTCAGCAGCTCACGATGCCGCGCCTTCACGCCGTGGCACAGGCGCGTCTCAAGCCCCTCTGGGACTCTTCGCCTGGCCAACCTGAATCCCGTCCTCATTCAACAGCAGTTCCTGGCATCGTCTACTCTCTATGAATTTGACTGCTCTGGGACCGCACGTGCATGGAGATCTACTGGATTTGTTCTTTCTGTCTGACTAATCTCACTGAGGACATCCATGTTGGAGCAGGCATCAGAATGTCCTTTCTTTTTAAGGCTGAATAATATTTCACTCTGCTTTGATTACTGGAGATTTGCAGTGAGCTTTGACATTGGGATGTGTGAGTTTTCCAGGTCTGTCCTTTTCCAAGACTGTCTAGCTCCAGGACCAGGTTGTAACCCACTCAGTCCTGATCCCTCGCGACAGGTGGGGACCCCGGTTCCCCGGGCGAGCCAAAAGCAGCAGGCTGGTGGAGCCACACAGAGTCACTCTTCAGCGAAGACCAGGACCCCTTGCTGAAAGGTCTCTGAGTGGCCCATGTGGACGCTGGGAGCCACAATTTTACGAGTAATGCCATGGCCTAGGACTCAAACTCCTGCCACGACCATGCCCTTGGAGAATCACAGAGCAGCAAGCACTGGACTGAGGTGTGGTGACCTTCCTGGGGTGCGGGAGCATCTGGGAGCCTGTGTTCTCAGGCGTGCCCCGCAACGTGGGCCAGCAGGGGCCGCACCTTGGGGGACCCAAGGCGGGGGTCCAATGTATAGCAAAGCTGACCCTGGGCTGGAGAGCAGCCTCGGGGGATGTCAAAAGTCCCCAGGGGTGAACGACTACAGAAGGGCTGGGAGGGCCGCAACCCTGGGCGGTGCCGACACAGAGGAGACGGGCTGTGGTCCTCAGGTGGGGCACTTGGGCAGGACCCGAGGGGTCAGAGGCTGGCCCCGCTGGGGCCACACTGCTCCAGGCAGCCACACAGCCACGAGCGGGGAGCACGGAGGTGCCACCACCACACCCACAGGCGGGCTTGACGAGGAAACGGACTGCTGCTGAGTCCACACGGCAGGAAGCGTCTGTTATCCAACAGCTGTGTGGGAGGTGGTCACCACTGGCCAGAGATGGTCCACCAAGAGCTCTGGCCAGGCCCCAGGATGGCAGGCTGCCCGACTGGGCCCGGTGCTCAGCCCGCGAGGCAGCGAGGTGTTTGAAAGCCACCCAGCAAGGCCTCTGTGCAGAGCAAACAGCAGCCTGCAGGGCCCCCAAGTGCTGCAGAAAGGGAATGTCATCTCGGGGAAGCAGGCAGCCGGGCAGGACACGCGGGGACTGAGGAGCTGCAAACGTGCGGTGTGGCCCCACAGAACAGACAGCTGGGCAGCCTCGTCTCTGCCACTGGGCCCACGCCCATCAGCCTAGCACAGGGGACCCACCTGACCTGGGCTAGTTTGCAGAGGAGCACGCAGCCAGCAGTGAGCAGGGACAGGCCCACGGTGAGTGCGGGCGGAGGCGCGGTGGAGATGGCCTGGGACCCGGGAGCCAGGCTGCCCGACATTGAGCAAAGAGGACATGAGCCCCGACAGTCACTGTTGTGTGTGCAGATACACACCAGTGCAGCCTTTAGTTTCATACCAGCAGAACTGTGGACAGCGCCCCCGAGTTCTCTAGCTGACATAAGTGTGGTTTTCCACTTTTCGAAAGCCCGCCCAGCAAGGTCACAGACTGAGGAGCCCGCACGACCCAGCCCCAGGCCAAGGTTAAAGCCATTTGGGGGAGTGGGCAGGCACCCGGGAATCCCCAGGGCCTGCGTCGCAGCCCCGCTCTCCCTCCAGCAGCCGGTGACCGACCCTCCCTTCTCGGGGCGTCTCACCCCCAGGTCCCGTCTCAGCTCTGCTTCTGGAGGAGGGGAGGGCACCTGCAAGCCCCACAGACTGCTCCTGAGGGGCTTTATTCAAACCCAGGTCTGCTGGGTGCAAAAGACTCGGCACAGCCAGGAGCAGCCAGGCGGGCGGGGGCATGCAGCGGGGGCCGGGAAAGCCAGACGCCCTGCAGCCCCCACCCAGCTGCAGTGCCCGTGTGCCCTGCCCCGGGGAGCCAGCCTGCCACACGCACAGCCGCTCTGCACCGCGCCGCACCCCCACAGCAGCCGTCAGGGGGCTTCCCGCCACAGCCAGCGCCAGGCTGTCTCAGGCTGTCTGCCCTCCCTGCCTCTTCAGGCCCCCAGCATGGGCCTCTGGGGGAAGCGGCTCCTGAGCCCGGGCCTTCCTGAGCAGGGGAGTCAGACAAGAGTGGAGGCCATAGCCAGACCCCGGGGCCACCCCGCCGGCTGCTCACCCGCCTGGGCAATTCCCTCCCCTCCCTGCAGCTACCACGACCTCTCTACCCGCGGGCTCCGAGAACAGTGCTTTCCTCCAGCCCCAGCGGCACCCCAGTCTGCCTGCACCCCACCACTTTCCCTGTGGGATTCATCACCATGGGACCCGCCTCATCCGCTCTCTGGTGTCTGCAGATCTGCCCCGTGAGAACACAGCTCTGGGGGCTGTCTCCCCAGCTCCTCTGGGCAAGTGGGGAGCCCAGAAAAGGACGAAGACAGACCCCACTGACGCTAAGCGCCCGCACAGAAGGCCTGGTGGGAAGCGTGGGAGCCCCTACACCCGGGGCCCCGCTGCTGAGTCTACACCGTCCTCCTGCAGAGCTGGAGGAGGCCGCCAGGGCTGCAGACAGCCAGGAGGCCCAGGCGAGCCGTGCCCCCTCCCAGCCACCCTCGCCCACGCGAGCCCGGGGCCGTGGTGGGCGCTCACCCGGTGGGTCCTGCTGTGGGTATAGAGGAAGGCCAGCCGGTAGAGGCTCTTGTAGTGCTGCGGGAAGCGTCCGAGGCAGAGGCGCAGCGAGGCCACGCACTGCTCCGTGAGGAACTGCCGCTGCTCCTCCGCCCCGGCAGGCAGCCCCTGAGGGAAGGCCAGTAGCTCCCCGGGCGCGTCCACCCGCTTCCTGCCATCCCCCGGGGCTGGCCCGGGCGTCTGGGGCTTGGCGGGGCCGCTGGCGGGGCCCTGGGGGTCGGCGGCAGGCTTCTGGCTGCCCGGCTCGGCGGCCCGGGAGCCCTCCGTGCTCTCCGAGGACTCCTCAGCCTTCCCTGTGTTGAGAACGAGGGGAGCGTCACCTCGGCTTTGGTGCCCTCCCCGTGGCCATCGGCACCGGCGGCAGGGATGCCGATCACAGGGCAGGGCAGGGCCGGCCCTGCAGCAGCGGGTCTCTGCCCCCAGGGCCCCGCTGAGGCCTCCGTGGCTTCCCGTTTCCTCCCTGACAACACAGGACACCCCAGCTGGTGTGCAGCAGAGGGCGGGGCTGCGAGCGGGGCGCGGGGTGCCCCTGCACGGGGCACAGGCTGCCCACCTCCGGGCGGTGCGGGGCACGACGAGGCGGTCCGCAGAGGGCAGGCGTGGCAGCACCACCCAGGGCAGCACCTGCTCCAGGCTCAGCGCCCCCGCCCCAGGCTCCCCTCCATCTCAGGGAAAGACCAGAGGAACTCGGTGGCCAGCCCAGTACACCCCCCACCCCCGATCAACGCCCGTCCCTGACCCTTCGGGGGACACCTTTTCCCACCCAAAGGGGTGTGGTGGCAGGGACAGGCAGCAGGCAGCAGACAGCTGGGGGCCTCCCTGGCAGGCACGGCTCTGGCCACACCCACACGTGAGCCCCTGAGCCCAGACTCTCCCATCCAGGGCCTGTGTGGCGACTCTGGAGCCAGGGCTGGACCCCGGAGACAGACAGGCAGCGTGGGGGAGCGGTTAAGGGTGCAGGGTAAGCCCTCTGGACCTCAAGTACTTGTCTAGTAAATGAGAACAGCCAGTGCTTTTCTCGGGGATGCGAGGAGGCTTGGCTGCTGCTGCTGTCTGCTAAGCAGCTGTGAGCCCCAGCCGGGCCAGCGTCAGAACACTTTCAAACTCCACAGCTGGCCAACCAGCCCTGGCCTCAGAGCACGGCCAGGACTGTCCGCCTGCCTGCAGCCTCCCAGCAAGACCAGAACTGGGGCTGACCACTGGCTTCCAAGTGGGGCCTGGGGACCCCAGGGATGGGGAGCTGGGCAGACCCCAGGGCCAGATCAGGGCCCTGCTGAGAAAGGGGGGGTGGGCAGCGTTAAGACCAAAAAGCAAGCACATGTGATGTACAGGACAGCGTGTGGGTCTGCACGGGCCCGGGGGGTCTGAGAAGGAAACACGTGTGACACACGGGACGGCGTGTAGGTCTGCATGGGCCCAGGGGTCTGACCAGGCCAGCGTCACCAGTGCTCACCGAGCGTCATGCACCTTCCTGAGACGCTGCGTTGAACCCCACAACCCGCAAGCAGGCCTGCGGTCACTCCCACCCTTTGGGAGAAGCACCGGGGCCTGGCCTGTGAGTGCCTCGGCCGACCGCGGTCCCGGGCACTGGTGGAGGCGCCGTGGCAGAGGCCAGGGCACTCCCAGGACACCCGGCTGTCTGGCCGCGCCAAGTCAGGGCTCCGTACCTCTCTCCTCTGTGGCCCCCGGAAGGTCTTTACCAGGCAGTCCTGCTTGGGAGCCGGGAGCGGGTGGCCTCTTCTCTGCGCAGGGCCTCCGGGAGCCCTCCTGGGAGCCGGCGGGCTCGCTGAAGAAGTCCTGGGTGGAGCTGGAGTCCGACAGCGCCACGGCCGTGCTGTCCTGGCTGCGCTCTGGGGGGAGGAGAGCGGCGGGTGAGCCACGAGCGGGGCCCAGAGGGGCCTCCCGGGAGCCTCCCACAGCTGCTGCTCATGGCCCGGCCCGGCCCGCCCCTCTGGGCGCATCGAGCCCCCCGCCAGAGGCAGCAGGCCCCCAGGGCTTCCCCGGGGAGCGGTGCTCCGGTGTGGGTCTGACAGCTGGCTCTGGGGGACAAGCTTGCGCTTGTAACATCCCTGGATCCTGCAGCGTAAAGGCTCCCGCCGCAGCCGACTGCGAGTTACCAGTGTGACGCGTCAGAACATGGGGTGGGAAGGAGACGCGCGCAGTGGCCGTACGCCACCACAGGGCGGACACCGTAACAGGCACACGTAACCGCGAGGGTCAGGACTCGGCCAGCGCTGTTAGCCAACGTGTGGTGGGTCTTCAGTGACCCGCCAGACACCTGGGCTCACACACCAGGTGGGGGCGCCCGGGGTGCCTCTCCACCTCTCCGCTGCTTGAGGAGGGGAGCGGAGACGGGGGGACCCCTCCCGGGGTGCGGGCCACAGCTGGGGGAAGGCGTGGAGCCCTGGCGGGACCTTCTCCGCAGGGGAGCAAAGCCTAAGGCACCAGGTCACACAGGGCAGGTGAAGACCCACGGGAAACACCTTCCCCCGTGCGAGGCCCTGGGCCCCAGTGCTCCCACCCCGAGACGCAGGGACCCGGCCCGCTGGCTGTGCGGCGGCACCCAGACTGCAGAGGACCGCCGGGCCCAGCCCAGGCCGGCAGGTGCCGACTCCAGAACGAGAACTCTGCTGCAGGGGAGGGGCGAGAACGCAGAGGAACCCCCCGAGGGGTGCACAGAGGCGCAGAGTGAGTGGGAGGCAGAGACAGACCAGTGGCCCTGAGCACAGCCAGTGTTGGGGAGCGGGCGTCCGGGGCGGGGTGCACCGAGGAAACCCCAGCAACGGCAGGGCCCAGCCCCGCCCGGCTTCCACCTCGTCTGCCTCCCGCCCCTGCTGCCGGGGAGCACAAAGCAAAGCCCATTCCGGGCGTGAAGACGCGCCCTTCAGCGTCTTCTGTCCTACACGTGCTATCCCGAGTCCATGAGAAATTCAAGACACACACACAGTCACAAAAGCAAGAAGAGCGCTGTCAAGAAACAAAATGATAGACACGATGAGGTCTGGGAGACCCGCTCCTCCTTCCCATGGTTACTTTCTCTAAACCATCACTGTGTCTACAGAAGAACCGCAGCCACGCAGTGCAGGCTGACCACGCTCAAGGCAGGAGCCTGACAGAGGGGAAGAGCACGCCGCCCATGAAGCGGGACCGTGTCACCCAAGGACAGACTTCAGTCCCTGAAGACGTCTCCCCCAGTGCAGATGCTATGCTACTCTCTAAAAAGCCTTGTGAATAAACCAATCGGAGATGAAACACTACCATCACAAAAGGCTGCAACTCAGCAGGGACAGGGAAATGGCCTGAACCCGCAGGGCCACCGCCACACAGCACCCTGCAGCTCTGGGGACGTGTGTGTCTAAGAGGGTCAGCATGAGGCTGCTGAAAATGACCCTGATTTTCAGTACTACAAAGAAAGCAAGATTTCACAGTAAGAAGCCAGTCAAGCCCCCGTGAGGCTCTTGCAGGGGTTGTGCTGGGAGTTTCCAGGCCCCCGTCCTGAGGCAGGGCCAGACCCAGCAGAGAGCTGGGAGACTCACAGGGCTGGACCGGAGGGCCTTCCAGGGAAAGGCACTCGGTGGACCCTGGGGACCACCCACCACCCAGGCACCCCTCCCCCACCTCCAGGGGATGCCCACAGCCCAGGGCAAGGGGACAGAGCTGGGGTGCAGGGAGCAGGGCCCGGCCTGGTGACACAAGGCGGGCTGTCCCCTGGGGCTCTCTTTAGGCAGGTCTGACTCAGCCCACACCCCCTGGACTCTGAGGACTCCCAGGCCAGCCTGAAGGGCTCTGGTGACAAGACACACACTCCCTGCTGTGTTTTTTCCGTTTGCTCCGGCAGGACGACTAGAAACGGCCCATGGCCACCCATTCCATCAGCTCAGCTACATGAAGGCTCAAGGAAAGAACTGTCTGCCGGTGTGGTCAGAACTGTGGCCACTCTGGCTGCTAAACCCCAACAGGATGACCCCATTCTGCCAGCCAGAAAACAACAGGATTCTAAGGAAAGTCAACCTGAGTACAATCAATATTTTGAGAACTCTTTAAACTAGCAAGGTCTGCCCCAGTCGGGCCCTGATGACCACCAGGAAAGGACTCGTCCACTGGGAGCAAGGCTGGCCGTGGAATGGGTTCCCCCTGCTACAGGCCCAGGAGACTGGACAGATGCCCCAGAGAAGAACCACCATGAGCCCACTCCACACTCCCAAGAGAGGCAGCAGCAGCCTCCCTTTGGGGTCTCTCTTCTCCCACCTGGTCACTCACTGTCCGAACACAAGTCTCCAAGGTCCATGTCTTTGCTCCCACAGTCCCTCGCCTGAAGTGGCCCTCCTCCAGGAGGTCCTCCCAACCCACCAAACCTGATGCAGCTCACGATGCTCCCTCGGGGCACCAAGCACTGCCCCAGGGACACACAGATCCAACGAGGTCTCATCTAGGCTCCCCCAACGGCGCCCTCACCCAGGCTGAGCACCTAGCAGGCACTCCCCAGACGCCGTGACCACCTATGGCCTGAGAACCAGGGAGGGGAGGAAGAGGAGGCTCACAGGCCGGCCCTCTCATGGCCTCCCTCCCTGGTCCGACACTGGGCCCGCCCTGCGGGGGTACAGGACCGCCCGGGTGCTGTGGGCAGAAGGTCTGTGCCCAGAACACAGCCTGCCGCCTCTGCGACCTTTTTAAATGAAAAGCAACAAAGCGAAGGAGTCCAGGTTGAGGGGCCTGCCGGGCAGGCGGGCGGTGCAGGGAGGCCGGGGCTGCAGTGCGTCTGGCTGGAGCCAGGGTGGAAGCCACACGTGTCAGACACACACTCTCCAAACACGGCACAGCGACGCGGAGGCGCCCCGGCCATGGGCAGCAGGAGCCAGACCGGGGGGCAGCATGCGTCAGCTCGGTCCCTGAAGCGAGCCAGGACAGCGCAAGCAGGAGGGCCGGGGCGGTGCGCTCAGGGCTAGGGGCGGCACGGGCAATGCTGGCGGGGGCAGCGTGGGCGACGCGGGCACGGGCACAGATGGACACACACAGGCAGGCGGATGGCGGCGTGGCAGTGACGATGGATGCTGCGGGGGCTCCCCGAGGGCCGTGCGGCTCACCACCCCCGGGGCTCCTGCGGCACACGGGCACCCCGCAGCCCCCGCCCTCTCGCCCCCACACCCCCGTCCTGGCCGAGCTGCGCCCCTCGGGAAGGTCTCCCGCCCTGAGAGGCCCTGTCCACGGCTCACAGATGCACACCTGCTCCCGACCAAGCGGGCCGGGCTGTGCCCACACCTGGCTC
Organism: Cervus elaphus; assembly: GCF_910594005.1. Taxonomy (NCBI): domain Eukaryota; kingdom Metazoa; phylum Chordata; class Mammalia; order Artiodactyla; family Cervidae; genus Cervus; species Cervus elaphus. The sequence goes on from NC_057819.1 coordinate 1,851,264, forward strand.
AGGGTGCAGGACTCCCAGAGGGCAGGGCCACCGGCCGCCTGGACGGCCCACCCTGAGCCCCCACCCGCACCGGGACTCCAAGGTCATGTGGAGGTAGTCAGGAGACAGCGAGGGGCCTGGCCAGCCCACGCCAGGGCCAGGCCGCTCTGTCAGGCCTACTCCCTGGACCCTGCCAGCACCCCCAGCAGGGAGACACACACTCCCAGCACCGTCGGCCTGCAGGCACCTCCCAGTGGGGCCTCCCCGCTGCCCACCTGAGACCCCAGCTGCCCTCGGCCCCGCCCCAACTAGCCCTGCAGCCTCCTGCCCTCAGCCCGCTCCCTCAGAGGGGACAGGACGCGGCCTGATCCACCACACAGAGCTTCCTGGGGGGACCCGGACGCGCACGTGCACAGGCACAGGCACACACGCTGCACACCACACGCCGGGGGAGCACGGGGCCTGCTCAGGGCGCCCATCCTGCCGCGTCTAGCCTGTGTCAGTGGCCATCCCTGGTGGCATGCCGAAGGGGCCGGCAGGCTCTGGTGCTGAAACCCTCAACAGCACCTCCTGAGACGGGCGGAGTGAGCGGTGAGGTGGCAGGGCTGCGGACAGAGGCCCTGCGCTGTCTGTCTGTCCCTCCTGGTCCAGCTGGGGCTCTTGGTCAGCCGTGCGTACCTCCCGCTGCCCAGGGACCACTGGGTTCCAGGGATTCTCCCCAGGGCTGCGGGCAGGCGGCAGAAAGCGCCCCGCCCTGGTGTGGGCAGTTCAGACAGCGCCCGGGCCTTGGACGCTGTGCTAAGTGATCATGGAGGTGGGGAGCGGTCGTCAAGGTCCCTACACAGACCCCGCCACCTTCCGGAGCCTCCCCCAGCCTCTCTCCAGGTACGAGCTGACCCGGCCGCCCTCTGGGGCGGGGACGGAGGCGGAGGCGGAGGCATCCTCAAGAGCAGCACGGCCTGAGGTGGGCCTGGCGCTCCCGGACCATCCAGCGGGCAGCAGGGTGGCTGCTGGGCTGAGGTGGCCCCTGGGCTGTGTGTGAGGCTCCCTGCACGCTTCCGGAGCCAGGCGCCCAGCACGCGTGCCAGCAGCACCTGTCCGCACTGCTCTACTCCCAGCTCCACGCACATGCATGTGCCAGGGCGGGGCACCCGAGAGGTGCTCCCAACCCGGAGGCCGGCGTGGCGCCAAGTCCTCCAGAGAGTGCCCGGCAGAAAGGACTTCCCGAGCAGGGACTCGTCTCCAGTGTCTTCTCAGTGTCCTCGAGATGAAAGGTCCAAAGAGGGCTCGCCCTGAGGTGAGGGACGGGGAAGGCCCTGCTCGGGGCACGTCTGTGGGGTCGCAGTGGGAGGACAGGCCGGCCAGCTCCGGGTCTGTGCTCCACGCTCGGGGCAGGGAGAGAGACACACGCACACGCTCAGACCACCCACACAGATCTGCACACACACACCCACAGCCCCAGAGGGGGCCCGGTCAGCATGCACTCCCCCCAGGTCACAGACAGCACCCCGAGGACTCGCGCACGCCCCGGGCCCTCCTGCAGCTCTGCAGGGGCCCTGCTCCCACACTGCCCTCTGGGAGCCCTGCCCTGGGTCCCGGTGCCGAGTGACGCGGGGGCAGGGGTTTGAGCGGCCCTCCAGGCCCACCGGGCAGGCCCGCGCTGCAGGCCCGAGCTACAAGGCCGGCATGCGGGCCTGTGGTGTTGGTGAGGATGTGGTGACCGGCCGCCACCTGCCCGGCCCGCAAGGGGAGCTGGCCATCAGAAGGACGCGCCGGGACGGCTCGGGCAGCCCGCAGGCACCCGCAGCCTCTCAGGTCCCCGGCCCCCAGAGGGCACGGCGGGCTCGGGAAGGCCCCCGGGGACGGGGCAGGGGGCGGCCCTGAGCATGTGGAGGGCAGAGGGTCACGGTGAGTCCATGAGGTGAATGAAGACCGCAACATTGCCCGTGTCACCCCACACCCGGCACCCCCTCACACAACAAAGCGACTCATGGCCCGAAGCCCCCCCCGGGACCGGTGTGCCGCCTAGGCTGGCGGGAGGGGGACAGGGACTGTACCGTCCGGCGTTGCCTGCTGGTGGGGTTTTTTACATTTGACGTAATCGTGGTCAACCGGAGTGGCTGTGTAAGGTGGGGAAGTCAGACCTGGGCCAGAGGAGGGGAGGGGGGCTCCGGGGCCCGGCAGTGTCCCAGCTGAAGAGCGGGAGTCCTCGTCCACCAGGCAGGCCTTCTCCCTGCGGGCCAGGAGCGGGCGCGTCAGCGTCCCTCTGCACCGCGGCGGGCCGGCGCCTCTGCAGGCACCTCCCCTCGGGCGCCACTGTCTCCTCAGGGGGCCCCTCCCCTCGGTGGCACCTGCCCCCTCAGGGGCACCCGTTTCCTGGGGTGACACCGTCCCAGGCTGAAGGGGTGGCCCCAGGGGCCCTACTTGGGCTCCGGCCCTACCAGCTGCTGCCCAATCTTTATGGCTGCACCTCTGCTGGCTAAAGTCTCACAGCAGGCAGACGCCTCCCTGGAGGCACCCAGCCCACAGCCCCAGCACCTCGTGTGACGCCCGGGGCCTAAGGGATCTCATCCTGGTCAGTGTGCAGACATGCTCACACGGGCACAAGGAAACGGCCGCAGAAAGCACGGCGCCCTGAGCTCTGCTTGGGACAAGCAGGTGCCGGCGGGTGGGGAGTGTCTCAGAGTCAGTCCCAGACCCACCGTGGGGACCACCGGCCCTGCAGCTCCTGTGGGAGCGCCTTTCTATGAAGGACAAGAGCTGGGAGCTGAGTGTGCCCCTGAGCGTGTGCAGACACACAGCATGCTCCGGGGAGCAGCCAAGAACAGACGGGCGGGTTGTCACGTGCAGCCCACGCTCACCCCTGCCAGAACCTTCTACAGCTAGTGGGCACGTGTGTGTCATTTATATAATTTTCAAGTTAAAAAAAGACTTATAATCACAAAAAGCCCGTTTCTGCTGTGCCCAGGGGGCCCTTTCTGACAATCTCTCTGGGTGCACTGCGTCCACCTGGTGACATCCACGCGTGTGCCCCCGTCCCAGCAGCTGACAGCACAGAGCCCAGCCAGGCATGGGCCCAGAGATGGGGCGAGTGAGCCAAAGCCCCAGGACATGGACGCCGGGCGACCCACGCTCCGGGGAGGTCCGGGGTGTGACCCAGGCCCACCAGGGAGTCACACAAGGGCCCTAGTGCCCTGAGCTCAGGGGGGCTTAGAGAGGACCCCTGCCTGGGTCTGGGGTAGGAGGCTGCAGTGAGCAGCGTTCACGCAGGCAGAGCTGTGCTGGGAGGTGACGGGGAAGTGCAGGGCACTCAAGCAACCTCTGCATCTGGGGTTCAACAGAAGGACCCCAGCCGCCACTGGGTGCCTAGGGCCAGGCCTGACTCCCGAGCTCAGAACGGCTCAGCAGAGCCCGCCCCACCCCAGTGCCCCCGCCCGGCCGCCAGGAGCACCCCACTCACTTCTCTGAGGCTTTGGGCGCATTCTTCTCCTCGCCCCTGGCAAAGGGCCCTTCTGCAGCCTCCTTCATGAAGCTCACTAGGACCTCCGCACTGACCCCGGAATCAGGCCTCCCCAGGAGCTTCAGGATGGATGCATGGAGCCGGAAGTACACCTACGACAATGCCACGGTGTGAGAAGCGGGGGGCGGGGGGGGAGGCGGGTGGGGGAAGGCCCCCAAGGCCAAGGGTGGCCGCCCGTCCCCGCCCCCTGCCCTGGGATGACGCCCCCTGCCATGAGCGGCCGCACCTCCAGGGCCTCCATGGCCAGCTCGGGCGGGTTGTGGTAGTGGATCTTCTTGGGGTAGCGGGCGGCCTCCTCGTGCAGGAGGTGGCCGGCCTGGCGGTAGTGTCGCAGGTACACGGTGGGTGGCTGCTGCTGCTTCTCGGCCACCTTGCCCAGCATGTAGTGGATGAGCCACTCCTCCTCGTCCCCGTCGCCCTCGCAGCGCGCCGCCGCCGTGAAGCAGTGCCGCGCCGTCTCCAGCATGCTGTCCCTCCGCTCCTCCAGCTGCAGCGGGACACGCCCCGCCCTCGTCTGATTGCGGGGTCCGCAACAGCCCTGAGACGGCCCACAGACCACCGCGGGCCCGTGTCTAACTGTGGGACGCCCAACAGCCCTGAGATGGCCCACAGACCACCGCGGGCCCGTGTCTAACTCTGGGATGCCCAACAGCCCTGAGAGGGCCCCCAGACCATCCCGGGCTCTCATCTAACTCTGGGACGCCCAACAGTCCCCAACAGTCCCGTGGGCGGCCCCCGGGGCTCTTCACTAGCCTCTCCTGCAGGCGCTCCCACCTTAGTTCGGCTTCCTACACTGTGCGCTCCTCACGGCTCCACGGGCCCGGGCCGCCCCCACTCAGTGTGCTGCAGGCAGGCCGGGGAGGCACGGGGCAGAGGGCCCTGGGCGCCTGTGTGCTGCTCTGCAGGGTGCTGGGGGGCCCTCGGCCTAGCAACAGAGACCTCGCTCAGGTGCAGGCTGACGGTGCTCGCCTGGGGCGCGGGTCCCACTGGCTAAGTGTCTCCTGTCCTCAGGCCTCCCTGCAGCCCCACGACCATCAGCGGCCTTGACCACAGACAGTCCACAAGCAGGCCCCTTCGTGCCTGCTCTCCAGGGAGACCTCCCTGGACAAAGGTGTCCTGCCACACATGCCTGGACCCACCATGGAGTTCCTCTGCGTCCCCTCAAGGAGACAAGGGAGCCCCTACGGCACCCACACTGCGTCCCAGCAGTGTCGACAATCTCACAAAGACTCAACAAGCCCCTCGGGAGGAACAGGGAGGCGACAGCGGTTCCGCCATGGCCCTGAAGCCCGTGCTGACCCGTGCACACCCCCCGGCCAGGGCGAGCGGGGAGCAGGCGCCCAGCTGGCAGGGCCTCGGCCCCTCCCCACCGCCCTCACCTGCTGCACCAGCTCGGCGGGCAGCTCAGGCCTCCACTGCTTCAGCTGGCGCGAGGCGAAGGAGTGCAGGGCGTAGGACATGGTGCCGAACTCGATCCACAGGGACAGGTTGGAGCTGTCGATCTCGAGCGCCCGCCGGAAGCAGCTGAGCACGGGTGTGGCGTGCTTCCAGATGGGCCCGTCGCTCTTCAGCTCATTGGAGTTCAGCTTGTCTTGGATGCGGCTGGCCCGGGCCAGGGCCATGCCCGCCCAGGAGTCAAACCTGCGGCCACGACGCAGCACGGCTCAGCACACTGCTGCCACGGGCACCCGTGAGCTGGAGGCCTGCCCCGCAGACCCACCCCGAGGAGTGCGCAGGGCACGGGCCCCTCACCAGCACCCAGGCACGACCCTGACAGGACAGCCCTGCTGCCCTCCACTTCCCTGCCTGGAGGGCGGCCCCATAGGGCAGCTCCGAGGGACGCACAGGGGCTGTCCTGCAGGTGTAACCTCGTGCCCTGTAGCCTCCTTGAGCCTCAGCTCGGGGCAACCCAGACCCCGAAACCCCCGCCACCCAGCTTCCACCGGCTGGCCCCGGGACCCAGGGCAGGCCCCAGCAGCCAGATGACAGCGAGGGGACCCCATGATGCCCGAGACCCAGCATCCTGAGACCACCCCAGAGGGGCTGCGGGGGAGAACGCAGGGGCCTCTCTGAGATCCGAGGCCACAGGTGGGCCCTCAGAGTCCAACATTCTCAGCACAGAGCACAGAGAAGCAGCGTCCACACGGACACACTGCCCTCCGCTGGCTGACAGTCTCCACCCCTCCGAGCAGAGCCATAAAACTGGCCCCTAGCATCCCCAGGCCTGCCATGTCGAGGAGCCCACTGGCTCACAAAGCTTCCTGGCTCTTTCCCGGACCCTTCCGCTCCCCAGGTTCAGGGATGAGGGAAGGGGAGGCCTGAGCAGACGGTGAGCAGCCTTTCCCCCCCGGGGGGGGGGCTGGGGGAAGCAAGGTGGGAACAGCTGGGGGCCTTCCGCCTGGGCAGCTCCTTCCACACCCTGCACAGTAGCGCCCACGGGCCTGCACGTGGCCAGAGCAGAATCCGCCGCCCTGGTCACCAACATGAGTGTGCAGGACGGACATGGGGTCACAGGGCCCCCAAGGGCTTCTCCGGACAGCTTCTTCCTCAGCTGTGAGAGGTGTGTGCTGGCCTCGCCCCTCAGACCCCAGCCCCCCACTCCCCGGCCCAGAAGTCTGACGAGGCGGGCCTCCCCATCCCCAAGAACGCCCAGGAGGGCTGCCCACGAGTGCCCCTCAGACCCTTCAGACACAGGTCACCCGCAGAGGGGTCGCGTCTCAACCCTGGCCCTCCGAGGCTGGCTCTCTGCTGGCTCAGTCCAGCGAGCCGGACCTCATGACTGAGCTGGCCCTTCGGGTGGGGCAGGCCAGTCTGTGCGTTTTGGGCAGAGGCCAGCAGGCCCTGCTCACTGGGAAGAAAGCCTGGGCTTCAGGTACAACCGGCTCGCAGGTCAGCACTACCACGGCAGCCCGGCCCCAAAGAAGGAAACAGCCACAGTGAGAGACATGGCCTTGGAGGAAGTAGGCGTCCAGCCGACTCCCCAGGGCTGGGGGCTGGGACCAGGAGCAGAGGCTGCACCCCAGCAGGCTGGAGCCAGGCAGCGCCTCCCCACCGCGGGCCGGGAGCAAAGGGCCGCCTGGGACGGGGAAAGAGGCCCCCGCGCCCTGGCCTTCCTCCTTCCCAGGCTCTGCGCAGTGGCAGGGGCACCCCGCCCCACCCACGAGGAGGCAGCGGCCCGGCCTCCGCAGCCAGGGGCTCACCTGTCGGGGCAGACGCAGATGTCGTGCATGTAGAACTTGATGGCCTTGGACTGCTCCTTGTTCTTGAAGTGGTAATCGGCCAGGAGGTAGTAGAGCTCGTTGACCACTGGAGGGGAGGGGTCGGCCCCTTCGGGGAGGCAGGGCACCTGGCAGGTGAGAGGGCAAGGGTGAGGGGCTGAGGCAGCAGGCGGTGGGGTGCGGGAGATGGGCCCCGGCCGGCAGCCAGCCCTGACCTCGACAGAGGTGCCCTCGATGTAGGCGGACACTCTGTCCAGGCTCAGGGCGGGCCGCGCGGTGCGGGGCACGATGGTGGCAATCCTCCTCAGGAGGTTGGCCAGGTCGGCAGACACGGTGCTGGTCTTGTAGCTGTCAAACTCGGGAAGGGTCTTGGGCTTGAAGTAGTCGAACATGAAGAGGGCGTCCTCCCACAGCAGGTCCACCTGCAAGCAGACAGAGGCGGTCGGAGCGCAGTCCAGGGCGTGCACGGTGAGCTCTTCAGGCAAACACTCGGCATCCCCTGGCAATAAGGTCACCACGCACGGGAGACCAAGAAACTGTAACCGTGCACTCGGAACACCCACTCGCGGACGGCAGTCCCCAGACCCACATGTATGACGGGGAGAAACGTGAACCAACACAAGCCTGGTCTCTACGAAGACAATCGCTGGGGCTGAGGGCTCACTTTCTGAGTCCACACGGCCACACTGGAGGGCCAGTCACCTGGCTGCCAGATACTGAGCAAGGCTCGCTCTGGGCCGGGGCAGTCTGCACACCACAGGGGTCACAGCGGGACTCTGCCCACAGGGGCACACACTTCGGGGGTGGGCTCGCTCAGATCAAAGATTAACTGACCGTGTTCAGGAGCCATGAGCTAACACCCACTGCGGTCTGAAAACCCAACACCACACAAATGGAAACTCTAAGGAATCATCTGTATCAGCCCAACTGTGGGGATCTGCTGAAGGACGCCCGAGCTGCTGCGTTTTCGGGTAATGAGTTCACAGTCACGCAGCTGTTCTTGCAAGGACACCCTCTGCTTTGATGGGCCTAGCGCGCCTGCGGCAGCAGCCCACCTACACACCCAGGCCCTCACCTGCTGGGCCGAGTGCTCCTCCAGGTACCGGGCCTTGCTCTTCTTGCTGGGGTGGCTGTACAGACAGTAGAAGCACTGCTCCAGGGCGGTCTCCAGCTCCTCCTTGTACGGGTGGGTGTCCTCAGAGGGGGACGCAGCCAGCTCCTTCTGCAGCACGCGCACCTGAGGCAGGCAGGTGGGGAGAGGCGCTGGGGGAGGGCCCGCCAGCTTCGCTGACCTGGGCAGCACGTCTGGACCCAGGTCCCAGGACGGGCCCACCAGCCCTGGAGCCGCCCGGGCCCCGCTCCACAGGGCCCGAGGAAGGCCTGCCTAGTCTCCCTGCTGCCAGCACCCAGGCGGCTTCCAGCTACACTCGTTCATTTCACCGTTCACCTGCCCCCCAGGTATCTACACGGTACCAGCTTGAGCTGGGCACAGGGAGGCACCGGCCCTGCCCTGGGAACACTCAGACGCCCACAGAGGGGTGTGAATTAAAGAGTTGGTCATGACGGCAGACGATGAGTCCCGTCAGGGCCGCGGGAACCTGTGGCAGACTCCAGCGAGGCCCTCAGAGGAGGGGATCCACATAGCCAACGGGTGAATCTATGGAGGTAGAGCCACGGCCATCGTTATGCCCTGCTGTTAGCAAATGTACGCCCTTTTCAAGTATCCGTGGCAATTTTCACCAAGACTAGAAATAAAAGGCAAGTCTCCACAAATACCAGAGACTAGGCATAGTACAGACCACATCCTCTAAACGTAACTCGATGAAGTTAGAAATGGGTTATATGAAAACAGCAAATGTCAAAACTTATGGCATGCAGCTAAAAATGTACTTGGGGAAAACCTACAATCTTTACCACAGGTATTAGAAAATGATCACCAATGTAAGCATTCACTTCAGTAAGTTAGAAAAAACAGAGCAATCCTGCACACAGTAAAAAATGATAAATGTTAAAGTACTACTTAATGACCTAGACAGCAAAGAGAAAACAGATCAGTTAACCAATAGCTGGTTGGGTGAAGAAAGTAATTTCAACCAACCGCATGTAAGACTTCTCAACAAAGGAAAGGGAAGTGCAGACAGAGGACGCTGGCGGTGACAAGGGGGCAGGACTAGGGGCACTGCAGAGGCTGTAAAATCTGAAGCGGACACCTCAGCAATTTCACGCTTGCGTGAACCCTATTCCGAAAAACAGAACTGACTTTAGAAGATAGTCTAAGTGAGTCTATAATCGCTAACGAAATAGAGCCAACAAGTTTAAGCCTTACTCTGAGAGGCAGAGAGAGAGAGAGAGGCAGAGGGCCACGCAGGCACCTTCCAGACCAGGGCTGACGGCGGGCGGGGCGGCACTTACGTAGAACCGCAGCAAGGCCCCGTCGGAGTTACAGCACCAGGCGCGCCGGCCCAGGTACTCGTGGGCCGTGTTGAGCAGCATGAGGGACGAGGGGAGCATGGGCGGCTCAGCGGACGCTGGGGAGAGACGGGGCGACAGGACGTCAGCGTGCACGCGGCGGGAGCGGCGGGCCCCTGCCCCGTCTTTACCAAGGGGCCCCACAGTGGCCCCCCCACCCCGCTTGCCCCACTTTCCTTTCTCATCTTTTTTTTCCTTTTTAAATCAGTGATGATATGTCTGGCTTTACTAACGTACAAGGTGCTTATCAGAAAACAGCTCAGCTGACACAAGAAAGTATACAGCAGGGATGGCCCATCCCCAGGCGGCAGGTCCCCCACCCCCCCACCCTATAACCGGGACTGACGTCTGGTGAACATCCCGGTAAGCATCTCTCCAAGCGTGTGTGAGACACGTTGAAAGACACAGATAAGTCATTTACAACGGTGGAGCCCATACTGCACACACCACTGCTTAACTTCAAAATCCTCACATTTAGGCCTATTTAACTATTACAGAAGGGAAAAGAACGACCAGATCTCGGTTAAATATTCGTGCACCACTGGCACGGTGAGTAGCTCCTCTAGAACACCTCGGTGCGTTTCAGGCTCTGAGCCATAACCCATCGGTCTCAGGACAGAAAGTACTAGAGCGAGCCCCGCCCAGCGGGACCAGGGCTCCTTCAGGACACCTGTGTCATGCTTTCTATTATTGGCCAGTCCCAGCCAAAATTAGTTTGAAAAGCACTGCTTAAAAAAGTCAGAACAGGAGTGCCAGCCCTTCTGCTTGCTCGCGCCCTTTACATCCGTCTCCACTTGCAGCAGAATTGAGCGTGGCCACCCCAGGTCGGTGACAGCTTGTCCCAGCTCCCAGTCTGCCGGCTCGTGCATGCTGCTCCCGGCGCTGCCTGGGATAATGCGGACGTCCCGCTCTGTGCCTGCAGTCGGCCTGGCCGCTGACTGCATCCCAACCCACATTCCCTCCGGGTGCGCTCCTTTCTTGCCTCCCGCTGGTTTACTGACCCTGTTCCCCAGCCATGCTCCTGAGATGCCCTCAAGGAGCTGCAGTCCACTGTGATTACAAACGACCCGGCCGCGTGCCTCAGCCCACACATGCCTGCCTTGAGAACCACGTCAGCACACGAAATGTCACCCCGACGGCCCTGAACCATGCCAGGGAAAAATCTGAAATGAGCCTCGGTTTAACTGCTTCTTCAGTTTAGAAACCTAACACGCCTTTGTCCTCGAAAGACACCCTCCGCCAGGATGAACCTGGATATAGACTGCTGTGTTTCAGCCTTTCCGGGGACATACCACGTGCTTTCGATCTGCAGACTCGGTGTTAAAGCTACAACTCACAGACCTCTTCTTATACTTGATGCTGGGTTCCCTGCGGCCGTGGGGGCTCCCTCACCCCCACACTGGACCACCTCTGTCCTCCACCTTCTCCGGAGCTGTGAGCTCTTCACCGCCCCCCGTGGGTCCGGTCGGATGCTCCTGGCTGTTCTGGTTTACACGGGCAGCCAGCCCACTGGGATCCCTGTCTCCCCACCCACCCGTTCAAGGTCTGTGGCATTGGACTGTCTTCCTTTCCTTGTTTGCTTTTTGGAAGTTTAAAAAAAAAAAACTATATTGTGTTTGCATAATTAAGAGGAAACTCAATCCAGAAAACTTTTTGTATCACTTTTATAAGAAAAATAATGCATGTTTATAGGTATGAATCTTAATTTTTTTTTTCACCACTAAAACTTTTTTTTGAAAACACAGACGCTCTATTTGTCAAGAGTTCTAAAGACATCTGTCCTAAAAATTTATCCAAAAAAGTCGGAAGCAAAAAGGCGTGCATGAGGTGCTGACTCCAGAATGACCCAGGAGACAGCAGCGCCGCCCTGGGGGCTGGACCAAGCAGGGCCCTCTGGGCCCGCGCCCACAAGGCACACGGCCGCCGCCTGCAGAGGGCAGGCGCCTTCCTCGGCCCGGCTCCTCCCTAAGGCTGCCCACACGCCCGGCTCTCTGGGGGCCCTGCCCAGCCACCCCGCGGCGGCGTGTCCACCCTGCCCGGCCGTCCATCAGGCCTCAGGCGTGGCTCTGTGGGTGCTGCTGGTGGTCCTGCTTCTCCCCCAACCATGAGCCGTCAGGGCCAGAAGTTCTCACTCACAGAGGCCTGACAAGCAGAGAGCCGCTGACAGACAGCTGCGGAGCGCAGCCCGCACAGCAGGAGAGTGAGTAGGCTCCGTGGTCACCGCAATGTGGCTGACTGCGCTGCTGGCGCACTTGGCTGATCCGTCAAGTGACTAGCGAAAACCCCCAATAAATGCAATTTTAAGTTGCCTGAATAAACACACAAATATGTGTATGGTAATCATAGCTATACAAAAAGCATGTATGCCTTGCAAAGTGAAGTCACTCAGTCGTGTCCGACTCTTTGCGACCCTGTGGACTGTAGCCTACCAGGCTCCTCCGTCCGTGGGATTCTCCAGGCAAGAATACTGGAGTGGGTTGCCATTTCCTTCTCCAGGGGATCTTTCCGACCCAGGGATTGAACCTGGGTCTCCTGCATTGGAGGCAGACGCTTTAACCTCTGAACCACCAGGGAAGATATGTATACCTTAGTCAAGTTTATACTGACAATGCAAGAAAACCATAGGATAAAGGCCAGCTGGCAGAGGTACAGACACTCTTGGCCTAAACGTCGCTGAGCTGCTATTTTGCTGTAATCTACCGCACACGGGTCCACCAGGGGCTGCCCCGGCTCCAGCACTGCCCTGCAAAGGCCCTGCTCACCCCGTGGGCCCGGCCCGGCCCGACCCACGCGGCGGCCGTGACTCTGCTGCCCCGGCTGCCCTCCGGTGACCCTGAGACGTGCCACTGTCCCCAGAGCGGCTGAGGCCGCCTGACTGGCCTGAGGTCACACAGCCGCGCAGTGTGCTTGCCCTGTGCTGCCCGAGTCCTGGCCGCCCAGGCCCCCAGCCAGGACAGGCCGGTGGCTTGAGGCCCCAGGGCCCCACTCCGCATGGCGCTCGCCCCCTGCACTCAACGTGAAACACGGCGGTCCGCAGCCCCACCCCCGCCACGCGGTGCGTGTAGATGGTGCCTCTGCCTCCATCCAGGACACTTCCATCGCCCGAGCCCACGCACACTGGTGGCTTGACACAGACAAAGAGGCAGGCCCCCGCGGCACCGCACCTTCATCCGCTGGGCTCTGGAGCTGCTGCTGGTGGCACAGGGAGTGGAAGGCGTCCTCCTCCTGCCGGATGACCCGATACAGGATGACCCAGGGCAGCACTGAGGTCACGTGGGGCTCCTTGGGCTCCTCCTGCACAGCCATGCTGCAGTCGATGACCTGGGGGACGGGGTGTCACGGCGGGCAGCTCTCCAAGCTGCAGGTGCTGGCCCGGGGCTGGCGGGGCGGGAAGCGCTGGGCTACCTGGATAAGGTTGTTGGTGAGCCGGGTGAGGCCACCGGCGGAGGACGAGTCCCGCAGGATGCTGCCGTCCGCCGACAGAGCCTGCTCCATGCCCTGCAGCAGCTGGGTCACTGTGGCCACCCACTCCTCCTTGGCGGCCGTCTCGGTGGCATTCACCATCTGCTGGACCGCCTCATGCAGAGCCACATCGGAGCACTCGAAGCACTGCCGGTGGTCCTCCAGCCGGAGCAAGGAGTCCTGCGGGAGGAGAGGAGAGGGTGGGGAGACACGGTGGCCACGCCCACCACTCGGGCCTGGGGGCCTGGGGCAGGGGTGGCAGGGCCGCCCTGTGTTTCTTTAGAAAAAACCAGCATCGAGCAGGAGCTGCTGAGGTGTGCTGAGCCCACGGTGCAGAGGTGGAGGCCACAGCTGGAGCCAAGCTCTCTCAACGAGAATACACAGGGATGCGGCTGCAAGATAGTCAAGGAAAAGATTAGGGCCCCCGGCCTCACCCTCACATGACAGCGCTCCCAGTGCTGAGGCCAGAAAGAGCCAGAAAGCACAAGACTAGCTGCCAGTGACTGAGGACAGCAGGTCACCCCTGACTGGGACAACAGACTATCCACCCAAAACAGAGGCCGTCAGAGATGATGGGAATGCAGTGAAGTGACTACATTTGAAGCTAACACGCAAAGCTCACCAGGGTGCCTATAAACCAGAAATGCACAGTCAGAAGATATAACGACCAGCGGTAACATCCTGCTAAAACAGCAACCCAAAATATCAGGACTAGAATCCACACGACCGTGAGGAAACTGCACCCTTAAGATGAAGAACGCGGCAGGCAGCTCATCACAGGGCGACCGAGCTGCCTGAATGTCCCAGAGGGGGTTCCAAGTCAGGCCTCCACCCTACAAATGCTCGGTGAAGCGGGCTACAAGCAAGCACGAACCCAACACCTAACGTGGCTGGAAGAAGCCCAGTGCACAGACGTCTGTCTGTGCACTGACACGTCACCCGCCGGCCTCCCGTGCAGAGAGCAGGCTCCATCAGAAGGGCCCCCCACCTGCCTGGTGCCAGGCACACTGCAGGAGCTCCATCCTGAGTCTGCAACCACAGGACGAAGGTTGTTCTGGCCTTGGAAAGGCTTTGTAAGCATAATGAACAAATTTACCACCATCTGAAAACATTAAAAGATTTGATGTGCTAAAAATTCAAAACTTCTTTATGTCAAAGAAAACACAAGCTGCAATTTAAAATCAGACAAAAAACTGACAAGAGCATTTGAGGAGGGAAAGGTTGAGACCTTTAATATATAAAAAGCATTCCAAATCAATAAGAAAACACATCTGCCAACAGGAAGCCGAGCAAAGATCAGGTCACTCCTGCACAAGCAGCAGCTCCCCTAGCCGGTCGGCCTTGTCTCAGGCCCAGCACGGCGTGGTGCCTCCTCAGCAGGTACCCACCCCTCCGGGGCAGTGGGTGGGGTGGGGGAGGGGGACTGTCCTCTCACCCAGAAGCTCCAGACCACAGAGCAAGACTGCCTGAGCCACTGGGCTGGCCTCTCCCTGGACACATTCAGCTGTCCCCTACCCCCAGCGTGGGCAATGAGGTCATCACAGCTCCTCCCCGGTCCTGACGTAGGGCTGCCTGACCTCCTCTCCCCTCCTCCTCACCCCCTGCCTCCCCCTCCAGGTCCACTTGCTCCCAGCCACACCTCTTACCTGTTTTCCAGTTCAAGAAGCCTGAGAGAAGCTGGGGCTCCCTTCCCAAACCCAAGTGGAAGGCCCCAAAGAGGTAACGAGTTTGAGGGACGGGCTGCCAGCCCGGCCCACACTGCCCAGCACACCCCGGGCATCGTCCTCCATGCCCACACGCCAGGCAGGATGCCCGCATGCACAAGCTCGCGAGGCCCCACGGCAGGCCTCTGGGGCAAGGGTGAGCATCCTCGCCCTGGGATGAGATGCGGGAATGCCCAGCCCAGCAGACGCCATGCCCAGCTGGCCCCCAGGCACCAGGGGTGGGGGTGGGCTCAGCTGCAGAAGACGGGGTCGGGAAGTGGGCTGAGAGGGCGCACAGGCCTCACCCGCCACACCTGCTCCTCTCCTTCAACAGCGCGATCCTGCAGGGCTGTTTGCCTTACTGTGCTGCTGCTGTTGCTGTACAGATACTTTATCTAGTTTTACACACTGGGGTGTAGGGGACGCCCGGGGTGCGGGGGACGCCCGGAGACACCCGGAGTATAGGACACACCCAGAGTATAGGGAACACCCGGGGTATGGGAGACGCCCGGGGTACAGGGGACGCCCGGGGTGTAGGGGACGCCCGGGGTACGGGGGACGCCCGGGGTGTAGGGGACGCCCGGGGTACGGGGGAACACCCGGGGTGCGGGGACTCCCGGGGTACGGGGGACACCCGGGGTATAGGGAACACCTGGAGTAACAGCCACATTTGGCCTTGGGGTACAGAGTGAAGCAGGGCAAAGGCTAATAGAGTTCTGCCAAGAGAACACACTGGGCATAGCAAACACCCTCTTCCAACAACACAAGAGAAGACTCTACACATGGACACCACCAGATGGTCAACACTGAAATCAGACTGATTATATGCTTTGCAGCCAAAGATGGAGAAGCTCTATACAGTCAGCAAAAACAAGACCAGGAGCTGACTGTGGCTCAGATCATGAACTCCTTATTGCCAAATTCAGACTTAAACTGAACAAAGTGGGGAAAACCACTAGACCATTCAGGTATGACCTAAATCAAATCCCTTATGACTACACAGCAGAAGTGAGCAATAGATTTAAGGGACTAGACCTGATAGAGTGCCTGATGAACTATGGATGGAGGTTTGTGACATTATACAGGAGACAGGGATCAAGACCATCCCTATGGAAAAGAAATGCAAATTGGCAAAATGGTTGTCTGAGGAGGCCTTACAAATAGCTGTGAAAAGAAGAGAAGTGAAAAGCAAAGAAGAAAAGAAAAGATATTCCCATCTGAATGCAGAGTTCCAAAGAATAGCCAGGAGAGATAAAAAAGCTTTCCTCAGTGATCAGTGCAAAGAGATAGAGGAAAACAACAGAATGGGAAAGACTAGAGATCTCAAGAAAATTAGAGACACCAAGGGAACATTTCATGCAAAGACGGGCTCAATAAAGGACAGAAATGGTACGGACCTAACAGAAGCAGAAGATATTAAGAAGAGGTGGCAAGAATACCAGTTAATTTCAAAACCAGTAAAAGAAGAAGTCCAAGCAATAAAGTAGAAAAATGCATTTAGAAAAAAAGGAAATACAAAGCAAAAAAAGGCAGACGGACCATCAGGTGAATGGATGGCTGAGCCCAACTAGCCACGCAAGGTTCAGAGCCAAAGGCGGGGGTTCCCTTGACCCCAGCAGCACGCCTCCCCCCAAACCTCCTGACCGCCTTGGCCCGGAGCCGAGGGGAGGATTTTGCTCCGCTTCCCTCAGGGGAAACAGAGGGCAAGGGCGAGGCGGGGCACGAACCTGCAGCAGCAGCAGCTGGGCCGGCCTCTCAGGCACGGACGTCATGAACTCCAGGTGCTTGGCGCGGTCGAGTCCGCTGGGACACAAGGTGGGGCGCAGCAGGCGCACGACGGCGCGGTGGTCGCCGGCCTCGTACAGCCGCTGGGTCTCCTCCAGAGACTGGCACCGCTCCAGCGACCGCAGGTTCTTGTCAATCTGGAAAAGGCCCAGGATCACCGGCTCACCACCAAGCTGTCGCGGGCCCCCTGAGGTGGCCAAGGTTCTGCCCTTATCAGACCCAGACGAGGGGCATTCGTAGCAAGCGACTGCTTTACAGACAGCATTTCTGTGAGGCTCAAAGCATTCCAGTCTCCGAACCACAAATACACCAAAAAACACAACTAACTCAGAAGCACAGGCCCCAGACAGAGTATGGCAAAACAGTTAGCCAGCCTCCAGGTCATGCTTCAGCAACCCAGACCCCTGGGCCGGGGTATGAGGCTGCAGAGGCCACGCGAGCCCAGGCCAGAGGCTGGCACCTACCACCACCCCCTGGAGCCCTCTGCTCCAGGAGGCCTGCGGGCACAGGCAGCAGGCCACTGCCCCAGGCCTGGCCCTTAGCGACTGCAGGGCCCGCCGGCCACCCACACAGGTGGCCGTGTCACAGACGTGGAGCTGCGGGCAGGGCCGGGGCCGCACAGAGGGCGGGATGAGAACCTCGGCCCGCTGACCGCCCCGGGGCCAGAGCAGTGCTGGTCTGCTTCTGGGGCGTTCCCCTCATCCTGCTGGAGCTGCCCCCACACAAGGGCCTGGCAGCCAAGCAAGAGCCCTCCCCACCCCCAGCAGACAGCCCGGTTTCCAGCCCCCGGCCCCTGGCCCCCAGTGGGTGCTCCGTCAGGGCTGAACACCCTGAACACCAGGGCTGCCTCCACCGGGCCCCCTGCCGCCCCGCTCAGCCCCTGGCCCGTCTCCCAGTCCACAGGGACAGGTCAGGCGCTCTGCTCACCTCCTCCAGAGAGACCACCGAGTCGTTGTGCAGGTTGGGCAGGCGGACGACCACGCCTCCCTGCTCGGCGCCCGAGGCGGCCGCGCCCTGCAGCAGCTCCGTGCAGACGTCGTAGTTCTCCAGGGCCTGCTCCATGTCTCCCTGGGCGGAGGAGGGGCACTCACCGCGCTCGCCAGGGCCTGCCTCCCGAGCCCCCCACTCGGGGGGGCACCGCGGGGTGGGTGTGGCCAATTCCCACCATCCACCCAACACAGTGGCTGGCCAGAGTGGGGGCTCAGCATGCATCTGCTGAATGGATGAATGAACGAACGACCCACACCCCAGCTCTCGGGGGACACTGTGACCCCTGTGGTGGGGGAGCACGGCCCAGCGTCTGTCCAGAGCTCAGGCGAAGGCGGCAGAGCTGGGACTCGACCAGGCCTGCCCCACTCCAGAACCGACCGAAGGGTGCCATGGTGTTCAAGGGACTGGGGGTCAGCCAGCCCACTCCAGTCCTCTAGACGACTTTCTCGGGAAACACAAGCAAAGGGCCAAAGCTGCGAGGCAACCTCCCTGGGTCTGTGGGGCCCATGAGACCCTCCCGGTGCTGTGGCTAGGTGGGTGGTGGGCACACTGGTGCCAGGACCCTGAAGGTTGACCCCCATACCCCGCTTCCTCATGCTGAGCCCAACGCCCGGGTGCCATCACGCGTGCACACAGACACGCTCCATCACGTGACCAGCCCCTCCCCTCCTTGCTGGGTGCCTGGGCTTCCTCCCCAAGCAGCCGTCCCCAGACCAACCTGCAGCGCCAGGAATCGAGCCTTCAACCAGTACACGCGGACCACAAACTCCAGCCACCCATCCTCAAACAGGTCCCGCTGGGATGAGGCAAACGACAGCTGCAGGAGGTCCCCCAGGAAGTGGGCCCCTGGGAAGTCGGGTCCGAACCTGCCATTCACCACGCCTGCGGGGCAGTTCCGAGGAGACACTGAAAACCGTCAGGCCGGAAGGAGTCAACCTCGTGAGTGGGGCCCAGATGCTCTCCTGCTCCCCGAGGCCCTGAGCCCTCGGAGCCCCAAGGCCCCAAGTGGCCAGTGTCAGAGAGCCAGACGGGCCCAACAGGGATGCAGAAACCCTGGGGCTCACGGCCCTCAGCAAGCAGACTGAGCTGAGCGTATCTGGGGACACGCAAAGTGTCCGGGGATGAACTGAGGAAATGGAGATGCCACGGCCCTCATCCCGAGTTACAAGCAGGCGGGTGGCTCCCGTGGGGCCCAGTCACTTCTCAGAGACCTGGGTCTTTCCTGGCCTGACAAGCCGACCTAGGAAATGTGCCCCCGCAGAGGTGACTCAGTCCCCGGCTCCTGCCCCCTCCAGAAAATGGGCCCCCATGGAACATGGAAGGCAGCCTACCTGCAGAGCTCCGGCCCTTGGTCAGCAGCCACTGGTCCAGCTGCAGCTCCATGCAGGAGAGGGACATCAGCATCATCTCCTGCAGGACCAGTGTGGGGGGTCAGCGATGGGTCACAGGGGCCGAGGGTGGAGACAGAAGGAGCCTCAACTAGACCCTATTCTGACGGGGACACCACTTTCCCCTCCATGCACTTTCCATCCTGAGAGTGATAACCAGTGACTACCTGCTGGAATCTAAGGACAGACAGATGGATCTCCCTGGGATGGACTCGGGAACACCAGTGAGACCCCCCACCTCCAGTCCTTGGGACCGTCCCGTGCAAAAGGTGGCCCTGCCACCTGCCGAGTGCAGGCCCTCAGCCCTGACAGCGCCTGGGGTGGGTGCACACTCCCCCATGCACCAGGAAGCTGAGGGCCAGCAGTAAGGAGGCGCGGGCCCAGCCAAGGGGGCACAGCTGAGAAGTGACCAAGCCGTCTGTCCGGGGACCAAAGCTCAGCCCCTCCTGCCGCTCCACCTGCCCCAGGAGAGCAGACCCAGGCAGACGCTGCCAGGAGGCAGTGCCAGGAGTGTCCCAGCAGGGGCTGCCTGCCCAGGGGCCCCTGACCCACACAGCCCTGAGCACTGTGAGCCCAGGGCTCCTCCCTGGGGCCCTGAACGCCCCCGCGTGCCCCAGAAGCAGCCGCCCTCCTCGGGGAGGAGGATCAGGGCGCCCTGCAGGCCCACCTGGATGTGCCGGCCGCTGCAGTCCCTGAGCAGCGGGTTGGGCAGGCTGGCGCTGTGCCGCCGCCAGCTGTGGTAGGTGCTGAGCACGACCTCCGCCAGGCCGGGCGGCCAGCGTAGCAGGAACCTGCGGCCCATGCTCTTCAGGAAGCGCATCATCAGCTCCAGGATGCCCCCGTTGCTCAGGTTCCCCAGCAGGAAGGTGTGCACATCCTGCTTCTCTGCCGGAGGAGGGGCCCAGCGTGAGGGGGGGCCCGACACAAAGAGGGGGCCCAGCGTGAGGGGAACCCGACGTGAGGGGGGCCCGACACGAAGAGGGGGCCCAGCGTGAGGGGGGACCCGACATGAGGTGCGGGACCCAACGTGAGGGGGGACCCGACATGAGGGGGGCCCGACACGAAGAGGGGGCCCAGCGTGAGGGGGGACCCAACGTGAGGGGGGACCCGACGTGAGGGGGGCCCGACATGAGGTGGGGGACATGACATGAGGGGGGCCCGACACGAAGAGGGGGCCCAGCGTGAGGGGGACCCGACGTGAGGGGGGCCTGACACGAAGAGGGGGCCCAGCGTGAGGGGGACCCGACGTGAAGAGGGGGACCCAGCGTGAGGGGGACCCGACGTGAGGGGGGGGGACATGACGTGAGGGGGGCCCGACACGAAGAGGGGACCCAGCATGAGGGGGACCCGACGTGAAGAGGGGGACCCAGCGTGAGGGGGCCCCGACATGAAGAGGGGGACCCAACGTGAAGGGGACCCAACGTGAGGAGGACCCGACGTGAAGAGGGGGACCCAGCGTGAGGGGGACCCGACGTGAGGGGGGCCCGACATGAAGAGGAGGCCCAGCGTGAGGGGGATCCGACGTGAGGTGGGGCACACGACGTGAGGGGGGCCCGACATGAAGAGGGGGACACGACGTGAGGGAGGACCCGGCGTGGGACAGGGCAGCATGACATGAGGGGGACCCGGTGCGAGGGGGGGACCCGACATGTGGAGGACCCCGACGTGAGGGGGACCCGATGCGGGGGGGGGGTGGCGACATGATGTGGGGGGGCCCCAACATGAGAGAGGCCTCAACATGAGGGAGGGCCATCTGATGTGAGAGGGACCCGACGTGAGGGGAGACCCGACGTGAGGGGGACCCTGACGTGAGGGGGGGCCATCTGACGTGGGGGGGACTCGACGTGAGGGGGACCCTGACGTGAGGGGGACCTGACGCGAAGGGGGGCCATCTGACGTGAGGGGGACCCGATATGAGGGGGACCCGACGTGAGGGGGGACCCAACGCGAGGGGGAAGGCAACGTGACGTGGGGGGCCCCAACATGAGAGAGGCCTCAATGTGAGAGAGGACCATCTGACATGAGGGGGTGCCATCTGACGTGAGAAGGGGCCATCTGACGCGAGGGGGAGCCATCTGACATGAGCGGGACCTGACGTGAGGGGGACCCGACGCGAGAGGGTACCTGATGCGGCAGAGGGGGGACCCAACATGAGGGGGGCCCTGAAGTGAGGGGGGGGACGTGAGGGGGACCCGACGTGGGGGGGACCCGACGCGAGGGGGGGGGGACGTGAGGGGGACCCGACGCGAGGGGGGGGGACGTGAGGGGGACCCGACACGAGGGGGGGGGACGTGAGGGGGACCCGACGCGAGGGGGGGGACGCGAGGGGGGACCCGACGCGAGGGGGACCTGACGTGAGGGGGACCCGACGCGGGGGGGGGGGGACGCGAGGGGGACCCGACGCGGGGGGGGGGGGACGCGAGGGGGGGACCCGACGCGGGGGGGGGGGACGCGAGGGGGACCCGACGCGGGGGGGGGGGACGCGAGGGGGGGACCCGACGCGGGGGGGGGGGACGCGAGGGGGACCCGACGCGAGGGGGACCTGACGTGAGGGGGGACCCGACGCGAGGGGGGACGCGGGGGGGGACCCGACGCGAGGGGGACCTGACGTGAGGGGGGACCTCCACGCCAGGCCTGCCTTCTTCGGGAGAGGAGGGCCCCAGTGTGGAGAGCCCGAGCTCCCCACAGCTGTGGGTGCCCCTGTCTGAGCCTCCACGGCCCAGGAGGGTAGGGTCTCACGTGTCAGCACAGTACCCAGCGCTCGGCCACACCCAACTGAGACGAACCATCCGACCAGCAAGGCCTGCGCCAGGGCAGTCCAGCGCCCTCACCCGGCTGACCTCAGAGCTCAGGCGGGATGGAGCCAGCCAGCCCTGGCCCACCCCCAGCAGCGCCTGTGGCGCCCACTCCTACCGGACTCCATGAACGTGGCCGAGTCGGACAGTCTGTGGGGCCCCGCGCTGGGGAAGCTCTCCAGCCTGGCCTCTGGCGGGACTTCGTAGCTGTTAAAGGGGTCGTCTTCCTCCTCAGGGTCCAGCTTTCTCAACCTGCAGGGAACACACCAGACTCACACAGGCCCTGGCACACATTCCCACGCCGGCCTGGCTGGCCCCAGGCAAGGGGGCTCCGCCTCTCCGGCCTTTTGTGGCCCGTGCCCTGCCTTCACCCATCCCATCAGGTGGTCACCAGGCATCGGGCCGAGGTCGGAATGCAGCCGGGATTGCAGCGACCCCTGCCCACAGGAAGCTGACCTTCGAGTGGGAAACACAGAAGGGACCCACAGAGAGACTGATGCCCACAGGGAGCTGGAGACAGTGGCCGCAGGACTTTGCCTGGACGGCAGTTGGCCAAGCCTCCACATGCTGAAGCCCAAAGCGGGCTGTGGGGGTAAGGAGAGAGTGGGGGAGCGGGTGGCACCTCCACGACTGCTCACAGTGCTCTGGGCTCGGGGGAGAGGCGGCCTCTCCCGGCAGAGCCCCCAGGGACCCCGCTTTTAGTTGTCCCGCCGCCCCCCCAGGATGGACAGGTGGTGCCCCCGGCCTCGTGCTGCACAGACGCACGGCCCGCCCCCTGGGAACTGCGCCCAGCAAGCCGCTGTGTGCCCCCGCCCAACTATCCGAGGAAGCTGACGTGAGAGCCACACAGGAAACCAGCAGTTGAAACAAAGATAAAAGAGAAGGAAGACACCATTCCCCAGCAGCGGGGCCGGGGGACAAGGACCGGGGCGGGGCAGCGGGAGGCAGGGGTTGTTGGGGGTGGCCCTGGGGCGCACAGCACCTCCTTGAGGTGGCCCCGCTGGGAGGCCTGCTCGCAGAGGGGCGGCTTGGGAGGAAGCCACCAAGAGCCCACGTCCTGCTCACGCTGAGAACGGCTCCACTCGGGCACCTCCCTCTCCCCACAGAAACAGAAAGGCAGGAAACTAGGGACACAGCATCCTGTGGCCAGAGAGTTAGAAGCGCCGAGAGCTCCTGGCTGCCCCCCGCACCGGCCTGGATGTGCCGCCCCGGAGCCAGCTGTCAGGAGCCAGACGCCAGCTCAGCACCGAGCAGGGTGCTCACAGACACACGGCCAGCTCCCAGACTGCAGGGCCACAGACGGGAGAAAACGGTGTGAAGTCTCAGACACAAAGTCACAGGGCACGGGGGAGGACGCCCCGGCTCAGGACGCGCCCCTCGTGTCGGCGGGCACAGAGCACCCGCCCGCTCTCTGCGCTTGGGCAAGGGCGGTAGAAGTCTAGCAGCATAACTCGGGAGAGCGCAGACACTGAGGCCCCAAAGCGTCTGACGTAGGGGACAGGGCAAGACAGGGGCCGGAGAAGACCCAGGGGACGAGCACAGGGGCGCAGACCCCCTTCCCCAGGCAGCCGGGCCCATCTCCTCCTGGGAGGCTTCTCTGAGGAACCCAAGAAACAGGGGACGACTCCCAAACCCGCCATCTACTTTCTCAAGCTCCAGGGACCCTGCGGAGGCCGGAGAAGCCAAGCAGGCACCTCCCCTCCCACGGGCCCCTCGGACGGGCTGTCCTGGCATCTGTGCCTGGACAACAGGAGGCCCAGGCATGAGGCGTGAGCAGCAGCCCCAGTCCAGGGGCAGAGGAGGCGCCCACGGGGAGGCGGGAGGGAGGCAGGAGGCTGTGTGCTTCCTCTGCTGAGACCCAGAGCACCGCACCTGGATGGCAGGAACTTCAGCAGCAGCTCCTGGAAGTCCACCTTCTCTTCCTTCTTGCACTTGGTGTTTCGGACGCGGGCAGACCGCCGCTTCGCTGTCTCCCCGCTCTCCTCGGAAATCTTCTTCCGTTTCACCCCTTTCTTGGATTTATCTCCACCGGAGACATCACCTTTACAAACAGAGCAAGTTGAATGCTTAGGAGAGTTGGGCCATGGAAACGCACCTCAAGGCGCTCAGTCCTTTTATAACCTGCTAGCATACTTTGCTTGTGGCTTCTCAGACATTCAAGAAATCTCCTGTCCCCTCTAGCAAAAAAGGTCCTGAGAAAAGGCCATTTCAAATCCCTTAATCTCACCCCTTTCTCACCCACAGGCCAGGCCTCAAGACTACTTTCCAAAGCTACAGAATGCCAGGGTCTGAGGGTCAAAGCTCCCCCACTGGCTGTCCTGGGAGGGGGCTAAGCAAGCAGCAGGGACCCTGACTCTGCCCTAGACCAGGGCCCAGTGACAGGATGCGGGCAAGAGGGTCACATGATTCGTAGCAGACAGCTGTCACTCGTGATGAAGTTAAAAAGTTAGAAACCATCACATACATGTTCATTCAGAACCTTCTTTAGCTGCCACATAGGCTTTATCAGTGACACAGAAATCCAGGAAAGGCTCAGAAGCTTTGGTCAAAGTTTTTTTGGAAGGCTCCGATGATAAAAATCAGTAATGCCATTCCAAGGGACATGACCACAGACTGCGGGGACTGCTGGCTGCTGCTTAAGCTGGGAGTGTCAGTGCCCAGCAGCACAGCGGGCAGGGCAGGGGCCGGCCAGAGCACAGCCAGCAGAGGGACCCGCCAGGCCACAGCTCACAGGCAGCGGGGCCTGAGGAGCTGTGCCCGAGACCAAGCCCGCACCCAGGGCCCCACTGTGGAGGGAGGCCGGCCAGCAGCCCGGAGCTCTCCTGCGCGGCCGGGCGGCGGCAGGACCCGGCCTTGGAGGGCAGGGCGCTCCAACTCCCACTGCCCCTCAGCAGACGGGCCCCTGAAGCCCAGCCCGGGCCCGCTCACCAGTGGGGACGCCCGTCTCCAGCAGGCTGGGGCTGTGCAGCGGGAAGCTGGCCGTGGGCACGGGGGCGAACGACAGCAGGGGCTCCGCCGCGGAGGCGGCGGGGCTGGCGCTGGCGGGGCGGGGCTGGAGCACGCTGACGGGCGCCGCCTCCTCCGGGGACGCGGGGCGCTGTCCGGGGTCCTGATAGTCAGACAGGTCGATCCTCTTGCCGAGGCTGGGCCGCGGGGGCTCGCAGGTGGTGAGGTGGCGGTACGTGGCCAGCAGGCTCTCGCCGAGGCACTTCCAGCTGCAGGGAGCAGGTCACCACAGGGCTCAGCACCCACCACGGGGGGGCCCTGAGCCCAGCCCACCGTGCCCACGAGGGCGGGGGGCCGGGGTGCAGGACCGCTGAGATGGAGCTGCTGGAGCTGGGGCGGAGCCCACACCCTCCGCACGCTCCGCAGGAGCCCCAAGGCATCTCGGCCCCAGCAGGCAGGGGCAGCCGTGGGCTCACGCGGTAACGCCACCTGAGCAAGGTCCCGTCTTTACCGCCCAGTGGCCTTGCCCTGCGGCCACCTGTCTGATTTCCTGGGAGACAGCTACTGACAGGGATGTGCTCCAAAGGGGCTCAACAGCTCCTGGGCCGGAGCCTGCTGCGTGCAAATGGAGAACTTGGGAGCCTTGCGTGAGCAGGCCGTGCTGCATGCTGTGTGTGGTGAGGGGCGGCAGGGCTCCGCGGCACGCGGTCTGCTGCTCTGCGCTCTGTGTCATCACGTGTTGTGCTGCATGCCAGGCTGTGCTGTGGCACGACGCAGGGTGGCATAAGGTACCCACCCACCCGTCCCTGAACAGCTTGCCAGGCCCTCAGACTAAAGTGCTGCCTGCCCGACCTCACTGCCCCGCCCCCACACCCTCACCTGCGTAGCTTCCTTCAGTTTTGCAAACAAAACCACGCCCCACACACTGCAGGGCCTTTGCACAGGCTTCCCTCTGCCTGACCCATGCCCACTCCTCCCTGGACTCCAGCTCCGGCCCTAAACCCTCTCCCACCCACGCAGCAGCGTGACCCCGTCATGAGTGTGGACTCGCGAGCAGGACGCCAGGCCCTGCGGTGGGCTCCCCACTCACCCTTAGCCCCTCAGAGCCCTGATGGCCCCTGTCCACCTTCCCGTCTCCCCTCGGGTGGGCGGTGAGAGGGGCTGACAGGAGCGTGGCAGGTGGCAGATCAAGGACAGCATGGACAGAGGGGCTCCTGGCAGCGGTCACCTGCCTGTGTGCCCCGTGTCCCCGCCCATGCAGGGCCCTGCAGCCGCCTGGCACCCTGGACAACCTACGTGAGGAAGGGGATGGGCTGCACCAGCTTCAGGTCCGGCTCCTTCTCGCGCACCGTCAGCGCCTGCCGCCTCCTCCGCAGCCCCAGGGCCTCGTCCACGATGGCCTGCGACTCGGCCGCGCTCACTGACACCTCGTGGATGGACATGTCACTGAGAGTGCGAGGGAGAGGCATGACCAGGGCACATCAGAGCCACGGCGCAAATCCTGCACACGGGCGTGCAGTGAGCACCCTGTAATCTGCATTAATTCTTCCACAAATAAAATTACCAGTGGGCTGAAAAGGGCAGTAATTAGCATTCTTAATACTCATGTACACTGCATGACTAATGCCCTTTAATCTGTTCACAACTGGGCAACAGGTCTTCATCTGCATTAGCAGGACCACACTGATAGCAGAAAAATCACATGCTGCTCTCATTCTTTGTTGAAAAGTTTGTAAAGATTTAACTATCCCATACTGTCCATCCAAAAATAGCGTTCAGACCAGCCAAGCTCACCAAAGCTAATGGAAGTCAACAGCAAGGGTGGGACCTTGAGGCCCAGCATGCTTCCCATGGATACACATCTGCCAGCAGAGGCCCCTCCCTGCAGGGCTCCCCTGCACTCATGGGCTCATCACCCACCTCCCCAAAGAAGGGCAGTCCCTTCAGGACAGATGGGAACAAGAGATGCAGTCTCCTGAGGTATAAACACCGGGACAAATGACCACTAACCCCCAGTGGAAAACTCCCAGGGCCAAGTTGATACCATGGGCGGGAGCAGTGGTGAGGGAGGCAACCCAA
Organism: Cervus elaphus; assembly: GCF_910594005.1. Lineage (NCBI taxonomy): Eukaryota > Metazoa > Chordata > Mammalia > Artiodactyla > Cervidae > Cervus > Cervus elaphus. Next base: position 1,877,598 of record NC_057819.1, read on the forward strand.
GCTTGGAAAGCTGCCGAGGGGGGACCTGGGAGCCAGAACACAAAAGAGGCAGGAGAGTGGGCCAGGGAGAGGTGGGGACTCCCGTGAGGGTGCTGGGGAGCCAGGGCAGGGCCAGCAGGGCCAGCCCAGAGCCTGCGGGCCCAGGACTGCTCTCCTCCCGGGGAGGGGGCAGGAGGACTGGGTGGTCAGGCTGTAAAGGGCCTCAGAGACAGCGCTACTGAGCACGGGCCCCATCCCAGAGGCAGGCAGGGTGGGTCACAGGTGGGCCAGGCAGTGCGGAAAGCCCCGCCTCGGAAAGGGGAAGGCGAGCAGCGAGGTGGACAGAGGCAGCCCTGAATGCCTGAAGGAGAGGCGCAGGCAGGGCAGGCCGTGAGGGACCTACCACTTGAGGAACATGTGGAGGGAGTCCTGGCGGAGGCACGGCTGCTCCTGGAAGATCTTCTCCTTGAGCACCAGCCCCTTGCTGTAGCAGCAGTCCTTCTCCAAGGCCTTGCAGATGAAGTACAGGCATGCTGGCAGAGAGAGATAGGTGTGACCTTGGGCTGCCTCTGACACCCTGGCCTTGCCAGTGATGCCAGGGAAGGGTCCCTGCTCTGGGGGCCAAAAGACACCGGGAAAACAAGGACAAGACACCACCTGGACCCATCCAATCAGGAACCATTTCTGAAAATAGTAACCCCGAGGCTGCCGGGGAGGAGGAGGATGGGCTGGGCAACCTTTCTGGGGAACGGGGGGGCATCACACACAGAACCTCGACCCAAGAAACCCACCCGACAGGGGCCAGCTGCCTGCAAACCAGAGCACGACTGCCAGCTCGCTCTGCTCTGGACTGGACGGCCCAGGGCCCGGCCCAGCTCCCCAGCCTGAGTGCGGATGCGAGGCGCTCCCATCAGGAATCAGCAGAGGAGAACAGAGCGGGGAGAGGGGAGGAAAGCCAGGACAGAGGCCAGGAAGCCAGGCAGAGGGCTGGAAGGAGGGCGGAGCCGGGCCGCCCCACCAGCCACCCACTGAAGGAGAGTGGGGCTCCCGGGGGAGGGGCCGCAGCAGGGCTGATGTGCCCACAGCAGAGGGAGGCCCGCCGACTCGGCTCAGGGTCCACCTGACGTGGGGTTAAGCTCAGGGATGCCCGTCGGCCCTCACAGGCACATACACCGCTCTGTCCCCCAAGCCATCTTCTGCTCAAGACCTGGGTTTACCAGGCACACAGCCTGAGCCAGAGCCTGAGCTGGGATGCAGAGACGGCAGGATACTGAAGGCTGGGCCTCCAGGGGGCGCCCGAACTCCAGGATGGGCCCCAGGGAGCCGACAGTCAGGGAAGATGCAAGCGCCAGAGTTGAAACAGGGAAATGGGTGACATGCAGACGGCCACGGAAGCACACGCACCCGTGAGGGGACACGAGGCGCGTGTGTGGAGGTGACCCCACGTGTGAGCGTGCGATGTCAGACGTGCAGAGGAGAGGACAGACGGCGGAGGCCCGACGGCGCAGGGGGCCAGACGGGCGGGCCCGGCTTGCACAGGGCAGGGGCGGCTGAGCTGGCTCTGGGGACCCAGCAGCTGGCCCCTGCCACCAGGCTCGAGCACATGGAGCCAGGGAGGGGTGTGGGCCCAGCTTCCCAGCCTCCGCCACCCCTAGAAAGGGAAGGAAGAGCCGCCAGAGCCAGCCTCCCGGCCGAAACCGTCACCCAGGCTGGGCGCTGGTGCACGTCTGGGCCCGAGGCCAGCTCCCCTGCACCCTGTCCTGCCCGGGGCCCTCCCACACAGCGGCCAGGAGGAGTCAGCCCAGGAGACCCAGAACCCCGTCAGCGCCTGCCTTGGGACGGCCCACAGAGGGCCATGTGTCCCCTGCAGAGCAGAGGGCCAGGCAGGGCCCTCTGTAGAAGAGGCGGGGTATTCTACAGCGCTGGGGAATTTGCCAGAGCCACTCTTCTACAGGTAATGCAGGCCACCAGAATAACAGGCCTGTTACTGAATGCAGGCCGCCAGAATAACAAGATTTTGGGAAAGCCAGCTCCTAAATCTAACCTCCATTCTTCTACCCCATCTAGTCCTTCTCCTCTGCCCCAGGGCAAGGCAGGGCAGAGGGACGCCACCACAAGGCAGACGGGGGCTCCGTCTGGCACAGGTCTTTCCAGCGGCCATGCTGCTCTACACAAGGAGGGAAGGATACAAGTGAGCGTCTGGCATTGGGAGTGAGGCTGCAGCCGCCAGGCCGCCTGTCAGCAAATTTCAGGAGCAGGCCTGGGGCAGGACGCAGCGGGGTGGGGGGAGCAGGGGACGAAAGGCGGAAGAGAACCTGTCTTCCTACCACAACGCGAGCGGCAAGCCTCGACCGAGGAAGAAAGCTAGCAGAGCGTGCTGGGGAAGCAAACACATCTCCGTCCCCCGCACGCGGGGCAGACAGCCAGCCCTTCCTCACCAGCGCCGGCCCCGAGCTCAACCAAGCCACCCTCCCTCCTGAAGTGCTCACGGGAGAACTCAGTCACGCCCCACTCACTGGTGTAGTCGCTGAGGGTGTACAGGACAGTGATGAGGTTGTCCAGGCAGGGCCAGTGGTCAGGGTTGCACCGCAGCCCCTCCTCAAACGCGTGGCGAGCCAGGGGCACCCGGATGAGCCTCAGGGCCACATGTCCAATCTTATACCAGAGGTTGACGTCTGTGGAGTCCAGCATGACCGCCTGCAAGCAGGGCCGCATACGCGTGCTCAGTCGACCCCACCACCTCCAGCAGGCGTCCGAGGGGACAGCACTGGCCCGGCCCCCCAGACTGCCCAGGGATGACAGGGGAGCCACGCAGCCCCCAAGGGCTGCCGAAGACCCACGGGGCACACCTCCAGGTAGAACTCCATGGCCGTCTCCAGATCCTCCCGCTGGGCAGCCAGCTGCGCCAGGTTCTTGTACGTGGAGTACTTCAGCATCAGCCCAGGGTGTTTCAGCCCCTCCTTCTCATCACCAGGAACCGCCTGGGAACGCGGCAGAGAGGCGCAAAGTGAGAGCCAGGCCCTGAAGCCTCCGCGGGCGGTCAGCAGGGCCCCTGGCCTCCGTGCAGGCCTGGGGGCCAGTCCAGAACCACCCTCCACTGGAAAACAGTATGGCCCCAGGGGTCTTTCAAGGACCCCTCCACCCCCGCCCCAGCTCCGAGCACACAAAGGAGAAAGGCCAGACCCCTGAGAGGCAGTTTGCAGGCCATCCAGGCAGCAAACAATAGGGAGGGGACACTTCCGGACGCCCGTCACGCCCGAGGGCCCGAGCCCGGAAGGTGATGTTTACGGCACTTGTGTGCTGGCCGCCCAGCGCACCCCACACCACTTCCGGCTCCGGCGCTTCACTAAGCGGAAGGCCCTGGACCATCCGCAGCGCGCCGCCACACTGTGAGGACAGAGCGCCCCCACCTGGTAGACTGTGAAGCCCTAGCAGGAAGGGCAGCTGGCATTTGGGGCTGTCACTCTGTCCCTAGAACTGTTCCGCGTGCTTCTCCGGACTCGCCAGGCCTCGGAGCACCCCAGCGAGAAGGGCGTTCCGCAGGCGGGAAAGCCCGGGGCCTCACCTCCCGCAGCAGGCGCGCCTCCAGCAGCTCGTGGTAGGCCTTGGCGGACTCCTCAAATCGGTCATGCTTCTGCAGATCCAGGGCCTTGTGGTACAAGGCAAAAGCCTCTGCTTCCTGAAAACCAAGACGGGGGACATTTTTAGAGAGCACAAAGGTGTGTCGTTTTAGGCCGACAGTGTGTGAGGGGCTGCACTCAAGGCTGGGCGACCCGCACTCGCAGTGCTGGAGATGGTCCTGAGGCTCCGCCCTCCCAGGGGCTCACTGCTCCGCGGCCCCCCAGGTGGACCGAACAACATGGGCTCAGCTGAGTCTGAGCAATGGCAGGCAGCACGCCGAGGCCACAGCCAGAGCAAGGCCAAGGTTCCAGGAGCCGCGCGGGCACCCTGTGGGAGTGTGGCCACACCAGCCAGAATAACACAGACCCCAAGAGGGAAACGAGACTCCAGGGCCAGCTGCAGAGGAGCCCGTGACCACACACCTGCGCCTCCTTCGTCTGGGTCTTGTGACTTTTACAGCTTCCTTCATGATCGTCTTCGACGGTGGAGCTGGCATTTAAGGCTGCAATTCGAATCTAGAGGCAGAGGTATGAGGGGGGAGAAGAGCTGCTTTCAGATGAAAGGTGGCTCATCTCGTCAGTAGCCCACAAGGCGCACAGCTCTCTGTAACACAGTCCACTTCAAACAGCTGCAGCCTCCCCAGCTGTGGGGCTGAGTGACGGGTGACCACCCAGGGAAAAGGCAAACCGGAACATTCTGAAGGGACCACACCGACCTGCTTAGGGAACGTGTCCACTACAGAAGGGGCAGGCTGGGGACACCCAGCAATGGCCTGATGCAGCAGAAGACCCAGGCATCAGAAAAACAGACTCCAGTGACAGGGGCTGTGTCTCTCTGCCACAGAGACGTGGCCCTGCCAACCACCCACAGGAGGGCGGACACCCACACCCTCGAAGGACGGCCTTCAGGGCCCACCCAAGAACCCACCCCTCACCCTGGAGTGCCACGGCCAAGCACCAGCACATACCATCGTCAGAGCCTCCGGCACCACCCAGCAGCAGGGCAGGGCCAGCCCACACGGCTCCTAGGGAGGAAGCAGGACAGGCTGAGGTGGGGGGCGTCCAGGAAGAGCCGGGCCACGGGGAACCCGAGTCCAAAACCACAGGCCTCTGGCTCTGGGCACACAGGTTAGCGGGCCTTGGGACAGCTCTGCAGTCTGTCGCCTAGGGAGCCCCTGGTCTTGGGCTGGGCACCCACACTGGCCGGACAAGGCCCCGGGGACACGGAGGAGACAGCCTGACACCGCCCCAGGGCTCACTGCTCAGCACACGCAGCTCAACAAACAGTGATTTCCTCAAAAGTTGAATAAAATGGAAACACAGGCAGCAGACAGAGAACAAGTCACCCGCAGGGATGGGGGAATGTGAAGGAGGAAGGTCTGCGGTAAGACCCAGAAGGAACAGCACTGGGGTGCAGGCGGGGACACCGGGGCCTGGAGGGCGGGAGGGAAACATAAAAGAAAAAACGATGGGAAATATCAAGGAAAAACTTAGAGGTAGGCAGACCAGTGTGAAATCTGTAAAAAACGATAGGACTGGTGAGGACGTGCAGAAATCAGACCCTCACCCTGCAGATGGGAATGAAAAACAGTGAAACCTACTGGCAGTGGCAGTTGCTCAGAATGTTAGATTCCACTCCCAAGGGAAAGGAAAACATGTCCACACCAACACTCGCCCATGAATGTTCACAGCAGCATTATTCATGACAGATTAAAGGTGGGGACAACTCAAATGTCCATCAACTGACAGATACAGAAAACGTGGTATGTCCATGCAGCCAATGGATGATTATTCAGTCATAAAACAGACTACACTTGCTACCACCTGGATGAACCTTGAGAACGCAGCCATTAAAAGAAGACCAAGGCCACAGACTGCTGATTCCATTTATGTGCACCGTCCAGGAAGGAGGCCACAGAAGCAGGAAGGAGGCGGGGGCCAGGGGAGAGGGACGGATGGGGGTGACTCCTGCCGGGAACAGGGTGAGGATGGTGGTGCTGGGTACCAGATGTGTGCACACACCCACACTCACGGATCTGTGAGGTCTGATAAAGGAGACAGGGCAGGAGCCTGACTGAGGCAGCAGGGTGCAGGCGGCACGTCCCAGGAGGAAACCCACAGAACTGGGCCCTCAGGGGCCTTCAGGGAGCAGCAGGGTGCCGGGGAACACAGGGCTCCAGCTTGAGGGGTGGGATGAAGACGCAGCACCACCAAACGCTCCAGGGAGGGCAGAGCAAGGTGCCTGGAAACGGCCCAACCGGGGGTCACCACAGAACCCCGCGTGGGCCCAGCAGGCGGTATAGCTGAGCCTTGGCAGGGACTGAATGCGTGCTCTACTCGTATAAAACAAAACGACTACGGCTCCCGCCAACAGAGCTCACAGCTACGACCTCCACACGGGCTCTGGCTTCTCCAGGGGCTCTTACAAGGAAGGAAAAAAGCACAGTCTTCTTCACAGACAAGGAAGACACAACCCCACTAGGTTGATAGCTATTTCATCTCCTGGCTTCTACATTTACAAGCAACGCATGCTGCTGATTAACTCTGGAAACAGTGGCTTCACCATAAACTACACTGTGATGGACACTGTGACCACCAAACAGTCAGAGGGAGGGGGCGGGGTGGGGGCACGTGGTCGGGAGCAAGAGAAAAGTAGAAACCATAGCACATGCAAAGGGATTATTTATCGTCCAGAACACAGATCTTTTAAAATCCAGCTATTTATTTTTGCATCAATAGGAAAATCATCCGAGGAGTTAACCTCATAGAGGCTGGCATCCAGGTGTATTTGGGAGAACACTGACATTTTTTCTTCGAATTCTAGGAACTTTATACACATCTTATTTGGGAATATAACATACCTACCAATTCAGTGGACACATAAGGGAGAAATGGGCATTTCATGTGGCCAAATAGAAGATAACTTGATTGGTGGAATACCTATGCCTGTCTCCACAAAATCTATACAGGTAACAGAATATGTTCATAGTGGAAAATAAAGTATTCAGAATATGAACATTTCTAAAATCTTACCCCACAGGTAGAACATGTTTGTGTTATTTTGGCTTAAAATGCATAACTTCTTATCATGAGAAAATAGCAGACAAGCCTAAATTGAGCAACATCAGACAAAAAGTAGCAAGGTCAAGAAGTTAATAAAACACTGAATAAGAACTAGGGTTGTGACTATGTAGAAAGTGACAGTTAATAATACAGTATCAGTATGAGTTTCCTTTTATTGAAAATTGCACTAGGATTACATAAGACGTTACAGTTAGGGAAGCAGGCTGAGAAACATTTGGAAACTCACTGTATCATTGTTGCAACTTTCCACTAAGGCTAAGTGTAGTTTAAAAGACAACCTACAGAATGGGAGAAAATATTTGCAAATGCTGCAACTGACAACGAATTAATTTCCAAAATATACAAACACAGCTCACACAGCTCAATATCAAAAAAAGAAACACACAATCAAAAAATAGGCATAAGCTCTAAATAGACGTTCCTCCAAAGAAGACATACAGGACTTCCCTGACATACAGTCCAGTGGTTAAGACTCCATGCTTCCAAAACAGGGGACACAGGTTCAATCCTTGGTAGGGGAAGATGCCACATGCCATGGGGCAGCTAAGCCCGTGTGCCAAAACTACTGAGCCTGCGCTATGGAGTTCTCAACCCGCAACTACTGAAGCCCAGGCACCCCAGAGCACATGCTCCAAAACAAGAGAAGCCGCCACAGTGAGAAGCCTGCACACAGCAAACAGAAAGGAGCCCTGGCTCACCCTAACAAGAGAAAAGTCCACATAGCAACGAAGACCCAGCACACCCAAAAATAAAAATGCAGATGGCCAAAAGACACATGGGGCTTCCCTGGTGTCTCAGATGGTGAAGAATCCGCCTGCAATGCAGGAGACCTGGGTTACATCCCTGGGTTGGGAATATCCACTGGAGGAGGGCATGGTGACCCACTTTAGTATTCCTGCCTGAAGAATCCCCATGGAAAGAGGAGCCTGGCATGCTGTAGTCCATGGGGTCAAAAAGAGTCGGATGTGACTAAGTATGCACAAGACAGATGAAAATATGTTTAACATCACTCATTATTCAGTCAGTTCAGTTGCTCAGTCATGTCCGACTCTTTGCAACCCCATGGACTGCAACACGCCAGACTTCCCTGTCCATCACCAACTACCAGAGCTTGCTCAAACTCATGTCCATAGAGTCGGTGATGTCATCCAACCATCTCATCCTCTGTCATCCCCCTCTCCTACTGCCTTCAATCTTTCCCAGCATCAGGGTCTTTCCCAATGAGTCAGTTCTTCGAATCAGGTGGACAAAGTATTGGAGTTTCAGCTTCAGCATCAGTCCTTCCAATGAATATTCAGGACTGATTGCCTTTAGGATGGACTGGTTGGATCTCCTTGCAGTCCAAGGGACTTCAAGAGTCTTCTCCAACACCACAGTTCAAAAGCATCAATTCTTCGGCGCACAGCTTTCTTTATAGTCCAACTCTCACATCCATACATGACTACTGGAAAAACCACAGCTTTGACTAGACGGACCTTTGTTGGCAAAGTAATGTCTCTGCTTTTTAATATGCTGTCTAGGTTGGTCATAGCTTTTCTTCCAAGGAACAAGTGTCTTTTAATTTCGTGGCTGCAGTCACCATCTGCAGTGATTTTGGAGCCCCCAAAAATAAAGCCTCTGTTTCCATTGTTTCCCCATCTATTTGCCATGAACTGATGGGACCAGATGCCATGACCTTAGTTTTCAAATTATTAGAGAAATGCAAATCAAAACTACAGTGAGGCATCACCTCACACCAATCAGAACAGCCATCATTAAAAAGTCTACAAACAACAAATGCCGGAGGGCATGGAGAAAAGGAAATCCTCTTACCCTGTTGGCAGGAGTGTAAACTGGTGCAGCCACTATGGAGAACAATATGGAGGTTCCTTAAAACACTAAAAATAGAGCTACCATATGATCCTGCATTCCCAGTCTTAGGGATGGGGGGTAGCGGGGGACGATGGACCTAATTTGAGTTTGCTTTTCAACCATTTAAAAATGTAAAAACCATTCTCTGCTCTTGGGCTATAGCAAAACAGTGGGCTAGTGAGCAAACAATGATTTCTACATTTTCAAATGGTTGAAAAACTTCGGGACACATGAAAACTACATAAAACTTACGTAAGACTCAAACTTCGGTGTCCTTAAATAAAATGTTATGGAAACACTGCCCCTCTCTTGGATACTGTCTTTGGCTGTGTCCGCAGTACTAGACAATGTAGAGCCACCAAGTACTTATATCATTAGAAGTATACACATTATAGTCACAAGACATAATAATAATATAAAAAACAAAGAGGGGCCGGCTCACAGGAAAAGACCGTGATGCTGGGAAAGATTGAAGTTGGGAGGAGAAGGGGACGACAGAGGATGAGATGGCTGGATGCCATCACCGACTCGATGGACATGAATTTGAGCAAGCTCCAGGAGTTGGTGATGGACAGGGAGGCCTGGCGTGCTGCAGTCCATGGAGTCGCAAAGCGTCGGACACGACTGAGCAACAACCAAAAGAAGGGTCACACGGAGGGAAGCCCAGCCGCGTGTAAGCCACATACACAGCACGCCCTGCAGTGACCCAGGCGCCCCAGAAGCGAGGGGCCTCAGAGCCGCCTGCGCAGCGCCCCGCGCCGCGGTGCGGAGACTCGATCGGGCCCAGGGTCGGCCCGGAGCCTGGAGCCGCCGGGCCACGGGGGGCGCCGGGGGCTCGGGACATCAGCGGCCGCGCCTCCTCTCGGCCTCGGTTTCCACCTGCGAGCGGCGCTCACCACGCAGCGCCGCCGCGAAGGTGAAGTGGAAGGACGCGAGGCTGGGGGCTTGGGGCCCTGCGCCGCGACCGCGGTCCGGACGGCGGCTCCCGCCGCGGTGCCCCGCCGCGACCGCTGGCCCTAGTATCAGGCCGCCAGGCGGGGCAGGGAGCTGACTAGAGGCCCCCGCCGGGCCGCTCCGGCTCCCGGCCTCGGTCTCCTCGCGGGGAGCCCGGGCGCCAGCCCAGCCGGGCCCCGCGCCCGCCGCACCTCAGGCTTCCGCCCCCACCCCGGCCCTCAGAGTCGCGCCCCAACCCCGGGCCGCCACAACCCTGTCGCCCAAGGGCTCACCAGGCGTCTCCACAGCAACCGCCTGTGTGGCCAGACCCCCCGCGCCGGCCGGCTGCGCGCCTGACAACAAGGCGCGCTCCCATTGGCTCAGGCGCCGGCTCCGCCGGCCAATCAGAGAGCGCGCACGCGCCATCCGGCGCGCGGCGCCCGGCCTGCCTGCGGACGCGGCCACGCGCAGAGGTCCGAGCGTGGCTGCGGACTCGACGCCAGCTCCCGCCAGCTCCCGCCAGCTCCCGCCAGCTCCCGCCAGCTCCCGCCAGCTCCCGCCTGTCCTGTTATGCAGGAGGCGCCCGTTGGCTGGGCCAGGCCCGCGGCCCTGCACAGTAACTACCCTGCGCAGTAGTAACAGTAGCGCACTACTGTTTCAGCCTTCGGACAGGTGCTGTGGAGGCCGTGGCAACGTGGGGACACTTGGAGGGAACAGGGGAAGGAAGAGCATCCTTCTTGACATTGCCCGTGCCTCACCCTGTTCCGAAAAGGATTTGAAGTTTAAAAGGCACAGATACACAAGCAATTCTTGACGCAGAGGAAAAAAGGGCAGACCTAGATGTAACACCAGAAACTATAAACCTCTTAGAGGAAAACACAAACAGAAACCTTGATGACATAAATCAAAGCGAGATCCTCCATGACCCACCTCCTAGATTCACGGGAAATAAAAACAAGCAAACAAGTGGGACCTGATTAAACTTAAATGCTTTTGCACAGCAAAGGATAAGCAAGGTGAAAAGACAGCCCTCAGAATGGGAAATAATAACAAATGAAACACCTGACAAAGGATCCATTTCCACAACATACAAGCAGATCTGAAGGGTTTCCGACATGGGGCTTGGGACTTGGGGGGGAGGGGGGGGCAACACTCTTGGGAGCTACATGTTTTAAGAAGGGGCTTCACACTGGTTGACATTCATAGAGGCTTGAGTCCAGTAAGAGTGATTTAAAGAACGAATGTTATGGCTTTCTCGTTGACTTTAGTAAAATCATGGTGAAGAACTGGTAGACAGTTCAGTACAATAAAACTTTATTGATATGCCAGGAAGTACAAAAATAACTGAGTCACCAACCTTAATTTAGGGTATAAGCTGGGTGGGAGGTGGTGGTGGTGGTGGGAGGGTTTAGACCATGAACAGATGGGTTCAAAGTTTCAGAGATAACTTGCATTCTTGGATGCAGCTCTCACCCCTGAGTTGTATTGCAAAAGATGTTCTGAAGTGAAAGTTGAAAAAAGATGGGGAGGGCGGTCCAAGGAGCAGGGAGCTGTGTGGCAAAGGTTTGAGCTGAGAAACAGTGCAGGCCATGCAGGAGTCTCATGCAGCTGTTATCAAGGGGCAAAATGGGGGGCCATGATGCCCGCATGGGGGGAGGGGCCAGTCGTCACAGCAAACTGATGACCTCACTCACTGATGGGGTCCTGGAAAGTTTAGGCCTGAATCCCTCCTTGAGCTTGAGTGCTTCAACCACTCATTTACATCCCATCCACAAACATTCCTTGAAGCCCTTTGGGAAGCAGGACATCCATGCAGGCAGAAGGAATGAGTGCAGAGATAGCTGGGATAGGGAGCCAGGGGTAGGACCTCCAAGCTGTAGCTTTTAACAAGTTCTCAGCGGTGGTCAAAGCTATGGTTTTTCTAGTAGTCAAGTATGGATGTGAGAGTTAGGCCATAAAGAAGGATGAGGGCTGAAGAATTGATGCTTTTGAATTGTGGTGCTGAAGAAGACTCTTGAGAGTCCCTTGGACTGCAAGGGGATCAAACCAGTCAATCCTTAAGGAAGTCAACTGTGAATATTCACTGGGAAGGACTGCTACTGAAACTGAAGCTCTGGTACTTTGGTCACCTGATGAGAGAAGCTGAAAAGACCCTGATACTGGGAAAGATTGAAGGCAGGAAGAGAAGATGACAGGGGACCAGATGGTTGGATGGCATCATTGACTCAGTGGACATGAGTCTGAACAAGCTCCAGGAGATGGTGAAGGACAGGAAAGCCTGGCATGCTGCGATCACAAATAGTTGGACACAACTGAGCCACTGAGCAACAGCGGTGGTCAGGTAAGGCACATTCCTTAGGAAACTTATTAACCAGGCAGATGCACAGACTGCAAATCAGTTTGGTATTTCATTGGTGCACAAGGATGATCAAAGCTTTAACGGGGGCAGGGAAAGTATTGACCAGAGATGTAAACTCTGCATCTGAAAGAAAGCTGAAAAGGAGACTTCCATGCCACGCCTCCCCCACCCTCTGTGTCCTCCGAAATGCAAAAGCATGATATGCGCTTTAGATTGGGGGCAGGGGCGGGGGCAGTAACAAGATTCCATTCATTCCATTTCTAGAAGCAGAGGCTGCATTTCTGGGCTTGCCATTTGGCACATGGATCTTACAAGGTACACAGCTACAGAGAATTCTCAGCACAACGCACAGGAGATGATGGGCGTCACAATGCCCAGGGAAGGGCCCTGAAGCCCAGGCTGAGGACGGGAATGTCGGGTCAGCAGAGTCTGCAGGAAGGCCCAGGCTGGACCAGCTGCCTGCCGCTCCCCACCAGCCTGAACAGGGGCATGAAGAGGAGCGCCTCCAAGAAGCCCTCCACCCTCAGATTCCAGCAGCCAAATGTAAGACATGAAACACAGCCCCTGAGGACAGGAACCTCCCACCTCCCAGGTTCCCTTAAGGTCCCCACCTCATAAAGCAACCTGCTGCCGGGAGTGACCCAGAATGCCTGGGGGTGTGGGTGGGAGGAGGCAGTGGTAAAGGGAAGCAGAGAAGTCAGGTTTGAGACAAAGCTCTCTTCATTTATTTGTTGTGAGGATGGGGAGGAGAACCACACAGAGGTGCCAGAAGCTGCTGTCCACCAGGCCCTCGCTGCCAGGAGGCCTCTCTGGAAGGGCTGTCAGCTCAGAGGCCCTGGGTGCCCTACACGCCCGTCATAAAAAGGTCATGACTGTCCCCTTCTTGCCAATCTGCCAGCGCTCCAAGGGGAAAAAGCGGATCACTATCCTTCAGGAGATGGAGAAAAAAGATATCATCAGCTCTTTGGCTAACTCCTTACATTCTAACACCCCCCAGCCAGACAGTCCCACTGTGGGCTCCAAGGAGCCTGCCTTAGCCCCACCAGGCATTTTGCAAGCCTGTCTCACCCCATGAACACTCTCCCCCAACCCCAGACAGGGCAGTGGGCACGTCAGGGGTGGAATGGTGACTGTCCACCATCATCACCCACCCAGAACAGACAGGCAGCCTCTGTGGTCACTGTATGTGGGTTCACAGGGGAGCCTTCTCTCTTCCAAACTGCAGGCCCCCAGGAACAGTATCCCAGCCCCTGTTTTTGCAAAGCCTGGCTCAAGAAGTCCAGGCATAACCACCTCCCTCCCCTCATCCCCACATATCTGCAGAGTGAGTGAATGAGCTCCTCTCCCAGAAGTGATAGGAAGTTCCTTGTGCAGAAACAGGATAGCCTAGGGCCAAGGAGGTATACATGACAACCTCAGTTGTCCCATGTGTAAATGGGCATAATGGAGCTATCTCCATTATGGGATGAGATGTCCCCATAATGGGATGGCATGTCCACATGGGGGGTATAGACAAAGGCACAAAACTTCTAGGGATCAAATGGGGTCATGCATGTGAGTTATCTATCAAATCTCTGGTATGTGGTAAATTACAGGTTACTTATCGTTGTTAGAATTCTTATGGCTCCCCAGATTAAGGACCAGGTCTAAGCACCCCCAGAAGTGACCATTCTTCACCCACTCTTTCTGGGCCAACAAAGGCTCTATTCTGAAAGGTTCTTTCAAGATTCTTCTGCAGTTAGTTCCTCATAGGCATAGACTCGGCTCAGGAATATTTTTCACCCAAGAAGAAACCATGACCTTGCCACAGAATCCCAGGTTTGGGAGCCATAGGGGATTCTTATTAGAAGCCGACTCATTAGAAAAGACCCTAATGCTGGGAAAGATTGAAGGCAGGAGAAGGGGACGACAGAGGACTAGATGATTGGATGGCATCACCAACTCAATGGACATGAGTTTGAGCAAGCTCCAGGAGATGGTGAAGGACCGGGAAACCTGGTGTGCTGCAGTCCATGGAATCGCGAAGAGGTGGACACAACTGAATGACTGAAAAACAACCACTGAGGGCTTCTGGGGAACCATTTAATCCATGCCTCTCTATTCACAGAAGAGAAGGTTACAAACCAGACACGGTTTACTTCCAGGTTTGTTTGGATTCCCCCGGCTGCATCGGACCCAAAGGTCACAACCTCAGGACATACCCAGAATTCCTCCTGTCCAGCTTAGAGAAGTCCTAGAAGATTACTCCTGTTTTCCTAACATATGGAAAAACCAGAGGGCAGATGATAAGTGGCTTTGGTTCTGTCGGGGTAGCAACATTCCGCCCTGCCAGCTGCCAAGGCAGGCACAGTAGTGTCATCCCACGCAGTGCCCCCAGTAGTGGTTAAAGGGGAGCCTTCCCATTTCACAGATGGAAACACTGAGGTCCCAGAGGCCATATCTTGCCCAGGTGTCACAGGAACCACTGCAGAGCCAGGAATTCATTCAATTCCACCACCACTCTCAAGGTGGGCTGTCCACAGGCCCATGGGGTCAAGGGGCCAGGCGACACCAGATCCTTCTTGTCCAGGGTGAGGAATTAATTTTTCCCCCAAACCTAGGAGGGGCCTGAGGTGGGATCCCGGCCCCCAGTGGCACAGCAGTCCCAAGAGGGTCCTCTCCCTGCCCCCCTACGCACCGGTCCTCGGCCAGGTCCAGCTCCTTGGTGAGGAACTCGAAGAAGCGCGCGCTGTGGCCGCGGTTCTCCTCGGCCGTGCCCACCACACCGATGGAGGAGACGAGCAGCTGGGCGCTGGGCTCCGCCGAGCCGTTCACCACCATTGCCAGGCCAGACCGCACCGTCACGTTCACGCGCTGCGGGGATACGGGAGTTTAGCCTGAAGCCGGCGTTAGGCGGGGATCGTGCTGAGGACCTGGGGAGCGCGGCGTGGGGGAGCGCGGGGTGCAGACGCGCGGGCTCCACGGGGGTCAGGGCTGGGGCACGAGTCGGGGTCCTTGGAGGTCACTTCGGGGTCACGGCTGGCCAAGCCGACACGGAGCACGTGTTGCGAGCGGGGCCACAGGGCCCTGGAGTGCGGGAGGTCGGACTTGGCGGCAGGCGGCGGGCGGGCGGACGCGGAAGAGTCGGGGTCACGCTGGGGAAGCGGGTCGCAGACAGAGCCCGACCCCGGTCCGCCAGCCTCCTCCCCGCCCCGTGCTCCCCGGCCCAGGCTCACGTCCTCAGGCTTGCTCAGGATGGCGGCAGTGGCCGCGCAGAGCCGCTTCTCCAGCCCCGCGGGAACGCGGCCGGCGGGCAAGCTCATGTCCAGCTCAACGAACGGCATGTCCAGCGGGAAAGGTGCGAACGGGCGCGGGGTCCGGGTCTGTGTTCTTGAAGGTCCGGCGACTGGTAGCCACGGGGCGGGGGTGCCACGGAACCTGCTCTCCTCATTGGCTGAACAGAAACGCAGCGCCCCCTGATTGGCTGCCTGGGCTACCTCCCCCGGGTCTCGGCTGACAGCCTCCGCAAGGGCTGGCGCCGATTTCCGGAAGTGTTGTAGCCCGACCCCCTCCATGTGACCCCGCCCCCAAAGAGGTATTGGCGCGCCAGGCCCCGCCCACACGCCAGACCCCGCCCGCGCCCCCACTCCAGCCGCCCTGGCCGTGGTTTCCTGTCCCCTGTGGCTTTCCAGCACTTCTTGTGTAATATTTAGGTGGAGGTCTGAACACGCCCAAACACACACACACACACCCGGAGGGGCCATCCCCAGGCTCCACCCTGACAATGCTACATCGTCACGGAATATTAAAATTTTTTTTGAATGAGTTGTCTCTGCGTCGGGCAACTCACGATCGAAGTGGGAAAATGCTCTTCTCTTGATCAGACCTGGTGACGTCTGGGGGCTCGAGTGGGGCTGGGCAGAGACCCTCGGGTTCACTGCATCCCTACCTGGTACCCGCGGACAAAAACACCCTTGTGGCTTCTTGTGCCTGTGGCAACCTTGCCTCATGGTGAAGGATCGCCCACCAGCGGGGGGTGATAGCCAGCCAAAGCCCCGGTCGAATTACCAGCAATGTTTATGGGGCCCTGTATTTTTTATAGGTGAAGCAAAAGCTGTTATTGAAAACGTGGATGTCTGTTGATGTGGCCAAACGTGGTACTTTCATCAGCGTTGGAAAATTGTTTGAATTGTAAATAACAAAGGTCGTTGAAATTATGTGGGTGTGTATGAATGATTCCAACTACTTATCTAAAATTTTATGTAAGTGGGCATATTAAAGGACTCATTCTTTGTCCTTTAGCCTCATGGCAGAAACCAGGGGAAATTTTCAAACAAGAGAGGGCCAGGGTCACTTTTGTGTTTACTAAAGCTCTTTCCAGAGTTCACATGGAAGTCAGCGTGCAAGGGGTAAGGGTGAAGTTAGCGGACAGACGGAGGAAAGCATGCAGGACTGGCGTGTGGAGGGCACTGTGGCCTGGACTCTGAGCGGGGAGTTGTGTTTTGGCCCACAGCCGAGGGGAGGGAGGACCATTTCTTAGAGCGCCATGGCAGGCTTGCCGGGACCCACTACAAGAAAAGCTGCGCTAAGGGCTTCAGCCTCTCCTTCACGGCAGTGTCTGCTGGAGGCAGGTCCTTGGCCTTCATGATGACCGCATGGGCCTCTCGGAAGAGGTCCTCCCCCACCGCAGCTTCCACGCGCTGGCGCCACGCAGCCAGCTTAGGCCGGCTTTTGAAGATGTCGCAACCGGCACTGACAGGCTGCAGAAGAGGGAGCTGAGTGGAGGGGGCGGGCACCCAGGGAAGCAGAAGGCTGCACCAGGCCTAGGGATCCCCTGGGTGGGTTTTCCCTCCTCTGCCACTAGAGGAAACACCGGGAAACTGCTCATTATCCCTGCAGGGTGGGGTTTTTAGGCCCCTTTTCACAGATGAGGACCCTGAGGCTCAGAAGGGACATGACCCACCCAGGGCCCCCCTCCCCCCAGCCAGAAAGGGCAACGTGAGCTGGTGCACGGGCTCCCTCCCGGGGTACCCCACAGCACTCACATGCATCAGCTCTGTGATGGCCACCAAGTCCGCCACTGAGATGCGGGGCCCGGCCAGGAAGTCCTGGTCCTTCAGGAACTTGTCCTCAAGCAGCTGCAGGCACCTGTCCAGCTCAGCCAGAGTGTTCGCCAGTGTCTCAGGGGGCACCCGTTGGCCCAGGAACACGGGGAACATCATCTGGCAGGCAGAGAGAGGGCTCAGCGTCTGCCTAGGGCCCGGCCTGGTTCCGGCTCTCGTCCTGTTGACCAGCCATCCTGCGCATTTCTCCTCACTCCTGTCCACCCCTTCCCACCCACAGCCACCACCAGCCCAGGCCTCATCGCTGACTCACGCATGGTCAGCCTCCACCTCTCCCTGGGTCCTCACATCAGGCAGCCAGGGGATCCCTCTGCAATCCCAGTCTGCCCGTAGCGTCTCCCTGCATAAAGCCTTCCATGGCTCCCTACTGCCCCCTCCCCGCAAAGGTCTCAACACAGAGCAGCAGCCATCCTCTCCCACTCTCCCAAACCAGCCCCACTCCACCCCAGGCCTCTCAGATGGGAGTCTGTGGGAACGGGCCTGCAGATCCCTCTAGGATGCGCTTCAAGTGTATGGTCCTAATCAGTACACTTGGGTGGGGGCAGCCTCTGCGTTGCCAAGCTCCCAGATGACCGTCTTGCTCCCGGCCCATGGACCACACTTTGAGTAGCAAAGGTCTATACTCACTCTCCTCAGCTTGTCTCCATTCGGCCCTCAGATGCACCAGGCTCCCTCCCCTACCACAGCTATTATTGTCATTGTTGAGTCCCTAAGTCATGTCTAAGTCTTTTATGACCCCATGGGCTGTAGGAGGCCAGGTTCCTCTGTCCATGAGATTTCCTAGGCAAGATTATAAGAGTGGGTTCCCCTTCCCTCCTCCAGGGGATCTTCCTGACCCAGGGATTGAACCCGAGTCTCCTGCGCTGGCCGGTAGATTCTTTACCACTGAGCCACCAGGGAAGCCCATGGCTTTTAAAGCTATGGAAACTTTCTTTGGGCCAAATGGGCCCCAGGATGGAACCCCCCAACGGTCCGGTACTAGGACTCCAAGCTCTCGCTGCTCTGCTGAGGGCCCGGGTTTGGTGCTCAGTCCCCCCACGCACAGGATGACTGCTGGGTGCTGGTCACTGATCACGGCTCGGAGTCCGTGTCAAAGACCTCTGCACATTTGATAAGTAAAAATGGTATCTGCATGCTCTTTTAATGTGCAATTGCTTGGTTTTTACTGAAGTTAAATGTTTTCATCCATTTACTGACCCTTTCTCTGTCCTTCAGCTACATCTCTGCTGGTCTCCTCTGCCCATTTTTCTACTGTCTCTGTCTGATGGGCTTCTAAGAACATCTTAAATATCAAGAGTGTTACTTCTTTCTAACATATCTTTGCCAAGATTTCTCCCAGTGTTTTTTGCTGACTTTAATTCTCTTTTCTTTTTTCTTCTTCTACAGATTTCATCATATAAAATTGATGAGCCTTTTCTTTAAGTCTCTTACTGTTATTAGGCTTATCAATCTTTGCATACCCAGAAATTAGATCAATATTTAGTGAAATATCTCATTTCTTCCTACTTTGAGGTTTTTCACTCAACATCTGTCCATTGAAAAGTATGTGTGTGGCAAAGTGAGGGCTTGATGCTTTTCCCAGACAAGAGGCAACATTCCTGGGCAGTATGACATATGCAGGAAGGCGTAGGGTTCATTTCCAGCAGCTTGGGAATCAAAACACGTTGGGGGCGGGCTTCCCTGGTGGTTCAGTGGTTAAGTGTCCTACTGCCAGTGCAGGGGAGGACATGGTTCTGTCTCTGGTCCTGGAAGATTCCACGTGCCTCGGGGCCATTCAGCCTGCGTGCTGGGGCCCATGAGCCACAAGTCCTGAAGCCCGTGTGCTCCAGAGTCTGCGCCCAGCAAGGAAGATCTAGCAGAGCTGAAAACAACTAAACAAATAAATGTGTTTTTGATAAGACACCTTGGGGGTGTCGTTCCCAGGCTCTGTGCCCCGGTTTCCCCTCTCAGAAACAAGTCCGTTGCCCTGGAGCATCTCTGGCCTTCTAGGATTTAGTGTTCTCAGTTTCGACAGAGAGCCTGGCCCCTTGATCACCCCGGGAGGGCTCCCTGCCCCGGGGCTCACCTTCTGCCACATGGCCCGGGTGCAGCTCATCCGGACGGCCGTGTGCTGCCAGGACAGGTACTCGTCCACGCGGGCTCGGGCCTGCAGGTCCTGGGGGTACCAGTGGTCAGGGGCCTCATACTTGCGGGCCAGATACAGCAGGATGGCCACACTGGGGAACATGGGGGGGTGCGGGGGACATGCCCCAGTCACTCTTCAGCTGTTCCACAGGGACCAGGCCCTCACCTCACACGTCTTTCCCCAGATCCTGTGGGTGGAGCACCTCAGCATCTCCCTGGTTCTGATACACAAGCAGGAATGCGTGGCCCAGAGAGATCCGCTGACAGCCAGGGCCACACAGCTCTATACTGGGCCATCCTAGCATCTGAACTAAGGGCATCGAGGGGAAAACGAAGTGTCACGGGGCTTCAGAGGACCCTAGTACCATTCCCCACCATCCCTGGAGCACAGGCCGTGCCAGGAATGAGACCAGGTGCCCCTCCCAGCTGTGGGCA
The DNA here is from genome assembly GCF_910594005.1 of Cervus elaphus. Taxonomy (NCBI): domain Eukaryota; kingdom Metazoa; phylum Chordata; class Mammalia; order Artiodactyla; family Cervidae; genus Cervus; species Cervus elaphus. The sequence goes on from NC_057819.1 coordinate 1,897,085, forward strand.
ACTCTGCCCACTTCAAGCCATTCTCCACCTCTCGGGCCGGAACAGGGACTTGGGACACGCAAGCCATGAGCCAAGCCATCAATGGTGGTCACACAGATGGCTGACAGGTGCAGCCCAGGGGCCTATTACCTCTCAGCCAAGGTGAAGTCCCCATCCTTCAGGGCTGGCACCTTCCTCAGGGGGTTCACCTGGACAAAGTCATCGCTGTGGTTCTGGCCTGTGGAGTGACCAGTGAGGCAGGTGGGGAGAAATGTGAGGCCTCTAAGGTCTCTGCCCACCCCCACCCCAACAACCAGGCACCAACTTTCTGGGGTCCCTGTCCGGGTGGGCCATCAGGGAAGAGGAGGCCACTCCGCCGGTGAGCGGGTGACACTCCCCGACCCCACCAGAGGTCCCTGTTCCAGTGTCCACTCGCTCGGGACCTGGGCCAAGGAGCATCTCAACTTGGGCTTGGGCGGAGGGTGAGTCTCTGCAGCTGAACACCCCAGTCCTGGTCAACTCCATCCCTGCATCAGACCCACCATCCCTGCAGACCGCTCCCTCTCTGCTAACTGAGTGACCTGTCCACACAGCTGTTCCCAGGCCTCAGCAAACCTCTCACCAGCAGTGCCTGACCTACTCAGCCACTCAGCCTCCCGCAGGCCGCTCCTCTTTCCTTCTTGTGCCAAACCTTCCAGACTCCTTCCCCACCAGGGCCCCCCGGTCTGGCTCACTTCTGCATACTGCAGCCGTTCCACCACCACCACCAGCTCAGGCCTGTGCGGAGCGGACACCAAGTAGTGCGTGTGAAGCCGGAGGCTTCAGTGGAGCGGGACTCCAGCCTGGTCACAGGACCACCTGCCAGCCTCTCTGCTCCTTCTCCTCCGTGGGCAGGATCACCACGATCCATTCTCCCTCCAGAAACAGCCTCTGTGCCCGGCCCTCACCCCAAGGAACCCCAAGGCAGAGCAAGGTGGCACCAAAGCAGCAGGCGGCTCAGGCTGGGGCGCCAGAGGCAGAAGGCAGGCAAACTCAGCCAAGCACCGGTGTCCCTCCCGGCCTGCCTGAGAGGCTCTGAATCCAGAGCTCTCCTGCGGTCCGGTGACAGCCCTGCCCCCTCCGCGGGATTCTGCCCAAGTGGAGGGGACCTAGGCGGGCACAGGTAGGAGTACAGCGGAGGCCAGATGCAGGTGAACAATCTTCTGGGCAGCCACGCCCAGAAACTCGAGATGGGGGCTGCCTCCGCTGGGAACCAGGAGGCCGCGTCATTGTTCTCTCCGAGCCCTGGTATGGACAGGGCTCCACTTTCCTCCGCTTCTTCGCCCAGCCCCGACCCCAGCCGCACCCCGCATTGCCCTGCTGTCTACCCGCTCTGTTCCCTCTTAAGCTGGGTGTGAAGAACTGTTGGTATTCACTAGGCAAAGGTGAGACTGACAATACACAACCGATGGCGGAAGCCACGGTTTCCGATGGGAGTCTGCCCGCACCGGCCGCCCGACTCGGGGGGCCACAGGGACACCCCCAGACCCGGGGCCTGCTTGCTTGTCCGGCCCACCTTTGAGCAGGTCCACGGTGCGCAGCTCGAAGGGGATGCGGTTCTTCTTAGCGAAGATGTAGACGGCGCGGCAGGGCTGGGACAGCAGGTCCAGGTAGAGCTCCAGGCCCATGGCGGGGGCGGGAACGGCTGGCAGGACCGAGGACAGGAACGGCGGCGGGCGGGTTCCACCGGTCACCCAGCCGAGGGATGTGCGCGGCTCCAGGTATCAGAGCCCGGCCACACCCTCCCCGCCCATTGGACAGCGCCGGAGAACTCTGGGCCAATCAGCGGCGGCCTCGCTCTCCCGCCTTCCCTCTGCGGGGTTCTGAGCTGGGTTCCCTTTCCTGCCTGGCAGGGTTAGGGGAGACGGTCTCTGTGTCCCTCCGCCGGGTCAGTCCCCTTACCTGGACATCAGCGTCTAACCTGCGTCAAATGGAGCGGGGTGGGAGGGAACGAGATCAAGGGCGCTTCCAGCGCATTCAGTGAATTTAGGGTCAAAGGGTTGGCCCAGGCCACCTCCCCCCACTCAGAGAGGGGGCTGAAAGAGGAGGGACTTCAGAGTCCCCGGGGAACACAAACAGAGGAGGAGTAAACGATGACGCAGCCACCTGGGGGCTCACGGCCCAGGGTGGAGGCGGGGGTGGGCCTGTGGACCTCTGCGACCAGCAAAGACCAGGTCACCACCTCAGGAAGCCGCCCTGACCAACCTTCTTTACGCTACCGGCTAATCTTCGCTTCCCTCCTGCAAAACAGAAGCCTCGTGAGACCCATCTATGAGGTTTGCGGGTGGGCCCGGAATCTTCCCACTTCCTCTGCAGGGCCAAACCCCTCCAACTACAAGCCTGGAGCTCCTGAGGTCTTTGGCTGTGATGCCGTCATTCTCGAATCAAGTCTCCCAGAGGAAAATGTCGTGTCCCCAGGGACTTCAGGCTTGCCTGATAGCTTAGTTGGTAAAGAGTCTGCCTCCAATGCAGGAGACCCCAGTTCAATCCTGGTTGGGAAGATCCCCTGGAGAAGGGATAGGCTACTCACTCCAGTATTCTTAGGCTTCCCTTGTGGCTCAGCTGGTAAAGAATCTGCCTGCAATGCGGGAGACCTGGGTTCGATCCCTGGGTTGGAAAGATCCCCTGGAGAAGGGAAAGGCTACCCACTCCAGTATTCTGGCTGGGAAAATTCCATGGGCTAGTCCATGGGGTTGCAAAGAGTTGGACGCAACTGAGTGACTTTCACTTCACTTCACTTCACTTCCAGGGACTTCCCTGGTGGTCCAGTGGCTAAGACTCTTTGCTCCCAAGGCAGGGCATCCAGGTTGGATTCCTGATCACAGAACCAGATCCCACATACCACAACTAAAGATCTTGCAAGCTGCAGTGAAGACTTGTGAGTGCCTGTGCTGGTCGTGTCTGACTCTTTGAGACCCCTCAAGAACTGTAGCCCAAGAGGTTCCTCTGTTCATGGAATTTTCCAAGAATACGGAAGTGAGTTGCTATTTCCTCCTCCAGTGGATCTTCCTGACCCAGGGATTGAGCCCACCTCTCCTGTATTGCAGGCAGATCTTTTTTTTACCTCTGAGCCATTGGGGAAGACCTACTAAGACCTAGGGCAGCCAAATAAATAACTAAATAATAAACAAAGAAACAAACAACCCTATTCCCAAACCCAAGATTCAGAGAAAGCCCAACTGGGAAAAAAACAAGCAAACAAACTTGAGAATAGCTTGGCCTTTCTGGGCCCCTGGCTCCCAGTTTAAAAAAGACCTATCCCATCAGCAGAGAATTTTCTCCAGGCTGGATGGGGCCATGTTCTCCACCCCCTCCAGGGGACTGGCCTCCTCCATAACTCACCTTTAGCTGAACTACTACGATATCCAATTTCCTTGCTTTCTCCCTGGCCACTCTCTAGTCCAACCCCCACCAACAGCCAGAATGTTATTCTAAAACACAATCTGAGCATTCCGTTCCTGTTCAGGTTCTGCAACTCCGAGGAGTGGCAATTCAGGCCCCACTTGACCGAGTCCTGACCTGGGGAGCTGCTGTTCGATGCCTCCTCCCCACCAATCCCTCGGGGCAGGTGCAGGACTTGTGACTCACAATGCTTGGTACTGAAAGGACGACTGGCCCTGCAAAGAGACTGTTGGCATGCCTGCAGCAACACACGTAGAGACCTGGTACCTCTACTGTCCTTGTCGAAGAACCAGCAGAGGACGGGGCATTTGTTAATTTCACTCTGGACAACCAGTCTGGGGAAAGCTGATCCACCAGGCCTATGAAGGCAGCTGTCTTTCAAAGAGAGGCCAAGACCACGGATAGGACAGATAGAAGGTCAAGTAAACCACACCTCAGAGTTAGAAGCAAAGGCTCAGGCTGAGCCCAGGTTTATTTCCCAGATTGGAAAGAAAACGCAGATGAAAGGAGACAAGGTCTGGGTGTGCCATTCCCTTCATGGCTTTGCAGCCCCAGAGATAGATGGGTGGGAACCTGGCCCGGGGAGCAGAGGACTCAGGCAGGCAAGCCATGCCTGCTCTCCGCCTGCTCTCCGGCTCTGCCTCCCAAGCAACAATGGAAATGAAGCCACTCTGCGAACTGCCAAGGGCGGAGCAGAGGCGAGCCTTCCTGGCTCACTGGATCATGGCCAGCACTTTGGGCAGCATCTTCTGCTTTAAGGTGGGGTCTGCAGGCTGACAGTCCTTGGCCTTGAGGATGACCTCATGGGCCTCCTGGAAGAGGACCTCCCCCACTGCTGCCTCCACGCGCTGGCGCCACGCGGCCAGCTTGGGTCGGCCTTTGAAGACTTGGCACCCGGCACCCACGGGCTGCAGGGAGAGAGGGCATGGGATGGGTGACCACGTATTGCAACACCAACCTGGTTTGGAGGCCACGGAACTCCAGAAGGTTTCTCCACAGGGTCCCACAGCCGGGGGCATGGTGCAAGCAGGACTTCAGTGCCACCCAGGACCCCCCCTGCCTCATCCCCCCTCTCCCACCACCCACAGCACTCACATGCATCAGCTCCGTGATGGCTACCAGGTCAGCCAGAGAGATGTGGGGCCCAGTGAGAAAGGCTTTGTCCTGGAGGAACTTGCCCTCAAGCACCTGCAGGGCCATGTCCAACTCGGCCAGAGTGGTCGCCAGCATCTCGGGAGAGACCGGCTCACCCAGGAAAACAGGGAGCATCACCTGATGGGTGGGCAGGCAGAGTGGGGGCTTAGGGGCCGGCATTCCTACCTGACCTCCAGGGAAACACCTGAGACTCTAAATGTAAAAGGTCCTTAAATATAAATATAAGGTCTTTAACTATAAAAGACCATCAGAGGGTAATTAATAAATTCTTATTTATTCATATCAGGAAATGCTATAGAGTAGTTAGAAAAAAATGCATTAGATCCACCCACAGCACTGTGGAAAAATGCAAGTTGCCGAATGATTTGAGAGCATTTATATAAAATTACAAGCACTCAAAGCAAAGCTTTGTTTTGGGCTACACATAAATGTAATAATGTAGAAGATCATGAACTGAAAGGACTTGAACCAGATCTCCAGGGGCAGGCAGTGGGGGGTACTTCAGGAAGGGACAAGGGCAACAAAGAGGTCTGTTGACTTTTGTTCCCTAATGTTTCTTTTTTTTATATAAATAAAAAATGATAGAAGACACAACAATGAAACTGGTGACCCAGAGTTAAAGATACACTTTCAGAAAGGAGGCGTGCACCTCTGAGAAGAATACGGATCATCATGAAAAACCCACCATGATGACTCTAGAAAGAAAATAACCTTGTTCTTTTCTTCAAGTCATCAAAGAATACAGAACTTTTTTTAAAGAAGGAAAAATAAAAGAAAGAACAAAAAATAGAAAAGAAAAAAATCTAAGCCTGCCTGTCTGATATGGAAAACATCAGTCACAAGAGGTTCCTGAGCTCTTAAAATATGACTGGTCTTAGATGAAATGTGCTGTGAATGTAAAATACACACCAGAAAACAGACATGGATCAATGGAAAGGACAGCAAGCCCAGAAATAAACCCGCAGGCTTCTGGTCAACTAATCCACGACAAAGGACACAAGAATATACAAGGGAGAAAAGACAGTCTCTTCCATCAGTGGGGCAGGGAGGGCTGGACAGCTACGTGAAAACAAATGAAATTAGAGCATTCTCTAACACAAAGATAAACTCAGAGTGAAATACAGACTTAAACATAAGACCGGAAACAGTAAAGCCCCGAGAAGAAAACATGGGCAGAAGCCCTGAGGGGCACCTCGGTGTCACTGCCGATGGACACTGGTGTTGCCGCCACACTTTGGCTATTGTGAATAATGCTGTTGTGAACGTGGGTATACAAACATCTCTTCCAGATCCCGCTTTCAGTTATTGGTATATGCCCAGAAGTGGAATTGCTGGGTCATATGCCAACTGTATTTTTAATTTTTTTGAGGAACCACCATGCGTTTTCCACAGGATCTATTCCCCTTACCATTCCCATCAATGGCCCAGGAGAGTTTCCATGTCTTCTTAGCCTCACTAACACTTGTTATTTTGCTTATCTGTCTATCTATCTTGGCTTCCCAGAGGTGCAGTGGTAAAAGAATCCACCTGCCAATGCAAGAGATGCAAGATACACAGGTTCGATCCTGAGTCAGGAAGACCCCCTGGATGAGGGAATGGCAACCTGCTCCAGTATTCTTGCCTAGAGAATCCCATGGACGGAGGAGCCTGGCAGGCTACAGTCCATGGGGTCACAAAGAGTCAGACACGACTGAGAAGCAATCCTCCACCTATCTATCTATCTGTAATAGCCATCCCAGTAAGGATGAAGTGGTATTTCATTATAGTCATTTAAAAAAATATATTTATTGAATTTATTACAATATTGCTTCTGTTTTGTGTTTTGTTTGTTTTGGCCACAGGCCATATGGGATCTTAGCACCCCAACCAGAGATCGAACCTGCACTCACCCTCTGCACTGGATGGCAAAGTCTTCACCACTGGACCATCAGGGAGGTCCCCTCATTATAGTTTTAATATGCATTTTCCTAATGATTAGTGATACCGAACATATTTTCACATGTTTATTAGCCAAAATCATACCACTGATACTCTAAGTATATTGGGTTAAGTATATTCAACTGTGTCTTTTTACTTTTTAATTATGGCTACTGGAAAATTTTAAACTACGCACGTGTCTCACTCTTTACTTTCGGGCTGCACTGGACAAAATGAACTAAATTCCAGGGGGCATGAACCCCCCCCCCCAGGTAAGCTACGTTCATCCCTGGGGTCCAAGCAGGTCGGGGTGCAAGACTTCCATCTGTCTGGGAGTTTTCTGATGAAGCAGCCACGTGGGAGACTTAGGGCAGGGCTGAGAAGCAGAGCGATCTCTTGGTTGTAGTTGGTGCTTAGATTCCAAATCCTTGCTGGAGGAAAATGAGCAACCTGATTCCACCCTCAAAACATTTCTGAGACCAGACGTGAACTGAACTGGAACCAAAGCCGCATTCCAGCCCCAATCCAGACTAGCTGAGCAAGATGACCCTCCCACCAAGGACGCCTGATAGAAGAAAGTGCAAGCCTTGTGTCAGGTATTTCTCATGCGTTCAGTCTCCACTCTCCTTTTATATGATATGTAGCACACAGTAAGAAATTATAAGACATGTAAAGAAAGAAGAAAATGTGGGTGTTCCCTGGTGACCTGGTGGTTAAGGTTTGATGTCACTGATGTGGTCCTGCTTCAATCTCTGGTCAGGGAACTGAGATCCCACAAGCTGCCTGGTGTGGCCAAAATATAAAAGAAAAAGAAAAAGATGCAAATGTGACCCATATTCAAGATGGTAAGAGACAACCAATAGAAACAAACCCACAGAAAACCCAGGGGCTAAAATTCACTAACAAAAACTTTAAAGTGACTGTGATAAGAATCAGTATGTTAAAGAATTTAGAAGAAAAGATAGACCAAGTGGGTGAGCAGATGGTGAATTTCGCCAGAGAAATGGAAACTCTAAGAAAGAACCACATGGAATCTCTAGAACTGAAAAAAACACGTGTTTCAAATACAAAGAATGTATTAGACGGGCTTAACAGCAGTTTGGGCAAACAGAAGAAAGAACTGGGAAGTCAAAGCCGGGTCAACAGAAGCTACTTAAACTGAAAGGAAGAATGTTGCCCGCGCCCTTCTGGGGCGATGCCCTCACTGCCCCCCTCCCCAGGGAGAGCCACCTCACCTTATGCCACAGGGCTCGGAGGCAGCTTCTCCGCAGGGCTGCGTGCTGCCAGGCTAGGTACTCGTCCACACGGGCACAGGCCTGCAGATCCCGAGGGTACCAGTGGTTGGGGACCTTGTACTTGCGGGCCAGGTAGAGCAGGATGGCCACGCTGTGGGCGAGGGGAGGACATGTTGGAGGGCAGGGGGCGGGGGGCCACCGAGCCGGGGCTTCATACAGAGTCCCTTCCTGAATCTTCCTGACCACGCGCCGAGCTATTTTCTCAGTTTCCAGACAAGGAAGCCAGGCTTTAGAACAAGGATGGGACTTGGTCAGGGCACACAGGCTCTGGAGGCTGAGGTGAGAGTCTCCCTGAGGCTAACAGGCAAGCTCCTTCTATCACCGGGCTAAATTCCACGGCGAGTCCTGCCAAGAGTTCGGAGCACAGTTTCTGACGGGAGGACCAGAGAGAGCTTCCTGGAGGAGTCAGCACCAAAGCGGAGCCTTGCAGAAGCTCAGTTCCTTCCAATTCCGTCCAGCCTGCATCCACTCTCATCATCCCATGTTCAGACCCCCAGGAGGTCTGACGGTTCAAAAAGGCTTTCCTGACATCCCTTCGTCGTTTGTTCTCTGTCATCCCTAAAGTATCCTGCTGGAAACACAGGAGGGCGTGGGAGCTGTGGGATCTTGGACCAGAGGGACAAATAAGACTCGTGCAGCCCCCCTCCTGCCCTGGGTTAGCCGGGCTGCCTTGGTGTTGAGATGGGGGGATCGACCTGGAAGGACAGTGAATGTGGGAATTTGGGGCCACTGGCAAGGCCTTCAGAAACTCGGGGTACCCCAGGGGCTGGGCACCCCAGCCAAAGGGGCTGAAAACCTCTGTTATCTGCCCCTGGCCCAAGCTCCCTACTGGGAATCCTGCTTCCACACCTAGCTAAACAGTTCACTTTTTTTTTTTCCTCTTTTTGTTCCCAGCAAGGGAGTTCCGAGGAAGACGAGGGTCCCTGCTGTGATGGCAAACGTCCATGTGTCTGGTGGTCCTCCCAGGGAAGAGCAGCCCAGAGATGGGACCACCAGGAGACCTCAGTTCAAGTTTGGCCAGAGGGCATCCCTTTGGGGGATGAACTGCCCTGCTCTGCCGTGCCCCCCTGCCCGGGGAATCCCCTCACCAACAACCACATGACTGGTAAGCTGCTTGCTTTTCCAACCATCCCTGTGACCTGAAACCGTGGGCAGGCAGGAGCCAGGGGTCCTGCCCTGGCTCTCTGCGGGATATTGGACCGAGGGCCCTTCACCTCGGAGGACTTCAGTCTCTCGTCTATAAAGGGACGAGACAGCTCCTGCAGGGTCTGCCAGCAACCCGGGGGCCCCGGGTACCTCTCAGTCAAGATGAAGTCCCCGTCCTTCAAGACTGGCACCTTCTGCAGGGGGTTCACCTGGGCAAAGGCGTCGCTGAGGTGCTGGCCTGCGGAGAGCCCGGCGTGGTGGGTGGTGGGGAGGAAAATGCCCGCCCTGCCTGGCTGTGCCCACCCACAGTACCCGCCCCCCTCAAAAGTCCCCAACCACAATTCCATGGCTCTTCTCCAGCCCCTGGCTGCTCCTGGTGTGGGAAAGGCTGGCAGGGGCTGCTGTGGGAAAAGTGGGAAGTTCTGCCAGCTGGTGCAGAGAGAGCTTGCCACCCCTTGCCAAGTCCCTGTGGACATAACCTCCCCCCAGGAGTCCCCCCAAAACAGAGCTTAAGGAGCTCCATCCAGGGCGGGGCCTGTCCTTGCCTGGGCCCGCAGACTCCCACCCTCGGCCTTTTCACCATCACCAGCGTCACTGTCTCCCACGTGGGGTATGGGGGTGTCCCAGCTGCAGGGATTGGGACACTGGTCCCCTGAGGGGACTCTGGCTTCCTTCAGTGCCCCTTTCCCTGCGGACCCTAAGGATAGGTCCCCAAACACAGACAAGTGGCCTCTTCCTAGCGTCCACTTGAAAAGTGAACGTGAAAGTAGCTTAGTGGTGTCTGACTCTTTGTGATCCCATGGAATACACAGTCTATGGAATTCTTCAGGCCAGAATACTGGAGTGGGTAGCCTTTCCCTTCTCCAGGGGATCTTCCCAACCCAGGGTTCGAACCCAGGTCTCCTGCACTGCAGGCGGATTCTTTACCAACTGAGCTATGAGGGGGTGTTGACTTACTTGCAGCCAACCTCCCCTGGACCCTCTGTGTCCCCTTGCTCACTCCGCCCTCGGCACCGGGGACAGAGCTGGCCCCGTCCTTAGGGTCCCACTGCAGCTCCCCGGAAAGGTGCAGCCCAGAGTCCCCTGGGACCCTGACCTCTGCTTGAGCTCACGTGAGTGTTTTCTGCCTCTTCAGATGCAGCCAGAGAGAAACTTCTGGGGGGCACGTGTCATCACTGCTGCCCCTGCTCAACAGCTTTCAGGGGCTCCTGCTCTGGGAGCCCCTGAAAGCTGTTGAGCAGGGGAGCTGTTTGCCCCAGGAGCAGGCAAAGCTGCTCAGAGCCATCCGTGTCCACCACGGCCTCACCCCTCCAGCCTCTCTCCTCCCTTCAGACTGTCCCTTCACCAGGACCCTCCCCTCCGCTCCTGGCGAAACACACCTCCTACAGCACCCTCTGTGGGACAGCCTGGCTGGGACACCCCTTTGCCCCAACTCCCTCTCCCGTACCCCACACTCTGCAGAGGTGACTGCTGAGCAAGCCTGGGGGCCAGTGCCCCGAGGAGGCTGGAAGAGATGGCGATTCAGGCCTCGGGACAGGCTGGCACAGAGGCAGAACGGCAGGCGAGCCTCGGCGAGCTGGGGGTGCTGGGCGGGAGGCTCAGCCCTGCCCAGTTGCCTGACTTGTTCTGTGCACCTCCCCACATTCCCCACCCCCCCCCGCCCCCCCCACTAGCAACACGGGAGTGCTGCCCTCCCTACCCCCGGTTGCCCTGGCATGCCAGCTGTGCCCTTGGGACTCTGGGGACCTGCCAGGGAAGGTACAAACCCTCGTCCTCTGTGTGCAGGGCTCACCAACCCCCCACCCGCCCACAGTCCTCCTCCTGCCCTCCGCATCCCCAGCGCCGGTGCCGCCTTCTGAGAACGGATAAGACAGAGGACAAGGTAAGTGCAGGCAAAGCAGGGGTAGGAAGGAAGCGGGCTGGGGGGTGGGGGCAGGCCCAGGGCAGCCGGGCCAGAGCATCAGCAGTTGGGGCCACAGTGGAGGGACTCGGTCTGTCCCACCCCCCAAGCGGCCCCCTAAATCCCTCTCCTCCTGCCCCCACCTCTTCGCCCAGTCCCTGTCCCTATGCCCACTGGCACCCCCTGTTCGCCAAGTCCCTCCATGCCTCATGCACCGCACCCCCCCCCACCCCGGCTCTTTTACTCTGCTTCAACTGAGCTTCCCCGCCCCCCCGCCGCCACCTCGGCGTCCATTCCAGGGACCCAGCCAAGTTTGGGGATCCCCAAATCTCCGATCTCCCTGGTGGCTGGACGCAGGACGGCTGAGGCTCGGGGAGGGGCTCCCCTGAGCAGTGTTTGACCTCCCCTTCACCTCCCCCCACCTCTCGGTCCCCAAAACCGCGGCCGGGCGTCCACCTTTGCGCAGGTCCACGGTGTGCAGCTCGAAGGGGATGCTGTTCTTCTTGGCGAAGATGTAGATGGCGCGGCAGGGTTGGGACAGCAGGTCCAGGTAGAGCTCCAGGCCCATGGCGGGGGCGGACCGGCCTCTCCACGCAGGGGACACGGGACTCAGCGAGCCCCGGGCCGCGACCGACGGAGCAGCGTTCGGCCCGCCCCCCGCGCGCCGCTCCCCAGAGGTGCTCGGGCCGCACGCTCGGGTCCAATCGCCGGCGCCCAGCGAATCTGCGGGGCGGGGGCTCCTGAAGGTTCCCCTGGGGGAAGCGGGCAGGTCACACCCAGGTTCATCTCACCGAGCGGAACATCGTCAAGGCTCATCCCGGCTGTGGCGTGTCAGAAGTTACTGCTTTAGGGATGAAGAAATTGAGGCCCAGAGGGATCACGGGTCCAGCAAGTCTGACGCCAGGATCCACGATCTTGGCCCCAAGCTGCAGAGACCCCAGCGCCACCAAGAGGCAAGTTCAGTTCAGCTCAGTCGCTCATTCGTGTCCCACTCTTTGCGACCCCATAGACTGCAGTACACCAGGCCTCCCTGTCCATCACCAACTCCCGGAGTTTACTCAAATTCATGTCCATCAAGTCGGTGATGCCATCCAACCATCTCGTTCCCTGTCATCCCCTTCTCCTCCTGCCTTCAGTCGTTCTCAGCATCAGGGTCTTTTCCAAGGAGTCAGTTCTTCGCATCAGGTGGCCAAAATATTGGAGTTTCAGCTTCAGCATCAGTCCTTCCAATGAACATCCAGGACTGATATGACCAAGAGGCAAAGCCTCAGACTTTCCGGCAGTGCTCACTCCCTTGCCCCAGTGCACCCCTGGAATTTGACAATAGGTCTTCCTGCTTCCAGCACAGTGCCTCTGTCTCATTCCCTGGGTGTGTTTCTTCCCTCCTCTGGGTCTCTGTTTCTCCATCTTTGAAAATGATGGGAAAGATCCAACAAGCCTGCTTCTGGGCATATATCCAAAGAAAATGAAAACAGGATCTCCAAGAGACGGATATCTCCAACCCAATGTTCACTGCAGCCAAGATAGGGTAACAACCTAAGTGTAAACAACCTAAGTGCCTGATCTTACTTGTGTGGAATCTTAAAAAGTGGGACTCTTACAAGCAGGGATTAGAACGGTGGTTACCAGGGGCTGGGGTGAGAGGGGGAATGGCAACACACTGGTTAGAGAGTAGGAAGCTTTGAGTACCCAAGATAAGTAAGTTATGGAGATCTAATGCACAGCGTGGTGACTATAGTTAACAGGACTGCGTAGTGCTCATGCAGTTTGCTGAATAGGTCTTAATTATTCTTACCAAGAACATAAAAAAAATGGTAACTGTCTACTGAAAAAAAAAAAGCACAACCTGAATGCTGTGAGTGAAGTTTGATCCAGGGTCTTGTGGAGAACAGTAGCCTTTTCAAAAATCCATTTTTTTTTTTTGATTCACTGATCTTCTCTGTTGTTTTTCTACCCTCTGTCTCCACTCAAATCTTTATTATTTCTTTTCTCCTGTTGGCTGTAGGTTTAGTTTGCCTCTCTTTTTCTACTTCCTCCAGGTGTAAGTTAGGTTGTTGGTTTGAGATCTGTATGCTGCTGCTGCTAAGTCGCTTCAGTCGTGTCCGACTCTGTGCGGCCCCATAGACGGCAGCCCACCAGGCCCCTCTGTCCCTGGGATCCTCCAGGCAAGAATAGTGGAGTGGGTTCCCATTTCCTTCTCCAATGCATGAAAGTGAAAAGTGAAAGTGAAGTCGCTCGGTGGTGTCCGACTCTTAGCGACCCCACGGACTGCAGCCTACCAGGCTCCGTCCAAGGGATTTTCCAGGCAAGAGTACTGGAGTGGGTGAGATCTGTATGCGTTCACAGCTATAAATGGCCTCTTAACCCTGTTTCTGCTGCCTCCCAGCCTCCCATAAGTTTGGGTCTGTTGTGTTTCTAATTTTTAAGGTGCTTTCTCATTTCCCTCATGATTTCTTCTTTGATTCATAGGTTGTTTGAAATGCATTATAAAAAATATTTCATTTCCTAGCTTTCCTTCTGTTATTGATTTCTCATTGCATTCCACTGTGTTCAGAGAACATACATCATATGATTTCAATCAGTTTAAATTTGGGGGGATTCATTTTATGACCTCACCCAGGGTCTATCCTGGACAATACTGCATGTGCCATTTAGAAGATCATGTATTCTGTGTTGTGGGTGCTGTGCTATGTGTAGCCGGCAGGCCGATGGGTTTATTTTTTAAAAACTATCTATCTTTATTTATTTGGCTGCGGCAAAATAAATATTTATTGCTTAGTTGCAGCAAGTGGGATCTTCAATCTTCATTGTGGCAGGTGGGGTCCTTCGTCTGGGCGAGCAAACTCTTAGCTGTGGCACGTGGGATCTAGTTCCCTGACCAGGGATTGAACCTCAGTTACCTATATCGGGAGCATTGAGTCTTAGCCACTGGGCCACCAGGGAAGTTCCCCGATAATGTTAGAATGTGGTTCAAACCTCCATTTCCCGGGGGAATCTCCGATCTCGTTATTCTATCCATTAGTGAAAGTGAGGCACTAAAGTCATCAGCTGTCACACTGACAGTTGAATCGTGTGTGACCTTTAATTTCCCAGTTCTTTTCGGAATCTGGGGGGACTCACAACTGCCACCCAGCCCCAGGCACATCTTGGGCTCAGGAGCCACGGGAGTTGTTTCAGTTCTTTATTAGGCAAAGCAGCAGTGAATCTCAGCGTCTCCCTTAAGGAGGGGTCCCCGGGGCTGAGCGGCCAGGCCCGCGGGGCGGGCGCCTCTATTTGAACTTCTGCAGCAAATCGCAGATCCTCTCCTTGACCATCGGGTCCAGCGTGGAGCAGTCCCATTCTGCCAGCTTCACCAGCCGGTCGTGGGCCTCGCAGAAGAGGCTGGAGCCGATGGCCAGCTCCACCCTCATGCGCCACTCGGCCAGCTTGGCACTGTTGAGGAAGACGTTATGGTTGCCGGCCGTGGGCTGTGGACAGACGGAGAGGAAGGCATGGTCAGCCTGTGGACCAGCCCCAGCTGGGCCCCGCCTACAGGCACAAGACTCTCCCAGTTCGCCCCCGCGGCCAGTGAGCCTGCTGACCCCCGAGGCCTGGCCAGGGCTCACAGGTCATGTAACAGATGGAGGTGGGGGTGGAGAACCCCAAGTGGCTCTCTTGTCGCTGGTCTTGCTCCACGGCTCCTGAGTCCCTGAGGGGCCGGTGACCCAGGGGTTCCCACTTCTCCAGTGTGAAACCTCCCAGGGGTCTTGCCTTCTTCCATGGAACTCCCTTGCCCCCAGACAGAGGTGGGAGGAATTCAGTTATTTCTCCCTGTGTTGAACCTCCCTCTGGGAACAAGCACAGGAACTGCGATGAGAGACCCAGCCGGCAGCCTGAGAAACATGAACCCAAGATGTCCGGGGTGCGTGTGGGGAAAGTTTAAGAGGTGTGGGGGTGAAACTTAGGGGACTGCACCACCTGGGACAGAAAGACTGGGACTTTTTTTTCTCCCTGTGCTGGTCTATACTGCTTACTGACCAAGGACCACAGTGGCCACTTTGCATACTGGCCAGGGTCTCAACTCCGTCTTGCACACCAGCTCGGTCAGAAGTGGCCACCCTCCCCTGCATGCAGAAGCTGCATGAATGTCCCCCACCCAGAAGTGTGCCCACGTGCAGAGCAGATGGCCCCTTAGACCCAAAGCCAGGGAGTGGCCCTGTCCAACTGCCCTGACTGGAGCTCTGGAAAAGAGGGGCACTTTGGTCAGAAGGACACTTTGGAAGCCTCTGGACTCTTCCTGGAGGGTCCTTTGTGGGGAGGAGGCACTGGGATCCCAGCTGACTGAGCAGGCTCACCCTCCAGCTCCCGTCCCCACGGAGGACTCTTCCTGAAGCACTAACGACCATGATCCTCCCCGGTTCAAAACCTGGGCTTCCCATGGTTCTCCCTGGGTCAAGGCCGGGCACCCAGGCGTGGCTCCCCCTTCCGCAGCCTCTCTGCAAGTTATGGTTGCAGGGGAGTCCCTCATCTGCTCCGTCCGCCCACCACCCCACTGCAAACCTGCATCATCTCCACCAGGGCTACCAGGTCAGCCAGGGAGATGTTGTCCCCAGTGATGAACATCTTGTCCTGCAGAAACTTTTCCTCGAAGAGCTTCAGGTTGTTCTTCACCTCTGCCAGCATCTGCTCCGTCTTCTCAGCTGGGACCTCATCACCCGTGATCATCGGGATCAGCAGCTGCCCGGGGTGGGGGAGGGGAGGGAGAGGAGGCCCCATCTGACCCTTCAGGCCTCTGGAGGCCCCGTGTGACCCTTGTCTGCTAAGAGAGGTGGTGGACAGTACCAAGGATGTAAAGTGGTATCGCCTCCGTTGGCAGTTCCATTGGGTAGAAGTCACCTGGGGCCCTTGTTCAGAAGGATGTGAGGGACTTCCCTGGTGCTCCAGCGGCTAAGACGCTGAGCTCCCAACGAAGAGAGGGCCAGATTCCATCCAGGGTCAAGGAACTACATCCCGCATGCCACAACTGAGAGTTCCATGACTAAAGATCCCCACACTGCCACAAAGATCGAAGATCTCGTGTGCTCCAACTAAGACCCAGCACAGCTCCAAAAGATTAATTAATAAAAGATTTTTTTTTAAAAACAGACTTGAGGTCCCAGCAGGAAAGAATCCTGTGATTGATTAGTGATGTCTGCCACAGGTGTAGGATAAGAAGTAGGGGCACATGGACTGTTTATTTGTCATCTTCAAATATGACGGTCTTTATGGGCCGTTTCACTGTTTTTCCTCCCACTGCACAGCTCACAGCTTGCAGGATCTTAGCTCCCCAACCAGGGCGGGGATGCTTGCTTGAGCCCCAGCCGTGGGCCCCTCACCTTCATCCAGAGTATCTTATTCATGGGCAGCTGAATGGCCGTGTGCTGCCAGGCCATGAACTCGTCCACACGGGCGCGCATGTGCAGGTCTGGCGGGTACCAGTGCGAGGGGGCACTGTACTTGCGGCACAGGTAGAAAAGGATGGCCACGCTGCGGAGAGGACGGTCAGGGCACTCCCCAGGCCTCCCCAGGCCTTGCTCATCGGCCCCCCGGTGCGGCAGGGCCCAAAACCGGCTCTAGGCCCCCGGCATTCCTCCTGGAGGAGGGTGAGCCCAGAGGCCCCGAGAGGCAGTCAGTTCACCCCCCTCAGCAAGGGCCCTGTGGGGAAAGCGGGTGTTGGTGGGTGGCCTCAGACAGGGCAGAGCATGTGGGGAAATCTTAGGAGGTCATTCCTAAACATTTGCAGGTGAAGGATGGGGCGGCCAGGAGGCAGCGGAGCTAAGCGAGGGTACAGGCGATGCACAGTGAGCCCGAGTGGACCACCGACGGAGCTGGGGGTGGGTACTAGGTTCATTCCGCCCCTGGTTCTCTAGCGTTTGTTCTGCTTTGGTGTGTGTGCGAACTTCTCCGTAGTAAAAGAAAGCAAGCGATCAGTAGCACAGGTGGGCAGAGTGGGACTCTCTCCTAGGAGGAGTGGAGACGCAGGGTTAGAGGGCCGGGAAGATGTTACCTTTCAGACAAGATGAATTTCCCGTCTCTGAGGCTGGGCAGCTTCCTCAGGGGGTTGATCTCGATGTACTCCCTGCTGTGGTGTTGACCTGAGAGGGGCAGGAAGCTCTGAGGCTGCCGAGACCCCAGGGACAAGAGACCGGGGCCTCCCCGAGACAGAAACAATGCCTCTCGATGCATCTTCCCAAGAAGGGGACGCTGCGCCCCAGAGGAGAAGCACGCCCCCCGCCCAGGTGAGGAGGCACGTCAGGGAGCCTAACAGGGACCAGGCTGGCACGCTGCCACCCTCCCAGGCCAAGTGGCCAGGTCAACCCTTTGGCTCCAGGAAGCTGGAGGCCTGCAGCCCTCACCCCCAACTCTGGGCCCAAAGCCACAGCCTGTGAATCAACAGGAGCCATGGGGGCCTGGATCCCAGCCCCAGGCCTCCCGCCCCCTCCAGGCTCTGCAAGAGGAGATTCTCCCGCATCTGTAGTCGGGGCCATGACCCTCACCTGGGCCCCGAGGAGTCACCCTGGGCAGGTCTGAACACTCGGCCAGGGTCGGGGTGGGCGGACAGGTATGGATGGAGGTGAATGAGGAATATGTACACTTGCTCCTGTGACCTCGGCCGCCCTGATCGGCAGCTGCAGGGCAGCGGAGAAGGCAGGGGTGCTGGGTGGGAGCCCGGGGACCCCTCTTGCTCCCACTGCCTGCCCCTCGCCCCCGTTCATCACAGTGAGGAAGAATCCGCGGGGAATGGCAGAGGCGGGCCAGTCAGACACAGAGCGGACAATTGCTCCCACCAGGAAGCTTTTCTTCCCCTTGTGCACTTGGGTGGGGCATGGCGTCGCGTGGGGTGGGGCGTGGCGTGGGGTGGTGGTGTGACGTGGCGTGGTGTGGGCGTGGTGTGGTGTAGTGTGGGTGCATGGGTGGTGTGGGCACATGTGGTGGGGCGGGGCGTGGGCACGTGGTGGGGCAGGTCTCCTCTGCCTCCGCTTCTGTGAACCCCGCACCAGGCCCACCCGGGCAGCTGCAGGTGCCCACCTTTCAGCAAATCCACAAACTGGAAGTCGAAGGGGATGCTATTCTTCCTGGCAAAGATGTAGACAGCGCGGCAGGACGCGGACAGCAGGTCCAGGTAGAGCTCCAGGCCCATGCTGGGCCTCACCGCGGCCGGCAGATGCCCAGCCGCACGCA
Organism: Cervus elaphus; assembly: GCF_910594005.1. Taxonomy (NCBI): domain Eukaryota; kingdom Metazoa; phylum Chordata; class Mammalia; order Artiodactyla; family Cervidae; genus Cervus; species Cervus elaphus. The sequence goes on from NC_057819.1 coordinate 1,915,118, forward strand.
GCCCACCGCAGCCCGTGCCCTGGCCCTGTGCCCACCCACCCAGGCCCAGCCTCCCGCATTCTGGAACTTCTTGTTCTCTTGGTGTTGCCATGAGGACCGGAAGCCTGGAATATGCTCATGCGGGAAGGACTGTGAGGACACTCACAAGCTGAGCCGCAGCCACCCCGTAGGAGGGTGGCTGTGAATTTGCCCTTCCACTCCCTGGGGGCACAAGTGTGTGCCCTGGCCAGTGTCGGAGAGGGGCTTCCATGCAGGAACTCCCGGGGCCAGGCCTTCACGGCAGAAAGTGACCAAAGGGGCGTTATAGGGTCCAGAGCGAGAACTAACCCAGGGCTGTTCCAGAAGCGGTGGGGGGGCGGAGGGGGGTGGTTTCTAGCCTGAACTGTGGCTAGAAATGGGTGCAGAGAAAGAAACTGGAAACTGGGAGGTTGTCAGGGCATTGGGTGACACCACCGGGGACTTCAAGGGGTCACAGAGGAGCTCAGAAGCTCCCAGCCTGGAATGGGACCAGCCGTGCCCGAGAACCAAGCACCTGGACTCGGCACCCGGAGGCAGAGGAGGGTCACGTGGGGGGGGCCTGAGTGCTGCTGTCTCTGAGCTGCTCGATTTGGGGAGATTCCCAGACTGTTTAGAAATGGGGAGAGCCCACTGCCTAGAGCAGAGCAAGGCTAGAGACGACTGACAGGCACACAGCACGTTTACTGCGGCCCGCAAAGCGCAGGGGCGGGGCCGGCCCTCAGCGGAGCTGTTCCTTCACCCGCTGCACCAGCTTCTGGGCCATCTGGGCGGTCGTGCTGGGCTTCCTGGGCGTCCCGAGGCTGAAGCACATGCCTATGGGCCTCCTGGACGAGCTAGGGGCCCAGGGCAGCCTCCACACAGGCCCACCGCGTGGCAGGCCAGGGCCAGTCTTGGAAGAGGTCGCAGCTGAAGGCAGAGGGCTGGGGAGACAGGGCAGCTGGGGCCTGGGCTCAGCCCGTGCCCAGAGCACCCCCCAGAGGGCGAGTGGGCAGGAGAACCTCACCTGCATCAGCTCCGTGAATGCCATCAGATCTGCCAGGGAGACCTGCCCAGAGGCCAGGAAGGGCCTGGTTGCCAGGAGCTCCTGATCGAGGTGCCCCAGAGCGGGCATCAGCTTCCCCAGCAGCTGCTCCACCTGAGCAGTGTCCATGGGCTGCCCGGAGAAGTGGGGCAGGAGACACTGGGCCGGGAAGAGAGGAGGTGGCTTATCTCGGGGCCCTGGAAGCCTCCCAGCTCTTCTCCACCCCTCCCTCGGCAGCCACTTATCAGTGAGGCCCTCTGGGGCTTTGTGTTCAGGATTCTGAGGTTTCATTCAAGCTCTGAAAAAAGCTATGCATTTCACTCCATCTCTGGCAAGTTGGATACTGAAAGGCCACAAAGATGCTGGCAATACTCTTAAATGAATGCATTGGTATTTCCGAGACTGGTGACTGGGTGGAGAGGGTTTAACCCATGCTATGGAGCTGTCTAAAACTGCTAATAAGACAGAAGAATAATACACCAAGATAAAATCCAAAGGACACATAATAGTGACATTGCTGCTCCGTGTGACAAGGACATAATGAAACAATAAATTAGTGATGTCTGCCTGGGGAAGAAGCCAGGAACCCCCTCGGGGGGGGGGGGTCAGTCACTCAGTCGTGTCCAACTCTTTGCGACCCCATGGACTGCAGCATGCCAGGCCTCCCTGTCCATCACCAAATCCAGGAGCTTACTCAAACTCATGTCCATTAAGTAGGTGATGCCATCCAACCGTCTCATTCCCTGTTGTCCCCTTCTCCTCCCGCCTTCAGTCTTTCCCAACATCAGGGTCTTTTCCAATGAGTTGGTTCTTCACATCAGGTGGCCAAAGTATTGGAGTTTCAGCTTCAGAATCAGTGCTTCCAATGAATATTCAGGACTGATTTCCTTGGATTGACTGGTTGGATCTCCTTGCAGTCCAAGGGACTCTCAACAGTCTTCTCCAACAGCACAGTTCAAAAGCATCAATTCTTTGGCGCTTAGCTTTCTTTATAGTCCAACTCTCACATTGATCTATGACTACTGGAAAAATCACAGCCTTAACTAGATGGCCCTTTGTTGGCAAAGTAATGTTTCTCCTTATTAATATGCTGTCTAGGTTGGTCATAACTTTTCTTCCAAGGAGCAAGCATCTTTTAAAATTTCATGGCTGCAGTCACCATCTACAGTGATTCTGGAGCCCCCCAAAAATAGCGCCTGCCCAAGCCTGCAGGATACAGCAGGGAGGCTCACCTTGCACAGGTAGATGTTGGTGGCGGGCTGCTGGATGGCCAAGTGCTGCCAGGCCAGGTATTTATCCACACGGGCGCGGCCTGCAGTTCGGGCGGGTACCAGTGTACTCCATCTGGTACTTGCGGCTCAGGTATAAAAGGATGGCCACACTGCAGGCAGGGGGTGTCAGAGGTCTCCCCACCCACCTGGGGTGGGCGGCTCCATCTCTCACCAGCCCTTCAACTCCACCCCCAGAGGAGGACCTCCCCAGGGCCCCTCCCCTCCGAGTGGCATCTTCCTCCACCACTCTACTCCATTCCTGCTCTCCAGGCTCTGTTCCTCCCCCAGTTTCCAGCCCCCTCCCTGCCATGACGGCTTCACCCGTGGCTCAGCCGGTCAAGAATCTGCCTGAAGTGTAGGAGATACAGGAGATGCGAGTTCAGTCCCTGGGTTGGGAAGCTCCTCTGGAGGAGGGCATGGCAACCCACTCCAGTACTCTTGCCTGCAGAATCCCATAGACAGAGGAGCTTGGTGAGCTGCAGTCCATGGGGTCGCAAAGAGTGGGACCAGCCTGAAGTGACTTAGCATGCTCAGCACGCATTGCCATGACTCCCAGCCTGCTCCCCGTCTCAGAGCCAAGCTCTCTGGATCAGGGGCCTTTCTCAGCGGGTGAGCCAGACCAGCCACGCACGCCCCATTCCCTTCCTGGGCCAGTTATGCCTGGTGTTCAGGGTCTGGGGGAGGGGCTCAGGGGACCTCCACTCTTTTTTTTTTTTTGCCATATAGGGGAGTAGCCTGTGGGATCTTACTTGACCAGGGATTGAACTCCAGCCCCCTACAGTGGAAGTGGGGAGTCTTAACCACTGGACCACCAGGAGAGTCCCCCACTGCTGATCGCCCTTGGGCTCCAGGCACTTGGTGCTCAGTCTCAATCCTCCGACAAGCCCTGGGAGGTGGTTACCTTTTTCCCCTGTCTTACAGAAGAGAAGGCTGGGGCCCAAGGCTCGGGCCCTGCCCGCGGGCAGAGAGTGAGGACAGGGGACTGGCATTCAGAGCGCAGTGCAGCCCAGGGCTGCCCGGCCCCTCTGACTCTGAAAGGCCATGTGGGGATATCTGGGGAGGGGCTCCCCTTAAGCCTCAGTCTTCCCTGGCTGCCTCCCGGCTGTGCCCTCTGAAGCTCCCAGATTTAGCCCCAAAGCAGCCCCCTGGTCCAAGTCCCTGCCCTCTGAGCTGGGCTAGCTCAAAAGAGGAAGGAGCTGCTGGAAAGATTTCCAGTTTTTTGTCTGCCTCCAAGCAATGATGAGCCTCAGACCCAGGAATTTGGGTTTCAAGTGCTCCCCTTGGGGGAGAGGGGAGCAGAGAGAGCGCAGAGGAGGCTCAGCGCAGGGCCTGGCCCCCGGGTGCCCCCTCCGTGGAGTCCACCTGGCTCTGCTCACCCTGTGGGGCCAGCTCCACAGGCCTCAGCTCGAAGGGGATGCCACTCTTCCTGGTGAAAATGTAGGTGGCGTGGCAGGGGGGCAAGGACAGGTTTAGAAAGAGCTCAACAGCCATCCCTGTGCCTCCCTCCTGCCTGCTCTCCACTCGGGTCTGATCCATGCTTCTCTCGAAGCCTAATCCCTCCACGACAGGCTGGGCAGCCAGCCAGGACACCACACCTCCTGGCCTCTGCCCGGTGAGGGGCTGGTCGCTGGCTTTTCTTTGCTTTTTTTTTTTTAAGATTTTTTGATGTGGACCATTTTTAAAGTCTTTATTGAATTTGTTACAACATTGCTTGTGTCTTAGGTTTTAGTCTTTTGACCCAGAGACATGTGGGATCTTAGCTCCCAGACCAGGGGTCGAACCCGGAGGCATTGGAAGGCAAAGTCTTTACCACTGGCCCGCCCCCATCCCCTTCCCTGTGGTCTGGTGGCTTCACCAACTTCCAGACTCAGCCTGCCTCCAACGAGACTCTTATCCTGGAGCACACAGCACAGGACCAGAAGGAATTTCCTCTTTCTCCTTTTCTCTCTTTCTTTCTCATGTGGGGAGCCCTGGAAGACAGCCTCCCCCCCTCCCCGGCCCTACCCTGCCCCACAACACATATAAGAAAATAAGTCACTCCACTGAAAATAGAAATGTGGGCATTTCCCACATTTGCTGGTCCAATGGCTAAGACTCCGAACTTCCCCTGCAGGGGACATAAGTTTGGTCTCTGGTCAGGGAACTAATATCCCATATGCCCAAGGTGCAGCCAGAAAAAAAGAAGAAAATAGAAATGTATGTAAGGGAAACTGGAGAAACTTGAAACCATGGTGTGCTTGCATCTGTGCTGTTTCTGATGCTTAGGGGCCATTCCCTAAACATTTGTGTTTGGACTCACTATTGGTTGTAAGGAGCCCTTGACTATAAAACAGGGTGAAGGCTTCGTTGTCGGGAGCCGCCGGGATGCACCCAGTCCGTGACAAGGTCATGGGACGGGAGAGGAACCTGCAAGGCAGCTCTTCCTCACACGGGGCTGCCCCAGGGGTCCAATATGTCCCCTCCGGAGCCGCCGGAATGAGAAAGGAACCTGGAAGGCAGCTCTTCCCCTCGAGGTTGTCCCAGGGGCCCGGTATGTCCCTGTCTTCCTTCTGTCTTACTGTTGTTGGGCTATTAATTTTTGGAAATGATAGTAATAAGGCCTCGCTGGAAAAGTCCAAGCCTTTTTGGAAATGCTCAGGATTGCTCTGGCTCAGGACACGACCATAAACATAAAGTCAGAAAAAGAAAAGGCCACAGGTATAGTTTGGCTGCTTGCCTAAAAGATTATAACGTTCTAGAATAGAAAAGAGTAGAGGTATTTAGATTTAGAAGTAGATATACTGCTTTAGTTTACTTGCTCGTTGGTTGAAAGGGTTTTCACTATTGCTATTTCCTTGCTGCTATTTGTTCATTGTTTCCGTTTCTTTAAACAACATGGGATATTATGGGTATTTTTGTGAAATTAAAAAATGGGATATATAGGATTTTAATAGAAGATTTATATTAACCAGCTTTACTGCCATTATCTATTAATAGAGGTGTTTTGCTGCTTTAGAGGTGTTTTTGCTATTTAATAGTTAATCGTTGTAAATTGAGATTTTTGTGGTTTCAGGTAAAGAAAAATATCAGGTTTTTCTCATGGTACTATTTTCAGAAATGTCAAACATGTTACTGTGACCCTTCCCATGTATTGTTTTATTGCCCAAAGAATTTACACTATACCTGAGATTTGTGGAACATTGTTTTTGTTAGAGTGAGAATGTTAGGTCATGGGGCAAGAAGGCTATGTACGGGACATTTAAGTATAAACCCTGTAATCAGAAATGTTCTAGATGAATGCTTAGGGGAAAAACATTGGGGAAAAAAAATATTGACGGAAGCACAAACCAATATCTGATGTAATATGTGATCACTTAAGGGGGAGGTAACATTCATTCTATAAAAACTGAGCTATCCTAAAAATAAAAAAAAGAAGCTACCTCTTCTACGCAACCGTCTGTGTGTGTGTGTCTGTCTGTCTGTCTTCTTCCTCGCGGACGCCACTCATCCCTTGGGTATTCCTGGTCCTGCCGGGGCTGGACCTCGGCACTTCGTGATGATTAAATACCGTGCAATGTGTCCTCTGGAGACCCTGCTAGGATTCAGCCACGGAATAAGAAGTTGTTCAGTCACTCAGTCATGTCCGACTCTTTGCGACCTCATGGACAGCAACACGCCAGGCTTCCCTGTCCTTCACCATCTCCACAAATAACCGGAAGAGGCCACAGGAGAGGAAATGCAAGAAAAGCCCCCAAGTTCACGCCTAAAAATGTAAATTACCAGTAAAACCGGCCTGAAAATCTATCTGTAAGGAAAAAAAAAAAAAAAAGATGGAATAGAAAACTGGGCAAAAGACATGAACTTTTTTCACATAGCAATTTTATCTCTGGCTTTTAAGAAAAAGAAAAGTCAGTGTTTTTCTTGCATTTGCTGTTTTTCAAGTGTCTGACTCAAAACAGTCAACATGCCAGAGAATGCTTTGGGGTGGCTGTTCTGACCTTCTTCAATTATAAACACAAATCAAATAGCAAACACCAGATTCCTGAGCGTGGAGGTTGTGGTGGAAGCGCCCTGAGGGCTCACTTAAGCCTGACCCAGGTAGGGGATGCACAAGTTATTTGTACCTTATTCTCTACAATAAATTAAAGCAGAGACATCACTTTGCCAACAAAGGTCCGTCTAGTCAAAGCTACGGTTTTTCCAGTAGTCATGTATCGATATGAGAGTTGGACTATAAAGAAAGCTGAGTGCCGAAAAATTGATGCTTTTGAACTGTGATGTTGGAGAAGACTCAAGTCCCTTGAACTGCAAGAAATCAAACCAGTCCATCCTAAAGATCAGTCCTGAGTATTTATTGGAAGGACTGATGCTGAACTGAAGCTCCAACACTTTGGCCACCTGATGAGAAGAGCCAACTCATTGGAAAAGACCCTGAGGCTGGGAAAGATTGAAGGCGGGAGGAGAAGGGGACGACAGAGGACGAGATGGTTGGATGGCATCACCGACTTGATGGACATGAGTTTCAGTAAACTGCGGGAGTTGGTGACAGGGAGGCCTGGTGTGCTGCAGGCCATGGGGTCGCAAAGAGCTGCATACGCCTTAGCAACTGAACAACATATTAACAAGAAAGGTCATTGCAAAAACAAAAATGACGTCAAATAGTCCTTCTCCCTGGTGGCTCAGACAGTAAAGCGTCTGCCTACAATGCGGGAGACCCGGGTTCAATCCCTGGGTCGGGAAGATCTCCTGTAGAAGGAAAGGGCAACCCACTGCAGTACTCTTGCCTGGAAAATCCCATGGACGGAGGAGCCTGGTAGACTACAGTCCATGGGGTCGCAAAGAGTCGGACACGACTGAACGACTTCACTTTCACTTTCAGTCCTTCTCCTGGACGTGAGCCTCATGTCGGCCCTTAGCCGCATCTTATCAGACCTCACTCTGCACCTCGGGCAGGTGCGATCCGTGCAGGAACCACCACGCTCCGGGGCGCCTTTGGCCCAGCCGCGCCCTGCAACGCGGAGTACGCCGGGAGCTGCCAGCTTCGCCCCGCCCCTCAGAGTACCGCCCCGCGCGCGGAGCATGCCGGGAGTGGGCCGATCCACCGCGTCGCGGGCTACTCGGCGCGCGGAGCCTGCCGGGAGTGGGCCGATCCACCGCGTCGCGGGCTACTCGGCGCGCGGAGCCTGCCGGGAGAAAGGGATGTGGGTGGGTTGCCCTGGCAACGTGCGGCGGGGCGCGCGCTGAACCGTTGCGGTCCCGAGACCCAAGCGGCCGCTGAGCGCCGGGGTTTCGAGGGCGGCGGGTGGTTCCGTTACTGCACGGCGGCGGCCGAGCCTGGAAGGAGAGGGCAGGAAAAACCACACGGAGCGGGGCGTAGAAGCGGAAGGGAGGGGTCGGGGCGAAGGGAGGGAGTGCGGCGTCTCAGGCCGCGTCGAGTGAGGGGAGGAAGGAGGAGGGGAGACGGGCTCGGAAGGTGCAGGGAAACGGAGAAGAGGGAAGAAACAGCGGGGCGGGCCTCCCGGGGAAGGCAGGTTTCGTGGAGTCACATCACTGAGCAAACTGTAGGAGACCCGATTTCACGGCGTCATCATGCCCCAGCCAGACACGCCCCATCACCGAGCAAGCCGTGGCAGACCCGTACTCAGTGTTGGAAGGAGAATATATTTACTCACACGACAGAGGAGGGACAGAATGGTCAGGGAAAGGGGAGCGAGCAGGTCGGACACCTGAGCCTAGAGCCGCGTTGTAGAGCAGGGAGGGTCCTCATGGATTGCTTGCACGTGTAGGTGGAAGTCTGACCACACGGCCCTTTCTGGCGCCTAGAGATCTAAATCACCTTGACTTCCCTCTGCCTGTGAGAGACTTACCTTTGGGTTAAGGACGGGAGAGAGGAAGGGACGAGATGGCCAGTAGGAATTGCAAGGAAGGGAAGCCAGTGGGAGGAAAGGGGAGAGAGCACCATGAAATCCATCCTGGTGAGAAGTAGGCACTGGTTTTAAGAGAAATCCTTGTCCTGACACCCCGGTGCCATTTTGGGGCTTCTGAGTGAGGTGGACCAAGTTAAGACTAGGGGCTCTGGACAAGAAGCCTTTTGGTAATTCTTGTCAGGAGGAGACTTCACATGGGACCCCACCCACCCCGTCTTGTTGATGCTTTAGTCATCCTCTGGGCACCTTGAGGTCCCAGCTCATCTCCCTGAGGGAGAACCTTGGTGGTCTTCTTCTGATACAACCTGACCTTCGGTGAATGGCTCCTGTGGGCAAAGGGGGGAAACACACGTTGCTGCTGATGACGCCAGGGAACATCACAGATTATTGAGTTCCCCAAAGTTTTCTGAGCCCGTCTTGTTACCTGTAAAACAACTGCAGCTCTCCCCTCTCCAGAGGTGGTTATATAGAGACCTAGTGAGACCCTGCAAGTGATTTTAGAGGGTGCGGGCCCTCTAATGCAAGGATGAGTTACTTGAAAGACCAGTCCATGTGGCTTGGGGAGCCACTAGGGGAAGGAAGGGGCTGGAGCCCGCTGCCACCACTGGCTAGCTGGGCCAGGTCAGCTTGATGTGTGGGCCTTCATGTACCCCCATCCCCCCTGGACCTGCTCTGGGCCCAGAGACCTGGATTTAAATCCTGGACCTGTCACTTACTAGCTGAGTGATCTTGGGCAAGACATGTTGGCTTTCCTGCTTGAGTAGGACAAAGCTGGCCTGTGAATGAAACCATAGAAACCAAGGCATTTCTGGTTCCAGGAGGCTGCTGTGGTTGCGGAGGGGCCCTGGCCAGGAATCTGTTAGAGACAGTTATTTTGTCACCAACTGGAATGGCCTTGGGACAAAGTGCGGCAGCTGTCTTTGCCTCACCCTGCCCTGTCATGCTGTCTTTTTCAACCCTGTCACCGCCTGCAGCCCTCACGTTGGCCTGGGCCTCAGTTTCCTCCTGTGTAGACTTGGGGATAATGATTCCTGCAGAAACCAGCAAGCTTGGGATAAGGAAGCTCTGCAGTCACATTACAGTTTACATGCATTAGGCGGGAGGATTCAGTCCTGAAGAGCAGCAGGTGCCCCAGCATGAGAACAGAGCCCTGAACAGGGCCCATGGGTAGCCAGTAAGAGTCCCACCCGTGAACACCAGGAAACACTGAGTCTTGAGTGAAGAGTTGGTTGGAAAAAGGAGCTGAACAAAAAAACTGGGTCATTGTCAACACATTCAAAATTATAAACAATCTTTAAATAAATACATATATGTGTATAAAGCAATTATCTAGATTGAGAAGTTACAAATTTAAAAAATGAGGACCCACAGACATCACAAACTCAAGCAAAATACCCTGAAATTTTTCTTAACTGCCAGACACACCTTCTCCTTTCAAATACTCCCTCTTTCCCCCATATTTTTTGACTGCAGACTCTTTGATTCACCTTTCACTTTGACCATGATTTTATGTTTCCTGCAGGGAACAGGGGATCCCCCACCTCTCCTTTGGCAGTAAGCGTGTCCCCAGAAGCCATTTATGCCCCAAAGCAGCAGACACAGGAGTGACTTCAAAGCACGTGGACATATCCCACTCCACCCATTCATTAGTGATCCACCACCTTTACCTTCCCCTGTAGCCACACCCCAAATGCCCATGACTACTCCCACGGGGGATGTGTAGCACAGGGAACGGCTCTGAGCGATGGCAGCTGTGCCAGGCTCAAGGTTGGCGGGGGCGGAGTTCGAGGGAAGACGGGCGGGCACCTTTGAGCACTGCCAAGCCACTGACTCACTCTAATTTTGCCTCGTTCGTTTGGAGGTGTCGCACCAGCTCCTCCTCCTGCCCCCTCCACTGTCGTCCTCCAGTATACATAGCAGGGAGGTTCCTGGGTTTGTGGGTGCCCCCCCAAAGCCCTCCTCTGGACAGGGGGAGGGTCCTTGGCCCTGAGCAGAGTTCTCCTGGGGGCCCTCCCCGCCCTATCCACACGAAGCGTTGGTCAAGCTGATCCTTGCGCTGCACACCGCTTCCTGAGAAGAAGGGTGGGAGGACCACAGGTCCCAGGCCAGCTGCTCTTAACCTGTCCGTCCACTGACAGCCCGGGGGTCGGGGCGGGGGGGTGTGGGCGGGGAAGTGTAGAAGAAGAAAACTGGGAAGAAAAGCGAGTGGGCCTTGGCTGGGGCGGCGGGAAGGGCGGTGGGGTGAGAGCAGGCGCCGGTCCTCTCGCTGACTCGCTGGGTGACACGGGGGAGGCCGCCTACTTTACCTCTCTGCGCCTCAGTTTCCCCTTGAAAGTAAGGCTGCTAGTCCCTTCCTCTCAGGGTTGTTGTGAGGATAACACGAGGTAGTGTCGGGGGAAATTGCTTGGGAAATTGGGAAAGGCCACTCACGCTGCGGGGCATCTGCTTAAGGGGGCCAGGAGCCCTGGAGGGCCCCGGACACAGGCCCCAGGGGCCTTGCCTGGGCAGGGAAGCCGCTCAGGCCTTTACTCAAAGCTGACCCTGCCTTAGGCGGAGCAGCGGCCATGCTGCCCACCAGAGCCCTGGCCCGAGCTCGGGGGCGGGAGTGGGGCGGGAGGGGGGCGGGGGCAGGGGGGCGGCACCCCGGGCTGCGGGAAAAGCCTGGGAAACAGAGGGGCCGCTGCAGAGGCTGGGGGCCGGACAGTCGGCACAGCCACAGCGGTGAAAGGGCAGCCGTGGGCCTGGCCGGGGGGGCCAGCAAGGGGCCGACTCCGCAGGGGGCCGCGGGGCGGGGCTGGTGGGCCCCGGTGGGGTGGGCGCAGGGCCAGCTTGCTGCCCCCACCCCCCAGCCCATTGACAGTTTTCCTGCACCTCGTACCTGGCACTAGCCCCTCTGATCCCGCCCTGCTCCCTGTCGCCTCCCCCTTTAAGAAACCAAACAAGCTGACTTGAAGTGATTGGGGTTCATCTCCAGCAGAGAAAATGGGTGATGACGGGTTGAGGGGGCAACAGCGCTCAGAGGGGCGGTGCAGCGTGGAGGAGGAGGAGGAGGAAGAGAAACCCAGGGGGCGGGGGTACGTGGCGTGGCGGCGGGAGGACCGGTCAGCAGCCGGCCGGGGGCCTGGGGCGCTGGCCAGAGATCCTCACCTGCTGGGCAGTTTGCTCCGTTTCACCCCCAACGGGAGCAAGGAGGCCACAGGTACCCGCGCGGCAGGGCGGGCCAGGTCCCCAGAGAGGCTGAGGGAGCCAGATGGAAGCTGCCCCCTCTGTCCTCCCAAGTTTATGGGTCAGCGATACTGCTGCTGCTCCCGGAGCAGAATGGCAGGCCGGACGCGAGGGGAGGGCAGGGGCCACCGGGCACCTCAGCTGTTTCCCAGGGGTGGGGGCAGGCCCCAAATCTACGCATCCCTCTTTGGGGGCTGTGGGCGGTTTATAGAGCCTCCCACGTCAGTCACCTCATGATGGGCCAGCACCCACTTCAGTGAACTCTCAGGACACCTTGGACCCCAGACCCAGAACTCTCTCCCTCCCCTTTCCCATCCTGAATTAGGTCCAACCTCAGAGTCCAAATTTGGCTCAGAGGTTCTGCAAGGAGATAAAATGACAGAGATGCTCCAATTAAAGTGTCAGCCTAGAAATAGACCCTCTGTCTTGAATTTCCTAGGGTGAAATGCAAATAAAAAAATTAAATTCCTTTGCCCTTTTAGGTTAAAGTTCAAAGAAAGAAAAACGGAACGTCTAAGGCCAGGGGGATTAAAGACCAGAGCCTTTCCCAGAGAGCCTGGTGGCCGTGTGCTCCTTGTCCAAGGACTGTGCCGCCCAGCCACCTGCAGGGCTCCCGGGACCTTCTCCACACCTGGGCATGGCCCCAGCCTATCGCATGTGCCCTGCCCGCCACCGGCTGGCCTGCTGAGCCCTGTGTGGATCCCTCTTCCCGTTGGCTCAAGGTCTGGGCGGAAATGGACAGAGAGTGGGCAGGAAGGAGCATGCTGGCTCAGCCCCACCCCTGGGGGTCCTGACTCCGCAGAGGGTGAGCTTAGCCTCACAGGCACGCATGGGGCCATGTCCGGAGCCTCTTTGCCTTCCGCCTCCTCTGAGTCCATCCGAGCCACTCCTGCCTGCTCATAAACCCTACCCTGTGGGCGGCCCAGCCTTCGGAGCTTATTTATGATAACTTTCTCCTTGCAAGATGCTCAGAACCTTGTACTTGCCGTTTCCCTCTGGCCACCCCTGACTGAACCCGCCCAGAGCGGGTTCCCTGCTGAGGGCAGGGCACACGGGGGGCTGTGGTCTGGCGGGGACACCCGGCCGGGCTCCTCAGTGCACAGAGGGCCTGCCGCTTTTGTTGGATTCCAGGGCCTTCCCTCCTCCTGACCTTTTCTGTTCGCTTCCTGACCCAAACATTTAAGCTTTTCTGACATATTCCTCTAGATGTTGTCCCTTGGGCTCTCCCAGGCAAGAGAAAGAAACACTGTTGAGGCCAGCATGATCACAGCGTCTGTTGCTGAAACAGCCCCAGGGTGGCTCCACCCCAGAGACGGGCGTGGCCCGCCGGCCTCTGGCTGGGCTGCCCAAGGCCTCACCCCCACGGTGGGACCTCTCCCGTAGTCTTGCCGGCCCATCCCGTGCACCCGGCGCTTCTCAGGGCTCGGTGCCCGTCTCCTGTCCTGGAGCTTGCCCAGCTGGCCCAGCTCCTCCCCAGCCCCTGCGAACTGCCGGCTCGAGACCCGGCATCGGCTCTCACAGAGGCCCCGTCCGCCGGCGTGCTGCGCCGCCCGGCTCCAGGGGGGCCAGCCACATACCCAGCCTCGGCCCTGGGGCGCCCGTCCCCCCAGGGAGCGCCGCTGGCCCGGGTGCTCTGTGGGCCTGGCCGCTCGCTGCCTTGCATCTCTGCCCAGCCTGTCTCTGACTGTCCTAGCCTGTCCTCATGTTCCTTTGAGGACACCCCTCTTTCTCCTTTTTCCGCTGCTCCTGTTTTGAGCATGAGACCAGGGCAGGCTTTTCAAACCACCCTGTCCCCCCTGCACCCTCCGCCAGCTCCTGAGCGCCCCTCTGCCCAGCCTCAGGTGGGCAGTGACCTCCTGAATTGTTTTTCTGTCTCAGCCCCTCTTCTCTGCCGGTGATGTTGCTGTGAGTTCACAACCCCACACCTCCCACTGGCGGGCCGGCTGGGCTCCCAGCTCACCTGGGAATGTTCTAGAAGGTGTAGGTGGGCCCTCCAGGGCCCCTCTCCTGATGGCAAACTCGGGGGACCAGTACCTCTCTGTAAACAGACCCTGGAGAACCCCACCGCCACCCAGAAGGCAGAAGCTCTCTGGAACCCTGGCGAGGCCTCCGGCAGCTCACAAACCCACCCACCCACGAGAACCCTGCTGCGTGGCCGGTGGAAGCGCCCCCCCCCCCCCATCAAGCTGGACGTCAGCTAAGGCACCGCCAAGCTGTGGCCCGCACCCGGCCCCCGAGGCCCCTGGCACCCATCCCCACAGCCTCAGACCTCACCTGGGCTCCTGTGTGGGGTCCACTGGAGTACGCTCAAAGCTTGACGCCAGTGTGCAAGATGGTGGGCTCGAGGGGCCTGTGTAGACCACTGCTTTCTTCCAGTTCCATTTTGGGGGGCCTTGGCCATAGTGTGGGGGGTCCCAGCACGTGCCACAAGGCGGGCTGAGCACACGGAGCCCAGCGGGTCCCGCCGGCAGGTGGAGGGGGGCGGTGAGGGGTGCTGTGGGATAGATGCGCCCCACAGGGACCACAGGGGAAGCTCCCACCTCCGCAGGCCCATGGCAGCCGGATGCTCAGGGAGGCCGGGGCTAGGCTTGGGAGGAGGCAACCAGGGGGGCAGCCCTTGTCGGGCAAGGCCTCCGAGGGCTGGGGGCCGGGGGGGCCACACGCATGGCACGTGGGGGTCTTCCCTGCCTTCCCTTCCGTGTGTGCGTGGGGGGTGGTCCCTCACACCACCAAGTATAGCATACACACAGAAAAATGCATAGCACTTGAACAAGTGTAACCCAGACGCTTGTAACAAGAGTGAGAGACGATGTCTCCACAGCCTCTCTCCGCCGCGGTCACCGCCAGCCTCCCCACGGCAGGCCAGCCCGCTGTCCCCTGGGAGGGGAAGCCTGGCCCGGCCTTCCTCAGGGTCTGAGTGCCGCGGCTGGGGCGCTGAAGAAGCTGGCTGCGGTTCGCTGGCTGGGGACTGTAAGCGCCCGAAAGGGCCGGGTCCATGGTGGCGGTGGCGCGTGTCCCCATGGCTCGCTCACCGCACTGCCCGGCTGTATGTGCTGGGTGCCAGGAATGTGCTGCGCTTTATTTATCCATTCCCTTCTCGATGGCCGTTGGGTGGTCTCCAGGTTTCTGCAGGGTCAGCACCCGGGCGGGGAGCTGCAGGGGCTTCATTATCAACCGACAAGACGGGTGGGAGTGGCAGCTTGTGGTGCCTCAGCTGCCTTCCCCTCATCTTTAGGCCGAACATCTTTCCCATTGGATATTCCACTTGTGAAGAGGCTTATAAAGTCCTTTGCTAATTTTTTATTGGTTTGTCTGTCAACAATTTGTAGCAGGGTTTTTTTTTTTTTAATATCTGAATGTGAACCTCTCACCACACGTCTTTTGACTCATCGTGGTATCTTACTAATAATAAGATCAAACGTGTCCATCTTTCCTTAATCATCTGTGCTTTCTGCACCTCAGTGAAGAAGTCATGAAGGTGATATGCCCTTCTGTGACCTTTGTGTCTTTAATTCACTGTTGGTTTTTTTTTTTTGCGTGGGTGTGCAATAGAAATCCGGTTTGCCCTTTGTCCCCATGTGGTGGCCGGAGGCCCTGGCGGCTCGCTGACCCGGGCTTCCTGCACAAGGGTTTTGTTTCCCTCTGCCTGACCCTGCATGGGGCCCACACGTGTGTGCAATGCCTGCCCTCTGCAGATTCACTTCGCCTCACTCACGGCGCGTGATAAGAAATCTTGACATCGAAGCAGGTCCCCCGCCTTGAAAATGTTTTGGCTCCTCCTGGCCCTTTCGATTCTCATAAATGTTAGAATTTGGTGATCAAATCCCACCCCAAGTCTGTGGTAATTTCTACTGGGACTGTGTGGATTCGTGGGGCAGACTGGGGGGAAGTGAAGACATTATGGGGGCCTCCAGTGACCCCCCGGGTGTTAGTTTTCTCTGTGGAGTTCAGCGCATCTTGGCTTCCTTCCCGGACACGAGCGATGAGCTCAGCAATTGTTGCTTGTCTGCCTCCTCACCACCTCTCATCCTACCTACGTTTGATGTCACACTTGGTGTGGTATCTGTGAAGTCACAGCCTGTTCTGGAAAGTGTCTGTTTCTGCACCAATATTCACTATACCTCAGCGTTCTTTATTTTGCTTGTCTGGTAAACACGGGTTGTTGACGAAACAGGACAAGGGCTGTGACCACCTTTCGTGTCCTCCTTTACCCGCCCCCACGATCACCAGCCCCTTACCCTTGTCTACACGCGGGACTTTGGTAGAACCTGCACTTGCCTGTCGGCTTCGTCGCTGTGTTTTGTTCTGACTGGCAGCCAACCACTCAGCAAGGAATCAGCCCTTCATGGAAGACTTTGTTTTTGGAAACTCCTTTCCAGAACCCTCCTCAACGCTCAGCTCTCGTGGTGCTTTGCTGTTGGTGGGGAAGAGGCCTGGGCTCTTTGCTGCTGTCGCGTACGTCACACCGCCCGCCTGGACCCGGCTGCTTCCCGGGGGGCAGGGCCGCCTGGGCAGCCCCGCCCCAAGTGCTGGCACTGGAGGGCAGGGTCGGTCACTCGTGTTCTTCTCTGAAGCCATGCACCTCCCTGGAGGGGGTCTGGTACCTGCCCCTTCCCCTCAGACCCACTTCTGGAGCGGAAGACTGGGGGCTCACTACAACTTTACAAAGAACAATTGGAAAGCTTCAGACCCAAAGGGTCTTTTCCCTTCTCCCTGAACAAGGACAATATGGGCTTATTTTAGAATCAAGAAAAGTATCCTCCAAATTATCAGAGAGCAAAGGAGGAGAGACTCACTCCCCGCAGCTGGGCTTTCTCCTGGGGAAACACTGGCAGACTCTGACAGAGTCCACCCGATTTTCTCGTGGGTGGCAGTCCTGTTGCCACCTTGCCTACTAGGGATCGTACCCTCGCCCCCGCCCCCGTGTTGGAAGTGCAGAGTCTTAACCACTGGACCACCAGGGAAGTCCCCGTCACAGTGCATTTTTGACTAGCCAGGTCTACTTTTCAGGAAAGCCACAGTGAAATTCACACCACCTTTGAGGGGCACGAGTTAAAGTAACAGTTCAGGCGGGTATCGCCCTGCCATCCCCCACTGAGCTAGTGGTGGCAGGAAGAAGCTCTTTGGGAAGGAGGAGTGGGCTGGCTGCCACCAGACGCCCTAATTTACAAGCTAAGTTGATAGTTGTGGACTTTGGGGCGACACCTCCACTGCGGGCAGCATCACTGTGGCCCGAGGGGGCTTCATCCCCGTGGTGCTCGGGCCGGCCGAGGTCCGGGCCCAAGGTGGGGAAAACATTTGCAACTCCCAGCAAAGAGTTAGCTTCCCTGATACACAAAGAGCTTGAACACAACAAACCGCTCACTGGGAAAACGAGCTGAGGGATTGGACTTGCTTTCCCGAAAAGGTACCAAGAATGGCCGTTCACGTCCACCTCATAAGGAGAGAAAAACTTTCCCCACAGGTGGGGAGGCCCCCGGGCTCTAGCCCGCCCCTCTAGGAGGGACATCGGGTCGCAGCATCAATTTTGACCTACTCACCCTGCTAGGGACCTATCCTCCAGATACACCTCCGCACGCGTGGACGCCAACAGCACAGAGCTGAGGGCAGATGGATGGACTGAGGCCAAACCATCCTGACCGGGGCTGGTTAAGTAACTGAGCTAGATTAAAAATAAAAAAGAAAACAAAGTTGAACTAGCGTTAGAATAGGCTACCATTTGTGGGGGACAAAAGTTGGGGAGAGGGGTGTTATGTGTGTGTAAAGATGCCTCTGGGGGCGTCTGTGGAGGGGGTGGCCGCAGGGAGCTTTCTCTTGGGGGATCTTTGGAATACTCTGAATTTGCGCCCCAGACATACATATGTCACCTATTAAAACAAAAGCAGAATTAGGCAAGAAATCCGGTCACAGGGTCACGCTCGCGAGACTTCCCATTTGTAGCTTTGGGATTCGGAGCCCTGTCTGGGGGTACTCTGCTGCCCCTGGATGGCAGCCGAGGCTCCAGGAGCGAGGGGGCACAGTCAGCTCCTGAAAACTGGCCTCTTTTTTTTTTTCCCCTCTTACGTGGGCTTCAAACACAGGGAGATGCACTCACTAGACCAGGAGGGAGAATCTGGGGGAAACGGCTGACGGAGCCTTACTGTGCACCCCCGCTCTGCCACTCCACCTTTCCGGCTCATTCTGTAATTCTTGCTATGAGGCCTGCAGGGCTGGAAGCTGGCTTTGCTCAACTGGAAAGAAGGGCTGAGCGGCAGGAGAGAGCTTCACCAAACCCCGTCTTGGGGGCCAGCACCTGGTGGGGAGTGGGGCAAGGTGTCAAGGAGGAGCTCACCGGCCCAGAAATGTTGGTGTCGTCCTGAGCTCCGGGGTCCGCGGAGCCCCCCAGATAGTATTAAGACCTGAGTGCAGGCGCAGACCCTGCTGGCGCCTTCAGCATCCGTGGCCGTCCGCAGTGCCTGGGCCGCTGAGGCTGACGGGGACGGCTCCATGGTTTAGGGATTACGGAGGAAAGACGTTTGGGGAATCCCTTCATTTCATCGATGGGGAAAACTGAGGCCCAGAGGGAAGCCATGGGCATTTGACTCCAGAACCCCTTGGGTCAGGCTCCCGGGGAAGCAGGCCTGGAGGCGCAGGGGTCTCAGGCTGGAGGAGAGGGCAGTGGGACGAGCCTGGAGGGGACAAGGCGGGAGGCCTGGGGGGACCTAGGCTGCTAGGCTGTCCAGAGTGGACAAGCCCCGAGTGGCCTCTGGCTGCTGGCCTCAAAGATCACGAAGCTTGGTGCAGCTACCCAGAAGCTGCTGGGGACACATGACCAGGAGGAGCAGTGTTCAGGGCCTAGAGTGGCCTTCCTTGGCGTCGGGGCCTCAGGGAGTGCATCCTAGAAGGTGCTGTGCGGGGCTCCAGGGGGCGAGGAGGGGGAGGGCATTCAGTGCACAAGGAACAGAGGCGCCAGGCTGCACACTGGGGCTGAGGGCGGCCGGTCCCCCTGGAGGCCGGGGGTCTTCGAGGCCGGGGGTCTTCGCTGGCAGACGACCCGGTAGCACTGGGAGGATGGTGGAGAGCAGGTGGCAGCCGGCGCCGGCACCCGTCTGTCCCACCTTGGTGTGAGGTGTTCCTTGGAAATGAGTTTCTGCTGCCGGTTCCAAGGCTGCTGGCATCCCCCGTGGGCAGGGACAGGCAAGGACAGGCAGGGGAGCCCGAGCCTCGGAGGAGATGGAGCTCACGGGGTGAGGCGGGGAGTGAGGTAAGCGAGACAGGGGATGGCCTGAGCGGGATACAGAAGGAACAGTGGTCCGCTCCTGAGAACCCGGGAGTGCAGTGGGCGTGGCTGAGTATGGGTCCCTGACCCACAGACGCCCTGTTTTTCCTTGGATTCCAAGGATCCTTTGCCGTGCAACCCCGCAGCTGACCACAGCCTCTGGCGGTGAGCCACCCTCTGCTCTCCGGGGCCCCTCCACCCTCCCTGAGACAGCAGGCGCCCAGACTGGGCCCTCAGACACCTGCAGCCGGGGAGCCTCGGGAGACCCCCATGGCTCCCGTGGGGCCACAGTGAGTCCTAGCTGGGGCAGTTGGGGGGGGGGCATGTGAGGCGGGACCCTGGGAGGAGGCAGCCCAGAGTCATGACGCCCCAGAGACCAGAACCAGGTCCTCAGCTGTGAAATGAGGAAGTTGGATGAGATGCTCAGAGACCCAGACCCCTGCTCTTCCTATCACCGGCACTGGGCCAGGCTGGTGGGAGCCTGTTACACCACGGGAGTTCATACCCAAGAAGGAGACACTGAGCCAGGCCACAGCATGCCCGCCCCAGCCTGGAGACCCTGAGACTCCTGTCCCCTCACCTGGGGCAGAATGAGACTGAGGGGAGCTTGAAGACCTCTATGGGGGGAGGAGTGACCCCCCCCCAACAGGCCACACCCTCCAGACTCCTCCTTTCTAAGGTCATGACTGTCCCCCATGTCCTGGAAGTTAAACCGTCCATAGCCAGGAAGCAGACGTGGGTGGGGCTGAGGGACGGAGTGCTCCCCCCACCGCCCCAGCTAGGCCTGGACTGTAGGAAAGCAGCCCTCAGGTGTGTCCAGGGGAGCGAGCTGGCCCTGGCAGGCTGCCCCAGTGCAAAGTGCCAGTGAACTGGGTTGTTCTGACCTGTCCTCAACTACTTGCCTGGACTAGGCACCTGGAGCTTCCTGCCCCTGCCTGCGGGGAGCCACATGGGCAGGATCACTGGCAGCCACCCAAGAAGGGCCTGGGGTGGCCACGCGCATAAAGGGGCCCTTGTCATTGCCTGTGGCTCAAAGACAGGCCTGCTCCTCACTCCCAGCACCAGAGGCCTGCCCAGGCAGTGAAACCCTTTTCCTCAGTATCTCAGCTTCCAAAACCAAATTCACTTCAATTCCATGGAATTTTAAGTCACCTCTCTGGGTGTTCTTGTCTGTCTTAGGGGCTGAGGTTCAGGGCCAGCATGAGTCCATAGGGGAGGCCCCGGAACCCGGGTTGATGAGGCAGGGGGAGGCCGTCTCTGTGCACACAGCTGAGTGACTGCACCTCTTTCCATTTGGAAGGAGCTGCCGCCAGGCAGGGCCCAAAGGCAACTGGCCTGGCCACAAGGGAGCAAGCCCCTGCACTTGGAGAAGGGATCCCACCTAGGCCAGGAGACCCCAGGTACACCCGACCCCCACACTGGTGTTCCTGACTGTCCCCTCAGCACCGAGACCTTCCTGTCCTACAGGGGCTAACAGCCACCTGGAGGCTCTGGCAGCTGCTGTACCCTGAGACCTGAATGGCACCCAAACCACTAGTTTGTTCTCGCAGGAAACTGTCGTGCCCCAGGGGCCACGGGTGGACCGGGAGGCATCATCAGGGGCTCCACCTTCTGGGCACCTCCCCCACCACCACACCGGAAAATGGTTACCAAGTCCCAGAACAGGGGGATTTCCCAAATCACGACACTGAGGCGGGCAGCGGCATCGGGGCAGTGACCCCGAAGGAGTCCAGGTTTCCCTCTCCTCCCACTTCCCGCCCCTCCTCGGCTCTACTGGGATTCTGACCCCTCCCCCCAGTTCCCCGCCAGCCATGACCCACGTGGTGGCTGAGTCTCTGCGGGAGGTCGGGGTGGGGAGAGGGGGCGGAGGGTTCCGGATCCGAGTTGGATTCCTGGGTCTGCGTGCAGGAAGGATGCCAACCAAGTGTGGGCCCCCTACTGGGGGCTGAGGCGTGGAAAGGCTAGGCTGCAGACTCCGGGGATACCCGTCTCGGCCTCGGTTCCCCATTCATGGGCCCCGCCCTGCACCGATTCCTCCGCAAGCCAAGAAGAGCCGAGGCAGCCCGCGTCTCCAATTTATTTCTCCTTCCAGGGAGGTGGGGTCGGGGGAGGGGGGCGCGGCGGGCGGGAAACCCGTGCGCGCCAGGGGAACCCGTGGCGCGGCCCTCAGGCGAAGGTGGAGCCGTTCCAGCCCACGTTGGCCGCGTTCATGTCGCAGAAGTTGATGTAGATCCTGCGAGGGAGGAAGCGGGGCTGAGCCGGCTGTGCGGGGGCCGCCGAGGCCACGCGCCGCCCGCCCCCCGGCGCCTACGCACCTGTCCGGGCTAATGCGCAGGCGCTCGGTCAGCAGGCCGCACAGCAGCTTGCTGTAGGAGCGGTTCTGCGCGCCGCCGATCTTGCCGATGCTGTGCAGGCTACAGAGCGCGCAGGGCTCGCTGGAGCCCCCGAAGGTCATGAGCTGGTCTGGGGCCACGTGCACCGCGATGTACTGCGGGCGAGGGGCGGCGGTCAGCCGGCTCGCGCGCCCCCGCCGCTCCCGGCCCGGAGCCCCATCCCGGAGCCGCCCGCCTTCCCGGCCCGGAGCCCCATCCCGGAGCCGCCCGCCTTCCCGGCCGGAGCCCCATCCCGGAACCGCGCTCCCAGCCCGGCCCTCCCTGCAGACCTGCGCCGGCTTGCCCGTGGCCTGCGCCAGCTGCTGAGTGAGCTCGGAGAGGAGCCCGTCCGGCACGGAGGAGCGGGGCACGTTGGTGTTCACCACGAACATCGGCATGATGGCGAGGGACCGCAGGCACCGGCACGCAAGAGCCGACCGACGCGCGCGTTAAGGCAGCCGGGGAACCTGAGCTACGTGACCGCCGCCCGGCGCCCCGCCCCGCCCCGCCCCGCCCCGCCCCGCCCGACGTGGGCCCGCCTCCCGTGACGTCACCGCCGGTCCCGCCCCCGGGCGGCGGCGCGCTCCCGGCCGGTGACGTCACCGCCTCTGGCCCTGCGCGCCCTGTCCAAGCCGTTCTCCGCTGGGCGGCCGGAAGTCGGCAGGTCCCTGGTTTGTCAGTCCTTTCACAGTGATGTCTCTGTGCTGGGAACAGCGGTTTGCGGGACAGGTGACTCCTGGCCCTCCAGGAGATCGCAGGCGGAGTCCCAGTTTATTCTATGGAGACCTTGTGTGTCCGCAGTCTCCAGGGCCACAGTCTTGCGCGCATGGCTGTGTGTGTGTGTGCGTGCGTGTGGGTGATGGGGAGCGGTGGTCTTTGCTGCATGCGGGCAGCGCTTGCCGCAGCGCGTCGCTATCCAGGGGCCTTCCCGCACCCAGCTCTTGGGGTGGGCGAGATTGCCCGGAGGTGCCCAGGGGAGGGGCCGGGAGCACACGGAGCCCAGAGGCAGTCCCCAAAGCTTCAGTCCAGCGGGCCACCTCTCTGCAGCGCTGAAAATGTCAGCTCCTCAGGGAAGCCCACCCCATCAGGTCGTCTGGGGGTGCCGTCCCTCAGAGCCCTGGGGGGGAAGTCTCTGCCACTGTTGGTCGGCTCAGGGCGCACCTCGTAGGTGCCAGGTATATGAGAGATGTGGACTAAATACTGGCTGAATGAATGAATGAATGAACTTAGCCCTGACAGGGCAGGAAGAGGGCAGGGCCAGGGCTGAGCCTGTAGGCCCTGCTGTCCCTGAGCAGAAGGGCTGCCCAACTCCCACTCTGAGGAGACTCTGGTCACGGGGCTGCGCTGGGAGTGGAGCTCTGTCGGGCACTCGAGGCGGCATGCTGGTTGGGCCAAGTCTCAGATCTCTCCAGAGAGGTCCTGCCCTTGGTCTCTGGCAGGTGTGGTCTGGTTAAGGGGGGCCCTGCACATGCTGGCCTGGACATCGGCCTGCATGCCTGTGGGACCAGGCGTACTCAGGCAGGAGGTCCCGTGGCCCAGCTGGGCAGATGCTCTGTAAAACGTGGGCCCCAGGCCCCTCCGTCCCTGCTCTCACCCCAGCAGGCTTCCTGTGCCCAGGGCTCTGTTAACCACGGATGCCCTCCATGCCCGTCTCCAGCTCGGGTGCTCCCCTGAGCCCCAGAAGGCAAGCCCGCACAGCCTGTTCCCTATGTTGAAATCCAGGTGCTTGCCTTTCGCCTGCCCCTGATCGCCTGCCAGTGAAATGGACCTTCCTCCATTGTGCTGGGGTCCTCACCCCTCCCGCCCACCCCGGCTAGTCTCAGTGAGCTGTCTGGGGCGGCGGATCCATACAGTCATGTGACTTGCCCAGTGGTACATGAAGAGAAGTGACCCAAGTGACTCCAAGCAGAAGATTCAGGAGCCAGCGCCTGCTTGACGGTTCTCTGATAGTGGAAGTGGGTGACGCGGTGAAGCCCCCACCCCCGGCAGACACACTTGCGTCGATGATGGGTAGGTGAGCCCCTGTGGTCCTCAGGCTGTGACTGTGGCACCAGGAGCCTTCCCTGGTCAGTACTGCCTCGGTTCACCCCCACCTTCCTAGGAATGTCAGTACTTTCTCTGCAGAAGGGCATCGGAGGAGGTGGCAGGCTCCCAGTCCCACTTCTTCCTAGTGTGGGCACCTGGCTCACCTCTCTGAGCCTGTTTTCCCATGGGTAATTCGGGCATGATGGTAGAGCCCCCTTTACAGAGGGCCGTGGTAGGGATCGAGTAGCCTAATGTCTGGCGATGGTCCCTTCTGATCCTCGGGGCAGTGCTGTCACGGTGCCCTGGGTGGCCTGGTCCCCACCCGGCGCCTTGCACCGCCCTCCTTGGTTCTCTGAATCTTGTGTGCTGCCCTCCAATGCCGTGCTCCTGGCCCCTGCCTTGGGCCTTGCTCTTGGAATGCTGCTGCCTCGGGCTCCGTTCCTCGGGAAAGCCCTCTCCTTGAAGGCTGTCACCCTGTTTCTATCTGTGAGTTACTGTACTGTTTCCTTCCTAGGCTCCATGCGGTGGGGCAACTTCTGGGCCACATGACTTCTGGCACATGACTCAGTAGCAGGCAGAGGGCCTCCAAAGACGACCTTGCCCTAATCTCTGGAACCTGTGAATATGTTACATTGTGTGGCAAAAGGGACTTCTCAGATGTAATTAGGGTTACAGACTTTACAGTAGGGAGATGATTCTGGATTATCTGGGTGGGGCCGACGTAATCACACGATCCCTTAAAAGCAGAGAATTTTCTCCAGCTCAAGTCACAAATGAGATGGAAGGGGCAGTCAGAAAGCCTCAAAGCAGAAGGACTCAGAAATGCTGTTACTGGCTTTGAAGATGAAGGGGCCTCAGTCATCCGGAGCTGAATTCTGCCAACAGTGAATTCTGCCAGCATCCTGAATGACCTCAGAAGTGGGCTCCTCCCTAGTTGATCCTGAGATGCCTTGACTTGCCTGAAGCAGAACGCCAGTCACTTTGTATTCAACAGATGACTTGCAGAAACTGTGAGATAATAAATGTGTGTTGTTCCAAGCTGCTCAATTTGTGGTAATTTGTTCTAGAAGCAATAGAACAGCATCACCCCTGTATCCCGAGGGGCTCTGTAATTAGCCATCGAACAATAACTGGGCCTGTGCACCAGGAGGCCTTGGACCCCCCACCGTCCTCTCCCTCCTCACCGATAGCATCCCGGTTCTGTTTGCTTAGAACCTTCACCACCGGAGCCACTGGCAACTGGGCAGGGTCCGCCCGCCCCCCAGCAGCCATGTCCGCGTGATGTGCAGACTCGTCAGGGAGCAGCTGCCTGCAGATGGCGCTGCCTCCCCGCGCCCCTCCTGCCCGCTGGGAACCTGGACCAGACTGCCCGATGGGCAGTCGGATGGGACTACCAGGGGCCATGCCCCACAGGTGAGGGCTGCAGGCAGAGACCAGGAGGGAAGGAAACCTCAAGATGTGGGAAACAGCCGCGGGGAACCCAGCATGCCCAGAGGGCTGGCAGCTGGGCCCAGGTCTGAACATCTCCGAGGGCAGGACCCGAGTCACCCAGGCTGGGAGGGGTGCCCGGGGAGAGCTACTGCTGTCCTCTTGGCCATTAGTCCCCGTCCATGGACGGTCCACTGCCCAGCAGCTCCCAGGGCTCCTTTGCCAGCCTCGTTCCCTGCTGTCCCTCCCCCAGCACTCACGGTTCATCTCTCGCAGAAGGATCCAGCTGGCACAGAGCCCTCGGCAGGCCCCCGTGCTCTTGTTTGCTGAGTGCGGTGAAAGGTGCGGCAGAGACAAGCCAAGTCAACCCCCTCCCCTCTAGTCATAGCAGGAGGAGCCGTGGGGGCCACCATCCCAGCTGAAGGGACAGGATTTTAAGAGGGGTGTCCACCAGGAGACCACCGCACTGCCGAAGCAGGGCCGAGGCTTAGCGGGGCCCTAGCAGGCCTGGTCAGGTCTCCCCACAGATCGGGACACTGTTCAGAGGGGGCGATCTGGGCTGAACCTTAACGAACTCTGAGTCTCAGCCAGAAAACTTCAAAATCGGGGAACTCCTCTCCCGCAGACGTGGGTGAAGATGTGAGACATTAAAGGACATGCACAAAGCACCTGCATGCAGTAGGTGCTCAGTAAATGCTACCTGATCTTACTGCATTGTCACCAAGTGTCCTGGAGCAGCAAATGGACTAACGGGCCTGACCCTGATGGTGGCCTGGGGCTTTCCCTCCCTGGTGGCCTGGTCCCTTCCCCACCCCCGCCCCGCCCCCATCCCATCAAAGCCAAGGCCAGGGGTGTCTCATCCACCTCCCCTGGCACAGCTTCTCCTACCTGCGGGGTCCCATCCCTGTCTCCTTGCCCAGCTGGGGGCGTTCCCTAGGCAACAAGGACTCCCAACGCGCCCCCTCCCCCCACCCCCCGACACACACACACTCCCACAGCCAATTTAGCTAGGTGGATGGCAAGCGGGACATGGCCCAAGGGCTAGGCCTGGGCTGGGCGCATTTCTGCAGCCCATGCTGGGGAGCAGCGCACTGGAGTGTGACCAATGCAGTCCCAGACCCGAGACACGGCCGGACGCCTGCCCTGCCCCTAGCCCGTACACCCTGGGATTGCGAGGCCCGTAATGTCCCCTGGAGCCCAAGGAGGATCCGGAGAGGCCAGTCAGCAGAGGCAAAGCTGGGGCGGATGGAGTGCAGAGAGAAGCTGGGAGACTCCACGGAGGGCTCCCGGAGTGCTGACTCCTGCCTTCCAGAAAGCACTGCAGTGACTGGACCCAGAGGCCCTCATTCCCATCCTGCAACACGCCTGCCTCCAAGGGAACCCCAGCTGGGCCTGTCCACTGGTGACTTCCCCACGAGACCTCCCCTGAACCTGACTCAGAGAGTTCTCACTCCCTGAAGGGCCCACTGCCTGCCACTCCTGCTAACCTGGTGGCCACTGCTTCCTGTGAAAGCCAACAAAGTCTTTCTGACACAACAGTGTCAGTGTCGGCTGGCTTTTGTACCTAGGTGCCAAGCTAATCCAACAGGGGAAAACGGTCTTTTCAGTGAACGATGCCGGCACCACTGCACATCCATTACCAGTAAATGAATAATAGAGTTCCCTAGTGGCCCAGTGGTTGGGACTTGGCCCTTTTCACTGCCAAAGGCCCAGGGTTCAACCCCTGGTTGGGGAACTGAGATCCTGCAAGCTGTGGGGCGCAGCTAAAAAAACTGGTGGACTCTAGGAGAAAATCTAGACGACTATGGATTTGGTGATGATTTTTAGATACAACACGACCCATGAAAGAATAAGCTCAACTTTTAAAAAATTAAAAATGTAAAAAAAAATAAATAAAAACGTCTGCTCTGTGGAAGGCACTGTCAAGAAAATGAAAGGGCAAGCCACAGACTGGGAGAAAATATTTGCAAAAGATGCATCTGATCAAAGGCTATTGTCCAAAATATACGAAGAAGTCTTAAAACTCAACAATAAGAAAGCAAACAACTTGATTTTTAAAAACTGACCAACAGGGGCTTCCCTGGTGGCTCATTGGTTAGAAAAAAAGAAAATATGTCTGTCAATGCAGGAGACACGGGTTTGATCCCTGGTCCAGGAAGATCCCACATGCTGCTGAGCAACTAAGCCCATGTGCCACAAGTACTGAGCCCGTGCTCCTGGGTGGGGGGGCCACAGCTACTGAGCCGACACACCGCAAGTACTGCAGGCTGCTCGCCCCGGAGCAGCAGGGGCAGCCCCTGTGAGGAGGAGCCCGTGCTCGGCAAAGCCCGAGCAGCAGGAAAGACCCGGCACGGCCAAAATAAACAATTCTTTTAAAAAAGAAAGCTCTTTTTTAAAAAACGGGTCACTCTAAAGGGATACTCACAAAAAAATAAAAATAAAAAATAAAGGGATACTCACCAAAGAAGATATATACAGATGGAAAATTAGCATATGAAAAGATGCTCCAGGTTTGAACTCAGGGAAGTGCAAACTACAACAACAAAATACTGCCTCCGGGTACCCATTATTCACAGAATGGCCAAAATCCGGAACACTGACAACACCTAATGTTGGTGAGGGTATGGAGCAACAGGAACGCTCACTCGTTGCTGGTGGGAATTAGAATGGTACAGCCACTTTCTAGAAGAGAGTTTAGTGGGTTCTATGATCCAGCAATCATGCTTCTTGGTATTTAACCAAACGAGGTGAGAATGTATGTCCATAAAAAAACCTGCCCATGGACGCATATAGTTACTTTGCTCATAATTTCCGAAAGCAACCAAAAATAAAACTGTGGGACATCCAGAGAATGGAATTTTACTCCATGCGAAAAGAAATGAACTTTTAAAAGCTATAAAAAGACAGGCAAGAAACTTAAATGCACATTACCAAGTGAAAGAACCCAATCTGAAAAGGCTGCATGCTGCAGGATTCCAGCTATTTGACATTCCGGAGAAACGACAATTGTAGACTGTAAAAAGATCAGTGATTGACAGGGGGTGTGCAGTGCAGGACAGGGATGACCACGTAGAGCAGAGGGTGGATACACGTCACCACACACCTGTGTAGACTCACAGCATGTACAGGAGAGAAAATTAGGGTGGAAAAAAGTAGCTAACAATTAGCATGCAAAATACAGAGGCGAAAACCCCGTAAACCGTGGACTTTGGATAATAATGACCTATCAACATAAGGTTGTGGGTTGTGACAAACATCCGCTCTGGTGGGGGACACTGGTAATGAGAGAGGCTGTGCATGTATGGGGGCCGGGGGCACACGGGAAATCTCCGTACTTTCCTCTCCATTTTGCTGTTAAATTAAAACTGCTCACAAAAAAATTTTTTTTAAAATAATGGGCAAAAGATTTGAACAGATTCTTCACCAAAGGAGACCTGTGCATGGCGTGCCATTTGTGTTAGTATGTAAACAGATGCTCAGCGTCATTACCCATCAGGGAAATCCCACAATTACGCCACGAGGTGCCACTACACTCAGGAGGATGGCTGGATTGAAGAGACTGATGATGCCAAGTGCTGAGGAGGACTTGGAGGCTCTAGAAGTCTTGTGGATGGCTAGTGGGAATGTAAAACAGTATAATCACTCTGGAAAAGTTTCTTCTACCGGTAAACATGCATTTATTATTATACTCAGCAATTCACTAACCCAAAAGAAATGAAGGCACATGTCTATACAGCTTGTGCAGAAATGTTCACAGCAGGTTTATTCATCGTGGTCAACAATTAAAAACAGTCCAAATGGGTTACTAAATCACGGTACATCCATACACTGAAATACTACTCAGCCACACAAAGGGATATGTGCTAATACATGCAACAATATGCATGAATTTCAAAGACTTTATCTGGAGCAAGACCAGACATAGACACATACACACAGTGTGGAATTTTTGTCAAATTGTCTGGAAAAGAAATCTGACCTCCAGTGACAGAAGGCAGGACCAATGTTGCGTGGGGTGGGGGGGATACTGATCACAAAGAGGCGGGAGGAATGATGTGAATGGTCTCCCTTGGTCAAGGTGGTGGTTCACAGGTGTGCACACCTGTCAAAACTCATCAAATGTACACTTACTGTGAATGCATTTTATTGTATGTAAATTATACCTCAATGAAGTTGATTTTAAAAAAAATCAATTCCTCAGAAAATCCTTTTGTGACCATGCCCCTCTCAAAGTTTTCCCAAGCTGTATTTTCTTCCCCTGTGTTTCTCTGAGTTTATGTTTTTGTTGGTTTCCTGCCAACAGCCTCCAGACAGGGGGCGCCGAGAGGCCCCCGAAACCGTCCCTCTGAGGCTGAGCACCAAGCCTGCACACCCAGGGGCCCCGCAGGAGGCCAGCCCCGGGCCCGCCCCCACCGCGCCGCCGGTCTACAGCTCCGTGGACCTGACGACCTCGGGGCCAGCCCACGCCGGGCCTCGGCCCCTCCCTGGGAAGTTGAGTCTGTGCAGCTCCTCCGAGATCTCCATGAAGCTCTTGCCTCTGGTCTCGGGGAGGAAGAAGCCCGAGTACACGGCCGTGCAGACGCAGACACAGAGGAAAGGCACATAGATGAAGTGGGACAAGCCCTCCTGGGGGTTGAAAGAGACCCCAGGCCTGCTGTGGCCCATGGAGACCCTGCCGCACGGGCCCTGGCGAGGGCCTCCACCCTCTTGACTCAAGTGACCCCATCCCCCTTCAGGCTCACACTCCCTGGATGGATGGAGCCTCCTTGGGGCAGGGGGGTTCTCACGCAGACAGGGACAAAACAAAGGCAGGCCCCTCCGGGGGGCAGGGGCAGGCAGGCCTACCATGATGAAGGGGAACGCCAGCCCCACCAGGAACAGCATGGTCCACATGAGCGCCCCGCAGACCATGTAGGCAGCAGGCCGGGCCATCTGATCAAACAGCTCCGTGGCCAGGATCCCGGTCACCCCGGCTGGAAGGGGTACTGCCAGTCAGGGCTCCCTGGCCTGCCTCCCCCCACCTTGCCCCCGGACAAGAAAGTGGGCCCCCCCCAGCCTTCCTCCAGCCACAGGGAGTGTGTGTGGGGGGGTGAGGATTAGGGTTAGGCACACCCACCCATCCTTCACCCAGACACCCCTGGTCCTTCAGCCAGGCCCAGCGGAGGGAGCCCCCGGGGCCCCAACTCACCAGGGCCGATGCCAAAGCTGAGGATGGAGGCAAAGATGCAGGCCATGGCCAGGTAGGGCATCCAGGAGAAGGAGCCCTGCTGGCAGGGGGAGGGGTGAAGGGAAAGTGGGAGGGGCCCAGACCCCACCCCCCAACTCCGGCCCAAAGGGCCCAGCTACCTGGAGGCACAGGGCCACTGTGAAGACGCTCCCCCAGCAGGTCATCAGGCCGTATCCCCCTGTCAGCAGCACCCGCCGGCCCGCCCTCTCAATCACCAGGCACTGGGAAGGGAAGGAGCCCTGGCTGACTCACCGCTGCAGCCCAGGGCAAGGTCCCCTAGGCCGCCGGCCGCAGTGGGCAGGGGCATCAGGCAGAAGCTGGGGAGGGGGGTGGGCGCGGTTTAGCACTTCGTGGATTAGGACATTATTAATTATGCAGAGGGCCTCGGTCACTCAACCCCCATTCAGTTTCTCCATCTCAAAATGGTGGTGTGAGCACCCGGAAAACAGTAGGTGCTCAATAAGTGCTCGCTCACTCCCTGCGTTTTAACAAAGTGACCTGAAGTGGAAGTGCCTTAGCTTGGAGGCCTGTGGTGCCTGGAGCATTAGCACCCCGAGGGTCTGCACCCCGACAGTTTGCACCCCAAACGTGAACACCCCGACGGTCTGCACCCCCAGGGTGAACACCCCGCGGGGCGGCATCCCCAAGGTGAGCATCCTGAGGGTCTGCCGCAGGGCTAGGCGCTGGGGGTCAGCCCTCAGCATACTCACGCTGAGCAGCGTCGCCAGCAGCTCGCAGCCCCCGGTTCCGATGGCCACGTACTGGATCTTGTCCTGCGAGATCCCCGCCTGGCTGAACACGGCCAAAGCGTAGGCGTACATCTGCGGGGAGAGGGGCCGCTGCGCGCTGGCTCCCGCCACGCCCGGCCGCGGCCGCCCCAGTTCCCCGCCTTCCCCGCCCGCCCTCACTCCCCGGCCCCGCGCGGCCGGCTCACCGCGTCGTTCCCGCACAGCTCCATGGCTCCGCCCAGCACCACCAGGCTGGCCACCTGCCGCCGCAGCGCGCGCTCCCGGAACAGCTCCCATGGGCGCCGCGCGCGCCCGCCCCGGCAGACGGCGCGCTCCTGCTCCAGCTCCGCCAGCTCCCCGGCCAGGTCCGCGGGGCCCCGCAGCCGCTGCAGCGCTGGGGAGGGGAAGGGGAGGATGGGGAAGGGGGAGGATAGGGGGAGCGGGGTGGGGGGGGGGAGGGGAGGGGGAGGGGGGTGGGGGGGGGAGGGGAGGGGAGGGGAGGGGAAGGGGGAGGATAGGGGGAGCGGGGGGGGGAGGGGGGGGGAAGGGGGGAGGATAGGGGGAGCGGAAGGGGGAGCAGGGGAGGGGAAGGGGGAAGGCAGGGGAGGGACGGGACGGGGGGGGGGGGGAGGATAGGGGGAGCGGGGGGGGGGAGGGGAAGGGGGGAGGATAGGGGGAGCGGGGGGGGGGGAGGGGAGGGGGGAGGATAGGGGGAGCGGAAGAGGGGGCAGGGGAGGGGAAGGGGGAAGGGAGGGGGAGGGGAGGAAAAGGGAGGGGGGAGGGGGAGGAGCAGGGGCAGAGGGCACTGGGCTGAGTCCCCAGCCTCTCGGTGGCCCCCATAGTGAGCTCCCCACACCCAGCTCCTATCTCCTTCCCAGGGCCCCCGGTTCTGGCTGGGGTGATCTTCCCGGCCAGTTCACTTCACAGCCCCATGGACTAGAAAGGCTTTAAGAACTCCAGTGGTCTGCGGGTGCCTCACACAGGACACAGTTGTAGCAGGTTGCCACTACCGCCCCGGCTCTCCGGGGGTCCCCATGCCCACGCCACCCCTGGGGTTGCAGGATTTGGCAGCTGCTCATTGGAGGGACTGATGCTGAAGTTGAAACTCCAATACTTTGGCCACCTCATGCGAAGAGTTGACTCATTGGAAAAGACCTTGATGATGGGAGGGATTGGGGGCAGGAGGAGAAGAGGATGATAGAGGATGAGATGGCTGGATGGCATCACCGACTCGATGGACATGAGTTTGAGTAATCTCCGGGAGTTGGTGATGGACAGGGAGGCCTGGCGTGCTGCGATTCATGGGGTCGCAAAGAGATGGACACGACTGAGCGACTGAACTGAACTGAACCCACTAAGTGGGCGTGTGCACACCGCCCCTTGACTCTGCCCTGTGACTTGCTCTAGCCCGCAGGATTAGCCCAGCTAGGACCGTCCTAGATCAGCCGATGCCCCGCTGACCCTCAAGAGTGACCAAGATGAGCAAAACCTCCAGCAAAAGCAGGCTGGACTGGCTAGCCCCCGCTGACCCTGGCACCCTGGGCCAGCCCGGCTGAAATCAGCAGGGTCATGTAGCCCAGCCCAACAAGTGAATAAGTAGAGGAGGCCACCGTAAAGGATTGCTGTTTTAAGCCGGAGGTTTGGGGATTGTTCCTTGGGCATCCTTACTGTGGCCTTGGCTAGCAGGTGAGCCCACCAGCCTAGCTGGCATTGGGCCCTTGCTCAACCCTTGAGCCCTTGTGCGGGGTTTCATCATCTTGCCTGTGGCTCTTTCTTCACACTCCCGTGGGGCTTCCTGGATGGCAGGGGCTGGGTCTGTCCCCTCCCGCTGCCCTGCCACTCAGGACAGCCCCTGTAAAGAGCATGGAAGGGACGGATGGAGCCTGAAATGAGGGCGCAGAGAGAGCAACAGCTTTTCCCACACGAGAAAGGGACCCGCGCACCCTGACCACATGTGCCCCATGGTCAAGGGTGGTCCGGGGGCCCAGGCCAGAGGCTCACCTGCCTGACAGGCTGCGGGGTCTCCACGGTCAATGAGCAGGTAGCGTGGGCTTTCGGGGAGCAGGGGCAGGGAGGCCAGCTGGAGCGCCCCGGGCACCAGGCAGCTGGCCAGCAGCAGAGGCCAGGCCTGCGGACCACCCAGGAGCTCCCTAGGGAGACAGGAGAGGCTGGGCCAGCGCCTCCTGGCCAGAGCCCTGTTCCCTCCCACCCCCGAGGGCAGCGTCTGCGTTCCCCTGTGCCTCCTCCTAGCCAGCTCTGGGTCGGACACCCAGCTAGGGACGCACGGCAGGGCAGGGCCGTGGCCTCCCCTTATCCTTGGCCACTCCTCTCTCCAGGGCTCTCCCCAGGGCAGCAGGTTCTGCCCTCGCCTCTCTTTTCTGGGACAAACAGTACACGCTCCCGTTCAAAGCCCAAGCCTGCCCCCTGTCCTCTGTCCAGACTTGTCCCTGCTGCCTGGTCCTTTGGGGCTGGAAGAGGCTGACGGACACCCCGCTGGCCAGAAGCCCATGGACGGCTTTCGATGCCTTCGTCCAAGGAAGCCACGTCTGAATCTACTTGGGGGTGGGGGGAAGTTCAGGCTGCCCTCTCACCATTCAGCGTGCGTGGGGCGGGGGGGGCGTGTACCTGAGTCCGACCACCTGACCCATCACGAGCCCCAGGGCGGTGAAGATGGCGGAGGTCATGGCCACGGCCCCTCGGAGCTCCGTGGGGGCGCTCTCCCCCAGGTACATGGGCTGGACGTTCATGCCTACACCTGGCCGTGCAGGGCGATGGTCAGCCACAGGCCGGGCTCCCCCACCCCTGACCCCCACCCCCATCGGCACCCCAGGTTCCCATCCACCGGCCCCCAGTGCTGCTCCCTCAGCCTGAGCGCTCTGGGGGGGTTCCCCGCCCCCCAAACCCCGCCGTCGGGCAAGCAGGACTCCAGTCCTCCCCCAGGACTCCTGGGAGAGAAGCCCTGGTCACCCTTGGGGAGTGGGAGGGGCGGGAGGGAGCGGCGCCCATCAGCTGTAGGCTGTCCCCCTCCCGCCTGCCCCAGAGAGGCACCTGTCCCCCCGTGGGGCGCCGGGACGGGCAGGCGCCGCCCCCCGCCCCGCCCCCGCCCACCCCAGAGGGCAGCAGCTGGCAGTACCAGAGCACCATTGGTCTGCCCGGGAACACGGCTGCGGTGCCCCTGCAGTCCCTCCCTGACCTCGGGTCAGGAAACAGGTCCTCGACAAGGCCCTGCCTCTCTGAGCACTGGTGGGGGAGCTGGGAGGAACGGGGTTGCGCTGATGGCCAGACATTCTCAGAGGTACACTGAGGGAGGGGTTCCTTCTGCGCCAGGAACTCAGGGCACAAAGCCACCGTCTGACCTGGCCCCTCCGTCCCTGAGCGTGGGCGACTGTTACTGACCTCCTTCGTGGCGAAGCTGACGGTGTGTGACCCCTGAGATCAGGCCGTAAGCCTCCCTGGGATTCACTCCTCGCGGGCGCGCACACACACACACACACACACACACACACACACACACACGCATACACACACAGGCTCTCAGCTGCCCATCACTTCCCCTGCAGGAAGCCAGCCGCTGGGCTGTGCGGACACTCAGCAGCCCTGCTGGGAGACCCGCGCAGGCTGGGGAGCATGGCCCCCGGAAACAGCACACAAGGGCGACAGCATCTCAGCAGCAGGCCCACCAGCCACGGCCAAACCTCAGCTGACCACAGCCCCACCTGGCACATTACAGCCTCCCGAGCAGCCCCCGGCTAAGACACTCTGGTTCCTCACCCATAGGAACCGTGAGTGAATCAGCATTGCTGGCTTTAAGCCACTGAATTGTGGAGCGCTTTGTGTCTCAGGAATAGACACCTAATGAGGACATTGGAACCCGGCTGTATAGACAGTAGGCCGTCAAGGGGACTGATGGTGGCGCCCCTAAAAGCCCAGGTGGACACGCTCAAAATTCTGCTCCACCCCCCACCCCTGCACGAGCCTGAGGTCCCTGGCAGGCTCCTCGGCTTCTGTAGGGATGACCAGAGATCTCCTCCTACATGCCTCTACACTTTGACCGCCAGGGAGTTCCCGGCTTAGTCTTCTTGGGATGTTTGTCCTCCCAGCCCTGTAGAGCGTTTCCATTTTCTCTAGATCCACTTTAAGTATCTAGTTATATGAGCCTTTTAAGATAAATCATGAAAAAAAAAACAATGGTGAGCACGCCTGGAAAAGAAATCAGTGAATGAAAGGAATAAGGGGCAACGGGAAGGAAGGGCCCCACGCCCACCCCATACCTGCACTGATGCCCACAAGCAGTCTTCCCAGCATGATCATCTCGAAGGAGCCTGCTCTGCGGCTGAAGCCAAACAGGGCCGCGGCGGCCAGCACGAAGACGTTGTTCACCAGCAGGGACTTCTTCCTTGGGGAAGCAGAACACAGGTGAGGCCCGCTCAGGTTCAGGGCCAAGGGTGACCCCCCCCCCATCCCCAGGACCCTTTCCTGCAGCCGCGGCCAGCCCTGATCACGCCCCTGTGTGTGTGTGTGTGTGTGTGTGTGTGTGTGTGTGGAGTGTGAGCTGCCTGCACAGAAGTGATGCTGGCCACTGCAGCTGGGGTCGCCCACGGCATGCCCCACCCTCAGCCCCAGAGGGTGCATGCCAAGTCGCTTCTGTCACGTCCGACTCTTTGCTACCCCGTGGACTGCAGCCCAGCAGGCTCCTCTGTCCATGGGGTTCTTCAGGCAAGAATACTGGCGTGGGTTGCCACGCCCTCCTCCAGGGGATCTTCCCGACCCAGGGACCGAATCCTGGTCTTCTGCACTGCAGGCAGATTCTTCACCATCTGAGCCACCAGGGAAGCCCCCTGTCCCCAGTACACCCCCAGATTGCTGTCCTTTCTGCCTCTACCAGAGCTTGAACGGGCAGAACTCATATTTTATGGGTTTATCCCTACAGACTGAGCACCACTCTCCTCAAAGTCCTTTGAAAAGCCAAGTGCCTAATATCTTATTTCTCAGACCCAATGAAACCCTGGGAAGGAAAGGAAGGGAAGCCAAGTAACCTCCCGTGTGTCCTCCATTCATTACAGTCACTGCCCAGAACAGGACATCTGGATGGCCCCTGCCCAGCTGGTTCAGCGGGACAGACTGGCAAACTGGGGAGGGGGCACTGGGCCCGTTGGTGGCTCCTCCCACACGAGGCGTTGGCTCTGGGTTCCTGACACTGCGCTCGGAGGCGCCATTCTGAGGTCACCAGGGGAGCTCACAGGAGAGCCTGCAGCTCAGGTCCTGATGGGGAAACGGGCCAGAGGCGGCTGGTAATTTAAAAAAAAAGAAAAGGATGGAAAAATCTCAAATGGCTTCTTTCCAGTTTGGAGGCAGCTTGTCCCACGGTGAGTGTCATCATCTGGGTGATCTGCAAACCCGGGTCCTGTGAGGGGAGTGTTTTCTACTGGGTCCAGACCAACTGCCAGATGCTCTGCCCTTAGACCCTCTAGACTGGGAAGACTGTAGTGCTCCAAGTGCCTCCAGAGAATCAGAATGCAAGACTTCGGACTTTGGAGCAAAGCCACAACTTCAGTGAATTATTATCTTTTTAACCTGAAATAACTCCTGACTGGTCGCTATGCCTTGGTAGAGGAGAAACATCAGACTGGGGTGTCTGGCTGCCGTTTTAGCCAACTGAGTCCCGGCTTTCTGTCACTTGCAGCTGACGCTTGTGTTAAACACCGGAACACGACGTCCTGTGCACCCCTGCCTCTGACAGCGGAGGTTACCTCAGTGATGCCGGGCGAGAGCCCACGGCACCCAGCGTCATCTCAGGGGCCTCGTCATGCAGGAGCCTCCTCACCTCAGAGGGTGGAGCCTGCTAAGGGACCCACACCAGGAGGACTGCCGCACCCACTCCAGCACAAAGACTGGGGTCACCCCGGTGGGCACAGAGCGGCAGCCCGTGGAAGTGCTGAGCCGATACCGTCTGGGAGACCGGAGCATGGACGTCAGCAAGGCGGGCGACAGCGTGAGCGGCTCCAAAACCCCGGAGCAGACCCCTCCCTGTGTTCCCAAGGCTCGGGGTCCTGTGCCCTAAACTGAATTCACCCGCTGGCTTCCTTTCCCTTGGTCTGTCTGTACTCTTTCTTCTGCTTTCTTCCCGTGAGAGGTCCCGAGGGCAGTTAAGTTTACCATCAGCGTGTAGACGGCAGGATATTGACAGGTGAACCGCAGACTGACCGCCTCGTGGAAACCCCGTGTGCGGGCAGGTCAGCTTGGTTGCGTCGGCGCTGGTGGCTGTGGCGAGGCAGTGCCCTGGGCGGGCTCAGGGCGGGAATGGGTACCGTGAGGGGGCACACGTGGGGAGCTGAAGATCCGGGAGAATGGTGCTGACGTGTGCTGGGCGGCCAGCCAAGGAGGGATGGTGGGAGTCCGGCCTGCCTTCTCTCCCGCTGACTCGGCCAGTAACAAGCCGTCTCCCAGCGCTCTGAGCCCGAGTGCAGACGCTGGAGCCGCAGTGTGCCCGGAGCTGACGCGCTCACGGTGACCTCCCCGACCCCCCCAGGACAGCCCAGGCTGCAGGCCTCGGCCCGCCCGCCCCAGGCCCGCACCAGGCCGGGCTTCCGAGCACCTCCTTCGTCAGGTGAGCTGCCTCAGGGCACTCCGCGCTCTCACAGCTTTCCATTCCTCAGTCAGTCTGTCTCCTGCTTGCGACCCAAGAACTGCCTCAGGTGGATACAAAGGGGGGCCTCGGGGAGAAAGCACCTGTTCACGGTCACGTCTAGTCAAAGCCACGGTCTTTCCAGCGGTCATGTATGGACGTGAGAGCTGGACCATGAAGAAAGCTGAGCACAGAAGAATTGACGCTTTTGAACTGTGGTGTTGGAGAAGACTCTTCAGAGTCCCTTGGACTGCAAAGAGATCCAGTCAGTCCATCCTAAAGGCAATCAATCCTGAATATTCATGGGAAGGACTGATGCTGAAGCTGAAACTCCAATACTTTGGCCACCTGATGCGAAGAGCTGACTCATTGGCAAAGACCCTGATGCTGGGAAAGGTTGAAGGTGGGAGGAGAAGGGGACAACAGAGGACGAGATGGCTGGATGGCATCACCGACCTGATGGACGTGAGTTTGAGCAGGCTCCGGGATTGGTGATGGACGAGGAGGCCTGGCCTCGACTGAGCGGTGTTGGGCTGCGTTGTGTTATGCTGTCAGCCGTGGGTCCTTCCTCCCTCCCAGCGCGGACTCTTCCCTCCAACACGTCCCCGGGAAATGTGGGGTTCTCGGTGACGTGGCAGGCAGAGCCAGGGGCCGGTGCGGAGCTGACCGGGGCCAGGGCCTGCTGGGTGTCCTGCCCCCACCCCTCAGCCCGTGGGCTGGGGTGCCCCTCATCGAGAGGCACTCGGGGTCCATGGGAAGCACTCACCTTCCCAGCGTGACGGCCAGGGGCCCAGCGAGCAGCGCTCCCAGGAGACCCCCGAGGGGATACAGGGACACGATGAGGGACCACACGAGCAGGACCAGATGGTCGGGCAGCGGCTGGCCGGTTCGCATCCGCCACGTCTCATTGGTGAATTCCTGAATGTGCTGTGAACACAGATGCCGGTCAGCACCCCCCCACCCTGGGGTGGGGGCTCCCCACAACAGGCCTTCTCCCCCAGGCCCCACCTCCACAGGGCAGGCAGCCTCCCCAGCCACCCTGCCCGCTGTCGGGGGGACAGAACTCCCCTGAGTGCGGGGCGCTGTGCCGTCTTTGTCGCAGTGCGTTCTGGAGCTCAGAGGTGGTCAGTGTCTATGTGGCCCCTCTGAGCCCAGGATCGGCCCCATCTCTCCCCCAGCCCCACCTGGGCCACATCAGTGGGCTCCCCCGTGGGCCAGCTTTCTGATCGACTTGGCCATCGGTGAGCATCAGCAGGGTATCAGAAGAGGCCAGAGGGGCGTTTGTTCCCTGGGCTCCATCCCTGGACGGGAAGTGAGTCTGCTGACAGTTGCTCTATTGCACCCTAACCCTAACCCCGAAGGGTCGGGAGGGCCCCAGTTCCATCCTGGGACCTGTTTTTCCTGCAGCCCCAGCTATGTGACGGG
This sequence comes from Cervus elaphus, assembly GCF_910594005.1. NCBI lineage: Eukaryota > Metazoa > Chordata > Mammalia > Artiodactyla > Cervidae > Cervus > Cervus elaphus. Next base: position 1,953,647 of record NC_057819.1, read on the forward strand.
ACACGTGACCTTCTCAGTCAGGTGGGTCAGAGGTGGCTTCTATCACTGGGCTGAGAGATGCCGCCTTTCCACGGGCACTTGCTGAGAATGGGCACAGGCCCGGCGAGCTTGCTGGGGACTCAGAGGTGATGGAACCCCAAGAGGGGACCAGCAGGAGGCTGAGTCCAGCTGGGAGCTTGCTGAAGGAAGGCTCCAGGCAGGTGATGGCATCTGGGTAGCTCTTGAGGGGCTTCTGCAGGCGGGGCAGGGAGGGCCTGGCCCACTGGGGGTCTGTGTTTAACTGCTCTGGGCACAGAGTTGGGAGAATCAAGGTGCGAGACAGGCGGACAGGTTCGGACCCCAGGAGGCCTTGGACTTCAGGTAGATGTGTGTGTGTGTGTGTTTATTAGTTTCTCAGTCATGTCTGACTCTTTGCGACCACATGGACCGTAGCCTGCCAGGCTCCTCTGTCCATGGAATTCTCCAACTAAGAAGACTGGAGTGTGTTGACATTCCCCTTTCCGGGAGATCTTCCTGACTCAGGGATTGAACCCGGGTCTCCCGTAGTGCAGACAGATTCTTTATCATCTGAACCCCTAAGGAATGCCTACAGGCACTGGGAGTCACAGATTTCTGAGCAGGGCAGTGGTTTGATCAGACTTGACAGTACCTACAAGGGGAGAGGCTGAAGGCGGGGAGGCCAGTGGGGAGGCTGGGCAAGCAATCCAGGCAGGAAAGATGGGTCTGAACTGGGATCATGGCAGAGACCCAAGGAAAAATGGCTGGAAGCCAGAGACAGTCAGGAAGGACTTGGTGCTTTTCCAGGAGAGAGGGCAGAATCAGGGTGGACCCCTGCCACTGGGGGGATGGGAGCAGTCATCTGCTGACATCAGAGACACAGGAGCATGTGTGAGTTTCAGGAGAGAGGGCAGAGCTGGATTTGAACTCGCAAGGCCTGGGGAACAGCCCAGTGGAGGTGGAGGCGTGGGAGGAAGCTCCACCAAGCAGATGGCGGCCTGCAGATGCAACGTGGGCCGCTGTTAACGCTGGGATGGTAACAGTGGGCATGCAGGGTACGTACCAAGGTCGGGGCATTGATAATGGAGAGGTTGTAGCCAAACTGGAAAGTTCCACCAATGCCAGCTGCACAGATGGTCAGGAGCAGGACCCTGCCCTGAACCTGAGAAGAGAGGAGAGGACCCAGTGACCCACGGCAGCCTCCACCTCCCTCCCGCGGGGCTGGAGCCCACCAGTCCCATATGGCGACCTGTCTGAAGCTGGCGGCGGTGACGCCCCCACTTTGCAGATGAAGAAACAGAGGCAGAGAGGAGGTGCCTGGGTCACAGCCTGGGGCAGGGGGCAGAGACCCCCCCCTCACCTTCTGCTCTGAGCCCGGGATCCCGCTGCCCCTCGGCCCTGACCGCGTTTTCCTGAGACGGACAGCCATTCCCGGCCCCCAGCTCCTTGCCCAGCTGCCCCCGGGGCGTGCCTGCTGTGGCTCTGGGGACCACACTCTGAGCTGGGGCCTCAGGAGAGTGAAGCTCTGCCTCTGGCAGACCGGGATCCCCTGAGTTCAGGGCAGCTGTCTCCACAGACAGGCTGGGTGCCCCCCTCTGTTAAGAGAAGGGGCCACGTGGACCTACACGTGTGGGGACCTGGGAGGCACCTTGAGCCGCAGAGAGCAGCCGCAGCCCTGCTGACGCTGATGGCGACCTCCAGGCTGGGGGGCAGCCGGCGCGCACACACCTGGTGCAACAAGAGGCAGCGTCTCGTCCTAGAGCAGCACCCCGAGACAGGCGGGGGGCTCCCCAAGGCACCCCCAGGAGGCCCAGCCCCCTGGTGCCCCGTTGTCAGGTTGGTAAGTTTTCCTAGGGATTCACCATCTATTTAGAGTTTGCCTCTTATATATACATATTTTTAAGATTTTTTTTCACACTTTTTAAAATTATTTTTAATTGGAGAATAACTGCCTTACAATGTTGTGTTGGTTTCATGAATCAGCTCTAAGTATAAATATATCCCCTCCCTCTTGAGTCTCCCTCCCACCCCCCCCCCACTTAAAGATTTTTTTAATGTGGGTCATTTCTTCAAAGTATTATTAAATTTGTTACAATATTGCTTCTGTTTTATGTTTTGGTTTTTTTTGGCCGAGAGGCATGTGGGATCTCAGCTCCCAGGACCAGGGATCAAACCAGCACCTCCTGCATTGGAAGGTGAAGTCTTAACCACCGGACCACCAGGGAAGTCCCCGTCTTGCCATTTTTTTATTACAAAATAGTATGCTCATTAAGTGGCTTCCCTGGTGGCACAGCGGTAAAGAATCCACATGTACTGCAGGAGATGCAGGAGGCCTGGGTTTGATCCCTGGGTCAGGAAGATCCCCTGGAGGAGGGCAAGGCAACCCACTCCAGTGTTCCTGCCTGCAGAATCCCACGGACAGAGGAGCCTGGTGAGCCAGAGTCCATGGGGCTGCACAGAGTCGGATACGACTGAAGCAGCTTAGCATGCGCGCGCGCGCGCACACACACACACACACACACACACATACTCATTAAATCTTTTGAAAGCTCAGTACACACTGAAGCTTCTCCACTCTTCCAAAGAGCAGTGACCTGCTTCCCTCAGATATTTCACGAGACACTCACAAAGTAGTTAACTATACAAAAATTGGATTGTTGATCTTTTCCTAGTAACTCTACACTACCTTTCTTGTTCTGGAAAATTGTCCCCCAGGTGTAAAGTACTGTGTCATATTTATTACTTCTTTTAATACTTAAATGCAAGTTTCATGGCAGAAGGATGTTTGACTCAGGACTTTGTGAAAAATTTCCAGAACCTGAGGCTACTTACTCGTTCATCCGATGAATACCGAGTGCCTGATCCAGCCAGGAACTGAGCTGGGGGGCAGATATGGGGGCCGGGTGGGGATGGAGGGGTGGAAACAGACCTGCTTTCACTGGATGGTGAGAAACTGGGCTGGGGTGGGGAGGCGGGGGAAAGGGCTCCAGGGCAGGACTGTGCCAAAGATGTTGCCATCAGTCTGTGGGCAGGTTTGTACCGGGCACCCTGGCCGGCCGCCAAGTTCCTACAAGGCTAAGTGACTTCCTCCCAAGCAGGAAGCCACAGAGGGAAGCCAGGTGGGAACCCAGGAGTCCAATCCCGCTGGAGTCACGCAGAAGCTCCCTGCTGGGCTGCCTGCTGGTGAAGAGGCCCACTGGGAGCGCAGATCCGCAGGAAGCAGCAAGTCACCCGGTGAGACCTGAGCCCTTGTGGCAGGGAGGAGGCTGGCGGGTCTCCAAGGCAGCATAAATTACTGAATTCCCTGAGATCGCGCAAGGAGACCGCCTAAGCCTGGGGCGACTGGCCTTGAACAGCCTTCAAACATTACCTATGGTGGGGAGGAGTCATTCAGTGAGTAAAGATGGCTTGCCTCCCCACTCTGGGCAATGAATCTACGGTTCTAGGTGCTGAGGATAACAGCAGTGAACCAAAAAGACGAAATCCGGGATCTTATGGAACCTTCCTTCCAGCGGGGGAATGACAGGCAGTAATAAATGAACAAGAAAAATATGTAGGGTGTTAGCTGGGGCATGAGTTTGAGTAAGCTCCGGGAGTTGGTGATGGGAGGCCTGGCGTGCTGCGATTCATGGGGTCGCAAAGACAAGACTGAGCGACTGACCTGAACTGAACTGCGCTGGTGCAGACACACACACACACACAGAGAAAGGGGAAGGGGAGGGGGCGGGGTCTGGGGCGTGGTCAGGGAAGACGCCCGCAGTCGGGGGCGGGGTGGGGGGGCGTCCCGCCCGAGGTCCCGCACGAGGACCAAGGAGATGAGGGGAGGCGCCGTGCAAGGGTCTGAAGGAACTCCCCTGGCGGGGAACCCCCCCGGGGTGGGGAGGTGGGCGGTGTGAACGTGCTCTTCCGGATGCCTGGCTCCCTGGGTGAAGCAGGAGGTGACGGGAGACGGAGTTTAGGGGGAGCGTGGAGGAGATGAAGGTGGGAGACAGGCCCCGGACGGGACGAGGAGCGGGTGCAGTGGCCAGGGGCTCCTGCGTCTAAGGGCGCTGTCCGGCTCGCACGAGAACCTAAGGGATGCTGGTGGGGGCAGGTCCAGCACCCTGCGCCCCAGCCAGACCTTCGGCCGAAGCGGACCCGAGTGGACGGCGAGGCGCTTGTGCGGTGGGCTTTTGCGAAGGCTGGAGCAAGGCGCGCCTTAACGCGCGCGCAGGCGCACAGGGTGTGAGGGGGTGGGGGGCCCGCGAGCGGGTCTCCAGGGTCCGAGGCGGTATCCGGGATGAGGCGGCTCGCGCGCATCCTCCATCCCCCCGTTTCTGCGGCTCCGAGGGCCAGCCCGGGCCCACCTCTGCAGACCGGAAGGGAGCTCCGATCCGGGGACTTCTCGCCCAACAAACAGCCTGCCTCCCCCCCCCCCCCCCCCCCCCCCCCCGCAGGTCTTGGCTGGCGGCTCTGATCAGCGCGCTCGGGACTTGCCCGAAATCCCAGCCCTGGTTCGCCGAGCCCTGCCCCGCTGCGGCCTCCGGACCGACTCTCTGCCGGCCCCTGCCGCGCCCTTCTGTGGACCTCCGCCGCGGCCCCTTCCGGCCCCTCTTCGGGGCCGCCTCTCACCTCCATCTGGCGCCCCCGCCCTCTGCCAGGTTCCGGGAGACCCCTGTCCCCGGGAGGGCCCCGTCCCCGGGAGGTCTCCGTCCCCGGGCACTCTGAGGCCGAGCCCTTGATTCTGCGCGGACATCCCCATGCTCCTCCAGCCCAGGTGTCCCCGCCCTTTCCACGGAGGAGGGGCAGGATTCGGAGGGACGAAAGGCCGACCCACCAGTCTCTGGAGCGCTCTCATCTGTCCGTCTCCGGCAGAGCCGCGGACTAGGAACCCGGATGGGAGAGCGGGTCTCGGGTTGCAGCCCAGGCATACATTGTGTGCGAAGCCGCGCTGGCCCCGGAGACAAGATGAGTCCAGTCCAGCGGACTTTGTCAAGTGAGCAACTACTGGGTCCGCTGGGCCGGATTAATCTTTCATTTCCTAGGGCTTCTCAGGTCCTGCTTGAATCCAGGAGGTGGATTAAGGTCAAACCTAAACCAGACCTGCCAAAGATGCTATTTGTGGTCATGGAAACATAGACCCAAAAGTCACCCCAGGAGGTCATCTGAGCGAAGACGGTGACAGGACACACACCGCAAGGGATGATGCAGTATTCCTCTTGCTCCTGCTTGGGTTTTATTTTCGTTGCTCTGAACTTTTGAAGCGTCATGCATTTTTAAGGAAAAATACACAAGATAAAATATTAGCAATTGCTAAGTGCTCGCTTCTCTGCATCTCTTGAGATGATCCACTGCCGAAATAGCACCCGCTCCGCCTCCCTACGCCCCCGACCGCCAGATGCCGCCTGGACACCTCGCTGGAGTCAGCTCCCCCACCCCCACCCCCTCAGTGTGGGCTCCCCAGACACTAATTATTATCCTTGAGCAAGGAAGCTTGAGGTTTCTCTTCGGCAAACATTAACGGCGAGTTTAACCTTCAGCATGTGAAAGTCAAGGGTGTGAGTGTTGGTGGCTGCCCGGTGCTGCTGACGAATCCTCTCAACACCCCACACCAGGTGGCTTCAGCCTCCCTTACGGAGGAGTCCCTGAGACTCCACAAGGGGGAGCCCGCATCCTGTACCCCGCAGCCGTGCTGGAAGTCCCGGCTGGGCTGTCAGATCTCAAGTGCGGTGCAGCAGACCCTGCGGGATGGGGCGGCCAAACCACGCCCGAGTCGGGGGAGCGGGGACAGCTGCCTCCCCCGCGGGCCTTCCCGCGTGGATTCCCACCCAGCGTCGGTTTCCCGGGTGGGAAGGCGGAGAAGGCAGCAGGGGAGGAGGGGCGGCCTGCCCACGGCCACCGTGCTCAGGACCTCCGCGCCCGCGTCCAGCGGGGGTGGTGGCGCCCCTTCCCAGCCCTGGGAGCCAGGCACGCTCGCTTCAACACGCCAGAGCCTCTTACTCTGCAGACTGGGAAACTGAGACCCAGAGTGGCGGGGAGGGCGGAGGCCGGGGAGGCCCGTGCCCAGCATTCAGCGGGAGGCGGGAGCAGCAAGGCTCGCACCGCAGGCGATCGATACCGCAAAGCCGGCTGGAGGGCTCCATCAGGTCCTTGCCGGAAAAAGCCACTGGCTGCTTCTAGCCCCGCAGAAGCGGCAGGGCCGCCTGGTTGACCCAAGCCCGTCCCCAGATGAGGCCTTCATCACTACCCGGGCTCGGGGACCTCCCCAGAGATGTGGCCTCCAGACCCGTGGGTGACCCGTCCAGCCTGCCTCCGGGCGCCAGCTCCCAGGGACCCACCCACGCCGCGGAGACCCTCTCTGGCTGCGAGGGGCCGACAAAGCCTGCGCTGCCAGTGTCGGCGCAGCGGGACCTTCTGGGGCTCTGTGGCGTAGACAAAGAGGCTTGAGCTGGCGCCCCACCAGGCGCCGGGCCCTCCAGCGGGAGCTGACCCCGCAGCTCCTGGCCGAGTCTGGGCATCCCCGGTTCCGCGAGCCCCGGGTGATTTCGCTTCCTCTGTCCAGCTCACCTAGCCCGCGCCTGGCCGGTGAGCCAGGGCCTTGGAAGGTCTGCTACCCAGCCCACCCTGCCTCTGCCTCGCTGCCTGCCTTCCCTCTCTGATCCGTGAGGTTGTGGGACAGGAGTCTTGGCAGAGGCCTAAGGCCTGGAGCCAGGGCCCAGGCTGGACCCCAGCGGCCCTGATCTGCCCTTCAGCCCGTCAGCGGGACGCCCATCTTCGGGTGGAGTGGTGGCTGGGCCCCTACCGCTCCTGACCACCGATGGGCCAAACGGATTTGACCTGACTGCCCCTTCTCTGACCTCAGTGTCCTTCTTGGTCAGCAGTGTTTTCCAGAAAGGGCTCAAGAGCCGTTCCAGGCTGCTCGAAGTCCCCTCCTCCTTGCAGCCTTCCCACTTAGGCTGGCATCTCTACTCTGCACCAACAGGCTCCATAGGGGGCACTGGGCAGAGCTCAGAGGCCAGCTGACCTTGGCCACCAGGTTGCCAAGGTGGGCAGTGAGCCACCCCCAAGCTCAGCAGGCCGGCGACGGGCCTGGTTGTGGTGGATCCCAATGGAGCCCCTGCAATCCCAGCACTTACTTCCTGTCTCCCAGCCTCCGTCTGCTCACCTGTGAAATGGGGACATCATAATAACTGACCTGCCCCCTGCACAGGTGCTGCGTCCTCAGGCCCCACGTGTGTCTACTGACTGCCTGCACCCAGCATCCTGAGGGCAGGTACCCCGCCCTCTCTTTATCTCCAGACACACCTGGCCCACCTGTGGACCTGGCCGAGTGTGGAGGGCACGGCCTGGGGGCAGCCCCTGCAGGCTCTACCCCAAGACCCAGCTCTGCCCTCCTCGCCCTCCCCTCCCCTCACCTGCCCCCTCCCCCCTCCCCCTCCTCCTAAGGAACTGGCATCCACTCCAGTTCTGGGTCACGTTTCCAACTTAACAATTCAGAAGACAGAAAGAAAGAAAAAACCTCAAGCAAGCACCGGTGAGCAGCCCCTCCTGGCCACCCTTTGACACTCGGAGACTGAGCACTGGAGCCGATCGTGACTGCGGACCGGAGACTTAAAGCCGTCTTAATCAGAAGGAAAGAATGTCCTTGTGGCTGGCTGTTCTAAAAATACAGCTGTGCCCACATCTGGAGGCGAAGGGTGGTGGGGGGCGGTGGGGATGGCGGTTAGACCAGCGTCTGTAGGGCTGACACCCGCATTCCTTGCTGGGGGAGGCCCCCTCCCAGCAGGGCCCATGGAGCGGGGGAGAGGGGAGAACACCAAAGCAACCAGTCCCCTGTGGCCAGGCCACCTGGACAGGTCTGGGACGGAGCTGAACAGGGAGCCCACCCCTTCCTGGGCCCGTCCCCCCACTTCCCCATACCTTCCCCCCACCCCAGCCTGTTTCCCCCGGGGGCCTGGTTAACTGGGGTTCCTCTCTCACCAGCCCCTGCTTGACCTGGGCACGGCTTCTGACCAGGGAGGGGATTTTGTCCGGCTTTGATATGAGGTGCTATTTATTACCTTTAACGAACTTGTCGCTTGTTTTGTTTATCGGTATTCTAAGCAAAGGAGGTACTTTCGTACCTAATCTTAGATCTGTAATTTTGCATTTGTTTTTTTTTTTTTTAAAGAGGCCCCGATACCTCACACAAGTGAAGGGCGGGCAAGGCTGGGAGAAGGTCTTGAGTAAACTGGCAGCAGGGTTTGGGGTGGTGTTTCCGGGGCCCTGAGGGCACAGAGTTCCTGTCCATGCACCCGGCCTGGGGCTCCCTCTCCGGGGTGTGGGAGCAGGGCTGTCGGGGCGGGGGGGCAAGCCAGGAGGGAGGTGTGGCGCCCCAGGCCTCTCTGAGCGCTGAGTCACTGATTCTGGGCGAAGGCTCCGAGTGGTGGCCCTGGCCTTCCAGGTCACTGCCAGACCACAGGCCGGAACTGCCTGATGACCTGGCCAGCCGGCAACGGCTAAGGAAGGCCATGGGACAGGGTGGCCTTAGGTTTCAAGTGGACCAGATCCCACGTACAGCCCAGCGGGCAGGGGCAGGGGGGGCAGACCCACGCGGGGACACACGTGTCTCTGTGAACTCGCATCCCCAGCCCTGCCACTTGGCCGACTTGGCCAAGCAGATAATCTTCCAAAACACGGCCCCGCAGCCACACTGAGCCCGAAAATAGCCCAGGCAGAGGAGGGGGAGGCCCCGCCAGCTGGTCTGGGCGCCAGCTGGAGGCGGCTCTGCCGATTGGGTGGTGGCCACGGTGGCGAGTGGGAACGAGGGGCAGTTGCCGAGGGTTGTGACAGCCAGGCACTGAGGGTCAGGCTGGCCCAGCAGCTGGGAAAGACTGCTTTGTCCAGCCAACCGAGGGCCGGGCAGGGAGCCCCAGGCCCCACTGCTCAGCCAGGGGGCAGGCTGGGTGCAGAGCCTCTTGTCAGGATTCCTTGACAGGAGCCCAGTGGCGGCAGGGCGGCTTAGTCTCTGAACCGGACCTGGCCCTCCCCAACTCAGCTCCCTCACTGGGCCAGGTGCTTACTGAGGTCTGTGCCTCCTGCCTCCTGGACCCTTCCACCGTCTCTGTCTAGTGCCTGGCACTGCAGGCTGTGGCCAGCTTCTCCTCTGACCCCCAGCTTCCTTCAAAGAGCCAGCCGCTGTCTGACCCCACCTCACTGAGGGTCCTCACTGCCTGCGGAACAGAGACCACAGCCTGCAGGGCCCAGTGGGCCAGCCTCTCAGCACGTGCAGCCCCCCTCCTCCTCCCCCTCTCCCACCTCTGTTCCTCCAGCTGCCTCAGGACCTTTGCACGAGCTGTCTGTCCTCCTCCTCCATCTTGATGGCCCCCCTGCCTTCCCCAGCCCACTCGGAGACCCTCAAATTCCTGGAAGGTCGATTCTGCTACCAGGCTCAGAAGGCTAGGCCCCAGTCGCCCCATCTGCTGGGCAGGCCTGATGCAGCCCACCTGGACTGTGTGTCCCTCTTACCCTCCGGCCACGAGCAGCTGCTGCCGAGTGAGTTCCGGAATCAATGCTAAAAATATCCCATGACCCAGACAGGAAGGGCCACTGGGGACCCAGCTGCTCCTGGGGGCGCAGGCTGGAGCTGCGGTGAGGCCCACCCACAGCAGTGGGGGTGGGGGGAAGTCCTCATGAGGGCGCCCCATGTCAGCCACAGGAAGACACCGCGCCCCCAGCACTCACTGTGTTTCTGCTTCAGGCCTGTACTGCCTTCTGAATAAAATAACATTTAAAAATTGAGTGCACGGGGCCCTAAGAGAAGGTAGGTGAGCTCTGGTCTCTTCAGGGAGGCTTCCTGGAGTGGGGGGCATTTCCAGCACCCTCCCTCTCTCTCTCTTAACAGAACACTGAAGCTGGTAGGGAAGGAAGTGAGTGAATGGAGTCAGATCTGGGCTGTCCCAGGAAAGAAACGCTGACTTAGGGGTGGGGGAGGGCTGGAGGGTTCCCTGTGTTGGGGGGGACTGGGCAGGGATGACCCCAGGTTTTGGGGTTGTCTCTCCTGGTGTGAGAGCCCTGAGAGGAAGGTGGGCTCCGTGGGCAGGCAGAGGGTGCTGTCCCGCCTGTAGGACAGGGGAGGAAGGGGTCCTCTGGGGGTGTCCAGACCCGGACACCCCGAGCTCCTTGCTCTGCAGCAGGCAGGGGCCCCAGGCCAGCAAGGGACCACAGACCCCTCCCGCCACAGTCCTCAGCCCAGGAGAGAGGAGGCGGCCCTGCTGCTCAGGCCAGACAGACGGAGTAAAAGCCGTCAGCATTCAGCACACCACCTTCCTGGGTCAGCCTGGCTCCCGGGAACGTGTGGAGCCTGGGGCGTCTTTCTGTAATGAACTGTCTGGAGGTGCCAGGGGAGGGAGCCGCGGACCTGGTGCCTCCAGAGCGGCCAGTCCTGGGCCTGACGCTGGACGGGAAAGCCCGGACTCATGGTGATGGCCCGCCCCAGGCCCTGCTCTGTCTCCTACTGGGCCTGAGTCCCCACCTGGGGACCCCCCAGGCTCTCCGGGAGAGAACTCTCCAGGCAGGACAGAAGGTCTGCAGTAGAATCTGTGCTTCCCTGGCATGTCCTGCCCCCACCCGGGGCTCCCAGGAGTGTGCCTCCTCAGCTCCAAACCAGGCTCCTGCCTGATCGGCCCTGTCAAAGGGGAGAGACAGACCCTCTATCCCATGACGGCCCCTCCGTTAGCCCCGGCATGACCCCAGCAGAGAGCCTGCAGGCTGGAATGCCTCCCTCCCCTTCCCCACGCACACAGGAAACCTGACCCCTCTTGCCGGCTCCTTGAAGCCTGGCGGGCGCCCGCCAGGGTGTCTGAGGCCCTGGATCCCTGGCCTGCAGCCGCACCTCCAGCTGGGTGGGCTCTGCTCCTCCGGGTTCACCTCCAGCCTGACCTAGGTCTGCTCAGCTGCAAACAGAGGCTGCCTGAGGGAGGGATTTTTCAGCCTGCTTCCACCACCCAGTCTCTCAACACCTTGATCCAACTCCTGCTCTATCAGACTGACCTCTCCTCAGGCCTGAGCCAAATGCACAGCCCCCTTCATCCGGGCCTCTTCCTCCCTGCCCCCCTTCCCAAGTGGACCTCCAAGAGCACTCCCCAGGGACTCCTCTTAGCCCTCCCATGATCCATTGGAGACAACTGTCTTGACTGGGTGGGGACTCAGAGCCCCGCCCAGGGCTTCCCTCACCTGTCACACTGGAGTCCGAGGTTGAGCTCCTGTTTGGTAAAGGTCTGGGCACTTCCTCTCCCTTGTGGCCACTGTTATCCAGGGCCCTTGGCGCGGCTGCCCATCTCAGAGCCTTCCCAGGCCACGTGTCCCAGGGCCTCCTGCTGCTTGGCCCCTGCAGCCCTGTCCTGGCTCTGCTGCAGCCTCCCTGCTTGTCCACATTCTCTAACTCATGAAGGTCGAGCTGGCCGGGCCTGGCCTTGAGCCTCGGGCATCTCATGCGGGCCGAAGGCTACAAAGTCCATTGGTCTACTGAAGACTGGTACCCACACTTGAGCCACCTGCCTGGCCTCTCTGCCACTTGGATTTTTCCATGCGGATGTCACATAGATCCCCCAGACTCAGTGAGGCCAGAACAGGATGCTCCATCCGCCTGCCCAAGCGTTCTCCAGCTCAGGAAAAGTTCACTGCCTTCCATCTCCCCTATAGCTCAGTCCCTGAAGTCACCTTGACTCCTGTCTCACAGCTCCGTCTAGTCTGCTGGAAAAACCCACATCCTGGCCCTCCTGGTCCTCCAGGTTTGGCCCTGCCCAAGCCACCAGCATCCCTGGCATCCTCTGCCTGCCCCCAGATCCCTCTGGCCGTCTGCTCTCCTCATAGCAGCCACAGGCATCTTTTTAAAGTGACAATCAAGCATCACTTCTTCACAGAGCCTCCCCAGATCATCCCATCTGGCAGGGGGCCCGCTACCCAACCCTCCAGCCTCCACTTGGCTCTCATCTCCATCAGTGCGCTGTCCTAAAAACACTAGTTCTCATCTTAGCAGAAGCCCCTGACACCCACCCCGCCCCCCACCCCCCCCCCCCCGTCTCCTTGGCTACACCAGGAGAGATAGCATCTTTTGTCGGCCACCGGGTCTCCAAGCATCCAGAACAGTAAACTATGGACTGGGTTCATCAGAAGGAATACATGGAGTTTCTCTTTTCCACCCAAGTAACGAGGCTCTCTCCAGCCCGTCCACTTGAACCAGCCGGTCTTGGCACCCTCTCGTCCCACCAGTGCTGCACGTCCCCGGTCTGCCCCTCCTCTGGCAGCCCTCGTTGGGGCTTCCCAAAGGAACAGGCAGTTTCAGCGGGGTCTGGGCTTGCAGCGAGATTTGGACACGCAGCCGCCAAGCGTCTCCTTTGCTGCTGTGGTTCTCAGAGAGGACAGCCTGGGACCCCAGCCAGCCCAGGTGGGTTGGCTGAGCAGGGCGGTCCAACTCCGGGCCCCGCCCCGCCCATGCCCCGCCCATGCCCCACCCACGCTGCGTGGGTGGAGGCCAAGAAGCTGCAGGACCTGGGGTGGGGGGCCGGGGTCGGGGGGAGGCGGCGGGACCGGGGTGGGGGGCCGGGCGGGAGGCTGCGAGGCCGCACCCCTCGGTCTCTCGGGGCGAGCGGACCCCTCTAACAAGTGCTCGTAGCCTCGCTTGCAGGGTGGGCCCAGATGTCCCCGCTACCTGCCCGCCCCTAAGGCCTCGGTTCCTCATTGGTCACACCTTCTCCCGCGCCGCCGCCGCCGGCACCACAACACGCGCCACGTGCTCCAGCGTGGGGCCTGCTCATTGGCTCTGAGTCACGCCCCACCCACGCCCCGTCCCGCCTCCGACCCTCCGCTCTCTCTTCCTATTGGCTATCTGCCCCAGGGCCCCGCCCTCCAGCCGCGGGCGCGCTCCACCGCAGATGCGGATTGGCTGAAGGCGGATGGGCGGGGCTTGGAGGCGGGTTAAGAGAGCGCGGCGGCCGGACCACGAGTGCCTGGGAAGCGTTCATGGCGTGGCAGGGGCTGGCGACCGAATTCCTGCAGGTGCCGGCGGTGACGCGGACCTACACCGCGGCCTGCGTCCTCACCACCGCCGCCGTGGTGAGCCGGAAGGGCGGGTTGGGGAGCGCTGCCGTGGTTACCGCCTCCGGGGGTTGCCAAGGTTACGAATGGACCTCCCCCCAGCTCCCCCGGGGTGGGTGGGTCGGGGGGCAGTTTCTAAGATTCCCCTGGTTCCGCAGCAGCTGGAACTCCTCAGTCCCTTCCAGCTCTACTTCAACCCACACCTCGTGTTCCGGAAGTTCCAGGTGAGGCCGCCCCGCCCTTTGCACCTGCTGGCCCAACCCCTCCCGCCCAGCGCTGGCTTGACCGCCCCCCACCCCGCCGCACCCCACGCAGGTCTGGAGGCTCATCACCAACTTCCTCTTCTTCGGGCCCCTGGGATTCAGCTTCTTCTTCAACATGCTCTTCGTGTATCCTGCGCCGTGGTGGAGGCGGGAGCGGGGGCAGGGTGGGTACCGGGCGGGAGGCAGCGGGCCCGGGGATGCTGAGCCCCTCCAAGGGGCACGCTTCCTATACCAAAGCCGCAGGTTCCGCTACTGCCGCATGCTGGAGGAGGGTTCCTTCCGCGGCCGCACGGCAGACTTCGTCTTCATGTTTCTCTTCGGGGGCCTCCTGATGACTGTATCCTTCCCGGGCTTGGGGACCTGTGGGTCCGGGCCTGTGTTGGCCCTGGGGCCCTGCTTGAGCGCCGGCCGCAGAGGGAAGGAGTTGCGCCCCGGAGCTGAGAATGATTTTGAGCGTGCATCACGTGCTCAGCTCCAGGTGCCTCTGTCAAACTCCAGGCCTACAGCCAAAATACCACAGGGCAGGGTGCCCGGGGGCTGAGTCCTGAATGCAGGTAGCCAGGAGGATCTAGGCCTGGGCCCAGGAGCTGGGGTGAGGTGGAGAGGTGGGGCTGATCAGGGGGCCCCTGGAGGCCACGGTTTGGCCTTAGATTGGGAAGTGAAACCAACCAGCTTGAGGGTTCCAGGGGTTTAGGAAGTCAGAGGGGCCCTGGGCAGGGCATGAGACCTTGATTCTGGCCCAGCTGCTGGGGCTCCTGGGTAGCCTCTTCTTCCTGGGCCAGGCCCTCACGGCCATGCTGGTGTACGTGTGGAGCCGCCGCAGCCCTGGGGTGAGGGTCAACTTCTTCGGCCTCCTCACCTTCCAGGCGCCCTTCCTGCCCTGGGCACTCATGGGCTTCTCAATGCTACTGGGCAACTCCATCCTGGTGGACTTGCTGGGTGAGCCTGCTGTTCAGGGAGCCTGCCCCAAGCTGGGTGTGCTGGGCCAGAGCCCTGGTCCTCTCCCTGTCCCCCACCCCTCTTACTCCCTCCTGGCGCCCCCATCCTCCCAGCCCCTCCAACAAGCCAGCCTATCAGTTTTACTTCTTCGAGGCTGACCCATTTGCTGACGCTTGTGTGGGGCCCGACCTGGTGGGGATGGGTGGCTTAGGGTGCCTGCTTCATGGCTCCAGTTCCTCTGATATCCTCAGGGCTGACCTCCTCCCAGGTTCTGCCCACTTCTGGGCCAAGCCTGGCCCCACGCTGGGCCGGCCGGCCGGCCGTACAGGGCATCGGACACCCGTGCTCTGGGGGCTTCAGAGCTGTGGAGGGTGGCCTCGGCATTGGCGGCTCTCCCACAGGGATCGTAGTGGGCCACGTCTACTATTTCCTGGAGGACGTCTTCCCCAACCAGCCTGGAGGCAAGAGGCTGCTGCTGACCCCCAGCTTCCTGTGAGTGGGGGTCACAGAAGACTTCCTGTGAGCCTTCCCCACCCCCCTCCCCAGATGGCTCTCCACCCCATGGGGGGGACCCTGTCGGCTGCAGCTCAGCGTGGGCCCCTCCCCACAGGAAGCTGCTACTGGATGCCCCAGAGGAGGACCCCAATTACCGGCCCCTCCCCGAGGAGCAGCCAGGACCCGTGCAGCAGTGAGGACGACCTCACCCAGGGCCGGGTCACCCCCCACCCCAACCCCGGCCTGCAACTCAGCTCCCTGTCCTGGAGGCCGGGCCCGGGCCCAGGGCTCCCGCCCTGAATAAACAAGTGACCTGCAGCCTGTCGCCCACAGCACTGGCTCTCCTGCTGCGGCCAGCCTCTCCATGCGGGGCGGGTGCTGCTGGCTGAGAGCCAGGGCCAAGCCTGACCTGCTCTCCGACCCAGCACAGGTGGCACGGCCGGAGGCCCAGAGAGGGTCCCGAACCTGCCCAGTCACCAGCAGAGCTCTGAACTCAGAGGGCAGTCTTGCTGGGGTTCTCATCCTCATACTGTCTGCCTTAATTCAGCTTCCAGTGACGGGGGGGGCGGTGTCAAATCGCGAGGGCGGGGCCGGGACTGGGATGCTGGGTCATGGGGGCCCTCCGTTGACGCCTCCTTAGGGCCCTCCTGTCCCAAACTAGCAACCCCCAAGGGGACCTCTGCCTCATTTCCCAGCCAGGCTGCTGAAGGATGGGCCAGGTGCAGAAGAGGGCCAGGCCCTTTCTGTGACCCTGAAGCCTGAAGTGTCACGTTTGCAGAGTCCAGTGGCTGAGGCAGAGGCCTCTGGGAAGCTATGCCCCTGCTGTTTGCAGCGGAGGCCCACGGGAGCCTCACCTGGCCCCCAGCTCATGGGCATCAGAGGACCAGTCCACACGGTGGTTTATTCCTGGGTCGGCAGCAGCACCAGTCACCGCCGGCTGTCACGTTCACACATGATAAAAGTACTCGCTGTGGAGTCGGACCTTAATGTTGTCGTGAAACCTCTGGCCCAGCCGTGGGCTCCGTGATGGGTTGGTGGGCGACTAGCAGCATCATCCCCCACTGGCTCTCGGGCTCAGGCCACCTCCTGCTGTGGCCAGAACATCCGCCCCTGCCCCCCGCCTGTGGTGGAGCCCACTGTCCGCAAGGCCAGCTGGGCCTGGACCCACCTCTTTGTTCAGGGCCTTCCGGGGAAACCCCGCTGTCCCCTTGCCCTGGATGGAGGGCAGTGGCTGGAGTACGAGTTCCTAGGATGTGCTCGCGAGACCCCCGAGTCCAGAGGCGAGGCCCGTCTCAGCCCACCCCGCAGCCGGAAACCCTCAGAGCTCTGCTCCCCGCCCCCCCCGCCCCCCCCGCCCCCCCCCCCCCCCCCCCCCCCCCCCCCCCCGTGTGAGGCCCCGCCGTTGGCAGGAGCTGAGCAGTCCTGACCCTCAGCCCTGCTAGCAGCGGAAGGTACAGGGCCTGGGCTCACGGGCTTCATGCGACTGGGCCTGGGTCACCTGCCGGGCCTGGTCCCAGGAGGAAGCCCCCAGGTGCCACCCTGAGCGAGAAGCCCACGCTCCTGGCTGGGGGCGGGCCGGGACTGACAGGCGGCCCTGCCCTCTGCGGCCGCCACCTCCCACCCGCCCGGGACTCCAGGGACTCGCTGAGCTGGGTGGGTGGGGGTGGGAGGGGCGGCCTGCAGGGCTGAGTGAGCCCTGGTCCTGCTCATGGTTGAGGGGGGTGGTGTGGTCCAGGGCGCCCGGGCCCTGCTGAGGCCCAGCTGGGACATGCACGCAGGAGGGTGAGGGGCCAGCCCGTGCCATGCTGTCCCGTTCTCGGCTCCAGGCCACCACTTTGAAGAAACGGAACAGAACCTGTTGCCTTTTTATTTAGAAAGTGTTGCTCGCCCTGCCAGGGGCTTCTATACAAAAAACAAACACAGCTCAACATGGCCTCTCTTGACCAGAGACGGGCGGTGGGGACTGGGGCTCAGCAGACGGAATGTGTCCCTGGGCGGCAGGGGATCAGGAGGCCCCGGCCCGCTCCTCAGGACGGCCGGGCTGCCCCCGCCTGGTCCCCTCCAAACCAGAAGATGGAGGAGAGGCGGGCCAATCTCCAGACGCTCCCTGGGAGCCAAGCGCTGCGGGGTGGTCACCAGGCTGGGGCCGTGTTGGCCAAACGCCTCATCCGCCTGCGGGAGGGGGAGGGCAGCGACCCCCGGGTCTCTCAGGCAACCGAGCGAGGGGGCAGGAGCCCCCAGCCCCTCCCTCGGTCACTCTGCCGTGTGGGGCCCTGAAGCCGCCCTCTGTCCCACCCCTCTCCCCAGGGGGAGTGAGCCTGGTCTGGGCTGTGGTCAGACCTGCCTGAGTGCTCGCATGGGACTGCTTGCCCAGGGCCCTGTCCTGCCTGAAGGGGGCTGGGGCGGCACCTTGTGTTCCGGTCCTGGTCCCGGATCTTCTTCTCCATCTCCGCGTCCGTCAGGGTCTCCAGCAGCGGGCACCACTGATCGGCGTCACCCGTGTTCCGGATGGCGATCTCCACCGTGGGCAGGGGGTTCTCACTGTGGAAGACAGGAGGGGGAGACGGTTCACAGAGCGGCTGCAGGAGAGGCCCCAGAAAGCAGTGTCCACCCCCGCCGCAGGCAGACAGGACGTGGAGTCTGGTTTCTGTGCCCAGCTCCCGACACAGGGCACGCTGCCAACACGGCATCTCCGGGTCTGCATGTGGGGAGGGGTCCACGGGACAGTGCTGTGGACCCAGCCATTCCCAGTGGACCTGCGGGGAGGAGAAGGGCCATTTGCCCCACTCAGCGTCCAGAAGAAAGGAGAGCAAAGGAGTTCATCCACCCAGGAGTGGAGTCCCAGGGCCCCTGCCCTGACCAGTCCGCAGGGGCCCCTTGGCCCACATCACAGGGGCCCAGAACCCATAAGCCCTGACTGCTCCACCCTGGGGCCCCCAGATGCATGCCGCCCAAGGGCCACCCGCACACCCTCTGGCAAAGTGGACTCAGGGCAGGGGGGTCAGCCTCGGCGAGGCCGCAAAGGCTGGGGATGCCAGTCCAGGTCACTGCCTCTGCCAGGAGAGCTGGGCCAAGCCCACCCAGCGAGCCTCAGCTGCGCCCTCGCCCGCCCTGCCCACACTGGCCTCTGGGCCCTCTCCTCTGGCCTCCCGCTGGGCCACTGGTGCCCGGTCCTCGAGGCTCAGCCCCAAGAATCAGCCTGCTGGGAGCCCCGTGGAGTCAGCCCCGGAGCAGGGAGGGCGGGGGTCCTGGGGGGACAGCACAGGAAAAAACAGGCCCCCGGCCTTCGTTTTAACTCCTCACCTGGAAAATGGGGACAGTGTCCCTGCTGCGAGGGGTTTCAGAGGACCACTACCACTAAACATTCAACACACATCCACTGCGTGAGGGCTGGGGCCCGAGCCGGTGCCCGTAAGTCCCAGGCCAGTGGCTGGGCTGCCCTGGCCGCCCCTGCCGACAGCTGCTCCCCAGCTGGGCGGCTCTGCGGCAGTCCAGAAGCCAGCACCACAGACCCAAACATCACTCCTCACGTGGCGGGCTCCCAGCTGCCTTCCTCGGGGGCGGCAGACACGAAAGCCACCAAGCCCGCGCTGACAGGAGCAAACAGGTCTTCCTCTTAACGTAAACAAGTGCGGGTCCCGGAGGCCCCCTGTTTACCTCCCTCTGGCTCCGGGAAGATTCTGTCCCGGGGGGTTTGTGCCAAACCAAGGGCTGCTCAGGCCAGGCCTGGAAGGAGGGACCTGGAGCCAGGAGCCCACAGTGTGGGGACAGGTGGGCAGACAGCCGCCCACCCGCCTGGGCGTTCAGCTTCCTGGGCCTCAAGGCCGCCTGGGACCCTGCATTCCCACCACCCACCAGGTGCAAGCAGGGAGGCCGTGTGGGAGGAGGCAGAGGGCCCGGAGGGTCATCTTCAATGTGACCTCAGTTTTACAACCTCACAGGTGCAGCAGGCCAGCTGGGAGGCACGGCTGTGCCCACCTGGTAGATGAGAACAAGACTGAGGGAGCAACCACCCCCACACCTCCCCAGCCGGGAGGAGGGGACAAAACTCGGTGTCACCCTCCTGTGTGAGATCAGCTGACTCTGGACAAGGGGCCCAGCCCACTCGATGGGGAAAGGGCGCCGGGACGGGACCCGGCAGGCCACGGTTTCTCAGCTATGACATCAACAGCACAAGCAACCCGAGGCAAAAACAGATAAACTGGACGTCGTCAAAATTAAAACTTTTGTGCCTCAGAGGATGCTGTCATGAATGTGAACTACAAACCCACAAAAAGGGAGAAGATATATGCCTTGTATTTTCAGGTATGTGGTAAGGGACCTGTATCTGGAATGTATAACGAACTCTTGAAAAGTGAGTGTTAGTCACTCAGTCGTGTCCAGCTCTTTGCGACCCCATGGACTGTAGCCCACCAGGCTCCTCTGTCCACGGGATTCTCCAGGCAGGAGTACTGGAGTGGGTTGCCATGCCCTCCTCCAGGGGATCTTCCCAACCCAGGGTTGGAACCTGTGTCTCTCCTGCACTGGCAGGTGGGTTCTTTACCAGTAGTGCCATCTGGGTAGGAAGATCTCCAGGTCCCCTGAATGTCAGAGCAGGGGGCACTTGGCCCAGGCCTGTGAGGGGGCCCCCCTGAGTCCCCCTGCTGCACGGCAGTGAGAGGTGTGTTCTGAGTCAGCCTTGGGGATGAGGGACTTGGGTGTCGATGTCACTCCCAGGACCTCGGGGTCTGCTCTGGGGAGTGAGGCCCCCCAGGCTGGCTCCAGGCCCGCTGGCCTCAGCTCATGAGCCGTGCGTGGACAGGCGCCATGAGCAGGCCTCCCACAGGACTCAGGGCGTGGCCCGGCCCCCGTCTGTGGACGGGAACCCCGGGGCAGCGGGGCTGCCGGCAGCTGCGGGGGCGCCCCGTGTGGCAGCCGTTCCCTCTCTTGCTCAGAGTTCCAGGAACACGGCAGGCGCTGCCTCCTGGGGTTTCTGGAGAAGCAGCTGAGACACAAACAGCCCCACGTGCTCCCTCAGCTATTCCCCGTCAGGGGTGGTCCCTCGGTAATGGCCTCCACATGGGGACGGTGACAGCTTGAGCAGCCGCATAAAGCCTAACATCCGGTTTGGACACCTCCCTTGGGTGGGGCCTGGGGGACGGGGCTGCCCCGGGCAAGCTCTGCAGGGTCCGGCCACCGGCAACTGGAAGGCACGCCGGGGTCGCGAGGAGCCTGCCCAGGACCCGGGACCCGGGACCAGACCCCTCCCCGCTCTGTGGGCGGCCTGAACGCCACCCCCTCTCCCACGGGGGTGCCTGCTACCCGCTCGCGGACTGAACAAGAGGCGGCAGCAGCGTCTGGACCGCCCTGGGCGGGGGTGGGCAGGCCTGTCTGAGCACGAGTCCGGCAGATGAGCAAGGGTCTCAGCAACGTCGCCACTGGGACAGGGGACGGGAGGAGGTGACACAGGCCGCCAAGCGCACGGGGCGGCCCTCGGTCAGTTGGTACCGAGGCCCCAGGAAGTCCCGAAGGCACCCCCGCGCAGGGGGCGGAGGGCGGCCACCCGTCCCAGTCCCAGCCCCTACCTGAAGGCGTAGGTCTTCTGATGCCAGCTCAGCTGTCCCCGGATGCTGTAGGCGATGGTGGTGACGAACTCCCCGCCCAGCCCCAGCTCGGAGCACAGCTTCAGAGCAAACTTCTCGGGCGAGTTCTCCTTCTCCGACATGTCCCACTCGAACTGGTCCACCAGGGAGATGTTCCCCACGTGGATGTTCAGCTGGCCCGGGAGTGCAGACACGAGCTGGAGCGGCTCCCCTCCGGGGCCAGGCCACACCCACACCGCCCCTTCTCTCCAGAACATCCCCACTTTTGTTCATGGCCGTGCCCTGGTGCTGCTAGTTGGGGCAAGGAAAATATTTCTCTGAAAAGGGATTAACTACCGAGGAAAATGCGTCAGTAACGGGCTAACTCCCTATACAGAAAGCTTGGATCTGATGGCTTTACTGGTGAATTCTACCAAACATCTCAAGAACTAACACCAATCCTTATCAAATCCTACCAAAAAACTGAAAAGGAAGGAACACTTCGTAACTCAGTGCCTCGATACCAAAGCCAGACGAAGATACAACAAGAAAGGAAAGGTATAGACCACACTTATTATGAACATTGATATGAAACCTCAACAGACACTAGCAAAACTACATTCAACAGCACATCAGAATAATTATACGCCACTGTGAATGATGTGATGATGACACAAATAAATTATAAAAGGCAGGACTTACTCTGACAAGGCAAGGATGGCTCAGTAAGAAAACTGATCGATGCAATGAACCACGTGAACAGAATGAAGGACAAAAACCACACAGTCATCTCAATAAACGCAGAAAAAAGCATTAGACAAAATTCAACATGCTTTCACGATAAAAGCACTCAATAAGCTAAGAACAGATGGAAACTATATCAACAAGATTAATTCAGTCACAAAAATCACTGTAAGTATTACCCACAATGGTAGAAGACTGGTAACTTTTCCTCTAAGATCAGGAACTAGCTAAAGATACCCACCCTTGCCACTTTTATTCAATCTAGCGTTGGAATTTCTACTCAGTGCAATTAGGCAAGAAAAATAAACAAAAGGTATCCACCTGGAAAGGAAGAAGTAAAACTATCTCTGTTCCCAGATGTTAGGATCTTATATGCAGAATTTAAGATGCTAACAAAATACTATTAGAATAAATGAATTCAGCAAGGTAGCAGGATACAAAGTCAATATGCAAAAATCAGCTGCATTTCTATATGCTAACACTGAACAATCTGAAAATGAAAGTATGACGAAATTACAATAACATCAAAAAGAATAAAATACTTAGAAATTAACCAAGGAGATGAAAGACTTGTACAATGAACAATATAAAACACGCTGAAGGAAATTAAAGATATAAATAAATGGAAAAACATCCCACGTCCATGGATTGGAAGACTTAAAATTGTTAAGAATACCCAAGAAAAAAAGAAAGAAAGTTTAGTCGCTCAGTCGTGTCCAACTCTTTGCAACACTATGGACTGTAGCCTACAAGGTTGCTCTGTCCAAAGCAATCTACAAAGCCAATGTAATCCCTATCAAAATCCCAACAGTACTTCTGCAGAAATAGAAAAAAAAAATCTTAAAATTCATATGGAATCTAAGGAAAAGCAAAGGATGTCTGCTCAAAACAATGACGAAAAGAACAACAAAGCCAGAAGACTCACACTTCCTGATTTCAAAACTTACTGCAAAGATACAGTAATGAAAACACTGTGGGACTAACATAAAAACAGAGACACGGACCAATGGGACAGCCCAGAAATAAACTCTCAAATAAGTGGTCAAATGATTTTCAACAAAGATGCCAAGATCATTCAATGAAGGATAGTTTTTGCAACCAATGGTTTTGGGAAAAAAGAACATACACATGCAAAAGAATGAAGTGGGACCCTTACCTAACCCCACATACAGAAATTAACTCAAAATAGAACATATAAATGTAAGAGTTCAATCTATAAAACTCTCAGAAAAACACAGAGTAAAGCTTTATGACTTTGGATTTGGCAGTGATTTCTCAGATATGACGTCAAAGGCATAGGCGATAAGAGAAAAAACAGACTGGACTTCACCAAAATAAAAAACTTCTATGCATCAAAGGACACTATCAACAACATAAAAAGGCAACCCATGGAAAGGAAGAAAACCTCTGCAAATCACACTATCTGAAAACAGATCACTATCTGTAAGATACAGGGAACTGAGAAAACAAGAAAACAACAAAACCCGGACTCAAAAAAGGGAAGGACTTCAGCAGACACAGAAGACAAACAAACGGCCAACAGGGTCACTAATCAGCCAGGAAAGGCCCACAAAGGTTCATGTCCAAAGCTATGGTTCTTCCAATAGTCCTGTAGATGTGAGAGTTGGACCATAAAGAAAGCTGAGCGCCAAAGAATTGATGCTTTTGAACTGTGGTGTTGGAGAAGGCTCTTGAGAGTCCCTTGGACTGCAAGATCCAACCAGCCGATCCAAAAGGAGATCAGTCCTGAATATACATTGGAAGGACTAATGCTGAAGCTGAAGCTCCAATACTTTGGCCACCTGATGCGAAGAACTGACTCATTGGAAAAGACCCTGATGCTGGGAGGGATTGGGGGCAGGAGGAGAAGGGGATGACAGAGGATGAGATGGTTGGATGGCATCACCGACTCAATGGACATGAGTTTGGGCAAACTCCAGTTGGTGATGGACAGGGAAGCCTGGCGTGCTGCAGTCCATGCGTCCCAAATAGTTGGACTGGGAGATTGAACAATAACAAATCAACAGGGAAATGCAAGTCAAACTCACAGTGAGATACTGTTCACCACCAGGCAGGCCTTCTTGAGGGGGGCAGGTGGATCCCTCTTCTCATAACGTCCCCCAGGACTGTGGGGGCTGCTGAGACAGCATGGGATGTGCTTGGCCCAGCCTGCCCATGGCAAGAGTGGCAGTGTGCCCGCCGCACTGTGCCCTTCGTTGCTCTGCCGTTAGCTGGGTCACTCCTGGTACCACCCAGCTTCTGCTCCACACCTGGCAAGGCTGCAGCAGCACCCAGACACGCCCAGAATGTGATGCCCTCCTCAAAGTCAGCCCGTGCCCTTCCTGGGATAAGCTGCCCGAGAGACAGCTTTCCAGAGCTCTGCCCCACAGCACGGACCCCAGAGAGGCTCCTGTCGAGGCCTCCACGCACCTCTGCACCTCGAAAGCCCGGAGGACAAGGCAGGCCAGCTGTAGGCAAGCAGTCGCCTACCTTGATGATAACGCGCTGGTCTGATTGGTCTTCCAGGATGCTGTCCGTGGGGTAGGACTCGATCTGCTGTCTGATGGCGGAGGCGATCGCCGGCACGAACGTCAGAGGGTTCAGATCCAGGTCATCACAGAGAATCTCTGAGAACATCTCCGGGGTCATCAGCTTCTCTGAAACGAAGATGGAGGGGGGATTGCAGGGGGGGGATTGCTGGTCGATTGCAGGGCCTACAGTCAGCGCACTCAGCCCTGGCCTCCTCTGCCAACCCCCTGGGTGATGACGGGACCCCCCGAAGCCACGCAGACAGGGCTGGGTGCACGCCAGCCAGGGCAGCAGACGGACCATTCATGTTCCAGGTGAAGGCGTCCCGCAGCTTCTGCCCGTCAATCTCCATGTCCAGTCGGATGGGGACCAGCACCTCGGGCTGGGACGCGTTCTCGTGGATCACGGCTGGGTCGTGGTCGTCGAAGCTGGAAGGGAAGTGGCCGCATGCTCAGCAATGTGGGCTGGGTCCCTGTGCCCAGGGCCTCCCTCTCTGTACCACTGGTCACCGAGACCTGCCCAGAGAGGACCCGTCCGCTACGGGCTGAGCCAGCAGACAGGGCCGGCGGGGGTCCACGCGGGGCAGGAAGGGAGGTGCCGACTCGGGCAGTGGGACAAGCTCAGACATTCCCTGCAGGAAGAGAGGTTTAAGCCCCAGAGCAGGCAGGATTCTCCCAGCAGCTTTGGGGAGGAAAGGGTATGTCCAGAAGAGGAAACCCTGGAACAAATGCCAAGGGACAGGAGGGTCGAGAAGCCTCTGGCAGAGCAGTGAAGGAGGGGTGCTGACTGGGTGGGGGGCAGGGGGGATGCTGGGGAGCCTCGGCAGCCAAGCGCCCAGGGCTCTCCACCTGCAGCCTGGACCCCGAGGGAGCCCCAGACAGCTCCGCACTCCGCCTGCCCTTTAGGATGGGGAAGAGGGCGAGACGGGGGTGGCGGGAGCAAGGAAACCAAGCGCGCCCCCTTAGACCCAGGGGTGAGCACCGCTGTCCGAGAACGCAGGGGCGCCGGTAACGGGCAAACAACGGGAACAGCCCGTGTGCGGGAGGGCCGCGTGGTCGAGGGCCCTCACCAGAGCGGGAAGGTCCTCTTCTTGTCACGGCCCATGCGGTTCCTGTTGATGGTGGTGGAGCAGGGCACGGCGTCTAGGTGGTGCGAGCTGTTGGGCAGGGTGGGCACCCACTGGCTGTTCCTCTTGGCCTTCTGTTCCCTGGGAGACACGGACACCACTCTGCTCAGCCTACGGGCCAAAAGCCGCTCCCCAGCCGCCAGGTCGTGGCCAGTGGATGCCTGCTGCGCCCCTGCTGGGCCCAGGCCCCCGCGGAACCTCTGTGCGCCCAGCTCCGCGGGTGGCTATTCCCCAGGCTCCCAGTGGCACCTGCTCAGGGTCACCAGGGTTAGGGGAGGAGGAGAGGGCACGGGCCCTGGCCCAGTCTGTGAGCTGTCACCCCGTGCTACGTGCTGGGCTGGGCTGGGCACTCAGTAAAGAGAGTCAGGGTTCACGGGGGGCGGGGGTGGGGGTGGAGGGCAGATTTCCAGAAGAGCCCCGAGGGCGGCAGGGAGGAGGCCCGGGTCAATGTTTGGGCAGGGGGCCAGGGTTGGAGACAGAGAGAGGGTCCCGACTCTGGGGGGAGGCGGGGGTCCTGCACTCGGCAGGAGGCTGGTTGTCCCTGGGGGTTTGCAGCAGGCACACTCTCAATCAGGCTGTTATTTCAGATGTTCAGTCCAGCCTGAGACAGGCTGGGTAGCGCCTCTGGCCTCCGGGCCTTCAGGGATGGGGAGATACTCTAGAAGGCGAGACTCAAAGTAACTCAAAGAACTCGCGTCCCACAGGGGGAGCCCTTCTCTCTGGTTTACAAGGGGCATTTGCTAGGAAGAAAATACCGAAGGCTGTTTTGAGCTGAGGCTCCCGGGCTGGGCTGCCTGTCTGCGAGACCGCTCGTAACCCTGGGCCGCGTCCCCGGTGACCCAGGGAGCAATCAGCGCAGCGACTGCACCACTCACCTCTGCAGCCCCGCCCCACCACCGTCACCATCGGTGACGTCCGCCTGGCTTCTCGCTAAGACAGCGCCCTTCCAGGATGGGGGGCGGAGGGAGAGGCGGTGGCCTTTTCACTCCTCTTCTGCAGCTGGGGCCCCTCACACCCCAGGCCCAGGCCCCACACCCCACACCTGGGCCCAGGAGCGCCCCTTGGGGTGGGGTAGGGAGGGATCCACACACCAAGGGGGGCCACACCAGAGACCTGGGGAAACAGGGGACCGGGGCTAATGCGGGCAGGACCAAGAGCTGAGGCGCCGAGACGGGGTCCCCGCCACGGGCCACCTGGCTGGCGGTTTCTATCCAGGCCTCACTCAGGCCAGGTGCCTGCCATTTCTGGGTAGGACCTGCGAGGCTGGATCCTCTGTAACTTCCATGGGCGAAACAGGCGCGCAGGGCCCGTGTGCGCAGCATGGGCATGGACCACCACACCTTTCCCGATTGAGTCTCCAGCCAGAGCTGTCACCCAGGTCCCCCCAGGCCAGGCCAGCCACCCCCCCCCCCCCCCCGGCAGCAGCCTCTCGTATCCGGACCGAGGCTGCCTGGCTGACCCCTCCTGCCTGATGGCCTCAAGTGGACAACGCAAGTCATGTCGCAGCACGCGAGGGGATGACACAGCGCCACGCGGGGTCCGGGCATCTGAGTCCCACCACTCAGCCTCCCTTCTGCTGCAGAGAGGTCTGTCCAAGAGCCCGTGCCCGACCTGGCCGGTGTTGGGGAGGGGGCGTGCCACCCCTCCTGCGGGGCTGGCTGGGTGCTGGGCAGGCGCCTCCTTACCATGGGGCCCACCGGGGGCTTTCCTGCAGCCCTACCGCCGCCCAGCACTTCTCACTGCCCAGTAACGGGGCTACTGGCCTAGCGCTCTCCCTCAAGTGATGGACTCCACCAGGAGTGTTCACTGCCCACACAAGGTTCCCGGCTGGCGTGTGCGGATCTCAAAGCCCCACCCACGTGCACGTAATCGCCTCCGGTGACTACTCTAGGGAAGCCCAGCTAACCCTCCATCCTCATCACACCACCGGGGCGAGAAAAGTAATCTGCAACGCTCACGTCTACAACGGGCCAGGCCGTGAGCACACCACCTTCTTCAGGGGGTTGTGGGGTGGGGCGGGTGGTTAGAAAAACAATCCGACGGTGCAGTTAGGAGAAAACCTGGAAGTTCAGGACGGCCCTTGTTGACGGTGTAAAGTACTTCACTGGGGCTGAGAGGAATGGGCCGGAGATCCAAAGGAGGCTGAGGCCACCGCAGCGCCTGGCGCAGAGCAGCCACGGTGCAGAGTGGCCGAGTGAGTGAGCTCCCTCCCCGCTTCTTTATGCTGCCGGCTATGTCTATTTTTACTCTGCATTTTAGAAATGATGCCCAAGGACACTCACCATTCCCCGTGTGTCCACTCCACACCCTTTATCTACTTATCCATTAGCGTGTCCAAGTTTTGCTGATAAGTCTGAATGAATGAACACTACCCATAAGCAACAACGTTCCCATGACCTTCGCCTGTTTAACTGGGAACATAAACGTGCTTTCAAAGGACCTGAGTTTCTATGTTCAAAACCATTGTGTGTTTCTTTTGGGAGTGGACCTAGGCCACTGATTGTTCTGCCTTTCAAAGCATTCTTAACAACTCTCCAGAACCCAGGGCTTGGCTTACATTTCTTAGAAATTCCAAAGACAGACACTTGGAAACTTGGCGAAGACGGCCTGTGAGCACAGTGGGGGCCGGCGGGGTACCTGAGGTAGGTGGGGGGCTCGGTGCTGATGGACACGGCCTTGTACTTCTCATCGTTGCCGTCCAGGATCTCCTCCACCTCGGAGGCTTTCAGCAGGGTCACGCTGGTGGCCAGGGTCGTGTATCCATGATCTGCAACCAGAGACAGGGCTGCGGTCAGCCCGCGGGCGGGCGGCGGGCAGGAGCAGCCAGGAGATGCAGCACACCAAGGTCCTCACATGCAGGAGGTGGGGGAAGCGGCTGTGGACCTCACGACTGCCCGATGCTGGCCTCTTCCAAAGGGGCGGCCTGGACCCTGGCTTTCTCCAGAGGCCCTGCTGGGCCGCCTGCATGGGCTTCAGCCACAGGGCCTCTGGGGACAGGAGGGCTCCAGAGTGAGCGGCCGGCAGGAAGAGGTCTGACACCGCTACAGTCCACGACACAAAGCAAGGTGGAGATGGGATGAGGGATGAGAAAGACTTTTCTTTTAAAACAAGAGCCCAGGGAGCTGGAAAGAGCTGCGGCACACACAACACGAACTCCTGGCCCTGGTGTCAGCGGCCCTGGGAGCTCGAGTTCTTGGCAGGCCGACCACAGCCTGCCTAGGGAGCCGGGTGGCGCTGGGGGGTTAGGGGAAGGCGGCTCCCCAGCGAGCGGGAGGCCCGGGATCGCCAAGGCTCGCCAGGGGCAAGCGCAGCTGGGGGCGCAGGGTTAGTGACCGGCGCTGCTCCTGGCGTAGGAGGGCCAGGGAGGGGCTGAAAGGTCACAGCGGTGCGTGGACAAGAGGCTCCGGCTCCTGCGTTAAAAGAACGCGGTGGACAGACCACAGCAGCGCCACAGACACACCCACACCGGACGGACTGCCGAGCGTGCGCGCACACACACACAGCCACGTGTGCACAAGAGCGCGCGCGCACACACACACACACACACACGCGCGCGCGCGCGCGCGCGGCACGGGCCGGGTCCACCAGGGCACCTTGGTGCCCGGGCCGGAGGTGGCGCCCCGTGGCCCCAGGCGCACAGAGCACGGAGCAAACATGCACACGAACGACTGCTAGCGGACCGGCTGCCAGATCAGGTGCCACGCGATGGATTGGGGGGGGGACGGGGGGGCGGGGAGCGAAGCGGTGAAAGCCCGGAGCGGGGCGGGGCCGGGGCCGCCCCACCGCCCGGGCGCATGGAGGGTGAGGATGGCGCACGCCCGCGGATGGCATAGCATCACAGCAATCCTAAAACGTTTTCAGACCGGCGTGTCTTCACCACGCCCGCTCCCCGCCGGGCATCCCCTGACCCCGAGCACCCTGAGCGAGGACCGTCACCTGCACCGGGGCCTCCCGCCCCCTCCCGGGACGCTGCGCCACGCTGAGGTCAGGGCTGCGTGAAGACGCGCCGGGTGAAAGCGTTTTCTCTCCAGGACATAAGCAGTGGTTCTGAAACAGGTTTACAAACCCTCGTGAAGACGCACCCTTGGTGTTAGGTTTTGTTTTTTTACCATGTGACGACGCAACTATTTTCTTCCTCTCTTCCACAGTGGCTAGTCGCCTCCAGAGCGAGGGGTATCTCTTGTACAGAGAACCTCGGAACATACGGAGGTAGTTTCCCACCTAGGGGTAAAGTGAGAAGGCTCGTTAAGAGGGCCAGGGCTCCTCGGGGCAGGGCAGGACCCTGGCGCCGAGGCTCTGCTGCCTCGGTGACACAAAGACCACACGCGGCCCCGCGCTGGGCTCCGAGGAGCAGCCAAAGCCCGTTCTGCTGACATCAGGGGTTCCGCAGCAGCGAAGGTCTGGCCCGCTGGCAGGGGTAAGCTCTGCCTCCCGACGACAGCGCCAAGTTCAGGAAGGGCCAAGCAGACTCTGGTGAGACACGGCCCCCGGGAGCTCCCCGAGAAGCTCTGACTTTGCACTAAGCATCTCTAGCGCAGTCCAGAAATGTAAGGCCTCTCTTCCTTTTATCTTAAGACTGATATTTTTACGACGTAATAAAGGCCAAAAAGGGCTTTTAATTTTAGACAGATGCAGGATAATTTCCCCCCGTGGCCTTTGCTGCTTTGTTTAGTAACAAAATTCAAACCAGAAATACCAAAGGAATTTTCCAAAGAGTTTCAAAAGCGCTTATCAGCAATCACTAGATTGCTGCAGACATCATCACTGCCCCAAACAATAGTCTGCCTGTGCCAGATACTCAAAAGTACAACTTACTTGACGAAAACAAATCTAGTCCTAACGTTTTTACCAAGAAACTCCATTGCTTCACTGACTTTTCAGAAACAACCACTCGGTCACGTGGCGGGGGACAGTCGCTGGACTGGCTGCTGGCTCCTTCTGCGACTGGGCAACACTTCCTTCCCTTGGTCTCCCTACTCCTCTTGTCAAATGTTCATCGACTGTAAAGTTCACCCCACGAAGGGCCCACTTCTGCTATTTTCCCACGTACCTACCCCATTATAGCATTTTTCTTTTTTACAGTTTCTCCATTTTTCATGAATTTAGAGATTTACACAACCAGGGCTGCTGAACGGCGTGAGAGAAGGTGGCCACAGGGTCCCTCCTGCTCCCCGCCGCAGGTACAGGCCCTTGTGAGTTATCTGGCTTGAGCGCGGTTACCATCCGGGGGTAAACACAAGTGTTTCCAGTAGGTTTTTGACAAGACACGACCCTAATGCCCCCACTGCCACCGTGCAGGTCCTGCAGACCTCCCAGCCTCCTAGGCCCTTCCTGAGGTCCCTTCGGAACTTAGGAGACTCGGTCTACCCCCCTGGGTTTTCCCTGCACCAGCCTTTGCCCCCTCTGGACCCGGCTTTCCCAAATGGAAAACGAGGGTGTGGGTGTGGAGGCCCCCGGCTCCTCTCAGCTGTGCCTCTGCGTGGTGATGACGGCTGCCCGTGCGGAGGCAGGACTGTGGCAGCTGTGGACGCCCTCCCAAGGCGGCTACCCCCGACGGGTGTGGGGCACTGCGGGCACTGCTCCGCCCGGCGCACCTCTCGGAAACCAGGGCCTGCTGTTTGCCCAGGGCAACTGGCCCGGGGGCCAAGCACCGCTCCTGTCAGAGGAGCTGCTGGCTGCGAGTAGACGCCACTTTAGCCCTGGACCCTGCCCAGGCCTCCTGAGGTTTGAATATTGTAAAGTCAGGCCCCAGATGGCAACTGCCTCTCCCTCCTGCTGTCTGATCTCTATAAACTGCATCTCGGGACAAGTCTTCTCACTCACCAGGGCTGAAACAGAAGACTGCAGTTATCTTCCTCGAATCTAAGATGTGCTACAGGGCAGGTCGCAGAAACTGTCTAGCCTAAGCATCTCATTAGATACCTGAGACGTGCCGTGGATGCCAAATTGGAGCCAGGACACCTCACGTTCTGCCCACTGGCCCAATAAATGCAAGCTTGATTTTCAAAAGTGCAACTGACTCAGAGTCAACGCTAAACCCACTGCTCTTCCTGCCCATTAGATCGGGTGAAGGTTTCTTTAATCAACCTGCCGGTCACCACATGCCGCCTCTGTGCCCTCAGGCTGGCGAAGACCTTTCTGAGCTACGGCATGTGGCAGGCAGTGGCGCCTCTCAGTACGGCCAGCTGTCAGGTGGGGCGTTTCTGTGATGATGTGAAAATACATTGCATCTGGCCCCCTGTGTTTTATAAAAACTGGTAGGAAAGGAAACGCAGAAAGTTCTGATGCTCCTGACAACACAGGTCTCATAACTCAATACAAGTCAGACAAGCCCCAAGGAGTCACAGGGAATCCCGAAAGCCTCGTTAGGTGTGATCATCATGAGGCTTAATTCATTCGCAGGGTATTCAATCGTGAAGAGGGAAGAAAAGTTGTAAAAAAAAAGAGAAAAAAAGACTGAAATGCATAATACTGAAAACTGCTGCTAGAAGCAAGCACTGGCGTTTGTAACTGCTTTAACTCCCGAGACCCGCACTGGCCTCGCTACAGAAGGGAGGCACTACTGCTCAGTACTTGCACATCTGAACTGCGGATCCGTAATTTAAAAATTGCAGATTTGTACACACACGCACAAACCGGAGACTGCCAAAGGTTGAGGAATACTGGCAGAACTTAAGATACTTGGTGCACCAAGTATATACCAGTGAGAGTCAGTCACCCGGCTGACTTAACGGCGTGCTGAAAGGTCACCTTTTAGGTACGGATGAAGGGGTTCTAGGCTCGTTCCCTTGCACTAACCCGGAGTTAGTTCAAGATATCCGAAGTGCCATGTGCCTCCCATTTGCGGATGGATCTAGCCCGGGGCCCTGGCCATCCAAAATCAAGTATCGTCCTCCCAACCTGTCTTCTCACTGATAATGGAAGATCAGAACGCCCAGCCACCCACCCCAAAATCAAAGAACACCAAGCGGGTGAGCCCCCACTAAGCTCGGTGTTTCGAATCAGCGGTTTCAGGATTTCAGCTGCGGCAATGAGGGAGGGAGGGAGAGCGAGAGGGACGGAGAGTGCGAGGGGTCCGACGCCTCGCCCCGTGTGCCGCAAGAGACAACCCAATACCCCGTTTCTGTACATCCGTCTGGAGCTGTGGAACTCAGAGCGGACCCGGGGCCACCGCGACCCCCGGGGCCCTGGCCACGCGGCGTGGGACACGGGTGGGCTTACCCAGACGGCCAGGCGCGGGGCGGGGCCTGCTCGATCACGCCCGCGATAGGCCCCGCCCCCGTCCCGCCCGCCGCGTCCCTCCGGGATATTGGTGGGCGTGCCCAGGGCCCGGGGCGGGGCCTTTCTCGACCACGCCCCAACAGGCCACGCCCCACCGCGCCCGGCCGCGCACGCGCACGCAGGCCCTCCGCGATGAATGGAGACGCGCGTTCCCGGCGCGGAGACCCGCCCCGAGGCTCCCGCGGGAACCGGGCCGGCCGAGAGGCCCGGAGGGCAAGGACGCGCCGCGGGCTACCTCAGAGCCGATCATGTAGAACTCTCCGTCGTCTTCCAGCTGGAACTTGACGGGCTTCTGCCCGAAGGTCTTGCTCAGCGCCATCATCATCATTGCGGCGGCAGAGGCGGGCGGCCACGGCCGGGCTGCGAGGATCGGGAGGGCCGAGGCGGGGCCGGGGGCGCTCCTAGCCCGGGGAAGCTGACGCGGGAGGCGAAGGGCGGGCCGGGCCGGGGGCGCTCGCGCCGCCGCTGGGCTTCGCCGCCGCCGCCGCCACCACAGACGACGAGCAGGCCGCCCTCAGTGCGCAGGCGCGGGCGTTGACGCTGACGCGCGCGCTGCCGCTGCCGCCTCCCGGACAAAAGGGCCGGGCGCGCCCCCGCGGGCCCCTTAAAGGAGCCTCGGCCGGTTTCTCGGCCTTCCCGGCCGCCTCCCAAGTGGAGGTACCTGGGAAGGCCGCTAACGGGTAGAAATAGCAGCCGCGGCCCTGACTCGGGCGGCGCCCTTCCCCGTCTCACAGCCGGAGCTGGAACGCTGCCCCGGTGAGGAGGAACGAGGCGAGGCCCGGAAGGCCGGGAGGAAGCCGCAGGCGCCCGTGCCTCAGTTTCCCCGCCCGGAGGACGCTGTGCGGCAGAGCACACGGGCGGGCCCAAGGACCAGTATCTCATCTCCGGGCCACCCCCCCACTCTCCGTTCCTGTGGCTCGGGGGATGGGGTGACCATGGGCAGAGTACCGGGCTTGGCAGGATTCCTAGGCCCAGCCGGCGTTTGCTTTGCCTGGTGCTGCCGCTGAGAGCTGGGGAGGAGCGAACGTCCCCATCCCCTCCTTAACTCTGTGCCCAGTGCCTCCCGACAGCCCTGCCCGACACACAGGAAGGCACCCGTGTATCCGGTGGAACAGTGCAGTAGGTCAGAAACGGCCCACTGCTGACCGCTGCCTATGCCAACATCTGACACATGGCAGCTATGAGAGGTGCCGCTCTGAGCATCCATGTAGGACTGTGTGTGTGTGTGTGTGTGTGTGTGTGTGTGTGTGTGTGTGTGTGTGTGTGTGTGTGTGTGTGTGTGTGTGTGTGTGTGTGTGTGTGCTGCCTATGCCAACATCTGACACATGGCAGCTATGAGAGGTGCCGCTCTGAGCATCCATGTAGGACTGTGTGTGTGTGTGTGTGTGTGTGTGTGTGTGTGTGTGTGTGTGTGTGTGTGTGTGTGTGTGTGTGTGCTGCCTATGCCAACATCTGACACATGGCAGCTATGAGAGGTGCCGCTCTGAGCATCCATGTAGGACTGTGTGTGTGTGTGTGTGTGTGTGTGTGTGTGTGTGTGTGTGTGTGTGTGTGTGTGTGTGTGTGTGTGTGTGTGTTCTCCTGTCTCTTTGCACCCTATGTGCTGTAGCCTGCCCAAGCAAGAATACTGGAGCAGGTTGTCATTCCCTTCTCGAGGGGATCTTCCCCGCCCAGAGACTGAACCTAGGTCTCTTGCATTGCCTCGTGGCTCAGATGGTAAAGAATCTATCTGCCTGCTATGCGGGAGACCTGGGTTGGGAAGATCCCCTGGAGAAGGAAATGGCAACCCACTCCAGTACTCTTGCCTGAAAAATCCCATGGACAGAGGAGCCTGGTAGGCTACAGTCCATGGGGTCGCAAAAGAGTCGGACACGACTGAGCAACTTCACTCACTCCTGCATCGCAGGCGGATCCTTGGCTTTTTGAGGGTGCCAGGCAAGTAGATCTCAGAGAGTGAGGAGTCAGGCAAGGTAACCTTGAGTTTGGTTCTGTGTCCTGACAGTGGCAGGATCGGGAAAGGTGAGCAGCACTTGCTGGACGATGGTCTGAGAGGCCGCTGGGGAAGTGGGGAGCAGACTGTGAAGCCACTGTAGGCATTCAAGTAGGACAAGATGGGGCAGGGGGAGCCCTAAACGTGACACCCAGCCCCGAGGACCAGGGGACTGAGCGGGTCCCCAGCCAAGCCTCCCAACTCGCTGGTCCAGTTCCACCCCTATCCTGGCCTTGCACTCACAGAGACACCCCAGGCAGGCAGGTAGAAAATGACCGTGTTTAATGACAGTCAGTAAAAAAGAAAAGAAAAGGAAAACAAAACAGCTTTATACACACTGTACACATTTACATGGCTTTGGAGGATCTGACCCGTGATAGGACTGAGGTATACCGGGGCCCTCAGGGCGCAGGGTCTCTGGCAGGAAGCACCCCCAACAGCTGACCGGGCCTTTTGGCCTGGATCCTGGGAAACAAGTCTCCAGAACCACCAAACTGGAAGGCAGCACCTACCCAGAGCAACCCCTGTGGGAGGCAGGAGGCGCAGGACCCTGACACCCACATGCCAGCCCCCGTGGGACCCCACAGCGAGGACGGTGATGGTTCCAGCTCCCCCAGCCCTGCCGAGGCCCGACCCTGAGGGGTGTGGACGGAGACCCTGGGCAGCTGGGTTCCATGTGACCTGCACAGGCTGGGTGGAGCCAGCCCAAGACCACCCTCAGCCTCCATGCCAGAGCCCCCTGCCCAGTCTCAGACAGTCGCTGGCAGTGGCCACGACCCGCGTGGCCCTCCCTGCAGTCCTGGTGGCAGCACTCGCCCACCCCCCCAGCAGACGCGGCTCCGTGCCCTGCCTGGTGCCCAGGGCCACGGCCACGGCCACGGTCTCCAGTGTGGAGGTGTCAGGGGCCTGAGGACAGCCAGGCGGTGCTCAGCGGAGAGTGTTGGCAGCCTCGGTACAGCTGAAGAAGTCGGGGCCCACGAGGCGGGGGAAGCCCTCCAGGGCTTTCACCTTCACGGGGTCAAACTTCCAGTAGAGGCGGCCACGCAGGAAGTAGGCGAAGCCTGAGGAGACAGGAGGGTCAGGGCCTGGTAAGTGGACACAGGGGTGGGCGCAGGCCTTGGCCACTGCTCGGCTCCTTGAAAACCGAGGGCCTCAGGCGGCCCTTAAGAAAGTGAAGTCGCTCAGTTGTATCTGACTCTTTGCGACCCCATGGACGGTAGCCTACCAGGCTCCTCCGTCCGTGGAATTCTCCAGGCAAGAGTACTGGAAGGCCTTGCCATTTCCTTCTCCAGGGGATCTTCCCGACCCAGGGATTGAACCTGAGTCTCCCGCGTTGCAGGCAGACACTTTACCATCTGAGCCACCAGGGAAGCCCCAGGGTCTTCCTACCCTTGGGTGAGCCCTTCCCTTCCACCTGCCCCCGGGTCTGGTCTGAGCCACCACCCAGCCTGACAGGCTGGAACCTCGGACGCCCCCAGCATGTGGTGGTGGTGATTTCACCAGCCACCCCCGAGGGGCCCGGGCATGCGCCCCAGCCAGCCTCCATGCTGTGCCTGGTGCCCACGGCCACAAAGACGGCGCACAGGGGGTCAGCACGGTCCTTGGCAGCAGGAGGGGCGGAGTGGGAGCGGGCCGGGCAGAGGCCCCCCCCCCGCACACCTTCAGCATCTTGGAAGGCCGCGTCGATCTCCGAGGGCACCCCTCGCCAGTCGGTGGCCCGGCGCGGCACGGGGCTGTCCACGCGGCGGGCGCTGGGCTGGAAGCGCCAGTAGTCCCCGCCTCGGAAGAAGTAGATCTTGTTTTTCTCGGAGCCCCACACCAGGGCCGCGTGGATCGCGGATCCCTGCAGGCCCAGCTCAGAGAGGGGCGCGGGACCCAGGACCGGCTTCTCGCCATCGTACACCCAGTACTGAGCTCCTGTTGGAGAAACGGGGGGGTTGGGGGTGCGTGTGCTGCAGCAGGGCTGCCCAGCGGCCACGTTCCGCCACCAACACCACCTCGGACCTTCCCAGCCTCAGTTTCCTTGTCCATAAAACACAAAAGGCCGGTAATAACGCCTGCTTGGCACCCCTACCCCCAAGGACACTGGGCAATGCCAGCAGCCCCGGGAGGTACAGGTGGGAAAGGTCGCTCTGAGCAGCGAAGAGGCCACCTGGGCGCCTGCTCCCTCCCTGCACTTGGCTGCTCACCCCGGTGTCAGCCCTCACGCAGCAGGCCCTGCCCCTGGCGTGCTCCAGGCTCCCATCTCTGGCACAGTGAGCTCACATCCCTCCCGACCTTCTCCAAGCTGTGCCCTCATGCAGGTCACTTCACCACCTCTGCGCCCCAGAGCCTCGTCTCTAGACCAGGGGCCAGGATCACACGTGCTTCACGGGGTGCAATACCTTCCAACCTACTCCAGCCTCGAGAACCGCCTCCTCCAGGAAGCCTCCCAGCTGTGCCCAAAGGCGTGAGCCACGCTTTCCCTGGGCCCCAAGACTCTGGGGCCCCCTCCATCTGTCCATCTGCTCATCCCGTCTGTCTGTCCCTACCCTTGGCCATGATGTTCCTGGCTCCCAGCAGTCTCCTGAGTGTGACCTGGCCCACTCACCTTGGAAGAACCAGATGTGGCCCTGGGCATCCTCAAAGGCCGCGTCCACAGGGCTGGGCAGCCCCTGCCAGTGGCGAGAGGCCAGCGCAGGGTAGCCGGGCTGCAGCCGGCCCCCACGCAGCCGCCACACAAAGCCTGCCTTGAAGAAGAAGAGTTCGCCGCGGATGGTGGCGGCCGCGTCAAAGGAGACCTGGCAGGCGTCTGGCGGGGCGTCCGGCTGGGGTGAGAGCGCAGGGTCAGGAGGAGCCTATGGTGGGGCCGCAGAGGGAGCCGTTGGGGGTGGGGGAGCAGGGCCTCACCCGCAGCGGCGCGATCTCGTTGGTGTCTGCCCCGGTGCCAGGGCCCAGGTCCGGGGGCCTGGACGTGGGAGCTAGCCGAGGCCGGCCGTACAGCTGCTGGATGCCCCTGCGGTCGTCCGGGCTGAGGCTCAGCGGGTAGCGGAAGGTGTAGAAGGGGGACATCAGGGCCTTCGCAGCTGTCGTGTGCTGCAGCCCGAGCACGTGGCCAAACTCGTGGGCCGCCACCTGCAGGAGGTCTGTGCCTGGAAGAGGGAGACAGCCCGGCAATGCGCGAGCTCCTGCAGCCGGACGCCGAGCCCGGGCCCGGCTCTGGGGCCTCGGCAGGGCCCCTCCGGAAAGTGGGGCCCCAGCCCCTACCCTGGTTGTCCCCGATGGTCCAGGTCTCATCGTAGTCGAAGTGGACATCCCCTTCTCGGTGGGTCTTGGGGAAGAAGGCGTGGGCCAGGATGCCCCCAGGTCCGTCAAAGGGCAGGTTGTCCCCATGCCAGTACCTGTGTGGTGGTGGTGGGGTGGGTAGGGTGGTAGGGCTGCTGGCAGGTGGGTTTCCTTCCCGGGGTTGGTGGGGGGGTCCCCAGGCCCCCGGCTCACCTGGTGAAGTCGATCACGATGTCGGCGTGGCCCTCGTGCACCTCGGTGAAGGTGAGCGGCGTGACGTCGCTCCACACCTGGAGGGCCTCCGCCACCGTCTGCCGCACCTGTTCCCGCAGCAGCTGCCATGGGAACCGGAGGATCCTGGGGAGCACGGGGGCGGTGGGGGGGCTGGGTCTGGCTCGCAGGGTAGCGTCAGCCCCCGCTGGCTGTCCCAGATGCACAGAGGGGGCAGGCGTGCAGGACGCAGGCCCGGTGTGCTCCGAGGGTGCCCACCGCTCCCTGCGCCACGTGGGCGCACCTTCGTGTGGTCTGTGTGCCCTTAGGTACCTGCGAGGGTCTGCACTGGGCGGAAAGGACCCAGGAGCCCCGAGGCCCCCCCCCAGACCTGACCGTGCCACTGACTGTGGGGAGACCTTGGGCCCCGGGACCTGCCCCTCCTGGGTCCCCAGGCTCCCCACCCAGGACACTTCTGGGGCCCCCAGGAGTCCCAGCTGCAATGACATGGGCCACCACACCCGTCTTCACGCCGCTCCCCACCCCGCCCCACTGCAGGATATGTAAGTCTCAGCACCAGGGGCCGAGGCCACCCGAGCCATCAGCCGGCCTGCCCTGGCGGGTCCCTCCCTGTGCGGATCCCGAGTGCGGTGCTAGGTCTGAACCGGGCGTGGGGAGCACCTCGCTCCCCCGGAGGAGGGGTCGTGTCTGCCTCATGGAGAGTCCCAGGGCCTGGCCCGCAGCATGGTGCCAGCAGAGGTTGTGTGGGTGACTGATGGCCGTGCCCCACGGGTCTGCGGAGCAGCCAGACGTGCAGAGACCGTGCCCCCGAGGGAGGGTGTGGGAGTGCATCTAAGTGTGGGTTTGGGGCATTGCCCAGCAGACGCAGGAGTCAGGGGACACTCCATCATGTTGGCCACAGGGATCTGGCCCCCCCGCCGCCCCAGTATGTCTCAGACAGCAGGTGGAGGTCAAAGGCCAGCTTGTGGTCATCGGCCCTACCTGTAGGTGAGGTCCGTCTTCTCCCAGCGCCCACCTGACAGCACGAACCGCTTCTGTCGGTTGCGGGCACTCGGCCCATCGGGCGGGTCAGGCACACCGCAGCGGGGAGGTCTGGGGTGGCCAGCCAGCGGGAGGGCCTCCTGGGCGGCCAGGGCGGGGGCATCGCTGTCGGGAGGGGCCTCCAGCCACGGCTCTGGTCCTCTGCTCACGGGGTGGCGGCGGGGGGCGTCCTGAGCGGGAGACAGGCCCCGGGTCAGTGGTGTGGACGTCAGCGCACCCTCACTCCAGCGGAGGCCATCGGGGAGCACGGCGGTCTGGTGCGGGCTGCCTGGCGTCCAGACGCTGATCCCAAGGCCTCCTGCCCCCTCCTGGAGGGCCCCAGGTGCCCAGGGTCACTTACTCGCGCCGTTTGGGCCAGGGAGGGGTGGGTGGGGCTGCAGGCCCCCCTGCCCTCTTCACACAGCCCCGAAGGGACCCCCCAGCAGATGCCTCTCCCCTTCTGTTTCTTCCTGGGCACCCCCAGCCCCCAGGTCTGTCCTATCCAGCTCCGTGAGCTGGCCCCTGCCCAGGACATCCACTGCGGCCACCCACCAGCATGGGGGGGCTGCCGCCCTGCCCCGCCTGCATCTGCCCACCTGACAAGTAGGGGGGATCCCTCCCTCCAGCGTGGATCTGGGGGTGAACCGACCAGGCCGCGCTCAGCACAGGGCCGGCGCCACTTAGGGCACCGGGAACTGATCGCTGGGGCGCACTTGTTTTTTTTAAGTAACGATCTTTAAAACTTTTATCGTTCAGTTATTTATGTGTTTGGCCGTGGTTGGGTTCTTTCCCGCTGCTGCTGGCGGGGGCACGGCCTCTGTGTGTCCTCTCCACATGGGTGGGGGCGCTGGCAGTTCCCAGACGCCCAGCCCCCACCCTGCCAGGGCCCCTGGACCACGCTCGCCCAGTGGAGGGGCGATTCTGACCTGGCGCGCCCACCCTCCCCACATCCCAGCCTGAAGGTCGTGGTTCCCCTGCCTGGAAAAAGTGGAAGCTCAGAGAGGTAGGGAGAGCCCGCGGGATCAGCCCGCAAGGACACAGCGGAGCCAAGCGGGGGCCGTGGCACCCTGGGCCGCAGGTGAGGGCCCGGTGTGGGTCACAGCAGAGTTGGGGGAGCCTCAGCGCCATCCGGCCCGGCCTGTCTGCTCCACGCCGCTGTGGCCTTCCCGAGCCATATTTGGGGCAGGAGCCGGGCCGCTGGGGCCCCACCCTCAGCCTCAGCCTCTGGCAACGCTCCCAGGCCCTGGGCACCCCAGAGCTCCGACAAGCATCCCAGCCCCCGCCAGCTGCCGATGCCAGAGCCACCAGGAAGGAGCAGCAGGCAGGGCAGGAGGCTCTCTGCGCTCCCAGCACACCCCGACCTCAGCTCTGCTCTGTCCTTCAGGCTGGGGTCCCCCTTCCCCAGGGGAGGGACTGGCCCCACCAGGGCGACCGAAGAGGAGGAAGGGGAAATGACCAAGTACCTGCTGTCGTCCAGACGCTTTAGGGGCAGGGTTCACTGGACCCTCCACCCCCACCCCCGGCGTCAGGCAGGAGGACACACGTCCAGGTCTCACACTGGGGAGGTGGGCCCCGGGCCCGCCCCTGCTCCTCCCCACACCAGCTCCGTGACCTCCAGGAGGAACAGAAATCCTTTCCTCAACCGTGACAGGGGTCCCAGGACCCTCCCCAGAAAAGCCAGGGCTGTGTTGTTCCCCCGGAGCCCCAGAGAGCCCAGAGCCCAGCCTGCCATCGAGGGAAAATCTCCCCTCTCTTCTGCTTCCCCAGGGAGGCCTAAGCAGCAAGCCTCAGGGGGGCGGTGGGTGATAGGCACGCCCACCGTGCCTTCCTCTCCTGCCCCCATGAGGCGCTAGGTACAGGCCCAGACCCCTGCATCCTGGCACCCTCAGTGCAGTGGCAAGATCCCTGGCCTGAGATTCAGAAGGCCCAGTTCCACGCCATGGAGACCCTGGGCAACTCACAGCCCTCTCTCAGCCTCCACTCTCCTATCTGTCCAGTGGGAATGGGGCTGCGGCGAAGGGTAACCGACCTCTCTCTGTAACGCCCTCTGGGGCAGCAGGCACGGAGGGAGTTCCCTCCCTGGGCTGGCTTCTCCCCCTCTGGGACGCTGCTCTGCCAAAGTCCTGCCCTCCCCCACCTGGCGGTCAGCCCCCACCTCCCCACCAGGCCTCCAGACTTGACATCAGAACGCAGGAGTGGCAGCTGGAAGGAAGCTCTCAGGGCCAGAAAGGAAGAGTGACTTGCGCCGGGTCCACCTGTGAGCCGGGCCTCTGGTTCCCTGCCCACGTCATGGTCACCACTCCTGGAGGCTCTACGATCAGGGCCCCAGGGCAGCGAGGTCCTTTGCTGGAGCCCACCACCCACAGGGTCTTGGCCTCAGTTTCCCCACTGCTGGGACAGGACGCATGCCCCTGCCCCGCCACCCTCGCACACTCTGTCTCCCCCACGTCCTTTCTGTCCTGGGGCTGGTGTCTCTCCCTAGCTGCGAGGCCTGATCGCTCACCTGGGTGCGCCAGTCCCACCCCCCCACCCCGCCCAGGGCTGCCGGGAGGCAGTGAGGTGGGGGTGAGCACACACCACGCCTGCCTCAACCACAGCCCTGGGGGATTAGGGAGCAGGCATCGCCCCAACTCCCAGGGGAAGAGACAGGGCCCAGAGAGGTCCAGGTCTTGGCCCAGGGTCACACAGCCAGGGAGCCCAGAGCTGGACCTAGACCTGGGGATCAGGCCTCCCCACCCATGGCCCCCCCAACCCCCAAGCTGTGGCTCATCTCCAAAACCCACATTCCTGAGACGACTGCTCGTCCTCCCTGCAGGCCTGCCTGCTCGTTGGCCAGCGTCTCCCTGGGCCTGCCCTGGGCGGAGGTGCCCAGCCCGCTCACCCCACCTCTCCCCGACGGGCACCACACCACAGCCTCACACATCCTCGAGGAATCACTTGGGCAGGGGTCAACCTGCAATCGGGAAAATGGGAGGCAGCCAGCAGTTGGGAGTGAGGAGGCCCCCAGACTGGGAAGCGCTGGGCACGGCTGGGCTGGGCGTGCCCTCTCCAGCCTGCCTGCCGTTGGCCCAGGTCCCCATAGCCAACCCCTCTGCGGTGGGCAGGAGGCGACCCCAAGGGGAGGACACTGCAGGCTGGGAGGAAGGCAGGGAGCATCCGCACACCATCCCGGGCCTCTCTGAGGCTCAGAGAGGTCAAGTGACCCCCCCCGAGTCACACCACTTGCTCCTGGGCAGGCAGGTCCATCTCACCCCCCCCCCCCCCAACCACCACCTCCCTTGCTGGCTCCAGAAGGGAAGGCGGGGTCCCCCACAGCGGGCGGGCGGCAGGGCTTTCATCAACCCTGAAAGCTGTGAGCTGGTAGGATAAATATTTACAGAGCCTTCCTGGCCCTGCCAACAGCCGTCCAGGGATAAGCACGTCCTAGGTGACCCCGAGTGCCCCCTGCATATCTGCGGGGTGACAGACAACAGCCCGGCTCAGACCCCGCCTGACCCCGCACAAGCGGCACAGTGGCAGCTCCAGGTGATGGAACGTGATCCTGTGCCCAGCTCTCCTGGCCTCCCTGCAGACGCTCTCTGGCCCGGCAGTGGGCACTGTCGCCTCCCACCCGCCCACTGGACAAGGCTGGGGGTGAGGGCTACCGAGGCGCCGGAGGGCTCACCTAGGGCCATGTGGTTCAAAAGCCCAGATCCCTCCGGTTCCTAAACCCGCGGATTCAGCAGCTCCCCAGGGTGACCCCTAGACTCTGCCCCCAGGCCTAGGGGGCCGGGCAGGGCTGGGGAGGAGGCAGGGCCCCTGGCCCGAGGTACCCACCACCCCTTCCATCCCCAGCGCTGCCAGGGGGCAAGACTGGCCAGGGCAGAGCTGGCGTGGCTGGACAGAGGGGCCCAGGCTGGCCATACCTCCCTCGTCCGGAGCTGTCCCCTGAGAGTCTGCCTGCACCCCCGCCCCCATCCCCGCTAACAACCCCATCCCTGCCCCCCATCCCTGCCCGGTCAGGCTGGAAGCTCAGCGGCACGCCGGAGCGGGCCAGGCACCCAGGGAGCTATGTGCCTGCAGTAGCCCAGGCTGTGAGTGGTCCCCCGAAGCCCCAGCTGTTGGGGAGGGCGCAGCCTTCAGGGCACACGCAGGCTGGCACACACAGGGGTGTCCCCCTGCCACCCGCCCCGCTGGGGCACGCCGGAGCTCTCACGCTCAGGCTGCCTCCCGGCTCCACGGCCTCCCGATCCCGCCACTCACAGGTCCCAGGCGGTGGCATCTGTCTCTGCCAGGCTCAGACCCCTCGCGCCCTCCTGCCTGGAGGCGTGCTCACCGAGGCCACACACCTGGCAGCTGACGCCAGCTGGAGACCCACGGGTCTTTGTCCCTATGGTGTGTCGGGAGCCCTAGAGCCACTCCCGCTGTCCCTCCCCTGCAACACACACACACCCCCAGGATCGCGGCCGGGGTGGGGGGCGGGGAGGCGCGCAGGGGGCAGGTCCCAGAGCTGGGCGGGTGGTGGCGGCGTGCGTCTAGTGTCCCGCTCACCAGCCAGTCCAAGCAATCCCGGCGCCGGCTCCACTTGCATACCTCCGGGGACGGGAAGCTCACTATCCATCACGCCCCCGGGGCACCCAGACAGCGTTTCAGGGTAACGGGCCACTCCCGGACGCCCCCGTGGGTCCAGCTCTGCCGGCCGGCGCCCCTCGGCGTGGAGGGCGGGGCGGGGCCGGGGGCTGCCGGGCGGCGGGCGGTGGACACTCACCGGCGGCCGCGGGG
Organism: Cervus elaphus; assembly: GCF_910594005.1. Classification (NCBI taxonomy): domain Eukaryota; kingdom Metazoa; phylum Chordata; class Mammalia; order Artiodactyla; family Cervidae; genus Cervus; species Cervus elaphus. The sequence goes on from NC_057819.1 coordinate 1,996,904, forward strand.
CCCGGGCCAGCAGCAGCGGCAGCGGCAGGAGCAGCAGCAGCAGCAGCGGGAGCAGGAGGGCGCGCGGGGCCGCGCCGCGGAGCCCGGCGGCCCGAGCCATCCGCCCCGGGGCTGCAGGGCCTGCTGGGCCGCCGCCGGCCGCCGCCCCTTATAGCCTCCGCCCCGCCCCCGCCCCGGCCCCGCCCCCGCTTTTGTTCTGCACTCGCCCCGCGCCGGCGGCCAGGGAGTGGGGGTGGCCCGGCCCGCAGATCCGGTCCTTCCCGCGGCGTGCCGGGCTGCGGTCTCGGAGGCCCGGAGGGACTGGAGGGGGGCGGGGGGCGGTGTTGGCGGGTGACCCTGGCCGGGGAGGGGGGGGGTGCCGTTGCTCCGGGCCTCAGTTTCCCCAGCGCGATGGGCCGTCTGAGAGGAGTCGAGTTTCCCTGCTTGCCCCCGCCTCCTGACAGGCCCAACTTGGGAAGGTGCATCCCGAGCAGGGACATCCAGCTGTGTCCCGGGGGACCCTGAGCCACGGGAGGCGGCTGGCCAGGACGTCAGCTTGGCAGAATCCGCCAGTTCACAGAGGAGGAGACTGAGGCCCCAGGAGGGAGGAGCCAGATGAGGCTTCTTCCAAACCACCGGGCAGGATGAGGGGTCAGGAGGCCTTCTTCGCAGGTCAGCTGTTGGAAGGAGGTGGTCAGAAGGCAGTGTCTGTGCGGGGCGCTGGGGACCCCACGCCGCCCCTTGGCCTGACGAGCAGGCTCCTCAGAGGCCCTCAGGGCCAGCCTCCTGAGGCGAGGACGTGTCTGTGAGAGTCAGAGGGAGGGGTCGTGACCACACTGGGAAAGGGTCATACAGCCCTTGCGGTGACCCCGAGCGCAGGCAGTCTGCTTGACCCCCGGGGAGCCGGGACACGGTGACACCCGTCCCGGCGGGCCGGCCCCTGAGCCGCCGCAGGGTGAGGCTGTGCCTGAAAAGGGAGGAGACGGGCAGCGAGGGGAGGGCCACCGCGGACTCAACCCCCTCCTCCCCCTCCAGTCCCCGGAGCCGCCGCGGCCTCTCCAGGGAGGCTCCACAGAGACCCCTAGAGGGCGAGAAGAGGGACGACTGCTGTGATTTTTTCACTCCCTAGGCCGTTTGCCATCTTTTTCTTCCTTTTTAAAATTTTTTGGCAGGGCTGCAACGCATGTGGGCTTTTAGTTCCCTGACCCGGGATCGAACCCATGCCCCCTGCATTGGAAGCATGGACTCTTCACCACCGGACCACCAGGGAAGTCCTGCCATTTGTTTCTTCAGAGTGATTTACTTTTTTAAAAATGGAAATGCCTACTTCAGCCTCATCTTAGCAATATTGGTCAAGAAATCATGGATTTAATGAACTGATGATACATTTTTTTTTCTTTCTGATACACATCAAAATGCATAAAGTAAAAATGTTTAACTACCTTAAGTGGTCTCGAGTGCCTCCAGGGATGCGTGGCCTTGTTTTGGGGACCTGCAATCCACCAGTCATGGGAGTTTTTAGTAACAACCTTTCCACGTTTCCACAGTGGAAAGCCACAGTTATAGCAAGCTGTGCTGGTCCCAGAGGGCTTCCTGCAGGAAGGGGACCCTGATCAGCCCAGGAGGGGCCTGTTTGGCAAACAAGAGCAGGTCAGCAGGGGCTGCAGGAGCAAAGTGGTGGAAGCTGGCCCAGGCCTGGCATGTCTGCGAGAAGAGAGTGGCCACCTTTACATGCTCCCCTCTCCTGAAGGCAAACGGCCACCCCATTGCAGAGAGGAGAAAACTGAAGCCCAGGCCCAGATGGGGCTCAGGGGAGGACCCTGCCTCCCGGGCTGGCTGAAAGGACTGTGTGGTCGGGACGCAGTCGTGACATCACCCAGCCTGCCAGACACTGCCGGTGCCCCTGTTCCCTGCTTGCCTGCCGTCCCCTCCTCACAGAGGGGCCTCCTCTCCCCACCTGAGCCCCCCACCCCATGCTTCTGCTCTTGACTTCATCTGCCCTGCAGTCCCAGTGCCAGGAGGCCTCCCTTGGGGGTAGGGAACAGTGATGTGGGGATAGGAAAGTCGGGAGCCCACCCCGCCAAGGGAACTGATATGACCACTCAGAACTCATTCAGAAAAAATGAAAACCGTGAAAACCTGCCGTTCCTGAACGGCTGGGAAGCATCCTGAATCTCGATGACCCTGCCCTGGACTTGGAACCAAGTGGTAATATTCGAGGCCACAGAATTCATACTCGCACCAACGCCCCTAGGCCCGCAGGGGACGGCCTTTGGAAAGGACACGCCGGGTAAACATGGTCGGGGTCTAGCACTGCATCCAACCAGTCCTTCCTAAAGGAGATCAGTCCTGAGTGTTCACTGGAAGGACTGATGCTGAGGCTGAAACTCCAATACTCTGGCCACCTGATGCGAAAAACTGACTCATTGGAAAAGACCCTGATGCTGGGAAAGATTGAAGGCAGGACAAGAAGGGGACGACAGAGGATGAGATGGTTGGATGGCATCACCGACTAAATGGATATGAGTTTGAGTAAACTCCAGGAGCTGGTGATGGACAGGGAAGCCTGGGGTGCTGCAGTCCGTGGGGTCGCAAAGAGTTGGACCTGACTGAGCAGCTGAACTGAACTGAACCGAGGTGGGGGGGGGGGGGGCGGTACTGGACGCCTCCTGGTGGGTGCTCTGTGAGCAGTCCTGCGAGGCTTGCTCGGGGCAGACAGGGGTGCGTGCTTTGTATCCGCCCCAGTCCACCCGCGACCCTGGGGCCACTCAGGAGCCAGCGAGCCAGGCCCCACGGGAGGGGCAGAAGCAGGGCTCGGCCGATCGCCAGACCGCCCGTGGTTCGGCTCGCCGCGTTTCGACGCGGCCTTTGAAGGACCGTCCCGTGGCCCCAGCGTGCGCCCTCCGCGCCCTGCCACAGCGGCTCCGTTTCCCCAGGGCGCACACAGCTCGGACAGGCTGCCAGGAGGGCGTAGACTCACCGACCCCCGGAGCTGCCGAGGGAGAAGCCGGGGACCCGCGGGGGTGCCGCGTGACCGGGCCCAGGGCCTCCCGAAGGGGGCGTGTCCCCGCGGCCCCGCCCCGGCCCCGCCCCGCCGGCGGGGACCGGCGCCACCGCCTCCGTCCCGGAGCCACAGCCTGCGCCGCCGTCGCCGTCTCCGACTCGGCTCGTCCGGCCCCGTCGCCGCCGCCGCCACCATGCCCCGGGGGAGCCGTAGCGTGGCCTCGCGGCCAGCTAGGTAGGAGCCGGCGCGGGCGCCGGGCAGCGGGCGCGGGCTAAGGGCGGCCCGGCAAGGACGCGACAGCGTGACCTTGGTGACGGCCGCGCCATCTTGGCGGGGGCGGGGCGGGGGGCCGCCGCTGCGCGTCTAGGACTGTGGTTGCCCGGCCGGGGGTCCGACTAGGAATGACCCCACTTCTCCCCGCATCCCGCAGCCGCCCCGCCGCGCCCTCTGCCGCCCACCCGCCTGCGCACCCGCCGCCCTCGGCCGCGGCCGCGGCCCCCGCCCCGTCGGGCCAGCCCGGCCTGATGGCGCAGATGGCGACCACCGCCGCCGGAGTGGCCGTGGGCTCGGCTGTGGGCCACGTCGTGGGCAGCGCCCTGACCGGAGCCTTCAGTGGGGGGAGCTCAGAGCCCGCCCAGCCTGCAGCCCAGCAGGTGAGCAAGGGCTCAGAGGAAAATGAGGCCCGACACAGCGCAGGGTGATGCGCCAGTCCAGAGACGCCCCAAGAAGGGTCCTACTGCTCACTCGGCTGTTGGCCTCGGGTCACTCACAGGCAGGCTCTCCCAACTCATCCCCTGTGGCTAAGGTCCCTAGAACCCCGTAGACAGACACCAACCAGCCCTTTAAAGATGGGGAAACCGAGGCCCTTAGGGGTCACAGACGGCCCAAAGTTGCCCAACCCTAGTAGAAGGGAGGGCTGTTGGAGCTCCTGAGTGCCCGCTCTCCTCCCACCCCCCACCCCCCAGGAGGCCCCTTCCTGCGCCCAGGGGTGACTGGTAGTCAGTGAGTTTGGGTCTGCTGACCTGTCCCCCACTGGGCACCCCACCAGTCCTGAGCCACATTTGGGCTTAGTGATGGGGTCAGGGATCACGAGAATCAGCGTGGCTGAGCCAGGAAGGTGTTAGAACCTGTTGGCCTGGAGCTCAAAGCAGCAGCGCCCTGGGCTTTTCTAGACCCATGTCCCACCTCCCGCCCCACCTGCTCTGGTTTCCGCACCACTGCAGCAGCGGCAGGGCCTTCCAGAGGGCTGTGGGCTCACCCTGTTTCAGGGATGGAGCCGCTGAGACCTGGGGCACACTACCCGCTAGGGACCCCTGAGGCATCAGAGCCAGGGGTCTGCGGAGGGGCAGCCGCCACCCCCAGCTTCGGAGTCCTCTCCCGGGTGCCCACCCCGAGCTGACCCAGCTGCCTTCTGTGCTGTGCCCCAGGCCCCGGCACGTGCCGCCCCGCAGCCCCTGCAGACGGGGCCCTGTGCCTATGAGATCAGGCAGTTCCTGGACTGCTCCACCACCCAGAGCGACCTGACCCTGTGCGAGGGCTTCAGCGAGGCCCTGAAGCAGTGCAAGTACAACCACGGTGAGCGCCCGCTGCCTGACCTGCGCCGGGGCGGGAGGGGCAGTTCACTGCTCCTGCTCCTCCTGGGTGCTCCCATTCCTCCTGGGTGCTCCCACTCATCCTGTGTGCTCCTGGTCCTCCTGGGTGCTCCTGCACTTCCCGGGTTCTCCCGCTCCTCCTGGGTGCTCCTGCTCCTCCTGGGTGCTCCTCTTCCTGGGTGCTCCCGCTCCTCCTGGGTGCTCCTCCTCCCGGGTGCTCCAACTCCTCCTGGGTGCTCCCGCTCCTCCTGGGTGCTCCCACTCCTCCCAGGTGCTCCTGTACCTTCGGCCTGACCTCCTCTCTCTACAGGTCTGAGCTCCCTGCCCTAAGAGACCAGAGCAGATTGGGTGGCCAGCCCTGCACCCACCTTCACCCCCCTCCCACCAACAGCCGGACCACGACGTCAGATTGTACCCACAGAGCTGGGACCTGGAGTGAGGAGGGGGTCCCTCACCCCACAGATGATCCGAGATGAAAATGTGCAATTAAAAGCCTTTATTTTAGCCGAGCCTGCTGTGTCCCCTCTCGTTGGACTGTCTGCAGGGGGCAGGGTGGTGGGAGATGGAAGTCCTGCTGCAGCGTGGGGTGCCGCCCCTTCAGCTGCTGTCCCGGGTGCGGAGGTCGCCCTTGTCATCCTGCGTAATCCTATAGGCAGCGCTGACTGGACGGTGAGGCATTAACTGCTGACCTCAAGCCTCAAGGGCGTCCGACTCTGGCCGGCTGGAGACCCCGGAGGAGCATGCCGCCTCATCTCAGGGACCCCTGCCCCTCCACCCTTCTTGTCCCTGGGGGCCCCACGGTGGCCTCACGCTCTGCCGGTGACCTTGCCCCTCTTGCTGATGCAATTTCCCCGTAATTGAAAATTTAGCAGGAGAAATGCTTCGGGCCTTTGCACCTGACCACACGAGCAGAGGTCACGGCCAGCCCCCTTGGATCTCAGTCCAGCTCGGCCACTTGGCTGTGATGTGCCAGGTCACGGGGCCTGCCAGCAGAGGAGCAGGCCCTTCAAATGCCATCACGCACTCGGAGCTGCTGCCTCCGCTGAGTTCGTTCAGTCTCTGCACGGAGCACCCACTGTGTACCAGGCCCTGTCCCACGTCCCCCGGTCACCGAGCCCCCAGCGGGCTGATGGGGGCCTGTCCTCGGGGACAGTGTGTCTCCAAAGGAGGCTGACATTGCGGTCCACCTCTCAGCACACACATCCGTCCGTCCCCTGGGAAGGGGGTCCCGTTTCTGGGTGTGAGCAGCCCCCCTGGGGTCTGTGTCTCCTCCTTACCTGGCTCCAGGCCCTGGCTCCTGGGTCCAGGACAGCAGGGAGCCCACCCTTCGGGGCCGAGAAGGAGGGCCTTGCTCCTGGTGGCCACGCTGAGTGCCCAGGCGCCGCCTCCGGCCGTCGCCCTGGGGGGGCAGGCCCGACCGCCAGCGCAGCTCCTCTGTGAGGCCCAGGATGCTCTGCTTGAGTGCGTGGGCGGGCAGGCGTCCCCACCCCCAGGCTCTCCTGTGACACTCACCAGCCATCTCTGGACACCACCCATCCAGGTTCTCCAGGAGGGACTCATAGCGCGTGGGGTCCCCTCCCTCCCCCTCTGTGGAGGGAGGGAGTCTGATCACTGGCTGGCTGGTGGTCCGCAGCCCCCCACCCCAACTCTGGACGTGTTTACCCCCCGGCCTGGGCTCAGGACAGGGCACTGGATGGGAAGGACAGGGCTGGGTCCTGGCCAGGCTGGGGGCTCTGCAGGGCATGGGTGCCCCGTGGATGCTGTCTCTCCTCTTACATTCCAACGTCACTGCAGGGGGGCGCGAATCTTGGACCCCACTTACTGATGATCTGCACCAGAACATAGGTTCCCCGCTCCTGCAGCAGGGGGCTGGTCATGGAGGGCGCCGGGGAAGGCCCCTCCTCCAGCCCCTCCACAAGGTTGACCAGGTGCCCGTCCTCAGCCAGCAGGGCGATGGTCGCTGAGAGGGTGGAGAGGGAGGCAGGGCAGGGATGGTACTTCCCCTGCCAGGGTGGGGGGGCCCTCAGCTGGCCCTCCAGCACCCCTCGCTGCCCCCTCACCGTCAGGGGGCACCTTGCACCTCTGCCTCAGGTGGGCGGTGAGGGTCCCGAGGCTGCACCAGATGTTCACCAGCTCCCAGCAGCCAGCTGCGGGAGAGGGGCGGAGGTGGGTGCATGGCACCCGCCCTTCCCCCCAGACCGGACGCTCTGCCTCCCTCCTGCCTACAGGGTCAGGAATGTACCCCACTCCATCTCCCCAGACGTCTGAACAACTCTTGCCTCCACCATGCAGCCCCCGCCCCCATCCCGCACCAGCCCCCCCCCCGAAGGCCAGGTGCCCCCCACCCCCGAGAGCTGCAGGACCCCTGGCCAGCGAAGAGATGGGGCAGTTGGAACACACACTCCCCAGCAGCGCCACAGCAGCTGTGTGGCCCGGAGGAGCCTGCCTGCCTCGCCCAGGACCCAGCCTGGGCGGGGCTTTCCCTCAAGCGACTCCCCCCAGACTCATCCCATGGGCACCCCCTTCCCCACACTGCCTCCTCGTTCTCCCCCCTCCACAAGGCAGAGGGAACGTACCCCCACCCATCTGCCAGCACAGGGGACCCCCTGTGACTTACCTCCAAACATCACCGTGATAAACATGGCCGTGGTGGGGACAGACCCCTCGGACCCCAACTTCCCACCTGGGGAAGGAGCTGGGGTGGAGCCAGACTGCAGGGTGGGCCCTGGGGAGATGCACGGGTGGGGGGGGTGATGGTGGGTGGGCTCAAGCGGAGCTCCTTGCTCAGCCCAGGGGGTCTCTGCAGCTAATCCAGGGTCCTCGGCCTTCTCCTTCTCCTGCTCGCTGGATCAGAGAAGACTGAGGTTCCCTCCCCCGCCCCCTCAGCCAGCTTCCAAGCTGGTCTCCATGACAGTGGGAGCTGCCTAGAGGTCTGAGCAGGAAATGCCTTCCCCCCAGTATCTGAGTAACGGGGTTTTCGGGGGGGCCCGGGCATTCCCAGTGCAGGGCTCTAGCAGGGGTTGGAGCCTCGGGCCCAGGGGTGTCCAGAGACCACTGCCCACGCCCCCCGCCTCCACCACCCACAAGGAGAGACAGAGCTCCCAGGCGGGGAGTGGGGGAAGTTCCTGGAGGTGGGGGCATCCCCAACCTTGCAGGCCCCCTTCCCAGGCGCACTCCCGGCCTCCTCCTCTTCTGTCCCCTGTTGTTATTGAGGTATGATTGGCATACCGTTCACAGCCACCCTTCGATGTGTTCTCCACAGTCAGGATACAGAACATGTCCCTCATACCCCCGCAAACTCCCAGCCAGGCTGTCACACAGAGGGAGGCGGCCGACGGGGCAGAGCCTTGCACTCCCTGCGTGTGGGATCCACAGGGGTCGTCACCGTGTCGGTGGGTCCTTCCTTTCATCCCAGGAGGGTCCCCCTGCCTGGAGGGGCCCCGGTCTGTGGATCTGCTCACCGCCTGCTCTTTGGGTCGTTTCCCGTGTGGGGTGATGATGAGGAAGGCCAGTACAGACACTCGCCTGCAGGTCTCTGGGTGAACAGGCATTTATTTCTCTTTCTCGGGGGCAAATCCTGGGAGGGGGGTGCCGGGCTGTTCCGGGAGAGTATGTTTCCGTTTGTAAGAAGCTGCCAGCGTTCTCCAGCGTGCTGCACCGTGTCACGGCCCCTCAGCGTCTGCCTGTGGCCGGGCCTCTGGACTCAGGAGACCTCCTTCTCAGCGGGCCTGCCCGCCAGGTGGTCAGGCCGTCTGTGCCCTTCTGGGGGCAGAGCTCAGTGCAGAAGAGAGGAGGCCCAGATCCCAGCGCAGCCCGCCAGCATCACTCTGCTTCCCTCGGCGTTCACACCTGGACAAAGGACGAGAAGCGCTGGCCTCAGCCCCGCCGCAGGCAGGTTCGGGGGAGGACGCGCTTCAACCACAGCAGGCGCACAGAGGCGGCCTGCGGGCAGCAGCGTTCCCAGACTCACAGGCCAGCGCTTTCTCCCCAGGGGACCTGTGGCACGGTCGGGAGCGGCTGCGGCCAGATGCCCGCCTGCGCCCTCGGCTCCAGCCACCACCCCTCTGTTCGCCCAGGGGCTTCTGTCTTTCGAGCTGCTGGGTGGGGGGGTCTTTTGTCTTTTGTCTGCCGCGTCACAGAGGTGCCATAGAGAGGGGCCCACAGTGGGAGCTTTGTAACGGGACGGAGGGCTGTTACAGGTCAGGGAGGCACTTGGGGGAGCCTTCTGGGGCAACGGAGATTTTATAAAATTTGGTCTGGGTACAGGCTGCAGGGATGTGTGTGTGTGTGTGTGTGTGACCCTCGAGCCACACGTGTGAGGTCTGTGCACGTGACCGTACGCATGAGACCTCGGTGGAAAGCAGCCACCTGCTCTGACTGCACCTGTGGATTTCCGGCTCCTGCTCTCAGGAGGCCCCACAGGCCCGCTCGCTGACGTTTGGGGAGATGGCACCGCCCTCCCCCCGTCAGGGGGCTGACGATTTGCATGCCGTGTCGGGGTCCAGCGGCCTCCCTCGCGTGGAGGTCCTGAAGCACCTGGAGCACCGCCTGCACAACAGCGGACTCCCGCCTGCCTCCCTGCCTCCGGCCATGGCCTGCCCGCCTCTGGCCCTCCTTCTGCTGGGGGCCCTCCTGGCAGGTGAGCCCTCCCCAGGCCTGGCTCACCTGGGGTGTGTGTGTGGAAGGCAGCACGGGGCTCTAGAAGACCGCTGCGGGGAAGTAAATCGCAGTGGGCAAGGGGGATGGTTTCCAAAGGGGCTGTGAGGGGGAGAGACCTGGCCTCAGTTTCCCCACTGGTGAGTGACCAGATGGCTAGGGTCCCTTTGGACTCTGACTCTGGGGGGGGCAGTGGCGGGTCTCAGAGACCGGTCACCTATTCAGTTTTTCAGAGGGGAAGCTGGTGTGGCCTAGTCACCGCCCCGCAGGGCCTCAGGGACAAGCTACCCCTGAGAAGGTCTCCAGCAGTCAGTGGCTGGAGACTGAGCTGATGGATATAGTAACGGCCCAGGAGGCTTCTTGGGGGTGATCAGCCTGTAGCCGGGTTTCGGACAAGCCAGTGTGACCTAAGTGATGGGGGTCTGCAGGGCAATGGTGAGGGTGGGTAGCAGGAGGACCCAGAGGCCACCAGCCCACCCTCTGAATTCTGGACTCTTAGCTGCACGTGGCTCCTTGGGAAGACGGGGCTTAAGGGTTGCCCGCTCTGTGGCCCACCCAGTGCTGATTCCACAGTAAGAACTGTGAGCTTTTGGGAGCAGATTCTCCTGGGGAGTCTGACCCAGGCTTTGTGGGGCAGGGGCCGGAGGGAAGGGGCCCAGGCCAGACCTGAGTGTGTGTCTCTCAGCCTTCCAGCCAGCCCTGACCAAGCCAGAAGCACTGCAGGTCTTCCCAGGCCAAGTGGCCCAACTGTCCTGCACAATCAGCCCCCGTTACGCCATCATCGGGGACCTCGGCGTGTCCTGGTATCAGCAGCGAGCAGGCAGCGCCCCCCGCCTGCTCCTCTACTACCGCTCAGAGGAGGACCAACACCGGGCCCCTGGCATCCCGGACCGCTTCTCCGCAGCTGCGGATGCAGCCCACAACACCTGCATCCTGACCATCAGCCCCGTGCAACCCGAAGATGATGCCGATTATTACTGCTTTGTGGGCGACTTATTCTAGGGGTGTGGGATGAGTGTTTTCTGTCTGCCTCCCACTTCTGCTCCTGACCTTGGGACCCTCTCTCTGAGCCTCGGTTTTCCTCCTCTGTGAAATGGGTTAATAATATTCACCATGTCAACAATAACTGCTCTGAGGGTCCTGAGATCACTGCGTCCGGGGGTGTGGGGGTAGGGATGATCCTGGGGATTACTGCAGAAGAGGAAGCACCTGAGAACCTTGGCGTGGGGCCCAGCCTCCCCACCAGCCCCCAGGGGCTCAGACTGGTGGCTCTTGCCTTCCTGTGACAGGAGGAGCTGAGTGAGAGAAAAAGGAACCAGCCTTTGCTAGTCCTCGCTCTGCATGGCTGGTTGGGGTCCAACACTCAACAGGGGGCGACAGGACTGGGTCTTCAGGAGCTTCTCCCTGCTCCTGGGTAGGGCAAAGAGGCAGGTGTGAGTGTGTGCATGGGGTGTGGGCACTCAGGGGCACCTGAGGGCGCTGAAGGCAGGTGGGAAGAGGGCAGGGGCGGCATGGGCAGCAGCCCTCCTGGGGTGGAGGGGCAGTCTTGCCACCAGAAGCAGAATTTAGCCGTGGGAGCGGGGGTGGGGAGTTGAGGAACACAGCTCTCTTCTCTCCTGGTTCCTCTAACAGGCGCCACCTGAACAGGGGGACCACCCCTCAGATGCACGAGAGGGTCCCGCCCAGGCGTCCAGCCATCTCCTGGGCTCTCATCGGTCTTTGAGGGGATGAGGTGGGCAGGCGGGTCCCAGGCTCCCCACGAAGGGGGCGGGTGGAAAATCCCAACAGGGGTGATGGGCACGCCTGCCCTTCTCCCGGGGACCCCAGCGCCCCCCTCGGCCTCCGGCCGGCCCCACCCGCAGGACAGGTGCCTGGTCGACGTCCTCCCAGCCGGCCGGGACGCGCTTGGGGACCGCCCGGAGAGCCGCGCGCCCACGGGACTGGCCTCCCTGACCCCGAGTCCTGCGTTCAGGGGCCCGGCGTGCAGGCGGCGGGACGAGTGAGACGCGGGCCTCCGCGCGGCCTAGAGCGGCCCCGGAAGTGCCGCGGGCGGGGGCGGAGCCTCGGGCTCGCGTCAGCAGCCGCCGCCGAGCGAGGCCACTGGCGCGGGGCTGGAGGCGCTGAGGTGCGGCCCCGCCCCGCCAGGGAGAGCGGCCCCGCCCCGGCCCGGGAGAGCGGCCACCTGTCCCTCTGGGGGCACAGGTGTGGGCGGCCCCCGGCGCTGGGAGCAGGTGCGGGGCCGCGGCCACTCTCGAGCCTCCAGCCCGGAGGACGGGCCCCGGGGGCCGGCCCGGTGCCCAGGCCCTGGGAGCCCCGGAGGAAGGAGTGACAGAGGCCGGAGGAGCCGGGAAGGCCCGAGAGAGGTGGGAAGCACGGGGTACCAGACCTTGGGTATTTCGGCCTCAGAGCATCGGTGAAAACATTGCTGGGCACAGATAAAAGGGTCGCCAACTTTTTCAACACGGCGGAGACTTTAGCAGGGAGCTGGCACCTAGGGGGAATGGAAAAACCAGGACTTAGCAGGTGGGTGGAGGTCACAACTACCCAGATCCTGAGGAAGAGGGGTCAGCGGGGCGGGAAAATTAGCGGGGAGAGGAGCTTTCAGAAACCAAGGGAATGAAAGGGGGCTTGGGAGTGGGGAGGTCGGTTATCCAGCGCCCCTGTGAGGAAGCGAAGGCTGGGCCCTGTATTGTCACATCTTCCAGCTCTTCGCGAGGAAACCTACAGAGTTGTAAATAGTGTCAACTGAGTCAAACAAATAAGGAAAAGCGTGCCTCTTTGAGAGCCAGGCACAACGCGTCTGTGACAGGGTCTCCAGGCTGCCCATTTGCAGTCTCTGAAACAGAGGGTTTTTTGAAAAGGAGGTCTTGGGGCATCTGCCAGAATTGGGGGAGGGGGGTGGCTCGGGAAGTGAAGACCCAGAAGAGAGGGCTTGGCCGGCTGCAAGGCGGTCACTGGACGCTGGAGCTGAAGCGCCAGCCGAAAATGGAAACTTGAAATCTGTCTCCGTGCCAGCCACAGGTCGTATGATTTTCCTTGGCGACGTTCAGCATCTTAGGAGGAGCTGGCAGGGGAGGCGGGTAGTTCGTGGCGGGTTGCAGCAGGGCAGGAAGGTGAGGAACGTGAGGCTGGTCAGAGAGCTGGTTGGAGTGACACCCATAGGTGGACCCGCTAGAGAAGGCCTAAGTAGAGAAGGTCTAAGCTTAACGGGGAAGGGGTGGGCCAGGGTGGAAATGGGGTGTAAGGTTTGAGGAGCGGGAGCAGTGGAGATGGGGGTCGTGAAGAGGAATGGGAGTGAGCGTAGACGTCTGGAGGATGCTGTGGTTCTGTGCTTTTTTCCACACCTGGCTGAAAATTCACTGAAAACAAAACAAATCAACCTATGCTCTGTGACAGTCTAGAGGGGTGGGAGGGAGGTTCAAGAGGGAGGGGACACATGTGTACCTATGGCTGATGCATGTTGATGTATGGCAGAAAGCAAGACGATATTGTAATTATCCTCCAGTTAAAGATAAAATAAAAAAATCCCAAACACAACATTGTAAATCAGCTAGACTCCAATAAACATTTTATTAAAAAGATTCCAACTAGGAATGAGTTCCGCCGTGACTATCCTGATTAATTTCCTGTGTCTTCTTGAGGCCATTCCTCTCTGAACTTCTGTGTTAGGGTAAGCATACCTTTGTATGGAGTCCTGAGGAGTAAATGAGACATGCTTGTAGAAGGCCTAGCAGTGCCTTGCACACCGTAGGTGCTCAATAACCTCAAGTTGTCATCATTCTGGTACCTCAAGAGTCTCCTTGGAGCTTGCATAGTTTCTGAGTGGGGTCCTGCGGGGCTCCCTTGGGGCTCCACAGTGGGGTCGGGGTGCTGAGTGGGGGTGTCCTTCTCTTGTCCCTATGAAAACACCCCCTTCTCTGCTTTTGTTTGTTGTATTAATTTATATCTCCTAGATTGTTATTCAGGCAGTCGGTTGTGTCCAACTCTTCGACCCCACGGGCTGCAGCACACCAGGCCTTCTGCCTTCACCATCTCCTGAAACTTGCTCAAACTCATGTCCATTGAGTTGGTGATGCCATCCAACCATTTCATCCTCTGTCATCCCCTTCTCCTTTTGACCTCAATCTTTCCCAGCATCAGGGTCTTGTCCAATGAGTCATCTCTTTGAATTAGGTGGCCAAAGTATTGAAGCTTCAGCTTCAGTATCAGTCCTTCCAATGAATATTCAGGGTTGATTTCTTTTAGGATTGAGTGGTTGATCTCCTTGCAGTCCAAGGGACTCTCAAGAGTCTTCAACACCACAGTTCGAAAGCATCAATTCTTCGGCACTCAGCCTTCTTTATGATCCAACTCTCACATCCGTACATGACTACTGGAAAAAACATAGCTCAGAGTTAATTGACTTATTTGAATACAAAGTTCTTTGGCAAAGAAATAAAAGTGTGGCAAGCAGTACTAACACAAAAGCAAATGGCTTTTCCTCTGTTGAGTCATTTATTTATTCAATGTATGTGTGAATGTAGAGATGGAGCAGTTGTGTTGGGAGCTGGGGCTTCCAATTCAGAGGAACCCCAGACTTGCCCTCCGGGAGCTCACAGGCAGTGCTGCGGAGGGTCCTGCCAGGACGCCTGCCCTGAGGGTGCCCTGTGTGTGATGGACTCCTGTCCTGAGTCCACGGTCACTCGGGTCATGTGCCCGAGACTGTCAGGGTCTGAGGGTGCAGAGAAGAGGGCGTGTTTGGACTGAGTCTGGAAAAATGAGCACGTGGCCACGTGAGAAGCCTGTGGTGGGGGGACCAGTCAGGCGGAGGAAAGAGCGGCTCATATGAGTTGTGGAGCTGGACACATAAGGGTGTGTGGGAGCAGGGGACGGGGCCACAGGGCCGGGCGTGGAGGGTGTGGGCTGCTGCAGGCTCCTGAGAAGGGGCACGCCACCATCAGGACTGGGTGTAGGCGTTTTACCCTGGTGTTCACGTAGAGAACAGATGTGGGAGGGAGGGGGGGAAGCTGGAGATGGGCATCCATCGGGGTCAGCCTGGAGAGAGGCAGAGACCCCTTCAGTGAAGCCTCAGGACATGGACGGGGCAGGTGTTGGGAAGATCTGACCCCTGGGTTCCGGCTGGGGCTCTGGGCTGGAGGGGTGCAGCCCACCCACAGGAGGCAAACGAGTGCTCTTTCTCCTGCAAGACCCCAGCCCCCGTGTCCTCCGGGGACCGGACTCCTACCCCTTTTCCAGAATGGCTCCCTTTCGTGTCCTCGCCCATCTTTCCGGCACCCTGAACCTTTAGAGTCTGGACACCAGCGTGCGGCATTGTCTGTCTGTCTCTCTGCCTCCCTTGTACTTGTTTCTGGTAAGTCTTTGACTCACCAAGGACCATCTTCGAGGGCAAGGTTGTGTCTTTGGTTCTGTCTCCTTTGGGCTCCGGCACCTACTCGGTGCTTGACCTCCTGACTTGACCATGTCTCTTGTTTTCTTTTCAGAAGCCAAGAGCAGTTGTGTGTGTCTCAGACAGATCCAGCCACTGGGATGACTGGACCCTCCGTGGAGATCCCCCTGGCCGCCAAGCTGGGTGAGGCTTTCGTGTTTGCAGATGGGCTGGACATGCAGACAGACCTGTTCCCAGAGGAGGACCTGGGGGCCCCTTTTCTTCAGGGGAGGGCTCTGGAGCAGATGGCCGTCATCTACAAGGAGATACCTCTCGGGGAGCAAGGCGGGGAGCAGGATGATTTCCGGGGGGACTTCGATCTGTGCTCGAGCCCCGTTCTGCCTCAGAGCGTCCCCCCAGGAGACAGGGCCCAGGACGATGAGCCGTTCTGCCCGGCCTTCCTCCAGAAATCAGACCCGACTGTATACCGGATCACGGGCAGCGGGGAAGCCGCTGATCTGCCCGCTGGGGAGGCGGCGGGCAGGGGGGACTCAGGGCCCGAGGGGCCGCCCAGGACCGCGCAGCCCGCCAAGCCGTACGCGTGTCGGGAGTGCGGCAAGGCCTTCAGCCAGAGCTCGCACCTGCTCCGGCACCTGGTGATCCACACCGGGGAGAAGCCCTACGAGTGCGGCGAGTGCGGCAGGGCCTTCAGCCAGAGCTCGCACCTGCTCCGGCACCAGGCCATCCACACCGGGGAGAAGCCCTACGCCTGCCGCGAGTGCGGCAGGGCCTTCCGCCAGAGCTCGGCGCTGGCGCAGCACGGGAAGACGCACAGCGGGAGGCGGCCCTACGCCTGCCGCGAGTGCGGCAAGGACTTCAGCCGCAGCTCCAGCCTCCGCAAGCACGAGCGCATCCACAGCGGGGAGAAGCCCTACGCGTGCCAGGAGTGCGGCAAGGCCTTCAACCAGAGCTCGGGCCTCAGCCAGCACCGCAAGACCCACTCGCTGCAGAGGCCGCACGCCTGCGAGCTGTGCGGGAAGGCCTTCTGCCACCGCTCGCACCTGCTGCGGCACCAGCGCGTCCACACGGGCAAGAAGCCGTACGCCTGCGAGGACTGCGGCAAGGCCTTCAGCCAGAGCTCCAACCTCATCGAGCACCGCAAGACGCACACGGGCGAGAAGCCCTACCGCTGCCAGAAGTGCGGCAAGGCCTTCAGCCAGAGCTCGTCACTCATCGAGCACCAGCGCATCCACACGGGCGAGAAGCCCTACGAGTGCGGCCAGTGCGGCAAGGCCTTCTGCCACAGCTCGGCGCTCATCCAGCACCAGCGCATCCACACGGGCCGCAAGCCCTACGTGTGCAACGAGTGCGGCAAGGCCTTCCGCCACCGCTCGGCGCTCATCGAGCACTACAAGACGCACACGCGCGAGCGGCCCTACGAGTGCAACCGCTGCGGCAAGGCCTTCCGGGGCAGCTCGCACCTCCTCCGCCACCAGAAGGTCCACGCGGCCGACAAGCTCTAGGGTCCCGCCCGGGGCGAGGGCATGCCGGCCCTGGCGCCCCCGGCCCAGCCGGCGGACTTGGGGGGCCGGCCGCACGGCCGGATCTCGGCGCCGGAGCGGAGCTGGGTCTCCGCAGGCCAACTCATCCTCTGCTGTGACCCCGGGGGTTTGGTTTTGCCCTCCATTCGCATTTTACAAAATGCAGAGGAATAAACGTCAGAGGGAGAAAGCGGGGTTAGGCCCCCTGGAGACGTCCGGCGAGCTCTAACCTCAGGCACTTGCAGAAATGAAGCTGGCTCGCGGTCCAAACAGGCCAGGAAAGACAAGTCCAAAGCCCAGGGTCGCCTTGGCCACTGCAGGGCCGCTCGGGGATGGGGTGGAGGGGGCACAGGAGGGCTCGTCCTGGGCTTGGGGTGACGGCGAGGCCCCTGCGCCTCTCAGCCCTCTGCCTGGGTTGGCTGAGGGCAGGCCTGGCTGTAGGCCCTCCGGTGGAGGTGGAGGCGCGGCCAGGCCGATGATGCCTGCCTGGCATAGCCAGGCACAGGCCCCTGCCACCAGGAGTAGCCCTCCGCCAGACCTGGGGTCCAGGCTGGGGCACCAGCAGGGCCTCTGTTCTGCGGGCTGGGCAGCCTGTGCTCTGTCCTCCGGGGATGAAGGGATCTGGCTCCGAAAGGTCTGGGTTCAGGCTCCAGCTCTGGCCCCTCCTGCCTTGACCTGGAGGAAGCCCCAAGGCTCCGTTTCCCTCTGGGAGAGGTGGGGACGTTGGGAATGCCACATTCCCTGGGGTGGGGGCGGTGTGCAGGGCTCCCATTCAGACTGTGAGCGGGCCCGCAGGAGCTTTGTCAACTGGCAGCTGAGGTCGGAGACCCAGGGCGGCCCCGTCCCCGCCCCCCACAGGGGAGACACCGGCCTGTCTGGTTCCCGAGGTGGCAGGGCGCTCCGCCTCCCTGGGTGTGCTGCCCGGGTTACGGCACCCTGCACAGCGGCGCTCTCGGGATCCCCGGGCCAGTTCAGCGGGGCGTCCCCAGGGCGGGGCTCTGAGGGTGCCGTGTTTCCAGAGCTCCCCCTCCTCCCACCCGTAGCAGGCGGGGGGCGGCTCCCAGGCAGCCAGGCCCAGCGGGGCTTGAAGATGGCCATTTCCAGTTCAGCCCCCTGCCCTTCGCCTGGAATGGGCTCGGGCAGGGCCGTGTCTGGCTGCCCCGGAAGCGTTTGTCCCAGGCTTCCGGGTGTCGGCGGGGGGGTCTCTGGGACTGGTGCAGGCAGCACCAGTCGCGGAGGAGGTGGACTGAGCTGTTTTTGAAGTTTTGCACATCTGCGGCCGCAGTCCCACGAGCCTTAAGGGTCACGCTGCTTATTTCAGCAGATGGGGCTCGGCTCGGCGGCTAGGATGGTCCTGAATAAAAATGGGAAAGCCAGAGCTGCTCCTCCATCAGTGGGCTTGGCAGCCGGGGACGTTGAGGACAGGTCTGCTGGTCTGGGGAGACCGGCTCTGTGCAGCCCCTCTCTGCTGTCCGTGGGGCAGTAAACCGGCCCCTGTGTGCGCCCGTCTGAATGGCAGCCCGACTGGAGGATCGCCCGGTCACTCGTGAGAGCCAAGAGAGAATGCCGACACCCCCGCTCTGTGCAGGGGGGACAGGGCGCCCCCAAGATCTACCTCCTTGCCCCGCCCCCGGCACCCCATTCAGCCTCAGCCTTGGCCAGGACTGTCCTTACTGGGCAGGGCAGTCATCCACTTCCAACCTTTGCCGTCTCCGCCACGCGCTGTGCTCCCAGCCAAATTGTTTTATTTTATTTTTTTCCGAGCATCACTTTGCACACATCACCACTCTCCTTAAAACCACCCTTCTGGGGTCTCCTGCACGTAAACCTCCCCGTTTCAGCCCCAGCAAGCCTCCTGACCCCCCGCCACTCCCTCCCACCGGCCCTCAGCTATTTCATGCTCCTCTCACGTTTCTAAAGGTGCACTTTCTTTCTTCCCCCACCCCCGTCTCCTTTCTTTTCTGACAATTTATGTAACACGGTGGGTAAGACTCCTTTCCTGAAGGGTTGACAGACTCGCACAAAACCATGGTCAGACCAGGCAAGTACTTCTTTTTCAGAAGTGTGAGCAGAACCTAGTTCTTCAGTTCACGTTCTTTCCTTGGTTTCTTATGTGTTTTTAAATCCTTTTACTTAGGCTTTTAGTGCGATATTATAAGAGACCATCCTGGTGGTATTTGAATTGTCCTTGAGTTTCGTTGTTTGATTTTGTTTTATTGTCTTAGATTTTTTCTTTTAGCAGATGTTGTTGACTGTTGTAAAGCTCCAGTTCTTGGTTGTGTTTACTAATCGAATTGTTTTGTCAAAGTACATGTATTCTGCTCTTTTCTTTATCTTTCTTGTTACTTAATACTTTACATTTCTAAGATGAATTATTTAGGTAGTTAATAACTTTTAATATTTCTAGTAAACGTGGGTACTTTGGTCTGTTTGTTTTCTTGTATTTAGAGCTTTTTCTGCTCTATAATGTTGACGTGTTTGGTTTTTTTTTTTTTTCTCTTAGGAATTTCCCTTTGACTCAATTATTATGATTTTAATTAGTATTTTTAATACTAATTTAAAAATTAGTATTTTTAAAATTAATCCTAATCCCAGTGATGACTGCTTAAGTCATTGCTGTTACTTCTTATTGTACGTGGTGGTGTCAGTATTTCTAAGTGTCCACAGAAATTCTCTGAGCCTGAATATATTATCAGTTTTTATACAGCATTTGTGTACTCTCAAGAAATGTGTTTTTACTCCATCAGTTCAGTTCGTTACATCAATCTTTATATTATTTTATTACAGTCCGCACTTGCTCTAACTTGTCTTTCCTTCAGGGTCTGAGGATGCCTGGCAGCCTGTGAGCATGCCGGGGTTCAGGGGTTGTGGGCCCAGGGACCGAGCAAAGCCGTGTGGGTATGTGCACAGATGGACTATTCTGGGAGGAAATCGATAGCCCTTGAAGGGCCTTGTGACCCCACAGTACACAGAACACTCATTTACCTGGTCAAATTGTAGTCTGATTTTGTGTGTTTTTTCTTAATGTATTTCTATTTTGCCTTAGTTTCTATTTCTGTTTTATGTGTGCTGTTGATGCTTTGTTAGTCATGCCGTTATCTTGATAGACAGGGTATACATGATCAAGTGATTACCGTATTTGGAGCAGATGTCTGTTTAACAGAGATGAACTGAAAACCTGTGCCTTTGCATGTCCTCTTTGCCTCTCTTAATGCTTCTAGCTTCCACTTCTCTTTTCCAAACATCATAATGGAAATCTCTGCTTTTTTTTTTTTAATTTGCATTTGCATGAGAGTTTATTTAGCTCGGCATTTTATTTTTAAAATTTGTGTATATATTTTTGCTATATATCTGTAACTTATAAACAGCAAATTATTGGATTTTGTTTTCTGATTCTTTCTATAATTCTTTTTACATAAGAAGTTCTCCTATTATTAACATTACTGTTTAGAGTGAGGCATGATTTATTTCCATCTTAGTATGTATTGGCTCGGTTAACCCCCAAAGGTCATGCCTATCCCCCCCGCCCCAGCCCATCTCTGTGAGTTATTTTCCGATTGTGGAGCGTCCCGTCTAGATCGACGAGAGATCCACCATTGGGCACACCTGCCCCCTCCTGGTCTGGTCAGTGCTGGGCTCTGTCCTGAGTCCACTCCTGACATCACAGCCCGGTGCTTCAGCGACCTCGGCTGTGACCCGGGGGCTGTGATGTCACTGCCCAGCCCCGTGGGGCTTGGGGGACTAAAGAATGCACACCTGCCTGGCAGACCGCGGGCACAGGTGACTATCACACTGTTAGCGTTTTGAAATATTCCTTTGATTTTCTACCCTTACTCCCATAGTTCATTCAGCATAACCTAGAATGTTACGTGGTGCTTTATTACACTTTAGAAAAGTTTCAGCAAATACCGCGAGATGCAGCAGAGAACTAGACATCGCAGATCAGACCCCTGCGTGAGGGAGCCACAGTCAGGTGGGAGATGGGGACCCTCTCCCACCTCCTGTCTGTCCCAGGACGGTCCCCTCACCCGCCCCCTCTCTCCCCTGGCCCTCCTGTGGCGGGGGCCGGCCACCGTCACGGCTGCAGAGGCTGAAGAAGGGGTCGTCCTGGCCACTCCTGTGGCAGGAGGGAAGCGAGGGCAGGAGTTTACAGCGGGTGCAGTGGTCTCAGATCAGCTCTGCCCGCCACCGCGGGGTCAGGGGGGACAGTTCAGTGGGAGGCAGGAGCCCCCACCTACGGCTGCCGGGACTTCTCAGAGGCGACAAGGGGGTTCAGTCACCTCGGCCCAGGTGGAAACCACACAGCCTCTCGCGAAGAGGTTTGCTGGGATCACAGGTATCTGGATGTGTGTGCCGTGGACTGATGTACCACCTTCGGGGGGTAAGGGGTGGGGAAAGGTAGCCCCTTTCTTTTGGGGGGCCCCCTCTTAGTGTCTGATAACCAGGAAACGAAGTCAGAAGGTGGTCTGGGGGTGCTGAGCGGGGTGTCTCCCACACCACAGGGCACACGTTCGCCCAGCCTCCAGGACTCCGGTGGGGCTGAGCGCTGGAGACTCACCCATGTTTACTACCCCGCCCCCCCCCCCCCAAGGCTGTCCCAGAGCAGCTGCCTGTGACCTCACAGCTGGTCCTTCCCCTGTGGTCTAACCCCATGTGGGTGGCCCGGCCTGGGGTCCCCACCAACCTCCTGCTGTTCCCTGGGCCGCTGGCTGTCTGCAGGTGCGGGGCCCTAGCCCATCAGAGCCCAGAGGACGGGAGTGGAGAGAGGAAGTGAGCCCCGGAGTCTCGAGGGGCCAGAGACAAAATACTGGGCTGTGTCTCCCGGAAGGCAGTTTCCTCAGGAAACCTTCAATAGAGGCCACCCTAGACGATCAGCCTCATCTGTTGTGGAGGCGCGAATTTCTCCCTTTAGTGAATGGTGATTGGGTTCTACCTGGCCCCGGGACTTCTGATTGAATTATAATCTTTCCCCCTCTGCCCCCCAGGGATCTGGAAAACAGGGGCGTGGGCTAGAGGGAAACTTTTCTAGAAAATTCACCATTGCAGGGACCCAGAGACAAACTTTTGGTGGTCAGCAATCTGTGGGGGATTCGGCGGTGAGGGGGTTCCGAGTGCTACATGTAATGGTTTTACTCTTGTTAGGGAACCTTCCCCCCGCCCCCTACAAACAGCAGGCCAAGATACTGAGATGCCAGGTTCGCGGCAAAGCGCGGGTTCATCCACAAGGCAACCAGGCAAGGAGCCCAGAGAGCGCTCTGGAATCTGCCTCCTCGCGGGCACCGGGCTGGGTGCTCAGGGCATGAAGACCAAGCAGCAGGCGGTGTGGGGCGCGGGGAGCCCGGGGAAAGGGACGGACAAGGCGCCGGGACCGAGGTCGGTGTGGTGGACCCGAGCCCCGCCTCTGCGCTCACCGCGCGAGCTGGGGGCGGAGCTTCCAGGGAGCGGACTCGCGACCACGCCCAGTGGGAGGGTCAGCGGTCCGTCCAGTCCTAACAGCTCAGCTCCAGCTAGACGCCGCTGAGTCCGGCTTTCTAGAGAACAACCCGGGTGGGTATTTTATGGTTCTGGCTTCGTGATCGGAGGACGTGTGAGTCTTCTAAAAGACTCGATTAAATCTAATCAAGGCCCTTGATTAATGCGGGCAGGTGGAATGGATTTGACTAATCATGACCCGCAGTTTCACCATCTCAGGGGCCGCCCTCACCCCCACCTACCCTACCAAAGGTGGGGTACTAGACCGTCGTCTAGTGTACTAGACCGTCGGCCAGGGCTGCTGAGCGGACCCGGGGCCATCCTCACACCGTCACTGGCCCCTGTGCTCAATAAAAGGAAGGAAAGCGGGAAAAGCGCTTTCTGGCCGCGGTGGCCTTGCCCGTTCCTCCATCACCATCTGCTGGCAGAGCCCGGCATGGCACTCGCTGCACAGAAACCTCGGTGTCCGTTTGGGTGTCCCATCCTTGACCCCGAGATAGCACCCTTCTCCTAAAATGAGAAACACATGCTCCCCAGAGTCATTTTCAGTTCAGTTCAGTTCAGTTCAGTCGCTCAGTCGTGTCCAACTATTTGAGACCCCATGAATCGCAGCACGCCAGGCCTCCCTGTCCATCACCAGCTCCCAGAGTTTACTCAAACACATGTCCATTGAGTCGGTGAGGCCATCATCCTCTGTCGTCCCCTTCTCCTCCTGCCCCCAATCCCTCCCAGCATCAGGCTCTTTTCCAATGAGTCAACTCTTCGCATGAGGTGGCCAAAGTATTGGAGTTTCAGCTTCAGCATCAGTCCTTCCAATGAACACCCAGGACTGATCTGCTTTAGGATGGACTGATTGGATCTCCTTGCAGTGCAAGGGACTCTCAAGAGTCTTCTCCAACACCACAGTTCAAAAGCATCAATTTTTCGGCGCTCAGCTTTCTTCACCGTCCAACACTCACATCCATACATGACCACTGGAAAAACCATAGCCTTGACTAGATGGACCTCTGTTGACAAAGTAACGTCTCTGTTTTTTAATATGCTCTCTAGGTGGGTCATAACTTTCCTTCCAAGGAGTAAGCATCTTTTAATTTCATGGCTGCAGTCACCATCTGCAGTGATTTTGGAGCCCCCCAAAATAAAGTCTGACACTGTTTCCACTGTTTTCCCGTCTATTTGCCATGAAGTGATGGGACCAGATGCCATGATCTTAGTTTTCTGAATGTTGAGCTTTAAGCCAACTTTCTCACTCTCCTCTTTCACTTTCATCAAGAGGCTTTTTAGTTCCTCTTCACTTTCTGCCATAAGGGTGGTGTCATCTGCATATCTGAGATTATTAATATTTCCCCCGGCAATCATTATAATCACAGCCAATTGTGTTAATTCATCCTCAGATCCACTCACAGTTCCACTGAACATTCTGCTAATCTCTGACAACTACATAAAGCAATACTGAGAAGAAAAGAACGTGGTTGATAAATACAAATGCATACACAACAAGGAGCAAAGAAAAGTGTCCTCGCAGTTCTCTTTTGTTCACCTCTCATGAGTAGGATGGCAGATAAAACACAGAATGCCCAGTAATTTTTTGGTGTAAGTATGTCCCTAATACTGCATAATCTTCAAATCTAATCTACCTTATTTATTATTTTTTTAACATTGTTTGCTGGTCACTCATCAGTTCATGCACCAAAGCCTTTGTTTCTTGACTCCTAACTTTCTGAGCCCTCTGGGGTGAGAAGCACCCCTAGCCTTCAGAGCCCATCACACAGTCGCCTTGGGACCAGACCGTTCTCTGCCCATCACAGCTGACTGGAAGGGCCAGCCCATGGCCAGCGCTCGCGCCCCCTGGCGGACAGACTCTGTGCGGCAGCCCCGGGAGCCCGGGTGCGACCCCGCGGTCTCTGGCGCCCTCTAGTGTGGAAAGATCTCAGCCTGGTGTTCTGAGTCATTGGGCGGTGTTTATTAGTGATGATGCTCTCGTGACGATGATGGTCCTTTACCAGGAGGCACGTTTGGGGCGTGTCGGCTCAGGGGCCGAGCTATTAGCCTGCATCGCGCCCACAGGCATCGCGTCCCTCTGGGCCGGGTCAGTTGTGGGTTGTCCGGACATGGGCTCCTCGAGTCTCTGGCCCCGTGTCCCTCCCAGGTCAGTGTCCAGGGTTGCCCTCCTGGTTGTGGACTTGTGCAGCGGTCTCCGCGGATGTAGGGGAGACCCTGAAAGATGTAGTGGGGCCTCTCAGCACCGTCCCCCTCCCAGGTTTGCGGGTCAGCAGTGACGTGACCGGGAAGAGGGGCTGCTTTGGGGTCCCTTCAGGGATCTGGGAAATGGAGGCCTGGGCTAGACC
The DNA here is from genome assembly GCF_910594005.1 of Cervus elaphus. Taxonomy (NCBI): domain Eukaryota; kingdom Metazoa; phylum Chordata; class Mammalia; order Artiodactyla; family Cervidae; genus Cervus; species Cervus elaphus. The sequence continues at coordinate 2,020,861 of NC_057819.1, forward strand.
AAAGTTTTCTAGAAGATTCACCACTGCAGGGAGTCAAAGACAGACCTATGGTGGTCAGCAATCTGTGGGGGATTCGGCGGTGAGGGGGTTCCGAGTGCTACATGTAATGGTTTTACTCTTGTTAGGGAACCTTCCCCCCGCCCCCTACAAACAGCAGGCCAAGATACTGAGATGCCAGGTTCTCGGCAAAGAGCGGGTTCATCCACAAGGCAACCAGGCAAGGAGCCCAGAGAGCGCTCTGGAATCTGCCTCCTCGCGGGCACCGGGCTGGGTGCTCAGGGCATGAAGACCAAGCAGCAGGCGGTGTGGGGCGCGGGGAGCCCGGGGAAAGGGACGGACAAGGCGCCGGGACCGCGGTCGGCGCGGTGGACCCGAGCCCCGCCTCTGCGCTCACCGCGCGAGCTGGGGGCGGAGCTTCCAGGGAGCGGACTCGCGACCACGCCCAGTGGGAGGGTCAGCGGTCCGTCCAGTCCTAACAGCTCAGCTCCAGCTAGACGCCGCTGAGTCCGGCTTTCTAGAGAACAACCCGGGTGGGTATTTTATGGTTCTGGCTTCGTGATTGGAGGACGTGCGAGTCTTAAAACGCCCTTGATTAATGCGGGCAGGCGGAATGGATTTGACTAATCATGACCCACAGTTTCAGCATCTCAGGGGCCGCCCTCACCCCCACCTATCCTTCCAAAGGTGGGGGCCTCGGTGCTGAGATCTGGGGTGACACATAAAGTCAGGTGAAGTCTTGGGACAGGGGGACGATTCCAGGGCCTAGGGTGCCGGAAAAACCTACCTGGCCCCCGGCTAGATAGCGTGGAGGGCGTGGCCCGGGCTGGCGCACAGAAGTGGCCCTCAACTGGCCAGAAGGTGCGGGAGCCCAGGGCTGGTCTACTGCAGAGGGGTCTCCTGGTGGACAGAGTGGGGCCTGAGTACCTGCTGAACTGGCCCGTCAGGGCTGCTGAGCAGACGCGGGGCCACCCCCGCACCATCGCTGGCTGCCGCGCTGGATAGGAGGGAGGGAAACCGGGAAAGCAAAGGCGCTTTCTGGCCTCTTTTGTCTTTCGCGTTCCTCTAGCACCGTCTGCCGGCAGAACTCGGCATTGCACCCGCAGGCCAAACCTCGGTGTCTGGCTTGGATGCCCCCATCCTTGTCTCGGAGATCTCACCCGCTCAGCAGTTCCCCTGGGGAGAATGTCAGGAAGATGTCACCTTGACCCGGAGCTCGGTGGAGAGGGTGCCCTGTGTTCTTCCCGCAACTGCTTGGAGTGGAGGTGCCTCACGTTGGGCTGGGGACGGGAGGAAGGAAACAGGTCACGATTGAGATGCTCTAGACAGACTGTCCCTGCTCTTGCCAATTTTCAGTAGATTTTCTTTAATAAATATTCCATTTTTTGTATGCCCTTAGGTCTGTTTCCAGAAACTTTAAATATATTGAAAGACTTTCAATATTTGTATAAAAATATTTCATAGAATGTATATGAAGCAACAGTTAGAACTGGACATGGAACAACAGACTGATTCCAAATAGGAAAAGGAGTACGTCAAGGCTGTATATTGTCACCCTGCTTATTTAACTTATATGCAGAGTACATCATGAGAAATGCTGGGCTGGATGAAGCACAAATTGGAATCAAGATTTCCAGGAGAAATATCAATAACCTCAGATATGCAGATGACACCACCGTTATGGGAGAAAGTGAAGAAGAACTAAAGAGCCTCTTGATGAAAGTGAAAGAGGAGAGTGAGAAAGTTGGCTTAAAGCGCAACATTCAGAAAACTAAGATCATGGCATCTGGTCCCATCACTTCATGGCAAATAGATGGGGAATCAGTGGAAACAGTGGCTGACTTTATTTTTTCTGGGCTCCAAAATCACTGCAAATGGTGACTGCAGCCATGAAATTAAAAGATGCTTACTCCTTGGAAGGAAAGTTATGACCCACCTAGAGAGCATATTAAAAAGCAGAGACATTACTTTGTCAACAGAGGTCCGTCTAGTCAAGGCTATGGTTTTTCCAGTAGTCATGTATGAATGTGAGTGTTGGACTATAAAGAAAGCTGAGTGCCAAAGAATTGATGCTTTTGAACTGTGGTGTTGGAGAAGACTCTTGAGAGTCCCTTGGACTGCAAGGAGACCCAACCAGCGCATCCTAAAGGGAATCAGTCCTGGGTGTTCATTGGAAGGACTGATGTTGAAGCTGAAACTACAATACTTTGGCCACCTGATGTGAAGAGCTGACTCATTTGAAAAGACCCTGATGCTGGGAAAGATTGAGGGCAGGAGGAGAAGGGGACGACAGAGGATGAGATGGCTGGATGGCCTCACCGACTCAATGGACATGGGTTTGGGTGGACAGGGAGTCCTGGCGTGCTGCGATTCATGGGGTCGCAAAGAGTTGGACACAACTGAGCAACTGAACTGATACATAAATTTAAAATTAACATATAAAACATATACATGTAGAATGATAAGCATATAATACATTTATATTATAAATGAAAATTATAAGCAAGTATATGTTATTATATTTATAATACTTTATATTTATAAGCAAGTATATATTATTATAAGCATAATTATCGATAGAAGTAACTTTGGGCTTTCCTGGTGGCTCGGACAGTAAAGAATCTGCCTGCAGTGCAGGAGACCTGGGTTCAATCCCTGGGTCAGGAAGATCCCCTGGAGAAGGAAATGGCAACCCACTCCAACACGTTTTTTTTTTTTTTTCCCTCCAACATGTTTGCCTGGAGAATTCCATGGACAGAGGAGCCTGGCAGGTTACAGTTCATGGGGTCGCAAAGAGTTGGATATGACAGAGTGATTAACACATATATAAATAAATTTACTTATATATATATTTATAAACATATTCAGATATTATAAATAATTATAAACATGTGATAAATGTATTTAAATATTGTTATAAACATATAAATTTAAACAATAATTTTCATCCCTTTGGCTGGGGGATGTTTTTGTGGACGTCTTCGTGCTACTGTTCCTGAAGTGGAACTCTCTCCCTCCCAAACTGGTTTTTGAAATGACTGGGAGAGAAATGAAATATATAAGGATTGGAAAGGTAGCAACAAAATTGTCATTCTTCACAGAGGATATGTTTACGTATGTGGCAAGTCCCACAGAATGTAGATAAATTAATATAATCTATTAAAAAATAGTGTAGGAAATTTACCAGTGCGATTTCAAATATAAAAACGTACTGGGTCTCTCAGTTCAGTTCAGTCGCTCAATCATGTCCGACTCTTTGCAACCCCATGGACTGCAGCACACCAGGCCTCCCTGTCCATCACCAACTCCCGGAGTTTACCCAAACTCATGTCTCTCGAGTCAGTGATGCCATCCAACCATCTCATCCTCTGTCATCCTCTTCTCCTCCAGCCTTCAATCTTTTCCAGCATCAGGGTCTTTTCCAATGAGTCAGCTCTTCGCATCAGGTGGACAAAGTATTGGAGTTTCAGCTTCAGCACCAGTTTTTCCAATGAATATTCAGGACTGATTTCCTTCAGGATGGACTGGTTGGATCTCCTTGCAGTCAAAGGGACTCTCAAGAGTCTTCTCCAACAGCACAGTATAATAGCACATGAATAGAGAATAACGTTCAAGAGGATATATTTTTACCAGTTGCATAAAAAATATCAGCTTGTAGAGAATCGACTTGTTCCCAAGGGAGAGGGTGGTTAGGGGAGGAATGGAATGGGAGTTTGGGATTAGCAGAAGCAAGCTGTTATATATAGGATGGATAAAAAGGATAAACAACAAGGTCCTACTGTATGGCACAGGGAACTATATTCAATAGCTTATGAGAAACTATAATTGACAAGACAGAAAAAGTACATATCTGAGATATGTACATACGTATCTGAGTCACTTTGCTGTACAGAAGAAATTAACACAACATTGCAAATAGATATTTCAATAAAATCCACCCCCCCCCCCAAATATATAAGTTTCCTGGAGATGGAGCTGGCAACCCACTCCAGTATCCTTGCCTGGGGGATTCCATGGATAGAGGAGCCTGGTGGACTACAGTCCATGGGATTGCAAAGAGTCGGACATAACCCAGCGACTAACATTTCCACTTTCAAATGTGTAAGTAAAGGATGAATCTATAGAGATGCCCAAGTCATTTGTTTATGAGGAAAGCTCCACAGAGAGCTTCACTGACAATTATTAAACCTATTAAAGGGAGAGAGAGCGGGATATCCATGGACTGAAAGATTCAATGTGGTCAAGTTGCCGGTTTCCCCCAAACTGATTGGTAAATTACTCCTGGAGCTGTTTCAAGGCACAAAATTCCCTTTACCTTTTTTTTAAGAGGCAGAAGCCAAGGAGCCGATCCTAGTTGAGAAAAGCTCAGGTCCGCCTGCGGGAGAACAGCCCTTCCTCTTCCCGGTCACCTGGGCAGTTTCCAGGCCACGACCAGAAGGACTTGGTTCCCAGTGCCGCCCACCTAGAATTCCCTCTCTGTCCCAAGGACTCAGAAGCTGGGCGTCCTGCCCGCAGCCGAGGAGGCAGCCTGGAGGGGCCCCCGGGGGCAGAGCCATCCCGGCTGCAGCCCGGAGCCGGGCCCAGGAGCGGTTCCCTGTGGCCTCGGGCCGCCCCGCAGTGCCGCGCCCCGCCGCGCCGCGCCCCCTCGACCTGTGCGCTCCCGCCCGGCTCCGGCGCGGGCGTGCCCTCCTTGGCCGCAAGGCGTCGCTGTCCCCCCGCTGGAAGTGCTGAGGGACCCAGACGCGTGAGCCGGGGGAAGGGTCCCAGAGGGAGGGGCTCAGGGGCCTCCGAGCGACACCCTGGGACGCTGAGGCCTGGAGCCCGGGGTCACCCCAGGCAGGGGCAGTGGGGGGCCCGGCGGCGGGGTCAGGGACCTCCCCCCGTTCTCATTTAACACCGCGGGGGGTGCTCTGGGGACAGTGTCCAGGGGCCGCAGTCCGAGCAGGCGACCCCCGAATGAAGGAGGGGAACCCCAGCAAGGGCCTGGGGAGGAGCAGTCCTGGCAGAAGGGACAGCAAGTGCAAAGGCCCTGGGGTCAGGCGTGTCTGACAAGCTGCAGGAACAGCAAGGCGGTCTGCGTGGCTGAATTCAAGGCAGGGGTCCAGGGAGGGGGCCAGCCCTCAGGGGCTCGCAGAGCAGGCTGAGCCCCTTGAGGTTTGTCCAGGTCCTCAGATGAAGCTGGATGGCATCATGTCACACCTGCCCCTTCTAACTTCCTGCACACGCATGTCTTGGGTGTATGTCAAGCAAGGGGAGCCAGACGGCTCAGCGTGTGGACACACGGCGTGTGCGGCCGACCTGCGAGGACGGACACGGGGCGGTTCGGGCCCTTCCATCACAGACATGGCTGGGGGAGCCCTGTGCCTCCCCGGTGCACAGGTCAGCGCTTCTGGGGGGCACAGGCCAGTTGTTGTTTAGTCGCTCAGTTGTGGCCAATCTTTGCGACCCCACGGACTGCAGCTCGCCAGGCTTCCCTGTCCTTCACTGTCTCCTGGAGTTTTCTCAAACTCATGTCTGTTGAGTCAATGATGCCATCCAGCCATCTCATCCGGGCTGCCCACTTCTCCTGCTCTCAATCTTTCCCAGTATCAGGGTCTTTTCAAATGAGTCAGCTCTCTGCATCAGGGGGCCAAAGTATTGGAGCTTCAGCATCAGCCCTTCCAATGAACACCCAGGACTGATCTCCTTTAGGATGGACTGGTTTGATCTCCTTCCTGTCCAAAGGACTCTCCAGAGTCTTTTCCAGCACCACAGTTGGAGAGCATCAATTTTTCAGTGCTCAGCTTTCTTTATATCCCAACTCTCATATCTGTAATGACTATTGGAAAACCAATAGCTTTGATTAGATGGACCTTCATTGGCTCTGCTTTTTAATACACTTCTAGGTTTGTCATAGCTTTCCTTCCAAAGAGCAAATATCTTTTAATTTCCTGGCTGCAGTAACTGTCCACAGTGATTTTGGAGCCCAAGAAAATAAAATCTGCCACTGTTTCCACTTTTCCCCCTTCTATTTGCTATGAAGTGAGGGCACCGGATGCCGTGATCTTAGTTTAAACCAGCAATTGTCACCCCAACCGCTTCCTTTCCTAAAGAGCTCGTCACACCTCCCGTTAGAATGTGATGTGTTGCTTGTCTGCCTGCTTCACCTCCTGGGACTTTGCTGCAGGTCTTGGTCTCTGAGGCCCCTGCTGTGTCCCCAGGGCCCAGAGCAGAGCTGGGCTTCGAGTCTGATCAGGGACTATGTGTGTGGAGTGGATGGTGCTTGCTTCTTCTGGGGAGAGAGAGACCTGGGCCAGAGGGACAAGGGGACCTGGTGTGACCGGTTTTCCTTCCCTCGGGAGAGGATCTGAGCGAGTGGACACAGGTTAGCGTGTCTTGCTTCGTGTGGCAGGTGTGTCCTGTCTGTGTCCGTCATCTTGGCGTTTCAGGGTTTCTGTGAACCCAGCCCCCTCCCCTCCTGACACCCCATCCCATCAGCACAGAGGAGACTGGGCTTGGGGACTCTCTGGTCCTGAGATTCCTCTCCACATGTGACTCCTCCCTCCTGGGGGGGCCACGCACAGTGTGTGGGGAGGGTGGGGGCACAGGACCCCCAGATTTTCTGTCCCAGAAGGCCCAGCCTCTGGGCTCTGGCAGGGCCTTGGGAGCTGGAATGAGCTGGAATCTGGGCCGGGGGGGCTACCCTGGTGGTAAAGAACCCGCCTGCCCATGAAGGAGGCATAAGAGGTGCAGGTTTGATCCTTGGGTCGGGAAGATCCCCTGGAGGAGAGCATGGCAACCCACTCAAGTATTCTTGCTTGGAGAATCCCCAAGGACAAGGACCCTGGTGGGCTACAGTCCCTGGGTGGCAAGGAATCGGACATGACTGAAGCGACTTAGCATGCACGCACGCGGGGTCAGGGGTCAGGGCCGCGTTGCTTACCTGCTCTGTGACCTTGGCCAGGTCACACCCCCCACCCTGTGAAAGGAGAGAGCTGTCTTCCCAGACTCCGGGTCTTTACAGACGTGCTTGCAACCTTTGTGATCACAGTGGCAGCTAGAGGGCGGTGTCCCCCAGGGCCTATGTGTGTGCACGTATGTGAGCTTGTGTGCATATGTGTGTGCATTCGTGGGGGTGGGCTCGGTGCGGGGACGCGGGTACGTGGTCAGGAATGCAGCCGGGACACCTCCACGTGGCCCACGAGTACCGTCAGGTGAGGGTCGTGGCTCCCTTGTGTGGGTGACCCCCCCCCAAATGTGGTACATAGTGACCGCCTGGCCGGGCTGCTGAGCTCAGCCATCTTGCCCTCGGGTCAGCTCCTGACAGGCCCAGCTCTAGGCCCCATGTGTGGACCGAGGCCGCCAGGCTGGGGGGAGCCGGGCTGGGGCCTGGCCTGTGAGAAGGGACCTTGGTCTCGGGGGGCTCACTGTGCTCCCGGAGGCCTGGCAGGCCCCTCTTCTCTGGCATCGCACACCCTCACCTTCGTGGTGGGTGAACACTGGACGCCATGCCTGTGGCCCCCGTGGGAGCTGCCTGCTCGGGGGGCTGGAGCCTCAGCTACAGGACTGCCACACTGGGGCTGCCGGTGGGACCCCACAGGCCCAGATGAGGAAGACGGGAGCGAGCCCTGCAGGAACCCAGCCAGGCCTGGCCAACTGGCCAGACAGGAGCCTGGCCAGAGGCCTGTACAGGGGGCTCTGGGCCCTGTGGCCTTGACTGCAGAGCCCGAGGGCTCCTCAGCTTAGAATGGCCAAGCCTGAGTCTTGGGGGGTGCAGGTCAGGGGGCTTGACCCTGTCTGAGTTGAGGGGGCTCAGGGCCAAGGACGTGTGACCATGATGGGTGGGGGACAGCCCTGGACCTTGAGTCCGGCAGCTGGGCTCACAGTGTGACCCCGGTGAGTCCCTTGCACCCTGTGGGCCTCTGTTTCTCCTGTGAAAGCTGGGTGGGTGGTTAAGACCCCCTTCCTGGTTCCTCGGTAAGCCCCAGCCCCCCGACTGACTTCCGAGTCAGCCAAACAGAGTAGCCAGGACCCCTGGAGAACCTGCCGAGCCCAGACTCTGAGATCAGGGCCCGGGGGGTGGGGGGCCAGGTCCCGCTCCTGGAGGTCCTGGGGCTGGGGGCCTCCCCTCCAAGCACCCCTCCCCATGAAGGCCAGACTGGGGTCCCCAGCCTCAGAAGCTGAGGAGCCAGAGGGGCCCGAACCCCTTCCTTCGGCCCTGACCCTGCGGACCGCACAGAGCCCGGCCCACAGCCCGCTGACCTCGGGGTGCCTTCACAGCCCCCGACCCCCAGCACTCATGGCCTCCCCAGCAACACCCTACACACACACTCCCAGAGCAGCCGGGGGCCGAGGTCACAGCCTCACCAGGGCTCCCTGCTGCCAGGAGACAGAGCAACCAGAGGTGGAGGGGAGTGGTCGGGGACACCTGGAGGAGAGGGCTTCGGCCTGGTTCAGGCCCGGCGGGTGCTCCTAAGACCTGGGAAGAGGCCTCGGGGCCCCTCTCTGCCCCCCACCTCGGAGCAGAGCAGGAGTCAGGTGGGACAGGTCGGGGGGCAGCATCCGGGCCCCCACCGTCCACACCGTGCGGTCCCTTCCCTTGGACCCGGGGGTCCTCCTGGGCTCTGCGGGGCAGGCGGCGGGGGTGTGCTGTCTTCCCGGAAGTAGGTCTGTAACTTGCTCTCAAGGCCTCAGACGGGCGCAACCTTCCGTCCCTGCCGGGAGGGCCAACCCCAAGTCTGTGGCGGGATTCCTGCCTGGGGACGGAGGCCGGGGCGTCTGCTGTGTGGGACGCTGGGGCCGGAGGGACCCAGCTGGTGTGAGAGCCGCAGGTTCCCGAGTGTGACAGCCGGCTCACCACACCCTGTGGGTGTGTGGTTCAGTGACAAAGGACAGTGTCTACCCACCGTCTCTCCCCTCGCTCCGTGTCTCATCATCTGCCTATCCATCATCTGCCTGTGTATCTGTCATCTGTCTACGTATCTGTCTGTCTCCTGTCTATCATCGACCTATCCCCCATCTCCCTACCGTCTCTCATCCTTCTGATGTCCGCGTGGAATGTGAGGTCCAGCCTGGAAGGACACACGCCAGGTACACCCGCGTGATCTCCAGGCTGTGCTGGAAACTTTTCTTCTTTATACTTTTCCCCTGTTTTATTTGTGAAGAACCTGTATACGTCTTTTTATAATCAGGGAGGTATTAAGCTGCCTCCATTTTTGAAAACAGAACCGATAGAAGCAATGGGCAGTGACAGGCCCTGGAGAAGCCCCTCCCTTGCCCCCAGAGTCGGTGGCCCTGCTCTGGGGGGGCAGGTCTGCTCAGTGGTGACTGGCCGGGTACGCAGCTTTGGGGCAGGGGGCCTCCCGTCCACAGTGAATGCAGCGCTGGGCCGTGTGGGTGGGCGTCAGACGCAGTGTTGAGAGAAGGAAGACACAGTCTAAACTTAAAAAAATTTTTTTTTCTTTCATATTGGAGCATAGTGGGTTAGCAACGTGTTAGTTTCAGGTGTGGGGAGTCGTTGGAAGGACTGATGCTGAAGCTGAAGCTCCAATACTTTGGCCACCTGATGCGAAGAGCTGACTCATTGGAAAAGACCCTGATGCTGGGAAAGATTGAGGGTGGGAGGAGAAGGGGACGACAGAGGATGAGATGGTTGGATGGCATTACCGACTCGATGGACATGAGTTTGAGTAAACTCTGGGAGTTGGTGATGGACAGGGAGGCCTGGCGTGCTGCAGTCCACAGGGTCACAGAGTCGGACATGACCGAGTGACTGAACTGAAGTTTCAGGCGTATAGCAAAGTGATTCAGTTATGCATATACAAGTATCTATTCTTTTTTTCAAATTCTTTCCCCATTTAGATTATTACAGAATATTGAGCAAAGTTTCCTGAAACACAGTCTAACTTAATCTATATAAAGTTCAAAATCAGACGAAGTTGAAACACAGTTGGTTTAAGGGCAAATACAGAAGACGTAAAACTCTAAGGAAAAGTAAAGAAACTGTGAACTTGGGGTTCCTGAGGGCCTGGCTGCGTTCTGAGCCTGTGAAGTTAACTCATGGGAAATCCACATCACCTAGAACTCACCATTTACAAAAAATTCTTTTTGGTCACTCCATATGGCATGTGGGACCTTAGTTCCCCAACCAGGGGTCAAACCCACTGCCCCTGCAATGGAAGCTTAGTCTCAACCACTGGCCCACCAGGGGAGTCCCTAGACTTTACCATTTTGAAATGAGCGTTCACAATGTGCTGCAAGCATCACCACCGTCATTCTTACTTTTTAAACTTTACAGATACCTTTAATTTATTTATGATGTGGTTTTTATAGTTTACAATTAAAATAGGATTAAAATAGAAGGCAACTCATCAAAATATGAGGGGCGGCTCTCCTGGGTGAAATACCTGGGGTGCATGTTTTCTTCCTGTTGTTTGTTTCTCTGTACTTCTCCCGTTGTTTACGGTTAACAGTTGTTATTTTAAAACCAAAGACCAGGGTCCATAAAGGCTATTTTAGGAGGAACTCAGAAAACAAACAAGGTGATTCTCCCTGACATGGGGCTCACACCAGAGTCCTTGCAGCTCAGCTCCATCCTGTTGCCCCCAGCTGGGTCTGGAGTTCGGGGGGTCTTGGAGGGCCCTGCCAGGATGGCCCTGAGACAGGACGCAGGTCTGTCATGGGCTTGGCAGTTCCCTTCCTGGATTATTTTCTCCAAATCACACGCGTGTTTGATAAGCTCAATTTCCCTCTGTTTGGGCCTCTCGTTGGGTTGGTTTTTGTTAGCACAGCTCACGAACCAGAGAGCTGCAGGTCCCCTGGGAGAGTGGGCGAGATGTTTTGCCACCAGTCACTGCCTCTTCCTCTCTCAACTTGAAGCTAAGTCGATTCAGTCGTGTCCGACTATGTGTGAGCCCTTGGACTGTAGCCTGCCAGACTCCTCTGTCCGTCAGACTTTCCAGGCAAGAATCCTGGAGTGGGTTGCCATTTCCTTCTCCAGGGGAATCTTCCTGACCCAGGGATCGAACCCACATCTCTTATGTCTCCTAAAACCAGCCGGCGGGCTCTTTACCACGAGTGCCACCTGGGAAGTCCCTTTCAACTTTTAAGTTACTGGTAAAGTCCTCTTGTAACAACCTTGAGAGACAGATTTAAAAAGGAAGTTGAAATCCTCACAACCCTACTGCTGAATCAGACAGGGTCTCCTGTGGTCTTCCTGCTGTTCCCTTGTCCTGGGGCGAGGGTGGCCCCGCTCCCGGGCTGGGAGGGTGCCACGCTGGACTGGGGCGGGGGTGGCCCCGCTCCCGGGCGGGGAGGGTGCCACGCTGGATAGGGGCGGGGGTGGCCCCGCTCCCGGGCAGGGAGGGTACCACGCTGGACTCGGGCGGGGGTGGCCCTGCTCCCGGGCGGGGAGGGTACCACGCTGGACTGAGTGCCTGTGTCCTTGACTCTCTCCTGACCCACCGAGTCCTCCTGGGGGAGCTTTGAATCTCTGTTTTTCCTTAATGAGGGTCTGGGATTAGATCAGTGAGGTGAGGGACGTCCCTGACAGTCCAGTGGTTAAGACTTTGCCTTCTAACACAGGGGCTGTGGGTTCAGTCCCTGGTTGGGGAGATAAGGTCACACAAGCCTTGCAGCCAAAAAACACCAGAACATAAACCAGAGCAATATTGTAACAAATTCAATGACAACTTTAAAAATGGTCCCCATCAAAAAAAAAAAAAAAAAAATCTTTAAAAAAAGATCAATGCGGTTAGGCCTCCACAAGCCATGGCCTGTTTTCTGCTCAAAGCTCTGGATCTGTCCCCCCACAAAACACATCTTCACAGACACACTTCAGGGTTTCTCGAACCCCTGGGTTATTGTCCAGGAACACCTCCAGGTCTCCAGGGCTCCTTGCTGCCGAGAGGCGGGATGGGGCCTCTTCTTTGGGACCCCGGATCCATCCCTGCGCCCTTGGTGGGCGCTGCACAGAATGCCTTCCCGAACCATCCCCCTGAATCCCCCCACAGCCCCGAGGGGTCATCATGTCCACCTCCCAGAGGAGGACAGTCATCTGCCTGAGGTCACATACTTGGAAAGGGTGGAGCCAGGACTGGAGCCCAGGTCTGTCTGGGCTCCAAGCTCAGGCTCTTCCTGCCGCAGCTGTGATCCAAGCCTGAGGGACGTCAGCTCAGCTCCCTTGAAGGTGCTCGCAGCGCTGAGTGTGCCTGAGCAGTCTCTCGGGTCTCTAAAGCATCTCCACGCATGTGTGTCCTTCCCAGCAGACTGTGAGGTGGGCAGGGCAGGGGCTGCGGTCCTCTTGGCCTGCAAGGGGACAAGGCTTCGAGGCACTAAGGAAGTGGCCAAGGTCACACCAAGTCAGGATCAGAGCTGGGTTTGGAACCTGAGTGTTGGGTTCCATCCCATTCCACAGAGCGGCCAGGCGCTAAGGTTCTGTGTTCCTCATGATTAGGACCTACCCACATACTCAACTATCAACTCACCCATCTGACTACTAACCTGCTCATGAGTCCCCCAGTCCAATCCCTCATCTACCCATCCATCCACTCATCCAACCATTGACCCATCCACCCTCACATCCGTCATCCATCCATCTAACCACACACCTACCCACCAGTCATTCACCTATCTCTCCATCCATTCACCCACTCATCCAGCCATTGACACATCCACCCCCATGTCCATCAACCATCCATCCATCCAGCCAGCCATTGACCCATCCACCCTCACATCCTTCATCCATCCATCCATCTGCTCATCCAGTCATTGACCCATCCACCCTCACATCCATCATCCGTCCATCCACCCATCTAACCACACATCTACCCATCCACCTACATATCCATCAATCATTCACCTACTATCCCATCCATTCACCTACCCACCCAACTATCCACTCATCCACTCACCCACCCAACTACCCACACAACCATGCACCCACCAACCCATCCACTCATCTACCTGCCCGTCATATCTTCCTTCCTTCCTTCCCACCCCCATTCAAACACTTTACCGAGAGCCGTAAAGTGGTCAGGCACTGGGCTGGGGGTGAGATGCCCAGGGAGGGGGCTGCACCTCCTGGTGATGAGGGTGGAGGAGCGGGAGCTGAGGCAGGAGACAGGCAGGCTGGAGAGATGGCTGTTGAGTTCCTGCCCATTTGGACTCGCAGTCACAGTGCCAGACTCACTGAATGGGGTTAAATACTCATATTTTTCTGGGGAGAAAGTGTAGAATGAACAATTGAGGTATGCTCATGTCGTTTACAGGACTGCATCTGGCAGTGAATTTGTATGTGTGGTGTTAGTTGCTCAGTTGTGTCCGACTCTTTATGACTTCATGGACTGTAACCCACCAGGCTCCTCCGACCATGGAATTCTCCAGGCAAGAATATGGAGTGGGTAGTCATTCTCTTCTCCAGGGGATCTTCCTGACCCAAGGATCGAACCCGAGTCTCCCACATTGCAGGCAGGTTCTTACCTGTCTGAGCCACCAGGGAAGCCTCTTAAAGTGGAGGATCTAAATAGAGTGTTTAGGAGTATAAGAAAAAGAAAGGACGTCTATACAAGATCCTTCAGCTCCTGTGACTATGATTAGAATTAACAAGCTCTATGTGAGTGTGTTTCTAATGATCACTGCTAACCTGTTTTATCATTTGTTGAGCCTTTTCTGCATTCCTCAGGATGGAGCTGTGAGGTGGCCTCTAATATTGCCAACATCGACCAGATCAGACCCAGGGAGAGAGAGAATTGCTGAGATACCTTGGCACCTCCGTGGCAGAGAAGTTTGTCAGCCCAGGTCTTCCCACCTACACGGACTGTGCGTTCATCTGCCACGTAATTCTTCCTGTCCGAAGAACTGGTTAAACACTCTTGAAGTTTATTCTGGTCTGTTTCAAAAAGTACCTCTTTCCTTCTTAAGTTCTGCCAATCCTGGACTTTGTCCCAGGCCAGTCTACTTTATTTGTGGGAAGGTTTTTTTTTTTTCTCTCTTTTTAACTCTTTACAGAAATTGCTTACACTTTTTGTTTGCAGTCGCTCACTCTTATGTTTTTAGCTGTATTAAAAGGGGTTGCTTTTCTCCATCCTCTTTGCTCGCTGCATGCTGGTAGGTATTCAGCACCCCTGCAATACCTTCTGTCTGTTCCTAGGCAGCCTTTCTGCCTGAGTGTGGAGCTGGAATTGTGAGAGAGTTTCGTGGATTTAGACATGACCTAAGACTTAGAGGTAAGACTCCATCTAAGCGTTGTAATGACTTCTTTCCAAATAACCACCCCCACCACCCTGGACCACCGATCAAAAGAGACAATTCTCCCTCTTATCATGAATGTGGTCAGTCCCAAACCCTGCACCAGGCCTGTCGTGGATGTAGCAGGTAAGCAATAAATATTTGTTGAATGTTAAGTGAACTGAAATAACACAAGTGGAAAAAAAAAACACTTAAAAACATGTGTTTTTTATAATTACCCAGTAAACATATCATCATTGTAGGAAAAAATCAGAAAAGTGTCAAGTGCCAAGTGAAAACCACCATTCCTGGTGCGTCCACCCCCCCCCCCCCCCGGGTAACCCCAGGTAAGAGGTGTGGACACGGATGGGCATGTAGATACAGAGACACACGCTCACATATGCCGGGTCTTGTCTTATGACCTCTTGGGGATTATTTTCACGATGCCATTCAAACCTTCTACCACACCATTTTTAGAGGGTCGTTCATTGTAGATCAGTTCACTGCTTTGTTATCTGATGATGAAAGTGTCACGTTCTTTGAGAAACGAGAAGGTACAGGGGAGCATAAAGAAGAAAATAAACACCTGATCTTGCTACTAGGGAGAACTCAATGTGTATGCTTCCAGCCTTTTCTCTGTAACAGTTGTGGCCTTTTCACAAAGGTGGGCTCAGACAAGACTGCCTCCCGTCCCGTCCTTGTCCCGTCCCCTACAGTGGAATCCACCCACGGAATGTCTCCAAAGCCCTTTGGGGCTGTGGACGTTAGGCTGTGTGGATGTATTGTTGGTGGGGACCCAGGGCTGGGCACCGCGTTGTCCCCGTGTCCTGGGCCGGTGAGGAGCTCCCAGGAGCAGGCCTGCTGGGCCACCGGGGAGTGCGTCCCCAGGCCACGGACAAGGGGATACATTTCCTGCTGAAGGGCTGGACTGCATCTCCCTGGGGCCCCTCGGAGTCACGGGCAGTAGGGAGGCCTCTGCTCACCCCCTCGCCCGCCCATGGCTCACTCTGAGGCCAGGAAGGCGCGGGGCTGGGATGCCGGGGCCGGAGCCCCTCATGGCTGTGCTGACTGACTCGGTGACCGTGCCGTCCCCTCCCTGGGGCGCTGCTGACTGCGGGGGCCACCGCCGGCCAGTTCTGAGATTCCCCTGGGGTCTGGCCCTCCAGGATCCCAGGACCCAAGATGGCAAGGATGTTGAGGAGGCAGCTAGGGGGCGGCATCAGGCCCAGGCCAGGGCTGGGCAGAGGTGGGGGGGCGGGGCTCTGCGCCCCCCCACCCGCGAGCTGCACAAACATCTGACGTCAGCCCTGAAACTGGCCCGTCCCGCGGTGCGGGCCGCACCTGGCCCTGTTTGTCCGCCGTCCCACGCCCCGCTGACCGCGGCACGGTTTCTCTTCCTCTTACGGCGCCCTGCTAACACCCGGCGTTCTGGTTTCAGCCAGTGTGGGGTTAACTTTAGCTTGGGGATTCCCAGGGGTGGCCAGCTGCAGGCAGGGCCCCCACCCCGCCCGCTCCCCTCCCTGCTCCCACCCCCGGGCTCACTGCCCCTGCAGGCCCAGGGCCTGGCCGCCCAGCTCCGTGATCCAGGAATCTAACAGTCTTCCTGCTGCTTCTGGCCAGCAAGTCCCCCCACCCGCTTCTCCCGGAGCAGAGGGGAAGGCTGAGGCCCAGAGAGCGGAAGCGTTTTGCCCAGGGCCACACAGCACGGCAGAGGCCGGCCCTGGACAAGGAGCCCAGGAGGGGACAGAGTGCCTGGCGTGGGTGAGGGTCACTGGGGTCCAAGCATGTCACAGGCATCGTCTCCTTTAATCCCCAAGCCCCGCTGTGGGGAGACTCGCTAACCGTGCCCCCGCCCCTTGCACAGAAGGAGCGAGGGAACTGAACTTACACCAGAAGGCAAGTGGCCCCAGGTCAAGGCTGAGGAAGGCTGTGGGTGGGGACATCCCTCTGCCACTCTGGGGTCTGGGCTCCTCCAGGCCCTTGGCCACCAGCTCCCAGCTCCTCCCAGCGGTAGGGTAGGGGGTGGCCAGGGGGTCCACCCTTGGGCCTCCCCTCTGCCCCCCAGGGCTGGGATGATGGAGACGGGGGTCACCCACGTGATGTCCAGGGTCTGGCAGAGGGCAGCCCTCATGGATCCCCTGTGTGGCCTCGGTTTCCCACCCCGCAGAGGGGAGGCCCCAGGCCGGGAGAGGGGACCCCAGGGGCTGGCTCTGACCCGCTTGCCGGGATGTTCGTCATCTGGGCCTCAGTTTCCCTCCCTGTGAGTTGGAGTGATGAGCCCGCAGGGAGCCTCCTGGAAGGCATGAGTGGCTCTGCCCGGGAGCGTGTGTCCCACATTTCAGAGGTGGTTTGGGATGGGGCCGCTCAGTAGCCTCAGGGCGCAGCTGCCTTCTGGACCCACAGGTCTGGTCAGGGCTCGGCCTTCGGGTCCTTTGAGCCCTGTCCCTGCCCCTCTGCTGGGTTCCCAGGCCTGGGACACCTGGGGCCTCTGTGCTCTCTGTGTATAGCACAGAGCTGTCCACCCTGGAGAACCCCTGCCCCTGCCCTCCAGGGCCTCCTTGGGCCCCCTCCCAGCACCCTCTGCTTGTCCCTCTCTGCCCTGGCATCCTGTCTCTGTCTGAGTCTCCTTCCTCCCCAGGACAGGGCCCGGCCACATGGCACTGAACGCAGGATTTCTGGGTGCTGAGCAGGATGGCAGGCCAGCAGCGTGGGAGACGGGAGCCTGGAGTCTCCGAGGGGGAAGGGTGCTGCGGCGGGGGCCTGTGTGTGCCAGTCGAGGGGTGCTCAGCCCCTACCTCTGTTTGCCTTCACTCATGCCAACCCCCCAGGGGGCCCTCCTTCCCTCCGCCCCTCAGCCTGGGAGTCCAGCTCCTGGGCCCTGTTTTGGGGTGCCTGAAGCTGTTGCTGCTCCCAGACCCCCTGATCTGATCCCCGAGGACCCCAGAATCCCTTGGCTCTCATCTTCCCCACTAATGTTTCCTGACGGAGGGAAGGAGCATTACTTGACGGCGCCGTCGGCTCCGGGCTGGGCAGGGGCGAGGCTCCCTGACTTAGCTTCACCCCCAGGACCTGAGCTGGGCCCACAGGGGAGGGCAGGGTGGTGGGAGTGGACAGTGGTTGATGAGCCAGCCGACCGCGGCTGGAGCGGGCGAGGGCCACACTCCCCAGGCTCGCGGGTGGGGGCACCTGTCAGCCGGACACTGTGCCTCCCTGTGTCAGCTGACGTGGTGTTATGGCTGTGGACTTGCAGGCCTGGCCCCTGGCTTCCTGGGGCTGGGGGACCCCCTGGCAGCTCCCCTGAGAACGAGCTGGTGAAGTCCCACCCAGTGGAGGGATTTTTCTGTGTGTGTGTTTGGGGGTGGACTCAGGAGACTGTGCTGGGTACTCGTTCCCCACCATTTACTCCCGTCAGGACAGAGCCCTGAAATGTCCCGGGACCTCTCTGATTGGAGCCGGACGGGGAGGCGAGGAGGGGAGGGGGCACCAGGGAGGCCTGTAACTGGGGGTGGGGTGGGCAGTCTGCTCACCCGCAGCCAGGGGAGCAGCTGGTCTCCCCATGCTGGCCTGTCTGTCCCACCTCCTGCCCCCCGCTTTGCCCTCAGCATCTCGGCCGAGCACGGTGTGGGGCAGGGTTGGGGGCGCCCTGTGTGCGCAGCCCCCCTCCTCCCGTGGTGAAGCAGGCACCTTCCAGGTCTGACTTTGGCCTTGACTGTGCCGGTCCTGACTGGCCTGGGGTGAGCAGCTGAGAGCTGCACGCAGGCCGGGCCCCCAGGGAGGCCTCAGGGAGGCCTTCGGATGGATGGAGGGAAGGGTGATGGTTGGATGGATGGATGGACAGATGGGTGGATGAGTGACTGGCCAATCTGAGGTCCTGTCCCCTGGAGAAGGACCCTGTGAGGCCTCATGGGGAACAGCAGTGCTTCAAGTCACTGCGTTGTGGCTCCAGACGCACCAGTGCTCCCAGGGTCCCCGTTTCTCTCCCTCTCCTCACACTTGGCTCAGTCTCTCCCTGCAAAGAGTCCCCAGTGAGGGGCGGCAGGGGAGGTGTGGCCCGCGGTGCCCCCGGCCAGCCTGGGCTCCTCTGTGTCCCGCCACAGCCTCAGCTCTGAGCCTGGCACTTAGAGGGGCTCCTGGGGCCCCCAGAGGGGTCATGACCTCCAGGATCCCAGACACAGGCTCCTGGGACAGAAGATGCCGCTTCTGACGGCCGACGGACTGGGACGGCTAGGCCTGGACACAGGGGCCTGGGCGGCCTGGGTGCTGGGATGCGGGCCCTTCTCCAGCTGGGCTGGTGGAAGCTTCCAGAACTGGAGCCACCCCTCCCCCTACCCTGGGGAGAGGGAGGCAGCTGCTGCCAAGGCTGGGCTGGTCGGTCGGGGTTTCCTGGCTATTTCAGGTGTCAGGGCCTCTTGGTTTCGCCAGGCCAGCTGCGTGGGGGTGAGGGTGCGGGGCCCGCGGGGAACCTCGGGGGTGCTGGCCTGAGGCCGCTGGGCCCAAACAGCCCAACACCACTGGCGACAACTGTCAACCCCTGAGACCCGCAAACGTCCATTTTCCACCTGACCGTCCCTCCCGGGCCCCCAGGGAGCGAGGTTCCACTGTCACCAGCCCAGCTGCACAGAGGGCACGCTGGCCCCCAGCCCCCAACCCTGAATCAGGGCTGTCCCAGCCCCTGGCTGCCTCCAGGCTCAGCTGTGGCCCCTTGTGAAGACTGGCGGGGCGCCCGGCCACCCCCCAGCCGTTTCTCCAGGGCACCACTCGGCCCCCGCCGGCTGTCCCCTGGCCCCTGGCCCCGGTTGGGAGCCCCCAACAGGGCTGCCTTGCTGTTGCCGAGGTCCCTGCACACAGTGTGCCCTCAGGAATGCCCTGCTGAGCGGGGCCTTTGCTCTGGGCCCTGGTCCCCCCGGGCCTCACCCACTCATCCTGGTCCCCCCGGGCCTCACCCACTCATCCTGGTCCCCCCGGGCCTCACCCACTCATCCTGCTCCCCCCGGGTCTCACCCACTTGCCCTGGTCCACACTAGTGCTGGGCTGGAGTCTCTGTGAGCAGAGATGTTGCGGGTGGCTCACAGCTGAGGTCTGGGGTCCCACCTCCCCTCAGAGAGACACTCTTGGCCGGCCCACGGCAGCCTTTCTGTCCTCAGGGAGCCCACCGGGGGTCTGGCCCAGGTTCTCCCTCCTCCCCCGACGTGTCCCTAGGAGGCTGGGCACTGGGCGGGCAGGAGTTGCCCCTCCTGGTGAGACCCGAGAGGGAGTGCAGGGGCTGGTGGCCAGCACAGTCCCGGGCACAGGGGTGCTCAGTGGACACCAGCCCTGATGCCCCTGGGGGGAAAGAGGTCCCCAGGCCAGGAGCTGGGGAGCAGCAGGGACCTGGGGGGCATGA
This sequence comes from Cervus elaphus, assembly GCF_910594005.1. NCBI lineage: Eukaryota > Metazoa > Chordata > Mammalia > Artiodactyla > Cervidae > Cervus > Cervus elaphus. The sequence goes on from NC_057819.1 coordinate 2,040,446, forward strand.
TGTGGCCTCAGGAAAAGAGTGTCACCATGAGGGGCCAGCCTGTGTGGAAGCATGCGTCGGTGCCCTGGTGGGTCTTGCTGACCGTCAGCTGCGCTTTCCCGGGAGTGGGCACCTGGCCTCTGATGGACCCAGCCCTGCCCCCCTGGCCCTGATCTGCAGCCGCCCTGAGATTCTCCCTGAGCCCTGCCAGGATCCCTGGGGACAAGAGCAGGTTTCCACACAGGCAGATCTGTCACTGAGCGGGCACCCAGGCCTTTCACGGGCTGGGATGGGGTGGGCTCGCTCCAGGGGCTCCAGTCGAGGCCCATGGGGGCCGGGAACCCCACGGCTGCCACCTGAGTGTGGCCCCAGGTGAGCTCTCGATGGGGCTGCACAGGGTCTGCCCGGCTGACCCGGGGCCTGGTCCTGGTCTTGGGCCCCACATTTTAACCCCTGAGAAGGAGTGTCAGTCAGTCATTCAGCAAATGGTTGACCTGAGCTCGGACACCCCAAGTTCATTATCCACACTGGGATGTTTCCAGGATTGGAAGTCGCCCAGTCATGTCCGACTCTTTGGGACCCCATGGAGTATATATACAGTCTTTGGAATTCTCCAGGCCAGAATACTGGAGTGGGTAGCTTTTCCCTCCTCCAGGGGATCTTCCCAACCCAGGGATCGAACCCAGGTCTTCCGCATTGCAGGCGGATTCTTTACCAACTGAGCCACCAGGGAAGCCCAATAATACTGGAGTGGGTAGCCTTTCCCTTCTCCAGGGGAATCTTCCCAGCCTAGGGATTGAACCCAGGTCTCCTGCAATGAAGGCAGATTCTTTCCCAGCTGAGCCACCAGGGAAGCCCACCCCACCCACCCCCCTGCTGTTAAAAATCATACCAGCTTTGTATACACAGTCTGAACTCAGGGAGACTGACTCTTCCAGTTCCATTTTTCTTTCTCAAGATTGCTTTGGCTCTTTAGGGTCTTTCTTGTTTCCCTGCAATTTATAAAACTTTTTGTTTCAATTCTAATTCTGTGAAAAATGCCATTGGGAATTTGATAGGGGTTGTACTGAATCTGTAGATTGCTTTGAGTAGTGTAGTCATCATTACACTATTGATTCTTCTAATCCAAGAGCATGGTACCTCTCTCTATCTATGTCATCTTTGATTTCTTTCATCAATATTTTATAGTTTTCAGTACAGGTCTTTTGCCTCCTTAGGTAGACTTAATCCTGGGTATTATTCTTTTTGATGCAATGGTAAATGGGCTGGTTTCCTTAATTTCTCTTTCAGATCTTTCATTGTCAGTGTATAGGAATGCAGGAGATTTCTGTATATTAACTTTGTATCCTGTAACAGATTCATTGATGAGCTCTAATAGTTTTCTGATAGCGTCTCTAGGATTTTCTGTGTATAAGTGTCATCTCATCTGCAAACAGTGACAATTTTACTTCTTTTCCAACCTGGATTCCTTTTATTTCCTTCTCTTCTCTGATTGCCATGGCTAGGACTTTCAGAGCTGTGTTGAGTAAAAATGGAGTGAGTGGACATCCTTGTCTTGTTTCTGATCTTACAGGAAATGCTTTCAGTTTTTCACCATTGAGCATGTTTGCTGTGGGTTTGCCACTTATGTGCAGAATCTAAAAAAGTGGTATAAATGAACTTGTTTACAAAACAGAAATAGAGTCACAGATGTAGAAAACAAACTTATGGCTACCAAGTGGTGGGTGGGGGGGTGGCGGTGATAAATTTTGAGACCGGGGCTGACGTGCGCACTGCTATATATAACATAGATAACTAATAAGGACTTTCTATACTGTTCATGGGGTTCTCAAGGCAAGAATACCGAAGTGGTTTGCAATTCCCTTCTCTAGTGGATGCTGGGAAAGATTGAAGGCGGGAGGAGAAAGGGATGACAGAGGATGAGATGGTTGGATGGCATCACCGACTCAATGGACATGAGTTTGCGTAAACTCTGGGAGTTGGTGATGGACAGGGAGGCCTGGTGTGCTGCGATTCATGGGGTCGCAAAGAGTCAGACACGACTGAGTGATTGAACTGAATAAGGACCTACTGCATAGCACAGGAAACTCTACCTGATACTCTGTAATGAGCTATATGGAAACAGAATCTTAAAAAGAGCTGGATGCACATGTATGCGTAACTGATTCACTTTGCGGTACAGCAGAAACAAACTCAGCACTGCGAATCAACTACACTCCAACACAAATTAATTTTACCAGATCATGGACTTGCCAAGACACGGGCATGAGCTGGGAATGTGTGGGAAATCCAGGAGGCAATTCTCCTCAGCGGATCCCCCACTGGGCCGGATGTTCTGGGGGAGGCCATCACTGGGAGACTCCTGGCCAAACAGGATTAGCTTTGCTGTGATCCCAGGTGACCCACTGACTTTTCAGAAAAACGGGTCCAAAGACAGGCTCTGCCGGAACCCACTACCCTTTGTCACATCACTGCATTTGTGTCCCCGAGACCCACGTGCAATCCCTCTAGGTGACCTCACAGAAGCAGGGGATCCCTGGCCACCCCAGGGCGGGTGCGACCCCTCGAAGCCTCTCAAAGGCTCCTGCCCAGCAGTGTGTTGGAGCAGCCTGGCCCGTGGGGGCTGGTGGGTGATGCTCCTGTGTGTGCCGCCAGAGGCCCTGGAGACCTGGCCAGTTCCTCCCACGCGTCCCGCTCAGGAGCTGCAGGGAGGAGGCTGATGATGCCCCGTCACGGCCACAGACGGGCCGGGGACCCTGGACCTGACCAGCCGGTGGACAGTGCCCTCTGAGAGATGCGGACTTCATCTCTCTGCGCCCTGTGTCACTGACCCAGAGGGCACGGCTGCTCTAATTTCAAAGCGGCTGGAAACCTGGGTTGAGACCTTTGTGCTGGGTGTGAGGGTCTGTGTTTCCCATCAGACACGGGGACCCTGCCCCTCCCCACGGCTGCTGGGCGTTGTGAGCACTGCGGGGTGAAGGAGACGGTGTGCCCGGCCCAGGTTTGGCCAGGCTGCGCTCTCTCATCAACCGTTCGGGCCTCTCAGGGGGTTGGGCAGTCGGGAGAGGCACCCAGCTCAGCTCAGTAGAAACCCCTGGGCCTCCCCCAGGGTCCCAGCAGTCCCCTGCCCTTTCCTCCCCCAGGGTCCCAGCAGTCCCCTCCCCTTTCCTCCCCCAGGGCCCCACAGTCCCCACCCTTCCCCTCCCCTCCCCCCCAGCCCGAGGCTATTCTAGGCTCTGCTTCTCGGCTGTGGAGGAAGTCACAACCCCCCTCCCCCACCCACCTCAGTCGCCTCCCCCAGCCTTGGCCTCAGCGAGCAAGCCCGGGACCACGGGTGCTGCCCAGCGTGGCTCAGTGAGCCAGGGCAGGGCCAGGCCAAGCCCCCTCTTCTGACCTGACCCTCTTCTCTGTTCCTCCAGGGGCCACGAGCAGGGACCGCTCATCCCAGTGCTCTGGGGCCTCCAGTCTGCAGAGGCGGCGCCTCTGAGCTGAGCAGGGCAAGCCTGGTGTGTCCCTCATGGTCAACGTGCCCTCTGTCAACTGGGACAATATGAGGACTGCAGCCCAGGAGACGGCCCCTCAGAGAGCTCTGAGAAACTGCCTCGAAGAGGCGGGGGGAGAAAGGTCAGCATATGTGTGATTTCGGCTAAGGGGAAAGACATGCAACCAAGCACATATCTTTCCAGAAGATTTCTACCAGTCTTGTGACGGCTTTGCTAGGCACAAGGAACAATCATCACCACGAAGAATTTTAGTGCTTTTCTAGATATGGGAACGTACGAGAATTGGGCTCATAAAATCAGCTCCTGAGAACGTCTTAACTGTCTGAAGACCTATCCTGCCAGTTCCCCCACCCTGCTCCCAGCACAGAGGCCTCATTTCTGCTCTTCACCCTGAACGCCTTTCATCTGGTGTCGACGGTCAGCAGCTGCAGCCGCACTTGGTTTAATCCTTGTAGAAGTCGGTGGCAGGTGCCCTTGGCAAGTGCTAGTTTGTAGCTGACACCTCTGAAGTGGGCAGTGGCAGCCCTGATGGACTTGGAGCCTCCTTGAGGGGTGAGATGGGGGCAGAGGTCAAAGGGGAAAGGAGAGAGGTTAGAAGCTGCTGTGGCTTTGAAGCAGAGGGGAAGAGTTGAGCCGAGGACTGGGCTCATCTAGATGCTGGAAGTTCTCGGGTCACGGTTCACGATTGCTGAAGCCTGGCTTGAAGGATTCTGAGCATAGCTTCCCTAGCATTTGTGCAACTGTATGATAGTTTGAATAGTCTTTGGCATTGCCCTTCTTTGGGATTGGACACTGACACTGATCAATCCAATGAAAACTGACCATTTCCAGTCCTGTGGCCACTGCTGAGTTTTTCAAATTTGCTGACATATTGAATGCAGCAATATGGGCTTCCCTTGTGGCTCAGCTGGTAAAGAACCCGCCTGCAGTGCGGGAGACCTGGGTTTGATCCCTGGGTTGGGAAGATCCCCTGGAGAAGAGAAAGGCTACCCAACTCCACTATTCTGGCCTTGAGAATTCCATGGGGTCCATGGGGTTGCAAAGAGTCAGACACGACTGAGCGACTTCCACTTCTTGAATGCAGCATTTTAAAAGCATCCTCTGTGAGGATTTTAAATAGCTCAGCTGGAATTCTGTCACCTCCACTAGCTTTGTTCATAGTAATGCTTCCTACGACTTCTAGCTAGCCTTCGGCAGCATGTGAACCGAGAACTTCCAGATGTACAAGCTGGATTTAGAAAAGGCAGAGGAACCAGAGGTCAAATTGCCAACATCCATTGGATCATAGAGAAAGCAAGGGAATTCCAAAATACAGCCTTGGACATCACTTAATACTTATACTTCATTAACTACACTAAAGCCTTTGACTGTGTGGGTCACAACAAACTGTAGAATATTCTTAAAGAGATGGGAGTACTGGGCCATCTTACCTGCCTTCTGAGAAACCTGTATGCAGGTCAAGAAGCAACAGTTAGAACTGGACATGGCACAATGGACTGGCTCCAAATGGGAAAGTAGTACATCAAGGCTGTATATTGTCACCCTGCTTATTTAACTTATATGCAGGGTACATCCTGTGAAGTTCTGGGCTGAATGAATCACAAGCTAGAATTAAGATTAATGGGAGAAATATCAATAACCTCAGATATGCAGATGATACCTCTTTAATGGCAGAAAATGTAGAGAAACTAAACAGCCTCTTCATGAGGATGAACAAAGAGAGTGAAAAAGCTGGCTTAAAACTTAATATTTAAAAATCTAAGATCATGGCATCCAGTCCCATCACTTCATGGCAAATAGAAGGGGAAAAAGTAAAAGATTTTTTTGGCGGGGGGCAGGGAGCTCCAAAATCACTGTGGCCAGTGACTGAAGCCATGAAATTAAAAGACGCTTGCTCCGTGAAAGGAAAGCTATAACAAACCTAGACAGTGTATTAAAAAGCAGAGACATCACTTTGCTGACAAAGATCCATGTAGTCAACGCCATGGTTTTTCCAGTAGTCATATACAGATGTGAGAGTTGGACCATAAAGAAGGCTGAGCACCAAAGAATAGATGCTTTTGAACTGTGGTGCTGGAGAAAACTCTTGAGAGTCCCTTGGACTGCACAGAGATCAAGCTAGTCCATCCTAAAGGAAATCAAGCCTGAATATTCATTGGAAGGACTGATGCTGAAGCTGAAGCTCCAGTCCTTTGGCCACCTGATGGGAAGAGCGGACTGATTGGAAAAGACCCTGATGCCGGGAAAATTTGAGGGCAGGAGGAGAATGGGGTGGCAGAGGATGAGATGGTGAGATAGCATCACTGGCTCAATGGCCATTAATTTGAGCAAACTGCAAGAGATGGTGAAGGACAGGGGGGCCTGTCCTGCTGCAGCTTACGGGGTTGCAAAGAGTCATACATGACTTAGCAACAAACAACAGAGGATGGAAAAGACCCCCGGGAGGATCTCGGCCCTGAGATACCTTGAATTTAGCCTGTAGGACTCATTTTGTACTTTTGCACCCTGACCTGTAAGAATAACTGTGTATTGCTTAAGGCCTCTGTGTTTGGGTGATTCATTCTAGCCACTAATGCAGGAGCCAAGGGACAGAGTTACCAAGGGACAGCCCGAGTCCTGACCACGGCCTACCTTTCTAGCCCCAAATGCAGCGGCAGGGGGCCACTGCCCAGGGTCCCAGCATGAAGGGCTTGTTTGGGGCTCATCACACCCCTCGTCGTCAGAGCCCCTGGAGCCCCCAGACCCTGGGGGCCTCACGGAGGGAGTGGGTCCTGGTGTCGTGATGGAAGGGAGCAAGTGGCCAGGGGACAAGCCCCGGGGAGGCGGCAGGTACCTTCCTGGGCCTCAGTCCTGGGAGCGCAGCCCTCTCCTCTTTGCTCCCACCTGGCAGAGCTGGGCGGTGAGTTGGGGGACAGCTCAGGGGTCCTGGGACACGCAGGGATCTCAGGCAGGGGTGGGAGAGGCCTTGGGTGTGCAGGGTGGTGGGTTTTTGTTCCAAGGGTCCACCCTGGGTCCAGAGGCAGGAGCTTACCTGGGGCATCTCCCAGGGGCCAAATCCAGGGACCGTTACTATGTAGCCGTCGTCTGCCCCCAGACGGTACCCGAGGCAGGAACATGGCGGGCTCCCTGTGCAGGGGCAGCCGTGCCCGCTTGTGGTCATCACCCCGTCCTGAGGCTGCCGGACCATCACCTGTGTGTGTGTGTCAGAGCCCGGCTCCCAGCGATGCTGAGGTCTCCGGTAAAACACGACCCTGCTTTTAACTCTGATACAAGCTGCCTGACTTTGGCACAGAGACGCCAGTTTCCCTCTAGCAAAGGCTTTGTTGTGAATCTCGGAGCTCCCGAGGCACCTCTTGCCTCCTTCCTGAGGAGCTCAGAGCTCATCTCTGTTATGGGCTCAAGCCTCCTCCAGGTGGGTCTTTCCTGCGACCGTTTTCCTTCCTGGCTTCCTTCCAGCCTCTTGCACCCCTGAACCTGTCGTCGGGGGGAGAACCGAGACGCACCCTAGATTTAAGAGCCTCTGAAGCTGACAGTGCTGGAGTGGCCTGGCCCTGTGGGTGGTCCAGCCCTCGGGGGTGACGAGGAAGACATGAGGGTGGGCAGGAGATGAACTGGGCAGCGAGGGAGGGGGGCGTTCCAGGGCAGGGCCAGGGCATGGAAGAGACGACAGAGTGGTGGCGGGGTGGCCGTCTAGAGGGTCTGGACCAGGGCAGGGAGGGAGGGCTCATCCACGGCACCAGTCATGGGCCGCTGTGTCCGGGACGGTGGCGGGGTGGGCAAGGCCCTGAGCTGGAGGGGGAGAAGGCGGGTGGGGGGTGGGTCCCGACCAGTCTCCCAAAGACGACCCCCCCCCGCCCGCCTGACACTGTAAGCTGCTCCCCTTGGGGCATTTTCCTCCTTGGTGCCTGGGGTTCCCCACCCCAGTTCCAGAATCCTGGAGAGGGTGTCGATTAAATACAGGACAAGGAAAAACATGAGCAGAGAGCAGGGTTTCTGAATGACAACGAAGACGTTTTATTGCAAGTCGACTGGGTGCAGGGACAGGGCTGGGGTGGGCCCGTGGACCCTCCTGGATCCTGTTGGGACCCAAGCCCTAATCTCGGGGGCTCTGGCCCCTTCTGCCCCCCGCTGTCACTGACTCTTCAGGGTCACACGCCCTGTCCTGGCTGCATAACTCGTCCCCCGGCCTGTGCGCCCTGCAGCTGCTGGCATCAGCGGCCGTGACCTCTCACCCTTCCTGGGGCATCGGCCTGCAGTGACCACCGCCACCCCCAGACCCCACCTACTCCCAGTGTCCCCACACAGCACGGCCATCTGCCCTGGGTCCTCCCTTTTGCCTCACAGTTTCAGACGGTGAAGCGTCTAGGGAAGCAGCTCAGACATTGTCTGGAGGCCGCGGGGAGCCAGGGGAGAGGCCCCGGGCGGCTGGCGGTGGACACGCCTGCCGTCCCATATTGTCCGCCCCATCTGGATGTTCTCTGGGCTTTGCTGGGTAACTGTCCCTCAAGGAAACATGAAGAAGCCCAGAAGGAACAGGCTAAAAGGGGGAGGGTTACAGGCCTAGGGCGACTGAGACCTCAGCCCCAGATGAGTAAGAAAAACACAGAAATCTACCCAGTTGTCACTCCTGACCCCAGGAAGCTGGAAAAGGGGAGACTCACCCTGGATGGCCGGCTGGGTCCCTCCACCGAGCACACACACAGTGACACAGCCTCGAACATAAACCCTGCTCTCAGCCCCGCCACCCCCGGCCCAGGCCCGCCTGCAGCTGCACATGAGCCCCACGCCCGCCCTCCTTGTCAAGGGGGCTGGTCGGCCCTCCCGGTGGGTGAGGGGAGCGGCCCCTCCCGTCCTGTGAGTTCACCCCTGGGAAATGGGGCTCCGGCCATCTCCAGGCAGGGGAGGGGCAGGAGGGACGGCTGGGTGTCCCACTGGGTCCCTGGGAACTTCTTCTCCTGGAGGAGGCGGGGGCTCCTCGCGAGCAGCTTTGGGGGTCTCCCCGGTGGGAGGGTGAGGAGGTGGTTTACAGCCCGGAGGGAACGGAGCCGTGGTCTCCGCAGGGTGAGGCCAGGGCGGATTCTGGAAGCACCTCTGTCCTAGAGACACGTCCAAGCAACATGGCCGTGTTTGCAGCCACTCGTGTGTGTGTGTCTAACGGTGCTCACGTGTGCTCACGGTCTATCCGGGTCTCAGGTCCCATTCTGAGCTCCCAAGAAAGCGCCCAAGGTCAGAGATGAACCCACCACAACCTCCCTAACCTGATTCTCGGCTTGAGCTCATGGAACACGTTGACCGAAATGAGCGCCTGGGCCTGAGATGGTGCTGAGTTCTAAGGGGTGACTGAGTTCTAAGGGGTCGCAGAGAGCAGAGCTGGGCTGGTCAGAGACCTCGCAGGCAGCTGGGACCTTCCTAAAACACGCAAGCGGGAGGAGGGCAACCTGGGGGCACTGTGAGATGAGTGACCAGGGTTGGGGGCTTGCCGGTCCCCTGGAGAATGTGACAGGGAGGCCTGGGGGAGGGGCAGAGGGCAGTGGCCCTGGAGAGGTGGAGTCGGGGGAAGTCTCGGCTGTGACGACTGGGAATCACCGGGGTGGGGTTTCAGCCAAAACACGCATGACATTAGGGGAGTCATCATCTAAGTGGACAGAGGGCTGCCTGAGCAGGAGCAGTTTCCAGACGTGATTGTTGAGGACTCAGGGGAGGGAACCGAGATACTGCCCTGGGGCCATGGCAACCAAAGAGTGTGTGACCTGGACCATCAGAGCCAGACATGGTCCATACAGAGGAGGAAGCATGGAGGCTGATGGAGAGGGTGGACAGACTTCCACTCCTGCAGTGGCCCCGTCCCCTGTTCTAGAATATTCTCTGGGGAATTCTGGGTGACGGTGAAATCATCCCTCCCCAAACCCCCAAGCCTCCACCCTCTCTCCTGATTCCCAAATGCTAAGAGGATTTGTTTCCTTTGAGGATGACTGAGTTCAGGACACCAAATGTATCAACAAAAATGAGCAGAGAGCATTCATTTCTGAATGACAATGAGGACATTTTATTGAGAGCTGATTGTGTGTAGGAGGAAGGGCTGGGGGAACCAAGGTGGGAGGGTAGAACCTGCTGGGGTGGGGGCCTGGGGCCCTAAGAGCACTCTGAGGGCTTCACTGTCTTCGCCACGGTGCTCCCCTCGTGCGTGACCTCGCAGCTGTAACTGCCTTTAGATTTCCATTCGCTGCCCGTCAGGGTCAGGTAGCTGCTGGCTGCGTACTTGCTGTTGCTCTGTTTGGAGGCCTGGGTGGTCTCCACGTTCCGGGTGATAGTGCTGCCGTCTGCCTTCCAGGCCACGGTCACACTACCCGGGTAGAAGTCGCTGATGAGACACACCAGGGTGGCCTTGTTGGCGTTGAGCTCCTCCGTGGAGGGTGGGAACAGAGTGACCGAGGGTGCGGACTTGGGCTGACCTGCAAGTGGAGGAGGGGATGAAGGTCACAATCTCAGGTCTGCTTCCATCATGGGAGCCCCTGAGTCTGTGTCACAGTGGGACACAGGATCCTTTGAGAGCCCAGCAGGACCCCGAGTCCAGGCACCACCGTGAGCCAGAGGGTCTGTGCCAGGGAAGGCGGGTGGGGTTTTCTCAGGCACCTCCCCATCTTCCTGGGAAACCTGAGCCGGGACCCCTGCCAGCGCTGTCCTGAGACCCCCCTGGATCTTGGTTTCCCACACAGACATCTGACCCTCATTCTCCTTGCCTGCCCCTTTCTGACATTTGATGGCAGTCTGCCTGCGGCTGTCTGTCTGTCTGTCTGTCCCCTGAGTAGATGATATGACCTCTCTGGCCTCCTGTCAGGTCAATTTTTGACCTGACATGTCTGTTTGCGCCTTTGCCCGGAGGGGTCCGTTGGTCTCCAAGCCTGTGTCCCTTGGAGCCTCTGTGCTGGGTCGAGGAGGAGCCAGTCTGCCTGTCCTCGGTGCCCCATCCGCAGATCAGAGTTCAGGTTCCTCTCTGGTTCTTCTTGGGTCTGGAGGTTTCCTACCCTGGTACCTGTCTCTCTGCTTCCTCAGGGACTCCTGCTTCTGAGGAATGTGTCCTGCAGACTCAGGTGTCTGCGCCCCCTGCGCCCTGACCTCCCATCTCCGTCCCCAGTTCTGAGTCCAGCACCTTCTCCTCTGCTATCTTTCCTCTTGCAGTTTCCCCGGGTCCCTGGCTGGCCCAGGATCTGCACGGCAGCCCCACGGAGGCCTGGGGGAGCCCCTCCACCTCTGCGGGGTCCGCGACCCGGATACCTAGACCCACAGTCCCCAGACCTCCCTGACCCTCTGACTCCGGCCCCCAGCCCTGAGGGTTCTGGGTCCCTCTGATGTCTCCCCATGGTCCCTCATCTATAGTCTTGTTCCCTTTTCCCCGTGAGATGGGGACCCCAAGTGACCCTCAGAGACAAAGCTGGGTCAACATAGAGCCCAGACTGGTGGTTGGGGGGACAAAGGAGAGCGAAGTCCGGGAGCCAGCTCGGCCGGGCAGACAGACAGACAAGTCAGTAGGTCAGCCTGCTCATTCCCCTGCCTCTGGGGTCAGAGGGGGAGGTCTGGTGGTGACCTCAGTGACAAGTAGGACAAGTCTGGGGTCAGGGGAAGGGAAGAGGTTAGGGCCCCAGGGGTGGGTCCTGGTTAAAGACTTGACCACAGGGCCGACGCCAGACACAGAAAAGAGCAAAGTGACAGAAAAGTGTCCAAACCTTGGGGAAAGAAGAAGGAGAGAAGGGAGGAGGGAGACTCACCCAGGACGGTCAGCTTGGTCCCGCTGCCGAAAACACCACACAGTGACACAGGCTCGCACAAAAACCCTCCCTGGGAGGCCCCCGCCCCGCCCCAGCCCCTCACCTGCAGCTGTGCTGGAGGAAGTGGGGTCCCCGCCCCAGGCTGCTGTCTGCCCACAGAGGGGCTTCAGCACCCCTCCCCCCACAGCAGATGACAGGACAGGGGACCCCGAGAGGGCAGCAGGCTCCTTGGACAGGCAGGTTCCCTAAGCAGGTTTGCGTGTCGGATGCAGTCTTCCCACCAGGCGGCCAGGGGTTGGAATGGAATAATGAGGGGGGGCATTCACCGCCCCAAGAGCAAAGTACCCCAGAGGAGAAAGCTGCTTCTCTTCTCTGTGGAGTTGGCAGCAGCCTGACCCCTGGTGAGAGCACAGGCTGAGGGCAGGGACATCCCCATCCCCCCACGGATCTGGCTGGAATGGATTTGCCACGACCGTCTTCCGACTGACCCTAACTGGGGCTCCAGGGGCTCACCCCTGGTTCCCCGGGGTTCTCCTGGCTTCAAACGGGCATCTCTAGTGAGACTTGGGCTGGTTCCCGTCCAAGTCCGGCCTCCGTCTGCAGGGAGGACCGGACAGTGTCCTGGCCAGCCGTCAGGGTCTCATCTGATGCTCTGGGAGCATCTTACTCCGAACAGAGGTGTGAGCAAGCCCCTCACTGTGGTGAAATATCAAGCTGAAATATCAACTTGTTAAAGAGAATCAGGCTGCTGGGCTACATGGTCCATCCCAGGCTTGAGTCGGGCCAGGCACCAGATGGGCCTGGAACACACGGTCCCCACAGAACGCAGGAAGCTATGAGGTCTCCTGGGCCCGAGCGGGAGGCTGCCCTGGACAAAGGTGGGAATGCGAGCACCAAGAGAATATAACCAGGGTGGATTCAAACATCGCCTGCATGTACCCTAGACTTTCCCGTGACATGATTAACTGTTCGCCTTCAGAAGATGGCAGAGACCACTCATCATTTTGTAAAAGTGCTCCACTAAAGGATAGAAGTAAGATCCGAAAGTTACTCTGGGGAAGTGAAGAGCATCTGAAGGGCCTCCCTTTGTGAACCAATTACTGCTTTCACTCCTGGAGAAGGAAATGGCAACCCACTCCAGTAGCTTTGCCTGGAAAATCCCATGGGTAGAGGAGCCTGGTAGGCTATAGTCGATGGAGTCGCAAAGAGTCAGACACGACTGAGTAACTGCACTTTCTTTCACTTACTGCTTTCACTAGAGCAAGGGGGACAGAACTGCAATTGCCCCTGGCTTCCCACCTGAGGGACCTGGGATTCGATCGTCCAAGGAAGATAACTTGGCTAAATTACCTACAATCCCGAAAGGGCACTGTGGAGGGAAGTGGCCAACTGTCCTAGGATTGCCTCTGGCCAAAATATCCCCCAGAACCCTGCTAACCCTTTCTAGCTGGAACCACTTTGCAGGCACATAAAGTAGTGAGAACTTCCCAGATACAGTTTTCGACGGAGGGGCTGGGGGCTGCACCCTGACCCTGGGGGGGTCTTGCAGCCCCTTCTAGCTAGAAAAAGCCAGAGCGATCTGGGAGAGACTGAAGGACCCACCAGTCCCTAGACACGCCCACCAATCCAAGTGTTGAGGCGTTCCAACCCTCCTGGAGAGGACAAAACCACCAGGCCCTAGAAACACCCACCAATCAGAGTGTCAAGGCGTCCCAACCCTCCTGGAAGAACACAAAAAACACCAAATCAAACAGCGCCCCAAACACAACCAAGTAACCAAGAGGCACATGGAAAGATGCTCAACATCACTAATTATTAGAGACATGCAAATCAAAACTACAGTGAGGTACCACCTCTAACTGGTCAGAATGGCCATCATCAAAATATCTGTGAAGAGTGAATGCTGGAGACGTCGTGAAGAAAAAGGAACACTCTTGTACTGCTTGCGGGAATGTCGATTGGTGCAGCCACGAGGGAGAAGAGTATGAAGGTTCCTTAAAATCCCAAAACAGAACTACCATATACAATCCAGCAATCCCACCACTGGGCATATACCCTGAGAAAACCACAGTTCAAAGGGACATATGTACCCCTGTGTTCATCGCAGCACTGTTTACAATAGCCGGGACACGGAAACATCTTAAATGTCCGTCGACAGATGAATGGATAAAGAAGATGTGGTACATACGTGCAAAGGAATATGAGTCACCCATAAGGAAGAATGAAGCAATGCCATTTGTAGAGACACGGATGGACCCAGAGCTTGTCATACTGAGTGAAGTCAGACAGCAAGAGAGAAATAGCACATGATACGGCTTAAGTGTGGAATCTAAGAAAATGGTTCAGGTGAACTGATTTACAAAGCAGAAATGAAGTGACAGATGTAGAAAATAAAATTATGGTTACCAAGGGGGATAGAAGGGGAGGGATAAACTGGGAGATTGAGACTGACGTGCACATGCTGCTCTTATAAAGTCTACGTATAAAATAGATGGCTGATGAGAACCTACGACACAGCACAGAGAACACTAGTCAGCACTCTGTGATGACCTGTATGGAAGAAGAATCGAAAGAAGTGTGGATACACATATACATACACACACACATATATATATGATTCACTTTGTTGTAGTAGAAACTAATACGACACTGTAAGTCAACCATAGTTCAATAAAAATGAATGAAAACAGGGTTTTCTTGGTGGTCCAGTGGTTAAGAATCCACCTGCCGATGCAGGAGATGTGGGTTTGATCTTCCCTGATCTGAGAAGATCCCACAGGCCTTGGAGATCCTAAGTCCTCACACCACAACTATTGAGCCGGGGCTCTAGAGCGTGTGCTCTGCAACGGTGGAAGCCACTGAAATGAGAAGCCTGCACGCTGCAAGTATAGAACAGGCCGTTCTCACTGCAACTAGAGAAAAAACTTGAGAAGCAGTGAAGACCCAGCAACATCAAAAATAAATAAGATAAAATAAAGGAAGACTTTAAAAACTAATCAACATTAACATGAAAAGTTACCAGAAAAAAGAAAGACATTAAAAAAAAAACAAATGAAAACAAAACATAACTAAGTAAATATACTATGACAATTGTGAGTCATTTCATGACTAGGTATTTTTTGGTCTTAAGGAATTATGGACGATTTCTGTTTGGGTTTGCTCATGATAATTTAGTTACAGTTTAGGTTCTTTCTTTCCAGGCCACGAGGGACATATTTTCAGATGAGATGACATGGTGGGGGATGGGCTTCGGAGGCTCCCACTGGGGAGGAGGGATTCCATTGTGGTGAGGAGTTGGCGGCACCCCTGAACTGATGATCTGGGATCCACGCGACAAGAACCTGGGGGTATTATTACTCCTCTGCCTTCTCATATCATGTTCTCAGTTCTTCATGACGAAAATGTACGACAAGATCCAGGGGAGTTGGTCCTGGGCGGCCACAGCTCCCTGAGGGGGACATGGCGGCATTGTACCCAGCAGGGCCACTGAGATGAGGGCCACCTGGGTGGTCCCCTTCTCCCCTGGGGTCTTCGTTTTCCCATCATGGAGATGGGATCAGGCAGCAACTATGGGACACTGCGGCCCTGGCTTCTCCTACCTCCTCGTCTGTGATTTTGGGTTGGGGTACCAGGGATGAAGACCTGGGGGGGGCGGTTCTCCCCTCTGCGTCAGGGAGGCCGCAGAGTCCTCTGTCCATGTAGACTTCGTCCCTGGGCTGACCCAGCTGTCTGTAGCTCCAGGGAGGGCGGCTCCCTCGCCCTGAAGCTGGAGGCACAGATGGGCTGCAAGGCCGGGGCCCTGAGAATGGCAGAGCCAGGGGGGCAGCGGCTCTGAGCAGATGACCCCTTGCCCCAGGCCCTGAGCTGATGTGTCCAGCTGCAGGTGCGCTCAGGGGAGCCGCTAGGTTATGGTGGGGAGGGCGCCCTGGGCAGGGATCGGGGGCGCCGACTCCTCCGAGAGCCCGACCTTGTTAGAGCCCTCCGGCCACACTCCAAGCCTCTCAAGAGCTGGGTTCATCTGCCTGACTCTCTTACTGAATCCCAATGGACTCTCTCCATGTGACAGTCACTGGATGGCCTCTTTATCCCCAGAAGGTGTCCTTTTCAGCTGACCCGGCTCTCCTGACCACCTCCCCCCCCCACCCCCGCCATACAGGAAGATGGCACCTGGTCCCTGCAGATTCCCCCCAGAACTAATTCCATCCCTGACCTGGCTTCAGATGCCTACAGTCCTCCTGCAGGAGGCCCCAGTTCCCTACTAGGGCCCCAAGCCTGCCCTTGTGTGTCTCAGGCTCACCTGGAACCCTCCTCATTTCTCTCCGATCCTCACCCCCAACCCCAGAGCCATCCCCTGTTCCTTTCACAGGCCCTTGTCCCTTCCCAGGGGGACGGGGTGTGGGGGGGAAGCCTGCACCCCAGGAGCCTGCACCGCCTGACAATGTCCTGCTCTGGGTCACCGCTCCCCTGGCACTCAGAGCTCCCTGGTCCCTGGGGCTGGGTTGGGGTGATGACGAGTAGATGGACTCTCACGTCATACCTGTCCCTTCCCTAAGGAACTGACCCTTAACCCCGACACTCGGCCAGACCCAGAAAGCACTTCAGAAATGTCGGCTGATAAATGACAAGGTCTTTATTCAGGAGAAGCAGGAAGAGGGAGGGAGGAGAGCCCCCTGGTCCGAGCCGACCTGGGCGGGGGCTCCGGGGTCCACGGAGAGCTGGGGGAGGGGGTGAGGGCGAGAGGGCCCTAAGAGCACTCTGGGGGCTTCACTGTCTTCTTCACGGTGCTCCCCTCGTGCGTGACCTCGCAGCTGTAACTGCCTTTAGATTTCCACTCGCTGCCCGTCAGGGTCAGGTAGCTGCTGGCCGCATACTTGCTGTTGCTGTTTGGAGGCCTGGGTGGTCTCCACGCCCCGGGTGATGGGTGTGCCGTCTGCCTTCCAGGCCACGGTCACACTACCCGGGTAGAAGTCGCTGATGAGACACACCAGGGTGGCCTTGTTGGCGTTGAGCTCGTCCTTGGAGGGCGGGAACAGAGTGACCGAGGGTGCGGACTTGGGCTGACCTGCAAGTGGGGGAGGGGATGAAGGTCACAATTGCAGGTCTGCTTCCACCATGAGAGCCCCTGAGTCTGTGTCACAGTGGGACACAGGATCCTTTGAGAGCACAGTAGGACCCCGAGTCCAGGCACCACCGTGAGCCAGAGGGTCTGTGCCAGGGAAGGCGGGTGGGGTTTCCTCAGGCACCTCCCCATCTTCCTGGGGAACCTGAGCCGGGACCCCTGCCAGCACTGTCCTGAGAAGCCCTGGGTCTTGGTTTCCCACACAGACATCTGACCCTCACTCTCCTTGCCTGCCCCTTTCTGACGATTGATGGGGGCCTGCCTGCGGCTGTCTGTCTGTCCCCTGAGTAGATGACATGACCTCTCTCACCTCCTGTGGGGTCCATCCGGGGACATTTCTGACCTGACATGTCTTCTCCGGGGACTTCTGAACCTATGCCTCAAGGGGTCTGTTTCACCCACATCTGTCTCCCTGGACCCTGCCTGTGGGCCAGGATCTTTGGCGATCTAGAGCCTGTCTCCTCTTCTGAGGTCTCTCTTATCCTAGTCTTTTTGGCTCTCCGTCCCCTGCCCTATAAACTGGACACATCACTAGAGCTTTTGTGCCATAGATTTTGCCTTTTTTTGAGCAAGGAAGTGTGTCCTGGGGACTTGGGAATCCACGGTGTCCTCATCTTGACCTCCCATCTCCGTCCCCAGTTCTGAGTTCAGCACCTTCTCCTTCCCTGTCTTCCCTCTCGCAGTTTCCCCGGGTTCCTGGCCGGCCCAGGATCTACACGGCAGCCCCACGGAGGCCTGGGGGAGCCCCTCCATCTCTGCGGGGTCTGCGACCCGGATCCCTAGACCCAGAGTCCCCAGACCTCCCTGGCCTTCTGACCTCGGTCCTCAATCCTGGCCCTGAGGGAATGCCTCCCCATCTCTTTCAGCTACCTTTTCCCCTCTTCCCTTTGAGATGGGGACCCCGAGTGACCCTTAGAGACAAAGTGGGTCCAATAAGAGCCCAGACTGGGGTTGGGGCGGGGACAGAGGAAAGCGAGTCTAGGAAGCCAGCTTGGCCCCAGGCAGACAGACAGAGGAGTCTGTAAGTCATCTTGCCTGTTCCCTGGCCTCTGGGGTTAGAGGTGAGGGTCTGGTGGTGACCACAGAGATAAACAGGGCAGTCTGAAGGGGAGAGGGAGAGGTCAGAGCCCGAAGAGCAGGGTCCTGGCGGAAGGCTTGACCACAGGCTGACCCCAAGACCCAGCAAAGAGGAAAACAGCAGAAAGTGGCCCAAACCTCGAGAAGAGCCGGGGGTTGAGGGGGAAGAGGAGACTCACCCAGGACGGTCAGCTTGGTCCCTCCACCGAAAATCCAGCACAGTGACACAGGCTCGAACAAAAACCTCTCCCTGGGAGGCCCCCGCCCCGGCCCCAGCCCTCCACCTGCAGCTGTGCTGGAGGACGTGGGTCACCGCCCCAGGCCGGTGTCTGCTCACAGAGGGGCTTCAGCACCCCTCCTCTGCAGCAGATAACAGGACAGGGGACCCCGAGAGGACAGCAGTGGGCACCCTGGAAGCAGGTCTCCCAGAGGAAGGTGGTGTCCGACCTGCGGTCCCCGGGTGCTGTCTCCTGGGATTTACCGAGTGTGTGGAGGCATCTTTGGGTCCATGAGGTTCCTTGGAAATGGACACCTCTTCTCTGCATGTTTGGACAACCCTCCTTCCTTGGCGAGACCACGAGGTGAGGGCAGAGGGTGTCCCCTCCCTGCCACAACCCTTAGCCCCTTCCAGGTCGAGGCAGTTGACCAGCGTTCGGAGATGTTGGAATCCTCCTAGGTGCCTGAGCATCACGTCAAGAGTGTCCCTGGGATATCCTAGTTTGGGACTGTCTTGAGTGGGGGCGGGGCTGGTCCCGTAGGAGACGACAGCCTGGCCTCCAGGCGTGGGGCATCCCTGTCACTCTCAGATCTGGTCTCACGTTGGGGGGTGTGCTGGGGGGGATTCTTGCCCTGCCTCATTCACAGCGAGACAGGAGCTGCGTGTTCTCCCTGAGGCAATGCCAGCTGCCAAGAAAGGAAACCCAGATCCTGGCCAATTCCGGTTATTGGAACGAAAATGCACAGCAAGAGTTAGATATGTCGTCACCCAGAAAATGAGAGCCTCAAGGGTCCATCACATGGGACCCAGGAGCCCCCTGCAGAGGCTCCCAGTGGACACATGTCCATCTTTTGGAGCCCAAATGCCATCCTCAGAAAAAAGCCGGCAGTGTGTTCACACAACCAGATTCGTTTATGTCCTGGATTATTTGCCACGGGAGGACGGCAGACTCCAGAGCATCGTGCTGTAAGGGGACCCCAAGAAGATTTGGGTCATAACAGAACTTCTTCTGTTTTGCTGGATATGAAACACACAGCAGCCCATTCAGGGACATGGGAGCCCCCCGAGGGAAAGAGTCCAGATCTGAAATCTCGCCGTGATGCATTCCTTCTCTTGGATGGACAGGGTCACTGAGCACCAACTGCTAATGACACTCAAAGGTGGTCTCCCTGCCTGGGGCCTTTGACGGAGAGTATTTAACTGCCCTGGAAAGCAATTTTGCCAAAGTCCACCCTGAACTTGTTAACCCTGTGGAGCCAGAACCGCTTTGCAGGCCCATGAAGCAGACAGAACCACTCAGGTACAGTAGGGGATACGGGAGGCTGTACCCCAACCCTGGGGGGTCCAGATAGCAGCTGATCTCCTGAGACCCCTCCTTGCCAGGAAAAGCCAGAGACTAAGCCACATCCACCAAGCATGGTGTCAAACCTTGCTCAATCCTCATGTAAACAACAAGAAAAACCACAAAATCAAGCACCACCGAAAATACAACGAATTCAATTCACAGTTGACAATGTGAGACGTTTGCTGAGAACTCTGTCATTTGATATTAACAATTTACTCATGATATCTGATCAGGTTTGATAATACATTGTAGCTCTCTTTGAGGTCCTTGTACCTCAGGACACAATCGCAATATTTCAGAGGAACAGTTTCCAATATCTGGAATTTGCTTCCAAAGGTGATCTAAGAGAGGAATTATTGTGTGGTTGTATCGTCAGTAAATGGAAGACTTTGGGGAATTCGCTGATGAGAGCATGGGGCTGTCTTTCATTCACCTGTATCCTTATTTTTTGTGTTCAATTTTCTACAATAAAAACTTACAAGAAAGTAAATGGGATATTGCTCTTGGCAAAGCAGCAAGGGATGGGGTGGTGGCATTATACCCAGCGGGCCAGTGAGATGAGAGTTTGGTGGCCCCCTCTCCACCGGAGCCTCCACACTCAGCTTTGTGAATGGAGTCCCAGATGCCCTGGGACAGGACCCCGAAGTTTCTATCTGGAGTTGAGTCTGTGTTTGGGGTAGGAATGTCTGGGATGAGGCTCCCAGGGGACCCCTGTCCTCTGTCCTCTGTGTCCCCAGAGTCCCCTGTATTGCAGGTTGTGTCCTGGGCTGTCCTTGTCCCCCATCGGCTGTGGTCAAGGCAGCAACCAGTCCCTGGCGAGCCAGAGGGCCCAAGAGGCCTGGGGACGCAGGACTGCCAGAGCCATGGGGAGCCGTGGAGATGGAAGGGGGAGGTCCCCTGGGCAGGGATCTGGGGGCGCTGACCCCTCAGGAGGCCTGACCTCTGGAACCCTCAGGTCACACCCGCAGCCTGCCCTGAGCTGGGTCTACCCAGCCTGACTCTCTTCCTGAATTGTGATGGACTCTCTCTCCTTGGCACGTTGACTGGGATCCCCTTTGTGGACCCAGATGATGCCTTCTGCCCCGGACCCAACACGCTTTGAATCCCCATCTCGATCAGGGTGACAGCACCAGCTCCATCTTGAACCCAACCATCAACAACTCCCTCCCCAACTTGACCTCAGATGCCCACGCACCGGGATGGAGGTCCAGCCCCCCACGAGGGTGGCCTTGAGCTACCCCGACCAAGCCTATCAGGACGGACACTGAGCTTCCCAGTGCCTCGGCCTCACCCCAGCTCCCGGCACGAGTGAGCGGGACCAGCACCATCTCAGAGAGTGCGCCAGGCGCCCTGAGGGGAAGGGAGAGTGACTGTGATTGGCCGATTGCTAGGTCATGTGATATTGACCTGTTTCTCTGCTGCAGACCTTATCAGTGTCTTTACTTAGTTAATGCAGAAGGAAATGGCAACCCACTCCAGTATTTTTCCAGTATCTTGCCTGAAAAATCCCATGGATGGAGGAGCCTGGAGGGCTACGGTCCATGGGGTGGCAAAGAGTCAGACACGACCAAGTGACTTCACTTGACTCAGTTTATGTGCGCTGTGAACATTGGACACTAGGGCTTCTGTGATGCATCCTCCCTCAGGCTTTCTGTGGTTGCTTGGTGACGGGCCAAGCATGGACCCCTCACCTGGTAACTGCTCTCCCCTCTGGGTCCCCTGATGAAATAGGAAAGGTCAACCTCTGCTCCTGAGACTATGGCTTCGGAGTCTCCTTCCCCCATAATCCTGCCTCTGGTCCACTGCTGCCTCCTGGGACCCCTTTGGTTTTTTCCGTGATCCTCCCAGAGCCATCCCCTGTCCCTTTCACAGGCCCTTGTCCCTTCCCAGGGGGACGGGGTGTGGGGGGGCAAGCCTGCACCCCAGGAGCCTGCACCGCCTGACAGTGTCCTGCTCTGGGTCACCGCTCCCCTGGCACTCAGAGCTCCCTGGTCCCTGGGGCTGGGTTGGGGTGATGACGAGTAGATGGACTCTCACGTCATACCTGTCCCTTCCCTAAGGAACTGACCCTTAACCCCGACACTCGGCCAGACCCAGAAAGCACTTCAGAAATGTTGGCTGATAAATGACAAGGTCTTTATTCAGGAGAAGCAGGAAGAGGGAGGGAGGAGGGCCCCCTGGTCCGAGCCGACCTGGGCGGGGGCTCCGGGGTCCACGGAGAGCTGGGGGAGGGGGTGAGGGCGAGAGGGCCCTAAGAGCACTCTGAGGGCTTCACTGTCTTCTTCACGGTGCTCCCCTCGTGCGTGACCTCGCAGCTGTAACTGCCTTTAGATTTCCAGTCGTTGCCTGTCAGGGTCAGGTAGCTGCTGGCCGCATACTTGCTGTTACTCTGTTTGGAGGCCTGGGTGGTCTCCACGCCCCGGGTGACGGGGGTGCCGTCTGCCTTCCAGGCCACGGTCACACTACCCGGGTAGAAGTCGCTGATGAGACACACCAGGGTGGCCTTGTTGGTGTTGAGCTCATCCTTGGAGGGTGGGAACAGAGTGACCGAGGGTGCGGACTTGGGCTGACCTGTGTGGACAGAGGAGGGGGTGTCAGACGCCGGGGAGGTTCTGACCTTGTCCCCCCAGTACAACCTCTGTGACTTGTCCCCACGGTGGCCCTGCTTGCCTTCTTGTGCCCGCCCCCTCCCTTGCACTCAGCCCCTCAGAAGCCGGGGCACGCCCCTCTCCCAAGCGACCGGCCAAGCGTGGCCTCAGAGTCCCTGGTGGTGGCCAGGGCCGCTCTCCTCCGTCCACCTGGCCCCTGGAGTCTGTGTTTGCTCTTGGCCCTGACGTTTTGAGCCCTCAGTCCCTGCCAGACCCCTCCGTGACTTTCCGCTTCTGCAGCCCAGGTGCTTCCTCCGTGAACCGTGGTCCCCCAGCCTACTGGCCAGGACTGTCCTGACGGGAGATGTGGGGACAGCCGCACCAGAGCCGTGTGCCCAGGGGGCCCGGGCCTTCCTCTCCTCCTCGGGCACCGGCTAGCCCCAGCCCAGCCTCAGCTCTCCCGGCCAAAGCCCGGGGTTCCCGCTGAGGCGCTGCCCGTCTCCCCGTCCGTCCTGCCTGAGTGCAGGGCCCCTCGCCTCGCCTGCCTTCAGGGGATGGTGCCCCCACACAGCACCTCCGACGACCCCGATTTTATGGGGGTCAGAGCCCCGTTCATCATCTCCTAAGTCTAACGCCCGCCTCGAGGCCAGCGGAGGCCGACCCTCGGACAGGTGTGACCCCTGGGCCCCGCGGGATCAGGGCTCCCGGACGGAGGAGTTCCTGCCCCAGGGGACCCGCTCCTTCCTGGCCACTGTCCCAAGAGCCTCTAGTCAGCTCGCCCCATCTCAGCTGTGTCCACCCGGCCCCTCAGCCCAGGGCGGGCGAGACCCCTCTCTCTCTGCCCTCCTGGGGCCTCCCTCAGGCTGCCCCCTGTGTCCCTGGAGCCTGGTCACAGTCCCCGCCGAGCCCCCAAGCTCTTGCCTGGCCCTCCCGGCTGGGGCACGGAGCCCACAGCCTGGAGCCTGGGGCTTGGAGACGCCCCTAGTCAGCACCAGACTCTGGCCCGCACCCCAGCGTCTGACCCGCAAAGGGGAACAAGTCCCTGCATTCCTGGACCAAACCCCAGCCCCAGAGCCCGGATTGGCCCCGTCGGACGGTAGGACTCTGGAGGCTCCTGCTGGTTACCCCAAGACCAACCGGCCTCCCATCCCCACCCCACGGAGAAAGGTGGGGATCGGCCCTTAAGGCTGGGGGGACAGAGAGGAAGCCGCCCCCAGAGCAAGAGAAGTGACTTTCCCGAGAGAGCAGAGGGCGAGACAGGCCGGGGAAGGGCTGAGAGCCACTTACTCAGGACGGTGAGCCGGGTCCCGCCGCCGAAGACAAAACACAGTGACTGAGCCTCGGACCAAAACCCGCCGGGCCAGCACCTGGGGCCTGCCCCCCGGGGGGCTGCGCCAAGCGGGAACCTGCTTGGCGTGACGGGCACAGGGCTGCAGCCGCTGGGGCTGTGTCCGCGGGCTGAGGGGAGGTGTGGAGCCAGCCCTCCGGAGGCCGGGGCACGCCTGGGTGGGCTCATGTCCTGGAGGTGTCCCCCTGCCCAGCCCCCTGGCCGAGGCAGCAGCCTCACACGCCTTGGAGTCACCAAGCGTGTCCCCCTCACTCGGAGGCCGTCCTGGCCACCACTGACTCCTCAGCGCTGACGGAGACGCCGCGTCTGTGCGGCGCGGCAGAGGAGTACCGGGCTGGCTCGGACCTGCCCTGCCGCTCCTGGCCTCACTGTCAGGCCGCTGGGTGTTCCTTCTGCACCATTTCTCACAGTCCAGCCAGGCAGCTCCCTTCCTGGGTCTGTGGACACCAGAATATTCCTAAGGCCCCAAGTGGGGAACCCCTACCCTGTCTCCTCCACCCACGGAGATGCAGTTCAGTTCATTCTCTTTGATGAAGCCTTTCCTGCTGTCCCAGATCACTGTCTTTCTATACATCTGTTTCTCCATCCATCTGTCATCCAACATCATCCATCCATCCATCATCCATTCATCCATTATCATCCATCATCCATCCATCCATTATCATCCATGTATCTGTCATCCATCATCCATCCATCCATCCATCATTCATCTGTCTGTCCAACAATGGCCATCAAGCACCCGCCTACCAGGCCCTGTTTCACACGCTGGGACGTGGTGGGGGGAGCCCTCTCTCCCACCGCTATCCCTCCCTGAAGCTTCTCAGGTCGAGTCTAACAAGGTCCCTGTCCCGGTCAAGTCTGTGATCCCCCCGCAGCCCCCCAGTGCCCTTCCCCTCTCTCTGCTTCTGACCCACACTGTGCACTCGGACAACCACCCAGGGACCTTGCATCCCTATTCCCTTCCTGACCTCTCTTTTTGGCTCTGGATTTATACACATTCTGCCTCCCGGATGTGTCTCTGCTTGAGTGTCCCACAGACACCTCAGACTCTGCATCCTCCATCTAAACTGCTCCCAGTTCCTTGCAGATTTGGTCCCCTCATTGTTCTCAATGCGGTAGATTTCTCCCCAAGCCAGAGGCCTGGACTCATCCCGTAATGTTGCCCCTCATTGAGTCAGCCTCTGTGTCCTATCATAACAAAAAATACCCCTACAAATCTCAGAAAAACAGAACACCCAGATTGCACTGTAAGAGTTTATGATGACAAGAATCCTCAGGCCTTGCCAAATCTGATATTATCTCCTGACGCAGTTAATCTAAGTAGGAAGGTAACCCCTACTACACTGGGTCCAGCATCCTTTTAATTCAGCAGTGGAACTTTTTGGTCATGGTTGTATCTAAGGTATGCACATACGATTTTTGAAACAAAATTTAACAGAACAGCAATGTAAATTCAGCACTTATTTCTGATTAAAGAAAGCAAATATCCAGCCTTTTACTAAGTTAATTATCTAAGGACACACCCTCAACTTAATGAACAGTATCTCCTGAAACTTACAGCATGCCTCACAATTAAAGGCAAAACCACTTTAGAGGCCAGGGTTCCCACGCTCGCTTTTATTATTTAACATCTTCTACAGATTCAAGCCCACGAGATGAGCTGGGGGGAAGAGTGTGAATGTTAGGAAAGATGAGATAAAATTGGTTTTTGCAGGTGAGGGGCTAGTTTACTTTAAAAAAAAAAAAGCAAGCTCAAGATGAACTGAAGGACTATTAGCTAGTACGAGAGTTAACCTGTGATTGAATACAAGCAGGCGAGGCAAACGTCAGCAGGTTTCCTTCTATGCAGGCGGTAACCGCTGAAAATACGAAATGGGGGAAGCACTGACAATCTCGATAAAAGTTCTGTTGAAAAAGCCCTAGGGATAACCTTAACACGGAATGTACAAGATCTGTGAGGATAAAACATAGCGCAACCTGGTGAGCGGGCACAGCAGCAAAGGCCTCACATCCCCTCAAGCGAGCCCGTGAACTCCATGAAGTTACAAGCGCAACATCAAAGGAATAATTTTGAACTTCCCTGGTGGTCCAGTGGCTAAGACTCCAAGCTCCCAAGGCAGGGGGCCTGGGTTCGACCCCCGGTCAGGAAACTAGAACCCACATGCTGCAACTAAGAGTTTGCAAGTCGCGACTAAAGCTCCCGAGTGCCGCAGCTAAGACCCGGCGCAGCCAAATAAATAAATATTTAAAAAAAAAATCAGTGAACCAGTTCTCAAGTCCAACAGTAAGAATAATGGTGGAGTTCAGCTCAGTCGCTCAGTCGTGTCTGACGCTTTGTGACCCCACAGACTGCAGCACGCCAGGCCTCCCTGTCCACCACCAACTCCCGCAGCTTACTCAAACTCACGTCCATTGAGTCGGTGATGACATCCAACCGTCTCATCTCAATGGTGGCGAATAGACACAAATATTTTGACTGAGAATTATTCTCTAACAGGTACTGAAACACCCTGTAAAGCTACAATAATTAAAACATGGTGGAAGGGATGTGGGAATGGATGGTTAGAACCACAGAGAGGATGTGATAAGTCAGTAATTCAGCATTTGGTGAAAGCTGTGTTTGTATTCAACAAAGACAGGACGACCGGTTCCCCATTTGGAAAATATATAAGGATACATTTCTACCAACACAAAAATAAATTCAAGGCGAAGTAAAAACAAACACCAAAACAATAGAAGTACAGGAATAAAATAAAAAAATCAAAATAGAAATGTCTTTCCTATGCTTGCCGTGGATCACAAACACCATGAAGAAAAACAACCAATCTGACACGTAAAAATTAAAAAGGCTTGATGTTGAAAGACCCAATAAACGAAATTGGAAAACGGATCAGGCAAAAATATTTACCACATACATAATTAATGAGGGGTTACTATCCCAAATGGATGAAGAGTTTCTATAAACCTTAAAATACAACCAAACGAACGAAGAATAAAGCAGACAAAATTACAACTGGTACATTCACAGAAGAAATAAAATCAATCAATAAAAATATGAAAGGAAAATAAATTTCACCAACAAGCAAATAAACAAGCAGCAAACAGTTTTGTTCTCATTTTTGCTCTTCAGACGCGCAAAATAAAAACAAGATCCAAAAAAAAAAAAAAAAACAAGATCCAAATGTCACATTATTTGCGAGAATGGAGAGGAAAAAGCACTGTCATTCACTGCAGTGAACGGAAGCTAGAACAGTCACTTGGGAGGACCATTAGCGTCACCTATGAAAATTTCAAAGCCTGTTGTCTCTGACCCAGTATCCCATTTTTAGGCATCTTTCTGGGGAGATACAGCATACAAAGTACGGGCACATAGCTACGCACGTTTCCACGTAGCATCTTTTGTAATTTACATTTTTTAGTGGAAGCAACCTAAATATCCACTCATAGGGGAATGATTAAAGACAAGCTGCTTCATCCAGACTTTGAATTCACACAGAGCCATTCAGAGAACTTGGGGGATCCATGTGGGCTGATATAGAAAAATCTCAACAGACTGTTTGGAAAGACAGTTGCAGGCTCATAGGCAGAGTATGAGTCCATTTTGAAAAATAAAGCCCACCACCCATTAGCTGTGTGTGTGTGTTTTTAGGGACATACACGCCTAGGAGGAGGGCCAGAAGTGTACAGACCCACGTGACATTGTCTCTCGCTGGAGAATGGGTTTTAGGGTAAGATGTGTGGGGTTGGCGTGCAGAAACTCTCAATTTCTGCTTTATACATTTCTGTGCTCAATCTTTTTTTAAAAGTACACATTATTTTGGTATTAAAAAGCATTTTAAAAGATAAAATTTTATATATATCTTCTTGTGAACATTTTCATAACTATTTTTTATAGTTTATAATTTTATAATTATATTTCATACAATTATAACTTTATAATTTTATAAAATTATAAAGCAAAAATTAAGAATATCTGGTTAGAGACACATTATTGACATATTTCTATATTTTCTGACAAGCTTTTGAAAGTGCACACATGCTTTAAAAACCCACTTTTAGAAATATCATTTTGGAAGTTTGTGTTAAGATGCCTTACTATGGCTGTTCCATGCTGTGTTTCACCACACCCTTTCTGTTGGATATTTAGGTTATTTCCAGTTTTCTCCCATCATTAATAAGTTGAGTTTCTGGCCTGTAAACCTTTGGTCACATCTTTTTTATTGTTCCCCTGCCCCCAGATGAATTCTTAAAAGCGAAATTACACAATTTAAAGAAATATGCTTTCTTTTATGACTTGCAGCATTTTGCCGAAAAGGGTGTACAGTTTAGATTTTTATAGCCGGTTCATGACAGGGCCTGTTCCTCCCCGTCAGCCCTCTGACGATGCCACCGAAAATTCGCCTGCCGATTCCATAGGCCATCTCGGTGCCTGGTCACCGAGGACCGCCCCCCTGCTCTCCATCACCTTTCCACAGCTTCTCCTCCATCCTCTAACCTGACCTCACACCGGTCTCTGATCTGAAGCAATTTTTCCAGAGCACGAA
Source organism: Cervus elaphus (assembly GCF_910594005.1). NCBI lineage: Eukaryota > Metazoa > Chordata > Mammalia > Artiodactyla > Cervidae > Cervus > Cervus elaphus. Next base: position 2,067,932 of record NC_057819.1, read on the forward strand.
CTGGACTCTGAGAGCCCCGCACTTAAATCCCTCAATAGCTGCCCTGGATCCCGGGATAAAGGATGGGGTGGACAAGACCCCCGTAGCCTGTACCCCGCTCTCTCCAGCTCTGGAAGCTCCCTGCACGCCTGTGCACCCCTCTCTCCTTAGCCTCCCCCATCCCAGGTCAGTGTCCCACACCTGGACAGGACCCCTTGGTTCAGGCTTGGCCCCATTAGACACTTAGGAACCTTGCTGAGAAGCTGTCCTCCTTGGGGGAGACCGAGCCGAGCCCTCGCTTCCTTCTCTGGACGCCTTGCAGACTTGCCCCTTCTCTTGGACTGTTTTCTTAAAACACGGGACACTCTGGTGTCTGTCTAGTCCCGGGATTTCTACAATCCTGAGACTTCGCCCGTGTGCTGTGTGACCTTGGGGAGCTTGCCTCACCTCTCTGGACCTCTGTCCCCACCTGTAAGAAGGGGAGGAAGGCAGACCTGCCTTGTGGAGCCGCTGCCCCCCAAAATGATGAGTGCCTTCTGGGTATGTCCTGCCCCCGTTGCGCTGTGTCTGCCCTGCTCAGAGGGCCGGGGTGAGGCAAGAGGGACACCAGCCATGGGTGCAAAATCTCAGGGGCGCCAAAAACTCCATGAGGTGAATAATATTTCAATACAATATTAAAAAATAAAAACCAACACAAACAAAGGCACACTAGGCCAAGTGTCAACGCCGTAAGTAGAGCCACTGTCTGCTCAGGCCCCTTCTCTCCAGCTGGCTTTCCCTTCTCGTTCCCCGCCCCTGCAGGCATTCACCCCTGGGTCCCGTCGGAGGGAAGCCCCACTTCCTGCACCACGACTCCCCTGGCCCTTACCTGTCCCACAGGCTCCACGGGCTCTTTCCTGCCGGGGCTTCCACGCGCGGGGCTGTGTTCCAAGGCGTCGCCGTTGGGGGCAGCAGGCCGTGGGCGCCCACCGCCAGGCCCAGCAGGATGAGAGGCCAGGGCTGCCTGGGGACACCGTGCTGACCCCTGAGGGCCTCACGGGCCCCCTGGCCCGGCCTGGACCTCATGTGCCCCCAGGGCCCAGGGCACCTTGGGCAGACGTGCTGGTGTGGGCTCCTCCTTGGAGGGGGTTGAAAGTGCCTCCGCTTCCCCTTGCTGGCAGGGGCCGTTCCGGTGCGCCCTGTCCCAGGGGCCCCGTCCTCTGCCAGGGCCTTCTGTCCCTGCCCCCAGCACGGCCCCCTCCCCCAGGGCCGGTACTGGGGGGGCCTCTCCCGGGGGGAGGTCTCTGCCAATGGCTCTGCTGTGGTTCCAGGGCTCAAGGGCTTCTCACTAAAGCCCACCCACCAGCCCCGCCCCACCCCGGGCCCTGGCTCTGCACACCAGGTCTGTTCCGCTTCTCTGCTCTGCGAGGTTGTCTCGTGGCCCTAGAGAGGCCGTGAAGGGCTGGGGTCCCGGTGCTGTCAGGACTCTGGGTGTAGGAAGAACTCCACGTGGCAGGTTGCACGCTCCTGCTCATCGCGGCCAGCACCTACCCTCCGGCTTGCCAGTTGCTTCAGTTCTGTCATTCATTCAGTCGTGTCCGACTCTTTGCGACCCCATGGACCGCAGCACACCAGGCCTCCCTGTCCGTCACCAACACCCAGAGTTTACTCAAACTCATGTCCATTGAGTCGGTGATGCCATCCAACCATCTCATCCTCTGTTGTCCCCTTCTCCTCCCCCGTTCGATCTTTCCCAGCATCAGGGTCTTTTCCAATGAGTCAGTTCTTTGCATCAGGTGGCCAAAGTATTGGAGTTTCAGCTTCAGCATCAGTCCTTCCCATGAATATTCAGGATTGATTTCCTTTAGGATTGACAGATTGGGTCTCCTTGCAGTCCAAGGGACTCTCAAGAGTCTTCTCCAACACCACAGTTCAAAAGCATCAATTCTTCAGCACTCAGCTTTCTTTATGGTCCAACTCTCACATCCATACATGACTACTGGAAAAACCATCACTTTGACTAGATGGACCTTTGTGATCCAGTTGCTTAGGTCCACTTAAGTCCAGCTCTGCAGCCCTCCAAGTTCTCTATTTCAGCAACTCTGGGGAAGGACCCCAAAGGCACTCTTCTGGAAGGGACCTTTCAGACATGTCTGGCCCTCATATTTTGAGGCTGATACTCCTTAACGTTCCTGCTACATTTGGTGAAAATCGGTCCAGCCTGTTCCATGGGATGTGGTATCAGACGCACAGCCTGGGACTTCAGTTCCTTCACATAGATAGCATGCTGGGAGACAGTGTCTGTGGATCTCTGCGTTTCTGCACGTCTCAGGAGCAAGGACACGCATCGCCTTTGTCATGGATTGTCTTTGGATGTTTGTGGAATGAGAAACCCTGGAAGGTAGAGCTGGCATCTCCCTCCGGAGCTGAGCAGACTTGGGCCCCCAGCTTGGCCGTGTGGGTGTGTCCTGGCTCCTTTGCATCACCCCGTCGGGCTCAGAGAACCACTGCTTGGACCACGCTCGTGGCCCGACCGCCGCTCTGGCTGAGTGATAAGCTGGCCTTTGTCTCCGGCCCAGCATCTCGGGTCTGCCCGCATCAGTGCAATTGTGGCAGCCTCACAGTTTAACTGGCAGGCAGGATGACCTCCCAGACCCTCCACAGCTCTCGATAATGACAATAATGACGATGATGAGCGGGGAAGGAGGGGGCGAAGTGGATGGCAGGGATCAGAACCTCACGGTTTGACCAAACTCATAAAGCAGTTTTGGAGAAACCCCAGGCTGCCTGGTCCATGCTGAGGCTGGGCTGCACACACACATCCCTGGCCTTGGACACTGGCCAGCACTGAGCAGTAAGGGGGTGCGGGTGCCCTAACAACTGCCATGTAGCTATGGGGGAGCCCCGAGGGGCCCCAATCCAGTCCAACTTCTCCCCACCGTGGTGCTTCGCTTACCCCAGCCTGGGACCTGTGCTCCTCACATCTTGGGGGCTGGGTCCTGCCTCCTACCCCCGGGGTCCCAGGCGGAAGCTGCTTCGTCCCAGCCCCCCCATGTGGATGTGACTCTCCCCACTGCCCAGGGCCTGGAGGCTGCAGAGGCCCCCCGGGACAGCCCCAGGTTTCGGGGAGAAAAAGGGACTGTCCCTGAACTCGGCGCGTGACTCCAGCTGCCCCCCTTCCCCCACCCTGCACCTGCCCAGGCCTCGGGGCCCACTCCACCGCAGACCACTTCCTCCTGCGGGGGCTGCGGTCGGAAATCCAAGTCTGGCTAGACCCCGGGGGACCCTCGGGGGAAGGGCAGGGCCTTCCCAGCCCATGCAGCTGCAGCCCTGGCCACGCCACTCAGGCCTGCCTACACCCTGCCGAGCTGAGCACGGCTCAGAGCTGGATTCCAGCTGGCTCAGAGATGTCAGGGTCCAGCTGTCCTGCTGGGTGGACCCCCTTCCCAGGGCCTCTTGCTCCTCTGCACCCCCGCCCCGCCCACCTCCCCTGGACTGGAGGGGTTGTCGTGTCCAGTCACTTCTGTCTGCTCCTGCCCACTCTCCACCCCGCAGGCCCCAGAGACCCCACCTGTGGCCACTGAGGACCCCTGTCTCCCAGGCCCAGGCCGCCCCCAGCTCCCCGCTTTCCTCCTCCCCAAAGTCAAGCCTGGCGGATCCATCTCTTAAGTGCCTCACTGTTGGGGCTTGGAGCGTTTGAGGTGGAGTGGGGGACAAAGGGTCGTCTGGAGGTGTGACCAGGTTTCTGGAATCAGGGTCTGGCTCTTTGGTTCCTGAGCCCCCTCTGAGGGGTCCCCGGGAACCCTGAAGACCCCGGCTCCTCTGGTGATCCTGGGGGTGCAGAAGTTCCCCCACCCTGAGCTGTCTTTCAGCAAATGGGGAGAGAGTCCTGAGGCTTCTGGAGACGTGACAGACTCCCCCACCTGGCAGTCCCTTCTGCGGATGAGGAAACAGAGGCACAGAGAGGGAGAGTTTCTTTCCTAAGACACACAGCAACTTGATGTAAAGACGGTGTCCTGGGACTTACCAGCACCAGCCGGAAACCTGGGAGGACCAGGCTTTTTGGGACATGGCGGTGGGGTGGGGTCCAGCCTGGAACTTGGGAGCTCTGGGAAATTTCCCTCCCTTAAACAGATGGGGAAACAGTGGAAACAGTGACTGACTTTATTTTTTTGGACTCTAAAATCACTGCAGATGGTGACTGCAGCCATGAAATTAAAAGATGCTTGCTCCTTGGAAGGAAAGTTATGAGCAACCTAGACAGAATATTAAAAAGCAGAGACATTACTTTGTCAACAAAGGTCCGTCTAGTCAAGGCTATGGTTTTTCAAGTGGTCATGTATGGATGTGAGAGTTGGACCATAAAGAAAGCTGAGGGAAAAAGAATTGATGCTTTTGAACTGTGGTATTGGAGAAGACTCTTGAGAGTCCCTTGGACTGCAAGGAGATCCAACCAGTCCATCCTAAAGGAAATCAGTCCTGAATATTCATGGGAAGGACTGATGTTGAAGCTGAAACTCCAATACTTTGGCCACCTGATGTGAAGAACTGACTCATTGGAAAAGACCGTGATTCTGGGAAAGATTGAAAGCGGGAGGAGCAGGGGACGACAGAGGATGAGACGGTTAGATGGCATCACTGACTTGATGGACATGAGTTTGAGTAAACTCTGGGTGTTGGTGATGGACAGGGAGGCCTGGCGTGCTGCAGTTGGTGGGGTCACAAAGAGTCAGACACGACTGAGCGACTGAACTGAACTGAACGGAGTGGACGGGCCTGGTAGTGGGCAGCAGAAACCCGCTGTAGAGGGAGACACTGCCCAGAAAGTGTGGAGCTCAGACACAGGACAGGAGAGACCTGGGGGTGGGGGGGGGTAGGCGGCTCCAGTGGAGGAGTTGGTGGGGGAGGGGGCAGGGGCTGGCCTCCGTCTTCCTGGCACCCCTGGAACTCCTGGCACCCCGACCAGTCCTAGGGTTGGGGGTACTTAAGATGAGTCACATCAATACATGTCAGAGCCTGACTTCACTTACTATTTCGATGCTTTATTGATCCGGATTGGGGGAGTGGGGCAGGAACTTAATTTCAATTCTAAAACCTATTGCATTAGATATTTCTCTCTCTCTCTTTTTTCTTTTTTAAATTTGGCCATGTCTTGTGACTTGTGGGATCTTCGTTCCCCGACCAGGGACTGAACCGGTGCACCCAGCAGTGAAAGTGCTAACCGCTGGATAGCCAGGGAGGTCCCGGAATATTGTTTTCCTTGATGACTGGGTTTTGGGACACTTCCTGGGCCAGAGGGGGCGAGGCCAGCAGCGCCCGCCTCTCCTGGCCGGGTGGGTTTATATTACTATCTGGTGGGTAGCTCTTATTTTCCAGGTCCTTTCCGAAGGTCTGGACCGACACCTGGGAGGGACACACTCCTGTCACGAGGAGACCCTACTTTGGCGGCGGGTGGTTTTGCAGCAGCTGCCGCTCCCGTAACTGTCCCCCCGGCAACTAGCAGCTCGGTGAGTCCTCCTGGGACCCCCGGACGGTGGTTCAGACTGACACATTCTCACATCCTTGTTCTGGTCACAGGAAATGCTTCGCCCGATGGCTAACAATGCCAAGGTGATTTATATTTGATTCTTACTTCATTATTCTAAACGCCAAACACCTAAACACCCTGACGTTTATTTCTCACTATCCGTGGTGGCCAACAGTACCTGTTGCTAATTCAAGAATGATAAGTAGCCTGGTGACTTATCTTGGTTTTAAAGAGTTTTTATAAATGTAGGTAAAGGAACATAGACGATCTACATCATTTTAATGTTGATTTCACTAGACAGACACATCCTTTAATTTTCAGTGATTTTATGATATTCCTCAAAATGCACATTAATGTGTTTGTATGTACCAACGCAATGGGAAGGCTTCTAACAGAACTTGGTCGGAACGGGGCGTCTGGCAGGGAGGACTAGCTTTGCTAGTTAGATCACATGGTTAGACTCTTCCATCGACTAAATGATTCAAGTCAGCAGCCTCAAGTTTTGGAGGAAGCATATACTGAAAGCAGCAGTCCTTTTTGGCTCCAGGGACAAGGGTGGGAGATGGTTTCAGGATGGTTCAAGTGAACTACATTTATTGTGCACCTTATTTCTCTTATTATTACAACAGCTCCACCTCAGATCTCAGGCATTAGATCTTAGAGGCTGGGGACCCTTGACTTAGAGCACACGACAAGATGCAAGCATTTTTCTCATAAGATACCGGATTGGCAAAGGTGCATTAAAATGACCCGTGCAGGCCTGCTAAGTCATGTCCGATTCTTTCGACCCTGTTGACTATAGCCTGCCAGGCTTTTCTGTCCCTGAGATTTTCCAGGCAAGAACACTGGAGTGGGTTGCCATTGCGTTCTCCAAGGGATCGTCCCAACCCAGGGATGGAACCCACGTGTCTTGTCTTGTCTGCATTGGCAGGTGGGTTCTTTACCAACTGTGCCACCTGGGAAGCATTGAGATGACAGATATTTAAAATTTCCTCAGTCTTTAAAACTATGTCTTCTTCTACAAGGGGCCTCTTAAGTGAAGATTTAAGCAGGAAGCTCTGCTCAAGCTTTCTTGGTGTTTACCCCTGAAACGGAGAAAGTGAACAAGTGGCCCGGTGACGCCTCTCAGCAGGTGGTTTCTTGAAAAGCTGCCTCTGGGGCGGGGCCAGCTTGCAGGTTTCCCCCAGTGGATGGGACAGTGAACCCTCATCTCAGACGATCCGGAGGTGCATCTGGCCCCCACTCGAATCCTCTTGAAGTCAGGTGGTGTACAATGCTTTGCTTTCTGCAAAATCAAAAGAGTATGAAATGGAGCTGTCAGCTGATAAATCATTCAGAGAAACAATTTCTGACCATCCAGCATGAATCATTTTTGGCACCTAACCAGGAAGGAGTTCATAGCAGGGAGTGACACTCTATTACAAAGCTCCTATTTATGGAACTGAAGTTTCTCCAGGTTTGTTGTAGAAACGAAAGCCAGAACAGCATTGTTGACAATGCTAGACCTACTTCTAGAGGTAAAGAAACAAAGAAGGTGAAGTTGCTCAGTCGTGTCTGACTCTGCAACTCCATGGGTGTCTGACTCTGCAACTCCATGGGCTGTAGCCTACCAGTCTCCTCCAGGCCAGAATACTGGAGTGGGTAGCTGTTCCCTTCTCCAGGGGATCTTCCCAACCCAGGGATCAAACCCAGCTCTCCCGCATTGAGGGCAGATTCTTTATCAACTGAGCCACAGGCAAAGCCCCTAGAGGTAAAAGTAAATTATGCTAATTGATGGATCCATGAATCAACACTAGTTGATAATTATTTATAAGGATTTCAGGACTTCCCTGGTGGTACAGTGGATAAGAATCTGCCTGCCAGTGTGGATTTGATCCCGTCCAGGCAGAGCCCACCTGCCACAGAGCAACAAAGCCCATGTGCCTCAACTACTGAGCCCGAGTGCCTAGGGGCTGTGCTCCCGACAAGAGACGACTCCAGGCTGAGAAGCGAGAGTCGCCCCGCTGGCCACAGTTAGAGAAAGCCCACCCAGCAACAAAGACCCTGGGCAACCAAAAACTAAAAATAAGTAAACGAGCTGTAAAAATAAAGATTTCAATCCATTTATGTCATTTGAGTCAAACTCTGCTACTAATAGGGTAATAACTCAAGGTAGGAGAAAACTTTTAGCACTTAAAATCACGGTGCTATTGAAAAATTTTTAAATGATTGTATGTTGTTCTGACAGAGATGTATGGCAGGGTATTGAATGAGAATTTTGGGTATGAAAATGCATGAGCATAAGTCCATTCGATACGTCTACATCTCCATTCCTGCCCTGGAAATAGGTTCATCTGTGCCATTTTTCTAGAGTCCACATGTATGCGCTATCATGTGATATTTGTTTTTCTCTTTCTGACTTACTTCACCCTGGGTGACAGAATCTAGGTCCACCCATATCTCTACCAATGACCTTATTTTGTTCCTTTTAGTAGGTGAGTAATACTACATTGTATATATGTACCGCATCTTTTAAAAAAAAATTTATTTAATTTTTCTCTTTTTTGTTTTCTAAATGATGAAAATATAACAACACATTTAGAAGAGACTTGGAAAACAGAGAACAAGTTTACATATAGTTCCACCATATATTACAAATATTTTTTAAGTAGATAAATTAAGATTTTTAGTTGGAGTTTCAACATCAAGCTCTCAAAAATTAATAGAATGAATATGCAGAGAAGTAGAAGGATAGTGTAGACCTGAAAAGCACTATGAACCAATTCAACCTAATTAAGATTTATACACAACAGTGTATTTTTTAAATTAATTTTTTAATTAATTTAAATTAATTTTTCCACAACAGTGGATCCAAATTCTATTCACTTTCCCATAGACTATAAACGAGGAGACAATGGAACATATCCAGGGACACAAAACGAGGTGCAAAAGTTTAATTGTTTAAAGGAACCGAAATCACAGAGTCTGTTCTCTTATCACTGTGGAAATACGTTAGAAATCATATCAAAAGCTATTTGGAAATAACCCACATATTTTGTAGTGCAATGTGACATTCATCAAGAGAGATCTTTGCGTTAACTACTGAAAGCCTCAATAAAATCAGGAGACTGAAAAAATAGAGGGTGATTGCAGAGAAGAAAACATTTGAATGAGAAGTTAATATCAAAATGAGCAATTAATATCAAAGATACTTTAAAACAATCTCATGTATTTGGAAATGAAACGCCCACTTTTAAATGATGGGTGTATCTAAGAAGCCATAGCAAGGAAAGTTAGAAAATATTTATAACAGAATAAAAATGACAAGAGAATTTGCCAGAATTTGTTGCCAGCAGCTGAAGCTGCTCAGTGCGACTAGATATAACGTGCGTCACATCCTCTTTACTCGTTCGTCTGTCGCTGGACACTTAGATTGCTTCCATGTCTTGGCTATTGTCAACAGTGCAGCTTTGGGGACACCGAGGGCGAAGGGGAGGGTGGGATGGATTGGGAGAGGAGGCCTGACGTATACACACTGCCTTGGATAAAACAGCTGGCTAGCGGGAGCCTGCTATAAAGCACAGGATCTCAGCGCGGTGCTGTGAGGACCCAGTCGGGTGGGATGGGGAGGTGGGAGGGAGGCTCCGGAGGGAGGGGATGTACGTATTGCATTTGCCTTCTGCTGAGTTGCCTCAGTCGCGTCCAGCTCTCTGTGACCCCATGGACTGTAGCCTGTCAAGCTCCTCTGTCCATGGGATTCTCAAGGCAGGAATACTAGAGTTGGCTGCCATGCCCTCCTGAGGGTACGTAAAACTAATTCACGTTGTTGTACAACAGAATCCAGTGCAACATTGTAATGCAAATATATTCCAATAAAAAATGTTTTTAAAAAAGAAAATATACAAGCAGACCAAAGGTAGTAAGAGATGTGGAATGAAAACACGTCTAAGGAGCAGGAAAGATGAATGTTATAGAAGAATTTTTAAGGAGAATGGTTAGCAAGTCATGATAATTTTTAGCTTCTGAGGAATATACTTAAAGGAGTGGTGTGAACATTTTACAGAAGTTCTGATGAAAATGTTCAGATGTCAGGTTACAAAGGGGCAGGCGTCCTGGGGAGCCCGGTTCTTAGAGGGTTTGGGGTGACGGGGGTGGGGGGGCTGGGCTGCAGTCCCGCACCCTGTCCTCCCAGGGAGGCCCCGGGTCTCAGCGCTGGACGATCAGGTAGGCTGACCAGAATGGCTGCCCGACTCAGGGGCCACCAGCAGCCACCAGCAACTGACAATTTCCTGCCTGCTCCTGGAATCTTCCCACCACTCCTGAGAGACGCTGAGCATGGACTGGGGACACGGCTGTCCTAGGACTCAGCCGGCATAGGGGACCCTCTGGCCCAAGGCTGCTGGTGGCAGCCCCCAGGACCTGGGACCCACTGTCCACTTGCCGCTGCTAAGCAGGATGAGCAGAGGCCCTGAGCGCACAGAGAGACCCGGGCCTCAGCGTGACCTGCAGCTGCTCAGAGGAGGCCGGAGCGCGGGCCAGGCAGCCGGTGTGTGTCTCCCTTCCCATCGGCTGGTGACATGTGGGCACTGCTGTCCCACACCTGACAGTGATAGTCGGCCTCGTCCTCGGCCAGGGTCCTGCTGATGGTCAGGGTGGCCGTGCCCCCCGAGCTGGTGCCAGAGAACCGGCCAGGGATCCTGAGGCCTGCATGCTATTCACATAGATGACCCGCACAGGGCCTGGCCCGGCTTCTGCTGGTCCCACTGATCATTTTCACTTCCAATGCTGCTCCCCCCACACGTGATCCTGCCCGATGTCCCGGGGTCACTGACACCGAGGGTGACTGAGTCAGCTCGTAGGAGGACACAGAGCCTGTAGGAGAGAAAAGGAGAGGTGGCTGGAGGTGGAGAACCTCGGGGCAGAATCCCCCTGCCTCACCCAGATTAAGTGCCTAAGAGTCTTTGGGACCCAGGGCTCTCCCGGCCCTCAGTGTCAGCCCCCCTGGGCCGTGGTCCTGGTGGACGGAGTCTCTGAGGAAAGGAGACCCCCCTCCCCTTTCTCTGGCAGGCGCAGCCCTCAGGGCTGACCCAGCAGTGAGCACAGCGGGGGCATTTCGGCCCCTCCAGCTGCCCACCCTAGGCAGGGCCAGGAAATACGCTGGCCCCGAGGTCAGCGCCCGCTGAGCTCAGAGTCAGGGCCAGGCCTGTCCCCAGGTCCTGGGCTGGGGTGCGTGGACCCTGGGGCTCACCTGTGCAGTGAGCCAGGAGGCGAGGAGGAGGGGGTCCAGGCCATGGCGGAGGCGCCCCGAGTCTGTTCGCCAGTCCCAGGCTGGGCAGGGCTCCTCCCAGCCCCAGTCTTCTCCCCTTGCTGCTGGGGATGCCAATCAGCCCCAGCCCAGGGTGCTGCCTGCAGCCGTGTGGTCAGAGAGGCTCAGCCCAGGAACATGGGGGAGGGCCGCCCTGCACACTCCCCTCAGCCCGGGGCTCCTCCTGCACCTGCTGGTCTCAGGGTCTGGGGGGACAGCTCCACCCCAGATTGGGTCCTGGCCCGCCTCCTGGGAGAGAAGCCCTTGTCACTGAGAGCTCAGAGCTGGAGACTGTATTTTCCAGGAAACCTGAGGCCTTTGCACCGAAGGATCCTGGGCTCTGCCATGAATGTGGCCAGAGTCACGGTGGAGATCTCGGGGTTTCCAGGAAGCCAAGTCCTTCTTCTGCTCCATCCTGGTTCAGGGGAAGGACCTTAATTTCATCCAGGACTTTGAAGTGTCTCATCCTTCACTGTTTTTAGGGGCAGTGCACATGTGGGTCTGGTTCTAGCTCCACCTCCAGAACTGTTAAGGGAAGGTTCTTCTGACCCTTCAGGTCCCCCGGACGGTGAGCCTCACCAGGCCCACGCCACAGGTGACGCACAGCTGCAGGGCCCAGCCCAGACACAGCTCCCGAGTGACGGAGCCACGGATCACACTGCTCCTCTGCCATGAGCACGGGGAGTTCTGAAAGGTCCCCTGAGGTCCTGTCCTGTCCACCCTTGGCCATGAGGTCCCGGGCAGCCGGTGGGTGCTGGGCCTCAGCGTCGCCATGTGTGGTCTGGGCCATCGACCGATCATGTGCTCAAAGGAATGACTAGGTGTAACAAAGAACACTGGCTGCAAATTATAAAAACACCTCATGTGACATATATGCATACTAAACAGTTATTTCTTTGCCTGCATCGGGTGGCATGCAGGATCTTTATTTGCAACCTGTGGGATGCAGTTTCCTGAGCAGGATTGAACACGGGCCCCCTGCACTGGGAGCTCAGAGTCTAGCCACTGGACCACCAGGGAAGTCCCGGAAATACGGTTTTAAAAGTTGCCTTCAGTTACTGGGGAAACGCAGGAATACAAATAGTGTTTCTAATTAAGACAAATAAATCTCTTGGCTCTGTGTTCCTGGAGCGGACAAGAGAGGAAACTGTGGGGCCCAGCCCCCTGGGGAGAGATGGGGAAGGAGGAGCTTGTCCTCCAGGAAGGACAGAGGCTGTCAGTGCAAGCGAAGAGCGTGGAGTCTGTGCATCCTGACGGGACGACACCACAGAAAGCCGGCCCCTGTCCTTCAGGGGTGAGGTGTGGGTACCCAGCCCTGCGTGGGGACCTGACGCCCAGGTCTCCTCAGCTCCAGGTGCGGGGCTGAGGGACTCTCTGCTGCCCCCGGTGGCCACTCTGCACGGACTGCGGAAGGGGCCGGAAGTCCTCAGTCCCGGTGCAGATTCAGAACCCACTGCCCACGTGGTCATTCCCTGGGCCTTGACTCCTGGTCCCACGGGAGGACCTGCTGCTCTCTTCATGCCCTCAGACTGCCTCAGTGTCAAGCTTCGGGTCTCAGGTCACCTGTGAGATGATGAGCAGACCTGTTTGGAGGAGGAGGCCCAGGGCTCCACCTGCGGCATCCCTGTGTTGCCCCCTTTGTGACATTAAGTCTCCAAAACACAGACTGTCTTTCTATATGATTTGCTCTTATTTAACTTGATCACCAGATGCTTTGTAACTCTCTGTAAACAGGTCTTATCTCTCAAGTTAAGCTGATTCCTTGGATACTATTGTTAATGGAATTGTTTGCTGGTGCATCCAAACCCAGATGATTTTTGCATCTGAATCTTGAGCCCTGATGCATTTCTGAATTCGTTATGAGTAAGTTTTTGTGGGCTTTTGAAATTTGTCTATATTGTATTATGTGCGCAGAGAATAGAGACCCTTTGATTTCTTCCTTCCAGTTTAGATGGCCATTATTTCTTCCTCTTGCTCAGTTGCTGTGACTAGAATTTCCAGGACAGAGTTCACTGGCAGTGGGGACGCTTTCAGTCTGCACATGGAGTGTGATGTATGCTGTGGGTTTTTCATAAATGCCCTTCACTGGGTTGAGATAAATTCTTTCTACACAGAATCTTCTGGTGTCTTGTTTCTCTTTTTCCTTTGGTCATGAAAAGATGTTAGATATTGTCAAATATTTTTCTGCACCATTTGTGATATTTAATGTTTTTTCTCTTTAATTTGTTTCGGTGGTATACTCATGATTGATTGTCTTAGGTTGAACCACCCTTGCATTCCTGGGGGTGAATGTCACTTGGATTTTGATACATTTTTTTGGATTAAGTTGGCTAATACCTTAAAAGATTTTTTCTTGTATATAAGGCATTGGTGGCTTCATTTTCTTTTCTTGTAGTGTCTTTATTGGTAAGCATAATTCCAGCTTTATGGAATGAACTAGAGAGTATCCTTCCTCCTCTACTGTTTGAAAGATTTTGATAAAGATTAGTGAGTAATTCCTCTTTCAATGGTTGGTGTAATTACCATCTGTCCTCCCTGGTGGCTCAGAGGTCAAATATCTGCCTGCCAGGCAGCAGACCCCATGCATAGGGGGCGACTAGAGTTCAGTCTCTGGATTGGGAAGATCCCCTGGGGAAGGAAAAGGCTACCACCTCCAGTATTCTTGCCTGGGATATCCCATGGACAGAGGAACTGGCAGGCTGCAGTCCATGGGATACAAATAGTCAGACATGACCTGGCAACTAAACAAGAGTAAGAATTCGTAGCCACACCAAGACATGAGTGTAATGCCTCCCTGCTAAGAAATGCATCCGGAGACAGCCAGTCACAAACAGGAGGTGGTCTTCACAGCTCCCTGCTCCTGACCTCTGGTCATCACGTAAATTCCTTGCTTTGCTTCCACTTCTTTCCAGCTCCTGATGGTGGAGCGAGTGCTCCTGAGACCGTCCCATTTGTTGCTAACCATCAAATGTATTTTTACTCAACTAAAACCCCACATAATAAAAAATACCAAGCCTTTCTTTTAAAAAGGAAAAAAAAACCAAACACCACATTGGGCATATGTCTTCCTTTGCCTGTCTTTAAATGAGACCTGAGTTCTACATTTCACACCGTTGTCAAGAAAACACAATGGAGCCTGGTCCTGGGAACCCTAAATCCATTCCTGACCCCCCTGTGCAGAGCCTGCCTGAAGGGCCGAGAGGAGGGGCTGCCTGGGGGGCTCATCTCCGGGGGAACCGGGCCAGGCCTGTCGCTGCTGAGTCCACAGTCCTCCCGGGGCTGGCGGAGAGTGTGAGCAGGATGGGAGGGTTTTTGTCTCACTTCCCCGTCTGTCTGTGTCACTGTGAGTACCAACACTACTGACATCAGCTGACTGACAGTAATAGTCGGCCTCGTCCTCAGCCTGGGCCCCGCTGATGGTCAGGGTGGCTGTGTCCCCCGAGTTGGAGCCAGAGAACCGGTCAGGGATCCCTGAGGCCCGCTCACTATTTCCATAAATGACCTTCACAGGGGCCTGGCCCGGCTTCTGCTGGTACCAGTTAGCACCAAGAAATGCTAAATTGTCTCCCTGGCAGGTGATGCTGGCCGTCTGTCCCAAGGACACGGACACCGCAGGCGGCTGAGTCAGCTGAGAAGTGACCACACGAGCTGGAAGAGAGCAGAGAGTGAGTGTGGGAAGAGGGTCTCCTCCTGGGCCCCCACTCACCCTGCGGCAGCCTCTGTGCTGAGCTGAGGTTCAGAGCCAGCCTGAGACCTGGTCACTTGGGGGCCGAGCCTGGGGGGCCGCACCTGTGCAGAGAGTGAGGAGGGGCAGCAGGAGAGGGGTCCAGGCCATGGTGGACGCACCCTGAGCTCTGCCTCTGAGCCCGCAGCAGCGCTGGGCTCTCCCAGCCCCTTTATTCCCTCTCAGAGCTTTGAGGGGGGCAGCGAGGGTTGGCTTTATGCAAATCCAGCCCCTGGGGCCCCTCACTGAGAGGCAGGGTCAGCACACCGTCAGCCCTTGTCTGTTCCCCGCTTCCTCCTCGGCTTCTCACGTCTGCACATCAGACTTGTCCCCAGGGACGGAGGTCACTGTCACCTTCCCTGTGTCTGACCACATGCCCGCTGTCCCAAGCCCCCAGGCCTGTGGTCTCCCCTGGGCTCCCCAGCGGGGCGGTCAGCCTGGCAGCGTCCTGGCCGTGGACTGAGGCACGGCGCCCTGGGGTTCACTGTGGATGGGACCCTCAGAGGTGGTCGCTGTGTCCTGAGCGGATGGCCTGTCCCGTCCTGACTTCCTGCCCAGCGCTGATCCTTGGACACCTGTGGACCCGCAGGCCTGGTTCCCCTGAAGCTCCCCTTGGGCAGCCCAGCCTCTGACCTGCTGCTCCCGGCCGCGCTCTGCTGCCCCCTGCTGGCCAGGCCGCGTGCTGCCTCTAGTAGAGCTCTGATTTCTCAGCATGACTGTGATTACTGTCTTCAGTTCAGTTCAGTCTCTAAGTCCTGTCTGACTCTTTGCGACCCCACGGACTATACAGTTCATGGAATTCTCCAGGACAGAATACTGCAGTGGGTAGCCTTTCCCTTCTCCAGGGGACCTTCCCGACCCAGGAATCAAACTGGTGTCTCCTGCCTTGCAGGCAGATTCTTTACCAACTGAGCTATCCTGAGCTGAGTGTAATTATTCTCTTCATTTCTGTTCAGTCCCTCAGACTTGTCTGACTCTTTGCGACCCCATGGACTGCAGCTCATCAGGCCTCCCTGTCCATCACCAATCCCCAGAGTTACTCAAGCTCATTTCCATCGAGTCGGTGACGCCATAACCATCTCATCCTCTTCGTCCCCTTCTCCTCCGTCCTTCAATCTTCCCCAGCATCAGGTCTTTTCCAAAGAGTCAGTTTTTTACATCAGGTGGCCACAGTATTGATCTCAGCTTTAGCATCAGTCCTTCCAATGAATATTCAGGACTGGTTTCCTTTAGGATGGACTGGTTGGATCTCCTTGAAGTCCAAGGGACTCTCAAGGGTCTTCTCCAACACCACAGTTCAAAAGCATCAATTCTTTGGTGCTGAGATTCTGTATAGTCCAGCTCTCACATCCACACATGTATACTGGAAAAACTAAAGCTTTGACTAGACGGACCTTTGTTGGCAAAGCAATGTCTCTGCTTTTTAATATGGTGTCTAGGTTGGTCTTAAATTTTCTTCCGAAGAGCAAGTGTCATTTAAATTCATGGCTGCAGTCACCATCTGCAGTGATTTTGGAGCCCCCCAAAATAAAGTCTGTCACAGTTTCCATTTCTTCCCCATCTATTTGCCATGAAGTGATAGGACCAGATGCCATGATCTTAGTTTTCTAAGTGTTGAGCTTTAAGCCAACTTTTTCACTCTCCTCTTTCACTTTCATCAAGAGGCTCTTTAGTTCTTCTTTGCTTTCTGCCATAAGCGTAGTTGTCATCTGCATATCTGAGGTTATTGATATTTCTCCCAGCAAACTTGATTCCAACTTGTGCTTCTTCCAGCCCAGTGTCTCTCATGATGTACTCTGCATATAAGTTAAATAATCAGGGTGAAAATATACAGCCTGGACGTTCTCCTTTTCCTATTTGGAACCAGTCTGTTGTTCCATGTCCACTTCTAAGTGTTGCTTCCTGACCTGCATATAGGTTTCTCAAGAGGCAGGTCAGGTGATCTGGTATGCCCATCTCTTTCAGAATTTTCCACAGTTTATTGTGATCTACACAGTCAAAGGCTTTGGCATAGTCAATAATGCAGAAGTAGATGCATTTCTGGAACTCTCTTGCTTTTTCCATGATCCAGTGGATGTTGGCAGTTTGATCTCTGGTTCCTCTGCCTTTTCTAAACCCAGCTGGACCATCTGGAAGTTCACAATTCACACACTGTTGAAGCCTGGCTTGGAGAATTGTGGCACTACTTTGCTAGCATGTGAGATGAGTGCAATTGTGCAGTGGTTTGAGCATTCTCTGGCATTGCCTTTCTTTGGGATTGGAATGAAAACTGACCTTTTCCAGGCCTGTGGCCACTGCTGAGTTTTCCAACTTTGCTGGCATATTGAGTGCATCAATTTAACATTATCATCTTCTAGGATTTGAAATAGCTCAACTGGAATTCCATCACCTCCACTAGCTTTGTTTGTAGTGATGCTTCCTAAGGCCCCCCTGACTTCATATTTCAGGCAGTCTGGCTCTAGTGAGTGATCACACTATTGTGATTATCTGGGTCATGAAGATCTTTGTGTATAGTTCTTCTTAGGAACAGATTTTATGATCTCCATCCTTTTATCTCATTATATCTAGAGAAGCACTAACTGCCTTCATGGTGGCATCAGATCCTCATGACTAACAAGAAAGCTTTTGTAAAACAGTGCTTAATGGTATGGAACTCCCCCTTCACCAGAACCTTACATACTGACTTTTCCCCACTGCCCCAGATACCTCTCAGAGCTCTCTGAGATGCTGCCTCCCAGGCTGCAGTCCTCATTTTGCCCCAAATAAAACTTAACCTGCAACTCTCAAGTTGTACATCTGTGTTTAGCTGACAATACAAATATAAAGGAAATTTTAAATTAAATACAACCCATGGGGAGAAATCCAAACATCTGAGGGAGAGGGACAGGGAGAGAAAGGAGAGAAGGAGGAGGAGAGGAGAGAAGCAGAGGAGGGCGGCAGGGAGACAGAGGGGAGGACACTGAGGAGGAGGGGAGGAGGGGGGGGGGGGAGGGGAGGGGAGGGGAGGGAGGGGAGGGGGAAGGGGGGAGGGGAGGGGAGGGGGGACAGGAGGGGAGGGGAGCGGAGGGAAGGGGAGGGGAGGGAGGGGAGGGGAGGAAGGGGAGGGGACAGAGAGGCCAGAGTTCCTCAGAGTCTGGACTCACAGCCCAGGTCCACGGGTGTGTCCGGAAGCAGGGGAGAGCCCGAGCCAGGCCGGACAGAGCTGCGTCTCCAGGCCTCGTGGCCATGACCCGGAGCGGTGTGGTCAGCCCCCTGACCCCAGCCTGGCCCTGCTGGTCGTGGGGAGCTGTGATCCTGGACACAGTGTCTGAGCGTCTGTCTGAAATCCCTGCGGAGGCGCCACTCAGGACGGACCTGCCCGGCCCCACCTGGATCTGCAGGTCCAGGCCCGAGTGGGGCTTCCTGCCTGGAATCGAGCAGCTGGAGGGGTCTGCACCCCAGCAGTGGAGAGGCCCCAGGAGTGCTCAGAGCTGCCGGGGGCAGACAGAGCTGCTCTGAGACCCAGGGCTCGGCTCCAAGGGGTCCCCTGAGGTGTCTCCTGGCCAGGGTCAGAGCTGGGATGAGCATGTGGTCTGAGTCGGACTTTCAGAGCTGGTGGCTGCATCCCTGCGGACAGAGGGCTGGGTCCTAACCTGGGGGTCAGAGGGCAGGACGGGAGCCCAGCTGTGACCCCTGGGGACTGGCCTCCTCTGTGGTCTCCCCTGGGTGGTCACAGCATCCCCTGGACATGCACTGGGAGGAGGACAGCTGGGGCCCTGCTGTCAGGAGGGATTTCAGGAGGCCAGACTCAGGGGAGGAGACTCTGACCTGCCCGGGTTATGACTGAGTTTTGGGGGTCCTCCTGGAGGCTCTGGCCCTGCAGGCCATGCAAGGTCATCTCTAGTGGAGCAGGACTCCACAAGACTGATGAACTGAATCCTCTAGGATTGGCGTGACTGTGAGGGGGCAACATTCTAGGACCAACAGGGTGCTCAGGTAGCTGGCACTGGGTCCAGTGGCAGCGGGCAGGGCACTCAGGGCCGACTAGGGGTCTGGGGCATTCGATGGTGCCCACGGCACTGGGTCTTCCATCAGAATCCCAGACTTCACAGGGCAGTTTCAGGGATGAGGTCAGGACTTGAGGGCCACAGAGAGGTGGCCATGGCCTAGACAAGCCCATCACAGAGAGATCAGGGGCTGTGATAGGATGGGTGTGTCTGTGTCACTCAGGCCCTGTTTCCCCACATCAACACCAAGGTCCTGCCAGCCCATCGTCCACTGCGGACCCCCCTGTACAGAGCCTGCCTGGAGAGCCACAGGAGGGGCCGCCTGGGGGCTCAGCTCTGGGGGAACCGGGCCAGGCCTGTGCCTGCTGAGTCCACAGTCTCCCGGGGCTGGAGGAGAGTGTGAGCAGGACGGGAGGGTTTGTGTCTCACTTCCCTGCCTGTCTGTGTCACTGTGAACATTGTAACTGCCGCTGTCCCACGACAGACAACAGACAGTAATAGTCGGCCTCATCCTCGGCACGGACCCCGCCGATAGTCAAGATGGCTGTTTTGCCTGAGCTGGAGCCAGAGAACCGGTCAGGGATCCCTGAGCGCCGCTTACTGTCTTGATAAATGACCAGCTGAGGGGCCTGGCCTGGTTTCTGCTGGTACCACTGAGTATATTTTTCATCCAGGAGGTCCCCTGAGCAGGTGATCTTGGCCATCTGTCCCAAGGCACTGACACTGAAGTCGGCTGGGTGAGTTCATAGGAGACCGCGGAGCCTGGAAGAGATGGGGGAGACGGGATGAGAAGGAAGGACCCCTTCCCTAGGCATCCCACCCTGAGGCTGTGCCTGGACTGTGCTCTGGGTTCGGGGCACGCCGAGCCCCGGGGTCCTGTGGGGCCTGAGCCTGCGGGCAGGGCCGGGGGGCCGCACCTGTGCAGAGAGTGAGGAGGGGCAGCAGGAGAGGGGTCCAGGCCATGGTGGACGCGCCCTGAGCTCTGCCTCTGAGCCCGCAGCAGCGCTGGGCTCTCCCAGCCCCTTTATTCCCTCTCAGAGCTTTGAGGGGGGCAGCGAGGGTTGGCTTTATGCAAATCCAGCCCGTGGGGCCCCTCACTGAGAGGCAGGGTCAGCACACCGTCAGCCCTTGTCTGTTCCCCGCTTCCTCCTCGGCTTCTCACGTCTGCACATCAGACTTGTCCCCAAGGACGGAGGTCACTGTCCCCTTCCCTGTGTCTGACCACATGCCCGCTGTCCCAAGCCCCCTGGCCTGTGGTCTCCCCTGGACTCCCCAGCGGGGCGGTCAGCCTGGCAGCGTCCTGGCCGTGGACTGAGGCACGGCGCCCTGGGTTTCACTGTGGATGGGACCCTCAGAGGTGGTCACTGTGTCCTGAGGGGATGGCCTGTCCCGTCCTGGCTTCCTGCCAAGCGCTGATCCTTGGACCCCTTGGACCCGCAGGCCTGGTTCCCCTGAGCTCCCCTTGGGCAGCCCAGCCTCTGACCTGCTGCCCCTGGCCACGCTCTGCTGCTGGAGGAAATCAGGGCAGCCGCTCCCCTCAGGCAGGTCACCCCAAGGCCCCTGGCACCAGAGAGGGTGTGGACCTGGGAGTGCAGCCCTGCCTCTGGGCCAGCTGTGACCCCTGGCCTGCCCAGCCCACACAGAGGGGACACCTGCTCCATGAAGTCTCTGCTCTAACCCTGTCTCAGGGCGGGAAGGGCTCTGCTGTCCCTTTGGCTTTCTCAGTGGGGTGGAGAGTCCAGGATAACTCTAGCTGTAAACTGCAAGGTTCCAGCAACATGTGCGATCCCCCAGGGACCCAGGGTTCCTTGTATTGGTCCACCAAGGTTGGCACTAGTCCCACCCCAGGAGGGCAGTTAGCCAATGGGGTTCCTGGCAGTTGAGTTCATTTAAGAGCTTACATCATTTTTATCATCACATCTTCATCACCAGTATCATCACCATCATCACCATCTCCGTCATCTCTTCTCTCTCTTTTTTTTATGTCATCACACAATCTCACACCCCTCAGAGTTTGCATTGGTAGCATTTTCAGTTTAGCATAGTGTGCCTTTTTTTTTTTTTAAGGAAACTGGGGTTCTCCTGCTGATACCCCTGGGAACCTGTCCAGAAATCATACTGATGGCTGAACCCTTGTGTTTGGATTCCTGCCTAGGGACAACAGGAAACCCTAGGACCTCACAATTCTCTGAATCACTCCCATAGTTAACAATACCCATTGGGCCTTTTTATACTTTCATTTGGAAATATATCCTTGAAGTTAGTACCTACCTGCCCATTTTACAGCAGGTAAAGCTGCATCCCACTTGAGAGCAAGTCCCCAGATCAATAGAGAGAATGGGATGAGCCCAGGATGGGGCCCAGGGGTGGGGTCCTGGATTCAGACTCTGGCCATTTGGGGCAGAGCTTGACAAGGTAGGGCGTGCAGTGGGGGGCGGAGCCTCGTCTGGGAGGAACTATGGCATCCCCAGGGCTCAGCGCCATCCCCACCGCATCCTGGCTTTCACTAGAAGCCCCTTCAGCCTGTGTGTGGGGGAGGCCAGGGGAGCTGTGCTCCAGGTTATGCTGGAGAATCTGTGGGGCTGGGGGGCTGCTGGGCCCTAGGGGTCTGGCCAGGCCCTGCTGCCTCTGCTGGGCAGTGATGATTGGTCCTCATCCTCCTGAGAAGTCATGAGTGACAGGTGTCTCATGGCCAAGATATTGGAGGAGGCAGTGAGCACTCCCACCCTTGCAGACATCTCTGGAGGGGTCAGTGGACTGCAGGTGGCCCTGGGGCTTGGGCCTGGGGGACACGAGGCTCAGCCATGGACTCTCAGAGGTGCCAGCCCTGAGTGCAGCGGCAGGGGTGGGCGGGGGAGGACACCTCACCAAAGCCAGAGTAAGAGACCATCCAACCAACAGAAGCTGACTCACACTCCTTGGCCTGGCACGTTCCATCTTGAGATTTCTTGTGGACAGGACACAGTCCCTGGAGAAAGGGATTTCTATCCTGTGTGTGCAATAGAGCTACAGACACGCTTGGCTGTGATATGCAATCCTTTGAACACGGCATTAAATTCTGTTCACTAACATTTAAAAGGATTTTTGCATCAATAAACATAAGGTATATTGTCCTGTCATTTCCTTGTCTTGTAGTGTCTCTGTGTGGGTTGGAAGGGGTAACCGTCTTCACTAATCGAGTCAGGAAATTCCCTTATCCTTCCACTGTCTAATGCAGTTTCATAAGATTAGCGGTAATTCCTCTTTAAATCGCTGCTATAATCATCACTGTGGCCACCGGTACTGAATTTCTTGTTAGGAAGATTATTTTTTTAAAGTAATTTTAATGATTTTTAATTTTACCTTCGGCTGTGCTGTCTCTGTTGCTGTGTGCGGCTTTCTCTCGCTGTGGCCTGTGGGGGCTCTTCTCGTTGCAGACCGCGGGCTCTAGGGCGCTCAGGCTGGCGTGCTTGTGGCCCGTGGGCTCAGCAGCCGTGGGCACAGGCTCAGCAGCCTCTCAGGATGAGTTTTGCTCCCAGATCGCGGGTCGGTCGACCGGTGTTCCCCGCGTTGCCAGGTGGATCCTTCACCGCTGGACCACCAGGGACGTTCCCCAGAGGTTTCTAATTATGGATTTAAGCTCTCATTAGATGTCTCCTCACGATTCCTCTTCCTTTTTGAGTCAGTTAGATACCTTGTTTGTGTCTGTAAGTTTGTGCATTTTATCCAAGTCATCTGCTGCGTTGATATACAATTGTTGGTTGGCCCTCTAATTGTTGGTTTACAATTTTGAGAGCATTGTCCTGTAATTCCTTCTATCTGCAAGATTGGTAATAATATCTCCCAAGAGGAGTCGCAAAGTGAAATGAGATTAATACAGGCTTTTTAAAAATCTGAACCTATGTTGTGCCTTTGTCATAGATCTTATTTCTTAGCATGCCTGTACTTCCTGACTAGGGTGTTTTCATGTCTGGGTGAAGAGCTACCATTAGTATTTCTTATAGTCCAAAGACATCAGACTCCTGGGCACAGTCAGCACAGTCCTGTCTGCGGATGTTTTGCAAACCATGGCGTAGCCTGGAGTCATAAGGAATCACAGCTGACGACTCCTGGAAGAGAGGGACGTGCCGAGCAACGTGAGGGTGGGAACATGGAGGGCCCTCTCTGGGGACAATTTAACCAGCTAAAAGGGACATTCCAGCATCTGGGACGTGGAGCTGTGAACTGGACCGATGACTGTCATTTTCAGAAGAGAAATCCCAGGAGAGGAGGGTCCTGGGGAAAGGGGCAGGTCTGAGGCTGCAGGCCCTGCCTCAGGACAGGGGACACCTTCTCCAGGAGAGCAGGGGGGCCCGCCCAGGCTGCCTGCAGTGATTCCACCAGGAGGAGAGGCATCCCTGCCGGCCTGTGACATCACGGCCTCTCCTGAGACACAGGGTCACACCCGGGGCCCTGGAACCTTTGAGACCCTAACCCTTTCCTTTCCTCTCGACGCTGACAGCAGCCTAACTCAGAACAGACATCTCCAATTTCAGCAGGAAAATCCAAGGCCCCTGAGGACAGAGCGACTGGCTCTGGAGGAGCCGGCCAGGAGCAGAGAGGCCGCCTGAGCCTCAGGCCTGACCTGCAGCTGCTCAGAGGAGGCCGGAGCGCCGGGCCAGGCAGCGGGTGTGTGTCTCCCTTCCCCGCTGGCCTGTGTCACTGTGAGGGTTATAACTGCAGTCACGCAACTGACAGTGATAGTCGACCTGGTCCTCGGCCCGGACCCCACTGATGGTCAGCGTGGCCGTGCTCCCTAAGCTGGAGCCAGAGAGCCGGTCAGGGATCCCTGAGTGCCGCTTACTATCTTGATAAATGACCAGCTCAGGGGTCTGGTCTGGCTTCTGCTGGTCCCACTGAACATTTTCACTTCCAATGCTGCTCCCCCTACACAAGATCCTGCCCGTCTGTCATGGAGTCACTGACACCGAGGGTGACTGAGTCAGCTCGTAGGAGGACACAGCGCCTTCAGGAGAGAAAAGGAGAGGTGGCTGGAGGTGGAGAACCTCGGGGCAGAATCCCCCTGCCTCACCCAGATTAAGTGCCTAAGAGTCTTTGGGACCCAGGCCACCCCGCCCCTCAGTCTCAGCCCCCCTGGCCCCTGGGCCTGGTGGACGGAGTCTCTGAGGAAAGGAGATCACCCTTTCTCTGGCAGGCGCAGCCCTCAGGGCTGACCCAGCAGTGAGCACAGCGGGGGCATTTCAGCCCCTCCAGCTGCCCACCCTAGGCAGGGCCAGGAAACACGCTGACCCCGAGGTCAGCGCCCGCTGAGCTCAGAGTCAGGGCCAGGCCTGTCCCCAGGTCCTGGGCTGGGGTGCGTGGACCCTGGGGCTCACCGGTGCAGTGAGCCAGGAGTCGAGGAGGAGGGGGGTCCAGGCCATGGTGGAGGTGCCCCGAGTCTGCTCGCCAAGCCTAGGCTGGGCAGGGCTGTTGGGAGCCGCCGGGATGCACCCAGTCCGTGACAAGGTCATGGGATGAGAGAGGAACCCGCAAGGCAGATCTTCCCCTCGAGATTGTCCCAGGGGCCTGGTATGTCCCTTTCTTCCTTCTGTCTTAATGTTGTTGGGCTTTCTATTAATTTTTGGAAATGATAATATATAGTAATAAGGCCTCGCTGGAAAAGTCCAAGCCTTTTTGGAAATGCTCAAGATTGCTCTGGCTCAGGACATGACCATAAACATCAAGTCATAAAAGAAAAGGCCACAGGTATAGTTTGGCTGCTTACTTAAAAGATTATAGTGTTCTAGAATAGAAAAGAGTAGAGGCATTTAGATTTAGAAGTAGATATACTGCTTTAGTTTACTTGCTCCTTGGTTGAAAGGGTTTTCACTGTTGCTATTTCCTTGCTGCTATTTGTTCATTGTTTCCCTTTCTTTAAACAACATGGGATATTATGGGTATTTTTGTAAAATTGGAAAATGGGGTATATAGGATTTTAATAGAAGATTTATATTAACCAGCTTTACTGCCATTATCTTACTATTAATAGAGGTGTTTTGCTGCTTTAGAGGTGTTTTTGCTGTTTAATAGCTAATCATTGTAAATTGAGATTTTGTGGTTTCAGGTAAAGAAAAATATCAGGTTTTTCTCATGGTACTATTTTCAGAAATGTCAAACATGTTACTGTGACCCTTCCCATGTATTGTTTTATTGTCCAAAGAATTTACACTATACCTGAGACTTGTGGAACATTGTTTTTGTTAGAGTGAGAATGTTAGGCCATTGAGGCAAGAAGACTATGTACGGGACATTTAAGTATAAAAGCTGTAATCGGAAACGTTCTAGATGAATGCTTAGGGAAAAAACATGGGGAAAAAATATTTATGGAAGCACAAACCAATGCCTGATGTAATATGTGGTGACTTAAGGGGGAGGTAACATTCATTCTATAAAAACTGAGCTATCCCAAAAATAAAAAAAAGCTACCTCTTCTCCACAACGTCTGTGTGTGTGTGTCTGTCTGTCTTCTTCCTCGCTGACGCCACTCATCCCTTAGGTGCTCCTGGTCCTGCCGGGGCTGGACCTTGGCACAGGGCTCCTCCCAGCCTGTCTTATCCCCTTGCTGCTGGGGATGCCAATCAGCCCCAGCCCAGGGTGCTGCCTGCAGCCGTGTGGTCAGAGAGGCTCAGCCCAGGAACACGGGGGAGGGCCGCCCTGCACACTCCCCTCAGCCCGGGGCTCCTCCTGCACCTGCTGGTCTCAGGGTCTGGGGGGACAGCTCCACCTCAGACTGGGTCCTGGCCCCCCTCCTGGGAGAGAAGCCCTTGTCACTGAGAGCTCAGAGCTGGAGACTGTATTTTCTAGGAAACCTGAGGCCTTTGCTCCAAAGGATCCTGGGCTCTGTAGGAACGTGGCCAGAGTCACGGTGGAGATCTCGGGGTTTCCAGGAAGCCAAGTCCTTCCTCTGTTTCATCCTGGTTCAGGGGAAGGACCTTAATTTCATCCAGGACTTTGAAGTGTCTCATCCTTCACTGTTTTTAGGTGCAGTTCACATATGGGTCTGGTTCTAGCTCCACCTCCAGAAATTTTAAGGGAGGGTTCTTCTGACCGTTCAGATCCCCAGGATGCTGAGGCTCACCAGGCCCACGCCACAGGTGACTGCCGAGGTCCAGCCCCGGCAGGGCCAGGAATACGCAAGGGATGAGTGGCGTCGGCGAGGAAGAAGACAGACAGACACACACACACAGACGTTGCATAGAAGACGTAGCTTTTTTTTTTTTAATTTTTAGGATAGCTCAGTTTTTATAGAATGAATGTTACCTCCCCCTTAAGTCCCCACATATTATATCAGATATTGGTTTGTGCTTCCGTCAATATTTTTTCCCCATGTTTTTCCCCTATGCATTCATCTAGAATGGTTCCGATTACAGGGTTTATACTTAAATGTCCCATACATAGTCTTCTTGCCCCATGACCTAACATTCTCACTCTAACAAAAACAATGTTCCACAAATCTCAGGTATAGTGTAAATTCTTTGGACAATAAAACAATACATGGGAAGGGTCACAGTAACATGTTTGACATTTCTGAAAATAGTACCATGAGAAAAACCTGATATTTTTCTTTACCTGAAACCACAAAATCTCAATTTACAATGATTAACTATTAAATAGCAAAAACACTCTAAAGCAGCAAAACACCACTATAATAGTAAGATAATGGCAGTAAAAGTGGTTAATATAAATCTTCTATTAAAATCCTATATACCCCATTTTCTAATTTTACAAAAATACCCATAATATCCCATGTTGTTTAAAGATAGGGAAACAATGAACAAATAGTAGCAAGCAAATAGCAACAGTGAAAACCCTTTCAACCAAGGAGCAAGTAAACTAAAGCAGTATATCTACTTCTAAATCTAAATGCCTCTACTCTTTTCTATTCTAGAACACTATAATCTTTTAAGCAAGCAGCCAAACTATACCTGTGGCCTTTTCTTTTATGACTTGATGTTTATGGTCATGTCCTGAGCCAGAGCAATCTTGAGCATTTCCAAAAAGGCTTGGACTTTTCCAGCGAGGCCTTATTACTATATATTATCACTTCCAAAAATTAATAGAAAGCCCAACAACAGTAAGACAGGAGGAGGAAAGGGACATACCGGTTGCGCGGAACAATCTCGAGGGGAAGAGCTGCCTTGCAGATTCCTTTCTTGTCCCGGCGGCTCCGGAGGGGACATATTGGGCCCCCGGGGCAGCCCAATGTGAGGAAGAGCTGCCTTGCGGGTTCCTCTCTCGTCCCATGACCTTGTCATGGACTGGGTGCATCCCGGCAGCTCCCGACAGGTGACGCACAGCTGCAGGGCCCAGCCCAGACACAGCTCCCGAGTGACAGAGCCACGGATCACACTGCTCCTCTGCCAAGGGCACGGGGAGTTCTGAAAGGTCCCCTGAGGTCCTGTCCTGTCCACCCTTGGCCATGAGGTCCCGGGCAGCCGGTGGGTGCTGGGCCTCAGTGTCGCCATGTGTGGTCTGGGCCATCGACCGGTCATGTGCTCAAAGGAATGACTAGGTGTAAGAAAGAATACCGGCTGTAAATTATAAAGACACCTCATGTGACATATATACATACGAGACATTTATTTCTTTGCCTGCATCGGGTGGCATGCAGGATCTTTATTTGCAACCTGTGGGATGCAGTTTCCTGAGCAGGATTGAACACGGGCCCCCTGCACTGGGAGCTCAGAGTCTAGCCGCTGGACCACCAGGGAAGTTCCGGAAATACGGTTTTAAAAGTTGCCTTCAGTTACTGGGGAAACACAGGAATACAAATAGTGTTTCTAATTAAGACAAATAAATCTCTTGGCTCTGTGTTCCTGGAGTGGACAAGAGAGAAAACTGTGTGGCCAGCCCCCTGGGGAGAGATGGGGAAGGAGGAGCTCGTCCTCCAGGAAGGACAGAGGCTGTCAGTGCAAGCAAAGAGGGTGGAGTCTGTGCATCCTGATGGGAGGACACCACAGAAAGCCGGCCCCTGTCCTTCAGGTGTGAGGTGTGGGTACCCAGCCCTGCGTGGGGACCTGACGCCCAGGTCTCCTCAGCTCCAGGTGCGGGGCTGAGGGACTCTCTGCTGCCCCCGGTGGCCACTCTGCACGGACAGCGGGAAGGGGCCGGAAGTCCTCAGTCCCGGTGCAGATTCAGAACCCACTGCCCACGTGCTCATTCCCTGGGCCTTGACTCCTGGTCCCACAGGAGGACCTGCTGCTCTCTTCATGCCCTCAGACTGCCTCAGTGTCAAGCTTCGGGTCTCAGGTCACCTGTGAGATGATGAGCAGACCTGTTTGGAGGAGGAGGCCCAGGGTTCCACCTGCGGCGTCCCTGTGTTGCCCCCTTTGTGACATTAAGTCTCCAAAACACAGACTGTCTTTCTGTATGACTTGCTCTTATTTAACTTGATCACCAGATGCTTTGTAACTCTCTGTAAACAGGTCTTATCTCTCAAGTTAAGCTGATTCCTTGGATACTATTGTTAATGGAATTGTTTGTTGGTGCATCCAAACCCAGGTGATTTTTGCATCTTGAGCCCTGATGCATTTCTGAATTCATTATGAGTAAGTTTTTGTGGGCTTTTGAAATTTGTCTATATTGTATTATGTGCGCAGAGAATAGAGACCCTTTGATTTCTTCCTTCCAGTTTAGATGGCCATTATTTCTTCCTCTTGCTCAGTTGCTGTGACTAGAATTTCCAGGACAGAGTTCAGTGGCAGTGGGGAAAGCTTTCAGTCTTTCACAAGGAGTGTGATGTATGCTGTGGGTTTTTCATAAATACCCTTCACTGGGTTGAGATAAATTCTTTCTACACAGAATGTTCTGGTGTCTTGTTTCTCTTTTTCCTTTGGTCATGAAAAGATGTTAGATATTGTCAAATATTTTTCTGCACCATTTGTGATATTTACTGCTTTTTCTCTTTAATTTGTTTCGGTGGTATACTCATGATTGATTGTCTTAGGTTGAACCACCCTTGCATTCCTGGGGGTGAATGTCACTTGGATTTTGATACATTTTTTTGGATTAAGTTGGCTAATACCTTAAAAGATTTTTTCTTGTATATAAGGCATTGGTGGCTTCATTTTCTTTTGTTGTAGTGTCTTTATTGGTAAGCATAATTCCAGCTTTATCGAATGAACTAGAGAGTATCCTTCCTCTTCTGCTGTTTGAAAGATTTTGATAAAGATTAGTGAGTAATTCCTCTTTCAATGGTTGGTGTAATTATCATTGTTTCTCCCATGGCTCAGAGGTCAAATACCTGCCTGCTAGGCAGCAGACCCCATGTACAGGGGGCGACTAGAGTTCAGTCTCTGGATTGGGAAGATGTCCTGCGGAAGGAAAAGGCTACCACCTCCAGTATTCTTGCCTGGGATATCCCATGGACAGAGGAGCTGGCAGGCTGCAGTCCATGGGTTACAAATAGTCAGACATGACCTGGCAACTAAACAAGAGTAAGAATTCGTAGGCACAGCAAGACATGAGTGTAATGCCTCCCTGCTAAGAAATGCATCCAGAGACGGCCAGTCACAAACAGCAGGCGGTCTTCGCAGCTCCCTGCTCCTGACCTCTGGTCATCACGTAAATTCCTTGCTTTGCTTCCACTTCTTTCCAGCTCCTGATGGTGACGCGAGTGCTCCTGAGTGCCGGGGTCCAGCCTCGGCATGATCCAGGGGATACCCTCAGGATGAACGGCGTCAGCGAGAGAGAGAGAGAAGACATGTGAGACCAGCCTTGATAGGGCCAAGTCTGCGAGGGAGAGAGAGAGAGAAAGAGAGAGAGAGAGAATGACCAGACAGGGTTGTTTGCAGGGTCTGGCAATGCTTTATTTTTTACCGTGGCTTTTATACCCTAAATTAGTACATTTCTAAGGGGAAGATAGTTTAACATTACATCAGCTTGTTCTTCACGAAACCAGGGTGTTTTCTGCATATTTCTTTGTTTATGAGGGTCTTGTACATTATCTTCTGGCCTTGAGGCCTATTAACATTTTATGCAAGTCAGGTGAATGTAAACCTATTTTCTGTTTCTATGGTGACCTTAACTGAAAGGTAGCAGTCTCATAGGGCAACAGTACAGAGGAGAAGTATAACCTTGTTAACACAAAAATTAATCCTTCTGCAGAAGTTGTCAGTTGCGTTATCTCAGAAGTTTACCCCAGACTGACTCTGCGGCTTCAGTGAGGCAGCCTCTGCCTAGCATGCCTGGCTGACAATTAACAACCATCTCATTGTTACCACACTAGGGCTAAGCTCTTATTTCTCTAGATCTTTAACTATATTAACAATGGTTTCTATAACACAACCTTAGTACATTAAAGGCAAAAATACAGCAAGCAAAACACAGCAAGAAATGTCAACCCAATAGCTACTTTTACAATAATTTTTCTTGTGTTTTCTAATAGGGCTTCCTCACCCCCCGAAGGGCTCTATGTCTGTTAGGGCCTTTAGATGATCAGGTTCTTTATGCTGTTTTATGATTAGGGTATTATAAGCAGTCATGCATATTAGTACCAAGGGCATAAATGCATTTGCCAAACAAACTAAAATACCAGCAAAGGAGTTTAAATTGAAACACTCCTTTCACCCTGGATAATCTCATAAAATACCACCACCCAGGAAACTTATTGATTAAAGTTCTAAATTGATTCTTATTTGGAAAGAGATCGGGGAAGATTTCTGTGTCACAGAAATTAGGGAGTAGTCTATTGAAGCAAGCATCAGAAAGACAGAGATCATCTTTAAGGTGAGTGCAGGCGGCAGCTTTTCGGAATCCCTGAAAACCTGATCCGCCTTGCCCATCAGGTTTTCTCACCTCATGACCTTGTCATGGGTGGGATCGCGTGTGCCAGCTCCCGGCACCTGAGACCGTCCCATTTGTTGCTAACCATTCAAATGTATTTTTACTCAACTAAAAGCCGACATAATAGAAAATACCAAGCCTTTCTTTTAAAAAGAAAAGAAAAACACCACATTGGACATATGTCTTCCTTTGCCTGTCTTTAAATGAGACGTGAGTTCTACGTTTCACACCATTGTCAAGAAAACACCATGGAGCCTGGTCCCGGGAACCCTAAATCCATTCCTGACCCCCCTGTGTAGAGCCTGCCTGAAGGGCAGGGAGGAGGGCTGCCTGGGGGCTCAGCTCCGGGGGAACCAGGCCAGGCCTGTCCCTGCTGAGTCCACAGTCCTCCCAGGGCTGGAGGAGAGTGTGAGCAGGATGGGAGGGTTTTTGTCTCACTTCCCCGTCTGTCTGTGTCACTGTGAGCATCACCACTACTGACATCAGCTGACTGACAGTAATAGTCGGCCTCGTCCTCAGCCTGGGCCCCACTGATGGTCAGGGTAGCCGTGTTCCCCGAGCTGGAGCTAGAGAACCGGTCATTCCCATAAATGACCGTCACAGGGGCCTGGCCCGGCTTCTGCTGGTACCAGTGAGCACCAAGCTCTTCTAAGTCGTCTCCCTGGCAGGTGATGCTGGCCGTCTGTCCCAAGGACACGGACACCGCAGGCGGCTGAGTCAGCTGAGAAGTGACCACACGAGCTGGAAGAGAGCAGAGAGTGAGTGTGGGAAGAGGGTCTCCTCCTGGGCCCCCCACTCACCCTGCGGCAGCCTCTGTGCTGAGCTGAGGTTCAGAGCCACCTGAACCCTGGTCACTTGGGGGCCGCGCCTGGGGGGCCGCACCTGTGCAGAGAGTGAGGAGGGGCAGCAGGAGAGGGGTCCAGGCCATGGTGGACGCGCCCTGAGCTCTGCCTCTGAGCCCGCAGCAGCGCTGGGCTCTCCCAGCCCCTTTATTCCCTCTCAGAGCTTTGAGGGGGGCAGCGAGGGTTGGCTTTATGCAAATTCAGCCCCTGGGGCCCCTCACTGAGAGACAGGGTCAGCACACCGTCAGCCCTTGTCTGTCCCCCGCTTCCTCCTCGGCTTCTCACGTCTGCACATCAGACTCGTCCCCAAGGACGGAGGTCACTGTCCCCTTCCCTGTGTCTGACCACATGCCCGCTGTCCCAAGCCCCCAGGCCTGTGGTCTCCCCTGGGCTCCCCAGCGGGGCGGTCAGCCTGGCAGCGTCCTGGCCGTGGACTGAGGCATGGCGCCCTGGGTTTCACTGTGGATGGGACCCTCAGAGGTGGTCACTAGTCCTGAGGGGATGGCCTGTCCCATCCTGGCTTCCTGCCCAGCGCTGATCCTTGGACACCTGTGGACCCGCAGGCCTGGTTCCCCTGAGCTCCCCTTGGGCAGCCCAGCCTCTGACCTGCTGCTCCCGGCCGCGCTCTGCTGCCCCCTGCTGGCCATGCCGCGTGCTGCCTCTAGTAGAGCTCTGATTTCTCAGCATGACTGTGATTACTGTCTTCAGTTCAGTTCATTCCCTCACTCCTGTCCGACTCTTTGCCACCCCACGGACTATACAGTTCATGGAATTCTCCAGGACAGAATACTGCAGTGGGTAGCCTTTCCCTTCTCCAGGGGACCTTCCTGACCCAGGAATCAAATCGGTGTCTCCTGCCTTGCAGGCAGATTCTTTACCAACTGAGCTATCCTGAGCTGAGTGTAATTATTCTCTTCAGTTCTGTTCAGTCCCTCAGACTTGTCTGACTCTTTGCGACCCCATGGACTGCAGCTCATCAGGCCTCCCTGTCCATCACCAATCCCCAGAGTTTACTCAAACTCATGCCCATTGAGTCGGTGATGCCATCAACCACCTCATCCACTTCATCCCCTTCTCCTCCGTCCTTCAATCTTCCCCAGCATCAGGGTCTTTTCCAAAGAGTCAGTTTTTTACATCAGGTGGCCACAGTATTGGAGTCTCAGCTTTGCATCAGTCCTTCCAATGAATATTCAGGACTGGTTTCCTTTAGGATGGACTGGTTGGATCTCCTTGCAGTCCAAGGGACTCTCAAGGGTCTTCTCCAACACCACAGTTCAAAAGCATCAATTCTTTGGTGCTGAGATTCTGTATAGTCCAGCTCTCACATCCACACATGTATACTGGAAAAACTAAAGCTTTGACTACACGGACCTTTGTTGGCAAAGCAATGTCTCTGCTTTTTAATATGGTGTCTAGGTTGGTCTTAAATTTTCTTCCGAAGAGCAAGTGTCATTTAAATTCATGGCTGCAGTCACCATCTGCAGTGATTTTGGAGCCCCCCAAAATAAAGTCTGTCACAGTTTCCATTTCTTCCCCATCTATTTGCCATGAAGTGATAGGACCAGATGCCATGATCTTAGTTTTCTAAGTGTTGAGCTTTAAGCCACCTTTTTCACTCTCCTCTTTCACTTTCATCAAGAGGCTCTTTAGTTCTTCTTTGCTTTCTGCCATAAGCGTAGTTGTCATCTGCATATCTGAGGTTATTGATATTTCTCCCAGCAAACTTGATTCCAACTTGTGCTTCTTCCAGCCCAGTGTCTCTCATGATGTACTCTGCATATAAGTTAAATAATCAGGGTGAAAATATACAGCCTGGACGTTCTCCTTTTCCTATTTGGAACCAGTCTGTTGTTCCATGTCCACTTCTAAGTGTTGCTTCCTGACCTGCATATAGGTTTCTCAAGAGGCAGGTCAGGTGATCTGGTATGCCCATCTCTTTCAGAATTTTCCACAGTTTATTGTGATCTACACAGTCAAAGGCTTTGGCATAGTCAATAATGCAGAAGTAGATGCATTTCTGGAACTCTCTTGCTTTTTCCATGATCCAGTGGATGTTGGCAGTTTGATCTCTGGTTCCTCTGCCTTTTCTAAACCCAGCTGGACCATCTGGAAGTTCACAATTCACACACTGTTGAAGCCTGGCTTGGAGAATTGTGGCACTACTTTGCTAGCATGTGAGATGAGTGCAATTGTGCAGTGGTTTGAGCATTCTCTGGCATTGCCTTTCTTTGGGATTGGAATGAAAACTGACCTTTTCCAGGCCTGTGGCCACTGCTGAGATTTCCAACTTTGCTGGCATATTGAGTGCATCAATTTAACATTATCATCTTCTAGGATTTGAAATAGCTCAACTGGAATTCCATCACCTCCACTAGCTTTGTTTGTAGTGATGCTTCCTAAGGCCCCCCTGACTTCATATTTCAGGCAGTCTGGCTCTAGTGAGTGATCACACTATTGTGATTATCTGGGTCATGAAGATCTTTGTGTATAGTTCTTCTTAGGAACAGATTTTATGATCTCCATCCTTTCATCTCGTTATATCTAGAGAAGCACTAACTGCCTTCATGGTGGCATCAGATCCTCATGACTAACAAGAAAGCTTTTGTAAAACAGTGCTTAATGGTATGGAACTCCCCCTTCACCAGAACCTTACATACTGACTTTTCCCCACTGCCCCAGATACCTCTCAGAGCTCTCTGAGATGCTGCCTCCCAGGCTGCAGTCCTCATTTTGCCCCAAATAAAACTTAACCTGCAACTCTCAAGTTGTACATCTGTGTTTAGTTGACAATACAAATATAAAGGAAATTTTAAATTAAATACAATCCATGGGGAGAAATCCAAACATCTGAGGGAGAGGGACAGGGAGAGAAAGGAGAGAAGGAGGAGGAGAGGAGAGAAGCAGAGGAGGGCGGCAGGGAGACAGAGGGGAGGACACTGAGGAGGAGGGGAGGAGGGGAGGGGGGAGGGGAGGGGAGGGGAGGGAGGGGAGGGGGAAGGGGGAGGGGAGGGGAGGGAGGGGAGGGGAGGGAGTGCCAGAGTTCCTCAGAGTCTGGACTCACAGCCCAGGTCCGCGGGTGTGTCCGGAAGCAGGGGAGAGCCCGAGCAAGGCCGGACAGAGCTGAGTCTCCAGGCCTCGTGGCCGTGACCCGGAGCAGTGTGGTCAGCCCCCTGACTCCAGCCTGGCCCTGCTGGTGGTGGGGGGCTGTGATCCCGGACACAGTGTCTGAGCGTCTGTCTGAAATCCCTGCGGAGGCGCCACTCAGGACGGACCTGCCCGGCCCCACCTGGATCTGCAGGTGCAGGCCCGAGTGGGGCTTCCTGCCTGGAATCGAGCAGCCGGAGGGGGTCTGCCCCCCAGCAGTGGAGAGGCCCCAGGAGTGCTCAGAGCTGCCGGACGCAGACAGGGCTGCTCTGAGACCCAGGGCTCGGCTCCAAGGGGTCCCCTGAGGTGTCTCCTGGCCAGGGTCAGAGCTGGGATGAGCATGTGGTCTGAGTCGGACTTTCAGAGCTGGTGGCTGCATCCCTGGGGACAGAGGGCTGGGTCCTAACCTGGGGGTCAGAGGGCAGGACGGGAGCCCAGCTGACCCCTGGGGACTGGCCTCCTCTGTGGTCTCCCCTGGGCGGTCACAGCATCCCCTGGACATGCACTGGGAGGAGGACAGCTGGGGCCCTGCTGTCAGGAGGGATTTCAGGAGGCCAGACTCAGGGGAGGAGACTCTGACCTGCCCGGGTTATGACTGAGTTTTGGGGGTCCTCCTGGAGGCTCTGGCCCTGCAGGCCATGCAAGGTCATCTCTAGTGGAGCAGGGCTCCGCAAGACTGATGAACTGAATCCTCTAGGATTGGCGTGATTGTGAAGGGACAACATTCTAGGACCAACAGGGTGCTCAGGTAGCTGGCACTGGGTCCAGTGGCAGCGGGCAGGGCACTCAGGGCCGACTAGGGGTCTGGGGCATTCGATGGTGCCCACAGCACTGGGTCTTCCATCAGAATCCCAGACTTCACAGGGCAGTTTCAGGGATGAGGTCAGGACTTGAGGGCCACAGAGAGGTGGCGATGGCCGAGACAAGCCCATCACAGAGAGATCAGGGGCCGTGATAGGATGGGTGTGTCTGTGTCACTCAGGCCCTGTTTCCCCACATCAACACCAATGTCCTGCCAGCCCGTCGTCCACTGCGGACCCCCTGTACAGATCCTGCCTGGAGGGCCAGGAGGAGGGGCCGCCTGGGGAGTTCAGCTTGGGGGAACCGGGCCAGGCCTGTGCCTGCTGAGTCCACAGTCTCCCGGGGCTGGAGGAGAGTGTGAGCAGGACGGGAGGGTTTGTGTCTCACTTCCCTGCCTGTCTGTGTCACTGTGAACATTGTAACTGCCGCTGTCCCACGACAGACAACAGACAGTAATAGTCGGCCTCGTCCTCGGCACGGACCCCGCCGACAGTCAAGATGGCTGTTTTGCCTGAGCTGGAGCCAGAGAACCGGTCAGGGATCCCGGAGCGCCGCTTACTATCTTGATAAATGACCAGCTGAGGGGCCTGGCCTGGTTTCTGCTGGTACCACTGAGTATATTTTTCATCCAGGAGGTCCCCCGAGCAGGTGATCTTGGCCATCTGTCCCAAGGCCACTGACACTGAAGTCGGCTGGGTGAGTTCATAGGAGACTGCGGAGCCTGGAGGAGAGGGAGGAGACGGGATGAGAAGGAAGGACCCCTTCCCCGGGCATCCCACCCTGAGGCGGTGCCTGGACTGTGCTCTGGGTTAGGGGCGGGCCCAGCCCAGGGTCCTGTGGGGCCGGAGCCTGCGGGCAGGGCCGGGGGGGCCGCACCTGTGCAGAGAGTGAGGAGGGGCAGCAGGAGAGGGGTCCAGGCCATGGTGGACGCGCCCTGAGCTCTGCCTCTGAGCCCGCAGCAGCGCTGGGCTCTCCCAGCCCCTTTATTCCCTCTCAGAGCTTTGAGGGGGGCAGCGAGGGTTGGCTTTATGCAAATCCAGCCCGTGGGGCCCCTCACTGAGAGGCCGGGTCAGCACACCGTCAGCCCTTGTCTGTTCCCCGCTTCCTCCTCGGCTTCTCACGTCTGCACATCAGACTCGTCCCCAGGGACGGAGGTCACTGTCCCCTTCCCTGTGTCTGACCACATGCCCGCTGTCCCAAGCCCCCAGGCCTGTGGTCTCCCCTGGGCTCCCCAGCGGGGCGGTCAGCCTGGCAGCGTCCTGGCCGTGGACTGAGGCATGGCGCCCTGGGTTTCACTGTGGATGTGACCCTCAGAGGTGGTCACTAGTCCTGAGCGGACGGCCTGTCCCGGCCCGGCTTCCTGCCCAGCGCTGATCCTTGGACACCTGTGGACCCGCAGGCCTGGTTCCCCTGAAGCTCCCCTTGGGCAGCCCAGCCTCTGACCTGCTGCTCCCGGCCGCGCTCTGCTGCCCCCTGCTGGCCACGCCGCGTGCTGCCTCTAGTAGAGCTCTGATTTCTCAGCCTGACTAATTAAGGTCTCTCTGCATTCATGTCCCTGTGAAGGGCTCACTTAGCGTTTCTCACACTAGAGACCATGGTCCTCCTGGTTACAGCGATCACACTCCTCTCTGTGGAACTTTTGCAGAAGATTCTACAGCCAGGAGTCATAAGTAGTCTTAGCTGAGAAATGCTGAATCAGAGAGACCTGATAACCAAGGCGAGGGGGGGAACCTGGAAGATCCTATCTGGTGACAATACCCACAGCTATGACAGATGTTCTGGGCATCAGGGAATGTGGGGTCTGTGGACTGGTGAGATGTGTGTGAAATCTTCCAAATACACACATACATGCAAATAAATATGTATGTACACAGAGAGAGAGAGCCAGAGGCTGTGAGTGTCAGAGCACCAGGTACCCACGGTACCTCCACAGAGGTCACAGCACAACGATTTCTTCTGGTTTCTTGGTCAACTGACTTCATAATTCAAATTCTTGTACTCCTTGTTGAACTGAACAAATTTAAAAATACTGCAAAACGTACTTCAGTGTGTTTGTGTGTGCGTTCGGTCTTTATGACCCCATGGACTGTAGCCTACCTGGTTTCTCTTCCACGAAATTTTCTAGGCAGGAATAGTGGAGTAGGTTGCCATTTCCTTCTCCAGTAAATATATATACATAAAGGTTACTATTTTAATCACCAAGATGGTTCGTAACGTGTGTCCCAGTTTTCTGGGAAACCAGGTGCCATTCCATTTAGTTCTGGGGTGTCTGGGGGGAGTGTTTCTGGAGGACGTGAGCATTTGAACCTTCTGATTCAGGGAAGCAGGCGGCCCTCCCCATGTGGGTCCTGGAGGAACAAAAGGCTGAGGAAGGCAGAGTCCCCTCCTCCCCGACATGAGGTCTCTGCTCAGAAGAGAGATAGTATAATGAAGAAAAAAAGAAAAAAGCAAACTGTTGGAGCTCAATTCTCTGGAGCTAAATTGCACTCTGAGGGCCGCATGCAGAAATTCTAGATATAAGACAACTCACCCCACCCCACTCCCAGCCTTTCAAGAAAGGATGGGATGAAGGAGGCAGGACGGTGACCTGGGGGCCATCACAGCCAGGCCTGCAAGAGGACCCGGGGAGCTCGGGTACAGGTGAGCTCTTCAGAGCCCTTCAAATCGGGGGCAGGGGCCCTGCCTCTATCTCCCCCTCCACACACAGATCCTTAAGACGGATCTGCACTGGGATGAGGAGTGTCACCGGCGTCAGAGGTTACAGCAGAAGCAAGATCGGGATCTGGGGCTGTGGACCCCAGTGTCTGGGTAAATGAGGGCTTCAGTCCTGCAGCTGACGGGCTGGATTCAGGTTGTCACACAGGACACCTGGGCAGTGATGGTCACAGCGCAGCTACTTCTGGTGTTATGACCATTAAAAAATAAAGACAGACAGACACACACACAATGGACAGGGGAAAAAATGAGAATCAGTGCATGAACAGAGGACAGATGTATGATGTGCAAATGTAATGCAAGATTTAAACAAAAATATAACCTATGGGGAGAAACCCAAACATGTTAAGAAGAAGAGAGAGAGGAAGGAAAGAAGAGGAAGAAGAAGGAGAAGGAGAGGAGTAGGAGGTGCAGAGGGAGAGGGAGGGGAGAGGGGGAGGAGGGGGAGGGGCCAGAGAGAGGGACGACTCGGGGGAAGAGAAGGAGAGAAGGTGACAGAGGCCAGTGTTAACCCAGAGTCAGGCCACCAAAAGGTCAAGAAGCAACAGTTAGAACCAGACACGGAACGATGGACTGGATCCAAATTGGGAAAGGAGCTCATCAGAAGTGTATATTGTCACTCTGCTTATTTAACTTACATGCAGAGTACATCATGCAAATTGCTGGGCTCGATGAAGCACAAGCTGGAATCAAGATTTCTGGGAGAAATATCAGCAACCTCAAATATTCAGCTGATACCTCTCTAATGGCAGAAAGTGAAGAGGAACTAAAGGGCCTCTTAAGGAGAGTGAAAGAGGAGAGTGAAAAAGCTGGCTTGACACCCGACATTAAAAAGACTAAATCCTGGCATTCACTCCCAACACTTCAGGCAAATAGATGGGGAAAAAGTGATAACATGACAGACTTTATTTTCTTGGGCTCTGAAATCACTGTGAATGGTGAATGTGCCATGAAATTAAAAGCCACTTGCTTCTTGGAAGGAAAGCTATGACAAACCTAGACAGCATATTAAAAAGCAGAGACATCACATTGCCGACAGAGGTCCACATAGTTGAAGTTACAGTTTTTCCAGTTGTCATGCATGGATGTGAGAGCTGGAATACAGAGAAGACTGAGCACCAAAGAATTGATGCTTCCAAATTTTGGTGCTGGAGAAGACTCTTGACACCCCCTTGGACAGCAAGGAGATCAAACCAGTCAATGCTAAAGGAAAGCAACCCTGACTATTCATTGGAAAGACTGATGCTGAAGCCTCAATATTTTGGCCACCTGATGTGAGAGTTGGACTATAAAGAAAGCTGAGTGCTGAAGAATTGATGCTTTTGAACTGTGGTGTTGGAGAAGACTCTTGAAAGTCCTTTGGACTGCAAGGAGATCCAACCAGTCCATCCTAAAGGAGATCAGTCCTGAGTGTTCATTGGAAGGACTGATGCTGAAGCTGAAACTCCAGTACTTTGGCCACCTCATGCGAAGAGCTGACTCATTTGAAAACACCCTGATGCTGGGAGGGATTGGGGGCAGGAGGAGAAGGGGACGACGGAGGATGAGATGGTTGGATGGCATCACCGACTCAATGGACATGAATTTGGTAAACTCCGGGAGTTGGTGATGGACAGGGAGGCCTGGCAGGCTGAAGTCCGTGGGGTCACAAAGAGTGGGACACGGCTGAGTGACTGAACTGAACTGAACTGAATTGTCGATGTTTTTGACAACAATTTTCCCTTACTTTGTCTCCACCCTCCATATTAGACATCAGCGCTCAAGCTAGACAGGGGTGCACCTGGAGGAAAGTTCTGCCTTTTCTTTTCAAATCAATCCTCAGGTGACATTTCTCTATTTCTGACGTGGACATTCCCCTGCAGCCACTGGAGTTCTGTGTCAAGTAGGAGGTTTATGTGTGCCTGGTCCAGGTTGTCACATGGTTATTCAAATTTTCTCCAGGGAAATCTTTGTATGAAAGTTCACTGATTTGGTAGGACACCCAGAAATTTCCTCTTGCATCTCTAAGAGTTAGGACAGTGGCTTGCTTAGCAAACCAGTGAGATGGTCTGGATTTCTTTTTTTATGTGAAGGAGAAACATATCCAGCCAACAAATCATGAGTCAATAGCTGTCCAGGTAGCAACCCAGTTCCTCCCCGGACCTTGTCTCAGAGGAAGACAAGCCTTTGGTGTAATTGAGGTGTTTGCTCTCGAGGCTGGGGCAGCACTTTGAAACAGAAAGGTGTTCCTGGTGGCCCTCGTCACTTAAAGCACCTACACACGGGCACAGCCTGAGGGGTCTGGGATTCAGACGCAGCGCGGGGCCAGTGTGATATTGCCTCTGAGGTAAGAATTCGAAGGGCAGGGGTGACATGTGGTCAGGTGGTGGCACGGGGCAGTTTCTGGGTAATAAATCTGGGTATCTGCAGCTGCTTAGCCCAGGATGGAGCCTGAGGAGCAGGAGCAGGATTGACACAAGTGGGTTGAGACCACCCTTGGCCTTCACCACTTTATCCGGGGCCTGAAGACCTTCAAGGAGGTTCAGCAGCTGCG
The DNA here is from genome assembly GCF_910594005.1 of Cervus elaphus. Taxonomy (NCBI): domain Eukaryota; kingdom Metazoa; phylum Chordata; class Mammalia; order Artiodactyla; family Cervidae; genus Cervus; species Cervus elaphus. Next base: position 2,108,248 of record NC_057819.1, read on the forward strand.
GGTGGCTGAAGGTCCTCTGGGCCTGAGCCCTGTCTACTGTCCCCCGCGGTGACCGGTCACTGCCGTCCCCAAATATCTGCAGATTTTCTGCTGTGCGTGCAGCACAGGATTTAGGGAGCGGCCTTGATGGGGAAAGGCAGGGGCTGAGAGAGTGAATAACAATGCCAAGTTCCCTTGGGGAGGAAGAGGTTCTTTCTGGTGGAACTTGAAAAGCATTCTCCTGAAGTCTCAGGTTAAAGAGGTCTTGCTGGAAAACGCTGGATCAGCATGGCTGGACGGACTTGTGAAGGTCATCGCTGGCTCAGCCTCTGCTCTGGTCTTTGTCCCCAGTGTGCTCTGCCCACGGTCAGCTGAGAAAGGAGCTGCTCTTCCCACGGGGACGGGACACCCTGTCGGTGGAGCTGATCCAGGCTCTGGGCTCCTGGGCGGGGAGGAAGGTGGAGCGGGCTACGCCAGGCTGATTCAGCCCCTCCGAGAGAAGCTGTGTGTGCAGTAGGTGCATTGGATCAGACCATACAGAGGTCCTCAGTCTTGTCCCCAGTGATGGTGAGGGCCGCTCTGCCCCCAAGGATGGAGTGTAAGGAGTGACTTGGGGTGGATGCAGGAGAGGGTGACTGTCGGCCTGGATGACAGTGTAAGGAAGGGTCTTGAGTCACCACAGGCTGGGAGCTGACGGCCAAAGACAACAGAAGGTGACATGCATGGGCACCACTGTTACGGCACCTCCTCCACTGCGCCCCTTGCCCAGGCCCCTCCCCACCGCCCGGGACTCTGCCCTGACCTGAGCAGAGGCCCACGGAGGGGATGGTGGCCCAGGACCGGCTGGCGAGGCTTCCACCTGCACTGCCCCCGAGGGCCTCGTGGCTGGGGCTGGTCTCCTTCACCTTGAACTCTCCTCTGTCTCTTCAGTGAGGGGCGGCCCTCAGGCCCACTCCCACCCCCAGCTTCCTGCCTGCACCAGGGCTGGGTCCCAGTGGGGACCCCTGCCCGATGAAGGGTGGGCGGAGGGGGGTGGTGAGGGCCTCGTGTCTGCTTTCCTTCGGCTGTCCCCGGGCATGAGGGCCCTCATGGCTCCTGACGAACGCGTGAGGACCACTTAGGGAAAATGAAAATGGCGTCAGATGAAAAGATACACAGCTGGGCCAGTTCCCACAAACGGAGACATGGACTCACAGTGCCCCCTGTTACTCAAAAGTCTGAAAGTCTCCTTTTCTCAGACTCCAGGCCTGATAGACTTGACCATGGGCCTCTGGTTCACTCGCTCTAAAATAAGCTTCAGTCTTTTTTTTCTTTTTTTAAGTACTTTTAGCTTTTTTTTTTAGAAAATTTATTTATTTATTTATATTTCTTTTTGACTGCACCGAGTCTTCATTGAGGAGTGGGCTTTCTCCAGTTTCGGCAGGTGGGGCCTACTCTCTAGGTGTGGTCCCTGGACTTCTCACCGTGGAGGCTTCTCTCATTGTAGGAGCATGGGCCCTAAGCGCTTGGGCTCAGTAATTGTGGCGCACAGACTTAGTTGCCCCGAGGCACGTGGAGTTGTAGCTCCTGGACCAGGCATCACCTCGTGGCCCCTGCACGGGCAGACGGACTCTTAACCACTGGAGCAGCAGGGCAGTGCTGGAGCAGGATGTCATCAGCCACCTTTTATAGGTAGCAGTGTACATGTGTCTAGGGACTCTTGATAGTCCCTTGGACTGCAAGGAGATCAAACCAGCCCATCCTAAAGGAGATCAGTCCTGGGTGTTCATTGGAAGGACTAATGCTGAAGCTGAAACTCCAATACTTTGGCCACCTGATGCGAAGAACTGACTCATCGGAAAAGACCCTGATGCTGGGAAAGATTGAAGGCAGGAGGAGAAGGGGACGACAGAGGATGAGATGGTTGGATGGCATCACCAACTCAGTGGACATGAGTTTGAGTAAGCTCCAGGAGTTGGTGATGGACTGGGAGGCCTGGCATGCTGCAGTCCATGGGGTTGTAAAGAGTCAGACTCGACTTAGTGACTGAAATGAACTGAAAGGAACGTATGTCAATCCCAACCTCCCAATTTATCCCTGCCCTTTCTCCCTTGATTTTTTTTTCTATTGATATATTTATGACTCAGTGTCTGCTTAATAAATAGATTCAAATATACCAAGTGTTTTAGATCCCACATATAAGTGACTTCGTATGATACTTGTCTTTTTCTGACTTGCTTCTCTCAGGATGACTATCTCTACATCCATCCATGCTGGAAATGTAGTTTTTCACCGAGTTTCTCACCATGTTCCTTCCCAGTCGGGGATCGTGCAGCCAAACCCCAATGATGATGTATAGTTGGATGTCAGGCCCTTCCTCCTTGGGTGCACAGCCAGGTACACTGTGGGGGGTCCACCCATGGGGAGGATGTCCTCTCACTGTGTCCTTCAGGGACGTTCCAGAGACAGGCCTTCACGCTGTAACTGTCCACGTCTGTGCCCTCTGCAGTACATGGCTAGGTGGATCAGATAGCACCCAGGGCACAGTGGACAGTATAGGCCACATGGTGACTCTAGTCGTGATCTGGAGGAATAACCACAGAACGGATTCAGGGACCCACAGGAGCCTCTGTGAGACACACCTGAGTAGAAACTCCGCTGATCGCCCCATCTCCACAGGCCCCTGCTCTGGAGGCCAAAGTGGTGTTTGGGGGGTCTCAGAAACCAATATCAGTGCAGAGCCAGTGTCCAGTAGCCCCTGAAAAGTCTGCTTTGCCCCAATGGAGTTACCCTGAGAAAAGGCGGCTGGTCCCTTTGAGAAAGACTGGGAGAAAGATCATGGTGTACATCCTTGGTAGTTCACTAGAGTCCTTGCTCAAGGAGACTCAGCCTTTGCTTCGTTCATGGAGTTACAGGCTTGTAAACTGGCTTAATCTCAGTGGGATCTCTCCAAACCTTTGGGCTTCCCCGGCAGCTCAGTTGGTAAAGGATCTGCCTGCAGTGCAGGAGAGCTGAGTTCGATCCCTGGGTTGGGAAGATCCCCTTTAGAAGGAAATGGCAACCCACTCCAGTATTCTTGCCTGGAGAATCCCATGGACAGAGGAGCCTGGCGGGCTACAGTCCATGGGGTTGCAAGAGTAGGACATGACTTAGCAGCTAAACCACCACCACCACCAAGCTGGCTCCAGGCTGGAAATTGATCCAGGCTCTGTGACTCGAGTTAAACTTTTGTTCACTTGACCTAGAAGGTTTGGGGGCTAAGTAGGAGTTTGGGGGTGGTTATCGCTAACTTGTGTCCTACTCTTGCAACCCCATGGACTGTAACCCTCCAGGATCCTCTATTCCTGGGATTTCCCAGGCAAGAATTCTGGACTGGGTTGCCATTTTCTTCTCCAGGGAATCTTCCCCACCCAGGGATTGAGCTCCGGTCTCCTGCTGGGCAGGTTGATTCTTTCCCACTGCATCACCTGGGAAGTCCCCTCCAAGTGTGGGTAGCAGGTCTTAAAGCACAAATCTATTCTAACCTTATGATCTCCCTACATGTTGAGTTCCTTTGTGTTCAGGCAGACAGGTCTGGCTCCTCTAGTTCCCTCACTAGTGAGAGGGTAACAGGAAGGAAGGCTTCGGGTCTCCAAATGGAGGAAATAGGCTTCAAGTGTCAGGCGTTTTTTCTCTCTCTTAAGGGCCAGGAGGAAACAAACTACAAGTGTCAGATTTTTTCCCTTCTCTATACAAAATTATTAGGAGGTTTCTTTTACAATCTATGTTGCCATGATGACACCGGGTTCGACCAGAGCTTAACTTTTCTCAAACCTTGAGCTAACCAGTGCGTTTTCTTATGGAAGTACTTTGCTTAAGCTGTGTTAATGGACTATATATTTACCCTAAACTCTGTTTTTCTTCAAGTTGATTCTGCCTAAGTCTCAGAACCATAATGGCTTAACAAACCAGTATGTTTTACTCATGCAAATGTTCTCTTAAGCTATGTTAACGAGACTACGCATTTGCTTGGAAACCTAGCTTTCTTTAAGAATCACGTCAAATGTTCTATGGCCTGGGGTGACTCACTTGGGCCAACATTATCTCAAAATGCATGTTGTGGGTGAGGGGCCTGGTGCCACTCTCTGAGTTGTGAGACGTTTCCTTTCAGCAGCCTGCTCATAGGTTTATAACTTCTTGCTAAAAACTAGCAAGGGGGCACTCTTTCTGCCTGCTTCTGATGTCTATGTCAGAAGCTTTCTCGATCTCTTTTATACTTTAATAAAACTTTACTACTCAAAAGCTCTGAGTGATCAAGCCTCGTCGCTGGCCCTGGATCGAATTCCTCTCCTCCGGAGGCCAGCCATCCCGGCGTCTTTGATGGCTCAGCAACAACATTTCCCTAAGGATCACGTTTTGGACTCTGCTTCCAGTAACTAATCAACCAAACCACTGGGAGTCCCTTGCGCCTCCTGCCACCCCGGCCAGCTGCAGGTGACATGAAATGCAGAGCCCTGCCGAGGGAGCCCAGGTCCGTGAATCCAGCTGACCCAGCTTTATGTTCCCCCCACTACCCACCTCCCTTCCTGTCCCCTCCCCTTTGTTCCAGGGGTTGCTGGCCCTGTGAGAGAGGAGACCCAAGCAGTTCCTGCACTGCAGTGTCCCTCTGTGGCTCATACTCTCTACTCAGCCCAGGAAACTGCGGGGCCTGATTGCAGTTGTTGGTGTAGAAGCAAAGGGGGGCAGCACGGGAGGGGGCCCAGTGGAGAATCAGCACAGGTCCACGTGGCATCCTCCTCAAGAACCGTGACTATTTTCTTGGGTCATGCTCCCACTCAGATGCGGCTTAAAGAGGAGGGACCACAACCATGAAACCACCCCTTCCTCTTGTCTTCATCGCTCTAAAGGATCCTCAGATCCCCTCTCAGCTGCCGACGCTTCCACATCAGATGCAGACGAGCAAGCTGCAGAGTCAGAGTAATGGGGAGCCTGCGGCCTCAGGCGGGCTTTGGTCTCACTTCCCCATGAACCTGAGCCACTGTGGACAGCGCTTCTACCGCCATATGAGCTGCAGTGCTAGTCGGCCTCGTCCTCAGCCCGGAGCCCAGACAGGGTCAGGGTGGCAGTGTTCCCGGACTCGGAGCCAGAGAACCGATCAGGGATCCCTGGGGGCCGTTTGTTGAGATTATATATCAGAGTTTTGGGGGCTGAGCCCAAGAGCTGTTAGTACAGCCAATATAGTTATAACCCCCCGTGTCACTGCTGGTCCCAGCACAGGAGATGGTGACCGTCTGTCCCAGATTCCTGGACACTGAGGGAGGCTGAGTCAGTTCAGACTGGGCCCAGGACCCGGCAAAGAGGAGAAACACACTCTGGTCAGTTCCCTGCTGGGGCCCAGGTCACCCTGAGGACAAAGACACCAGGGATCAGACACCAGACTCCAGACACCTGGGGTCCCTTCCCTGGAGGCCTCACCTGAGTTCTGAGTGAGGATGGTGATGAGGAGCAGAGCCCAGGCCATGGTGGAGACACCCCTGACGCTGCCTTCTGAGCCCACAGCCCTGGGCTTGGTCCCCATACCTCTCTTATCCGCTCCCCCAGAGGAGGGAAGGGCCCCCATGCAAATCTGCTTCCTGCTCCTGACCCTCCTCACCCCCTCTGCTCACCTTTTCTGACCTGGCCCTTTGTTCTAGATACTTCTGCAGCCCTGGACAGCAGAGCTTCCTGAGAATTAACTCTTTCACATGTTGAGTGAGGACAGACCAAGTCCATGACAGGATGTGGGGAATGAATCCAGGGTTTCCTATCTTTCCACAAGTCATCGTGGTTCCTGGGAGAGAAATCCCAGAATGTACCCTCTGGGCTGATCCGCAAAAAAGAGAACTGGGGCCCCAATAGCTAAAAGATCCAGCTGTCCCACATTCCAGGAGTCAAACGCAGAGCTGGGGACCATTACCCCTCAGCTCCTTCTGTTTTAAAAAACTATTGTTGAAGGGACTTCCCTGCTGGTCCCGTGGTTAAGTCTCTGAGCTTCCACTGCTTGGGGCTTGAGTTTGATCACTGGTCTGGGAACTAAGATCCCGCAAACTGTGAGGCACAGCTAAAAAGAAAAAGTAAAAGAAAAAACAAAAGATTATATTGAAGTATAGTTGATTTACAATGTAGTGTTAATTCTGCTGTAGAAGAAAGTGATTCGGTTATACTCACGTATACATTCTTTTTTCATGTTCTTTTCCAACACGGTTTATCACAGGATATTGAATACAATTCCCTGCGCTGTACATAGGACCTTGGTGTTTATCCATCCAATGGATAATAGTCTGTTCTACTTGTCCCAAACTCCCAGTGGGTTCCTCCTCGACCCCCAACTCCTTCTTGTCCCCCTCTCTTTGGAGAGTCCTCATGTTCCCCTCCATCCTCTCTCCGCGGTGCTCTGAGTCTGAGACCCGAGCCTGAGCCATTGGCCGTTTGTTAGCACTTCTGAAGGTAACTCATTGGAGCGCAGATGCTTCGGGACATAAAAAGGGATCTGGGAGAAGCAGCTGTTGAAACTTCACTTGTTGTTGTTTAGTCACTATGGGGTCTTAACTCTGTGTGACCCCATGCACTGTAGCCCACCAGACTCCTCTGTCCATGAGATTTTCCAGGCAAGAATACTGGAGTGGGTTGCCATTTCCTTTCCAGGGGGTCTTCCTGACCCAGAGATTGAACCTAAGTCTCCTGCATTGGCAGCTGGGTCCTTTACCCCTGAACCCCTGAGGAAGCCTGTTGAACCTTCACATGGGACAGTGTAAGCCACCAGGACCTTCCCAAATCCTGGCCTTTACTGCCCCCTGGTGGCTGCAGACGTTGCCAACCAAGCCCAGGGAGGCAGCTGAGTGGCAGCTGGAAATCCCTCCCTCCTGCCCTCCCCTTCCCATCCAGCTCAGTACCAGGCCCCGCCCTTCCCCCCACCCCCGCCCCCACCCCCGGCCCCGATCCCCTCTAAGCTCATGTCTCTTTGTGCTTTAACTCCCTCCAGGATGGGATGTATCACCTGCCCCACCAGGTGGATGGACCCTCTCCCGAGACTGTATAATTCATCCCACCGCAGATAGGCACCAGGTCACCTGTGAGGCAGCTGTTTATACCGAGTGACACACATTTCAGAAGCCCAAGAGAGGTGACTCCATGGCCAACGGTGGGCAAAGCTAAAGGGATCCCCTTTCCATTTCAAGTCCCACAGAGGCATTCTTTGCCCTCTCTGTTTTCTTCAGAGAATCAGTTACAACCTCACTCTTTAAAACCATGGTCTCGTTTGGGTTTTGTTTTGGTGTTTTTCTGTTTCCACCCTAAAACTTATGAGCAGGTACCTCCTTGAGCATTGCACCAGCAGCTGCTCAAGGACAAATGTTTGTTGAATGAGTCTGGACGAGGGGAAGGAGGGGAGAGCTGAGCCTCCTGGTCCAAGATGAAAAAATTAAGTTTTTATCAGCTGTGTTCCAGGTGACAATCCTAGGTCCAGATGGAACAACAGTATGCTTAAAATGGTGCTTAAAACTCAACATTCAAAAAAACTAAGATCATGGCATCTGGTCCCATCACTTCATGGCAAATAGATGGGGAAACGAAGGAAACAGTGACAGACTTTATTTTCTCGGGCTCCAAAATCACTGCGGACGGTGACTGCAGCCACGAATTTAAAAGATGCTTGCTCCTTGGAAGAAAAGCTATGATAAATCTAGACAATGTATTAAAAAGCAGAGACATCACTTTGCTGACAAAGGTCTGTACAGTCAAAGCTGTGACTTTTCCAGTAGTCACATACAGACATGAGAGTTGGACCCTAAAGAAGGCTGAGCGCTGAAGAATTGATGCTTTCAAACTGTGGTGCTAGAGAAGACTCTTGAGAATCCCTTGGACTGCAAAGAGATCAAACCAGTTCATCCTAAAGGAAATCAACTCTGAATATTCATTGAAAGGACTAATGCTGAAGTTGAAGCTCTAATAATTTGGCCATCTGATGCAGAGAGTCGACACACTGGAAAGACCCTAATGCTGGGAAAGATTGAGAGCAGGAGGAGGAGGCAACAGAGGATGAGATGATTGGATGGCATCATCGACTCAAAGGACTTGAGTTTGAGCAAGCTCCGGGAGATGGGGAAGGACAGGAAAGCCTGACGAGCTGCAGTCCATGGGTTTGCAAAGAGTTAGACATGACTTAGCGACTGAACAACAATATATTCATCCATCCATCCATCCATGTGTGTAGCTGGACACCTTAAGCTCTATTAGCTCACAGGCACAGGGATGTCTGGCGGAATGGCAGGGGAGAGCGAGGAAAAACAGCCATCCCTACTGCCCTGCCTTTACTCTTAGCCACCAGGAGCTGCCAGTGGCCTCTGGTTAAAGATTTAGGGTCTCTGGGATGACAAGGACACAGCGCCAGACCCCATCTTTAGAAAAACACAGCCTCACAGTCTGAGGATGCCAAGTGTTTACAGGCTTGAGTGAGGACTCAAAGGAGGCCCCCCAGGCCAGCATGAATGAGGAGGGCTCTGCTTGGCTTGTAACCCTTCCAGGCAAGACTCCTCAGCCACCTAGCTCTTACATCTCTCCAGAAACCAGACTTTGTCCCCTCCAGGGGCTGGGAGGAAGAAAGTGCCAAAATCATCCTGGATTCCGGGTACCTGGTGCCCCCTGGTGGCCCAGACATAACATCCCCAGATTTGAGGGGCACCGCTTGGGAGGGTGCAGCCCACATTTTCTGTGTCCAGGCCCTGTCCTGACTTTGTCTGAAGGGGACCTTTGGTGGAAAGAGGAGAAGCCTGTGCTCAGGACCAGCTCGAGCTGAGGACATCCAAGGGGCTTTGGAGATCAGACACAGGTGAGGAAACCAGATGCAGGAATTGTTTAGTTTCTGAAAAAGCTGAAAATGAATCGGGGGATGGGGCAGGGGACTCAAGTAGACAGCACTGCCTGCCCTCCACAAGGGCAAGGAGGCAGAGTCGCTGATGGGATGGCATGGAATGGAAGTTGGGGGTGGAGTGGGATGAAGGTGCCCCTAAGATCTGGAGGGTGAGGGGTAGAACGAGGCATAATCTGGAGATAGGACAGTCTAATTGACCCTGGTCTGCAGTCTCCGCTGCCCCTGGGATCACAGAAGTGGCAAAGTGCAGAGAGTAGAGGGCATTGGAATGGTCAAGGAGAGGGACATCTTATGAGGGAGGTGGGGGAGGGGCAAGAACCACTGCTCAGGGGGCTCTGACACCCCACCCACAGGGGAAAAGGGGTTTTGGAAGCACAGACCCAGAGGTGGGGTGGGTAGAGAGTTGGTGGTGGGGGCGTTCTATGTCTCAGCCCCTCCCTCCAGATCTCAGGGGCCCCTTTCTCCCACTCCACCCCCGACTTCCATTCCACGCAGCCCCATCAGCGAATCTGCCTCCTTGCCCCTGGGCAAGTGCCACCTCCCAGCAGGTGGCCTGAGTCTGAGCTATGGAGGACAGCTGCTGAGCCAAGGCACCGGTGAGCACAGGTTTTTCTGGATTTCTCCCCAAATAGTGCGCCCTTCCCTCTTCCTCCTGGTCATCTGACCTGGCAGGACCCCCACACCTGCTGAGTCCCGGGACAGTGGAGAATGGTGCCTCTGAATGGAAGCTCCTGTCCTCTGCTCTCATCCCAGGCCTTGTCCACTGCCCAGAAGCAGAGTGGGCAGTTCCCACCTTCAGGTGACTTCCAAGGGCACACTGCCCCACCAGGCTGGCCCAGGGACGTCTTAGAAAGCCCTGGACCTGCAGCCACGGCGTCGTTCCCATGACAACCTCCCATGGCCTGCTCTGTGACACCCTTTTGAGCCTAAGTCACTGTACATGGAAAGGAAAAAGCAATCTAAGACCTCTGCCAATGCTTCAGTTCTTGAGGGAGAAACTGAGGCTAGGAAAGTGAAAGTTGGTGACTTAATTTCTGCCAAACATGAGGCATTGTTTGCTTGTCCTTCCGATTTGACATGCAGCTTCCTGGAGAAGCTTGAATGAAGAGAATTGTGATAAAGAATGAAGATGTCCCAGAGGCAGTGATGCCAGCAGATACCTTCACAAAAAAGAAACCTGGAAATAACGTCAGGCCTGAAAGCCCAAAGCATGAGACACTAGAAGCAGATCCGGGCTTAGGAAGCAGAGTGACAACTCTGCAGGTCATACATAGGGAGGATGCTCACCCCCAGTTGAAAGTTATATGCTGAGAAGAAAGAAGCAGAGTTGAAAGGACTCTTGCTGATTTCTTTGCAATGAAATGAAACACTTTAATTCTCAACTATTAAAATCACAGCATACTAAAAAATATAGCTTTATTATTTTTGTTTCTCTAAACAATTACAACAGTAGAAGAATGGTGTGCTGTAGTTCATGGGGTCGCAAAGAGTCAGACATGACTTAGTGACTGAACAACAATAACATATTATTTATATATATGTATACAAAAGCTTCTCTACTACTCTTGATAAAAACTTGAGAAAGAATAACAACAAAAAAAGAAGAGATGAAGAAATTGGAAAACCTAAACTAAATGAAATGGGAACACTGAATATGAAACTGAAAAAGTGAAACAAACTAGATAAAAGGAAAAGATCGTCATATAAGTCCAGTTGCTTTTAAACCTGGCTGCTCATTAGAAACATATCTACAGCTTAGGAGAAAAAAGTAATACCTGGGCATTTGTATTTTTCAACAAATTCCAAGATAATTATGATAGTCATTTGGATTTTTAAAACTGACTACAGGTCTTTCTATTAAATGGTAATTTTGGTGATCTAGAATTCTATTATTTTTCTGTTGATCAGTCATGATAAAATGGTATTAATGAGTAATAGTTAGATAATCACATTAGTAAAAGATGTTTATAAGTTTTCACAATCAATAGCCAAACCAAAAAATAAAAAATAATTACAATTGCAAGCCATAATGGGAACGTGATTCACCTAATAATATGAAATAATTGCATTCAGTTTGCAGAAAAGGGTGATGTAGTAAGTGAAAGTGCATACAGGCACATGTTTTCATCCTCCAGCCAGTCTATGTCTTTTGGTTTGTGCATTTAACCCATTTACATTTGAAGTAATCATCATATGTATGACCCTATTACCATTTTGTTAGTTGTTTTGAGGTTTGTTTTGTGTAGGCCTTTTCCTTCTTTTGTATGTCCTGCCTAGAGAAATTCCTTGAGCATTTGTTGTAAAGCTGATTTGTGGTGCTGAATTCTCTTAACTTTTGCTTGTCTGGAAAGCTTTTGATTTCTCCATCAAATCTGAAGGAGAGTTTTGCTGCATAGAGTATTCTTGGTTAAAGGTTCTTCCATTTCATCATTTTAAATATATTGTGCCATTCCCTTCTGGCTTGTAGAATTTCTACTGAGAAATCAGCTGACAATTTTATGGGAGTTTGCGTGTATGTTATTTGTAGTTTTTCCCTTATTGCTTTTAATGTTTTATCTTTGCCTTTAATTTTTGACAGATTGATTACTATGAATCTTGAGGTATTCCTTGTTGGGTTTATCCTGTCTGGGACTCTCTGCGTTACTTGGACTTGGTTGATTATTGAGTTTCCTATGTTAGGGAAATTTTCAGCTATTATCCAGCTATTATCTCTTCAAACATTTTTCTCAAGTCCTTTCTCTCTCAGATTTCCATGAACTCCTGGAAAGCGTTTTCTGCATTCTGCTGGTTATGGAAGAATTCTCCTTGCAAAAAGTTGTTGAGATGCTTGAAGAAGTGGCAGTTGGTTGGCAAGAGGTCAGATGAATATGGCTGATGAGGCAAAACTTTCATTAACACAATTCATTCACTTTTGAAGCAATGATTGTGTGACCTGTGTTCGGGCATTGTGAAGAAGAACTGGGCCCTTTCTGTTGACCAATGCCAGCTGCAGGCTTTGCATTTTTTTTCATGCATCTTATCAACCTGCTGAGCATACTTCTCAGATGTAATGGTTTTGCAGGGACTCAGAGAGCTGTAGTGGATGAGACAGGAAGTAGACAACAGTGATCATGACATTTCTCTGACAGAAGATTGATTTTCAGGAGTGATTTGCAACTTATTCTTGGCTCGACCAGAGAGCTAGATATTGCTGGTTGTCATATGAAAACCAGTTTTCAAACAAATCACAATCCCATTGAGAAATGCTTTAATGTTGTTAAGCAGAATAAGGGAACAATACACTTGAAAAGGACAATTTTTTGGATTTCACTCAGTTCATGAGTCACCAATTTATTGAGATTTTCCACATTTCCAGTTGCTTCCAATATCAAATGAAAGCAAAATGGTCTAAGAGGAAATTGAACAGAAAGAAAGAGATTATGAGGCAAAATATGAAAAAAAACAGGGGGCTCTGGGGTAAAATCAGACAGAAACTGGGAGGCAATCAGGTCACATGTGAAAGAATCCCGGGAGCCCAGAGGTCAAATCAGAGAGAATCTAGGGGGTATGAAGTAAAATCTGACAGAAACAAGGGGTTCTGAGGTAAAATCTGAAAGAAACTAGGATATATTCAGGTAAATACAGACAGAAATTAGAAGCTTCTGAGAGAAAAATCTAACAGAAAATTAAGGGATCTGCGGTAAAATCTGAAAGAAATGTTGGGATCATGAGGTAAAATCTGAAAGAAACTAGGGGGTTCTGAGGTAAAATCTGACAGAAACTAGGGGGTTTTCAGGTAAAATATGAAAGAAACTAGGGCTTTCTGAGATAAAATCTGAGAGAAACTAGGGGGTCCTCAGGTAAAAATCGACAGAAACTAAGGGCTCTTGAAGTAAAATCTGAGAGACTAGGGATGTCTGAGGTAAAATCTGACAGAAACTAGGGCTCCTGAGACAAAATGTCAAAGAACCTAGGGGATTTTGAGGTAAAATCTGGCAAAAATTAGAGGCTTCAGAGGCAAATACTGACAGAGACTAGGGGTGGCTGAGGTAAAATCTGACTGAAGCTCAGGATTTCTGGGGTAAAATCTGACAGAAATTATGGGCTGCTGAGCTAAAATCTAAAAGCATCTAGGGGCTCCTGAGATAAAATCTGACAGAAACTAGGAGGATCTGAGGTAAATTCTGACAAAACTAAGGGCTCCAGAGGTAAAATTTGACAAAAACTAGGGGCAGCTGTGGTAAAATCTGACAGAAACTTGGGACTCCTACGGTAAAATCTGACTGACTTGGGGCTCCTGAGATAAAAATCTTACAGAATCTAGAGGCTCCTGAGGTAAAAATCCCACAGAAACTTGGGAGATCTGAGGTAAAATCTAATATGACATAAGGGCTCCTGAGGTAAAATCTGACAGAAATCTGGCACTGCTGAGGTAAATTCTGAATGAAACTGCAATTCTGAAGTAAAATCTGACAGAACCTAGGGGCTCCTGAACGAAAATCTGACAGAAACATGGGGCTCCAGAGGCAAAATCTGACAGAATGTAGGGGCTCCTGAGGGAAAATCTGACAGAAACTTAGGACTTTGAGGTAAAAATCCGACAGAATCTATGGGCTCCTGAGGTAAAATCTGACAGAAATTCAGGACTCCAGAGTTAAAATCTGACAGAAACTAGGTGCTCCAGAGTTAAAATCTGACAGAAACTTGGGGCTCTTGAGGTTAAAAACTGACAAAATCTAGGGGCTCCTTAGTAAGACCTGACGGAAACAAGGGCTCCTATGGTAAAATTTGACAGAAACTCGGGGCTCTGAGGTAAAATCTGACAGAAACTCGGGGCTCCAGGCATAAAATCTGACAGAAACTCACAGTTCCTGAGGTGAAATTTGACAGAAACTTGGGGGTCTGGAGGTAAATAAACTCTAACAGAAACTTGGGTCTCCTGAGTTAAAATTTGACATGTACCTGGGGCACCTGAAGTCAAAACTGTCAGAAACTTTGGGCTCCTGTGGTAAAATATGACAGAAACTTGGTGCCCCTGAGGTAAAATCTGAGAAAACCTAGGTGTTCCTGAGGTAAAATCTGACAGAAACTAGAAGATCTTGAGGTAAAATCAGAGGGAAGCTTGGACGTCCTAAGGCAAAATCTGACAGCTCACAAGGAGTCCTGAGGAAAAATCAGACAGAAACTCGCAAGGCATGAGGTACAATCTGACAGAACCTAGGGGCTCCTGAGTTCAAGTTTGATAGACACTGGGGTTCCTGAGGTAATATCTGATAGAAACTATGGGCTCCTGAGGTAATATTTGACAGAACCCAGGGGCTCTTCAGGTAAAATCTGACAGAAATCAGGGGCTCCTGAGTTAAATTGTGACAGAAACTAGTGGCTCTTGGTAAAATCTGACAGAAACTACCGGCTCCTCAGGTAACTTCTGACAGGAACTAGGGGGTCCTGAGGCAAAAATCTGATAGGAACTAGGGGCTCCTAAGGTGAAATCTGATAGAAACTGGGGCTCCTGAGGTAATTTCTGATAGGAACTAGGGGCTCCAAAGCTAAAACCTGACAGAAACCAGGTGCTCCTGAGGTAAAATATGACAGCACCTAGGCCTCCAGAGGCAAAATCTGACAGACATAGGGGCTCTTGCGGGAATATTTGACAGAAACTCAGGGCTGCTGAGGTAACATTGGATAGAAACTGGGGATGTAATTTTTAACAGAAACTATGCAATCTTGAGGTAATTTCTGACAGGAATTAGGGAGTCCTGAGGTAAAATTTGACAGAAACTAGGGGCTCCTGAGGCATAGTCTGACAGAAACTAGCAGCTTCAGAGGTAAAAATCTAATTGAAATTAGTGGCACCCGAGGTGAAATCTGACTGAAACTAGGGGCTCCTGAGGTAAAATCTGACAGAAACTAGGGGCTCCTGAGGTATAATCTGACAGAAACTAGCAGCTTCAGAGGTAAAAATCTAACCGAAATTAGTGGCACCCGAAGTAAAATCTGACTGAAACTAGGGGTTTCTGAGGTAAAATCTGATGGAAACTAGGGACTCCTGAGGTAAAATCTGACAGAACCTGGGGTCTCCTGAGGTAAGCTCTGACAGAAACTCGAGGCTCCTGAGCAATATCTTACAAACCTAGGGGCTTCTGAGGTAAACTCTGACAGAACCTTGTTGCTCCTAGGCTGTGACTACATTTGTGTGAAAAATTAGAACAGGCAGAAAGTCCATGAGTGGTTTATAGGACTGAAATACTAGGGAGAGTTGTTGACTGGAGATGGACGATGTATTTCTCTTATGGGGAGGAAAATATTCTAAAGATAGAGTGTTAGTGGATGTTCAAATTTAAGAGTATATTATAAACCATAGGATCATTCACCTTAAAATGATGTATATTA
Source organism: Cervus elaphus (assembly GCF_910594005.1). Classification (NCBI taxonomy): domain Eukaryota; kingdom Metazoa; phylum Chordata; class Mammalia; order Artiodactyla; family Cervidae; genus Cervus; species Cervus elaphus. The sequence goes on from NC_057819.1 coordinate 2,123,465, forward strand.
TGGATTGTGAATTGAATGTAACAGAGACTATGAAGATTCTGGTGCTGATAGATAAAGTCATTCTCAAATGATTCAGAAAATAAATGTTTTGCATCCAGAGCATGTGCTGTGTGAAGGTGGGTGTGTGTGTGTAAACTTATAAATTCAGGAAGAGAGTGTGAGAAAACAGGATCTAAGAAAAGCAAATATAGCAACGTTTAAAACATAGTGAAAGTTCTAAAAGCTTCTGTATAGAACCTCTAAAATTATATTGAAGTTTGTAATTACTACAAAAAAAAACCAACCCAGCAAAACCAAATGAAAGCCTGAGTTTAGGAGGAAGGGCTGACTGAGTTCAAAGGATGTATTGGTCTCACTTCCCCATGAACTTGGAGCACTGTTTACAGTGCTACCACTTCTATATGAGCAGGAGTAATAAACAGCTTCATCTTCAGCCTATGTGGCCCGATTCCTAACAGGCCACAGACCTGTACCTGTTGAAGACCTCTGTGATAATGGATGGACTAACTTGTAAGTGCATTATAAACCACTGAACTCTATACCTTAAATGAGGACTGTCACTTGATGTGAACACTGTTTAAAATGAATGTACTAAGCCTTAGATGGCGATTGAATGCAACTGAAACCCGTGATTCAGGAAATGAATGTTTTGTTTGCCATGTATGAGTATGCTGAGTATACATACTTATGCATTTGTATATCCATGTGCACATTCAACTACATGTACATATATGCAGAGAGAAAATGAGAGCTAAAATCAGATAATGAGAATCAAGTATAGTAAAATATTAAATACAGATGGATCTGGGGAAAGAATATGAATCAGTTCTTTGTGAAATCTTCTAATTCATTTAAGTTTGTAATGTTGACAAATAAAGTGATAACAAAGAAGGGACAAATGAAATTCTGCAAGTAGGTGTGAAGGTATTTGAGGGACTGGATGCAAGGAGCTGACTCTTTAGAAAAGACCCTGATGATGGGAAAGATTGAAGGCAGGAGGAGAAGGGGACGACGGAGGATGAGATGGTTGGATGGCATCACTAACTCGATGGACATGAGTTTGAGCAGACTCTGGGAGACGGTGAAGGACAAGGAGGCCTGGCGAGCTGTAGTCCATGGGGCTGTAAGATTCAGACACGACTAAGCAACTGAACAATAACAGTGAAGGTTTTGGTCTCACTTCCCCATGAGCTTGGACCACTGTGCACAGTGCTATCACTTCCAGGAGAGCTACAGTAGTAACCAGCCTTGTCCTCAGTCTGGAGCCCAGAGATGGTCAGGGTGGCTGTGTTCCCAGACTTGGAGCCAGAGAAGCGATCAGCGATCCCTGAGGGCTGTTTACTGACATCATAAATCAGAGTTTTGGGGGCTGAACCCAGGAGCTCTTGGTACCAGCCAACTTCATTATAATGCCCCACGTCACTGCTGGTCCCAGCACAGAAGATGGTGACCGTCTGTCCCAGATTCCTAGACACTGAGGGAGGCTGAGTCAGGAAAGAGGAGAAACACACTCTGGTCGGTTCCCTGCTGGGGCTCAGGTCAGCCTGAGGACAAAGACACCACAGAGCAGTCAGAGGTCCCCGGGGTCACTTCCCTGGAGGCCTCACCTGTGCCCTGAGTGAGGAGGGTGACTGGGAGCAGAGCCCAGGCCATGGTGGAGATGCCCCAGATGCTGCTTTCTGAGCCCCCAGCCCTGGGCCTGGTCCCCAGACCTCTCATCCCCTCTCCCCCCATGCAAATCTGCTTCTTGTACCTGCCCCTCCTCATTCTCTCCTCACCTCTGACCTGGCCCTGGACACTGAGTCTCCGCATGTGCAGGGCTCCTCTGAGAGGATGGAAACTCTTGGACACGTCATCCCTCGTCAGGACACTGACCATTACAGGCCCAGGAATTGTGGCCATCTTGGGAGGTCCCTGTCCACTCTGGGAGTGGACGTGTCCTTGGCTGATAATCCTGAAAATCGCTCTCTGGGTTTTGAGGGTGGAAGTTGAGGTCCCCTGAGGAGTTGGAATTACTTAGAGATTCAATTCCATTTTCTCTCAGCACCACAGGAGATCTGGGGTGTCTATCTCCTCCCCCAATTGTCCCCTCCACAAGACAGACCCCCTGTAGTCCTGTCCCCTGCCTCAGCAGGGCTCTGAAGATGAGCCCTGAGACCTTTATTGTTGGTTGTAGTCAAGGGCTCATAAAACAGAACAAATGGGTCACTGCACCCCGCACTCCCTTAAGGGGCTCAGAAGGCAGCAGCTGGGGCTTCACGCAGGTAAGGAAGCCACACCAAAACCTCCTCACACCCAGGCCCTTGCTGCCCCCTGGTGACCTCAGATCCCACTGACGCTATTACAGTCAGGGAGCAGGTCTCACCCCAGATGCCACGGGGGATCCTGGGACCGCGGTCTCTCTGTCACCTCTGTCGTCCCCACTGGGACACACAGCTATCAGACAGGTGCAGCCTCTCGCCAAATTATGCACAAGGGGCCAGGACTCAGAACCCTGTTCGGTGTTCAGTAGCTAAGACCCTTCCTGGCAGTGCTGTGCCTGGCTCCTGTGGGGTGCTGGGATGGGTCATGGCCCTATTCCAGCCAAGGTGATTCAATCATGAAGATAGAGACCTGTGCATTTATAGGAAAGGAAAAAAGATAAAAAGCAAAGATTTTTAAAAATAATAATGATGAGAATATTATAATTGGATTGAGCTTTCTAGGAGGAGGACTGGATTAGTCAGGGTTCTCTAGGGAAACAAAACAAATAGAAATATATACATACATAAATATAGTGAGGGATTTTTTTAAAGGTTTATTTATTTATGTATTTGTTATTTTATTTTTCATTTTTGAGTGCACTGGGACTTCCTTGCTGTGCTTGAGATACTTCCAGATACGGCGAGCGGGGGCATCTCTCTAGCTGTGGTGCGCAGGCTCCTCATTGCGGTGGCTTCCTGTGTTGCAGAGCATGGGCTCTAGGGTGAGCGCGTGGGCTCTAGGGTGAATGGAATTCAGCAGTTGCACCTCCCGGCTCTGGAGCAGAGGCTCAGCACTTGTGGCTCTCTGGCTAAGCTGCTTCGCGGCACGTGGGATCTTACTGGAACAGGGATTGAACCCTTGTCTCCTGCACTGGCGGGTGGATTCTTCAACCGTGGGCCATTAGAGAAGTCCCTGTAATGGAGGATTTTATGTATGGAATATATATATATGCATTATATTTATGTAAATATAATATATATAGAAATATGTACATAGAAAGAGAGATTATTGTTGATTATTGAGCAGGCAAGTCCCAGGAGCTGCTCGCCTCCTGCTGTGTAACCTGGTTCCTAACAGGCCACAGACCTGTCTTAAGGGAATGGAAGTGGCTGGACTGTGGGGTGATAATGAATGGACTAACTTGTAAATGCATTATAAACCACTGAACTATACACCTTAAAATGATGACTGCCATTTTACATGAACTCTGTCTAAAATCAATGTACTAAGCCTTAGATGAAGACAGATGCAACCTCTTTCCAAAGGTTTAGAAAATGAATGCTCTGTTTCCGTGTGTGTGTGTGTGTGTGTGTGTGTGTGTGTGTTTGAACTATACATATTTATGGACACGTACATCCATGCACACTTTCAACTACATATATATATACAGAGAGAATTGATGCTTTTAAACTGTGGTGTTGGAGAAGACTCTTGAGAGTCCCTTGAACTGCAAGGAGAGCAAACCCGTCAGTCCTAAGGGAATTCAATCCTGAATATTCATTAGAAGGACTGATGCTGAAGCTGAAGCTCCAATACTTTGGCCACCTGATGCAAACAGCCGACTCCTTAGAAAAGACCCTGATGCTGAATAAGATTGAAGGCAGGAGGAGAAGGGGGTGATAGAGGATGAGATGGTTGGATGGCATCACAGACTCAATGGACAAGAGTTTGAGCAAGCTCCAGGAGATGGTGAAGGACAGGGAGGCCTGGTGTGCTGCAGCCCACGGGGTCACAAAGAATCAAACATGACCGAGAGACTGAAAAACAATACAGAGAGGGAATGAGAGATAAGCTGATATAATGAGAAATAAATATCAGAAAACGCTAAATGTGGATGGATCTGGGGAAAGATATGAAGTAGATCTTTCTGAAATCTTCTAATTCAATTAAGTTTGTAATGATTGGCAAATAAAATAACAAACAGGAAACAAATGAAGCTCTGTAATTAGGAGTAAAGGGGCTTGAGGGAGCTCAGAGGAGGTTTTGGTCTCACTTCCCCGTGAACTTGGATCACTGTGCAAATCGTGTCCACGTCTCTGTGAGCCACAGTAAGAGTCAGCCTGGAGCCCAGACATGGGCAGGGAGATGGGCAGGGAGATGGGCAGGGAGATCGTGTTGCCAGACTTGGAGGCTGAGAAGCAAACAGGACCCCTGAGGACCTTTTACTGACATCATACATCAGAGATTTTAGGGCAGAGCCTGGGTGCTCCTGATACCAGTAAACCAGACTCCAACCCCCGATGTCACTGCTGGTTCCAGCACAGGAGAGGGTGACTGCCTGTCCTGGGGTCCCAGACACTGAAGGAGGCACAGTTCCCAGACTGAGCCCAGGATCCAGCAAAAAGGAGAAACACACCCTGTTCTATTCTGCCTCAAGTCACCCTGAGGACAAAGACACAAGGGATTAACCAGAGTTCTCCAAGGTCCCTTCCCTGGAGGCCTCACCTGAGCCCTGAGTGACGAAGGTAACAAGAAGCAGAGCCCAGGCCGTGGTGGAGATGCCCCAGACGCTGCCTTCTGAGCCCCCAGCCCTGGATCTGGTCCCCACACCTCTCTTATCCGCTCCCCCGAAGGAGGGCGGGGCCCCCATGCAAATCTGCTTCCTGCTCCTGCCCCTCCTCACCCCCTCTGCTCACCCTCTCTGACCCGGCCCTTTGTTCTAGATACCTCTGCAGCCCTGGACAGTAGAGCTTCCTGAGAATTAACATTTTCACATGTTGAGTGAGAACAGAACGAGTCTATGACAGGATGTGGGGAATGAATCTGGGGTTCCCTATCTTTCCACAGGTCATCATGGTTCCTAGGGGAGGAATCCCAAAATGTCCCCTCCGGGCTGATGCGGCAAAGAAGAGAACTGGGGCCCCGATGGCTGAAAGATCCATTTTCCCTTCCTCACAGGAGTCAAATGCAGAGCTAGGAACAAGTATCCCCTCAACTTCTGGTTTTGTGGCTGTGCTGGCTCTTCAGTGTGGCTTGCGGGCTCTTTAGTTCTGATGCATGGAGTTAGTTGCTCTGTGGCCTGTGGGATCTAAGTTACTGACCGTGGATGGACCCTGCATCCCTTGCATTGTGAGACTGATTCTTAACCACTGGACCACATCGGAAGCCCTCTTCAACTCCTTTAAAAAAAAAAAAAAATTGTTTTTGAAGAGCTGTCCCTGGCAGTACAGTGGTTAGGATTCCACACCAACACTGCTGGGGGGCTTGGGTTTGATCATTGGATGGGGAATGAAGATGCTGCATGTCATGCAGTGTGGCTAAAAATTTTTTTAAAAAAATAAACTTTTTAAAAAGGAGAAAAAGCAAAAAAATATTGAAGTATACAGTTGACTTACAGTGTAGCGTTAACTTCTCCTGTTCAGCTAAGTGATTCAGTCATATGAACACACACTTTCTTTATCATATCCTTTTCCATTATGGATTATCACAGGATATTGAATACAATTTCCTATGCTATGCTGTAGGACTTTGGTGTTCATCCATTCTGTGGATAATAGATCGGCTAGTCCCAAACTCTGGCCCCCCAACTCCTTCTTGTCCCCCTCTTGGGGAGGATCCTCATGCTCCCCTCCGTCTCTCTACAGTGCTCTGAGACCCAAGTCTGAGCCCTGGGCCATTTATTAGCACTTCTGAAGATGATTTATTGGAGCACAAACATTTTGGTACATAAGATGGGGTCTGTGAGAAGCAGTTCTTGACACTTCATGTAGGACAGTATAAGCCACAAGTACCTTTGCCAAATCCTGGCCCTTGCTGCCTCCTGTGGCCGCCTGCAGGTTTAGCTGTGTAGTCTGCTACCCTGTAGACTGTAGCCCAGGCTTCCCGGGTGGCTCAGCTGGTAAAGAATCTGCCTACAATGTAGGAGACCCTGGTTCAATTCCTGGGTCAGAAAGTTCCGCTGGAGAAGGGATAGGCTACCCACTGCAGTATTCTTGTGATGGCTCAGTTGGTAAAGAATCTGCCCACAATGCAGGGGACCTGGGTTCGATCCCTGGGTTGGGAAGATCCCCTGGAGGAGGGCAGGGCAACCTACTCCAGTATTCTTCCTGGAGAAGCCCCATGGACAGAGGAACCTGGCGGGCTACCGTCCATGGGGTGGCAGAGTCAGACATGACCGAGCGACTAAGCACAGCGCACACAGAGAGACTGTAGCCTCCAGGCTCCTCTGTCTACGGGAGTTCCCAGGCAAGAGTACTGGAACAGGTTGCCATTTCCTCCTCCAGGAGATCTTCCCAACCCAGGGACTGAACCTGAGTCTCCTGCATCTCTTACGCTGGCAGGCAGTTTCTTTACCACTGAGCCACCTGGGAAGTCCCCGTGGCAGCAGATGGTGCCAACCAAACCCAGGGAGGCAGCAAAGTGGGGGGCTAGAAATTTCTCCCTCCTGCCCTTCCCCATTGGGCTTCCCAAGTGGTGCCAGTGATAAAGAACCTGCCTGCCAATGCAGGAGACATAAGAGACCTGGGTTTGATCCCTGGGTTGGGAAGATCCCTTGGAGGAGGGCATGGCAACCCACACCAGTGTTCTTGCCTGGAGAATCCCATGGACAGAGGAGCCTGGTGGGCTACAGTCCACAGAGTCGCAGAGTCAGACACGACTGATGTGATTTCGCTCCCACACATGCCCTCCCACCTCCCTCCTTCCTCATTCAGCTCAGTGTCAGGCCCCCTGACCCCGCTAAGCTCATTTCTCTTTGTCATTTAACTCCCTCCAGGATGGGGCGTGTCACCTGCTCCACCAGGTAGCCGGACCCTCCCCCAGGACCGTTTAGCTCATCCCATCACAGCCTGGGCACCAGGTCACACCTGCGAGGCGCGCGTCCATACTGAGTGACAACCGGCGCACAGAGAGGCGACTCCATGGCCAGCGACGGGGCCAGCTAAAGGCTGACCTCAGGGGTTGAAGAAGGAAGAGGAAGATGCTTGGGGGGAACTGATTGTTTTTGATTCATGACTATTGCTTGAGTGTGTTTTAAGCATTCTTTGTGCTTTTTTTTTTTAAGATTATTTTTTGATGTGGATCACTTTTTAAGTCTTTATTGAATTTGTTGCAATATTGGCTCTGTTTCATGTTTCTTGGCTTTTTGACCACAAGGCATGTGTGATCTTAGTTCCCCAACCAGGGATCGAAACTGCACCTCCTACATTGGAAAGCAAAGCCTTAACCACTGGATGGCCAGCGAACTCCATTTTGGGGCTTTTTATTTTAGAAACTGGTTAAGATAATAATGTCTGTTATTTAGGATAATACTAAGCCCCACAGTCTGTAAGCTGCAGACTCAGGAAAGCTGTCGGTGCAATTCAGTCCAGGTCCTGAGATCTGAGAACTAGAGTTGCTGATGCTGTTAAATCCCACGGTCTGAAGACAGAGAAAGATGAGATAACAGTCAGACCAGAAACAGGGGCAAGGTCCCCTCCCTCTGCCTCTTGTTCTACGCAGACCTTCAGTGGACTGGATGCATCTCCGCTCCTCCTTTGCTCCAAGTCCCGAGGCTTAGTACGCAGGGGAGGGGGCAGATGCCCTGGAACCGCCAGGAAGGGACTGGGTCGAGAGACCTGCTCTGCTAGTTAAGTTCCTCTCCACACATACCACACACGCCCCCGGGGAGGGGCCGCCTGCCCTCTCCACAGGCAAGCCCTGTGCCTGTAGGAGCCCTGAGTCCGAGTCCAGGGTGGACGGATGCTGCCCTCCCCCTGCACTCATCTCTAGAGACCCCAAAAGCATTTTTCAAAGTGGCGATTCCCCCAAACCTGAACACTTGGCCTTGGGAACGCACACCAGCCATCCTGGGTTCTCTCCGAGACCTGCCTCGTCAGCTTAATCCTGCAGCAGACTGGGAGACCAGAGGCTGTGCAGGTACGGAATTCCTGGCAGTCCAATGGTTAGGGCTCAGTGCTTCGGGCCCAGGTTAAATTCCCGGTTGGGAAACTAAGATTTTGCAAGCTGTGAGGCATGGCTTAAAAAGAGAGAGATTGTTTTGTTAAGTCTCTCAGTTGTGTCTGACTCTTCGTGACCCCATGGACTATACAGTCCACAGAATTCTCCAGGCCAGAATACCAGAGTAGGTTAGTCGTTCCCTTCTCCAGGGGATCTTCCCAACCCAGGGATGAATCCAGGTCTCCTGCATTGCAGGCAGATTCTTTACTAGCTGAGCTACCACGACTGAATTTTTTCATATATCTGAAATAAATCATATTTCCAAAGTAAGTAAGTCGAGGAAAAAATTATGGAAGTTCAGTTCAGACACTCAGTCGTGTCCCACTCTTTGTGACCCCATGGACTGCAGGGGTTTCCCTGTCCATCACCAACTTCCAGAGCTTATCAAATTCATGTGCATCCAGTCAGAGATGCCATCCAACCATTTCATCCTCTGTCATCCCCTTCTCCTCCTGCCTTCAATCTTTCCCAGCATCAGGGTCTTTTCAAATGAGTCAGTTCTTTGCATCAGTTGGCCAAAGTATTGGAGTTTCAGCTTCAGCATCAGTCCTTCCAATGAATGTTCAGAACTGATTTCCTTTAGGATGGACTGCTTGGATCTCCTTGCAGTCCAAGGGACTCTGAAGAGACTTCTCCAACACCGTGCTGTCTAGGTTGGTCATACCTTTTCTTCCAAGGAGCAAGCGTCTTTTAATTTCATGGCTGCAGTCACCATTTGCAGTGATTTTGGAGCCCCCCAAAATAAAGTCTGTCACTGTTTCCATTGTTTCCCCATCAATTTGCCATGAAGTGATGGGACCAGATGCCATGATCTTAGTTTTCTGAATGTTGAGTTTTAAGCCAACTTGTTCACTCTCCTCTTTCACTTTTGTCAAGTTCAGTACAGAAGCAGAAGATATTAAGAAGAGGTGGCAAGAATACACAGAAGAACTGTATAAAAAAGATCTTCATGACCCAGACAATCATGATGGAGTGATCACTCACACTCACCTAGAGCCAGACATCCTGGAATGTGAAGTCAAGTTAACCTTAGGAAGCATCATTACAAAGCTAGTGGAGGTGATGGAATTCCAGTTGAGCTATTTCAAATCCTGAAAGATGATGCTGTGAAAGTGCTGCACTCAATATGCCAGCAAATTTGTAAAACTCAGCAGTGGCACAGGACTGGAAAAGGTCAGTTTTCATTCCAATCCCAAAGAAAGGCATGCCAAAGAATGCTCAAAGTACTGCACAATTGCACTCATCTCACATGCTAGAAAAGTAATGCTCAAAATTCTCCAAGCCAGGCTTCAGTAATACATGAACTGTGAACTTCCAGATGTTCAAGCTGGTTTTAGAAAAGGCAGAGGAACCAGAGATCAAATTGCCAACATCTGCTGGATCATTGAAAAAGGAAGAGAGTTCCAGAAAAACATCTATTTCTGCTTTATTGACTATGCCAAAGCCTTTGACTGTGCGGATCACAATAAACTGTGGAAAATTCTGAAAGAGATGGGCATACCAGACCACCTGACCTGCCTCTTGAGAAACCTGTATGCAGGTCAGGAAGCAACAGTTAGAACTGGACATGGAACAACAGACTGGTTCCAAATAGGAAAAGGAGTACGTCAAGGCTATATATTGTCACCCTGCTTTTTTAACTTATGTGCAGAGTACATCATGAGAAACGCTGGGCTGGAGGAAGCAGAAGCTGGAATCAAGATTGCTGGGAGAAATATCAACAACCTCAGATATGCAGATGACATGACCCTTATGGCAGAAAGTGAAGAAGAACTAAAGAACCTCTTAATGAAAGTGAAAGAGGAGAGTGAAAAAGTTGGCTTAAAGCCCAATATTCAGAAAACTAAGATCATGGCATCCAGTCCCATCACTTCACGGGACATAGATGGGGAAGAAATGGAAACAGTGACACACTTTATTTTGGGGGTGTTATGCCCGATGTCCGAATCCCCGAGCGGGAAGAGAGAAGGCTTCCAAGACAATGCAACTCGCAAAAAGGGAAGTTTATTACTGTCTCGAGCCAGGGCTTTCTGCCACAAACATCACAGTGGTGCAGGGTCAGAAAGCGCCGAGCTCAAGCTTGGTACACAAATCTATAAGATATGCAAAAGCGGTTAGTAGCTGGCTTAAGCGGATTGGTTACATGTTTGCAAAGTAATTCTATCGGTACAGACTTTCGCGGGCTTTTCAGCTCTCCCTTTGTTCTTACTGGGCGCATATTGATTGGCTGGCTCCAGGTTACCTGATGGGGGTAGGGAATCTTACCATTTCGGGGGAAGCTAAAACTTAGGTCCAGGCCGCCCGTCATGGTATTAACCCTGGCAGCCTCACAGGGGGGCTCCAAAATCACTGCAGATGGTGATTGTAGCCATGAAATTAAAAGACACTGACTCCTTGGAAGGAAAGTTATGACCAACCTAGACAGCATATTGAAAAGCAGAGACATTACTTTGTCAACAAAGGTCCGTCTAGTCAAGGCTATGGTTTTTCCAGTGGTCATGTATGGATGCGAGAGTTGGACTATAAAGAAAGCTGAGCGCCAAAGAGTTGATACCTTTGAACTGTGGTGTTGAAGAAGACTCTTAAGAGTGCCTTGGACTGCAAGGAGATCCAACCAGTCCATCCTAAAGGAGATCAGTCCTGGGTGTTCATTGGAAGGACTGATGCTGAAGCTGAAACTGCAGTACTTTGGCCACCTGATGCAAAGACCTGACTCATTTGAAAAGACCCTGATGCTGGGAAAGATTGAGGGCAGAGGGAGAAGGGATGACAGAGGATGAGATGGTTGGATGGCATCACCGACTCAATGGACATGGGTTTGGGTGGACTCTGGGAGTTGGTGATGGACAGGGAGGCCTGGCGTGCTGTGGTTCATGGGGTCACAAAGAGTCAGACTAGACTGAGTGACTGAACTGAACTGTTCTTCCATGTTGTTCCATGTACGATGGAAGTGGTTCCCCAAAATATAGAAAAGTATTTCACCATGGCCAGTGTTATCATTTTAGTGACCATCTTCTCAATTAGACCATCTTCTAATGACACACTTACCTACAATGTTCATAAATATGAATTACGTGTATCCCAGGAGGGCATACATTTAACTTTCATCCCTGTAACTTTCACCTCTTGGTCTATGTCAGGCCTAATCTAGCACCAGGAATAGGTAAACATTGTGAGCACTGCTTGAAGCAATAAAATGAATGAATTACAGTCATGTTTACCCCTTGGACAGCAAGGAGGTAAAACCAGTCAATCTGAAAGATAATCAACCTTGATTATTCATTGGAAGGACTGATGCTGAAGCTGATGCTCTAATATTTTGGCCACCTAATGCAAAGAACCAACTCAATGGAAAAAACCCTGATGCTGGGAAAGGTTGAGGGCAGGAGAAGACAGGGGCTACAGAGGACTAGATGGTTGGATGGCATCACCAACTCAATGGGCATGAGTTTGAGCAAGCTCTGGGAGTTGGTGATGGACAGGGAAACCTGGCATGCTGCAGTCCATGGGATTGCAGAGTTGTACACAATAGAGCAACTGAACATCAGTAACAATTTTGAAACAGTGGTCTTGTTTTTTTTTTTTTTTTTTCTGTTTCCTCCCTAAAATTTATGAGCATGTGTCTCCTTGAGCATTGCACCAGCAGTCTCTCAAGGACAAATGTTTGTTGAATGAGTCTGGATGAGAGGAAGGACGGGAGGGCTGAACCTCCTGTTCAAAGGTGAAAAAATCAAGTTTTTATCAGCCCTGTTTCAGGTGACAATTTCAAGTCCAGGGGGATCAACACTATGCCCTCATTTGCATTTACCTATGTATCTATCCACCCATCCATCCATGTGTATAGCTGGACATCTTAAGCTCAGGCACAGGAATGTCTGCCGGAATGGCAGGAAGAGACATGAAAAACAGCCATCCCTACTGCCTTCTCAGCCACCAGGACCTGCCAATGGCCTGTGGTTAAAGATTTAGGGTCACTGGGATGACAAGGACACAGCGCCAGACCCCACCTTTAGAAAAACACAGCCTCATAGTCTGACGATGCCAAGTGTTTACCAGGCTTGAGTGAGGATCCAAAGGAGGCCCCCCAGGCTAGCATGAATGAGTGGGGCTCTGCTTAGCTTGTAACCCCTCCAGGCAAGAATCCTCAGCCACTTGGCCCTTACGTCTATCCAGAAGCCAGACCTTCTCCCCTCCAGGGGCTGGGAGGAAGCAGGCACCAAAATCGTCCTGGATTCCAGGTACCTGGTGCCCCCTGGAGGCCCAGACATCACTTCCCCTGGTTTGAGGGGCACCGCTTCAGAGGGTCCTGCCCACATTTTCTGGGTCCAGGCCCCGTCCTGACTTTGTCTGAAGGGGACCTTTGGTGGAAAGAGAAGCCTGTGCTCAGGACCAGCTCGAGCTGAGGACATCCGAGGGCCTTCGGAGATCAGACAGAGGTGAGGAAACCACACGCAGGAATTGTTTGGCTTCTGAAAAAAACTGAAAACCAAATTGGGGGGTAGGGCAGGGGACTCAAGTAGAGGGGGTGGGAGGCATGATCTCGAGAGAGGAGAGTCTAATCGACCCTGAACTGGAGTCTCCCCTGACCCAGGGGTCACATAAGTGGTAAAGTCCAGAGTGGGGGCATTGGAATGGCGAAGGGGAGGGACACCTTATGAGGAAGGTGGGGGCGGGGAGAGAACCCCTGCTCAGGGGGCCTTAGACTCTGCCACTCCACAGAGGTAAAGGGGTTTCGGAAGCACAGACAGAGGTGCAGTGGGTAGAGGGCTGGAGGTGGGGCGTTCTACCCCTCGCCTTCTCCCTCCGGATCTCGGGGGCCCCTTCCTCCCACGTCACCCCCACTCCCATCTTCCATCCCACGCCCTCCCCCCTCATCCTGACCATCCCCCTGTGCTCATCTCTATCCCTGCCTCACTCCGTCCCCCACCCATCCAGTCCCCCATCCCTCTTCCACTCCACCCCAAACGCACCCCGCTGTCGGCATCTTACCCACCCCCCACCTTTTCCCATCCCCCGTCTCACACCACCCTTTGTCTCTCACCCAGCCCTCCCTTCCTCTATCCCTCCCTCCCACCACCCACTTCCAACCCTCCCTACTCCCACCTCACCCATTCCCCACACTCCATCCCCGTTCCAGGCCTATTGCCCCCAGGCCACTCTTCCCCCTTCCCACACCCTACCCGCCCCACCCCGGCCCAGCCACACCCTACGCACCCTCAGCGCCCCCCTCCCCCGCCTCGCCAGCCTGGGGGCGTGGCCACAGGCGCCACCCCTCCCCCTCCCTCCGTGCCTCGTAAAATACGCCCCTGCTGGACTCCCTGGGAGACCCCACTCACGATCCCAAGATCTCGTGAGATTTGCTCCGGGAGGAAAGAGAAGCTGGGATTGGTCGGGTTATGTGGTTTCCGGGCACGTAGCTGCTGAGTCACTGCGTCTCTCGCCTCAGCGTTCAGCGCGGACCACGAGGCGAGGCGCGGCCGTACAAACCGTAAGTTCCAGCCTTGGGTCCCCCGCTTTCCCGCGGGGTGACCTTGAACTAGTCTCTCGTTCGCCCCACGGACCCCCAGTTCTATTTGTCGCCCGAAAGCGAGTTAACAGGCTTGGGGGCTGGAGTGAAGGCCGAAGCGGTTAAGGAGCCGGCCTTGAGCCAGCCGGGGCCACGTGCTTCCGGAAAGAGGCCGTGGAGCCACGCAGTGGACGCAATAATCCAGCGAACCAGGGTCGGCTGCCGCTTGGCACTGGACGTGTGGTCCCCTCTGGAGGTGCCAGGGCGTGGAGGGCCGAGAAAGGGACAGAAATGGGGCTGTGGGACGGTAGTCAGTGTCCTTAGAGGAAGGGCCCTTTGACCCGAGCACCAGCTCGGTGCTTCGATTGTCCGCTGGTCCAGCCGTTGAGAAATTGCTCAGATTTGGAGATAAGAGGAGACTCGCACTCACATGGCGGGGTTGGTTCTCCAGTTTTCAGTTTGCCTTCCGGCTTTGTAAATATACGTCTTAACACACTGTCTTCTTGTTTTTGGAGCATTTTGGTTCTTGCTCTCAGGCTTGGGTGGACACGGGTGACTGAGAGGATAGGAGACCAGGGAATCCAGGTGTTTGAAGACCTGAGGCCATTGTAAGCTGAACCAGTGCGGGTGGAAGTCATCTTCAGGTAAGCTGGTCCCCTTCGCCACCTCTGGTGCCCCCTCTGTGCTGATCATCATGGAGCTGGGTAGCGTCTGCGGCCTCAGGCCTGCAGGGAAGGAGGAGGATGAGCACCCTTTAGTTTTCCTAGTTATTTTCCTAAGAGAGCTTTGGTCCTACTGCTGTCTTAGAAGAGGCAGCTGCAGTGTGTTGGGGACCCATTCCCGAAGCCACGGTTAGGTTCAGAACCTGTGCTTGAGAGGCTGGTTTCACACCCTAGACACTCGACCCCTGTGTGGTATTGGACAAGGGCTGGGTGGTGAGCCCAGGGAGGTTTTGCTCTCCCTAAGTGTGGGACCCCTGGGAGTGAGGTGCTCCTGGAAAGAAAGCACTCAGGCAACGGAGTGAGTCCTCCAGCTGCAGGTGGAGGAGGCCAGGGAGGTCGTGTGGCAAGACATGGAATGGAGAATAGTGAGGGACCCCAAGGGCAAGGACGACTGGGGTTATGCACTGGGGGTGCTGGGCAGCCCTTGGGCCCTGCTGATCCCCGCACAGCTGGCTGTAACCCCCCAGTATCAGTGCTGTCTCCGGAGCAGAATGTGTGGACCCTCTGTCCCAGAGCTGCAGACTCTTGAGTGTCTGTGTCAGGACAGACTGGGGCCAGGACCCTGACAGGAGGAAGATGTGCAAAGAGGAGAGGTCAAGGTCATGAATCCAGGGGAGTTCAGGGCAGAGGGAGAAAAGGGTCAGCCTGGGGCTGCCAGCCAGTCCCCTTCCTGTGCAGAGTGTGATCAGAGCCCAGGCCACGGCAGAGAGTCCCAGAGCGCTGCTTCTGCAGTCACGGCATTGGACCAGGGTCCCGACACCCTTCATATCTCCTGCCTCACCTGTGGGAGGGGCCTCTGCACAGCTGCTCCCCAGATCCTGCCGGTGACACCCCATCAGAAAATCTGCCTACTTGACCCTGAGGAGGGCAGGCAATACTGGGAGGTTTCCTCCTGGGAGATGGCCTGAGCCTGAGCCCTTGGAGGACAGCTGTTGAGCTGAGGTAAGGTGTAAATCTAGGCCTTTCTGGATTTCTCCCTGAATGTTGCACTGTTGCCCCATCCTCCTGGATGACCTGGCAGTACCCACAGACCTGCTGAGTCCCTAGACTGTGGTGGGTGATGTCCTCTGAACGGAGGCTCCTGTTCTGTGCTCTAGTAGTCCCAGCCATTTCGCTGCCCGCACACAGAGTCGGGTATTCCAGTCCTCAGAGACTTGCCTGGGCACACCGCCTGACCAGACTGGCCCAGGGATGGCTTGGGGAGCCCCGGACCTGGCCAGAGGCGCCGCTGCCCTGTGACTCTCCGTGGCCCCTCTGTGACACTCTCCTGAGCCCCAGCCCTGCCTGTGAAAAGGCCCCTGCTGACGATGTTTCAGTTTTTGAAGAAGCTGAGATGCAGAAAGTGAAACACTTGGTGATTTAAATTCTGCCAAATACCAGGTATTGTCATTTTGATTCAGAATCCAGCTTCAGGCTCTCATTCCCCATCCCCTGGAAAAACTTGAATAAAGAGTGTGTTTGTGACAGAAGAAATGAAGATGTCTCAGAGGCAATGATGCCAGCAAATATTACTTCACTTGGTAGTGATAAAGAAACTTGGAGATAGTATCAGGCCTGAAAGCACAAAGAATGAGATGTTGGAAGCAGATCCAGGCTTAGGAAGTAGGGTGGCAGTTGGCCAGGTTGTGCATAGGAAAGATCCTCACCTCCAGTTGAAAGTTACGTGCTGAGAATAAAGGGAGCAGAGTTGAAAGGACTCCTGGCTGACTTTTTTGCAAAGAAATGAAACACTTTAATTCTCAATGCTTAAGATCACAGAGTACTAAAAAAAAAATAGCTTTACTGTTTTCGTTTCTCTAAACATTTACAACCAGTCAGTCCTAAAGGAAATCAACCCTGAATATTATTGGAAGGGCTGATGTTGAAGCTGAAGCTCCAAAACTTTGGCCACCTGATGTGGCCAAAGAGCTGACTCATTGGAAAAGACTCTGATGCTGGGAAAGATGGAAGACAGGAGGAGAAGGGGATGACAGAGGACGAAATGGATGGATGGCATCGCTGACTCAATAGACATGAGTTTGAGCAAACTCTGGGAGACAGTGAAGGACAGGGAATCCTGATGTGCTAAGGTTCATGGAGTCTCAAAGAGTCAGACAGGACTGAGTAAACTGAACAACAAACATTTACAACAGTTAGTGTAACAGGGTTCTTAACTTAAAAAAAATATGTAATCGCTGTGGGAAAATATCATAATTGTGCCTAAGATTATGAAGGTTGGCTTTGCAGTTTCAGCATGAGTGGTCACCCTGGTGGCCCTGCTCCACCGTACAGATCAGGTTTGCCTGTCATTATTTTTGACGCTTGCTTGCTTTTCGTTTGTTCAGACACCCTGAGTGGAAGATCATGACTTTTTTTTTTTCTCTTCAGTCTTACTGAGATATTAATAGAATTCACATATAGCCCTGTGTAAGTTTAAGGGGTTCAGCATCATGAGTCCATTTACATCCATCCTGCAGTGATGAGCGCAGTTAGTCTACTGAACATCATTTCATATGGATACAAAATTAAATAGAAAAAAGTATTTTTGTTTTGATGAGAACTCTTGGGGTTTACTGTATTAACTTTTATATCTAACATAAAACAGCATTAGTTATACTTGTGTTGTATGTCACCTAACATAAAACAGTGTTAGTTATACTTACGTTGTATGTCACCTCCCTCACACATACTTCTAACTAGAAGATGAGCATGACAGTTTCACGAGGTGTGCCTCCCCGTCACCCAGAATGATGCCCCCCAGCCACTTGGTAAATATTAGAAATGCCTCCCCCAGGCTGCCCCCACCCACTCCCCTCTGAACCGCTCGCATCTGTGTGTCCAGTCTCGGGCTCCCTCCGTTTGCCTGTGGAGTTAGGAAGCGGGGGCAGCCACTGGCATCTCCCCTAGGCAGAGAAGAACAGAGTCGGACCCTGTGAAGCCATTCGTTGTTGTTTCCAGGGCTCCAAAGAGCTTTGGCACCACAGTCCTTTATGTCTCATGATGGAGCAAATAGCCCCAGGTCGTTCACCTTAAAACCTAAATAATCGGCCAAGCAGAGGTATAGAGTTGGTATGGAATTTAAAGACTCAAGAGGCAGTTTTCTATAAAGTTTAACTGGGGGTATCCTCTACTGCATATTAATGAAGTCTCCTTTATGTACAGTTAGGAAGGTCCCCTGGAGTCGGGAATGGCAACCCACCCCGGTATTTTTGCCTAGAGAATCCCATGGATAGAGGAGCCTGGTGGGCTACAGTCTTGGGGTCTCAAAAAGTCAGACACGCCTGAGCGACTAATACTTAATACTAGAAAGAAATGAGGTGAGAAGCAAAGTGATGGAAAAGAAGTGATGTGTTAGAGTATGACACTTGTAAGTGATGGAAAAGAAGTGATGTGTTAGAGTAGGACACTTGTAAGGTTCACAGGCGCATGCTGCCCTCAGTGCTCAGTGAGTTACAGTTTCATAATCAGAGGAAGAGGGGAGGGGGAAAGATCTTTTTCTTGAGTAGACATCACGTTTCCGTCATCAGTGCCTCCCCCGGGGTAGGGCAGGGAAGTTTACTTGTCCCGCTCTATATGGTCAGGCTAGGACTGTCATAGTTCAGTTGAGTTGCTCAGTCGTATCCGACTCTGCGACCCCGTGGACTGCAGCACACTAGACTTCCCTGTCATATTACTTGGGAAAGATATTTTTAGGTCTCAGTACAATGCAGGTCTTTGATTTTGAAAAGTCACCTTTCCATAAGTGATTGTATTTTGTATGCACAGAGCCTGTTTTGGGGGTCATTAACTTGATGACACCGCTGGGCAGGTTGTAGGTCTTGTTTTCTACTATTGTTTGGGGGGCATTGTGGAAAGAACATGCCTTAGGGGCCAAAGAGCATGTTTTGGGGGCTATTAACTCACTGAGCTCACGAGGCAGAATGTAAGTCTCATGCCACCACTGTTTTATTGTTTGGGGCCATGTTTCATGCTTCTGCTGCATGGTTTTGTTGCTAAGCAAGTTAGCTTGATTTAAGCAAGCCTACCTGGCTTTGATGTTAGACGACTTGTTTTGCTTTATGAATCGAGCAAGCCTACATGTTTCAGAATTTTCCCATTACTTTCTAGAGTGTCATTAGTCTTATTGTGGTCTCCCAAAACCCTGTTAAGTTTCTTCTCTATCTGCAGTTCCCTGATGGAGTATAGAGCTAACTGTTCTGTTCTATTATTCTGACCCTGGCACCGGGGACACTCCCAGCCCCCGAGTGCAGGCTGCAGCGCCCTCAGTGATCCCTCCACCACTCCTGCAAATGAGACGCAGCTCTAAGAGCCAGGAGACCAGGCCCCTAGTCCTGCTGTCGTTTCCTCCCTCCCCCTTGTTCTGGGCTACCCCCTGCCCAGTCCTACCTGCCTGGAGCGGACCCTCAACCTCCCACCGCCCCGCTCCCCCACTCCACCCTACTGCTGCTTTGCCTCTAGAAGCCCCACCCTCAGGAGTAACTGGCTAGAGTTAGGGTGATCTGGACATCTGGCAAGCCTTCACTCGGGAGGAAGAAGGAGGGAGCCTCTTTTGTTTAGGTCTAGATGTCATTGACTCTGTCTTGCCAAGCACAGGAAGAGGCAGAGAGGGCTCGGAGAGACCTTTTTCAAAAGACCCAGAGGGCAGAATATTCCAGGGTAAAGACATCTGACTCCAGAGTGGAGGGAGAACAGACATACTGGAACTCCAGGTGGGATCTTGTCTGCTGGAGGATGGGTCTGGAGAGCCACCATCGGCCAGGTCCCCAAGGCTTGTCAGCCTGGGGCCTCTGAGGACCAGCCAGGCTGTGGTCTTCTTCCAAAAGCCAGGAAGGGTCATCTTCCATCATTTCTAGTGCCTCTTTGGGCACAGATGCATTCTAAAGACCCCAGGAAGGCCCTGGGGAGCAGATGCTTTGTAGTCACAGAAGGAATTCTGCAACTAGAGAGGGATGAGCTCTTCCCACCCCGAAACGAGCTCGGAGGCTGCACCAGCCTGTGCAACACAAAAACAGGTAGAAATGTCCCCCAGATGGACTCACACCTGGGTCCTGGGAGTCGTCCTGGGCCAGACCTGACACTGGGCAGGAAGAACACCTCTTCATGCAGATGAGCCCCTAGTGCTGCTGTGTCCAGTGAGTCCCCTACACACAGTCTGTGGAGCTGGAGGTGGACAGAGCGGTCCCCTGCCTCACTTGGAAAGACTTTTTGGCTTATACTTCCTGTTTTCAGATCATTTGAAGACAGTGGTCCCTCCTGCATCCTTAGATCTCCTGGATGCTGAGTTCCCATGGAAACATCCCAAACTTAGACCTCTGCTGTTTCCTGTTTCCCCAAGTCCCTGTGAAGTCAGCTAGCTCTTCCTAATGTTCAGTGGGGCAGATCTGTCCATCCATCCATCCATCTTTGCCCAAGTGGGTTTTCCGGTTACTCCTTCGTGGAGCATGACAGCATCCTCCCTTGGCTGAGTCTCAGGCTCACCAGGCTGAAAAGGAAACCAGGGGTGAACTTCGACTTCTCTCTGAAAGTTTTCTGAGGTACTGCTGAAAAGTGCCAGTGTCATTTTGGCTGTTCTTAATCAGGGACTTGATGGTTATCTTTGTTGCGAATCTTGAGCTCCTGCAGCTGATTGGTCAAGGTGATTGCCGGAAGTTAAAATGCCCACAGGGCATCTTCCAGTTTAGCCCTATTTTAGGGTTCTCCTTAAGGGACACCCACAGTGCTGGCTGCTGATGGGGATGGTAGGAATTTGGTGAATGCCATCTCTGGGAAGTTACCAAACTGTAGAGTATCCTTCAGGGAAGGCCACCTTCTCACCCTCCAAATAGAAGAACTGTTGGGGCGTCACAATGCCGGGGGTGGAGAGGTTCCGTCCATCTGTGTTCTGAGACCACAGCAGAACCACCGTGTCAGCCAGCCCAGCAGGAGCTTCACCCCAGACCTTTTGATGCAGGCTTTGCACCTCCCCAGGGAGAAAGTCCGTGTTGCTACCTGTGCTTAATGCGGCGCAAAGGAAAAACTGAATTGTATTTGTGGGCTTAGAGTTGAGCTCCCATCAGAATCTGTTTAAGTGAGAGCCTTAGGGGAGGGAGAGGAGTGGGCGTGGGGGGTTTTGAAGGCGCTTTGCATTACCTGTTCAGTGGCCCTGAGGGAACGTCAGGTGACCCAGCTTCACTTGGGAAGGATCCTTTGAAGGTCATGGTGCGGGTACAAGTCGCTGGACAGAGCCCAGCCCGGGATGTGCAGCGGGACACCTGAGCCTCTGGTTTGCTGACACAGATTTGTGTCCTTGGCCCACGTTGATTTTCCTTCAGGAGAGCCCACGGCCCTAACCCCTCAGTGGCTTTCAGGCTGAACAAGGCGTGTCCCAGGTTTGGCCAGCCAAAAGAGTTCATCCTCTCCCAACCCACATTCCTAAATTTAGTCTAGCTTCAGGGAGGAAATGCCCTTTGCCTCCAGGGAGGGAGGAAGCTGGATCTTGATTTTGCCTTGGGTTTAAGGGATCCACCTGGTCCCTTCTTAGCCACTCCCTCTGCTGGCAATTTCTCAAGCCTATCCTAAGAAAAATCTTTGAATTCTTCCAAACAAAACACACTTGTCTTGGGTACTTTCCTTGGTTTCATTACCAATGTCTGGTCCCGCTGTTCTCGTGGCCAGCTCCTAGGTGTCATTTTGACCTGACCAGTTCCAGGGAAGCCTGGACCCTCAAAATCTGGAGGACCCTCCCATCCCTGCATTACCCGTCTGTTCCCCCGTGAATGCCAAGCACAGGAAGAGGCAGAGAGGGCTCGGAGAGACAGGCACGTGTTTCCCTGTCTGGGGTAATGTGTAAGTGACAGTGTGATACTCTGGAATCTCACTTTGTTTCTTTTTCTTCTGGGGTGACGCCACCATCCTCACAAAGCTGTCTGAACGTGAACATTGGGGTGATTTTGATGTGGCCCAAACTCCCCCAACGAATGTGCCTTCAGGTTGGTTTTCTTTCATATTTTGCTTTTGTGAACAGACATAGGATCCCAACAGTTGTATGTCGTGAGAAAGTACAAAACCCACTCAGCCTTAGCTGGATGGTGATCAGTAGGAAGAGAGCACTTTAGCCGGAAATGGAAATTTCTGCCAGAATCTGAAAAGTGTGTCCTGGAAGGAGAAGCGGGACTCAGGCCTGAGCACACTGCTCCATGCTGGAGCCTCGGGCTCTGACAGCTGCCCCTGCTGGGGTCGTCTTGGGACAGGCCACGATCCTGTAGAGAATGTTCTTTGCCTTTCCATTCACGTTGGCAGTTGCACGCTTTGCTTTTGCCTCTACATGCAGTTTTGCCTTTATCCCAGACAGTTTGGTTTCTTCTCTGATTTTCGCCACTTGTACAGACTGTTAAAATATTTCTTAACCAAATAGAATTTGGCAGGGGGGTGGGCGAGGGGGATGGGGTAGGATGGGGTGAGAATGAGGGGATGGGGCCACACGCAACAGCATCTGGGGTCTTAGTTCCCGGATGGGGATAGAACTCGTGCCCCTGCAGTGAAAGCACAGAGTCCTCCTCACTGAACTGCCAGGGAAGTTCCTGGAATTGATTTAATGAAAGACGTCTAATTAGGGATTTTTGGGTGACATTTTACATTTTAGTTTGTGACCAGTGATTATAGTTCATATCAATTTATAGTTTTGTGATTTTACTAGTTTAAAGGGTTTTGGGGGTTTCTTTTTGTCTTAAAAACTAAAAGCTTTTTTAATTCCATGGAATACAAAAAAAAAATCTGTAGAATATTTTAAAGAGTGGAGGCTTTGTTCTGAATGTGAGCGCTTTGCTCTACTGAACTGAGTGGTGAAAACATTTGTAGAAGAGACACACAGTGAAAGGTATGTCTTTTTATTAAGTGGCGTAACAGCACCCATTGTGTGAGTTATTGGTTGGAGTTTAGAGACAGGCTGTGTTGGGCTAAACTCCTTATTCCTGTTTTCAGCCCTTGAGTAATAATCAGAAGCTTTCTGTGAAGAGAGTGGGGTCAGCTGTCAAGACTCCTAGGTATCCACTGGCCAGCAGGGCTGGGATTAAATGCAGCAGCCAGTAGATATGGGATGGGGCAACAGGTCACCTTGTCTCCTTGTTGCTGCCTGGAGAGATGCTTGTCCTGGTGCCAGTGGGGCCAAAGCTGTGACTTTGTGGCCAGAGGATGTATCTGACCCTGCCTTGGGTTCCCTGAAGGTGGAGGGACAGCAGGGTCTCCTGGGTCCTTGGCTGGAGAAGGACCCCCCCCCCCCCTTGCTCTCTGACATCCCCCCAGGACTCATTCCAGAGTAGATTCTTCAGGATGGGCGTCTGGGCCCCACCCCAACTCCTGGAGCTGGCCGGCCAGAGCCTGCTGCAGAATGAGGCGTTGGCCATCGCGGCCCTGGAGGAGCTGCCCATCGAGCTCTTCCCACCGCTGTTTACGGCGGCCTTTGCCGGGAGGCACACCCAGGTCGTGAAGGCGATGGTGCGGGCCTGGCCCTTCCCCTGCCTCCCGCTGGGGGCCCTGATGAAGGACCACCAGCCTCATTTGGAGACCTTCCAGGCTGCACTTGACGGCCTGGACGTCCTGCTTGCTCAGGAGGTCCGCCCCAGGTAAGGTCGACCTGGCAGACTGGTGGGGCCTGGGGGTGTCAGCAAGATGCAGCCAGAGCGGGAGGGTGCGGGGTCACCTGGGAACAGGCGTTCGGGTGTACAGGACTGGTTGAGGGGAAGAGGGGACAAAAGGCCTGTGGGCCCAACCCCCCCCCCCCCCACCGGTGTCCCTTAAAGTGGGGACCAAGGCGGGCCCAGAAGCCGGAGGAGCCGCTGGGGTGTGGAGTGCAGAGCCCTCGCGGGGTCCTGGTGCCCGTTGGCCTCTGCACGGCTCAGCGTGTCCCCCGCGGCCCCGCAGGCGGTGGAAGCTGCAGGTGCTGGACTTGCGCCGCAACGCGCACCAGGACTTCTGGATCGTGTGGTCCGGCATCAAGGCCAGCATGTGCTCACTGCTGGAGCCCGAGCCGGCCGAGCCCATGCAGAAGAGGCGCAGAGTGGAGGGTTCGATGGCGGGGCTGAAGCCGGCGCGGGCCCCCGTGGAGGTGCTGGTCGACCTGTGCCTCAAGGATGACACGCTGGATGAGACCCTCAGCTGCCTGCTGAAGAAGGCCAAGCAGAGGAGGGGCCTGCTGCGCCTGCGCTGCCAGAAGCTGCGCGTCTTCGCCATGCCCGTGCAGAGCGTCAGGAGGGTCCTGAGGGCGGTGCAGCTGGACTCCGTCCAGGACCTGGAGGTGAACTGCACCTGGAAGCTGGCCACGCTGGGCAGGTTCGTGCTGCAGCTGGGCCGCATGGGCAGCCTGCGTCGGCTGCTGCTCTCAAACATCCACGTGTTGCCGCACACCACCGCCGACCAGGAGGAGCACTGCGTCGGCCAGCTTACCGCCCAGTTCCTGAACCTGCCCCACCTGCAGGAGCTCTACCTGGACTCCATCTCCTTCCTCGAGGGCCGCCTGCATCAGGTGCTCAGGTGAGGCATGGCGCCAGCTCCGCAGACCAGAGCGGGCCACTCTCGTTTCGTTACCCCCGGGGCGTCTGCTCTGTGCCCTCTGGGGACATTGCCAGGGTGCATGGGCCACTCAGAAGTCCTCACAATGGCGCCGCTCTGTCCCCGGGCGTCTTGTCACGTCACCTCCCTGGTTAGGGTCAGAGGCGTGGCCTAGGTTAGATGCCATCAAAGGGGACTTCTTGCTGGGAGTCCGCATCGTGGGGGCCAGGTGAGATGCCCTTGGGAGTTCTTCCCAAGAGAGTGATGTCTCAGCTGAGATGATGACACATAACTAAGCGTGAAGGACATTGGCCCATCAGGTGTGAGGTTTGAAGTCCGAAGCTCTGTCTCTCCCTCCCATCTGCTGCTTCTGTCCTGAGCTGTTTTAGGCTCCAGGTGAGCTGTGGGAAGTGGGTGATTCTGGAGATGACAGGGAGGGATCAGGAGGGGAAAATTGTGGCTCCTAAGCAGTCCAGAGAAGAGAAAAAGTCAAATGAGTATCATTGTTGAAGTGACTCCAATCTCTTCTAAGTTCAAATTACAATTATTATTTTCTCTAAGACTTATGAATACATAGGATATCCTCAGTAACGGGTTATTGCTCTGCCTTGAATACAGTGATGAAAGCTGAGAGGATTCAGCCTAGTCTGTTTGTATGAATGAGTTGGATTGATTGCCTTTTTGGCAGCTGCAGACTCCAAGCATTAGGAATGAATGTGTACTGAGCAACCAGAAGAAAGAAAGAAAGAAAAAAAAAAGAATTGTAGGTGGTGATGGACGGTTTGTGGCCTCCGAATATCTGGGGGATATTCACCCAGGGATCATCTGTAACTGCTGGGATCCACCGGCCCATGTCCACTGCATCCAGCCTGCTGTTGAATTCAACTAGTTGTGTTCTATAAAAACATCTTAATTCCTGCTAACCAAATACTAGTAAGCTGAAATAGGCGAATAACATTTGTTTACTGTTTGTTTCCCACATTGAAAATAGTTCATCATCCTTCCCCCTGGGAAGACCCCCTGCCTTCTTGTCAAGAAGGTGGGAGGCCAGCTCCAAGCCAGAGAGATACCCTGTGTTCCGGTGAAACAGGCCTCTCCGCCCCACGTCCCTCCGCCCGCCACCTCCGTCCCTGGGACTGACTGCCCTGTCTCTCCCCAGGTGCCTGAAGACCCCGCTGGAGACCCTGTCGATCACCAACTGCCTGATTTCAGACTCGGACCTGAAGTACCTGTCGCAGTGCCCGAGCGTCAGCCTGCTGAAGGACCTGGGCCTCAGCGGGGTCAGTCTGACCAGCCTCAACTTGGAGCCCCTGCAGGTCCTGATCGAGAGGACCTCGGCCACCCTGCAGGACCTGGACCTGGACGAGTGCGGCATCATGGACTCCCAGCTCAGCGCCCTCCTGCCCTCCTTGAGCCGCTGCTCCCAGCTCACCACCTTCAGCTTCTGTGGCAACCCCATCTCCATGGCCGTGCTGGAGAGCCTGTTGCAGCACACCGTGGGGCTGAGCAGGCTCAGCCACGTGCTCTACCCCGCGCCCCTGGAGAGCTACGAGGATGTGCGCGGCACCCTGCACCTGGGCCGCCTGGCCCAGCTGCACGCCCGCCTCAGGCAGCTGCTCTGCGAGTCGGGGCGGCCCGGCATGGTCTGGTTCAGCGCCAACCCCTGTCCGCACTGCGGCGACCGGACCTTCTACGACCCTGAGCCCCTCCTCTGCCCCTGCTGCATGCCCGCCTAGCCCCGCTCACGAGTTGCAGGCTTCGTCCCCGGCACTGGGAGACTGCCACCCAGACCTCAGTGCCTCTGGAAGGAGCACAAACCACGGTTTCAGACAGTTCAGGGCATGCGGGAAAAGGAAGGGTGATTTAGAGTGGGCAGTGGGGAGGGGTTGGTGGGATGTGGGGAGAGATGTGTTCCTACAAAGTTAGAAGTGTGAATCTGAATTTTGGAGGGGGAATTTGGGCTTGGGAGGTTGAAGGGGTCATTACCCCTGTGTTGGATTGTTACAAAGAAATAAAGGGAACTTCAGTGTCAGTCATTTGGTGTTCTCTGTGATCTCTGACCATGATTCTCCCCTTTAAACTCATGACTCTCCTGTTAGTGGTTAATAAAAGGGCCTGAGCGTGAGTGGGGCCTAGATGCTCTCTGATGGACAAGGATCGGTTACAGGAGTTCAGGGCACCATTTCTTACCCACTCCCTGTGGCTCTCATTTCCAGGGCATCCACCTCCTCACTTACTTCTGAGGCTGTTCAATCTGTCATCATACACAAGGTGTGTCCTCAGGGCCTGGAACGAACTAAGTGTCCAGGAGTGAGCACCGCTGGAGGGAACCTTCTTCCAAGGGACCCTCGCTGCTAACCCAACTCAGGCCCTGGACTCGAGCATTTTCCCCAGTGTATCCAGCAAATGCAAAGCCTCCATCTCGGACCCTGGGCAGTGCCAAGACGGGTTCACTGTGCAAAGTCGGGTCCGGAGTCCTGGGGGATATTCACCAGTGGACCATCTGGAGCCTCTGGGACCCACCAGCCCATGCCCACCTTCCCACTTCTTAGTCATATCTGACTCTGGGACCCCATGGACTGTAGCCTGCCAGGCTTCTCTGCGCATGGAGGCCATCTGGAGCCTCGGACCCACCAGGCTGTGCCCACGTTCCCACTGCTCAGCTGTATCTGACTCTCTGGGACCCCATGGACTATAGCCTTGTCAGGCTTCACTGCCCATGGAATTCTACAGGTGAGAATACTGCAGTGGGTAGCTGTTGCCCTTTTCCAGGAGATCTTCCCAACCCAGGGATTGAACTCGGGTTGCAGGCAGATTCTTTTTTTTTTAATTTATTTTTATTAGTTGGAGGCTAATTACTTTACAATATTGTAGTGGGTTTTGTCATACATTGACATGAATCAGCCATGGAGTTACATGTATTCCCCATCCTGATCCCCCCTCCCACCTCCCTCTCCACCCAATTCCTCTGGGTCTTCCTAGTGCACCAGGCCCGAGCACTTGTCTCATGCATTCAACCTGGGCTGGTGATCTGTTTCACTATAGATAATATACATGTTTCGATGCTGTTCTCTCGAAACATCCCACCCTCACCTTCTCCCACAGAGTCTAAAAGTCTGTTCTGTACATCTGTGTCTCTTTTTCTGTTTTGCATATAGGGTTATCGTTCCCATCTTTCTAAATTCCATATATATGTGTTAGTATGCTGTAATGTTCTTTATCTTTCTGGCTTACTTTGTATAATGGGCTCCAGTTTCATCCATCTCATTAGAACTGATTCAAATGAATTCTTTTTAACAGCTGAGTAATATTCCATTGTGTATATGTACCACAGCTTCCTTATCCATTCGTCTGCTGATGGGCATCTAGGTTGCTTCCATGTCCTAGCTATTATAAACAGTGCTGCGATGAACATTGGGGTGCACGTGTCTCTTTCAGATCTGGTTTCCTCAGTGTGTATGCCCAGAAGTGGGATTGCTGGGTCATATGACAGTTCTATTTCCAGTTTTTTAAGAAATCTCCACACTGTTCTCCATAGTGGCTGTACTAGTTTGCATTCCCACCAACAGTATAAGAGGGTTCCCTTTTCTCCACACCCTCTCCAGCATTTATTGCTTGTAGACTTTTGGATAGCATGCGGGCAGATTCTTTACCATCTGAGCCTCCAGGGAAGCCTCCAGTTTCTAAGAGACAACCTAAATGTGCTTTTATGCCACTTAATACCCTACATTTTTTTTTTGTTTTTACATTAATAAAAACTTACATGATTATTTATTCAAAGGCTGACGGAAATCCATTCCCAATCGTCGAAATCACTTCCGATTTCAGTATTTCAGGGTTGAGTGTAACTTGGCATTTTTCTCCTTGGTGTGATTCATCTGTAACTTTTTTAAAAAACCTTAATCCTTAAGTTTTTACCTTAAGCCACATGGTAAAGATAAAAATTTCCTCCATATCCTGGTTCTCTGCCAACCTGGCAGCACTGAGGCTTTTAACTTATTCTCTGCCCTTCAGAGCTCTTTGCTGAGACCAAGTCCTCTAAGATTCAGAGAAGATGTAGCAACTAAAAATAACAGCACCCCCTCAGAGTGGAGGGCTCCAACTATACCCTGTTTTGTGACCGAAGGAGCTGGGACCGGCATGGATGGCCAAAATTTTGATCTAGGAATGTCCTGGAAATTAACATCACCTTGATTTGAGCTTCCCCGGTGGCTCAGATGGTAAAGAATCCACCTGCAATGCAGGAGACTCCAGCTTGGTTCCTGATTCGGGACGATCTCCTGGAGAAGGGAGTGGCTACCCACTCCAGTATTCTTTCCTGGAGAATTCCATAGAGGAGCCTGTCAGGCTACAGTACATGGAGTCACAAAGAATCGGACAGGACTGACTAACACTTTCACTTCACTTTTAATACTGTGGGTAAGCAGATAGTACAAGTCATCATTGGTTGAGTTTTTCAATGTGTCACTGTCCATTATGTTTTGGTCCCTCTCTGTCCCACCCTCGCATTTAAGCTGCGAAACCATCCTTTTATGATTTCTTACTCAGGGAATTAAAACTGAGAGCAGAAGTGGCAAGAAGCCAGACGCTCTGCACTGATTAGGTGAGGATGAAGGAGGAGAGTGAAAGAGCCGGCTTAAAACTAAGTATTAAAAAAACTAAGATCGTCGCATCTGGCCCCATTACTCCATGGCAAATGGAAGGGGAAAAGGTGGAAGTACTGACCGATTTCCTCTTCTTCAGCTGTACAATCACTGCAATGGTGATTGCAACCATGAAATCAAAAGACGGTTGCTTCTTGGCAGGAAAGCTATGACAAACCTAGACAGTGTGTTGAAAAGCAGAGACGTTACTCTGCCAACAAAGGTCTGTATAGTCAAGGCTGTGGTCTTCCCAGTGGTCACGTATGGGTGTGAGAGCTGGACCATAAAGAAGGCAGAGCCCCCAAAGAATTCTTGCCTTCGAGTTGTGGTGCTGGTGAAGACTTCTGAAAGTCCCTTGGACAGCAAGGAGATCAAACCAGTCAATCTTAAGGGAGATCAACCCTGAATACTTGTTAGAAGGACCGATGCTGAAGCTGAAGGTCCACTATATTGGTCATCTGATGTGAACAGCTGACTCACTGGAAAAGTCCCTGATGCTGGGCAAGATTGAGGGCAGAAGGAGAAGAGGGCGTCAGAGAATGAGATGGCTGGATGGTATCACCAATGCAATGGACATGAACTTGGGCAAACTTCAGGAGATGGTGAGGGACAGGGAGGTCTGGCACGCTGCAGTCCATGGTGTTGTAGATACAACTGGGGAAATGAACAACAGCAATCTCTTAAGATAAAGCTGTCCCAGGGAGTGTGAAACAGGAAAAGGCTTGTGAGAATAATGGAAGCTCCAAGCTGTCCCCTAGAGACAGAGGAAGTGGGTAGAGGCTGGCCACCTGGATTAGTGTCCTCTTGAAAGGTGTGCCTTCCGGCCACATTGTAGAGTCCACTTCTCACACAGCCCTGATCTGTAGGTCAGCAGGCACCAGCCTGTGTCCCGAGAGCCTGATCTCCTCCTGGGTACCAGATTGTCAGTTGGTGTGAGATGCCCAGCCCTGTTGGTGGACACTCAGGCTGACCACATGTCGCTCCACGGCTGCAAGCCCCAGGGAGCTTCCTCCTTGACCACAGCAATGAACCAGGACTAGAGTTGGCTTTGGGGTTGTCCATGGAAGGAAAGGTGGAAACAGGTCATGTCTGTCTTTCTATTTTTATGTTTCTTTTGTTGGCCAGCCAATGCAGCTTGCAGGATCTTAGTTCCCCGACTGAGGATGGAATCCACGCCCTCAGCAGTGAAAGTGCAGAGTCTTAACCGCTCCAGGACTACCAGTAGGTCATATCTTGAGCCTGGCAGACGGCCCAGAAGTCTGACGTTGGCTGCTGAGAGGCAGCCTTTTATGGGTCAGGCTTTGATGAAGTCACCAAACATTCCTCTCTCCCTGACCCGTGGGAGCCCTGTAACCATGGCCCATATCATAGAAACTTCTGGAGGTAGAGAGGACTGAAGGATGACATACCCCCTCCCCACTCATATTCCTTTCCTGGCTACAGACCCAAATGCCTTCCAATAAGTTCGTCTGATCTCAACCCATCTACAGAAAGCACGCTGACCTCCTTCCTGGAAACCTTCCCTGCAGAAGAGGTTGAACTCATGTCCTCTGCTTCTTCCTAACCTAACATGTGAAGGCTTTTCTGTACATCTGGTGATAAGCTTCAGTGTGTTCTGCTGGACAGCTGTGGTTTGTTTATCTTCCTTTTTTTTTTTTTTGTTAAAACACATACTCCCCTTCACATCCAGGATGGTTTGAGCACAGGCCTCGCTCTGTTCTCAAGGTTCTGTCCCTCACAGTCTAGGAGAGAAGTAAAAATGTTGGGGCCAGAAAGAGAGTTGGGTGGGGATCTTTAGCAGCAGTGATCTGCAAG
Organism: Cervus elaphus; assembly: GCF_910594005.1. Lineage (NCBI taxonomy): Eukaryota > Metazoa > Chordata > Mammalia > Artiodactyla > Cervidae > Cervus > Cervus elaphus. Next base: position 2,153,836 of record NC_057819.1, read on the forward strand.
AAGTGGTCCACAGGAGCAGGCTGTGTTCTGGAAAATCTGGGTGGGTGGGCGTTTGTTGATGGGCCGGAGTCACCTGGGAGCTGAGTCATCACCTGCATACAGCCTACCTGTCCTTGAGGTGAGCCCTTTCTAGGGACTCCTGATCTAAAGAACGTGTTAAAGGACAAAGGTGGCCCCAGAAACACCACAGACTTAAACAACAGGAAATTGTTCTCTCCCAGTTCTGGACGCCAGAAGTCCAGGATCAAGATGTTGACAGTGTGGTGTCTCCAGAGGTCTCTCTCCTTGACGTGCAGACAGCTGCATTCTCGTGTCCTCCCGTCCCTTTATGTCCAAGAATCCTTGATGTCTTGTGTGTCCTAATTTCCTCTTTTTTTTTTTTTTTCTGGCTGTGCTGCTTCGCTTCTGGGTCTTAGTTTCCAGACCAGGGATTGAACTTGGGCCCTTGGCTGTGAAAGCTCTGAGCCCTAACCACTGGCTTGCTGAGGAATTCCCCTCAGTGACCTCGTTTTAACTCAATCACCCCGTTAAAGGTATTATCTCCAAATATGGTTACATTCCACAGCGTTGGGGGTTAGGACTTCTACAGATAATTTTTTAAAATTAATTTATTTATTTGACTGCACCAGGTCTTAGTTGTGGCATGTGGGATCTTAGGTCTTCCTGGCAGCATGTGGGATCTAGTTCCCTGATCAGGGATCGAAGCCCAGCTCCCTGCACTGGGAGTGCAGAGTCTTAGCCACTGGACCACTGTGAAAGTCCCCTCAACATATGGATTTTGCAGGACACAATGAAGCCCAAAACAGGGTTGATGGTAGGGTGATATGCCTGGCTGCACATTTGCACCCTACCTGCTCCTTAGAACTATCTGAGACCTTTAATAACGTAGACTCCCTGGTCCCATTCCTGGAGATACTGATTCTGTGGGTTTGCAGTAAGATCGGGAGAATCAACCAGGAAACCAGGACACCAGTACTTTTCAAAAGCTCTCTAGTACTCACTGTTTAATACGGACACCTTAAGCAGCCTGGGCAACACCTGGAGCTTGTGAGAAACTCAGACTCTCAGGCCCCACCCACAACTGTTGGACGAGAATGTGTTTTTGCACAAGACACGTAGGCAGTTCCTTAGATTCACTGAGGGTTAAGAGGCACAGCCCAGATTTGAAAGTGTGGCCCAAACTGAGAAGTTTGGATCCAGATCTCTGGGCTCTGCTTATACCCTAACTTCCTTCAATACCAAGGACATCCAGAAGCCCCTAGAGACAGTGTGGGCATCCTAGAATCTCTGAAGGGTGGTGGGGAGGATGAAGCTCCCAGCTCATGCTACAGCATCTGATTGGTTTATTGAGTTGCCAATAACCTGCTCCTCCCAAGGCAGGTGCTCCATGTGTCACATGAAGAAAAAATGAATTCCTCACCCTCAACCCTCAGGCTCTCTTGAAGGAGTAGATTCTTGGGTATTTTAAACATGTTCTTATTGTTGTTTGGGCTTCCCTTGTGGCTCAGCTGGTAAAGAATCTGCCTGCAATGTGGAAGACCTGGGTTTGATCCCTGGGTTGGGAAGATCCCTGGAGAAGGGAAAGGCTATCCACTCCAGTATTCTAGCCTGGAGGATTCCATGGGCTGTATAGTCCATGGGGTCGTGAAGGGTCGGACACGACTGAGCGACTTTCACTTTCACTGTTGTGGTTTAGTTGCTAAGCTGTGTCCCACTCTTTTGTGACCCCATAGACTGTAGCCTGTCAGGCTCCTCCGTCCATGGGATTTCCCAGGCAAGAATACTGGAGTGGGTTGCCATTTCTTCCTCCAGGGGATCTTTCCAACCCAGAGGTTGAACCCAGGTCTCCTGCATTAACAGGTGGATTCTTTACCGCGGAGCCACCAATGTTTCCCAAAGTGTTGGAGGGTTTCACACCCTGAGATACCCTTCACTTCAGAATCAAGTGAGGCAAACATTGAACTTTCAGATTCCCAGGCCCCCTCCTCTGACAATTTGAGTGTCTTAGGTGTGATATGCAGCCCTGGAATCTCTATGTTTAACAATGGTCAGGTGATTCTGAGATTTGAGCAATCTTTAGAAGCATATGGAAGTGAAAGTGTTAGTCATCCAGTTGTGTTCGACTCTTTGCAAACCCATGGATAGTAGCCTCCCAGGCTCCTCTGTCCATGGAATTCTCCAGGCAAGAATACTGGAGTGGATAGCCATTCCCTTCTCCAGGAGATCTTCCCGATCCAGGGATCAAACTCCGGTCTCCTGCACTGCAGGCAGGTTCTTTACTGTCTGAGCCATCAGGGAAGCCTAGAAGCATAAAGAAGTTGTCAAAATTTTCCTTCCTTTCCCCTAAGTTTTTGCAAGCATTTAAAAATTTACATCCAAAATGTTTTTGTCGTAATTGTAAACACTGGAAAGGATGTGGCTTTTGGCATACAGTAAAAATAAACCCTTTAAATAAATAAAACTAGGAATCCCCTGGCAAACCAGTGATTAGTGCTCAATGCTTTCACTCTGGTGACCTGGGTTCAGTCCCTGGTCAGGAAACTAGGATCCTGCAGGAAGTCTCATGGTGTGTCCATAAATAAACTGTTAATATCATGCTTTCAAATATATCCAGAAGAATGTAAATAGCATAGAGTTAAAAAAATATTTATTTTTATTTACTTATTTGGCTGCCTTGGGTCTTAGTTGTGGCATGCAGGATCCATCATTGGTTCTACTGCCCTGTGGCATGTGGGATCTTAGTTCCCCAACCACGGATCAAACCCACGTTCCCTTCATTGGAAGGCAGATTCTCAACCACTGGACCACCAGGGAAGTCCCTAGCCTTGGGTTTTGATGCTCACCAACATTGGAGAAGGACATGGCAACCCACTCCCATATTTTGCCTGAAGAATTCCATGGATAGAGGAGCCTGGCTGGCTACAGTCCACGGGGTCGCAAAGAGTCAGACACGACTAAGTGACCAGCACTCACCATCAACCGCCTTAAAGGAGTATATAATGAGCTCTTTTCAATGGTCATTTTTTTTTTCCAGCTTCATTGAGATGTAATTGACATATATTGTGTAAATTTAAGGTGGACACATGCTGATTTGATAAGAAAGGTGTTTTTAATGTTGTATCTGGTTAAAGCACTTGAGATCATGTTCATTAGTGAACTTCATTTTTGTTCTAATTCAGTGACTCTGTTACCTTATAAAGAATGGAAATACACATATTTCTTGTCTGAAACCCTCCCTCCCCCTAAGAACCTGTGTGCAGAGGGCTATAAAGGCAGTGGGAGGGAAAGCTTGAGATATAATCTAGGTGGTGCAAAGGGGAAGGAGAGAGAAGAGGGGGAGTGAGGGAGGGAGGGGGACCAGGGTGTGGCCTAACACCCTGACGTGGTTTAAGAAAGCATGAGCCCCTGCCTAGAAAAAGCTCCTGGGGTTCAGCATGAAGATCCACAGTGAGGACCCTGGGAATCCAGTGGGTGCTGAGTCTTCAAGTGCAGATCACTTGGGAGTAAGCTTGCTTCCTGCCCTCCTCACCCCGCCCCTCTACCCCCCTCACCGCCACCCCCCCACCGCCCCCAGAGGAGAACAGGGGTTTGCTGTTTGCAGCTGGAGAATTTTCTGGCATTGGAAGAGGACCCTTGCCTTTTTAGGTTCCTGACCTCAGCCCGAGCTCTGCTGGAATAGCTGTGTGGACCACCCTCCCCTGCCCTTAAGCTGCTGCTGCTACTGCTAAGTCGTTTCAGTCGTGTCCGACTCTGTGTGACCCCATAGGCGGCAGCCCACCAGGCTTCCCCGTCCCTGGGATTCTCCAGGCAAGAACACTGGAGTGGGTTGCCATTTCCTTCTCCAATGCATGAAAGTAAAAAGTGAAAGTGAAGTCGCTTAGTTGTGCCCGACTCTTAGCGACCCCATGGACTGCAGCCCACCAGGCTCCTCTGCCAATGGGATTTTCCAGGCAAGAGTACTGGAGTGGGGTGCCATTGCCTTCTCCAGCCCTTAAGCTATTGACCCCCAAATAACTACAGATGCAGATAAATTGGAGATAAGGTGGTGGGCCTCTGGATGCCAGAGAGGGAAGTGGGGACTCTCACCACACTGAGACCGGGAAAACAGATCCCTGGGCGAGGTCCTAAAGCCCCACCCACATTCTTTCCTCTCTCTAGCAATTTGGTAGAAAGGTTTCTAGTTGAAAGATCCTGTGGGGAAAAACTGGTTCAGAAACCTGATTGGAGCCCAGTTTGGATACTATGGATTGGATTATAATGGGCTTTAAAAGGCTTGGAATCTCCTGATCCAGCCTCACTGAGAAAAGGCTTTTGGAGAGCCAGGTAGGAGTTCCACAGACACAGGACACAGGAAGTGGTGCTGGTATTTCGAGAGAAATCTCTCTGGGACGAGGAGACAAAGACACTCCAGCTTCGCCCTCCACTGGGGCTCAGAGTGGGAAGTGCTGAGCTGAACTGAGTCAACTGGACTTCAGGAGCTGGTGAGCCATGGGGTTTGGAATGCTTCATTTTGTTCTCCGCAGCCGTTAGTCTGCAAAATTTCTCTGTAAAGGGCTAGAGAGTAACCAGGCATTAAGGGCGGTCTCTGCCATAGCAGTGTGAAACAGCCTCGGGCAGCAGCAAATGATCACAGCTGTGTTCCAATAAAACTTTATTTGTGACACTGAAATTTAGATATCATATAATTTTCACATGTCACAAAACATTCCTTTGTTCCCCCCGAAATTAAAAAAAATGTAAAAATATTAAACATATTTTTAAAAGTTAAAAAAAAATGAAACATAAAAAATCATTCTTAGCTTGCTGGTTGGAAGAAAAAAACAAACAAACAGGAGGCAAGCCAATTTGTCAATGCCTGTCTAAACCATTTGCCTATTAATGCAGCTAGCATCCCATTAGTGACTTGTAACGTGAATTTAGTAGGCTGGATTCTGCTTATGAAAAATAGAAATTTTCATTAAATCTAAGATGACATCAGCTGTAAGATACAATATTATTCCTTTTTTTTTTTTTTTTTGGCCACACTCTGTGGCATGTGGGATCATAGGTCCCTGACCAGGGATTGAACCCATGCCCCCCGGAGTGGAAGTGAGAAGTCTTAAATACTGGATCACCAGGGAAGTCCCACAGCATTATTTTTCATGCCACTATAAAATTTTATATCTTTATATACATATGTATGCATGTGTGCTCAATTGCTTCAGTCATATTTGACTCTTTACAACCCTTTGGACTGTAGCCCACCAGGCTCCTCAGGCCATAGGATTCTTCAGGCAGGAATACTAGAGTGGATTGCCATGCCCTCCTCCAGGGGGTCTTCCTGACCCAGAGATGGAACCTGTGTCTCTTACATCTTTTGCATTGGCAAGAGGGTTCTTTACCGCTAGGGCCACCATTTACACACAGCCAAACAAACTATGATATGCTACTGATGAAATGTGATCTGGTATCAGAAACGGTCAAATGTAAACTTTAGAATGTCCCTTAATGTCAGTGAAACGTGTTAATGGCATGGAAGCTATCAACAAATGTATTATATGGAGAGAAATTGTGTTACAAACCTTTTATTTCAATGACCACCACTGCCCCTGTCAGCATCCAGCTACATACTGGCTGATTTTCTCCCTTGCATGATAGTTTTAAATCACTAAGATTTGGATTTCATTAAATGCTTGGAGAAATCGCTTCTCAGCCTTTTGGCTAAGATTGAGTGTAAGTACCTGGGTAGCCAGGAATTAGTGGGTTTGAGCCTGTGGTACAGATAAATGACTGTATCAATAACAGTTACTGTTTATTTATGCAGCAGACATGTAGCACTGACAGATGCCACATGTTGTTCTAGAAACAAAAATACAGCAACCCAATAGCTTTGGAGGTGAATATGGCTTGTGAGTTGGTGGGGGGTGGTGATTTCTGACATCATGGTTAGGGAAGCCTGGTAGAGAAACTGTGGACCAGAAGCAGATCAGGAGCTGGGTTGCGGTACTTGAGACAGCATCCAAGGCAGGGGGAGCAGCAGAAGTCCTGAGAAGGCACCCTCCTCCCTCGGTATCCTTGGGAGACTGGATCCAGGAACCCTGCACCTGCAGATACCAAAATCCATGGATGCTCAAGTCCCTTATATAAAATGGTGTAGTCTTTGCATGTAACTTCAGGAGATGCCCCCACATGCTTTAAATCATCTCCACATTCCTTATAATACCTAATACAATGTTGATGCTGTGTAAATAGTTTCAAGTACAGTGTAAATGCTATATATATATACATATAGTTGCCAGCATGAGACAGGTTCAAGTTTTGCTATTAGAACTTTCTGGAATTAAAAAAATATATATTTTGGATCCATGTATAGAGTCTGGTGCCTTCTGGACTCACAGAGTGGAGGGAGTGAGGGGCACCCTCAGCGGATACCTGTAACCTCACGCAGTATCAGACTCTATATACACAATGTTTTTTCTATACAAACATACCTCTGATGCAGTTTATTTTATAAAAGCACAGTAAGAGACTGGCAACTAATAATAACAGGAAAGTGAAAGTGAAGTCACTCAGTCGTCTGACTCTTTGCGACCCCATGGACTGCAGCCTACTATGCTCCTCTGTCCATAGGATTTCCCAGGCAAGAATTCTGGAGTGGGTTGCCATTTCCTTCTCCAGAGGATCTTCCTGACACCCAGGGATCGAACCCGGGTCTCCCAAATTGTAGGCAGACACTTTATCATCTGAGCCACCAGGGAATGTGTAATAATAACATAGAACAATTATAACAATATACTTTTATAAAAGTTTTGTGACTGTAGTCTCTATGTAAAAAATATTACTGTACTAATTCAGTGATTTTTTTTTTTTCACCCTAACTTACTACGCTCTGTGGCCATAACTTTTGCAGTTTGAGGTTTGACAGCAAAACTAACTCAGATTTCTTTTCACTTCTTCATATTCACCACAGATCTTCGCAACCTCAGCATACAATTTTTTCTCTTTTTATGTCAAATTGAGAACTTTGATCTTTTCACTTAAAGGTAGCACTTAATGGACTCTCTCTGGCATATCTAAATTGCCAGCATCACTCCACTTATGCTCTGGGGCCATTATTGAGTAAAATAAGGGTGACTTTGACACAAGCCCTGTGACACTTCAATAGTCATTGTGGTGACCGAGTGACAATCAGGTGGGATGTGCAGGACTAAGGAGCGATTCACATTCTGGGCAGGAGGAAGCAGAACAGTGACAGCGTCCCATCACACTCCTCAGAATGACATGCAATTTAACACTTATGAGTTATTTATTTCTGGAATTTTCCATTTAATATTTTCGGTGATCAACTGAGGGTTAACTGAAACCACAGAGAGTGACACCTGAGATCGGAGGGGATGACCTTGTCCTGTGGTGCCTTTAGGTGGAAAAAGCACTAGAAGAAGGGGCCACTTGAAGCCAGAAGTGGTTGTAAAATGGCCCATCTCTTCCCGTGTGAGGAAGCGCAAGCACCACCACAACCCGAGAGAAAAACCGGAGGGTCCAAATCCAGAGATGAGGACGGTGACGATGCTGAGGTCATTGCTGGAGTGGAGCACATCAATGAGGATGCTGAAACCCTCTTTGTCAGAGTGATTTCAAGTTCAAAGCCAGTCATTTCTAACATTTTGAACAGAGTGACCAGGGACTCATCTTCAAAAAGAAAGACGGGACATGTGAGTCCAGATCCCACCTGCACATTGCAACCTGCAAATCTCAGGACCCCAGCATCAAAGCCAGTGGCCGTCTCGCCAGCTTCTCAGTCTGAATGGGGAGGAAGAGACAGTCCTATTATTTTCGAGCCTTTGTCTAAACCTGATTATAAAATGAGTTCTGTGCAAGCTGTGCTTCACAACTCTTCAGAATTGCTCTCTCCATGGCCTCACTATCTGGAGCTATTCTCTCATTAGGAGGCAAGGATGAAAGTCCTCTTAATTCAAAGCGATGTCCTACTTCAGATGTAAATTTTAACAGTGGGAATCCTGAAAGACCTAAACTCAGCGGTGGAACCCCAGGGGGACCTGCCCACGTCATGGCCCCTCCAGGAATCTCTCCTACAAAGAACACAGTTATGACCTTGGAAGATCTCCCGACCTCACCGAGCCATGTTGATGGTGGGGCATCATTTCACGGACTTCATGCAAATGACCAGGCATGCTTCAGTCTTATGGATCCAGACAGAACATGTAGCTTGGAAGGGCTGGAGAAAACAGACTTTTTGACTCTAACAAGTCAGAGCAAGACTGTTGATCCCATGAAAGGAAAACTGATCATGTTACTTGATGACTTACTATGGACAGCATACAGGAAATGGGCAGCCAGAACCGAAGACTCACACGGCCTTTGATTGCCTCAGCTGCTTGAGAGTTCTAAAAAGTGTCAAGTTTATGACCCACGTGAGGAACCATCTGGAGCTTGAGAAGCAGAAGGGTGACAGCTGGGAGACCCACGCCACCTGCCAGCACTGCCACCGCCGGTTTCCTATCCCGTTCCAGCTGCAGAGTAACATTGAAAGTGTCCACACTTCCCGGGAGCCCTCCGAGGTCTGTAAAATCTGTGAATTGTCCTTCGAAATAGATCAGGTTCTCTTACAGCACATGAAGGACAGTCACAAACCTGGCGAAATGCCCTACGTGTGCTGCGTTTGTGATTACAGAGCGTCAGCCTTTGCCGATGTAGAAGTGCATTTTAGAACGTGGCATGGAAACACGAACAATTTGCTTTGTCTGTTTTGCCTCAAAATTTTCAAGCTGTCGATATCCTTCGTAAATCATGCTTGGAGGCACTGGAACAAGAGGGTCTTTCCATGTTCCAAGTGCCGGCTACTGTTTTTGAACCTGAAGGAGAAGACAGAGCACCAAACCAAGAATCATCAGTCATTCAAAAAGCCAGAGCAATTGCGGGGGTTTCCTCCTGAGACAGAGGTCATGATCCAAACCTCAGTTCAGCTGGGACTGAGAGAGATGGCATCCGTCATTGTGAGGAGCACGGACCCCCAGGTGCCACCCAGAATAACTACAAAGATGACTATGAACACAAAATATTCCAGACGTGTTGCAGCAAGGGATCTGGCTAAAAATTATGGCCTACCCACCTCCAGAAATTTGAAAAAGTCCTATTGAGGTTCAGCCAACTGTACATAAAGACCCTGTCTGGCTTTTGTTGTTCAGTTGCTCAGTCGTGTCTGACTCCCTGTGACCCTATGAACTGCAGCACGCCAGGCTTCCCTGTCCATCACCATCTCCTGGAGCTTGCTCAAACTCATTCCACTGGGGTGCTGATGCCCTCCAACCATCTCGTCCTCTGTCACCCCTTCTGCTCCTGCCTTCAATATTTCCCAGCATCAGGGTTTTTTCCAATGAGTTGACTCTTCCCATCAGGTGGCCAAAGTATTGGAGCTTCAGCGTCAGTTCTTCCACTGAATATTCAGGGTTGATTTCCCTTAGGATTGACTGGTTGGATCTCCTTGCAGTCCAAGGGACTCTCAAGAGTCTTTTTCATTCTCCAGCATCACAGTTCGAAAAGATCAATTCTTCAGCACTCAGCCTTCTTTATGGTCCAGCTCTTCCATCTGTATCTGACTACTGGGAAAACTATAGCTTTGACTTTATGGACATTTGTTGGCAAAGTAATGTCTCTGTCTTTTAATATGCTTTCTAGGTTTGTCACAGCTTTTCTTCCAAGGAGTGAACGTCTTTTAATTTCATGGCTGCAGTAACCGTCCACAGTTATTTTGGAGCCCAAGAAAATAAACTCTGGCTTTACTGTAACTGAAATTGTACTTGCTTCATCTCTCTACCATCAAGTAGCTTTGAAATCTCCATGCTCCTTCCTGGCCACCCTCTGCTCCCCAAAGTAACCACTTCTCTGACCTCTAGCACCAGGGATTCATTTTTCTTTGTTTTAAACTTTAAATTAATAGAATCACACAATAGAGTTTCTGTTCCCCTGGTCTTGGTTTTCTTTTAAATAAGTGAGATGCATTCTTATTGTATGTAGCTGTGGAACATTCTTTTTCATTGCTGGGTAGAATTCCCTTGGATGAATGGGCATAGTCTTATATGTCCATTTTACTGTGCCTGAAATTTGAGGCTCTTATTTTGCCTTTTTGAATAAACCGCCTATGAACCTGTGTGTGTCTTTCATAGTAATTTCTCTAGGATAGCTATATCTGTATGTCTAGATATGATATTATTTTCTGATAATGCATGTGGTAGTGGTTTAGTTGTTAAGTGGTATTTGACTCTTGCAACCCCATAGACTCTAGACCACCAGGCTCCACTGTCCATGGGATTTCCCAGGCAAGAATACTGCAATGGGTTGGCATTTCCTTCTCCGGGGGATTTTCCTGACCCAGGTTTGAACCCTGCACTGCAGGCAGATTTGTTACTGACTGAGCCATTCTAATATGCAGGTACAGTCAAATGCTTTTTCAAAGTGATTGAAGCAATGTGTATTTCCATTAACAGTATTGGCATTTCCATTTCTACCAAACACTTGGCACTGTCTGGCTGTTTCATCATATAACTGAGCAGGACCCTGCAGGGCTTTCTCAGGGACAGACCACTCCCCCACCCCGAACCAATGTACCCTGTCTCTTATTTATAGAAAAATCTCAGGTCCTAGACCTTCCATGAGTTTCAAAGAACAAATTTAATTAGAAGTGAAAAACTGCAGAAACAAGAAAAAAATCAAGCAAAACAAACAATAATTTGTTGTTGTGCAGCCATGTTCATTCTTTGCGACCCCATGGACTGCACCACACCAGGATTCTCTGTCCTTCACCATCTCCTGGAGCTTGCTCAAGCTCAAGTCCATTGAGTCTGTGATGCCATCCAACCATCTTATTCTTTGTCATCCCCTCCTCCTCCTGCCTTCAATCTTTCCCAGCATTAGGGTGTAATCTAATGAGACAGCTCTTCCCATAAGGTGGCCAAAGTACTGGAGCTTCACTTTCAGCATCAGTCCTTCCAGTGAATATTCAGAGTTGATTTCCTGTAGGACTGACTAGCTTGATCTTCCTGCAGTCCAAGGGACTCTCAAGAGTCTTCTCCAACACCACAGTTTAAAAGCATCAATTAAAAAGGTGCTCAGCCTTCTTTATGGTCCAAATCTCACATCTATACATGACTAGTGGAAGAACCATAGCTTTGACTACACGGACCTTTGTTGGCAAAGTAACATCTGTGCTTTTTAATATGCCATCTAGGTTTGTCACAGCTTTTCTTCCAAGGAGCAAGCATCTTTTATTTTCGTGGCTGCAGTCACCATCTGCAGTGATTTTGGATCTCAAGAAAATAAAGTCTGTCACTGTTTCCATTGTTTCCTCATCTGTTTGCCATGAAGTGATGAGAACTTTGACTTTGTGGACCACAACAAACTCTGGAAAATTCTTAAAGAGATGGGAATACCAGAACACCTGACCTGCCTCCTGAGAAATCTGTATGCAGGTCAGGAAGCAACAGTTAGAACTGGACATGGAACAACAGACTGGTTCCAAATGAGGAAAGGCATCAAGGCTATATATTGTCACCCTGCTTATTTAACTTATATGCAGAGTACATCATGAAAAATGCTGGACTGTATGAAGCACAATCTGGAATCAAGATTCCTGGGAGAAATATCAACAACCTCAGATATGCAGATGATACCACCCTAATGGCAGAAAATGAAGACCCTCTTGATGAGGGAGAAAGAGGAGAGTGAAAAGGCAGGCTTAAAACTCAGCTTTCAAAAAATGAAGATCTCAATATCTCATTCCATCACTTCATGGCAAACAAATGGAGAAAAAGTGAGAACAACAGCAGATTTTATTTTCTTGGGCTCCAAAATCACTGTGGATGGTGAATGTAGCCACAAAATTAAAAGAAGCTTGCTCCTTGGAAAAAAAGCTACCTAGACAGCATTAAAAAAAGCTAAGATATCACTCTGCTGACCAAAGTTCTTATAGTCAAAGCTATGATGGCTCAGACAGTAAGGAATTCACTTGCAATGCAGGAGACCTGGGTTCAATCATGCTAAGGACATCCCTGTAGTCCAGTGGTAAGACTCTGTGCTCCCAAATTAGGGAGTCCAAGTTCATTCCCTGGTCGGGGTATTAGATTTGCACATACCACAACTAAAAATACTGCATGTGACAATTAAAAATCCTGCATCCCACATGCTACATGAAGATTGAAGAGCCCTTGTGCTGCAATTAAGACCAAGCACAGCCAAGTAAATGAATAAATATTTGAAAGAAAGAAAGAAAAAGACATGAGAATTCCCTTTTGGTTCAGCAGTTAGGACTTGGTGCTTTCACTGCAAATGGCCAGGGTTCAATACCTGGTTGTGGAACTAAGATCCCAGAGGTTCTGTGGCATGGCCAAACAAAAACCCAGAAAGATAATTGAGGAGGAAAGAACTCCCAAAGTTTGAAAATGAAGCACTATAACTGCAAACAGGCTGAGGATAGAGTAAGGATTGCCAGGAACCCAAGGGCAAAAGTGGCACCTCTGTAATTCACAAGCCTCTTTAATGTTGTGGTTTAGGCTCCTCCTACTCCTGCTTCTGAACCTAAATAACTTGTAGCTCCTAAGAGAAATTGTTATGGAAAAAAGAAAATATTTGAACTGAATGATATTGAAAATAACAAATTTTTTGAGACAGAGCTAAAGCAGTTTCATGTGTTAAAGTGCATTATATTTGAAAAGAAGAAAGGTTGGCAAAACAATGATCTAAGTCAGTGCTATTCGTGGAAGTTTCTGCAGCAATAGAAATTTTTAAAATCATTGTTACATGTATTCCCTAATAAGGACGATCAGCTTTTCACATATATAAATGCATATTTTTCTCTTCTGTCAGGTGACCTATTTATATCCTTTATCTGGTTTTTCAGACGGGGTGTTCATCTTGTAGGAATTTTTTTTTTTTTGGCCTTGCTGTGAGGCTTAAGGGATCTTAGATCCTCAACCAGGGATCGAATCTCTGCCCCCTGCAGTGGAAGCACAAAGCTCTAACTACCAGATCACTAGGGAATTCCCAGTGAAAATGTTTTCTATCTCCTTGTCTAATATGCCACTTTGGAGATGTTAAAATGTAGCTAGTGTGACTGAGGTATTAAATCTTTACCTGTGCTCAGTCGCTTCAGTTGGGTCCAACTCTTTGCGACCCCATGGACTGTAGCCCACCAGGCTCCTCTGTCCATGGGATTCTCCAGGCAATAATACTGGAGTGGGTTGCTATTTCCCTCTCCAGGGGATCTTCCTGACCCAGGGATCGAACCCACGTCTTTTTACGGGTTGGATTGGCAGGCAGGTTCTTTACCACTAGTACCACCTGGGAAACCTATTAAATCTTTAATTTAATTAAATTTAATTAATTTAAAATTAAAATATATGGCTAGAGGAACCAAATCTTCCTTATAAATGAGTTCCAATTAATTTGTACACTCAGTAATTTGTGTATCTCTTAGATATTTTCCTCAAGATGAGAGTCCATGCCCCTCCCTAAGTGTAGGCTGGGTTTAGTGACTTGTTTCCAAAGAACAGAATATGTCAGGGGGAAGGAGATAACTTTATAGCAGAGGAACTAGTGGTAAGTCATATTGATAGTATGAATCCTTGATGGGAAGTGATGAGAAAGATATATTGCCTTGGAGGTATAGTTCTAAAAATATATAAACCCCAGTGCAACCAGGAGAAACATATCAAACCCATATTGAGAGTCATTCTGCAAAATACCTGTCCCTGAAAGACTCCTGAAAATTGTCAAAAGTCATGAAAAGCAAGGAAAGTTTAAGAAACTGCTATAGACCAGAGTACGCTAAGGAGGTATCTAGCTTTTTGGTATATATCCTCATGCAATTCAGTATCCTATATGGGAATATGACACTGGAAAAGAACATTTGTGGAAAAACTGGTAAAATTTGAATAAAACCTGGAACTTAGTTAAAGGTACTGTACTGAAAGATGCTGGAATAATTGTGAGGCTTAAAGGAGGTCATTTCACATATATACATTTTAGACATTGCAAGTATTTCCTCTACATCACTGATTTTGACTTCACTGGTATGGAAATCTAAAGTATGGTATGCTTAACTGAATGGACATCTTCAAATACAAAGGATCAATATTTAAACTGTGTGATCTGACCATAATGCAATAATGAGAAATTGACAAACATCTTTTAAAATGCCATTCATTTGGAAAATATCAATAAATATATTAGTACATAATGTATATCTCCATGGAATTTTCAGGTAAGACTACTGGACCATTATTTTCTCCAGGGGATCTTCCTGACCCAGGATCGAACCTGGGCCTCTTTTGTCTCCTGCGTTGACTGGAAAGTTCTTTACCAGTTGAGAGGCCAGAGAAGCCCATATAATATATAATCTTTGCCTTAAGAAGAGAATATTAGGATATACTTGTAAGTGAATGACAATGAACATACTATTCAGCAAAAATCATGTGACACAGTTAAATTTGTATGGGGAAACGATGGAAACAGTGACAGACTTTATTTTCTTGGGGTCCAAAATGATTGTGGATGGTGACTGCAGCCATGAAATTAAAAGATATTTGCCCCTTGGAAGAAAAGCTATAACAAACCTAGACAGCATATTAAAAAGCAGAGACATTACTTTGTTAACAAATTCCCTTTAGTCAAAGCTACGGTTTTTCCAGTAGTCATGTATGGATGTAACAGTTGGACCATAAAGAAGGCTGAGTGCTGAAGAATTGATGCTTTTGAACTGTGGTGTTGAAGAAGACTCTTGAGAGCCCCTTGGACAGAAAGGAGATCAAACCAGTCAATCCTAAGGGAAATCAACTCTGAATATTCATTGGAAGGACTGATGCTAAAGCTGAAGATCTAATACTTTGGCCACTTGATGTGAAAAGCCAACTCATTGGAAAAGACCTTGATGCTGGGAAAGACTGAGGGCAGGAGAAGAAGTGGGCAGCAAAGGATAAGATGGTTGGATAGTATCACCAACTCAATGGACATGAGTTTGAGCAGACTCCAGGAGATAGTGAAGGACAGGGAAGCCTGGTGTGCTGCATGCAGTCCATGGGGTTGCAAAGAGTCGTACATGACTGAGGGACTGAACAACAACAACAAATTAAGGTAAATTTATAGCATTACATGTAAGAGAAATGAGAGTTACAAATAATTATCTCAAAAAGTTGTAAAGATGAGCAACAGAACAAACTTATAGCAATAAGAAGGAATGAAATTAATAAAGAATGAGAAGTGAATATAATAGAGAAGAAAATATTGTAACAAAACCAAAACTTTATTCCCCCATATGACTACTAGGAGACTTCCAGCAGAACAGGGCATTTAAAAAAGACTCTGTAAAGGGCCAAATAAGAAATACTTTAGGCGTTGCGAATATGATCTTTGGCGATTAATCAAGTTTGCAGCCATAAACAATAACAAAAGGAACTTGCAAGTCCCTATTCCAACTTTAAGGACTCTGAAAATTGAATTTCACACAATTTTCACGTCAGAAAATATTATTCATTTCGGTTTTCCTCAGCCATTAAAAAGTATAAGGCTCTAAAATTTAAAAAATAAGTAAAGCTCATTCTCAGCTCACTGTAGGCTGTGCAAAAACAGGGGCAGGCTGCCCTGCATTGATCCAAATGGAATTCCAAGAGGAGCGGCTTCAAGACCCAGGTGTATGGTCAAGTTTCTTAAGCAAGGGGCAGGTCACTCCTGAGGTCTGTGAGTGCTGGACACCATCACTGGACTCCCCTGGTAGACTCGGATGCCGCTCTCAGCTCTGTGCCCTGGAGACTGTGCAATCTGTTCCCCGCCCCCACCCCCTCCCCCCCCTTCGGTGAGCTGCGCGATCTAGACAGCCCTCAAGACCCTTGAGACTCAGGTTTAGCCTGACCGCGCCCCCAGCGGTTGCCTCCAGAGGTGCCACCGCGCGCGCATGCGCCCAACTTGGCCTCGCGGCCAATCAGATTGCAGGCGCCGACACCTGGCAGCCAATCATCGGTGGCAGCGGGCGCGCCTGTAGGGGCAGCTGCGGCGGCGGCCCGGGCCTGAGGAGGCGTTGTCGCCCCAGGCTTAACCCGGGGACCGCCAAGGGGCAGGTGAGCTCCCGGCAGTTCTGTCACCGCCGCCAACGGGGACCGGTAAGGGCTGGGGCGTGGTGCGGCCAGAGCGGTGCCTGAGGGCCGAGGGTAGGGTTTCTCGGGTCCCCACGCGCGCGGGGCCTTGCTCGGCGGGGCGGCCTGTGAGGGCCCGCGGGCCCTCAGGAGGGAGCGTGCGGCCGGGCCCACAGGCCGCGAGGACCCTTTCGCCCTCTCCCCTCTCCAGTCTGGGCGGGCGCTGCTCTCCGCAGCCTTCTTGCCCCGGGGGTGGGACGAGCCAGCTCGGGGGAAGGGCCTGTCAGGCCCCCGGCCTCCGCCCAGGTCTCCTGTGGAACCTAATATATTTAAACACACACACAGAAATCTTCACGGAGGGTTTGTGACTCGGGCCTGACCGGATTCTGGACACCCGTGGACCCAGGCACAGTCAGGCGGGCGCAGCAAAAAAAATCGATCTAGTGGCCTCTTCACTACCGCGGTGCCTTGGTCGTTTTCCTGTTTCCTCTGCCTCTCCTCGGACTCCAGGGCTGCCCCTGTTCCTGGGGGCCCCGAGATTCAGGCCTTTGGTTCGGGAAGTTGGCAGATGAGGTATTTGTTTGTTTGTTTGTTACTGAGAGAAGGGAGGTGGGAGGAAGAAGCTCAGGGAAGAGGAGTTCAATCACTTGCTCTGGTTGAGTGTGAGACGCCTGGTCAGCATCCGTAGGGTAGGACCAGGTAGGGCCTGGGGGATAGAACATTCCCGGAGCACGTGACTCATCCTGACCTTTCCCTCTGCCCGCCCCCAGGATGTGACCTTCTCCTGCCTGGGAAGTCTCGAGTGCTCAGGTTTTCAGTGTGCCCCTGAGGTAAGGTGACAGACATCTTTACAATAAGGAACAAAGTTGTGTCTTTCTTGCCTTCCGTTTTTCTCCTTTGATTCATGGGCTCACATGTTGCTGTTGAGACAGAGTTCTCCTGATTGGGGATTAGCTGACCCTGATTGCGGGTGGTGACTTAAGGGGAGTCGTGGTTTCAGGTCACTCTGGAGCCCTCTGAGTTGCAACCTTTTTTAAGGTTTTTACAGGCAGGGAGGCCGGTGGCTTGCTTTCTCTTGCCGTCTTGAAAGAAAAAAATTAAGAGCACCATGGGTTTTGAGCTGTGTAGAGCTGACTCCTACCACTTGGTGAGGCTAAAATGGAGCGATGCACATATCCTAAGGTTTTAGCTACAGAATCAAAGTAATGAAGTGGTGGGAGTTCCCTGGTGGCCTGGTGGTTAGGATTCTGGGCTTTCACTGCAGTGGTCTGGGTTCAATCTCTGGTCAGGGAACTGGGATCCCACAAAGCCGAGCAGCATGGCCAAATGAATAAATGAATAAAGTGGTTCATTCAGAGAAAATGTGTTGTGATTTAACATGTTTACATGGGATTACTTGCTCATTTCTGTACCCTTAAGGGCTTTATTTCATTAAGTAATTGAACTCCACTGAATGGGGGTGGGGGACCATCTGAGTTCATTTCACGCCAGTTCAGTTCAGTTCAGTTCAGTCGCTCAGTTGTGTCCGACTCTTTGTGACCCCATGAATCGCAGCACGCCAGGCCTCCCTGTCCATCATTAACTCCCGGAGTGTACCCAAACCCATGTCCATCGAGTCGGTGATGCCATCCAGCCATCTCATCCTCTGTTGTCCCCTTCTCCTCCTGCCCCCAATACTCCCCAGCATTAGGGTCTTTTCTAATGAGCCAACTCTTCTCATGAGGTGGCCAAAGTATTGGAGTTTCAGCTTCAACATCAGTCCTTCCAGTGAACACCTAGGACTGATCTCCTTTAGGATGGACTGGTTGGATCTTCTTGCAGTCCAAGGGACTCTCAAGAGTTTTCTCCAACACCACAGTTCAAAAGCATCAATTCTTTGGCACTCAGCTTTCTTCACCATCCAACTCTCACATCCATACATGATCCATTCATGCCAGTAAACAAGATCATAGGTAGCTCTATGCCCAGCAGCTTGTGCCTATAGCTCCGTTGTATAGTTATCTATTGCTGGTACAGCTTTGAACTTGACAGCATATCAATTTTGCCATGTTTTGTTTTGGTCACACCATGTGGCTTTATAGGATGTTAGTTCCCCAACTAGGGATCGAACATAGGATCTTGGCAGTGAGAGTGTTGAGTCCTAACCACTGGACTGCCAGGCAACTCCTGTTTTTAGGTGTTTTGGTTTGTTTTGTGTTTTTTAATTTTTGCCATATTTATAGGAGAACTATTCTTTGTGTAAGTATGATGTGAACGATAACTCGAAATGTTTGTGTTGTACCCATTATCTCAAAATTGAATAGTTTGAAAGAACTTAGGTTTATTATCTCTTGGACTAGAATCCAGTTGGGCAGTTTAGCCTCAGGGTCTCTCCTGAGGTTGTAGTCAAGCTTTTATCTGGTTTGGCAACCTCTGAAGACTTGACTTGTTGAATCTAAGTTCTCTCACTTGGCTGTACTCATGAGGCCTCAGTTCCTCCTTCTGTGGGCCTCTTCAAGGGGCTGCTTGTGTGGAGGTTGCTGTCTTCTCCCAGAATGAGTGATTCAGGAAAGAACTTGCACCCAAGATAAAGTGCAGAGTCTTTTTCGGAAGTTACACATCTTCGCTTCTGTATTTGCTTAGTCTCACAGGTCAACCCTGTGATAGTGTGAGAGAGAACTACACAGGGGTGGGAATATCAGATGTGATTCACTTGAGGTCATCTTGAAGGCTGGCTGTTGGTGCTGCTGCTAAGTCGCTTCAGTCGTGTCCGACTCTGTGCGACCCCATGGACAGCAGCCCACTAGGCTCCTCTGTCCACTGGATTCTCTAGGCACCAGTTCTGGAGTGGGTTGCCATGGCTACCATACCCATTAATCCACCATGCCAGCCTTTCTTCATATGATCTCAGTTCTGTTACTGTGAGTGAATTATTCGGCTTGTGTACACTTCTTGTGTGCTAGATCTACTCAATTCTTGTTTATTCAGTGGTATTCTAGCAAGTCTCTTCTTTGTCCTGGATTAAGTTTTCTGTTTCTCTGGATGGTTCCCATCAGCAAACAGATTGACTGTAATGTCACCTCTCGTTAAAAATCCGTCTTTTGGTGACACATCCTGCTTTTGCTTATTTTATTTCATATTTGCTTATTATAGACTTCTACAGAGTTGTTTGTAGAATTTGTTATCTCCAATTCTCTCATTTTCCTTTAAATCCACTCTTGTCAAGGTCATCAGTGAATTCCAAATGTTTATTTAACTCAGTGGTCAATTTTTAGTTTTTATTTTATTTAATTTATTTTCAGCCTTTATCAGAGTAGATCATTTCCTTCTCCCTGAAAAAAATTTTTCATTTGGATTACAGAATGCTTCTCTTTCCTGCTTCTCTTCTACCTACAGTTCTTTCTGCATACAATGTGTGACCTTTGTGTCTGGCTTTATTCAGATATCATCTTTTCTTTTTAAATACTTATTTGTTTGTTTAGCTATGCAGCATGTGGGATCTTAGTTCCTAGCCCAGGGATGGAACCTGTGCAGAGTCTTAAACTGGATCTCCAGGGAAGTCCCTAGTTTGTGTATTTGCAAGATTCATCCATTTCATGGATGTATAGCAGTGCATGTTTTTTTATGGCTGAATATGGTATATGAATATGAATATGGTATATGGCTTACATGTAGTCCATTGTGAGCATATACCACAGTTTATTTATCCATTCATCAATTAATGGATAATATTTGGATGGTGCACTCTTTGTGGCTGTTGTGAGTAATGTCGCTATGAACATTGTTTTTGCATGGACTTAACATTTTCAGTTTTTATGGATATATACAAAAGAGTGAAATTGCTGGATCATATGGCTACTCTATATTTAATTTTTGAGGTACTGACAAACCACTTTTCCAAAGTGGTTGTACCATTTTACAGCAATTACATCAACAATATATGAAGATTCCATTTCTCCACATCCTCTGCAGCACTTGTTATTATTCCTCTTTTTGATTATAGCCAACCTAATGGGTGTGAAGTAGTGTCTCACTGAGACTGATTTACATTTTCCTAATTATGTTAAGCAGTATTTTTTGTGATTGTTGGCCGTTTGTATATCATCTTTGGTGAAATGTCTATTCAAATTCTTTTCCTGGTTTTTAAATGTTTTGTTTTTTTTTATTGTTGTAAAAAACATGTAACTTAAATTTTACCATTTTAACCATTTTTACACGCTAAGTATTTTACACACTTTCATCAGCCTTTTTGGAGAAGGAAATGGCAACCCACTCCAGTATTCTTGCCTGGAGAATCCCATGGACAAAGGAGCGTGGTGGGCTACAGTCCACGGGGACACAAAGAGTCGGACATGACTGAGCGACTAACAGACACACACAGTCACAGTGTTGTTTTGTTGTTGTTGTCATTGTTTCAGCTGTGCTATGCAGCTTGCAGGATAGTTCCCTGGTTGAGGATCATACCCAGGTCCCTGATAGGAAAGTATGGAGTCCTAACCTCTGAACTACCAGGGAATTCCCTATCACATTGTTATGAAACAGATCTCTACACCTTTTCATCTTGCAAAATTGAAACTCTCTACCCATCAACATAAACAACTTTATGTTTATGTCCCATAAACAACTGCTCTTTTCTTCCCTGTTTCCCTAGACCCTGGAATCCATTGTTCTTCTTTGTTTCTTTTCTATTGCTTGACTATATTAGATATTTCATGTAAGTGGAAACATACAGTATTTGTCTTTTTTATGACTGGCTTATTTCATTTAGCTTGATGTCTTAAAGGATCATGCATGTTTTAGCATGTGGCAGGATTTCCTTTATGTGGCTAAATAATGCTTGATTGTATGTATATATCACATTTGATGGACATTTAGGTGCTTCCACCTCTTAGTTGTTGTGATTAGTGCTGCTGTGAGCATGGCTGTGCAAATATTTCAAGACCCTATGTTAACTTCTTTTGAATTTATATCCAGAAATGGAATTGCTGAATCATGTGGTAGTTCTATTTTTAATTTTTCGAGGAGCCTTTATACTGTTTTCTGTAGCAGTTGCACCATTTTAAAATCTATCCATAACACACAAGGATCCGGTTTCTGTACGTGCTTGCTAATAGTTGTCCTTTCCTTCCGTTCCCTTTACCTTTCCTTTCCTTCATGTGTATACACACACACACGCATGCACGCATAATTTTTTTATATCCTTTTCCATTATTGTTTATCACAAGATATAAATATAGTTCCTTGTGCTATACAGTAGGATCTTGTTTATCTCTTCTATATATTAACATTATAGTTTGCATCTGCTAATCAGCAGCTCCCAATCTGTGCCTCCCCCACCCTTCTCCTCTTGGTAATCACATAGTCTGCTCTCTATGTCTGTGAGTCTGTTTCTGTTACATAGATAAGTTCATTTGTATCATATTTTAGATTCCACATGTAAGTGATACCAAATGATATTTGTCTTTCTCTTTCTGACTTCCTAAGTATTCTTTTTAATGCTAGTGTAGATTGAAGTGTTTACTTAACTTCATTTTCAGAACATTTGTTGCTACTGTATGGAAATGTGGTTGATTTTTTAAATATTTATCTTGTATTCTGCAAACTTTTTATTAGTTGTAATACTTGTGGTTTCTTCAGGATTTTATATATACAAAAGTATGTTATCTCAATATACTTTTACTTTTTCCTTTCCATTCTGAATGCTGTTTTTGTTCTTTTTAAAACAATAATAACAACAACTCCTTTTTATTACCTGATTGCCCTGGTTATAGAACTGCCAGTATAATATTGAGCCAAAGTGGAGTAGATATCCTTGTGTTGTTCCCAATCTTAGAGGGAAAGCTTTCAGTTTTTCATTATTAAGTATGATGTTAGTCGTGGGTCTTTTACCAGATACCTTTTGATTGAGAAAGTTCTCTTCTGTTCTTAGTTATTAAGTGTTTTTTTTAAACCCCTATTATGAAAAGGTGCTAGATTCAGGGAAATGCTTTTTCTGCAGGCAGATGTGTTTTTTGTCCCTTATTCTATTAAAATGGCATAATGTTGATTGACTTTCATATAATGAACCAACTTTGCATACCTCCATAAATCCCATGTGATCATGGTATATAATCTTTTTTTAAATGTTGTTAGATTTTGTTTGCCAGTATTTTGTTGAGGACTCTTGCCTCTTTATTCATAAGGGATATCGGTTGTATGTGTGTGTGTGTGTGTGTGTGTGAGATGTCTGTCTGATATTAGTATTAGAGAAATACTGGCATCACTTTGCCTGCTATGTGGGGAAGAGACATGTGGAATGAGGGATGAAGCATTGTTGGATTTAAGTTTAGTCAGGATTAGAGGGAGAAATTTAGGATATATCAGTGTGGAATTGTGGTTAGATTATCAAGAGTTCATTCTCAATTTGCTAGCCCTGTGTTAAGTGCTTGACATTGAATTATGCTGTTTGTTAACTATGTATAGATACTTTATACTTTGAATTTGCTACCTATTTTCTGTATTAACATTTATGAAATTAGTGTGTGTGAATCAATTGTAATGTGCATTTAAGATACGTTTTCTTCCAATTTTACTTCAAAACAAGATGCCATTGAATAGCTGATGCTTTTTAAAAAGAGCTGTTAACCTTAAGTCTAAGAAATAGCATTTTTGTCTTTAAGATACAGAAACACATTTAAAAGTTATAAATATACCCAAAAAGATGCAGCTGGTGTATAGCTAACTTAGAATTCCAGCTTAATCCTCTTTGATTCCAAAGTTCATGTTTCTAAACACTGTATAATAGTGCTTTTGTAAAAATACTAGTCCTTTACATGTGATTTCACCTAATGATCAGTGGTGTTGGGTTTTTTTTTCTTTTTTTTAATAGAAGAGATTAAAATTAACATGGAAGAAAGCTATGATTCTAGAGTCATGTAGACTTGTAGTCATAGGTTTCTCAGCTGTCATTTAGTCTCTTTGATGCTCAGTGTCTTTATCTATAAGATAAGGGTGTTTATAACTACCCTAGAGTTTTGGAGATAATTAAATAGCGCATTTTTCTATACTTAAACTAATATGTAGTATGTTTATACTTAGGTGGCAGTTTATATAAAGGAAGCACTGGGACTTGTGGCCACACCCTTCAAGAGTAAAAAAGTATTTAAAATATGGAACCACCATGTACATTACGTGAAGAAGAACAAGAGCCAGAACCACAGAAAAGTGTAGGAGAAACCAAACAAGTAGATGATGAAGATGCTGAACTGATTTTTGTTGGAGTGGAACATGTAAATGAAGATGCTGATCTGATCTTTGTTGGGATGACCTCAAATTCAAAACCAGTCGTTTCAAACATATTGAACAGAGTTACCCCAGGTTCATGTTCAAGGAGAAAAAGGTATGGTCACTTCAGGAAAGATAATGCTCACAAATTACAGCCTGTTAGTCATGTGACTCCTACATCGGAAGCAAAGACTGTCTTGCCGGTTTCTGACTCTGAATCAAGATCAACAGATAGTCCTATTATTGAGCCTTTGTCTAAACCTGATTATAAAAATATTTCACCACAAATAGTGCCTAATAGCTTTTCAGAGTTATGTTCTCCTTTGATTACCTTCACAAGTTCATTGCAGCATCCAGTAGAAACAGCAGTTTCTGCAGGAGATATGAATAAAAGTCCTCATGTATCAAAGCGACTTTCCACTTCTGAAACAAATAGCACAAATCCCAAAAGGCCTAAACTCAGTGATGGAATTATAGGGGAACCTTCTTTAGCTTTGTCCCCTTCAGGTATTTTTCATACAGTGACTACTCAGCAAAGCACACCAGACAGTGTTCATACCTCATTAAGCCACGTTCAGAATGGAGAACCTTGTCCAACAGCTTTTCCAAAGGACAATGTTCATTGCAAGCCTGTAAGTTCTTTTGGGGAAAATGGACTGACAAAAACTGACTTTCCAAGTTTAGCAAGTCAAAACAAGATTGTTGATCCCACAGAAGGAAATCCGATTGTGTTACTTCGTGACTTCTACTATGGACAGCATACAGGAGATGGGCAGCCAGAACCGAAGACTCACACAGCCTTTAAATGCCTCAGCTGCTTGAAAGTTCTAAAAAATGTCAAGTTTATGAATCACATGAAGCACCATTTGGAACTTGAGAGGCAGAGAGGTGACAGCTGGAAAAACCACACCACCTGCCAACACTGCCACCGCCAGTTTCCTACTCCCTTCCAGCTGCAGTGTCACATTGAAAGTGTCCACACTTCCCAGGAGCCCTCTGCTGTCTGTAAAATCTGTGAATTGTCCTTTGAGACAGATCAGGTTCTCCTACAGCACATGAAAGACAATCATAAGCCTGGTGAAATGCCCTATGTATGCCAGGTCTGCAATTACAGATCATCAGTCTTTGCAGATGTGGATGCACATTTCAGAGCATACCATGGAAACACTAAGAATTTGCTTTGCCCGTTTTGTCTCAAAATTTTTAAAACTGCAACACCATACATGTGTCATTATAGAGGGCACTGGGAAAAGAGTTTTCACCAGTGTTCCAAATGTCGGCTACAGTTTTTAACTTTCAAAGAGAAAATGGAGCACAAGACCCAGTGTCATCAAATGTTTAAGAAGCCTAAGCAGCTAGAAGGATTACCTCCTGAAACAAAAGTTGTTATTCAGGTATCACTGGAACCTCTTCAGCCAGGATTGGTGGAAGTAGCATCCATTACTGTGAACACATCTGATTCTGAACCATCACCCCCCAAATCTAAAAGTAGGATTTCAAAAAAACCCCGTTAACTCTACTTTCAGTAAGTCTGAAGCAAGTATTTCAGTCAAAGTTAAAAACCCCATTAAAAACAAAAAATCCAAATTATAACATTATTCAATAGTATCAAATATAGTGAAAGCAATGGGTAATTTATGTGTTTTTTTTTTAATTCATGAAGTAAAATTTTGTTTGAATGTTGAAATGTTATTTAAAAATACATTACCTGTTTTTCATATAATTGTCTTAACACATAAAAGGTATGTGTGCGTGTGAGAGAGAGAGAGAATGAGAGAGGGGGAGAGAGGAAGAGTAACAACCTATTTATTTTGGTATTTCATGTTATTTGTAAGTTCGAAAGCTCTACTATACATATAATCTGTAGAGTGTTTTAGCAACGTAATTTTCAACTGTTTTCATGCCTTGAAGATCTCAGTATTAACTATATAGCCAGATTGGAATGGCTTTGTGATGGTATGGTTCCGTGTGCTGCTGAACTCTCCGAAGTGCCTCTGTTGTGCCGATCTAAGATAACCTGGCTCTGAAAGCCTGGTGTGGAGAATTTGATGGAGAAGCTGTGATGTGAGTTTGGACCAGGGGATTTCGCCAGCGGAGAGCAGTGGCTTCTTTGTCCCAGTTGAGGAAGAGGCACAGATTGACTCCAGGCATAGAGCCAAGGCAGAAGGAACACTGTCTGAGTGTCTTTACCTAGCCCAGGGACATCTAAGGAAGCCAACCATTAAAATGCCTGTGTTTGGTGAAGGGCCCCTGCAAGCATCAAGCAGGCCCTGTGTATCATTGACTGCAGTTGGAGAAGCAGAGATAGTTAATAGAATGAGGCCTGGTGCCCATGGACCTCCTGTTGAGTGATCAAAAGGGGAATTTGATTCATTCCATCCCCTTTCCCTTCTGGCTGGCCTTCAGTTAGAGTGAAGTAGCCATATCTGTCTCAGTCACAGTAGTAAAGCAAGTTAAGATTCCCAAGGAAAAAAGCCTTGATGTCCAGTTTGATTTGTACTGGACGCATAGTTTTAACTGAAAAGGATCAAACACAGGGAATCTGTTCAGTTTATGAATTGGGCTAAATTTAGTTCTCTTACCCTTAAGCTACAATGGAGTTGTCCTAGAATAGTAAGTGTAGTGAATAAAAATGGTCCAGGGTGATTAAACCCTTTATAGAACTTTTCCTAACCTTTTCCAGTTACATGTGTCTTACCCTAGTTGAACATGTGAAGTTTTCAGTTTTGTATCTTATCTTGACTTGGACACGAATGTATTACAGTTAACAGTTAATTCTTTGTGTGTGTAACCCATTTTATCAAACTAATATTGAGTTTCAGTCTTACTTGACACACTCTGATGTGCAGGAATTGTCTTGTTTATTTCAGTAATTATCAGGTCATAGAGTTATTATCCTTCCTCTAATCTATCCACCTATCTAATCTGTGATTATACTTGTGGAAACCTTCTTCCAAGGGCTCTTTCACAGAACTGCGGGGTACCCTCTAAGTATTGGTTCCTGAACATCAGCACACTCGGCTGCCTCTGTGGGTTCCTAGAGTTGAGTCTCCTTAGGCATGTTTTAATGCCATCCCTTCTCCGCTTCTGGCACAGATAACCTAGCAATCTCTGTGCACCATTCAAGGAACCTGGGATCCTGGATGTAGACCTATGCCAAGAGAAATCTCTCCTTTTCCTCTTCCTTTTTCCTCCTCTTTATCTCTCCCCACTTCTTTTTCCCCCTCCTCAATTTATTTAAATTCTCTGAGCTTTCAGAAAATGCTGGAAAGTGATAATCATCAAGGGGTTAGCATCCCTCTTAGAACTGAAGAGGAAGGACTACAGATAACTAAGTTGTAGTGAGTATATTGTCTATATTTTAGATAATTTCCTGAGTATAAATTCTATTGTATTTATTTACTCAATGCTTGATCGATTGATTTGCACTTTGAATATTTTACTAGGCCTTTCCAGTTAGTTTGCTTGGGCCAAAGCACTTTGCTAAGTGTCAGCTTAAACCACTTTCTTTAGGTGTAGAAAGAGTGTATGTGTGTGTTCTGGTCTCAGGTGAAAACTATGTATAAATAAATGTGCAAACTTTTGCATACTTATCTCCTTTATTCTATTTCTGTAGTAAAAATAAGAAATGTTTTAGTTATGTGTTTTTGTTGTTGCTTAGTATTATTAACACTGTTACTGTCATTTGCTCTGAAGTATGCTCCTAAGGAGTACAAGTTGTTATTTATTGCCAACTAAAAAGGTTCCAGTGATATGGTCCCTGACTACCTCCTCTCTTCCATTCTCTGTCATTCTACTCTACTGTTTTCCCCACTGGTGCACTGTTTTTGACACACTGGCCTTGCTTTTCCTCAAGCAAATTCCATTTCTTCCCGATCCAAAGACTTTGCAACTGCTGTTCTTCTGGAAACACTCTTCCCCTAGGCCTGCGTGGCTTGCTACCTGCCTTGTTTGAGCTTCACCAATGCTGTTAAAATCACACAATGAAATCTCCAACCCCCTCCCTTTACTCCTCCTCCTTAAAGGCACTTTAAGTCTCCACCCTCTTCTTCCCTCTCCAGCCTAAATTTCCTAGATTTTCACAAAAAAGCTGAGAAGAGATAATAACATCAGGGCTTTGCTTCTTAGAATTGAGTTAACTTGAGTCAGTTTCTGTGCCTGCAAATAAAAGATAGTTAATAATGAGTTGAGTTCTTTCAGGAGCTTTCTCTGTTTTTCTATTGATACCTCTATATTTTTTTAAGGCAATGTCACTTTGTTTTGTTTACAAATATATTGAATATCTGTCAAGATTACTATTTTGTTATTGCCCTTTGTGAATTTCCTTGTCTATTTTGCTTGTTCTTTCAGATAAAATTTATTATTTTATTAATGTTGCCAAAAAATTGTAAGTAAAATTAGTATTTATAGAAATAAAACGTTTTTTTAAAAAATATTTCTGCTGTCTGTCTTTTTTACAATAACATGGCATATTTTTAGTTTTTTAAAATAATCTTATTGTGTTGGCCAGGACTTCTAAACAATGATGTGTAAATGGGTTTTCTTGTTCTTAGTACCATCAAAGGCAATGAGTATATGGCTTAATAAATTTCTGTTTTTTTTTTTTTCTTTTCTATTTCTGTTTTTAGAATTTAAAGAGAATTGTTTTATTGGATAGTTTACAACATCTGTTGAGACATTTACTTTTCTTTCGTTCTCCCTTCCTTTCTTCCCCTGTCTCTCTTCCTCTTTCTTTCCTTCCTTCCTCCCTTTCTTTCCCCAGGTTTTTGCTTGACTGGATCTTTCCTGAAACAAAAGTAATTCCACTCAGGGTTGAATATTATCCTCTCAGAATCTCATTCCATTTCTCATTTCTAGTATTGGAATCAACTTCCTCTTCCCCTTATTAGATTTGCCACAGTTGTATCAATGTTTCTGATTTACTTTTTCCAAGAAACAGCTCTTGTTTTATTATCCCAACAAGTTTTATTTTTGTTGTTTTCTTTTATTGTTTCAATTCATATGTACCTTCTAGTTTCTTTAGGATTTTTTTTGATAACCTTGTATTTTAAAAGCTTTCTTTACAAATTTTTATGGAAATATATTTTATTTACAATATTGTGCTTCAGATGTATATCAGAGTGATTTAGTTATGCAGATATATATCTATTCTTTTTTAGGTTCTTTCCCACTATAGGTTATTACATGATACTGAGTATTTCTTTTTTTTTATAAAGGGTTTAGGAATTGACCTACCTTCATTTTTTTTAAATTAAAAAAAATTTTTTTAATTTTTCATTTATTTTTATTAGTTGGAGGCTAATTACTTTACAATATTGTAGTGGTTTTTGTCATACATTGACATGAATTAGCCATGGATTTACATGTATTCCCCATCCTGCTCCCGCCTCCCACCTCCCTCTCTACCCGATCCCTCTGGGTCTTCCCAGTGCACCAGGTCCGAGCACTTGTCTCATGCATCCAACCTGGGCTGGTGATCTGTTTCACCCTAGATAATATACATGTTTCGATGCTGTTCTCTACCTTCATTTAATGACCTACCTTCATTTAAATAGCAGTTTTGTCTGAATCCCAAATACTTTTATGTATACATTTTTTAAATTAAAATTTCATTCTCTATGATTTTTGGCAAGTTAATTCCAAAGATTTCACTATTTGCACGCTGAATGTTTTAATTTATAGTTTACTGAGAAGTTTTCCTTGGTGCTCTGACGGTATGTGTGTATATACACTGACATGTCTATATACACATCCTTTTCAGATTACTACATAGGTTTTTTTTTTTTAAGATATATAAATATATTTTAAAAGATATTTTCTGTTTGTATGGTAAAAACATGAAATATTTTAATTCTAGAAATCTATTCCCCCAAATGAATATAGTATAAAAAGTAAAGGTATGAAAATATTCCTTTGAGACTAATTCCTAGTAACAGAACTTGGAAATGTTAAAAAATTATTCATAACACTTATTAAAAGTGGTAAGAAAAACTTTATTCAAGGTAAGAGTACTACAGTGGGGTCTTATACTAGGGGAGAGAAATTGAGCTTAAGTCTGACTGGCAGGGACACAGTTGGGATTGATAGCTAAGGAACAGGGTGGGTCCATGGGGTTGCAAACAGAGACTGGGCAACTGAAAAGCAATGAAAAACAGCAACAGGGTGGGTGGACCTCAGGGTTAGGGTGGATTCTGGCTGAACTGAGAGGATCATTGCTGACCTAGGCAAGGGTGATAGGATACTGAGGTGGGTGATAAGGAATTTGATCTGATACTGAGGGTGGTCCCATCAAGGGTGTGGTATTTTTTCAAACTCACTTAGCAGATTCTGGCTAAAATTGGACTGAATGGACAGGCGCCCCTGGATAAAGACATGGCCCAAAGTTGGCAGTGCATTAATTAACTACTGCTGCATAACAAATTACCCCAAACTAACAGCTTAAAACAATATTATCTCATACTGCTGCTGAAAGTTGGGAATCTAGGAGTAATTGAGCTGAGTGTTCTGGCTCAGGGTTTCATGAGATTGCCGTCATCTGAAGCCTTGACATGGGCTGGTGGATTTCCTTCCAAGACGGCTTACTCACATAGCGGTTGAAACCAGTGTCCTTGCTGGCTGTTGGGAGAAAGCCTCCGTTCGTTCACGCAGGCCTCTCTACTGGGCTGCCTGAGTGTTAAGATGCGACTGAGCTGGCTTCTAGCGTGAGTGATCCAAGAGGATGAGCCAGGAGGCTGCAGTGCCTCTGATGACCTAGTCTCAGACCCTTCATGTTCATTTCTACAACATTCTACCATTGGAAGCGAGCCGCTGAGTCCAGCCCACATGTGAAGGGGAGCATAAGGTCCGCCCTTGAAGGAAAGGATTTGTGGACATAATTTCAAACCACGTGGTACACACATGACCACAAATTGTTTACATACCTCTCTGTCCAAAATGCATTTTCCTGCCAATGCTTTCAAAGATTTTATCCATTAGAACATTAACTTGAAGTTCAGGACCTCGACCTTTGCCTGGAGAAGGAAATGGCAATCCACTCCAGTATTCTTGCCTGAGAAATCCCACGGACAGAGAAGTCTGGCAGGCTACAGTCCACAGGGTCACAAAGAGTCAGACACAACTGAGCGACTAACACTAGCTTGCCTAACTAAATATATCATTTCAAGGAACCTGCTCAGTTTTGTTTGATTCTCTACTGTTTTAGCATTTTCTATTTTGTTTTTCTCTGGGCTTCCCTGGTAGTTGTTTTTCTCAATGTTAATATTTATTGTTTTCTTCCTTCTGTTAGCTTTGGATTTAGTTTTTTCTGTTTTTCTAATCAGCAACTCTCCTGTCCCTAAGGGCTGAGTCCTCTGAGCACATGAGGAGGTTTTGTTGGCACTTCTCCATGGGCTTACATCACTGGGCATTTGTGAGTTCCTTGACCCATACACAAACCACAGTGATAATTGGCCTCATCCTCAGAGGGGGCTCCCGTGATGGTGAGGAGAGTTTTGTTCCCAGAGATGGAGCCAGAAGCAACTGGGGACCCCAGAGGGGCGGCCGCTTGGGCTGTGGATAAGCATTTGGGGTGCCTGGCCTGGGGGCTACTGGTTCCAGCTGGGTGGGAGAGTAGGCTGAACCAGAGCTGAGGCCGCAGGTGAGGATGACCGTCCCTCCTGGAGACACTGAGAGTGACGGCTCCTAGACCTAGCCCAATCTGAGCATCCACCCCTAAAAGTGACAGGAGAAAGACAGGGGTTGTTATGGAGACAAGGACTCTGAGACCCTGCGTGGAGGTGCCCCAAAGATGCAGAGTCCCGGCCCCTGACATGAGCCATAAGTGAGGAACCTGAGCAGAAGCACCATCCAGGCCATGGTGCAGACCCTCCCAGGTTGCAGCTCCTCAACCTCCTGAGCTGGAGGTGGGGTCCTGGGCCTTTTCATACCTCCCATCCCATCAGGAGGAAGAGGCGCCTCATGCAAATCACTTCCTCCTCTCCCTGCCCAGATCACCTGATGTCCCCTGAGGGGTGCTTCTTGAAGGAGGCAGATGCTGGACCTCACCCAGAGTGGGGACAGCATGCAGAGGAGACCCTGAGTGATGGGGTGACAGCCTTCCCCTAATCAGGCCCCTACCCCCACATCCTTCGTTTCTCAAACCTGAATCCTTCCCTGCAGATGTGAAGCTGAGTGATAATTGGATGTGCTCCCCTTCCTGCCCCAGCGATCCTGTTCACCGCAACACCACGCTCCCCCCATGACTGTAAACCTCTCTTCCCTCCCCAGTGGAATCACTTCCTGCTCCTTGTGAGGAGGGTCCTGCTTCCTCCAGCAGGAAACCCAACAGGAAACCAGAGAGTCATATTTGCTCTGTGAAGGGACAGGGGTCTCCCCACCACACGGGCTGTGAAACCCCTGCCAGGCACCACCCAGTGCATCAGGGCTGGGGGGGTCAATACTCACACCTGCCCCAGGCATGGGGAGATAGCTATCCTGTGCTCAGAGAAACCATCAAAAAACCAACCATCAATATGCCTGCAGATTTTTAGAAGAAAGTTAACAATGCAATCATTACATTGAGATTCTTCCAAAATGTCAGATGAAAATAATAGAAAAACACATGACTCAAAATCAGAAATTAAAATGACCCCGTGTCTAAACAAGTTGGTGTGTACATCATGGAGTGTTCTAAATTCCCTTTCTTCTAAATGGTCTTACATGGAGCAGAGGGACAGTGACGGGCAGGTGAGTGGGTTTAGGATGAACACTTGTGCAGTAAGTTTTGAAGATGGCCACAACATTCTTGTTATCTCCGAGTGAACGACATACAATTTCATGTCCATTTCAGAGCTGCTGCTACAGTGTCTGCTTCACACAGTGTGCTGGTAATTGTGTTCTTTTCTCTTCCTCTGTGTCTGAGGCCTTCCTCTTTGTCTGAGTCACATCAGACAAAGGTACGCGTTAGTTGATTTGGAGCCTATTAAGCAAAGTTACTCTGATACAGTAGAAAATGTGCAATTTTGTGTGCATTAAATTTGAAGATAAGGAAGATTTAAGGCTTAAGAGAAAAGGGAGAATTAGAAGGATTGATTGCAGAGTGACTCGTCTCATATATTTCGGGGTCACCTGAAATGTGAGTTTGCGTCTTCCAGGGTCTGGGGTCATTACCTTCCACCTTTACCTTGACCCACATAAAAAGGTGTAAGGCTCTCAGAGTATAACGTGCCTCAGACCTCATACCCATTCTCCCCAGTTCTGTTTCAGTTTGACTTCTGTGGGGGTGGCTGTTGTTTCAGCTTTTCCCGTCAGATCCCCTCAGCCCACATGGCAGAGCCTTTTGATGCCTGTCTTTGCTATGGAATAGATTCCAGGGGGTGGGAATCTACACTCTAGGTCCAAGAGAACAGATATTTATCCAACTTCTTTCCAGAAACCCAGGGAGAGGAGATCTGCGGACCTTTGGGGATTAAACTGGGAAAAGTGAGCAAGTGAGGGAGTGGCTGTGTAACCAGGAAGGGTTCATTCTGACTCCACGCTGGATCTGTTTCTATGAATTTAACCCTTGCTTTTGTCATTTTTGTTATCATCGTCTTACACAGTGGCCTGCTTCAGAGAACCCTACTCCCTCTGCCTGAGCCTTAAACTAAAGTGCCATTGTGTAGCTCACAGGGAGATAGTCTGAGCCTGCCCACTTGTGAATGCCTGTAAGAAAGGAAATACCATATCCCCCTGCCTGAGGCTTGCCATTCTAGGGAATAATTGCAAGAATGAAATGGTCTTTTTCACTTTGTTTCCTTACTTTCCCCCTTCTCTCATCCGTACAAGAACCTAGAATCCAGGCCCCAAGAAGATGGTTATTTTGAGGTGTTTAGTCTGCTAACTTCTGTGTCAGCTGACTTTCCGAATAAAGTTGTATTCCTTTCCTCTTGAATTCATTGACCTGTTGTGAGGTGAGCAGAGTGAGCTTGGACTTGGTAGCAGCTGCGAACATGTAGATCAATCTAGCAGGGCTGAGGTCACCTTCACAGTATGAGGTTGTCCCCGTCGTGATCTCAGGGCTCCTTTCACTTATTTACATCTGTGTTAATTTCTCAACAATGTTTTCTTGTTTTCACTTCATAAGCCTCTCACCTACTGGGTTAATCATATTTCTAAGTATTTTGTTTTTTTGATGCTATCATTAATTGAATTTTTAAAAGTACCCTTTTTGCTTCTTCATTTTTAGTAACTGGAAAACGATAGGTTTTCCAGCATTACTTCTCGTAACCCTGCGGGAGATCCTACATAGAACAGGCATAGTGTCAGGAAGAGTGCTGGTTTTCCTGTTTGTGGGGCAGGTGACAGGCAGTGGGCAGGTGGGACTGTGAGGTGGTGTCTGCAGCCCACGGGCAGTAAGATGACCACACAAAGGGTGACCTGGGACACGTGACCATCTAAGGAACTGAAATGGCCCCAGGTTGCATTCACTACTTTTGGGGGAAGGAAAGGAATGGAACATGTCTATTTTTTGTTTTTCATTTTAAGAAAAAGTCATCAATGTATCAAGACCTTAATACGTGATATTGTAAAGGCACCAACTATTCTCATATTGGTGTCTGGTGACAATAATTTGTGGAAACTCCACAAGTGAGGAGCAAAGTGAACTTAATCTCCATAACAATAACTCAACATCATATGGCAAGTGTTAGAAAAGAAATTGAACAGGAAGAATCAATGGTGGGTCTTAGCAGTGAGGGCCATGAAGACGCAGTTGTTCCAAAAGACCCAGATGTAAGATGCACCTTAGATGCTCCCGTGTTGGTGCGCAGTAACCGAGGAATCTCCCCAGTGAAGAAAAAGCACAGGCGTCATGATGAGGGCCGATGAGAAGGGTCAGAGCTCTAGAAACTCCTGGGAATGGGCAGATGCCCCAGTGATGGAGATTAAAGGCTCCCGAGTCAGAGTTCAGATTCCGAGATGACCTCAGCCAGACCCCAACCTCAGCCCCTGAATTCAGGGCAAAGAGATGCTGTGTCCCTATTGATGGGGACATGAACTTTCTGTTTCCTTTGATACCTTCTCCTGGGAATGGGCTGCTGGAGGGCCTTCAAGGACAGAGGGGACAGGAGGAGGCTCCATGCCCAGGCAGACCCCTGGATGAGCTGGAGTCGGGGAGACAGTAGCAGCAGCAGGTCCAGCCAGATGCCGAGCAGGAAGCAGCTGGGCGGCCCCACCTCCCCCAGATGGAAGGGAGTCCATACCATTTCTGTCTAGTTCCCGCAGGCCTGGAGCTCTGGGTGAGCCTGAGAGGCTGTCAGAGGAAAGGCAGGAGCAGCAGCCTGGTATCAGCTCAGCCCAGTGATGGCCAAGGAGCCAGAACTCCAGATTTGAGACCTGGGAAATGAGCAGAGACCCCGAGATCTGAAATGGAGCAGGGACCCCGTGCGTCCACTACTAGCATCAGAGAGAAGGAGAGCTGTTGGGACCAGGACCCACACTGGACGCTCTGATGAGTTCAGAATCAGACGGAAGTGTACTGTGTCTCTCTGGTTCTGACCTGACCCATCATGGACTCTGACCCCAGGGCACCTGCCCCTGGCACCAGGGATTTCTGCTCAAGTTGAGAAAATCAGACAATGAGTTGTTGCAAAGGAAATCTGAAGAAGGGGTGAATTAAGAAAGATGTGAACAGATTTTTCTGGACTAAGTTCCCTGGTGTGATTCTGAACCCAGTCTTAGGCCAAAGAGACAAATGAAGCAGCTGCCTTTGCAGAGGATGTTTCTGCCCCCAGAGCCCAGACTCTGCGAGGACAGCAGGTTTTTGTCTCACTTCCCCCCTGGCTCGGAGCACTGTGGGACTATTAAGGCTGAAATCAAGAGACGCACAGTAATAATCAGCCTCGTTCTTGGCCTGCAGCGAAGTGATGGTCAGGGTGCCTGTGTTGCCAGACTTGGTGCCAGAGGATCGGTCGGGGACCCCCGAGGGTCGTTGTTACTATCATAGATCAGGGTTTTAGGGGCTGATCCTGGGAGGTGTTGGTACCAGCTCACACCCAACATCCCAATGTTGCTGCTTCTTCCGGTGCAGGAGATGGTGACCCTCTGGCCCAGGGACGCGGACACGGAGGGCGGCTGGGTTGGCACAGCCTGGGCCCAGGATCCTGGAAGGGGGAGAGACAGAGATGGTGACTCTGGGGTCCAGACATGAGAGCACAGAGCACGGCCCGTGTGTCTTCCCAGGGCCCTTCCCCTGTCCCGCCATCCAGTCACCTGTGCAGAGAGCGACCAGGGTGAGAAGCAGAGGGGACCAGGCCATGGTGGACATGGTCAGGGCGTCCTGCGGTCTGTGGCCCCACAGCTGAGCAGAGCGTCCCCACACCGCTCCTTCCCCTCTTCATACTCTGAGAGGGGGAGGGGCCTTTCATGCAAATGACCCCCCCAGCTCTCTGACCCACCCTGGGCCCCCGGGTCAGGTCTCTGTGCCTGATTGGGGGCTGGGTGTGGACTGGGGCGGGGCTATTGGGGCCCAGGGGTGGGAGGTCCCATCTGGGAGCCCTGAGCAGTGGTTGCCTGGCAACCTCAGGGGCTGGCCCGGCTCTCAGCCCACCAACCACCTCAGGAATGGCCCTTGCGCGCCCCCTGCTGTCCAGACCCAGACACGCTTCCTGTGACCTGGTGACCAGACAGCTCCTGGCCCTGCTCTGTGCTCTGTCCCCGCCTCAGAGCCAGTTCAGGGGCCTCCCCTGTGTCCCCTGCTACCTCAGGGCCCCCTGTGTGCTCCCCTCGGGCCCCTCAGGCCGAGTCTGTCCATGGCTCCCTGGGCTGCTCAGGGTCAGGACTGAGAGGGCTTCTGGGGCACAAGTTCCTCTCACGTCAGGATCAGGTCAGGGCCGTGCTGGCCCCGGGGAGGCCCATCCCCTTCTGGGCAGGATAGCGAGTCCCTCCTCTGTGGGTCCCCTCCCTGGTGGCCAGAGCCCTGCTTCCTCTGTGCTTTCCCTCAGCCATGAGGAGGAGAGGGCTTTTCTCTGTTGAGGTGGGAAGGTGTAGGTGGAGAGGTCAGGGATGTGACTCTGGATTCCTAAATGTCTGGATCCTTCCCTGTGTGAAGCTTTCCACACACTGGACCTCATCACTGTGTCCTCTCTTATGAAGTGACCCCTACTAGGCATATCTCCTGCAGGCACAGGGCACAGGCTGCAGGAAGCAGGGCTGTGATACTCAGGGCAGCTTTTATTGAGACTCTGAAAGGCTCTGAGCAGCATCTGTTCCCACGGACCCTGATATGTGGTGGGTCGTAGGACCAACCATCCCAATTAGTGGGTCCGAGAAGATACAATTTAGGGAAAGTTTGGTTGGAGAAGCATGGCCTGACTGTAGTTTGTCCTTCACTGCATGAGTGTGTTACATTGTAGGTGTGACTTTGAGACTTTTATAAATAGTTATTTATTTATTTGTCTGGGTGGTGTCTTAATTGTGGCTTGTGGTATCTAGTTCCCCGACCAGGGATGAAACCAGGCTGACTGCACTGGGAACGTGGAGTCTTAGCCACTGGACCACTTGGGAATTCCCTGAGATAGTAAATGTATGAAAAGATGTTAATGGATTAGTGAAACTTTTAAGGCCATTACTTTAAATACGTGCATGAGTTTAGTTGAAGGGCAATCTATGCTTTTTTCAATTTTTCATTGACAAGAGTTTCATATCTAAAATATAATTATCTTTGTAAGTTTATTTTCTTATTAAGAAAATATTAAACAAATGACACAAGGTGAATCTGTTGAAAATTTTTATTAGTAAGTAAAACTTAATTTTTACACAGATATTTGCATTATTAATTTTGGGGGGTCTGAGTGAAGCAGAGCAGGAATCAGCCTCTTTCTGCCACTTATAGCATCTCCACTGCAGGATTTTTATCTCTGATTGGGAAGATGTGTGTCAAAACGTGACAGTCTGAGCGATCAGAGCCATGGTGAGTCTCAGATCTGAGATGAGGGGCAGTACATGACAGGTCAGATCTGTTGTTCTCAGGGAGCTCAGAAGTGACCATAGCAGGTTAACTGGAGTTAGACGTGGGCCAGGCAGAGCAGCAGTGACAGCCACATGAGGGAGGGAACAGGGCCGCTGTGGGTCTGAAGCACCTTGTAAATACCAGTGTTTTGGTGAAAAGTAGCACAGTTATAATCAGCCTCATCCTCAGGCTGCAGCCCAGAGATGAGCAGGAGCCCTGCATTGGCCGAGGCATCTTTGGATCCAGAGAAGTGACTGGGGACCCGGGAGCCCTGGGGCTTATTGGAGTCTGACTTGAACATCAGGAGGTCCCGGGGAGGGCTCCCTGGCTTCTGCTGGAAGTAGGACATTTGCTAGCCACCAACATTGACCCACTGTTCAGTGTGCAGTCTGGGAGTCTGGCTGATGCCCCCAGAGACGCCGAGAGGGAGGCGGTCTGAGTCAGCACAGGATGGGAGCGGGAGCCTGCAGACACAGACACGGGCGAGACGGGGCAGGAGCTGCAGGGAAACCATTGAAAAAGCCGGGATACCATACTTTCCTGGGCTTCCCCGGTGGCTCAGCTGGCAAACGACCTGCCTGCAACACGGGAGACCTGGGTTTGATCCCTGGGTTGGGAAGATCCTCTGGAGAAGGGAAAGACTACCCACTCTAGTATTCTGGCCTGGAGAATTCCATGGACTGTATAGTCTGTGGTTTCACAAAGAGTTGGGCACGACTGAACGACTTTCACTTTCACATCATACTTTCCTAGGAAGGTACTACTTTGGTCTCGTAGAAAATATAAGTAAAGAGATTAATTTTTTTCAGGAAAACCCGGGAAATTTTATCATTGAATTACTCCACAAAAGACATAATATATACTTATTTACTGGAAGTATCTAATAAAATATCTAGCAAACTCCAGCAACTACTTTGTTCCCATAGATTTGCTTGGTATGTTTCTTTTATAAAACACTGCAAAAGATGTAAAATTTCCTAGTTCTTTGAGAAAGCAGTTTAAGTGGTGGACATTCACCTGAAAATAAAATACATAAGTGGGAAGATTATAAATCACTCTGCTTAAATAGTGATCCAAATACTCTAAAGAAAAGTTGATAAAGTAATTCCATTATCAGATCAAGTGTTAGTGTTTCTGTATACGTTTGCTTTATAGGAAGACATTTAAAACATAAATTGAACACCAATAATAGCAAAAACCACATTAACACAGGAACAAAAAACACATTTGTAATATCCTAATACACACTCATCACACACACATAACTCCACACAGGTCACCCTGTGGGGCCTCTGCCTACAGCTTTGTCTCATCCTCTGCACAGACTCTCCCAGGAGCCACTTCTACCTGGAGACACATTCTGACACCTCACATTTCCACATCTTCTCTCTGACCCAGACTTGACAAAGACTCCACATGGATGAGAAGGAGGGACCAGAATCTGAGCTGGATGGTTAGGTTACTGACCAGAAGCTCCCAGGGGACAGACCTCAAAGGGAATAGGGACCCCCCCACCAGGGAGGACAGTTTGCACATTCCTCTAGATCCCTGAGTGGTTTCCCTGTTTTCTGGCCTGGCACCCCCTCTGGGACTCTGCATGGCACCCCCTCCTGGCCATGGGCACCTCCTCTGCCCCTGGGATGTCCCAGCCTCCATGCAGAGTGCTTGACCTAGAGAACGTGGTGGAAGCATAGAAGTTGGTCACTTGGGTGATCTGTTAATGCAGGGCAGACACACATCATAGCAGACAGGGATGGAGGTTTTCTTTCTTACACATTTGTCACTGGGTAAAAAATTCTGTTGAAATTACAAAAATCCTTGAAGAGCAGACTCATGAATCCCCTATATTCTTACCCAAGATCGACCCACTTCAGTGTGATTTCCTTCTTTCAATCTTCCACTCCTCTTAACCCTCATCTTACTTCATCACTAAAAGACAGTAAAGATCTCAATATCATCACTTTCCCTGGGACACTCTTTAGTGCATATCACATGTGCACCCAAGCAATCAATTCCAACTACTGTCACATGGATTCATTTGAAATTTATTTTCCCCAGTGGTGAGCTAAGTGAATGTTGTGTGTGCTAAGTCGCTTCAGTCATTTGCGACTCTTTGCGACCTCATGGACTATAGCCCACTAGGCTCCTCTGTCTATGGAATTCTCCATGCAAGAATACTGGAGTGGGTTGCCATACCCTTCTCCAGGGGATATTCCCTGCCCAGAGATCGAACACACATCTCTTACACCTCCTGCATTGGTAGTCAAGTTCTTTGCCACTAGTGCCATCTGGGAAGCTCCAAGTGAATGTTGTACAGATTGACAAAGTGAAGGATAACGGGGTCCTGTTCTGCAGCTTTGAAGTTCACGACATCATATGTGTCACTGAAATTTGGTCTAGATTGGCTTACATTTTACAGACCTGGGGAACATTTGCTGTGGACCAAGACCAGGAAGGTTGTGCAAAGACAGACCTTCCTCCCAGATAGGTGCCGAGTTATGAAAATACTTGATGAGGTGGAAACTCTCAAGGCAGGTCAGGAGACACCCTCTAAGCTGTGGGTCTGGGTGATGGGAGGGCAGTGGGGAGGGGCCATCACTGGTGTTTTGGTCTCACTTCTCTGCCCGTGTCACTGTGGGTTACACGAAGCTGCTCCCACTGCCATGGGCTGCCCCACAGATGTAGTCAGCCTCGTCTTCGTCCTGGATGTTCTGGAAGGTCAGGGACCCTCCAGGCCAGAGCCCAAGCCTGAGAAGCGGTCAGAGATCCCATCCCCCTTGGATCCAGCAACACCACTGGTGCCCACTCGCATCAAGAAACGGGGGCCCCTCCCTGGGACCTGCTGGTACCAGTTCACATAGTAGCTGCTGTAGCCGCAGCTCAGGGTGCAGGTGAGGTTGGCCGAGGCTCCCAGGGAGGCAGATGCAGAGGGCGGCTGTGTCAGCACAGGCTGGAAGAGGGACCCTGAAATCACAGACACCCTTCATGTCCTGAGGAAGGACAGGGAGGTACGCTTCCTGCATGTGGTGGGAGTGGTGAGGGAGGGGGCGTCAGGGTGCTGAGGGCTGTCCTGACCTCTGCAGTGAAGGAGTGGGGTCAGGAGTGCAGGGGAGGCCGGCCGCCCCAGAGCTGTGCTGAGGCTGCGACTGCCCGTCCCTTAGCCCCCCACCCCCAGGAGAAAGGGCCCCTCAGACAAATGTGCCCCTGTCCTCTGACCTACCAAACACCTCCCTGGGTTCTGTGTGTCCCCCAGGGTTCAGTATCATATCTGGGAGGGTGGCCTGAGCTGGGTCTGTCCTGAGGTTCCCCTGGGACACAGAGAGGACCCACAGCTGAGAGTCTGAGACCTGAGGCTTCTGGAGAAGGGAGATGTCAGACAGGTTCAAGGGGAGGATGAGGAAGTGAGCGTCCCATTCAGGAAGATCTGGAAACACGTCCATGACCTTTGACAAAGTGAACTTGATCATTCTGGAGGAGGTCACGGGGTGGAGGGCTGTAGAAAGAAGGGAGCCCGGGACTGGGAGGAAAGCCATGAATCAGAGTGGAAGGGAGGGAACGGAGGCTCTTAGGGAAGCGCTGAGGAGGAGCGGGAGGAGACTGAGGGGAACTGAGGGGTGCATGGGGCCGGGATCCGGGAGCTCCTCCCCTCCTCTGCTCCTGGGGAAGAGGGTGGAGCCTGATTACCACCTGAGCCCAAAACCCTCCAGGTCTCACTCATGGGCCCCCTTTGCAGCTTCATTCCCAGGAGGAGGCCTGGGGGTTCAGGGCCCTGAGTCTGTCCCCGGAGAGGAAGCACCTGCTGTCACGTCCAACTCGGGCCACTGAGCCTGGGGACTCGCCCAGTCAGGGGCCCGCCTGGTGTGTTCAGGCTTTGCCGGTTCTGAGCACGTGCACAGCGCCCCCTGGTGACGCGCTCGGGGAATGACCACGGTGGGGAATAGCGAGGAAGGAGGGGCGGCTGCCTGTTCTCAGGTCATGAAATACTCCAGCCATGAATTAATTAAACAACAGTAAGTATTACATGTCTTTGATTTCAACAGATGAATTTCTTTTTTACTTTCACCTGTTGAATTTCTATGTTTCTGCCTACTTTGTTCTCATGGTGGTGGTGGTTTAGTTGCTAAGCCGTGAGTCCAATCTTGCAACCCCCATGGTCTGTAGCCTGCCAGGTTCCTCTGTCCACGGGATTCTCCAGGCAAGAACACTGGAGTGGGTTGCCATTTCCTTCTCCAGGAGATCTTCCAGACCCAGCAATCGAACCTGGGTCTTTTGCATTGCAGGCGGATTCCTGCATTGCAGGCAGATTCTTTACCGACTAAGCTATGAGGGAAAAGCCCCACTTTTGTTCTCTGAACTGTATTTTTTGCATTTATGTCCTTTTCCCTTTGCCCCAAAAGTGCTTATACTTGCTCATCAAATAGATTTGATGGTTGTTCACTAAAAATATCTGTCACCTGATTTCATCATCTGAGTCACCTCAGCATTGATGTCTATGTAAGTCTCTTTTCCCATCATTACTTACTTTCCTGGTTCTTGATATCAGTGATATTTTTTACTAGGTCCTGGACTTTGGGGAGATTACATGAAGCAACTTGTTGGGACCAGCGCAACAACGAACCAATCTGAGGGAGCAGTGCTGCAGAAAAATAAGGGAAAATAAGACTCAGAAATAAAGTGGGGATCAGGGGTCTGATGCCATTCACAGGGAAAAGCCAAGATCCTAATCCTTGCATGTCTTTTATTGTTAACTTCTACTTCCTTAATCATGCTTTAGAGATATCTGTTCTTTACAATCTCAGATGGGGGATAAAGATATAGAATGCACAGTCCTCGATGTCAAACCTTCAGGCCTTTCATGACTTTGTTTAGCCCTTCGGCTAGTGACGCCCTTTCTCAGCAACTCCCTCAAGGCTCTGGTTATGGGAACAGTCACTAATGGTTTTCCATCAGTCACATCAGTACTTCAAGATGTCTTTCCACGATGTACTTTTAACTACTCCCAGCCCTTCACCTGGGGGTGATGAGAAAGTCATGCTTATTTGTCAAAGAGGCCCTGGTTATTATAGCACAGGCCTGTGCATAGCATATTCCCTGCAGAAACTGTGATTCCCATTTCTTATTCTTTTTATCTGGAGAGCCTCCTGCAGCAGAAGGTCAGAGGTGTGTGTTCACTGACCGGTGACCCAGCAAAGGGGGCACTGACCCCAGTTCTCTGAGCTGCTGACTCTGACCTGGGGACGTGGGGCAACGACTGTCAGCAGCTCCTTCCATCCGGGTGGGTGTGAAACCACGCTCTGCTGGGCTGCTGCCCTCAGGGAGGGGAGTCAGGCTGAGGGGGCTGCTATGCTGCAGTGGGTCGGCTCGGACCCTGGGCTCCCTGGCTTCAGTCACCAGAGAGGGAGCGGGTGACTGCAGGGCCAACCGCCTGTGCCCACCTGGTATTCAGCACTGTTGACCTGGGGGGGGGGGCGGGGGTCAGGCTCATGTCCTCACTGGCCCCACAGTCACAAACAGGGGACAGGAGCGCAGACATGCCTGCCTTGTCCCTGGGGTTCTGCTCAGTCACCTGCAAATGGCAACTCGGACTTGGTGACTGAACAGATCTGCGTGCCAAGCAGATCCGCTCATTATCCGCAGTAGTAATGGGAACAAGGCTTTGAGGAGCTGTGACTTCAAAACACAAGCTCACCAGGACTCAATGACACAGTGGATATAAAGTGGCATAAAGCAGAAGATGACCTCGGAAACTTTTACTGTTTTTGGACTGAGGGGAATGTTAAATTATACACATAGATAGAAATAGAGTAGTATTAATATAAAGTATCTTAACAGACCCAAGACCAGGATTGATAAGTACTAATAACTTTCAATAAAGCAGATGGTGATTGCAGCCAT
Source organism: Cervus elaphus (assembly GCF_910594005.1). NCBI lineage: Eukaryota > Metazoa > Chordata > Mammalia > Artiodactyla > Cervidae > Cervus > Cervus elaphus. The sequence continues at coordinate 2,197,057 of NC_057819.1, forward strand.
GAAATTAAAAGACGCTTACTCCTTGGAAGGAAAGTTATGACCAACCTAGATAGCATACTAAAAAGCAGAGTCATTACTTTGCCAACAAAGGTCCGTCTAATCAAGGCTATGGTTTTTCCAGTGGTCATGTATGGATGTGAGAGTTGAACTGTGAAGAAAGCTGAGCGCCGAAAAATTGATGCTTTTGAACTGTGGTGTTGGAGAAGACTCTTGAGAGTCCCTTGGACTGCAAGGAGGTCCAACCAGTCCGTCCTAAAGGAGATCAGCCCTGGGTGTTCATTGGAAGTACTGATGCTGAAGCTGAGACTCCAATACTTTGGCCACCTGATGCGAAGAGTTGACTCATTGGAAAAGAGCCTGATGCTGGGAGGTACTGGGGGCAGGAGGAGAAGGGGAGTACAGAGGATGAGATGGCTGGATGGCATCACCGACTCGATGGACATGAGTTTGAGTAATGTCCAGGAGTTTGTGATGGACAGGGAGGCCTGGCGTGCTGTGATTCATGGGGCCGCAAAGAGTGGGACACGACTGAGCGACTGAACTGAACTGAACTGAATGACTTTCAAAATTTGCTTTATTACTATTATTTGTAATTATCATCTCTGTGTTTAGCACCCAATTGTACTTGACCCAGAGTTGCCTACCTGAACCCCAACTGACCAGTCCAAGGTTACCAGACAAACATAGACCCTTCTCTCAGATAGGACATCCCTGGGGCTTATAGAATGCTTCCTAGGACCAAAATCAGAGGTCAGTCTCATGTCTAGTGATGCGAATGATTCTTTACACTGTGGTTATATGTACGTCAGGGATTCCCATTTACATCCAGAGGGTGTGAGCCTGGGGGACAGTCTCTCATCTCGTGATTCTCAGGGGATCCATGGAGTTGACACAGAGTGGACGTGAGACCAGCATGGAGGCGGCCCTCAGACAGATCCCATCACAGGATGTGCTGAGGCTGAAGGAGGAACAGGCAGAGCTGGACTCCGTCTTAGGCCAGGCTGCGAACATTAGGCTACACGCATGGTCACCCTCCCAATGGACTCTGAACTTTGTACCCGATGTTTATAGAAATGGCAAGCCAATGGGAAACCAGACCCCCTGGATAAAAGAGCCTCAGGACTTGTGCTTGGACTCTCTGTTGCCTAAAAGAATGTGCTAATTATCTCTGTAACAGAACAAAGTGGTAAATTCCACCATGTTTACTGGGATCTGACCACAGGCCTGTTGATAAATATCCACTGTTTGTCTAGTCTTGTGACACATGAATCATGGGTTAACTGTGATCGTATCTCTCTTTTACCTTGTCCAGACTAGTTTCAAGGAATTTGGGGAGGTGGGTTTGAGCACGTACACTTAGGGTATATAAGGTTTTCACAAAAACTGGTTGGGGTCATTGGCTAAGAGGAGACTCTGCCTTGGGACCGCCGGTGTAATATAATAAACTGCACTCCACTATCTGCATTGTCATTCTGAGTGAGTTTGTTTCCCAGAATGTGTGGCTACAAGACCCCAGCTCCAGACCCTCCAATGTGGGGAGGACGATATAACAGAGAAGCCAGTCCTTCCACTGCTGCTGGACACCTGTCATCGCAAAGAGCCATCAGCCACCAGGAGGTTTCTGTCACATTTCCCCACAGCCCTGGGCACCGTGGGAACACTGAGGCCGCGGGCCCACGATGAACAGTAATAGTCAGCGTCGTCCTCAGCCTGCAGCCCAGAGATGGTCAGCGAGGCGGTGGGGCCAGAACGGGAGCCCGAGAACCGGGCTGGGATGCCCCTGAGGAACTGGTGCCGGCTCTCGGGTCGCCGCGTCCAGTTCAGGGAAATGGAGGAAATGACAGTGATTCAGCCGAGGCTGACAGTGAGGGGGGCGGCGGAGGCTGCGTCCACACCGAGTGCCCGGCGGTGCCCACAGCAAGCCCACAGGGGGCCTGCCCAGCTGCTGGAGGATCAGGGAGCAGGAATTTACACCAAACCCAAAGGGTATATGTAGGAGTCAGCTGTGGGCCAGTTCCTCTGAGCCTCTGAGGCCCTAGAGAAGCAGAGGAAGCCTCGCCTGCGGGCCCCAGATTGTGCCTTCTCCCCAAAGTAGAAGCTGCGATGCTGACACTCCTCCAGCCCTTCCTGCTCCACACCCACCTCCATCACACACAGACACACACACCTCCATCTCACACACACACCTCCATCACACACACACACACCTCCATCACACACAGACACACACACCTCCATCACACACACACACACACACACGTATCCCTCCATCACACACACACACACACCTCCATCACACACAGACACACACACCTCCATCTCACACACACACCTCCATCACACACACACACCTCCATCACACACAGACACACACACACACCCCTCCATCACACACACACACACCTCCATCTCACACAGACACCCACCTCCATCACACACAGACACACACACCTCCATCACACACACACACCTCCATCACACACACACACACACACACACATACCACTCCATCACACACACACACCTCCATCACACACACACACCCACCTCCATCACACGCACACACCACACCCCTCGATCACACACACACACACCTCCATCTCACACAGACACACACACCTCCATCTCACACACACACACCTCCATCTCACACACACACACACACCCACCCCTCCATCACACACACACACCTCCATCTCACACACACACCACACCCCTCCATCACACACACACACCTCCATCTCACACACACACACCTCCATCACACACACACACACCTCCATCACACACACACACCTCCATCACACACACACACACACCCCTCCATCACACACACACACACCTCCATCTCACACACACACACACACCTCCATCACACACACACACACACCCCTCCATCTCACACACACACACACACACACACCTCCATCACACGCACACTCCACACCCCTCCATCACACGCACACACCACACCACACACACACACACCTCCATCTCACACACACACACACACACACGCATCCCTCCATCACATGCACACACACACCCCTCCATCTCACACACACTCCTCCATCACACACACACACATACACACACACCACTCCATCACACACACATGCACACACACACACACACACACCCCTCCATCACACACACACACACACCTCCATCTCACACACATACCTCCATCACACACACACACACACACACATACCACTCCATCACACACACACAAACCCCTCCATCACACACACATGCACACACCTCCATCACACACACAAAGACATACACACACACACACCACTCCATCACACACACACACACACACACACCCCTTCATCACACACACATCAGGACCAGGTGTCAGGGGACTGGGGACAGTCTGTGGGGAACATGACGACACCTCCCCCTTTCTCACAGATGCGGGATCTCCCAAAAGGTTCTTCTCCCTGGAGAGGGGCCCTGGAGACGGTGGGTCTTGGGGAAGTGACATCACAGGCTGTGCCATCACCACACTCTGCGCCTCCCTCATTCACTGGGGTGCCCTCAAAGCTCCCCCACTGCATCCAGGGCCTGCCTGCCCTTCCTCACAGGGGCCCCTGTGCCCATAGCCTCCCCTTCACCCACCCCGGCTGAGCTGACCTCAGAGTCAGGATCGCTCACGGCTGGAGTGCTGGCCACTCAGCCCTTCCTGCTGCTGTTCTGAGCCCAGATCTGCACTCAGGGCTCCTGCCTCCGCATCCCGGGTCTCCTCCTCCAGGGCGAGGACACAAGTCCTTCCATCCCCCGAGTGGGGCCAAGCCCCACGTAGAGCAGCTCACGGCGGGCCCCGGGATGGCCGCTCTATCAAGAGCCAAGGTTTCAGTCCTGTTATGGTCTTGTGGTTGCTGTTTACCCGAATCACAGACACGATCTCTTTCAACTCCCCTCTTTGATGGGTGAGTTTAGCGAATCGGACTGAGGCAGGGAGATTCAGAGTTTGCCCCCCAGGAGCGACCAGGAGGAAGCATCTCCCGGGATCCACAGTGGCCTGTGAGCAGGGACCCTGCCCAGGCCAGAGAGGACACCCTGCTGAGTGCCCATCACACACAGAGACCCACTCATCCAGACCTAGTAGTTGGTGGGGGCGGGGGCCACACAGCAGGGGCTGCCCACAGGTCAGACCCTGGGGAGACCCACAGCGCCCCTTATGGTCCCCACAGACCAACTCTCGGTGGAAGTGGTGCTGGGCCGGGCTGATGCCGGCTCACCGTCAGCTCAGGAGCACACCCAGCCATGTCGTGTGCTGTGAGCACAGTTAGCGACTGACACCGACTGTCCCGCCTCTCAGGGAGCAGCACTTTCATCGTCAAATACATGTGCATACGTGCTTCCACATGTATGCATATACGTTTCATACATCTATATACACGGGTATGTGTGCTGAAAAAGCTACCAATATGGTCGTCAATAAAATTCATAGAAATTTAATGTGGCGTTTTAAAATATTAAAACTATGTCAGGTTTGAAAATAAAAAAGCCTAGAAGTCTGAGAAAAGACTTCCAGAGAGCAGGAGCTGTCTGGGGCAGTATCAGACTTGCAGGCTTTCAAAGCTTCTTTTCCATGATTAGCTTCAGGGCGATGACTGTGAGCACGTGGTGTATAATCAGACCAGCACGTGTTCTGTGGATCAGGCTATCGCACACATACAAAGAAGTGTTTAGGGATTACTTTATTCTCCATCATCAAGTTAACGAAATTGAGTATGTCTCTTGAAACTCTTTGAACAAGAAGGGTCGTGCTGGCTGTTGGGGGTCTCTGAGTCTCTATGTTGTTGATAAAATGTGCACCTGAGCCCCTCTACCCGTCCTCTTGGGGACCTGGACACACCTGGGGAGAGACTGCAGGAGGCGCGGGGCCGTGAACCACTAGACAGGGGATGGATCCGGAGCCTCCCTCCCCACAGGGGAGCTGACCACTTCCGCCCTCTCCTGCCTCTAAAGGCTGAGCCCTGTGAGCAAGGCAGGTTTTATTTGCACTTCCCCATGAGCTCCCATCACTGTGCAGCTGTAAGTACCACTGCCCTTGTACAGTAAGCAGTGATAGTCAGCCTCGTCCTCGGGTTGGGCCCCCGTGATGGTGAGGGTGGCTTTGTTCCCAGAGATGGAGGCAGAGAAGCGATCAGGGACCCCAGAGGGGCGGCTGTTTGTGTTGTAGATAACATTTCTGGGAGCCTGGCCTGGGGTCTGCTGGTACCAGCTGGGTTCATTGTACGTAGTGACTGACCCAGAGCTCAGTCCACAGGTGAGGGTGACCGTCCCTCCTGGAGACACTGACAGCGACGGTTCCTGGATCACAGTCTGAGCTTCTACCCCTAAGAGCGACAGAAGAGAGAAAGGGGTTGTTATGGCGATGAGGTGCCCTGAGACCCTGAGTGGAGGTGCCCCAAGGGTGCAGAGCCCCGACCCCTGACCTGAGCCGTAAGCCAGCAGCCCGAGCAGAAGCACCGTCCAGGCCATGGTGGGGACCCTCCCGGGACACGGCCTCCTCAGCCTCCTGGGCTGGAGGTGGGGTCCTGGGCCTTTTCATGCCTCCAGCCCATCAGGAGGAGGAGCCTCATGCAAATCACTTCCTGCCTCTCCCCGCCCAGGTCACCTGAGGTCCCTGGGGGGACTTGAAGGCAGATGCTGGACCTCACACAGAGTGGGGACAGAACCAGAAGGAGCCCCTGAGTGATGGGGTGACGTCTTTCAGCAAATGTGCTCCCGAGACCTTGGTGACCTCGGTCTTCTATCTACTCTCTGGAGAGTCTGAGGCTGAAGGAGGAGTTTGCAAGTCGTCCTCTCTTGCCCCAATAATCTAGCCTTTCCCAAATCTGAGCCCATCTTTAGAACACTCTCTGTCCTTCTCAGGGAACCGCTGTGTCCCGTCTCTGTGATGCTGCCCGTCCTTGTGCCTCCAGCCCTGAGCCCAGTAGAGTATCCAGAACCTGTGTCTGGTGTGAAGGGTAAGGCGTGGCCCCTGAACACAATCTTGTAAAGTGTCTGTAGTCCCAGCGGTGGGGGGACCAGGCCTGGAGGTGGGGAGAGACATGTAGAGACACAGGGCCAGGCTTGGGCTGGCGGCCTCCCGTGCTGTGAACAGCCATGACCATGGGGAGTAGCGTCACCAGAGCCGCGGACTTTAGGGGTAAAGGTCACCATGTCCTCATGCAGTTATGATGGCGTGCAAGTTCAGTTCCAACAAAGCTGGCATACATGTCTCATCACAGAAATAGAAAAGCACCGTGTGTGAACAGGTAGGTGTGGTGAGCATCGTGGACACTGTAAAACTCCCTTCCCTGCGGTTCTGCTGTGGAGCCGATGGACTCGGGAGGGAGGAGGGATGTGGGGGCAACGAGGGTGAGAAGCAGCTCAGACATCTCAAGTGTTAACGTGTGTGGAAGATACGGGAACAGTCTTGTTCATCTCTTGTTTCTTTGACATAAATATGTAAATACTATTCTTATTTTCTATTCATGTTAGATTTGCTGCTAAAGTAGCTGTTTAATAAAATTCCCATGATTTTTGTCAGAGGTGTTAGAGAACCTCAGCTCATAGAGGTGAAAAATATATATTTCTACATAATTCTTTTCTTATTATACGAACATATTGATGACAGTTTGGCAGAACTTGTGATTTCATATATTTTATGTTACAAGTGTGAATATAAAGTATTAAAATAAAGGGAAGGAACGAGTAAGGGAGCCACAAAAAGTGAAACAATACCAGTTTCCATAGTTCAGTACAAAATGTTGAAATTGCCAAATAACACAACAGGGAACATTTTTAAATGACATAGGTGGTGACAAAGGGTCCTTGCCTGCAGCCCTCTCCCGCTGTGAACACCGGGCGTTCTGTCGGCAACGGGCAGCCCCTCTGCAGGGGTCTCTCATCCCCTGCCCAGGTATCCCTGGAGGTCGAGGTTACTGAAGGAAGTTCATTTTTGCTGTATGACCGTCCCTCTGTCTTTGGCTGAATGTCAGGTCTGGACACTGATCTCATGACAGAGGAGCAGGAACTGAGAGGCAAGCCTGTGGCTCTGAGCTGAGAGCTGCCGCGTCCCCTGGGGGCCCAGGTGCAGGAACGTCACCCTCTAGTGAGGACCCTGCTGCCCGCGTGGGTAAGACCCAGGGTAGGAGGTGCCGGCCTGCCTGGCCAGGACCCTGAGCTCTCAGGACCAGCCCCACAGCGCCCCCTGCTGGACTCAGACCTCCTCCTCCCCCACTTCACACCACAGCCTCCTGGAAGGGCTTTCTCACATTTGCAGGAGGGTCATTCTGATGTCACCTCACAGGGCCTTCGTCGAGTTTGGGCCTGGTCATTGATTTTTCCAGGTACCTAATGACCTCAGACCCCTGAACGGTATGCTGATGAACTAATGAATTTCAGGATTCCCTGATGTCTGAGTTTGCTCTGCCTAGCTCGTGGGTTCTCTACCAGAACACAACCACCTGAACCAAGTCCCAGGATTCAAACACCCGGCGTGCCCGTGGGTTGTGCCTGGTCATGATTCTGTCTGAGTTTCCTTCTCAGGTCGATGTGTAGTCAAGGCTGAATTTGCAGGGCCTCCCGGGACCTTCCCAGCCCGCACTGCATGGCTGTGTTCTTATCTCTCTCTTTGCTAAGAGAATAGGAGGCTCTCAGGTACAACAAATCTCTTCTTGATCTCTTCCAGGGGTTCTCATTTATCCTTGATCATAGTCCTCACAGTACTTTTTTTGACTCAGATATTTACAGATATTTTTAGTCTAATTCTGTAATCTTTCCATATTAAATGTTTGATATAAAAGATTATGCCTATAAATGGGAATCTCATCCTGTCTGGGCTCCTGTTTCATTGCTGGTTGAGAAAACCATATGACCAATTAACCTGATCTTCACTGGACATGGTGACGTCTAACCTTCTAACTTTCAATTATTACAATCCATAGATTTAATGGAGATGGGTTTATAAGGTCTGTGTCCAAAATAGTGACATTTATCGAATATCATCTGAAACAAGGAACCAGGGAGGGAAAAGGGCGATCATGAGGCAAAAGACGAGGATATGGGCAAGTGAGGAGTCTGAGAGCTGCGTCCTAATGGGGAGGGTCTCCCAGTACCCGCAGAGAAGGGCTCCTCAGGCAGCAATCCCTGGGGAACGGGAGGACCCAGCTTCCCTAAGGGTCAGGGTTGAGGCAGAGCACAAAGCCTGGAGCAGGACAGGAATGTGCGGGGGGATGGGAGAGGCCCCCTGGGGCTCCAGGGCACAGATGCTGGACTTCTGCTTCCTCGGCATCCTTCTCAGTACCTGTGAGGGACTCTGTGTATCTGGGCACATGGGCATTGTGCTTGGATTTGGAGACCAGAGAGAAAGGGAGACAATTTCATGGGCCCCATAAAGATGGACCTGGACGAGGAGGTGAGACTGCCTGGATTTAACAGCAGAAGTGACAGCAGAGACCTAACCCAGCACTGCTGATGTCACCGTCAGGCTCAGGGCAGTGATGGGTCCCACCCTGGAGTAGAGGGCAAACTTCCATCAGACATCCCCATCACACGGGAATTCCTTGTGGCTGTGGTTAGTGGTGAGCTGTGTGACACTGACGACCAGCCTCTTCATCAGGATGGGGTCCAAAGTGATCCAGGAGGGTGTGTGGACCAACCAGCAGCCAGAGAGCAGGGCCTAACCTCTCAGTGTCCCTCACCTCTGTCCTGGTCACAAAGGCAGGGCTTTGCCTGGAATCTCCTGTCATCATTGCCATGGTGATCCCCACTTTCCCGCTGTTCTTTCTGCAAGACATGGGGCTCTCGGATCTGGACTCATTGGGGGCATCACAAACAGGGGGACACGGGCACATCTTGGGGAGCCCCTGCTCCTGACAGTCCACAGACCACCCCAATCCTGAAGTAGGAAATGCTCCGATGGGGTAGAGAGGAGAGGAGGAGAGGGGAGGACAGAGCCAGCACCTGTGGGTCAGGAGAACCACTCCCGGGGTTCCCTGCCTCCTGGGATGTATCACCGGTGCCCCTCACTCCTCAGGGTCTCTGCTCTGACTCTTCAGGAGTGACATTCACACCCTGGGGGATGGTGCTCCTGCTGGGACGGCCCACAGACTCTGCTGAAGTCGCATCTGGGAAAGCCTCCTGCTCCTGATCTCAGCTGAGGGAGCTCAGATCCACGGCTCTCTTGATCACACGGATGATCAGGGTGCACCTCACTGGTGTCAGAATCTGTTTACATTTTCTGAGACTTCAGCAAAACTGACTGTGAAATTGGGAGTAGACTGATTATGAACCAGAACGTACCTCAGGAATTCATTGATTCCGGGGGATTTATTGGAAATTTGACAGTTCTCTGAGAACAAGCCCCTGACAGGCTGAGGTCTCGTCCCGTTTCCCATCTGCCTGTGTCTCTGTGAGAAGCCCTGTTGTACCAGCCTGCACGGTCAGAGTCAGCCTCGTCCACAGGCTCCAGCACAGAGACGAGCAGGAGCCCTGCGTGGTCCGAGGCACCTTTGGATCCAGAACACTGGCGGGGACCCCGGAGCCTGGTTCTTCCTGGAGTCTGAGTGGTAGGACAGGAGGACTGAGGAGGGCTCGCTGGCTTCTGCCGGTCCCAGTATAGAGCACAGCGGCGACAGTGATGTCCCTGCTCAGGGTGCAGGGAGCCAGAGCGTCACCTGTGGTCTGGGGGGTCAGGGGTCTCCCCACACACAGGCCATGAAACCATTGCCGGTCACAACAGTCCATGGTTCAGGGCTGCTGATCCAATATTGACACCCACACCAGCACCAGGAGTGCGGGGAGCGGCTTGAAAGAGCTGACTCTGGGAGCTGCCTTGATTGATTATCAAGGGTCTGTTCGCAGACATAGCTCTCTGTCCCGCCACCCCTCTGGAATTTACTATCCGAGTTAACTCCTAACAGACCATTAGTGAGCCTTGAATGCACACAAGGTGCAGATAGATGGCTTTGCACGACTGCCCTTAAGATAAGTAGGATGGCTTTGGCGCCATGAGAGAGCTCTGGTGATTGTTATCTTAAAGATGATGTACATGGGGAAGAATTTTCTTTGGGATGCCTCTCTTCTTGGTTTAGTATATATGTAACCCTGAGAAATAAAGAATCATCGTTGACTGCAGCGATCCTCTCAACCCCATCTGTTCTGTCTCTTTATTTCTTAGCCTAAAGGAACGCGTAGTGTTGCTCGCTGAAATCTTCCGGCTGGCCCGGCACAGGAGATCAGCTACTCTGTGGTGAGAGAAACCATCAATAAACAGGGGTGGACTCAATATACTTACAACTTAAGTTGACAATACAACTATGAAATTAAGATTCTCCAACAATACCAAATGAAAATAACAGAAAGACTCATGACTCATGAGCGGATCTGAAAATGATCATGTGTCTGAACAAGATGGTGTGATTGTCGTGGAGTATTCTAAATTCCCTTTCCACTAAATTATCTTACAAGGAGCGCAGGACTGAGAAGAGCAGATGAGGGATTTTAGAGTGAAAACCTTGGCAGTAAGTTGTGAAGTGCAGCCACAACATTCTTATTCTCACCGTGTAAAACAAAATATGATTTTATGTCCATTTCTGAGCTGCTGCTACAGTGTCTCTTTCCCACAACGTGCGGTAATTGTGTTCCTTTCTCAGTATCTGTGTCTGAGGCCCGACTCCATCAGCCAAACATCTGTACTGATTGATTTGGAGCCTATTAAGCAAAGATCCTCTGATACAGTGGAATATACGTCATTTTGTGTGTATGAAAATTGAGGATAAGGCAAATGTAAGGCTTAAGGGAAAAGGGAGAATTAGAAGGAATGATCCCGCATATTAGAAAATACATCACTGTTAACTGTGGCCTACAGCCCAGCCTGGCCAACTGTGGAGACCCTGCATGTGTGTGTGAAAGGACAGTGACAGGGACCAGGAACAGCCGTGGTGACCTGTGCTCTGTGACCCCACCTGGGGGTGAGCCCGGAAGCTCAGGGTTCACGATCACTTCCTCCTGGCCTGAGGCCTGCTGTGAGCAGCAGGGCTGAGTCCCAGCTGGGCAGGAACAATCAGCCTTGTCCTTGGGCTGGAGCCCAGAGATGGTCAGGGGACCCCACCCGACCCAGAGCCAGACAGCCTCGCTGAGCCCCTGAGGGCTGGTTATGACTCCTGTGGTCAGGAGTTCGGGACTCAGCATGAGTAAGTCGGCAGCCAACTTGCCCCCTTGGTGCCAGCAGTGTTGCTGTTTCCAGACAGGTGAGTGTGGCTGAGTGTCCACAGAGTCACCGAACCTGGCTGAGTTCCCCCTGCCTGAGCCCCGGACACCAGGAGGGACAGAGGAGGCTAAGAGCAGGAGAGAGGGCAGAGGGCAGTGGGGGCCTCCGAGGCCTGAGATGATGTCAGATGGATCTCCCACCTTGGACCCTGAGATTAAGACAAACAGACCCTGTGTCCCCAGTGATGGGGACACAGATTTTCTGTTTCCTTTGAGACCCTCTCCTGGGAATGGGCTGCTGGAGGGACTCTGAGGACAGAGGGGAGAGGAGGAGCCTCCATGCACAGGCAGCGCCCCCGATGACCTGGACCCAGGGTGGAGCAGCAGCAGCAGAAAGTCCAGCAGAAGCTGAGAAGGAAGACCCTGGGCAGCCCCAGCTCCCCCAGTGGGAGAGGAACCTGGTCTAGTTTCGCAGGCCTGCAGCTCTCGGGGAGCCTGAGAGGTGGTCACAGGAAAGGCAGGAGCAGCAGCCTGGGTCTCAGCTCAGCCCAGGGATGGCCAAGAAGCCCAAGTGTCCTGAATCAGACAGAACTGGAGTATATCTCTCTGGTTCTGACCTGACTGTCAGGGACTCTGTCTGCCAGGAACTGCTTCTGGCATTCAGGGCCTTCTGCTCAATTTTAGACAATCATATAATATGTGGTTGCCTAAAAAAAGCCTTGGTGAGGGGGCAGAATGAAGAAGATCTGAAAATATTTTGTCTCCCAAATCCCCGGTGTGAGGCTCAGACCCCCGTTTTAAATAAAACAGACAACAGAAGTGTCTGCATTGGCAGAGGATGGTTCATCCCTGGGAGACCGCTGTCTGGGGGAGAGCAGGTTTTTGTCTCACTTCCCCCCTGGCCTGGAGCACTGTGCCATCATAGCTCCTACTCTCAGCAGCTGCACAGTAATAATCCCCCTCGTCCTCAGCCTGCAGAAAACTGATGGTCAGGGTGGCCGTGTTCCCAGACCTGGAGCCGGAGAATCGGTAAGGAACTCCCGAGGCTCGACTGGTAACATAATAGGTGAGGGTTCTGGGGGATGATCCTGTGATCAGTTGTTACCAGCCCACGTTATTGCCATATCCACCATTGCTACTGCTTCCAGAGCAGGAGATGGTGACCCTCTGGCCTGGGGACCCAGACACACAGGGCGGCTGAGTCAGCACAGCCTGGGCCCAGGATCCTGGAAGGAGGAGAGAAAGAGATGGTGATTCTAGGGTCCAGACACGAGAGCAGGGAGCAGGGCCCGTGTATCTTCCCAGGGCCCTTCCCTTGTCCCCCCATCCAGTCACCTGTGCAGAGAGTGACCAGGGTGAGGAGCAGAGGGCACCAGGCCATGGTGGACATGGTCAGGGCGTCCTGCCTTCTGTGGCCCCACAGCACCGCTCCTTCCCCTCTTCACACTCTGAGAGGGGAGGGTCCTTTCATGCAAGTCACCCGCCCCTCCCGAAACCCCCGGCTCCCTGACCCCTCCCTGGGCCCTGGGTCAGGTCCCTGTGCATGAGGGAAGCCAGGGCATGGGTAGGGGCAGGCTGTGGGCCGCCCAAGGGTGGGAGGTCACAGCTGGGCGCCCTGAGCAGAGGCCCCCGGGCAGTCAGGGCTGGGCCCAGCTCTCACCCCTGACTGTTAGGAACAGCCCCTGCGCGCCCCCGGAGTCCAGGCGCAGACACACATCCTCTGACCTGGTGACCAGGGTCCCTCAGGGACAGCGCCTGCCCCTGCTCTGTGCTCTGTCCCCGCCTGAGGTTCAGGCCAGGTGCCCCTTCCGGGCCCCTTGTGACCTCAGGGCCAACTGTGGGCTCTCCGCAGACCCTTCATGACGAGAGTCTCCACTTTCTCTTGGCTGCTCCGGGGTTGGGGTGAGGGGGCGTCTGGGACACAAATTCCTCTCAGACCGGGATCAGATCAGGGCCGCTCTGTTCCCAGGGAGGGCCGTCCCTGTCTGTGCAGGACAGGGGTCCCTTCTCTTTGGGGCCCCTCCCTGGTGGCCAGAGCCCTCCTTCCTCTGTGTGTGCCCTCAGCCCTGAGGAGGAGGGGAGGCGGGTGTGGAGAGAGGCCTGGGGTGTGACCCTGAACTCCTAAACGCCTGGGTCTCTACTGTGAATGAGCCTTTCCACACACTGGGCCCCGTGTTCAAGTCCTGTCTTCTGGGGGGACCCCTCCTGGGCGTCTCTCCCGCAGGCACAGGGCACAGGCTGCAGGGAGCAGGGCTGGTGATGGGCCTGGCAGTGTTTAATGAGACTCTGAAGGGCTCTGAGCAACTTCTGTTCCCAGGGAGTCTGATACGTGATGGCTGTTAGGATCAACCGTCCCAAATAGTGGGCTTGAGAAGGTACGGTTCAGGGACTGTTCTCCTGGGAAAGGCCAGCTGGCTGGACTTTGCCCTGCTCGGCGTGTGCGTGTTACACTGCAGATGTGTGACTTTGAGATTTTAAATGTATCAGAACCTGTACATGAATTCAGTTCAGTTCAGTTCAGTTGCTCAGTCGTGTCTGACTCTTTGCGACCCCATGAACTGCAGCACGCCAGGCCTCCCTGTCCATCATCAACTCCCAAAGTCCACCCAAACCCATGTCCGTTGAGTCGGTGATGCCATCCAACCATCTAATCCTCTGTTGTCACCTTCTCTTCCTGCCCTCAATCTTTCCCAGCATCAGGGTCTTTTCAAATGAGTCAGCTCTTCGCATCAGTTGGCTAAAGTATTGGAGTTTCAGCTTCAAAATCAGTCCTACCAATGAACACCCAGGACTGATCTCCTTTTATTAAGAACATTGTAATTCAATGACACAACATGTATCCTATGAAGCTTTATTTCTTAACAGATGATATAGAATTTTTACAAAGATATTTGCATTCTTAATTTTCTTAAAATTCTTTAATTTTTTGCCCTCTGAGTGAGGCAGGGCTGGTTCCAGCCTCTTTCTGCCACTTATTACAGTTCCACTGGGAAATTTTTATCTCTGAGCAGGGATTTCTGTCTGAGAGAGGGCTGAGGTATTGAACCATCGGTCAGTCTCAGATCTGAGAGGAGGGACAGGACATGACAGGTCAGATCTGTTGTTCTCGGGAGGCTCAGAAGTGACCATAGGAGGTTAATCAGAGTTACACGTGGTCCAGACGGAGCAGCCCCACGGGGAGGGCGCGGGGGACGTTTTAGTCTCACTTCCTTGTGCATCTGGAGCACCTTGTTAGTATCTATGCTCCTGTGACAGGCTGAACAGTAAATGGTCAGCCTGGTCCTTGGCTGCAGCCCCGAGGTGAGCAGGAGCCCTGCGTTGGCTGAGGCAGCCTTGGATCCAGAGAAGTGGCTGGGGACCCTGGAGCCTTGATACTTACTGGAGTCTGAACAGAACCTCAGGGGTTACTGAGGAGGCCCCCCTGACTTCTGCTCGTACCAGGATAAAGCATAGGCGCCACCACTGTAGCCGCTGCTCCGGGTGCAGGAGAGTCTGGCTGATGCTCCCGGAGACGCGCAGAGGGAGACGGGCTGAGTCAGCACAGGCTGGGAGACCGAGCCTGCAGACACAGACACGGGGGAGACGGGGCAGGAGCTGCGGGAAAGGTTCCCGGAGTCTGCGCCCCGGGGGCTGAGGCAGGCCGGGGACCGAGCCCTGGTGCGCGGGGCCGTCACTACCTGTGCAGAGAGAGGAGCTCGAGAAGGAGAGGAGTCCAGGCCACGGTGCTCACAGGACCCTGGTCCCCACAGAGGGCTGGGCTGCCCCAGGCCTCCTGTTCTCCCCCAGCCTCTGAGAGGAGGGGCTGCCAGGCAAATGGTGGCCCACCCAGGGACCACCCAGCCCCTCCTTGAGCCTCGGTGCTAGAGCTCAGCTCACAGCCCAGACTCAGGTGAGGTAGGGGCTACCCTCTTTGATCCCCTGGGAGGAGGCACCTGCTGAGACCACACAGCTCCCTGCTCAGGGACTCTGCATCCCGAGAGGACACACTGCTGAGTCCCCCCAGGAGCACAGGCCCCGCCTCCAGCCCAGCTCCTGGAGTGAGGGGTGCTCCCTGAATAATTGTGAAGGGACCCCAGGGCAGTCCCACAGCCTCCTGTGGGAGGCCTCCTGCTGGTAGCATGTGGGAAAATGTTGCAGAAAAAGAGATGAAATTCATACTTTTATAAGGAGGTCGAACACTGGCTCTAGTAGAGAAAAATTAAAAAGACATTAAAATACTTAGAAAAACAGAAAATTGTATCATGGAACTACTACACAAAAGACAATGTATCCTTATTTACTGGAAATTTGTAACAGTTCAGTCAGTTCAGTCCAGTCGCTCAGTCGTGTCCAACCATTTGCGACCCCGTGGACCACCACAGCCAGGCCTCCCCGTCCATCACCAGCTCCCAGAGTTTGCCGAAACTCATGTGCATCGAGTCGGTGATGCCATCCAACCATCTCATCCTCTGTTGTCCCCTTCTCCTCCTGTCCTCAATCTTTCCCAGCATCAGGGTCTTTTCAAATGAGTCAGCTCTTCACATCAGGTGGCCAAAGTATTCGAGTTTCAGCTTCAACATCACTCCTTCCAAAGGACATTCAGCACTGATCCCCTTTACGATGGACTGGTTGGATCTCCCTGCAGTCCAAGGGACTCTCAAAAGTCTTCACCAGTGCCACAGTTCAAAAGCATCAATTCTTTGGCGCTCAACTTTTTTTATAGTCCAACTCTCACGAATTCATTCATGACTACTGGAAAAACCATAGCCTTAACTAGACGGACCTTTGTTGGCAAAATCATGTTTCTACTTTTTAATATGCTGTCTAGGTTGGTCATAACTTTCCTTCCAAGGAGTATGCGTCTTTTAATTTCATGGCTGCAGTCACCACCTGCAGTGATTTTGGAGCTCCCCAAAATAAAGTCAGCCACTGTTTCCACTGTTTCCCTATCTGTTTGCCATGAAGGGATGGACCGGATGCCATGATCTTTGTTTTCTGAATGTTGAGCTTTAAGCCAACTTTTTCACTCTCCTCTTTCACTTTCATCAAGAGGCTCTTTAGTTCTTCACTTTCTGACATAACTGTGGTGTCATCTGCATATCTGAGGTTATTGAGATTTCTCCTGACAATCTTGATTCCAGCTTATGCTTCATCCAGCCCAACGTTTCTCATGATGTACTCTGCATATAAGTTAAATAAACAGGGTGACAATATACAGCCTTGACGTTCTCCTTTTCCTGTTTGGACCAGTCTGTTGTTCCATGTCCTGTTGCTTGCTGACCTGCATACAGGTTTCTCAAGAGGCAGGTCAGGTGGTCTGGTATGCCCATCTCTTTCAGAATTTTCCACAGTTTATTGTGATCCACACAGTCAAAGGCTTTGGCATAGTCAATAAAGCAGAGGTAGATGTTTTTCTGGAACCCTCTTGCTTTTTCGATGATTCAGCGGGTGTTGGCAATTTGATCTCTGGTTCCTCTGCCTTTTCTAAAACCAGCTTGGGAAAGACTATATAGAAGAGGATCTGACTCAAGTCTGAAGCTACAGGACAGCCAGACCCAGGAGCTCGTGGGGGTCTAATTCTCACTTCCACTGTATAATCATAAGGGATCTGATTTAGGTCATACCTGAATGGTCTAGTGGTTTTCCCACTTTCTTCAATTTTAGTCTATATTTGGCAATAAGGAGTTCATGATCTGAGCCACAGTCAGCTCCCAGTCCTGTTTTTGCTGACTGTATAGAGCTTCTCCATCTTTGGCTGCAATGAATATAATCAGTCTGATTTCGGTGTTGGCCATCCTGTGATGTCCATGAGCAAAGTCTTCTCCTGTGTTGTTGGAAGAGGATGTTTGCTATGACCAGTGCATTCTCTTGGAAAAACTCTGTTAGCCTTTGCCCTGCTTCATTTGGTACTCCAAGGCCAAATGTTCCTGTTACTCCAAGTGTTTCTTGACTTCCTACTTTTGCATTCCAGTCCCCTATAATGAAAAGAACATCTTTTTGGGGTGTCAGTTCTAGAAGGTCTTGTAGGTCCTCATAGAACCGTTCAACTTCAGCTTCTTCAGCGTTACTGATTGGGGCATAGACTTGGATTACCATAATATTGAATGGTTTGCCTTGGAAACGAACAGAGATCATTCTGTTGTTTTTGAGATTGCATCCAAGTCCTGCATTTTTCACTCTTTTGTTGACTATGATGGCTACTCCATTTCTTCTAAGGGATTCCTGCCCACAGTAGTAGATATAATGGTCATCTGAGTTAAATTCACCCATTCCAGTCCATTTTAGTTCGCTGATTCCTAGAATGTCAACGTTCACTCTTGCCATCTCCTATTTGACCACTTCCAATCTGCCTTGATTCATGGCCCTAACATTTGTAACATTCTAACTGGTGATAAAAGCAAGGTCTGATGCTGTAAAGAACAATATTGCATAGGAACCTGGAAATATGAAACAAACTTCAGCAATCCCAGGCTTCCCATACATATGCTTTATATATAGATATTAAATTGAAAAGCATGAAAAATTTGTGGTTCTTGAGGAAGCAAAGGGTTGTACATACAACTGTTACATAAAACACATAAAAAGGACATTTGTACGACTGCCCTTGTGGTCCATTGTTTAAGGTTGCCAGTGGAGGAGACATGGGTTCAGTACCAGCTCTGTAAAGATTCCACATTTCTGGAGAAGGCAATGGCAACCCACTCCAGTACTCTTGCCTGGAAAATCCCATGGACGGAGGAGCCTGGTGGGCTGCCGTCTATGGGGTCGTACAGAGTTGGACACGACTGAAGTGACTTAGCAGCAGCAGCCAGCCTCTCCCAATCTGGACTCATTCCTCTGTCTTGACCTGTCCTTCGTGTTCCTCGCAGTTTCATAGGATACACCTCTCATCCCAGAGGATAACCCTCCAGCTGGGCTCGTCTGATGGTTCCTCGCAAACAGACAATGATCAGGCTTTCCTGGCAGGAGCACCACAGGCCTGAAGGAGGACATCAGGGACAAAAGTCATAGCCGTGTTTAAGGACCTTCTGCCCTCGTCATTTAGTGTCAGATTGCTTACACTGTCCAGTCAGCCACTCCTTGTTATCATACTGATAGTGAAATCTTAGACGGGGAATAAAAATTTCTAACATGGAAAAAAAAAAAAAGCTTCCACGTTTCGAGGGACAACGAAGCCCCAGAGCCCCAACCACTGAAGCTTGCTCACCTGGAACCTGTGCTCTGATTAAGAGAAGCCACCACAATGAAAAGACTGCATACCGAGGGAGAGTAACTAGGGCTCCCGGCCACCCGAAAAGCTCGTGAGCAATGAAGACCCCACACAGTCATAAATAAACAGATTAATCAAGTTCTGAGAGAACAGGAAACCAGGAACTATTACTGTCAACCACAAACAGGCACTTGTCAAGAGCATTTGCTAACAGCTGAACATCAACAACTAGAGCACTTGTCACCTGCCGATGCAACTGTCCCCGCTGACCTTCGCCGCTTCATGAAAGGAGTTCAGGGTGGAGAGCGAGGCACTCGGTGCTCCAGGAAACCAGTGGAACAGGTCTATAGGTAGTTAGATATTTTCAGGAATTGATTTCATGATCCCAGTGCTCGCATTTCTTCAATCTAGAAAATCACTAAATTCCTTCATGGGGACATCAGCTCCTTGTGACTAGCAGAAGGCCTCTTGTAAAGTAAGTGCCTGATTGCACTGAACTAGCAGCCCTTCACCAAAATGTTATATATCGGTTGCTTTGACAGGGGATAGATCAGCCCCAGGAGGCCCATGACTGTGGGGAGAAGAGGTTTTTGTCTCACTTCCCCCCTGGCCTGGAGCACTGTGTTACCACTGATACTGTTGTCATAAGTTGCACAGAAATAATCCCCCTCGTCCTCAGCCTGCAGCGAACTGATGGTCAGGGTGGCTGTGTTCCCAGACTTGGAGCCGGAGAATCGGTCAGGGACCCCCGAGGGTCGACTGGTACTACCATAGATGAGGGTTTTGGGGGCCGATCCTGGGATCTGTTGGAGCCAGCCCACATAATTACCACCGATGTTGCTGCTGCTCCCAGTGCAGGTGATGGTGACCTTCTGGCCCGGGGACCCGGACACGGAGGACGGCTGAGTCAGCACAGCCTGGGCCCAGGATCCTGTAATGGGGAGAGACAGAGATGGTGACTCTCGGGTCCAGAAACGAGAGCGGGGAACACAGCATGAGTGTCTTCCCAAGACCCTTCCCCTGTCCTCCCATCCAGTCACCTGTGCAGAGAGCGACCAGGGTGAGGAGAAGAGGGCACCAGGCCATGGTGGACATGGTCAGGGCGTCCTGCCTTCTGTGGCCCCACGGCTGAGCAGAGCATCCCCACACCGCTCCTTCCCCTCTTCATACTCTGAGAGGGGGAGGGGCCTTTCATGCAAATGACCCCCCACCCCCAGCTCTCTGACTCTTCCCGGTCCAGGTCAGGTCCCTGTCCCTCGGGGTAGCCAGATCAGGGGCGGGGTTGTGTGGGGCTTGGGAGTGGGAGGTCCCCGCTGGGAGCCTTTCATGCAAATGACCATCCCCACCCCGTGTTACACTGTGGGTGCACAACTCTTCAGGACTGCCTGGGAATGTCCCGTGGTGTCCAGCCCAGACACACTTCCTGTGACCGGGTGATCAGAGCTCTTCAAGTCAACTTTCCCAGAACTGGTTTTGAAATTATACAGTTTAGAAATTGTTTGGTTGGAAAAGGACAGGCAACTATAGTTCAGCCTATAGTGCGTGTGCATGTTACACTGTGGGTGTGTGACTTTGAGATTTCAAATGAACCAAAATGTGTTCATGGATTTGTAAAAATCTAAGGTTCTCTCTTTAAATAGGAGCATAAATATAACTGAAGGAAATGTTGTTTTTCAGTCACTAAGTTGCTTCCGACTCTGGTTCTGTTTTAATTTGCATTGCCACGGTACTGTTTCTAAAACACAATATTCTTTATAGTCTCTGCTCATTAAATATGATAATTCTAACTAAATCACATGAGAGGTATCTTATGAAATTTCATTATCAAGTAAAAGAACATTTTCACAAAGATATTGGTGTTCTTAATGATATTGGACTCTGAGCGAGGCAGGGCCAGAACCAGCCTCTCTAACACTTATGGGTCTCCACTGAGGGATTTTCATGTCTTAGCAGGACATTCTATCTGTGAAAACAGGGCAGGCTGAGTTATCAGAGCCACGGGTCCGTCTCAGGTCTGAGATGAGACACAAGACATGACAAGGCAGATCAGTTGTCCTCAGGAAACTGAGACGTGACCACGGGGAGCAAACTGACTTAGACGTGGTCCAGATGGAGCAGTAGTGATGGCCCCTGGGTCAGAGCCCCAGGACAGGGTCTGCTTTCCCAGCTGAGGGCCCCAACAGCTTCTCTGCTCACTGTGCAAAAAATCAATCCCACAGCAGCTGACCGCAGAATCATTTCCCACATCTCAGGACCAGGGTTTCTCTCCCCACCTGATTCCTCACTCGATGGGCACAGAGATTGGAGTTTGAGCATTCACGGGATAAATCAGCTACTAGAGGGCTTCATGGATCTCTTGGGAAGCAATGGGGAACCTGGGGAGGAGCAGGGAAGGAACAAACTGCAGTCACACATAGACCCAGAGACCTGAGGCTTCCCGGGAGGAAGGGGTTAAAGAGGTTCAAGGAGGGGGAGGAGGAGGTGAGTGTCCAGTTCAGGAAGATCTGGAAACACGTCCATGACCTTCTGACAGACTGAGCTTGGTCATGACCGTGGAAGTGAACAGTGCAGGTTTACAGAGAGAGAGGCTCAGGATTGGGGGAAAGTCATGAACGAGGGGAGCTGGAGCAGAAACTCTTAGCAAAGAGATGAGGAGGAGCAGGAGCAGGCTGAGGAGAGCTGGAGGGGTACACGGGGTGGGCTCTGGGGGCTCCTCCCCTCCCCTGTTTCTGGGAAGAGGGTCGGGACTGATGACCACCTGATCCGTTCACCCTCCAATTCTGGGTGCTCGGCCCCGTGTGCAGCGTCACTCCCAGGAGGAGTCCTGGGGGCCGCGGCTCTGAGTCTGTCCCCTAAGAGGAAGCACCTGCTGTCACGTCCAACTCAGGCCACTGAGCCCGGGTGCAGGGCCAGGTCAGGGGACCACGGGGGTGTGTTGAGGCTTTGCCAGTTCCGAGCAGGTTCACAGCGCCCCCTGGTGACACACTTGGGGATCGGTCAGGGTGGTGAGTTTGAGGAAGGTGCTGCTCAACTGCTTGATGGCTCAATCCCGGTGACTCTTGTGCGACCCCATGGGCTGTAGCCCAACAGGCCTGTCTGTCCATGGGATTCTCCAGACAAGAACACTGAAGTGGGTTGCTGTTTCTTACTCCAGAGGATCTTTCCAACCCAGGGATAGAACCCATATCTCTTATGTCCCTTGCATTGGCAGGTGGGTTCTTTACCACTAGGAACAGCTGGGAATCCTTATGAGGAAGGGGGGCTGCCTTTTTCCTTGTCACCGAACACTGTCAATAAACAAATGGATGAATTAAATAACAATAAGTATTACATGTCTTTGATAGTGTACAGAGACTTCTTTTTTACTTTTACCTATTGTATTTTCAGGTGTATCTGCTTACTTTGCTCTCCTGATTTTTCCCCCCCTCAATTTATCCCCTTTTCCTTTGGACCCAAGTGTTTACATTTGCTCATCAAATAGATTAAATGATTTGTCCCTAAAAGTATCTGTCACCTGATGTCATCATCTGAGGCACCTCAGCATTGATGTCTATGGAGTCTGAGTTCCCTGCCCTATTTAGTTTCCTGGTTCTTCATAGAAGTGACAATTTTTACTGGATCCCGGACTGTGTGGAAATTACTTGAAGAAACTCTGAGTTCCATTTCCTTTTCTTTAACAGGACATCCTTCTGTGGCAGAAGGACAGGGATGTGCGTTCACTGCCCACTGACCCAGCAAGGGCGGCACTGACCCCCCTGCTCTGTGCTGCTGACTCCGACCTGGGAACCGGGGGCAACTGCTGCCAGCAGCTCCTTCATCCAGGGGTGTGTGACCACCCCTTGTGAGATGCTGCCCTGGGGAGGGGAGTCGAGCTGAGGGGGCAGCTGTGCTGCAGTCAGGGGACACTCAGTCCCCTGGGTTCCGTGCTCTCAGGGACTCCAGAAAGGGAGGGGCAAACACCTTGCCCTGGGAGCCCCTGGCTGTGGGGGAAGCAGGTTTTTGTCTCTTTCCACTCTGGCCTGAAGCACTGTGGAAACTTTCAAGCTGTGAGCTCATGATAAACAGTAATAATCAGTGTCGTCCTCAGCCTGAACTGAGGTGGTCAGAGAGGCCGACTTGCCAGACTTCGAGGCAGAGAAACAATCTGGGACCCTGAGGGTCGTTTGCCTTTTTCATAGATCAGAAGTGTGGGGGCAGATCTTGGGAGCCGTTGGTTCCAGCTCACATAATGACCCCAGTGTTTCTCCTGTTTCTAGTACAAGAGATGGTGATCCTCTAGCCAAAGTACCGTACACAGAGGGCGGCTGAGTCAGCCGCCTGGGCCCAGGATCCTGGAAGGGGGAGAGACAGAGATGGTGACTGAGGGCTTCAGGAAGGAGAGGAGGGAGAATGGACATGCGTCTTCTCAGGGCCCTTCTGCTGCCCCCCCACCCAGTCACCTGTGCAGAGAGCGACCAGGGTGAGGAGCAGAGGGGACCAGGCCATGGTGGACATGGTCAGGGCGTCCTGCCGTCTGTGGCCCCACAGCTGACCAGAGCATCCCCACACCGCTCCTTCCCCTCTTCATACTCTGAGAGGGGGAGGGTCCTTTCATGCAAATAACCGAACCATTGCCCTCACCCATTCCACCCTGCAGCTCTCTGACCCCTCCCTGGGCTCTGGATCAGGTCCCTGTGTCTGAGGGTGCCCAGGGGGTGGGCAGGAGCATGGCTGTAGGGGCCTCAGGGGTGGGAGATCACAGCTGGGAACCCTGAGCTGAAGCCACCATGCAGTGCCAGGACACTGGGCCCAGCTCTCACCCACCAACCCTCAAGAATGGCCCCCGAGCGCCCTGGTGTCCAGCCCAGATACACATCCTATGACCTGCTGATCAGAGCCCCTCAGGGACAGATCCTGCTCCCTGCTCTGTGCACTGTCCCTTCCTTAGGGCCAAAATCCACCATTGTGTCCCCCATGACCTCAGGGCTATCTGTGGCCTCCCCTCAGACCCTTCAGCACGAGTCTGTCCATGGCGTCCTGGCTGCTTAAGGGGTCAGGACTGAGAGGGCGTCTGGAGTACATCTCGTGGGCGGGTTGTATAATAAAGAGGAGCCCGGGATTGGGTAGCAAAGTCATGAATCGTAAGGGAGGGGAGGAGCCCTGAGGAAAGAGTTGAGGAGCCAGAGGAGGCAGCGGGAGCTGAGGGGTGCAGGGGGCTCGGCTCTGGGGGCTCCTCCCCTCTCTGCTCCTGGGAAAGGGGGTAGAGTCTGATGAACACGACTCCCTCTAATTCTGGGTCCTCAGTCCTGTTTGAAGCTTCATTCCCAGAGCTTGAGGGGTCGGGTCTCTAAGTCTGTCTCCTGAGAGGAAGCACCTGCTAAGACCTCCAACTCAGTCCAGTGAGCCCAGGGACCAGCCCAGGTCAGGGGACCATCTGGTGTGTTCCGGTTCCGCCAGTTCTGAGAGCGTGCACAGCGCCCCCTGGTGACGCACTCGGGGAATGTCCACGGTGGGAAAATGTGAGGAAGGAAGGAGCTGCCCTTTGATCTCCCAACTAATAGCCCATCAGTAGGGGTGTGTATCCTCTGCCCACTGACCCAGCAACCGGGTGCCCTGACCCATTACTCTGTGTCTGACGCTGACCTGGGCACCTGGGGCAACTCCTGCCAGCAGCTCCTTCCACCCAGGGTTTGAGACCAGTCCTCGTTGGGCTGCTGCCCTCAGGGAGGGGAGCCAGGCTGAGGGTGCTGCCATGCCGTACAGCGTGATGCTCACCTCCCTGGACTCCGAGGACTTGGGGACACCAGGGAGGGAGGGGGTGATCGCAGTGCCAACCACCGGCCCCCATCTCACATTCAGCACTGATGACCCAGGTGGGGTCAAGGCCCAGGTTTCCTGGCCCCACAGTCACCAGCAGAGGGGACAGGGGTGGACACGAGCCTGCTTTCCCCCTCACTCAGTCTTCCCTTGTTGCTGCTCCATCTCCCCGCTCACTGTTTATGGGGGCGGGGCCTGGGGGGCGTTCCACCTGCTGAGGAGCCCAGCCATGACCTGGCATCCGGGCACCCAGGGAGTCAGCGGAGGGTGTGGGGATTTTTGGAGCCAGTTCTGAGTAAGGTTCTTCCAGGAGCATAAGTCCTCCCATGAGCCTCAAGGTGTGTCCTTAGACAGCACAGGTTAGTGGAAATTCCTCCCAACTTCCAGTCTTAAGTTTAAATAAAGACACAGATTTCCCCATGGCTTCAGATGTGACTTGCGTTTCTGGGGTTTTGGATTTTGACCGTGAACTGGGAGTGAATGTGTTATGGGGAATTAACACATCTGGACTGGATCGTAAGACAATTCTCAGTGGTTATTTCATAATAAAAGACATACATCTGGAACTTTGATGTTCCCAAATATTTGGGGGGGGGGGTGGTTTCACGTTAATCATAGATTCCTGCCACCAGCAAAAGGCTGTGATTCAGGAGCTCTAGTTGGGAAATTGCATTTCTACAAATTCCACTGGTGGTGCCTCTTCAGGCAAATGGAATATTAATTTATCTGCAAGATCAAGTTCATGATGCTGGATATCTCTTAGTGTGATATTAATGACAAGAGTCCTATTGGCAGTGGTGGGGGTCTGAGTGTCCCTGTGGAGCTAAGCCTCCTTCCCAACAACATGGGCAGAGAGGGGTCCTCTGCAGAGAGGGACACACCTGGGGAGAGCTGGGAGGAGACACGGGGCCATAAACCACAGGACAGGAGACGGGGCCCAGAGCCTCCCTCCCCACGGGGATCCTGACCCGTCCCACCCTCTCTCTGCCTCTCCTGCCACTAAGGGCTGAGCCCTCTGAGCACAAGGGCAGGTTTTGGTAGTACCTACCCATGGGCTTACATCACCACGATATTGTAACTACTAGTTCCCAGACCACAGTAATAGACGGCATCGTCCTCAGAATGGGCCCCCGTGATGGTGAGGGTGGCTTTGTCCCAGAGATGGAGCCAGAGAAGCGAGCAGGGACCCCAGAATATTGGCTGTTTGTGCTGTAGATAAGCAGTTGGGGAGCCTGGGCTGGGGTCTGCTGGTACCAGCCGGGGTAGTTACTGGTAGTGACTGATCCAGAGCTGAGGCCACAGGTGAGGGTGACCGTCCCTCCTGGAGACACTGACAGTGCTGGCTCTTGGACCACAGTCTGAGCATCCACCCCTAAAAGCAACAAGAGGAAGACAGGGGTTGTTATGGAGACAAGGGCCCTGAGACCCTGCTTGGAGGTTCCCCAAGGATGCAACTCAGACCCTGACCTGAGCCGTAAGCCAGCAGCCCGAGCAGAAGCACCGTCCAGGCCATGGTGGGGGCCCTCCCAGGACGAGGCCTCCTCAGCCTCCTGGGCTGGAGGTGGGGTCCTGGGCCTTTTCATGCCTCCAGCCGGTCAGGAGGAGGAGGGGCCTCATGCAAATCACTTCCCGCCTCTCCCTGCCCAGGTCACCTGAGGTCCCCTGGCATGTTAGTCGTGAAGGAGGCACACTCTGGACTTTGCACAGACCTGGGACAGCACATGGAGGAGATCTGAGTGATGGAAAAGTATCTTTTACCAAATGTTCCCCATGACCCTGGTGCCCTGGGTCCTCCAGCTCCTCCCTGGAGAGTCTGAGGCTGAAGGAGGAGACGGGGAGTCCTCACCTCCTGCCCACAGTCTCGTCCACCCCACAGCTCCCCCCATCCCTGGGACATTTCTTCTTTCCTCAGTGAAACCCCTGCTTGTGCTCCCTGCAGGGCCTTAGCAATCACTCTCCCTGCAGCAGAGAGCCCACTGGGACATCACAGCCCATGTGGGGTGTGAGGGGACAGGCGTCTCCCCTGACTCAGCTCCAGTCTCTGTCCCAGGAGCAGCAGTGGGGGAGCAGGCCTGAGGGACTCTCACATGTTGAGTTGCATAGCCAGGCTTGGGGTAACAGCCTCCTTTTTTTTTTTAAAGAAGCTTCTATCCTAAGGAATTAATTTTACTTCAGGTTTTGAGGGGACTGTTCATAGCATCACTGTGAAATTGTGACATCCTGGGCAATATCAGATCTAACAGTTCAGGAAAACATGTGTCTCATGATGGAAAATAAAAGTAACAGTGTGTGAACACCTCGGTGCAAACATGAAACATTTAAAATTTCCTTCATTTGACTTTCTGCTGTGGAGGGTGTAAGAAGATTAAGCAAGAGCATAAACTCTCCGAAATAATTGGGGAAGATGAGAAACAAAATTGGTGCTTATCTCAGTGTGAGATAAAGCTTTTATTTGGTATTCATGTTTTATTCCCTGATAAATGAGCTATTTATTAAAATTCACATGATTATTTTATTTTCTCTATACTTGCTGCTGCTGCTAAGTTGCTTCAGTTGTGTCCGACTCTGTGCGACCCCAGAGACGGCAGCCCACCAGGCTCCCCCGTCCCTGGGATTCTCCAGGCAAGAACACTGGAGTGGGTTGCCATTTCCTTCTCTAATGCCTGAAAGTGAAAAGTGAAAGTGAAGTTGCTCAGTTGTGTCCGACTCTTAGCGACCCCATGGACTGCAGCCTACCAGGCTCCTCCATCCATGGGATTTTCCAGGCAAGATTACTGGAGTGGGTTGCCACTGCCTTCTCCGCTATACACGCTAGAGAGAGTCAACTCATATCACAGAAATATTTGTCTTGAATCTTTTTCCTATTATGAAAATATTTGCTGATACAGTTGGATTAAATGGGTATTTTATATTTATCAAATTCTTTAATTGAAGAGAAATATTAAAAAACATGGAAAAGAAATTATTAGAGAGGTAAAAACAAAATATCAGTTTCCACATATGTCACTAGACAACATTGAAAAATGAGAAACAATACAGCAAAATAAGAAAGAAATAATTGAAATAATGGCAGAGTTTATTGAAGCAAGTTCATTTCTGTTGTGTGATGTTCATTGCTCTTCGCTTAGACATCAGATCACCTCCAGGACGAGACAGAGGAGCAGGAACTGAGAGGCAAGCCCGTGGCCTTGAGCTGAGAGCTGTCATGTCCCCTGGGGGCCCCGGTGCAGGAAGGTCACCCTCCAGTGAGGACCCTGCTGCCCGCGTGGGCAAGAGCCCCGGGAGCAGGTGCCAGCCACCTGGCCAGGACCCTGAGCTCTCAGGACCGGCCCCACAGCGCCCCCTGCTGGACTCAGACTCCTCCTCCCGCGCTTCACACCACAGCCTCCTGGAAGGGCTTTCTCACACTTGGAGGAGGGTCATTCTGAGGTCGCCGCCCAGGGCAGTGGAATGAGTCCCCTCCGTGTAGTTGTGGTTGGTCATTGATCTCTCCAGGTCACTAATGACCTGCAGACTCATATGGAACGCTAATGTAATTTCAGATTCTCTGATGTCTCCGTTTGTGCTGCCTGGCTCCTGGGGTCACTACCAGAGCACAACAACCTCGAAACAAATACAAGGCTTCAAAGTCCCAGAGTGTCCATGGGTTATACCTGATGGTGATTCTGTCATGATTCTCCCAGGTTGAAACGTGGTTGATGTTGTGTTTGCAGGGTCTCCAGGAGGCGTCCCAGCCCCAAATGCCCATCTCTCTTCTTATTTCTGTCTTTGCTGAGAGATTATGACGTTCCTAGGGAAAACATGTCATTTCATTGATTATGTCTAGATCCTGACAGTGTTTATTTGTGCCTCCAGCCCATCAGGAGGAGGAGGGGCCTCATGCAAATCACTTCCCGCCTCTCCCTGCCCAGGTCACCTGAGGTCCCTGGGGGGACTTGAAGGAGACAGATGCTGGACCTCACACAGAGTGGGGACAGAACCAGAAGGAGCCCCTGAGTGATGGGGTGACATCTTTCAGCAAATGTGCTCCCGAGACCTTGGTGACCTCGGTCCTCTATCTACTCCCTGAAGAGTCTGAGGCTGAAGGAGGAGTTTGCAAGTCGTCCTCTCTTGCCCCAATAATCTAGCCTTTCCCAAATCTGAGCCCATCTTTAGAACACTCTCTGTCCTTCTCAGGGAACCGCTGTGTCCCGTCTCTGTGATGCTGTCCATCCTTGTGCCTCCAGCCCTGAGCCCAGTAGAGTATCCAGAACCTGTGTCTGGTGTGAAGGGTAAGGCGTGGCCCCTGAACACAATCTTGTAAAGTGTCTGTAGTCCCAGCGGTGGGGGGGCCAGGCCTGGAGGTGGGGAGAGACATGTAGAGACACAGGGCCAGGCTTGGGGTGACGGCCTCCCGTGCTGTGAACAGCCACGACCATGGGGAGCAGCGTCACCAGAGCCGCGGACTTTAGGGGTAAAGGTCACCATGTCCTCATGCAGTTATGATGGCGTGCAAGTTCAGTTCCAACAAAGCTGGCATACATGTCTCATCACAGAAATAGAAAAGCACCGTGTGTGAACAGGTAGGTGTGGTGAGCATCGTGGACACTGTAAAACTCCCTTCCCTGCGGTTCTGCTGTGGAGCCGATGGACTCGGGAGGAGGGATGTGGGGGCAACGAGGACGAGGAGGAGCTCAGACATCTCAAGTGTTAACGTGTGCGGAAGAGACGGGAAATGTCTTGTTCATCTCTTGTTTCTTTGACATAAAAATGTAAATACTATTCTTATTTTCTATTCATGTTAGATTTGCTGCTAAAGTAGCTGTTTAATAAAATTCCCATGATTTTTGTCAGAGGTGTTTGAGAACCTCAACTCATAGAGGTGAATAATATGTATTCCTACTTAATTCTTTTCTTATTATACGAACATATTGATGACAGTTTGACAGAACTTGTGATTTCATATATTTTATGTTACAAGTGTGAATATAAAGTATTAATATAAAGGGAAGGAACAAGTAAGGGAGCCACAAAAACTGAAACAATATCAATTTCCATGTTTCACTCTAAAATGTTGAAATTGCCAAATAACACAACAGGGAACATTTTAAAATGACATAGATGGTGACAAAGGGTCCTTGCCTGCATCCCTCTTCCACTGTGAACACCGGGCGTTCTGTGGGCAACGGGCAGCCCCTCTGCAGGGGTCTTTCATCCCCTGCCCAGGTATCCCTGGAGGTCGAGGTTATTGAAGGAAGTTCATTTTTGTTGTATGACCGTCCCTCTGTCTTTGGTTGGATGTCAGGTCTGG
The DNA here is from genome assembly GCF_910594005.1 of Cervus elaphus. Classification (NCBI taxonomy): domain Eukaryota; kingdom Metazoa; phylum Chordata; class Mammalia; order Artiodactyla; family Cervidae; genus Cervus; species Cervus elaphus. The sequence continues at coordinate 2,226,549 of NC_057819.1, forward strand.
ACACTGATCCCATGACAGAGGAGCAGGAATTGAGATGCAAGCCTGTGGCTCCGAGCTGAAAGCTGTCATGTCCCCTGGAGGCCCAGATTCAGAAGAGTCACCCTCCAGTGAGGACCCTGCTGCCCCCGGGGGCAAGAGCCAGGGGAGGAGGTGCCAGCCTGCCTGGCCAGGACCCTGAGCTCTCAGGACCAGGCCCACAGCGCCCCCTGCTGGACTCAGACCTCCTCCTCCCCAACTTCACACCACAGCCTCCTGGAAGGGCTTTCTCACACTTGCAGGAGGGTCATTCTGATGTCACCTCCCAGGGCAGTAGAATGAATCCCCTTCATCGAGTTTGGGCCTGGTCATTAATTTTTCCAGGTACCTAATGACCTCAGACCCTTAAATGGTAGGCTGGTAAACTAATGAATTTCAGGATTCCCTGAGGTCTGAGTTTGCTCTGCCTAGCTTGTGGGTTCTCTACCAGAACACAACCACCTGAACCAAGTCCCAGGATTCAAACACCCGGCGTGCCCGTGGGTTGTGCCTGGTCATGATTCTGTCTGAGTTTCCTTCCCAGGTTGATGTGTAGTCAAGGCTGAATTTGCAGGGCCTCCCGGGACCTTCCCAGCCCGCACTGCATGGCTGTGTTCTTATCTCTCTCTTTGCAAAGAGAATAGGAGGCTCTCAGGTACAACAAATCTCCTCTTGATAACTTCCAGGGGTTCTCATTTATCCTTGATCATGGTCCTCACAGTACTTCTTTTTGACTCAGATATTTAAAGATGTTTTTAGTCTAATTTTGTAATCTTTCTATACTAAATGTTTGATATAAAAGATTATGCCTATAAATGGGAATCTCATCCTTGTCTGGACTCCTGTTTCATCTCTGGTTGAGAAACCCTTATGACCATTACCTGATCTTCACTGGACATGATGAAGTCTAGCCTTCTAACCTTCAATTGTTAGAATCCATGGAGATTTAATGGAGGTGGGTTTATAAGGTCTGTGTCCAAAATAGTGACATTTATCCAATATCATCTCAAACAAGGAACCAGAGAGGGAAAAGTGGGAGAGACCATGAGGCAAAAGACAAGGATATGGGCAAGTGTGGAGTCTGAGAGGCGTGTCCTAATGGGGAGGGTCTCCCAGTACCTGGAGAGGAGGGCAGCAATCCCTGGGGAAAGGGAGGACCCAGCATCCCTAAGGGTCAGGGTTCAGGCAGAGCACAAAGCCTGGAGCAGGACAGGAATGTTCGGGGGATGGGAGAGGCCCCCTGGGACTCCAGGGCACAGATGCTGGACTTCTCCTTCCTCAGCATCCTGCTCAGTACCTGTGAGGGACTCTGTGTATCTGGGCACATGGGCATTCTGCTTGGATTTGGAGACCAGAGAGAAAGGGAGACAAGCTCATGGACCCCATAAATATGGACCTGGACGAGGAGGTGAGACTGCCTGGATTTAACAGCAGAAGTGACAGCAGAGACCTAACCCAGCCCTGCTGAGGTCACCGTCAGTCTCAGGGCAGTGATGGGTCCCACCCTGGAGTAGAGGGCAAACTTCCATCAGACATCCCCATCACACGGGAATTCCTTGTGGCTGTGCTTAGTGATGGGCTGTGTGACACTGACGACCAGCCTGCTCATCAGGATGGGGTCCAAAGTGATCCAGGAGGGCGTGTGGACCAACCAGCAGCCAGAGAGCAGGGCCGAACCTCTCAGTGTCCCTCACCTCTGTCCTGGTCACAAAGGCAGGGCTTTGCCTGAATCCCTTGTCATCATTGCCATGGGGATCCTGTGTCCCTACTGCTCCCTCTGCAGGAGATGGTGCTCTCGGATCTTGGCTCATCAAGGGCATCATAAGCAGAGGGACATGGGCATATATTGTGGAGCCCCTGCTCCTGACAGTCCATAGACCTCCCCAACTCTGAAGTAGGAAATGCTCTGATGGGGTGGAGAGGAGAGGAGGGGAGGGCAGGACACAGCCAGCACCTTGGGTCAGGAGAACCACTCCCGGGGTTCCCTGCCTCCAGCAATGTATCACCGGTGCCCCTCACTCCTCAGGATCTCTGCTCTGAACTTTCAGGAGCACAGTGCATGCCCTGGGGGGCAATCCGCCTGCTGGGATGGTCCACAGACTCTGCTGAAGGCGCATCTGGGAAAGCCTCCTGCTCCTGATCTCAGGGAAGGGAGCTCAGCTCCACGGCTCTCTTGTTCACATGGATGATCGGGGTGCACTTCAGTGGTATCAGAATCTGTTTACATTTTCTGAGACTTCAGCAAAACTGACTGAACAATTGGGAGTACAATTATTATGAACTAGAACATGCCCCAGGAATTCATTGATTCTGGGGAATTTATTTAAAATTTGACAGTTCTCTAAGAACAAGCCCCTGACAGGCTCAGGTTCTCGTCCTGGTTTCCATCTGCCTGTGTCTCTGTGAGAAGCCCTGTTGTACCAGCCTGCACGGTCAGAGACAGCCTCGGCCTCAGGCTCCAGCACAGAGACGAGCAGGAGCCCTGCATTGTCCGAGACACCTTTGGATCCAGAAAAACCCGCGGGAGACCCCGGAGCCTGGTTCTTCCTGGAGTCTGAGTGGTAGGACAGGAGGATTGAGGAGGGCTCGCTGGCTTCTGCTGGTCCCAGTATAGAGCACAGCGGCGACAGTGATGTCCCTGCTCAGGGTGCGGGAAGCCACAGCGTCACCTGTGGTCTGGGGGGACAGGGGTCTCCCCGCACACGTACCATGACACACCACTGATGGTGTCAACAGTCCAGGGCATCAGGGCTGCGGTGTGGACACCCACACCACCCAGCTCTAGGGGCTTAGCTATCCTGTGTGAGAGAAACCAAGAATAACCAGGGGCAGAATTCATATACCTGCAACCTTATAGACGACAGCTAACAATACAGCCATTAAGTTGAGATTCTTCTAAATTATCAGTTGAAAATAATAGGAAAACACACTACTCAAGATCAGAAATTAAAATGATAGTGTTTGAATAAGTTGGTTTGAAATTGCTGGTTTGAACAAATTTGCTTTCCACTTAATGGTCTCACGTGGAGCAGAAGGACTGGGAAGAGCAGCTGAGGACATTGGGGTGAAAACGTGAAGTAAGCTGTGAAGTACGGCCAAACGTTCTTGTTCCCACCGTGTGAAATGAAATAAGATTTCTGTCCATTTCACAGCTGCTGCTACAGTGTCTGCTTTGACAGAGATGTTTCAGCCCCGGGAGGCCCATGTCAGGAGCAGAGCAGGTTTTTGTCTCACTTCCCCCCAGGCCTGGAGCACTGTGCAATCTTCATAGCTACTACTTCCATAAGTTGCACAGTAATAATCCCCCTCGTCTTCAGCCTGGAGCGAAGTGATGGTCAGGGTGGCTGTGTTGCCAGAACTGGAGCCGGAGAACCGGTCGGGGACACCCGAGTATCGAATGGTAGTACCATAGATAAGGCTTCTGGGGCCCGATCCTGGGATCTGTTGGTACCAGTTCAGATAATTGCCATAGCCAATGTTGTTGCTGCTCCCAGTGCAGGAGACGGTGACCGTCTGACCCGGGGACCCGGACACGGAGGGTGGCTGAGTCAGCACATCCTGGGCCCAGGATCCTGGAATGGGGAGAGACAGAGATGATGACTCTGGGGACCAGACACGAGAGCAGGGAGCAGGGCCTGTGAGTCTTCCCAAGACCCTTCCCCTGTCCTCCCATCCAGTCACCTGTGCAGAGAGCAACCAGGGTGAGAAGCAGACGGGACCAGGCCATGGTGGACATGGTCAGGGCGTCCTGCCTTCTGTGGCCCCACAGCTGAGCAGAGCGTCCCCACACCGCTCCTTCCCCTCTTCATGCTCTGAGAGGGGGAGGGGCCTTTCATGCAAATGACCCCCCCCACGAGGTCTCTGTCGCCTCCCTGGGCCCTGGGTCAGGTCCCTGTCCCTCGGGGTAGCCAGATCAGGGGTGGGGTGTGTGGGGCTTGGGAGTGGGAGGTCACCACTGGGAGCCTTTCATGCAAATGACCACCCCCCACTCCGTGTTACACTGTGGGTTCGGGACCCTTCAGAACAGCCTGGGAAAGGCCCCTGGTGTCCCGTCCAGACACACTTCCTGTTACCCGGTGATCAGAACTCTTCGAGTCAACTCTCCCAAGACTGGTTTTGACATGACACAGTTCAGAAAGTGTTTGGTTGGAAAAGAAGAGCCAAGCTAGTTCACCCTGTAGTGCCTGTGCGTGTTACACTGTGGGTGTGTGACTTTGAGACTTTAAATGAACCAAAATGTGTTCACGGATTAGTGAAAATCTAAGGTCATAACTTTAAATAGGTGCATAAATATAACTGAAGGAAATGTTCAGTCACTAAGTTGTGTTCGACTCTGGTTCTGTTTTAATTTTGCATTGCCATGGTACTGCTTCTAAAACATCATTTTCTTTGTAGGTTCTGTTCATCAAATAAGACAATTTTAACTAAATCACATGACAGTATCTTATGAAATTTCATTATCAAGTAAAAGAACATTTTCACAAAGATATTGGCATTCTTAATTATACTGGCCTCTGAGTGAGGCAGGGCCAGAAGCAACCGTTCTAACTCTTATGGCATCTCCACTGAGGGATTTTCATGTCTTAGCAGGAAGCTCTATCTGTGAAAACAGGGCAGGCTGAGTTATCAGAGCCACGGGTCCGTCTCAGGTCTGAGATGAGACATAGGCCATGACAAGGCAGATCAGTTGTCCTCAGGAAACTGAGACGTGACCACGGGGAGCAAACCTGACTTAGACGTGGTCCAGATGGAGCAGTAGTGATGGCCCCTGGGTCAGAGCCTCAGGACAGGGTCTGCTTTCCCAGCTGAGGGCCCCAACAGCTTCTCTGCTCACTGTGCATAAAATCAATCCCACAGCAGCTGAGCAGAGACACTCCTCAGCCAGGAATCATTTTCCAGATCTCAGGACAAGGGTTTCTCTCCCAACATGATTCCTCACTCAAGGGCACACAGATAGGAGTGTGAGCATTCACAGGATAAATCAGCTACTAGAGGGCTTCGTGGATCTCTTGGGAAACAAGGGGAACCTGGGGAGGAGCAGGGGGGTAACGAACTCGGGTCACACATAGAGCCAGAGACCTGAGGCTTCCCGGGAAGGAAGAGTTAGTGAGATTCAAAGAGGGGTGGAGGAAGTTAGTGTCCAGTTCAGGAAGATCTGGAAACACGTCCATGACCTTCTGACAGACTGAGCTTGGTCATGACCATGGAGGTCACCAGTGCAGGTTTGTAGAGAGAGAGGCTCAGGATTGGGGAAAGTCATGAATGAGGGGAGCTGGAGGGCAGGCTCTTAGCAAAGAGATGAGGAGGAGCAGGAGCAGGCTGAGGAGAGCTGGAGGGGTGCACAGGGTGGGCTCTTGGGGCTCCTCCTCTCCCCTGTTTCTGGGAAGAGGATGGGGACTGATGACCACCTCACCCCCTCACCCTCCAATTCTGGGTGCTCGGCCCCGTGTGCAGCGTCACTCCCAGGAGGAGGCCTGGGGGCCGAGGCTCTGAGTTTGTCTCCTGAGAGGAAGCACCTGCTGTCACGTCCAACTCGGGCCACTGAGCCGGGGTGCAGGGCCAGGTCAGGGGCCACGGGGGTGTGTTGAGGCTTTGCCAGTTCCGAGCAGGTTCACAGCGCCCCCTGGTGACGCACTCGGGGAACAGTCACGGTGGTGAGATTGTGAGTAAGGCGCTGCTCAGTTGCTTGGTGGCTCAATCCTGCCTGACTCTTGTGACCCCATGGACTGTAGCCCACCAGGCTCCTCTGTCCACAGGATCCTCTAGACGGGAACACTGAAGTGGGTTGCCGTTTATTGCACCAGAAGATCTTCCCAACCCAGGGACAGAACCCACATCTCTCATGACTCTTGCGTTGGCAGGAGGCTTCCTTACCACTAGTGACACCCGGGAAGCCTTATGAAGAAGGAGGGGTTGCCTTTTTTCCTGTCACCAAATGCTCTGTCAATAAACAAATAAATGAATTAAATAATAAGTGTTATACGTCTTTGATAACATGCAGAGAATTCTCTTTTATTTTCATGTATTTTGTTTTCAAATGATTCTGACTACCTTTTCTCATGATTCTTTTTTTTCCCCCCCTCCATTTATCTCCTTTTCTATTGGACCCAAGAGTGTTTGTATTTGCTCATCAAATAGATTTGATGACTTGTCCCTAAAAATATCTGCCACCTGATTTCATCATCTGAGGCATCTCAGCGTTGATGTCTATGCTGTCTCACTTCCCCTCAATATTTAATTTCCAGGTTCTTGATAGAAGTGACAATTTTTACTGGATCCTGGACTGTGTGGAAATTACTTGAAGAAACTTTGAGTCCATTTCCTTTTCCTTTAACAGGAGATCCTTCTGTGGCGGAAGGACAGGGATGTGCATTCACTGCCCACTGACCCAGCAAGGGCGGCACTGACCCCCCTGCTCTGTGCTGCTGACTCCGACCTGGGAACCGGGGGCAACTGCTGTCAGCAGCTCCTTCATCCAGGGGGTGTGTGACCACCCCTTGTGAGATGCTGCCCTGGGAAGGGGAGTCGAGCTGAGGGGGCAGCTGTGCTGAGTCAGGGGACACTCAGTCCCCTGGGTTCCGTGGTCTCAGGGACTCCAGAAATGGAGGGGCACACACCTTGCCCGGGGAGCCCCTGGCTGTGGGGGAAGCAGGTTTTTGTCTCCTTCCACTCTGGCCTGAAGCACCGTGCACTTTCAAGCCATCAGCCCATGAGAAACAGTAATAATCAGTGTTGCCCTCTGACTGAACTGAAGTGGTCAGAGAGGCCGACTTGCCAGACTTCGAGGCAGAGAATCGATCTGGGACCCCTGAGAGTCGTTTGCTGTTTTCACTAGTCAGGAGTCTGTGGGCCGATCCTGGGAGCTGTTGGTTCCAGCTCACATAATGACCCCCAGTGTTACTCCTGTTTCCAGCACAAGAGATGGGGACCCTCTGTCCCAACCCTCCGTGCCGGGCTCGGAAGGCGGCTGAGTCAGCATGGCCTGGGCCCGGATCCTGGAAGGGGGAGAGACAGAGATGGTGACTCTGGGGTCCAGACACGAGAGAACGGAGCCCGGCCCCTGTGTCTTCCCAAGACCCTTCCCCTGTCCCCCCATCCAGTCACCTGTGCAGAGAGCGACCAGGGTGAGGAGCAGAGGGGACCAGGCCATGGTGGACATGGTCAGGGCGTCCTGCCCTCTGTGGCCCCACAGCTGAGCATAGCATCCCCACACCGCTCCTTCCCCTCTTCATGCTCTGAGAAGGGGAGGGTCCTTTCATGCAGACGATCCCGTGCATCACACTGACCCCTCCCTGGGCCCTGGGCCTGGTCTCTGTGCCTGAGAGCAGCCAGAATGTTGTCAGGGGTTGGGATCTGTGGGCCCCAGCAGTGGTCACAGCTGGGAGCCCTGAGCAGAGGCCACCAGGCCTTGGCGGGCAGCTCTGACAGGGGGGCCCATCGTGCCTCCCGCCAGCCATCTTCAGGAATGGACCCCGAGCGCCCCCCGCCCCTCGTCCAGGCCCAGACACACATCCTGTGACCTGGAGACCAGAGCCCTCAAGGACAGATCCTGCCCCTGCTCTGGGCGCTGTCCCCTCTTTAGCACCAGGCCAGGTGCCCCTTCTGTGTCCCCGTGAACTCAGGGCCATCATGGGCTCCCCTCAAATACTCAGGGCGAGTCTGTTCATGGCTTCCATGACTGCTCAGGGGTCAGGACCGAGGGCCGTCTGAGATGCAGATTCCTCTCAGATCAGGATCAGGTCAGGGCAGTGCCGGCCCCGGAGCGGGAAGGTGGGTCTCCTTCTGTGCAGGACAGCAGGGGCCCTCCTCTGTGGACCTTCCCCCTGGGGGGGCAGAGTCCTCCTTCCTCTGTGTGTCCCCTCAGCCCTGAGGAGGAGGGGGCACTTCTCTGAGGAGGGGGTGAACGTGTGGAGAGAGGCCTGAGGTGGGACTCTGCATTGCTGAACGCCTGGATCTTCACTGTGTGTGTGAGCTGAAGAGCCTCTTGATGGAAGGGAAAGAGGAGAGTGAAAAAGTTGGATTAAAACCCAACATTTAGAAAACTAAGATCATGGCATCTGGTCCCATCACTTCATGGCAAATAGATGGGGAAACAGTGGAAACAGTGACAGACTTTATTTTTTGGCGCTCCAAAATCACTGCAGATGGTGACTGCAGCCATGAAATTAAAAGATGCTGGCTCCTTGGAATAAAAGCTATCACCAACCTAGACAGTATATTAGAAAGCAGACACATTACTTTGCCAACAAAGGTCTGTCTACTCAAAGCTATGGTTTTTCCAGTAGTCATGGAAAAGTTGAGAGTTGGAAGGTGAAGAAAGCTGAGCACTGAAGAAATGATGCTTTTGAACTGTGGTGTTGGAGAAGACTCTTGAGAGTCCCTTGGACTGCAAGGAGATCCAGTCCATCATAAAGGAGATCAGTCCTGGACATTCACTGGAAGTACTGATGTTGAAGCTGAAGCTCCAATACTTTGGCCACCTGATGCGAAGAACTGACTCATTTGAGAAGACCCTGGTGCTGGGAAAGACTGAAGGAAGGAGGAGAAGGGGATGACAGAGGATGGGATGGTTGGATGGCATCACCGATTCAATGGACATGAGTTTGAGTAAACTCCACGAGTTGGTGATGGACAGGGAGGCCTGGCGCGCTGCAGTCCATGGGGTCACACAGAGTCGGACACGATTGAGCTACTGAACTGAACAGAACTTGCTGTGTGTGAAGCTTTCCCCACACTGGACCCCGTGCCCATGTCCTGTCTTATGAACTGACCCCTCCTGGGCGTCTCTCCTGCGGGCACAGGGCACTGGCTGCAGGGAGCAGGCCTGGTGATGCTCCTGGCAGTTTTCATTGAGCCTCTGAAGGGCTCTGAGCAGCGTGTGTCCCCAGGGATCCTGATACACAATAGCTCTTAGGACCAACCATCTCCAGTAGCAGGTTAAAGAAGGCAGAGTTTGAAGTGATTGGCTCGAATAGGACGGTTCACTGTAGTTTGCCATGAACAGGAATAGCTATTACATTCTGGGTGTGTGAGATTTTAAATGAACCAGAAAGTAGTAATGGATTAGTGAAAATCTACAATCATTCCTTAAAAGCTGTGCATGAATTAAACTGATGGAAAACCTATGTTTTCTTTTAATTTTTCATTCACAAGGGTACAGTTTCAGAAAACCAATTATCATGTAAGTTCTTTTTTTTTAATTAAAAAGTTCTTTTTAAAATGACTTAATAGATATCCTAGGAAATTTTAAATATTATCCAGTAATAATATTTTTACAAAGATATTTGCATTCTTAACATTTTTGGACTTTGAGTGAGGCAGGGCTAGAACCAGCTCTTTCTGCCACATACTGCATCTCCGCTGGGGAGGGTTCGTCTCTGAGCAGCTTGTGAAACAGGGCGGGCTGAGCAGCTTGTGAAAACAGGGCGGGCTGAGGTGTGGGAGCCTTAGGTCAGCCTCAGAGCTGAGTTGAGGGAAAGTGCGTGACGGGTCAGGTCTGCTGATCTCGGACACTCAGAAGGGCCCACAGGACGATAAGCTGAGGTAAAGGAGGCCCGGTAAGGCAGCAGTGAGAGCCCTGGCCGGGAGGGGATGAGCTGGGCTCACACCTGAGCGTCTGGAGACCTGAGGCTTCTCCGGTAGGAGGGCTAGAGAGGCCGCAAGGGAGGACAAGGAAGTGAGCGTCTGGTCAAGGAAGACTGGACCCCGACCCCTGCTGGTAGAGGGCCGTTGGTCTGCAGGAGGAGGGCGCTGGTGAAGGGTTGGGGAGAGGAGCCCAGCACCGGAGAGGAAAGTCATGGGTCAGAGGGGTGCTCTTAGGAAAGAGCAGGGGAGCAGCAGAGGAGGGAGCGGTGAAAGGGGTGGGCTTGGGGGCCTCCCCTCCTCTGCTCCTGGGAAGCGGGTGGGGCCTGATGACGCCCTGAGCCCATCACACTCCAGTTGTGGGTCCTGGGCGCCGTGTGTAGCTTCACTCCCAGCGGGAGGCCGGGGGCCGGGCTCTGAGTTTGTTCCCTGAGAGGAAGCACCTGCTGTCCCGCCCAGCTCAGTCCAGTGGGCCCTGGGGCAGGGGCAGGGGACCATCTGGTGTGTCCGGGGTCGGCCGGTTCTGAGCAGGTGCACAGCGCCCCCTGGTGATGTGCTCGGGGAATGGTCATGGTGGGGAAACGGAGGACGGATGGGCTGCCCTGCATTCTTCCAACCAACAGTCCATGAATCAATGGTATGTGTCCGCTGTCCACTGGCCCAGCAAAGGGGGGTCCTGACCCCACTTCTCTGTGCTGCTGACCCCCACCTGGGAGCCTGGGGCAACTCCTGTCAGCAGCTCCTTCCACCCAGGGGGACACTGAGACCACTCCCTGCTTCCTGCTGCCCTCAGGGAGGGGCAGCCAGGCTGAGCCGGGCAGCTGTGCTGCGGTCGGTGGTCGCTCAGCCCCGTGAGCTCCGTGGTCTCAGGACACCAGGGGGAGGGGTGACCGCAGTGCCCACCGCCCGCCCCCACCTCCTATTCAGCACTGTTGATGCAGCGAGGGGGCCGGCCCCACGGTCACCGTCCCTCAGGCTCCCCTGGTTTCTGCTCCCCTCCCGAGCCAGTGCTGATGCCCTGGGGGCTCCACGCTGGGAGGACCCCAGTCCTGTCCCCGTATCCTGGGAGGGAACACAGCATAGGGGCCTGGACAAAACTGGGAGGGGTCAGTTGAGATGTGAGGGCAAGTGAGGTGGCCTCCCTGCAGGGACAGAAGGGCACTCCGGTCCGAGGTCCAGGTAGGTGCCAAGGTCAGAGGAAGGGGGAGGTAGAGGCCGCTGACCCAGGGGACCGGCCACTCAAGGTCAGATCCTCTGAGCTTATGACCACCTCCTCCTAATGGAAGAGAAAGGAAAAGCCAGGGAAATAACATCCTCTTGCTGAAACCCTGAAATCCGTTTGTTACTAAGTTTTGGAGCCTCTGAAGATGCGTATGTTTCTACAGCCTCAGATTCACTCACAGGGACCTTGACCACATTCCATGCATTGGCTCCTTGTGCTCCTGGCTGTGTCACTGACAGTATTGTCTCTAATTCCTTGCACAACACTTGGCAGGGTCAGCAGGGGACAGACTAGCCTGATTTGTCCCCCTGGTCATTCTCAGGCTGGGGTGTGGCCTAGAAGTTCAGCCCCACCATGGCTGCCAAGGTCTGGGATGGGGACCTGGAGAGCTGACCAGCCTGACTCCTGGCCAGGCTAAGGCTGGAGGCTATGATGGGCTGGAGCCCCAGTGGCACCTGACCCCCAGGGTCATGGGGCCCTGCCCACTTCAGCCAGGAGGGGCAGGGAGACCAGGTCCCCGCACAGTGATGCTGAGACCCCTGTCAGGATGCAGTTGCTGGATTTCATCTGCCAGCCCTAGAGGTCATCAATGGTCATCACCAAAGTCAGCAAGGAGAGTCATGCTGGTTGTGCTGGGGACTCTGACTCTCAATGTTGTTGATAAAATGTGGACCTGATTCCCCTCCACATCTTTATGGGCGGAGAGGTGTCCCCTGGAAGAGCTGGACACCTCAGAGGAGAGACAGGAGCAGGCACGGGGCCATGAACCATTGGAAGGAGATGGGACCCCAGAGCCCCCTCCCCACGGGCTGCTGAGCATTTCCGCCCTCTCTCTGCCCTCCGCCTCAAAGCGCTGAGCCCTCTGAGCACAAGGGCAGGTTTTGGTGGTGCTTCCCCATGAGGTTGCATCACTGTGGTATTATTGTAACTACCGTTGTATAGAGCACAGTAACAGACCAACTCGTCCTCAGGCTGGACCCCCGTGGTGGTGAGGGTGGCTTTGTTCCCAGAGATGGAGCCAGAGAAGCGATCAGGGATCCCAGAGAGGCGGCTGTTTGTATAGTATATAAGAGTTCTGGGAGCCTGGCCTGGGGTCTGCTGGAACCAGCCGGGGTAGTTACTGGTAGTGACTGACGCAGAGGTGAGGCCACAGGTCAGGGTGACCGTCCCTCCTGGAGACACTGACACTGCTGGCTCCTGGACCACAGTCTGAGCATCTAGCCCTAAGAGTGACAAGAGAGAGACAGGTGTTATTATCAAGACAAGGGCCCTGAGACCCTGCATGGAGGTGGCCCAAGGGTGCAGAGTCCCGGCCCCTGACCTGAGCCGTAAGTGAGGAGCCCGAGCAGAAGCACCGTCCAGGCCATGGTGGGGACCCTCCCAGGACGTGGGCTCCTCAGCCTCCTTGGCTGGACCTGGGGTCCTGGGCCTTTTCATGCCTCCAGCCCATCAGGAGGAGGAGGGGCCTCATGCAAATCACTTCCTCGTCTCCCTGCCCAGGGCACCTGAGGTCCCCTGGGGTGGGGGGACTTGAAGGAGGCCGATGCTGAACCTCACACAGAGTGGGGACAGAACCGGAAGGAGCCCCTGAGTGATGGGGCGACGTCTTTCAGCAAATGTGCTCCCGTGACCTTGGTGATTTCGGTCCTTCATCTCCTCCCCAGAGTATCTGAGGCTGAAGGAGGAGTTTGCAAGTCTTCCTCTCTTGCTGCACTCATCTAGCCTTTCCCAAACCTGAGCCCATCTTTAGAACACTCTCTGTCCTTCTCAGGGAACCGCTGCGTCCCACCTGTGTGATGCTGTCCTTCCTTGTCCCTCCAGCCGTGAGCCCAGGAGGAAATCCCAGAGCCTGTGTCTGGAGTGAAGGGAAAGGCGTGGCCCTTGAACACCATCTTGTAAAGTGTCCCTTGTCCCCCCGCTGGTGAATCAGGGCTGGGGGTTGAGAGTGACATGTAGAGACACAGGCCTGGGGTGACGGCCTCCTGTGCTAGAAAAACCATGACAATGTGGAGTAGCTTCGATAGACCTGTAGGGGGAAAGGTCACCATGTCATCATGCAATGATGATAGCTGGCAAGTTCAGTTCCAACAAAGCTGGCATACATGTCTCATCATCGGAAATAGAAAAGCACCATGTGTGAACAGGTCGGTGTGCTGAGCATCGTGGACACTGTAAAACTCCCTCCCCTGTGGTTCTGCTGTGGAGCCGATGGACTCGGGAGGAGGAGGGATGTGGGGGTAACGAGGACAAGAAAGAGCTCAGACATTTCAAGTGTTAACCTGTGCGGAAGAGACGGGAAAAGTCTTGTTCATCTCTTCTTTTTTTAAGAAAAGTCTTGTTCATCTCTTCCTTCTTTAACATTAAAAATGTTAAATACTATTCTTATTTTGTATTCATGTTAGATTTAATGCTAAAGTAGCTGTTTAATAAAATTCACACGATTTTGGTCAGAGTTGTTTGAGAACCTCGACTCATAGATGTAAAAACTATGATATTCCTAGTTAATTATTTTCTTATTGTACAAATGTACTGATGATAGCCTTGGGAAATATGTGATTTCATATAGATCAAGTTTTTAGATGGAAGAAGTGGTCACATAAAGGAAAGGAACAACTAACGAAGCCACAAAACCTGAAACAATATCAGTTTCCATAGATCACTCTAAAATGTTGAAATTGCCAAATAACACAACAGGGATAATTTCAAATGACATAGAAGGTGACAAAGGGTCCTTGCCTGCATCCCTCTCCCACTGTGAATACCAGGCGTTCTGTGGGCAATGGGGCAGCCCCTCTGCAGGGGCCTCTCATCCCCTGTCCAGGTATCCCTGGAGGTCTAGATTATTGAAGGAAGTTCATTTTTGTTGTATGATCCTCCCTCTGTCCTTGGTTGGATGTTAGGTCTGGGTACTGATACGACAGAAGAACAGGAACTGAGCAGCAAGCCTGTGGCTCTGAGCTGAGAGCTGCCGCGTCTCCTGGGGGCCCAGGTGCAGGAACGTCACCCTCCAGTGAGGACCCTGCTGCCCGCGTGGGTAAGAGCCAGGGGAGGAGGTGCCAGCCTGCCTGGCCAGGACCCTGAGCTCTCAGGACCAGGCCCACAGCGCCCCCTGCTGGACTCAGACCTCCTCCTCCCGCCCTTCACACCACAGCCTCCTGGAAGGGCTTTCTCACACTTGCAGGAGGGTCATTCTGATGTCACCTCCCAGGGCAGTAGAATGAGTCCTCTCCGTGGAGTTTGGGGCTGGTCATTAATTTTTCCAAGTAACTTTGACTTCAGACCTTTTAACGCAATGCTGATAGACAAATGAGTTTCAGGATTCCCTGAGGTCTGAGTTTGCTCTGCCTCGCTCCTGGGTTCACTATCAGAACACAATCACCTGAACCAGGTTCCAGGATTAAGAATCCCACATGCTTATGGTTTGTACCTGGTCACAGTTCTGCCTGAGTTTCCTTCCCGGGTTGATATATGGTTGATGTTGGTTTTGCATGGTCCCTAGGTACCGTCCCGCCCGGAGTGCACCGCTCTGTTCCTATTTCTGTCTTTCCCTGAGTGACATCACTTTCACTTTTCACTTTCACACATCGGAGAAGGAAATGGTAACCCACTCCAGTGTTCTTGCCTGGAGAATCCCAGGGACGGCGGAGTCTGATGGGCTGCCGTCTACGGGGTCGCACAGAGTCAGACACGACTGTAGAGACTTAGCAGCAGCAGCAGCAAGAGAATATGAGGTTCCCAGGGATAACAGATCTTCCCTTGATCACGCCCAGGGGTTCTCATTTACCCTTGAACATGGTCCTCTCAGTACTTTTTGACTCAGATATTTAAAGATGTTTTGACTCGATTTTGTAAGCTTTCAATATTAAATGCTTGATATAAAGGATTATAACTATAAATGGGAATCTCATCCTTGCCAGGGCTCTTCTTTCATTCCTGATTGAGAAACCCTTCTGACCTGTTACCTGATCTTCGCTGGACATGGCTGACATTCATTTGTTAAACTCCATAGATATAATGAGAGTGGGTTTATATGGTCTTGTGTCCAAAATAGTGACATTTATCCAATATCATCTCAAACAAGGAACCAGGGAGGGAAAAGTGGGAGAGGTCATGAGGGAAAAGAGGAGAAAATGAGCAAGTGAGGAGTCTGAGAGCTGCATCCTGAGGGGGAGGGTCTCCTTCACCTGGAGAGGAGAACAGGGCCAAACCCCTGAGTGTCCCTCACCTCTGTCCTGGGTCACAAAGGCAGGGAATTTGCCTGGAGTCCCTTGTCATCATTGCCATGGGGACCCCCGTGTCCCCGCTGCTCCCACTGCAGGAGATGGTGCTCTCGGATCTTGGCTCATCAGTGGCATCACAGGCAGAGGGACGTGGGCACTTCTTGGGGAGCCCCTGCTCCTGACAGTCCATAGACCACCCCAGCCCTGAAATAGGAAGTGTTCCGATGGGGTGCAGAGGAGAGGAGGGGAGGGCCTGTGGGCTCAGGAGAACCACCCCCGGGGTCCCTGCATCCTGGGATGTGTCACCGCTGCCCCTCACTCCTCAGGGTCTCTGCTCTGACCCTTCAGGAGCAGAGTTCACGCCCTGGGGGACAATCCGCCTGCTGGGATGGTCAACGGACTCTGCTGAAGGCGCATCTGGGAAAGCCTCCTGCTCCTGATCTCAGGGGAGGGAGCACAGCTCCACGGCTCTCCTGATCACACGGATGATCAGGGTGCACTCCGTGGTGTCAGAATCTGTTTACATTTTCTGAGACTTCAGCAAAACTGACTGTGCAATTGGGAGTAGACTTACTATGAACCAGTACGTACCTCAGGAATCAATTGATTGTGTGGAATTTATTTAAAATTTGACAATTCTCAAAGAACAAGCCCCCGACAGGCTGAGTTTCTTGTCCCAGATCCAAACAGGTTATTACAAGATAATGAGTATTTCTTTTTTTATAGAGGGTTCAGGACTTGACATACCTTTATTTAAAGAGCAGGTTTGTCTGAATCCAAATATTTTTAAGTATAGATTTTCTTTTTTTTATTAATTTCATTCTCTGTATAATTTTTGGCAAGTTAATTCCAAACATTTCACTATTTACAGGCTGAATGTTTTAGTGTTAATTTATATTTTATTGAGAATTAAGTTTTCCTTGGAGCTGTGATGTCTATATACACATCTTTTCCTGATTACTACATAGGTATTTTTTTAAAGATATATAAATATATTTTAAAAAAGATATTTTCTGTTTGTATGGTAAAAACATGAAATATTTTAATTCTTGAAAGCTATTCCCCCAAATGAATATAGTATAAAAAGTAAAGGTATGAAAGTATTCATCTGAGGGTAATTCTTAGTAACAGAACTTGGAAATGTTAAAAAATTATTCATAACACATACTAAAGGTGGCAAGAAAAACTTTGTTCAAGGTAAGGGTACTACAATGGGGGCTTATACTAGGGGACGAGATTGAGCTTAACTCTGACTCAGGCACACAGTTGGGATTGATAGCTGAGGAACAGGGTGGGTCCATGGGGTTGTAATCAGACTGGGCAACTGAAAAGCAATGAACAACAGCAACAGGGTGGGTGGACCTCAGGGTGAGGGTGGATTCTGGCTGGACTGAGGGGATCATTGCTGACCTAGGCAAGGGTGATAGGATACTGAGGTGGGTGATAAGGAATTTGATCTGATACTGAGGGTGGTCCAATCAAGGGTGTGGTATTTTTTCTAAACTCACTTAGCAGATTCTGGCTAAAATTGGACTAAATGGACAGGCGCACCTGGATAAAGACATGGCCCAAAGTTGGCAGTGCATTAATTAACTACTGCTGCATACAAATTACCCTAAACTAACAGCTTGAAATCTGAAATTTTTTGAGATCGTTCCAATCTCAAAAACGACACAATGATCTCTGTTCGTTTCTAAGGCAGCCCATTCCATATAACGGTAATCCAAGTCTATGCCCTGACCAGTAATGCTGAAGAAGCTGAACTTGTACAGTTCTATGAAGACTTACAAGACCTTTTAGAACTAACACCCAAAAGAGATGTCCTTTATTTATAGGGGACTGGAATGTAAAAGTAGGAAGTCAGAAACACCTGGAGTAACAGGTAAGTTCAGCCTTGGAATACAGAATGAAGGAGGGCAAAGGCTAATAGAGTTCTGCCAAGAGACCGCACTGGTTATAGCGAGCACCCTCTTCCAACAACACAAGAGAAGACTTTACACATGGACATCACTAGATGGTCAACACTGAAATCAGATTGATTATATTCTTTGCAGCCTAAGATGGGGAAGCTCTATACAGTCAGCCAAAACAGGACTGGGAGCTGACTGTGGCTCAGATCATGAACTCCTTATTGCCAAATTCAGACTGAAATTGAAGAAAGTGAGGAAAACCACTAGACCATTCAGGAGTGACCTAAATTAAATCCCTAATGACTATACAGTGGAAGTGAGAAATAGATTTAAAAGACTAGATCCGAGAGACAGAGTGCCTGATGAACTATGGACAGAGGTTCGTGACATTGTACAGGAGACAGGAATCAAGATCATCCGCAAGAAAAAGAAATGCAAAAAAGCAAAATGGCTGTCTGAGGAGGCCTTACAAATAGTGTGAAAAGAAGGGAAGCGAACAGCAAAGGAGGAAAGGAAAGATATACCCATTCGAGTATGGATTGCCAAAGAATAGCGAGGAGAGATAAGAAAGCCTTCCTCAGTGATCAATGCGAAGAAATAGAGGAAAACAATAGAATGGGAAAGACTAGAGAACTCTTCAAGAAAATTCGAGATACCAAGGGAACATTTCATGCAAAATGGGCTCAATAAAGGACAGAAACTATAGGGACGTAACAGAAGCAGAAGATATTAAGAAGAGGTGGCAAGAATACACAGAAGAACTGTACAAGAAAGATCTTCACAACCCAGCTAATCACGACGGTGTGATCACTCACCTAGAGCCAGACATCCTGGAATGTGAAGTCAAGTGGGCCTTAGAAAGCATCACTATGAACAAAGCTAGAGGAGGTGGTGGAATTCCAGTTGAGCTATTTCAAATCCTAAAAGATGATGCTGTGAAAGCGCTGCACTGAATATGCCAGCAAATTTGGAAAACTCAGCAGTGGCCACAGGACTGGAAAAGGTCAGTTTTCATTCCAATCCCAACGAAAGGCAATCCCAAAGAAAGGCAGTGCCAAAGAATGCTCAAACTACCGCACAATTGCACTCATCTCACACACTAGTAAAGTAATGCTTTAAATTCTCCAAGCCAGGCTTCAGCAATACATGAACCGTGAACTTCCATACGTTCAAGCTGGTTTTAGAACAGGCAGAGGAACCAGAGATCAAATTGCCAACATCCGCTGGATCATTGAAAAAGCAAGAGAGTTCCAGAAAAACATCTACTTCTGCTTTATTGACTATGCCAAAGCCTTTGACTGTGTGGATCACAATAAACTGTGGAAAATTCTGAAAGAGATGGGCATACCAGACCACCTGACTTGCCTCTTGAGAAACCTGTATGCAGGTCAGGAAGCAACAGTTAGAACTGGACATGGAACAACAGACTGGTTCAAATAGGAAAAGGAGTGTGTCAAGGCTGTATATTGTCAGCCTACTTATTTAACTTATGTGCAGAGTACATCATGAGAAACACTGGGCTGGAGGAAACACAAGCTGGAATCAAGATTGCCAGGAGAAATCTCAATGACGTCAGATATGCAGATGACACCACCCTGATGGCAGAAAGTGAAGAAGAACTAAAAAGCCTCTTGATGAGTGAAAGAGGTGAGCGAAAATGTTGGCTTAAAGCTCAACATTCAGAAAACTAAGATCATGACATCTGGTCCCATCACTTCATGGCAAATAGATGGGGAAACAGTGGAAACAGTGTCAGACTTTATTTTTTGGGCTCCGAAATCACTGTGGATGGTGATTGCAGCCATGAAATTAAAAGATGCTTACTGCTTGGAAGTAAAGTTATGACCAAACTAGATAGCATATTAAAAAGCAGAGACATTACTTTGTCAACAAAGGTCCGTCTAGTCAAGGCTATGGCTTTTCCAGTGGTCATGTATGGATGTGAGATTTGGTCTGTGAAGAAAGCTGAGTGACGAAGAACTGATGCGTTTGAACCGTGGTGTTGGAGAAGACTCTTGAGAATCCCTTGGACTGCAAGGAGATCCAACCAGTCCTTCCTAAAGGAGATCAGTCCTGGGTGTTCATTGGAAGGACTGATGCTGAAGCTGAAACTGCAGTACTTTGGCCACCTCATGTGAAGAGTTGACTCATTGGAAAAGCCCCTGATGCTGGGAGGGATTGGGGAAAGGAGGAGAAGGGGATGACAGAGGATGAGATGGCTGGATGGCATCTCCAAATGATGGACATGAGTTTGAGTAAACTCCGGGAGTTGGTGATGGACAGGGAGGCCTGGCGTGCTGCGATTCATGGGGTGGCAAAGAGTCGGACACGACTGAGTGACTGAACTGATCTGAACTGAAGCAAAGTTACTCTGATACAGTGGAAAATGTGCAATTTTGTGTGCATTAAATTTGAAGATAAGGAAGATTTAAGGCTTAAGAGAAAAGGGAGAATTAGAAGGATTGATTGCAGAGTGACTCGTCTCATATATTTCGTGGTCACCTGAAATGTGAGTTTGCGTCTTCCGGGGTCTGGGGTCATTACCTTCCACCTTTACCTTGACCCACATAAAAAGGTGTAAGGCTCTCAGAGTATAACGTGCCTCAGACCTCATACCCATTCTCCCTGGTTCTCTTTCAGTTTGACTTCTGTGGGGGTGGCTGTTGTTTCAGCTTTTCCCGTCAGATCCCCTCAGCCCACATGGCAGAGCCTTTTGATGCCTGTCTTTGCTATGGAGTAGATTCCAGGGGGTGGGAATCTACACTCTAGGTCCAAGAGAACAGATATTTATCCAACTTCTTTCCAGAGAACCAGGGAGAGGAGATCTGTGGACCTTTGGGGATTAAACTGGGAAAAGTGAGCAAGTGAGGAGTGGCTGTGTAACCAGGAAGGCTTCATTCTGACTCCACGCTGGATCTGTTTCTATGAATTTAACCCTTGCTTTTGTCATTTTTGTTATCATCGTCATACACAGTGGCCTGCTTCAGAGAACCCTACTCCCTCTGCCTGAGCCTTAAACTAAAGTGCCTTTGTGTAGCTCACAGGGAGATAGTCTGAGCCTGCCCACCTGTGAATGCCTGTAAGAAAGGAAATACCATATCCCCCTGCCTGAGGCTTGCCATTCTAGGGAATAATTGCAAGAATGAAATGGTCTTTTTCACTTTGTTTCCTTACTTTCCCTCTTCTCTCATCCATACAAGAACCTAGGATCCAGGCCCCAAGAAGATGGTTATTTTGAGGTGTTAGTCTGCCAACTTCTGTGTCAGCTGACTTTCTGAATAAAGTCGTATTTCTCTCCTCTCAGATTCGTTGGCCTCTCATGAGATGAGCAGAGTGAGCTTGGACTTGGTAACAGCTGCGAACATTTAGATCAATCTAGCAGGACTGAGGTAACCTTAACAGTGTGAGGTTGTTCCCCCCCCCCCCCCCCCGGGATCTCAGGGCTCCTTTCACTTATTTCCATCTGTGTTAATTTTTCAACAATATTTTCTTGTTTTCACTTCATAAGCCTCTCACCTACTGGGTTAATCATATTCCTAAGTATTTATTTTTTTGATAGTATCAGAATTGAATTTTTTAAGGTACCCTTTTTGCTTCTTCATTTTTAGTAACTGGAAAACGATAGGTTTTCTAGCATTACTTCTTGTAACCCTGCGGGAGATCCTACATAGAACAGGCATAGTGTCAGGAAGAGTGCTGGTTTTCCTGTTTGTGGGGCAGGTGACAGGCAGTGGGCAGGTGGGACTGTGAGGTGGTGTCTGCAGCCCATGGGCAGTAAGATGACCACACGAAGGGTGACCTGGGACACGTGACCATCTAAGGAACTGAAATGGCCCCAGGTTGCATCTGACTTATGGGGGAAGGAAAGGCATGGAACATGTCTTTTTTTTTTTTTTTCATTTTAAGAAAAAAGTCATCAATGTATCAAGACCTTAATATGTGATATTGTAAAGGCACCAACTATTCTCATATTGGTGTCTGGTGACAATAATTTGTGGAAACTCCACAAATGAGGAGCAAAGTGAACTTAATCTCCATAACAATAATTCAACATCATGTGGCAAGAGTTAGACAAAGAAATTGAACAGGAAGAATCAATGGTGGGTCTTAGCAGTGAGGGCCATGAAGAGGCAGTTGTTCCAAAAGACCCAGATGTAAGATGCACCTTAGATGCTCCCGTGTTGGTGTAGCAGTAAGCGAAGGAATCTCCCCAGTGAAGAAAAAGCACAGGCGTTCATGCTGAGGGCCAATGAGAGGGGTCAGAGCTCTAGAAACTCCTGGGAATGGGCAGATGCCCCAGTGATGGAGATTAAAGGCTCCCGAGTCAGAGTTCAGATCCGAGATGACCTCAGCCAGACCCCAACCTCAGCCCCTGAATTCAGGGCTAAGAGACGCTCTGTCCCTAGTGATGGGGACATGAACTTTCTGTTTCCTTTGAGACCTTCTCCTGGGAATGGGCTGCTGGAGGGCCTTCAAGGACAGAGGGGACAGGAGGAGCCTCCGTGCCCAGGCAGACGCCTGGATGAGCTGGAGTCGGGGAGACAGTAGCAGCAGCAGGTCCAGCCAGATGCCGAGCAGGAACCCACTGGGCACCTCACCTCCTCCAGGTGGAAGGGAGTCCGTACCATTTCTAGTCTAGTTCCCACAGGCCTGGAGCTCTGGGTGAGCCTGAGAGGCTGTCACAGGAAAGGCAGGAGCAGCAGCCTGGTATCAGCTCAGCCCAGTGATGGCCAAGGAGCCAGAACTCCAGATTTGAGACCTGGGAAATGAGCAGAGACCCCGAGATCTGAAATGGAGCAGGGACCCTGTGCGTCCACTACTAGCATCAGAGAGAAGGAGAGCTGTTGGGACCAGGACCCACACTGGACACTCTGATGAGTCCAGAATCAGACAGAACTGTACTGTGTCTCTCTGGTTCTGACCTGACCCATCATGGACTCTGTCCCCAGGGCACCTGCCCCTGGCACCAGGGATTTCTGCTCAAGTTGAGAAAATCAGACAATGAGTTGTTGCAAAGGAAATCTGAAGAAGGGGTGAATTAAGAAAGATGTGAACAGAGCTTTCTGGACTAAGTTCCCTGGTGTGATTCTGAACCCAGTCTCAGGCCAAAGAGACAAATGAAGCAGCTGCCTTTGCAGAGGATGTTTCTGCCCCCAGAGCCCAGACTCTGCGAGGACAGGAGGTTTTTGTTATCACTTCCTGCCTGGCATGGAACACTGTGCCATCATTGCTGCTAGTGTCATAAGATGCACAGTAATAATCAGCCTCGTCCGCAGCCTGCAGCGAAGTGATGGTCAGGGTGCCTGTGTTGCCAGACTTGGTGCCAGAGGATCGGTCGGGGACCCCCGAGGGTCGCTTGTTACTATCATAGATCAGGGTTTTAGGGGCTGATCCTGGGAGGTGTTGGTACCAGCTCACACCCAATAGCCCATTGTTGCTGCTGCTTCCGGTGCAGGAGATGGTGACCCTCTGGCCCGGGGAAGCGGACACGGAGGGCGGCTGGGTCAGCACAGCCTGGGCCCAGGATCCTGGAAGGGAGAGAGAGAGAGATGGTGACTCGGGGGTCCATCACGAGAGCAGGGAGCAGGGCCCGTGTGTCTTCCCAGAACCCTTCCCCTGTCTCCCCATCCAGTCACCTGTGCAGAGAGCGACCAGGGTGAGGAGCAGAGGGCACCAGGCCATGGTGGACATGGTCAGGGCGTCCTGCCTTCTGTGGCCCCACCGCTGAGCAGAGCGTCCCCACACCGCTCCTTCCCCTCTTCATGCTCTGAGAGGGGGAGGGGCCTTTCATGCAAATGACCCCCCAAGCTCTCTGATCCCTCCCTGGGCCCTGGTTCAGGTCCTTCTCTGGAGAGTGGCAAGGGTGTAGGCAGGGGCGGGGCTGCGGGGGGCCCAGGGGTCGGAGGTCCCAGCTGGCAGCCCAAGCACTCAGGGCTCGGAGCTGTGACCTCCAAGCCCCTGGCCTCCTCCAGCACAGGGTCATGAGCCAGGGCTGATCCCACCTCTCACCCCCACAGACTCACAGGAATGGCCGCCAGGCGCCCCCTGGTGGCCAGGCCCGGACACACATCCCATGACCTAGAGATGAGAACCTCAGAACAGCTCCTGCCCCTGCTCCGCGCACCGTCCACTCCTTAAGGCAACGTCAGGCGCCCCTTCTGTGTGCTCCATGACCTCACGGCCGTCTGGGGCTCACCTCAAGACTCCCCTCAGACCCTCAGGGCAGTCTGTCCACAGCACCCTTGGCTGCTCAGAGGTCAGGATACAGGGAGTGTCTGTGACACAAACTCCTTTAACTCATGATCAAGTCAGGTCGTCCGTGACCACCCCATGGATGTAGCTACCTGGCTGTGCAGGCCGTCGGATTCTTTCCTCTTTTATTAGTAATGAATAAGTGTGTCTTACACACACACACACACACACACACACACACACAATATTCAAGGCCCTTTTCCAGGGGTCTGTAGGCGTTTTGTTCATAAATATACTCCCTAACCCAACTATACTATTTTGCTGGCCTCCTCTTTCCCATATGAGTTGTATAAAATATATCCTAGCTTTCCCTCTGTATCTGCTTGGAGTCAGAAGCCGTCTTCATGAGTCAGGCTTACTCTGCCCGCAGCTCCCAGGACACACAGGAGAAGCTGATCTTGGTGGCACCGCCTGTGACCAGGTGCCCATGTCATGATCGCTCTCCTGGTCTTCCCCTCCCATCCTAGGACAGGATCTTACAGTCGTCAAGGCGATTGAGTGGCTGCATCTGGAGCCAGAGGAACAATGGTGGGTCTGAGGGCCGGGGACCAGCAGACATCAGGGGGTGGGTTTTCCATGGGACCTGTTGGTGCACAGACGCATCACATCCCCAGCTCTGCTGCCCTTTCAGGACAAGTGGACCTGAGGACTAAACCTGCCGCTGGCCCGGCTGAGGCAGCACAGACTGCGCTCAGGACCCTGGCGGGGGCCGGGGGGCACGTCACTGCCGCGGAGCCTGACACGAGGGGACGACGGGAACCCTGCGCGGTGTGGGAACTGGCGTCCCTCCTGGTGACGTCTGGAGGCCCCGCCTGTCACCCCTGCTCTGACCCGCCACCTTCTCAAGAGATAACACGCAGGAGGCAGCGCTGTCAATGATGAAGTCCTCATGCAATCTGGCTGCTCACTGCTGACATTTCTACTCAGCGTGTCTTGAAGACAACATTTCACCACTGGTTTGAATTTTCTTAATGTTTCTCGGTAAATGTTTATTGTTTTCCTACTGATATGGTCAAAGTGCATATTATCTTTTATTCAGCTGGGACCAGAATATCTCACACTTTGAACTACTGATAAAATTATATAATTTTAAAGTTACATATTATTTGTAATAATTGTGATCCTGAATGTTTTTGTAGTCATTCTAATGAATTGTCAGTAGAATCTCTAGTCCTAAAGGTATTGATTCTTCATTTCAACCTATTTTCATTTTTAGTGTTTTTTCTAACATTGATTTGATCGAGTCGTGAGGAAGCAAAGGTCCATCAGAAGATTCTCTCCCTAACATGCATGCCACTCCACGAAACACACAGGAACAAGCTGGCAGCATCCCGTTTGTGGCAGGGCATCTTCTCGCTCTTTCTGGGATGGCCAAGGCAGCTGTGGAGAAAATCTCTGTTTCTGTGTGGTTGGGGGGACGTGATGGGTGGTCTTTAGATTTTCTATTCAGTGTTCATAGGTGTAAGTTCCATTTCTAAGCTTTGGAAATGCTGCCAGGAGCCCAGAAATCACACTGGCGCCCTCTTCTGTTTAGAAATGCTGAGTCCGAATTCTCATCAACAGGTTGCAGGTCACACAGGCGTTCCTGGGGGTGAGGTGACCCCAGGTGCCCACTGCAGGTGAAGCTCAGGGAACCCCCAACAGCACCCACGTGGCCTCTGCACCCACACCCCACTGCCCTCACCCACCTGGTCTGGGCCACGTCCAGGACTTACGCTGTTCTCCCAGCCTCACAGGGATTTCTCAGAAGAAAACACTTTTCCTGGAGTTCAAGGGCTAAGTCCTGAACCTCCCCTTCCTCAGACACATCAGGGCACCGGGGCCTAGAGGAGGAGGGTTCCAGGGCTGTTTCATCCTCTATGTCTTTTCTCACAATTTCCATTCTTTTTGCCCCAACTTCCTACCTCATGCTTCGTGGCAAGTGAAGACTGTTTGCTGGGAGAATTTTGATCAATTTGGGAATAATTGTTGTATTTTTAAATACTTTTAGTAGCAAATAATAGCTTCACTATGTTGTGCTCTTTTCAATGTTTGTTGTCTTAGTGGCATTCAGGGCTTGGAGCTAAAAGGAGGAGTATTTATTATTTTGGTGGGAGAATGAAATTTTATTTCTTGTTCACTCAATTCCTTGAACACCAGAAATCACAGTGTTCTCTCATCAAAGATTACTTTTAATTATAGTCTGAATGATACATATTTGAAGGCCAAAATCCCAATGATATAACACAAAAAGGTATTTTCACCATTTTAAATGACATCCCATTTTGAATTGGCAATAGCAAAGAACTAGAAAGTAACTGATTTGGAAAATAATTTAAATTGATTTTTCCTTCTGCAATACCAAAGTATTGATCAAAATATATTTTAAGCATGTATCATGATAAAAAAAGTATTTATAGAAAAACATTGTGTTAGAGAGTAGTAACATCCTGATTTTTCTAAACATTTTGGACATATTGAGTTAAATACTACACTCCCACATAAAAAAATAAAACATAATTTAAAGCTACTTGGTAGGTGTTTCTTAAGTTTGCTTTTTTTTCTGGCTTACATCCCAGATATGGAGAAAGTGTGGACAATAATAACTGGGCAATAAATAATTTTTCTCCTCAGAAATTTTTTTTAGATATCTCTTACAATATATTGTAATTTTTAGTGCAAAGAGTTCCACTTTTACTCAGATTTATCCTTAAGTGTTTTAAATTTATCATATTACAGATGGTGTTACTTTTATTTTTAGAAACCTAGGTCCAATACTCGTCTACAGAATATAATGAATTTCTGCATGTTTGCTTTTATATCGCAAAACCCCAAGTGAAACACACAGAAGCACGTCTTAGTGACCACTTGACCCTGAGCTGAACCTGGCATGAATCCACCTCTTCCATGCCCTTCCACCCTCTCCGCTGAGAGGTTTTTATCTCTGATTAAGAAAAGTTTTGACAAAGCCAACGAATGTTCAAATAACTGCACAACTGCACTGATTTCACATGCCAGCAAAGCAATGCTCTAAAGTCTCCAAGATAGGCTTCAACAGTACAAAAGCTGAGAACTTCCAGATGCTCAAGCTGGATATAGAAAAGGCAGAGGAAGCAGAAATCAAATGGCAGACATCCGCTGGATCATAGAAAAAGCAAGAGAGTTCCAGAAAAACTCCTTCTGCTTCACTGACTTCTCTAAACCCTTTGACTGTGTGGATCACAACAAACTGTGGAAAATTCTGAAAGAGATGTGAATACCAGACAACCTTACCTGCCTGCTGAGAAACCTATATGCAGGTCAGGAAGCAAAAGTTAGAATGGGACATGGACAAAATGGGACATGGTACCAAACTGGGAAATGACTATGTCAAGGCTGTATATTGTCCCCTTGCTTATGTAACTTATGTGCAGAGTCCATCATGCAAAATGCCGGGCTGGATGTAGCACAAGCTGGAATCAGGATTGCAGGAGAAATATCAATAACCTGAGATATGCAGATGACACCAGCCTTACGGCAGAAAGCGAAGAGCAACTAAAGACCCTCTTAATGAAAATGAAAGAGGAGAATGAAAAAGCTGGCTTAAAACTTAACATTAAAGAAACGAAGAACATGCCATTCAGTCCCATCACCTCAAGGCAAATAGATGGGGAAACAAGGGAAACAGTGACTTTATTTTCTTGGGCTCCAAAATCACTGCAGATGGTGACTCCAGTCATGAAATTAGGAGAGGCTTGCTCCTTGGAAGAAAAGCTATGACAAACCTAGGCAGCATATTAAAAAGCACAGACGTTAGTTTGCCAACAAAGGTCCATGTAGTAAAAGCTATGGTTCTTCCACTAGTCATGTACAGATGTGAGAGAGTTGGACCGTCAAGAAGGCTGAGTGCCAAAGAATTGATGCTTTTGAACTGTGGTGTTGGAGAAGACTCTTGAGAGTCCCCTGGACTGCAAAGAGATCAAACCAGTCAGTCCTAAAGAATCTCAATCCTGTATATTCATTGTAAGAACTGATGCTGAACCTGAAGCTCCAGTCCTTTGCCACCTGATGCAAAGAGATGACTCACTAGAAAAGACCCTGATGGTGGGAATGATTGAAGGCAGAAGGAAAAGGGGAGGAGAAAGAATGAGATGGCTGGATGGCATACTGACTAAATCCACATGAGTTTGAGCAAGATCCATCCAGGGACAGTGAAGGAAAGGGAGTCCTTGGCGGGGTCCCCAAAGTGTGCTGGACTTCCCCAGGCCTTCATTTTCCCCCAGCCCATGCCAGAGGAGGGGCTGCCATGCAAATGGCGGTCCACCCACGGCTAGCCCAACTGGCCCTGAGCCCTGATGTTGGAGCTGAGCTCAAAGCCCAGACTGAGCGGGAGGGAGGGGGCTTCACCCCAGGGAACCCCTGAGAGGAAGCACCTGCTGAGACTACACAGGTCCCTACTCAGGGGTCTCTGCAGTCAGAGAGGACACACTGCCGAGTGCCCCCCAGGAGCACAGGCCCCGCCCCCAGCCCAGGTCCCGGGGTGAGGGGTGCTCCCCGAGCAGCTGGGCAGGGACCCCAGGGCAGTCCCACAGCGCCCCCTGCAGGCCACAGTGCACAGCTTCGGTGTGGATCAAAGTTTTGGGATCCCTGGTGGTCCTCAGCTCACCTGGTCCGTGTCTCCTTTCACACATCCGTGGATGTATCTGCTTCCCACGTACGTATTCTTTTATGCTGAGCCTGATCCTATAATGTCGTCATTTCCAAAAGCAAGTCTTGGAAAGCTCAGTATATGTAACCACTGAAGGTTACAGTACCCTCCCTGCCGCCCCCCACCCCCCAGAGTGCATTCTAAAAAAGCTAACTGGCCCAGGTGTACATCAGTGCAGATGTCAGTGACAAGAGGGCAGGAAGGCGGTTTGAAGGACAGTTAGGGGTGTTTGTGGCAATGCTTTAGATAGAATTCTCCAGCAATAAGCACAATGACATATTTTAAACATGGAAAATCTGCAAACACTTAAAAAGTCAAGCCATGCTTTCAGAATTCTGATGGTTTTAGACTGATTTGTGAATATCTATTAGTTTGGCTGGTATAATGTTTACATTTCTTTAGTCATGAGTGAGAGTAATCTTCCCATAGTGGAGCTTTCTCTTGAGTGTGTCATATATATTTTCAGAACCTTGTCTTAGAGATCATCCAATTTGTTGCTTTCATGAGCAAAACTTTCTGCATGAGCATTCTCTTGATG
The DNA here is from genome assembly GCF_910594005.1 of Cervus elaphus. NCBI lineage: Eukaryota > Metazoa > Chordata > Mammalia > Artiodactyla > Cervidae > Cervus > Cervus elaphus. The sequence continues at coordinate 2,254,954 of NC_057819.1, forward strand.
AATGTTCTAGTTGAGTAGAATAATGGCCTTGTCTTGGATTGTAAATGGAGAAACCATCATTTCCTCAGCATATCATGTATGTATATTCACTTCAGTTGTGCAAATTCTGCACAATCATCTAGACCCATCTCTCTGTAAATGACCTGTAAGCATGATCAGTTACTGTCTCAGGCTCTTTCCTCAGATACCAGAGTAAAATCCTAAAAGTAGAGATTCATGGTTTGTGCGGTGGAAATTTTTAGGACTTAAGCCCTGGAGGCAGCATCTCAAGTAACCCCTAAAAGATTGCTCTGAGGAGGCAGGGGGTGGGGGTGGTGGAAATTCAAGTTATATAGAAGATTTATAACGAACAGCAGGTAGTCTGAACTAGGAAGGTTGTTTTTTTTTGTTTGTTTGTTTGTTTTTTTAATTAATGAAAACCATACATGTCAAGTCAAGGAATTTAGCACTTTTCTGTGTATGGGAAGATGCAAGAGTCTTTTGCTTTGATATACACGTCAGCTATCCGGAGTCAGCATCCTGTGATTTTTACATTCTGAGATTCCTCAGGGCTCACCCTAGGGAGTGGCTGCAGCATGATGGCTGCTAGATGGCAGACTTTCTTTCCTGAGTTCCCCCAAGGCTCACCAGCCACCTTCCATGGTGGGTGCAATTGCTGAAGACTGTGACGTCTTTTGTTAATGATGTGAAAGGAAGTGTTCCATTTCTCAATGGCTGTGTGTGTGAGTGTGTGTGTCAGAGAGAAACTGTGCCACAGGTGTCCTCAGGACACCTTCCTTCAAAGTCTACCTTGAGTCCTCGTGCCCATCCCAGTCTTCCCCTGCCTCACCCTGTCCTCTTGTGGCTCCTTCACATCTGAGGCTGAATCTGCAGGCAAACCAACCCTGGGAGCTTCTCTGTAAGGTCTCCAGGCTCTGGGCCTGGAGCTGAGGAATCCACAGGAAGCCATGTCCGTGGAGCCGGATTTCCTTCAGACAGAAGGAGGATTGGGGCAGACACCTCTGTCGGCAACTCCGTGGAGTGGAAGGTGGGTCATGTTTAGTGGAGAGAGCTGTCCCCTGTCTTCCCTGCAGGATCTGGAAGGATGGAGCCCAGCCCCACATCTGAGGGTCTGCAGGCCTACGAAGCCCAGGGTAGGAATCCATGTCCGTGGAGCAGGATTTCCTTCAGACAAAAGGAGGATTGGGGCAGACAACTCTCTCGGCAACTCCATGGAGCAGAGACAGGTTGTGTTGAGTGGACATGGCTGTCCCCTGCCTTCCCAGCAGGATCTGGAAGGATGGAGCCCAGCCCCACATCTGAGGGTCTGCAGGCCCACGAAGCCCAGGGCAGGCGGGCCACAGCCCCATCTTCCTGCACCCACACCAGAGCCGAGGGCACGGGCCCTGCTCTGTTAGGGTCCTTGCCGCAGCAGGATCCAGGGGTACCCTCAGAATGAACGGCGTTCCCGAATAGAGAGAGAGAGAGAGAGAGAGACCAGACCGGAGTGTGCAGCAGAGTCTGGCAGTTACTTTATTTTTCCCCGTAGCCTTTATACCCTAAGTTGGTACATTTCTAAGGGGCAGATAAGCACACAGACTTACTTTAACATTACATCAGCTTGTCCTTCACGAAACCAGGTGTTCTCTGTATATTTTTGTTTATGAGAGTCTTTTCCATAGATTTTTTTGTACATTATCTTTTGGTCTTGAGCTTAGCAGAAAACAGAAAAGTGCAGTCTCATGGTACAGCAGGTTGTAACATAGTAGAAATACCAATCCTATTAAACACAAACGTCAGTCTTTTTGCAGAAGTTCTCAGCTAAATTTATCTAAAAAGTTTAGCACACAAAGACCCTGCGGCTCCGGTGAATCAGCCTCTGTTTTAGAACTCTTAGTTAAAATTAACAATTATCTTATTGTTTTTACACTAGGGTGAAACTCTTATTTTTCTAAATCCTTAACTATAGTAAAGACAGTTTCTAATGTACAACCTCAGCACAATAACAGCAATCAAACATTGGTCCAATAACCACTTTTAGAATAATAATTTTTGTGTTCTCTAATAGGGCTTCCTAACCCCCTGACGTTCTCTGTGCCTATTAGGGCCTTTTTATGGTTAATCTCTATGTATAATATCTTTTGGCCTTCAGGCCTGTTGACATTTTATGGCTTGCACCTGGTGTAACGTTAAGCAACTTCAGTAGCCGACCCTGTCTTTTTTGTGGTTAACCTATTTTCTTTCTATTAGGCATCATCTCCATGGGAACTAGATAGGATTGCATTTTTACAGAACAGAAATGCAAAGGATTGCAAAAATAGCAGATATAGCACAAAACAGGCTCTTAGTCTAAAAGTTAACTACCTGCAGGAAGTCACCAGCTAATCTCTATCTAAACTATTTTCTATTAGGCACATTTGTGGCTATTTTATTTGTGGAGCCTTTCTCACCCCTCGGAAGGATCTATAGTTAATAGTTTCTTTTGTTAGCGTACTGTGCTTAGGATGTTTAGAACAATCATGAGCATTTTTGCAATGAGAGCACACATTTAGCAAACAAGCCAGAATGCCAGCAGAAGGGTTTGAATTGAAGCATTTCCTTCATCCCTGGCCCCTTCATAGGGTACCAGCGTCCAGGAGATTTATTAATCAGGGTTTTAAGTTGGTCTTTATTCAGTGAAAGAGGAGCAGGAGAACTTTCGGCAGGCAACACAAGAATCTGCAGCAGGGCAAACAAAGACAACAGCAGAAAGTGGGGAGGATACAGGGTGGGGTAGAGGCCGGGGCCAACCTGGAGGGTCCCTTGTGTCCTGAACGGCCTTGCGTGTCAGGTTTTTTCCTCATGACCTCGTCGTGGGTGGGATCTCCCACAATGGCTCCCGGCCCTGCTTAGGCCTGGTGTCTGCAGCTGGAGGACCAGCAGAGAGTGTCCACTCTGAATTTGGAAAAGACATCAGGAATGGGCCTTGGGGACCTGAGAAAGATGTTTCTGTGGTTGAGGAGTTTTTGGAAAATTCACAGACAGGGAACCTGGCAGAGAAGAAAGCCTGGCCTGTCCTGAGAGATGGAGCCAGGGCTTTCTCTGCTGACTCCTCAGGACTCACCTGCTGCAGGGTCTCTAAAGGGAAAAAACCCGTATCTTCCCCAGGCAGTTACTCAGAGACTGAGTGACCATGAGTTTGGGAAAATTCAGTCCTGATAGCAGCACCATAGAAATGAAGAGGGAGCCGGAGCCAGAGCCCATGTCAGTGTCTGAGCTGTGGACATGGCCCTACAGCCCGGGACCCACACTCTGGGGGACGAGAGGATGGAGACGAGGGGGAACACGGCTGTGCTGGAGCACTTCCGGGGCAGACAGAGCACTTCCTCTGGGGAACTGGCTCCCAGCGCTGAGGGAGGAACAGCTGAATTCCGTCCACACCTGTGAGGGCCTGCCCTGTCTCAGGTCACAGCCCTGTGTGTGTCCTCCCTGTACTCACAGAGATCTCTGTGCAGAGAAGCCTCCCTGGCAGATCCCTTCACAGAAGCTGCTCGCTGAAAAAAAGACTCAGAGCCAAGGTCTGTGGGCCCAGGGTTTTTTGTCTCGCTTCCCCGTCATCTGAACCACAGTGGGAATGATAGCTGCTCCCACTGCCTTGACATGCAGCACAGTAACAATCTCGTCTTCAGACTGAGCCCTCGTGGTGGTGAGGGCGGCTTTGTTCCCAGAGATGGAGCCGGAGTAGCGAGCAGGGACCCCAGACGGGTGGCTGTTTGTGCTGTAGATAAGCAGTCGGGAAGCCTGGCCTGGGTTCTGCTCTTGCCAGTTGGGGTCATTACTGGTGGTGACTGACCCAGAGCTCAGTCCACAGGTCAGGGTGACCGTCCCTCCTGGAGACACTGACAGTGCTGCTCCTGGACCACAGTCTGAGCATCCGCCCCTAAGAGCAACAAGAGAGAGACAGGGGTTGTTTGGAGACAAGGGCTCTAAGACCCTGCTTGGGAGTGCCCCAAGGATGCAGAGTCCCGGCCCCTGACCTGAGCAGTAAGTGAGGAGCCCGAGCAGAAGCATCATCCAGGCCATGGTGGGGACCCTCCCAGGACATGGCCTCCTCAGCCTCCTGGGCTGGAGGTGGGCTCCTGGGTCTTTTCCTGCCTCCCATCCCATCAGGAGGAGGAAGACCCTCATGCAAATCATTTCCTGCCTCTCCCTGCCCAAGTCACTTGATGTCCCCTTGGCGGGGCGGTTCTTGAAGGAGGCAGATGCTGGACCTCTCACATATCAGGGACAGTACCAGGAGGAGACCCTGAGTGATGGGGTGACAACCTTCCCCTAATCAGCCCCCACATCCTTCGTTTCTTGAACCTGAATCCTTCCCTGCAGATGTGAGGCTGAATATAACGGATGTGCTCCCATTCCTGCCCCAGCGATCCTGTTCACCCCAACACCATACTCCCCCGTGACTGTGAACCTCTCCTCCCTTCCCGTGGAATCACTTCCTGCTCCTTGTGAGGATCCGTGGGTGGCTCTTCCTCCAGCAGGAAACTCAAAATGGAACCAGAGAGTCACATGTGATCTGTGGGGGGACAGGGTCTCCCCACACACAGGCTGTGAAACCACTGCTGGTCACGACCATCCAGGGCATCAGGGCTGCGTGGTTGACACCCACACCATCACCAGGTGTAGGGGCTTAGCTATCCTGGGCTCTGAGAACCACCAATAAATTGGGGTAGCTTCAATATATCTGCACTTTTTAGAAGAAAATTATATCGAGATTCTTTCAAAATATTAGATGAAAATAATAGAAAAACACATGACTCATGATCAGAACTTAAAATGATACTGTTGGTGTGAACATCATGAAGTGTTCTAAATTCCCTTTCCCCTACATGGTCTTACGTGGAGCAGAAGGACTAGGAAGAGCAGCTAAGGGGCTTTAGGGTGAAAGCTTGTTCAGTAAGTTGTGATGTACAGCCACAACATACTCGTTCTCAGCGTGTGAAATGAAACAGGATTTGAAGTCCATTTCAGAGCTGCTGGTACAGTGTCTGCTGCAAACAACATGCTGATAATTGTGTTCCTTTCTCAGTATCTGTGACTGAGGTCCGATTCCGTCAGCCAAAGATCCGCACTGCTTGATCTGGAGCCTATTAAGCAAAAGTCCTCTGGTACAATGGAAAACATGTAATTTCGTGTGCATGGAAGTTGAAGATAAGGAGGATTTAAGGCTTAAAGGAAAAGGGAGGATTGGAAGGAATAATCCCACATACTGTAAACTGTGCATCTCAGTGAAGTTTGGGCCCACAGCCCAGCCTGCCTGCTGTGCAGACCCTGCACGTGCGTGTGAAAGGGCAGTGACCGGAGCAGGACACCGGCGTGGGGACATGCAGCACTCGCAGATCCCATGTGCCCGCTGAGGCTGCGATTTCAGGGTGGGCAGCCCCCTCCCCAGGGGTCTGAAGTCACCTGTGAGCCTGAGAGGCTGTCCCAGGAGAGGTAGCAGCAGCATGGGCCTCAGCTGAGCCCAGTGATGGCCAAGGAGCCTGAACTCCAGCCTTGAGACCAAGGAACCAAGCAGGGACTCCTGAGCGTCCACTACTAGCATTAGACAGGAGGAGAGCCTTTGGGACCAGGACGTAAACTGGACACTCAGATGTGTCCCGACTCAGACACCGCTGGACTCCACTTCTCTGGTTCTGACCTGACTTGCCGGAACTCTGTCCCCAGGGCATCTGCCCCTGGGATCTAGGGATTTCTGCTCAGTTTGAAAAATCAGATAGTATGTGGTTACCAAGGAAAAGCCCGGGACGGGGAGTGGGGTGGGGGAGCTGCCGAATGAAGGAGATCTGAACAGATTTCCTGGAGCAAGTTCCCGGCGTGGGGCTCAGATCCCACTTTTAGACCAAACAAACCAAACATTTTGCTACTTTGGCAGAGGATGGTTCAGCCCCGGGAAGCCCATGACTTGGGGGAGAGCAGGTTTTTGTCTCACTTCCCCCCTGGCCTGGAGCACTGTGCCATTACTGCTACCACTGTCATAAGATGCACAGTAATAATCACCCTCGTCCTCAGCCTGGAGCGAACTGATGGTCAGGGTGGCTGTGTTCCCAGACCTGGAGCCGGAGAATCGGTCGGGGACCCCCGAGACTCGACTGGTTGCATCATAGATGAGGGTTCTGGGGGCCGATCCTGGGAGCTGTTGGTACCAGCCCACATAATTACCATAACCAACATTGCTGCTGCTTCCAGAGCAGGTGATGCTGACCCTCTGGCCCGGAGACCCAGACACGGAGGACGGCTGAGTCAGTACAGTCTGGGCCCAGGATCCTGGAAGGGAGAGAGAGAGAGATGGTGACTCGGGGGTCCATCACGAGAGCAGGGAGCAGGGCCCGTGAGTCTTCCCAAGACCCTTCCCCTGTCCCCCCATCCAGTCACCTGTGCAGAGAGCGACCAGGGTGAGGAGAAGAGGGCACCAGGCCATGGTGGACATGGTCAGGGCGTCCTGCCTTCTGTGGCCCCACAGCTGAGCAGAGCGTCCCCACACCGCTCCTTCCCCTCTTCATACTCTGACAGGGGGAGGGGCCTTTCATGCAAATGACCGTCCTCCCCCCAACTCCCACAATGCTCTGATGACCTCCGGGACCTGGGTCAGCTTCCTGTGCCTGAGGGAGGCCAGTTGTGGTCAGACGTGGGGTTGCGTGGAGCTTGGGGGTGGGAGGTCACAGCGGGAACCCTGAGCAGAAAAAACCAGGAAGGACCAGGGGACTGGTCTCTGCTCTCACAGGTCCAGACACTCAGGAAAGGCCTCCGATCGCCCCCTGGTGTCCTGGCACAAACACATCCTGACCTGGGGATCAGAGCTCTTAAGAGGCAACTTTCCCCAAAGTGGTTTTGAAATTACACCCTTCAGGCTGTGTCTGGTTGGGAAACAACAGCCAACTGTACCTTACCCTGTAGTGCATGTGAGTGTTACACAGTGGATGTGTGACTTTGAGATTTTAAATGAACCAAAATGTGTTCATGGGTTAGTAAAAGTCTAAGGTCATCACTTAAAATAGATGCCTAAATTTAACTGAAGAAGATGCTGTTGTTAAATCATTAAGTTGTGTCCAACTCTGGCTCTGTTTTAATTTTGCATTGCCATGGTACTGTTTCTAAAACATAATTTTCCTTTTAGCCTGTGTTCTTTAAACAAGACAATTTTAAAGACTTTCTGACACGTATGGCATCTCCACTGAGGGATTTTTACGTCGTAGCGGGACGTTCTATAACAGGACAGACTGAGTTATCAGAGCCATGGGTGGGTCTCAGATCTGAGATGAGGGACAGGACACGACACGGCAGGTCATTGTTCTCAGGACACTCAGACGTGACCATAGGGAGCAAAGCTGACTTAGACATGGTCCAGTAGGAGCAGCAGTGGTCGCCCCGGGGGCAGAGCCCCAGGAGAGCATCTGCGTTCCCAGCCGAGGGCCCCAACAGCGTCTCTGCTCACTGTGCATAAAATCAATCCCACAGCAGCTGAGCACAGGCACTCCTCAGCCAGGAATCATTTCCCAGGTCTCAGGACCAGGGTTTCTCTCCCCACCTGATTCCTCACTCGATGGCACACAGGACAGAGTGTGAGGTTTCAGGGGATAAATCAGCCACACGAGGGATTCAAAATCCCCTGGGACACAAGGGGAACCTGGGGAGGAGCCCGGAGGGGAAAGCTGGGGTCACACCTGAGAGCCAGAGCCCTGAGGCTTCTCGGGAAGGAAGGGTTAGAGAGGTTCAAGGAGGGGCCGAGGAAGTGAGTGTAAAGTTCAGGAAGATTTGGAAACATGTCCATGATCTTCTGATAGAGTGAACTGGGTCATCACCATGGAGGTCAACACTGTAGGTCTGTAGAAAGAGAGAGGCCCAGGATCGGGAGGAAAGTCATGCATGAGGGGAGCGGGAGGGCAGGCTCTTAGCAAAGAGATGAGGAGGAGCAGGAGCAGGCTGAGGAGAGCTGGAGGGGTGCAGGGGGTGGGCTCCGGGGGCTCCTCCCCTCCTCTGTTTCTGAGAAGAGGGTGGGGACTGATGACCACCTCACCCCTTCACCCTCCAAATCTGGGTGCTCGGCTCCATGTGCAGCATCACTCCCAGGAGGAGGCCTGGGGGCCGCGGCTCAGAGTTTGTCCCCTGAGAGGAAGGACCTGCTGTCACGCCCAACTCGGGCCACTGAGACCGGTGCAGGGCCAGGTCAAGAGACCACGTGGGTGTGTTGAGGTTTTGCCAGTTCTGAGCTGATAAACAGCGCCCCCTGGTGACGAACTCTGGAACATTCATGGTGTTGAAAGTGTGAGCAAGGTGCTGCTCAGTTGCTTGGTTCTCAATCCTGTCTGACCCTTGGGACCCCATGGACTGTCTCCCACCGGGCTCGTCTGTCCATGGGATTCTCCAGGCAAGAACACTGAAGTGGGTTACCGTTCCTTGCTCCAGAGGATCTCCCCAACCCAGGGATAGAACCCACATCTCTTATGTCTTTTGCATTGGTAGGCGGGTTCTTTACCCTTTGGGACACCTGGAAGGTGGGGCTGCCTTTTTTCCTGTCACCAAATACCTTAGCAATGAACAAATAAATGAGTTAAATAATAAATATTACATGTCTTTGATAGTATACAGAGAACTTTTTTATTTTCACCCATTGTATTTTCAGGTAATTCTGACTATCTTCTTCCCATGATTCTGTTTTTTCCCTTCCATTTATATCCTTTTCCTTTGGGCCCAAGAGTGTTTGTATCTGCTCATCAAACAGATTTGATGATATGTGTCTAAAAATATCTGTCACCTGATTTCATCATTTAAGGTTCACAGCATTGATGTCCATGCCGTCTCACTTCCCTTCAATATTTAGTTTCCTGGTTCTTGATGGAAGTGACAATTTTTACTGGATCCTGGACTGTGTGGAAATTACTTGAAGAAACTCTGAGTTCCATTTCCTTTGCCTTTAACAGGAGATCCTTCTGTGGCGGAAGGACAGGGATGTGCGTTCACTGCCCAGTGACCCAGCAAGGGCGGCACTGACCCCCCTGCTCTGGGCTGCTGACTCTGACCTGGGAACCGGGGGCAAGTGCTGTCAGCAGCTCCTTCATCCAGGGGTGTGTGACCACCCCTTGTGAGATGCTGCCCTGGGGAGGGGAGTCGAGCTGAGGGGGCAGCTGTGCTGCAGTCAGGGGACACTCAGTCCCCTGGGTTCTGTGCTCTCAGGGACTCCAGGAAGGGAGGGGCAAACGCCTTGTCCTGGGAGCCCCATGGCTGTGGGGGAAGCAGAATTTTGTCTCTTTCCACTCTGGCCTGAAGCACTGAGGAAACTTTCAAGCCGTCAGCCCATGAGAAACATTAACAATCAGTGTCTTCCTCAGCCTGAACTGAAGTGGTCAGAGAGGCCGATTTGCCAGACTTGGAGCCAGAGAATCAATCTGCGGACCTGAGGGTCGTTGGCTGTTTTCATAGATCAGAGTTGTGGTGGACGATCCTGGGAGCTGTTGGTTCCAGCTGACATAATTACCCCCAGTGTTGCTCCTGCTTCCAGTACAAGAGATGGGGACCCTCTGTCCCAAAGTCCCGGACACGGAGGGCGGCTGAGTCAGCACAGTCTGGGCCCAGGATCCTGGAAGAGGGAGAGACAGAGATGGTGACTGTGGGCTTCAGGAAGGAGAGGAGGGAGAAGGGACATGCGTCTTCCCAGGACCCTTCCCCTGTTCCTCCATCCAGTCACCTGTGCAGAGAGCGACCAGGGTGCGGAGCAGAGGGGACCAGGCCATGGTGGACATGATCAGGGCGTCCTGCCGTCTGCGGCCCCACAGCTGAGCAGAGTGTCCCCACACAGCTCCTTCCCCTCTTCATACTCTGAGAGGGGAGTGTCCTTTCATGCAAATGAACCCCCTGCCCCAAACAATTTTCTGACCCCTTTCTGGGCCCTGGGTCAGGCCCCTGTGCCTGAGGGTGGCCAGTGACTTCACTGGGGCGAGGCTGTGGGGGACCCCGGGGTGGGAGGTCACACTGGGGGCCAGGAGCAGAGGCCACCAGGCAGCGCCAGGGTCCCAGCGCCCATCCCCCAACCACCCTCAGGATCGGTCCCCGCGCGCCCCCTGGTGTCCAGGCCGAGACACACATCCTGCGGCCTGGTGACCGGAGCCCTCGGGGCAGCTCCTGGCCCTGCTCTGTGCTCTGTCTCATTCTTGCCTTCTGGCCGGGCTTCCGTTCTGTGTCCCCTGTGACCTCAGGGCCGTCTGTGGGCTCCCCTCTGACCCTCAGGGTGAGTCTGTACACGGCGCCCTCACAGCTCAGGGTCAGGACTGAGGGGGCGTCGGGCACACGTATTCCTTTAAGTCAGGGTCAGGTCAGGACAGTGATGACCCCGTGGATGCAGCCTCCTGACTGTGCAGGACTCGGGTGCTTTCTCCTTCGTTAGAAATGAAGCAGTGCCTTACACACGCACACAGGCACACGCAGATTGCTTTGAGGTGCTTTCCCAGTGAACTATAAGCATTTTGCTTTTATACTCCGTGACCCCACTGTAGTAGTTCCTGGTCTCCTCTTTCCTATGTAGGTTAAATAAAGCATTTGCCATGTGTTCACTCCCTATTGGCTTGGGAATCAGAAGCTGCCTTCCTGAGTGAGGCTAACTCTGCTCCCAGCTCCCAGGATGCAGAAGAGAAGGTGACTGGGGGGGACCATCTGTGTCCAGGTGCCCGGATCATGATCACCCCCATCCTCATCTTTCATCCAAGGATAGGAGCCCACAGTCATCAAGGAACCTGAGTGACCATATCTGGAGCCAAAAGACCGATCCCGGATCCTGAGGGTTGGGGACCAGCAGGCATCATGGTCTGGGGTCTCTGGCTGGGACCTGTTGGTTCCCGGACACCTCACATCGCCAGCTCTGCTGCTCTTTCCAGGACTGGAGGACCTGAGCACTGAACTGGACAATGGGCCCGGCTGACGCAACGCAGACTGTGCTCAGGACTCTGTGCTCAGCAGGGAGGGGACAGGTGGCACGTCCCTGCTGCAGAGCCTGACTCTGAGCAGGCAGAGTGACCCTTGGGGCGTGTCAGGAACCAGCATCCTTCCTTTTGACATCTAAGGGCTCTGCCCCATCCCCTCTGCTCATACCCCCTCCTACTTCTCAAGGGAAAGCAGGTATAAGGAAGCAGCACTATAAATAATGAAGGGCTTGCACTACCCGGCTACTCACTGTTTCCCTGGAAGAAAATATTTCACTCCTGTTCAAATTTTCTTTTGTATTTCTACTGAAAGTTTATCGTTGCCATACAAATATGGTCAAAGTTTATGCTTTTAATTTTATGACTGGAAACAGATTAACACACACTTTGAACTACTTTTCAGTTCAGTTCGGTCGCTCAGTCCTGTCTGACTCTTTGCGACCCCATGAATCACAGCACGCCAGGCCTCCCTGTCCATCACCAACTCCCGGAGTTTACCCAAATCATGTCCATCGAGTTGGTGATGTCATCCAGCCATCTCATCCTCTGTCGTCCCCTTCTCCTCCTGCCCTCAATCTCTCCCAGCATCAGAGTCTCTTCCAGTGAGTCAGCTCTTCACATCAGGTGGCCAACGGATTGGAGTTTCAGCTTCAGCATCAGTCCTTCCAATGAACACCCAGGACTGATCTCCTTTAGGATGGACTGGTTGGATCTCCTTGCAGTTCAAGGGACTCTCAAGAGTCTTCTCCAACACCACAATTCGAAACCATCAATTCGTCTGCACTCAGCTTTCTTCACAGTCCAACTCTCACATCCATACATGACCACTGGAAAAACCATAGCCTTGAGTAGATGGACCTTTGTCAGCAAAGTAAGGTCTTTGTTTTTTAATATGCTATCTAGGCTGGTCATAACTTTCCTTCCAAGGAGTAAGCGTCTTTTAATTTCATGGCTGCAAGCACCATCTGTAGTGATTTTCGCTTATATAATTTTAAAATTCTGTAGTACATTTAATAATTGTGAACTTGAAGATTTTTGTATTCATTCTCATTGATTTTCAGCATAATTAATTCTCATATTAATTCTTCATTTCAAAATATTTTCACATATTTTTTAACTTCTATTATTGATTTGACAAACTTACATGGAAGTGAAGGTCTGGGAAAAACATTCCCCCACCCGGTGCGTGCATGACTCCACGTAACCCCACTAGACCAGGCTGTCAGCACCCCGTATGTTTCAGGGCATCTTCACTTTCTGGGACCAGCAAAAGCAGCTGTGGAGAAAATCTATGAGTGTGTGTGTGATTGGTGGGCGGTGGTCCTTGTTTTCTCTGTTCAGAGTTTACGGGTGCAGGTTCCATTTTAAGCCTTGGAAATGCCAGCTTGAATTTCAGGATCCCTGAAATCACGCTGAAACCCTCTTCTGTTAGAGCAGCACCCAAGTCATAATTCTCACCAACAGGTTGCGGGTCACAAAGGCACTCTTGGTGGAGAGGTGACCCCAGGTGCCCACTGCAGGGGAATGTCAGAACTCCCGCGCTCCTGGAGTTCAGGAACCTCTTGCTGCACCTCCCCTTCTCAGACATATCAGCTTATCTGGGACTAGAGGAGGATGGTTCCAGGACTGTTTTTTCCTCTACGTCTTTTCTCATAGTTTCTATTTCTTTGCTAGAACTTCCTCCCTTGTGCTTCATGGCAGGTGAAGACCGTGTTTGCAGGGAGAATTGTGATCCATTTGGGAATGATTGTTATCTTTTGATTATTGGAGTATAGCTGCTTTACAATGACACTCTGGTGTTGGAGAAGACTCTTGATAGTCCCTTGGACAGCAAGGAGAGCAGAGCAGTCAATCTTTAAGGAAATCAACCCTAAATACTCCTGAAAGGACAATGCTAAAGCTGAGGCTGCAATACTTTGGCCACCTATGCGAACAGCCGACTCATTGGATAAGACCTTGATGCTGGGAAAGACTGAGGGCAGGAGGAGATGGGGATGACAGAGGATGAGACGGTTGGATGGCATCACCGCCTCAATGGACTTGAACTTGGGCAAACACCAGGAGATGGTGAGGGACAGAAAGCCCGGGGTGTACAGTGCATGGGGTCACACAGAGTCAGACACGACTTTGTGACTGAAGAGCAGCAAGCTGCGTTCCACTGTTGTGCTCTGTTCAGTGACTGCATCTTAGTGACACTCAGTGTTTGGAACTAAAGCCTGGGGTATCTGCTCACTGTGTCTGTGGTTTCTCTTGCATGCTTGTCATTTTCAGCGCACAGACTTCTGGTCTTCCTCAGATTTGTCTTCAGTGTTTTATATTGATTGTCTCATACACGTTAGTGTTTTTATTTTTAGAAACTAGAGATTCATTACTGAACTACAAAATAGAATTCACTGCTGCAGGTTGACTTTTATGTCACAACATCCGAAGTGAAACACTCACAGAAGCCTGTCTTATTGACCCCTTGACCCTGAGATGGGACAGGCCTTGAAACCACCTCTTCTGGGCTCAACCAATATCTCCATCAAAAGGTGTTTATCTCTGAACGAGCTACCTTTGCCCCAGAAAACCTGCATTGAATAAGAGTATCTTAGCAATCTAAAAGCTGAATTGAAGCAAAAGATACACTATTATCAAATCTGCTGGTTGGAGGAAAATCTGGTTCTTGCCTAACATCTGACAATTGAAGTCACCCCCTGGACTAGACTTCCTCCGAGCCTCGAGCAGGAGTGAGTGGAGGAGGTGTTTGTGTCTCCTCCTCCCTGGTCTGGAGCACCCTGGAAGGGCACAGTCATAGTCATAGTCAGCCTCGTCCTCGGGCTGCAGCCCAGAGACGAGCAGGAGCCCTTTGTTGGCTGAGGCGTCTCTGGACTCCAGAACCTTGGTTCTTATCGGAGTCTGACTTGACCCTCAGGAGGTACCATGGAGAGCTCCCTGGCTTCTGCTGGAACCAAGTTACCGAGAAATCACCAATATTGCCCCCACTGCTCAGGGTGCAGGAGAGTCTTTCTGATGCTCCCGGTGACGCAGAGAGGGAGGCGGGCTGAGTCAGCACAGGCTGGGAGTCGGAGCCTGCAGACACAGACTCGGGGGCAGGAGCTGCAGGAAAGGCTCCCGGAGTCTGCGCCCGGGGGCTGATGCAGGCCGGGGACCGAGCCCCGGCCCGGGGCAGAGAGAGGAGCTCGAGCAGGAGAGGAGTCCAGGCCACGGAGCCCACAGGACCCTGGTCCCCACAGAGGGCTGGGCTGCCCCAGGCCTCCTGTCTCCCCCAGACTCTGAGAGGAGGGGCTGCGATGCAAATGGGGGTCCCCCCAGAGCCCACCCAGCCCCTCCCCGAACCCTGGTGCTGGATGGAGCTCAGCTCTCAGCCCAGACTCAGCGGGATGCAGGGCTTCCCCTTTAGGAGCCCCTGGAGGAAGCCCATCTGAGAACACACAGGTCCCCGCTCAGGGGACTCGGCACCCAGAGAGGACACACTGCTGTCCCTCGTCCTCCCCAACAGGGGGCACAGGCCCCGCCCCCCGCCCAGCTCCGGGAGTGAGTGGTGCTCCCTGGGCAGCTGCCAGGAACCCCAAGGCTGTCCCACTGGTTATATTTGGAAAATACAGTTTTAAGATCATACTCAAAAGAAGGGGGATAAAATGCATACTTTCCCAGGAAGGTACAACAGTGATTAGTACCTTCTAGGACTAATAGAGAAAATATTAAGTAAACTTATCAATTACCTTTAGCTCTTTGAGAAAGCAGTTAGACTGTTGTACACATGCCTGATGAATAAAGTGCATGAGGGAAAATTACAAAGCACTCTCATTAAATATTGATCCAGATACTCTTAGCAAACAGTTATCCAAGAAATACTAATATGAAATTAAGAAACTGGTGCTGCTATTGAATATCATTTTTTCAATATACAAGTTGTATTTTATAATACATTTTAAAATTAAATGTCACACCAATAATAGCAAGGAGCTCATGAAATAGAAGCAAATGATATATTTGTAAGCTGCTGATACTCACTTTCACAGGCACCTAACTCCTCCCAGGACGCCCGCGGGGCCCCGGCCCACAGCTGTTTCTAGTCCTCCACACAGACTCTCTCAGGAGCCACCTCCTCCTTGGAGACACCTCCCGACCTCTCACCTTCCAGCAGCCCCTCCTTGACGGAACTTTGGCCAAGAGCCCACGTGGACGAGGAGGAGGGACCCGAATCGGAACTGCGTGGGGACCGACCAGGGGCTCCAGGGCCACGGGCCTCACAGGGATGAGCTCCCCTTCAGGGAGGACAGTTTTCCCAGCGCCCTCAGTGGTTTCCCACTGTCTGGTCAAGCGCGCCCTGTGGGCCTCTGCACTGCGCCCCCTGCTGGCCGCGGTCACCTCCTCCAGCTCCTGGGATGCCCCGGCCCCCGTGAGGAGCGGCTCACTGTGCAGCAGGCATTGCTGATAGTGCCCCCAGGAGAGTGGGCTGAGGGGCCTTTCTCGGTGCTCCCTGGGCACAGGGATGCTTTCACCCTGGGACTCTCATCTCCATGGAAACCAACCATATTCCAACTTGCATCTTTGTTACCTGTGGTTCCCCCATCTCAGCCCTGCCTGCTGTGCAGACCTTGTACGTGAGTGTGAAATGTCAGCGACGGGGAACAGAAGGAATAACTCATGTGGTATCCTGTGTGCAGGCTGTGGTGAGCTCCAGTTCGGTTCAGAGGAGCCTGGACAAAGCTGTGATGGGTCATTGGGGATGTGAGGGAGGAGTCACGTGATCTCCCTGCAGAGACTGAAGAGTCCTGAGGTCAAAGGTCGGGACATATGCCAACTTCAGAAGACGGGGGATGGTGGCTGGTGGTGAACCTGGTGAATGGCCACTGAAGGCTGAAGATGTGGACACTCTGAGCTTGTGACTCCAGCTCTCCCAAATAAAACAGAAAAGTCACGTGCAATAATATCCCCTTATACAGCCCGAAATCCCTTTTTTACTAAGTTTTGTTGCCTGTGGAGGTGCGAATGTTTCTCTATAGACTCAGATCCACTCAAGTGACACTGACCACGTACATTGGCTCCTTGTGCAGATCCCAGCTGTGCCACTGACATGACTATGTTTGACCCTCTGCACTGCACTCAGCGGGGTCCGTGGGAGCCCTGTCTGGTCTCGTGAGGCAGTAGACGCTGCTCTGTGAGCCCCACCAGCCGGGTGAGCCCAGGAGCTCAGGGTTCGGGGCTCACTTCAGCCCCTGGCCTGAAGACCCCTGTGAGCAGCAAGGCTGCCATCCCAGCTGAGCAGGAACAATCAGTCTCCACTTCGGGCTGTAGCCAGACATGGTCTGCGAGCCTGACCTGGAGCCCAGAGCCTCTCTGAGACCCTGGGGACAGCTTGAGACTCCTCAGGGTCACGAGTTTGGGGACGTGACCAGGGTGTGGCTACAGCCAAGCTGCCCCCTTGGTGCCAACATAGCTGATGTTTCCAGCACAGGTGAGGGTGGCCGTCTGTGCTGGGGATGTAGTCACCGCATGTGACTGAGTCCACCCTGCCCGAGCCCTGCTCACTGTGAGGGGACACAGAGGAGGCTGAGAGCAGGACTCTCTCCCTGGGCAGGAGAGAGGGGTGAGGGGCAGAATGGGGGCCTCACAGGTCAGAGATGACCTCAGCAAGACCCCCCACATCAATCCCTGAGCTTCAGGGCAAAGAGATGCTGCATCCCCAGAGTAAGGGACATAGACTTTGTGTTTCCTTTGAGACCCTCTCCTGGGAGTGGGCTGCTGGAGGGACTCTGAGGACAGAGGGAGAGAAAGAGCCTCCATCCACAGGCAGCGCCCCCGATGACCTGGACCCAAGGTGGAGCAGCAGCAGCAGAAGGTCCATCAGAGCCTCAGCAGGAAGCCCCTGGGCTGCCCCAGCTCCCCCAGCGAGAGAGGAGTCCTGGTCTAGTTCCCGCAGGCCTGGAACTCTGGGGAAGCCTGAGAGGCAGTCACAGGAAAGACAGGAGCAGCAGCCTGGGCATCATCTCAGCCCAGGGATGGCCAAGGAGCTTCTGTGTCCTGAATCAGACACAGCTGGACGCTGTCTCTCTGGTTCTGACCTGACTATCATGGACTTTGCCCCCCAGGCACCTTCCTCTGGCACTGAGGGCCTTCTGCTCAATTTTAGATAATCATATAATATGTGGTTGCCCCAGAAAAGACTTGGTGAGGGGGCAGAATGAAGAAGATCTGAAAGGATTTCCCAGACCAAGTTCACAGTGTGGGGCTCAGACCCTAGTTTTAAATCAAACAAAGAACAGAAGTGTCTGCATTGGCAAAGGATGGTTCAGCCCCGGGAGGCCCATGTCTGAAGCAGAGCAGGTTTTTGTCTCACTTCCCCCCTGGCCTGGAGCACTGTGCCATCAAAGCTCCTACCGTCAGCAGACGCACAGTAATAATCCGCCTCGTCCTCAGCCTGGAGCGAACTGATGGTCAGGGTGGCCGTGTTGCCAGACCTGGAGCCGGAGAATCGGTCCGGGACCCCCGAGGCTCGACTGGTAGTAGCATAGATGAGCAGTCTGGGGGCCGATCCTGGGATCTGTTGGAACCAGCCCACATAATAACCACCCCCGATGTTGTTGCTGGTCCCAGTGCAGGTGATGGTGACCCTCTGGCCCGGGGACCCAGACACGGAGGCTGGCTGAGTCACCACTGCCTGGGCCCAGGATCCTGGAAGGGGGAGAGACAGAGATGGTGACTCTGGGGTCCAGACACGAGAGCAGGGAGCAGGGCCCGTGAGTCTTTCCAGGGCCCTTCCCCTGTCCCCCCATCCAGTCACCTGTGCAGAGAGCGACCAGGGTGAGGAGCAGAGGGCACCAGGCCATGGTGGACATGGTCAGGGCGTCCTGCCTTCTGTGGCCCCACAGCTGAGCAGCGCGTCCCCACACCGCTCCTTCCCCTCTTCATAGTCTGAGAGGGGGAGAGTCCTTTCATGCAAATGACCCCCCACCCCCAGCTCTCTGATGCCTCCCTGGGCCCAGGGTCAGGTCCCTGTCCCTCGGGGTAGCCAGATCAGGGGCGGGGTTGTGTGGGGCTTGGGAGTGGGAGGTCCCCGCTGGGAGCCTTTCATGCAAATGACCATCCCCACCCCGTGTTACACTGTGGGTGCACAACTCTTCAGGACTGCCTGGGAATGTCCCCTGGTGTCCAGCCCAGACACCCTTCCTGTGACCGGATGATCAGAGCTCTTCGAGTCAGCTTTCCCAGAACTGGTTTTGAAATGACACAGTTTAGAAATTATTTGGTTGGGAAAGGACAGCCAACTATAGTTCAGCCTATAGTGCGTGTGCATGTTACACTGTGGGTGTGTGACTTTGAGATTTCAAATGAACCAAAATGTGCTAATGGATCTGTAAAAATCTAAGGTTCTCTCTTTAAATAGGACCATAAATATAACTGAAGGAAATGTTGTTGTTCAGTTACTAAGTTGCTTCCGACTCTGGTTCTGTTTTAATTTGCATGGCCAAGGTACTTTTTCTAAAACACAACATTCTTTATAGGCTCTGCTCATCAAATAAGATAATTTTAACTAAATCACATGAGAGGTATCTTATGAAATTTCATTATCAAGTAAAATAACATTTTCACAAAGATATTGGCATTCTTAATTATATTGGACTCTGAGCGAGGCAGGGCCGGAACCAGTCTTTCTAACACTTATGGAATCTCCACTGAGGGATTTTCATGTCTTAGCGGGAAGCTCTATCTGTGAAAACAGGGCAGGCTGAGTTATCAGAGCCACGGGTCCATCTCAGGTCTGAGATGAGACACAGGCCATGACAAGGCAGATCAGTTGTCCTCAGGAAGCTGAGACGTGACCACGGGGAGCAAACTGACTTAGACATGGTCCAGTAGGAGCAGCAGTGATCGCCCCGGGGGCAGAGCCCCAGGAGGGCGCCTGCTTTCCTACCTGAGGGCCCAACAGCTTCTCTGCTCACTGTGCATAAAATCAATCCCACAGCAGCTGAGCACAGAATCATTTCCCCTATCTCAGGACCAGGGTTTCTCTCCCCACCTGATTCCTCACTCGATGGGCACACAGAGCGGAGTGTGAGCATTCACGGGATAAATCAGCTACTAGAGGGCTTCATGGATCCTCTGGGAAACAAGGGGAACCTGGGAGGAGCAGGGGGTAACGAACTCGGGTCACACATAGAGCCAGAGACCTGAGGCTTCTCAGGAAGGAAGGGTTAGAGAGGTTCAAGGAGGGGTGGAGGAAGTGAGTGTCCAGTTCAGGAAGATCTGGAAACACGTCCATGACCTGCTGACAGACTGAGCTTGGTCATGACCGTGGAAGTGAACAGCGCAGGTTTGTAGAGAAAGAGGCTCAGGATTGGGGGAAAGTCATGAATGAGGGGAGCTGGAGGACAGGCTCTTAGCAAAGAGATGAGGAGGAGCAGGAGCAGGCTGAGGAGAGCTGGAGGGGTGCACGGGGTGGGCTCCGGGGGCTCCTCCCCTCCCCTGTTTCTGGGAAGAGGATGGGGACTGATGACCACCTCACCCCTTCACCCTCCAATTCTGGGTGCTCGGCCCCGTGTGCAGCGTCACTCCCAGGAGGAGGCCTGGGGGCTGAGGCTCAGAGTCTGTCCCCTGAGAGGAAGCACCTGCTGTCACGTCCAACTCAGGCCACTGAGCCCGGGTGCAGGGCCAGGTCAGGGGCCACTGAGGCTTTGCCAGTCTGAGCTGGTGCATAGCGCCCCCTGGTGGCCTATGTGGGGAACAGTCACCGTGGTGAGATGGTGAGCAAGGCGCTGCTCAGTTGCTTGGTGGCTCAATCCTGCCTGACTCTTGTGACCCATGGACTGTAGCCCACCAGGCTCCTCTGTCCACGGGATCCTCTAGACAAGAACACTGAAGTGGGTTGCCGTTTCTTGCTCCAGAGGATCTTCCCAACCCAGGGACAGAACCCACATCTCTTATGATTCTTGCGTTGGCAGGAGGCTTCCTTACCACGAGTGACACCTGGGAAGCCTTATGAGGAAGGAGGGGTTGCCTTTTTTCCTGTCACCAAATCCTCTGTCAATAAACAAATAAATGAATTAAATAATAAGTTTTACATGTCTTTGATAACATACAGAGAATTATCTTTTATTTTCATGTATTTTATTTTCAAATGATTCTGGCTACCTTTTCTCATGATTCTTTTATTTTTTTCTTTCATTTATCTCCTTTTCCTTTGGACCCAAGAGTGTTAGTATTTGCTCATCAAATAGATTTGCTGATTTCTCCCTAAAAATATCTATCAGCTGATTTCATCATCTGAGGCATCTCATCATTGATGTCTACACCGTCTCACTTCCCTTCAATATTTAGTTTCCTGATTCTTGATCAAAGTGACAATTTTTACCGGATCCTAGACTGTGTGGAAATTACTTGAAGAAACTCTGAATTCCATTTCCTTTTCCTTTAACAGGAGATCCTTCTGTGGCGGAAGGTCAGGAATGTGTGTTCACTGCCCACTGACCCAGCAAGGGCGGCACTGACCCCCCTGCTCTGTGCTGCTGACTCCGACCTGGGATCCGGGGGCAACTCCTGTCAGCAGCTCCTTCATCCAGGGGTGTGTGACCACCCCTTGTGAGATGCTGCCCTGGGGAGGGGAGTCGAGCTGATGGGGCAGCTGTGCTGCAGTCGGGGGACACTCAGTCCCCTGGGTTCCGTGCTCTCAGGGACTCCAGGAATGGAGGAGCAAACACCTTGCCCTGGGAGCCCCTGGCTGTGGGGGAAGCAGGTTTTTGTCTCCTTCTGCCCTGGACTGAAGCACCGTGCACTTTCAAGCTGTCAGCTCATGATAAAGAGTAATAATCAGCGTCGTCCTCAGCCTGAAGTGAAGTGGTCAGAGAGGCCGAATTGCCAGACTTGGAGCCAGAGAATCAATCTGGGACCCTGAGGATTGTTTGCCATTATCTTAGGTCGGCAATCTGGGGGCCGATCCTGGGAGCTGTTGGTTCCAGCTCACATAGTAACTCCCGATGTTGTTGCTGCTTCCAGTACAAGGTTAGAGAAGGCAGAGTTCCAAGTGATCGGTTTGAAAAGAACGGTTGACTGTAGTTTGCCCTGCACTGGTATAGGTATTACATTCTGGGTGTGTGAGATTTTAAATGAACCAGAATGTGATAATGGATTAGTGAAAATCTACAGTCATTCCTTAAAATCTGTGCATGAATTAAACTGAGGGAAAATCTATGTTCTCTTTTAAGTTTTCATTCACTAGGATACAGTTTTGGAAAACTATCATTGTAAGTTCATTTTGATTAAAAAGTTCTCTTTAAAAGTTCTCGAGGTCCGGGTACATGCCAAGGTCAGAGGAAGGGGGAGGTAGAGGCTGCTGACCCTGGGGACCGGCCACTCCAGGTCAGACCCTCTGAGCTTATGACCACCTCTTCCTAATGGGAGAGAAAAGAAAAGCCAGGGAAATAACATCCTCTTGCTGAAACCCTGAAATCCGTTTGTTACTAAGTTTCGGAGCCTCTGAAGATGCATATGTTTCTACAGCCTCAGATTCACTCACAGGGACCTTGACCACATTCCACGCATTGCTCCTTGAGCTCTGGCTGTGTCACTGACAGTATTGTCTCTAATTCCCTGCACAACACTTGGCAGAGTCAGCGGGGGACAGACGAGCCTGGCTTGTCCCCCTGGTCATTCTCAGGCTGGGGTGTGGCCTAGAAGTTCAGCCCCTCCTTGGCTGCCAAGGTCTGGGATGGGGACCTGGAGAGCTGAGCAGCCTGACTCCTGGCCAGGCTCAGACTGGAGGCTGTGATGGGCTGGAGCCCCAGTGGCACCTGACCCCCAGGGTGACGGGGCCCTGCTCGCTTCAGCCAGGAGGGGCAGGGAGACCAGGTCCCCGTACAGTGAAGCTGAGACCCCTGCCAGGGTGCAGTTGCTGGATTTCATCTTCCAGCCCTAGAGGTCATCAAGGGTCATCACCAACGTCAGCAAGGAGAATCATGCTGGTTGTGCTGGGGACTCTGACTCTCAGTGTTGTTGATAAAATGTGGACCTGATTCCCCTCCACATCTTTATGGGCAGAGAGGGGTCCCCACGAAGAACTGGACACCCCAGAAGAGACACAGGAGCAGGCGCAGGGCCATGAACTGCTGGAAGGAGATGGGAGCCCAGAGCCCCTTCCCCATGGGCTGCTTCACATTTCTACCCTCTGTCTGCATCTCCTGCCTCAAAGCGCTGAGTCCTCTTGAGCACAAGGGCAGGCTTTGGTAGTGCTTCCACATGAGGTTACATCACTGTGGCATTGTAACTAACCATATACAGAACACAGTAATAGTCAGCCTCGTCCCCAGACTGGACCCCCATGATGGTGAGGGCAGCTTGGTTCCCAGAGATGGAGCCAGAGAAGAGAGCAGGGATCCCAGAGAGGCGATTGTTTGTGCTGTAGATAACAGTTCTGGGAGCCTGGCCTGGGGTCTGCTGGGACCAGCCGGGGTAGTTACTGGTTGTGACTGACCCAGAGCTCAGTCCACAGGTCTGGGTGACTGTCCCACCTGGAGACACTGACAGTGCTGGCTCCTGGGCCACAGTCTAGGATCCACCCCTAAAAGGAACAAGAGAGAGACAGGGGTTGTTATGGAGACAACGGCCCTGAGACCCTGTGTGGAGCTGCCCCAAGGATGCAGGGTCCCGGCCCCTGACCTGAGCCGTAAGCCAGCATCCGGAGCAGAAGCACCGTCCAGGCCATGGTGTGGACCCTCCCAGGACTCGGCCTTCTCAGCCTCCTGGGCTGGAGGTGGGGTCCTGGGCCTTTTCATGCCTCCAGCCCATCAGGAGGAAGAGGTGCCTCATGCAAATCACTTCCTCCTCTCCCTGCCCAGGTCACCTGAGGTCCCCTGGGGTGGGGGGACTTGAAGGAGGCAGATGCTGGACCTCACACAGAGCGGGGACAGAACCAGAAGGAGCCCCTGAGTGATGGGGCAATGTCTTTCAGCAAATGTCCTCTATCCCCTCCCTGGAGAGTCTGAGCCTGAAGGGGGAGTTTGCAAGTCTTCCTCTGCTGCTGCTAAGTCGCTTCAGTCGTGTCCGACTCTGTGCAACTCCATAGTCGGCAGCCCACCAGGCTCCTCCGTCCCTGGGACTCTCCAGGCAAGAACACTGGAGTGGGTTGCCATTTCCTTCTCCAATGCGTGCACGCATGCGTGCTAAGCCGCTTCAGTCGTGCCCGACTCTGTGCGGTCCCACGGACAGCCTCCTCTGTCCAGGGGATTCTCTAGGCAAGAATACTGGGGTAGGTTGCCATTTCTTTCTCCTAAGTCTCCCTCTCTTCCCCAATAATCTAGCTTTTCCCAAACCTGAGACCATCTTTAGAATGTGGTCTGTCTTTCTCAGGGAACCCCTGTGTCCCGTCTGTGTGATGCCGTCTGTCCTCCTCCACCGACCCTGAGCCCAGTAGAGTATCCAGACCCTGTGCCTGGTGTGAAGGGTAAGGGGTGGCCCTAGAACGCAATCTTTGAAACTGTCTCTAGTCCCAGCGGTGGGGGGACCAGGACAGGAGATGGAAAGAGACATGTAGAGACACACGGCCAGGCTTGCAGTGACAGCCTCCTGTGCTGTGAAAAGCCACGACCATGTGGAGTAACGTCAATAGAACTGTGGATTTTAGGGGTCAAGGTCACCATGTCATCATGCAATGATGATAGCTGGCAAGTTCACTTCCAACAAAGTTGGCATATATGTCTCATCATAGAAATAGAAAAAAACACAATGTGTGAACAGGTAGGTGTGCTGAGCACCGTGGACACTGTAAAACTCCCTTCCCTGTGGTTCTGCTGTGGAGCTGATGGACTCGGGAGGGAGGAGGGATGTGGGGGCAACGAGGACGAGAAGGAGCTCAGACATCTCAAGTGTTAACATGTGTGGAAGAGATGGGAAATGTCTTGTTCATCTCTTGTTTCTTTGACATAAAAATGTAAATACTATTCTTAGTTTGTATTCATGTTGGATTTACTGCTAAAGTAGCAGTTTATTAAAATTCCCATGAAATTTGTCAGAGGTGTTTGAGAACTACAACTCATAGAGATGAAAAATATATATTCCTACTTCATTTTTTTCTTATTATATGAACATATTGATGACAGTTTGGTGGAACATGTGATTTCATATATTTCATATTACAAATGTTAATATAAAGTATTAATATAACGGGAAGGAACATGTAAGGAAGCCACAAAAACTGAAACAATCTCAGTTTCCATAGTTCACTACAAAATGTTGAACCTGCCAAATAACACAACAGGGAACATTTTTAAATGACATAGAAGGTGACAAAGGGTCCTTGCCTGCATCCCTCTCCCACTGTGAACACCAGGCGTTCTGTCGGCAACGGGGCAGCCCCTCTGCAGGGGTCTCTCATCCCCTGTCCAGGTATCCCTGGAGGTCGAGGTTACTGCAGGAAGTTCATTTTTTTTTGTATGACCGTGCCTCTTTCTTTGGTTGGATGTCAGGTCTGGACACTGATCTCATGACAGAGGAGCAGGAACTGAGAGGCAAGCCTGTGGCTCTGAGCTGAGAGCTGCCGTGTCCCCTGGGGGCCCAGGTGCAGGAACTTCACCCTCCAGTGAGGACCCTGCTGCCCACGTGGGCAAGAGCCAGGGGAGGAGGTGCCAGCCTGCCTGGCCAGGACCCTGAGCTCTCAGGACCAGCCCCACAGTGCCCCCTGCTGGACTCAGAACTCGTCATCCCCCACTTCACACACCAGCCTCCTGGAAGGGCTTTCTCACACTTGCAGGAGGGTCATTCTGATGTCACCTCCCAGGGCCTTCGTCGAGTTTGGGCCTGGTCATTAATTTTTCCAGGTACCTAATGACCTCAGACCCCTGAACGGTATGCTGATGAACTAATGAATTTCAGGATTCCCTGAGGTCTGAGTTTGCTCTGCCTAGTTCGTGGGTTCACTACCAGAACACAACCACCTGAACCAAGTCCCAGGATTCAAACACCCAGCGTGCCCGTGGGTTGTTCCTGGTCATGATTCTGTCCGAGTTTCCTTCCCAGGTTGATGTGTAGTCAAGGCTGAATTTGCAGGGCCTCCCGGGACCTTCCCAGCCCACACTGCATGGCTGTGTTCTTATTTCTCTCTTTGCAAAGAGAATAGGAGGCTCTCAGGTACAACAAATCTCTTCTTGATAAATTCCAGGGGTTCTCATTTACCCTTCATCATGGTCCTCACAGTACTTCTTTTTGACTCAGGTATTTAAAGATGTTTTTATTCTAATTTTGTAATGTTTCTATATTAAATGTTTTGTATAAAAGATTATGCTTATAAATGGGAATCTCATCTTTGTCTGGGCTCCTGTTTCATCTCTGGTTGAGAAATCATTGTGACCAGGTACCTAATCTTCACTGGACATGGTGAAATCTAACCTTCTAAGCTTCAATTATTAGAATACATAGATTTAATGAAGGTGGGTTTATAAGGTCTGTGTCCAAAATAGTGACATTCATCCAATATCTTCTCAAACAAGGGACCAGGGAGGGAAAAGGGGGAGAGATAATGAGTTAAATGGAGGAAATAAGCAAGTGAGGAGTCTGAGAACTGCGATCTAATGGGGAGGGTCTCCCTGTACCCAGAGAGAAGGGCTCCTCAGGCAACAATCACTGGGGAAAGGGAGGACCCAGTTTCCCTAAGTGTCAGGATTCAGGCAGAGCACAAAGCCTGGAGCAGGACAGGGATGTGTGGGGGATGGGAGAGGCCCCCTGGGGCTCCAGGGCACAGATGCTGGACTTCTGCTTCCTCGACATCCTGCTCAGTACCTGTGAGGGACCCTATGTATCTGGGCACATGGGCATTCTGCTTGTATTTGGAGACCAGAGAGAAAGGGAGACAAGTTCATGGGCCCCATAAGGATGGACCTGGACGAGGACGTGAGACTGCCTGGATTTAACAGCAGAAGTGACAGCAGAGACCTAACCCAGCCCTCCTGAGGTCACCATCAGGCTCAGGGCAGTGATGGGTCCCACACGGGGTTAGAGGGCAAACTTCCATCAGACATCCCCATCACACGGGAATTCCTTGTGGCTGTGGTTAGTGGTGAGCTGTGTGAGACTGACAACCAGTCTCATCATCAGGATGGGGTCCAAAGTGATCAAGGAGGGCGTGTGGACCAACCTGGAGCCACAGAGCAGGGTTGAATCCCTCAGTGTCCCTCACCTCTGTCCTGGGTCAAAAAGGCAGGGCTTTGCCTGAATCCCTTGTCATCATTGCCATGGGTATCCCCGGGTTCCCTCCTTCTTCAGGACATGGGGCCCTCGGATCTGGCCTCATCGGGCACATCACAAGCAGAGGGACACGGACACATCTTGGGGAGACCCTGCTCCTGACAGTCCACAGAACATCCTAATCCTGAAGTAGGAAATGCTCCAATGGGGTGGAAACGAGAGGAGGGGAGGGGAGGACAGAGCCAGCACCTGTCTGTAGTAGAACCACTCCCGGGGTTCCCTGCATCCTGGGATGTATCACAGGTGCTCCTCACTCCTCAAGGTCTCTGCTCTGACCCTTCAGGAGCGACATTCACACCCTGGGGGATGGTGCTCCTGCTGGGATGGTCCACAGACTCTGCTGAAGGCGCATCTGGGAAAGCCTCCTGCTCCTGATCTCAGCTGAGGGAGCTCAGATCCACGGCTCTCTTGTTCACACGGATGATCGGGGTGCACTCCGTGGTGTCAGAATCTGTTTGCATTTTCTGAGACTTCAACAAAACTGACTGTGAAATTGGGAGTAGACTGATTATGAACCAGAACGTACCTCAGGAATTAATTGATTCTGGGGCATTTATTGGAAATTTGACAGTTCTCTGAGAACAAGCCCCTGACAGACTGAGGTTCTTGTCCCCGTTTCCACCTGCCTGTGTCTCTGTGAGAAGCCCTGTTGTACCAGCCTGCACGGTCAGAGTCAGCCTCGGCCTCAGGCTCCAGCACAGAGACGAGCAGGAGCCCTGCGTGGTCCCAGGCACCTTTGGATCCAGAAAATCTGCAGGGGACCCCAGAGCCTGGTTCTTCCTGGAGTCTGAGTGATAGGACAGGAGGACTGAGGAGGGCTCACTGGCTCCTGCCAGTCCCAATATAGAGCACAGCGGCGACAGGGATGTCCCTGCTCAGGGTGCAGGGAGCCAAAGCATCACCTGTGGTCTGGGGGATCAGGGGTCTCCCTACACACAGCCCATGAAAGCATTGCCGGTCACAACAGTCCATGGTTCAGGGCTGCTGATCCAATGTTGACACCCACACCAGCACCAGGGGATCAGCTACTCTGTGGTGAGAGAAACCATCAATAAACGAGGGTGGACTCAATATACTTACAATGTAAGTTAACAATACAACTATGAAATTAAGACTCTCCAACAATACCAAATGAAAATAACAGAAAGACTCATGACTCACGAGAGGATCTGAAAATGATCATGTGTCTGAACAAGATGGGGTGATTGTCGTGGAGTATTCTAAATTGCCTCTCCTCTAAATGATCTTACAAGGAGTGGAAGGAATGAGAAGAGCAGATGAGGCATTTTAGAGTGAAAACCTTGGCAGTAAGTTGTGATGTACAGCCACAACATTCTTATTCTCACCGTGTGAAACGAAGTACAATTTTATGTCCATTTCTGAGCTGCTTCTGCAGTGTCTGCTTCCCACAACGTGCGGTAATTGTGTGTCTGTGTCTGAGACCCGATTCTACCAGCCAAAGATCTGCACTGTGTGATTTGGAGCCTATTAAGCAAAGATCCTCTGATACAGTAGATAATATGTTACTTAGTGTGTTTGAAACTCGAGGATAAGGCAAATTTAAGGCTTAAGGGAAAAGGGGAATTTGAAGGGATGATCCCACATATTCGAAAATACATCACTGTTAACTGTGGCCCACAGCCCAGCACATTCAACTGTGCAGACCCTGCACCTGTGTGTGAAAGGACAGTGACAGGGACCAGGAACAGGCGTGGTGACCTGTGCTCTGTGACCCCACCTGGGGGTGAGCCCGGGAGCTCAGGGTTCGCGGTCACTTCCTCCTGGCCTGAGGCCTGCTGTGAGCAGCAGGGCTGAGTCCCAGCTGAGCAGGAACAATCAGCCTTGTCCTTGGGCTGGAGTCCAGAGATGGTCAGGGGACCCCACCCGACCCAGACCCCGACAGCCTCGCTGAGCCCCTGAGGGCTGGTTATGACTCCTGTGGTCAGGAGTTCAGGACTCAGTATGAGTGAGACGGCAGCCAACTTGCCCCCTTGGTGCCAACAGTGTTGCTGTTTCCAGGCAGGTGAGTGTGGCTGAGTGTCCATGGAGTCACCGAACCTGGCTGAGTCCACCCTGCCTGAGCCCCGGACACCACGAGGGACAGAGGAGGCTAAGAGCAGGAGACAAGGCAGGGGGCAGTGGGGGCCTCCCAGGCCTGAGATGATGTCAGATGGATCTCCCACCTGGGACCCTGAGATTAGGACAGACCCTGTGTCCCCAGTGATGGGGACACAGATGTTCTGTTTCCTTTGAGACCCTCTCCTGGGAATGGGCTGCTGGAAGGACTCTGAGGACAGAGGGGAGAGGAGGAGCCTCCATGCACAGGCAGCGCCCCCGATGACCTGGACCCAGGGTGGAGCAGCAGCAGCAGGTCCAGCAGAAGCTGAGCAGGAAGCCCCTGGGCAGCCCCAGCGCCCCCAGTGAGAGAGGAACCTGGTCTAGTTCCCGCAGGCCTGGAGCTCTCGGGGAGCCTGAGAGGAGGTCACAGGAAAGGCAGGAGCAGCAGCCTGGGTCTCAGCTCAGCCCAGGGATGGCCAAGAAGCCCAAGTGTCCTGAATCAGACAGAACTGGAGTATATCTCTCTGGTTCTGACCTGGCTGTCAGGGACTCTGTCTGCCAGGACCTGCCTCTGGCATTCAGGGCCTTCTGCTCAATTTTAGAGAATCATATAATATGTGGTTGCCAAAGAAAAGGCTTGGGAATGGGGAAGATTGAAGAAGAGCTGAAAGGATTTCTGGGACGAAGTTCCTGGTGTGGGGCTCAGACCCCAGTTTTAAATAAAACAGACAGCAGAAGTGGCTGCTATGGAGGAGATGGTTCAGCCCCGGGAGGCCCATGACGGGGGAGAGCAGGTTTTTGTCTCACTTCCCCCGGGGGCCTGGAGCACTGTGCCATTATTGCCACTACTGTCATAAGCCCCGCAGTAATAATCCGCATCGTCCTCAGCCTGGAGCGAACAGATGGTCAGGGTGGCTGTGTTCCCAGACCTGGAGCCGGAGAATCGGTCGGGGACCCCCGAGGCTCGACTGGTTGCACCATAGATGAGGGTTCTGGGGGCAGGTCCTGGGAGCTGTTGGTACCAGCTCACATAATTACCATAACCAACGTTGCTGCTGCTTCCAGAGCAGGTGATGCTGACCCTCTGGCCCAGGGACCCGGACACGGAGGACGGCTGAGTCAGCATAGCCTGGGCCCAGGATCCTGGAAGGGAGAGAGACAGAGATGGTGACTCGGGGGTCCATCACGAGAGTAGGGAGCAGGACCGCTGAGTCTTCCCAAGACCCTTCTCCTGTCCTGCCATCCAGTCACCTGTGCAGAGAGCGACCAGGGTGAGGAGAAGAGGGCACCAGGCCATGGTGGACATGGTCAGGGCGTCCTGCCTTCTGTGGCCCCACAGCTGAGCAGAGCGTCCCCACACCGCTCCTTCCCCTCTTCATGCTCTGAGAGGGGGAGGGGCCTTTCATGCAAATGACCCCCCCCACGAGGTCTCTGTCGCCTCCCTGGGCCCTGGGTCAGGTCCCTGTCCCTCGGGGTAGCCAGATCAAGGGTGGGGTGTGTGGGGCTTGGGAGTGGGAGGTCACCACTGGGAGCCTTTCATGCAAATGACCACCCCCCACTCCGTGTTACACTGTGGGTTCGGGACCCTTCAGAACAGCCTGGGAAAGGCCCCTGGTGTCCCGTCCAGACACACTTCCTGTTACCCGGTGATCAGAACTCTTCGAGTCAACTCTCCCAAGACTGGTTTTGACATGACACAGTTCAGAAAGTGTTTGGTTGGAAAAGAAGAGCCAAGCTAGTTCACCCTGTAGTGCCTGTGCGTGTTACACTGTGGGTGTGTGACTTTGAGACTTTAAATGAACCAAAATGTGTTCACGGATTAGTGAAAATCTAAGGTCATAACTTTAAATAGGTGCATAAATATAACTGAAGGAAATGTTCAGTCGCTAAGTTGTGTTCGACTCTGGTTCTGTTTTAATTTTGCATTGCCATGGTACTGCTTTTAAAACATCATTTTCTTTGTAGGTTCTGTTCATCAAATAGGACAATTTTAACTAAATCACTTGACGGTATCTTATGAAATTTTATTATTAAGTAAAAGAACATTTTTACAAAGATATTGGCATTCTTAATTATACTGGCCTCTGAGTGAGGCAGGGCCAGAAGCAACCGTTCTAACTCTTATGGCATCTCCACGGAGGGATTTTCATGTCTTAGCAGGAAGCTCTATCTGTGAAAACAGGGCAGGCTGAGTTATCAGAGCCACGGGTCCGTCTCAGGCCTGAGATGAGACACAGGCCATGACAAGGCAGATCAGTTGTCCTCAGGAAACTGAGACGTGACCACGGGGAGCAAACCTGACTTAGACGTGGTCCAGATGGAGCAGTAGTGATCGCCCCTGGGTCAGAGCCCCAGGAGGGTGCCTGCTTTCCCAGCCGAGGGCCCCAATAGCTTCTCTGCTCACTGTGCATAAAATCAACCCCACAGCAGCTGAGCAGAGACACTCCTCAGCCAGGAAGCATTTTCTAGATCTCAGGACAAGGGTTTCTCTCCCAACATGATTCCTCACTCAAGGGCACAGAGATCGGAGTGTGAGCATTCACGGGATAAATCAGCTACTAGAGGGCTTCATGGATCTCTTGGGAAACAAGGGGAACCTGGGGAGGAGCAGGGAAGAAACAAACTGCGGTCACACATAGAGCCAGAGACCTGAGGCTTCCCGGGAAGGAAGCGTTAGTGAGATTCAAGGACGGGTGGAGGAAGTTAGTGTCCAGTTCAGGAAGATCTGGAAACACGTCCATGACCTTCTGACAGACTGAGCTTGGTCATGACCATGGAGGTCACCAGTGCAGGTTTGTAGAGAGAGAGGCTTAGGATTGGGGAAAGTCACGAATGAGGGGAGCGGGAGGGCAGGCTCTTAGCAAAGAGATGAGGAGGAGCAGGAGCAGGCTGAGGAGAGCTGGAGGGGTGCAGGGGGTGGGCTCTGGGGGCTCCTCCCCTCCTCTGTTTCTGGGAAGAGGATGGGGACTGATGACCACCTCACCCCTTCACCCTCCAATTCTGGGTGCTCGGCCCCATGTGCAGTCTCACTCCCAGGAGGAGGCCTGGGGGCTGAGGCTCAGAGTCTGTCCCCTGAGAGGAAGCACCTGCTGTCACGTCCAACTCAGGCCACTGAGCCGGGTGCAGGGCCAGGTCAGGGGACCATGGGGGTGTGTTGAGGCTTTGCCAGGTCCGAGCAGGTTCACAGCGCCCCCTGGTGACACACTCGGGGAACAGTCACGGTGGTGAGATGGTGAGCAAGGCGCTGCTCAGTTGCTTGATGGCTCAATCCTGCCTGACTCTTGTGACCCCATGGACTGTAGCCCACCAGGCTCCTCTGTCCACGGGATCCTCTAGACAAGAACACTGAAGTGGGCTGCCGTTTCTTGCACCAGAAGATCTTCCCAACCCAGGGACAGAACCCACATCTCTTATGATTCTTGCGTTGGCAGGAGGCTTCCTTACCACGAGTGACACCTGGGAAGCCTTATGAGGAAGGAGGGGCTGCCTCTCTTTCCTGTCACCAAATACTTTTTCAATGAACAAATAAATGAATTAAATAATAAGTGTTATATGTCTTTGATAACATACAGAGAATTCTCTTTTATTTTCATGTATTTTGTTTTCAAATGATTCTGACTACCTTTTCTCATGATTCTTTTCTTCCCCCCTCCATTTATCTCCTTTTCCTTTGGACCCAAGAGTGTTTGTATTTGCTCATCAAATAGATTTGATGAATTGTCCCTAAAAATATCTATCAGCTGATTTCATCATCTGAGGCATCTCAGCGTTGATGTCTATGCCGTCTCACTTCCCCTCAATATTTAATTTCCAGGTTCTTGATAGAAGTGACAATTTTTACTGGATCCTGGACTGTGTGGAAATTACTTGAAGAAACTCTGAATTCCATTTCCTTTTCCTTTAACAGGAGATCCTTCAGTGGCAGAAGGTCAGGGATGTGCGTTCACTGCCCACTGACCCAGCAAGGGCGGCACTGACCCCCCTGCTCTGTGCTGCTGACTCCGACCTGGGAACCGGGGGCACCTCCTGTCAGCAGCTCCTTCATCCAGGGGTGTGTGACCACCCCTTGTGAGATGCTGCCCTGGGGAGGGGAGTCGAGCTGAGGGGGCAGCTGTGCTGAGTCAGGGGACACTCAGTTCCCTGGGTTCCGTGGTCTCAGGGACTCCAGAAAGGGAGGGGCAAACACCTTGCCCTGGGAGCCCCATGGCTGTGGGGGAAGCAGAATTTTGTCTCTTTCCACTCTGGCCTGAAGCACTGAGGAAACTTTTAAGCCGTCAGCCCATGAGAAACAGTAATAATCAGTGTTGCCCTCTGCCTGAACTGATCAGAGAGGCCGACTTGCCAGACTTCGAGGCAGAGAATCGATCTGGGACCCCTGAGAGTCGTTTGCTGTTTTCACCAGTCAGGAGTCTGTGGGCCGATCCTGGGAGCTGTTGGTTCCAGCTCACATAATGACCCCCAGTGTTACTCCTGTTTCCAGCACAAGAGATGGGGACCCTCTGTCCCAACCCTCCGTGCCGGGCACAGAGGGCGGCTGAGTCAGCATGGCCTGGGCCCAGATCCTGGAAGGGGGAGAAACAGAGATGGTGACTCTGGGGTCCAGACACGAGAGAACGGAGCCCGGCCCCTGTGTCTTCCCAAGACCCTTCCCCTGTCTCCCCATCCAGTCACCTGTGCAGAGAGCGACCAGGGTGAGGAGCAGAGGGCACCAGGCCATGGTGGACATGGTCAGGGCGTCCTGCCTTCTGTGGCCCCACAGCTGAGCAGAGCGTCCCCACACCGCTCCTTCCCCTCTTCATACTCTGAGAGGGGAGGGTCCTTTCATGCAGACGATCCCGTGCATCACACTGACCCCTCGCTGGGCCCTGGGCCCGGTCTCTATGCCTGAGGGCGGCCAGAGGGTTGTCAGGGGTGGGGCTCTGTGGGGTCCAGCAGTGAGAGGTCACAGCTGGGAGCCCTGAGCAGAGGCACGAGGCCTCGTCAGGGAGCTCTGTCAGGGGGGCCCATCGTGCCTCCCGCCAGCCATCTTCAGGAATGGACCCCGAGCGCCCCCCGCCCCTCGTCCAGGCCCAGGCACACATCCTGTGACCTGGAGACCAGAGCCCTCAAGGACAGATCCTGCCCCTGCTCTGGGCGCTGTCCCCTCTTTAGCACCAGGCCAGGTGCCCCTTTTGTGTCCCCGTGAGCTCAGGGCCATCATGGGCTCCCCTCAAATACTCAGGGCGACTCTGTTCATGGCTTCCTTGACTGCTCAGGGGTCAGGACCGAGGGGCGTCTGAGATGCAGATTCCTCTCAGATCAGGATCAGGTCAGGGCACTGCCAGCCCCGGAGCGGGAAGGTGGGTCTCCTTCTGTGCAGGACAGCAGGGGCCCTCCTCTGTGGGCCTTCCCCCTGGGGGGCAGAGTCCTCCTTCCTCTGTGTGTCCCCTCAGCCCTGAGGAGGAGGGGGCACTTCTCTGAGGAGGGGGTGAAGGTGTGGAGAGGGCCTGAGGTGGGACTCTGAATTGCTGAACGCCTGGATCTTCACTGTGTGTGTGAGCTGAAGAGCCTCTTGATGGAAGGGAAAGAGGGGAGTGAAAAAGTTGGATTAAAACCCAACATTTAGAAAACTAAGATCATGGCATCTGGCCCCATCACTTCATGGCAAATAGATGGGGAAACAGTGGAAACAGTGACAGACTTTATTCTTTGGCTCTCCAAAATCACTGCAGATGGTGACTGCAGCCATGAAATTAAAAGACGCTTGCTCCTTGGAAGAAAAGCTATGACCAACCTAGACAGTATATTAGAAAGCAGACACATTACTTTGCCAACAAAGGTCTGTCTAGTCAAAGCTATGGTTTTTCCAGTAGTCATGGAAAAGTTGAGAGTTGGACGGTGAAGAAAGCTGAGCACCGAAGAAATGAGGCTTTTGAACTGTGGTGTTGGAGGAGACTTTTGAGAGTCCCTTGGACTGCAAGGAGATCCAACCAGTCCAGCCTAAGGGAGATCAGTGCTGGACGTTCATTGGAAGGACTGATGTTGAAGCTGAAACTCCAATACTTTGGCCACCTGATGTGAAGAACTGACTCACTTGAGAAGACCCTGGTGCTGGGAAAGACTGAAGGAAGGAGGAGAAGGGGATGACAGAGGATGGGATGGTTGGATGGCATCACCGATTCAATGGACATGAGTTTGAGTAAACTCCACGAGTTGGTGATGGACAGGGAGGCCTGGCGTGCTGCAGTCCATGGGGTCACACAGACTCGGACACGACTGAGCTACTGAACTGAACAGAACTTGCTGTGTGTGAAGCTTTCCCCACACTGGACCCCATGCCCATGTCCTGTCTTATGAACTGACCGCTCCTGGGTGTCTCTCCTGCGGGCACAGGGCACAGGCTGCAGGGAGCAGGCCTGGTGATGCTCAGTTTTTATTGAGACTCTGAAGGGCTCTGAGCAGCGTGTGTCCCCAGGGATCCTGATACACAATAGCTCTTAGGACCAACCATCCCAAATAGCAGGTTAGAGAAGGCAGAGTTCGAAGTGATTGGTTCGAAAAGACCAGTTGACTGTAGTTTGCCCTGCACTGGCATAGGTATACATGCTGGGTGTGTGAGACTTTAAATGAACCAGAACGTGGTAATGGATTAGGGAAAATCTACAGTCGTTCCTTATAATCTGTGCATGAATTAAACTGAGGGAAAATCTATGTTCTCTTTTAATTTTTCATTCACTAGGATACAGTTTAGGAAAACTAATTATCATTGTAAATCCTCTTTTCATTTTTTCTATAAATCACTTCATAGGTATCTGAGGAAATTTTGATTATTATTGAGTAAATATATTTTTACAAAGATATTTGCATTCTTAACATTTTTGGACTTTGAGTGAGGCAGGGCTAGAACCAGCTCTTTCTGCCACATATTGCATCTCCGCTGGGGATAGTTCGTCTCTGAGCAGCTTGTGAAACAGGGCGGGCTGAGGTACGGGAGCCATAGGTCAGCCTCAGAGCTGAGTTGAGAGAAAGTGCGTGACGGGTCAGGTCTGCTGATCTCGGGCACTCAGAAGGGCCCACAGGACGATAAGCTGAGGTAAAGGAGGCCCGGTAAGGCAGCGGTGAGAGCCCTGGCCAGGAGGGGATGAGCTGGGCTCACACCTGAGCGTCTGCAGACCTGAGGCTTCTCCGGTAGGAGGGCTAGAGAGGTCGCAAGGGAGGACAAGGAGGTGAGCGTCTGGTCAAGGAAGACTGGACCCCGACCCCTGCTGGTAGAGGGCCTTTGGTCTGGAGGAGGAGGCCGCTGGTGAAGGGTTGGGGAGAGGAGCCCAGCACCGGAGAGGAAAGTCATGGGTCAGAGGGGTGCTCTTAGGAAAGAGCAGGGGAGCAGCAGAGGAGCCTGCGGGGAGACGGAGGAGTGCAAGGGGTGGGCTTGGGGGCCTCCCCTCCTCTGCTCCTGGGAAGCGGGTGGGGCCTGATGACGCCCTGAGTCCATCACCCTCCAGTTGTGGGTCCTGGGCGCTGTGTGCAGCTTCACTCCCAGCGGGAGGCCGGGGGCCGGGCTCTGAGTTTGTCCCCTGAGAGGAAGCACCTGCTGTCCCGCCCAGCTCAGTCCAGTGGGCCCTGGGGCAGGGGCAGGGGACCATCCGGTGTGTTCGGGGTCTGCTGGTTCTGAGCAGGTGCACAGCGCCCCCTGGTGATGTGCTCGGGGAATGGTCATGGTGGTGAAAGGGAGGATGGATGGGCTGCCCTGCATTCTTCCAACCAACAGTCCATGAATCAATGGTATGTGTCCGCTGTCCACTGGCCCAGCAAAGGGGGGTCCTGACCCCACTTCTCTGTGCTGCTGACCCCCACCTGGGAGCCTGGGGCAACTCCTGTCAGCAGCTCCTTCCACCCAGGGGGACGCTGAGACCACTCCCTACTTCCTGCTGCCCTCAGGGAGGGGCAGCCAGGCTGAGCCGGGCAGCTGTGCTGCGGTCGGTGGTCGCTCAGCCCCGTGAGCTCCGTGGTCTCAGGACACCAGGGGGAGGGGTGACCGCAGTGCCCTCCGCCCGCCCCCACCTCCTATTCAGCACTGTTGATGCAGCGAGGGGGCCGGCCCCACGGTCACCATCCCTCAGGCTCCCCTGGTTTGTGCTCCCCTCCCAAGCCAGTGCTGATGCCCTAGGGGCTCCACGCTGGGAGGACCCCAGTCCTGTCCCTGTATCCTGGGAGGGAACACAGCATAGGGGCCTGGACAAAACTGGGAGGGGTCAGTTGAGATGTGAGGGCAAGTGAGGTGGCCTCCCTGCAGGGACAGAAGGGCACTCCGGTCCGAGGTCCGGGTACGTGCCAAGGTCAGAGGAAGGGGGAGGTAGAGGCCGCTGACCCTGGGGACCGGCCACTCAAGGTCAGACCCTCTGAGCTTATGACCACCTCCTCCTAATGGGAGAGAAAAGAAAAGCCAGGGAAATAATATCCTCTTGCTGAAACCCTGAAATCCCTTTGTTACTAAGTTCTGGAGCCTGTGAAGATAGATGCATATGTTTCTACAGCCTCAGATTCACTCACAGGGACCTTGACCACATTCCACGCATTGGCTCCTTGAGCTCTGGCTGTGTCACTGACAGTATTGTCTCTAATTCCCTGCACAACCCTTGGCAGAGTCAGCGGGGGACAGACGAGCCCGGCTTGTCCCCCTGGTCATTCTCAGGCTGGGGGCTGGCCTAGAAGTGCAGCCCCTCCTTGGCTGCCAAGGTCTGGGATGGGGACCTGGAGAGCTGACCAGCCTGACTCCTGGCCAGGCTAAGGCTGGAGGCTATGATGGGTTGGAGCCCCAGTGGCACCTGAGCCCCAGGGTCATGGGGCCCTGCCCACTTCAGCCAGGAGGGGCTGGGAGACCAGGTCCCCGTACAGTGAAGCTGAGACCCCTGCCAGGATGCAGTTGCTGGATTTCATCTTGCAGCCGTAGAGGTCATCAAGGGTCATCACCAACGTCAGCAAGGAGAATCATGCTGGTTGTGCTGGGGACTCTGACTCTCAATGTTGTTGATAAAATGTGGACCTGATTCCCCTCCACATCTTTATGGGCAGAGAGGTGTCCCCTGGAAGAGCTGGACACCTCAGAGGAGAGACAGGAGCAGGCACGGGGCCATGAACCATTGGAAGGAGATGGGACCCCAGAGCCCCCTCCCCATGGGCTGCTGAGCATTTCCGCCCTCTCTCTGCCCTCCGCCTCAAAGCGCTGAGCCCTCTGAGCACAACGGCAGGTTTTGGTGGTGCTTCCCCATGAGGTTGCATCACTGTGGTATTATTGTAACTACCGGTGTATAGAGCACAGTAATAGACAGCCTCGTCCTCAGGCTGGACCCCCGTGATGGTGAGGGCGGCTTTGTTCCCAGAGATGGAGCCAGAGAAGCGATCAGGGATCCCAGAGAGGCGGCTGTTTGTATAGTAGATAAGAGTTCTGGGAGCCTGGCCTGGGGTCTGCTGGAACCAGCCGGGGTAGTTACTGGTAGTGACTGACCCAGAGGTGAGGCCACAGGTCAGGGTGACCGTCCCTCCTGGAGACACTGACACTGCTGGCTCCTGGACCACAGTCTGAGCATCTACCCCTAAGAGTGACAAGAGAGAGACAGGTGTTATTATCAAGACAAGGGCCCTGAGACCCTGCATGGAGGTGGCCCAAGGGTGCAGAGTCCCGGCCCCTGACCTGAGCCGTAAGTGAGGAGCCCGAGCAGAAGCACCATCCAGGCCATGGTGGGGACCCTCCCAGGACGTGGGCTCCTCAGCCTCCTTGGCTGGAGGTGCGGTCCTGGGCCTTTTCATGCCTCCAGCCCATCAGGAGGAGGAGGGGCCTCATGCAAATCACTTCCTCGTCTCCCTGCCCAGGGCACCTGAGTTCCCCTGGGGTGGGGGGACTTGAAGGAGGCCGATGCTGGACCTCACACAGAGTGGGGACAGAACCGGAAGGAGCCTCTGAGTGATGAGGCGACGTCTTTCAGCAAATGTGCTCCTGTGACCTTGGTGATTTCTGTCCTTCATCTCCTCCCCAGAGTATCTGAGGCTGAAGGAGGAGTTTGCAAGTCTTCCTCTCTTGCTGCACTCATCGAGCCTTTCCCAAACCTGAGCCCATCTTTAGAACACTCTCTGTCCTTCTCAGGGAACCGCTGCGTCCCACCTGTGTGATGCTGTCCTTCCTTGTCCCTCCAGCCCTGAGCCCAGGAGGAAATCCCAGAGCCTGTGTCTGGTGTGAAGGGAAAGGCGTGGCCCTTGAACACCATCTTGTAAAGTGTCCCTAGTCCCAGCGCTGGTGAATCAGGGCTGGGGGTTGAGAGTGACATGTAGAGACACAGGCCTGGGGTGACGGCCTCCTGTGCTAGAAAAACCATGACAATGTGGAGTAGCTTCAATAGACCTGTAGGGGAAAGGTCACCATGTCATCATGCAATGATGATAGCTGGCAAGTTCAGTTCCAACAAAGCTGGCATACATGTCTCATCATCGGAAATAGAAAAGCACCATGTGTGAACAGGTCGGTGTGCTGAGCATCGTGGACACTGTAAAACTCCCTTCCCTGTGGTTCTGCTGTGGAGCCGATGGACTCGGGAGGAGGAGGGATGTGGGGGTAACGAGGACAAGAAAGAGCTCAGACATTTCAAGTGTTAACCTGTGCGGAAGAGACGGGAAAAGTCTTGTTCATCTCTTCTTTTTTTAAGAAAAGTCTTGTTCATCTCTTCTTTCTTTAACATTAAAAATGTTAAATACTATTCTTATTTTGTATTCATGTTAGATTTAATGCTAAAGTAGCTGTTTAATAAAATTCACACGATTTTTGTCAGAGTTAATTCTTTTCTTATTGTACAAATGTACTGATGATAGCTTTGGGAAATATGTGATTTCATATATCTCAAGTTTTTAGATGGAAGAAGTGGTCACATAAAGGAAAGGAACAACTAACGAAGCCACAAAACCTGAAACAATATCAGTTTCCATAGTTCACTCTAAAATGTTGAAATTGCCAAATAACACAACAGGGATAACTTCAAATGACATAGAAGGTGACAAAGGGTCCTTGCCTGCATCCCTCTCCCACTGTGAACACCGGGCGTTCTGTGGGCAATGGGGCAGCCCCTCTGCAGGGGTCTCTCATCCCCTGTCCAGGTATCTATCCCTGGAGGTCGAGGTTACTGAAGGAAGTCCATTTTTGTTGTATGATCCTCCCTCTCTCCTTGGTTGGGTGTTAGGTCTGGGTACTGATTCGACAGAAGAACAGGAACTGAGCAGCAAGCCTGTGGCTCTGAGATGAGAGCTGCCGCGTCTCCTGGGGGCCCAGGTGCAGGAACGTCACCCTCCTGTGAGGACCCTGCTGCCCGCGTGGGTAAGAGCCAGGGGAGGAGGTGCCAGCCTGCCTGGCCAGGACGCTGAGCTCTCAGGACCAGGCCCATAGCGCCCCCTGCTGGACTCAGACCTCCTCCTCCCGCCCTTCACACCACAGCCTCCTGGAAGGGCTTGCTCACACTTGCAGGAGGGTCATTCTGATGTCACCGCCCAGGGCAGTAGAATGAGTCCTCTCCGTGGAGTTTGGGGCTGGTCATTAATTTTTCCAAGTAACTTTGACTTCAGGCCGTTTAATGCAATGCTGATAAACAAATGAATTTCAGGATTCCCTGAGGTCTGAGTTTGCTCTGCCTCGCTCCTGGGTTCACTATCAGAACACAACCACCTGAACCAGGTTCCAGGATTAAGAATCCTACATGCCTATGGTTTGTACCTGGTCACAGTTCTGCCTGAGTTTCCCTCCCGGGTTGATATGTGGTTGATGTTGGTTTTGCATGGTCACTAGGTACCGTCCCGCCCGGAGTGCACCGCTCTGTTCCTATTTCTGTCTTTCCCTGAGTGACATCACTTTCACTTTTCACTTTCACATATCGGAGAAGGAAATGGTAACCCACTCCAGTGTTCTTGCCTGGAGAATCCCAGGGACGGCGGAGCCTGGTGGGCTGCCGTCTATGGGGTCGCACAGAGTCAGACACGACTGTAGAGACTTAGCAGCAGCAGCAGCAAGAGAATATGAGGTTCCCAGGGATAACAGATCTTCCCTTGATCACGCCCAGGGGTTCTCATTTACCCTTGAACATGGTCCTCTCAGTACTTTTTGACTCAGATATTTAAAGATTAAAGATGTGTTGACTCGATTTTGTAAGCTTTCAATATTAAATGCTTGATATAAAGGATTATAACTATAAATGGGAACCTCATCCTTGTCAGGGCTCTTCTTTCATTCCTGATTGAGAAACCCTTCTGACCTGTTACCTGATCTTTGCTGGACATGGCTGACATTCATTTGTTAAACTCCATAGATATCATGAGAGTGGGTTTATATGGTCTGTGTCCAAAATAGTGACATTTATCCAATATCATCTCAAACAAGGAACCAGGGAGGGAAAAGTGGGAGAGGTCATGAGGGAAAAGAGGAGAAAATGAGCAAGTGAGGAGTCTGAGAGCTGCATCCTAAGGGGGAGGGTCTCCTTCACCTGGAGAGGAGAACAGGGCCAAACCCCTGAGTGTGCCTCACCTCTGTTCTGGGTCACAAGGCAGGGAATTTGCCTGGAGCCCCTTGTCATCATTGCCATGGGGACCCCCGTGTCCCCGCTGCTCCCACTGCAGGAGCTGGTGCTCTCGGATCTGGGCTCATCAGTGGCATCACAGGCAGAGGGACGTGGGCACTTCTTGGGGAGCCCCTGCTCCTGACAGTCCATAGACCACCCCAGCCCTGAAATAGGAAGTGCTCCGATGGGGTGCAGAGGAGAGGACGGGAGGGCCTGTGGGCTCAGGAGAACCACTCCCGGGTTCCCTGCATCCTGGGATGTGTCACCGCTGCCCCTCACTCCTCAGGGTCTCTGCTCTGACCCTTCAGGAGCAGAGTTCACTCCCTGGGGGACAATCCGCCTGCTGGGATTGTCCACGGACTGTGCTGAAGGCGCATCTGGGAAAGCCTCCTGCTCCTGATCTCAGGGGAGGGAGCACAGCTCCACGGCCCTCCTGATCACACGGATGATCAGGGTGCACTCCGTGGTGTCAGAATCTGTTTACATTTTCTGAGACTTCAGCAAAACTGACTGTGCAATTGGGAGTAGACTTACTATGAACCAGTACGTACCTCAGGAATCAATTGATTGTGTGGAATTTATTTAAAATTTGACAATTCTCAAAGAACAAGCCCCGGACAGGCTGAGTTTCTTGTCCCAGATCCAAATAGGTTATTACAAGATAATGAGAATTTCTTTTTTTATAGAGGGTTCAGGATTTGACCTACCTTTATTTAAAGAGCAGGTTTGTCTGAATCCCAAATATTTTTAAGTATAGATTTTCTTTTTTTTATTAATTTCATTCTCTGTATAATTTTTGGCAAGTTAATTCCAAACATTTCACTATTTACAGGCTGAATGTTTTAGTTTTAATTTATATTTTATTGAGAATTAAGTTTTCCTTGGAGCTCTGACGTCTATATACACATCTTTTCCAGATTACTACATAGGTATTTTTTTAAAGATATATAAATATATTTTAAAAAAGATATTTTCTGTTTGTATGGTAAAAACATGAAATATTTTAATTCTTGAAAGCTATTCCCCCAAATGAATATAGTACAAAAAGTAAAGGTATGAAAGTATTCATCTGAGGGTAATTCTTAGTAACAGAACTTGGAAATGTTAAAAAATTTTTCATAACACTTACTAAAGGTGGCAAGAAAAACTTTGCTCAAGGTAAGGGTACCACAATGGGGGCTTATACTAGGGGACGAGATTGAGCTTAAGTCTGACTCAGGCACACAGTTGGGACTGATAGCTAAGGAACAGGGTGGGTCCATGGGGTTGCAAACAGACTGGGCAACTGAAAAGCAATGAACAACAGCAACAGGGTGGGTGGACCTCAGGGTGAGGGTGGATTCTGGCTGGACTGAGAGGATCATTGCTGACCTAGGCAAGGGTGATAGGATACTGAGCTGTGGGATAAGGAATTTGATCTGATACTGAGGGTGGTCCAATCAAGGGTGTGGTATTTTTTCTAAACTCACTTAGCAGATTCTGGCTAAAATTGGACTAAATGGACAGGCGCACCTGGATAAAGACATGGCCCAAAGTTGGCAGTGCATTAATTAAGTACTGCTGTATAACAAATTACCCTAAACTAACAGCTTAAAGTCTCAAAATTTTTGAGATCGTTCCAATCTCAAAAACGACACAATGATCTCTGTTCGTTTCTAAGGCAGTCCATTCCATATAACGGTAATCCAAGTCTATGCCCTGACCAGTAATGCTGAAGAAGCTGAACTTGAACAGTTCTATGAAGACTTACAAGACCTTTTAGAACTAACACCCAAAAGAGATGTCCTTTATTTATAGGGGACTGGAATGTAAAAGTAGGAAGTCAAGAAACACCTGGAATAACAGGAAAATTCAGCCTTGGAATACAGAATGAAGGAGGGCAAAGGCTAATAGAGTTCTGCCAAGAGAAAGCACTGGTTATAGCAAACACCCTCTTCCAACAACACAAGAAAATACTTTACACATGGACATCACCAGATGGTCAACACTGAAATCAGATTGATTATATTCTTTGCAGCCTAAGATGGGGAAGCTCTACACAGTCAGCCAAAACAAGACCGGGAGCTGACTGTGGCTCAGATCATGAACTCCTTCTTGCCAAATTCAGACTGAAATTGAGGAAAGTGAGGAAAACCACTAGACCATTCAGGAGTGACCTAAATTAAATCCCTTATG
Source organism: Cervus elaphus (assembly GCF_910594005.1). Classification (NCBI taxonomy): domain Eukaryota; kingdom Metazoa; phylum Chordata; class Mammalia; order Artiodactyla; family Cervidae; genus Cervus; species Cervus elaphus. The sequence continues at coordinate 2,297,924 of NC_057819.1, forward strand.
ACTATACAGTGGAAGTGAGAAATAGATTTAAAAGACTAGATCTGAGAGACAGAGTGCCTGATGAACTATGGACAGAGGGTCGTGACATTGTACAGGAGACAGCAATCAAGATCATCCGCAAGAAAAAGAAATGCAAAAAAGCAAAATGACTGTCCGAGGAGGCCTTACAAATAGTGTGAAAAGAAGGGAAGCGAACAGCAAAGGAGGAAAGGAAAGATATACCCATTTGAGTGCAGACTTCTGAATAGCAAGGAGAGATAAGAAAGCCTTCCTCAGTGATCAATGCAAAGAAATAGAGGAAAACAATAGAATGGGAAAGACTAGAGAACTCTTCAAGAAAATTAGAGATACCAAGGGAACATTTCATGCAAAATGGGCTCAATAAAGGACAGAAATTATAGGGACGTAACAGAAGCAGAAGATATTAAGAAGAGGTGGCAAGAATGCACAGAAGAACTGTACAAGAAAGATCTTCACGACCCAAATAATCAAGATGGTGTGATCACTCACCTAGAGCCAGACATCCTGGAATGTGAAGTAAAGTGGGCCTTAGAAAGCATCAGTATGAACAAAGCTAGTGGAGGTGGTGGAATTCCACTTGAGCTATTTCAAATCCTAAAAGATGATGCTGTGAAAGCGCTGCACTCAATATGCCAGCAAATTTGGAAAACTTAGCAGTGGCCACAGGACTGGAAAATGTTGGTTTTCATTTCAATCCCAAAGAAAGGCAGTGCCAAAGAATGCTCAAACTACCGCACAATTGTACTCATCTCACACACTAGTAAAGTAATGCTTTAAATTCTCCAAGCCAGGCTTCAGCAATACATGAACTGTGAACTTCCATACGTTCAAGGTGGTTTTAGAAAAGGCAGAGGAACCAGAGATCAAATTTCCAACATCCACTGGATCATTGAAAAAGCAAGAGAGTTCCAGAAAAACATCTATTTCTGCTTTATTGACTATGCCAAAGCCTTTGACTGTGTGGATCACAATAAACTGTGGAAAATTCTGAAAGAGATAGGCATACCAGACCACCTGACCTGCCTCTTGAGAAACCTGTATGCAGGTCAGGAAGCAACAGTTAGAACAGGACATGGAACAACAGACTGGTTCTAAATAGGAAAAGGAGTGTGTCAAGGCTGTATATTGTCAGCCTGCTTATTTAACTTATGTGCAGAGTACATCATGAGAAACACTGGGCTGGAGGAAACACAAGCTGGAATCAAGATTGCCGGGAGAAATCTCAATAACCTCAGATATGCAGATGACACCACCCTGATGGCAGAAAGTGAAGAAGAACAAAAGAGCATCTTGATGAAATTGAAAGAGGAGAATGAAAAAGTTGGCTTAAAGCTCAACATTCAGAAAACTAAGATCATGGCATTTGGTCCCATCACGTCATGGCAAATAGATGGGGAAACAGTGGAAAGAGTGGCTGACTTTATTTTGGGGGGCTCCAAAATCACTGCAGATGGTGATTGCAGCCATGAAATTAAAAGACACTGACTCCTTGGAAGGAAAGTTATGACCAACATAGACAGCATATTGAAAAGCAGACACTTTACTTGGCCAACAAAGGTCCACCTAGTCAAGGCTATGGTTTTTCCAGTAGTCATGTATGGATGTGAGAGTTGGACTATAAATAAAGCTGAGCACTGAAAAATAGATGCTTTTGAACTGTGGTGTTGGGGAAGACTCTTGAGAGTCCTTTGGACTGCAAGGAGATCCAACCAGTCCATCCTAAAGGAAATCAGTCCTGAATATTCATTGGAAGGACTGATGCTGAAGCTGAAACTCGAATATTTTGGCCACCTGATGCGAAGAGCTGACTCATTTTAAAAGACCTTGATGCTGGGAAAGATGGAGGGCAGGAGGAGAAGGGGATGACAGAGGATGAGATGGTTGGATGGCATCACCGACTCAATGGACATGGGTTTGGGTGAACTCCGGGAGTTAGTGATGGACAGAGAGGCCTGTTGTGCTGCGGTTCATGGGGTCTCAAAGAGTTGGACACGACTGAGCGACTGAACCGAACTGAACAGCTTAAAACGATATTATCTCATACTGCTGCTGAAAGTTGGGAATCCAGGAGTAATTGAGCTGAGTGTTCTGGCTCAGGGTTTCATGAGATTGCCGTCATCTGAAGCCTTGACATGGGCTGGTGGATTTCCTTCCAAGACGGCTTACTCACATAGCTGTTGAAACCAGTGTCCTTGCTGGCTGTTGGGAGAAAGCCTCCGTTCTTTCACGCGGGCCTCTCTACTGGGCTGCCTGAGTGTTAAGATGCGACTGAGCTGGCTTCTAGCGTGAGTGATCCAAGGGGATGAGCCAGGAGGCTGCAGTGCCTCTGATGACCTAGTCTCAGACCCTTCATGTTCATTTCTACAACATTCTACCATTGGAAGTGAGCCGCTGAGTCCAGCCCACATGTGACGGGGAGCATAAGGTCCGCCCTTGACGGAAAGGATTTGTGGACATAATTTCAAACCACGTGGTACACACATGACCACAAGTTGTTTACATACCTCTCTGTCCAAAATGCATTTTCCTGCCAATGCTTTCAAAGACTTTATCCACTAGAGCATTAACTTGAAGTTCAGGACCTCACCCTTTGCCTGGAGAAGGAAATGGCAATCCACTCCAGTATTCTTGCCTGAGAAATCCCATGGACAGAGAAGTCTGGCAGGCTACAGTCCATAGGGTCACAAAGAGTCAGACACAACTGAGCGACTAACACTAGCTTGCCTAACTAAATATATCATTTCAAGGAACCTGCTCAGTTTTGTTTGATTCTCTACTGCTTTAGCATTTTCTATTTTGCCTGTCTCTGGGCTTCCCTGGTAGTTGTTTTTCTCAATGTTAATATTTATTATTTTCTTCCTTCTGTCAGCTTTGGATTTAGTTTGTTCTATTTTTCTAATCAGTAACTCTCCTGTCCCTAAGGGCTGAGTCCTCTGAGCACATGAGGAGGTTTTGTTGGCACTTCTCCATGGGCTTACATCACTGGGCATTTGTGAGTTCCTTGACCCATACACAGACCACAGTGATAATTGGCCTCATCCTCAGAGGGGGCTCCCGTGATGGTGAGGAGAGTTTTGTTCCCAGAGATGGAGCCAGAAGCAACTGGGGACCCCAGAGGGGGGCCGCTTGGGCTGTGGATAAGCATTTGGGGCGCCTGGCCTGGGGGCTACTGGTTCCAGCTGGGTGGGAGAGTAGGCTGAACCAGAGCTGAGGCCGCAGGTGAGGATGACCGTCCGTCCTGGAGACACTGAGAGTGACGGCTCCTAGACCTAGCGCAATCTGAGCATCCACCCCTAAAAGTGACAGGAGAGAGACAGGGGTTGTTATGGAGACAAGGACTCTGAGACCCTGCGTGGAGGTGCCCCAAAGATGCAGAGTCCCGGCCTCTGACCTGAGCCATAAGTGAGGAGCCTGAGCAGAAGCACCATCCAGGCCATGATGGGGTCCCTCCCAGGTGGCGGCTCCTCAGCCCCCTGAGGTGAAGGTGGGGTCCTGGGCCTTTTCATGCCTCTCATCCCTTGCAAATCACTTCCTCCTGTCCCTGCCCAGATCACCTGATGTCCCCTGAGGGGTGCATTTTGAAGGAGGCAGATGCTGGACCTCACCGAGAGTGGGGACAGCATGCGGAGGAGACCCTGAGTGATGGGGTGACAGCCTTCCCCTAATCAGGCCCCTACCCCCACATCCTTCGTTTCTCAAACCTGAATCCTTCCCTGCAGATGTGAAGCTGAGTGATAATTGGATGTGCTCCCCTTCCTGCCCCAGCGATCCTGTTCACCCAACACCACGCTCCCCCCATGACTGTAAACCTCTCTTCCCTCCCCAGTGGAATCACTTCCTGCTCCTTGTGAGGAGGGTCCTGCTTCCTCCAGCAGGAAACCCAACAGGAAACCAGAGAGTCATATTTGCTCTGTGAAGGGACAGGGGTCTTCCCACCACACGGGCTGTGAAACCCCTGCCAGGCGCCACCCAGTGCATCAGGGCTGGGGGAGTCAACACTCACACCCGCCCCAGGCGTGGGGAGATAGCTATCCTGTGCTCAGAGAAACCATCAACAAACCAACCATCAATATGCCTGCAGATTTTTAGAAGAAAGTTAATAATGCAATCATTACATTGAGATTCTTCCAAAATGTCAGATGAAAATAATAGAAAAACACTTGACTCAAAATCAGAAATTAAAATGACACCGTGTCTAAACAAGTTGGTGTGTACATCATGGAGTGTTCCAAATTCCGTTTCTTCTAAATGGTCTTACATGGAGCAGAGGGACAGTGACGGGCAGGTGAGGGGGTTTAGGATGAACACTTGTGCAGTAAGTTGTGAAGATGGCCACAACATTCTTGTTACCTCCGTGTGAAATGACATATAATTTCATGTCCATTTCAGAGCTGCTGCTACAGTGTCTGCTTCACACAGTGTGCTGGTAATTGTGTTCTTTTCTCTTCGTCTGTGTCTGAGGCCTTCCTCTTTGTCTGACTCACATCAGACAAAGATCCGCGTGAGTTGATTTGGAGCCTATTAAGCAAACTTCATCAGGCACTCTGTCTATCAGATCTAGTCCCTTAAATCTATTTCTCACTTCCACTGTATAGTCATAAGAGATTTGATTAGGTCATACCTGAATGGTCTAGTGGTTTTCCCCACTTTCTTCAATTTTAGTCTGAATTTGGCAATAAGGAGTTCATGATCTGAGCCGTAGTCAGCTCCCGGTCTTGTTTTAGCTGACTGTATAGAGCATCTCCATCTTTGGCCTCAAGGAATATAATCAATCTGATTTCCGTGTTGACCATCTGGTGATGTCCATGTGTAGAGTCTTCTCTTGTGTTGTTGGAAGAGGGTGTTTGCTATGACCAGTGCGTTCTCTTGGCAAAATGCTATTAGCCTTTGCCCTGCTTCATTCCATACTCCAAGGCCGAATTTTCCTGTTATTCCAGGTGTTTCTTGACTTCCTACTTTTGCATGCCCTCCCCCTATAGTGAAAACGACATCTTTTTTGGGTGTTAGTTCTCAAAGATCTTGTAGGTCTTCAAAGAACCGTTCAACTTCAGCTTCTTCAGCATTACTGGTTGAGGCATAAGCTTGGATTACCATGATATTGAATGGTTTGCCTTGGAAATGAACAGAGATCGTTTTGTCATTTTTGAGATTGCAATCAAGTACTGCATTTCAGACTCTTTTGTTGACCATGATGGCTACTCCATTTCTTCTAAGGGATTCCTGCCCACAGTAGAAGGTATAATGGTCATCTGACTTAAAGTCACCCACTCCTATCCATTTTAGTTCGCTGATTCCTAGAATGTCGACAGTCACTCTTGCCATCTCCTGTTTGACCACTTTGAATTTGCCTTGATTCATGGACCTAACATTCCAGGTTCCTATGCAATATTGCTCTTTACAGCATCGGACCTTGCTTCTATCACCAGTCACATCCACAACTGGGTATTGTTTTTGCTTTGGCTCCATCCCTTCATTCTTTCTGGAGTTTTTTCTCCACTGATCTCCAGTAGCATATTGGGCACCTACCGACCTGGGGAGTTCATCTTTCAGTATCCTATCATTTTGCGTTTTCATACTCTTCATGGGGTTCTCAAGGCAAGAATACTGGAAGTTCATGCCATTGTACAGGAGACAGAGATCAAGACCATCCCTAAGAAAAGAAATGCAAAGAGGCAAAATGGTTGTCTGAGGAGGCTTTACAAATAGCTGTGAAAAGAAGAGAAGCGAAAAGCAAAGGAGAAAAGGAGAAATATTCCCGTTTGAATGCAGAGTTCTAAACAATAGCAAGGAGAGATAAGAAAGACTTCCTCAGTGATCAATGCAAAGAAAGAGGAAAACAACAGAATGGGAAAGATTAGAGACCTCTTCAAGAAAATTAGACATACCAAGGGGAACATTTCATGCAAAGATGGGTTCGATAAAGGACAGAAATGGTATGGACCTAACAGAGGCAGAAGATATTAAGAAGAGGTGGCAAGAATACACAGAAGAACTGTACAAAAAAGATCTTCACAACCCAGCTAATCACGACCATGTGATCACTCACCTAGAGGCAGACATCCTGGAATGTGAAGTCAAGTGGGCCTTAGAAAGCATCACTATGAACAAAGCTAGTGGAGGTGGTGGAATTCGACTTGAGCTATTTCAAATCCTGAAAGATGATGCTGTGAAAGCGCTGCACTCAATATGCCAGCAAATTTGGAAAACTCAGCAGTGTCCACAGGATTGGAAAAGGTCAATTTTCATTTCAATCCCAAAGAAAGGCAGTGCCAAAGAATGCTCAAACTACCGCACAATTGTACTCATCTCACATGCTAGTAAAGTAATGCTCAAATTCTCCAAGCCAGGCCTCAGCAATTCATGAACCATGAACTTCCAGATGTTCAAGCTGGTTTTAGAACAGTCAGAGGAACCAGAGATCAAATTTCCAACATCCACTGGATCATTGAAAAAACAAGAGAGTTCCAGAAAAACATCTATTTCTGCTTTATTGACTATGCCAAAGCCTTTGACTGTGTGGATCACAATAAACTGTGGAAAATTCTGAAAGAGATGGGCATACCAGACCACCTGACCTGCCTCTTGAGAAACCTGTATGCAGGTCAGGAAGCAAGTTAGAACTGGACATGGAACAACAGACTGGGTCAAATAGGAAAAGGAGTGTGTCAAGGCTGTATATTGTCAGCCTGCTTATTTAACTTATGTGCAGAGTACATCATGAGAAACGCTGGGCTGGAGGGAGCACAAGCTGGAATCAAGATTGCCAGGAGAAATCTGAATAACCTCAGATATGCAGATGACACCACCCTTATGGCAGAAAGTGAAGAGGAACTAAAAAGCCTCTTGATGAGTGAAAGAGGAGAGTGAAAAAGTTGGCTTAAAGCTCAACATTCAGAAAACTAAGATCATGGCATCTGGTCCCATCACATCATGGCAAATAGATGGGGAAACAGTGGAAACTGTGTCAGACTTTATTTTTGGAGCTCCAAAATCACTGCTGATGGTGATTGCAGCCATGAAATTAAAAGACACTGACTCCTTGGAAGGAAAGTTATGACCAACCTAGATAGCATATTAAAAAGCAGAGACATTACTTTGCCAACAAAGGTCCGTCTAGTCAAGGCTATGGCTTTTCCAGTGGTCATGTATGGATGTGAGATTTGGTCTATGAAGAAAGCTGAGTGACGAAGAACTGATGCTTTTGAACTGTGGTGTTGGAGAAGACTCTTGAGAATCCCTCGGACTGCAAGGAGATCCAACCAGTCCTTCCTAAAGGAGATCAGTCCTGGGTGTTCATTGGAAGGACTGATGCTGAAGCTGAAACTGCAGTACTTTGGCCACCTCATGTGAAGAGTTGACTCATTGGAAAAGACCCTGATGCTGGGAGGGATTGGGGAAAGGAGGAGAAGGGGATGACAGAGGATGAGATGGCTGGATGGCATCTTCAACTCGATGGACATGAGTTTGAGTAAACTCCGGGAGTTGGTGATGGACAGGGAGGCCTGGCGTGCTGCGATTCATGGGGTCGCAAAGAGTCGGACACGACTGAGTGACTGAACTGAACTGAACTGAAGCAAAGTTACTCTGATACAGTGGAAAATGTGCAATTTTGTGTGCATTAAATTTGAAGATAAGGAAGATTTAAGGCTTAAGAGAAAAGGGAGAATTAGAAGGATTGATTGCAGAGTGACTCGTCTCATATATTTCGTGGTCACCTGAAATGTGAGCTTGCGTCTTCCAGGGTCTGGGGTCATTACCTTCCACCTTTACCTTGACCCACATAAAAAGGTGTAAGGCTCTCAGAGTATAACGTGCCTCAGACCTCATACCCATTCTCCCCGGTTCTCTTTCAGTTTGACTTCTGTGGGGGTGGCTGTTGTTTCAGCTTTTCCCGTCAGATCCCCTCAGCCCACATGGCAGAGCCTTTTGATGCCTGTCTTTGCTATGGAGTAGATTCCAGGGGGTGGGAATCTACACTCTAGGTCCAAGAGAACAGATATTTATCCAACTTCTTTCCAGAGACCCAGGGAGTGGAGATCTGCGGACCTTTGGGGATTAAACTGGGAAAAGTGAGCAAGTGAGGGAGTGGCTGTGTAACCAGGAAGGGTTCATTCTGACTCCACGCTGGATCTGTTTCTATGAATTTAACCCTTGCTTTTGTCATTTTTGTTATCATCGTCATACACAGTGGCCTGCTTCAGAGAACCCTACTCCCTCTGCCTGAGCCTTAAACTAAAGTGCCTTTGTGTAGCTCACAGGGAGATAGTCTGAGCCTGCCCACCTGTGAGTGACTGTAAGAAAGGAAATACCATATCCCCCTGCCTGAGGCTTGCCATTCTAGGGAATAATTGCAAGAATGAAGTGGTCTTTTTCACTTTCTTTCCTTACTTTCCCCCTTCTCTCATCCATACAAGAACCTAGGATCCAGGCCCCAAGAAGATGGTTATTTTGAGGTGTCAGTCTGCCAACTTCTGTGTCAGCTGACTTTCTGAATAAAGTCTTATTTCTCTCCTCTCAGATTCGTTGGCCTCTCATGAGATGAGCAGAGTGAGCTTGGACTTGGTAGCAGCTGCGAACATGTAGATCAATCTGGCAGGGCTGAGGTCACCTTCACAGTATGAGGTTGTCCCCCCCCCCCACCGTGATCTCAGGGCTCCTTTCACTTATTTACATCTGTGTTAATTTCTCAACAATGTTTTCTTGTTTTCACTTCATAAGCCTCTCACCTACTGGGTTAATCATATTCCTAAGTATTTATTTTTTTGATAGTATCAGAATTGAATTTTTTAAGGTACCCTTTTTGCTTCTTCATTTTTAGTAACTGGAAAACGATAGGTTTTCCAGCATTACTTCTCGTAACCCTGCGGGAGATCCTACATAGAACAGGCATAGTGTCAGGAAGAGTGCTGGTTTTCCTGTTTGTGGGGCAGGTGACAGGCCGTGGGCAGGTGGGACTGTGAGGTGGTGTCTGCAGCCCATGGGCAGTAAGATGACCACACGAAGGGTGACCTGGGACACGTGACCGTCTAAGGAACTGAAATGGCCCCAGGTTCCATCTGACTTATGGGGGAAGGAAAGGCATGGAACACGTCTTTTTTTTTTTTCATTTTAAGAAAAAAGTCATCAATGTATCAAAACCTTAATATATGATATTGTAAAAGCACCAACTATTCTCATATTGGTGTCTGGTGACAATAATTTGTGGAAACTCCACAAACGAGGAGCAAAGTGAACTTAATCTCCATAACAATAATTCAACATCATGTGGCAAGAGTTAGACAAAGAAATTGAACAGGAAGAATCAATGGTGGGTCTCAGCAGTGAGGGCCATGAAGAGGCAGTTGTTCCAAAAGACCCAGATGTAAGATGCACCTTAGATGCTCCCGTGTTGGTGCAGCAGTAACCGAAGGAATCTCCCCAGTGGAGAAAAAGCACAGGCGTTCATGAGGGCCGATGAGAGGGGTCAGAGCTCTAGAAACTCCTGGGAATGGACAGATGCCCCAGTGATGGAGGTTAAAGGCTCGCGAGTCAGAGTTCAGATCCGAGATGACTTCAGCCAGACCCCAACCTCAGCCCATGAATTCAGGGCAAAGAGACGCTGTGTCCCTAGTGATGGGGACATGAACTTTCTGTTTCCTTTGAGACCTTCTCCTGGGAATGGGCTGCTGGAGGGCCTTCAAGGACAGAGGGGACAGGAGGAGGCTCCATGCCCAGGCAGACGCCTGGATGAGCTGCAGTCGGGGAGACAGTAGCAGCAGCAGGTCCAGCCAGATGCCGAGCAGGAAGCCGCTGGGCACCTCACCTCCCCCAGATGGAAGGGAGTCCGTACCATTTCTGTCTAGTTCCCGCAGGCCTGGAGCTCTGGGTGAGCCTGAGAGGCTGTCAGAGGAAAGGCAGGAGCAGCAGCCTGGTATCAGCTCAGCCCAGTGATGGCCAAGGAGCCAGAACTCCAGATTAGAGAACTGGGAAATGAGCAGAGACCCCGAGATCTGAAATGGAGCAGGCACCCTGTGCGTCCACTACTAGCATCAGAGTGGAGAGCTGTTGGGACCAGGACCCACACTGGACGCTCTGATGAGTCCAGAATCAGACAGAAGTGTACTGTGTCTCTCTGGTTCTGACCTGACCCATCATGGACTCTGACCCCAGGGCACCTGCCCCTGGCACCAGGGATTTCTGCTCAAGTTGAGAAAATTAGACAATGAATTGTTGCAAAGGAAATCAGAAGGGGTGAATTAAGAAAGATGTGAATAGATTTTTCTGGACTAAGTTCCCTGGTGTGATTCTGAACCCAGTCTTAGGCCAAAGAGACAAATGAAGTAGCTGCCTTTGCAGAGGATGTTTCTGCCCCCAGAGCCCAGACTCTGCGAGGACAGGAGGTTTTTGTTATCACTTCCTGCCTGGCTCGGAGCACTGTGCCATCATTGCTGCTAGTGTCATAAGATGCACAGTAATAATCAGCCTCGTCCTCAGCCTGCAGCGAAGTGATGGTCAGGGTGCCTGTGTTGCCAGACTTGGAGCTGGAGAATCTGTCTGGGACCCCTGAGGCTCTAATATCGTCACCATAGATCAGGAGTCTGGGGGCCTTTCCTGGGAGCTGTTGGTACCAGCTCACATCATTATCCCCAGTGCTGCTGCTGCTTCCGGTGCAGGTAATGCTGACCCTCTGGCCCGGGGACCTGGACCCGGAGGGTGGCTGAGTCAGCACAGCCTGGGCCCAGGATCCTGGAAGGGGGAGAGACAGAGATGGTGACTCTGGGGTCCAGACACGAGAGCAGGGAGCAGGGCCCGTGAGTCTTCCCAGGGCCCTTCCCCTGTCCCCCCATCCAGTCACCTGTGCAGAGAGCGACCAGGGTGAGGAGCAGAGCGGACCAGGCCATGGTGGACACGGTCAGGGCGTCCTGCCTTCTGTGGCCCCACAGCTGAGCAGAGCGTCTCCACACTGCTCCTTCCCCTCTTCATAGACTGAGAGGGGGAGGGTCCTTTCATGCAAATAACCCCCCACCCCCAGCTCTCTGATCCCTCCCTGGGCCCTGGTTCATGTCCATCTGCTGGAGAGTGGCAAGGGTGTAGGCAGGGGCGGGGCTGCGGGGGGCCCAGGGGTCGGAGATCCCAGCTGGCAGCCCAACCACTCAGGGCTCGGAGCTGTGACCTCCAAGCCCCTGGCCTCCTCCAGCACAGGGTCATGAGCCAGGGCTGATCCCACCTCTCACCCCCACAGACTCACAGGAATGGCCGCCAGGCTCCCCCTGGTGTCCAGGCCCGGACACACATCCCATGACCTAGAGATGAGAACCTCAGAACAGCTCCTGCCCCTGCTCCGCGCAGGGTCCACTCCTTAAGGCCACGTCAGGCGCCCCTTCTGTGTGCTCCATGACCTCACGGCTGTCTGGGGCTCACCTCAAGACTCCCCTCAGACCCTCAGGGCAGTCTGTCCACAGCACCCTTGGCTGCTCAGAGGTCAGGATACAGGGAGTGTCTGTGACACAAACTCCTTTAACTCATGATCAAGTCAGGTCGTCCGTGACCACCCCATGGATGTAGCTACCTGGCTGGGCAGGCCGTCGGATTCTTTCCTCTTTTATTAGTAATGAATCAGTGTGTCTTACACACACACACACAATATTCAAGGCCCTTTTCCAGGGGTCTGTAGGCATTTTGTTCATAAATATACTCCCTAACCCAACTATACTATTTTGCTGGCCTCCTCTTTCCCATATGAGTTGTATAAAATATATCCTAGCTTTCCCTCTGTATCTGCTTGGAGTCAGAAGCTGTCTTCATGAGTCAGGCTTACTCTCCTGGTCTTCCCCTCCCATCCTAGGACAGGAGCTCACAATCATCAAGGAAATTGAGTGGCTGCATCTGGAGCCAGAGGAACAATGGAGGGTCTGAGGGCCGGGGCCCAGCAGACCTCAGGGGGTGGGTTTTCCATGGGACCTGTTGGTGCACAGACGCATCACATCCCCAGCTCTGCTGCCCTTTCAGGACAAGTGGACCTGAGGACTAAACCTGCCGCTGGCCCGGCTGAGGCAGCACAGACTGCGCTCAGGACCCTGGCGGGGGCCGGGGGGCACGTCACTGCCGCGGAGCCTGACACGAGGGGACGACGGGAACCCTGCGCGGTGTGGGAACTGGCGTCCCTCCTGGTGACGTCTGGAGGCCCCGCCTGTCACCCCTGCTCTGACCCGCCACCTTCTCAAGAGAGAACACGCAGGAGGCAGCGCGGTCAGTGATGAGGTGCTCGTGCAATCTGGCTGCTCACTGCTGACATTTCTACTCAGCGTGTCTTGAAGACAACATTTCACCACTGGTTTGAATTTTCTTATATGTTTCTCGGTAAATGTTTATTGTTTTCCTACTGATAATGTCAAAGTGCATATTATCTTTTATTCGGCTGGAACCAGAATATCTGACACTTTGAACTACTGATAAAATTATATAATTTTAACGTTACATATTATTTGTAATAATTGTGATCCTGAATGTTTTTGTAGTCATTCAAATGAATTGTCAGTAGAATCTCTAGTCCTAAAGGTATTGAGTCTTCATTTCAACCTATTTTCATCTTTAGTGTTGTTTCTAACATTGATTTGATCGAGTCATGAGGAAGCGAAGGTCCGTTAGAAGATTCTCCCCCTGACATGCACGCCACTCCACGAAACACACAGGAACAAGCTGGCAGCATCCCGCTTGTTGCAGGGCGTCTTCTCGCTCTTCCTGGGATGGCCAAGGCAGCTGTGGAGAAAATCTCTGTTACTGTGTGGTTGGGGGGACATGATGGGTGGTCTTTAGATTTTCTATTCAGTGTTCATAGGTCTAAGTTCCATTTCTAAGCTTTGTAAATGCTGCCAGGAGCCCAGAAATCACACTGGCGCCCTCTTCTGTTTAGAAACGCTGAGTCCGAATTCTCATCAACAGGTTGCAGGTCACACAGGCGTTCCTGGGGTGAGGTGACCCCAGGTGCCCACTGCAGGTGAAGCTCAGGGAACCCCCAACAGCACCCACGTGGCCTCTGCACCCACACCCCACTGCCCTCACCCACCTGGTCTGGGCCACGTCCGGGACTTACGCTGTTCTCCCAGCCTCACAGGGATTTCTCAGAAGAAAACACTTTTCCTGGAGTTCAAGGGCTAAGTCCTGAACTTCCCCTTCCTCAGACACATCAGGGCACCCGGGCCTAGAGGAGGATGGTTCCAGGGCTGTTTCATCCTCTATGTCTTTTCTCACAGTTTCCATTATTTTTGCCCCAACTTCCTACCTCATGCTTCGTGGCAAGTGAAGACTGTTTGTTGGGAGAATTTGGATCAACTTGGGAATAATTGTTGTATTTTTAAATACTTTTAGTAGCAAATAATAGCTTCACTATGTTGTGCTCTTTTCAATGTTTGTTGTCTTAGTGGCAGTCAGGGCTTGGAGCTAAAAGGAGGAGTATTTATTATATTGGTGGGAGAATGAAATTTTATTTCTTGTTCACTGAATTCCTTAAACACCAGAAATCACAGTGTTCTATCATCAAAGATTACTTTTAATTATAGTCTGATTGATATATATTTGAAGGCCAAAATCCCAGTGATATAACACAAAAATGTATTTTCACCATTTTAAATGACATCCCATTTTGAATTGGCAATAGCAAAGAACTAGAAAGTAACTGAGTTGGAAAATAATTTAAATCGATTTTTCATTCTGCAATACCAAAGTATTGATCAAAATATATTTTAAGCATGTATCATGACAAAAAAAGAATTTATAGAAAAACATTGTGTTAGACAGTAGTAACATACTGATTTTTCTAAACCTTTTGGACATATTGAGTTCAATACTACACTGCCACATAAAAAAATAAAACAAATAATTTAAAGCTACTTGGTAGGTGTTTCTCAAGTTTGCTTTTTTTTCTGGCTTACATCCCAGATATTGAGAAAGTGTGGACAATAATAACTGGGCAATAAATAGTTTTCCTCCTCAGAAATTTTTTTAAAATATCTCTTACAATATATTGTAATTTTTAGTGCAAAGAGTTCCACTTTACTCAGATTTATCCTTAAGTGTTTTATATATATCACATGACAGATGGTGTTACTTTTATTTTTAGAAACCTAGGTCCAATACTCGTCTACAGAATATAATGAATTTCTGCATGTTTGCTTTTATATCACAAAACCCCAAGTGAAACACACAGAAGCACGTCTTAGTGACCACTTGACCCTGAGCTGAGCCTGGCATGAATCCACCTTTTCCATGCCCTTCCACAGTCTCCACTGAGAGGTTTTTATCTCTGATTAAGAAGTTTTGACAAAGCCAACGAATGTTCAAATAATTGCACAACTGCACTGATTTCACATGCCAGCAAAGCAATGCTCAAAAGTCTCCAAGATAGGCTTCAACAGTACAAAAGCTGAGAACTTCCAGATGCTCAAGCTGGATATAGAAAAGGCAGAGGAAGCAGAAATCAAATGGCAGACATCCACTGGACCATAGAAAAAGCAAGAGAGTTCCAGAAAAACTTCTTCTGCTTCACTGACTTCCCTAAATCCTTTGACTGTGTGGATCACAACAAACTGTGGAAAATTCTGAAAGAGATGTGAATACCAGACAACCTTACCTGCCTGCTGAGAAACCTATATGCAGGTCAGGAAGCAAAAGTTAGAATGGGACATGGACAAAATGGGACATGGTACCAAATTGGGAAATGACTATGTCAAGGCTGTATATTGTCCCCTTACTTATGTGCAGAGTCCATCATGCAAAATGCCGGGCTGGATGTAGCACAAGCTGGAATCAAGATTGCAGGAGAAATATCAATAACCTGAGATATGCAGATGACATCACCCTTACGGCAGAAAGCGAAGAGCAACTAAAGACCCTCTTAATGAAAATGAAAGAGGAGAATGAAAAAGCTGGCTTAAAACTTAACATTAAAGAAACGAAGAACATGCCATTCAGTCCCATCACCTCAAGGCAAATAGATGGGGAAACAAGGGAAACAGTGACTTTATTTTCTTGGGCTCCAAAATCACTGCAGATGGTGACTCCAGTCATGAAATTAGGAGAGGCTTGCTCCTTGGAAGAAAAGCTATGACAAACCTAGGCAGCATATTAAAAAGCACAGACGTTAGTTTGCCAACAAAGGTCCATGTAGTAAAAGCTATGGTTCTTCCACTAGTCATGTACAGATGTGAGAGAGTTGGACCATCAAGAAGGCTGAGTGCCAAAGAATTGATGCTTTTGAACTGTGGTGTTGGAGAAGACTCTTGAGAGTCCCCTGGACTGCAAAGAGATCAAACCAGTCAGTCCTAAAGAAAATCAATCCTGTATATTCATTGTAAGAACTGATGCTGAACCTGAAGCTCCAGTCCATTGCCACCTGATGCGAAGAGATGACTCACTAGAAAAGACCCTGATGGTGGGAATGATTGAAGGCAGAAGGAAAACGGGAGGAGAGAGAATGAGATGATTGGATGGCATCACAGACTAAATCCACATGAGTTTGAGCAAGCTCCATCCAGGGATGGTGAAGGACAGGGAGTCCTTGGCGGGGTCCCCAGAGTGTGCTGGGCTGCCCCAGGCCTTCATTTCCCCCCAGCCCATGCCAGAGGAGGGGCTGCCATGCAAATAGCGGTCCACCCACGGCTAGCCCAGCTGGCCCTGAGCCCTGATGTTGGAGCTGAGCTCACAGCCCAGACTGAGCAGGAGGGAGGGGGCTTCCCCCCAGGGAGCCCCTGAGAGGAAGCACCTGCTGAGACCACACAGGTCCCTACTCAGGGGTCTCTGCAGTCAGAGAGGACACACTGCCGAGTCCCCCCCAGGAGCACAGGCCCCGCCCCCAGCCCAGGTCCCGGGGTGAGGGGTGCTCCCCGAGCAGCTGGGCAGGGACCCCAGGGCAGTCCCACAGCGCCCCCTGCAGGCCACAGTGCACAGCTTCGGTGTGGATCAGAGTTTTGGGATCCCTGGTGGTCCTCAGCTCACCTGGTCCGTGTCTCCTTTCACACATCCGTGGATGTATCTGCTTCCCACGTACGTATTCTTTTATGCTGAGCCTGATCCTATAATGTCGTCATTTCCAAAAGCAAGTCTTGGAAAGCTCAGTATATGTAACCACTGAAGGTTACAGTACCCTCCCTGCCGCCCCCCACCCCCCAGAGTGCATTCTAAAAGAGCTAACTGACCCAGGTGTACATCAGTGCAGATGTCAGTGACAAGAGGGCAGGAAGGCGGTTTGAAGGACAGTAAGGGGTGTTTGTGGCAAAGCTTTAGCTAGAATTCTCCAGCAATAAGCACAATGACATATTTTAAACATGGAAAATCTGCAAACACTTCAAAAGTCAAGCCATGCTTTCAGAATTCTGATGGTTTTGGACTGATTTGTGAATATCTATTAGTTTGGCTGGTATAATGTTTACATTTCTTTAGTCATGAGTGAGAGTAATCTTCCCATAGTGGAGCTTTCTCTTGATAGTGTCATATATATTCTCAGAACCTTGTCTTAGAGATCATACAATTTGTTGCTTTTATGAGCAAAACTTTCTGCATGAGCATTCTCTTGCTGAATATTCTAGTTGAGTAGAATAATGGCCTTGTCTTGGATTGTAAATGGAGAAACCATCATTTCCTCAGCATATCATGTATGTATATTCACTTCAGTTGTGCAAATTCTACACAATCATCTAGACCCATCTCTTAGTAAGTGACCTGTGAGCATGATCAGTTACTTTCTCAGGCTCCTCCCTCAGATATCAGAGTAAAATCCTAAAAGTATAGATTCATGTTTTGTGTGGTGAAATTTTTAGGACTTAAGCCCTGGAGGCAGCATCTCAAGTAACCCCTAAAAGATTGCTCTGAGGAAGCAGGGGATGGGAGTGGTGGAAATTCAAGTTATATAGAAGATTTATAACGAACGGCAGGTAGTCTGAACTAGGAAGGTTGTTTTTTTTTTTGTTTGTGAGAGGGTAACAGGCAGGAAGGCCAGGGGTCTCCAAATGGAGGAAAGAGGCTGTAAGTGCCAGACATTTTTATCTCTCTTAAGCGGCAGGAAGAAACAAACCAGCGATCTGTTTTTCCTTCTCTATACAAATTTAAAAGGAGGTTTCTCTTAACATTCTGTGTTGCCATGACACCTGGTCTCACCTAAAGCTAACCACTCTCAAACTTTGAGTTAACCAATACATGCCTTTTTCGTATGGAAATGTGGTCTTAAACTATGTTAATGAACCCCAGACTCAATCTTCCAGTTGGTTCCACCTAACTTACTTCCTCAGGTATTGTTCTCCTAATCTATGTAAACGGAACTATTTGTTGGTATTCTGCCCTTCTAAAAGATTCAAGTCAATCGTTTTATGGCCTGGGATGAATTATCTGATGCCATTCTAAATTTTATGACATTCCTTTCATTTCATTAACAGACTGTGAGTGACTATATAACATACAGCTAAAGACTAGGAGGGGGGTACTCTTTTGCCCCCTTCTGATGCCTATGTCAGAAGCTTTCCCTATCTCCTTTATACTTTAATAAAACTTTATTACACAAAAGCTCTGAGCGATCCAGCCTCGTCTCTGGCCCCGGATTGAATTCGTCTCCTCCGGAGGCCAAGAATCCCGCGTCTTATCGTTCAGCAACAACCTTTCATTTGTTTGTTTGTTTGTTTTTTTAATTAATGAAAACCATACATGTCAAGTCAAGGAATTCAGCACTTTTCTATGTATGGGAAGATGCAAGAGTCTTTTGCTTTGATATACACGTCAGCTATCTGCAGCCAGCATCCTCTGATTTTTACATTCTGAGATTCCTCAGGGCTCACCCTAGGGAGTGGCTGCAGCATGATGGCTGCTAGATGGCAGACTTTCTGTCCTGAGTTCCCCCAAGGCTCACCAGCCACCTTCCATGGTGGGTGCAATTGCTGAAGACTGTGACGTCTTTTGTTACTGATATGAAAGGAAGTGTCCCATTTCTCAATGGCTGTGTGTGTGAGTGTGTGTGTGTCAGAGAGAAACTGTGTCACAGGTGTCCTCAGGACACCTTCCTTCAAAGTCTAACTTGAGTCCTCGTGCCCATCCCAGTCTTCCCCTGCCTCACCCTGTCATCTTGTGGCTCCTTCACAACTGAGGCTGAATCTGCAGGCAAACCAACCCTGGGAGCTTCTCTGTAAGGTCTCCAGGCTCTGGGCCTGGAGCTGAGGAATCCACAGGAAGCCATGTCCGTGGAGCCGGATTTCCTTCAGACAGAAGGAGGATTGGGGCAGACACCTCTGTCGGCAACTCCGTGGAGCAGAGACAGGTTGTGTTGTGTGGACACGGCTGTCCCCTGCCTTCCCAGCAGGATCTGGAAGGATGGAGCCCAGCCCCACATCTGAGGGTCTGCAGGCCCACGAAGCCCAGGGTAGGAATCCATGTCCGTGGAGCAGGATTTCCTTCAGACAAAAGGAGGATTGGGGCAGAAAACTCTCTCGGCAACTCCATGGAGCAGAGACAGGTTGTGTTGTGTGGACACGGCTGTCCCCTGCCTTCCCGGCAGGATCTGGAAGGATGGAGCCCAGCCCCACATCTGAGGGTCTGCAGGCCCACGAAGCCCAGGGCAGGCGGGCCACAGCCCCATCTTCCTGCACCCATACCAGAGCCGAGGCCCCGGGCCCTGCTCTGTTGGGGTCCTTGCCGCAGCAGGATCCAGGGGTACCCTCAGAATGAACGGCGTTGGCGAATGAGAGAGAGAGAGAGAGAGAAAGAGACCAGACCGGAGTGTGCAGCAGAGTCTGGCAGTTACTTTATTTTTCCCCGTAGCCTTTATACCCTACGTTGGTACATTTCTAAGGGGGAGATAAGCACACAGACTTACTTTAACATTACATCAGCTTGTCCTTCGTGAAAGCAGGTGTTCTCTGTATATTTTTGTTATGAGAGTCTTTCCCATAGATTTTTTGTACATTATCTGTTGGCCTTGAGCTTAGCAGAAAACAGAAAAGTGCAGTCTCATGGTACAGCAGGTTGTAACATAGTAGAAATACAATCCTATTAAACACAAACGTCAGTCTTTTTGCAGAAGTTCTCAGCTAAATTTATCTAAACAGTTTAGCACACAAAGCCCCTGCGGCTCCAGTGAATCAGCCTCTGTTTTAGCACTCTTAGTTAAAATTAACAATTATCTTATTGTTTTTACACTAGGGCGAAACTCTTATTTTTCTAAATCCTTAACTATATTAATGATAGTTTCTACTGCACAACCTCAGCACAATAACAGCAATCAAACATTGGTCCAATAACCACTTTTAGAATAATAATTTTTGTGTTCTCTAATAGGGCTTCCTCACACCTTGAAGGGCTCTGTGCCTTTTAGGGCCTTTTTATGGTTAATCTCTATGTATAATATCTTTTGTCCTTCAGGCCTGTTGACATTTTATGGCTTGCACCTGGTGTAACGTTAAGCAACTTCAGTAGTCGACCCTGTCTTTTTGTGGTTAATCTATTTTCTTTCTATTAGGCGTCATCTCCATGGGAACTAGATGGGATTGCATTTTTACAGAACAGAAATGCAAAGGATTGCAAAAATAGCAGATATAGCACAAAACAGGCTCTTAGTCTAAAAGTTAACTACCTGCAAGAAGTCACCAGCTCATCTCTATCGAAACTATTTTCCATTGGGCACATTTGTGGCTATTTTATTTGTGGAGCCTTTCTCACCCCTCGGAAGGATCTATAGTTAATAGTTTCTTTTGTCAGCATACTGTGCTTAGGATGTTTAGGACAATCATGAGCATTTTTGCAATGAGAGCACACATTTAGCAAACAAGCCAGAATGCCAGCAAAAGGGTTTGAATTGAAGCATTTCCTTCATCCCTGGCCCCTTCATAGGGTACCAGCGTCCAGGAGATTTATTAATTAGGGTTTTAAGTTGGTCTTTATTCAGTGAAAGAGGAGCAGGAGAACTTTCGGCAGGCAACACAAGAATCTGTAGCAGGGCAAACAGAGACAACAGCAAAAAGAGGGGAGGATACAGGGTGGGGTAGAGGCCGGGGCCAACCTGGAGGGTCCCTTGTGTCCTGAACGGCCTTGCGTGTCAGGTTTTTTCCTCATGACCTCGTTGCGGGTGGGATCGCCCACAACGGCTCCCGGCCCTGCTCAGGCCAGGTGTCTGCAGCTGGGGGACCAGCAGAGAGTGTCCACTCTGAATTTGGAAAAGAAATCAGGAATGGGCCTTGGGGACCTGAGAAAGATGCTTCTGTGGTTGAGGAGTTTTTGGAAAATTCACAGACAGGGAACCTGGCAGAGAAGAAAGCCTGGCCTGTCCTGAGAGATGGAGCCAGGGCTTTCTCTGCTGACTCCTCAGGACTCACCTGCTGCAGGGTCTCTAAAGGGGAAAAAACCCGTATCTTCCGCAGGCAGTTACTCAGAGACTGAGTGACCATGAGTTTGGGGAAATTCAGTCCTGATAGCAGCACCATGGAAATGAAGAGGGAGCCGGAGCCAGGGCCCATGTCAGTGTCTGAGCTGTGGACATGGCCCTACAGCCCGGGACCCACACTCTGGGGAACGAGAGGATGGAGACCAGGGGGAACACGGCTGTGCTGGAGCACTTCCGGGGCAGACAGAGCACTTCCTCTGGGGAACTGGCTCCCAGCGTCGAGGGAGGGGCAGCTGAATTCCGTCCACACCTGTGTGGGCCTGCCCTGTCTCAGGTCACAGCCCTGTGTGTGTCCTCCCTGTACTCACAGAGATCTCTGTGCAGAGAAGCCTCCCTGGCAGATCCCTTCACAGAAGCTCCTCGCTGAAAAAAAGACTCAGAGCCAAGGTCTGTGGGCCCAGGGTTTTTGTCTCACTTCCCCGTCATCTGAACCACAGTGGGAATGATAGCTGCTCCCACTGCCTTGACATGCAGCACAGTAACAATCTCGTCTTCAGACTGAGCCCTCGTGGTGGTGAGGGTGGCTTTGTTCCCAGAGATGGAGCCAGAGTAGTGAGCAGGGACCCCAGACGGGTGGCTGTTTGTGCTGTAGATGAGCGGTCGGGAAGCCTGGCCTGGGTTCTGCTCTTGCCAGTTGGGGTCATTACTGGTGGTGACTGACCCAGAGCTCAGTCCACATGTCATGGTGACCGTCCCTCCTGGAGACACTGACAGTGCTGCTCCTGGACCACAGTCTGAGCATCCGCCCCTAAGAGCAACAAGAGAGAGACAGGGGTTGTTTGGAGCCAAGGGCTCTAAGACCCTGCTTGGGAGTGCCCCAAGGATGCAGAGTCCCGGCCCCTGACCTGAGCAGTAAGTGAGGAGCCCGAGCAGAAGCATCATCCAGGCCATGGTGGGGACCCTCCCAGGACATGGCCTCCTCAGCCTCCTGGGCTGGAGGTGGGGTCCTGGGTCTTTTCCTGCCTCCCATCCCATCAGGAGGAGGAAGACCCTCATGCAAATCATTTCCTGCCTCTCCCTGCCCAAGTCACTTGATGTCCCCTTGGCGGGGCAGTTCTTGAAGGAGGCAGATGCTGGACCTCTCACATATCAGGGACAGTACCAGGAGGAGACCCTGAGTGATGGGGTGACAACCTTCCCCTAATCAGCCCCCATGTCCTTCGTTTCTCAAACCTGAATCCTTCCCTGCAGATGTGAGGCTGAATATAACAGATGTGCTCCCCCTCCTGCCCCAGCGATGCTGTTCACCCCAACACCATACTCCCCCGTGACTGGGAACCTCTCCTCCCTTCCCGTGGAATCACTTCCTGCTCCTGGTGAGGATCCGTGGGTGGCTCTTCCTCCAGCAGGAAACTCAAAATGGAACCAGAGAGTCACCTGTGATGTGGGGGGACAGGGTCTCCCCACACACAGGCTGTGAAACCACTGCTGGTCACGACCATCCAGGGCATCAGGGCTGCGTGGTTGACACCCACACCATCACCAGGTGTAGGGGCTTAGCTATCCTGGGCTCTGAGAACCACCAATAAATTGGGGTAGCTTCAATATATCTGCACTTTTTAGAAGAAAATTATATCGAGATTCTTTCAAAATATTAGATGAAAATAATAGAAAAACACATGACTCATGATCAGAACTTAAAATGATACTGTTGGTGTGACCATCATGAAGTGTTCTAAATTCCCTTTCCCCTACATGGTCTTACGTGGACCAGAAGGACTAGGAAGAGCAGCTAAGGGGCTTTAGGGTGAAAGCTTGTTCAGTAAGTTGTGATGTACAGCCACAACATACTCGTTCTCAGCGTGTGAAATGAAACAGGATTTGAAGTCCATTTCAGAGCTGCTGGTACAGTGTCTGCTGCAAACAACATGCTGATAATTGTGTTCCTTTCTCAGTATCTGTGACTGAGGTCCGATTCCATCAGCCAAAGATCTGCACTGCTTGATCTGGAGCCTATTAAGCAAAAGTCCTCTGGTACAATG
Organism: Cervus elaphus; assembly: GCF_910594005.1. Lineage (NCBI taxonomy): Eukaryota > Metazoa > Chordata > Mammalia > Artiodactyla > Cervidae > Cervus > Cervus elaphus. The sequence continues at coordinate 2,320,322 of NC_057819.1, forward strand.
GAAAACTTGTAATTTCGTGGGCATGGAAGTTGAAGATAAGGAGGATTTAAGGCTTAAAGGAAAAGGGAGGATTGGAAGGAATAATCCCACATACTGTAAACTGTGCATCTCAGTGAAGTTTGGGCCCACAGCCCAGCCTGCCTGCTGTGCAGACCCTGCACGTGCGTGTGAAAGGGCAGTGACCGGAGCAGGACACCGGCGTGGGGACATGCAGCACTCGCAGATCCCATGTGCCCGCTGAGGCTGCGATTTCAGGGTGGGCAGCCCCCTCCCCAGGGGTCTGAAGTCACCTGTGAGCCTGAGAGGCTGTCCCAGGAGAGGTAGCAGCAGCTTGGGCCTCAGCTGAGCCCAGTGATGGCCAAGGAGCCTGAACTCCAGCCTTGAGACCAAGGAACCAAGCAGGGACTCCTGAGCGTCCACTACTAGCATCAGACAGGAGGAGAGTCTTTGGGACCAGGACGTAAACTGGACACTCAGATGTGTCCCGACTCAGACACCGCTGGACTCCATTTCTCTGGTTCTGACCTGACTTGTCCGGAACTCTGTCCCCAGGGCATCTGCCCCTGGAATCTAGGGATTTCTGCTCAGTTGGAGGAAATCAGATAGTATGTGGTTTCCAAGGAAAAGCCCTGGGCGGGGAGTGGGGTGGGGGAGCTGCCAAATGAAGGAGATCTGAACAGATTTCCTGGAGCAAGTTCCCAGTGTGGGGCTCAGATCCCACTTTTAGACCAAACAAACCAAACATTTTGCTACTTTGGGAGGGATGGTTCAGCCCCGGGAAGCCCATGACTTGGGGGAGAGCAGGTTTTTGTCTCACTTCCCCCCTGGCCTGGAGCACTGTGCCATTACTGCTACTACTGTCATAAGCTGCACAGTAATAATCCCCCTCATCCTCAGCCTGGAGCGAACTGATGGTCAGGGTGGCTGTGTTCCCAGACCTGGAGCCGGAGAATCGGTCGGGGACCCCCGAGACTCGACTGGTTGCACCATAGATGAGCTGTCTGGGGGCTGATCCTGGGAGCTGTTGGAACCAGCTCACATAATTACCACGACCAACATTGCTGCTGCTTCCAGAGCAGGTGATGCTGACCCTCTGGCCCGGGGACCCGGACACGGAGGACGGCTGAGTCAGCACAGCCTGGGCCCAGGATCCTGGAAGGGAGAGAGACAGAGATGGTGACTCGGGGGTTCAGGCACGAGAGCAGGGAGCGGGGCCCGAGAGTCTTCCCAAGACCCTTCCCTTGTCCCCCCATCCAGTCACCTGTGCAGAGAACGACCAGGGTGAGGAGAAGAGGGCACCAGGCCATGGTGGACATGGTCAGGGCGTCCTGCCTTCTGTGGCCCCACAGCTGAGCAGAGCGTCCCCACACCGCTCCTTCCCCTCTTCATACTCTGACAGGGGGAGGGGCCTTTCATGCAAATGACCGTCCTCCCCCCCAACTCCCACAATGCTCTGATGACCTCTGGGGCCTGGGTCAGCTTCCTGTGCCTGAGGGAGGCCACTTGTGGTCAGACGTGGGGTTGCGTGGGGCTTGGGGCTGGGAGGTCACAGCGGGAACCCTGAGCAGAAAAAACCAGGAAGGACCAGGGGACTGGTCTCTGCTCTCACAGGTCCAGACACTCAGGAAAGGCCTCCGATCGCCCCCTGGTGTCCTGGCACAAACACATCCTGACCTGGGGATCAGAGCTCTTAAGAGGCAACTTTCCCCAAAGTGGTTTTGAAATTACACCCTTCAGGCTGTGTCTGGATGGGAAAAAACAGCCAACTGTAGTGCATGTGAGGGTTACACAGTGGATGTGTGACTTTGAGATTTTAAATGAACTAAAATGTGTTCATTGGTTAGTAAAAGTCCAAAGTCATCACTTAAAATAGATGTCTAAATGTAACTGAAGAAGATGTTGTTGTTAAGTCACTAAGTTGCGTCCAACTCTGGCTGTGTTAATTTTGCATTGCCATGGTACTATTTCTAAAACATAATTTTCCTTGTAGCCTGAGTTCTTTAAACAAGATTGTTGTAACGACTTTCTGACACGTATGGCATCTCCATTGAAGGACTTTTACGTCACAGCAGGACGTTCTATCTGTGAAAACAGGGCAGACTGAGTTATCAGAGCCATGGGTGGGTCTCAGATCTGAGATGAGGGACAGGACACGACACGGCAGGTCGTTGTTGTCAGGACACTCAGACGTGACCATAGGGAGCAAAGCTGACTTAGACATGGTCCAGTAGGAGCAGCAGTGGTCGCCCCGGGGGCAGAGCCCCAGGAGAGCCTCTGCTTTCCCAGCCGAGGGCCCCAACAGCGTCTCTGCTCACTGTGCATAAAATCAATCCCACAGCAGCTGAGCACAGACACTCCTCAGCCAGGAATCATTTCCCAGGTCAGCACGATGGTTTCTCTCCCCACCTGATTCCTCACTCGATGGCACACAGGACAGAGTGTGAGGTTTCAGGGGATAAATCAGCCACAGGAGGGATTCAAAATCCCCTGGGACTCAAGGGGAACCTGGGGAGGAGCACGGAGGGGAAAGCTGGGGTCACACCTGAGAGCCAGAGCCCTGAGGCTTCTCGGGAAGAAGTTATAGAGGTTCAAGGAGGGGACGAGGAAATGAGTGTAAAGTTCAGGAAGATTTGGAAACATGTCCATGATCTTCTGATAGAGTGAACTGGGTCATCACCATGGAGGTCAACACTGTAGGTCTGTAGAAAGAGAGAGGCCCAGGATGGGGAGGAAAAGTCATGAATGAGGGGAGAGGGATGGGAAACCCTTAGCAAAGAGATGAGGAGGAGCAGGAGCAGGCTGAGCAGAGCTGGAGGGGTGCAGGGGGTGGGCTCCGGGGGCTCCTCCCCTCCTCTGTTTCTGAGAAGAGGGTGGGGACTGATGACCACCTCACCCTTCACCCTCCAATTCTGGGTGCTCGGCTCCATGTGCAGCCTCACTCCCAGGAGGAGGCCTGGGGGCCAAGGCTCAGAGTTTGTCTCCTGAGAGGAAGCACCTGCTGTCACGTCCAACTCGGGCCACTGAGCCCGGTGCAGGGCCAGGTCAGGGGACCACGTGGGTGTGTTGCCCTGTTGCCAGTTCTGAGCTGATAAACAGCGCCCCCTGGTGACGAACTCTGGAACGTTCATGGTGTTGAAAGTGTGAGCGAGGTGCTGCTCAGTTGCTTGGTTCTCAATCCTGTCTGACTCTTGGGACCCCATGGACTGTAGCCCACCAGGCTCGTCTGTCCATGGGATTCTCCAGGTAAGAACGCTGAAGTGGGTTGCCGTTTCTTGCTCCAGAGGATCTTCCCAACGCAGGGATAGAACTCACATCTCTTATGCCTTTTGCATTGGTAGGAGGGTTCTTTACCCCTTGTGACACCTGGGAAGCCTTGTGAGGAAGGTGGGGCTGCCTTTTTTCCAGTCACCAAATACCTTACCAATGAACAAATAAATGAATTAAATAATAAATATTACATGTCTTTGATAGTATACAGAGAACTTTTTTATTTTCACCCATTGTATTTTCAGGTTATTCTGACTATCTTGTTCTCATGATTCTTTTTTTTCCCCCTTCCATTTATATTCTTTTCCTTTGGACCCAAAAGTGTTTGTATTTCCTCACCAGATAGATTTGATGATTTATCCCTAAAAATATCTGTCACTTGATTTCATCATCTGAGGCGTCTCAGCATTGATGTCTATGCTGTCTCACTTTCCTTCAATATTGTTTCCTGGTTCTTGATAGAAGTGACGATTTTTACTGGATCCTGGACTGTGTGGAAATTACTTGAAGAAACTCTGAATTCCATTTCCTTTTCCTTTAACACAGGTCCTTCTGTGGCGGAATGTCAGGTGCCAGGAGCCAGCTCATGAGATCCCACCCATGACAAGCTCATGAGGAGAAGACCCAGGGGGAGGGGACAGGTGGCACGTCCCTGCTGCCGAGCCTGACTCTGAGCCGGCAGTGACCCTTGGGGCGTGTCAGGAACCAGCATCCTTCCTTCTGACATCTAAGGGCTCCACCCCATCCCCTCTGCTTCTACTCCCTCCAACTGCTCAAGGGAAAACAAGTATAAGGATGCGACACCATAAATAATAAACAGCTTGCACAACCTGGTTACGCAGTGTTTCCCTGGAAGAAAATATTTCTCTCTTGTTCAAATTTTCTTTTATATTTCTTGCTGAAAGTTTCTTGTTGTCATGTAAATATGGTCAAAGTTTATGCCTTTTTTTTAAACTACTGGAACCAGAATAACACACACTCTGAACTACTTTTAAATTTATATAATTTAAAAATTCTATGCTATTTTTAATAATTGTGAAATTGAACACTTTTGTATTCATTCTCCTTAATCATCAGCATGACTCATATGTAGTGTTCATTTCAAAATATTTTCATGTATATTTCTTAACTTCTATCATTGATTTGCCATACTTCCAAGGAAGTGGATGTCTGGGAAATACTCTCCCTCACCAGCTGCATGCATGACTCCATGTAACCCCACTAGACCAGGGTGTCAGCACCCCATATGTTGCAGGGCAACTTCACTCTCTTTCTGGGCCAGCCAACACTGCTGTGGAGAAAATCTATGATTGTGTGTGTGGTTGGTGGGATGGGGATGGTATTCGGATTTTCTATTCAGAGTTCATGGGTGTAGCTTCCATTTTAAGCTTTGGAAATACTGCCTGGAGCCCTGAAATCACACCGGCGATCTCTTCTGTTTAGAGGCCAGGTCATAATTCTCACCAACCGGTTGTGGGTCACAAAGGCGTTCCTGGTGGAGAGGTGACCCCAGGTGCCCTGCATTGGCTGTGGCGTCTTCGGATCCAGAGAAGAGTCTGGGGACCCCGAAGCCCTGGTGCTTATCGGAGTCTGAGTAGAAATTCAGGAGATATTGCGGGTGCTTCCTGGCTTCTGCTGGAACCAACGTATGGAGAAATCACCACCACTGTAGCCGCTGCTCAGGGTGCGGGACAGTCTGGCTGATGCTCCGGGAGAGGGAGGCGGGCTGAGTCAGCACAGGCTGGGAGACGGAGCCTGCCGACACAGACACGGGGGAGACGGGGCAGGAGCTGCGGGAAAGGTTCCCGGAGTCTGCGCCCCGGGGGCTGAGGCAGGCCGGGGACCGAGCCCTGGTGCGCGGGGCCGTCACTACCTGTGCAGAGAGAGGAGCTCGAGCAGGAGAGGAGTCCAGGCCACGGTGCCCACAGGACCCTGGTCCCCACAGAGGGCTGGGCTGCCCCAGGCCTCCTGTTCTCCCCCAGCCTCTGAGAGGAGGGGCTGCCATGCAAATGGTGGCCCACCCAGGGCCCACCCAGCCCCTCCTTGACCCTGGTGCTGGAGCTCAGCTCACGGCCCAGACTCAGAGGTGGAAGGGGCTTCCCCCTTGGGACCCAGTGGGAGGAAGTACCTGCTGAGACCACACAGCTCCCTGCTCAGGGGACTCTGCAGCCAGAGAGGACACGCTGCTGACAGCCCCCAGGAGCACAGCCCCGCCCCCAGCCCAGCTGCTGTCCTGAGCGACTCTCCCGGAACACCCGTGCAGGGTCCCCACGGCAGTCCTGCAGCGCCCCCTGTAGGTGGCATGTGGAAAATTATAAATGGAAAAACAGGAAACATAAAATTCATGCTTTTTGGCAGGTTACAATACTGGCCCTATTAGAGAAAATATGTAAACAGACTAAAGTGCTTCCCAAAATAAACAAACTTCTTGTACTTCTCTGTTGGTTTGGTGGTTAAGAATCCGCCTGCCAATGTAGGGGACAGCGGTTCAAACCCTGGACAGAGAGGATTCCACATGCCACAGAGCAACGAAGCCCTGCAGCCACAGCTACTGAGCCTGCGTCCCAGAGCCTGTGCCCACAGGAGAGAAGCCCCTTCTTGCCACAACTATGACAGCCCGCTTGCAGCAATGAAAAAAGTGTTTACCAAATCTCTTTCAGAAAGACATGATATCTACACTTTCGGGAATATCTACAAACACCAACAGTGGTCACATGGTTCCAATAGATCTGCTTTGTGTAGTATTACAAAACATGAAGAAAATGTAAATTTTCCTACTTCTTGTTAAAACAATTAAACCAGTTATACATACACCTAATAAATTAAACTTAAGGTGAAAATTGACAAACAACTATCAATGATTAGTCATCTAATTATTCTTAAAAAAATCAATATAGAAATTAATATACCAGATAATATGATACTATTACTAAACACCCTTTTTCAAACAAAAACCTTGTGTTTTTATTAGGATATTAAGCAATAAATTTACCATCCATAAAAGAAACCACCAGACACATCTATAATGTGCTAATACACACTTCTCACATACCTCACTCCACACACATCACCCTGCGGGGCCTCTACCCACAGCTGTATCTTCTCTGTATACACTCTCCCAGGAGCCGCCTCCTCCTTGGAGACACCTTCCGACTCCTCACCTTCCAGCAGCCCCTCCCTGACCCAGACTCCACCACAGCCACACGTGGACCAGGATGAAGGACCAGTATCTGAACGGCGTGGGGACGGACCAGGAGCTCCAGTGGATGGGTCTCACAATTCCGAGGGTCCCCATGAGAGAGGACAGTTTTCCCAGCGCCCTGAGTGTTTTCCCTGTTGTCTGACCCAGAACCCCCTCTGGGACTCTGCACTGCACCCCCTGCTGGCCACAGGCACCTCCTCCAGCTCCTGGGATGTCCCAGCCCCCATGCAGAGTGGCGCCTTGTATAGCAGGCTTTGCTGATGGCACCCCCGGGAGAGACCGGTGAGGGGCCTTTGTAGGTCCTCCCTGGGCACAGGGATGCCCTCACATTGGAGAGCATGCTCTCCATGCTCTCGTCTCCATGGAAACCGACCACAGTCCACAATGTGCATCTCTGTTAACTGATCCCACAGCCCAGCTCTGCCTGCTGTGTGGACCCTGCACGTGTGTGTGAAAGGGCAGTGACAGGGATCAGCAGGACACAGCCTGGTGACCTCTCTTATATGCTGCTTGTGACGTGGTCAGGGTCGGGGTCCAAGAGGTCTGAAGAAAGCTTGTTCGGCTGGAATGTGAGGGAGGAGTCAGCTTTCTCCCTGCAGAGACAGGAAGAGTCCTGGGGCAGGAGGTCAGGGCACGTGCCACAGTCCAGAGAAGGGGAGGCTGGTGACCCTGAGAACATTTTTTAAAAATATTATTTCTTGTTTGTGACTGCGCTGCATCTTTGTTGCTGCACGTGGCCTTTCTCTAGTTGTGGAGAGTGAGGGCTACTCTCTCTTTGTGGTGCAAGGGATTCTCCTTACAGTGGCTTCTCTTGTTGAAGAGTGTGGTCTCTGTGGCAAGCAGTCTTCAGTAGTGGTGGCTTAGGACATTGTTGCCCCAGGCATGTGGGATCTTCCCGGAGGAGGGATCAAACCTGTGTCTCCTGCATTTCGAGGCCAATTTTTAACCTCGAAACCACCAGGGAAGTCACTGAAATCATTTTTTTTTTTTTTTTTTGCTTCTTATTTTAGTGTCTGTGAAGGTACATATGTTTCTACATCCTCAGACCCAATCACAGCAATACTGACCACATTATTTTGTTTAATCCACTGCATAGCACCTGGGGGCATTCCACGTCTTTAGGCGCCCAGCCATGACCTGGCATCAGGTCACCCAGGGAGTCAGCTGGGGCTGTGGGGTGTTTTGGAGCCAGTTCTGAATAAAGTTCTTCCAGAAGCATAAAGCCTCCCCATGAGTCTTTAGACAACACAAGTTTGTGGAAATTCCACCCAATTTCTACCTTATTTTAAATCAAGACACAGATTCCCCCATGGCTTCAGATGTGAATTGTGTTTCCGGGGTTTTGGATTTTGATGGTGAGCTGGGAGTGAATGTGTCAAGGGAAATTAACATGACTGGGCTGAATTCTAAGACAATTCTCAGGGGTTTATTCACAATAATAGACAAAGACATTCATCTGGAACTTTGATGTTCCTAAATATTTGGAGAGAGGGGGCAGTTTCTTGTTAATCACAGATTCTTCCACCAACAAAAGGCTGTGATTCAGGAGCTCTAGTTGGGAAATTGCATTTCTAGTGGTGCCCCTTCAGGAAAATGGAATATTAATTTATCTGCAAGATCAAGTTCATGATGCTGGACATCTCTTAGTGTGATTTGAATGACAAGAGTCCTATTGGAAGTGGTGGGGGTCTGAGTCTCCCTGTGGAGCTAAGCCTCCTTCCCAACATAGACAGAGAGGGCTCCCCTTGGAGAGATGGACACACCCAGGGAGAGCTGTGGACAGGAGACGGGGCCCAGCGCCTCCCTCCTCACGGGGATCCTGACCTGTCCCACCTTCTCTGCCTCTCCTGCCACTAAGGGCTGAGCCCTCTGAGCACAAGGGCAGGTTTTGGTAGCACTTCCCCACGGGCTTACATCACCACGATATTTTAACTACTAGCTCCCAGACCACAGTAATAGTCGGCTTTGTGTTTGGACTGGGCGCCTGTGATGGTGAGGGCGGCTTTGTTTCCAGAGATGGAGCCAGAGAAGCGAGCAGCGACCCCAGGATATCGGCTGTTTGTGCTGTAGATCAGCAGTCAGGGAGCCTGGCCTGGGGTCTGTTGGAACCAGCCGTGGTACTTACTGGTAGTGACTGACCCAGACATGTCAGGGTGACCGTCCCTCCTGGAGACACTGACAGTGCTGGCTCCTGGACCACAGTCTGAGCATCCACCCCTAAAAGCGACAAGGAAGAGGAGGGGTTGTTATGGAGACAAGGTCCCTGAGATTCTGCTTGGAGGTGCCGTCAAGGATGCAGAGTCCCGGCCCCTGACCTGAGCCGTAAGTGAGGAGCCCGAGCAGAAGCACCGTCCAGGCCATGGTGGGGACCCTCCCGGGACGCGGCCTCCTCAGCCTCCTGGGCTGGAGCTGGGGTCCTGGGTGTTTTCATGTCTCCCATCTCATCAGGAGGAGAAGAGGCCTCATGCAAATCACCTCCTCCTCTCCCTGCCCACGTCACCTGATGTCCCTGGGTGGGGGTTCTTGAAGGAGGCAGATGCTGGACCTCACCCAGCGTGGGGACAGCACAGGGAGGAGACCCTGAGTGATGGGGTGACAACCTGCCCCTAATCAGCCCCCAGATCCTTCGTTTCTCAAACCTGAATCCTTCCCTGCAGATGTGAGGCTGAGTGATAATGGATGTGCTCCCCTTCCTGCCCCAGCGATCCTGTTCACCCCAACACCACCAGTCCCCACGTGACTGCGAACCTCTCCTCCCTCCCCAGTTTAATCACTTCCTGTTCCTTGTGAGGACCTGTGAGTGCCCCTTCCTTCATCAGGAAACCAAACAGGGAGCCACAGAGTCACATCTGGCATTTGAGGAGACAGGGTCTCCCTACACACAGGCTGTGAAACCACTGCTGGTCACAACCGTCCAGGGCATCAGGGCTGCAGGTGCCTACGCCCACACCAGCCCCCAGAGTGGTGGGGAGGGTAGCTATCCTGTGAGCTGAGAAATTATCAATGAACTGGGGAAGTTTCAATGTACCTGCAGTTTTAAAGAAATTCCATAATAATATAAGCATTCAATTTCTATATTCTTCAGAAATGTCAGATAAAAATAATAGAAAAACGCATGATTCATAATCAGAAAATCAAATGAGACTGTGTCTGAATAAGTAGGTGTGAACATCACAAGATAGTTTAAATCCTCTGTCTCTTATGTTTTCTTATGTGGAGCAGAAGGATGGGTAGAAGAGGTGAAGGGGTTTAGGATGAACCAGGAGTGTAGGAAGAGAAAACATGTGCAGTAAGCTGTGAAGTACAGACCAAATTCTTGTTCTCATCCTGTGCAAGGAATTATGATTTCATGTCCATTTCAGAGCTGTTGCTACAGGGCCTGCTTCACACAATGAACTGGTAATTATGTTCTTTTCTCACTCTCTGTGTCTGAGGCCCCAGCTCTCATCAGACAAAGACCCACAATAGTTGATTTCAGTTCAGTTCAGTCGTTCAGTCGTGTCCGACTCTTTGTGACCCCACAAACTGCAGCACGCCAGGCATCCCTGTCCATCACCAACTCCCAGTCATGTCCATTGGGTGGGTGATGCCATCCAACCACCTCATCCCCTGTCATCCCCTTCTCCTCCAGCTTTCAATCTTTCCAAGCATCAGGGTCTTTTCCAATGAGTCAGCTCTTCGCAGCAGGTGGCCAAAGTATTGGAGTTTCAGCTTCAACATCAGTCCTTCCAGTGAATATTCAGGACTGATTTCCTTTAGGATGGACTGGGTGGATCTCCTTGCAGTCCAAGGAACTCTCAAGAGTCTTCTCCAACATCAGTTCAAAAGCATCAATTTTTCGGCACTCAGCTTTCTTTATTGTCCAACTCTCACATCCATACATGACCACTGGAAAAACCATAGCTTTGACTAAGCAGACCTTTTTCTGCTTCACACCATGAGCTGGTAATTGTGTTCTTTTCTCCTTCTCTGTATCTGAGGCCTGATTCCATCAGACAAAGATCCACACTAGTTGATTTGGTGCCTATTAAATAAAGTTCCTCTGATACCGTAGAGAAAATATGTAATTTTGTGTGCATGGAATTTGAAGATGAGGAGGATCTTAGTCTTAGGGGAAAAGGGAGCATGAGAAGGAATAATTGCACAGTGACACTTCTCAGATATATCAGGGTCATCTGAAGGTGAGTTTGCTCCATCTGGGGTCTGGGGTCATTACCGTCCACATTTTCCTTGACCCACATAAAAGTTGTAAGGTTCTCAGAGTAGAAAGAGACTCAGACCTCATCCCAGTTTTCCACAGTTCTCTTACACTCATGATGTTGTGGTGGTGGCTGTTTTAGTTTTACCTTTCAGGTCACCTCAGACCACAGTATAGACTTTTTGGTGCCCGCCTTTGCTATGGAGTGGAATTCCAGGTGGTGGGGATCTAAGGCCACAAAGACAGATATTTATCCAGCTTCCTCCCAAAGAACCAGAGGGAGGTGATCTGTGGACCTGAGGGGATAAACTGGGAGAAGAGAACAAGTGATGCGGTAGCTGTGAACGTGCAGATCATCAGGCAGGCCTGAGGACACCTTTACAGTATGAGCTCATCCCATCTGTGATCAAAGGTCTCTCCTCACGCATTTAATTCTGTGTTAATGTTTCTCAGCAGAGTTTTTTTATTTTTCAGTGTATAAGGCTTTCAACTACTGGGATGATCTTATTCCTAAGTATTTTTTCATTTTTGATGCTATCATGAAAGGAATTTTTCAAATGATCCTTTTTGCTTCTTTATTTTTAGTGACTAGAAAACCAATGGCTTTTTGTAGGCATACTCCTCATAACCCTGTGGGAGATCCTAGAGAGAATGTGTGTAGGGTTATGATGAGCGTTGAGGTCCCTTGTGGGGGGAAGGTAACAAGCAATGATTCAGGTGGGAATGTAGAGGTTGGGTCTGGAGCCCGTGGGCAGTAAGATGACCACACCAAGGTTGACCCTAGACCTGTGACCAACTAAGGAACTCACTCCCTCAATAGTAAGGCGCAGAACAGACTTTTTTTAGTTGGAGAAAAATGACATCAATGTACCGCCTTCTGTGATGGTTTGTGACACGTATATTGAAAAAGCATCAACTAATCTCTGCTTGGTGCATGGTGACAATAATTTGTGTAAATGCCTCACATCAGGAGCAGTCAATGTGACTTTTGCTCCATTATTCTTCAACCTCATTCAGCAAGTGTTAGACAAAGCGATTAAACAGGAAGAATCAACGGTGGTTCTTAGCAGAGAGGAACAAGGGGAAGCAGTTGTTCCAAGAGACCCAAGTAAGATGCATCTTAGATGCTCTTATGTCAGAGCAGCAACAATCGAAGTAATCTCTCCACTGAGCAAAAAGCAGAGGCGTTCATGGTGAGGGCCGACGAGAGGGGCCAGGGCTCTGGCAACAGGCAGATGCCCAGTGATGGAGACTCAGGATTCCGAGTCAGGGTTCAGGTCTGAGATGACCTCAGTCTGACCCCCCACCTCAGGTCCTGAGCTTCAGGACAAAGAGACGCTGCATCCCCAGAGACGGGGACATCGGCGATCTGTGTCCTTTGAGACCCTCTCCTGGAAATGGACCGCTGGAGGGACTTTGAGGACAGAGGGGAGAGGAGGAGCCTCTACTCCCAGGCAGCCACGCCCCCCCCCCCCCCCACACCAGATAGAAAGGAGCCCTGGCCTAGTACCCACAGGCCTGGAGCTCTGGGCGAGCCTGGGAGGCTGTCACCGAAACAGCAGGAGCAGCAGCCTGGGCCTCAGCTCAGCCCAGCGATGACCGAGGAGCCCGGACTCCAGTCCGGAGACCTGGAAACTGCGGGGACCCCCGAAGGTCAAATACTAGCATCAGAGAGGAGCAGAGCTGTTGGGATCAGGACACACAGTGGACACAGGACACTGAGTGTGTCCTGACTCAGACACAGCTGGACTCTTGTTTCTCTGGTTCTGACCTGACCATCATGGACTCTATCCCCAGGGCGCCTGCCACGGGCATCCAGGGATTTTCCTCAGTTTCAAAAGATCAGAAAATGTGTTGCTGCCTAACAAAAACTTCGGGTGGGGTAGAATCATGGAGATGAGAACAGAATTTCCTGGGTCTCACACCTGAGTTTTAGGGGGAACATACAAAGGAAGTAGCTGCCTTGACAGAAGCTGGTTCTGCCTCAGGAGCCCCGGCACTGCCGAGGAGCAGGTTTTTGTCTCATGTCCACCCTGGCGTGGAGCGCCATGTGACTATCCAAGCTGTCATCGTAAGACCTGCAGTAATAATCAGCTTCATCCTCACCCTGGAGCAAAGTGATGGTCAGGGAGGCCGAGTTCCCAGACTTGGAGTCAGAGATTGGATCTGGGACCCCCAAGGCTCTGGTATCATCACCATAGATCAGGAGTCTGGGGGCCTTTCCTGGGAGCTGTTGGTACCAGCTCACACTATCACCCCCAATGTTGCTGCTGCTTCCAGAGCAGGAGATGGTGACCCTCTGGCCCAGGGACCTGGACACGGACGATGGCTGAGTCAGCACATCCTGGGCCCAGGATCCTGGAAGGGGGAGAGACAGAGATGGTGACTCTGGGGCCCAGACATGAGAGCAGGGAGCAGGGCCCGTGTGTCTTCCCAAGACTCTTCCCCTATCCCCGCATCCAGTCACCTGTGCAGAGAGCGACCAGGGTGAGGAGCAGAGGGGACCAGGCCATGGTGGACATGGTCAGGGCGTCCTGCCTTCTGTGGCCCCACAGCTGAGCAGAGCGTCCCCACACCGCTGCTTCCCTTCTTCATCCTCTGAGAGGGGGAGGGGCCTTTCATGCAGACGATCCCGTGCATTACACTGACCCCTCCCTGGGACCTGGACTGGGTCCTATGCCTGAGGGTGCCCAGAGGGTTGTCAGGGGTGGGGCTCTGTGGGCCCCAGAGTGGGAGGTCACTGCTGAGAGCCCTGAGCAGAGGCCACCAGGCCTTGGCGGGCAGCTCTGACAGGGGGGTCCCAGCTCTGCCTCCCGCCACCCATCTTCAGGAATGGACCCGGAGCGCCCCCCGCCTCTCGTCCAGGCCCAGACACACATCCTCCAGAGGAAACCAGAGCTCTCAAGGACAGATCCTGCCCCCTACTCTGGGCACTGTCCCCTCTTTTGCACCAGGCCAGGTACACCTTCTGTGTCCCCGTGAGCTCAGGACCATCATGGGCTCCCCTCAAATCCTCAGGGTGAGTCTGTCCATTGCTTCCATGGCTACTCGGGGGTCAGGACCGAGGGGCGTCTGAGATGCAGATTCCTCTCAGATCAGGATCAGGTCAGGGCAGTGCCAGCCCCGGAGCGGGAAGGTGGGTCTCCTTCTGTGCAGGACAGCAGGGGCCCTCCTCTGTGGGCCTTCCCCCTGGGGGGCAGAGTCCTCCTTCCTCTGTGTGTCCCCTCAGCCCTGAGGAGGAGGGGGCACTTCTCTGAGGAGGGGGTGAACGTGTGGAGAGAGGCCTGAGGTGGGACTCTGCATTGCTGAACGCCTGGACCTTCACTGTGTGTGTGAGCTGAAGAGCCTCTTGATGGAAGGGAAAGAGGGGAGGGAAAAAGTTGGATTAAAACCCAACATTTAGAAAACTAAGATCATGGCATCTGGTCCCATCACTTCATGGCAAATAGATGGGGAAACAGTGGAAACAGTGACAGACTTTAATTTTGGGGGCTCCCAAATCACTGCAGATGGTGACTGCAGCCATGAAATTAAAAGACGCTTGCTCCTTGGAAGAAAAGCTATGACCAACCTAGACAGCATATTAAAAAGCAGACACATTACTTTGCCAACAAAGGTCTCTCTACTCAAAGCTATGGTTTTTCCAGGAGTCATGGAAAAGTTGAGAGTTGGACTATAAAGACAGCTGAGCACTGAAGAAATGATGCTTTTGAACTCTGGTGTTGGAGGAGACTTTTGAGAGTCCCTTGGACTGCAAGGAGATCCAACCAGTCCATCCTAAAGGAGATCTGTCCTGAATATTCATTAGAAGGACTGATGCTGAAGCTGAAGCTCCAATATTTTGGTCACCAGATGCTAAGAACTGACTCATTTGAGAAGACCCTGGTGCGGGGAAAGACTGAAGGAAGGAGGAGAAGGGGATGACAGAGGATGGGATGGTTGGATGGCATCACCGATTCAATGGACATGAGTTTGAGTAAACTCCACGAGTTGGTGATGGACAGGGAGCCCTGGTGTGCTACAGTCCATGGGGTCACACAGAGTCGGACACGACTGAGCTACTGAACTGAACAGAACTTGCTGTGTGTGAAGCTTTCCCCACACTGGACCCCATGCCCATGTCCTGTCTTATGAACTGACCCCTCCTGGGTGTCTCTCCTGCGGGGCAAGGCACAGGCTGCAGGGAGCAGGCCTGGTGATGCTCCTGGCAGTTTTCATTGAGACTCTGAAGGGCTCTGAGCAGCGTGTGTCCCCAGGGATCCTGATACACAATAGCTCTTAGGACCAACCATCCCAAATAGCAGGTTAGAGAAGGCAGAGTTCGAAGTGATTGGTTCGAAAAGACCAGCTGACTGTAGTTTGCCCTGCGCTGGCATAGGTATACATGCTGGGCGTGTGAGTCTTTAAATGAACCAGAAAGTGGTAATGGATTAGGGAAAATCCACAGTCATTCCTTATAATCTGTGCATGAATTAAACTGATGGAAAATTGATGTTCTCCTTTAATTTTTCATTCACTAGGATACAGTTTAGGAAAACTAATTATCATTGTAAATCCTCTTTTCATTTTTTCTATAAATCACTTCATAGGTATCTGAGGAAATTTTGATTATTATTGAGTAAATATATTTTTACAAAGATATTTGCATTCTTAACGTTTTTGGACTTTGGGTGAGGCAGGGCTAGAACCAGCTCTTTCTGCCACATATCGCATCTCCGCTGGGGAGGGTTCATCTCTGAGCAGTTTGTGAAACAGGGCGGACTGAGGTGTGGGAGCCATAAGTCAGCCTCAGAGCTGAGTTGAGGGAAAGTGCGTGACGGGTCAGGTCTGCTGATCTCGGACACTCAGAAGGGCCCACAGGACGATAAGCTGAGGTAAAGGAGGCCTGGTAAGGCAGCGGTGAGAGCCCTGGCCTGGAGGGGATGACCTGGGCTCACACCTGAGCGTCTGCAGACCTGAGGCTTCTCCGGTAGGAGGGCTAGAGAGGCCGCAAGGGAGGACAAGGAAGTGAGCGTCTGGTCAAGGAAGACTGGACCCCGACCCCTGCTGGTAGAGGGCCCTTGGTCTGCAGGAGGAGGGCGCTGGTGAAGGGTTGGGGAGAGGAGCCCAGCACCGGAGAGGAAAGTCATGGGTCAGAGGGGTGCTCTTAGGAAAGAGCAGGGGAGCAGCAGAGGAGGCTGCGGGGAGAGGGAGCAGTGCAAGGGGTGGGCCTGGAGGCCTCCCCTCCTCTGCTCCTGGGGAAGCGGGTGGGGCCTGATGACGCCCTGAGCCCACCACCCTCCAGTTGTGGGTCCTGGGCGCCGTGTGCAGCTTCACTCCCAGCGGGAGGCCGGGGGCCGGGCTCTGAGTTTGTCCCCTGAGAGGAAGCACCTGCTGTCCCGCCCAGCTCAGTCCAGTGAGCCCTGGGGCAGGGTCAGGGGACCATCTGGTGTGTTCTGGGTCGGCCGGTTCTGAGCAGGTGCACAGCGCCCCCTGGTGATGTGCTCGGGAAATGGTCATGGTGGTGAAACGGAGGATGGACGGGCTGCCTGTATTCTTCCAACCAACAGTCCATGAATCAATGGTATGTGTCCGCTGTCCACTGGCCCAGCAAAGGGGGGTCCTGACCCCACTTCTCTGTGCTGCTGACCCCCACCTGGGAGCCTGGGGCAACTCCTGTCAGCAGCTCCTTCCACCCAGGGGGACGCTGAGACCACTCCCTGCATCCTGCTGCCCTCAGGGAGGGGCAGCCAGGCTGAGCCGGGCAGCTGTGCTGCGGTCGGTGGTCGCTCAGCCCCGTGAGCTCCGTGGTCTCAGGACACCAGGGGGAGGGGTGACCGCAGTGCCCTCCGCCCGCCCCCACCTCCTATTCAGCACTGTTGATGCAGCGAGGGGGCCGGCCCCACGGTCACCGTCCCTCAGGCTCCCCTGGTTTCTGCTCCCCTCCCGAGCCAGTGCTGATGCCCTGGGGGCTCCACGCTGGGAGGACCCCAGTCCTGTCCCCGTATCCTGGGAGGGAACACAGCATAGGGGCCTGGACAAAACTGGGAGGGGTCAGTTGAGATGTGAGGGCAAGTGAGGTGGCCTCCCTGCAGGGACAGAAGGGCACTCAGGTCCGAGGTCCAGGTAGTGCCAAGGTCAGAGGAAGGGGGAGGTAGAGGCTGCTGACCCAGGGGACCGGCCACTCAAGGTCAGACCCTCTGAGCTTATGACCACCTCCTCCTAATGGGAGAGAAAAGAAAAGCCAGGGAAATAACATCCTCTTGCTGAAACCCTGAAATCCGTTTGTTACTAAGTTTTGGAGCCTCTGAAGATAGATGCATATGTTTCTACAGCCTCAGATTCACTCACAGGGACCTTGACCACATTCCATGCATTGGCTCCTTGTGCTCCTGGCTGTGTCACTGACATTATTGTCTCTAATTCCCTGCACAACACGTGGCAGAGTCAGCGGGGGACAGACGAGCCTGGCTTGTCCCCCTGGTCATTCTCTGGCTGGGGGCTGCCCTAGAAGTTCAGCCCCTCCTTGGCTGCCAAGGTCTGGGATGGGGACCGGGAGAGCTGACCAGCCTGACTCCTGGCCAGGCTCAGGCTGGAGGCTGGGATGGGCTGGAGCCCCAGTGGCACCTGACCCCCAGGGTCATGGGGCCCTGCCCGCTTCAGCCAGGAGGGGCTGGGAGACCAGGTCCCCGAACAGTGATGCTGAGACCCCTGCCAGGGTGCAGTTGCTGGATTTCATCTTCCAGCCCTAGAGGTCATCAAGGGTCATCACCAACGTCAGCAAGGAGAGTCATGCTGGTTGTGCTGGGGACTCTGACCTTCAATGTTGTTGATAAAATGTGGACCTGATCCGCTCCACATCTTTATGGGCAGAGAGGGGTCCCCTTGAAGAACTGGACACCTCAGAGGAGAGACAGGAGTAGGCATGGGGCCATGAACCATTGGAAGGAGATGGGACCCCAGAACCCCCTCCCCACGGGCTGCTGAGCATTTTTGCCCCTCTCTGCCTCTCCCGCCTCAAAGCGCTGAGCCCTCTGAGCACAAGGGCAGGTTTTGGTAGTGCTTCCCCATGAGGTTGCATCACTGTGGCATTGTAACTACTACTACCCAGACCACAGTAATAGACAGCCTCGTCCTCAGGCTGGGCCCCCGTGATGGTGAGGGCTGCTTTGTTTCCAGAGATGGAGCCAGAGAAGCGAGCAGGGATTCCGGAGGGGCGACTGTTTGTATAGTAGATAACAGTTCTGGGAGCCTGGCCTGGGGTCTGCTGGAACCAGCCGGGGTAGTTACTGCTAGTGACTGACCCAGAGCTGAGGCCACAGGTGAGGGTGACCGTCCCTCCTGGAGACACTGACAGTGCTGGCTCCTGGACCACAGTCTGAGCATCCACCCCTAAAAGGAACAAGAGAGAGACAGGGGTTGTTATGGAGACAAGGACCCTGAGACCCTGCTTGGAGGTGCCCCAAGGATGCAGCGTCCCGGCCGCTGACCTGAGCCGTAAGCCAGCAGCCCGAGCAGAAGCACCGTCCAGGCCATGGTGGGGACCCTCCCAGGACGTGGGCTCCTCAGCCTCCTGGGCTGGAGGTGGGGTCCTGGGCCTTTTCATGCCTTCAGCCCATCAGGAGGAGGAGGGGCCTCATGCAAATCACTTCCTCCTCTCCCTGCCCAGGTCACCTGAGGTCCCTGGGGTGGGGGGACTTGAAGGAGGCAGATGCTGGACCTCACACAGAGCGGGGACAGAACCGGAAGGAGCCCCTGAGTGATGGGGTGACGTCTCACAGCAAATGTGCTCCCGTGACCTTGGTGACCTTGGTTCTCTATCTCCTCCCCAGAAAGTCCGAGCCTGAAGGAGGAGTTTGCACGTCTTCCTCTCTTGTCTCAGTAATCTGCTGCTGCTGCTGCTGCTGCTGCTAATTTGCTTCATTCGTGTCTGTCTCTGTGCAAGCCCATAGATGGCAGCCCACCAGGGTCCGCCGTCCCTGGGATTCTCCAGGCAAGAACACTGGAGTGAGTTGCCATTTCCTTCTCCAATGCGTGTAAGTGAAAATCGAAAGTCAGGTCGAGTCGTGTCCAGCTCTTCGTGACCCCATGCCTGCACCCTACCAGGCTCCTGCATCCATGGGACTTTCCAGGCAAGAGTACTGGAGTGGGGTGCCATTGCCTTCTCCGCCCAATACTCTAGACTTCCCCAAACCTGAGCCCGTCTTTAGAATACTCTCTGTCCTTCTCAGGGAACCGCTGTGTCCCATCTGTGTGATGCTGTCCATCCTCCTCCCTCCAGCCCTGAGCCGAGTAGAGTATCCAGAACCTGTGTCTGGTGTGAACAGTAAGGCGTGGCCCTTGAAAGCAATCTTGTAGTGTGCCTCTAGTCCCAGCGCTGGTGAATCCGGGCTGGGGGTTGAGAGTGACATATAGACAGACACACATGGCCAGGCCTGAGGTGACAGCCTCCTGTGCTATAAAAAGCCATGACAATGTGGAGTAGCTTCAATGCTACTGCTAAGTTGCTTCAGTTGTGTCAGACTCTGTGTGACCCCATAGATGGCAGCCCACCAGGCTCCCCCAGCCCTGGGATTCTCCAGGCAAGAACACTGGAGTGGGTTGCCATTTCCTTCTAAAATGCATGCAAGTGAAAAGTGAAAGTGAAGTTGCTCAGTCATGTCCCACTCTCAGCGACCCCATGGGCTGCAGCCCACCAGGCTCCTCTGTTCATGGGATTCTCCAGGCAAGAGTACTGGAGTGGGGTGCCATTGCCTTCTCTGTAGCTTCAATAGACCTTCAATAGACCAATAGTAGGGGAAAAGGTCACCATGTCATCATGCAATGATGATAGCTGGCAAGTTCAGTTCCAACAAAGCTGGCATACATGTCTCATCATCAGAAATAGAAAAGCACCGTGTGTGAACAGGTAGGTGTGCTGAGCATTGTGGACACTGTAAAACTCCCTTCCCTGTGGTTCTGCTGTGGAGCCGATGGACTCGGGAGGAGGAGGGATGTGGGGCAACGAGGACGAGAAAGAGCTCAGACATCTCAAGTGTTAATGTGTGCAGAAGAGACGGGAAAAGTCTTGTTCATCTCTTCTTTTTTTAAGAAACGTCTTGTTCATCTCTTCTTTCTTTAACATTAAAAATGTTAAATACTATTCTTGTTTTGTATTCATGTTAGATTCAATGCTAAAGTAGCTGTTTAATAAAATTCACACGATTTTTGTCAGAGTTGTTTGAGAACCTCGACTCATAGATGTAAAAAATATGATATTCCTAGTTAATTCTTTTCTTATTGTACAAATTTACTGATGATAGCTTTGGGAAATATGTGATTTCATATAGCTCAAGTTTTTAGATGGAAGAAGTGGTCACATAAAGGAAAGGAACAACTAACGAAGCCACAAAACCTGAAACAATATCAGTTTCCATAGTTCACTCTAAACTGTTGAAATTGCCAGATAACACAACAGGGATAATTTCAAATGACATAGAAGGTGACAAAGGGTCCTTGCCTGCATCCCTCTCCCACTGTGAACACCGGGCGTTCTGTGGGCAATGGGGCAGCCCCTCTGCAGGGGCCTCTCATCCCCTGTCCAGGTATCCCTGGAGGTCTAGATTATTGAAGGAAGTTCATTTTTGTTGTATGATCCTCCCTCTGTCCTTGGTTGGATGTTAGGTCTGGGTACTGATACGACAGAAGAACAGGAACTGAGCAGCAAGCCTGTGGCTCTGAGATGAGAGCTGCCGTGTCTCCTGGGGGCCCAGGTGCAGCAACGTTACCCTTCAGTGAGGACCCTGCTGCCCACGTGGGTAAGAGCCAGGGGAGGAGGTGCCAGCCTGCCTGGCCAGGACCCTGAGCTCTCAGGACCAGGCCCACAGCGCCCCCTGCTGGACTCAGACCTCCTCCTCCCGCCCTTCACACCACAGCCTCCTGGAAGGGCTTGCTCACACTTGCAGGAGGGTCATTCTGATGTCACCGCCCAGGGCAGTAGAATGAGTCCTCTCCGTGGAGTTTGGGGCTGGTCATTAATTTTTCCAAGTAACTTTGACTTCAGGCCGTTTAATGCAATGCTGATAAACAAATGAATTTCAGGATTCCCTGAGGTCTGAGTTTGCTCTGCCTCGCTCCTGGGTTCACTATCAGAACACAACCACCTGAACCAGGTTCCAGGATTAAGAATCCTACATGCCTATGGTTTGTACCTGGTCACAGTTCTGCCTGAGTTTCCCTCCCGGGTTGATATGTGGTTGATGTTGGTTTTGCATGGTCACTAGGTACCGTCCCGCCCGGAGTGCACCGCTCTGTTCCTATTTATGTCTTTCCCTGAGTGACATCACTTTCACTTTTCACTTTCACACATCGGAGAAGGAAATGGTAACCCACTCCAGTGTTCTTGCCTGGAGAATCCCAGGGATGGCCCAGCCTGGTGGGCTGCCGTCTATGGGGTCGCACAGAGTCAGACACGACTGTAGAGACTTAGCAGCAGCAGCAGCAAGAGAATATGAGGTTCCCAGGGATGACAGATCTTCCCTTGATCACGCCCAGGGGTTCTCATTTACCCTTGAACATGGTCCTCTCAGTACTTTTTGACTCAGATATTTAAAGATGTTTTGACTCGATTTTGTAAACTTTCAATATTAAATGCTTGATATAAAGGATTATCACTATAAATGGGAATCTTATCCTTGTCAGGGCTCTTCTTTCATTCCTGATTGAGAAATCCTTCTGACCTGTTACGTGATCTTCGCTGGACATGGCTGACATTCATTTGTTAAACTCCATAGATATCATGAGAGTGGGTTTATATGGTCTGTGTCCAAAACAGTGACATTTATCCAATATCATCTCAAACAAGAAACCAGGGAGGGAAAAGTGGCAGAGGTCATGAGGGAAAAGAGGAGAAAATGAGCAAGTGAGGAGTCTGAGAGCTGCATCCTAAGGGGGAGGGTCTCCTTCACCTGGAGATGAAAAAAGGGCCAAACCTCTGAGTGTCCCTCACCTCTGTCCTGGGTCACAAAGGCAGGGAATTTGCCTGGAGCCCCTTGTCATCATTGCCATGGGGACCCCCGTGTCCCCGCTGCTCCCACTGCAGGAGATGGTGCTCTCGGATCTGGGCTCATCAGTGGCATCACAGGCAGAGGGACGTGGGCACTTCTTGGGGAGCCCCTGCTCCTGACAGTCCATAGACCACCCCAGCCCTGAAATAGGAAGTGCTCCGATGGGGTGCAGAGGAGAGGAGGGGAGGGCCTGTGGGCTCAGGAGAACCACGCCCGGGTTCCCTGCATCCTGGGATGTGTCACCGCTGCCCCTCACTCCTCAGGGTCTCTGCTCTGACCCTTCAGGAGCAGAGTTCATGCCCTGGGGGACAATCCGCCTGCTGGGATTGTCCACGGACTCTGCTGAAGGCGCATCTGGGAAAGCCTCCTGCTCCTGATCTCAGGGGAGGGAGCACAGCTCCACGGCTCTCTTGTTCACACGGATGATCAGGGTGCACTCCGTGGTGTCAGAATCTGTTTACACTTTCTGAGACTTCAGCAAAACTGACTGTGCAATTGGGAATAGACTTACTATGAACCAGTACGTACCTCAGGAATCAATTGATTGTGTGGAATTTATTTAAAATTTGACAATTCTCAAAGAACAAGCCCCCGACAGGCTGAGTTTCTTGTCCCAGATCCAAATAGGTTATTACAAGATAATGAGTATTTCTTTTTTTATAGAGGGTTCAGGACTTGACATACCTTTATTTAAAGAGCAGGTTTGTCTGAATCCCAAATATTTTTAAGTATAGATTTTCTTTTTTTTATTAATTTCATTCTCTGTATAATTTTTGGCTAGTTAATTCCAAACATTTCACTATTTACAGGCTGAATGTTTTAGTGTTAATTTATATTTTATTGAGAATTAAGTTTTCCTTGGAGCTGTGATGTCTATATACACATCTTTTCCTGATTACTACATAGGTATTTTTTTTAAAGATATATAAATATATTTTAAAAAAGATATTTTCTGTTTGTATGGTAAAAACATGAAATATTTTAATTCTTGAAAGCTATTCCCCCAAATGAATATAGTATAAAAAGTAAAGGTATGAAAGTATTCATCTGAGGGTAATTCTTAGTAACAGAACTTGGAAATGTTAAAAAATTATTCATAACACATACTAAAGGTGGCAAGAAAAACTTTGTTCAAGGTAAGGGTACCACAATGGGGGCTTATACTAGGGGACGGAGATGAGCTTAAGTCTGACTCAGGGACACAGTTGGGATTGATAGCTAAGGAACAGGGTGGGTCCATGGGGTTGCAAACAGACTGGGCAACTGAAAAGCAATGAACAACAGCAACAGGGTGGGTGGACCTCAGGGTGAGGGTGGATTCTGGCTGGACTGAGGGGATCATTGCTGACCTAGGCAAGGGTGATAGGATACTGAGGTGGGTGATAAGGAATTTGATCTGATACTGAGGGTGGTCCAATCAAGGGTGTGGTATTTTTTCTAAACTCACTTAGCAGATTCTGGCTAAAATTGGACTAAATGGACAGGCGCACCTGGATAAACACATGGCCCAAAGTTGGCAGTGCATTAATTAACTACTGCTGCATACAAATTACCCTAAACTAACAGCTTGAAATCTCAAAATTTTTGAGATCGTTCCAATCTCAAAAACGACACAATGATCTCTGTTTGTTTCTAAGGCAAACCATTCCATATAACGGTAATCCAAGTCTATGCCCTGACCAGTAATGCTGCAGAAGCTGAACTTGTACAGTTCTATGAAGACTTACAAGACCTTTTAGAACTAACACCCAAAAGAGATGTCCTTTATTTATAGGGGACTGGAATGTAAAAGTAAGAAGTCAAGAAACACCTGGAGTAACAGGTAAGTTCAGCCTTGGAATACAGAATGAAGGAGGGCAAAGGCTAATAGAGTTCTGCCAAGAGACCGCACTGGTTATAGCGAGCACCCTCTTCCAACAACACAAGAGAAGACTTTACACATGGACATCACTAGATGGTCAACACTGAAATCAGATTGATTATATTCTTTGCAGCCTAAGATGGGGAAGCTCTATACAGTCAGCCAAAACAGGACTGGGAGCTGACTGTGGCTCAGATCATGAACTCCTTATTGCCAAATTCAGACTGAAATTGAAGAAAGTGAGGAAAACCACTAGACCATTCAGGAGTGACCTAAATTAAATCCCTTAAGACTATACAGTGGAAGTGAGAAATAGATTTAAAAGACTAGATCCGAGAGACAGAGTGCCTGATGAACTATGGACAGAGGTTCGTGACATTGTACAGGAGACAGGAATCAAGATCATCCGCAAGAAAAAGAAATGCAAAAAAGCAAAATGGCTGTCTGAGGAGGCCTTACAAATAGTGTGAAAAGAAGGGAAGCGAACAGCAAAGGAGGAAAGGAAAGATAAAGCCATTCGAGTATGGACTGCCAAAGAATAGCGAGGAGAGATAAGAAAGCCTTCCTCAGTGATCAATGCGAAGAAATAGAGGAAAACAATAGAATGGGAAAGACTAGAGAACTCTTCAAGAAAATTAGAGATACCAAGGGAACATTTCATGCAAAATGGGCTCAATAAAGGACAGAAACTATAGGGACGTAACAGAAGCAGAAGATATTAAGAAGAGGTGGCAAGAATACACAGAAGAACTGTACAAGAAAGATCTTCACGACCCAAATAATCAAGATGGTGTGATCACTCACCTAGAGCCAGACATCCTGGAATGTGAAGTCAAGTGAGCCTTAGAAAGCATCAGTATGAAAAAATCTAGTGGAGGTGATGGAATTCCAGTTGAGCTATTTCAAATCCTAAAAGATGATGCTGTGAAAGCGCTGCACTGAATATGCCAGCAAATTTGGAAAACTCAGCAGTGGCCACAGGACTGGAAAAGGTCAGTTTTCATTCCAATCCCAACGAAAGGCAGTGCCAAAGAATGCTCAAACTACCGCACAATTGCACTCATCTCACACACTAGTAAAGTAATGCTTTAAATTCTCCAAGCCAGGCTTCAGCAATACATGAACCGTGAACTTCCATACGTTCAAGCTGGTTTTAGAACAGGCAGAGGAACCAGAGATCAAATTGCCAACATCCACTGGATCATTGAAAAAGCAAGAGAGTTCCAGAAAAACATCTATTTCTGCTTTATTGACTAGGCCAAAGCCTTTGACTGTGTGGATCACAATAAACTGTGGAAAATTCTGAAAGAGATGGGCATACCAGACCACCTGACTTGCCTCTTGAGAAACCTGTATGCAGGTCAGGAAGCAACAGTTAGAACTGGACATGGAACAACAGACTGGTTCAAATAGGAAAAGGAGTGTGTCAAGGCTGTATATTGTCAGCCTACTTATTTAACTTATGTGCAGAGTACATCATGAGAAACACTGGGCTGGAGGAAACACAAGCTGGAATCAAGATTGCCAGGAGAAATCTCAATAACGTCAGATATGCAGATGACACCACCCTGATGGCAGAAAGTGAAGAGGAACTAAAAAGCCTCTTGATGAGTGAAAGAGGTGAGTGAAAATGTTGGCTTAAAGCTCAACATTCAGAAAACTAAGATCATGGCATCTGGTCCCATCACTTCATGGCAAATAGATGGGGAAACAGTGGAAACAGTGTCAGACTTTATTTTTTGGGCTCCGAAATCACTGTGGATGGTGATTGCAGCCATGAAATTAAAAGATGCTTACTGCTTGGAAGTAAAGTTATGACCAACCTAGATAGCATATTAAAAAGCAGAGACATTACTTTGTCAACAAAGCTCCGTCTAGTCAAGGCTATGGCTTTTCCAGTGGTCATGTGTGGATGTGAGATTTGGTCTGTGAAGAAAGCTGAGTGACGAAGAACTGATGCTTTTGAACCGTGGTGTTGGAGAAGACTCTTGAGAATCCCTTGGACTGCAAGGAGATCCAACCAGTCCTTCCTAAAGGAGATCAGTCCTGGGTGTTCATTGGAAGGACTGATGCTGAAGCTGAAACTGCAGTACTTTGGCCACCTCATGTGAAGAGTTGACTCATTGGAAAAGCCCCTGATGCTGGGAGGGATTGGGGAAAGGAGGAGAAGGGGATGACAGAGGATGAGATGGCTGGATGGCATCTCCAAATGATGGACATGAGTTTGAGTAAACTCTGGGAGTTGGTGATGGACAGGGAGGCCTGGCGTGCTGTGATTCATGGGGTCGCAAAGAGTCGGACACGACTGAGTGACTGAACTGATCTGAACTGAAGCAAAGTTACTCTGATACAGTGGAAAATGTGCAATTTTGTGTGCATTAAATTTGAAGATAAGGAAGATTTAAGGCTTAAGAGAAAAGGGAGAATTAGAAGGATTGATTGCAGAGTGACTCGTCTCATATATTTCGTGGTCACCTGAAATGTGAGTTTGCGTCTTCCAGGGTCTGGGGTCATTACCTTCCACCCTTACCTTGACCCACATAAAAAGGTGTAAGGCTCTCAGAGTATAATGTGCCTCAGACCTCATACCCATTCTCCCCGTTCTCTTTCAGTTTGACTTCTGTGGGGGTGGCTGTTGTTTCAGCTTTTCCCGTCAGATCCCCTCAGCCCACATGGCAGAGCCTTTTGATGCCTGTCTTTGCTATGGAGTAGATTCCAGGGGGTGGGAATCTACACTCTAGGTCCAAGAGAACAGATATTTATCCAACTTCTTTCCAGAGAACCAGGGAGAGGAGATCTGTGGACCTTTGGGGATTAAACTGGGAAAAGTGAGCAAGTGAGGGAGTGGCTGTGTAACCAGGAAGGCTTCATTCTGACTCCACGCTGGATCTGTTTCTATGAATTTTACCCTTGTTTTTGTCATTTTTGTTATCATCGTCATACACAGTGGCCTGCTTCAGAGAACCCTACTCCCTCTGCCTGAGCCTTAAACTAAAGTACCTTTGTGTAGCTCACAGGGAGATAGTCTGAGCCTGCCCACCTGTGAATGCCTGTAAGAAAGGAAATACCATATCCCCCTGCCTGAGGCTTGCCACTCTAGGGAATAATTGCAAGAATGAAATGGTCTTTTTCACTTTGTTTCCTTACTTTCCCTCTTCTCTCATCCGTACAAGAACCTAGGATCCAGGCCCCAAGAAGATGGTTATTTTGAGGTGTTAGTCTGCCAACTTCTGTGTCAGCTGACTTTCTGAATAAAGTCGTATTTCTCTCCTCTCAGATTCGTTGGCCTCTCATGAGATGAGCAGAGTGAGCTTGGACTTGGTAACAGCTGCGAACATGTAGATCAATCTGGCAGGACTGAGGTAACCTTAACAGTGTGAGGTTGTTCCCCCCCCCCCCCCCCCCCCCGTGATCTCAGGGCTCCTTTCACTTATTTCCATCTGTGTTAATTTTTCAACAATATTTTCTTGTTTTCACTTCATAAGCCTCTCACCTACTGGGTTAATCATATTCCTAAGTATTTATTTCTTTTATAGTATCATGAATTGAATTTTTTAAGGTACCCTTTTTGCTTCTTCATTTTTAGTAACTAGAAAACGATAGGTTTTCCAGCATTACTTCTCGTAACCCTGCGGGAGATCCTACATAGAACAGGTATAGTGTCAGGAAGAGTGCTGGTTTTCCTGTTTGTGGGGCAGGTGACAGGCAGTGGGCAGGTGGGACTGTGAGGTGGTGTCTGCAGCCCACGGGCAGTAAGATGACCACACAAAGGGTGATCTAGGACACGTGACCATCTCAGGAACTGAAATGGCCCCAGGTTGCATCTGACTTATGGGGGAAGGAAAGGCATGGAACATGTCTTTTTTTTTTTTTTTCATTTTAAGAAAAAAGTCATCAATGTATCAAGACCTTAATATGTGATATTGTAAAGGCACCAACTATTCTCATATTGGTGTCTGGTGACAATAATTTGTGGAAACTCCACAAATGAGGAGCAAAGTGAACTTAATCTCCATAACAATAATTCAACATCATGTGGCAAGAGTTAGACAAAGAAATTGAACAGGAAGAATCAATGGTGGGTCTTAGCAGTGAGGGCCATGAAGAGGCAGTTGTTCCAAAAGACCCAGATGTAAGATGCACCTTAGATGCTCCCGTGTTGGTGTAGCAGTAACTGAAGGAATCTCCCCAGTGAAGAAAAAGCACAGGCGTTCATGCTGAGGGCCAATGAGAGGGGTCAGAGCTCTAGAAACTCCTGGGAATGGGCAGATGCCCCAGTGATGGAGATTAAAGGCTCCCGAGGCAGAGTTCAGATCCCAGATGACCTCAGCCAGACCCCAACCTCAGCCCCTGAGCTTCAGGGCTAAGAGACGCTCTGTCCCTAGTGATGGGGACATGAACTTTCTGTTTCCTTTGAGACCTTCTCCTGGGAATGGGCTGCTGGAGGGCCTTCAAGGATAGAGGGGACAGGAGGAGCCTCCGTGCCCAGCCAGACGCCTGGATGAGCTGGAGTCGGGGAGACAGTAGCAGCAGCAGGTCCAGCCAGATGCCGAGCAGGAACCCGCTGGGCACCTCACCTCCTCCAGGTGGAAGGGAGTCCGTACCATTTCTAGTCTAGTTCCCGCAGGCCTGGAGCTCTGGGTGAGCCTGAGAGGCTGTCACAGGAAAGGCAGGAGCAGCAGCCTGGTATCAGCTCAGCCCAGTGATGGCCAAGGAGCCAGAACTCCAGATTTGAGACCTGGGAAATGAGCAGAGACCCCGAGATCTGAAATGGAGCAGGGACCCCGTGCGTCCACTACTAGCATCAGAGAGAAGGAGAGCTGTTGGGACCAGGACCCACACTGGACACTCTGATGAGTCCAGAATCAGACAGAAGTGTACTGTGTCTCTCTGGTTCTGACCTGACCCATCGTGGACTCTGTCCCCAGGGCACCTGCCCCTGGCACCAGGGATTTCTGCTCAAGTTGAGAAAATCAGACAATGACTTGTTGCAAAGGAAATCTGAAGAAGGGGTGAATTAAGAAAGATGTGAACAGATTTTTCTGGACTAAGTTCCCTGGTGTGATTCTGAATCCAGTCTCAGGCCAAAGAGACAAATGAAGCAGCTGCCTTTGCAGAGGATGTTTCTGCCCCCAGAGCCCAGACTCTGCGAGGACAGGAGGTTTTTGTTATCACTTCCTGCCTGGCATGGAACACTGTGCCATCATTGCTGCTAGTGTCATAAGATGCACAGTAATAATCAGCCTCGTCCGCAGCCTGCAGCGAAGTGATGGTCAGGGTGCCTGTGTTGCCAGACTTGGTGCCAGAGGATTGGTCGGGGACCCCCGAGGGTCGCTTGTTACTATCATAGATCAGGGTTTTAGGGGCTGATCCTGGGAGGTGTTGGTACCAGCTCACACCCAATAGCCCAATGTTGCTGCTGCTTCCGGTGCAGGAGATGGTGACCCTCTGGCCTGGGGACCCGGACACGGAGGGCGGCTGGGTCAGCACAGCCTGGGCCCAGGATCCTGGAAGGGGGAGAGACAGAGATGGTGACTCTGGGGTCCAGACATGAGAGCAGGGAGCAGGGCCCGTGTGTCTTCCCAGAACCCTTCCCCTGTCTCCCCATCCAGTCACCTGTGCAGAGAGCGACCAGGGTGAGGAGCAGAGGGCACCAGGCCATGGTGGACATGGTCAGGGCGTCCTGCCTTCTGTGGCCCCACAGCTGAGCGGAGCGTCCCCACACCGCTCCTTCCCCTCTTCATGCTCTGAGAGGGGGAGGGGCCTTTCATGCAAATGACCCCCACCCCCAGCTCTCTGACCCCTCCCTGGGCCCTGGTTCAGGTCCTTCTGCTGGAGAGTGGCAAGGGTGTAGGCAGGGGCGGGGCTGCGGGGGGCCCAGGGGTCGGAGGTCCCAGCTGGCAGCCCAACCACTCAGGGCTCTGAGCTGTGACCTCCAACCCCCTGGCCTCCTCCAGCACAGGGTCATGAGCCAGGGCTGATCCCACCTCTCACCCCCACAGACTCACAGGAATGGCCGCCAGGCGCCCCCTGGTGGCCAGGCTCGGACACACATCCCATGACCTAGAGATGAGAACCTCAGAACAGCTCCTGCCCCTGCTCCGCGCACCGTCCACTCCTTAAGGCCACGTCAGGCGCCCCTTCTGTGTGCTCCATGACCTCATGGCCGTCTGGGGCTCACCTCAAGACTCCCCTCAGACCCTCAGGGCAGTCTGTCCACAGCACCCTTGGCTGCTCAGAGGTCAGGATACAGGGAGTGTCTGTGACACAAACTCCTTTAACTCATGATCAAGTCAGGTCGTCCGTGACCACCCCATGGATGTAGCTACCTGGCTGTGCAGGCCGTCGGATTCTTTCCTCTTTTATTAGTAATGAATAAGTGTGTCTTACACACACGCACACACACACACACACACAATATTCAAGGCCCTTTTCCAGGGGTCTGTAGGCGTTTTGTTCATAAATATACTCCCTAACCCAACTATACTATTTTGCTGGCCTCCTCTTTCCCATATGACTTGTGTAAAATATATCCTAGCTTTCCCTCTGTATCTGCTTGGAGTCAAAAGCCATCTTCATGAGTCAGGCTTACTCTGCCCGCAGCTCCCAGGACACACAGGAGAAGCTGACCTTGGTGGCACCGCCTGTGACCAGGTGCCCATGTCATGATCGCTCTCCTGGTCTTCCCCTCCCATCCTAGGACAGGATCTTACAATCGTCAAGGAAATTGAGTGGCTGCATCTGGAGCCAGAGGAACAATGGTGGGTCTGAGGGCCGGGGACCAGCAGACATCAGGGGGTGGGTTTTCCATGGGACCTGTTGGTGCACAGACGCATCACATCCCCAGCTCTGCTGCCCTTTCAGGACAAGTGGACCTGAGGACTAAACCTGCCGCTGGCCCGGCTGAGGCAGCACAGACTGCGCTCAGGACCCTGGCGGGGGCCAGGGGGCACGTCACTGCCGCGGAGACTGACACGAGGGGACGACGGGAACCCTGCGCGGTGTGGGAACTGGCGTCCCTCCTGGTGACGTCTGGAGGCCCCGCCTGTCACCCCTGCTCTGACCC
Organism: Cervus elaphus; assembly: GCF_910594005.1. Classification (NCBI taxonomy): domain Eukaryota; kingdom Metazoa; phylum Chordata; class Mammalia; order Artiodactyla; family Cervidae; genus Cervus; species Cervus elaphus. Next base: position 2,350,940 of record NC_057819.1, read on the forward strand.
GCCACCTTCTCAAGAGATAACACGCAGGAGGCAGCACTGTCAATGATGAAGTCCTCATGCAATCTGGCTGCTCACTGCTGACATTTCTACTCAGCGTGTCTTGAAGACAACATTTCACCACTTGTTTGAATTTTCTTAATGTTTCTCGGTAAATGTTTGTTGTTTTCCTACTGATATGGTCAAAGTGCATATTATCTTTTATTCGGCTGGGACCAGAATATCTCACACTTTGAACTACTGATAAAATTATATAATTTTAAAGTTACATATTATTTGTAATAATTGTGATCCTGAATGTTTTTGTAGTCATTCTAATGAATTGTCAGTAGAATCTCTAGTCCTAAAGGTATTGATTCTTCATTTCAACCTATTTTCATTTTTAGTGTTGTTTCTAACATTGATTTGATCGAGTCGTGAGGAAGCGAAGGTCCATCAGAAGATTCTCTCCCTAACATGCATGCCACTCCACGAAACACACAGGAACAAGCTGGCAGCATCCCGTTTGTGGCAGGGCATCTTCTCGCTCTTTCTGGGATGGCCAAGGCAGCTGTGGAGAAAATCTCTGTTTCTGTGTGGTTGGGGGGACGTGATGGGTGGTCTTTAGATTTTCTATTCAGTGTTCATAGGTCTAAGTTCCATTTCTAAGCTTTGGAAATGCTGCCAGGAGCCCAGAAATCACACTGGCGCCCTCTTCTGTTTAGAAATGCTGAGTCCGAATTCTCATCAACAGGTTGCAGGTCACACAGGCGTTCCTGGGGGTGAGGTGACCCCAGGTGCCCACTGCAGGTGAAGCTCAGGCAACCCCCAACAGCACCCACTTGGCCTCTGCACCCACACCCCACTGCCCTCACCCACCTGGTCTGGGCCACGTCCAGGACTTACGCTGTTCTCCCAGCCTCACAGGGATTTCTCAGAAGAAAACACTTTTCCTGGAGTTCAAGGGCTAAGTCCTGAACCTCCCCTTCCTCAGACACATCAGGGCACCGGGGCCTAGAGGAGGAGGGTTCCAGGGGTGTTTCATCCTCTATGTCTTTTCTCACAGTTTCCATTCTTTTTGCCCCAACTTCCTACCTCATGCTTCGTGGCAAGTGAAGACTGTTTGCTGGGAGAATTTTGATCAATTTGGGAATAATTGTTGTATTTTTAAATACTTTTAGTAGCAAATAATAGCTTCACTATGTTGTGCTCTTTTCAATGTTTGTTGTCTTAGTGGCATTCAGGGCTTGGAGCTAAAAGGAGGAGTATTTATTATTTTGGTGGGAGAATGAAATTTTATTTCTTGTTCACTCAATTCCTTGAACACCAGAAATCACAGTGTTCTCTCATCAAAGATTACTTTTAATTATAGTCTGAATGATACATATTTGAAGGCCAAAATCCCAATGATATAACACAAAAAGGTATTTTCACCATTTTAAATGACATCCCATTTTGAATTGGCAATAGCAAAGAACTAGAAAGTAACTGATTTGAAAAATAATTTAAATCGATTTTTCCTTCTGCAATACCAAAGTATTGATCAAAATATATTTTAAGCATGTATCATGATAAAAAAAGTATTTATAGAAAAACATTGTGTTAGAGAGTAGTAACATCCTGATTTTTCTAAACATTTTGGACATATTGAGTTAAATACTACACTTCCACATAAAAAAATAAAACATAATTTAAAACTACTTGGTAGGTGTTTCTTAAGTTTGCTTTTTTTTCTGGCTTACATCCCAGATATGGAGAAAGTGTGGACAATAATAACTGGGCAATAAATAATTTTTCTCCTCAGAAATTTTTTTTAGATATCTCTTACAATATATTGTAATTTTTAGTGCAAAGAGTTCCACTTTTACTCAGATTTATCCTTAAGTGTTTTAAATTTATCATATTACAGATGGTGTTACTTTTATTTTTAGAAACCTACGTCCAATACTCGTCTACAGAATATAATGAATTTCTGCATGTTTGCTTTTATATCGCAAAACCCCAAGTGAAACACACAGAAGCACGTCTTAGTGACCACTTGACCCTGAGCTGAACCTGGCATGAATCCACCTCTTCCATGCCCTTCCACCCTCTCCGCTGAGAGGTTTTTATCTCTGATTAAGAAAAGTTTTGACAAAGCCAACGAAAGTTCAAATAACTGCACAACTGCACTCATTTCACATGCCAGCAAAGCAATGCTCAAAAGTCTCCAAGATAGGCTTCAACAGTACAAAAGCTGAGAACTTCCAGATGCTCAAGCTGGATATAGAAAAGGCAGAGGAAGCAGAAATCAAATGGCAGACATCCGCTGGATCATAGAAAAAGCAAGAGAGTTCCAGAAAAACTCCTTCTGCTTCACTGACTTCTCTAAACCCTTTGACTGTGTGGATCACAACAAACTGTGGAAAATTCTGAAAGAGATGTGAATACCAGACAACCTTACCTGCCTGCTGAGAAACCTATATGCAGGTCGGGAAGCAAAATTTAGAATGGGACATGGACAAAATGGGACATGGTACCAAACTGGGAAATGACTGTCAAGGCTGTATATTGTCCCCTTGCTTATTTGACTTATGTGCAGAGTCCATCATGCAAAATGCCAGGCTGGATGTAGCACAAGCTGGAATCAGGATTGCAGGAGAAATATCAATAACCTGAGATGTGCAGATGACACCACCCTTACGGCAGAAAGCGAAGAGCAACTAAAGAGCCTCTTAATGAAAATGAAAGAGGAGAATGAAAAAGCTGGCTTAAAACTTAACATTAAAGAAACGAAGAACATGCCATTCAGTCCCATCAACTCAAGGCAAATAGATGGGGAAACAAGGGAAACAGTGACTTTATTTTCTTGGGCTCCAAAATCACTGCAGATGGTGACTCCAGTCATGAAATTAGGAGAGGCTTGCTCCTTGGAAGAAAAGCTATGACAAACCTAGGCAGCATATTAAAAAGCACAGACGTTAGTTTGCCAACAAAGGTCCATGTAGTAAAAGCTATGGTTCTTCCACTAGTCATGTACAGATGTGAGAGAGTTGGACCGTCAAGAAGGCTGAGTGCCAAAGAATTGATGCTTTTGAACTGTGGTGTTGGAGAAGACTCTTGAGAGTCCCCTGGACTGCAGGGAGATCAAACCAGTCAGTCCTAAAGAATCTCAATCCTGTATATTCATTGTAAGAACTGATGCTGAACCTGAAGCTCCAGTCCTTTGCCACCTGATGCAAAGAGATGACTCACTAGAAAAGACCCTGATGGTGGGAATGATTGAAGGCAGAAGGAAAAGGGGAGGAGAGAGAATGAGATGGCTGGATGGCATCACTGACTAAATCCACATGAGTTTGAGCAAGATCCATCCAGGAGACAGTGAAGGGCAGGGAGTCCTTGGCGGGGTCCCCAAAGTGTGCTGGGCTGCCCCAGGCCTTCATTTCCCCCCAGCCCATGCCCGAGGAGGGGCTGCCATGCAAATAGGGGTCCACCCACGGCTAGCCCAGCCCCGCCCTGAGCCCTAATGTTGGAGCTCAGCTCACAGCCCAGACTGAGCAGGAGGGAGGGGGCTTCCCTCCAGGGAGCCCCTGAGAGGAAGCACCTGCTGAGACTACACAGGTCCCTACTCAGGGGTCTCTGCAGTCAGAGAGGACACACTGCCGAGTGCCCCCCAGGAGCACAGGCCCCGCCCCCAGCCCAGGTCCCGGGGTGAGGGGTGCTCCCCGAGCAGCTGGGCAGGGACCCCAGGGCAGTCCCACAGCGCCCCCTGCAGGCCACAGTGCACAGCTTCGGTGTGGATCAAAGTTTTGGGATCCCTGGTGGTCCTCAGCTCACCTGGTCCCTGTCTCCTTTCGCACATCCGTGGATGTATCTGCTTCCCACATACGTATTCTTTTATGCTGAGCCTGATCCTATAATGTCGTCATTTCCAAAAGCAAGTCTTGGAAAGCTCAGTATATGTAACCACTGAAGGTTACAGTACCCTCCCTGCCGCCCCCCACCCCCCAGAGTGCATTCTAAAAAAGCTAACTGACCCAGGTGTACATCAATGCAGATGTCAGTGACAAGAGGGCAGGAAGGCGGTTTGAAGGACAGTTAGGGGTGTTTGTGGCAATGCTTTAGATAGAATTCTCCAGCAATAAGCACAATGACATATTTTAAACATGGAAAATCTGCAAACACTTCAAAAGTCAAGCCATGCTTTCAGAATTCTGATGTTTTTAGACTGATTTGTGAATATCTATTAGTTTGGCTGGTATAATGTTTACATTTCTTTAGTCATGAGTGAGAGTAATCTTCCCATAGTGGAGCTTTCTCTTGATTGTGTCATATATATTTTCAGAACCTTGTCTTAGAGATCATCCAATTTGTTGCTTTTATGAGCAAAACTTTCTGCATGAGCATTCTCTTGCTGAATGTTCTAGTTGAGTAGAATAATGGCCTTGTCTTGGATTGTAAATGGAGAAACCATCATTTCCTCAGCATATCATGTATGTATATTCACTTCAGTTGTGCAAATTCTGCACAATCATCTAGACCCATCTCTTAGTAAATGACCTGTGAGTATGATCAGTTACTTTCTCAGGCTCCTCCCTCAGATATCAGAGTAAAATCCTAAAAGTAGAGATTCATGTTTTGTGTGGTGAAATTTTTAGGACTTAAGCCCTGGAGGCAGCATCTCACGTAACCCCTAAAAAATTGCCCTGAGGAGGCAGGGGGTGGGGGTGGTGGAAAATTCAAGTTATATAGAAGATTTATAAGGAACAGCAGGTAGTCTGAACTAGAAAGGTTGTTTGTTTTTTTTAATTAATGAAAACCATACATGTCAAGTCAAGGAATTTAGCACTTTTCTATGTATGGGAAGATGCAAGAGTCTTTTGCTTTGATATACACGTCAGCTATCCGGAGCCAGCATCCTGTGATTTTTACATTCTGAGATTCCTAGGGCTCACCCTAGGGAGTGGCTGCAGCATGATGGCTGCTAGATGGCAGACTTTCCTGAGTTCCCTCAAGGCTCACCAGCCACCTTCCATGGTGGGTGCAATTGCTGAAGACTGTGACATCTTTTGTTACTGATATGAAAGGAAGTGTTCCATTTCTCAATGGCTGTGTGTGTGAGTGTGTGTGTCAGAGAGAAACTGTGCAACAGGTGTCCTCAGGACACCTTCCTTCAAAGTCTACCTTGAGTCCTCGTGCCCATCCCAGTCTTCCCCTGCCTCACCCTGTCCTCTTGTGACTCCTTCACATCTGAGGCTGAATCTGCAGGCAAACCAACCCTGGGAACTTCTCTGTAAGGTCTCCAGGCTCTGGGCCTGGAGCTGAGGAATCCACAGGGAGCCATGTCCGTGGAGCCGGATTTCCTTCAGACAGAAGGAGGATTGGGGCAGACACCTCTGTCGGCAACTCCATGGAGTGGAAGCTGGGTCATGTTGAGTGGAGAGAGCTGTGCCCTGTCTTCCCTGCAGGATCTGGAAAGATGGAACCCAGCCCCACATCTGAGGGTCTGCAGGCCCACGAAGCCCAGGGCAGGCGGGCCACAGCCCCATCTTCCTGCACCCACACCAGAGCCGAGGCCCCAGGCCCTGCTCTGTTTGGGTCTTTGCCATAGCAGGATCCAGGGGTACCCTCAGAATGAACGGCGTTGGCGAATGAGAGAGAGAGAGAGAGAAAGACCAGACCGGAGTGTGCAGCAGAGTCTGGCAGTTACTTTATTTTTCCCCGTAGCCTTTATACCCTAAGTTGGTACATTTCTAAGGGGCAGATAAGCACACAGACTTACTTTAACATTACATCAGCTTGTCCTTCACGAAACCAGGTGTTCTCTGTATATTTTTGTTTATGAGAGTCTTTTCCATAGATTTTTTGTACATTATCTTTTGGCCTTGAGCTTAGCAGAAAACAGAAAAGTGCAGTCTCATGGTACAGCAGGTTGTAACATAGTAGAAATACAATCCTATTAAACACAAACGTCAGTCTTTTTGCAGAAGTTCTCAGCTAAATTTATCTAAAAATTTAGCACACAAAGACCCTGCAGCTCCGGTGAATCAGCCTCTGTTTTAGCACTCTTAGTTAAAATTAACAATTATCTTATTGTTTTTACACTAGGGCGAAACTCTTATTTTTCTAAATTTTTAACTATATTAATGATAGTTTCTACTGCACAACCTCAGCACAATAACAGCAATCAAACATTGGTCCAATAATCACTTTTAGAATAATAATTTTTGTGTTCTCTAATCGGGCTTCCTCACCCCCTGAAGGGCTCTGTGCCTATTAGGGCCTTTTTATGGTTAATCTCTATGTATAATATATTTTGGCCTTCAGGCCTGTTGACATTTTATGGCTTGCGCCTGGTGTAATGTTAAGCAACTTCAGTAGCCAACCCTGTCTTTTTTGTGGTTAATCTATTTTCTTTCTATTAGGCGTCATCTCCATGGGAACTAGATAGGATTGCATTTTTACAGAACAGAAATGCAAAGGATTGCAAAAATAGCAGATATAGCACAAAACAGGCTCTTAGTCTAAAAGTTAACTACCTGCAAGAAGTCACTAGCTAATCTCCATCTAAACGATATTCTATTAGGCACATTTGTGGCTATTTTATTTGTGGAGCCTTTCTCACCCCTTGGAAGGATCTATACTTAATAGTTTCTTTTGTCAGCATACTGTGCTTAGGATGTTTAGAACAATCATGAGCATTTTTGCAATGAGAGCACACATTTATCAAACAAGCCAGAATGCCAGCAAAAGGGTTTGAATTGAAGTATTTCCTTCATCCCTGGCCCCTTCATAGGGTACCAGCGTCCAGGAGATTTATTAATTAGGGTTTTAAGTTGGTCTTTATTCAGTGAAAGAGGAGCAGGAGAACTTTCGGCAGGCAACACAAGAATCTGCAGCAGGGCAAACAAAGACAACAGCAGAAAGAGGGGAGGATACAGGGTGGGGTAGAGGCCGGGGCCAACCTGGAGGGTCCCTTGTGTCCTGAACGGCCTTGCGTGTCAGGTTTTTTCCTCATGACCTCGTCGCGGGTGGGATCGCCCACAACGGCTCCCAGCCCTGCTCAGGCCAGGTGTCTGCAGCTGGGGGACCAGCAGAGAGTGTCCACTCTGAATTTGGAAAAGAAATCAGGAATGGGCCTTGGGGACCTGAGAAAGATGCTTCTGTGGTTGAGGAGTTTTTGCAAAATTCACAGACAGGGAACCTGGCAGAGAAGAAAGCCTGGCCTGTCCTGAGAGATGGAGCCAGGGCTTTCTCTGCTGACTCCTCAGGACTCACCTGCTGCAGGGTCTCTAAAGGGAAAAAAAACCCGTATCTTCCCCAGGCAGTTACTCAGAGACTGAGTGACCATGAGTTTGGGAAAATTCAGTCCTGATAGCAGCACCATGGAAATGAAGAGGGAGCCGGAGCCAGGGCCCATGTCAGTGTCTGAGCTGTGGACATGGCCCTACAGCCCGGGACCCACACTCTGGGGGACGAGAGGATGGAGACGAAGGGGAACACGGCTGTGCTGGAGCACTTCCGGGGCAGACACAGCACTTCCTCTGGGGAACTGGCTCCCAGCGTTGAGGGAGGGGCAGCTGAATTCCGTCCACACCTGTGTGGGCCTGCCCTGTCTCAGGTCACAACCCTGTGTGTGTCCTCCCTGTACTCACAGAGATCTCTGAGCAGAGAAGCCTCCCTGGCAGATCCCTTCACAGAAGCTGCTCGCTGAAAAAAAGACTCAGAGCCAAGGTCTGTGGGCCCAGGGTTTTTTGTCTCACTTCCCCATCATCTGAAGCACAGTGGGAATGATAGCTGCTCCCACTGCCTTGACATGCAGCACAGTAACAATCTCGTCTTCAGACTGAGCCCTCGTGGTGGTGAGCGCAGCTTTGTTCCCAGAGATGGAGCCAGAGTAGCGAGCAGGGACCCCAGAAGCGTGGCTGTTTGTGCTGTAGATGAGCAGTCGGGAAGCCTGGCCTGGGTTCTGCTCTTGCCAGTTGGGGTCATTACTGGTGGTGACTGACCCAGACCTGAGGCCACAGGTCAGGGTGACCGTCCCTCCTGGAGACACTGACAGTGCTGGCTCCTGGACCACAGTCTGAGCATCCGCCCCTAAGAGCAACAAGAGAGAGACAGGGGTTGTTTGGAGACAAGGGCTCTAAGACCCTGCTTGGGAGTGCCCCAAGGATGCAGAGTCCCGGCCCCTGACCTGAGCAGTAAGTGAGGAGCCCGAGCAGAAGCATCATCCAGGCCATGGTGGGGACCCTCCCAGGACATGGCCTCCTCAGCCTCCTGGGCTGGAGGTGGGGTCCTGGATCTTCTCCTGCCTCCCATCCCATCAGGAGGAGGAAGACCCTCATGCAATCATTTCCTGCCTCTCCCTGCCCAAGTCACTTGATGTCCCCTTGGCGGGGCAGTTCTTGAAGGAGGCAGATGCTGGACCTCTCACATATCAGGGACAGTACCGGGAGGAGACCCTGAGTGATGGGGTGACAACCTTCCCCTAATCAGCCCCCACGTCCTTCGATTCTCAAACCTGAATCCTTCCCTGCAGATGTGAGGCTGAATATAATGGATGTGCTCCCCTTCCTGCCCCAGCGATCCTGTTCACCCCAACACCATACTCCCCCATGACTGTGAACCTCTCCTCCCTTCCCGTGGAATCACTTCCTGCTCCTTGTGAGGATCCGTGGGTAGCTCTTCCTCCAGCAGGAAACTCAAAAAGGAACCAGAGAGTCACATGTGATCTGTGGGGGGACAGGGTCTCCCCACACACAGGCTGTGAAACCACTGCTGGTCACGACCATCCAGGGCATCAGGGCTGCGTGGTTGACACCCACACCATCACCAGGTGTAGGGGCTTAGCTATCCTGGGCTCTGAGAACCACCAACAAACTGGGGTAGCTTCAATATATCTGCACTTTAGAAGAAAATTATATCGAGATTCTTTCAAAATATTAGATGGAAATAATAGAAAAACACATGACTCATGATAAGAACTTAAAATGATACTGTTGGTGTGAATATCATGAAGTGTTCTAAATTCCCTTTCCCCTAAATGGTCTTACGTGGAGCAGAAGGACTAGGAAGAACAGCTAAGGGGGTTTAGGGTGAAAGCTTTTCAGTAAGTTGTGATGTACAGCCACAACATACTCGTTCTCAGCATGTGAAATGAAACAGGATTTGAAGTCCATTTCAGAGCTGCTGCTACAGTGTCTGCTGCAACAACATGCTGATAATTGTGTTCCTTTCTCAGTATCTGTGACTGAGGTCCGATTCCATCAGCCAAAGATCCGCACTGCTTGATCTGGAGCCTATTAAGCAAAAGTCCTCTGGTACAATGGAATACATGTAATTTCGTGGGCATGGAATTTGAAGATAAGGAAGATTTAAGGCTTAAAGGAAAAGGAAGGATTCGAAGGAATAATCCCACATGTTGTAAAATGTGCATCTCGGTAAACTTTGGGCCCACAGCCCAGCCCTGCCTGCTGTGCAGACCCTGCACGTGTGTGTGAAAGGGCAGTGACAGGAGCAGGACACCAGCGTGGTGACATGCAGCGCTCACAGATCCATGTGCCCGCTGAGGCTGCGATTTCAGGGTGGGCGGCCCCCTCCCCAGTGGTCTGAAATCACCTGTGAGCCTGAAAGGCTGTCCCAGGAGAGGTAGCAGCAGCATGGTTCTCAGCTGAGCCCAGTGATGGCCAAGAAGCCTGAACTCCAGCCTTGAGACCAAGGAACCAAGCAGGGACTCCTGAGCATCCACTACTAGCATTAGACAGGAGGAGAGTCTTTGGGACCAGGACGTAAACTGGACACTCAGATGTGTCCCGACTCAGACACCGCTGGACTCCACTTCTCTGGTTCTGACCTGACTTGTCCGGAACTCTGTCCCCAGGGCATCTGCCCCTGGAATCTAGGGATTTCTGCTCAGTTGGAGAAAATCAGATAGTATGTGGTTTCCAAGGAAAAGCCCGGGACGGGGAGTGGGATGGGGGAACTGCCGAATGAAGGAGATCTGAACAGAATTCCTGGAGCAAGTTCCCGGCGTGGGGCTCAGATCCCACTTTTAGACAAAACAAACCAAACAAATTGCTACTTTGGCAGAGGATGGTTCAGCCCCGGGAGGCCCATGACTGGAGAAGAGCAGGTTTTTGTCTCACTTCCCCCCTGGCCTGGAGCACTGTGCCATTACTGCTACTACTGTCATAAGATGAACAGTAATAATCCCCCTCGTCCTCAGCCTGGAGCGAACTGATGGTCAGGGTGGCTGTGTTCCCAGACCTGGAGCCGGAGAATCGGTCGGGGACCCCCGAGACTCGACTGGTTGCACCATAGATGAGCTGTCTGGGGGCTGATCCTGGGAGCTGTTGGAACCAGCCCACATAATTACCATAACCAACGTTGCTGCTGCTTCCAGAGCAGGTGATGGTGACCCTCTGGCCCGGGGTCCCGGACACGGAGGAAGGCTGAGTCAGCACAGCTTGGGCCCAGGATCCTGGAAGGGAGAGAGACAGAGATGGTGACTCGGGGGTCCAGGCACGAGAGCAGGGAGCAGGGCCCGTGAGTCTTCAAAGACCCTTCCCCTGTCCCCCCATCCAGTCACCTGTGCAGAGAGCGACCAGGGTGAGGAGAAGAGGGCACCAGGCCATGGTGGACATGGTCAGGGTGTTCTGCCTTCTGTGGCCCCACAGCTGAGCAGAGCGACCCCACACCGCTCCTTCCCCTCTTCATACTCTGAGAGGGGGAGTGGCCTTTCATGCAAATGACCGTCCTCTCCCCCAACTCCCACAATGCTCTGATGACCTCCGGGACCTGGGTCAGCTTCCTGTGCCTTAGGGAGGCCACTTGTGGTCAGACGTGGGGTTGCGTGGGGCTTGGAGGTGGGAAGTCACAGCTGGGAACCATGAGCAGAAAGCACCAGGAAGTACCAGAGGACTGGTCTCTGCTCTCACAGGTCCAGACACTCAGGAAAGGCCTCTGATCGCCCCCTGGTGTCCTGGCACAAACACACATTCTGACCTGGTGATCAGAGCTATTAAGAGTCTGATCCTCTACATAGAAAACCCTAAAGACTCTACCAGAAAATTACTAGAGCTAATCAATGAATATAGTAAAGTTGCAGGATATAAAATTAACACACAGAAATCCCTTGCATTCCTATACACTAATGATGAGAAAACAGAAAGGGAAATTAAGGAAACAATACCATTCACCACTGCAACAAAAAGAATAAAATACGTAGGAGTATATCTACCTAAAGAAACAAAAGACCTATACATAGAAAACTATAAAACACTGATGAAAGAAATCAAAGAGAACACAAATAGATGGAGAAATATACCGTGATCATGGATTGGAAGAGTCAATATTGTGAAAATGAGTATACTACCCAAAACAATCTATAGATTCAATGCAATCCCTATCAAGCTACCAACGGTATTCTTCACAGAACTAGAACAAATAATTTCACATTTTGTATAAATACAAAAAACCTTGAATAGCAAAAGCAATCTTGAGAAAGAAGAATGGAATAGGAGGAATCAACCTGCCTGACTTCAGGCTCTACTACAAAGCCACAGTCATCAAGACAGCATGGTACTGGCACAAAGACAGAACTATAGATCAATGGAACACAATAGAAAGCCCAGAGATAAACCCACTTACCTATGGACACCTTATCTTCGACAAAGGAGGCAAGACTATACAATGGAAAAAAGAGAACCTCTTTAACAAGTGGTGCTGGGAAAACTGGTCAACCACTTGTAAAAGAATGAAACGAGAACACTTTCTAACAGCACACACAAAAATAAACTCAAAATGGATTAAAGGTCTAAATGTAAGACCAGAAACTATAAAACTCCTAGAGGAGAACATAGGCAAAACACTCTCCGACATAAATCATGGCAAGATCATCTATGACCCACCTCCCAGAATGCTGGAAATAAAAGCAAAAATAAACAAATGGGACCTAATTAAACTTAAAAGCTTTTGCACAACATAGGAAACTATAAGCAAGGTGAAAAGACAGCCTTCAGAAAGGAAGAAAATAATAGCAAACGAAGAAACAGACAAATGATTAATCTCAAAAATATACAAACAACACCTGCAGCTCAATTCCAGAAAAATAAATGAACCAATCAATCAAAAAATGGGCCAAAGATCTAAACAGACATTTCTCCAAAGATGACATACAGATGGCTAACAAACACATGAAAAGATGCTCAACATCACTCATTATCAGAGAAATGCAAATCAAAACCACAATGAGGTACCATTACACGCCAGTCAGAATGGCTGCTATCCAAAAATCTACAAGCAATTAATGCTGGAGACGATGTGGAGAAAAGTTAACCCTCTTACACTGTTGGTGGAATGCAAACTAGTACAGCCACTATGGAGAACAGTGTGGAGAATCCTTAAAAAAACTGGAAATAGAACTGCCATATGACCCAGCAATCCCACTCCTGGGCATACACACCGAGGAAACCAGATCTGAAAGAGACACGTGCACCCCGATGTTTATCGCAGCACTGTTTATAATAGCTAGGACATGGAAGCAACCTAGATGTCCATCAGCAGACGAAAGGATAAGAAAGCCATGGTACATAGACACAATGGAATATTACTCACCCATTAAAAAGAATACATTTGAATCAGTTCTAATGAGATGGATAAAACTGGAGCCCATTATACAGAGTGATGTAAGCCAGAAAGATAAACACCAATACAGATACCAATGCATATATATGGAATATAGAAAGATGGCAACGATTACCCTATATGCAAGACAGAAACAGAGACACAGATGTATAGAAGAGACTTCTGCACTCTACAGGAGAAGGCGAGGGTGGGATGATCTGAGAGAACAACATCGAATCATGTATATTATCAAGTGTGAAACAGATCGCCAGTCCAGGTTGGATGCATGAGACAAGTGCTCGGGGCTGGTGCACTGGGATGACCCAGAGGGATGGAATGGGGAGGGATGTGGGAGGGGGGTTCAGATGGGGAACACATGTAAATCCATGGCTGATTCATGTCAATGTATGGCAAGAACCACTACAATATTGTAAAGTAATTAGCCTCCACCTAATAAAAATAAATGAAAAAAAAAGAGTCAACTTCCCCAAAAGTGGTTTTGAAATTACACCCTTCAGGCTGTGTCTGGATGGGAAACAGCAGCCAACTGTACCTTACCCTGTAGTGTATGTGAGTGTTACACAGTGGATGTGTGACTTTGAGATTTTAAGTGAACCAAAATGTGTTCACGGGTTAGTAAAAGTCTAAGGTCATCACTTAAAATAAATGTCTAAATTTAACTGAAGATGTTGTTGTTAAATCACTAAGTTGTGTGCAACTCTGCTTCTGTTTTAATTTTGCATTGCCATGACACAATTTCTACAACATGATTTTCCTTGTAGCCTGTGTTTTTTAAACAAGATAATTTTAAAGACTTTCTGACACATATGGCATCTCCACTGAGGGATTTTTACATCGTAGCCGGACATTCTATCTGTGAAAACAGGGCAGACTGAGTTATCAGAGCCATGGGTCGGTCTCAGATCTGAGATGAGGGACAGGACATGACACGGCAGGTCGTTGTTCTCAGGACACTCGGACGTGACCATAGGGAGCAAACCTGACTTAGACATGGTCCAGTAGGAGCAGCAGTGATCGCCCCGGGGGCAGAGCCCCAGGAGAGCCTCTGCTTTCCCAGCCGAGGGCCCCAACAGCTTCTCTGCTCACTGTGCATAAAATCAATCCCACAGCAGCTGAGCACAGGCACTCCTCAGCCAGGAATCATTTCCCAGGTCTCAGGACCAGGGTTTCACTCCCCACCTGATTCCTCACTCGATGGCACACAGGACAGTGTGTGAGGTTTCAGGGGCTAAATCAGCCACACGAGGGATTCAAAATCCCCTGGGACACAAGGGGAACCTGGGGAGGAGCACGGAGGGGAAAGCTGGGGTCACACCTGAGAGCCAGAGCCCTGAGGCTTCTCGGGAAGGAAGGGTTAGAGAGGTTCAAGGAGGGGCCGAGGAAGAGAGTGTAAAGTTCAGGAAGATTTGGAAACGTGTCCATGATCTTCTGATAGAGTGAACTGGGTCATCACCATGGAGGGCAACACTGTAGGTCTGTAGAAAGAGAGAGGCCCAGGATCGGGAGGAAAGTCATGAATGAGGGGAGCGGGAGGGCAGGCTCTTAGCAAAGAGATGAGGAGGAGGAGGAGCAGGCGGAGCAGAGCTGGAGGGGTGCAGGGGGTGGGCTCTGGGGGCTCCTCCCCTCCTCTGTTTCTGAGAAGAGGGTGGGGGCTGATGACCACCTCACCCTTCACCCTCAAATTCTGGGTGCTCGTCTCCATGTGCAGCCTCACTCCCAGGAGGAGGCCTGCGGGCCACGGCTCAGAGTTTGTCCCCTGAGAGGAAGGACCTGCTGTCACGTCCAACTCAGGCCACTGAGCCCCTTGCAGGGTCAAGTCAAGCGACAACGTTGGTGTGTTGAGATTTTGCCAGTTCTGAGCTGATAAGCTGCGCCCCTGTGATGAACTCTGCAACGTTCATGGTGTTGAAAGTGTGAGTAAGGGGCTGCTCAGTTGCTTGGTTCTCAATCCTGTCTGACTCTTGGGACCCCATGGACTGTCTCCCGCCAGGCTCCTCTGTCCATGGGATTCTCCAGGCAAGAACACTGAATTGGGTTACCATTTCTTGCTCCAGAGGATCTTCCCAACCCAGGGATTGAACCCACATCTCTTATGTCTTTTGCATTGGTAGGCGGTTCCTTACCACTAGTGACACCTAGGATGCCTTGTGAGGAAGGAGGGGCAGCCTTTTTTCCCCTCACCAAATATGTTACCAATGAACAGATAAATGAATTAAATAATAAATATTACATGTCTTTGATATTATACAGAGAACTTTTTAATTTTCAACCATTGTATTTTCAGCTTATTCTAACAAGCTTGTTCTCCTGATTCCTTTTTTTTCCCTCCCATTTATATCCTTTTCCTTTGGACCCAAGAGTTTTTGTATTTGCTCACCAGATAGATTTGATGATTTGTCCCTAAAAATATCTGTCACCTGATTTCATCATCTGAGGCATCTCAGCATTGCAGTTTATGCTGTCTCACCTCCCTTCAATATTTAGTTTCCTGGTTCTTGATCAAAGTGACAATTTTTACTGGATCTTGGACTGTGTGGAAATTACTTGAAGAAATTCTGTATTCCATTTCCTTTTCCTTTAACAGAAGATCCTTCTGTGGCGGAAGGACAGGGATGTGCATTCACTGCCCACTGACCCAGCAAGGGCGGCACTGACCCCCTGCTCTGTGCTGCTGACTCCGACCTGGGATTTGGGGGCAACTGCTGTCAGCAGCTCCTTCATCCAGGGCGTGTGTGACCACCTCTTGTGAAATGCTGCCCTGGGGAGGGGAGTCGAGCTGAGGGGCCAGCTGTGCTGAGTCAGGGGACACTCAGTCCCCTGGGTTCCATGGTCTCAGGGACTCCAGGAAGGGAGGGGCAAACGCCTTGCCCTGGGAGCCCCATGGCTGTGGGGGAAGCAGAATTTTGTCTCTTTCCACTCTGGCCTGAAGCACTGCTGAAACTTTCAAGCCATCAGACCATGAGAAACAGTAATAATCAGTGTTGTCCTCACCCTGAACTGAAGTGGTCAGAGAGGCCGACTTGCCAGACTTGGAGCCAGAGAATCAATTTGGGAACCCTGAGGGTTTGCTCTTTTCATAGATCAGAGATGTGGGGGACAATCCGGGGAGCCGTTGGTTCCAGCTGACATAATTACCCCCGGTGTCGCTCCTGTTTCCAGTACAAGAGATGGGGACCCTCTGTCCCAAAGTCCTGGACACGGAGGGCAGCTGATTGAGCACAGTCTGGGACCACGATCTTGGAAGGGGGAGAGACAGAGATGGCGACTGTGGGCTTCAGGAAGGAGAGGAGGGAGAAGGGACATGCGTCTTCTCAGGGCCCTTCCCCTGTCCCCCCATCCAGTCACCTGTGCAGAGAGCGACCAGGGTGAGGAGCAGAGGGAACCAGGCCATGATGGACATGGTCAGGGCGTCCTGTCTTCTGTGGCCACACAGCTGAGCAGAGAGTCAACATACCTCTGCTTCCCCTCTTCATGCTCTGAGAGGGGAGGGTCCTTTCATGAAAATGACCCCCCGTTCCCAAACAATTTTCTGACCCCTCCCTGGGCCCTGGGTAGACCCCTGTGCCTGAGAGTGGCCAGTGGGTTCACTGGGGCGGGGCTGTGGGGGTCCCGGGGTGGGAGGTCACACTGGGAGCCAGGAGCAGGGGCCACCAGGCAGCGCCAGGGTCCCAGCGCCCATCCCCCAACAACACTCAGGATCGGCCCCCGCGCGCCCCCTGGTGTCCAGGCCCAGACACACATCCTGCGACCTGGTGACCGGAGCCCCCGGGGCAGACCCTGGCCCTGCTCTGTGCTCTGTCTCAATCTTGCCTTCTGGCCGGGCTTCCGTTCTGTGTCACCTGTGACCTCAGCGCCGTCTGTGGGCTCCCCTCTGACCCTCAGGGTGAGTCTGTACACGGCTCCCTCACAGCTCAGGGTCAGGACTGAGGGGGCGTCAGGCACACGTATTCCTTTAAATCAGGGTCAGGTCAGGACAGTGATGACCCCGTGGATGCAGCCTCCTGACTGTGCAGGACGCGGGTGCTTTCTCCTTCGTTAGAAATGAAGCAGTGCCTTACACACGCACACAGGCACACGCAGATTGCTTTGAGGTGCTTTCCCAGTGAACTATAAGCATTTTGTTTTTATACTCCATGACCCCACTGTAGTAGTTCCTGGTCTCCTCTTTCCTATGTAAGTTAAATAAAACATTTGCCACGTGTTCACTCCCTGTTGTCTTGGGAATCAGAAGCTGCCTTCCTGAGTGAGGCTAACTCTGCTCCCAGCTCCCAGGATGCAGAAGAGAAGGTGACTGGGGGGGCACCATCTGTGTCCAGGTGCCCGGATCATGATCACCCCCATCCTCATCTTTCATCCAAGGATAGGAGCCCGCAGTCATCAAGGAACCTGAGTGACCATATCTGGAGCCAAAAGACCGATCCCGGATCCTGAGGGTTGGGGACCAGCAGGCATCATGGTTTGGGGTCTCTGGCTGGGACCTAATGGTTCCCGGACACCTCACACCGCCAGCTCTGCTGCTCTTTCCAGGACTGGAGGACCTGAGCACTGAACTGGACAATGGGCCCGGCTGACGCAGCGCAGACTGTGCTCAGGACTCTGTGCTCAGTGGGGAGGGGACAGGTGGCACGTCACTCCTGCAGAGCCTGACTCTGAGCAGGCAGAGTGACCCTTCTGTGGTGTCAGGATCCATCATCCTTCCTTCTGACATCTAAGGGCTCTGCCCCGTCCCCTCTGCTCATACCCCCTCCTGCTTCTCAAGGGAAAGCAGGTATAAGGAAGCAGCACTATAAATAATGAAGGGCTTGCACTATCTGCCTACTCAATGCCTTCGTGGAAGAAAATATTTCACTCCTGTTCAAATTTTCCTTTGTATTTCTACTGAAAGTTTATCATTGCCATACAAACATGGTAAAAGGTTATGCTTTTAATTTTACAGCTTGAAACAGATTAACAAACACTTTTTTTTAATTATTTGTATTAGTTGGAGGCTAACTACTTTACAATATTGTAATTGTTTTTGCCATACATTGACATGAATCAGCCATGGATTTACATGCATTCCCCATCCTGATTCCCCCTCCATCCTCCCTCCCCACCCCTTCCCTCTGGGTCTTCCCAGTGCACCAGCCCTGAGCACTTGTCTCATGCATCCAACCTGGGCTGGTGATCTGTTTCACGCTTGATAATATACATGTTTCGATGCTGTTCTCCCAAAACATCCCACCCTCGCCTTCTCCCACAGAGTCCAAAATTCTGTTCTGTACATCTGTAACACACACTGTGAACTACTTTTCAGTTCAGTTCAGTCCCTCAGTCGTGTCCGACTCTTTGTGACCCCTTGAATCACAGCACTCCAGGCCTCCCTGTCCATCAACCATCTCCCGGAGTTTACCCAAACTCATGTCCATCCAGTTGGTGATGCCATCCATCCATCTCATCCTCTGTTGTCCCCTTCTCCTCCTGCCCTCAATCCTTCCAAGCACCAGGGTCTCTTTCGGTGAGTAAGCTCTTCGCATCAGGTGGCCAATGGATTGGAGTTTCAGCTTCAGCATCAGTCCTTCCAATGAACACCCAGGACTGATCTCCTTTAGGATGGACTGGTTGGATCTCCTTGCAGTCCAAGGAACTCTCAGGAGTCGTCTCCAATACCACAGTTAAGAACCATCAATTCGTCTCTGCTCAGCTTTCTTCACAGTCCAACTCTCACATCCATACATGACCACTAGAAAAACCATAGCCTTGACTAGATGGACATTTGTTAGCAAAGTAATGTCTTTGTTTTTTAATATGCTATCTAGGTTGGTCATAAATTTCCTTCCAAGGAGTAAGCGTCTTTTAATTTCATGGTTGCAAGCACCATCTGTAATGAGTTTTGGTTATATAATTTTAAAATTCTATAGTACTTTTAATAATTGTGAACTTGAAGATTTTTGTATTCATTCTCATTTATTTTCAGCATAATTAATTCTCATATTAATTCTTCATTTCAAAATATTTTCACATATTTTTTAACTTCTATTATTGATTTGCCAAACTTACATGGAAGTGAAGGTCTGGGAAAAACATTCCCCCACCCGGTGCGCGCATGACTCCACGTAACCCCACTAGACCAGGCTGTCAGCACCCCATATGTTTCAGGGCATCTTCACTTTCTGGGACCAGCAAAAGCAGCTGTGGAGAAAATCTATGAGTGTGTGTGTGATTGGTGGGGGGTTTGATGGGGGTGGTCCTTGTTTTCTCTGTTCAGGGTTTACGGGGGTGGTTCCATTTTAAGCCTTGGAAATGCCACCTTGAATTTCAGGATCCCTGAAATCACGCTGACACCCTCTTCTGTTAGAGCAGCACCCAACTCATAATTCTCAACAACAGGTTGCAGGTCACAAAGGCACTCTTGGTGGAAAGGTGACCCCAGGTGCCCACTGAAGGGGAATCTCAGAACTCCCGCGCTCCTGGAGTTCAGGAACCTCTTGCTGCACCTCCCCTTCTCAGACATATCAGCTTATCTGGGACTAGAGGAGGATGGTTCCAGGGCTGTTTTTTCCTCTATGTCTTTTCTCATAGTTTCTATTTCTTTGGTAGAACTTCCTCCCTTGTGCTTCATGGCAGGTGAAGACCGTGTTTGCAGGGAGAATTGTGATCCATTTGGGAATGATTGTTACCTTTTGATTATCGGAGTATAGCTGCTTTACAAGGATACTGTGGTGTTGGAGAAGACTCTTGAGAGCCCCTTGGACAGCAAGGAGAGCAGAGCAGTCAATCTTTAAGGAAATCAACCCTAAATACTCCTGAAAGGACAATGCTAAAGCTGAGGCTGCAATACTTTGGCCATCTATGTGAACAGCCGACTCATTGGAAAAGACCTTGATGCTGGGAAAAATAGAGGGCAGGAGGAGAAGGGGATGACAGAGGATGAGATGGTTGGATGGCACCACCAACTCAATGGACTTGAAGTTGTGCAAACACCAGGAGATGGTGAGGGACAGAAAGCCCGGCGTGTACAGTGCATGGGGTCACACAGAGTCAGACACGACTTTGTGACTGAAGTGCAGCAAGCTGCGTTCCACTGTTGTGCTCTGTTCAGTGACTGTATCGTAGTGACACTCAGTGTTTGGAACTAAAGCCTGGGGTACCTGCTCAATGTGTCTGTGGTTGCTCTTGCATGCTTGTCATTTTCAGCGCACAGACTTATGATCTTCCTCATATTTGTCTTAGAGTGTTTTATATTGATTGCACCATACTCGTTAGTGTTTTTATTTTTAGAAACTAGAGATTCATTACTGAACTACAAAATACAATTCACTTCTGCATGTTGACTTTTATATCACAAAATCCCAAGTGAAACACTCACAGAAGCCTGTCTTATTGACCCCTTGACCCTGATTTGGGCCTGGCTAGAAACCACCTCTTCTGGGCTCAACCATGGTCTCCACTGAAAGGTTTTTATCTTAACAAGCTATGTTTGTCCAAGAAAACTGCATTGAATAACAGTATTTTAGCAATCTAAAAGCTGAATTGAAGCAAAAGATAAGAATATTATCAAATCTGCCGGTTGGAGGAAAATAAGTTCCTTGTCTAACATCTGACAATTGAAGTCACCCCCTGAACTAGATTTCCTCCGAGCCACGAGCAGGCGTGAGTGGAGGTTTTCCTCTCACTTCCTCCCTGGTCTGAAGCGCCGTGTAAGCATTAGTGCCGCCATGCCCCACAGCACAGACAGAGTCGGCCTCGGGCTCGGGCTGCAACCCAGAGACGAGCAGGAGCCCTGCGTTGGCTGAGGCGTCTTTGGATCCAGAGAATCTGCTGGGGACTCCAGAACCTTGGTTCTTATGGGAGTCTGACTTGACCCTCAGGAGGTACCATGGAGGGCTTCCTGGCTTCTGCTGGAACCAAGATAAGGAGAAATCACCAATATTGTAGCCACTGCTCAGGGTGCAGGAGAGTCTGGCTGATGCTCCTGGAGACGCAGAGAGGGAGGCGGGCTGAGTCAGCACAGGCTGGAAGAGGGAGGCTCATCCTCTCCCCCAGCCTCTGCTGGAGGAGGGGCTGCCAAGCAAATAGGGCTCCACCCAGGGCCCGCCCAGCCCCTCCTGGAGCCCTGGTGGTGGAGCTCAGCTCACAGCCCAGACTAGGGAGTCCCTGGGAGGAAGCCCCTGCTGAGACCACATAGGTCCCTGCTCAGGGGTCTCTGCAGCCAGAGAGGACGCACCGCTGCGTTCCCTCAGGAGCACAGGCCCCTAGGCCAGCTCCTAGAGTGAGGGGTGTTCCCTGAGCAGCTGAGCAGGGACCCCAGGGCACTCCCAGCGCTCCCCCTACTGGTAACATGTGAGAGAAAGCTTGCAGAAAAGGGGGATGACATTCATACTTCTCTGAACAAGTATAGCACTGGCTCTAGTAGAGAAAAGATTTAAAAACAGGCTGCAAAGCTTAGGGAAAAAATAACATTTTTCGTGAAATTATTCCACAAAAAGACACAATGTATTCTTATTTACCATATGTAACATACTTCAGCAATTACTTGCTTCCCATTGATTTTTTTGTCTACATATTTTTTTAACATTGAAAAACATGAAAAATTTGTGGTTCTTTGAGGAAGTAGTTAAAGTGTTATACATACAACTCATACATAGAACACATAAAAGGGAAATTTACAGGACTTCCCTTGTGTCCAGTGTTTAAGGTTCTAGTTGCCAATGGTGGAGACATGGGTTCAGTACCTGGTCCGGGAAGAGTCCACACTTCACGGAATGACTAAGCAGCAGCCTGGGCCTCAGCTCAGCCCTGTGATGGCCAAGGAGCCCCAGCGCTAGCCTTGAGACCAGGAAACAGAGCAGGGATCCCCAAGGGTCCACTACTACCATCAATGCAGAGAGCTGTTGGGATCAGGACACGTGCTGGACAATGATGCCTCCTGAATCAGACCCAGCTCCACTCTGTTTCTCTGATTCTGACCTGAACCATCATGGACTCTGACCCCAGGGCCTCGGGCATTCAGGACTTTGTGCTCAATTTTAGATAATCAAACACTATGTGGTTGCCATAGAAAAGTCTTGGTGTCGGGACAGAATTAAGATGATCTGAACAGATTTCCTGGACCCAGTTCCAGGTGTGGGGCTCAAACCACAGTTTTAAATCAAAGAAACAACAGAAGTGTCTGCATTGGCAGAAGATGCTTCAGCCCCGAGAGGCCCATGTCTGCAGCAGAGCAGGTTTTTCTCTCACTTCCCCCCTGCCTGGACCACTGTGCCATCATTGCTGCTAGTGTCATAAGCTGCCCAGTAATAATCCACCTCATCCTCAGCCTGCAGCGAACTGATGGTCAGGGTGGCTGTGTTCCCAGACCTGGAACCGGAGAATCGGTCGGGGACCCCTGAGACTTGACTGGTTTCACCATAGATGAGGGTTCTGGGGCCCGATCCTGGGATCAGTTGGTACCAGCTACCATAACCATGCCCGATGTGGTTGCTGCTCCCAGTGCAGGAGATGGTGACCGTCTGACCCAGGGACCCGGACATGGAGGGCGGCTGAGTCAGCACAGCCTGCGCCCAGGATCCTGGAAGGGGGAGAGACAGAGATGGTGACTCTGGGGTACAGACACAAGAGCAGGGAGCAGGGCCCATGTATCTTCCCAGGGCCCTTCCCCTGTCCCCGCATCCAGTCACTTGTGCAGAGAGCGACCAGGGTGAGGAGCAGAGAGGACCAGGCCATGGTGGACATGGTCAGGGCGTCCTGCCTTCTGTGGCCCCACAGCTGAGCAGAGCGTCCCCACACCGCTCCTTCCCCTCTTCATACTCTGAGAGGGGAGGGTCCTTTCATGCAAATCACCCGCCCCCCCTCCCGAAACCCCCAGCTCCCTGACCCAACCCTGGGCCCTGGGTCAGGTCCCTGTGTCTGAGGGAAGCCAGGGCGTGGGTAGGGGCAGGCTGTGGGCCGCCCAAGGGTGGGAGGTCACAGCTGGGCGCCCTGAGCAGAGGCCCCCGGGCAGTCAGGGCTGGGCCCAGTTCTCACCCCTGACACTTAGGAGCAGCCCCTGCGCACCCCCGGTGTCCAGGCGCAGACACACATCCTCTGACCTGGTGACCAGGGTCCCTCAGGGACAGCGCCTGCCCCTGCTCTGTGCTCTGTCCCCGCCTTCGGTTCAGGTCAGGCGCCCCTTCCGGGCCCCTTGTGACCTCAGGGCCAACTGTGGGCTCTCCGCAGACCCTTCATGACGAGAGTCTCCACTTCTCTCTTGGCTGCTCCGGGGTTGGGGTGAGGGGGCGTCTGGGACATAAATTCCTCTCAGATCAGGATCAGATCAGGGCCACTCTGTTCCCAGGGAGGCCCGTCCCTGTCTGTGCAGCACAGGGGTCCCTTCTCTTTGGGGCCCCTCCCTGGTGGCCAGAGCTCTCCTTCCTCTGTGTGTGCCCTCAGCCCTGAGGAGGAGGGGAGGAGGGTGTGGGGAGAGGCCTGGGGTGTGACCCTGAATTCCTAAACGCCTGGGTCTCTACTGTGAATGAGCCTTTCCACACACTGGGCCCCGTGTTCAAGTCCTGTCTTCTGAGGGGACCCCTCCTGGGCGTCTCTCCCGCAGGCACAGGGCACAGGCTGCAGGGACCAGGGCTGGTGATGGGCCTGGCAGTGTTTAATGAGACTCTGAAGGGCTCTGAGCAACTTCTGTTCCCAGAGAGTCTGATACGTGATGGCTGTTAGGATCAACCCTCCCAAATAGTGGGCTTGAGAAGATACAGTCAGGGACTGTTCTCCTGGGAAAGACCAGCTGGCTGGACTTTGCCCTGCTCGGCGTGTGCGTGTTACACTGCAGATGTGTGACTTTGAGATTTTAAATGTATCAGAACATGTAAATGGATTACCGAAAATCTAAGGTCAGCACTTAAAATAGCTGCATGAAGTTTTTCAAGGAAATCATATGTTCTATTTTAATTTTGCATTGACAAGGGTACCATTCTTCTTCTTCTTGTTTAGTCTCTAAGTCATCTCCAGTTCTCTGGGACCAGATACACTGTAGCCCGCCAGGCTCTTCTGTCTATGGGTTTTCCTAGGCAAGAATACCGGAGTGGTTTCCATAATTATTTTTGGAAGTTCTCTCCTTTTATTGAGGACATTATAATTCAATGACACTGCATGTATCCTATGAAACTTTATTTCTTAACAGATGATATAGAATTTTTACAAACATATTTGCATTCTTAATTTTTTTTTTTTTTTTTTTGGTGTCTGAGTGAGGCAGGGCTGGTTCCAGCCTCTTTCTGCCACTTATTACAGTTCCACTGGGAAATTTTTATCTCTGAGCAGAGATTTCTGTCTGTAAACAGAGAGGGCTGAGGTATTGAACCATCAGTCAGTCTCAGATATGAGAGGAGGGACAGACCATGAAGATCAGATCTGTTGTTCTTGGGAGGCTCAGAAGTGACCATAGGAGGTTAATCAGAGTTACAGGTGGTCCAGGAGAAGCAGCAGGGATGGCCCCGCGGGGAGGGCTCAGGGGACGTGTTAGTCTCACTTCCTTGTGCGTCTGGAGCACCTTGTTAGTATCTGTGCTCCTGTGACAGGCTGAACAGTAAATGGTCAGCCTGGTCCTTGGCTGCAGCCCCGAGGTGAGCAGGAGCCCTGCGTTGGCTGAGGCAGCCTTGGATCCAGAGAAGCGACTGGGGACCCCGGAGCCTTGATGCTTACTGGAGTCTGAATAGAACCTCAGGAGTTACTGAGGAGGCCCCCCTGACCTCTGCTCGTACCAGGATAAAGCATAGGCGCCACCACTGTAGCCGCTGCTCCGGGTGCAGGAGAGTCTGGCTGATGCTCCCGGAGACGCGGAGAGGGAGGCGGGCTGAGTGAGTCAGCACAGGCTGGGAGACCGAGCCTGCAGACACAGACACGGGGGAGACGGGGCAGGAGCTGCGGGAAAGGTTCCCGGAGTCTGCGCCCCGGGGGCTGATGCAGGCCGGGACCGAGCCCCGGTGCGCGGGGCCGTCACTACCTGTGCAGAGAGGGGAGCTCGAGCAGGAGAGGAGGCCAGGCCACGGTGCCCACAGGACCCTGGTCCCCACAGAGGGCTGGGCTGCCCCAGGCCTCCTGTTCTCCCCCAGCCTCTGAGAGGAGGGGCTGCCAGGCAAATGGTGGCCCACCCAGGGCCCACCCAGCCCCTCCTTGAGCCTGGGTGCTAGAGCTCAGCTCACAGCCTTCCTCCTTGGGAGCCCTTGGGAGGAAGCACACGCTGAGACCACAAAGGTTCCTGCTCGGGGCCCTCTGCACCCGGAGTGGACATACTGCTGTGTCCCCCTAGGAGCTCAGGCCCCGCCCCCCGCCGAGCTCCTGGAGTGAGGGGTGCGCCCTGAGCAGCTGTGCAGGGACCCCAGGGCAGTCCCACAGCGCCCCCTGCAGGCCGCAGGGCACCACTTCAGTGTGGATCAAAGTCCTGTGGCCCAAACAGATTCTTCCTTCATCTAGTCCCTGTCTCCATTCACACGCCCATGATCTGGTTCCCAATACAGGGATTCTTTTGTCCCGAGCCTGACTGTATAGTGTCCTCATTTCCAAAAGCAGGTCTTGTCCATGGAAGGTGCAAAACTGCGTGTGCACAACCCCTGAAGGTTCGAGAACACTCTCCCCCGAGTACTGGCTAGAAAGGTTAACTGATCCAGGGGTGCGTCAGGGCAGCTGTCCACAGCAAGGGGACCCTGAGCTGGCCTGAAGGACATGAGGAAGTGTTTTGCGCAACGGTTTAGACAGAGTTCTTCAGCAATAAGCACAAGGTCATATTTCAAACATGGAAATTCTGCAAACATTTCAAAAGTCAAGCCACGCTTTCAGAATTTTCATGGAGATTAGATTGACTTGTGAATATCTATTAGTCTGGCTGCTTTACCATTTAGCAGCAACCTGGGTAAAACTTTCTCTAGTCATGAGTGACAGTTGGAGTTTTCTTGATTATGTCATATTTATTACTAGGACTTTGCCTGAAAGATGATACAGTTTCTCTGTTTTATGAACAGAACTTTCTTCCTGAGCTTTCTCTTGCCCAATATTGCAGTTTAGCAGAATGCTGGACTGTGCCTGAGCTTTTGAATGTAGAATCCATCACTTCCTTAAGGTGTCCTGTACGCATATTTGCTTCATTTGTGCAAATGGTCCCCTATCATCCAGACACACAAGAATTCTCAGAGTAAATGACCTGTGAGCTTGATCACTCACTCCCACGGGTTCCCTCCTCAAGACATCAGAGTTAAATCCCCGAAGTTGAGCTATATTTTATTAGGTGTTAATTTGAAGGATTTAAATCTACAAAACTTCTATACCCTAGCCCAGTTCCTGGGTGAAAGGTGCTCCCTCAGCAGGTTTGCAGGGACCCCACGGCAGTCCCACACCCTGGGGTTCCACATTTAACCCAAATGTGGTTACATGTTACCCCGTGCTCGAGACATGTAGAAATGAGGTGTGTTTTTTTTTTAATCACCAGAAAAGGGGGAATAAAATCATACTTCCCTAGGAAGTTACAACCTTAGCCTAGTAGAGAAAATAAGTAAAGACATTAAGTCTTTCAGGAAAAATAGGAAATTTTTTCATTGAATTACTCCACAAAAGACATAATATATACTTATTTATGAGAAGTATTTAACCAACCAGAAATATCCAACAAACTTCAGTAATTACATTGTTCCTAAAGTTTTGCTTTGTATGTTTTTTTAATCAAACATTGAAAAAGATATTAAAGTTCCTAGTTCCTTAAGAAAGCAGTTTAAGTTTTGTATATTAACCTGAAAATAGAACACATAACAGGGAACAATATAAACCACTCTCAATAAATATTTATCCAAATACTTTAAAGAAAAAGTTAACAAAGAAATGCCAGTGTCAGTTTCAGTAACTGATACTCTTATCAAGTGCTAGTGTTTTCCACATACAAGTTTGTTTTCTATGAGGATATTTAAAAACTAAACTTCACACTACTACCAGTAAAAGCCACATCAAAGCAGCAACAATAGCAGCCTTTGTAGTATGCCAGGACACGCTTTACACACACACTTCACTCCGCACAGGTCACCCTGTGAGGCCTCTGCCCGCAGTTGGGTCTTGTCCTGTGCACAGACTCTCCCAGGAGCCACCTCCTCCTTGGAGACAACTTCTGATTCCTCACCTTCCAGCAACCCCTCCCTGACCCAGACTCCACCAGGACCCCACATGGACCAGGAAGTGGGACCCGAATCTGAACCTTGTGGTGAGGGAGCAGGACCAGGAGCTCCTGGAGATGGGCTTCACAGGGACGAGGGTTCCCATCAGGTGGGACAGTTTGCCCAGTGTCCTGGAGCCCTGAGTGGTTTCCTTGTTGTCTGGCCCAGCACCCTGTCTGGGACTCTGCACTGGGCCCTCTGCTGGCCAT
This sequence comes from Cervus elaphus, assembly GCF_910594005.1. Lineage (NCBI taxonomy): Eukaryota > Metazoa > Chordata > Mammalia > Artiodactyla > Cervidae > Cervus > Cervus elaphus. The sequence goes on from NC_057819.1 coordinate 2,377,914, forward strand.
GGGACCCTCCTTGGGTTCCTGGGATGCCCCGGCCCTCAGGCACTGCTTGAAGTTGAGATCATGGTGGAAGGATGTGAGTTGGCCATGAATGGTCTGTTAGCACAGGGCAGACACACAGCGCAGCACAAAGGGATGGAGATTTTCCTTTCTACACATTTCTCCTTGTGCACATTGTTGAAATTACAAACATCTATGGAGAGCAGACTCATGAGCACCCTGCACCTTCACCCAACATCAGCCCTTATCAGTATGATTTCCCTCCTTCAGTCTCATATTCCTCTTAGCTCTCATCCTACCCCATCACTGAATCACATTAGAACACTTCCTAACATCAACACTTCCACAGGACACTCTTTAGTACATACACACGTTTCAAGTTCCAAATCTCATGTGCATTTGAGAAATTGATTCCGACTAGTGTCACGGGAGTTGATTTGTGTTTTCACTTCCACAGTGCTGAGCTAACCGAATGCTGTACTCCTTGAAAGAGAAAAGCATATAGGGATCCTATTTTAGAGCTTTGAATCTCATGGCATGACTTATTTCATTGAAACGATGTCTAGATTGGATTATACTTTACAACCCGAGGAGTATTTTCTGTGAAATAAGACCCAGAAGGTCGTGCAAAGAGAGATGACCCTCAGTGATAGGTGCTGAGTTATGAATGTACTCGGAAAGGTGGACACTCTCAAGGTCCGTCTGTAGTTGCCCACCGAACTGTGGATCCGGCAAAGGGAGGGCAGTGGGGAGGCGCCATCACTGGGGTTTTGGTCTCACTTCTCTGCCCGTGTCACTGTGGGTTACACGAAGCTGCTCCCGCTGCCATGGGCTGCCCCACAGATGTAGTCAGCCTCGTCTTCGTCCTGGATGTTCTGGAAGGTCAGGGACCCTCCAGGCCAGAGCCCAAGCCTGAGAAGCAGTCAGAGATCCCATCCCCCTTGGATCCAGCAACACCACTGGTGCCCACTCGCATCAGGAAACAGGGGCCCCTCCCTGGGCCCTGCTGGTACCAGTTCACATAGTAGCTGCTGTAGCCGCAGCTCAGGGTGCAGGTGAGCTTGGCCGAGGCTCGCAGGGAGGCAGATGCAGAGGGCGGCTGTGTCAGCACAGGCTGGAAGAGGGACCCTGAAATCCCAGACACCCTTCATGTCCTGAGGAAGGACAGGGAGGTACGCTTCCTGCATGTGGTGGGAGTGGTGAGGGAGGGGGCGTCAGGGTGCTGAGGGCTGTCCTGACCTCTGCAGTGAAGGAGGGGGTCAGGAGTGCAGGGGAGGCCGGCCGCCCCAGAGCTGTGCTGAGGCTGCGACTGCCCGTCTCTTAGCCCCCCACCCCCAGGAGAAAGGGCCCCTCAGACAAATGTGCCCCTGTCCTCTGACCTACCAAACACCTCCCTGGGTTCTGTGTGTCGCCCAGGGTTCAGTATCATATCTGGGAGGGTGGCCTGAGCTGAGTCTGTCCTGAGGTTCCCCAGGGACACAGAGAGGATCCGCTGTTGGGCCCAGCGACCACTGAGAAGAGACCCAGAACAGGGTCTGCTTTCCCAGCTAAGATCCCCCAGGACCTCTCTGGGCTCACAGTGCATAAAATCAATCCCACAGGAGCTGAGGACAGAGGCACCCCAGCCAGGAATCACTCCCAGGTCCTCAGGACGCAGGGTTTCTCTCCCCACCTCGTTCCTCACTCAGTGGGCTCACAGGACAGAGTGTGAGCGTTTGCAAGGATGAATCAGTTGCTGGAGGGACTCATGGGTGCCCTGGGAAATGAGGTAGAACCTGGAGAGGAGGGGAAGGGGGTGAGCTGGGGTCACACCTGAGAGTCTGAGACCTGAGGCTTCTGGAGAAGGGAGATGTCGGAGAGGTTCAAGGGGAGGAGGAGGAAGTGAGTGTCCCATTCAGGAAGATCTGGAAACACGTCCATGACCTTTGACAAAGTGAACTTGATCATGCTGGAGGAGGTCACGGGGTGGAGGGCTGTAGAAAGAAGGGAGCCCGGGACTGGGAGGAAAGCCATGAGTCAGAGTGGAAGGGAGGGAACGGAGGCTCTTAGGGAAGCGCTGAGGAGGAGCTGGAGGAGACTGAGGGGAACTGAGGGGTGCGCAGCCGGGATCCTGGAGCTCCTCCCCTCCTCTGCTCCTGGGGAAGAGGGTGGGGCCTGATTACCACCTGAGTGCAAAACCCTCCAGGTCTCACTCATGGGCCCCCTTTGTAGCTTCATTCCCAGGAGGAGGCCTGGGGGTTCAGGGCCCTGAGTCTGTCCCCGGAGAGGAAGCACCTGCTGTCACGTCCAACTCGGGCCACTGAGCCTGGGGACTCGCCCAGTCAGGGGCCCACCTGGTGTGTTCAGGCTTTGCCGGTTCTGAGCACGTGCACAGCGCCCCCTGGTGACGCGCTTGGGGAATGACCACGGTGGGGAAATAACGAGGAAGGAGGGGCGGCTGCCTGTTCTCAGGTCGTGAAATACTCCAGCCATGAACGAATTAATTAAACAACAACAAGTATTACATGTCTTTGAGTACAGTCCGTGCCCCAACCCTGCCGCAGGCCACCACCGGCCCACGTCTTCGCTGGAGACTCCCGGACGCCCACAGGCAAGTCTGGGACGGTCTCCTGTGGGGTCACTGCTCCCTCCTCCTGGTCCCGGCGCACAAGCTTCTGTTGCGCCCCCCAAGAGTCTGTTAGCCAGCCCTGTGTAAGTTCCGGCAGCTCCACGGTGGGGTTAATGCGACCTCCTCCAAGAGGACTCACGCCGCAGCCACACCCAGAGCCCCTGTCCCTGCGGCAGACCTCTGCCGACCCGGACCTCCACAGGGGATGCTCAAACACAGTTCTGCCTCAGTCTCCGTGGGGTCCTGGGTGCTGGTGCAGACAAGGTTTGTTTGAGCCTCTGAGCGTCTCTGGCGGGAACGGGGCTTGATTCTAAATGCAAATTCGCCCCTCCTACCATCTTGCTGGGGCTTCTCCTTTGCCCTTGGATGTGGGCTGTCTCCTCACAGCTGCACCATGCCTCCCGTCTGACTGGGGTTTCTCTGACCTTGGATGCGGGGTATCTATTCAGGGCTGTTCCCGCGAAGCACAGGCGCTGCTCCTGACTTGGACATGGGGTATCTCCTCTCAGCCACTTGCAGCGCAGCCGCCACTCGCCATGGCTTTATATTTCTATACTAAATGCTTGATATAAAAGATTATGACTAGAAATGGTAATCCTTGTCAGTTTCCTCCTTCATTCCTGGTTGAGAAACCCTGATGATCTGTTACCAGATCTTCATTGGACATGGTTGACCTTCATTTGTTACACTCCATAGATTTAATGAGAGCGGGTTTATAAGGTCTATGTTCAAAATAGTGACATTGATCCAATATCAGGTCAAACATGGAATGAGGGAAGGAAAACTGGGAAAGTCACGAGGGATAAGAGGACAAAATGAGCCAGTGAGGAGTCTGAGAGCTGCGTCCTAACGGGGACGGTCTCCCTCACCTGCAGAGAAGGGCTCCTAGGTGCAGTGTCCAGAGAAGGGGAGGCACCCAGATTCCATGGGGTCAGGGTTCAGGCAGAGCACAAAGCCTGCAGCAGGAGAGGGATGTGCAGGGGATGGGAGAGGCCCCCTGGGGCTCCAGGGCGCAGATGCTGGACTTCTGCTTCCTCAGCATCCTGCTCAGGACCTGTGAGGGACCCTGTGTGTCTGGGCACATGGGCATTCTGCTTGGATTTGGAGACCAGAGAGAAAAGGAGACAACGTCATGAATCCCATAAAATGGACCAGGACAAGGATATGAGCCTGCCTGGTACTGACAGCAGAAGTGGCAGCAGAGACCTAACCCAGCACTGCTGAGGTCACCGTCAGGCTCAGGGCAGGGATGGGTCCCACCCTGGAGTAGAGGGCAAACTTCCATCAGACATCCCCATCACACGGGAATTCCTTGTGGCTGTGGTTAGTGGTGAGCTGTGTGACACTGATGACCAGCCTGCTCATCAGGATGGGGTCCAAAGTGATCCAGGAGGGCGTGTGGACCCACCAGCAGCCAGAGAGCAGGGCAGAACCCCTGAGTGTCCCTCACCTCTGTCATGGTCACAAAGGTTGGGCTTTGCCTGAATCCCTTGTCATCATTGCCATGGTGATCCCCGTATCCCTGCTGCTCATTCTGCAGGAGACGCTGCCCCCGGATCAGGGCTCATCAGGGGCATCACAGGCAGAGGGACACAGGCACATCCTGGGGAGCCCCTGTTCCTGACAGTCCACAGACCACCCCAACCATGACATAGGAAATGCTCCGATGAGGTGGAGAGGAGAGGGGGGGAAGGCAGGACACAGTCAGCAGGTGTGGGTCAGGAGAACCACTCCCGGGGTTCCCCGCATCCTGTGATGTAACAGCAGTGCCCCTCACTCCTCAGGGTCTCTGCTCTGATGGTTCAGGAGCACAGTGCACGCCGTGGGGGACAATCCGCCTGCTGGGATGGTCCACAGACTCTGCTGAAAACGCATCTGGGAAAGCCTCCTGCTCCTGATCTCAGGGAAGGGAGCTCAGCTCCACGGCTCTCTTGTTCACATGGATGATCAGGGTGCACTTCAGTGGTGTCAGAATCTGTTTACATTTTCTGAGACTTCAGCAAAACTGACTGAACAATTGGGAGTAGACTTATTATGAACCAGAACGTATCTCAGGAATTAATTGATTCTGGGGAATTTATTTAAAATTTGAAAGTTCTCTAAGAACAAGCCCTTGACAGGCTGAGGTTCTCGTCCCAGTTTCCATCTGCCTGTGTCTCTGTGAGAAGCCCTGTTGTACCAGCCTGCACGGTCAGAGTCAGCCTCGTCCTCAGGCTCCAGCACAGAGACGAGCAAGAGCCCTGCATTGTCCGAGGCACCTTTGGATCCAGAAAACCCACGGGGGACCCCAGAGCCTGGTTCTTCCTGGAGTCTGAGTGGTAGGACAGGAGGACTGAGGAGGGCTCGCTGGCTTCTGCTGGTCCCAGTATAGAGCACAGCGGCGACAGGGATGTCCCTGCTCAGGGTGCAGGGAGCCACAGCGTCACCTGTGGTCTGGGGGGGTCAGGGGTCTCCCCGCACACGTACCATGACACACCACTGATGGTGTCAACAGTCCAGGGCATCAGGGCTGCGGTGTGGACACCCACACCAACCAGCTCTAGGGGCTTAGCTATCCTGTGTGAGAGAAACCAACAATAACCAGGGGTGGAATTCATATACCTGCAACCTTAGAGACGACAGCTAACAATACAGCCATTAAGTTGAGATTCTGCTAAATTATCATTTGAAAATAATAGGAAAACACACTACTCAAGATCAGAAATTAAAATGATAGTGTTTGAACATGGTGGTTTGAACAAACTTGCTTTCCATTAAATGGTCTTATGTGGATTAGAAGGACTGCGAAGAGCAGTCTAGGACACTGGGGTGAAAACCTTGGCAGTAAGCTGTCAAGTACGGCCAAACATTCGTGGTCCCACCGTGTGAAATGAAACACGACTTATGTCCATTTCAGAGCTGCTGCTACAGTGTCTCCTTTGACAGAGATGTTTCAGCCCCGGGAGGACCATGTCTGGAGGAGAGCAGGTTTTTGTCTCACTTCCCCCCTGGCCTGGAGCACTGTGCCATGATAACTACTACTGTCAGCAGATAAACAGTAATAATCGCCCTCGTCCTCAGCCTGCAGTGAACTGATGGTCAGCGTGGCTGTGTTCCCAGAACTGGAGCCGGAGAATCTGTCGGGGACCCCCGAGGCTCGACTGCTAGTACGATAGATGAGGGTTCTGGGGGCCGATCCTGGGAGTTGTTGGTACCAGCCCACATAATAACCACCACCGATGTTGCTGCTGCTTCCAGTGCAGGAGATGGTGACCCTGTGGCCCGGGGACCCGGACACGGAGGACGGCTGAGTCAGCACAGCCTGCGCCCAGGATCCTGGAAGGGAGAGAGACAGAGATGGTGACTCGGGGGTCCATCACGAGAGCAGGGAGCAGGGCCCGTGAGTCTTCCCAAGACCCTTCCCCTGTCCCCCCATCCAGTCACCTGTGCAGAGAGCGACCAGGGTGAGGAGAAGAGGGCACCAGGCCACGGTGGACACGGTCAGGGCGTCCTGCCTTCTGTGGCCCCACAGCTGAGCAGAGCGTCCCCACACCGCTCCTTCCCCTCTTCATACTCTGAGAGGGGGAGGGGCCTTTCATGCAAATGACCGTCCTCCCCCCCAACTCCCACAATGCTCTGGTGACCTCTGGGACCTGGGTCAGCGTCCTGTGCCTGAGGGAGGCCAGTTGTGGTCAGACGTGGGGTTGCGTGGGGCTTGGGGGTGGGAGGTCACAGCGGGAACCCTGAGCAGAAAAAACCAGGAAGGACCAGGGGACTGGTCTCTGCTCTCACAGGTCCAGACACTCAGGACAGGCCTCCGATCGCCCCCTGGTGTCCTGGCACAAACACACATCCTGACCTGGGGATCAGAGCTCTTAAGAGGCAACTTTCCCCAAAGTGGTTTTGAAATTGCACCCTTCAGGCTGTGTCTGGATGGGAAACAACAGCCAACTGTACCTTACCCTGTAGTGCATGTGAGTGTTACACAGTGGATGTGTAACTTTCAGATTTTAAGTGAACCAAAGTGTGTTCATGGATTAGTAAAAGTCTAAGGTCAGCACTTAAAATAGATACCTAAATTTAACTGAAGAAGATGTTGTTGTTAAATCACTAAGTTGTGTCCAACTCTGGCTCTCTTTTAATTTTGCATTGCCATGGTACTATTTCTAAAACATAATTTTCCTTGTAGCCTGTGTTCTTTAATCAAGATAATTGTAAAGAATTTCTGACACGTATGGCGTCTCCACCGAGGGACTTTTACGGCGCAGCAGGACCTTCTAACTGTGAAAACAGGGCAGACTGAGTTATCAGAGCCATGGGTGGGTCTCAGATCTGAGATGAGGGACAGGACACGACACGACAGGTCGTTGTTGTCAGGACACTCAGAGGTGACCATAGGGAGCAAAGCTGACTTAGACATGGTCCAGTAGGAGCAGCAGTGGTCGCCCCGGGGGCAGAGCCCCAGGAGAGCGTCTGCTTTCCCAGCCGAGGGCCCCAACAGCTTCTCTGCTCACTGTGCATAAAATCAATCCCACAGCAGCTGAGCACAGGCACTCCTCAGCCAGGAATCATTTCCCAGGTCTCAGGACCAGGGTTTCTCTCCCCACCTGATTCCTCACTCGATGGCACACAGGACAGAGTGTGAGGTTTCAGGGGCTAAATCAGCCACACGAGGGATTCAAAATCCCCTGGACCACAAGGGGAAGCTGGGGAGGAGCATGGAGGGGAAAGCTGGGGTCACACCTGAGAGCCAGAGCCCTGAGGCTTCTCGGGAAGGAAGGGTTAGAGAGGTTCAAGGAGGGGCCGAGGAAGTGAGTGTAAAGTTCAGGAAGATTTGGAAACACGTCCATGATCTTCTCATAGAGTGAACTGGGTCATCACCATGGAGGTCAACACTGTAGGTCTGTAGAAAGAGAGAGGCCCAGGATCCGGAGGAAAGTCATGAATGAGGGGAGCGGGAGGGGAAACCCTTAGCAAAGAGATGAGGAGGAGCAGGAGCAGGCTGAGCAGAGCTGGAGGGGTGCAGGGGGTGGGCTCCGGGGGCTCCTCCCCTCCTCTGTTTCTGAGAAGAGGGTCGGGACTGATGACCACCTCACCCCTTCACCCTCCAAATCTGGGTGCTCGGCTCCACGTGCAGCATCACTCCCAGGAGGAGGCCTGGGGGCCGCGGCTCAGAGTTTGTCCCCTGAGAGGAAGCACCTGCTGACACTCCCAACTCGGGCCACTGAGACCGGGGCAGGGCCAGGTCAAGGGACCACGTTGGTGTGTTGAGGTTTTCCCAGTTCTGAGCTGATAAACAGCGCCCCCTGGTGACGAACTCTGGAATGTTCATGGTGTTGAAAGTGTGAGCGAGGTGCTGCTCAGTTGCTTGGTTCTCAATCCTGTCTGACTCTTGGGACCCCATGGACTGGAGCCCACCAGGATCCTCTGTCCATGGGATTCTGCAGGCAAGAACAATACAATGGATTCCCGTTTCTTGCTCCAGAGCATCTTGCCAACCCCGGATAGAACCCACATCTCTTATGTCTTTTGCATTGGTAGGAGGGTTCTTTACCCCTTGTGACACCTGGGAAACCGTGTGAGGAAGGTGGGGCTGCCTTTTTTCCAGTAACCAAATACCTTACCAATGAACAAATAAATGAGTTAAATAATAAATATTACATGTCTTTGATAGTATACAGAGAACTTTTTTATTTTCACCCATTGGATTTTCAGGTTATTCTGACTATCTTGTTTTCATGATTCTTTTTCCCTTCCATTTATATCCTTTTCCTTTGGGCCCAAGAGTATTTGTATTTGCTCACCAGATAGATTTGATGATTTGTCCCTAAAAATATCTGTCACCTGATTTCATCATCTGAGGAATCTCAGCATTGATGTCTATGCTGTCTCACTTCCCTTCAATATTTAGTTTCCTGGTTCTTGATAGAAGTGACAAGTTTTACTGGATCTTGGACTGTGTAGAAATTACTTGAAGAAACTCTGAGTTCCGTTTCCTTTTCCTTTAATAGGAGATCCTTCTGTGGCGGAAGGTCAGGGATGTGTGTTCACTGCCCACTGACCCAGCAAGGGCGGCACTGACCCCCCTGCTCTGAGCTGCTGACTCTGACCTGGGAACCGGGGGCAACTGCTGTCAGCAGCTCCTTCATCCAGGGGTGTGTGACCACCCCTTGTGAGATACTGCCCTGGGGAGGGGAGTTGAGCTGAGGGGGCAGCTGTGCTGAGTCAGGGGACACTCAGTCCCCTGGGTTCCGTGCTCTCAGGGACTCCAGGAAGGGAGGGGCAAACACCTTGACCTGGGAGCCCATGGCTGTGGGGGAAGCAGAATTTTGTCTCTTTCCACTCTGGCCTGAAGCACTGAGGAAACTTTCAAGCCGTCAGCCCATGAGAAACTGTAATAATCAGTGTCATCCTCAGACTGAACTGAAGTGGTCAGAGAGGCCAACTTGCCAGACTTGAAGCCAGAGAATCAATTTGGGACCCCTGAGGGTTGTTTGCTGTTTTCATAGATCAGAGGTGTGGGGGACGATCCTGGGAGCTGTTGGTTCCAGCTGACATAATTACCCCCAGTGTTGCTCCTGTTTCTAGTACTAGAGATGGTAACCCTCTGTCCCTAGGTCCCGGAAACGGAGGGCGGCTGTATCAGCACAGTCTGGGCTCAGGATCCTGGAAGGGGGAGAGACCGAGATGGTGACTGTGGGCTTCAGGAAGGAGAGGAGGGAGAAGGGACATGTGTTTTCCCAGGGCCCTTCCCCTGTCCCCCCATCCAGTCACCTGTGCAGAGAGTGACCAGGGTGAGGAGCAGAGGGGACCAGGCCATGGTGGACATGGTCAGGGCGTCCTGCCTTCTGTGACCCCACAGCTGAGCAGAGAGTCAACATACCTCTCCTTCCCCTCTTCATGTTCTGAAAGGGGAGGATCCCTTCATGCAAATGAACCCCCTTCCCCAAACAATTTTCTGACCCCTCCCTGGGCCCTGGGTAGACCCCTGTGCCTGAGAGTGGCCAGTGGGTTCACTGGGGCGGGGCTGTGGGGGTCCCGGGGTGGGAGGTCACACTGGGAGCCAGGAGCAGGGGCCACCAGGCAGCGCCAGGGTCCCAGCGCCCATCCCCCATCCACCCTCAGGATCGGCCCCCGCGCGCCCCCTGGTGTCCAGGCCCAGACACACATCCTGCGGCCTGGTGACCTGAGCCCTCGGGGCAGACCCTGGCCCTGCTCTGTGCTCTGTCCCATTCTTGCCTTCTGGCCGGGCTTCCGTTCTGTGTCCCCTGTGACCTCAGGGCCGTCTGTGGGCTCCCCTCTGACCCTCAGGGTGAGTCTGTACACGGCGCCCTCACAGCTCAGGGTCAGGTCTGAGGGGAGGTCGGGGACACGTATTCCTTTAAGTCAGGGTCAGGTCAGGACAGTGATGACCCCGTGGATGCAGCCTCCTGACTGTGCAGGACGTGGGTGCTTTCTCCTTCGTTAGAAATGAAGCAGTGCCTTACACACGCACACAGGCACACGCAGATTGCTTTGAGGGGCTTTCCCAGTGAACTGTAAGCATTTTGCTTTTATACTCCGTGACCTCACTGTAGTAGTTCCCGGTCTCCTCTTTCCTATGTAAGTTAAATAAAGCATTTGCCACGTGTTCACTCCCTATTGGCTTGGGAATCAGAAGCTGCATTTCTGAGTGAGGCTAACTCTGCTCCCAGCTCCCAGGATGCAGAAGAGAAGGTGACTGGGGGGGACCATCTGTGTCCAGGTGCCCGGATCATGATCACCCCCATCCTCATCTTTCATCCAAGGTTAGGAGCCCGCAGTCATCAAGGAACCTGAGTGACCATATCTGGAGCCAAAAGACCGATCCCGGATCCTGAGGGTTGGGGACCAGCAGGCATCATGGTTTGGGGTGTCTGGTGGGACATGTTGGTTCCCGGACACCTCACACCGCCAGCTCTGCTGCTCTTTCCAGGACTGGAGGACCTGAGCACTGAACTGGACAATGGGCCCGGCTGACGCAGCGCAGACTGTGCTCAGGACTCTGTGCTCAGCGGGGAGGGGACAGGTGGCACGTCCCTGCTGCAGAGCCTGACTCTGAGCAGGCAGAGTGACCCTTCTGTGGTGTCAGGAACCAGCATCCTTCCTTCTGACATCTAAGGGCTCTGCCCCGTCCCCTCTGCTCATACCCCCTCCTGCTTCTCAAGGGAAAGCAGGTATAAGGAAGCAGCACTATAAATAATGAAGGGCATGCACTACCTGGCTACTCACTGTTTTCCTGGAAGAAAATATTTCACTCCTGTTCAAATTTTCTTTTGTATTTCTACTGAAAGATTATCATAGCCGTACAAATAGGGTCAAAGTTTATGTTTTTAATTTTACATTGAAAACAGATTAACACACACTTTGAACTACTTTTCAGTTCAGTTCAGTCACTCAGTCGTGTCTGACTCATTGCGACTCCATGAATCACAGCACTCCAGGCCTCCCTGCCCATCACCATCTCCGGGAGTTTACCCAAACTCATGTCCATCGAGTTGGTGATGCCATCCAGCCATCTCATCCTCTGTCGTCCCCTTCTCCTCCTGCCCTCAATCTCTCCCAGCATCAGGGTCTCTTCCAGTGAGTCAGCTCTTCACATCAGGTGGCCAATGGATTGGAGTTTCAGCTTCAGCATCAGTCCTTCCAATGAACACCCAGGACTGATCTCCTTTAGGATGGACTGGTTGGATCTCCTTGCAGTCCAAGTGACTCTCAAGAGTCTTCTCCAACACCACAGTTTGAAACCATCAGTTCATCTGCGCTCAGCTTTCTTCACAGTCCAACTCTCACATCCAATTATGACCACTGGAACAACCGTAGCCTTGACTAGATGGACATTTGTTAGCAAAGTAATGTCTTTGTTTTTTAATATGCTATCTAGATTGGTCAGAAATTTCCTTCCAAGGAGTTAGCGTCTTTTAATTTCATGGCTGCAAGCACCATCTGTAATGAGTTTCGTTCATAGAATTTTAAAATTCTGTAGTACTTTTAATAATTGTGAACTTGAAGATTTTTGTATTCATTCTCATTGATTTTCAGCATAATTAAATGTCATATTAATTCTTCATTTCAAAATATTTCACATATTTTTTAACTTCTAATATTGATTTGACAAACTTACATGGAAGTGAAGGTCTGGGAAAAACATTCCCCCACCCGGTGCGTGCATGACTCCACGTAACCCCACTAGACCAGGCTGTCAGCACCCTGTATGTTTCAGGGCATCTTCACTTTCTGGGACCAGCAAGAGCAGCTGTGGAGAAAATCTATGAATGTGTGTATGATTGGTGGGGGGTGGTCCTTGTTTTCTCTATTCAGAGTTTACGGGTGTAGGTTCCATTTTAAGCCTTGGAAATGCCAGCTTGAATTTCAGGATCCCTGAAATCATGCTGACACCCTCTTCTCTTAGAGCAGCACCCAAGTCATAGTTCTCAACAACAGGTTGCGGGTCACAAAGGCACTCTTGGTGGAGAGGTGACCCCAGGTGCCCACTGAAGGGGAATCTCAGAACTCCCGCGCTCCTGGAGTTCAGGAACCTCTTGCTGCACCTCCCCTTCTCAGACATATCAGCTTATCTGGGACTAGAGGAGGATGGTTCCAGGACTGTTTTTTCCTCTATGTCTTTTCTCATAGTTTCTATTTCTTTGCTAGAACTTCCTCCCTTGTGCTTCATTGCAGGTGAAGACCATGTTTGCAGGGAGAATTGTGATCCATTTGGGAATGATTGTTATCTTTTGATTATTGGAGTATAGCTGCTTTCCAATGACACTCTGGTGTTGGAGAAGTCTCTTGAGAGTCCCTTGGACAGCAAGGAGAGTCTTGCTGTCAAGGAGCAGTCAATCTTTAAGGAAATCAACCCTAAATACTCCTGAAAGGACAATGCTAAAGCTGAGGCTGCAATACTTTGGCCACCTATGCAAAGAGCCGACTCATTGGATAAGACTGTGATGCTGGGAAAGACTGAGGGCAGGAGGAGAAGGGGATGACAGAGGATGAGATGGTTGGATGGCATCACCGCCTCAATGGACTTGAACTTGGGCAAACACCAGGAGATGGTGAGGGACAGAAAGCCCGGCGTGTACAGTGCATGGGGTCACACAGAGTCAGACACGACTTTGTGACTGAAGAGCAGCAAGCTGCGTTCCACTGTTGTGCTCTGTTCAGTGACTGCATCTTAGTGACACTCAGTGTTTGGAACTAAAGCCTGGGGTATCTGCTCACTGTGTCTGTGGTTTCTCTTGCATGCTTGTCATTTTCAGCGCACAGACTTCTGGTCTTCCTCAGATTTGTCTTCAGTGTTTTATATTGATTGTCTCATACACGTTAGTGTTTTTATTTTTAGAAACTAGAGATTCATTACTGAACTACAAAATAGAATTCACTGCTGCAGGTTGACTTTTATGTCACAACATCCGAAGTGAAACACTCACAGAAGCCTGTCTTATTGACCCCTTGACCCTGAGATGGGACAGGCCTTGAAACCACCTCTTCTGGGCTCAACCAATATCTCCATCAAAAGGTGTTTATCTCTGAATGAGCTACCTTTGCCCCAGAAAACCTGCATTGAATAAGAGTATCTTAGCAATCTAAAAGCTGAATTGAAGCAAAAGATACACTATTATCAAATCTGCTGGTTGGAGGAAAATCTGGTTCTTGCCTAACATCTGACAATTGAAGTCACCCCCTGGACTAGACTTCCTCCGAGCCTCGAGCAGGAGTGAGTGGAGGAGGTGTTTGTGTCTCCTCCTCCCTGGTCTGGAGCACCCTGGAAGGGCACAGTCATAGTCATAGTCAGCCTCGTCCTCGGGCTGCAGCCCAGAGACGAGCAGGAGCCCTTTGTTGGCTGAGGCGTCTCTGGACTCCAGAACCTTGGTTCTTATCGGAGTCTGACTTGACCCTCAGGAGGTACCATGGAGGGCTCCCTGGCTTCTGCTGGAACCAAGTTACCGAGAAATCACCAATATTGCCCCCACTGCTCAGGGTGCAGGAGAGTCTTTCTGATGCTCCCGGTGACGCAGAGAGGGAGGCGGGCTGAGTCAGCACAGGCTGGGAGTCGGAGCCTGCAGACACAGACTCGGGGGCAGGAGCTGCAGGAAAGGCTCCCGGAGTCTGCGCCCGGGGGCTGATGCAGGCCGGGGACCGAGCCCCGGCCCGGGGCAGAGAGAGGAGCTCGAGCAGGAGAGGAGTCCAGGCCACGGAGCCCACAGGACCCTGGTCCCCACAGAGGGCTGGGCTGCCCCAGGCCTCCTGTCTCCCCCAGACTCTGAGAGGAGGGGCTGCGATGCAAATGGGGGTCCCCCCAGAGCCCACCCAGCCCCTCCCCGAACCCTGGTGCTGGATGGAGCTCAGCTCTCAGCCCAGACTCAGCGGGATGCAGGGCTTCCCCTTTAGGAGCCCCTGGAGGAAGCCCATCTGAGAACACACAGGTCCCCGCTCAGGGGACTCGGCACCCAGAGAGGACACACTGCTGTCCCTCCTCCTCCCCAACAGGGGGCACAGGCCCCGCCCCCCGCCCAGCTCCGGGAGTGAGTGGTGCTCCCTGGGCAGCTGCCAGGAACCCCAAGGCTGTCCCACTGGTTATATTTGGAAAATACAGTTTTAAGATCATACTCAAAAGAAGGGGGATAAAATGCATACTTTCCCAGGAAGGTACAACAGTGATTAGTACCTTCTAGGACTAATAGAGAAAATATTAAGTAAACTTATCAATTACCTTTAGCTCTTTGAGAAAGCAGTTAGACTGTTGTACACATGCCTGATGAATAAAGTGCATGAGGGAAAATTACAAAGCACTCTCATTAAATATTGATCCAGATACTCTTAGCAAACAGTTATCCAAGAAATACTAATATGAAATTAAGAAACTGGTGCTGCTATTGAATATCATTTTTTTCAATATACAGGTTGTATTTTATAATACATTTTAAAATTAAATGTCACACCGATAATAGCAAAGAGCTCATGAAATAGAAGCAAATGATATATTTGTAAGCTGCTGATACTCACTTTCACAGGCACCTAGCTCCTCCCAGGACGCCCGCGGGGCCCCGGCCCACAGCTGTTTCTAGTCCTCCACACAGACTCTCTCAGGAGCCACCTCCTCCTTGGAGACACCTCCCGACCTCTCACCTTCCAGCAGCCCCGCCTTGACGGAACTTTGGCCAAGAGCCCACGTGGACGAGGAGGAGGGACCCGAATCGGAACTGCGTGGGGACCGACCAGGGGCTCCAGGGCCACGGGCCTCACAGGGATGAGCTCCCCTTCAGGGAGGACAGTTTTCCCAGCGCCCTCAGTGCTTTCCCACTGTCTGGTCAAGCGCGCCCTGTGGGCCTCTGCACTGCGCCCCCTGCTGGCCGCGGTCACCTCCTCCAGCTCCTGGGATGCCCCGGCCCCCGTGAGGAGCGGCTCACTGTGCAGCAGGCATTGCTGATAGTGCCCCCAGGAGAGTGGGCTGAGGGGCCTTTCTCGGTGCTCCCTGGGCACAGGGATGCTTTCACCCTGGGACTCTCATCTCCATGGAAACCAACCATATTCCAACTTGCATCTTTGTTACCTGTGGTCCGCCATCTCAGCCCTGCCTGCTGTGCAGACCTTGTACGTGAGTGTGAAATGTCAGCGACGGGGAACAGAAGGAATAACTCATGTGGTATCCTGTGTGCAGGCTGTGGTGAGCTCCAGTTCGGTTCAGAGGAGCCTGGACAAAGCTGTGATGGGTCATTGGGGATGTGAGGGAGGAGTCACGTGATCTCCCTGCAGAGACTGAAGAGTCCTGAGGTCAAAGGTCGGGACATATGCCAACTTCAGAAGACGGGGGATGGTGGCTGCTGGTGAACCTGGTGAATGGCCACTGAAGGCTGAAGATGTGGACACTCTGAGCTTGGGACTCCAGCTCTCCCAAATAAAACAGAAAAGTCACATGCAATAATATCCCCTTATACAGCCCGAAATCCCTTTTTTACGAAGTTTTGTTGCCTGTGGAGGTGCGAATGTTTCTCTATAGACTCAGATCCACTCAAGTGACATTGACCACGTACATTGGCTCCTTGTGCAGATCCCAGCTGTGCCACTGACATGACTATGTTTGACCCTCTGCACTGCACTCAGCGGGGTCCGTGGGAGCCCTGTCTGGTCTCGTGAGGCAGTAGACGGTGCTCTGTGAGCCCCACCAGCCGGGTGAGCCCGGGAGCTCAGGGTTCGGGGCTCACTTCAGCCCCTGGCCTGAAGCCCCCTGTGAGCAGCAAGGCTGCCATCCCAGCTGAGCAGGAACAATCAGTCTCCACTTCGGGGTGTAGCCAGACATGGTCTGCGAGTCTGACCTGGAGCCCAGAGCCTCTCTGAGACCCTGGGGACAGCTTGAGACTCCTCAGGGTCACGAGTTTGGGGACGTGACCAGGGTGTGGCTACGGCCAAGCTGCCCCCTCGGTGCCAACATAGCTGATGTTTCCAGCACAGGTGAGGGTGGCGGTCTGTGCTGGGGATGTAGTCACCGCATGTGACTGAGTCCACCCTGCCCGAGCCCTGCTCACTGTGAGGGGACACAGAGGAGGCTGAGAGCAGGACTCTCTCCCTGGGCAGGAGAGAGGGTGAGGGGCAGAGTGGGGGCCTCACAGGTCAGAGATGACCTCAGCAAGACCCCCCACATCAATCCCTGAGCTTCAGGGCAAAGAGATGCTGCATCCCCAGAGTAAGGGACATAGACTTTCTGTTTCCTTTGAGACCCTCTCCTGGGAGTGGGCTGCTGGAGGGACTCTGAGGACAGAGGGAGAGAAAGAGCCTCCATGCACAGGCAGCGCCCCCGATGACCTGGACCCAAGGTGGAGCAGCAGCAGCAGAAGGTCCATCAGAGCCTCAGCAGGAAGCCCCTGGGCTGCCCCAGCGCCCCCAGTGAGAGAGGAGTCCTGGTCTAGTTCCCGCAGGCCTGGAACTCTGGGGAAGCCTGAGAGGCAGTCACAGGAAAGACAGGAGCAGCAGCCTGGGCATCATCTCAGCCCAGGGATGGCCAAGGAGCTTCTGTGTCCTGAATCAGACACAGCTGGACGCTGTCTCTCTGGTTCTGACCTGACTATCATGGACTTTGCCCCCCAGGCACCTTCCTCTGGCATTGAGGGCCTGCTGCTCAATTTTAGATAATCATATAATATTTGGTTGCCCCAGAAAAGCCTTGGTGAGGGGGCAGAATGAAGAAGGTCTGAAAGGATTTCCCAGACCAAGTTCACGGTGTGGGGCTCAGACCCTAGTTTTAAATCAAACAAAGAACAGAAGTGTCTGCATTGGCAAAGGATGGTTCAGCCCCGGGAGGCCCATGTCTGGAGCAGAGCAGGTTTTTGTCTCACTTCCCCCCTGGCCTGGAGCACTGTGCCATCAAAGCTCCTACCGTCAGCAGACGCACAGTAATAATCCGCCTCGTCCTCAGCCTGGAGCGAACTAATGGTCAGGGTGGCCGTGTTGCCAGACCTGGAGCCAGAGAATCGGTCCGGGACCCCCGAGGCTCGACTGGTAGTAGCATAGATGAGCAGTCTGGGGGCCGATCCTGGGATCTGTTGGAACCAGCCCACATAATAACCACCGCCGATGTTGTTGCTGGTCCCAGTGCAGGTGATGGTGACCCTCTGGCCCGGGGACCCAGACACGGAGGCTGGCTGAGTCACCACTGCCTGGGCCCAGGATCCTGGAAGGGGGAGAGACAGAGATGGTGACTCTGGGGTCCAGACACAAGAGAAGGGAGCAGGGCCCGTGTGTCTTCCCAGGGCCCTTCCCCTGTCCCCCTATCCAGTCACCTGTGCAGAGAGCGACCAGGGTTAAGAGCAGAGGGCACCAGGCCATGGTGGACATGGTCAGGGCGTCCTGCCTTCTGTGGCCCCACAGCTGAGCAGCGCGTCCCCACAACTCTCCTTCCCCTCTTCATAGTCTGAGAGGGGGAGGGTCCTTTCATGCAAATGACCCCCCATCCCCAGCTCTCTGATGCCTCCCTGGCCCCGAGTCAGGTCCCTGTCCCTCGGGGTAGCCAGATCGGGGGCGGGGTTGTGTGGGGCTTGGGAGTGGGAGGTCCCCGCTGGGAGCCTTTCATGCAAATGACCACCCCCACCCCGTGTTACACTGTGGGTGCACAACTCTTCAGAACTGCCTGGGAATGTCCCCTGGTGTCCAGCCCAGACACACTTCCTGTGACTGGGTGATCAGAGCTCTTCGAGTCAACTTTCCCAAAACTGGTTGTGAAATGACACAGTTTAGAAATTATTTGGTTGGAAAAGGACAGTCAACTATATTCCAGCTTATAGTGCGTGTGCATGTTACACTGTGGGTGTGTGACTTTGAGATTTCAAATGAACCAAAATGTGCTAATGGATCTGTAAAAATCTAAGGTTCTCTCTTTAAACAAGAGCATAAATATAACTGAAGGAAATGTTGTTGTTCAGTCACTAAGTTGCTTCCGACTCTGGTTCTGTTTTAATTTGCATGGCCACGGTACTTTTTCTAAAACACAACATTCTTTATAGGCTCTGCTCATCAAATAAGATAAGTTTAACTAAATCACATGAGAGGTATCTTATGAAATTTCATTATCAAGTAAAAGAACATTTTCACAAAGATATTGGCGTTCTTAATTATATTGGACTCTGAGCGAGGCAGGGCCGGAACCAGTCTTTCTAACACTTATGGCATCTCCACTGAGGGATTTTCGTGTCTTAGCAGGAAGCTCTATCTGTGAAAACAGGGCAGGCTGAGTTATCAGAGCCACGGGTCCGTCTCAGGTCTGAGATGAGACACAGGCCATGACAAGGCAGATCAGTTGTCCTCAGGAAACTGAGACGTGACCACGGGGAGCAAACTGACTTAGACGTGGTCCAGTAGGAGCAGCAGTGATCGCCCCGGGGGCAGAGCCCCAGGAGGGCGCCTGCTTTCCTACCTGAGGGCCCAACAGCTTCTCTGCTCACTGTGCAAAAATTCAATCCCACAGCAGCTGAGCACAGAATCATTTCCTGCATCTCAGGACCAGGGTTTCTCTCCCCACCTGATTCCTCACTCGATGGACACACAGAGCGGAGTGTGAGCGTTCAGGGGATAAATCAGCTACTAGAGGGCTTCATGGATCCTCTGGGAAACAAGGGGAACCTGGGAGGAGCAGGGGCTAACGAACTCGGGTCACACATAGAGCCAGAGACCTGAGGCTTCTCAGGAAGGAAGGGTTAGAGAGGTCCAAGGAGGGGTGGAGGAAGTGAGTGTCCAGTTCAGGAAGATCTGGAAACACGTCCATGACCTTCTGACAGACTGAGCTTGGTCATGACCATGGAAGTGAACAGCGCAGGTTTGTAGAGAGAGAGGCTCAGGATTGGGGGAAAGTCATGAATGAGGGGAGCTGGAGGGCAGGCTCTTAGGAAAGAGATGAGGAGGAGCAGGAGCAGGCTGAGGAGAGCTGGAGGGGTGCACAGGGTGGGCTCCGGGGGCTCCTCCCCTCCCCTGTTTCTGGGAAGAGGATGGGGACTGATGTCCACCTCACCCCTTCACCCTCCAATTCTGGGTGCTCGGCCCCGTGTGCAGCGTCACTCCCAGGAGGAGGCCTGGGGGCCGCGGCTCTGAGTCTGTCCCCTGGGAGGAAGCACCTGCTGTCTTGTCCAACTCAGGCCACTGAGCCCGGGTGCAGGGCCAGGTCAGGGGACCACGTGGGTGTGTTGAGGCTTTACCAGTCTGAGCTGGTACACAGCGCCCCCTGGTGGCCTATGTGGGGAACAGTCACCGTGGTGAGTTTGTGAGCAAGGTGCTGCTCAGTTGCTTGGTTCTCAATCCTGCCTGACTCTTGTGACCCATGGACTGTAGCCCACCAGGCTCCTCTGTCCATGGGATCCTCTAGACGGGAACACTGAAGTGGGTTGCTGTTTCTTGCTCCAGAGGATCTTCCCAACCAAGGGACAGAACCCACATCTCTTATGACTCTCACGTTGGCAGGAGGGTTCCTTACCACTAGTGACACCTGGGAAGCCTTATGAGGAAGGAGGGGCTGCCTCTTTTTCCTGTCACCAAATACTCTGTCAATGAACAAATAAATGAATTAAATAATAAGTTTTACAGGTCTTTGATAACATACAGAGAATTATCTTTTATTTTCATGTATTTTATTTTCAAATGATTCTGACTACATTTTCTCATGATTCTTTTATTTTTTCTTTCATTTATCTCCTTTTCTTTTGGACCCAAGAGTGTTAGTATTTGCTCATCAAATAGATTTGCTGATTTCTCCCTAAAAATATCTGTCACCTGATTTCATCATCTGAGGCATCTCAGCATTGATGTCTATGCCGTCTCACTTCCCTTCAATATTTAGTTTCCTGGTTCTAGATCGAAATGACCATTTTTACCAGATCCTAGAAAGTGAGGAAATTACTTGAAGAAACTCTGAGTTCCATTTCCTTTTCCTTTAGCAGGAGATCCTTCTGTAGCGGAATGTCAGGTGCCAGGAGCCAGCTCACGAGATCCCACCCATGACATGTCATGAGGAGAAATCCTGACAGGCAAGGCAGATCAGGTTTTCAGGGATTCCGAAAAGCTGCCCCCAGTGCTCACATTAAAGATGATATCTGTCTTTCTGATGCTTGCTTCAATAGACTACTCCCTAATTTCTGTGACATAGGCAAAAGGCCTTCCCCGATCTCTTTCCAAATAAGAATCAATTTAGAACTTTAATCAATAAGTAGTCTGGGTGGTGGTATTTTATGAGATTATCCAGGGTGAAAGGAGTGTTTTAATTTAAACACCTTTGCTGGTATTCTAGTTTGTTTGGCAAATGCGTTTATACCCTTGGTACTAATATGCATAACTGCTTATAATACCCTAATCATAAAACAGCATAAAGAACCTGATCATATAAAGACCCTAATAGACATAGAGCCCTTTGGGGAGTGAGGAAGCCCTATTAGAACACACAAGAAAAATTATTCTAAAAGTGGTTATTGGGTTAACGTTTGCTTGCTGTGTTTTTGCGCTTAATGTGCTAAGGTTGTGTTATGGAAATCATTGTTAATATAGTTATAGATCTAGAAAAATAAGAGCTTAGCCCTAGTGTGATACCAATGAGACGATTGTTAATTGTCAGCCAGGAGTGCTAGGCAGAGGCTGCCTCACTGAAGCCGCGGAGTCTGTGTGGAGTAAACCTCTTAGATAAATTCAACTGACAACTTCTGCAAAAGCATTGACTTTTATGTTAACAAGGTTATACTTCTACTATGTTGTGACATGCTGTACTCTTGCCCCATGAGACTGTAACTTTTCTGTTAAAATCACCACAGAAACAGAAAATAGGTTTACATTCACCTGATTTGCATAAAATGTTAATAGGCCCCAAGGCCAGAAGATAATGTACAAGACCCTCATGAACAAAGAGGTATGCAGAAAACACCCTGGTTTCGTGAAGGACAAGCTGATGTAATGTTAAACTATCTTCCCCTCAGAAATGTACTAACTTAGGGTATAAAAGCTACGGTAAAAGATAAAGCGATGCCAGACTCTGTGGCACACCCCCAGTCTGGTCTCTTTCTCTTTCTCTCTCTCTTTCTCTTTCTCTCTCTCTCTCTTTCTCTCTCTCTCTCTTTCTCTCTCTCTATCTCTTTCTTTCTCTCTCTCTCTCGCCGAAGCCGTTCATCCTGAGGGTACCCCTGGATCCTGCCGAGGCTGGACCCCGGCAGTCAGGTATGTGTGTTCACTGCCCACTGACCCAGCAAGGGCGGCACTGACCCCCCTGCTCGTTGCTGATGACTTGGACCTGGGAACCAGGGGCAACTGCTGTCAGCAGCTCCTTCATCCAGGGGTGTGTGACCCCCCCTTGTGAGCTGCTGCCCTGGGGAGGGGAGTCGAGCTGAGGGGGCAGCTGTGCTGCAGTCAGGGGATGCTCAGTCCCCTGGGTTCTGTGCTCTCAGGGACTCCAGGAAGGGAGGGGCAAACGCCTTGTCCTGGGAGCCCCACGGCTGTGGGGGAAGCAGAATTTTGTCTCTTTCCACTCTGGCCTGAAGCACTGAGGAAACTTTCAAGCCATCAGACCATGAGAAACACTAATAATCAGTGTCGTCCTCAGCCTGAACTGAAGTGGTCAGAGAGGCCGACTTGCCAGACTTGGAGCCAGAGAATCAATTTGGGACCTGTGAGGGTCGTTTGCTGTTTTCATAGATCAGAAGTGCGGGGCACCATCCTGGGAGCTGTTGGTTCTAGCTGACATAATTACACCCAGTGTTGCTCCTGTGTCCAGTACAAGAGATGGTGACCCTCTGTCCCAAAGTCCTGGACACGGAGGGCGGCTGAGTCAGCACAGTCTGGGCCCAGGATCCTGGAAGGGGGAGAGACAGAGATGGTGACTGTGGGCTTCAGGAAGGAGAGGAGGGAGAAGGGACATGCGTCTTCTCAGGGCCCTTCCCCTGTCCCCCCATCCAGTCACCTGTGCAGAGAGCGACCAGGGTGAGGAGCACAGGGGACCAGGCCATGGTGGACATGGTCAGGGCGTCCTGCCTTCTGTGACCCCACAGCTGAGCAGAGCATCCCCACACCGCTCCTTCCCCTCTTCATTGTCTGAGAGGGGAGGGTCCTTTCATGCAAATGAACCCCCTGCCCCAAATAATTTTCTGATGCCTCCCTGGGCCCTGGGTCAGGCCCCTGTGCCTGAGGGTGGCCAGTGGGCTCACTGGGGCGGGGCTGTGGGGGTCCCGGGGTGGGAGGTCACACTGGGAGCCAGGAGCAGAGGCCACCAGGCAGCGCCAGGGTCCCAGCGCCCATCCCCCAACCACCCTCAGGATCGGCCCCCGCGCGCCCCCTGGTGTCCAGGCCCAGACACACAGCCTGCGACCTGCTGACCAGAGCCCTCGGGGCAGACCCGGGCCCTGCTCTGTGCTCTGTCCCATTCTTGCCTTCTGGCCGGGCTTCCGTTCTGTGTCCCCTGGGGCCTCAGCGCCGTCTGTGGGCTCCCCTCTGACCCTCAGGGTGAGTCTGTACACGGCGCCCTCACAGCTCAGGGTCAGGACTGAGGGGACGTCGGGCACACGTATTCCTTTAAATCAGGGTCAGGTCAGGACAGTGATGACCCCTGGATGCAGCCTCCTGACTGTGCAGGACGCGGATGCTTTCTCCTTCGTTAGAAATGAAGCAGTGCCTTACACACGCACACAGGCACACGCAGATTGCTTTGAGGTGCTTTCCCAGGGAAC
Organism: Cervus elaphus; assembly: GCF_910594005.1. Classification (NCBI taxonomy): domain Eukaryota; kingdom Metazoa; phylum Chordata; class Mammalia; order Artiodactyla; family Cervidae; genus Cervus; species Cervus elaphus. Next base: position 2,400,702 of record NC_057819.1, read on the forward strand.
TATAAGCATTTTGCTTTTATACTCCGTGACCCCACTGTATTAGTTCCTAGTCTCCTCTTTCCTAAATAAGTTAAGTAAAACTTTTGCCACGTGTTCACTGGATTGTCTTGGGAACCAGAAGCTGCCTTTCTGAATGAGGCTAACTCTGCTCCCAGCTCCCAGGATGCAGAAGAGAAGGTGACTGTGGGGGCACCACCTGTGTCCAGGTGCCCGAATCATGATCACCCCCATCCTCCTCCTCTTTCATCTGAGGATGGGAGCCCCCAGTCGTTAAGGAACCTGAGTGACCGTGTCTGGAGCCAAAGGACCAATTGCAGATCCTGAGGGTTGGGGAGCTGCAGGCATCATGGCTTGGGGTGTCTGGCTGGGACCTGTTGGTTCCCGGACACCTCACACCACCAGCTCTGCTGCTCTTTCCAGGACTGGAGGACCTGAGCACTGAACTGGACAATGGGCCCGGCTGACGCAGCGCAGACTGTGCTCAGGATGCAGGGGGAGGGGACAGGTGGCACGTCCCTGCTGCCGAGCCTGACTCTGAGCCGGCAGTGACCCTTGGGGCGTGTCAGGAACCAGCATCCTTCCTTCTGACATCTAAGGGCTCCACCCCATCCCCTCTGCTTATACTCCCTCCAACTTCCCAAGGGAAAACAAGTATAAGGAAGCGACACTACAAATAATGAGCGGCTTGCACAACCCGGTTACTCCGTGTTTCCCTGGAAGAAAATATTTCACTCTTGTTCAAATTTTCTTTTATATTTCTTGCTGAAAGTTTCTTGTTGTCATGTAAATATGGTCAAAGTTTATGCCTTTTTTTAAAAACTACTGGAACCAGAATAACAGACACTCTAAGCTACTTTTAAATTTATATAATTTAAAAATTCTATACTATTTTTAATAATTGTGAAATTGAACACTTTTGTATTCATTCTCCTTAATCATCAGCATGACTCATATGTAGTGTTCATTTCAAAATATTTTCATGTATATTTCTTAACTTCTATCATTGATTTGCCATACTTCCAAGGAAGTGGATGTCTGGGGAATACTCTCCCTCACCAGGTGCATGCATGACTCCATGTAACCCCACTAGACCAGGGTGTCAGCACCCCATATGTTGCAGGGCAACTTCACTCTCTTTCTGGACCGGCCAACACTGCTGTGGAGAAAATCTATGATTATGTGTGTGGTTGGTGGGGTGGGGGTGGTATTCGGATTTTCTATTCAGAGTTCATGGGTGTAGCTTCCATTTTAAGCTTTGGAAATACTGCCCGGAGCCCTGAAATCACACTGGCATCCTCTTCTGTTTAGAGGCCAGTTCATAATTCTCACCAACCGGTTGTGGGTCACAAAGGTGTTCCTGGTGGAGAGGTGACCCCAGGTGCCCACTGCAGGTGAAGCTCAGGAACCCAGCAGCCCCCCCACCCAACCACTACACCCACACTCTGCCCACCACCCTCCCCTCACCTGTTCTGGGCCACGTCCAGGACTAAAGCTGATCTCTCCACCTCCCTGTTATTTCCCAGAACAGAACACGTGTTCCTAGGGTTCAAGCACCCCTTCATGTGCCTTCCCTTCCTCAGACATATCAGGTCTACTGGGGCTAGAGGAGAATAATTTCAGGGCTGTTTTTCCCTTTATTTCTTTTCTCACAGTTTCCATTTCTTTGCTAGAACTTCCTACCTCGTGCTTCATGGCAGGTGAAGACCGTGTGTGCAGGGAGAATTGTGATCCATTTGGGAATGATTGTCATCATTTTGTTATTGGAGTATAGCTGCTTTACAATGACACTGTGGTGCTAGAGAAGACTCTAGAGCGTCCCTCGGACAGCAAGGAGAGCAAACCTGTCAATCTTTAAGAAAATCAACCCTGAATACTCATGGAAGGATGATGCAAAAGTAGAGGCTGCAATACTTTGCTCCTTGATGTGAACAGCTGACTCATTGGAAAAGATTTGGATGCTGGGAAAGCACTGTGTGACTATCCAAGCTGTCATCGTAACACCGGCAGTAATAATCAGCTTCATCCTCAGCCTGGAGCCAAGTGATGGTCAGGGAGGCAGAGTTGCCAGACTTGGAGCTAGAGAATCGATCTGGGACCCCCGAGGCTCTGGTATCATCACCATAGATCAGGAGTCTGGGGGCCTTTCCTGGGAGCTGTTGGTACCAGTTCACACTATCACCCCCGATGTTGCTGCTGCTTCCAGAGCAGGTGATACTGACCCTCTGGCCCAGGGACTCGGACACGGAGGACAGCTGAATCAGCACAGCCTGGGCCCAGGATCCTGGAAGGGGGAGAGACAGAGATGGTGACTCTGGGGTCCAGACATGAGAGCAGGGAACACGGCCCATGTGTCTTCCCAAGACCCTTCCCCTGTCCCCCCATCCAGTCACCTGTGCAGAGAGCGACCAGGGTGAGGAGAAGAGGGGACCAGGCCATGGTGGACATGGTCAGGGCGTCCTGCCCTCTGTGGCCCCACAGCTGAGCATAGCATCCCCACACCGCTCCTTCCCCTCTTCATACTCTGAGAGGGGGAGGGGCCTTTCATGCAGACGATCCCGTGCATCACACTGACCCCTCACTGGGCCCTGGGCCCGGTGTCTATGCCTGAGGGCGGCTAGAGTGTTGTCAGGGGTGGGGCTCTGTGGGGTCCAGCAGTGGGAGGTCACAGCTGGGAGCCCTGAACAGAGGCCACCAGGCCTTGGCGGGCAGCTCTGTCAGGGGGCCCATCATGCCTCTCGCCAGCCATCTTCAGGAATGGACCCCGAGCGCCCCCCGCCCCTCGTCCAGGCCCAGACACACATCCTGTGACCTGGAGACCAGAGCCCTCAAGGACAGGTCCTGCCCCTGCTCTGGGCGCTGTCCCCTCTTTAGCACCAGGCCAGGTGCCCCTTCTGTGTCCCCGTGAACTCAGGGCCATCATGGGCTCCCCTCAAATACTCAGGGCGAGTCTGTTCATGGCTTCCATGACTGCTCAGGGGTCAGGACCGAGGGCCGTCTGAGATGCAGATTCCTCTCAGATCAGGATCAGGTCAGGGCAGTGCCAGCCCCGGAGCGGGAAGGTGGGTCTCCTTCTGTGCAGGACAGCAGGGGCCCTCCTCTGTGGGCCTTCCCCCTGGGGGGCAGAGTCCTCCTTCCTCTGTGTGTCCCCTCAGCCCTGAGGAGGAGGGGGCACTTCTCTGAGGAGGGGGTGAACGTGTGGAGAGAGGCCTGAGGTGGGACTCTGCATTGCTGAACGCCTGGATCTTCACTGTGTGTGTGAGCTGAAGAGCCTCTTGATGGAAGGGAAAGAGGGGAGGGAAAAAGTTGGATTAAAACCCAACATTTAGAAAACTAAGATCATGGCATCTGGTCCCATCACTTCATGGCAAATAGATGGGGAAACAGTGGAAACAGTGACAGACTTTAATTTTGGGGGCTCCAAAATCACTGCAGATGGTGACTGCAGCCATGAAATTAAAAGACACTTGCTCCTTGGAAGAAAAGCTATGACCAACCTAGACAGCATATTAAAAAGCAGACACATTACTTTGCCAACAAAGGTCTGTCTAGTCAAAGCTATGGTTTTTCCAATAGTCATGGAAAAGTTGAGTTGGACTATAACCATAGCTGAGCACCACAGAAATGATGATTTTGAACTGTGGTGTTGGAGGAGACTTTTGAGAGTCCCTTGGACTGCAAGGAGGTCCAGCCATTCCATCCTAAAGGAAATCAGTCCTGATATTCATTGGAAGGACTGATGTTGAAGCTGAAGCTCCAATACTTTGGCCACCTGATGTGATGAACTGACTCATTGAAAAGACCCTGGTGCTGGGAAAGGTTGAAGGCAGGAGGAGAAGGGGATGACAGAGGATGGGATGGTTGGATTGCATCGCCGATTCAATGGACATGAGTTTGAGTAAACTTCATGAGTTGGTGATGGACAGTGAGGGCTGGCATGCTGCAGTCCACGGGGTCACACATCGGACACGACTGAGCTACTGAACTGAACAGAACTTGCTGTGTGTGAAGCTTTCCCCACACTGGACCCTGTGCCCATGTCCTGTCTTATGAACTGACCCCTCCTGGGCATCTCTCCTGCGGGCACAGGGCACAGGCTGCAGGGAGCAGGCCTGGTGATGCTCCTGGCAGTTTTCATTGAGACTCTGAAGGGCTCTGAGCAGCGTGTGTCCCCAGGGATCCTGATACACAATAGCTCTTAGGACCAACCATCCCAAATAGCAGGTTAGAGAAGGCAGAGTTCGAAGTGATTGGTTCGAAAAGACCAGTTGACTGTAGTTTGCCCTGCACTGGCATAGGCATACATGCTGGGCGTGTGAGACTTTAAATGAACCAGAAAGTGGTAATGGATTAGGGAAAACCTACAGTCGTTCCTTATAATCTGTGCATGAACTAAACTGATGGAAAATTGATGTTCTCCTTTAATTTTTCATTCACTAGGATACAGTTTAGGAAAACTAATTATCATTGTAAAACCTCTTTTCATTTTTTCTATAAATCACTTCATAGGTATCTGAGGAAATTTTGATTACTATTGAGTAAATATATTTTTACAAAGATATTTGCATTTTTAACGTTTTTGGACTTTGAGTGAGGCAGGGCTAGAACCAGCTCTTTCTGCCACATATTGCATCTGTGCTGGGGAGGGTTTGTCTCTGAGCAGCTTGTGAAAACAGGGCGGGCTGAGGTACGGGAGCCATAGGTCACCTCAGAGCTGAGTTGAGGGAAAGTGCGTGAGGGGTCAGGTCTGCTGATCTCGGACACTCAGAAGGGCCCACAGGACGATAAGCTGAGGTAAAGGAGGCCCGGTAAGGCAGCGGTGAGAGCCCTGGCCGGGAGGGGATGAGCTGGGCTCACACCTGAGCGTCTGGAGGCCTGAGGCTTCTCCGGTAGGAGGGCTAGAGAGGCCGCAAGGGAGGACAAGGAGGTGAGCGTCTGGTCAAGGAAGACTGGACCCCGACCCCTGCTGGTAGAGGGCCCTTGGTCTGCAGGAGGAGGGCGCTGGTGAAGGGTTGGGGAGAGGAGCCCAGCACCGGAGAGGAAAGTCATGGGTCAGAGGGGTGCTCTTAGGAAAGAGCAGGGGAGCAGCAGAGGAGGCTGCGGGAAGTCGGAGCGGTGCAAGGGGTGGGCTTGGGGGCCTCCCCTCCTCTGCTCCTGGGGAAGCGGGTGGGGCCTGATGACGCCCTGAGCCCATCACCCTCCAGTTGTGGGTCCTGGGCGCTGTGTGCAGCTTCACTCCCAGCGGGAGGCCGGGGGCCGGGCTCTGAGTTTGTCCCCTGAGAGGAAGCACCTGCTGTCCCGCCCAGCTCAGTCCAGTGGGCCCTGGGGCAGGGTCAGGGTACCATCAGGTGTGTTCGGGGTCGGCCTGTTCTGAGCAGGTGCACAGCGCCCCCTGGTGATGTGCTCGGGGAGTGGTCATGGTGGGGAAACGGAGGATGGAAGGGCTGCCCTGCATTCTTCCAACCAACAGTCCATGAATCAATGGTATGTGTCCGCTGTCCACTGGCCCAGCAAAGGGGGGTCCTGACCCCACTTCTCTGTGCTGCTGACCCCCACCTGGGAGCCTGGGGCAACTCCTGTCAGCAGCTCCTTCCACCCAGGGAGACACTGAGACCACTCCCTGCTTCCTGCTGCCCTCAGGGAGGGGCAGCCAGGCTGAGCCGGGCAGCTGTGCTGCGGTCGGTGGTCGCTCAGCCCCGTGAGCTCCGTGGTCTCAGGACACCAGGGGGAGGGGTGACCGCAGTGCCCACCGCCCGCCCCCACCTCCTATTCAGCACTGTTGATCCAGCGAGGGGGCCGGCCCCACGGTCACCGTCCCTCAGGCTCCCCTGGTTTCTGCTCCCCTCCCGAGACAGTGCTGATGCCCTGGGGGCTCCACGCTGGGAGGACCCCAGTCCTGTCCCCGTATCCTGGGAGGGAACACAGCATAGGGGCCTGGACAAAACTGGGAGGGGTCAGTTGAGATGTGAGGGCAAGTGAGGTGGCCTCCCTGCAGGGACAGAAGGGCACTCCGGTCCGAGGTCCAGGTAGGTGCCAAGGTCAGAGGAAGGGGGAGGTAGAGGCCGCTGACCCTGGGGACCGGCCACTCAAGGTCAGACCCTCTGAGCTTATGACCACCTCCTCCTAATGGGAGAGAAAAGAAAAGCCAGGGAAATAACATCCTCTTGCTGAAACCCTGAAATCCGTTTGTTACTAAGTTTCGGAGCCTCTGAAGATGCATATGTTTCTACAGCCTCAGATTCACTCACAGGGACCTTGACCACATTCCACGCATTGCTCCTTGAGCTCTGGCTGTGTCACTGACAGTATTGTCTCTAATTCCCTGCACAACCCTTGGCAGAGTCAGCGGGGGACAGATGAGCCTGGCTTGTCCCCCTGGTCATTCTCAGGCTGGGGGCTGGCCTAGAAGTTCAGCCCCTCCTTGGCTGCCAAGGTCTGGGATGGGGACCTGGAGAGCTGACCAGCCTGACTCCTGGCCAGGCTAAGGCTGGAGGCTGGGATGGGCTGGAGCCCCAGAGGCACCTGACCCCCGGGGTCATGGGGCCCTGCCTGCTTCAGCCAGGAGGGGCTGGGAGACCAGGTCCCCGCACAGTGAAGCTGAGACCCCTGCCAGGATGCAGTTGCTGGATTTCATCTTGCAGCCGTAGAGGTCATCAAGGGTCATCACCAACGTCAGCAAGGAGAGTCATGCTGGTTGTGCTGGGGACTCTGACTCTCAGTGTTGTTGATAAAATGTGGACCTGATTCCCCTCCACATCTTTATGGGCAGAGAGGCGTCCCCACAAAGAGCTGGACACCTCAGAGGAGAGACAGGAGCAGGCACGGGGCCATGAACCATTGGAAGGAGATGGGACCCCAGAGCCCCCTCCCCATGGGCTGCTGAGCATTTCCGCCCTCTCTCTGCCTCTCCTGCTTCAAAGCGCTGAGCCCTCTGAGCACAAGGGCAGGTTTTGGTAGTGCTTCCCCATGAAGTTGCATCACTGTGCCATTGTAACTACTACTACCCAGACCACAGTAATAGACAGCCTCGTCCTCAGGCTGGGCCCCCGTGATGGTGAGGGCGGCTTTGTTTCCAGAGATGGAGCCAGAGAAGCGAGCAGGGATTCCGGAGGGGCGGCTGTTTGTGCTGTAGATAACAGTTCTGGGAGCCTGTCCTGGGGTCTGCTGGAACCAGCCGGGGTAGTTACTGCTAGTGACTGACCCAGAGCTGAGGCCACAGGTCAGGGTGACCGTCCCTCCTGGAGACACTGACAGTGCTGGTTCCTGGACCACAGTCTGAGCATCCACCCCTAAAAGGAACAAGAGAGAGACAGGGGTTGTTATGGAGACAAGGACCCTGAGACCCTGCTTGGAGGTGCCCCAAGGATGCAGCGTCCCGGCTGCTGACCTGAGCCGTAAGCCAGCAGCCCGAGCAGAAGCACCATCCAGGCCATGGTGGGGACCCTCCCAGGACGTGGGCTCCTCAGCCTCCTGGGCTGGAGGTGGGGTCCTGGGCCTTTTCATGCCTCCAGCCCATCAGGAGGAGGAGGGGCCTCATGCAAATCACTTCCTCCTCTCCCTGCCCAGGGCACCTGAGGTCCCTGGGGTGGGGGGACTTGAAGGAGGCAGATGCTGGACCTCACACAGAGCGTGGACAGAACCGGAAGGAGCCCCTGAGTGAATGGGTGATGTCTTTCAGCAAATGTGCTCCCGTGACCTTGGTGACCTTGGTTCTCTATCTCCTCCCCAGAAAGTCAGAGCCTGAAGGAGGAGTTTGCAAGTCTTCCTCTCTTGTCTCAATAATCTGCTGCTGCTGCTGCTGCTGCTGCTGCTAAGTTGCTTCATTCGCGTCTGTCTCTGTGCAAGCCCATAGATGGCAGCCCACCAGGCTCCGCCGTCCCTGGGATTCTCCAGGCAAGAACACTGGAGTGGGTTGCCATTTCCTTCTCCAATGTGTGAAAGTGAAAGTGAAGTCGAGTCGTGTCCAGCTCTTCGTGACCCCATGCCTGCACCCTACCAGGCTCCTGCATCCATGGGATTTTCCAGGCAAGAGTACTGGAGTGGGGTGCCATTGCCTTCTCCGCCCAATAATCTAGCCTTCCCCAAACCTGAGCCTGTCTTTAGAACACTCTCTGTCCTTCTCAGGGAACCGCTGTGTCCCATCTGTGTGATGCTGTCCGTCCTCCTCCCTTCAGCCCTGAGCCGAGTAGAGTATCCAGAACCTGTGTCTGGTGTGAACGGTAAGGCGTGGCCCTTGAAAGCAATCTTGTAGTGTGCCTCTAGTCCCAGCGCTGGTGAATCCGGGCTGGGGGTTGAGAGTGACATATAGACAGACACACATGGCCAGGCCTGAGGTGACAGCCTCCTGTGCTATAAAAAGCCATGACCATGTGGAGTAGCTTCAATGCTACTGCTAACTTGCTTCAGTTGTGTCCGACTCTGTGTGACCCCATAGATGGCAGCCCACCAGGCTCCCCCAGCCCTGGGATTCTCCAGGCAAGAACACTGGACTGGGTTGCCATTTCCTTCTAAAATGCATGAAAGTGAAAAGTAATAGTGAAGTTGCTCAGTCATGTTCCACTCTCAGCGACCCCATGGACTGCAGTCCACCAGGCTCCTCTGTTCATGGGATTCTCCAGGCAAGAGTACTGGAGTGGGGTGCCATTGCCTTCTCCGTAGCTTCAATAGACCTTCAATAGACCAATAGTAGGGGAAAAGGTCACCATGTCATCATGCAATGATGATAGCTGGCAAGTTCAGTCCCAACAAAGCTGGCATACATGTCTCATCATCAGAAATAGAAAAGCACCGTGTGTGAACAGGTAGGTGTGCTGAGCACCGTGGACACTGTAAAACTCCCTCCTCTGTGGTTCTGCTGTGGAGCCGATGGACTTGGGAGGGAGGAGGGATGTTGGGGCAACGAGGACGAGAAGGACTTCAGACATCTCAAGTGTTAACATGTGTGGAAGAGACAGGAAAAGTCTTGTTCACCTCTTGTTTCTTTAACATGAAAAATGTTAAATGCTATTCTTATTTTGTATTCATGTTAAATTTGCTGCTAAAGTAGCTGTTTAATAACAATCACATGATTTTTGTCAGAGGTGTTAGAGAACCTCAACTCATAGATGTGAAAAATATGATATTCCTAATTAATCCTTTTCTTCTTATACAAATGTACTGATGATAACTTTGGGAAATATGTGATTTCATATATCTCAAGTATTTAGATGGAAGAAAAGGTCACATAAAGGAAAGGAACAAGTAAGGAAGCCACAAAACTGAAACAATACCAGTCTCCATAGTTCACTCTAAAATGTTGAAATTGCCAAATAACACAACAGGGATAATTTCAAATGACATAGAAGGTGACAAAGGGTCCTTGCCTGCAGCCCTCTCCCGCTGTGAACACCGGGCGTTCTGTGGGCAACGGGGCAGCCCCTCTGCAGGGGTCTCTCATCCCCTGTCCAGGTGTCCCTGGAGGTCGAGGTTACTGAAGGAAGTCCATTTTTATTGTATGATCCTCCCTCTGTCCTTGGTTGGATGTTAGGTCTGGGTACTGATACGACAGAAGAACAGGAACTGAGCAGCAAGCCTGTGGCTCTGAGCTGAGAGCTGCCGCGTCTCCTGGGGGCCCAGGTGCAGGAACGTCACCCTCCTGTGACGACCCTGCTGCCCGCGTGGGTAAGAGCCAGGGGAGGAGGTGCCAGCCTGCCTGGCCAGGACCCTGAGCTCTCAGGACCAGCCCCACAGCGCCCCCTGCTGGACTCAGACCTCCCCCTCCCCACTTCACTCCACAGCCTCCTGGAAGGGCTTTCTCACACTTGCAGGAGGGTCATTCTGAGGTCGCCGCCCAGGGCAGTAGAATGAGTCCTCTCCGTGGAGTTTGGGGCTGGTCATTAATTTTTCCAAGTAACTTTGACTTCAGACCTTTTAATGCAATGCTGATAGACAAATGAATTTCAAGATTCCCTGAGGTCTGAGTTTGCTCTGACTCGCTCCTGGGTTCACTATCAGAACACAATCACCTGAACCAGGTTCCAGGATTCAAAATCCCACATGCTTATGGTTTGTACCTGGTCACAGTTCTGCCTGAGTTTCCCTCCCGGGTTGATATGTGGTTGATGTTGATTTTGCATGGTCACTAGGTACCGTCCCGCCCGGAGTGCAGCGCTCTGTTCCTTTCTCTGCCTTTTCCAAGAGAGTATGAGGTTCTCAGGGATAACAGATCTTTGCTTGGTCATTTCCAGGCGTTCTCATTTACCCTCAAACATGGTCCTCACGGCACATTTCCATCACATATTTAACGATAAAGATGTTTTGAGTTGAATTTTGTAAGCTTTCTATATTAAATGCTTGATATAAAAGATTATAACTGTAAATGGGAATCTCATCCTTGTCAGGGCTCCTCCTTCATTCCTGATTGAGAAACCCTTCTGACCTGTTACCTGATCTTCACTGGACACGGTTGACATTCATTTCTTAGACTCCATAGATTTAATGAGGGTGGGTTTATAAGGTCTGTATTCAAAATAGTGACATTTTCCCAATATCATCTCAAACAAGGAACCAGGGAGGGAGAAGTGGGAAGGTCATGAGGGGAAAAAGGAGAAAAAAAGCAAGTGAGGAGTCTGAGAGCCGCGACCTAAGGGGGAGGGTTTCCTTCACCTGGAGAGGAGGGCTCCTAGGGTGCAGTGTCCCGAGAAAGGGAGGCACCCAGCTTCCCTAAGGGTCAGGGCTCAGGCAGAGCACAAAGCCTGGAGCAGGACGGGGATGTTCGGGGGACGGGAGAGGCCCCCTGGGGCTCCAGGTCACAGAGGCTGGACTTCTGCTTCCTCATCATCCTGCCCAGTACCTGTGAGGGACCGTGTGTATCTGGGCTCATGGAGATTCTGCTTGGATTTGGAGACCACAGAGAAAAGGAGTCAAGTTCATGGACCCCATAAAGATGGACCTGGATGAGGAGGTGAGACTGCCTGGTACTGACAGCAGAAGTGACAGCAGAGACCTAACCCAGCCCTGCTGATGTCACCGTCAGGCTCAGGGCAGTGATGGGTCCCACCCTGGAGTAGAGGGCAAACTTCCATCAGACATCCCCATCACACGGGAATTCCTTGTGGCTGTGGTTAGTGATGGGCTGTGTGACACTGAGGACCAGTCTCCTCATCAGGATGGGGTCCAAAGTGATCAGGAGGGCGTGTGGACCAACCAGCAGGAGCCAGAGAGCAGGGCTGAATCCCTCAGTGTCCCTCACCTCTGTCCTGGTCACAAAGGCAGGGCTTTGCCTGGAATCCCTGGTCATCATTGCCATGGGGATCCCCGTGCCCCTGCTGGTCCCTCTGCATGAAATGGTGCCCTCGGATCTGGGCTCATCAGGGGCATCACAGGCAGAGGGACACGCGCACATCCTGGGGAGCCACTGCTCCTGACAGTCCAGAGAACACCCCAACTCTGAAATAAGAAATGCTCCAATGCGGTGGAAACGAGAGGAGGGGAGGGGAGGACAGAGCCAGCACCTGTCTGTAGTAGAACCACTCCCGGGGTTCCCTGCATCCTGCGATGTATCACCGGTGCCCCTCACTCCTCAAGGTCTCTGCTCTGACCCTTCAGGAGCGACATTCACACCCTGGGGGATGGTGCTCCTGCTGGGATGGTCCACAGACTCTGCTGAAGGCGCATCTGGGAAAGCCTCCTGCTCCTGATCTCAGCTGAGGGAGCTCAGATCCACGGCTCTCTTGATCACACGGATGATCGGGGTGCACTTCAGTGGTGTCAGAATCTGTTTACATTTTCTGAGACTTCAGCAAAACTGACTGTGAAATTGGGAGTAGACTTATTATGAACCAGAGTGTATCTCAGGAATTAATTGATTCTGGGAATTTATTTAACATTTGACAGTTCTCTGAGAACAAGCCCCTGACAGGCTGAGGTTCTCATCCCAGTTTCCCATCTACCCGTGTCACTGTGAGAAACCCTGTTGTACTAGCCTGCATGGTCAGAGTCAGCCTCGTCCTCAGGCTCCAGCATAGAGGTGAGCAGGAGCCCTGCATTGTCCGAGGCACCTTTGGATTCAGAACACTGGCGGGGACCCCGGAGCCTGGTTCTTCCTGGAGTCTGAGTGGTAGGACAAGAGGGCTGAGGAGGGCTCAGTGGCTTCTGCCGGTCCCAGTATAGAGCACAGCGGCGACAGTGATGTCCCTGCTCAGGGTGCAGGGAGCCAGAGCGTCACCTGTGGTCTGGGGGGTCAGGGGTCTCCCCACACACGGGCCATGAAACCATTCCCGGTCACAACAGTCCATGGTTCAGGGCTGCTGATCCAATGTTGACACCCACACCAGCACCAGGGGATCAGCTACTCTGTGGTGAGAGAAACCATCAGTAAACCGGGGTGGACTCAATATACTTATAACGTAAGTTAACAATACAACTATGAAATTAAGATTCTCCAAAAATACCAAATGAAAATAACAGAAAGACTCATGACTCATGAGTGGATCTGAAAATGATCATGTGTCTGAACAAGATGGTGTGATTGTCGTGGAGTATTCTAAATTCCCTTTCCTCTAAATGATCTTACAAGGAGCGGAAGGACTGAGAAGAGCAGATGAGGGATTTTAGGATGAAAACCTTTGCAGTAAGTTGTGAAGTGCAGCCACAACATTCTTATTCTCACCGTGTAAAACAAAATACGATTTTATGTCCATTTCTGAGCTGCTGCTACAGTGTCTCCCTCCCACAATGTGCGGTAATTGTGTTCCTTTCTCAGTATCTGTGTCTGAGGCCCGACTCCATCAGCCAAACATCTGTACTGATTGATTTGGAGCCTATTAAGCAAAGATCCTCTGATACAGTGGAATATATGTCATTTTGTGTGTATGAAAATTGAGGATAAGGCAAATGTAAGGCTTAAGGGAAATGGGAGAATTAGAAGGAATAATCCCACATATTTGAAAATACATCACTGTTATCTGTGGCCTACAGCCCAGCCCAGCCAACTGTGGAGACCCTGCATGTGTGTGTCAAAGGACAGTGACAGGGACCAGGAACAGGCATGGTGACCTGTGCTCTGTGACCCCACCTGGGGGTGAGCCCGGGAGCTCAGTGTTCACGGTCACTTCCTCCTGACCTGAGGCCTGCTGTGAGCAGCAGGGCTGAGTCCCAGTTGAGCAGAAATAATCTGCCTTGTCCTTGGGCTGGAGCCCAGAGATGGTCAGCGGACCCCACCCGACCCAGAGCCCAGCAGTCTCGCTGAGCCCCTGAGGGCTGGTTATGACTCCTGTGGTCAGGAGTTCAGGACTCAGCATGAGTGAGACGGCAGCCAACTTGCCCCTTTGGTGCCAACAGTGTTGCTGTTTCCAAGCAGGTGAGTGTGGCTGAGTGTCCACAGAGTCACCGAACCTGGCTGAGTCCCCCCTGCCTGAGCCCCGGACACCACGAGGGACAGAGGAGGCTAAGAGCAGGAGAGAGGGCAGAGGGCAGTGGGGGCCTCCCAGGCCTGAGATGATGTCAGATGGATCTCCCACCTCGGACCCTGAGATTAAGACAAACAGACCCTGTGTCCCCAGTGATGGGGACACAGATGTTCTGTTTCCTTTGAGACCCTCTCCTGGGAATGGGCTGCTGGAAGGACTCTGAGGACAGAGGGGAGAGGAGGAGCCTCCATGCACAGGCGGCGCCCCCGATGACCTGGACCCAGGGTGGAGCAGCAGCAGCACAAGGTCCAGGAGAAGCTGAGCAGGAAGCCCCTGGGCTGCTGCAGCATCCCCAGTGAGAGAGGAACCTGGTCTAGTTTCGCAGGCCTGGAGCTCTGGGGGAGTCTGAGAGGTGGTCACAGGAAAGGCAGGAGCAGCAGCCTGGGTCTCAGCTCAGCCCAGGGATGGCCAAGAAGCCCAAGTGTCCTGAATCAGACAGAACTGGAGTATATCTCTCTGGTTCTGACCTGGCTGTCAGGGACTCTGTCTGCCAGGACCTGCCTCTGGCATTCAGGGCCTTCTGCTCAATTTTAGAGAATTGTATAATAAGTGGTTGCCAAAGAAAAGGCTTGGGAATGGGGAAGATTGAAGAAGAGCTGAAAGGATTTCTGGGACGAAGTTCCTGGTGTGGGGCTCAGACCCCAGTTTTAAATAAAACAGACAGCAGAAGTGGCTGCTTTGGCAGAGGATGGTTCAGCCCCGGGAGGCCCATGACGGAGGAGAGCAGGTTTTTGTCTCACTTCCCCCCGGGCCTGGAGCACTGTGCCAATATTGCTGCTACTGTCATAAGCTGCACAGTAATAATCCCCCTCGTCCTCAGCCTGGAGCGAACTGATGGTCAGCGTGGCTGTGTTCCCAGACCTGGAGCCGGAGAATCGGTCGGGGACCCCCGAGGCTCAACTGGTTGCACCATAGATGAGCTGTCTGGGGGCCGATCCTGGGAGCTGTTGGTACCAGTTCACATAATTACCACGACCAACGTTGCTGCTGCTTCCAGAGCAGGTGATGCTGACCCTCTGGCCCGGGGACCCGGACACGGAGGACGGCTGAGTCATCACAGCCTGCGCCCAGGATCCTGGAAGGGAGAGAGACAGAGATGGTGACTCGGGGGTCCAGGCACGAGAGCAGGGAGCAGGACCGCTGAGTCTTCCCAAGACCCTTCCCCTGTCCCCCCATCCAGTCACCTGTGCAGAGAGTGACCAGGGTGAGGAGCAGAGGGCACCAGGCCATGGTGGACACGGTCAGGGCGTCCTGCCTTCTGTGGCCCCACAGCTGAGCAGAGCGTCCCCACACCGCTCCTTCCCCTCTTCATACTCTGAGAGGGGAGGGGCCTTTCATGCAAATGACCGTCCTCCCCCCAACTCCCACAATGCTCTGATGACCTCTGGGACCTGGGTCAGCTTCCTGTGCCTGAGGGAGGCCAGTTGTGGTCAGACGTGGGGTTGCGTGGGGCTTGGGGGTGGGAGGTCACAGCGGGAACCCTGAGCAGAAAGCACCAGGAAGGACCAGGGGACTGGTCTCTGCTCTCCCAGGTCCAGACACACAGGAAAGGCCTCCAATCGCCCCCTGGTGTCCTGGCACAAACACACATCCTGACCTGGTAATCAGAGCTCTTAAGAGGCAACTTTCCCCAAAGTGGTTTTGAAATTGCACCCTTCAGGCTGTGTCTGGGTGGGAAACAACAGCCAACTGTACCTTACCCTGTAGTGCATGTGAGTGTTACACAGTGGATGTGTGACTTGGAGATTTTAAATGAACCAAAATGTGTTCATGGGTTAGTAAAAGTCTAAGGTCATCACTTAAAATATATGCTTAAATTTAACTGAAGAAGATGTTGTTGTTAAATCATTAAGTTGTGTCCAACTCTGGCTCTGTTTTAATTTTGCATTGCCATGATACTATTTCTAAAACATAATTTTCCTTGTAGCCTGTGTTCTTTAAACAAGATAATTTTAAAGACTTTCTGACACTATGGCATCTCCACTGAGGGATTTTTACGTCGCAGCCGGACGTTCTATCTGTGACAACAGGGCAGACTGAGTTATCAGAGCCATGGGTGGGTCTCAGATCTGAGATGAGGGTCAGGACACGACACGGCAGGTTGATGTTCTCAGGACACTCGGACGTGACCATAGGGAGCAAAGCTGACTTAGACATGGTCCAGTAGGAGCAGCAGTGATCACCCTGGGGGCAGAGCCCCAGGAGAGCGTCTGCTTTCCCAGCCGAGGGCCCCAACAGCGTCTCTGCTCACTGTGCATAAAATCAATCCCACAGCAGCTGAGCACAGGCACTCCTCAGCCAGGAATCATTTCCCAGGTCTCAGGACCAGGGTTTCTCTCCCCACCTGATTCCTCACTCGATGGCACACAGGAAAGAGTGTGAGGTTCCAGGGGATAAATCAGCCACACGAGGGATTCAAAATCCCCTGGGACACAAGGGGAACCTGGCGAGGAGCACGGAGGGGAAAGCTGGGGTCACACCTGAGAGCCAGAGCCCTGAGGCTTCTCGGGAAGGAAGGGTTAGAGAGGTTCAAGGAGGGGCCGAGGAAGTGAGTGTAAAGTTCAGGAAGATTTGGAAACATGTCCATGATCTTCTAATAGAGTGAACTGGGTCATCACCATGGAGGTCAACACTGTAGGTCTGTAGAAAGAGAGAGGCCCAGGATGGGGAGGAAAGTCATGAATGAGGGGAGCGGGAGGGCAGGCTCTTAGCAAAGAGATGAGGAGGAGCAGGAGCAGGCTGAGGACAGATGGAGGGGTGCAGGGGGTGGGCTCCGGGGGCTCCTCCCCTCCTCTGTTTCTGAGAAGAGGGTGGGGACTGATGACCACCTCACCCTTCACCCTCCAATTCTGGGTGCTCGGCTCCATGTGCAGCATCACTCCCAGGAGGAGGCCTGGGGGCCGCGGCTCAGAGTTTGTCCCCTGAGGGGAAGCACCTGCTGTCACGCCCAACTCGGGCCACTGAGACCGGTGCAGGGCCAGGTCAAGGGACCACGTTGGTGTGTTGAGGTTTTGCCAGTTCTGAGCTGATAAACAGCGCCCCCTGGTGACGAACTCTGGAACGTTCATGGTGTTGAAAGTGTGAGCAAGGTGCTGCTCAGTTGCTTGGTTCTCAATCCTGTCTACTCTTGGGACCCCATGGACTGGAGCCCACCAGGCTCCTCTGTCCATGGGATTCTGCAGGCAAGAACAATACAATGGATTCCCGTTTCTTGCTCCAGAGCATCTTGCCAACCCCGGATAGAACCCACATCTCTTATGTCTTTGCATTGGTAGGAGGGTTCTTTACCCCTTGTGACACCTGGGAAACCGTGTGAGGAAGGTGGGGCTGCCTTTTTTCCAGTAACCAAATACCTTACCAATGAACAAATAAATGAGTTAAATAATAAATATTACATGTCTTTGATAGTATACAGAGAACTTTTTTATTTTCACCCATTGGATTTTCAGGTTATTCTGACTATCTTGTTTTCATGATTCTTTTTCCCTTCCATTTATATCCTTTTCCTTTGGGCCCAAGAGTATTTGTATTTGCTCACCAGATAGATTTGATGATTTGTCCCTAAAAATATCTGTCACCTGATTTCATCATCTGAGGAATCTCAGCATTGATGTCTATGCTGTCTCACTTCCCTTCAATATTTAGTTTCCTGGTTCTTGATAGAAGTGACAATTTTTACTGGATCCTGGAGTGTGTGGAAATTACTTGAAGAAACTCTGAGTTCCGTTTCCTTTTCCTTTAACAGGAGATCCTTCTGTAGCGGAAGGACAGGGATGTGTGTTCACGGCCCACTGACCCAGCAAGGGTGTCACTGATCACGCTGCTCTGTGCTACTGACTCCGACCTGGGAACCGGGGGCAACTGCTGTCAGCAGCTCCTTCATCCAGGGGTGTGTGACCACCCCTTGTGAGATGCTGCCCTCGGGAGGGGAGTCGAACTGAGGGGGCAGCTGTGCTGCAGTCAGGGGACACTCAGTCCCCTGGGTTCCGTGCTCTCAGGGACTCCAGGAAGGGAGGGGCAAACGCCTTGTCCTGGGAGCCCCATGGCTGTGGGGGAAGCAGAATTTTGTCTCTTTCCACTCTGGCCTGAAGCACTGCTGAAACTTTCAAGCTGTCAGCCCATGAGAAACAGTAATAATCAGTGTCGTCCTCAGCCTGAACTGAGGTGGTCAGAGAGGCCGATTTGCCAGACTTGGAGCTGGGACCCCTGAGGGTCGTTTGCCTTTTTCATACATCAGAAGTGTGGGTGCAGATCATGGGACTGTTGGTTCCAGCTCACGTAATGATCCCAGTGTTTCTCCTGTTTCTAGTACAAGAGATGGTGATCCTCTAGCCAAAGTCCCGTACACAGAGGGCGGCTGAGTCAGCTGCCTGGGCCCAGGATCCTGGAAGGGGGAGAGACAGAGATGGTGACTGTGGGCTTCAGGAAGGAGAGGAGGGAGAATGGACATGCGTCTTCTCAGGGCCGTTCCACTGTCCCCCCACCCAGTCACCTGTGCAGAGAGTGACCAGGGTGAGGAGCAGAGGGGACCAGGCCATGGTGGACATGGTCAGGGCGTCCTGCTTTCTGTGGCCCCACAGCTGACCAGAGCATCCCCACACCGCTCCTTCCCCTCTTCATACTCTGAGAGGGGGAGGATCCTTTCATGCAAATAACCGCACCATTTCCCCCCCTCTCCACCCTGCAGCTGTCTGACCCCTCCCTGGGCTCTGGATCAGGTCCCTGTTTCTGAGGGTGCCTAGGGGGTGGGCAGGAGCGTGGCTGTGGGGGCCTCAGGGGTGGGAGGTCACAGCTGGGAACCATGAGTTGAAGCCAGCATGCAGTGCCAGGACACTGGGCCCAGCTCTCACCCACCAACCCTCAAGAATGGCCCCCGAGCGCCCTGGTGTCCAGTCCAGATACACATCCTATGACCTGCTTATCAGAGCCCCTCAGGGACAGATCCTGCTCCCTGCTCTGTGCACTGTCCCTTCCTTACGGCCAAAATCCACCATTGTGTCCCCCATGACCTCAGGGCTATCTGTGGCCTCCCCTCAGACCCTTCAGCACGAGTCTGTCCATGGCGTCCTGGCTGCTTAAGGGGTCAGGACTGAGAGGGCGTCTGGAGTACATCTCGTGGGCGGGTTGTATAATAAAGAGGAGCCCGGGATTGGGTAGCAAAGTCATGAATCGTAAGGGAGGGGAGGAGCCCTGAGGAAAGAGTTGAGGAGCCAGAGGAGGCAGGGGGAGCTGAGGGATGCGGGGGGCTCGGCTCTGGGGGCTCCTCCCCTCTCTGCTCCTGGGAAAGGGGGTAGAGTCTGATGAACACGACGCCCTCTAATTGTGGGTCCTCAGTCCTGTTTGAAGCTTCATTCCCAGAGCTTGAGGGGTCGGAGCTCTAAGTCTGTCTCCTGAGAGGAAGCACCTGCTGAGACCCCCAACTCAGTCCAGTGATCCGGGGACAAGCCCAGGTCAGGGGACCATCTGGTGTGTTCAGGTTCCGCCAGTTCTGAGGGCGTGCACAGCGCCCCCTGGTGACGCACTCGGGGAATGTCCACGGTGGGAAAAAGTGAGGAAGGAAGGAGCTGCACTTCTGTTAGTTCAGTTCAGTCGCTCAGTCGTGTTCGATTTTCTGTGACCGCATGGACCGCAGCTCGCCAGGCCTCCCTGTCCATCACCAACTCCCGGAGTCCACCAAAACCCATGTCCATTGAGTCGGTGATGCCATCCAACCATCTCATCCTCTGTTTTCCCCTTCTCCTCCTGTCCTCAAGCTTTCCCAGCATCAGGGTCTTTTCCAATGAGTCCTCTCTTCGCATCAGGTGGCCAAAGTTTTGGAGATTCAGCTTCAACATCAGTCCTTCCAATGAACACCCAGGACTGATCTCCTTTGGAACGGATTGGTTGGATCTCCTTGCAGTCCAAGGGACTCTCAAGAATCTTCTCCAACACCACAGTTCAAAAGCATCAATATTTCAGTGCTCAGCTTTCTTTATAGTCCAACTCTCACATCCAAACAAGACTTCTGGAAAAACCATAGCCTTGACTAGACAGACCTTTGTTGACAAAATAATAACTCTGCTTTTCAATATGCTGTCTAGTTTGGTCATAACATTCCTTCCAAGGACTAAGCGTCTTTTAATGTCATGGCTGCAATCACCATCTACAGTGATGTTGGAGCCCAGAAAAATAAAATCAGCCACTGTTTCCACTGTTTCTCCATCTATTTACCATGAAGTGATGGGACCAGAATCCATGATCTTAGTTTTTTGAATGTTGAGCTTTAAGCCAGCATTTTCACTCTTCTCTTTCACTTTCAACAAGAGGCTCTTTAGTTCTTCTTCACTTTCTGCCTTAAGGGTGGTGTCATCTGCATATCTGAGGTTATTGATATTTCTCCCAGCAATCTTGATTCCAGCTTGTGCTTCCTCCAGCTGCCCTTTTATCTCCCAACTAATAGCCCATCAGTGAGGGGTGTGTATCCTCTGCCCACTGATTCAGCAACTTTGTGCCCTGACCCATTACTCCGTGTCTGACGCTGACCTGGGCACCTGGGGCAACTCCTGCCAGCAGCTCCTTCCACCCAGGGTTTGAGACCAGTCCTCGTTGGGCCGCTGCCCTCAGGGAGGGGAGCCAGGCTGAGGGCGCTGCCATGCTGCAGAGTGAGATGCTCACCTCCCTGGACTCCGAGGACTTGGGGACCCCAGGGAGGGAGGGGGTGATCACAGTGCCAACCACTGGCCCCCATCTCACATTCGGCACTGATGACCCAGGTGGGGTCAAGGCCCAGGTCTTCCTGGCCCCACAGTCACCAGCAGAGGGGACAGGGGTGGACACGAGCCTGCTTTCCCCCTCACTCAGTCTTCCCTTGTTGCTGCTCCATCTCCCCGCGCACTGTTTATGGGAGCAGGGCCTGGGGGGCGTTCCACCTGCTGAGGAGCCCAGCCATGACCTGGCATTCGGCACCCAGGGAGTCAGCGGAGGGTGTGGGGATTTTTGGAGCCATTTCTGAATAAGGTTTTCCAGGAGCATAAGTCCTCCCATGAGCCTCGAGGTGTGTCCTAAGACAGCACAGGTTTGGGAAAATCCCTCCCAACTTCCAGTCTTATGTTTAAATAAAGACACAGTTTTCCCCATGGCTTCAGATGTGAATTGCATTTCTAGGGTTTTGGATTTATCAAAATCCAAAAACTGGGAGTGAATGTGTCATGGGGAATTAACATGACTGGGCTGAATTGTAAGACAATTCTCAGGGGTTATTTCACAATACAAAGACATACATCTGGAATTTTGATGTTCCTAAATATTTGGGGAGAGGGGGCAGTTTCTTGTTAACCACACATTTCTGCCACCAACAAAAGTTGTGATTCAGGAGCTCTAATTGGAAACTGCATTTCTAGAAAATTTCACTGGTGGTGCCCCTTCGGGTAAATGGAATATTAATTTATCTGCAAGCTAACGTTCATGATGCTGGACATCTCTTAGTGAGATTTGAATGATAAGAATCCTACTGGAAGTGATGGGGGTCTGAGTCAGACCCCTGAATGGTATGCTGATAAACCAATGAATTTCAGGATTCCCTGATGTCTGAGTTTGCTCTGCCTAGCTCGTGGGTTCACTACCAGAACACAACCACCTGAACCAAGTCCCAGGATTCAAACACCCGGCGTGCCCGTGGGTTGTTCCTGGTCATGATTCTGTCCGAGTTTCCTTCCCAGGTTGATGTGTAGTCAAGGCTGAATTTGCAGGGCCTCCCGGGACCTTCCCAGCCCACACTGCATGGCTGTGTTCTTATTTCTCTCTTTGCAAAGAGAATAGGAGGCTCTCAGGTACAACAAATCTCTTCTTGATAAATTCCAGGGGTTCTCATTTACCCTTCATCATGGTCCTCACAGTACTTCTTTTTGACTCAGGTATTTAAAGATGTTTTTATTCTAATTTTGTAATGTTTCTATATTAAATGTTTTGTATAAAAGATTATGCTTATAAATGGGAATCTCATCTTTGTCTGGGCTCCTGTTTCATCTCTGGTTGAGAAATCATTATGACCAGGTACCTAATCTTCACTGGACATGGTGAAATCTAACCTTCTAAGCTTCAATTATTAGAATACATAGATTTAATGAAGGTGGGTTTATAAGGTCTGTGTCCAAAATAGTGACATTCATCCAATATCTTCTCAAACAAGGGACCAGGGAGGGAAAAGGGGGAGAGATAATGAGTTAAATGGAGGAAATAAGCAAGTGAGGAGTCTGAGAACTGCGATCTAATGGGGAGGGTCTCCCTGTACCCAGAGAGAAGGGCTCCTCAGGCAACAATCACTGGGGAAAGGGAGGACCCAGTTTCCCTAAGTGTCAGGATTCAGGCAGAGCACAAAGCCTGGAGCAGGACAGGGATGTGTGGGGGATGGGAGAGGCCCCCTGGGGCTCCAGGGCACAGATGCTGGACTTCTGCTTCCTCGACATCCTGCTCAGTACCTGTGAGGGACCCTATGTATCTGGGCACATGGGCATTCTGCTTGTATTTGGAGACCAGAGAGAAAGGGAGACAAGTTCATGGGCCCCATAAGGATGGACCTGGACGAGGACGTGAGACTGCCTGGATTTAACAGCAGAAGTGACAGCAGAGACCTAACCCAGCCCTCCTGAGGTCACCATCAGGCTCAGGGCAGTGATGGGTCCCACACGGGGTTAGAGGGCAAACTTCCATCAGACATCCCCATCACACGAGAATTCCTTGTGGCTGTGGTTAGTGGTGAGCTGTGTGAGACTGACAACCAGTCTCATCATCAGGATGGGGTCCAAAGTGATCAAGGAGGGCGTGTGGACCAACCTGGAGCCACAGAGCAGGGTTGAATCCCTCAGTGTCCCTCACCTCTGTCCTGGGTCAAAAAGGCAGGGCTTTGCCTGAATCCCTTGTCATCATTGCCATGGGTATCCCCGGGTTCCCTCCTTCTTCAGGACATGGGGCCCTCGGATCTGGCCTCATCGGGCACATCACAAGCAGAGGGACACGGACACATCTTGGGGAGACCCTGCTCCTGACAGTCCACAGAACATCCTAATCCTGAAGTAGGAAATGCTCCAATGGGGTGGAAACGAGAGGAGGGGAGGGGAGGACAGAGCCAGCACCTGTCTGTAGTAGAACCACTCCCGGGGTTCCCTGCATCCTGGGATGTATCACAGGTGCTCCTCACTCCTCAAGGTCTCTGCTCTGACCCTTCAGGAGCGACATTCACACCCTGGGGGATGGTGCTCCTGCTGGGATGGTCCACAGACTCTGCTGAAGGCGCATCTGGGAAAGCCTCCTGCTCCTGATCTCAGCTGAGGGAGCTCAGATCCACGGCTCTCTTGTTCACACGGATGATCGGGGTGCACTCCGTGGTGTCAGAATCTGTTTACATTTTCTGAGACTTCAACAAAACTGACTGTGAAATTGGGAGTAGACTGATTATGAACCAGAACGTACCTCAGGAATTAATTGATTCTGGGGCATTTATTGGAAATTTGACAGTTCTCTGAGAACAAGCCCCTGACAGACTGAGGTTCTTGTCCCCGTTTCCACCTGCCTGTGTCTCTGTGAGAAGCCCTGTTGTACCAGCCTGCACGGTCAGAGTCAGCCTCGGCCTCAGGCTCCAGCACAGAGACGAGCAGGAGCCCTGCGTGGTCCCAGGCACCTTTGGATCCAGAAAATCTGCAGGGGACCCCAGAGCCTGGTTCTTCTTGGAGTCTGAGTGGTAGGACAGGAGGACTGAGGAGGGCTCACTGGCTCCTGCCAGTCCCAATATAGAGCACAGCGGCGACAGGGATGTCCCTGCTCAGGGTGCAGGGAGCCACAGCGTCACCTGTGGTCTGGGGGGTCAGGGGTCTCCCTACGCACAGCCCATGAAAGCATTGCCGGTCACAACAGTCCATGGTTCAGGGCTGCTGATCCAATGTTGACACCCACACCAGCACCAGGGGATCAGCTACTCTGTGGTGAGAGAAACCATCAATAAACGAGGGTGGACTCAATATACTTACAATGTAAGTTAACAATACAACTATGAAATTAAGACTCTCCAACAATACCAAATGAAAATAACAGAAAGACTCATGACTCACGAGAGGATCTGAAAATGATCATGTGTCTGAACAAGATGGGGTGATTGTCGTGGAGTATTCTAAATTGCCTCTCCTCTAAATGATCTTACAAGGAGTGGAAGGAATGAGAAGAGCAGATGAGGCATTTTAGAGTGAAAACCTTGGCAGTAAGTTGTGATGTACAGCCACAACATTCTTATTCTCACCGTGTGAAACGAAGTACAATTTTATGTCCATTTCTGAGCTGCTTCTGCAGTGTCTGCTTCCCACAACGTGCGGTAATTGTGTGTCTGTGTCTGAGACCCGATTCTACCAGCCAAAGATCTGCACTGTGTGATTTGGAGCCTATTAAGCAAAGATCCTCTGATACAGTAGATAATATGTTACTTAGTGTGTTTGAAACTCGAGGATAAGGCAAATTTAAGGCTTAAGGGAAAAGGGGAATTTGAAGGGATGATCCCACATATTCGAAAATACATCACTGTTAACTGTGGCCCACAGCCCAGCACATTCAACTGTGCAGACCCTGCACCTGTGTGTGAAAGGACAGTGACAGGGACCAGGAACAGGCATGGTGACCTGTGCTCTGTGACCCCACCTGGGGGTGAGCCCGGGAGCTCAGGGTTCGCGGTCACTTCCTCCTGGCCTGAGGCCTGCTGTGAGCAGCAGGGCTGAGTCCCAGCTGAGCAGGAACAATCAGCCTTGTCCTTGGGCTGGAGTCCAGAGATGGTCAGGGGACCCCACCCGACCCAGACCCCGACAGCCTCGCTGAGCCCCTGAGGGCTGGTTATGACTCCTGTGGTCAGGAGTTCAGGACTCAGTATGAGTGAGACGGCAGCCAACTTGCCCCCTTGGTGCCAACAGTGTTGCTGTTTCCAGGCAGGTGAGTGTGGCTGAGTGTCCATGGAGTCACCGAACCTGGCTGAGTCCACCCTGCCTGAGCCCCGGACACCACGAGGGACAGAGGAGGCTAAGAGCAGGAGACAAGGCAGGGGGCAGTGGGGGCCTCCCAGGCCTGAGATGATGTCAGATGGATCTCCCACCTGGGACCCTGAGATTAGGACAGACCCTGTGTCCCCAGTGATGGGGACACAGATGTTCTGTTTCCTTTGAGACCCTCTCCTGGGAATGGGCTGCTGGAAGGACTCTGAGGACAGAGGGGAGAGGAGGAGCCTCCATGCACAGGCAGCGCCCCGGATGACCTGGACCCAGGGTGGAGCAGCAGCAGCAGGTCCAGCAGAAGCTGAGCAGGAAGCCCCTGGGCAGCCCCAGCGCCCCCAGTGAGAGAGGAACCTGGTCTAGTTCCCGCAGGCCTGGAGCTCTCGGGGAGCCTGAGAGGAGGTCACAGGAAAGGCAGGAGCAGCAGCCTGGGTCTCAGCTCAGCCCAGGGATGGCCAAGAAGCCCAAGTGTCCTGAATCAGACAGAACTGGAGTATATCTCTCTGGTTCTGACCTGGCTGTCAGGGACTCTGTCTGCCAGGACCTGCCTCTGGCATTCAGGGCCTTCTGCTCAATTTTAGAGAATCATATAATATGTGGTTGCCAAAGAAAAGGCTTGGGAATGGGGAAGATTGAAGAAGAGCTGAAAGGATTTCTGGGACGAAGTTCCTGGTGTGGGGCTCAGACCCCAGTTTTAAATAAAACAGACAGCAGAAGTGGCTGCTATGGAGGAGATGGTTCAGCCCCGGGAGGCCCATGACGGGGGAGAGCAGGTTTTTGTCTCACTTCCCCCGGGGGCCTGGAGCACTGTGCCATTATTGCCACTACTGTCATAAGCCCCGCAGTAATAATCCGCATCGTCCTCAGCCTGGAGCGAACAGATGGTCAGGGTGGCTGTGTTCCCAGACCTGGAGCCGGAGAATCGGTCGGGGACCCCCGAGGCTCGACTGGTTGCACCATAGATGAGGGTTCTGGGGGCAGGTCCTGGGAGCTGTTGGTACCAGCTCACATAATTACCATAACCAACGTTGCTGCTGCTTCCAGAGCAGGTGATGCTGACCCTCTGGCCCAGGGACCCGGACACGGAGGACGGCTGAGTCAGCATAGCCTGGGCCCAGGATCCTGGAAGGGAGAGAGACAGAGATGGTGACTCGGGGGTCCATCACGAGAGTAGGGAGCAGGACCGCTGAGTCTTCCCAAGACCCTTCTCCTGTCCTGCCATCCAGTCACCTGTGCAGAGAGCGACCAGGGTGAGGAGAAGAGGGCACCAGGCCATGGTGGACATGGTCAGGGCGTCCTGCCTTCTGTGGCCCCACAGCTGAGCAGAGCGTCCCCATACGGCTCCTTCCCCTCTTCATGCTCTGAGAGGGGGAGGGGCGTTTCATGCAAATGACCCCCCCCCACTCCGTGTTACACTGTGGGTTCGGGACCCTTCAGAACAGCCTGGGAAAGCCCCCTGGTGTCCCGTCCAGACACACTTCCTGTTACCCGGTGATCAGAACTCTTCGAGTCAACTCTCCCAAGACTGGTTTTGACATGACACAGTTCAGAAAGTGTTTGGTTGGAAAAGAAGAGCCAAGCTAGTTCACCCTGTAGTGCCTGTGCGTGTTACACTGTGGGTGTGTGACTTTGAGACTTTAAATGAACCAAAATGTGTTCATGGATTAGTGAAAATCTAAGGTCATAACTTTAAATAGGTGCATAAATATAACTGAAGGAAATGTTCAGTCGCTAAGTTGTGTTCGACTCTGGTTCTGTTTTAATTTTGCATTGCCATGGTACTGCTTTTAAAACATCATTTTCTTTGTAGGTTCTGTTCATCAAATAGGACAATTTTAACTAAATCACTTGACGGTATCTTATGAAATTTTATTATTAAGTAAAAGAACATTTTTACAAAGATATTGGCATTCTTAATTATACTGGCCTCTGAGTGAGGCAGGGCCAGAAGCAACCGTTCTAACTCTTATGGCATCTCCACGGAGGGATTTTCATGTCTTAGCAGGAAGCTCTATCTGTGAAAACAGGGCAGGCTGAGTTATCAGAGCCACGGGTCCGTCTCAGGCCTGAGATGAGACACAGGCCATGACAAGGCAGATCAGTTGTCCTCAGGAAACTGAGACGTGACCACGGGGAGCAAACCTGACTTAGACGTGGTCCAGATGGAGCAGTAGTGATCGCCCCTGGGTCAGAGCCCCAGGAGGGTGCCTGCTTTCCCAGCCGAGGGCCCCAATAGCTTCTCTGCTCACTGTGCATAAAATCAACCCCACAGCAGCTGAGCAGAGACACTCCTCAGCCAGGAAGCATTTTCTAGATCTCAGGACAAGGGTTTCTCTCCCAACATGATTCCTCACTCAAGGGCACAGAGATCGGAGTGTGAGCATTCACGGGATAAATCAGCTACTAGAGGGCTTCATGGATCTCTTGGGAAACAAGGGGAACCTGGGGAGGAGCAGGGAAGAAACAAACTGCGGTCACACATAGACCCAGAGACCTGAGGCTTCCCGGGAAGGAAGCGTTAGTGAGATTCAAGGACGGGTGGAGGAAGTTAGTGTCCAGTTCAGGAAGATCTGGAAACACGTCCATGACCTTCTGACAGACTGAGCTTGGTCATGACCATGGAGGTCACCAGTGCAGGTTTGTAGAGAGAGAGGCTTAGGATTGGGGAAAGTCACGAATGAGGGGAGCGGGAGGGCAGGCTCTTAGCAAAGAGATGAGGAGGAGCAGGAGCAGGCTGAGGAGAGCTGGAGGGGTGCAGGGGGTGGGCTCTGGGGGCTCCTCCCCTCCTCTGTTTCTGGGAAGAGGATGGGGACTGATGACCACCTCACCCCTTCACCCTCCAATTCTGGGTGCTCGGCCCCATGTGCAGTCTCACTCCCAGGAGGAGGCCTGGGGGCTGAGGCTCAGAGTCTGTCCCCTGAGAGGAAGCACCTGCTGTCACGTCCAACTCAGGCCACTGAGCCAGGGTGCAGGGCCAGGTCAGGGGACCAAGGGGGTGTGTTGAGGCTTTGCCAGGTCCGAGCAGGTTCACAGCGCCCCCTGGTGACACACTCGGGGAACAGTCACGGTGGTGAGATTGTGAGTAAGGCGCTGCTCAGTTGCTTGGTGGCTCAATGCTGCCTGACTCTTGTGACCCCATGGACTGTAGCCCACCAGGCTCCTCTGTCCACGGGATCCTCTAGACAAGAACACTGAAGTGGGCTGCCGTTTCTTGCACCAGAAGATCTTCCCAACCCAGGGACAGAACCCACATCTCTTATGATTCTTGCGTTGGCAGGAGGCTTCCTTACCACGAGTGACACCTGGGAAGCCTTATGAGGAAGGAGGGGCTGCCTCTCTTTCCTGTCACCAAATACTTTTTCAATGAACAAATAAATGAATTAAATAATAAGTGTTATATGTCTTTGATAACATACAGAGAATTCTCTTTTATTTTCATGTATTCTGTTTTCAAATGATTCTGACTACCTTTTCTCATGATTCTTTTTTTCCCCCCTCCATTTATCTCCTTTTCCTTTGGACCCAAGAGTGTTTGTATTTGCTCATCAAATAGATTTGATGAATTGTCCGTAAAAATATCTGCCACCTGATTTCATCATCTGAGGCATCTCAGCGTTGATGTCTATGCCGTCTCACTTCCCCTCAATATTTAATTTCCAGGTTCTTGATAGAAGTGACAATTTTTACTGGATCCTGGACTGTGTGGAAATTACTTGAAGAAACTCTGAATTCCATTTCCTTTTCCTTTAACAGGAGATCCTTCAGTGGCAGAAGGTCAGGGATGTGCGTTCACTGCCCACTGACCCAGCAAGGGCGGCACTGACCCCCCTGCTCTGTGCTGCTGACTCCGACCTGGGAACCGGGGGCACCTCCTGTCAGCAGCTCCTTCATCCAGGGGTGTGTGACCACCCCTTGTGAGATGCTGCCCTGGGGAGGGGAGTCGAGCTGAGGGGGCAGCTGTGCTGAGTCAGGGGACACTCAGTCCCCTGGGTTCCGTGGTCTCAGGGACTCCAGAAAGGGAGGGGCACACACCTTGCCCTGGGAGCCCCATGGCTGTGGGGGAAGCAGAATTTTGTCTCTTTCCACTCTGGCCTGAAGCACTGAGGAAACTTTTAAGCCGTCAGCCCATGAGAAACAGTAATAATCAGTGTTGCCCTCTGCCTGAACTGAAGTGGTCAGAGAGGCCGACTTGCCAGACTTCGAGGCAGAGAATCGATCTGGGACCCCTGAGAGTCGTTTGCTGTTTTCACCAGTCAGGAGTCTGTGGGCCGATCCTGGGAGCTGTTGGTTCCAGCTCACATAATGACCCCCAGTGTTACTCCTGTTTCCAGCACAAGAGATGGGGACCCTCTGTCCCAACCCTCCGTGCCGGGCACAGAGGGCGGCTGAGTCAGCATGGCCTGGGCCCAGATCCTGGAAGGGGGAGAAACAGAGATGGTGACTCTGGGGTCCAGACACGAGAGAACGGAGCCCGGCCCCTGTGTCTTCCCAAGACCCTTCCCCTGTCCCCCCATCCAGTCACCTGTGCAGAGAGCGACCAGGGTGAGGAGCAGAGGGCACCAGGCCATGGTGGACATGGTCAGGGCGTCCTGCCTTCTGTGGCCCCACAGCTGAGCAGAGCGTCCCCACACCGCTCCTTCCCCTCTTCATACTCTGAGAGGGGAGGGTCCTTTCATGCAGACGATCCCGTGCATCACACTGACCCCTCGCTGGGCCCTGGGCCCGGTCTCTATGCCTGAGGGCGGCCAGAGGGTTGTCAGGGGTGGGGCTCTGTGGGGTCCAGCAGTGAGAGGTCACAGCTGGGAGCCCTGAGCAGAGGCACGAGGCCTCGTCAGGGAGCTCTGTCAGGGGGGCCCATCGTGCCTCCCGCCAGCCATCTTCAGGAATGGACCCCGAGCGCCCCCCGCCCCTCGTCCAGGCCCAGACACACATCCTGTGACCTGGAGACCAGAGCCCTCAAGGACAGATCCTGCCCCTGCTCTGGGCGCTGTCCCCTCTTTAGCACCAGGCCAGGTGACCCTTTTGTGTCCCCGTGAGCTCAGGGCCATCATGGGCTCCCCTCAAATACTCAGGGCGACTCTGTTCATGGCTTCCTTGACTGCTCAGGGGTCAGGACCGAGGGGCGTCTGAGATGCAGATTCCTCTCAGATCAGGATCAGGTCAGGGCAGTGCCAGCCCCGGAGCGGGAAGGTGGGTCTCCTTCTGTGCAGGACAGCAGGGGCCCTCCTCTGTGGGCCTTCCCCCTGGGGGGCAGAGTCCTCCTTCCTCTGTGTGTCCCCTCAGCCCTGAGGAGGAGGGGGCACTTCTCTGAGGAGGGGGTGAAGGTGTGGAGAGGGCCTGAGGTGGGACTCTGCATTGCTGAATGCCTGGATCTTCACTGTGTGTGTGAGCTGAAGAGCCTCTTGATGGAAGGGAAAGAGGAGAGTGAAAAAGTTGGATTAAAACCCAACATTTAGAAAACTAAGATCATGGCATCTGGCCCCATCACTTCATGGCAAATAGATGGGGAAACAGTGGAAACAGTGACAGACTTTATTCTTTGGCTCTCCAAAATCACTGCAGATGGTGACTGCAGCCATGAAATTAAAAGACGCTTGCTCCTTGGAAGAAAAGCTATGACCAACCTAGACAGTATATTAGAAAGCAGACACATTACTTTGCCAACAAAGGTCTGTCTAGTCAAAGCTATGGTTTTTCCAGTAGTCATGGAAAAGTTGAGAGTTGGACGGTGAAGAAAGCTGAGCACCGAAGAAATGAGGCTTTTGAACTGTGGTGTTGGAGGAGACTCTTGAGAGTCCCTTGGACTGCAAGGAGATCCAACCAGTCCAGCCTAAGGGAGATCAGTCCTGGACGTTCATTGGAAGGACTGATGTTGAAGCTGAAACTCCAATACTTTGGCCACCTGATGTGAAGAACTGACTCACTTGAGAAGACCCTGGTGCTGGGAAAGACTGAAGGAAGGAGGAGAAGGGGATGACAGAGGATGGGATGGTTGGATGGCATCACCGATTCAATGGACATGAGTTTCAGTAAACTCCACGA
The DNA here is from genome assembly GCF_910594005.1 of Cervus elaphus. Classification (NCBI taxonomy): domain Eukaryota; kingdom Metazoa; phylum Chordata; class Mammalia; order Artiodactyla; family Cervidae; genus Cervus; species Cervus elaphus. Next base: position 2,431,189 of record NC_057819.1, read on the forward strand.
GTTGGTGATGGACAGGGAGGCCTGGCGTGCTGCAGTCCATGGGGTCACACAGAGTCGGACACGACTGAGCTACTGAACTGAACAGAACTTGCTGTGTGTGAAGCTTTCCCCACACTGGACCCCATGCCCATGTCCTGTCTTATGAACTGACCGCTCCTGGGTGTCTCTCCTGCGGGCACAGGGCACAGGCTGCAGGGAGCAGGCCTGGTGATGCTCAGTTTTTATTGAGACTCTGAAGGGCTCTGAGCAGCGTGTGTCCCCAGGGATCCTGATACACAATAGCTCTTAGGACCAACCATCCCAAATAGCAGGTTAGAGAAGGCAGAGTTCGAAGTGATTGGTTCGAAAAGACCAGTTGACTGTAGTTTGCCCTGCACTGGCATAGGTATACATGCTGGGTGTGTGAGACTTTAAATGAACCAGAACGTGGTAATGGATTAGGGAAAATCTACAGTCGTTCCTTATAATCTGTGCATGAATTAAACTGAGGGAAAATCTATGTTCTCTTTTAATTTTTCATTCACTAGGATACAGTTTAGGAAAACTAATTATCATTGTAAATCCTCTTTTCATTTTTTCTATAAATCACTTCATAGGTATCTGAGGAAATTTTGATTATTATTGAGTAAATATATTTTTACAAAGATATTTGCATTCTTAACATTTTTGGACTTTGAGTGAGGCAGGGCTAGAACCAGCTCTTTCTGCCACATATTGCATCTCCGCTGGGGATAGTTCGTCTCTGAGCAGCTTGTGAAACAGGGCGGGCTGAGGTACGGGAGCCATAGGTCAGCCTCAGAGCTGAGTTGAGAGAAAGTGCATGACGGGTCAGGTCTGCTGATCTCGGACACTCAGAAGGGCCCACAGGACGATAAGCTGAGGTAAAGGAGGCCCGGTAAGGCAGCGGTGAGAGCCCTGGCCGGGAGGGGATGAGCTGGGCTCACACCTGAGCGTCTGCAGACCTGAGGCTTCTCCGGTAGGAGGGCTAGAGAGGTCGCAAGGGAGGACAAGGAGGTGAGCGTCTGGTCAAGGAAGACTGGACCCCGACCCCTGCTGGTAGAGGGCCTTTGGTCTGGAGGAGGAGGCCGCTGGTGAAGGGTTGGGGAGAGGAGCCCAGCACCGGAGAGGAAAGTCATGGGTCAGAGGGGTGCTCTTAGGAAAGAGCAGGGGAGCAGCAGAGGAGCCTGCGGGGAGACGGAGGAGTGCAAGGGGTGGGCTTGGGGGCCTCCCCTCCTCTGCTCCTGGGAAGCGGGTGGGGCCTGATGACGCCCTGAGCCCATCACCCTCCAGTTGTGGGTCCTGGGCGCTGTGTGCAGCTTCACTCCCAGCGGGAGGCCGGGGGCCGGGCTCTGAGTTTGTCCCCTGAGAGGAAGCACCTGCTGTCACGCCCAGCTCAGTCCAGTGGGCCCTGGGGCAGGGGCAGGGGACCATCTGGTGTGTTCGGGGTCTGCTGGTTCTGAGCAGGTGCACAGCGCCCCCTGGTGATGTGCTCGGGGAATGGTCATGGTGGTGAAAGGGAGGATGGATGGGCTGCCCTGCATTCTTCCAACCAACAGTCCATGAATCAATGGTATGTGTCCGCTGTCCACTGGCCCAGCAAAGGGGGGTCCTGACCCCACTTCTCTGTGCTGCTGACCCCCACCTGGGAGCCTGGGGCAACTCCTGTCAGCAGCTCCTTCCACCCAGGGGGACGCTGAGACCACTCCCTGCTTCCTGCTGCCCTCAGGGAGGGGCAGCCAGGCTGAGCCGGGCAGCTGTGCTGCGGTCGGTGGTCGCTCAGCCCCGTGAGCTCCGTGGTCTCAGGACACCAGGGGGAGGGGTGACCGCAGTGCCCTCCGCCCGCCCCCACCTCCTATTCAGCACTGTTGATGCAGCGAGGGGGCCGGCCCCACGGTCACCATCCCTCAGGCTCCCCTGGTTTGTGCTCCCCTCCCAAGCCAGTGCTGATGCCCTGGGGGCTCCACGCTGGGAGGACCCCAGTCCTGTTCCTGTATCCTGGGAGGGAACACAGCATAGGGGCCTGGACAAAACTGGGAGGGGTCAGTTGAGATGTGAGGGCAAGTGAGGTGGCCTCCCTGCAGGGACAGAAGGGCACTCCGGTCCGAGGTCCGGGTACGTGCCAAGGTCAGAGGAAGGGGGAGGTAGAGGCCGCTGACCCTGGGGACCGGCCACTCAAGGTCAGACCCTCTGAGCTTATGACCACCTCCTCCTAATGGGAGAGAAAAGAAAAGCCAGGGAAATAATATCCTCTTGCTGAAACCCTGAAATCCCTTTGTTACTAAGTTTTGGAGCCTGTGAAGATAGATGCATATGTTTCTACAGCCTCAGATTCACTCACAGGGACCTTGACCACATTCCACGCATTGGCTCCTTGAGCTCTGGCTGTGTCACTGACAGTATTGTCTCTAATTCCCTGCACAACCCTTGGCAGAGTCAGCGGGGGACAGACGAGCCCGGCTTGTCCCCCTGGTCATTCTCAGGCTGGGGGCTGGCCTAGAAGTGCAGCCCCTCCTTGGCTGCCAAGGTCTGGGATGGGGACCTGGAGAGCTGACCAGCCTGACTCCTGGCCAGGCTCAGGCTGGAGGCTGTGATGGGCTGGAGCCCCAGTGGCACCTGACCCCCAGGGTCATGGGGCCCTGCCCACTTCAGCCAGGAGGGGCTGGGAGACCAGGTCCCCGTACAGTGAAGCTGAGACCCCTGCCAGGATGCAGTTGCTGGATTTCATCTTGCAGCCGTAGAGGTCATCAAGGGTCATCACCAACGTCAGCAAGGAGAGTCATGCTGGTTGTGCTGGGGACTCTGACTCTCAATGTTGTTGATAAAATGTGGACCTGATTCCCCTCCACATCTTTATGGGCAGAGAGGTGTCCCCTGGAAGAGCTGGACACCTCAGAGGAGAGACAGGAGCAGGCACGGGGCCATGAACCATTGGAAGGAGATGGGACCCCAGAGCCCCCTCCCCATGGGCTGCTGAGCATTTCCGCCCTCTCTCTGCCCTCCGCCTCAAAGCGCTGAGCCCTCTGAGAACAACGGCAGGTTTTGGTGGTGCTTCCCCATGAGGTTGCATCACTGTGGTATTATTGTAACTACCGGTGTATAGAGCACAGTAATAGACAGCCTCGTCCTCAGGCTGGACCCCCGTGATGGTGAGGGCGGCTTTGTTCCCAGAGATGGAGCCAGAGAAGCGATCAGGGATCCCAGAGAGGCGGCTGTTTGTATAGTAGATAAGAGTTCTGGGAGCCTGGCCTGGGGTCTGCTGGAACCAGCCGGGGTAGTTACTGGTAGTGACTGACCCAGAGGTGAGGCCACAGGTCAGGGTGACCGTCCCTCCTGGAGACACTGACACTGCTGGCTCCTGGACCACAGTCTGAGCATCCGCCCCTAAGAGCAACAAGAGAGAGACAGGTGTTATTATCAAGACAAGGGCCCTGAGACCCTGCATGGAGGTGGCCCAAGGGTGCAGAGTCCCGGCCCCTGACCTGAGCCGTAAGTGAGGAGCCCGAGCAGAAGCACCATCCAGGCCATGGTGGGGACCCTCCCAGGACGTGGGCTCCTCAGCCTCCTTGGCTGGAGGTGGGGTCCTGGGCCTTTTCATGCCTCCAGCCCATCAGGAGGAGGAGGGGCCTCATGCAAATCACTTCCTCGTCTCCCTGCCCAGGGCACCTGAGGTCCCCTGGGGTGGGGGGACTTGAAGGAGGCCGATGCTGGACCTCACACAGAGCGGGGACAGAACCGGAAGGAGCCTCTGAGTGATGAGGCGACGTCTTTCAGCAAATGTGCTCCTGTGACCTTGGTGATTTCCGTCCTTCGTCTCCTCCCCAGAGTATCTGAGGCTGAAGGAGGAGTTTGCAAGTCTTCCTCTCTTGCTGCACTCATCTAGCCTTTCCCAAACCTGAGCCCATCTTTAGAACACTCTCTGTCCTTCTCAGGGAACCGCTGCGTCCCACCTGTGTGATGCTGTCCGTCCTTGTCCCTCCAGCCCTGAGCCCAGGAGGAAATCCCAGAGCCTGTGTCTGGTGTGAAGGGAAAGGCGTGGCCCTTGAACACCATCTTGTAAAGTGTCCCTAGTCCCAGCGCTGGTGAATCAGGGCTGGGGGTTGAGAGTGACATGTAGAGACACAGGCCTGGGGTGACGGCCTCCTGTGCTAGAAAAACCATGACAATGTGGAGTAGCTTCGATAGACCTGTAGGGGAAAGGTCACCATGTCATCATGCAATGATGATAGCTGGCAAGTTCAGTCCCAACAAAGCTGGCATACATGTCTCATCATCGGAAATAGAAAAGCACCATGTGTGAACAGGTCGGTGTGCTGAGCATCGTGGACACTGTAAAACTCCCTCCCCTGTGGTTCTGCTGTGGAGCCGATGGACTCGGGAGGAGGAGGGATGTGGGGGTAACGAGGACAAGAAAGAGCTCAGACATTTCAAGTGTTAACCTGTGCGGAAGAGACGGGAAAAGTCTTGTTCATCTCTTCTTTTTTTAAGAAAAGTCTTGTTCATCTCTTCTTTCTTTAACATTAAAAATGTTAAATACTATTCTTATTTTGTATTCATGTTAGATTTAATGCTAAAGTAGCTGTTTAATAAAATTCACACGATTTTTGTCAGAGTTAATTCTTTTCTTATTGTACAAATGTACTGATGATAGCTTTGGGAAATATGTGATTTCATATATCTCAAGTTTTTAGATGGAAGAAGTGGTCACATAAAGGAAAGGAACAACTAACGAAGCCACAAAACCTGAAACAATATCAGTTTCCATAGTTCACTCTAAAATGTTGAAATTGCCAAATAACACAACAGGGATAATTTCAAATGACATAGAAGGTGACAAAGGGTCCTTGCCTGCATCCCTCTCCCACTGTGAACACCGGGCGTTCTGTGGGCAGTGGCGCAGCCCCTCTGCAGGGGTCTCTCATCCCCTGTCCAGGTATCTATCCCTGGAGGTCGAGGTTACTAAAGGAAGTCCATTTTTGTTGTATGATCCTCCCTCTCTCCTTGGTTGGGTGTTAGGTCTGGGTACTGATTCGACAGAAGAACAGGAACTGAGCAGCAAGCCTGTGGCTCTGAGCTGAGAGCTGCCGCGTCTCCTGGGGGCCCAGGTGCAGGAACGTCACCCTCCTGTGACGACCCTGCTGCCCGCGTGGGTAAGAGCCAGGGGAGGAGGTGCCAGCCTGCCTGGCCAGGACCCTGAGCTCTCAGGACCAGGCCCATAGCGCCCCCTGCTGGACTCAGACCTCCTCCTCCCGCCCTTCACACCACAGCCTCCTGGAAGGGCTTTCTCACACTTGCAGGAGGGTCATTCTGATGTCACCGCCCAGGGCAGTAGAATGAGTCCTCTCCGTGGAGTTTGGGGCTGGTCATTAATTTTTCCAAGTAACTTTGACTTCAGGCCGTTTAATGCAATGCTGATAAACAAATGAATTTCAGGATTCCCTGAGGTCTGAGTTTGCTCTGCCTCGCTCCTGGGTTCACTATCAGAACACAACCACCTGAACCAGGTTCCAGGATTAAGAATCCTACATGCCTATGGTTTGTACCTGGTCACAGTTCTGCCTGAGTTTCCCTCCCGGGTTGATATGTGGTTGATGTTGGTTTTGCATGGTCACTAGGTACCGTCCCGCCCGGAGTACACCCCTCTGTTCCTATTTCTGTCTTTCCCTGAGTGACATCACTTTCACTTTTCACTTTCACATATCGGAGAAGGAAATGGTAACCCACTCCAGTGTTCTTGCCTGGAGAATCCCAGGGATGGCCCAGCCTGGTGGGCTGCCGTCTATGGGGTCGCACAGAGTCAGACACGACTGTAGAGACTTAGCAGCAGCAGCAGCAAGAGAATATGAGGTTCCCAGGGATAACAGATCTTCCCTTGATCACGCCCAGGGGTTCTCATTTACCCTTGAACATGGTCCTCTCAGTACTTTTTGACTCAGATATTTAAAAATTAAAGATGTTTTGACTCGATTTTGTAAGCTTTCAATATTAAATGCTTGATATAAAGGATTATAACTATAAATGGGAATCTCATCCTTGTCAGGGCTCTTCTTTCATTCCTGATTGAGAAACCCTTCTGACCTGTTACCTGATCTTTGCTGGACATGGCTGACATTCATTTGTTAAACTCCATAGATATCATGAGAGTGGGTTTATATGGTCTGTGTCCAAAATAGTGACATTTATCCAATATCATCTCAAACAAGGAACCAGGGAGGGAAAAGTGGGAGAGGTCATGAGGGAAAAGAGGAGAAAATGAGCAAGTGAGGAGTCTGAGAGCTGCATCCTAAGGGGGAGGGTCTCCTTCACCTGGAGAGGAGAACAGGGCCAAACCCCTGAGTGTGCCTCACCTCTGTTCTGGGTCACAAGGCAGGGAATTTGCCTGGAGCCCCTTGTCATCATTGCCATGGGGACCCCCGTGTCCCCGCTGCTCCCACTGCAGGAGCTGGTGCTCTCGGATCTGGGCTCATCAGTGGCATCACAGGCAGAGGGACTTGGGCACATCTTGGGGAGCCCCTGCTCCTGACAGTCCAGAGACCACCCCAGCCCTGAAATAGGAAGTGCTCCGATGGGGTGCAGAGGAGAGGACGGGAGGGCCTGTGGGCTCAGGAGAACCACTCCCGGGTTCCCTGCATCCTGGGATGTGTCACCGCTGCCCCTCACTCCTCAGGGTCTCTGCTCTGACCCTTCAGGAGCAGAGTTCACTCCCTGGGGGACAATCTGCCTGCTGGGATTGTCCACGGACTCTGCTGAAGGCGCATCTGGGAAAGCCTCCTGCTCCTGATCTCAGGGGAGGGAGCACAGCTCCACGGCCCTCTTGTTCACATGGATGATCAGGGTGCACTCCGTGGTGTCAGAATCTGTTTACATTTTCTGAGACTTCAGCAAAACTGACTGTGCAATTGGGAACAGACTTACTATGAACCAGTATGTACCTCAGGAATCAATTGATTGTGTGGAATTTATTTAAAATTTGACAATTCTCAAAGAACAAGCCCCGGACAGGCTGAGTTTCTTGTCCCAGATCCAAATAGGTTATTACAAGATAATGAGAATTTCTTTTTTTATAGAGGGTTCAGGATTTGACCTACCTTTATTTAAAGAGCAGGTTTGTCTGAATCCCAAATATTTTTAAGTATAGATTTTCTTTTTTTTATTAATTTCATTCTCTGTATAATTTTTGGCAAGTTAATTCCAAACATTTCACTATTTACAGGCTGAATGTTTTAGTTTTAATTTATATTTTATTGAGAATTAAGTTTTCCTTGGAGCTCTGACGTCTATATACACATCTTTTCCAGATTACTACATAGGTATTTTTTTAAAGATATATAAATATATTTTAAAAAAGATATTTTCTGTTTGTATGGTAAAAACATGAAATATTTTAATTCTTGAAAGCTATTCCCCCAAATGAATATAGTACAAAAAGTAAAGGTATGAAAGTATTCATCTGAGGGTAATTCTTAGTAACAGAACTTGGAAATGTTAAAAAATTTTTCATAACACTTACTAAAGGTGGCAAGAAAAACTTTGTTCAAGGTAAGGGTACCACAATGGGGGCTTATACTAGGGGACGAGATTGAGCTTAAGTCTGACTCAGGCACACAGTTGGGATTGATAGCTAAGGAACAGGGTGGGTCCATGGGGTTGCAAACAGACTGGGCAACTGAAAAGCAATGAACAACAGCAACAGGGTGGGTGGACCTCAGGGTGAGGGTGGATTCTGGCTGGACTGAGAGGATCATTGCTGACCTAGGCAAGGGTGATAGGATACTGAGCTGTGGGATAAGGAATTTGATCTGATACTGAGGGTGGTCCCATCAAGGGTGTGGTATTTTTTCTAAACTCACTTAGCAGATTCTGGCTAAAATTGGACTAAATGGACAGGCGCCCCTGGATAAAGACATGGCCCAAAGTTGGCAGTGCATTAATTAACTACTGCTGCATACAAATTAACCTAAACTAACAGCTTAAAGTCTCAAAATTTTTGAGATCGTTCCAATCTCAAAAACGACACAATGATCTCTGTTCGTTTCTAAGGCAGTCCATTCCATATAACGGTAATCCAAGTCTATGCCCTGACCAGTAATGCTGAAGAAGCTGAACTTGAACAGTTCTATGAAGACTTACAAGACCTTTTAGAACTAACACCCAAAAGAGATGTCCTTTATTTATAGGGGACTGGAATGTAAAAGTAGGAAGTCAAGAAACACCTGGAATAACAGGAAAATTCAGCCTTGGAATACAGAATGAAGGAGGGCAAAGGCTAATAGAGTTCTGCCAAGAGAAAGCACTGGTTATAGCAAACACCCTCTTCCAACAACACAAGAAAATACTTTACACATGGACATCACCAGATGGTCAACACTGAAATCAGATTGATTATATTCTTTGCAGCCTAAGATGGGGAAGCTCTACACAGTCAGCCAAAACAAGACCGGGAGCTGACTGTGGCTCAGATCATGAACTCCTTCTTGCCAAATTCAGACTGAAATTGAAGAAAGTGGGGAAAACCACTAGACCATTCAGGAGTGACCTAAATTAAATCCCTTATGACTATACAGTGGAAGTGAGAAATAGATTTAAAAGACTAGATCTGAGAGACAGAGTGCCTGATGAACTATGGACAGAGGGTCGTGACATTGTACAGGAGACAGGAATCAAGATCATCCGCAAGAAAAAGAAATGCAAAAAAGCAAAATGACTGTCCGAGGAGGCCTTACAAATAGTGTGAAAAGAAGGGAAGCGAACAGCAAAGGAGGAAAGGAAAGATATACGCATTTGAGTGCAGACTTCTGAATAGCAAGGAGAGATAAGAAAGCCTTCCTCAGTGATCAATGCAAAGAAATAGAGGAAAACAATAGAATGGGAAAGACTAGAGAACTCTTCAAGAAAATTAGAGATACCAAGGGAACATTTCATGCAAAATGGGCTCAATAAAGGACAGAAACTATAGGGACGTAACAGAAGCAGAAGATATTAAGAAGAGGTGGCAAGAATGCACAGAAGAACTGTACAAGAAAGATCTTCACGACCCAAATAATCAAGATGGTGTGATCACTCACCTAGAGCCAGACATCCTGGAATGTGAAGTAAAGTGGGACTTAGAAAGCATCAGTATGAACAAAGCTAGTGGAGGTGGTGGAATTCCACTTGAGCTATTTCAAATCCTAAAAGATGATGCTGTGAAAGCGCTGCACTGAATATGCCAGCAAATTTGGAAAACTTAGCAGTGGCCACAGGACTGGAAAATGTTGGTTTTCATTTCAATCCCAAAGAAAGGCAGTGCCAAAGAATGCTCAAACTACCGCACAATTGTACTCATCTCACACACTAGTAAAGTAATGCTTTAAATTCTCCAAGCCAGGCTTCAGCAATACATGAACTGTGAACTTCCATACGTTCAAGGTGGTTTTAGAAAAGGCAGAGGAACCAGAGATCAAATTTCCAACATCCACTGGATCATTGAAAAAGCAAGAGAGTTCCAGAAAAACATCTATTTCTGCTTTATTGACTATGCCAAAGCCTTTGACTGTGTGGATCACAATAAACTGTGGAAAATTCTGAAAGAGATAGGCATACCAGACCACCTGACCTGCCTCTTGAGAAACCTGTATGCAGGTCAGGAAGCAACAGTTAGAACAGGACATGGAACAACAGACTGGTTCTAAATAGGAAAAGGAGTGTGTCAAGGCTGTATATTGTCAGCCTGCTTATTTAACTTATGTGCAGAGTACCTCATGAGAAACGCTGGGCTGGAGGAAACACAAGCTGGAATCAAGATTGCTGGGAGAAATCTCAATAACCTCAGATATGCAGATGACACCACCCTTATGGCAGAGAGTGAAGAAGAACAAAAGAGCATCTTGATGAAATTGAAAGAGGAGAATGAAAAAGTTGGATTAAAGCTCAACATTCAGAAAACTAAGATCATGGCATTTGGTCCCATCACGTCATGGCAAATAGATGGGGAAACAGTGGAAAGAGTGGCTGACTCTATTTTGGGGGGCTCCAAAATCACTGCAGATGGTGATTGCAGCCATGAAATTAAAAGACACTGACTCCTTGGAAGGAAAGTTATGACCAACATAGACAGCATATTGAAAAGCAGACACTTTACTTGGCCAACAAAGGTCCACCTAGTCAAGGCTATGGTTTTTCCAGTAGTCATGTATGGATGTGAGAGTTGGACTATAAATAAAGCTGAGCACTGAAAAATAGATGCTTTTGAACTGTGGTGTTGGGGAAGACTCTTGAGAGTCCTTTGGACTGCAAGGAGATCCAACCAGTCCATCCTAAAGGAAATCAGTCCTGAATATTCATTGGAAGGACTGATGCTGAAGCTGAAACTCGAATATTTTGGCCACCTGATGCGAAGAGCTGACTCATTTTAAAAGACCTTGATGCTGGGAAAGATGGAGGGCAGGAGGAGAAGGGGATGACAGAGGATGAGATGGTTGGATGGCATCACCGACTCAATGGACATGGGTTTGGGTGAACTCCGGGAGTTAGTGATGGACAGAGAGGCCTGTTGTGCTGCGGTTCATGGGGTCTCAAAGAGTTGGACACGACTGAGCGACTGAACCGAACTGAACAGCTTAAAACGATATTATCTCATACTGCTGCTGAAAGTTGGGAATCCAGGAGTAATTGAGCTGAGTGTTCTGGCTCAGGGTTTCATGAGATTGCCGTCATCTGAAGCCTTGACGTGGGCTGGTGGATTTCCTTCCAAGACGCTTACTCACATAGCTGTTGAAACCAGTGTCCTTGCTGGCTGTTGGGAGAAAGCCTCCGTTCGTTCACGCGGGCCTCTCTACTGGGCTGCCTGAGTGTTAAGATGCGACTGAGCTGGCTTCTAGCATGAGTGATCCAAGGGGATGAGCCAGGAGGCTGCAGTGCCTCTGATGACCTAGTCTCAGACCCTTCATATTCATTTCTACAACATTCTACCATTGGAAGTGAGCCGCTGAGTCCAGCCCACATGTGAAGGGGAGCATAAGGTCTGCCCTTGACGGAAAGGATTTGTGGACATAATTTCAAACCACGTGGTACACACATGACCACAAGTTGTTTACATACCTCTCTGTCCAAAATGCATTTTCCTGCCAATGCTTTCAAAGACTTTATCCACTAGAGCATTAACTTGAAGTTCAGGACCTCGACCTTTGCCTGGAGAAGGAGATGGCAATCCACTCCAGTATTCTTGCCTGAGAAATCCCATGGACAGAGAAGTCTGGCAGGCTACAGTCCATAGGGTCACAAAGAGTCAGACACAACTGAGCAACTAACACTAGCTTGCCTAACTAAATATATCATTTCAAGGAACCTGCTCAGTTTTGTTGATTCTCTACTGCTTTAGCATTTTCTATTTTGTTTTTCTCTGGGCTTCCCTGGTAGTTGTTTTTCTCTATGTTAATATTTATTATTTTCTTCCTTCTGTTAGCTTTGGATTTAGTTTGTTCTATTTTTCTAATCAGCAACTCTCCTGTCCCTAAGGGCTGAGTCCTCTGAGCACATGAGGAGGTTTTGTTGGCACTTCTCCATGGGCTTACATCACTGGGCATTTGTAAGTACCTCGACCCATACACAGACCACAGTGATAATTGGCCTCATCCTCAGACTGGGCTCCCGTGATGGTGAGGAGAGTTTTGTTCCCAGAGATGGAGCCAGAAGCAACTGGGGACCCCAGAGGGGGGCTGCTTGGGCTGTGGATAAGCATTTGGGGCGCCTGGCCTGGGGGCTACTGGTTCCAGCTGGGTGGGAGAGTAGGCTGAACCAGAGCTGAGGCCGCAGGTGAGGATGACCGTCCGTCCTGGAGACACTGAGAGTGACGGCTCCTAGACCTAGCGCAATCTGAGCATCCACCCCTAAATGCGACAGGAGAGAGACAGGGGTTGTTATGGAGCCAAGGACTCTGAGACCCTGCTTGGAGGTGCCCCAAGGATGCAGAGTCCCGGTCCCTGACCTGAGTCATGAGTGAGGAGCCTGAGCAGAAGCACCATCCAGGCCATGATGGGGTCCCTCCCAGGTGGCGGCTCCTCAGCCCCCTGAGGTGAAGGTGGGGTCCTGGGCCTTTTCATGCCTCTCATCCCTTGCAAATCACTTCCTCCTGTCCCTGCCCAGATCACCTGATGTCCCCTGAGGGGTGCATTTTGAAGGAGGCAGATGCTGGACCTCACCCAGAGTGGGGACAGCATGCGGAGGAGACCCTGAGTGATGGGGTGACAGCCTTCCCCTAATCAGGCCCCTACCCCCACATCCTTCGTTTCTCAAACCTGAATCCTTCCCTGCAGATGTGAAGCTGAGTGATAATTGGATGTGCTCCCCTTCCTGCCCCAGCGATCCTGTTCACCCAACACCACGCTCCCCCCATGACTGTAAATCTCTCTTCCCTCCCCAGTGGAATCACTTCCTGCTCCTTGTGAGGAGGGTCCTGCTTCCTCCAGCAGGAAGCCCGACAGGAAACCAGAGAGTCATATTTGCTCTGTGAAAGGACAGGGGTCTCCCCACCACACGGGCTGTGAAACCCCTGCCAGGCGCCACCCAGTGCATCAGGGCTGGGGGAGTTGACACTCACACCCGCCCCAGGCGTGGGGAGATAGCTATCCTGTGCTCAGGGAAACCATCTACAAACCAACCATCAATATACCTGCAGATTTTTAGAAGAAAGTTAATAATGCAATCATTACATTGAGATTCTTCCAAAATGTCAGATGAAAATAATAGAAAAACACATGACTCAAAATCAGAAATTAAAATGACACCGTGTCTAAACAAGTTGGTGTCTACATCATGGAGTGTTCCAAATTCCCTTTCTTCTAAATGGTCTTACATGGAGCAGAAGGACAGTGACGGGCAGGTGAGGGGGTTTAGGATGAACACTTGTGCAGTAAGTTGTGAAGATGGCCACGACATTTTTGTTATCTCCGTGTGAAAAGACATAAAATTTCATATCCATTTCAGAGCTGCTGCTACGGTGTCTGCTTCACACAGTGTGCTGGTAATTGTGTTCTTTTCTCTTCCTCTGTGTCTGAGGCCTTCCTCTTTGTCTGACTCACATCAGACAAAGATCTGCGTTAGTTGATTTGGAGCCTATTAAGCAAAGTTCACCAGGCAGTCTGTCTATCAGATCTAGTCCCTTAAATCTATTTCTCATTTCCACTGTGTAGTCATAAGGGATTTGATTAGGTCATACCTGAATGGTCTAGTGGTTTTCCCTACTTTCTTCAATTTTAGTCTGAATTTGGCAATAAGGAGTTCATGATCTGAGCTGTAGTCAGCTCCCGGTCTTGTTTTTGCTGACTGTATAGAGCATCTCCATCTTTGGCTTCAAGGAATATAATCAATCTGATTTCAGTGTTGACCATCTGGTGATGTCCATGTGTAGAGTCTTCTCTTGTGTTGTTGGAAGAGGGTTTTTGCTATGACCAGTGCATTTTCTTGGCAAATCTCTATTAGACTTTGCCCTGCTTCATTCCATACTCCAAGGCCGAAGTTGCCTGTTACTCCAGGTGTTTCTTGACTTCCTACTTTTGCATGCCAGTCCCCTATAATGAAAACGACATCTTTTTTGGGTGTTAGTTCTAAAAGGTCTTGTAGGTCTTCAAAGAACCGTTCAACTTCAGCTTCTTTAGCATTACTGGTTGGGGCATAAGCTTGGATTACCGTGATATTGAATGGTTTGCCTTGGAAATGAACAGAGATCGTTTTGTCATTTTTGAGATTGCAATCAAGTACTGCATTTCAGACTCTTTTGTTGACCATGATGGCTACTCCATTTCTTTTAAGGGATTCCTGCCCACAGTAGAAGGCATAATGGTCATCTGAGTTAAATTCACCCATTTCTGTCCATTTTAGTTCGCTGATTCCTAGAATGTCGACAGTCACTCTTGCCATCTCCTGTTTGACCACTTCGAATTTGCCTTGATTCATGGACCTAACATTCCAGGTTCCTATACAATATTGCTCTTTACAGCATCGGACCTTGCTTCTATCACCAGTCACATCCACAACTGGGTATTGTTTTTGCTTTGGCTCCATCCCTTCATTCTTTCTGGAGTTTTTTCTCCACTGATCTCCAGTAGCATATTGGGCACCTACCGACCTGGGGAGTTCATCTTTCAGTGTCCTATCATTTTGCCTTTTCATACTGTTCATAGGGTTCTCAAGGCAAGAATACTGGAAGTTAATGACATTGTACAGGAGACAGAGATCAAGACCATCCTTAAGAAAAGAAATGCAAAGGGCAAAATGGTTGTCTGAGAAGGCCTAACAAATAGCTGTGAACAAAAGAGAAGTGAAAAGCAAAGGAGAAAAGGAGAGATATTCCCGTTTGAATGCAGAGTTCCAAACAATAGCAAGGAGAGATAAGAAAGCCTTCCTCACTGATCAATGCAAAGAAAGAGGAAAACAACAGAATGGGAAAGACTAGAGATCTCTTCAAGAAAATTAGAGATACCAAGGGGAACATTTCAGGCAACGATGGGTTCGATAGAGGACAGAAATGGTATGGACCTAACAGAAGCAGAAGATATTAAGAAGAGGTGGCAAGAATACACGGAAGAACTGTACAAAAAAGATCTTCACAACCCAGATAATCACGACAGTGTGATCACTCACCTAGAGCTAGACATCCTGGAATGTGAAGTCAAGTGGGCCTTAGAAAGCATCAGTATGAACAAAGCTAGTGGAGGTGGTAGAATTCCACTTGAACTATTTCAAATCCTGAAAGATGATGCTGTGAAAGCGCTGCACTCAATATGCCAGCAAATTTGGAAAACTTAGCAGTGGCCACAGGACTGGAAAAGGTCAATTTTCACTCCAATCCCAAAGAAAGGCAGTGCCAAAGAATGCTCAAACTACTGCACAATTGTACTCATCTCACACGCTAGTAAAGTAATGCTCAAATTCTCCAAGCCAGGCCTCAGCAATTCGTGAACCATGAACTTCCAGATATTCAAACTTGTTTTAGAACAGGCAGAGGAACCAGAGATCAAATTGCCAACACCCGCTCGATCATTGAAAAAGCAAGAGAGTTCCAGAAAAACATCTATTTCTGCTTTATTGACTTTGCCAAAGCCTTTGACTGTGTGGATCACAATAAACTGTGGAAAATTCTGAAAGAGATGGGCATAGCAGACCACCTGACCTGCCTCTTGAGAAACCTATATGCAGGTCAGGAAGCAACAGTTAGAACTGGACATGGAACAACAGACTGGTTCAAATAGGAAAAGGAGTGTGTCAAGGCTGTATATTGTCACCTTGCTTATTTAACTTATGTGCAGAGTACATCATGAGAAATGCTGGGCTGGAGGAAGCACAAGCGGGAATCAAGATTGCCAGGAGAAATCTCAATAACCTCAGATATGCAGATGACACCACCCTTATGGCAGAAAGTGAAGAGGAACTAAAAAGCCTCTTGATGAAAGTGAAAGAGGAGAGTGAAAAAGTTGGATTAAAGCTCAACATTCAGAAAACTAAGATCATGGCATCTGGTCCCATCACTTCATGGCAAATAGATGGGGAAACAGTGGAAACAGTGACAGACTTTATTTTGGGGGGGCTCCAAAATCACTGCGGATGGTGATTGCAGCCATGAAATTAAAAGACGCTTACTGCTTGGAAGGAAAGTTATGACCAACCTAGACAGCATGTTAAACAGCAGAGACATTACTTTGCCAACAAAGGTCCATCTAGTCAAGGCTATGGTTTTTCCAGTGGTCATGTGTGGATGTGAGATTTGATCTGTGAAGAAAGCTGAGTGACGAAGAACTGATGCTTTTGAACTGTGGTGTTGGAGAAGACTCTTGAGAGTCCCTTGGATTGCAAGGAGATCCAACCAGTCCTTCCTAAAGGAGATCAGTCCTGTGTGTTCATTGGAAGGACTGATGCTGAAGCTGAAACTGCAGTACTTTGGCCACCTCATGTGAAGAGTTGACTCATTGGAAAAGACCCTGATGCTGGGAGGGATTGGGGAAAGGAGGAGAAGGGGACACCAGAGGATGAGATGGCTGGATGGCATCTCCAACTCGATGGACATGAGTTTGAGTAAACTCTGGGAGTTGGTGATGGACAGGGAGGCCTGGCATGCTGCGATTCATGGGGTCGCAAATAGTCGGACACAACTGAGTGACTGAACTGAACTGAACTGAAGCAAAGTTACTCTGATACAGTGGAAAATGTGCAATTTTATATGTATTAAATTTGAAGATAAGGAAGATTTAAGGCTTAAGAGAAAAGGGAGAATTAGAAGGATTGATTGCAGAGTGACTCGTCTCATATATTTCGTGGTCACCTGAAATGTGAGTTTGCGTCTTCCAGGGTCTGGGGTCATTACCTTCCACCTTTACCTTGACCCACATAAAAAGGTGTAACGCTCTCAGAGTATAACGTCCCTCAGACCTCATACCCATTCTCCCTGGTTCTCTTTCAGTTTGACTTCTGTGGGGGTGGCTGTTGTTTCAGCTTTTCCTGTCAGGTCCCCTCAGCCCACATGGCAGAACCTTTTGATGCCTGTCTTTGCTATGGAATAGATTCCAGGGGGTGGGAGTCTACACTCTAGGTCCAAAAGAACAGATATTTATCCAACTTCTTTCCAGAGAACCAGGGAGAGGAGATCTGCGGACCTTTGGGGATTAAACTGGGAAAAGTGAGCAAGTGAGGAGTGGCTGTGTAACCAGGAAGGCTTCATTCTGACTCCACGCTGGATCTGTTTCTATGAATTTAACCCTTGTTTTTGTCATTTTTGTTATCATCGTCATACACAGTGGCCTGCTTCAGAGAACCCTACTCCCTCTGCCTGAGCCTTAAACTAAAGTGCCTTTGTGTGGCTCACAGGGAGATAGTCTGAGCCTGCCCACCTGTGAATGCCTGTAAGAAAGGAAATACCATATCCCTCTGCCTGAGGCTTGCCATTCTAGGGAATAATTGCAAGAATGAAATGGTCTTTTTCACTTTGTTTCCTTACTTTCCCCCTTCTCTCATCCGTACAAGAACCTAGGATCCAGGCCCCAAGAAGGTGGTTATTTTGAGATGTTAGTCTGCCAACTTCTGTGTCAGCTGACTTTCTGAATAAAGTCATATTTCTCTCCTCTCAGATTCGTTGGCCTCTCATGAGATGAGCAGATTGAGCTTGGACTTGGTAACAGCTGCGAACATGTAGATCAATCTAGCAGGACTGAGGTCACCTTCACAGTATGAGGTTGTCACCCCCCCACCACCCCGTGATCTCAGGGCTCCTTTCACTTATTTACATCTGTGTTAATTTCTCAACAATGTTTTCTTGTTTTCACTTCATAAACCTCTCACCTACTTGGTTAATCATATTCCTAAGTATTTATTTTTTTGATAGTATCATGAATTGAATTTTTAAAAATACCCTTTTTGCTTCTTCATTTTTAGTAACTGGAAAACGATAGGTTTTCCAGCATTACTTCTCGTAACCCTGTGGGAGATCCTACATAAAACAGGTATAGTGTCAGGAAGAGTGCTGGTTTTCCTGTTTGTGGGGCAGGTGACAGGCAGTGGGCAGGTGGGACTGTGAGGTGGTGTCTGCAGCCCACGGGCAGTAAGATGACCACACAAAGGGTGACCTGGGACACGTGACCATCTAAGGAACAGAAATGGCCCCAGGTTGCATCTGACTTATGGGGGAAGGAAAGGCATGGAACACATCTTTTTTTTTTTTTTTTTTTCATTTTAAGAAAAAAGTGATCAATGTATCAAGACCTTAGTATGAGATATTGTAAAAGCACCAACTATTCTCATATTGGTGCCTGGTGACAATAATTTGTAGAAACTCCACAAATGAGGAGCAAAGTGAACTTGATCTCCATAACAATAATTCAACATCATGTGGCAAGAGTTAGACAAAGAAATTGAACAGGAAGAATCAATGGTGGCTCTTAGCAGTGAGGGCCATGAAGAGGCAGTTGTTCCGAAAGACCCAGATGTAAGATGCACCTTAGATGCTCCCGTGTTGGTGTAGCAGTAACCGAAGGAATCTCCCCAGTGAAGAAAAAGCACAGGCGTCATGATGAGGGCCGATGAGAGGGGTCAGAGCTCTAGAAACTCCTGGGAATGGGCAGATGCCCCAGTGATGGAGATTAAAGGCTCCTGAGGCAGAGTTCAGATCCGAGATGATCTCAGCCAGACCCCAACCTCAGCCCCTGAATTCAGGGCTAAGAGACGCTCTGTCCCTAGTGATGGGGACATGAACTTTCTGTTTCCTTTGAGACCTTCTCCTGGGAATGGGCTGCTGGAGGGCCTTCAAGGACAGAGGGGACAGGAGGAGCCTCCATGCCCAGGCAGACCCCTGGATGAGCTGGAGTCGGGGAGACAATAGCCGCAGCAGGTCCAGCCAGATGCCGAGCAGGAAGCAGCTGGGCGGCCCCACCTCCCCCAGATGGAAGGGAGTCCGTACCATTTCTGTCTAGTTCCCGCAGGCCTGGAGCTCTGGGTGAGCCTGAGAGGCTGTCACAGGAAAGGCAGGAGCAGCAGCCTGGTATCAGCTCAGCCCAGTGATGGCCAAGGAGCCAGAACTCCAGATTTGAGACCTGGGAAATGAGCAGAGACCCCGAGATCTGAAATGGAGCAGGGACCCCGTGCGTCCACTACTAGCATCAGAGAGAAGGAGAGCTGTTGGGACCAGGACCCACACTGGACACTGACCAGTCCAGTGTCGGGAGCCGTTATGGGAGGTCCCGCCCGTGACGAGGTCATGAAGAAAATACCGGGCAGGCAAGGCCATCCGAGACCCCATCCATGATGAGGTCATGAGGAAAATACCTGACACGCAAGGCCGTCTAGGATAAGGGACCCTCCAGGTTGGCCTCGGCCTCTACCCCACCCTGTATCCTCCCCCCTTTTCTGCTGTTGTCTTTGTTTGCCCTGCTGCGGATTCTTGTGTTGCCTGCCGAGAGCTCTCCTGCTCCTCTTTCACTGAATGAGAACCAACTTAAAACCCTAATTAATAAATCTCCTGGACGCTGGTACCCTATGAAGGGGCCAGGGATGAAGGAAATACTTCAGTTCAAACCCTTTAGCTGGCATTCTGGCTTGTTTGATAAATGTGTGCTCTCATTGCACAAAATGCTCATGATTGTTCTAAACATCCTAAACATAGTATGCTAACAAAAGAAACTATTAAGCATAGGCCCCTTCGCGGGGTGAGAAAAGCTCCACAAATAAAATAGCCACAAATGTGCCTAATAGAAAATAGTTTAGATAGAGATTAGCTGGCGACTTCTTGCAGGTAATTAACTTTTAGACTAAGAGCCTGTTTTGTGCCATATCTGCTGTTTTTGAAATCCTTTGCATTTCTGTTCTGTGAAAAATGTAATTCTACCTAGTTCCCTTGGAGATGACACCTAATAGAATGAAAATAGATTAACCACAAATAAGACAGGGTCGGCTACTGAAGTTGCTTAAAGTTGCACCAGGTGCAAGCCATAAATTGTCAACAGGCCTGAAAGCCAAAAGATATTATACATAGAAATTAACCATAAAAAAGGCCCTAGTAGGCACAGAGCCCTTTGTGGGGTGAGGAAGCCCCATTAGAGTATACAAAAAATATTGTTCCAAAAGTTGTTATTAGATCAACGTTTGATTGATGTTAATGTGCTGAGGTTGTGCAGTGGAAACTATTGTTAATATAGTTAAAGATATAGTAAAATAAGAGTTTAGCCCTAGTGTAAAAACAATAAGATAATTGTTAGTTTTAGCCAGGAGTGCTAAACAGGGGCTGCCTCTCCAGAGCCACAGAGTCCTTGTGTGTTAAACTTTTTAGATAAATTTAGCTGAGAATTTCTGCAAAAAGACTGACCTTTGTGTTAACAGGATTGTATTTCTATTATGTTACAACTTGCTGTACCATGAGACTGCCACTTTTCTGTTTTCTGCTAACCTCAAGGCCAGAAGATAATGTACAAAAAATCTATGGGAAAAGACTCTCATAAACAAAATTATACAGAACACACCTGGTTTCGTGAAGGACAAGCTGATCTAATGTTAAACTAAGTCTGTATGCTTATCTGCCCCTTAGAAATGTACCAACTTAGAGTATAAAGGCTATGGTGAAAAATAAAGCAACTGCCAGACTCTGCTACATATTCCTGGTCTGGTCTCTTCCTTTCTCTCTCTCTCTCTCTCCCTAGCAGACTTGGCCCTATCAAGGCCGGTCCTACGTGTCTCTCTCTCGCCGACGCCGTTCATCATGAGGGTTCCCCTGGATCCTGCTGGGGCTGGACCCCGGCAGTCCAGAATCAGACAGAAGTGTATTGTGTTTCTCTGGTTCTGACCTGACCCATCATGGACTCTGTCCCCAGGGCACCTGCCCCTGGCACCAGGGATTTCTGCTCAAGTTGAGAAACTCAGACAATGAGTTGTTGCAAAGGAAATCTGAAGAAGGGGTGAATTAAGAAAGATGTGAACAGATTTTTCTGGACTAAGTTCCCTGGTGTGATTCTGAACCCAGTCTTAGGCCAAAGAGACAAATGAAGCAGCTGCCTTTGCAGAGGATGTTTCTGCCCCCAGAGCCCAGACTCTGCGAGGACAGCAGGTTTTTGTCTCACTTCCTGTCTGGCATGGAACACTGTGCCATCATTGCTGCTAATGTCATAAGATGCACAGTAATAATCAGCCTCGTCCTCAGCCTGCAGCGAAGTGATGGTCAGGGTGCCTGTGTTGCCAGACTTGGTGCCAGAGGATCGGTCGGGGACCCCCGAGGGTCGCTTGTTACTACCATAGATCAGGGTTTTAGGGGCTGATCCTGGGAGCTGTTGATACCAGTTCACACCCAACATCCCAATGTTGCTGCTGCTTCCGGGGCAGGAGATGGTGACCCTCTGGCCCAGGGACCCGGACACAGAGGGCGGCTGGGTCAGCACAGCCTGGGCCAAGGATCCTGGAAGGGGGAGAGACAGAGATGATGACTTGGGGGTCCAGACACGAGAGAACGGAGCACGGCCCGTGGGTCTTCCCAGAACCCTTCCCCTGTCCCGCCATCCAGTCACCTGTGCAGAGAGGGACCAGGGTGAGGAAAGAGGGGACCAGGCCATGGTGGGCATGGTCAGGGCGTCCTGCCTTCCGTGGCCCCACAGCACCGCTCCTTCTCTTCATACTCTGAGAGGGGGAGGGTCCTTTCATGCAAATGACCCCCCATCCATCCCCCGCACTGGATCAGGTCCCTCTGCCTGAGGGCGGCGAGGGGGTGGGGGGGTGGGGGGTGGGCTGGGGTGGAGCTGAATGGGCCCAGAGGTGGGAGGTCACAGCTGGGAGCCCTGAGCAGAGGCCACCACCCAGGGCCAGGGGGCTGCTTCCTGCTCCCAGCCTCCTAATCACGCTGAGGAGTGGCCCCCGCGCGCCCCCTGGTGTCCAGGCCCAGACATGCATCCTGTAGCTTGCGGACCTGGGCCCCTCAAGGCTAGCTCCTGCCCCGGCTCTGTGCTCGGCCCCTTCCCTTGTGCCAGGCCAGGCGCTGCTTCCCTGCCCCCTGTGACCTCAGGGCTGTCTGTGGGCTCCCCTCAGAGCCTCAGGTCGAGTGTGTCCACCGCTTTCTTGGCAGCTCAGGGTCGGGACTGAGGGGGCGTCTGGGGCACAAGTTCCTCTCACATCAGGATCAGGTCAGGGCCTGCTGGCCCCGGGGAGACCCGTCCCCTCCTGGGCAGGATAGCGGGTCCCTCCTCTGTGGGTCCCCTCCATGGTGTCCGAGCCCTGCTTCCTCTGTGTGTCCCCTCAGCCGAGAGGAGGAGGAGGCTCTTCTCTGTGGCGGGGTCGAGGGTGTGAGGGGAGGCCTGGGGTGTGACTCCTGGATCTTTACTGTGTGTGAAGCTTTCCACACACTGAACCCCGACCTCGTGTCCTAGCTCATGAAGGAACCCCTCTGGCCTTCTCTCCTGCAGGCTCGGGGCTCAGGCTGCAGGCAGCAGGGCTGGTGATACTCAGGGCAGCTTTTATTGAGAATCCGAAAGGCTCTGAGCAGCGTCTGTTCCCAGGGACCCTGACATGTGGTGGTTTAGGACCAGTCGTCCCAATTAGTATGTTCGAGAGGATACAGTTCCGGGAAAGTTTGGTTGGAGAAGCATGGCCCGACTGTAGTTTGTCCTTCACTGCATGAGTGTGTTACACTGTAGGTGTGACTTTGAGACTTTTATAGTTATTTATTTATTTGTCTGGGTGGTGTCTTAATTGTGGCTTGTGGGATGTAGTTTCCCGACCAGGGATGAAACCAGGCTGACGGCACTGGGAACGTGGAGCCTTAGCCACTGGACCACCTGGGAATTTCCTGAGACAGTAAATGTATGAAAAGATGTTAATGGATTAGTGAAAATTTAAGGCTATTACTTACATAAGTGCATTAGTTTAATTGAAGGGAAATCTATGTTTGTTTCAATTTTTCATTGACAAGAGTTCTGTATCTGAAAAACAATTATCTTTGTAAGTTTTTTAATTAAGAAAATATTAAATAAATGATCCAAGAGGGATCTATTGAATATTGTTTGTTAACAAGTAAATCAGTCCTCAAAATTCATTGGAAGGACTGAAACTGAAGCTGAAGCTCCAATATTTTTGCCACCTGATGTGAAGAACTGACTCATTGGAAAAGACCCTGAGGTTGGGAAAGATCGAAGGCAGGAGGAGAAGGGGACAACAGAGGATGAGATGGTTGGATGGCATCACCGACTTGACAGGCAGGAGTTTGAGCAAGCTCCGGGAGTTGGTGATGGACAGGGAAGCCTGGCATGCTATAGTCCATGGGGTCGCAAGGAGTTGGACATGCAAAGACCAACTGAACTGAACAAGTAAAAATTAATTTTTACAAAGATATTTGTACTACTAAATTTTTGGAGTCTGAGTGAAGCAGAGCAGGAATCAGCATATTTCTGCCACTTATATCATCCCCACTGGGGGATTTTTATCTGATTTGGAAGATGTATGTCAAAACATTGCAGTCTGAGCAATCAGAGCCATGGGTGAGTGTCACATCTGAGATGAGGGAAAGTCAGATCTGTTCTCTAGAACTTCAGAAGTGATCACTGCAAGTTACCCTGAGTTAGACGTGGACCAGGCAGAGCAGCATTCACTGCAATGGCAGGGAGGGCACAGTTCAGTTCAGTCGATCATTCGTGTCTGACTCTTTGCAGCTCGATGGACTGCAGCATGCCAGGCTTCCCTGTTCATCACCAACTCCCGGAGCTTACTCAAACTGATGTCCATCGAGTCGGTGATGCCATTCAGCCATCTCATCCTCTGTAGACCCTTCTCCTCCTGCCTTCAATCTTTCCCAGCATCAGGGTCTTTTCCAATGAGTCAGCTCTTCACATCAGGTAGCCAAAGTATTGGAGTTTCAGCTTCAACATCAGTCCTTCCAATGAACACCCAGGACTGATCTCTTTTAGGGTGGACTGGTTGGATCTCCTTGAAGTCCAAGGGACTCTCAAGAATCTTCTCCAAAACCACAATTCAAAAACATCAGTTCTTTGGCACTCAGCTTTCTTTATAGTTCAACTCTCACATCCATACATCTACAAGTTGTGTTTTATACTAAGACATATTAAAAATAAATTTAGAACCATTAATAAAACGAACGTAAAAATAGAAATACCTAGACACAATTGTAGTATTGCTAGTACATACTCATTTACATACATGTAATTTCGTACAGGAGGACAAGCAAGAGGACTTAATGTCTCCATTAACTGGGAAAAATAAGGAACAAAAATAATGCTTATCTCCGTGTAAAATAAAATTATGGCTTTGTATTCAGATTAGATGTTCTGGCGCATTAACTGGTTAATAAAATTCATATGGTTATTTTCTTTTCTCAACATGTGTTTGCAAGAATCAACTCATATCCAACAAAATATTCATTCTAAATCCTTTTCCTGTTATTCCAATGCATGGATGATTGTGTAGGGAAAAATAGGAAAATAGGTAAAGATAGGAACTGGTAAATGACAGAACCATCAGCATGTGGCCCAGGCCCCTTGAAGGAGGGTGAGAAGGTGACAGGAAGCATGGGTGTCCCACGTCCTGTGCCCAGATTCCAGAAGCACGAGGCAGGGCAAAGGCCTCCAAACCCACATCCTGTCACTGTCCCCTAAAGGACAGTCTTGGTTCAGGAGTGAGGACGTGAAGGGAGGGGTCCAGGTTGTGGAGGAGGGCCCCCAGGACCCTGCTCTTGAGACGAAGTTGTTGACATGGAGAAAGTCCCTCCCCTGGGGTCTCTTATCCTCTGTCCAAGCATCATTGTAGGTCAAGTTTACTGACATTTCTGTTGTGTAATTTCCCATCCATCCTAGCCTGGACCTCAGGTCTAGGCACTGACCCCGCGGACAGAGGAGCAAGACTGTTGCTCACAGCTGAGAGCTCTCATGTCCCCTGGGGCCCAGGTGCAGGAAAGTCCCTCTCCAGTGAGCGCCCTGCTTCCCACGTGGGCAAGAGCCAGTGGAGGAGGTTCCCAGGCTGCCTGGTCAGGAGCCTGGAGCCCTGGGTGAGCCTGAGAGGCTGTCACAGGAAAGGCAGGAGCAGCAGCCTGGGCCTCAGCTCAGCCCAGTAAGGGCCAAGGAGCCTGAACGCCAGGCTTGAGGCCAGGGAACCGAGCAGGGACCCCCTGCGTGCACTACTAGCATCAGAGAGGAGAGCAGCTGGGACCAGGACCCATACTGGACGCTCTGATGAGTCCAGAATCAGACAGAACTGTACTGGGTTTCTCTGGTTCTGACCTGACCCATCATGGACTCTGACCCCAGGGCACCTGCCCCTGGCACCAGGGATTTCTGCTCAAGTTAGGAAAATCAGACAATGTTTTGCTGCCAAGGAAATCTGGAGAAGGGGTGAATTAAGAAGCTGTGAACAGATTTTTCTGGACCAAGTTCCCTGGTGGGACTCTGAGCACAGTCTTAGGCCAAACAGAAAAATGAAGTGGCTGCCTTTGCAGAGGATGTTTCTGCCCCAGAGCCCCGCTCTGAGGGGACAGGAGGTTTTGGGCTCACTCCCCCCGGCCTGGAGCACTGTGGCATGACTGACACTGCCGTCATGAGACGCACAGTAACAACCCGCCCCGTCCGCAGCCTGCAGCGGAGTGATGGGCAGGGTGCCCGTGTTGCCAGACTTGGAGCTGGATAATCTGTCTGGGACCCCTGAGGCTCTAATATCGTCACCATAGATCAGGAGTCTGGGGGCCTTTCCTGGGAGCTGTTGGTACCAGCTCACATCATTATCCCCAGTGCTGCTGCTGCTTCCGGTGCAGGAGATGGTGACCCTCTGGCCCGGGGACCCGGACACGGAGGACGGCTGAGTCAGCACAGCCTGCGCCCAGGATCCTGGAAGGGGGAGAGACAGAGATGGTGACTCTGGGGTCCAGACACGAGAGCAGGGAGCAGGGCCCGTGTGTCTTCCCAGGGTCCTTCGCCTGTCCCCCCATCCAGTCACCTGTGCAGAGAGCGACCAGGGTGAGGAGCAGAGGGGAGCAGGCCATGGTGGACACGGTCAGGGCGTCCTGCCTTCTGTGGCCCCACCGCTGAGCAGAGCGTCCCCACACCGCTCCTTCCCCTCTTCATACTCTGAGAGGGGGAGGGTCCTTTCATGCAAATGACTCCCACCCCCAGCTCTCTGATCCCTCCCTGGGCCCTGGTTCATGTCCTTCAGCTGGAGAGTGGCAAGGGTGTAGGCAGGGGCGGGTCTGCGGGGGGCCCAGGGGTCAGAGATCCCAGCTGGGAGCCCAACCACTCAGGGCTCTGAGCTGTGACCTCCAACCCCCTGGCCTCCTCCAGCACAGGGTCATGAGCCAGGGCTGATCCCACCTCTCACCCCCACAGACTCACAGGAATGGCCGCCAGGCGCCCCCTGGTGGCCAGGCCCGGACACACATCCATGACCTAGAGAAGAGAACCTCAGAACAGCTCCTGCCCCTGCTCCGCGCACCGTCCACTCCTTAAGGCCACGTCAGGCGCCCCTTCTGTGTGCTCCATGACCTCATGGCCGTCTGGGGCTCACCTCAAGACTCCCCTCAGACCCTCAGGGCAGTCTGTCCACAGCACCCTTGTCTGCTCAGAGGTCAGGATACAGGGAGTGTCTGTGACACAAAGTCCTTTAAATCATGATCAAGTCAGGTCGTCCGTGACCACCCAATGGATGTAGCTACCTGGTTGTGCAGGCCTTCGGATTCTTTCCTCTTTTATTAGTAATGAATCAGTGTGTCTTACACACACGCGCGCACACACACACACACACAATATTCAAGGCCCTTTTCCAGGGGACTGTAGGCACTTTGTTCATAAATATACTCCCTAACCCAACTATACTATTTTGCTGGCCTCCTCTTTCCCATATGAGTTGCATAAAATATATCCTAGCTTTCCCTCTGTATCTGCTTGGAGTCAGAAGCTGTCTTCATGAGTCAGGCTTACTCTGCCCGCAGCTCCCAGGACACACAGGAGAAGCTGATCTTGGTGGCACCGCCTGTGACCAGGTGCCCATGTCATGATCACTCTCCCGGTCTTCCACTCCCATCCTAGGACAGGATCTTACAATCGTCAAGGAAATTGAGTGGCTGCATCCAGAGCCAGAGGAACAATGGTGGGTCTGAGGGCCGGGGACCAGCAGACATCAGGGGGTGGGTTTTCCATGGGACCTGTTGGTGCACAGACGCATCACATCCCCAGCTCTGCTGCCCTTTCAGGACAAGTGGACCTGAGGACTAAACCTGCCGCTGGCCCGGCTGAGGCAGCACAGACTGCGCTCAGGACCCTGGCGGGGCCCGGGTGGCACGTCACTGCCGCGGAGACTGACACGAGGGGACGACGGGAACCCTGCGCGGTGTGGGAACTGGCGTCCCTCCTGGTGACGTCTGGAGGCCCCGCCTGTCACCCCTGCTCTGACCCGCCACCTTCTCAAGAGATAACACGCAGGAGGCAGCGCAGTCAGTGATGAAGTGCTCAGTGCAATCTGGCTGCTCACTGCTGACATTTCTACTCAGCGTGTCTTGAAGACAACATTTCACCACTGGTTTGAATTTTCTTAATGTTTCTCAGTAAATGTATATTGTTTTCCTACTGATATGGTCAAAGTGCATATTATCTTTTATTCGGCTGGGACCAGAATATCTCACACTTTGAACTACTGATAAAATTATATAATTTTAAAGTTACATATTATTTGTAATAATAGTGATCCTGAATGTTTTTGTAGTCATTCTAATGAATTGTCAGTAGAATCTCTAGTCCTAAAGGTATTGATTCTTCATTTCAACCTATTTTCATCTTTAGTGTTGTTTCTAACATTGATTTGATCGAGTCATGAGGAAGCGAAGGTCCGTTAGAAGATTCTCCCCCTGACATGCACGCCACTCCACGAAACACACAGGAACAAGCTGGCAGCATCCCGTTTGTTGCAGGGCGTCTTCTCGCTCTTCCTGGGATGGCCAAGGCAGCTGTGGAGAAAATCTCTGTTTCTGTGTGTTGGGGGGAGGTGATGGGTGGTCTTTAGATTTTCTATTCAGTGTTCATAGGTGTAAGTTCCATTTCTAAGCTTTGGAAATGCTGCCAGGAGCCCAGAAATCACACTGGCGCCCTCTTCTTTTTAGAAACGCTGAGTCCGAATTCTCATCAACAGGTTGCAGGTCACACAGGCGTTCCTGGGGGTGAGGTGACCCCAGGTGCCCACTGCAGGTGAAGCTCAGGGAACCCCCAACAGCACCCACTTGGCCTCTGCACCCACACCCCACTGCCCTCACCCACCTGGTCTGGGCCACGTCCAGGACTTACGCTGTTCTCCCAGCCTCACAGGGATTTCTCAGAAGAAAACACTTTTCCTGGAGTTCAAGGGCTAAGTCCTGAGCCTCCCCTTCCTCAAATACATCAGGGCACCGGGGCCTAGAGGAGGAGGGTTCCAGGGCTGTTTCATCCTCTATGTCTTTTCTCACAGTTTCCATTCTTTTTGCCCCAACTTCCTACCTCATGCTTCGTGGCAAGTGAAGACTGTTTGCTGGGAGAATTTTGATCAATTTGGGAATAATTGTTGTATTTTTAAATACTTTTAGTAGCAAATAATAGCTTCACTATGTTGTGCTCTTTTCAGTGTTTGTTGTCTTAGTGGCATTCAGGGCTTGGAGTTAAAAGGAGGAGTATTTATTATTTTGGTGGGAGAATGAAATTTTATTTCTTGTTCACTCAATTCTTTAAACACCAGAAATCACAGTGTTCTATCATCAAAGATTACTTTTAATTATAGTCTGATTGATACATATTTGAAGGCCAAAATCCCAGTGATATAACACAAAAATGTATTTTCACCATTTTAAATGACATCCCGTTTTGAATTGGCAATAGCAAAGAACTAGAAAGTAATTGATTTGGAAAATAATTTAAATCGATTTTTCATTCTGCAATACCAAAGTATTGATCAAAATATATTTTAAGCATGTATCATGATAAAAAAGAATTTATAGCAAAACATTGTGTTAGAGAGTAGTAACATCCTGATTTTTCTAAACCTTTTGGACATATTGAGTGAATTACTACACTTCCACATAAAAAAATAAAACGAATAATTTAAAGCTACTTGGTAGGTGTTTCTTAACTTTGCTTTTTTTTCTGGCTTACATCCCAGATATTGAGAAAGTGTGGACAATAATAACTGGGCAATAAATAATTTTCCTCCTCAGAAATTTTTTTTAGATATTTCTTACAATATATTGTAATTTTTAGTGCAAAGAGTTCCACTTTTACTCAGATTTATCCTTAAGTGTTTTATATTTATATTACAGATGCTGTTACTTTTATTTTTAAAAATCTAGGTCCAATACTCATCTACAGAATATAATGAATTTCTGCATGTTTGCTTTTATATCGCAAAACCCCAAGTGAAACACACAGAAGCACGTCTTAGTGACCACTTGACCCTGAGCTGAACCTGGCATGAATCCACCTCTTCCATGCCCTTCCACCCTCTCCACTGAGAGGTTTTTATCTCTGATTAAGAAAAGTTTTGACAAAGCCAACGAATGTTCAAATAATTGCACAACTGCACTCATTTCACATGCCAGCAAAGCAATGCTCAAAAGTCTCCAAGATAGGCTTCAACAGTACAAAAGCTGAGAACTTCCAGATGTTCAAGCTGGATATAGAAAAGGCAGAGGAAGCAGAAATCAAATGGCAAACATCCTCTGGATCATAGAAAAAGCAAGAGAGTTCCAGAAAAACTTCTCCTTCTGCTTCGCTGACTTCCCTAAATCCTTTGACTGTGTGGATCACAACAAACTGTGGAAAATTCTGAAAGAGATGTGAATACCAGACAACCTTACCTGCCTGCTGAGAAACCTATATGCAGGTCGGGAAGCAAAAGTTAGAATGGGACGTGGACAAAATGGGACATGGTACCAAATTGGGAAATGACTGTCAAGGCTGTATATTGTCCCCTTGCTTATTTAACTTATGTGCAGAGTCCATCATGCAAAATGCCAGGCTGGATGTAGCACAAGCTGGAATCAGGATTGCAGGAGAAATATCAATAACCTGAGATGTGCAGATGACACCACCCTTATGGCAGAAAGCGAAGAGCGACTAAAGACCCTCTTAATGAAAATGAAAGAGGAGAATGAAAAAGCTGGCTTAAAACTTAACATTAAAGAAACGAAGAACATGCCATTCAGTCCCATCACCTCAAGGCAAATAGATGGGGAAACAAGGGAAACAGTGACTTTATTTTCTTGGGCTCCAAAATCACTGCAGATGGTGACTCCAGTCATGAAATTAGGAGAGGCTTGCTCCTTGGAAGAAAAGCTATGACAAACCTAGGCAGCATATTAAAAAGCACAGACGTTAGTTTGCCAACAAAGGTCCATGTAGTAAAAGCTATGGTTCTTCCACTAGTCATGTACAGATGTGAGAGAGTTGGACCATCAAGAAGGCTGAGTGCCAAAGAATTGATGCTTTTGAACTGTGGTGTTGGAGAAGACTCTTGAGAGTCCTCTGGACTGCAAAGAGATCAAACCAGTCAGTCCTAAAGAAAATCAATCCTGTATATTCATTGTAAGAACTGATGCTGAACCTGAAGCTCCAGTCATTTGCCACGTGATGCGAAGAGATGACTCACTAGAAAGGACCCTGATTGTGGGAATGATTGAAGGCAGAAGGAAAAGGGGAGGAGAGAGAATGAGATGGTTGGATGGCATCACAGACTAAATCCACATGAGTTTGAGCAAGATCCATCCAGGAGATGGTGAAGGACAGGGAGTCCTTGGCGGGGTCCCCAAACTGTGCTGGGCTGCCCCAGGCCTTCATTTTCCCCCAGCCCATGCCAGAGGAGGGGCTGCCATGCAAATGGGGGTCCACCCACGGCTAGCCCAGCCCCGCCCTGAGCCCTGATGTTGGAGCTCAGCTCACAGCCCAGACTGAGCAGGAGGGAGGGGGCTTCCCCTCAGGGAGACCCTGAGAGGAAGCACCTGCTGAGACTACACAGGTCCCTACTCAGGGGTCTCTGCAGTCAGAGAGGACACACTGCCGAGTGCCCCCCAGGAGCACAGGCCCCGCCCCCAGCCCAGGTCCAGGGGTGAGGGGTGCTCCCAGAGCAGCTGGGCAGGGACCCCAGGGCAGTCCCACAGCGCCCCCTGCAGGCCACAGTGCACAGCTTCGGTGTGGATCAAAGTTTTGGGATCCCTGGTGGTCCTCAGCTCACCTGGTCCCTGTCTCCTTTCACACATCCGTGGATGTATCTGCTTCCCACATACGTATTCTTTTATGCTGAGCCTGATCCTATAATGTCGTCATTTCCAAAAGCAAGTCTTGGAAAGCTCAGTATATGTAACCACTGAAGGTTACAGTACCCTCCCTGCCGCCCCCCACCCCCCAGAGTGCATTCTAAAAAAGCTAACTGACCCAGGTGTACATCAATGCAGATGTCAGTGACAAGAGGGCAGGAAGGCGGTTTGAAGGACAGTTAGGGGTGTTTGTGGCAATGCTTTAGATGGAATTCTCCAGCAACAAGCACAATGACGTATTTTAAACATGGAAAATCTGCAAACACTTCAAAAGTCAAGCCATGCTTTCAGAATTCTGATGGTTTTAGACTGATTTGTGAATATCTATTAGTTTGGCTGGTATAATGTTTACATTTCTTTAGTCATGAGTGAGAGTAATCTTCCCATAGTGGAGCTTTCTCTTGATTGTGTCATATATATTTTCAGAACCTTGTCTTAGAGATGATACAATTTGTTGCTTTTATGAGCAAAACTTTCTGCATGAGCATTCTCTTGATGAATGTTCTAGTTGAGTAGAATAATGGCCTTGTCTTGGATTGTAAATGGAGAAACCATCATTTCCTCAGCATATCATGTATGTATATTCACGTCAGTTGTGCAAATTCTTCACAATCATCTAGACCCATCTCTCTGTAAATGACCTGTAAGCATGATCAGTTACTGTCTCAGGCTCTTTCCTCAGATATCAGAGTAAAATCCTAAAAGTAGAGATTCATGGTTTGTGCGGTGGAAATTTTTAGGACTTAAGCCCTGGAGGCAGCATCTCAAGTAACCCCTAAAAGATTGCTCTGAGGAGGCAGGGGGTGGGGGTGGTGGAAATTCAAGTTATATAGAAGATTTATAACAAACGGCAGGTAGTCTGAACTAGAAAGGTTGTTTGTTTTTTTCATTAATGCAAACCATACATGTCAAGTCAAGGAATTTGGCACTTTTCTATGTATGGGAAGATGCAAGAGTCTTTTGCTTTGATATACACGTCAGCTATCCGGAGTCAGCATCCTGTGATTTTTACATTCTGAGATTCCTCAGGGCTCACCCTAGGGAGTGGCTGCAGCATGATGGCTGCTAGATGGCAGACTTTCTGTCCTGAGTTCCCTCAGGCTCACCAGCCACCTTCCATGGTGGGTGCAATTGCTGAAGACTGTGACAACTTTTGTTACTGATATGAAAGGAAGTGTTCCATTTCTCAATGGCTGTGTGTGTGAGTGTGTGTGTCAGAGAGAAACTGTGCCACAGGTGTCCGCAGGACACCTTCCTTCAAAGTCTACCTTGAGTCCTCGTGCCCATCCCAGTCTTCCCCTGCCTCACCCTGTCATCTTGTGACTCCTTCACATCTGAGGCTGAATCTGCAGGCAAACCAACCCTGGGAACTTCTCTGTAAGGTCTCCAGGCTCTGGGCCTGGAGCTGAGGAATCCACAGGAAGCCATGTCCGTGGAGCCGGATTTCCTTCAGACAGAAGGAGGATTGGGGCAGACACCTCTGTCGGCAACTCCGTGGAGTGGAAGCTGGGTCATGTTGAGTGGAGAGAGCTGTCCCCTGTCTTCCCTGCAGGATCTGGAAGGATGGAGCCCAGCCCCACATCTGAGGGTCTGCAGGCCCACGAAGCCCAGGGTAGGAATCCATGTCCGTGGAGCAGGATTTCCTTCAGACAAAAGGAGGATTGGGGCAGACAACTCTCTCGGCAACTCCATGGAGCAGAGACAGGTTGTGTTGAGTGGACATGGCTGTCCCCTGCCTTCCCGGCAGGATCTGGAAGGATGGAGCCCAGCCCCACATCTGAGGGTCTGCAGGCCCACGAAGCCCAGGGCAGGCGAGCCACAGCCCCATCTTCCTGCACCCACACCAGAGCCGAGGCCCCGGGCCCTGCTCTGTTTGGGTCTTTGCCACAGCAGGATCCAGGGGTACCCTCAGAATGAACGGCGTTGGCGAATGACAGAGAGAGAGAGAGAAAGACCAGACCGGAGTGTGCAGCAGAGTCTGGCAGTTACTTTATTTTTCCCCGTAGCCTTTATACCCTAAGTTGGTACATTTCTAAGGGGCAGATAAGCACACAGACTTACTTTAACATTACATCAGCTTGTCCTTCATGAAACCAGGTGTTCTCTGTATATTTTTGTTTATGAGAGTCTTTTCCATAGATTTTTTGTACATTATCTTTTGGCCTTGAGCTTAGCAGAAAACAGAAAAGTGCAGTCTCATGGTACAGCAGGTTGTAACATAGTAGAAATACAATCCTATTAAACACAAACGTCAGTCTTTTTGCAGAAGTTCTCAGCTACATTTATCTAAAAAGTTTAGCACACAAAGACCCTGCGGCTCCGGTGAATCAGCCTCTATTTTAGCAGTCTTAGTTAAAATTAACAATTATCTTATTGTTTTACACTAGGGCAAAACTCTTATTTTTCTAAATCCTTAACTATATTAATGATAGTTTCTACTGCACAACCTCAGCACAATAACAGCAATCAAACATTGGTCCAATAATCACTTTTAGAATAATAATTTTTGTGTTCTCTAATAGGGCTTCCTCATCCCCTGAAGGGCTCTGTGCCTATTAGGGCCTTTTGATGGTTAATCTCTATGTATAATATCTTTTGGCCTTCAGGCCTGTTGACATTTTATGGCTTGCGCCTGGTGTAACGTTAAGCAACTTCAGTAGCCGACCCTGTCTTTTTTGTGGTTAATCTATTTTCTTTCTATTAGGCGTCATCTCCATGGGAACTAGATAGGATTGCATTTTTACAGAACAGAAATGCAAAGGATTGCAAAAATAGCAGATATAGCACAAAACAGGCTCTTAGTCTAAGAGTTAACTACCTGCAAGAAGTCGCCAGCTCATCTCCATCTAAACGATTTTCTATTAGGCACATTTGTGGCTATTTTATTTGTGGAGCCTTTCTCACCCCTCGGAAGGATCTATACTTAATAGTTTCTTTTGTCAGCATACTGTGCTTAGGATGTTTAGAACAATCATGAGCATTTTTGCAATGAGAGCACACATTTATCAAACAAGCCAGAATGCCAGCAAAAGGGTTTGAATTGAAGTATTTCCTTCATCCCTGGCCCCTTCATAGGGTACCAGCGTCCAGGAGATTTATTAATCAGGGTTTTAAGTTGGTCTTTATTCAGTGAAAGAGGAGCAGGAGAACTTTCGGCAGGCAACACAAGAATCTGCAGCAGGGCAAATAAAGACAACAGCAGAAAGGGGGGAGGATACAGGGTGGGGTAGAGGCCGGGGCCAACCTGGAGGGTCCCTTGTGTCCTGAACGGCCTTGCGTGTCAGGTTTTTTCCTCATGACCTCGTCGCGGGTGGGATCTCCCACAACGGCTCCCAGCCCTGCTCAGGCCAGGTGTCTGCAGCTGGGGGACCAGCAGAGAGTGTCCACTCTGAATTTGGAAAAGAAATCAGGAATGGGCCTTGGGGACCTGAGAAAGATGCTTCTGTGGTTGAGGAGTTTTTGGAAAATTCACAGACAGGGAACCTGGCAGAGAAGAAAGCCTGGCCTGTCCTGAGAGATGGAGCCAGGGCTTTCTCTGCTGACTCCTCAGGACTCACCTGCTGCAGGGTCTCTAAAGGGAAAAAACCCATATCTTCCCCAGGCAGTTACTCAGAGACTGAGTGACCATGAGTTTGGGAAAATTCAGTCCTGATAGCAGCACCATGGAAATGAAGAGGGAGCCGGAGCCAGGGCCCATGTCAGTGTCTGAGCTGTGGACATGGCCCTACAGCCCGGGACCCACACTCTGGGGGACGAGAGGATGGAGACGAAGGGGAACACGGCTGTGCTGGAGCACTTCCGGGGCAGACACAGCACTTCCTCTGGGGAACTGGCTCCCAGCGTTGAGGGAGGGGCAGCTGAATTCCGTCCACACCTGTGTGGGCCTGCCCTGTCTCAGGTCACAACCCTGTGTGTGTCCTCCCTGTACTCACAGAGATCTCTGAGCAGAGAAGCCTCCCTGGCAGATCCCTTCACAGAAGCTGCTCGCTGAAAAAAAGACTCAGAGCCAAGGTCTGTGGGCCCAGGGTTTTTTGTCTCACTTCCCCGTCATCTGAAGCACAGTGAGAATGATAGCTGCTCCCACTGCCTTGACATGCAGCACAGTAACAATCTCGTCTTCAGACTGAGCCCTCGTGGTGGTGAGCGCAGCTTTGTTCCCAGAGATGGAGCCGGAGTAGCAAGCAGGGACCCCAGACGGGTGGCTGTTTGTGCTGTAGATGAGCAGTCGGGAAGCCTGGCCTGGGTTCTGCTCTTGCCAGTTGGGGTCATTACTGGTGGTGACTGACCCAGAGCTCAGTCAACAGGTCAGGGTGACCGTCCCTCCTGGAGACACTGACAGTGCTGGCTCCTGGACCACAGTCTGCGCATCCATCCCTAAAAGCAACAAGAGAGAGACAGGGGTTGTTTGGAGACAAGGGCTCTAAGACCCTGCTTGGGAGTGCCCCAAGGATGCAGAGTCCCGGCCCCTGACCTGAGCAGTAAGTGAGGAGCCCGAGCAGAAGCATCATCCTGGCCATGGTGGGGACCCTCCCAGGACATGGCCTCCTCAGCCTCCTGGGCTGGAGGTGGGGTCCTGGATCTTTTCCTGCCTCCCATCCCATCAGGAGGAGGAGGAGCCTCATGCAAATCATTTCCTGCCTCTCCCTGCCCAAGTCACTTGATGTCCCCTTGGCGGGGCGGTTCTTGAAGGAGGTAGATGCTGGACCTCTCACATATCAGGGACAGTACCGGGAGGAGACCCTGAGTGATGGGGTGACAACCTTCCCCTAATCAGCCCCCACGTCCTTCGATTCTCAAACCTGAATCTTTCCCTGCAGATGTGAGGCTGAATATAATGGATGTGCTCCCCTTCCTGCCCCAGCGATCCTGTTCACCCCAACACCATACTCCCCCATGACTGTGAACCTCTCCTCCCTTCCCGTGGAATCACTTCCTGCTCCTGGTGAGGATCCGTGGGTGGCTCTTCCTCCAGCAGGAAACTCAAAAAGGAACCAGAGAGTCACATGTGATCTGTGGGGGCACAGGGTCTCCCCACACACAGGCTGTGAAACCACTGCTGGTCACGACCATCCAGGGCATCAGGGCTGTGTGGTTGACACCCACACCATCACCAGGTGTAGGGGCTTAGCTATCCTGGGCTCTGAGAACCACCAATAAATTGGGGTAGCTTCAATATATCTGCACTTTAGAAGAAAATTATATCAAGATTCTTTCAAAATATTAGATGAAAATAA
Source organism: Cervus elaphus (assembly GCF_910594005.1). Classification (NCBI taxonomy): domain Eukaryota; kingdom Metazoa; phylum Chordata; class Mammalia; order Artiodactyla; family Cervidae; genus Cervus; species Cervus elaphus. The sequence goes on from NC_057819.1 coordinate 2,467,177, forward strand.
TAGAAAAATACATGACTCAACATCAGAACTTAAAATGATACTGTTGGTGTGAATATCATGAAGTGTTCTAAATTCCCTTTCCCCTAAATGGTCTTACGTGGAGCAGAAGGACTAGGAAGAGCAGCTAAGGGGGTTTAGGGTGAAAGCTTTTCAGTAAGTTGTGATGTACAGCCACAACATACTCGTTCTCAGCATGTGAAATGAAACAGGATTTGAAGTCCATTTCAGAGCTGCTGCTACAGTGTCTGCTGCAACAACATGCTGATAATTGTGTTCCTTTCTCAGTATCTGTGACTGAGGTCCGATTCCATCAGCCAAAGATCCGCACTGCTTGATCTGGAGCCTATTAAGCAAAAGTCCTCTGGTACAATGGAAAACATGTAATTTCGTGGGCATGGAATTTGATGATAAGGAAGATTTAAGGCTTAAAGGAAAAGGGAGGATTCGAAGGAATAATCCCACATGTTGTAAAATGTGCATCTCGGTAAACTTTGGGCCCACAGCCCAGCCCTGCCTGCTGTGCAGACCCTGCACGTCTGTGTGAAAGGGCAGTGACAGGAGCAGGACACCAGCGTGGTGACATGCAGCGCTCACAGATCCATGTGCCCGCTGAGGCTGCGATTTCAGGGTGGGCGGCCCCCTCCCCAGTGGTCTGAAATCACCTGTGAGCCTGAAAGGCTGTCCCAGGAGAGGTAGCAGCAGCATGGGTCTCAGCTGAGCCCAGTGATGGCCAAAAAGCCTGAACTCCAGCCTTGAGACCAAGGAACCAAGCAGGGACTCCTGAGCGTCCACTACTAGCATTAGACAGGAGGAGAGTCTTTGGGACCAGGACGTAAACTGGACACTCAGATGTGTCCCGACTCAGACACCGCTGGACTCCACTTCTCTGGTTCTGACCTGACTTGTCCGGAACTCTGTCCCCAGGGCATCTGCCCCTGGAATCTAGGGATTTCTGCTCAGTTGGAGAAAATCAGATAGTATGTGGTTTCCAAGGAAAAGCCCGGGACGGGGAGTGGGATGGGGGAACTGCCGAATGAAGGAGATCTGAACAGATTTCCTGGAGCAAGTTCCCGGCGTGGGGCTCAGATCCCACTTTTAGACCAAACAAACCAAACATTTTGCTACTTTGGCAGAGGATGGTTCAGCCCCAGGAAGCCCATGACCTGGAGGAGAGCAGGTTTTTGTCTCACTTCCCCCCGGGCCTGGAGCACTGTGCCACATTGCCACTACTGTCATAAGCTGCACAGTAATAATCCCCCTCGTCCTCAGCCTGGAGCGAACTGATGGTCAGGGTGGCTGTGTTCCCAGACCTGGAGCCGGAGAATCGGTCGGGGACCCCCGAGACTCGACTGGTTGCACCATAGATGAGCAGTCTGGGGGCTGATCCTGGGAGCTGTTGGTACCAGCTACCATAACCACGCCCAATGTTGCTGCTGCTTCCAGAGCAGGTGATGCTGACCCTCTGGCCCGGAGACCCAGACACGGAGGACGGCTGAGTCAGCACAGCCTGCGCCCAGGATCCTGGAAGGGAGAGAGACAGAGATGGTGACTCGGGGGTCCATCACGAGAGCAGGGAGCAGGGCCCGTGAGTCTTCCCAAGCCCCTTCCCCTGTCCCCCCATCCAGTCACCTGTGCAGAGAACGACCAGGGTGAGGAGCAGAGGGCACCAGGCCATGGTGGACATGGTCAGGGCGTCCTGCCTTCTGTGGCTCCACAGCTGAGCAGAGCGTCCCCACACCGCTCCTTCCCCTCTTCATACTCTGAGAGGGGGAGGGGCCTTTCATGCAAATGACCGTCCTCCCCCCAACTCCCACAATGCTCTGATGACCTCTGGGACCTGGGTCAGCTTCCTGTGCCTGAGGGAGGCCAGTTGTGGTCAGACGTGGGGTTGCGTGGGGCTTGGGGGTGGGAGGTCACAGCGGGAACCCTGAGCAGAAAAAACCAGGAAGGACCAGGGGACTGGTCTCTGCTCTCACAGGTCCAGACACTCAGGAAAGGCCTCCGATCGCCCCCTGGTGTCCTGGCACAAACACACATCCTGACCTGGGGATCAGAGCTCTTAAGAGGGAACTTTCCCCAAAGTGCTTTTGAAATTACACCCTTCAGGCTGTGTCTGGATGGGAAACAACAGCCAACTGTACTTTACCCTGTAGTGCATGTGAGTGTTACACAGTGGATGTGTGACTTTGAGATTTTACATGAACCAAAATGTGTTCATGGGTTAGTAAAAGTCTAAGGTCATCAATTAAAATAGATGCCTAAATTTAACTGTAGATGTTGTTGTTAAATCACTAAGTTGTGTCCAACTCTGGCTCTGTTTTAATTTTGCATTGCCATGGTGATATTTCTAAAACATAATTTTCCTTGTAGCCTGTGTTCTTTAAACAAGATTATTGTAAAGACTTTCTGACACGTATGGCATCTCCACTGAGGGATTTTTACGTCGCAGCAGGACGTTCTATCTGTGAAAACAGGGCAGACTGAGTTATCAGCGCCATGGGTCGGTCTCACCTGAGATGAGGGACAGGACACGACACGGCTGGCCGTTGTTGTCAGGACACTCAGACGTGACCATAGGGAGCAAACCTGACTTAGACATGGTCCAGTAGGAGCAGCAGTGATCGCCCCGGGGGCAGAGCCCCAGGAGAGAGTCTGTTTCCCAGCCGAGGGCCCCAACAGCTTCTCTGCTCACTGTGCATAAAATCAATCCCACAGCAGCTGAGCACAGACACTCATCAGCCAGGAATCATTTCCCAGGTCTCAGGACCAGGGTTTCTCTCCCCACCTGATTCCTCACTCGATGGCACACAGGACAGAGTGTGAGGTTTCAGGGGATAAATCAGCCACACGAGGGATTCAAAATCCCCTGGGACACAAGGGGAACCTGGCGAGGAGCACGGAGGGGAAAGCTGGGGTCACACCTGAGAGCCAGAGCCCTGAGGCTTCTCGGGAAGGAAGGGTTAGAGAGGTTCAAGGAGGGGCCGAGGAAGTGAGTGTAAAGTTCAGGAAGATTTGGAAACATGTCCATGATCTTCTAATAGAGTGAACTGGGTCATCACCATGGAGGTCAACACTGTAGGTCTGTAGAAAGAGAGAGGCCCAGGATGGGGAGGAAAGTCATGAATGAGGGGAGCGGGAGGGCAGGCTCTTAGCAAAGAGATGAGGAGGAGCAGGAGCAGGCTGAGGACAGATGGAGGGGTGCAGGGGGTGGGCTCCGGGGGCTCCTCCCCTCCTCTGTTTCTGAGAAGAGGGTGGGGACTGATGACCACCTCACCCCTTCACCCTCCAATTCTGGGTGCTCGGCTCCATGTGCAGCCTTACTCCCAGGAGGAGGCCTGGGGGTTGCGGCTCAGAGTTTGTCCCCTGAGAGGAAGGACCTGCTGTCACGTCCAACTCAGGCCACTGAGCCCCTTGCAGGGCCAGGTCAAGGGACCACGTTGGTGTGTTGAGGTTTTGCCAGTTCTGAGCTGATAAACAGCGCCCCTTGTTGACGAACTCTGGAACGTTCACGGTGTTGAAAGTGTGAGCAAGGCGCCGCTCAGTTGCTTGGTTCTCAATCCTGTCTGACTCCTGGGACCCCATGGGCTCTAACCCACCAGGCTCCTCTGCCCATGAGATTCTGCAGGTAAGAACAATGCAGTGGGTTGCCGTTTCTTGCTCCAGAGGATCTTCCCAAACCAGGCATAGAACCCACATCTCTTATGTCTTTTGCATTAGTAGGCGGGTTCTTACTCCTTGTGACACCTGGGAAGCCTTGTGAGGAAGGTGGAGCTGCCTTTTTTCCAGTCACCAAATGCCTTACCAATGAGCAAATAAATGAATTAAATAATAAATATTACATGTCTTTGATAGTATACAGAGAACTTTTTTATTTTCACCCATTGTATTTTCAGGTTTTTCTGACTATCTTATTCTCATGATTCTTTTTTTACCTTCCATTTATATCCTTTTCCTTTGGACCCAAGAGTGTTTGTATTTGTTCAGATAGATTTGATGATTTGTCGCTAAAAATATCTCTCGCCTGATTTCATCATCTGAGACATCTCAGCATTGATGTCTATGCTGTCTCACTTCCCTTTAATATTGAGTTTCCTGGTTCTTGATAGAAATGACAATTTTTACTGGATCCTGGACTGTGTGGAAATTACTTGAAGAAACTCTGAGTTCCATTTCCTTTTCCTTTAACAGGACATCCTTCTGTGGCGGAAGGTCAGGGATGTGCATTCACTGCCCACTGACCCAGCAAGGGCGGCACTGACCCCCCTGCTCTGTGCTGCTGACTCCGACCTGGGAACAGGGGGCAACTGCTGTCAGCAGCTCCTTCATCCAGGGGTGTGTGACCACCCCTTGTGAGATGCTGCCCTGGGGAGGGGAGTTGAGCTGAGGGGGCAGCTGTGCTGAGTCAGGGGACACTCAGTCCCCTGGGTTCCATGCTCTCAGGGACTCCAGGAAGGGAGGGGCAAACACCTTGCCCTGGGAGCCCCATGACTATGGGGGAAGCTGAATTTTGTCTCTTTCCACTCTGGCCTGAAGCACTGAGGAAACTTTCAAGCCATCAGCCCATGAGAAACAGTAATAATCAGTGTCGTCCTCAGACTGAACCGAAGTGGTCAGAGAGGCTGACTTGCCAGACTTGGAGCCAGAGAATCAATCTGTGACCCTGAGGGTCCTTTGCTATTTTCATAGATCAGAAGTGTGGGGGACGATCCTGGGAGCTGTTGGTTCTAGCTGACATAATTACCCCCAGTGTTGCTCCTGTGTCCAGTACAAGAGATGGTGACCCTCTGTCCCAAAGTCCCGGACACGGAGGGCGGCTGAGTCAGCACAGTCTGGGCTCAGGATCCTGGAAGAGGGAGAGACAGAGATGGCGACTGTGGGCTTCAGGAAGGAGAGGAGGGAGAAGGGACATGCGTCTTCTCAGGGCACTTCCCCTGTTCCTCCATCCAGTCACCTGTGCAGAGAGCGACCAGGGTGAGGAGCAGAGGGGACCAGGCCATGGTGGACATGGTCATGGCGTCCTGCCTTCTGTGGCCCCACAGCTGAGCAGAGCATCCCCACACCGCTCCTTCCCCTCTTCATACTCTGAGAGGGGAGGGGCCTTTCATGCAAATGAACCCCCTTCCCCAAACAATTTTCTGATGCCTCCCTGGGCCCTGGGTCAGGCCCCTGTGCCTGAGGGTGGCCAGTGGGCTCCCTGGGGCGGGGCTGTGGGGGTCCCGGGTGAGAGGTCACACTGGGAGCCAGGAGCAGAGGCCACCAGGCAGCGCCAGGGTCCCAGCGCCCATCCCCCATCCACCCTCAGGATCGGCCCCCGCGCGCCCCCTGGTGTCCAGGCCCAGACACACATCCTGCGACCTGGTGACCAGAGCCCTCGGGGCAGACCCTGGCCCTGCTCTGTGCTCTGTCCCATTCTTGCCTTCTGGCCGGGCTTCCGTTCTGTGTCACCTGTGACCTCAGGGCCGTCTGTGGGCTCCCCTCAGACCCTCAGGGTGAGTCTGTACACGGCGCCCTCACAGCTCAGGGTCAGGACTGAGGGGACGTCGGGCACACGTATTCCTTAAATCAGGGTCAGGTCAGGACAGTGATGACCCCGTGGATGCAGCCTCCTGACTGTGCAGACGCGGCTGCTTTCTCCTTCGTTAGAAATGAAGCAGTGCCTTACACACGCACACAGGCACACGCAGATTGCTTTGAGGGGCTTTCCCAGGGAACTATAAGCATTTTGCTTTTATACTCCGTGACCCCACTGTAGTAGTTCCTGGTCTCCTCTTTCCTATGTAAGTTAAATAAAACATTTGCCACGTGTTCACTCCCTGTTGGCTTGGGAATCAGAAGCTGCCTTTCTGAATGAGGCTAACTCTGCTCCCAGCTCCCAGGATGCAGAAGAGAAGGTGACTGTAGGGGCACCACCTGTGTCCAGGTGCCCAGATCATGATCACCCCCATCCTCATCTTTCATCCAAGGATAGGAGCCCACAGTCATCAAGGAACCTGAGTGACCGTAGCTGGAGCCAAAAGACGCATTGCAGATCCTGAGGGTTGGGGACCAGCAGGCATCATGGTTTGGGGTGTCTGGCTGGGACCTGTTGGTTCCCGGACACCTCACACCACCAGCTCTGCTGCTCTTTCCAGGACTGGAGGACCTGAGCACTGAACTGGACAATGGGCCCGGCTGACGCAGCGCAGACTGTGCTCAGGACTCTGTGCTCAGCGGGGAGGGGACAGGCGGCACGTCACTCCTGCAGAGCCTGACTCTGAGCCAGCAGAGTGACCCTTCTGTGGTGTCAGGAACCAGCATCCTTCCTTCTGACATCTAAGGGCTCTGCCCCGTCCCCTCTGCTCATACCCCCTCCTGCTTCTCAAGGGAAAGCAGGTATAAGGAAGCAGCACTATAAATCATGAAGGGCATGCACTACCTGGCTACTCACTGTTTTCCTGGAAGAAAATATTTCACTCCTGTTCAAATTTTCTTTTGTATTTCTACTGAAAGATTATCATAGCCATACAAACATGGTCAAAGTTTATGCTTTTAATTTTACGACTAGAAACAGATTAACACACACTTTGAACTACTTTTCAGTTCAGTTCAGTCACTCAGTCGTGTCTGACTCTTTGCGACTCCATGAATCACAGCACGCCAGGCCTCCCTGTCCATCACCAACTCCCGGAGTTTACCCAAATCATGTCCATCGAGTTGGTGATGCCATCCAGCCATCTCATCCTCTGTCGTCCCCTTCTCCTCCTGCCCTCAATCTTTCCCAGCATCAGGTTCTCTTCCAGTGAGTCAGCTCTTCGCATCAGGTGGCCAAAGGATTGGAGTTTCAGCTTCAGCATCAGTCCCTCCAATGAACACCCAGGACTGATCTCCTTTAGGATGGACTGGTTGGATCTCCTTGCAGTCCTAGGGACTCTCAAGAGTCTTCTCCAACACCACAGTTGGAAACCATCAATTCGTCTGCGCTCAGCTTTCTTCACAGTCCAACTCTCACATCCATACATGACCACTGGAACAACCATAGCCTTGACTAGATGGACCTTTGTTAGCAAAGTAATGTCTTTGTTTTTTAATATGCTATCTAGATTGGTCAGAAATTTCCTTCCAAGGAGTAAGCGTCTTTTAATTTCATGGCTAAAATCACCATCTGTAGTGATTTTTGTTTATATAATTTTAAAATTCTATAGTATTTTTAATAATTGTGAACTTGAAGATTTTTGTATTCATTCTCATTGATTTTCAGCATACTTATTCTCATATTAATTCTTCATTTCAAAATATTTTCACATATTTTTTAACTTCTATTATTGATTTGCCAAACTTACATGGAAGTGAAGGTCTGGGAAAAACATTCCCCCACCCGGTGCGTGCATGACTACGTGTAAACCCACTAGACCAGGCTGTCAGCACCCTCTATGTTTCAGGGCATCTTCAATTTCTGGGACCAGCCAAGCAGCTGTGGAGAAAATCTATGAGTGTGTGTGTGATTGGTGGGGACTTTGGTGGGGGGTGGTCCTTGTTTTCTCTATTCAGAGTTTACGGGTGTAGGTTCCATTTTAAGCCTTGGAAATGCCACCTTGAATTTCAGTATCCCTGAAATCACGCTGACACCCTTTTCGGTTAGAGCACCCGAGTCATAATTCTCACCAACAGGTTGCGGGTCACAAAGGCACTCTTGGTGGAGAGATGACCCCAGGTGCCCACTGCAGGGGACCCGCTCCTGGAGTTCAAGAACCTCTTGCTGCACCTCCCCTTCTCAGACATAGCTTTTCTGCGACTAGAGGAGGATGGTTCCAGGACTGTTTATTCCTCCATGTCTTTTCTCATAGTTTCTATTTCTTTGCTAGAACTCCCTCCCTTGTGATTAATGGCGGTTGAAGACTGTGTTTGCAGGGAGAATTGTGATCCATTTGGGAATGATTGTTATCTTTTGATTATTGGAGTATAGCTGCTTTACAATGACACTCTGGTGTTGGAGAAGACTCTTGAGAGTCCCTTGGACTCAAGGAGAGCAGAGCAGTCAATCTTTAAGGAAATCAACCCTAAATACTCTTGAAAGGACAAAGCTAAAGCTGAGGCTGCAATACTTTGGCCACCTATGCGAACAGCCGACTCACTGGAAAAGACCTTGACGCTGGGAAAAATAGAGGGTAGGAGGAGAAGGGGATGACAGAGGATGAGATGGTTGGATGGCATCACCGACTCAATGGACTTGAACTTGGGCAAACACCAGGAGATGGTGAGGGACAGAAAGCCCGGCGTGCTATAGTGCATGGGGTCACACAGAGTCAGACACGACTTTGTGACTGAACAGCAGCAAGCTGTGTTACACTGGTGTGCTCTGTTCAGTGACTGTAGCTTAGTGACACTCAGTGTTTGGAACTAAAGCCTGGGGTACCTGCTCACTGTGTCTGTGGTTTCTCTTGCATGCTTGTCATTTTCAGCACATAGACTTCTGGTCTTCCTCAGATTTATCTTAGAGTGTTTTATATTGATTGTATCATACATGTTAGTGTTTTTATTTTTAGAAACTGGAGATTCATTCAGTTCAGTTCAGTCATGTCTGGCTCTTTGCAACCCCATGGACTGCAGCACACCAGGCCTTCCTGTCCATCACCAACTCGCAGAGCATACTCAAACTCATACCCATTGAGTCGGTGATGCCATCCTACCATCTCATCCTCTGTCATCCCTTTCTCCTCCTGCCTTCAATCTTTCCCAGTATCAGGCCCTTTTCAAATGAGTCTGCTCTTCACATAAGATGACCAAAGTATTGGAGTTTCAGCCTCAGCATAAGTCCTTCCAATGAATATTCAGGACTGATCTCCTTCAGGATGGACTGGTTGGATCTCTTTGCAGTCCAAGGGACTCGCAAGAGTCTTCTCCAACACCACAGTTCAAAACCACCAATTCATCAATGCTCAGCTTTCTTTATAGTTCAACTCTCATATCCATACATGACTACTGGAAAAACCATAGCCTTGACTAGGTGGACCTTTGTTGGCAAAGCAATGTCTCTGCTTTTTAATATGCTGTCTAGGTTGATCATACCTTTTCTTCCAAGGAGTAAACGTCTGTTAATTTCAGGGCTGCAGTCACCACCTGAAGTGATTTTGGAGCCCCCAAAAATAAAGTTTGCCACTCTTTCTCCACCCATTTGCCATGAAGTGATGGGGCTGGATGCCATGATCTTAGTTTTCTGAATGTTGAGCTTTAAGCCAACCTTTTCACTCTCCTCTTTCACTTTCACCAAGAGGCTCTTTAGTTCTTCTTCACTTTCTGACATAAGAGTGGCGTCATCTGATATCTGAGGTTATTGATGTTTCTCCCGGCAATCTTGATTCCGGCTTCTGCTTCATCCAGCCCAGCTTTTCTCATGATGATTCATTACTGAACTACAAAATACAATTTATTTCTGCATGTTGACTTTTACATCACAAAATCCCAAGTGAAACACTCACAGAAGCCTGTCTTATTGACCCCTTGACCCTGATTTGGGCCTGGCCAGAAATCACCTCTTCTGGGCTCAACCATGGTCTCCACTGAAAGGTTTTTACCTTAACAAGCTACGTTTGTCCAAGAAAACTGCATTGAATAACAGTATTTTAGCAATCTAAAAGCTGAATTGAAGCAAAGGATACAATATTATCAAATCTGCCGGTTGGAGGAAAATAAGTTCCTTGTCTAACATCTGACAATTGAAGTCACCCCCTGAACTAGATTTCCTCCAAGCCACGAGCAGGTGTGAGTGGAGGTTTTCCTCTCACGTCCTCCCTGGTCTGAAGCGCCGTGTAAGCATTAGTGCCGCCATGCCCCACAGCACAGAGTCGGCCTCGGCCTTGGGCTGCAACCCAGAGACGAGCAGGAGCCCTGCGTTGGCTGAGGCGTGTTTGGATCCAGAGAATCTGCTGGGGACTCCAGAACCTTGGTTCTTATGGGAGTCTGACTTGACCCTCAGGAGGTACCATGGAGGGCTTCCTGGCTTCTGCTGGAACCAAGATAAGGAGAAATCACCAATATTGTAGCCACTGCTCAGGGTGCAGGAGAGCCTGGCTGATGCTCCCGGAGACGCAGAGAGGGAGGCAGGCTGAGTTAGCACAGGCTGGAAGAGGGAGCCTCCTCTTCTCCCCCAGCCTCTGCGGGAGGAGGGGCTGCCAAGCAAATAGGGCTCCACCCAGGGCCCGCCCAGCCCCTCCTGGAGCCCTGGTGGTGGAGCTCAGCTCACAGCCCAGACTAGGGAGCCCCTGGGAGGGAGCCCCTGCTGAGACCACATAGGTCCCTGCTCAGGGGTCTCTGCAGCCAGAGAGGACGCACCGCTGCGTTCCCTCAGGAGCACAGGCCCCTAGGCCAGCTCCTAGAGTGAGGGGTGTTCCCTGGGCAGCTGCGCAGGGACCCCAGGGCACTCCCAGCGCTCCCCCTACTGGTAACATGTGAGAGAAAGCTTGCAGAAAAGGGGGATGACATTCATACTTCTCTGAACAAGTATAGCACTGGCTCTAGTAGAGAAAGATTTAAAAACAGGCTGAAATGCTTAGGAAAAAAATAAAATTTTATCATGAAATTATTCCACAAAAAGACACAATGTATTCTTATTTACCATATGTAACATACTTCAGCAATTACTTGCTTCCCACTGATTTTTTTGTCTACATAATTTTTAACATTGAAAAACATGAAAAATTTGTGGTTCTTTGAGGAAGTAGTTAAAGTGTCATACATACAACTCATACATAAAACTCATAAAAGGGAAGTTTACGGGACTTCCCTTGTGGTCCAGTGTTTAAGGTTCTACTTGCCAATGGTGGAGACATGGGTTCAGTACCTGGTCCGGGAAGAGTCCACATTTCAGGGAATGACTAAGCCCCAGAGCCCCAACTACTGAAGGTCGCTCACCTGGAGCCTGCGCTCTGCATTGAGAGAAGCCACCTCAGTGAAAGGCCGCATACTGAAAGAAGAGTAGCTACAGCTCCCTGCCACCAGAGGAAGCTGGAGAGCAGTGAAGACCCAGCCCAGTCATTAACACACAAATAAATTAATTAAATTTTAAATAAGAGGAGGAAAACAGACAATATTATTGTCGACTACAAGCTGGCACTTTCTACAAACACATATTTGCTAATCACTGAAAACAACAACTAGGGCATTTGCCAACTGCCGACGCAGCTGTACCTGCTACCCTTCGCCACTGCATGAAAGGAGTTCAGGGTGGAGAGTGAGGCACTCTGTGCTCCAGGAAACCAGTGGAACAGGTCTTTAGGGAGTCAGGTATTTTCAGGAACTGATTTCATGATCCCAATGCTTGCATCTCTTCATATTTGGAAAATCACTAACCTCCTTCCCTGCAGGCCACGGGCCCCTCCTCCATGCCCTGGGATGTCCCAGCCCCCAGCAGACTGTCCACTGGACAGCAGGCTTGCAGATGGCACCCCCAGGAGAGTGGGCTGAGGGGCATTTCTAGGTCCTCCCTGGGCACAGAGATGCTCTCACACTGGGACTCTTGTCTCCATGGAAACTGACATATTCCACAATCTGTGTCTCTGTTAACTGTGACCCCACGGTCCAGCCCTGCCTGCTGTGCAGACCCTGCACGTGTGTGTGAAAGGACACTGACAAGCAGCAGCAGGACACACACGTGGTGACATGCGGTGTTCCGTGACCTCACGTGGGGGTGAGGCCTGGATTCCAGGGCTTGGGGCTGTCTTCCCCCGGCCTGTAGCCCCAGGTTTGCAGCCAGACTGCCCTCCCGCCTGAGAAAGAACAGTCAGCTTCGTCCTTGGAGCTGATCGCCCTAGAGCCTCTCTGAGACCCTGCGGGCTGGTTGTGACTCCTGTGATCAGGAGTCTGTGGACCCCACCCAATTGCTGCTGCAGCCAAGCTGCCCCCTTGGTGCCTACACTGTTGCTGTTCCCAGTGCGGGTGAGTGTGGCTCACTGTCCATGGACAGAGTCACTGACCCTGACTGAGGCCACCCTGACATTTCCCCAGACGCCTTGAGAAGACAGAGAAAGCAGAGAACAAGACCTGCTCCCTGGGCAGAAGAGAGGGGAGAGGGGTACAGTGGGGGCTACCCAGCTCTGAAATACCCTCAGACAGATCCTCCACCTCAGACCCTGAGAACAGAACAGACACACCGCATGTCCCCAGTGATGGGGAGACAGATTTTCTCTTTCCTTTGAGACCCTCTCCTGGGAACAGGCTGCTGGAGGGAATTTGAGGACAGAGGGGAGAGGAGGAGCCTCCATGCACAGGCAGACCCCCCGATGACCTGGACCCAGGGTGGGGCAACAGTAGCAGCAGCAGGTCCAGCCAGAGCCTGAGCAGGAAACGCTGGGCGACCCCATCTCCCCAGAGGGAAAGGAGTCCTGGTCTAGTTCCCACAGGACTGGAGCTCTGGGTGTGCCTGAGAGGCGTTCACAGGAAAGGCAGGAGCAGCAGCCTGGGCCTCAGCTCAGCCCCGTGATGGCCAAGGAGCCCCAACGCTAGCCTTGAGACCAGGAAATGGAGCTGGGATCCCCAAGGGTCCACTGCTAGCATCAGAGAGGAGAGCTGTTGGGACCAGGACAGGTGCTGGACGATGATGCCTCCTGAATCAGACCCAGCTCCACTCTGTTTCTCTGATTCTGACCTGAACCATCATGGACTCTGACCCCAGGGCCTCGGGCATTCAGGACTTTGTGCTCAATTTTAGATAATCAAACACTATGTGGTTGCCCGAGAAAAGCCTTGGTGTGGAGGCAGAATTAAGATGATCTGAACAGATTTCCAGGACCCAGTTCCAGGTGTGGGGCTCAGACCCCAGTTTTAAATCAAAGAAACAAGAGAAGTGTCTGCATTGGCAGAAGACGCTTCAGCCCCGAGAGGCCCATGTCTGGAGCAGAGCAGGTTTTTGTCTCACTTCCTCCCTGCCTGGACCACTGTGCCATCACTGCTGCTAGTGTCATACGCTGCACAGTAATAATCCGCCTCGTCCTCAGCCTGCAGCGAACTGATGGTCGGGGTGGCTGTGTTCCCAGACCTGGAGCCAGAGAATCGGTCGGGGACCCCTGAGGCTCGACTGGTTTCACCATAGATGAGGGTTCTGGGGCCCGATCCTGGGATCAGTTGGTACCAGCTACCTTAACCACGCCCGATGTTGCTGCTGCTTCCAGTGCAGGAGATGGTGACCGTCTGATCCGGGGACCCGGACACGGAGGGCGGCTGAGTCAGCACAGCCTGGGCCCAGGATCCTGGAAGGGAGAGAGACAGAGATGGTGACTCGGGGGTCCAGACACGAGAGCAGGGAGCAGGGCCCATGTATCTTCCTAGGGCCCTTCCCCTGTCCCCCCATCCAGTCACCTGTGCAGAGAGCGACCAGGGTGAGGAGAAAAGGGCACCAGGCCATGGTGGACATGGTCAGGGCGTCCTGCCGTCTGTGGCCCCCACACTGCTCCTTCCCCTCTTCATACTCTGAGAGGGGAGGGGCCTTTCATGCAAATCACCCACCCCCCCTCCCGAAACCCCCAGGTTCCTGACCCCTCCCTGGGCCCTGGGTCAGGTCCCAGTGCATGACGGAAGCCAGGGCGTGGGTAGGGGCAGGCTGTGGGCCGCCCAAGGGTGGGAGGTCATAGCTGGGCGCCCTGAGCAGAGGCCCCCGGGCAGTCAGGGCTGGGCCCAGCTCTCACCCCTGACTGTTAGGAACAGCCCCTGCGCGCCCCCGGAGTCCAGGCGCAGACACACATCCTCTGACCTGGTGACCAGGGTCCCTCAGGGACAGCGCCTGCCCCTGCTCTGTGCTCTGTCCCCGCCTTCGGTTCAGGTCAGGCGCCCCTTCCGGGCCTCTTGTGACCTCAGGGCCAACTGTGGGCTCTCCGCAGACCCTTCATGACGAGAGTCTCCGCTTCTCTCTTGGCTGCTCTGGGATTGGGGTGAGGGGGCGTCTGGGACATAAATCCCTCTCAGATCGGGATCAGATCAGGGCCGCTCTGTTCCCAGGGAGGCCCGTCCCTGTCTGTGCAGCACAGGGGTCCCTTCTCTTGGGGGCCCCTCCCTGGTGGCCAGAGCTCTCCTTCCTCTGTGTGTGCCCTCAGCCCTGAGGAGGAGGGGAGGAGGGTGTGGGGAGAGGCCTGGGGTGTGACCCTGAATCCCTAAATGCCTGGGTCTCTACTGTGAATGAGACTTTCCACACACTGGGCCCCGTGTTCAAGTCCTGTCTTCTGAGGGGACCCCTCCTGGGCGTCTCTCCTGCAGGCACAGGGCACAGGCTGCAGGGAGCAGGGCTGGTGATGGGCCTGGCAGTGTTTGATGAGACTCTGAAGGGCTCTGAGCAACTTCTGTTCCCAGGGAGTCTGATACGTGATGGCTGTTAGGATCAACCCTCCAAATAGTGGGCTTGAGAAGATACAGTCAGGGACTGTTCTCCTGGGAAAGACCAGCTGGCTGGACTTTGCCCTGCTCGGCGTGTGCGTGTTACACTGCAGATGTGTGACTTTGAGATTTGAAATTAATCAGAACATGTAAATGGAGTACCGAAAATCTAAGGCCAGCACTTAAAATAGCTGCATGAAGTTTTTCAAGGAAATCATATGTTCTATTTTAATTTTGCATTGACAAGGGTAACATTCTTCTTCTTGTTTAGTCGCTAAGTCGTCTCCAATTCTCTGGGACCCGATACACTGTAGCCCGCCAGGCTCTTCTGTCTATGGGTTTTCCTAGGCAAGAATACCGGAGTGGGTTTCCATAATTATTTTTGGAAGTTCTCTCCTTTTATTGAGGACATTATAATTCAATGATACTGCATGTATCCTATGAAACTTTATTTCTTAACAGGTGATATATAATGTTTACAAAGATATTTGCATTCTTTTTTTTTTTTTTTTGGTGTCTGAGTGAGGCAGGGCTGGTTCCAGCCTCTTTCTGCCACTTATTACAGTTCTACTGGGAAATTTTTATCTCTGAGCAGAGATTTCTGTCTGTAAACAGAGAGGGCTCAGGTATTGAACCATCGGTCAGTCTCAGATCTGAGAGGAGGGACAGAACATGACAGGTCAGATCTGTTGTTCTTGGGAGGCTCAGAAGTGACCATATGAGGTTAATCAGAGTTACACGTGGTCCAGACAGAGCAGCCCCACGGGGAGGGCTCGGGGGACGTTTTAGTCTCACTTCCTTGTGCGTCTGGAGCACCTTGTTAGTATCTGTGCTCCTGTGATAGGCTGAACAGTAAATGGTCAGCCTGGTCCTTGGCTGCACCCCGCAGGTGAGCAGGAGCCCTGCGTTGGCTGAGGCAGCCTTGGATCCAGAGAAGTGGCTGGGGACCCCGGAGCCTTGATACTCACTGGAGTCTGAATAGAACCTCAGGAGTTACTGAGGAGGCCCCCTGACCTCTGCTCGTACCAGTATAAAGCATGTAGCCGCTGCTGAGGGTGCAGGAGAGTCTGGCTGATGCTCCCGGAGACGCGGAGAGGGAGGCGGGCTGAGTCAGCACAGGCTGGGAGACCGAGCCTGCAGACACAGACACGGGGGAGACGGGGCAGGAGCTGCGGGAAAGGTTCCCGGAGTCTGCGCCCCGGGGGCTGATGCAGGCCGGGGACCGAGCCCTGGTGCGCGGGGCCGTCCCTACCTGTGCAGAGAGAGGAGCTCGAGCAGGAGAGGAGTCCAGGCCACGGTGCCCACAGGACCCTGGTCCCCACAGAGGGCTGGGCTGCCCCAGGCCTCCTGTTCTCCCCCAGCCTCTGAGAGGAGGGGCTGCCAGGCAAATGGTGGCCCACCCAGGGACCACCCAGCCCTTCCTTGAGCCTGGGTGCTAGAGCTCAGCTCACAGCCTTCCTCCTTGGGAGCCCTTGGGAGGAAGCACACGCTGAGACCACAAAGGTTCCTGCTCGGGGCCCTCTGCACCCAGAGTGGACATACTGCTGTGTCCCCCAGGAGCTCAGGCCCCGCCCCCCGCCGAGCTCCTGGAGTGAGGGGTGCGCCCTGAGCAGCTGTGCAGGGACCCCAGGGCAGTCCCACAGCGCCCCCTGCAGGCCGCAGGGCACTACTTCAGTGTGGATCAAAGTCCTGTGGCCCAAACAGATTGTTCATCTAGTCCCTGTCTCCATTCACACGCCCATGATCTGGTTCCCAATACAGGGATTCTTTTGTCCCGAGCCTGACTGTATAGTGTCGTCATTTCCAAAAGCAGGTCTTGTCCATGGAAGGTGCAAAACTGCGTATGCGCAGCCCCTGAAGGTTCGAGACCACTCTCCCCCGAGTACTGGCTAGAAAGGTTAACTGATCCAGGGGTGCATCAGGGCAGCTGTCCACAGCAAGGGGACACTGAGCTGGCCTGAAGGACATGAGGAAGTGTTTTGCACAACGGTTTAGACAGAGTTTTTCAGCAATAAGCACAAGGTCATATTTCAAACATGGAAATTCTGCAAACATTTCAAAAGTCAAGCCACGCTTTCAGAATTTTCATGGAGATTAGATTGACTTGTGAATATCTATTAGTCTGGCTGCTTTACCATTTAGCAGCAACCTGGGTAAAACTTTCTCTAGTCATGAGTGACAGTTGGAGTTTTCTTGATTATGTCATATTTATTACTAGGACTTTGCCTGAAAGATGATACAGTTTCTCTGTTTTATGAACAGAACTTTCTTCCTGAGCTTTCTCTTGCCCAATATTGCAGTTTAGCAGAATGCTGGACTGTGCCTGAGCTTTTGAATGTAGAATCCATCACTTCCTTAAGGTATCCTGTACACATATTTGCTTCATTTGTGCAAATGGTCCCCTATCATCCAGACACACAAGAATTCTCAGTAAATGACCTGTGAGCTTGATCACTCACTCCCACAGGTTCCTTCCTCAACATATCAGAGTTAAATCCCAAAAGTTGAGCTATGTTTTATTAAGTGTTAATTTGAAGGATGTAAATCTACAAAACTTCTATACCCTAGCCCAGTTCCTGGGTGAAAGGTGCTCCCTCAGCAGGTTTGCAGGGACCCCACGGCAGTCCCACACCCTGGGGTTCCACATTTAACCCAAATGTGGTTACATGTTACCCCGTGCTGGTTACATGTAGAAATGAGGTGTTTTTTTTTAAATCACCAGAAAAGGGGGAATAAAATCATACTTCCCTAGGAAGTTACAACCTTAGCCTAGTAGAGAAAATAAGTAAAGACATTAAGTCTTTCAGGAAAAATAGGAAATTTTATCATTGAATTACTCCACAAAAGACATAATATATGCTTATTTATGAGAAGTATTTAACCAACCAGAAATACCCAACAAACTTCAGTAATTACATGGTTCCTACCATTTTGCTTTGTATGGTTTTTTAATCAAACATTCAAAAAGATATTAAAGTTCCTAGTTCCTTAAGAAAGCAGTTTAAGTTTTGTATATAAACCTGAAAATAGAACACATAACAGGGAACAATATAAACCACTCTCGATAAATATTTATCCAAATACTCTAAAGAAAAAGTTAACAAAGAAATGCCAGTGTCAGTTTCAGTAACTGATACTCTTATCAAGTGTTAGTGTTTTCCACATACAAGTTTGTTTTCTATGAGGATATTTAAAAACTAAACTTCACACTACTACCAGTAAAAGCCACATCAAAGCAGCAACAATAGCAGCCTTTGTAGTATGCCAGTACACGCTTTTCACACACACTTCACTCCGCACAGGTCACCCTGTGAGGCCTCTGCCCGCAGTTGGGTCTTGTCCTGTGCACAGACTCTCCCAGGAGCCACCTCCTCCTTGGAGGCACCTTCTGACTCCTCACCTTCCAGCAACCCCTCCCTGACCCAGACTCCACCAGGACCCCACATGGACCAGGAAGAGGGACCCGAATCTGAACCTCGTGGTGAGGGAGCAGGACCAGGAGCTCCTGGAGACGGGCTTCACAGGGACGAGGGTTCCCATCAGGTGGGACAGCTTGCCCAGTGTCCTGGAGCCCTCAGTGGTTTCCCTGTCGTCTGGCCCAGCACCCTGTCTGGGACTCTGCACTGGGCCCTCTGCTGGCCACGGGCCCCTCCTTGGGTTCCTGGGATGCCCCGGCCCTCAGGCACTGCTTGAAGTTGAGATCATGGTGGAAGGATGTGAGTTGGCCATGAATGGTCTGTTAGCACAGGGCAGACACACAGCGCAGCACAAAGGGATGGAGATTTGCCTTTCTACACATTTCTCCTTGTGCACATTGTTGAAATTACAAACGTCTATGGAGAACAGACTCATGAGCACCCTGCACCTTCATCCAACATCAGCCCTTATCAGTATGATTTCCCTCCTTCAGTCATATTCCTCTTAGCTCTCATCCTACCCCATCACTGAATCACATTAGAACACTTCCTAACATCAGCACTTCCACAGGACACTCTTTAGTACATACACACGTTTCAAGTTCCAAATCTCATGTGCATTCGAGAAATTGATTCCGACTAGTGTCACGGGAGTTGATTTGTGTTTTCACTTCCACAGTGCTGAGCTAACCGAATGCTGTACTCCTTGAAAGAGAAAAGCATATAAGGATCCTATTTTAGAGCTTTGAATCTCATGGCATGACTTATTTCATTGAAATGATGTCTAGATTGGATTATACTTTACAACCCAGGGAATATTTTCTGTGAGATAAGGCCCGGGAGGTCGTGCAAAGAGAGATGACCCTCAGTGATAGGTGCTGAGTTATGAATGTACTCGGAAAGGTGGACACTCTCAAGGTCCGTCTGTAGTTGCCCACCGAACTGTGGATCCGGCAAAGGGAGGGCAGTGTGGAGGGGCCATCACTGGGGTTTTGGTCTCACTTCTCTGCCCGTGTCACTGTGGGTTACACGAAGCTGCTCCCACTGCCATGGGCTGCCCCACAGATGTAGTCAGCCTCGTCTTCGTCCTGGATGTTCTGGAAGGTCAGGGACCCTCCAGGCCAGAGCCCAAGCCTGAGAAGCAGTCAGAGATCCCATCCCCCTTGGATCCAGCAACACCACTGGTGCCCACTCGCATCAGGAAACGGGGGCCCCTCCCTGGGACCTGCTGGTACCAGTTCACATAGTAGCTGCTGTAGCCGCAGCTCAGGGTGCAGGTGAGCTTGGCCGAGGCTCCCAGGGAGGCAGATGCAGAGAGTGGCTGTGTCAGCACAGGCTGGAAGAGGGACCCTGAAATCCCAGACACCCTTCATGTCCTGAGGAAGGACAGGGAGGTACGCTTCCTGCATGTGGTGGGAGTGGTGAGGGAGGGGGCGTCAGGGTGCTGAGGGCTGTCCTGACCTCTGCAGTGAAGGAGGGGGTCAGGAGTGCAGGGGAGGCCGGCCGCCCCAGAGCTGTGCTGAGGCTGCGACTGCCCGTCTCTTAGCTCCCCACCCCCAGGAGAAAGGGCCCCTCAGACAAATGTGCCCCTGTCCTCTGACCTACCAAACACCTCCCTGGGTTCTGTGTGTCCCCCAGGGTTCAGTATCATATCTGGGAGGGTGGCCTGAGCCACCTGGGTCTGTCCTGAGGTTCCCCAGGGACACAGAGAGGATCCGCTGTTGGGCCCAGCGACCACTGAGAAGAGACCCAGAACAGGGTCTGCTTTCCCAGCTAAGATCCCCCAGGACCTCTCTGGGCTCACAGTGCATAAAATCAATCCCACAGGAGCTGAGGACAGAGGCACCCCAGCCAGGAATCACTCCCAGGTCCTCAGGACGCAGGGTTTCTCTCCCCACCTCGTTCCTCACTCAGTGGGCTCAGAGGACAGAGTGTGACCGTTTGCAAGGATGAATCCGTTGCTGGAGGGACTCATGGGTCCCCTGGGAAATGAGGTAGAACCTGGGGAGGAGGGGAAGGGGGTGAGCTGGGGTCACACCTGAGAGTCTGAGACCTGAGGCTTCTGGAGAAGGGAGATGTCGGAGAGGTTCAAGGGGAGGAGGAGGAAGTGAGTGTTCCATTCAGGAAGATCTGGAAACACGTCCATGACCTTTGACAAAGTGAACTTGATCATTCTGGAGGAGGTCACGGGGTGGAGGGCTGTAGAAAGAAGGGAGCCCGGGACTGGGAGGAAAGCCATGAGTCAGAGTGGAAGGGAGGGAACGGAGGCTCTTAGGGAAGCGCTGAGGAGGAGCGGGAGGAGACTGAGGGGAGCTGAGGGGTGCACTGGGCTGGGATCCTGGAGCTCCTCCCCTCCTCTGCTCCTGGGGAAGAGGGTGGGGCCTGATTACCACCTGAGCGCAAAACCCTCCAGGTCTTACTCATGGGCCCCCTTTGCAGCTTCACTCCCAGGAGGAGGCCTGGGGGTTCAGGGCCCTGAGTCTGTCCCCGGAGCGGAAGCACCTGCTGTCACGTCCAACTCGGGCCACTGAGCCTGGGGACTCGCCCAGTCAGGGGCCCACCTGGTGTGTTCAGGCTTTGCCGGTTCTGAGCACGTGCACAGCGCCCCCTGGTGACGCGCTTGGGGAATGACCACGGTGGGGAAATAACGAGGAAGGAGGGGCGGCTGCCTGTTCTCAGGTCGTGAAATACTCCAGCCATGAACGAATTAATTAAACAACAGTAAGTATTACATGTCTTTGAGTACAGTCCGTGCCCCCAACCCTGCAGCAGGCCACCACCGACCCACGTCTTCGCTGGAGACTCCCGGACGCCCACAGGCAAGTCTGGGACGGTCTCCTGTGGGGTCACTGCTCCCTCCTCCTGGTCCCGGCGCACAAGCTTCTGTTGCGCCCCCCAAGAGTCTGTTAGCCAGCCCTGTGTAAGTTCCGGCAGCTCCACGGTGGGGTTACTGCGACCTCCTCCTAGAGGACTCACGCCGCAGCCACACCCAGAGCCCCTGTCCCTGCGGCAGACCTCTGCCGACCCGGACCGCCACAGGGGATGCTCAAACACAGTTCTGCCTCAGTCTCTGTGGGGTCCTTGGGTGCCAGTGCAGACAAGGTTTGTTTGAGCCCTCTGAGCGTCTCTGGCGGGAACGGGACTTGATTCGAAGTGCAAATTCGCCCCTCCTACCATCTTGCTGGGGCTTCTCCTTTGCCCTTGGATGTCGGCTATCTCCTCACAGCTGCACCATGCCTCCCGTCTGACTGGGGCTTCTCTGACCTTGGATGTGGGGTATCCATTCAGGGCTGTTCCAGCGAAGCACAGGAGCTGCTCCTGACTTGGACATGGGGTATCTCCTCTCAGCCACTTGCAGCGCAGCCGCCAGTCGCCATGGCTTTATATTTCTACACTAAATGATTGATATAAAAGATTATGACTAGAAATGGTAATCCTTGTCAGTTTCCTCCTTCATTCCTGGTTGAGAAACCCTGATGATCTGTTACCAGATCTTCATTGGACATGGTTGACCTTCATTTGTTACACTCCATAGATTTAATGAGAGCGGGTTTATAAGGTCTATGTTCAAAATAGTGACATTGATCCAATATCAGGTCAAACATGGAATGAGGGAAGGAAAACTGGGAAAGTCACGAGGGATAAGAGGAGAAAATGAGCCAGTGAGGAGTCTGAGAGCTGCGTCCTAACGGGGACGGTCTCCCTCACCTGCAGAGAAGGGCTCCTAGGGTGCAGTGTCCAGAGAAGGGGAGGCACCCAGATTCCATGGGGTCAGGGTTCAGGCAGAGCACAAAGCCTGCAGCAGGAGAGGGATGTGCGGGGGATGGGAGAGGCCCCCTGGGGCTCCAGGGCGCAGATGCTGGACTTCTGCTTCCTCAGCATCCTGCTCAGGACCTGTGAGGGACCCTGTGTATCTGGGCACATGGGCATTCTGCTTGGATTTGGAGACCAGAGAGAAAAGGAGACAACGTCATGAATCCCATAAAATGGACCAGGACAAGGATATGAGCCTGCCTGGTACTGACAGCAGAAGTGGCAGCAGAGACCTAACCCAGCCCTGCTGAGGTCACCGTCAGGCTCAGGGCAGGGATGGGTCCCACCCTGGAGTAGAGGGCAAACTTCCATCAGACACCCCCATCACACAGGAATTCCTTGTGGCTGTGGTTAGTGGTGAGCTGTGTGACACTGACGACCAGCCTGCTCATCAGGATGGGGTCCAAAGTGATCCAGGAGGGCGTGTGGACCCACCAGCAGCCAGAGAGCAGGGCAGAACCCCTGAGTGTCCCTCACCTCTGTCATGGTCACAAAGGCTGGGCTTTGCCTGAATCCCTTGTCATCATTGCCATGGTGATCCCCGTATCCCTGCTGCTCATTCTGCAGGAGACGGTGCCCCCGGATCAGGGCTCATCAGGGGCATCACAGGCAGAGGGACACGGGCACATCCTGGGGAGCCCCTGCTCCTGACAGTCCACAGACCACCCCAACCATGACATAGGAAATGCTCCGATGAGGTGGAGAGGAGAAGGGGGAAGGCAGGACACAGCCAGCAGGTGTGGGTCAGGAGAACCACTCCCGGGGTTCCCCGCATCCTGTGATGTAACAGCAGTGCCCCTCACTCCTCAGGGTCTCTGCTCTGATGATTCAGGAGCAAAGTTCACACCCTGGGGTTCAATCCGCCTGCTGGGATGGTCCACAGACTCTGCTGAAGGCACATCTGGGAAAGCCTCCTGCTCCTGATCTCAGGGAAGGGAGCTCAGCTCCACGGCTCTCTTGTTCACACGGATGATCGGGGTGCACTTCAGTGGTATCAGAATCTGTTTACATTTTCTGAGACTTCAGCAAAACTGACTGAACAATTGGGAGTAGACTTATTATGAACCAGAACGTATCTCAGGAATTAATTGATTCTGGGGGATTTATTTAAAATTTGACAGTTCTCTAAGAACAAGCCCCTGACAGGCTGAGGTTCTCGTCCCGGTTTCCATCTGCCTGTGTCTCTGTGAGAAGCCCTGTTGTACCAGCCTGCACGGTCAGAGTCAGCCTCGTCCTCAGGCTCCAGCATAGAGACGAGCAGGAGCCCTGCATTGTCCGAGGCACCTTTGGATCCGGAAAACCCACGGGGGACCCCGGAGCCTGGTTCTTCCTGGAGTCTGAGTGGTAGGACAAGGAGGACTCAGGAGGCCTCGCTGGCTTCTGCTGGTCCCAGTATACAGCACAGCGGCAACAGTGATGTCCCTGCTCAGGTTGCGGGAAGCCACAGCGTCACCTGTGGACTGGGAGGGACAGGGGTCTCCCCACACACGTACCATGACACACCACTGATGGTGTCAACAGTCCAGGGCATCAGGGCTGCGGTGTGGACACCCACACCAACCAGCACTTGGGGCTTAGCTATCCTGTGTGAGAGAAACCAAGAATAACCAGGGGTAGAATTCATATACCTGCAACCTTATAGACGACAGCTAACAATACAGCCATTAAGTTGAGATTCTTCTAAATTATCAGTTGAAAATAATAGGAAAACACACTACTCAAGATCAGAAATTAAAATGATAGTGTTTGAACATGGTGGTTTGAACAAACTTGCTTTCCACTAAATGGTCTTACGTGGATTAGAAGGACTGGGAAGAGCAGCCTAGGGCGTTGCGGTGAAAACCTTGGCAGTAAGTTGTGAAGTACGGCCAAACATTCGTGTTCCCACCGTGTGAAATGAAATACGACTTATGTCCATTTCAGAGCTGCTGCTACAGTGTCTCCTTTGACAGAGATATTTTAGCCCCGGGAGGCCCATGTCTGGAGGAGAGCAGGTTTTTGTCTCACTTCCCCCCTGGCCTGGAGCACTGTGCCACCATAACTATTACTGTCAGCAGATGAACAGTAATAATCGCCCTCGTCCTCAGCCTGCAGCGAACTGATGGTCAGGGTGGCTGTGTTCCCAGACCTGGAGCCGGAGAATCGGTCGGGGACCCCGGAGGCTCGACTGGTTGCACCATAGATGAGGGTTCTGGGGGCCGATCCTGGGAGCTGTTGGTACCAGCCCACATAATTACCATAACCAACATTGCTGCTGCTTCCAGAGCAGGTGATGCTGACCCTCTGGCCTGGGGACCCGGACACGGAGGATGGCTGAGTCAGCACAGCCTGAGCCCAGGATCCTGGAAGGGAGAGAGACAGAGATGCTGACTCGGGGGTCGATCACGAGAGCAGGGAGCAGGGCCCATGACTCTTCCAAAGACCCTTCCCCTGTCCTGCCATCCAGTCACCTGTGCAGAGAGCGACCAGGGTGAGGAGCAGAGGGCACCAGGCCATGGTGGACATGGTCAGGGCGTCCTGCCTTCTGTGGCCCCACAGCTGAGCAGAGCATCCCCACACCGCTCCTTCCCCTCTTCATACTCTGAGAGGGGGAGGGGCCTTTCATGCAAATGACCGTCCTCCCCCCAACTCCCACAATGCTCTGATGACCTCCGGGACCTGGGTCAGCTTCCTGTGCCTGAGGGAGGCCACTTGCGGTCAGAAGTGGGGTTGCGTGGGGCTTGGGGGTGGGAGGTCACAGCGGGAACCCTGAGCAGAAAAAACCAGGAAGGACCAGCGGACTGGTCTCTGCTCTCACAGGTCCAGACACTCAGGAAAGGCCTCCGATCGCCCCCTGGTGTCCTGGCACAAACACACATCCTGACCTGGGGATCAGAGCTCTTAAGAGGCAACTTTCCCCAAAGTGGTTTTGAAATTGCACCCTTCAGGCTGTGTCTGGATGGGAAACAACAGCCAACTGTACCTTACCCTGTAGTGCATGTGAGTGTTACACAGTGGATGTGTGACTTGGAGATTTTAAGTGAACCAAAATGTGTTCATGGGTTAGTAAAAGTCTCAGGTCATCACTTAAAATAGATGCCTAAATTTAACTGAAGAAGATGTTGTTGTTAAATCACGAAGTTGTGTCCAACTCTGGCTCTCTTTTAATTTTGCATTGCCATGGTACTATTTCTAAAACATAATTTTCCTTGTAGCCTGTGTTCTTTAAACAAGATAATTGTAAAGACTTTCTGACATGTATGGCATCTCCACCGAGGGACTTTTACATTGCAGCAGGACGTTCTATCTGTGAAAACAGGGCAGACTGAGTTATCAGAGCCATGGGTGGGTCTCAGATCTGAGATGAGGGACAGAACACGACACAGCAGGTCGTTGTTGTCAGGACACTCAGACGTCACCGTAGGGAGCAAACCTGACTTAGACATGGTCCAGTAGGAACAGCAGTGATCGCCCCGGGGGCAGAGCCCCAGGAGAGCCTCTGCTTTCCCAGCCGAGGGCCCCAACAGCGTCTCTGCTCACTGTGCATAAAATCAATCCCACAGCAGCTGAGCACAGGCACTCCTCAGCCAGGAATCATTTCTCAGGTCTCAGGACCAGGGTTTCTCTCCCCACCTGATTCCTCACTCGATGGCACACAGGACAGAGTGTGAGGTTTCAGGGGATAAATCAGCCACACGAGGGATTCAAAATCCCCTGGGACACAAGGGGAAGCTGGGGAGGAGCATGGAGGGGAAAGCTGGGGTCACACCTGAGAGCCAGAGCCCTGAGGCTTCTCGGGAAGGAAGGGTTAGAGAGGTTCAAGGAGGGGCCGAGGAAATGAGTGTAAAGTTCAGGAAGATTTGGAAACACGTCCATGATCTTCTGATAGAATGAACTGGGTCATCACCATGGAGGTCAACACTGTAGGTCTGTAGAAAGAGAGAGGCCCAGGATCGGGAGGAAAGTCATGAATGAGGGGAGCGGGAGGGCAGGCTCTTAGCAAAGAGATGAGGAGGAGCAGGAGCCGGCTGAGGAGAGCTGGAAGGGTGTAGGGGGTGGGCTCCGGGGGCTCCTCCCCTCCTCTGTTTCTGAGAAGAGGGTGGGGGCTGATGACCACCTCACCCCTTCACCCTCCAATTCTGGGTGCTCGGCTCCATGTGCAGCCTGACTCCCAGGAGGAGGCCTGGGGGCCGCGGCTCAGAGTTTGTTCCCTGAGAGGAAGCACCTGCTGTCACGCCCAACTCAGGCCACTGAGCCCGGTGCAGGGCCAGGTCAAGCGACCACGTGGCTGAGTCTAGGTTTTGCCAGTTCTGAGCTGATAAACAGCGCCCCCTCGTGACGAACTCTGGAACGTTCATGGTGTTGAAAGGGTGGGCAAGGTGCTGCTCAGTTGCTTAGTTCTCAATCCTGTCTGACTCTTGGGACCCCATGGACTGGAGCCCACCAGGCTCCTCTGTCCAGGGGATTCTGCAGGCAAGAACAATGCAATGGATTCCCGTTTCTTGCTCCAGAGCATCTAGCCAACCCCGGATAGAACCCACATCTCTTATGTCTTTTGCATTGGTAGGAGGCTTCTTTACCCCTTGTGACACCTGGGAAACCTTGTGAGGAAGGTGGGGCTGCCTTTTTTCCAGTAACCAAATACCTTACCAATGAACAAATAAATGAGTTAAATAATAAATATTACATGTCTTTGATAGTATACAGAGAACTTTTTTATTTTCACCCATTGGATTTTCAGGTTATTCTGATTATCTTGTTTTCATGATTCTTTTTCCCTTCCATTTATATCCTTTTCCTTTGGACCCAAGAGTATTTGTATTTGCTCACCAGATAGATTTGATGATTTGTCCCTAAAAATATCTGTCACCTGATTTCATCATCTGATGCATCTCAGCATTGATGTCTATGCTGTCTCACCTCCCTTCAATATTTAGTTTCCTGGTTCTTGATCGAAGTGACAATTTTTATGGATCCTGGAGTGTGTGGAAATTACTTGAAGAAACTTTGAGTTCCATTTCCTTTGCCTTTAACAGGAGATCCTTCTGTGGCGGAAGGACAGGGATGTGTGTTCACTGCCCACTGACCCAGCAAGGGCGGCACTGACCCCCCTGCTCTGTGCTGCTGACTCCGACCTGGGAACCGGGGGCAATTGCTGTCAGCAGCTCCTTCATCCAGGGGGTGTGTGACCACCCCTTGTGAGATGCTGCCCTGGGGAGGGGAGTCGAGCTGAGGGGGCAGCTGTGCTGAGTCAGGGGACACTCAGTCCCCTGGGTTCCGTGGTCTCAGGGACTCCAGGAAGGGAGGGGCAAACGCCTTGCCCTGGGAGCCCCATGGCTGTGGGGGAAGCAGAATTTTGTCTCTTTCCACTCTGGCCTGAAGCACTGAGGAAACTTTCAAGCCGTCAGCCCAGGAGAAACAGTAATAATCAGTGTCGTCCTCAGCCTGAACTGAAGTGGTCAGAGAGGCCGATTTGCCAGACTTGGAGCTGGGACCCCTGAGGGTCGTTTGCCTTTTTCATACATCAGAAGTGTGGGTGCAGACCCTGGGAGCTGTTGGTTCCAGCTCACGTAATGATCCCAGTGTTTCTCCTGTTTCTAGTACAAGAGATGGTGATCCTCTAGCCAAAGTCCCGTACACAGAGGGCGGCTGAGTCAGCCGCCTGGGCCCAGGATCCTGGAAGGGGGAGAGACAGAGATGGTGACTGTGGGCTTCAGGAAGGAGAGGAGGGAGAATGGACATGCGTCTTCTCAGGGCCCTTCCACTGTCCCCCCATCCAGTCACCTGTGCAGAGAGCGACCAGGGTGAGGAGCAGAGGGGACCAGGCCATGGTGGACATGGTCAGGGCATCCTGCTTTCTGTGGCCCCACAGCTGAGCAGAGCGTCCCCACACCGCTCCTTCCCCTCTTCATACTCTGAGAGGGGGAGGATTCTTTCATGCAAATAACAGCACCATTGCCCCCCCCCCACTCTACCCTGCAGCTGTCGGACCCCTCCCTGGGCTCTGGATCAGGTCCCTGTGTCTGAGGGTGCCCAGGGGGTGGGCAGGAGTGTGGCTGTGTGGGCCTCAGGTGTTGGAGGTCACAGCTGGGAACCCTGAGCTGAAGCCACCATGCAGTGCCAGGACACTGGGCCCAGCTCTCACCCACCAACCCTCAAGAATGGCCCCCAAGCGCCCTGGTGTCCAGCCCAGATACACATCCTATGACCTGCTGATCAGAGCCCCTCAGGGACAGATCCTGCTCCCTGCTCTGTGCACTGTCCCTTCCTTACGGCCAAAATCCACCATTGTGTCCCCCATGACCTCAGGGCTATCTGTGGCCTCCCCTCAGACCCTTCAGCACGAGTCTGTCCATGGCGTCCAGGCTGCTTAAGGGGTCAGGACTGAGAGGGCGTCTCGAGGACATCTCATGAGCGGGTTGTATAATAAAGAGGAGCCCGGGATTGGGTAGCAAAGTCTTGAATCGTAAGGGAGGGGAGGAGCCCTGAGGAAAGAGTTGAGGAGCTAGAGGAAGCAGGGGGAGCTGAGGGATGCAGGGGGCTCTGCTCTGGGGGCTCCTCCCCTCTCTGCTCCTGGGAAAGGGGGTAGAGTCTGATGACCCTGAACAGGACGCCCTCTAATTGTGGGTCCTCAGTCCTGTTTGAAGCTTCATTCCCAGAGCTTGAGGGGTCGGAGCTCTAAGTCTGTCTCCTGAGAGGAAGCACCTGCTGAGACCCCCAACCCAGTCCAGTGATCCGGGGACAAGCCCAGGTCAGGGGACCATCTGGTGTGTTCAGGTTCCGCCAGTTCTGAGGGCGTGCACAGCGCCCCCTGGTGACGCACTCGGGGAATGTCCACGGTGGGAAAAAGTGAGGAAGGAAGGAGCTGCACTTCTGTTAGTTCAGTTCAGTCGCTCAGTCGTGTTCGATTTTCTGCGACCGCATGGACCGCAGCTCGCCAGGCCTCCCTGTCCATCACCAACTCCCGGAGTCCACCAAAACCCATGTCCATTGAGTCGGTGATGCCATCCAACCATCTCATCCTCTGTTGTCCCCTTCTCCTCCTGTCCTCAAGCTTTCCCAGCATCAGGGTCTTTTCAAATGAGTCCTCTCTTCGCATCAGGTGGCCAAAGTTTTGGAGTTTCAGCTTCAACATCAGTCCTTCCAATGAACACCCAGGACTGATCTCCTTTGGAACGGATTGGTTGGATCTCCTTGCAGTCCAAGGGACTCTCAAGAATCTTCTCCAACACCACAGTTCAAAAGCATCAATACTTCAGTGCTCAGCTTTCTTTATAGTCCAACTCTCACATCCAAACAAGACTTCTGGAAAAACCATAGCCTTGACTAGACAGACCTTTGTTGACAAAATAATAACTCTGCTTTTCAATATGCTGTCTAGTTTGGTCATAACATTCCTTCCAAGGACTAAGCGTCTTTTAACATCATGGCTGCAATCACAATCTACAGTGATGTTGGAGCCCAGAAAAATAAAATCAGCCACTGTTTCCACTGTTTCTCCATCTATTTACCATGAAGTGATGGGACCAGAATCCATGATCTTAGTTTTTTGAATGTTGAGCTTTAAGCCAGCATTTTCACTCTTCTCTTTCACTTTCAGCAAGAGGCTCTTTAGTTCTTCTTCACTTTCTGCCTTAAGGGTGGTGTCATCTGCATATCTGAGGTTATTGATATTTCTCCCAGCAATCTTGATTCCAGCTTGTGCTTCCTCCAGCTGCCCTTTTATCTCCCAACTAATAGCCCATCAGTGAGGGGTGTGTATCCTCTGCCCACTGACTCAGCAACTTTGTGCCCTGACCCATTACTCCGTGTCTGACGCTGACCTGGGCACCTGGGGCAACTCCTGCCAGCAGCTCCTTCCACCCAGGGTTTGAGACCAGTCCTCGTTGGGCCGCTGCCCTCAGGGAGGGGAGCCA
This sequence comes from Cervus elaphus, assembly GCF_910594005.1. NCBI lineage: Eukaryota > Metazoa > Chordata > Mammalia > Artiodactyla > Cervidae > Cervus > Cervus elaphus. The sequence goes on from NC_057819.1 coordinate 2,496,638, forward strand.
GGCTGAGGGCGCTGCCGTGCTGCAGAGTGAGATGCTCACCTCCCTGGACTCCGAGGACTTGGGGACCCCAGGGAGGGAGGGGGTGATCACAGTGCCAACCACTGGCCCCCATCTCACATTCGGCACTGATGACCCAGGTGGGGTCAAGGCCCAGGTCTTCCTGGCCCCACAGTCACCAGCAGAGGGGACAGGGGTGGACACGAGCCTGCTTTCCCCCTCACTCAGTCTTCCCTTGTTGCTGCTCCATCTCCCCACGCACGGTTTATGGGAGCAGGGCCTGGGGGGCGTTCCACCTGCTGAGGACCCCAGCCATGACCTGGCATTCGGCACCCAGGGAGTCAGCGGAGGGTGTGGGGATTTTTGGAGCCATTTCTGAATAAGGTTTTCCAGGAGCATAAGTCCTCCCATGAGCCTCGAGGTGTGTCCTTAGACAGCACAGGTTTGGGAAAATCCCTCCCAACTTCCAGTCTTATGTTTAAATAAAGACACAGTTTTCCCCATGGCTTCAGATGTGAGTTGCATTTCTAGGGTTTTGGATTTATCAAAATCCAAAAACTGGGAGTGAATGTGTCATGGGGAATTAACATGACTGGGCTGAATTGTAAGACAATTCTCAGGGGTTATTTCACAATACAGACAAAGACATACATCTGGAATTTTGATGTTCCTAAATATTTGGGGAGAGGGGGCAGTTTCTTGTTAACCACAGATTTCTGCCACCAACAAAAGTTGTGATTCAGGAGCTCTAATTGGAAACTGCATTTCTAGAAAATTTCACTGGTGGTGCCCCTTCGGGTAAATGGAATATTAATTTATCTGCAAGCTAACGTTCATGATGCTGGACATCTCTTAGTGAGATTTGAATGATAAGAGTCCTATTGGAAGTGATGGGGGTCTGAGTCTCGCTGTGGAGCTAAGCCTCCTTCCCAACAACATGGGCAGAGAGGGGTCCTCTGGACAGAGGGACACACCCGGGGAGAGCTGGGAGGAGACACGGGGCCATGAAGCAGTGGACAGGAGACGGGGCCCAGCGCCTCCCTCCCCACGGGGATCCTGACCCGTCCCAACTCTCTCTGCCTCTCCTGCCACTAAGGGCTGAGCCCTCTGAGCACAAGGGCGGGTTTTGGTAGCACTTCCCCATGGGCTTCCATCAGTCTGCCATTGTAACTACTAGCTCCCAGACCACAGTAATAGTCGGCTTTCTGTTCGGACAGGGCCCCTGTGATGGTGACGGTGGCTTTGTTCCCAGAGATGGAGCCAGAGAAGCGAGCAGGGACCCCCGGATATCAGCTGTTGGGCTGTAGATAAGCAGTCGGGGAGCCTGGGTTGGGGTCTGATGGAACCAGCTGGGGTAGTTACTGGTAGTGACTGATCCAGAGCTGAGGCCACAGGTCAGGGTGACCGACCCTACTGGAGACACTGACAGTGCTGGCTCTTGGACCACAGTCTGAGCATCCACCCCTAAAAGGAATAGGAGAGAGACAGGGGTTGTTGTGGAGACAAGGGCCCTTAGACCCTGCGTGGAGGTGGCCCAAGGATGCAGAGTCCCGGCCACTGACCTGAGCCGTAAGCCAGCAAGGAGCCCGAATAGAAGTACCGTCCAGGCCATGGTGCGGTCCCTCCCAGGACGTGGGCTCCTCAGCCTCCTGGGCTGGAGGTGGGGTCCTGGGCCTTTTCATGCCTCCAGCCCATCAGGAGGAGGGGCCTCACGCAAATCACTTCCTCCTCTCCCTGCCCAGGTCACCTGAGGTCCCCTGGGGTGGGGGGGCTTAAAGGAGGCAGATGCTGGACCTCACACAGAGCAGGGACAGAACCAGAAGGAGCCCCTGAGTGATGGGGTGACGTTATTCAGCAATTGTGCTCCCGTGACCTTGGTGACCTCGGTCCTCTATCCCATCCCTGGAGAGTCTGAGCCTGAAGGGGGAGTCTGCAAGTCTTCCTCTGCTGCTGCTAAGTCGCTTCAGTCGTGTCCGACTCTGTGCAACCCCACAGACAGCAGCCCACCAGGCTCCTCCGTCCCTGGGACTCTCCAGGCAAGAACACTGGAGTGGGTTGCCATTTCCTTCTCCAAAGCGTGCACGCATGCGTGCTAAGCCGCTTCAGTCGTGCCCGACTCTGTGCGATCCCACGGACAGCCACCTCTGTCCAGGGGATTCTCTAGGCAAGAATACTGGGATGGGTTGCCATTTCTTTCTCCTAAGTCTCCCTCTCTTCCCCAATAATCTAGCTTTTCCCAAACCTGAGACCATCTTTAGAATGTTGTCTGTCTTTCTCAGGGAACCCCTGTGTCCGGTCTGTGTGATGCCGTCTGTCCTCCTCCACCGACCCTGAGCCCAGTAGAGTATCCAGAACCTGTGTCTGGTGTGAAGGGTAATGGGTGGCCCTAGAACGCAATCTTTTAAACTGTCTCTAGTCCCAGCGGTGGGGGGACCAGGACGGGAGGTGGGGAGAGACATGTAGAGACACACGGCCAGGCTTGCAGTGACAGGCTCCTGTGCTGTGAAAAGCCACGACCATATGGAGTAACGTCAATAGAACTGTGGATTTTAGGGGTCAAGTTCACCATGTCATCATGCAATGATGATAGCTGGTAAGTTCAGTTCCAACAAAGCTGGCATACATGTCTCATCATAGAAATAGAAAAGCACCGTGTGTGAACAGGTAGGTGTGCTGAGCACCGTGGACACTGTAAAACTCCCTTCCCTGTGGTTCTGCTGTGGAGCCGATGGACTCGGGAGGGAGGAGGGATGTGGGGGCAACGAGGATGAGAAGGAGCTCAGACATCTCAAGCGTTAACATGTGTGGAAGAGACAGGAAAAGTCTTGTTCATCTCTTGTTTCTTTGAGCTAAAAATGTAAATACTATTCTTATTTTGTATTCATGTTGGATTTACTGCTAAAGTAGCAGTTTATTAAAATTCCCATGAAATTTGTCAGAGGTGTTTCAGAACTACAACTCATAGAGGTGAAAAATATATATTCCTACTTCATTTTTTTCTTATTATATGAACATATTGATGACAGTTTGGTGGAACTTGTGATTTCATATATTTCATATTACAAATATTAATATAAAGTATTAATATAATGGGAAGGAACAAGTAAGGACGCCACAAAAACTGAAACAATATGAGTTTCCATAGTTCACTACAAAATGTTGAAATTGCCAAATAACACAACAGGGAACATTGTTAAATGACATAGAAGGTGACAAAGGGTCCTTGCCTTCATCCCTCTCTCACTGTGAACACTGGGGGTTCTGTCGGCAACGGGGCAGCCCCTCTGCAGGGGTCTCTCATCCCCTGTCCAGGTATCCCTGGAGGTCGAGGTTACTGAAGGAAGTTCATCTTTGTTGTATGACCGTCCCTCTTTCTTTGGTCGGATGTCAGGTCTGGGCACTGATCTCATGACAGAGGAGCAGGAACTGAGAGGCAAGCCTGTGGCTCTGAGCTGAGAGCTGCCGCGTCCCCTGGGGGCCCAGGTGCAGGAACGTCACCCTCCAGTGAGGACCCTGCTGCCCACGTGGGCAAGAGCCAGGGGAGGAGGTGCCAGCCTGCCTGGCCAGGACCCTGAGCTCTCAGGACCAGGCCCACAGCGCCCCCTGCTGGACTCAGACCTCCTCCTCCCCACTTCACTCCACAGCCTCCTGGAAGGGCTTTCTCACACTTGCAGGAGGGTCATTCTGAGGTCACCTCCCAGGGCCTTCGTCGAGTTTGGGCCTGGTCATTGATTTCTCCAGGTACCTAATGACCTCAGACCCCTGAATGGTATGCTGATGAACTAATGAATTTCAGGATTCCCTGATGTCTGAGTTTGCTCTGCCTAGCTCGTGGGTTTACTACCAGACAACAACCACCTGAACCAAGTCTCAGGATTCAAACACCCGGCGTGCCCGTGGGTTGTGCCTGGTCATGATTCTGTCTGAGTTTCCTTCCCAGGTTGATATGTAGTCAAGGCTGAATTTGCAGGGCCTCCCGGGACCTTCCCAGCCCAGACTGCATGGCTGTGTTCTTCTTTCTCTCTTTGCAAAGAGAATAGGAGGCTCTCAGGTACAACAAATCTCTTCTTGATCTCATCCAGGGGTTCTCATTTACCCTTGTTCATGGTCCTCACAGTACTTCTTTTTGACTCAGGTATTTAAAGATGTTTTTGGTCTAATTTTGTAATCTTTCTATATTAAATGTTTGGTATAAAAGATTATGCCTATAAATGGGAATCTCATCCTTGTCTGGGCTCCTGTTTCATTGCTGGTTGAGAAATCCTTATGACCAGGTACCTAATCTTCACTGGACATGGTGAAGTCTAACCTTCTAAGCTTCAATTATTAGAATACATAGATTTAATGAAGGTGAGTTCATAAGGTCTGTGTCCAAAATAGTGACATTCATCCAATATCATCTCAAACAAGGGACCAGGGAGGGAAAAGGGGGAGAGATAATGAGTCAAATGGAGGAAATAAGCAAGTGAGGAGTCTGAGAACTGCGATCTAATGGGGAGGGTCTCCAAGTACCCAGAGAGAAGGGCTCCTCAGGCAACAATCCCTGGGGAAAGGGAGGACCCAGCTTCCATAAGAGTCAGGGTTCAGGCAGAGCACAAAGCCTGGAGCAGGACAGGGAAGTGTGGGGGACGGGAGAGGCCCCCTGGGGCTCCAGGGCACAGATGCTGGACTTCTCCTTCCTCATCATCCTGCTCAGTACCTGTGAGGGACCCTGTGTGTCTGGGCACATGGGCATTCTGCTTGTATTTGGAGCCCAGAGAGAAAGGGAGACAATTTCATGGACCCCATAAAGATGGACCTGGTTGAGGAGGTGAGACGGCCTGGATTTAACAGCACAAGTGACAGCAGAGACCTAACCCAGCACTGCTGAGGTCACTGTCAGGCTCAGGGCAGGGATGGGTCCCACCCTGGAGTAGAGGGCAAACTTCCATCAGACATCCCCATCACACGAGAATTCCTTGTGGCTGTGGTTAGTGGTGACCTGTGTGACACTGACGACCAGTCTCCTCATCAGGATCGGGTCCAAAGTGATCAAGGAGGGCATGTGGACCAACCAGGAGCCACAGAGCAGGGCTGAATCCCTCAGTGTCCCTCACCTCTGTCCTGGGTCAAAAAGGCAGGGCTTTGCCTGAATCCCTTGTCATCATTGCCATGGGTATCCCCGGGTTCCCTCCTTCTTCAGGACATGGGGCCCTCGGATCTGGCCTCATCGGGCACATCACAAGCAGAGGGACACAGGCACATCTTGGGGAGTCCCTGCTCCTGACAGTCCACAGAACATCCTAATCCTGAAGTAGGAAATGCACCAATGGGCTGGAAACGAGAGGAGGGGAGGGGAGGACAGAGCCAGCACCTGTCTGTAGTAGAACCACTCCCGGGGTTCCCTGCATCCTGGGATGTATCACTGGTGCCCCTCACTCCTCAAGGTCTCTGCTCTGACCCTTCAGGAGCGACATTCACACCCTGGGGGATGGTGTTCCTGCTGGGATGGTCCACAGACTCTGCTGAAGACGCATCTGGGAAAGCCTCCTGCTCCTGATCTCAGCTGAGGGAGCTCAGATGCACGGCTCTCTTGATCACACGGATGATCGGGGTGCACTTCAGTGGTGTCAGAATCTGTTTACATTTTCTGAGACTTCAACAAAACTGACTGTGAAATTGGGAGTAGACTTATTATGAACCAGAACGTATCTCAGGAATTCATTGATTCTGGGGGATTTATTTTAAATTTGACAGTTCTCTGAGAACAAGCCCCTGACAGGCTGAGGTTCTTGTCCCCGTTTCCCATCTACCTGTGTAACTGTGAGAAGCCCTGTTGTACCAGCCTGCACGGTCAGAGTCAGCCTCAGCCTCAGGCTCCAGCATAGAGACAAGCAGGAGCCCTGCGTGTTCTGAGGAACATTTGGATCCAGAAAACCCGTGGGGGACCCCAGAGCCTGGTTCTTCCTGGAGTCTGAGTGGTAGGACAGGAGGACTGAGGATGGCTCGCTGGCTTCTGCCGGTCCCAATATAGAGCACAAAGGCGACAGGGATGTCCCTGCTCAGGGTGCAGGGAGCCACAGCGACACCTGTGGTCTGGGGGGTCAGGGGTCTCCCCACACACAGCCCATGAGAGCATTACCGGTCACAACAGTCCATGGTTCAGGGCTGCTGATCCAATGTTGACACCCACACCAGTACCAGGGGATCAGCTACTCTGTGGTGAGAGAAAGCATCAATAAACGAGGGTGGACTCCATATACTTACAACATAAGTTAACAATACAACTATGAAATTAAGATTCTCCAACAATACCAAATGAAAATAACAGAAAGACTCATGACTCACGAGTGGATCGGAAAATGATCATGTCTCTGAACAAGATGGGGTGATTGTCGTGTAGTATTCTAAATTCCCTTTTCTCTAAATGATCTTACAAGGAGCAGAAGGACTGAGAAGAGCAGCTGAGCCATTGTAGGGGGAAAACCTTGGCAGTAAGTTGTGATATACAGCCACAACATTCTTATTATCACCGTGTGAAACAAAATACGATTATGTGTCCACTTCTGAGCGGCTTCTGTAGTGTCTGCTTCCCACAATGTGCGGTAATTGTGTGTCTGTGTCTGAGGCCCGATTCTACCAGCAAAAGATCTACATTGTGCGATTTGGAGCCTAATAAGCAAAGATCCTCTGATACAGTAGATAATATGTTATTTAGTGTGTTTGAAACTCGAGGATAAGGCAAATTTAAGGCTTAAGGGAAAAGGGAGAATTAGAAGGAATGATCCCACTTATTCCAAAATACATCACTGTTAACTGTGGCCCACAGCCCAGCCCAGTCAACTGTGCAGACCCTGCATGCACGTGTGAAAGGACAGTGACAGGGAGCAGGAACAGGCATCAAGACCTGTGCTCTGTGACCCCACCTGGGGGTGAGCCCGGGAGCTCAGGGTTCGTGGTCACTTCCTCCTGGCCCGAGGCCTGCTGTGAGCAGAAGCTCTGAGTCCCAGCTGAGCAGAAACAATCAGCCGTGTCCTTAGGCTGGAGCCCAGAGATGGTCAGGGGACCCCACCCGACCCAGAGCCAGACAGACTCGCTGAGCCCCTGAGGGCTGGTTATGACTCCTGTGGTCAGGAGTTCGGGACTCAGTATGAGTGAGACGGCAGGCAACTTTCCCCTTTGGTGCCAACAGTGTTGCTGATTCCAGGCAGGTGAGTGTGGCTGAGTGTCCACAGAGTCACCGAACCTGGCTGAGTCCACCCTGCCTGAGCCCCGGACACCACGAGGGACAGAGGAGGCTAAGAGCAGGACCTGCTCCCTGTGCAAGAGACAGGGCAGGGGCAGTGGGGGCCTCCCGGGCCTGAGATGATGTCAGATGAATCTCCCACCTCGGACCCTGAGATTAGGACAGACCCTGTGTCCCCAGTGATGGGGACACAGATTTTCTGTTTCCTTTGAGACCCTCTCCTGGGAATGGGCTGCTGGAGGGACTTTGAGGACAGAGGGGAGAGGAGGAGCCTCCATGCACAGGCGGCGCCCCCGATGACCTGGACCCAGGGTGGAGCAGCAGCAGCACAAGGTCCAGGAGAAGCTGAGCAGGAAGCCCCTGGGCAGCCACAGCGCCCCCAGTGGGAGAGGAACCTGGTCTAGTTTCGCAGGCCTGGAGCTCTGGGGGAGTCTGAGAGGTGGTCACAGGAAAGGCAGGAGCAGCAGCCTGGGTCTCAGCTCAGCCCAGGGATGGCCAAGAAGCCAAAGTGTCCTGAATCACACTCACCTGTACTATATCTCTCTGGTTCTGACCTGACTCTCAGGGACTCTGTCTGCCAGGACCCGCCTCTGGCATTTAGGGCCTTCTACTCAATTTTAGATAATCATATAATATGTGGTTGCCAAAGAAAAGGCTTGGGAATGAGGAAGAATGAAGAAGATCTGAAAGGATTTCTGGGACAAAGTTTCTGGTGTGGGGCTCAGACCCCAGTTTTAAATAAAACAGACAACAGAAGTGGCTGCTTTGGCAGAGGATGGTTCAGCCCCAGGAGGCCCATGTCTGGAGGAGAGCAGGTTTTTGTTTCACTTCCCCCCTGGCCTGGAGCACTGTGCCACCATAACTACTACTGTCATAAGATGCACAGTAATAATTAGCCTCGTCCTCGGCCTGCAGCGAACTGATGGTCAGGGTGGCTGTGTTCCCAGACTTGGAGCCGGAGAATCGGACGGGGACCCCCGAGGCACGACTGCTAGCATGGTAGATGAGAGTTCTGGGGGCTGATCCTGGGAGCTGTAGGTACCAGTCCACATTATTACCACAACCAACTTTGCTGCTGCTTCCAGAGCAGGTGATGGTGACCCTCTGGCCTGGAGACCCGGACACGGAGGACGGCTGGGTCAGTATAGGCTGAGCCCAGGATCCTGGAAGGGAGAGAGACAGAGATGGTGACTCTGGAGTCCAAGAATGAGCTCAGGGAGCAGGGCCCGTGAGTCTTCCCAAGACCCTTCCCCTGTCCCCCCATCCAGTCACCTGTGCAGAAAGAGACCACAGTGAGGAGCAGAGGGGACCAGGCCATGGTGGATATGGTCAGGGCATCCTCCCTTCTGTGGCCCCAAACCTGAGCAGAGGTCCCCACACCGCTCCTTCCCCTCTTCATACTCTGAGAGGGGGAGGGGCCTTTCATGCAAATGATGATCCTCCCCCCCAACTCCCACAATGCTCTGATGACCTCTGGGACATGGGTCAGTGTCCTGTGCCTGAGAGAGGCCAGTTGTAGTCAGACGTGGGGTTGCGTGGGGTTGGGGGTGGGAAGTCACAGCTGGGAACCGTGAGCAGAAAGCACTAGAAGTACCAGGGGACTGGTCTCTGCTCTCACAGATCCAGACACCCGAGAAAGGCCTCCGATCGCCCCCTGGTGTCCTGGCACAAACACACATCCTAACCTGGTGATCAGAGTTCTTAAGAGTCTGATCCTCTACATAGAAAACCCTAAAGACTCTACCAGAAAATTACTAGAGCTAATCAATGAATATAGTAAAGTTGCAGGATATAAAATTAACACACAGAAATCCCTTGCATCCCTATACACTAACGATGAAAAAACAGAAAGAGAAATGAAGGAAACAATACCATTCACCATTGCAACAAAAAGAATAAAATACTTAGGAGTATATCTACCTAAAGAAACAAAACACCTATACATAGAAAACTATAAAACACTGATGAAAGAAATCAAACAGAACACAAATAGATGGAGAAATATACCGTGTTCATGGATTGGAAGAGTCAATATTGTGAAAATGAGTATACTACCCAAAACAATCTATAGATTCAATGCAATCCCTATCAAGCTACCAACGGTATTCTTCACAGAACTAGAACAAATAATTTCACAATTTGTATAAATACAAAAAACCTCAAATAGCAAAAGCAATCTTGAGAAAGAAGAATGGAACTGGAGGAATCATCCTGCCTCACTTCAGGCTCTACTACAAAGCCACAGTCATCAAGACAGTACGGTACTGGCACAAAGACAGAACTATAGATCAGTGGAACAAAATAGAAAGCCCAGAGATAAACCCACGTACCTATGGAGACTTTATCTTCGACAAAGGAGGCAAGACTATACAATGGAAAAATCACAACCTCTTTAACAAGTGGTGCTGGGAAAACTGGTCAACCACTTGTAAAAGAATGAAATGAGAACACTTTCTAACACCATAAACAAAAACAAACTCAAAATGGATTAAAGGTCTAAATGTAAGACCAGAAACTATAAAGTTCCTAGAGGAGAACAGAGGCAAAACACTCTCCGACATAAATCACGGCAAGATCATCTATGACCCACCTCCTAGAATATTGGAAATAAAAGCAAAAATAAATAAATGGGACCTAATGAAACTTAAAAGCTTTTGCACAACATAGGAAACTATAAGCAAGGTGAAAAGACAGCCTTCAGAATGGGAGAAAATAATAGCAAACGAAGAAACAGACAAAAGATTAATCTCAAAATATACAAACAACTGCTGCAGCACAATTCCAGAAAAATAAATGACCCAATCAAAAATGGGCCAAAGATCTAAATAGACATTTCTCCAAAGATGACATACAGATGGCTAACAAACACATGAAAAGATGCTCAACATCACTCATTATCAGAGAAATGCAAATCAAAACCACAATTAGGCACCATTACACGCCAGTCAGAATGGCTGCTATCCAAAAGTCTACAAGCAATAAATGCTGGAGACGATGTGGAAAAAAGGGAACCCTCTTACAGTGTTGGTGGGAATGCAAACTAGTACAGCCACTATGGAGAACGGCATGGAGATTCCTTAAAAAACTGGAAAGAGAACTGCCATATGACCCAGCAGTCCCACTCCTGGGCATACACACCAAGGAAGCCAGAACTGAAAGAGTTATGTGTACCCCAATGTTCACCACAGCACTGTTTATAATAGCCAAGACATGGAAGCAACCTAGATGCCCAAGCAGATGAATGAATAAGAAACTATGGTACATAGACACAATGGAATATTACTCGGCCATTAAAAAGAATACATTTGATACAGTTCTAATGAGATGGATAAAACTGGAGCCCATTATACAGAGTGAAGTAAGCCAGAAAGATAAAGACCAATACAGTATACTAACACATATATATGGAATTTAGAAAGATGGTAACGATAACCCTATATGCAAGACAGAAAAAGAGACACAGATGTATAGAACAGACTTTTGGACTCTATGGGAGAAGGCGAGGGTGGGATGATCTGAGAGAACAGCATTGAATCATGTATATTATCAAGTGTGAAACAGATTGCCAGTCCAGATTGGATGTATGAGACAAGTGCTTGGGGCTGGTGCACTGGGATGACCCAGAGGGATGGGATAGGGAGGGAGGTGGGAGGGGTGGATCAGGATGGGGAACACATGTAAATCCATGGCTGATTCGTGTCACTGTATGGCAAAAACCACTACAACGTTGTAAAGTAATTAGCCTCCAACTAATAAAAATAAATGAAAAACAAGAGTCAACTTTCCCCAAAGTGGTTTTGAAATTACACCCTTCAGGCTGTGTCTGGATGGGAAACAACAGCCAACTGTACCTTACCATGTAGTGCATGTGAGTGTTACACAGTGGATGTGTGACTTTGAGATTTTAAATGAACCAAAATGTGTTCATGGATTAGTAAAAGTCTAAGGTCATCACTTAAAATAGATGCCTAAATTTAACTGAAGAAGATGTTGTTGTTAAATCACTAAGTTGTGTCCAACTCTGGCTTTGTTTTAATTTTGCATTGCCATGGTACTGTTTCTAAAACATAATTTTCCTTGTCGCCTGTGTTCTTTAAACAAGATAATTGTAAAGACTTTCTGACACGTATGGCATCTCCACTGAGGGATTTTTACGTCGCAGCGAGACGTTCTATCTGTGAAAACAGGGCAGACTGTGTTATAGAGCCACAGGTCTGTCTCAGATCTGAGATGAAGGACAGGACATGACACGGCAGGCTAAGGTGGGGTCCTGGGCCTTTCCATGCCTCCAGCTCGTCAGGAGGAGGGGCCTTACGCAAATCACTTCCTCCTCTCCCTGCCCAGGTCACCTGAGGTCCCCTTGGGTCGGGGGACTTGAAGGAGGCAGATGCTGGACCTCACACAGAGCGGGGACACAACCAGAAGGAGCCCCTGAATGATGGGGCGATGTGTTTCAGCAAACGTGCTCCCGTGACCTTGGTGACCTCGGTCCTCTATCCCATCCCTGGAGATTCTCAGCCTGAAGGGGGAGTTGCAAGTCTACCTCTGCTGTTGCTAAGTCGCTTCAGTCGTGTCCGACTCTGTGCAACCACACAGACAGCAGGCTCCTCCGTCCCTGGGACTCTCCAGGCAAGAACATTGGAGTGGGTTGCCATTTCCTTCTCCAATGCGTGCTCGCATGCATGCTCAGTCGCTTCAGTCGTGCCCGACTCTGTGCGATCCCACGGACAGGTTCCTCTGTCCAGGGGATTCTCTAGGCAAGAATACTGGGGTGGGTTGCCATTCCTTTATCCTAAGTCTTCCTCTCTTGCCCCAATAATCTAGCCTTTCCCAAACCTGAGACCATCTTTAGAATGTTGTCTGTCTTTCTCAGGGACCCCTGTGTCCCGCCTGTGTGATGTCATTTGTCCTCCTCCACCGACCCTGAGCCCAGTAGAGTATCCAGAACCTGTGTCTGGTGTGAAGGGTAAGGGGTGGCCCTAGAACGCAATCTTTTAAACTGTCTCTAGTCCCAGCGGTGGGGGGACCAGGACAGGAGGTGGGAGAGACATGTAGAGACACACGGCCAGGCTTGCAGTGACAGCCTCCTGTGCTGTGAAAAGCCACGAATATGGGGAGTAACTTCAATAGAACTGTGGATTTTAGGGGTAAAGATCACCATGTCATCATGCAATTATGATAGCTGGCAAGTTCAGTTCCAACAAAGCTGGCATACATGTCTCATTATCGGAAATAGAAAAGAACACCCTGTGTGAACAGGTAGGTGTGGTGAGCATCATGGACACAGTAAAACTCCCTTCCCGGGTGGTTTGGCTGTGGAGCCCTTGGACTTGGAAGGGAGGAGGGATGTGGGGCCAATGGGGATGAGAAAGAGCTCAGACACCTCAAGTGTTAACATGTGTGGAAGAGACGGGAAAAGTCTTGTTCATCTCTTGTTTCTTTGAAATAAAAATGTAAATACTATTCAAATTTTGTGTTCGTATTGGATTTGCTTCTAAAATAGCTGTTTATTAAAATTCACATGATTTTTGTCACAGGTGTTTGAGAACCTCAACTCATAGAGGTGAAACATATATATTCCTACTTCATTTTTTTCTTATTATGTGAACATATTGATGACAGTTTGGCGGAACTTGTGATTTCATATATTTCATGTTACAAGTGTGAATATAAAGTATTAATATAACGGAAAGGAACGAGTAAGGGAGCCACAAAAACTGAAACAATATCAGTTTCCATCGTTCACTATAAAATGTTGAATCTGCCAAATAACACAAGAAGGATAATTTCAAATGACATAGATGGTGACAAAGGGTCCTTGCCTGCATCCCTCTTCCACTGTGAACACCAGGCGTTCTGTCGGCAATGGGGCAGCCCCTCTGCAGGGGTCTCTCATCCCCTGTCCATATATCCCTGGAGGTCGAGGTTACTGCAGGGAGTTCATTTTTGTTGTATGACCATCCCTCTGTCTTTGGTTGGATGTCAGGTCTGGGTACTGATCCCATGAGAGTCGAGCAGGAACTGAGAGGCAAGCCTGTGGCTCTGAGCTGAGAGCTGTCGTGTCCCCTGGGGTCCTAGGTGCAGCAATGTCACCCTCCAGTGAGGACCCTGCTGCCCACGTGGGCAAGAGCCAGGGGAGGAGGTGCCAGCCTGCCTGGCCAGGACCCTGAGCTCTCAGAACCAGGCCCACAGCGCCCCTTGCTGGACTCAGACCGCCTTCTCCCCCACTTCACACCACAGCCTCCTAGAAGGGCTTTCTCACATTTGCAGGAGGGTCTTCCTGATGTCACCTCCCAGGGCAGTAGAATGAATCTTCTTCATCGAGTTTGGGCCTGGTCATTGATTTCTCCAGGTACCTAATGACCTCAGACCCCTGAATGGTATGCTGATAAACCAATGAATTTCAGGATTCCCTGATGTCTGAGTTTGCTCTGCCTAGTTCGTGGGTTCACTACCAGAACACAACCACCTGAACCAAGTCCCAGGATTCAAACACCCGGCGTGCCCGTGGGTTGTGCCTGGTCATGATTCTGTCTGAGTTTCCTTCCCAGGTTGATATGTAGTCAAGGCTGAATTTGCAGGGTCTCCCGGGACCTTCCCAGCACACACTGAATGGCTGTGTTTTTATCTCTCTCTTTGCAAAGAGAATAGGAGGCTCTCAGGTACAACAAATCTCTTCTTGATCACTTCCAGGGGTTCTCATTTACCCTTGATCATGGTCCTCAGAGTACTTCTTTTTGACTCAGATATTTAAAGATGTTTTTAGTCTAATTTTGTAATCTTTCTATATTAAATGTTTGGTATAAAAGATTATGCCTATAAATGGTAATCTCATCCTTGTCTGGGCTCTTGTTTCATCTCTGGTTGAGAAACCCTTATGACCATTACCTGATCTTCACTGGACATGGTGAAGTCTAACCTTCTAACCTTCAATTGTTAGAATCCCTGGAGATTTAACGGAGGTGGGTTTATAAGGTCTGCATCCAAAATAGTGACATTTATCCAATATTATCTCAAACAAGGGACCAGGGAGGGAAAATTGGGAGAGACCATGAGGCAAAAGACGAGATATGGGCAAATGAGGAGTGTGAGAGGCGCGTCCTACTGGGGAGGGTCTCCCAGTACCTGGAGAGGAGGGGAGCAATCCCCAGGTAAAGGAAGGACCCAGCTTCCATAAGGGTCAGGGTTGAGGCAGAGCACAAAGCCTGGAGCAGGAGAGGAATGGGCGGGGGGATGGGAGAGGCCCCCTGGGGCTCCAGGGCGCAGATGCTGGACTTCTGCTTCCTCAGCATCCTGCTCAGGACCTGTGAGGAACCCTGTGTGTCTGGGCACATGGGTATTCTGCTTGGATTTGGAGACCAGAGAGAAAGGGAGACAATTTCATGGACCCCATAAAGATGGACCAGGATGAGGAGGTGAGACTGCCTGGATTTAACAGCACAAGTGGCAGCAGAGACCTAACCCAGCCCTGCTGATGTCACCGTCAGGCTCAGGGCAGGGATGGGTCCCACCCTGGAGTAAAGGGCAAACTTCCATCAGACATCCCCATCACACGGGAATTCCTTGTGGCTGTGCTTAGTGATGGGCTCTGTGACACTGATGACCAGTCTCCTCATCAGGATGGGGTCCAAAGTGATCCAGGAGGGCGGGGGACCAACCAGGAGCCAGAGAGCAGGGCTGAACTTCTCAGTGTCCCTCACCTCTGTCCTGGGTCACAAAGGCAGGGCTTTGCCTGGAATCCCTGGTCATCATTGCAATGGGGATCCCCGTGCCCCTGCTGGTGCCTCTGCAGGAGATGGTGCTCTCAGATCTGGGCTCATCAAGGTCATCATAAGCAGAGGGACGTGGGCATATATTGTGGCATATATTGCTCCTGACAGTCCACAGACCACCCCAACTCTGAAGTCGGAAATGCTCCGATGGGGTGGAGAGGAGAGGAGGGGAGGGCAGGACACAGCGAGCAGGTGTGGGTCAGGAGAACCACTCCCGGGGTTCCCTGCCTGCTGCGATGTATCACCGGTGCCCCTCACTTCTCAGGGTCACTCCTCTGACCTTTCAGGAGCACAGGTCACGCCCTGGGGTACAATCCGCCTGCTGGGATGGTCCACAGACTCTGCTGAAGGCACATCTGGGAAAGCCTCCTGCTCCTGATCTCAGGGAAGGGAGCTCAGCTCCACGGCTCTCTTGTTCACATGGATGATCGGGGTGCACTTCAGTGGTGTCAGAATCTGTTTACATTTTCTGAGACTTCAGCAAAACTGACTGAACAATTGGGAGTAGACTGATTATGAACCAGAACATGCCCCAGGAATTCATTGATTCTGGGGAATTTATTTAAAATTTGACAGTTCTCTGAGAACAAACCCCTGATAGGCTGAGGTTCTCGTCCCAGTTTCCATCTGCCTGTGTCTCTGTGAGAAGCCCTGTTGTACCAGCCTGCACGGTCAGAGTCAGCCTCGTCCTCAGGCTCCAGCACAGAGACGAGCAGGAGCCCTGCATTGTCCGAGGAACCTTTGGATCCAGAAAACCCGCGGGGGACCCTGGAGCCTGGTTCTTCCTGGAGTCTGAGTGGTAGGACAGGAGGGCTGAGGAGGCCTCGCTGGCTTCTGCTGGTCCCAGTATAGAGCACAGCGGCAACAGGGATGTCCCTGCTCAGGGTGCAGGGAGCCACAGCGTCACCTGTGGTCTGGGGGGGACACGGGTCTCCCCACACATGGGCCGTGACACCACTGACGGTCTCAACAGTCCAGGGCATCAGGGCTGTGGTGTGGACACCCACACCAACCAGCTCTAGGGGCTTAGCTATCCTGTGTGAGAGAAACCAAGGATAACCAGGGATAGAATTCATATACCTGCAACCTTATAGACGACAGCTAACAATACAGCCATTAAGTTGAGATTCTGCTAAATTATCATTTGAAAATAATAGGAAAACACACTACTCAAGATCAGAAATTAAAATGATAGTGTTTGAACATGGTGGTTTGAACAAACTTGCTTTCCATTAAATGGTCTTATGTGGATTAGAAGGACTGCGAAGAGCAGTTTAGGACACTGGGGTGAAAACCTTGGCAGTAAGCTGTCAAGTACGGCCAAACATTCGTGGTCCCACCGTGTGAAATGAAACACGACTTATGTCCATTTCAGAGCTGCTGCTACAGTGTCTCCTTTGACAGAGATGTTTCAGCCCCGGGAGGACCATGTCTGGAGGAGAGCAGGTTTTTGTCTCACTTCCCCCCTGGCCTGGAGCACTGTGCCATGATAACTACTACTGTCAGCAGATGAACAGTAATAATCGCCCTCGTCCTCAGCCTGCAGCGAACTGATGGTCAGCGTGGCTGTGTTCCCAGAACTGGAGCCGGAGAATCTGTCGGGGACCCCCGAGGCTCGACTGCTAGTACGATAGATGAGGGTTCTGGGGGCCGATCCTGGGAGTTGTTGGTACCAGCCCACATAATAACCACCACCGATGTTGCTGCTGCTTCCAGTGCAGGAGATGGTGACCCTCTGGCCCGGGGACCCGGACACGGAGGACGGCTGAGTCAGCACAGCCTGCGCCCAGGATCCTGGAAGGGAGAGAGACAGAGATGGTGACTCGGGGGTCCAGGCACGAGAGCAGGGAGCAGGGCCCGTGAGTCTTCCCAAGACCCTTCCCCTGTCCCCCCATCCAGTCACCTGTGCAGAGAGCGACCAGGGTGAGGAGAAGAGGGCACCAGGCCATGGTGGACATGGTCAGGGCGTCCTGCCTTCTGTGGCCCCACAGCTGAGCAGAGCGTCCCCACACCGCTCCTTCCCCTCTTCATACTCTGAGAGGGGGAGGGGCCTTTCATGCAAATGAACGTCCTCCCCCCAACTCCCACAAGGCTCTGGTGACCTCTGGGACCTGGGTCAGCGTCCTGTGCCTGAGGGAGACCAGTTGTGGTCAGACATGGGGTTCCGTGGGGCTTGGGTGTGGGAGGTCACAGCGGGAACCCTGAGCAGAAAAAACCAGGAAGGACCAGGGGACTGGTCTCTGCTCTCACAGGTCCAGACACTCAGCAACGGCCTCTGATCGCCCCCTGGTGTCCTGGCACAAACACAGATCCTGACCTGGGGATCAGAGCTCTTAAGAGGCAACTTTTCCCAAAGTGGTTTTGAAATTGCACCCTTCAGGCTGTCACTGGATGGGAAACAACAGCCAACTGTACTTTACCCTGTAGTGCATGAGTGTTACACAGTGGATGTGTGACTTTGAGATTTCAAATGAACCGAAATGTCTTCATGGGTTAATAAAAGTCTAAGGTCATCACTTAAAACAGATGCCTAAATTTAACTGAAGAAGATGTTGTTGTTAAATCACTAAGTTGTCTGCAACTCTGGCTCTGTTTTAACTTTGCATTGCCATGGTACTATTTCTAAAACATAATTTTCCTTGTCGCCTGTGTTCTTTAAACAAGATAATTGTAAAGACTTTCTGACATGTATGGCATCTCCACTGAGGGACTTTTACGGCGCAGCAGGACGTTCTATCTGTGAAAACAGGGCAGACTGAGTTATCAGAGCCATGGGTGGGTCTCAGATCTGAGATGAGGGACAGGACATGACACCGCAGGTCGTTGTTCTGAGGACACTCAGAGGTGACCATAGGGAGCAAAGCTGACTTAGACATGGTCCAGTAGGAGCAGCAGTGATCGCCCCGGGGGCAGAGCCCCAGGAGAGCGTCTGCTTTCCCAGCCGGGGGCCCCAACAGCGTCTCTGCTCACTGTGCATAAAATCAATCCCACAGCAGCTGAGCACAGGCACTCCTCAGCCAGGAATCATTTCCCAGGTCTCAGGACCAGGGTTTCTCTCCCCACCTGATTCCTCACTCGATGGCACACAGGACAGAGTGTGAGGTTTCAGGGGATAAATCAGCCACACGAGGGATTCAAAATCCCCTGGGACACAAGGGGAACCTGGGGAGGAGCACCGAGGGGATGAGCAGGGGTCACACCTGAGAGCCAGAGCCCTGAGGCTTCTCGGGAAGGAAGGGTTAGAGAGGTTCAAGGAGGGGCCGAGGAAGTGAGTGTAAAGTTCAGGAAGATTTGGAAACATGTCCAGGATATTCTCATAGAGTGAACTGGGTCATCACCATGGAGGTCAACACTGTAGGTCTGTAGAAAGAGAGAGGCCCAGGATCAGGAGGAAAGTCATGAATGAGGGGAGCAGGAGGGCAGGCTCTTAGCAAAGAGATGAGGAGGAGCAGGAGCAGGCTGAGGAGAGCTGGAGGGGTGTAGGGGGTGGGCTCTGGGGGCTCCTCCCCTCCTCTGTTTCTGAGAAGAGGGTGGGGACTGATGACCACCTCACCCCTTCACCCTCCAATTCTGGGTGCTCGGCTCCATGTGCAGCATCACTCCCAGGAGGAGGCCTGGGGGCCGCGGCTCAGAGTTTGTCTCCTGAGAAGAAGCACCTGCTGTCACCCCCAACTCAGGCCACTGATCCCGGTGCAGGGCCAGGTCAAAGGACCACGTGGGTGTGTTGAGGTTTTGCCAGTTCTGAGCTGATAAACAGCGCCCCCTGGTGACGAACTCTGGAACGTTCATGGTGTTGAAAGTGTGAGCGAGGTGCTGCTCAGTTGTTCGTTCTCAATCCTGTCTGACCCTTGGGACCCCATGGACTGTCTCCCACCAGGCTCCTCTGTCCATGGGATTCTCCAGGCAAGAACACTGAATTGGGTTACCGTTCCTTGCTCCAGAGGATCTTCCCAACCCAGGGATAGAACCCACATCTGTTATGTCTTTTGCGTTGGTAGGCGGGTTCCTTACCACTAGTGACACCTAGGAAGCCTTGTGAGGAAGGAGGGGCAGCCTTTTTTCCAGTCACCAAATACGTTACCAATGACGAAATAAATGAATTAAATTATAAATATTACATGTCTTTGATACTATACAGAGAACTTTTTTATTTTCACACATTGTATTGTCAGGTTATTCTGACAAGCTTGTTCTCATGATTCCTTTTTTCCCCCTTCATTAATATCCTTTTCCTTTGGACCCAAGAGTTTTTGTATTTGCTCACCAGATAGATTTGATGATTTGTCCCTAAAAATATCTGTCACCTGATTTCATCATCTGATGCATCTCAGCATTGATGTCTATGCTGTCTCACTTCCCTTCAATATTTAGTTTCCTGGTTCTTGATCGAAGTGACAATTTTTACTGGATCTTGGACTGTGTAGAAATTACTTGAAGAAACTCTGAGTTCCGTTTCCTTTTCCTTTAACAGGAGATCCTTCTGTGGCGGAAGGACAGGGATGTGCGTTCACTGCCCACTGACCCAGCAAGGGCGGCACTAACCCCCCTGCTCTGTGCTGCTGACTCCGACCTGGGAACCGGGGGCAACTGCTGTCAGCAGCTCCTTCATCCAGGGGGTGTGTGACCACCCCTTGTGAGATGCTTCCCTGGGGAGGGGAGTCGAGCTGAGGGGGCAGCTGTGCTGCAGTCAGGGGACACTCAGTCCCCTGGGTTCCATGCTCTCAGGGACTCCAGGAAAGGAGGGGCAAACGCCTTGCCCGGGGAGCCCCATGGCTGTGGGGGAAGCAGAATTTTGTCTCTTTCCACTCTGGCCTGAAGCACTGAGGAAACTTTCAAGCCGTCAGCCCATGAGAAACTGTAATAATCAGTGTCATCCTCAGACTGAACTGAAGTGGTCAGAGAGGCCAACTTGCCAGACTTGAAGCCAGAGAATCAATTTGGGACCCCTGAGGGTTGTTTCCTGTTTTCATAGATCAGAGGTGTGGGGGACGATCCTGGGAGCTGTTGGTTCCAGCTGACATAATTACCCCCAGTGTTGCTCCTGTTTCTAGTACTAGAGATGGTAACCCTCTGTCCCTAGGTCCCGGACACGGAGGGCGGCTGAGTCAGCACAGTCTGGGCTCAGGATCCTGGAAGGGGGAGAGACCGAGATGGTGACTGTGGGCTTCAGGAAGGAGAGGAGGGAGAAGGGACGTGTGTTTTCCCAGGGCCCTTCCCCTGTCCCCCCATCCAGTCACCTGTGCAGAGAGCGACCAGGGTGAGGAGCAGAGGGGACCAGGCCATGGTGGACATGGTCAGGGCGTCTTGCCTTCTGTGACCTCACAGCTGAGCAGAGAGTCAACATACCTCTCCTTCCCCTCTTCATGTTCTGAAAGGGGAGGATCCCTTCATGCAAATGAACCCCCTTCCCCAAACAATTTTCTGACCCCTCCCTGGGCCCTGGGTAGACCCCTGTGCCTGAGAGTGGCCAGTGGGTTCACTGGGGCGGGGCTGTGGGGGTCCCGGGGTGGGAGGTCACACTGGGAGCCAAGAGCAGGGGCCACCAGGCAGCGCCAGGGTCCCAGCGCCCATCCCCCATCCACACTCAGGATCGGTCCCCGCGCGCCCCCTGGTGTCCAGGCCGAGACACACATCCTGCGGCCTGGTGACCGGAGCCCTTGGGGCAGACCCTGGCCCTGCTCTGTGCTCTGTCTCATTCTTGCCTTCTGGCCGGGCTTCCGTTCTGTGTCCCCTGTGACCTCAGGGCCGTCTGTGGGCTCCCCTCTGACCCTCAGGGTGAGTCTGTACACGGCGCCCTCACAGCTCAGGGTCAGGTCTGAGGGGAGGTCGGGGACACGTATTCCTTTAAATCAGGGTCAGGTCAGGACAGTGATGACCCCGTGGATGCAGCCTCCTGACTGTGCAGGACGTGGGTGCTTTCTCCTTCGTTAGAAATGAAGCAGTGCCTTACACACGCACACAGGCACACGCAGATTGCTTGGAGGTGCTTTTCCAGTGAACTATAAGCATTTTGCTTTTATACTCCGTGACCCCACTGTAGTAGTTCCCGGTCTCCTCTTTCCTATGTAAGTTAAATAAAACATTTGCCACCTGTTCACTCCCTATTGGCTTGGGAATCAGAAGCTGCCATTCTGATGAGGCTAACTCTGCTCCCAGCTCCCAGGATGCAGAAGAGAAGGTGACTGGGGCACCATCTGTGTCCAGGTGCCTGGATCATGATCACCCCCATCCTCCTCTTTCATCCAAGGTTAGGAGCCCACAGTCATCAAGGAACCTGAGTGACCGCGTCTGGAGCCAAAAGACCCATCGCAGATCCTGAGGGTTGGGGACCAGCAGGCATCATGGTTTGGGGTGTCTGGCTGGGACCTGTTGGTTCCCAGACACCTCACACCGCCAGCTCTGCTGCTCTTTCCAGGACTGGAGGACCTGAGCACTGAACTGGACAATGGGCCCGGCTGACGCAGCGCAGACTGTGCTCAGGATTCTGTGCTCAGTGGGGAGGGGACAGGTGGCATGTCACTCCTGCACAGCCTGACTCTGAGCAGGCAGAGTGACCCTTCTGTGGTGTCAGGAACCAGCATCCTTCCTTCTGACATCTAAGGGCTCTGCCCCGTCCCCTCTGCTCATACCCCCTCCTGCTTCTCAAGGGAAAGCAGGTATAAGGAAGCAGCACTATAAATCATGAAGGGCTTGCACTATCTGGCTACTCAATGCCTTCCTGGAAGAAAATATTTCACTCCTGTTCAAATTTTCTTTTGTATTTCTACTGAAAGTTTATCGTTGCCATACAAACATGGTCAAAGTTTATGCTTTTAATTTTACAGCTAGAAACAGATTAACAAACACTTTTTTTTAAATTGTTTTTATTAGTTGGAGGCTAACTACTTTACAATATTGTAGTGGTTTTTGCCATACATTGACATGAGTCAGCCATGGATTTACATGCATTCCCCATCCTGATCCCCCCTCCATCCTCCCTCCCCACCCCATCCCTCTGGGTCTTCCCAGTGCACCAGCCCTGAGCTCTTGTCTCATGCATCCAACCTGGGCTGGTGATCTGTTTCACACTTGATAACATACATGTTTTGATGCTGTTCTCCCAAAACATCCCACCCTCGCCTTCTCCCA
The DNA here is from genome assembly GCF_910594005.1 of Cervus elaphus. Lineage (NCBI taxonomy): Eukaryota > Metazoa > Chordata > Mammalia > Artiodactyla > Cervidae > Cervus > Cervus elaphus. The sequence goes on from NC_057819.1 coordinate 2,518,760, forward strand.
CAGAGTCCAAAATTCTGTTCTGTACATCTGTAACACACACTGTGAACTCCTTTTCAGTTCAGTTCAGTCCCTCAGTCGTGTCCGACTCTTTGTGACCCCTTGAACCACAGCACTCCAGGCCTCCCTGTCCATCAACCATCTCCCGGAGTTTACCCAAACTCATGTCCATCCAGTTGGTGATGCCATCCAGCCATCTCATCCTCTGTCGTCCCCTTCTCCTCCTGCCCTCAATCCTTCCAAGCACCAGGGTCTCTTTCAGTGAGTCAGGTCTTCACATCAGGTGGCCAATGGATTGGAGTTTCAGCTTCAGCATCAGTCCTTCCAATGAACACCCAGGACTGATCTCCTTTAGGATGGACTGGTTGGATCTCCTCGCAGTCCAAGGAACTCTCAGGAGTCTTCTCCAATACCACAGTTAAGAACCATCAATTCGTCTGTGCTCAGCTTTCTTCACAGTCCAACTGTCAGATCCATACATGACCACTGGAAAAACCATAGCCTTGACTAGATGGACCTTTGTTAGGAAAGTAATGTCTTTGTTTTTTAATATGCTATCTAGGTTGGTCATAAATTTCCTTCCAAGGAGTAAGTGTCTTTTAATTTCATGGCTGCAATCAACATCTGTAATGGGTTTCATTTATATAATTTTAAAATTCTATAGTACTTTTAATAATTGTGAACTTGAAGATTTTTGTATTCATTCTCATTTTCAGCATAATTAATTCTCATATTAATTCTTCATTTCAAAATAATTTCACATATTTTTTAACTTCTATTATTGATTTGCCAAACTTACATGGAAGTGAAGGTCTGGGAAAAACATTCCCCCACCCGGTGAGTGCATGACTCCACGTAACCCCACTAGACCAGGCTGTCAGCACCCTGTATGTTTCAGGGCATCTTCACTTTCTGGGACCAGCAAAAGCAGCTGTGGAGAAAATCTATGAGTGTGTGTGTGATTGGATGGGGGGTTTGGTGGGGGGTGGTCCTTGTTTTCTCTATTCAGAGTTTACGGGTGTAGGTTCCATTTTAAGCCTTGGAAATGCCAGCTTGAATTTCAGGATCCCTGAAATCACACTGACACCCTCTTCTGTTAGAGCACCTGAGTCATAATTCTCACCAACAGGTTGCGGGTCACAAAGGCACTCTTGGTGGAGAGGTGACCCCAGGTGCCCACTGCAGGGGAATCTCAGAACTCCCTCGCTCCTGGAGTTCAGGAACCTCTTGCTGCACCTCCCCTTCTCAGACATATCAGCTTATCTGGGACTAGAGGAGGATGGTTCCAGGACTGTTTTTTCCTCTATGTCTTTTCTCATAGTTTCTATTTCTTTGGTAGAACTTCCTCCCTTGTGCTTCATGGCAGGTGATGACCGTGTTTGCAGGGAGAATTGTGATCCATTTGGGAATGATTGTTATCTTTTGATTATTGGAGTATAGCTGCTTTACAACGATACTGTGGTGTTGGAGAAGACTCTTGAGAGCCCCTTGGACAGCAAGGAGAACAAAGCAGTCAATCTTTAAGGAAATCAACCTTAAATACTCCTGAAAGGACAATGCTAAAGCTGAGGCTGCAATACTTTGGCCACCTATGCGAACAGCCGACTCATTGGAAAAGACCTTGATGCTGGGAAAGACTGAGGGCAGGAGGAGAAGGGGATGGCAGAGGATGAGATGGTTGGATGGCACCACCGACTCAATGGACTTGAACTTGGGCAAACACCAGGAGATGGTGAGGGACAGAAAGCCCAGCGTGCTACAGTGCATGGGGTCACACAGAGTCAGACACAACTTTGTGACTGAAGAGCAGCAAGCTGTGTTCCACCGTTGTGCTCTGTTCAGTGACTGTATCTTAGTGACACTCAGTGTTTGGAACTAAAGCCTGGGGTACCTGCTCACTGTGTCTGTGGTTTCTCTTGCATGCTTGTCATTTTCAGCACACAGACTTCTGGTCTTCCTCAGATTTGTCTTAGAGTGTTTTATATTGATTGCATCATACTCGTTAGCGTTTTTATTTTTAGAAACTGGAGATTCATTCAGTTCAGTTTAGTCGTGTCTGACTCTCTGCAACCCCATGGCCTGCAGCACACCAGGCCTTCCTGTCCATCACCCACTAGCAGAGCATACTCAAACTCATGCCCATTGAGTCGGTGATGCCATCCAACCATCTCATCCTCTGTCGTCCCTTTCTCCTCCTGCCTTCAATCTTTCACAGTATTAGGCTCTTTTCAAATGAGTCTGCTATTCACCTAAGGTGGCCAAAGTATTGGAGTTTCAGCTTCAACATAAGTCCTTCCAATGAATATTCAGGACTGATCTCCTTTAGGATGGACCTCCTTGCTGTCCAAGGAACTCTCAAGAGTCTTCTCCAGCACCACAGTTCAAAACCATCAATTCATCAATGCTCAGCTTTCTTTATAGTTCAACTCTCATATCCATACATGACTACTGGAAAAACCATAGCCTTGAGTAGGTGGACCTTTGTTGGCAAAGCAATGTCTCTGCTTTTTAATATGCTGTCTAGGTTGATCATACCTTTTCTTCCAAGGAGTAAACGTCTGTTAATTTCAGGGCTGCAGTCACCACCTGAAGTGATTTTGGAGCCCCCAAAAATAAAGTTTGCCACTGTTTCCACTCTTTCTCCACCCATTTGCCATGAAGTGATGGGGCTGGATGCCATGATCTTAGTTTTCTGAATGTTGAGCTTTAAGCCAACTTTTTCACTCTACTCTTTCACTTTCACCAAGAGGCTCTTTAGTTCTTCTTCAGTTTCTGACATAAGAGTGGTGTCATCTGATATCTGAGGTTATTGATGTTTCTCCCGGCAATCTTGATTCTGGCTTCTGCTTCATCCAGCCCAGCGTTTCTCATGATGATTCATTACTGAACTACAAAATACAATTCACTTCTGCATGTTGATTTTTATATCACAAAATCCCAAGTGAAACACTCACAGAAGCCTGTCTTATTGACCCCTTGACCCTGATTTGGGCCTGGCCAGAAACCACCTCTTCTGGGCTCAACCATGGTCTCCACTGAAAGGTTTTTATCTTAACAAGCTATGTTTGTCCAAGAAAACTGCATTGAATAACAGTATTTTAGCAATCTAAAAGCTGAATTGAAGCAAAAGATAGAATATTATCAAATCTGCCGGTTGGAGGAAAATAAGTTCCTTGTCTAACATCTGACAATTGAAGTCACCCCCTGAATTAGACTTCCTCCAAAGCACCAGCAGGTGTGAGTGGAGGTTTTCCTCTCACGTCCTCCCTGGTCTGAAGCGCCGTGTAAGCATTAGTGCCGCCATGCCCCACAGCACAGACAGAGTCGGCCTCGGCCTCGGGCTGCAACCCAGAGACAAGCAGGAGCCCTGCGTTGGCTGAGGCGTGTTTGGATCCAGAGAATCTGCTGGGGACTCCAGAACCTCGGTTCTTATGGGAGTCTGACTTGACCCTCAGGAGGTACCATGGAGGGCTTCCTGGCTTCTGCTGGAACCAAGATAAGGAGAAATCACCAATATTGTAGCCACTGCTCAGGGTGCAGGAGAGTCTGGCTGACGCTCCTGGAGACGCAGAGAGGGAGGCGGGCTGAGTCAGCCCAGGCTGGAAGAGGGAGCCTCCTCCTCTCCCCCAGCCTCTGCCAGAGAAGGGGCTGCCAAGCAAATAGGGCTCCACCCAGGGCCCGCCCAGCCCCTCCTGGAGCCCTGGTGGTGGAGCTCAGCTCACAGCCCAGACTAGGGAGCCCCTGGGAGGAAGCCCATGCTGAGACCACATAGGTCCCTGCTCAGGGGTCTCTACAGCCAGAGAGGATGCATGGCTGAATTTCCTCAGGAGCACAGGCCCCTAGGCCAGCTCCTAGAGTGAGGATGCAAAACTGCGTATGCGCAACCCCTGAAGGTTCGAGACCACTCTCCCCCGAGTACTGGCTAGAAAGGTTAACTGATCCAGGGGTGCGTCAGGGCAGCTGTCCACAGCAAGGGGACACTGAGCTGGCCTGAAGGACATGAGGAAGTGTTTTGCGCAATGGTTTAGACAGAGTTCTTCAGCAATAAGCACAAGGTTATATTTCAAACATGGAAATTCTGCAAACATTTCAAAAGTCAAGCCACGCTTTCAGAATTTTCATGGAGATTACATTGACTTGTGAATATCTATTAGTCTGGCTGCTTTACCATTTACCAGCAACCTGGGTAAAACTTTCTCTAGTCATGAGTGACAGTTGGAGTTTTCTTGATTATGTCATATTTATTACTAGGACTTTGCCTGAAAGATGATACAGTTTCTCTGTTTTATGAACAGAACTTTCTTCCTGAGCTTTCTCTTGCCCAATATTGCAGTTTAGCAGAATGCTGGACTGTGCCTGAGCTTTTGAATGTAGAATCCATCACTTCCTTAAGGTATCCTGTACGCATATTTGCTTCATTTGTGCAAATGGTCCCCTATCATCCAGACACACAAGAATTCTCAGTAAATGACCTGTGAGCTTGATCACTCACTCCCACAGGTTCCTTCCTCAACATATCAGAGTTAAATCCCCAAAGTTGAGCTATGTTTTATTAAGTGTTAATTTGAAGGATTTAAATCTACAAAACTTCTATACCCTAGCCCAGTTCCTGGGTGAAAGGTGCTCCCTCAGCAGGTTTGCAGGGACCCCACGGCAGTCCCACACCCTGGGGTTCCACATTTAACCCAAATGTGGTTACATGTTACCCCGTGCTGGTTACATGTAGAAATGAGGTGTTTTTTTTTAAATCACCAGAAAAGGGGGAATAAAATCATACTTCCCTAGGAAGTTACAACCTTAGCCTAGTAGAGAAAATAACTAAAGACATTAAGTCTTTCAGGAAAAATAGGAAATTTTATCATTGAATTACTCCACAAAAGACATAATATATGCTTATTTATGAGAAGTATTTAACCAACCAGAAATATCCAACAACAGTAATTACATGGTTCCTACCGTTTTGCTTTGTATGGTTTTTTAATCAAACATTCAAAAAGATATTAAAGTTCCTAGTTCCTTAAGAAAGCAGTTTAAGTTTTCTATATTAACCTGAAAATAGAACACATAACAGGGAACAATAGAAACCACTCTCGATAAATATTTATCCAAATACTCTAAAGAAAAAGTTAACAAAGAAATGCCAGTGTCAGTTTCAGTAACTGATACTCTTATCAAGTGCTAGTGTTTTTCACATACAAGTTTGTTTTCTATGAGGATATTTAAAAACTAAACTTCACACTACTACCAGTAAAAGCCACATCAAAGCAGCAACAATAGCAGCCTTTGTAGTATGCCAGTACACGCTTTTCACACACACTTCACTCCGCACAGGTCACCCTGTGAGGCCTCTGCCCGGAGTTGGGTCTTGTCCTGTGCACAGACTCTCCCAGGAGCCACCTCCTCCTTGGAGACACCTTCTGACTCCTCACGTTCCAGCAACCCCTCCCTGACCCAGACTCCACCAGGACCCCACATGGACCAGGAAGAGGGACCCGAATCTGAACCTCGTGGTGAGGGAGCAGGACCAGGAGCTCCTGGAGACGGGCTTCACAGGGACGAGGGTTCCCATCAGGTGGGACAGTTTGCCCAGTGTCCTGGAGCCCTGAGTGGTTTCTCTGTCGTCTGGCCCAGCACCCTGTCTGGGACTCTGCACTGGGCCCCCTGCTGGCCACGGGCCCCTCCTTGGGTTCCTGGGATGCCCCAGCCCTCAGGCACTGCTTGAAGTTGAGATCATGGTGGAAGGATGTGAGTTGGCCATGAATGGTCTGTTAGCACAGGGCAGACACACAGCGCAGCACAAAGGGATGGAGATTTTCCTTTCTACACATTTCTCCTTGTGCACATTGTTGAAATTACAAACGTCTATGGAGAACAGACTCATGAGCACCCTGCACCTTCACCCAACATCAGCCCTTATCAGTATGATTTCCCTCCTTCAGTCATATTCCTCTTAGCTCTCATCCTACCCCATCACTGAATCACATTAGAACACTTCCTAACATCAACACTTCCACAGGACACTCTTTAGTACATACACACGTTTCATGTTCCAAATCTCATGTGCATTCGAGAAATTGATTCCGACTAGTGTCACGGGAGTTGATTTGTGTTTTCACTTCCACAATGCTGAGCTAACCGAATGCTGTACTCCTTGAAAGAGAAAAGCATATAAGGATCCTATTTTAGAGCTTTGAATCTCATGGCATGACTTATTTCATTGAAATGATGTCTAGATTGGATTATACTTTACAACCCAGGGAATATTTTCTGTGAGATAAGGCCCGGGAGGTCGTGCAAAGAGAGATGACCCTCAGTGATAGGTGCTGAGTTATGAATGTACTCGGAAAGGTGGACACTCTCAAGGTCCGTCTGTAGTTGCCCACGGATCTCTGGATCCGGCAAAGGGAGGGCAGTGGGGAGGGGCCATCACTGGGGTTTTGGTCTCACTTCTCTGCCCGTGTCACTGTGGGTTACACGAAGCTGCTCCCACTGCCATGGCCTGCCCCACAGATGTAGTCAGCCTCGTCTTCGTCCTGGATGTTCTGGAAGGTCAGGGACCCTCCAGGCCAGAGCCCAAGCCTGAGAAGCAGTCAGAGATCCCATCCCCCTTGGATCCAGCAACACCACTGGTGCCCACTCGCATCAGGAAACGGGGGCCCCTCCCTGGGCCCGGCTGGTACCAGTTCACATAGTAGCTGCTGTAGCCGCAGCTCAGGGTGCAGGTGAGCTTGGCCGAGGCTCCCAGGGAGGCAGATGCAGAGGGCGGCTGTGTCAGCACAGGCTGGAAGAGGGACCCTGAAATCCCAGACACCCTTCATGTCCTGAGGAAGGACAGGGAGGTACGCTTCCTGCATGTGGTGGGAGTGGTGAGGGAGGGGGCGTCAGGGTGCTGAGGGCTGTCCTGACCTCTGCAGTGAAGGAGTGGGGTCAGGAGTGCAGGGGAGGCCGGCCGCCCCAGAGCTGTGCTGAGGCTGCGACTGCCGGTCTGTTAGCCCCCCACCCCCAGGAGAAAGAGCCCCTCAGACAAATGTGCCCCTGTCGTCTGACCTACCAATCACCTCCCTGGGTTCTGTGTGTCCCCCAGGGTTCAGTATCATATCTGGGAGGGTGGCCTGAGCTGGGTCTGTCCTGAGGTTCCCCAGGGACACAGAGAGGATCCGCTGTTGGGCCCAGCGACCACTGAGAAGAGACCCAGAACAGGGTCTGGTTTCCCAGCTAAGATCCCCCAGGACCTATCTGGGCTCACAGTGCATAAAATCAATCCCACAGGAGCTGAGGACAGAGGCACCCCAGCCAGGAATCACTCCCAGGTCCTCAGGACGCAGGGTTTCTCTCCCCACCTCGTTCCTCACTCAGTGGGCTCAGAGGACAGAGTGTGACCGTTTGCAACAATGAATCAGTTGCTGGAGGGACTCATGGGTCCCCTGGGAAATGAGGTAGAACCTGGGGAGGAGGGGAAGGGGGTGAGCTGGGGTCACACCTGAGAGTCTGAGACCTGAGGCTTCTGGAGAAGGGAGATGTCGGAGAGGTTCAAGGGGAGGAGGAGGAAGTGAGTGTCCCATTCAGGAAGATCTGGAAACACGTCCATGACCTTTGACAAAGTGAACTTGATCATTCTGGAGGAGGTCACGGGGTGGAGGGCTGTAGAAAGAAGGGAGCCCGGGACTGGGAGGAAAGCCATGAGTCAGAGTGGAAGGGAGGGAACGGAGGCTCTTAGGGAAGCGCTGAGGAGGAGCGGGAGGAGACTGAGGGGAGCTGAGGGGTGCACTGGGCTGGGATCCTGGAGCTCCTCCCCTCCTCTGCTCCTGGGGAAGAGGGTGGGGCCTGATTACCACCTGAGTGCAAAACCCTCCAGGTCTTACTCATGGGCCCCCTTTGCAGCTTCACTCCCAGGAGGAGGCCTGGGGGTTCAGGGCCCTGAGTCTGTCCCCGGAGCGGAAGCACCTGCTGTCACGTCCAACTCGGGCCACTGAGCCTGGGGACTCGCCCAGTCAGGGGCCCACCTGATGTGTTCAGGCTTTGCCGGTTCTGAGCACGTGCACAGCGCCCCCTGGTGACGCGCTCGGGGAATGACCACGGTGGGGAAATAACGAGGAAGGAGGGGCGGCTGCCTGTTCTCAGGTCGTGAAATACTCCAGCCATGAACGAATTAATTAAACAACAGTAAGTATTACATGTCTTTGAGTACAGTCCGTGCCCCAACCCTGCCGCAGGCCACCACCGACCCACGTCTTCGCTGGAGACTCCCGGACGCCCACAGGCAAGTCTGGGACGGTCTCCTGTGGGGTCACTGCTCCCTCCTCCTGGTCCCGGCGCACAAGCTTCTGTTGCGCCCCCCAAGAGTCTGTTAGCCAGCCCTGTGTAAGTTCCGGCAGCTCCACGGTGGGGTTACTGCGACCTCCTCCAAGAGGACTTACGCCGCAGCCACACCCAGAGCCCCTGTCCCTGCGGCAGACCTCTGCCGCCCCGGACCTCCACAGGGGATGCTCAAACACAGTTCTGCCTCAGTCTCTGTGGGGTCCTTGGGTGCCAGTGCAGACAAGGTTTGTTTGAGCCCTCTGAGCGTCTCTGGCGGGAACGGGACTTGATTCTAAATGCAAATTCGCCCCTCCTACCGTCTTGCTGGGGCTTCTCCTTTGCCCTTGGATGTGGGCTGTCTCCTCACAGCTGCACCATGCCTCCCGTCTGACTGGGGCTTCTCTGACCTTGGATGTGGGGTATCTATTCAGGGCTGTTCCAGCGAAGCACAGGCGCTGTTCCTGACTTGGACATGGGGTATCTCCTCTCAGCCACTTGCAGCGCAGCCGCCACTCGCCATGACTATATATTTCTATACTAAATGCTTGATATAAAAGATTATGACTAGAAATGGTAATCCTTGTCAGTTTCCTCCTTCATTCCTGGTTGAGAAACCCTGATGATCTGTTACCAGATCTTCATTGGACATGGTTGACCTTCATTTGTTACACTCCATAGATTTAATGAGAGCGGGTTTATAAGGTCTATGTTCAAAATAGTGACATTGATCCAATATCAGGTCAAACATGGAACGAGGGAAGGAAAACTGGGAAAGTCACGAGGGATAAGAGGACAAAATGAGCCAGTGAGGAGTCTGAGAGCTGCGTCCTAACGGGGACGGTCTCCCTCACCTGCAGAGAAGGGCTCCTAGGTGCAGTGTCCAGAGAAGGGGAGGCACCCAGATTCCATGGGGTCAGGGTTCAGGCAGAGCACAAAGCCTGCAGCAGGAGAGGGATGTGCAGGGGATGGGAGAGGCCCCCTGGGGCTCCAGGGCGCAGATGCTGGACTTCTGCTTCCTCAGCATCCTGCTCAGGACCTGTGAGGGACCCTGTGTATCTGGGCACATGGGCATTCTGCTTGGATTTGGAGACCAGACAGAAAAGGAGACAATGTCATGAATCCCATAAAATGGACCAGGATGAGGAGGTGAGACTGCCTGGTACTGACAGCAGAAGTGGCAGCAGAGACCTAACCCAGCACTGCTGAGGTCACCGTCAGGCTCAGGGCAGGGATGGGTCCCACACGGCGGTAGAGGGCAAACTTCCATCAGACATCCCCATCACACAGGAATTCCTTGTGGCTGTGCTTAGTGGTGAGCTGTGTGACACTGATGACCAGTCTCCTCATCAGGATGGGGTCCAAAGTGATCAGGAGGGCGTGGGGACCCACCAGGAGCCGGAGAACAGGGCAGAACCCTGAGTGTCCCTCACCTCAGTCCTGGGTCACAAAGGCAGGGTTTTGCCTGAATCCCTTGTCATCATTGCCATGGGGATCCCCGTATCCCTGCTGCTCATTCTGCAGCAGACGATGCCCCCGGATCAGGGTTCATCAGGGGCATCACAACAGAGGGAAACGGGCACATCCTGTGGAGACCCTGCTCCTGACAGTCCACAGACCACCCCGACTATGAAGTAGGAAATGCTCCGATGGGGTGGAGAGGAGAGGAGGGGAGGGCAGGACACAGCCAGCAGGTGTGGGTCAGGAGAACCACTCCCGGGGTTCCCCGCATCCTGTGATGTATCAGCGATGCCCCTGACTCCTCAGGGTCTCCGCTCTGATGGTTCAGGAGCACAGGTCACGCCCTGGGGTACAATCCGCCTGCTGGGATGGTCCACAGACTCTGCTGAAGGCACATCTGGGAAAGCCTCCTGCTCCTGATCTCAGGGGAGGGAGCTCAACTCCACGGCTCTCTTGTTCACATGGATGATCGGGGTGCACTTCAGTGGTATCAGAATCTGTTTACATTTTCTGAGACTTCAGCAAAACTGACTGAACAATTGGGAGTAGACTTATTATGAACCAGAACATGCCCCAGGAATTAATTGATTCTGGGGAATTTATTTAAAATTTGACAGTTCTCTAAGAACAAGCCCCTGACAGACTGAGGTTCTTGTCCCCGTTTCCACCTGCCTGTGTCTCTGTGAGAAGCCCTGTTGTACCAGCCTGCACGGTCAGAGTCAGCCTCGGCCTCAGGCTCCAGCACAGAGACGAGCAGGAGCCCTGCATTGTCCGAGGCACCTTTGGATCCAGAAAACCCGAGGGGGACCCCGGAGCCTGGTTCTTCCTGGAGTCTGAGTGGTAGGACAGGAGGGCTGAGGAGGCCTCGCTGGCTTCTGCTGGTCCCAGTATAGAGCACAGCGGCGACAGGGATGTCCCTGGTCAGGGTGCGGGAAGCCACAGCGTCACCTGTGGTCTGGGGGGCCAGGGGTCTCCCCACACACGTACCATGACACACCACTGATGGTGTCACAGTCCAGAGCATCAGGGCTGCGGTGTGGACACGCACACCAACCAGATCTAGCGGCTTAGCTATCCTGTGTGAGAGAAACCAACAATAACCAGGGGTGGAATTCATATACCTGCAACCTTATAGACGACAGCTAACAATACAGCCATTAAGTTGAGATTCTTCTAAATTATCAGTTGAAAATAATAGGAAAACACACTACTCAAGATCAGAAATTAAAATGATAGTGTTTGAACATGGTGGTTTGAACAAATTTGCTTTCCACTAAATGGTCTTACATGGATTAGAAGGACTGGGAAGAGCAGTCTAGGGCATTGGGGTGAAAATCTTGGCAGTAAGCTGTCAAGTAAGGCCAAACATTCATGTTCCCACCGTGTGAAATGAAATACGATTTATGTCCATTTCAGAGCTGCTGCTACAGTGTCTCCTTTGACAGAGATGTTTCAGCCCTGGGAGGCCCATGTCTGGAGGAGAGCAGCTTTTTGTCTCATTTCCCCCTTGGCCTGGAGCACTGTGCCATCATAGCCGCTACTGTCAGTAGATGAACAGTAATAATCCCCCTCGTCCTCAGCCTGGAGCGAACTGATGGTCAGGGTGGCTGTGTTCCCAGACCTGGAGCCGGAGAATCGATCGGGGACCCCCGAGGCTCGACCGTTAGTACCATAGATAAGGGTTCTGGGGGCAGATCCTGGGAGTTGTTGGTACCAGCCCACATTACCACCATAACCAACGTTGCTGCTGCTTCCAGAGCAGGTGATGCTGACCCTCTGGCCCGGGGACCCGGACACGGAGGACGGCTGAGTCAGCACAGCCTGAGCCCGGGATCCTGGAAGGGAGAGAGACAGAGATGGTGACTCGGGGGTCCAGGCATGAGAGCAGGGAGCAGGGCCCGTGAGTCTTCCCAAGACCCTCCCCCTGTCCCCCCATCCAGTCACCTGTGCAGAGAGCAACCAGGGTGAGGAGAAGAGGGCACCAGGCCATGGTGGACACGGTCAGGGCGTCCTGCCTTCTGTGGCCCCACAGCTGAGCAGAGCATCCCCACACCACTCCTTCCCCTCTTCATACTCTGAGAGGGGGAGGGGCCTTTCATGCAAATGACCATCCTCCCCCCAAATCCCACAATGCTCTGATGACCTCTGGGACCTGGGTCAGCTTCCCGTGCCTGAGGGAGGCCAGTTGTGGTCAGACGTGGGGTTGCGTGGGGCTTGGCGGTGGGAGGTCACAGCGGGAACCCTGAGCAGAAAAAACCAGGAAGGACCAGGGGACTGGTCTCTGCTCTCACAGGTCCAGACACTCAGGACAGGCCTCCGATCGCCCCCTGGTGTCCTGGCACAAATACATTCTGACCTGGTGATCAGAGCTCTTAAGAGGCAACTTTCCACAAAGTGGTTTCGAAATTACACCCTTCAGGCTGTGTCTGGATGGGAAACAACTCAGCACTCCTCAGCCAACTGTACCTTACCCTGTAGTGCATGTGAGTGTTATACAGTGGATGTGTGACTTTGAGATTTTAAGTGAACCAAAATGTGTTCATGGGTTAGTAAAAGTCTAAGGTCATCACTTAAAATAGATGCCTAAATTTAACTGAAGAAGATGTTGTTAAATCACTAAACGGTCTCCAACTCTGGCTCTGTTTTAATTTTGCATTGCCATGGTACTATTTCGTAAACAAAATTTTCCTTGTAGCCTGTGTTCTTTAAACAAGATAATTTTAAAGACTTCCTGACACGTATGGCATCTCCACCGAGGGACTTTGACGTCGCATTGGGGTGTTCTATCTGTGAAAACAGGGCAGACTGAGTTATCAGAGCCATGGGTGGGTCTCAGATCTGAGATGAGGGACAGGACACGACACGACAGGTCGTTGTTGTCAGGACACTCGGACGTGACCATAGGGAGCAAAGCTGACTTAGACATGGTCCAGTAGGAGCAGCAGTGATCGCCCCGGGGGCAGAGCCCCAGGAGAGCGTCTGCTTTCCCAGCCGGGGGCCCCAACAGCGTCTCTGCTCACTGTGCATAAAATCAATCCCACAGCAGCTGAGCACAGGCACTCCTCAGCCAGGAATCATTTCCCAGGTCTCAGGACCAGGGTTTCTCTCCCCACCTGATTCCTCACTCGATGGCACACAGGACAGAGTGTGAGGTTTCCGGGGATAAATCAGCCACACGAGGGATTCAAAATCCCCTGGGACACAAGGGGAACCTGGGAGGAGCATGGAGGGGAAAGCTGGGGTCACACCTGAGAGCCAGAGCCCTGAGGCTTCTCGGGAAGGAAGGGTTAGAGAGGTTCAAGGAGGGGCCGAGGAAGTGAGTGTAAAGTTCAGGAAGATTTGGAAACATGACCATGATCTTCTGATAGAGTGAACTGGGTCATCACCATGGAGGTCAACACTGTAGGTCTGTAGAAAGAGAGAGGCCCAGGATGGGGAGGAAAGTCATGAATGAGGGGAGCGGGAGGGGAAACCCTTAGCAAAGAGATGAGGAGGAGCAGGAGCAGGCTGAGGAGAGCTGGAGGGTTGCCGGGGGTGGGCTCCAGGGGCTCCTCCCCTCCTCTGTTTCTGAGAAGAGGGTGGGGACTGATGACCACCTCACCCCTTCACCCTCCAATTCTGGGTGCTCGGCTCCATGTGCAGCATCATTCCCAGGAGGAGGCCTGGGGGCCGCGGCTCAGAGTGTGTCCCCTGAGAGGAAGCACCTGCTGTCACGTCCAACTCAGGCCACTGAGCCCTGTGCAGGGTCAGGTCAGGGGACCATGCGGGTTGTGTTGAGGTTTGGCCAACTGTGGGCTGGTAAACAGCGCCCCCTGGTGACGAACTCTGGAACGTTCATGGTGTTGAAAGTGAGCAAGGTGCTGCTCAGTTGCTTGGCTGTCAATCCTGTCTGACTCTTGGGACCCCTTGGACTGGAGCCCACCAGGCTCCTCTGTCCATGGGATTCTCCAGGCAAGAACACTGAAGTGGGTTGCCGTTTCTTGCTCCAGAGGATCTTCCCAACGCAGGGATAGAACTCACATCTCTTATGTCTTTTGCATTGGTAGGCGGGTTCTTTACCCCTTGTGACACCTGGGAAACCGTGTGAGGAAGGTGGGGCTGCCTTTTTTCCAGTCACCAGATACCTTACCAATGAACAAATAAATGAATTAAATAATAAATATTACATGTCTTTGATAGTATACAGAGAACTTTATATTTTCACCCATTGTATTTTCAGGTTATTCTGAATATCTTGTTCTCATGATTCTTTTTTTTTTTCCTTCCATTTATATCTTTTTCCTTTGGACACAAGAGTGTTTGTATTTGCTCACCAGATAGATTTGATGATTTATCCATAAAAATATCTGTCACTTGATTTCATCATCTGAGGCGTCTCAGCATTGATGTCTATGCTGTCTCACTTTCCTTCAATATTTAGTTTCCTGGTTCTTGATAGAAGTGACAATTTTTACTGTATCTTGGACTGTATGGAAATTACTTGAAGAAACTCTGAATTCCATTTCCTTTTCCTTTAACACAGATCCTTCTGTGGCGGAATGTCAGGTGCCAGGAGCCAGCTCACGAGATCCCACCCATGACAAGCTCATGAGGAGAAGACCCAGGGGGAGGGGACAGGTGGCACGTCCCTGCTGCCGAGCCTGACTCTGAGCCGGCAGTGACCCTTGGGGCGTGTCAGGAACCAGCATCCTTCCTTCTGACATCTAAGGGCTCCACCCCATCCCCTCTGCATATACTCCCTCCAACTGCTCAAGGGAAAACAAGTATAAGGATGCGACACCATAAATAATAAACAGCTTGCACAACCTGGTTACGCAGTGTTTCCCTGGAAGAAAATATTTCACTCTTGTTCAAATTTTCTTTTATATTTCTTGCTGAAAGTTTCTTGTTGTCATGTAAATATGGTCAAAGTTTATGCCTTTTTTTAAAACTACTGGAACCAGAATAACAGACACTGTAAGCTACTTTTAAATTTATATAATTTAAAAATTCTATATTATTTTTAATAATTGTGAAATTGAACACTTTTGTATTCATTCTCCTTAATTATCAGCATGACTCATATGTAGTGTTCATTTCAAAATATTTTCATGTATATTTCTTAACTTCTATCATTGATTTGCCATACTTCCAAGGAAGTGGATGTCTGGGAAATACTCTCCCTCACCAGCTGCATGCATGACTCCATGTAACCCCACTAGACCAGGGTGTCAGCACCCCATATGTTGCAGGGCAACTTCACTCTCTTTCTGGACCAGCCAACACTGCTGTGGAGAAAATCTATGATTATGTGTGTGGTTGGTGGGGTGGGGGTGGTATTCGGATTTTCTATTCAGAGTTCATGGGTGTAGCTTCCATTTTAAGCTTTGGAAATACTGCCCGGAGCCCTGAAATCACACTGGCATCCTCTTCTGTTTAGAGGCCAGGTCATAATTCTCACCAACCGGTTGTGGGTCACAAAGGCGTTCCTGGTGGAGAGGTGACCCCAGGTGCCCACTGCAGGTGAAGCTCAGGAACCCAGCAGCCCCCCCACCCAACCACTACACCCACACTCTGCCCGCCACCCTTCCCTCACCTGCTCTGGGCCACGAACAAGACTAAAGCTGATCTCTCCACCTCACTGGGATTCCCCAGAACAGAACACGTGTTCCTGGAGTTCAAGCACCCCTTCATGCACCTTCCCTTCCTCAGACATATCAGGTCTACTGGGACTAGAGGAGAATAATTTCAGGGCTGTTTTTCCCTCTATTTCTTTTCTCATGGTTTCCATTTCTTTGCTAGAACTTCCTACCTCATGCTTCATGACAGGTGAAGACCATGTTTGCAGGGAGAATTGTGATCCATTTGGGAACGATTGTCATCATTTTGTTATTGGAGTATAGCTGCTTTACAGTGACACTGTGGTGCTAGAGAACACTCTAGAGCGTCCCTTGGAGAGCAAGGAGAGCAAACCTGTCAATCTTTAAGAAAATCAACCCTGAATACTCATGGAAGGATGATGCAAAAGCAGAGGCTGCAATACTTTGCTCCTTGATGTGAACAGCTGACTCATTGGAAAAGATTTGGATGCTGGGAAAGCACTGTGTGACTATCCAAGCTGTCATTGTAACACCCGCAGTAATAATCAGCTTCATCCTCAGCCTGGAGCCAAGTGATGGTCAGGGAGGCCAAGTTGCCAGACTAGGAGCTAGAGAATCTATCTGGGACCCCCGAGGGTCTGGTAACATCACCATAGATCAGGAGTCTGGGGGCCTTTCCTGGGAGTTGTTGGTACCAGTTCACACTATCACCCCCGATGTTGCTGCTGCTTCCAGAGCAGATGATGCTGACCCTCTGGCCCGGGGACTCGGACACGGAGGACAGCTGAGTCAGCACAGCCTGGGCCCAGGATCCTGGAAGGGGGAGAGACAGAGATGGTGACTCTGGGGTCCAGACATGAGAGCAGGGAACACGGCCCATGTGTCTTCCCAAGACCCTTCCCCTGTCCCGCCATCCAGTCACCTGTGCAGAGAGCGACCAGGGTGAGGAGCAGAGGGCACCAGGCCATGGTGGACATGGTCAGGGCGTCCTGCCTTCTGTGGCCCCACAGCTGAGCAGAGCGTCCCCACACCGCTCCTTCCCCTCTTCATACTCTGAGAGGGGGAGGGTCCTTTCATGCATCAGACTGACCCCTCGCTGGGCCCTGGGCCCGGTCTCTATGCCTGAGGGCGGCCAGAGGGTTGTCAGGGGTGGGGCTCTGTGGGGCCCAGCAGTGGGAGGTCACAGCTGGGAGCCCTGAGCAGAGGCACAAGGCCTCGTCAGGGAGCTCTGTCAGGGGGCCCATCGTGCCTCCCGCCAGCCATCTTCAGGAATGGACCCTGAGCGCCCCCCGCCCCTCGTCCAGGCCCAGACACACATCCTGTGACCTGGAGAACAGAGCCCTCAAGGACAGATCCTGCCCCTGCTCTGGGTGCTGTCCCCTCTTTAGCACCAGGCCAGGTGCCCCTTCTGTGTCCCCGTGAACTCAGGGCCATCATGGGCTCCCCTCAAATCCTCAGGGCGAGTCTGTTCATGACTTCCATGACTGCTCAGGGGTCAGGACCGAGGGCCGTCTGAGATGCAGATTCCTCTCAGATCAGGATCAGGTCAGGGCAGTGCCGGCCCCAGAGCGGGAAGGTGGGTCTCCTTCTGTGCAGGACAGCAGGGGCCCTCCTCTGTGGGCCTTCCCCCTGGGGGGCAGAGTCCTCCTTCCTCTGTGTGTCCCCTCAGCCCTGAGGAGGAGGGGGCACTTCTCTGAGGAGGGGGTGAACGTGTGGAGAGAGGCCTGAGGTGGGACTCTGCATTCCTAAACGCCTGGATCTTCACTGTGTGTGTGAGCTGAAGAGCCTCTTGATGGAAGGGAAAGAGGGGAGTGAAAAAGTTGGATTAAAACCCAACATTTAGAAAACTAAGATCATGGCATCTGGCCCCATCACTTCATGGCAAATAGATGGGGAAACAGTGGAAACAGTGACAGACTTTAATTTTGGGGGCTCCCAAATCACTGCAGATGGTGACTGCAGCCATGAAATTAAAAGACGCTGGCTCCTTGGAAGAAAAGCTATAACCAACCTAGACAGCATATTAAAAAGCAGACACACTACTTTGCCAACAAAGGCCTGTCTACTCAAAGCTATGGTTTTTCCAATAGTCATGGAAAAGTTGAGTTGGACTAAAAAGATAGCTGAGCACCAAAGAAATGATGCTTTTGAACTGTGGTGTTGGAGGAGACTTTTGAGAGTCCCTTGGACTGCAAGGAGGTCCAGCCAGTCCATCCTAAAAGAAATCAGTCCTGAATATTCATTGGAAGGACTGATGCTGAAGCTGAAACTCCAATACTTTGGCCACCTGATGTGATGAACTGACTCATTGAAAAGACCCTGGTGCTGGGAAAGGTTGAAGGCAGGAGGAGAAGGGGATGAGAGAGGATGGGATGGTTGGATTGCATCGCCGATTCAATGGGCATGAGTTTGAGTAAACTTCATGAGTTGGTGATGGACAGGGAGCCCTGGTGTGCTGCAGTCCATGGGGTCACACAGATCAGACACGACTGAGCTACTGAACTGAACAGAACTTGCTGTGTGTGAAGCTTTGCCCACACTGGACCCCGTGCCCATGTCCTGTCTTATGAACTGACGCCTCCTGGGCATCTCTCCTGCGGGCACAGGGCACAGGCTGCAGAGAGCAGGCCTGGTGATGCTCCTGGCAGTTTTCATTGAGACTCTGAAGGGCTCTGAGCAGCGTGTGTCCCCAGGGATCCTGATACACAATAGCTCTTAGGACCAACCATCCCAAATAGCAGTTCAGAGAAGGCAGAGTTCGAAGTGATTGGTTCGAAAAGGACGGTTCACTGTAGTTTGCCCTGCACTGGCATAGGTATACATGCTGGGTGTGTGAGACTTTAAATGAGCCAGAAAGTGGTAATGGATTAGGGAAAATCTACAGTTGTTCCTTAAAAATCTGTGCATGAATTAAACTGATGGAAAATTGATGTTCTCCTTTAATTTTTCATTCACTAGGATACAGTTTAGGAAAACTAATTATCATTGTAAATCCTCTTTTCATTTTTTCTATAAATCACTTCATAGGTATCTGAGGAAATTTTGATTATTATTGAGTAAATATATTTTTACAAAGATAATTGCATTCTTAACGTTTTTGGACTTTGAGTGAGGCAGGGCTAGAACCAGCTCTTTCTGCCACATACTGCATCTCCGCTGGGGAGGGTTTGTCTCTGAGCAGCTTGTGAAAACAGGGCGGGCTGAGGTACGGGAGCCATAGGTCAGCCTCAGAGCTGAGTTGAGGGAAAGTGCGTGACGGGTCAGGTCTGCTGATCTCGGACACTCAGAAGGGCCCACAGGACGATAAGCTGAGGTAAAGGAGGCCTGGCAGCGGTGAGAGCCCTGGCCGGGAGGGGATGAGCTGGGCTCACACCTGAGCGTCTGCAGACCTGAGGCTTCTCCGGTAGGAGGGCTAGAGAGGCCGCAAGGGAGGACAAGGAAGTGAGCGTCTGGTCAAGGAAGACTGGACCCCGACCCCTCCTGGTAGAGGGCCGTTGGTCTGCAGGAGGAGGCCGCTGGTGAAGGGTTGGGGAGAGGAGCCCAGCACCGGAGAGGAAAGTCATGGGTCAGAGGGGTGCTCTTAGGAAAGAGCAGGGGAGCAGCAGAGGAGGCTGCGGGGAGAGGGAGCGGTGCAAGGGGTGGGCTTGGGGGCCTCCCCTCCTCTGCTCCTGGGGAAGAGGGTGGGGCCTGATGACGCCCTGAGCCCATCACCCTCCAGTTGTGGGTCCTGGGCGCCGTGTGCAGCTTCACTCCCAGCGGGAGGCCGGGGCCGGGCTCTGAGTTTGTCCCCGGAGAGGAAGCACCTGCTGTCCCGCCCAGCTCAGTCCAGTGAGCCCTGGGGCAGGGTCAGGGGACCATCTGGTGTGTTCGGGGTCGGCCGGTTCTGAGCAGCTGCACAGCGCCCCCTGGTGATGTGCTCGGGAAATGGTCATGGTGGGGAAACGGAGGATGGACGGGCTGCCTGTATTCTTCCAACCAACAGTCCATGAATCAATGGTATGTGTCCGCTGTCCACTGGCCCAGCAAAGGGGGGTCCTGACCCCACTTCTCTGTGCTGCTGACCCCCACCTGGGAGCCTGGGGCAACTCCTGTCAGCAGCTCCTTCCACCCAGGGGGACGCTGAGACTACTCCCTGCTTCCTGCTGCCCTCAGGGAGGGGCAGCCAGGCTGAGCCGGGCAGCTGTGCTGCGGTCGGTGGTCGCTCAGCACCGTGAGCTCCGTGGTCTCAGGACACCAGGGGGAGGGGCGACCGCAGTGCCCACCGCCCGCCCCCACCTCCTATTCAGCACTGTTGATGCAGTGAGGGGGCCGGCCCCACGGTCACCGTCCCTCAGGCTCCCCTGGTTTCTGCTCCCCCTCCCAAGCCAGTGCTGATGCCCGGGGGCTCCACGCTGGGAGGACCCCAGTCCTGTCCCCGTATCCTGGGAGGGAACAGAGCATAGGGGCCTGGACAAAACTGGGAGGGGTCAGTTGAGATGTGAGGGTGAGTGAGGTGGCCTCCCTGCAGGGACAGAAGGGCACTCAGGCCCGAGGTCCGGGTAGTGCCAAGGTCAGAGGAAGGGGGAGGTAGAGACTGCTGACCCAGGGGACCGGCCACTCAAGGTCAGACCCTCTGAGCTTATGACCACCTCCTCCTAATGGAAGAGAAAAGAAAAGCCAGGGAAATAACATCCTCTTGCTGAAACCCTGAAATCCGTTTGTTACTAAGTTTTGGAGCCTGTGAAGATAGATGCATATGTTTCTACAGCCTCAGATTCACTCACAGGGACCTTGACCACATTCCACGCATTGCTCCTTGTGCTCCTGGCTGTGTCACTGACAGTATTATCTCTAATTCCCTGCACAGCACGTGGCAGAGTCAGCGGGGGACAGACGAGCCTGGCTTGTCCCCCTGGTCATTCTCAGGCTGGGGTGTGGCCTAGAAGTTCAGCCCCGCCTTGGCTGCCAAGGTCTGGGATGGGGACCTGGAGAGCTGACCAGCCTGACTCCTGGCCAGGCTCAGGCTGGAGGCTGTGATGGGCTGGAGCCCCAGTGGCATCTGACCCCCAGGGTCATGGGGCCCTGCCCACTTCAGCCAGGAGGGGCAGGGAGACCAGGTCCCCGCACAGTGAAGCTGAGACCCCTGCCAGGGTGCAGTTGCTGGATTTCATCTTCCAGCCCTAGAGGTCATCAACGGTCATCACCAAAGTCAGCAAGGAGAGTCATGCTGTTTGTGCTGGGGACTCTGACTCTGAATGTTGTTGATAAAATGTGAACCTGATTCCCCTCCACATCTTTATGGCCAGAGAGGTGTCCCCTTGAAGAGCTGGACACCTCAGAGGAGAGACAGGAGCAGGCACGGGGCCATGAACCGCTGGAAGGAGATGGGACCCCAGAGCCCCCTCCCCACGGGCTGCTGAGCATTTCCGCCCTCTCTCTGCCTCTCCCGCCTCAAAGCGCTGAGCCCTCTGAGCACAAGGGCAGGTTTTGTTGGTGCTTCCCCATGAGGTTGCATCACTGTGGTATTATTGTAACTACTGGTGTATAGAGCACAGTAATAGACAGCCTCGTCCTCAGGCTGGGCCCCCGTGATGGTGAGGGCAGCTTTGTTCCCAGAGATGGAGCCAGAGAAGCGATCAGGGATCCCAGAGAGGCGGCTGTTTGTATAGTAGATAAGAGTTCTGGGAGCCTGGCCTGGGGTCTGCTGGAACCAGCCGGGGTAGTTACTGGTAGTGACTGACCCAGACCTGAGGCCACAGGTCAGGGTGACCGTCCCTCCTGGAGACACTGACACTGCTGGCTCCTGGACCACAGTCTGAGCATCTACCCCTAAGAGTGACAAGAGAGAGACAGGTGTTATTATCAAGACAAGGGCCCTGAGACCCTGCATGGAGGTGGCCCAAGGGTGCAGAGTCCCGGCCCCTGACCTGAGCCGTAAGTGAGGAGCCCGAGCAGAAGCACCGTCCAGGCCATGGTGGGGACCCTCCCAGGACACGGCCTCCGCAGCCTCCTGGGCTGGAGGTGGGGTCCTGGGTCTTTTCATGCCTCCAGCCCATCAGGAGGAGGAGGGGCCTCATGCAAATCACTTCCTCGTCTCCCTGCCCAGGGCACCTGAGGTCCCCTGGGTTGGGGGGACTTGAAGGAGGCCGATGCTGGACCTCACACAGAGCGGGGACAGAAACGGAAGGAGCCCCTGCTGATGGGGCGACGTCTTTCAGCAAATGTGCTCCCGTGACCTTGGTGATTTCGGTCCTTCATCTCCTCCCCAGAGTATCTGAGGCTGAAGGAGGAGTTTGCAAGTCTTCCTCCCTTGCTGCACTCATCTAGCCTTTCCCAAACCTGAGCCCATCTTTAGAACACTCTCTGTCCTTCTCAGGGAACCGCTGCGTCCCACCTGTGTGATGATGTCCGTCCTTGTCCCTCCAGCCCTGAGCCCAGGAGAAAATCCCAGAGCCTGTGTCTGGTGTGAAGGGAAAGGCGTGGCCCTTGAACACCATCTTGTAAAGTGTCCCTAGTCCCAGCGCTGGTGAATCAGGGCTGGGGGTTGAGAGTGACATGTAGAGACACAGGCCTGGGGTGACGGCCTCCTGTGCTAGAAAAACCATGACAATGTGGAGTAGCTTCGATAGACCTGTAGGGGGAAAGGTCACCATGTCATCATGCAATGATGATAGCTTGCAAGTTCAGTTCCAACAAAGCTGGCATACATGTCTCATCATCGGAAATAGAAAAGCACCATGTGTGAACAGGTAGGTGTGCTGAGCACTGTGGACACTGTAAAACTCCCTTCCCTGTGGTTCTGCTGTGGAGCCGATGGACTCGGGAGGAGGAGGGATGTGGGGGCAACGAGGACGAGAAAGAGCTCAGACATCTCAAGTGTTAACGTGTGTGGAAGAGACGGGAAAATTCTTGTTCATCTCTTCTTTTTTTAAGAAAAGTCTTGTTCATCTCTTCTTTCTTTAACATTAAAAATGTTAAATACTATTCTTGTTTTGTATTCATGTTAGATTTAATGCTAAAGTAGCTGTTTAATAAAATTCACACGATTTTGGTCAGAGTTGTTTGAGAACCTCGACTCATAGATGTAAAAAATATGATATTCCTAGTTAATTCTTTTCTTATTGTACAAATGTACTGATGATAGCTTTGGGAAATATGTGATTTCATATAGCTCAAGTTTTTAGATGGAAGAAGTGGTCACAAAAAGGAAAGGAACAACTAACGAAGCCACAAAACCTGAAACAATATCAGTTTCCATAGGTCACTCTAAAATGTTGAAATTGCCAAATAACACAACAGGGATAATTTCAAATGACATAGAAGGTGACAAAGGGTCCTTGCCTGCATCCCTCTCCCACTGTGAACACCGGGCGTTCTGTGGGAAATGGGGCAGCCCCTCTGCAGGGGTCTCTCATCCCCTGTCCAGGTATCTATCCCTGGAGGTCGAGGTTACTGAAGGAAGTCCATTTTTGTTGTATGATCCTCCCTCTGTCCTTGGTTGGGTGTTAGGTCTGGGTACTGATTCGACAGAAGAACAGGAACTGAGCAGCAAGCCTGTGGCTCTGAGCTGAGAGCTGCCGTGTCTCCTGGGGGCCCAGGTGCAGGAACGTCACCCTCCAGTGAGGACCCTGCTGCCCGCGTGGGTAAGAGCCAGGGGAGGAGGTGCCAGCCTGCCTGGCCAGGACCCTGAGCTCTCAGGACCAGGCCCATAGCGCCCCCTGCTGGACTCAGACCTCCTCCTCCCGCCCTTCACACCACAGCCTCCTGGAAGGGCTTTCTCACACTTGCAGGAGGGTCATTCTGATGTCACCGCCCAGGGCAGCAGAATGAGTCCTCTCCGTGGAGTTTGGGGCTGGTCATTAATTTTTCCAAGTAACTTTGACTTCAGGCCGTTTAATGCAATGCTGATAAACAAATGAATTTCAGGATTCCCTGAGGTCTGAGTTTGCTCTGCCTCGCTCCTGGGTTCACTATCAGAACACAACCACCTGAACCAGGTTCCAGGATTAAGAATCCCACATGCCTATGGTTTGTACCTGGTCACAGTTCTGTCTGAGTTTCCCTCCCGGGTTGACATGTGGTTGATGTTGGTTTTGCATGGTCACTAGGTACTGTTCCGCCCGGAGTGCACCGCTCTGTTCCTATTTATGTCTTTCCCTGAGTGACATCACTTTCACTTTTCACTTTCACACATTGAAGGAAATGGTAACCCACTCCAGCGTTCTTGCCTAGAGAATCCCAGGGACGGCGGAGCCTGGTGGGCTGCCGTCTATGGGGTCGCACAGAGTCAGACACGACTATAGCGACTTAGCAGCAGCAGCAGCAAGAGAATATGAGGTTCCCAGGGATAACAGATCTTCCCTTGATCACGCCCAGGGGTTCTCATTTACCCTTGAACATGGTCCTCTCAGTACTTTTTGACTCAGATATTTAAAGATTAAAGATGTTTTGACTCAATTTTGTAAGCTTTCAATATTAAATGCTTGATATAAAGGATTATAACTATAAATGGGAATCTCATCCTTGTCAGGGCTCTTCTTTCATTCCTGATTGAGAAACCCTTCTGACCTGTTACCTGATCTTCGCTGGACATGGCTGACATTCATTTGTTAAATTCCATAGATATAATGAGAATGGGTTTATATGGTCTTGTGTCCAAAATAGTGACATTTATCCAATATCATCTCAAACAAGGAACCAGGGAGGGAAAAGTGGGAGAGGTCATGAGGGAAAAGAGGAGAAAATGAGCAAGTGAGGAGTCTGAGAGCTGCATCCTAAGGGGGAGGGTCTCCTTCACCTGGAGAGGAGAACAGGGCCAAACCCCTGAGTGTCCCTCACCTCTGTTCTGGGTCACAAGGCAGGGAATTTGCCTGGAGCCCCTTGTCATCATTGCCATGGGGACCCCCGTGTCCCTGCTGCTCCCACTGCAGGAGCTGGTGCTGTCGGATCTGGGCTCATCAGGGGCATCACAGGCAGAGGGACGTGGGCACTTCTTGGGGAGCCCCTGCTCCTGACAGTCCAGAGACCACCCCAGCCCTGAAATAGGAAGTGCTCCGATGGGGTGCAGAGGAGAGGACGGGAGGGCCTGTGGGCTCAGGAGAACCACTCCCGGGGGTCCCTGCATCCTGGGATGTATCACCGCTGCCCCTCACTCCTCAGGGTCTCTGCTCTGACCCTTCAGGAGCAGAGTTCACTCCCTGGGGGACAATCCGCCTGCTGGGATGGTCCACGGACTCTGCTGAAGGCGCATCTGGGAAAGCCTCCTGCTCCTGATCTCAGGGGAGGGAGCACAGCTCCACGGCCCTCCTGATCACACGGATGATCGGGGTGCACTCCGTGGTGTCAGAATCTGTTTACTGCAATTGGGAATAGACTTACTATGAACCAGTATGTACCTCAGGAATCGATTGTGTGGAATTTATTTAAAATTTGACAATTCTCAGAGAACAAGCCCCCGACAGGCTAGTTTCTTGTCCCAGATCCAAACAGGTTATTACAAGATAATGAGTATTTCTTTTTTTATAGAGGGTTCAGGACTTGACATATCTTTATTTAAATAGCAGGTTTGTCTGGATCCCAAATATTTTTAAGTATAGATTTTCTTTTTTTTATTAATTTCATTCTCTGTATAATTTTTGGCAAGTTAATTCCAAACATTTCACTATTTACAGGCTGAATGTTTTAGTTCTAATTTATATTTTATTCAGAATTTAGTTTTCCTTGGAGCTCTGACGTCTATATACACATCTTTTCCAGATTACTACATAGGTATTTTTTTAAAGATATATAAATATATTTTTAAAAAGATATTTTCTGTTTGTATGGTAAAAACATGAAATATTTTAATTCTTGAAAGCTATTCCCCCAAATAAATATAGTATAAAAAGTAAAGGTATGAAAGTATTCATTTGAGGGTAATTCTTAGTAACAGAACTTGGAAATGTTAAAAAATTATTCATAACACTTACTAAAGGTGGCAAGAAAAACTTTATTCAAGGTAAGGGTACTACAATGGGGGCTTATACTAAGGGATGGAGATTGAGCTTAAGTCTGACTCAAGGACACAGTTGTGATTGATAGCTAAGGAACAGGGTGGGTCCATGGGGTTGCAAACAGACTGGGCAACTGAAAAGCAATGAACAACAGCAACAGGGTGGGTGGACCTCAGGGTGAGGGTGGATTCTGGCTGAACTGAGAGGATCATTGCTGACCTCGGCAAGGGTGATAGGATACTGAGGTGGGTGATAAGGAATTTGATCTGATACTGAGGGTGGTCCAATCAAGGGTGTGGTATTTTTTCTAAACTCACTTAGCAGATTCTGGCTAAAATTGGACTAAATGGACAGGTGCCCCTGGATAAAGACATGGCCCAAAGTTGGCAGTGCATTAATTAACTACTGCTGCATACAAATTACCCTAAACTAACAGATTAAAGTCTCAAAATTTTTGAGATGTTCCAATCTCAAAAATGACACAATGATCTCTGTTCGTTTCTAAGGCAAGCCATTCCATATAACCGTAATCCAAGTCTATGCCCTGACCAGTAACGCTGAAGAAGCTGAACTTGATCAGTTCTATGAAGACTTACAAGACCTTTTAGAACTAACACCCAAAAGAGATGTCCTTTATTTATAGGGGACTGGAATATAAAAGTAGGAAGTCAAGAAACACCTGGAGTAACAGGCAAGTTCAGCCTTGGAATACAGAATGAAGGAGGGCAAAGGCTAATAGAGTTCTGCCAAGAGAACGCACTGGTTATAGCAAACACCCTCTTCCAACAACACAAGAGAAGACTCTACACATGGACATCACCAGATGGTCAACACTGAAATCAGATTGATTATATTCTTTGCAGCCTAAGATGGGGAAGCTCTATACAGTCAG
This sequence comes from Cervus elaphus, assembly GCF_910594005.1. NCBI lineage: Eukaryota > Metazoa > Chordata > Mammalia > Artiodactyla > Cervidae > Cervus > Cervus elaphus. The sequence continues at coordinate 2,544,955 of NC_057819.1, forward strand.
CCAAAACAAGACCGGGAGCTGACTGTGGCTCAGATCATGAACTCCTTATTGCCAAATTCAGACTGAAATTGAAGAAAGTAGGGAAAACCACTAGACCATTCAGGAGTGACCTAAATTAAATCCCTTATGACTATACAGTGGAAGTGAGAAATAGATTTAAAAGACTAGATCTGAGAGACAGAGTGCCTGATGAACTATGGACAGAGGTTCGTGACATTGTACAGGAGACAGGAATCAAGATCATCCGCAAGAAAAAGAAATACAAAAAAGCAAAATGGCTGTCTGAGGAGGCCTTACAAATAGTGTGAAAAGAAGAGAAGCAAGAGGCAAAGCAGAAAAGGAAAGATATACCCATTTGAGTGCAGACTTCCAAAGAATAGCAAGGAGAGATAAGAAAGCCTTCCTCAGTGATCAATGCAAAGAAATAGAGGAAAACAATAGAATGGGAAAGACTAGAGAACTCTTCAAGAAAATTAGAGATACCAAGGGAACATTTCATGCAAAATGGGCTCAATAAAGGACAGAAATTATAGGGATGTAACAGAAGCAGAAGATATTAAGAAGAGGTGGCAAGAATACACAGAAGAACTGTACAAAAAAGATCTTCACAACCCAGCTAATCACGACGGTGTGATCACTCACCTAGAGCCAGACATCCTGGAATGTGAAGTCAAGTGGGCCTTAGAAAGCATCACTATGAACAAAGCTAGAGGAGGTGGTAGAATTCCACTTGCACTGTTTCAAATCCTGAAAGATGATGCTGTGAAAGCGCTGCACTGAATATGTCAGCAAATTTGGAAAACTTCGCAGTGGCCACAGGACTGGAAAAGGTCGGTTTTCATTCCAATCCCAAAGAAAGGCAGTGCCAAAGAATGCTCAAACTACCGCACAATTGTACTCATCTCACACACTAGTAAAGTAATGCTTCAAATTCTCCAAGTCAGGCTTCAGCAATACATGAACCGTGAACTTCCATATGTTCAAGCTGGTTTTAGAACAGGCAGAGGAACCAGAGATCAAATTTCCAACATCCGCTGGATCATTGAAAAAGCAAGAGAGTTCCAGAAAAACATCTATTTCTGCTTTACTGACTATGCCAAAGCCTTTGACTGTGTGGATCACAATAAACTGTGGAAAATTCTGAAAGAGATGGGCATACCAGACCACCTGACCTGCCTCTTGAGAAACCTGTATGCAGGTCAGGAAGCAACAGTTAGAACTGGACATGGAACAACAGACTGGTTCAAATAGGAAAAGGAGTGTGTCAAGGCTGTATATTGTCAGCCTACTTATTTAACTTATGTGCAGAGTACATCATGAGAAACACTGGGCTGGAGGAAGCACAAACTGGAATCAAGATTGCCAGGAGAAATCTCAATAACCTCAGATATGCAGATGACACCACCCTTATGGCATAAAGTGAAGAGGAACTAAAAAGCCTCTTGATGAGTGAAAGAGGTGAGTGAAAATGTTGGCTTAAAGCTCAACATTCAGAAAACTAAGATCATGGCATCTGGTCCCATCACTTCATGGCAAATAGATGGGGAAACAGTGGAAACAGTGTCAGACTTTATTTTTGGGGCTCCGAAATCACTGTGGATGGTGATTGCAGCCATGAAATTAAAAGATGCTTACTGCTTGGAAGTAAAGTTATGACCAACCTAGATAGTATATTAAAAAGCAGAGACATTACTTTGCCAATAAACGTCCATCTAGTCAAGGCTATGGCTTTTCCAGTGGTCATGTATGGATGTGAGATTTCGTCTGTGAAGAAAGCTGAGTGACGAAGAACCGAGGCGTTTGAACCGTGGTGTTGGAGAAGACTCTTGAGAATCCCTTGGACTGCAAGGAGATCCAACCAGTCCTTCCTAAAGGAGATCAGTCCTGGGTGTTCATTGGAAGGACTGATGCTGAAGCTGAAACTGCAGTACTTTGGCCACCTCATGTGAAGAGTTGACTCATTGGAAAAGACCTTGATGCTGGGAGGGATTGGGGAAAGGAAGAGAAGGGGACGCCAGAGGATGAGATGGCTGGATGGCATCTCCAAATGATGGACATGAGTTTGAGTAAACTCCGGGAGTTGGTGATGGACAGGGAGGCCTGGCGTGCTGCGATTCATGGGGTGACAAAGAGTCGGACACGACTGAGCAACTGAACTGAACTGAACTGAAGCAAAGTTACTCTGATACAGTGGAAAATGTGCAATTTTGTGTGCATTAAATTTGAAGATAAGGAAGATTTAATGCTTAAGAGAAAAGGGAGAATTAGAAGGATTGATTGCAGAGTGGCTCGTCTCATATATTTCAGAGTCACCTGAAATGTGAGTTTGCGTCTTCCAGGGTCTGGGGTCATTATCTTCCACCTTTACCTTGACCCACACAAAAAGGTGTAAGGCTCTCAGAGTATAATGTGCCTCAGACCTCATACCCATTCTCCCTGGTTCTCTTTCAGTTTGACTTCTGTGGGGGTGGCTGTTGTTTCAGCTTTTCCCATCAGATCCCCTCAGCCCACATGGCAGCGCCTTTTGATGCCTGTCTTTGCTATGGAATAGATTCCAGGGGGTGGGAATCTACACTCTAGGTCCAAGAGAACAGATATTTATCCAACTTCTGTCCAGAGAACCAGGGAGAGGAGATCTGCGGACCTTTGGGGATTAAACTGGGAAAAGTAAGCAAGTGAGGGAGTGGCTGTGTAACCAGGAAGGATTCGTTCTGACTCCACGCTGGATCTGTTTCTATGAATTTAACCCTTGTTTTTGTCATTTTTGTTATCATCGTCTTACACAGTGGCCTGCTTCAGAGAACCCTACTCCCTCTGCCTGAGCCTTAAACTAAAGTGCCTTTGTGTAGCTCACAGGGAGATAGTCTGAGCCTGCCCACCTGTGAATGCCTGTAAGAAAGGAAATACCATATCCCCCTGCCTGAGGCTTGCCATTCTAGGGAATAACTGCAAGAATGAAATGGTCTTTTTCACTTTGTTTCCTTACTTTCCCCTTTCTCTCATCCGTACAAGAACCTAGGATCCAGGCCCCAAGAAGATGGTTATTTTGAGGTGTTAGTCTGCCAACTTCTGTGTCAGCTGACTTTCTGAATAAAGTCTTATTTCTCTCCTCTCAGATTTGTTGGCCTCTCATGAGATGAGCAGAGTGAGCTTGGACTTGGTAACAATTGCGAACATTTAGATCAATCTAGCAGGACTGAAGTCACCTTCACAGTATGAGGTTGTTCCCCACCCCCCACCGTGATCTCAGGGCTCCTTTCACTTATTTACATCTGTGTTAATTTTTTAACAATATTTTCTTGTTTTCACTTCATAAGCCTCTCACCTACTGGGTTAATCATATTCCTAAGTATTTATTTTTTTGAGAGTATCATGAATTGAATTTTTAAAAGTACCCTTTTTGCTTCTTCATTTTTAGTAACTGGAAAACGATAGGTTTTCTAGCATTACTTCTCGTAACCCTGTGGGAGATCCTACATAGAACAGGTATAGTGTCAGGAAGAGTGCTGGTTTTCCTGTTTGTGGGGCAGGTGACAGGCAGTGGGCAGGTGGGACTGTGAGGTGGCGTCTGCAGCCCATGGGCAGTAAGATGACCACAAAAAGGGTGACCTGGGACACGTGACCATCTAAGGAACTGAAATGGCCCCAGGTTCCATCTGACTTATGGGGGAAGGAAAGGCATGGAACACGTCTTTTTTTTTTTCATTTTAAGAAAAAAGTCATCAATGTATCAAGACCTTAATATGTGATATTGTAAAGGCACCAACTATTCTCATATTGGTGTCTGGTGACAATAATTTGTGGAAACTCCACAAATGAGGAGCAAAGTGAACTTAATCTCCATAACAATAATTCAACATCATGTGGCAAGAGTTAGACAAAGAAATTGAACAGGAAGAATCAATGGTGGGTCTCAGCAGTGAGGGCCATGAAGAGGCAGTTGTTCCAAAAGACCCAAATGTAAGATGCACCTTACATGCTCCCGTGTTGGTGCAGCAGTAACTGAAGGAATCTCTCCAGTGGAGAAAAAGCACAGGCGTTCATGCTGAGGGCCAATGAGAGGGGTCAGAGCTCTAGAAACTCCTGGGAACGGGCAGATGCCCCAGGGATGGAGATTAAAGGCTCCCGAGTCAGAGTTCAGATCCGAGATGACCTCAGCCAGACCCCAACCTCAGCCCCTGAATTCAGGGCTAAGAGACGCTCTGTCCCTAGTGATGGGGACATGAACTTTCTGTTTCCTTTGAGACCTTCTCCTGGGAATGGGCTGCTGGAGGGCCTTCAAGGACAGAGGGGACAGGAGGAGGCTCCATGCCCAGGCAGACCCCTGGATGAGCTGGAGTCGGGGAGACAGTAGCAGCAGCAGGTCCAGCCAGATGCCGAGCAGGAACCTGCTGGGCGCCTCACCTCCCCCAGATGGAAGGGAGTCCGTACCATTTCTGTCTAGTTCCCGCAGGCCTGGAGCTCTGGGTGAGCCTGAGAGGCTGTCACAGGAAAGGCAGGAGCAGCAGCCTGGTATCAGCTCAGCCCAGTGATGGCCAAGGAGCCAGAACTCCAGATTTGAGACCTGGGAAATGAGCAGAGACCCCGAGATCTGAAATGGAGCAGGGACCCCGTGCGTCCACTACTAGCATCAGAGAGAAGGAGAGCTGTTGGGACCAGGACCCACACTGGATGCTCTGATGAGTCCAGAATCAGACGGAAGTGTACTGTGTCTCTTTGGTTCTGACCTGACCCATCATGGACTCTGACCCCAGGGCACCTGCCCCTGGCACCAGGGATTTCTGCTCAAGTTGAGAAAATCAGACAATGACTTGTTGCAAAGGAAATCTGAAGAAGGGGTGAATTAAGAAAGATGTGAACAGATTTTTCTGGACTAAGTTCCCTGGTGTGATTCTGAACCCAGTCTTAGGCCAAAGAGACAAATGAAGCAGCTGCCTTTGCAGAGGATGTTTCTGCCCCCAGAGCCCACACTCTGCGAGGACAGCAGGTTTTTGTCTCACTTCCCCCCTGGCTCGGAGCACTGTGGGACTATTAAGGCTGAAATCAAGAGACGCACAGTAATAATCAGCCTCGTCCGCAGCCTGCAGCGAAATGATGGTCAGGGTGCCTGTGTTGCCAGACTCGGTGCCAGAGGATCGGTTGGGGACCCCCGAGGGTCGTTGTTACTATCATAGATCAGGGTTTTAGGGGCTGATCCTGGGAGGTGTTGGTACCAGCTCACACCCAACATCCCAATGTTGCTGCTGCTTCCGGTGCAGGAGATGGTGACCCTCTGGCCCAGGGACCCGGACACAGAGGGCGGCTGGGTCAGCACAGCCTGGGCCCAGTATCCTGGAAGGGGGAGAGACAGAGATGATGACTCTGGGGTCCAGACACGAGAGAACAGAGCACGGCCCGTGAGTCTTCCCAGAACCCTTCCCCTGTCCCCCCATCCAGCCACCTGTGCAGAGAGCGACCAGGGTGAGAAGCAGAGGGGTCCAGGCCATGGTGGACATGGTCAGGGCGTCCTGCCTTCTGTGGCCCCACAGCTGAGCAGAACGACCCCACACCGCTCCTTCCCCTCTTCATACTCTGAGAGGGGGAGGGGCCTTTCATGCAAATAACCCCCCATCCATCCCCCGCACTGGATCAGGTCCCTCTGCCTGAGGGCGGCGAGGGGGTGGGGGGTGGGCTGGGGTGGGGCTGTATGGGGCCCAGAGGTGGGAGGTCACAGCTGGGAGCCCTGAGCAGAGGCCACCAGCCAGGGCCAGGGGGCTGCTTCCTGCTCCCATCCTCCTAGTCATGCTGAGGAGTGGCCCCCGCGCGCCCCCTGGTGTCCAGGCCCAGACATGCATCCTGTAGCTTGCGGACCCGGGCCCCTCAAGGCTAGCTCCTGCCCGGGCTCTGTGCTCGGCCCCTTCCCTTGTGCCAGGCCAGGCGCTGCTTCCCTGCCCCCTGTGACCTCAGGGCTGTCTGTGGGCTCCCCTCAGAGCCTCAGGTCGAGTGTGTCCACCGCTTTCTTGGCAGCTCAGGGTCGGGACTGAGGGGGCGTCTGGGGCACAAGTTCCTCTCACATCAGGATCAGGGCAGGGCCGTGCTGGCCCCGGGGAGGCCCGTCCCCTCCTGGGCAGGATAGCGGGTCCCTCCTCTGTGGGTCCCCTCCATGGTGTCCGAGCCCTGCTTCCTCTGTGTGTCCCCTCAGCCGAGAGGAGGAGGAGGCTCTTCTCTGTGGCGGGGTCGAGGGTGTGAGGGGAGGCCTGGGGTGTGACTCCTGGATCTTTACTGTGTGTGAAGCTTTCCACACACTGAACCCCGACCTCGTGTCCTAGCTCATGAAGGAACCCCTCTGGGCTTCTCTCCTGCAGGCACGGGGCACAGGCTGCAGGCAGCAGGGCTGGTGATACTCAGGGCAGCTTTTATTGAGAATCCGAAAGGCTCTGAGCAGCGTCTGTTCCCAGGGACCCTGACATGTGGTTGTTTAGGACCAGTCGTCCCAATTAGTATGTTCGAGAGGATACAGTTCCGGGAAAGTTTGGTTGGAGAAGCATGGCCCGACTGTAGTTTGTCCTTCACTGCATGAGTGTGTTACACTGTAGGTGTGACTTTGAGACTTTTATAAATAGTTATTTATTTATTTGTCTGGGTGGTGTCTTAATTGTGGCTTGTGGGATCTAGTTTCCCGACCAGGGATGAAACCAGGCTGACTGCACTGGGAACATGGAGCCTTAGCCACTGGACCACCTGGGAATTCCCTGAGACAGTAAATGTATGAAAAGATGTTAATGGATTAGTGAAAATTTAAGGCTATTACTTATATAAGTGCATTAGTTTAATTGAAGGGAAATCTATGTTTGTTTCAATTTTTCATTGACAAGAGTTCTGTATCTGAAAAACAATTATCTTTGTAAGTTTTTTAATTAAGAAAATGTTAAATAAATGATCCAAGAGGGATCTATTGAATATTGTTTGTTAACAAGTAAATCAGTCCTCAAAATTCATTGGAAGGACTGAAACTGAAGCTGAAGCTCCAATATTTTTGCCACCTGATGTGAAGAACTGACTCATTGGAAAAGACCCTGAGGTTGGGAAAGATTAAAGGCAGGAGGAGAAGGGGACAACAGAGGATGAGATGGTTGGATGGCATCACCGACTTGACAGGCAGGAGTTTGAGCAAGCTCCGGGAGTTGGTGATGGACAGGGAAGCCTGGCATGCTATAGTCCATGGGGTCGCAAGGAGTTGGACATGCAAAGACCAACTGAACTGAACAAGTAAAAATTAATTTTTACAAAGATATTTGTACTACTAAATTTTTGGAGTCTGAGTGAAGCAGAGCAGGAATCAGCATATTTCTGCCACTTATATCATCCCCACTGGGGGATTTTTATCTGATTTGGAAGATGTATGTCAAAGCATTGCAGTCTGAGCAATCAGAGCCATGGGTGAGTGTCACATCTGAGATGAGGGAAAGTCAGATCTGTTGTCTAGAACTTGAGAAGTGACCACTGCAAGTTACCCTGAGTTAGACGTGGACCAGGCAGAGCAGCATTCACTGCACTGGCAGGGAGGGCACAGTCCAGTTCAGTCGCTCATTCGTGTCTGACTCTTTGCAACTCGATGGACTGCAGCACACCAGGCTTCCCTGTTCATCACCAACTCCCGGAGCTTACTCAAACTGATGTCCATCGAGTCGGTGATGCCATTCAACCATCTCATCCTCTGTAGACCCTTCTCCTCCTGCCTTCAATCTTTCCCAGCATCAGGGTCTTTTCCAATGAGTCAGCTCTTCACATCAGGTAGCCAAAGTATTGGAGTTTCAGCTTCAACATCAGTCCTTCCAATGAATATCCAGGACTGATCTCTTTTAGGATGGACTGGTTGGATCTCCTTGAAGTCCAAGGGACTCTCAAGAATCTTCTCCAAAACCACAATTCAAAAACATCAATTCTTTGGCACTCAGCTTTCTTTATAGTCCAACTCTCACATCCATACATCTACAAGCTGTGTTTTATACTAAGACATATTAAAAAATAAATTTAGAAGCATTAATAAAACGAATGTAAAAATAGAAATACCTAGACACAATTGTAGTATTGCTAGTACATACTCATTTACATACATGTAATTTCGTACAGGAGGACAAGCAAGAGGACTTAATGTCTCCATTAACTGGGAAAAATAAGGAACAAAAATAATGCTTATCTCCGTGTAAAATAAAATTATGGCTTTGTATTCAGATCAGATGTTCTGGCACATTAACTGTTTAATAAAATTTATATGGTTATTTTCTTTTCTCAACATGTGTTTGCAAGAATCAACTCATATCCAAAAAAATATTCATTCTAAATCCTTTTCCTGTTATTCCAATGCATGGATGATTGTGTAGGGAAAAATAGGAAAATAGGTGAAGATAGGAACCGGTAAATGACAAAACCATCGGTGTGTGGCCCAGGCCCCTTGAAGGAGGGTGAGAAGGTGACAGGAAGCAAGGGTGTCCCACGCCCTGTGCCCAGATTCCAGAAGCACGAGGCAGGGCAAAGGCCTCCAATCCCACATCCCGTCACTGTCCCCTAAAGGACAGTCTTGGTTCAGGAGTGAGGACGTGAAGGGAGGGGTCCAGGTTGTGGAGGAGGGCCCCCAGGACCCTGCTCTTGAGACGAAGTTGTTGACATGGAGAAAGTCCCTCCCCTGGGGTCTCTTATCCTCTGTCCAAGCATCACTGTAGGTCAAGTTTACTGACATTTCTGTTGTGTAATTTCCCATCCATCCTAGCCTGGACCTCAGGTCTAGGCACTGACCCCCCACACAGAGGAGCGGAAATAAGAGGCAAGACTGTTGCTCACAGCTGAGAGCTCTCATGTCCCCTGGGGCCCAGGTGCAGGAAAGTCACTCTCCACTGAGTGCCCTGCTTCCCACGTGGGCAAGAGCCAGCGGAGGAGGTTCCCAGGCTGCCTGGTCAGGAGCCTGGAGCCCTGGGTGAGCCTGAGAGGCTGTCACAGGAAAGGCAGGAACAGCAGCCTGGGCCTCAGCTCAGCCCAGTAAGGGCCAAGGAGCCTGAACGCCAGACTTGAGGCCAGGGAACCGAGCAGGGACCCCCTGCGTGCACTACTAGCATCAGAGAGGAGAGCAGCTGGGACCAGGACCCATACTGGACGCTCTGATGAGTCCAGAATCAGACAGAACTGTACTGGGTTTCTCTGGTTCTGACCTGACCCATCATAGACTCTGACCCCAGGGCACCTGCCCCTGGCACTAGGGATTTCTGCTCAAGTTAGGAAAATCAGACAATGTTTTGCTGCCAAGGCAAGCTGGAGAAGGGGTGAATTAAGAAGCTGTGAACAGATTTTTCTGGACCAAGTTCCCTGGTGGGACTCTGAGCACAGTCTTAGGCCAAACAGAAAAATGAAGTGGCTGCCTTTGCAGAGGATGTTTCTGCCCCAGAGCCCCGCTCTGAGGGGACAGGAGGTTTTGGTCTCACTCCCCCCGGCCTGGAGCACTGTGGCATGACTGACAGTGCCGTCATGAGACGCACAGTAATAACCCGCCTCGTCCTCAGCCTGTAGCGGAGTGATGGTCAGGGTGCCCGTGTTGCCAGACTTGGAGCCAGAGAATCTGTCTGGGACCCCTGAGGCTCTAATATCGTCACCATAGATCAGGAGTCTGGGGGCCTTTCCTGGGAGCTGTTGGTACCAGCTCACATCATTATCCCCAGTGCTGCTGCTGCTTCCGGTGCAGGAGATGGTGACCCTCTGGCCCGGGGACCCGGACACGGAGGGTGGCTGAGTCAGCACAGCCTGGGCCCAGGATCCTGGAAGGGGAAGAGACAGAGATGGTGACTCTGGGGTCCAGACACGAGAGCAGGGAGCAGGGCCCGTGTGTCTTCCCAGGGCCCTTCCCCTGCCCCCCATCCAGTCACCTGTGCAGAGAGCGACCAGGGTGAGGAGCAGAGGGGAGCAGGCCATGGTGGACATGGTCAGGGCGTCCTGCCTTCTCTGGCCCCACCGCTGAGCAGAGCGTCCCCACACCGCTCCTTCCCCTCTTCATAGTCTGAGAGGGGGAGGGTCCTTTCATGCAAATGACCCCCACCCCCAGCTCTCTGACCCCTCCCTGGGCCCTGGTTCATGTCCTTCTGCTGGAGAGTGGCAAGGGTGTAGGCAGGGGCGGGGCTGCGGGGGGCCCAGGGCTCGGAGGTCCCAGCTGGCAGCCCAAGCACTCAGGGCTCGGAGCTGTGACCTCCAAGCCCCTGGCCTCCTCCAGCACAGGGTCATGAACCAGGGCTGATCCCACCTCTCACCCCCACAGACTCACAGGAATGGCCGCCAGCCGCCCCCTGGTGGCCAGGCCCGGACACACATCCATGACCTAGAGACGAGAACCTCAGAACAGCTCCTGCCCCTGCTCCGCGCAGGGTCCACTCCTTAAGGCCACGTCAGGCGCCCCTTCTGTGTGCTCCATGACCTCATGGCCGTCTGGGGCTCACCTCAAGACTCCCCTCAGACGCTCAGGGCAGTCTGTCCACAGCACCCTTGGCTGCTCAGAGGTCAGGATACAGGGAGTGTCTGTGACACAAAGTCCTTTAACTCATGATCAAGTCAGGGTCGTCCGTGACCACCCCATGGATGTAGCTACCTGGCTGGGCAGGCCTTCGGATTCTTTCCTCTTTTATTAGTAATGAATCAGTGTGTCTTGCACACACACACACACAATATTCAAGGCCCTTTTCCAGGGGTCTGTAGGCACATTGTTCATAAATGTACTCCCTAACCCAACGATACTATTTTGCTGGCCTCCTCTTTCCCATATGAGTTGTATAAAATATCTCCTAGCTTTCTCTCTGTATCTGCTTGGAGTCAGAAGCTGTCTTCACGAGTCAGGCTTACTCTGCCCGCAGCTCCCAGGACACACAGGAGAAGCTGATCTTGGTGGCACCGCCTGTGACCAGGTGCCCATGTCATGATCACTCTCCTGGTCTTCCCCTCCCATCCTAGGACAGGAGCTCACAATCGTCAAGGAAATTGAGTGGCTGCATCTGGAGCCAGAGGAACAATGGAGGGTCTGAGGGCCGGGGACCAGCAGACCTCAGGGTGTGGGTTTTCCATGGGACCTGTTGGTGCACAGATGCATCACATCCCCAGCTCTGCTGCCCTTTCAGGACAAGTGGACCTGAGGACTAAACCTGCCGCTGGCCCGGCTGAGGCAGCACAGACTGCGCTCAGGACCCTGGCAGGGGCCAGGGGGCACATCACTACCGCGGAGCCTGACACGAGGGGACGACGGGAACCCTGCGCGGTGTGGGAACTGGCGTCCCTCCTGGTGACGTCTGGAGGCCCCGCCTGTCACCCCTGCTCTGACCCGCCACCTTCTCAAGAGATAACACGCAGGAGGCAGCGCGGTCAGTGATGAAGTGCTCCTGCAATCTGGCTGCTCACTGCTGACATTTCTACTCAGCGTGTCTTGAAGACAATATTTTACCACTGGTTTGAATTTTCTTATGTTTCTCGGTCAATATTTATTGTTTTCCTACTGATATGGTCAAAGTGCATATTATCTTTTATTCGGCTGGGACCAGAATATCTCACACTTTGAACTACTGATAAAATTATATAATTTTAAAGTTACATATTATTTGTAATAATTGTGATCCTGAATGTTTTTGTAGTCATTCTAATGAATTGTCAGTAGAATCTCTAGTCCTAAAGGTATTGATTCTTCATTTCAACCTATTTTCATTTTTAGTGTTGTTTCTAACATTGATTTGATCGAGTCGTGAGGAAGCGAAAGTCCATTAGAAGATTCTCCCCCTGACATGCACGCCACTCCATGAAACAGGAACAAGCTGGCAGCATCCCGTTTCATGCAGGGCGTCTTCTCGCTCTTTCTGGGATGGCCAAGGCAGCTGTGGAGAAAATCTCTGTTTCTGTGTGGTTGGGGGGACGTGATGGGTGGTCTTTAGATTTTCTATTCAGTGTTCATAGGTTTAAGTTCCATTTCTAAGCTTTGGAAATGCTGCCAGGAGCCCAGAAATCACACTGGCGCCCTCTTCTGTTTAGAAACGCTGAGTCCGAATTCTCATCAACAGGTTGCAGGTCACACAGGTGTTCCTGGGGGTGAGGTGACCCCAGGTGCCCACTGCAGGTGAAGCTCAGGGAACCCCCAACAGCACCCACGTGGCCTCTGCACCCACAGCCCACTGCCCTCACCCACCTGGTCTGGGCCACGTCCAGGACTTACGCTGTTCTCCCAGCCTCACAGGGATTTCTCAGAAGAAAACACTTCCTGGAGTTCAAGGGCTAAGTCCTGAACTTCCCCTTCCTCAGACACATCAGGGCACCGGGGCCTAGAGGAGGAGGGTTCCAGGGCTGTTTCATCCTCTATGTCTTTTCTCACAATTTCCATTCTTTTTGCCCCAACTTCCTACCTCATGCTTCGTGGCAAGTGAAGACTGTTTGCTGGGAGAATTTTGATCAATTTGGGAATAATTGTTGTATTTTTAAATACTTTTAGTAGCAAATAATAGCTTCACTATGTTGTGCTCTTTTCAATGTTTGTTGTCTTAGTAGCATTCAGGGCTTGGAGCTAAAAGGAGGAGTATTTATTATTTTGGGGGGAGAATGAAATTTTATTTCTTGTTCACTCAATTCCTTAAACACCAGAAATCACAGTGTTCTATCATCAAAGATTACTTTTAATTATATAGTCTGATTGATACATATTTGAAGGCCAAAATCCCAGTGATATAACACAAAAATGTATTTTCACCATTTTAAATGACATCCCATTTTGAACTGGCAATAGCAAAGAACTAGAAAGTAACTGATTTGGAAAATAATTTAAATCGATTTTTCATTCTGCAATACCAAAGTATTGATCAAAATATATTTTAAGCATGTATCATGATAAAAAAAAGAATTTATAGAAAAACATTGTGTTAGAGAGTAGTAACATCCTGATTTTTCTAAACCTTTTGGACATATTGAGTTAAATACTACACTTCCACATAAAAAAATAAAACAAATAATTTAAAGCTACTTGGTAGGTGTTCCTTAAGTTTGCTTTTTTTTCTGGCTTACATCCCAGATATTGAGAAAGTGTGGACAATAATAACTGGGCAATAAATAATTTTTCTCCTCAGAAAATTTTTTTAGATATCTCTTACAATATATTGCAATTTTTAGTGCAAAGAGTTCCACTTTTACTCAGATGTATCCTTAAGTGTTTTATATGTATCATATTACAGATGGTGTTACTTTTATTTTTAGAAACCTAGGTCCAATGCTCGTCTACAGAATATAATGAATTTCTGCATGTTTGCTTTTATATCGCAAAACCCCAAGTGAAACACACAGAAGCACGTCTTAGTGACCACTTGACCCTGAGCTGAGCCTGGCATGAATCCACCTCTTCCATGCCCTTCCACCGTCTCCACTGAGAGGTTTTTATCTCTGATTAAGAAGTTTTGACAAAGCCAACGAATGTTCAAATAACTGCGCAACTGCACTGATTTCACATGCCAGCAAAGCAATGCTCAAAAGTCTCCAAGATAGGCTTCAACAGTACAAAAGCTGAGAACTTCCAGATGCTCAAGCTGGATATAGAAAAGGCAGAGGAAGCAGAAATCAAATGGCAGACATCCACTGGATCATAGAAAAAGCAAGAGAGTTCCAGAAAAACTTCTCCTTCTGCTTCACTGACTTCCCTAAATCCTTTGACTGTGTGGATCACAACAAACTGTGGAAAATTCTGAAAGAGATGTGAATACCAGACCACCTTACCTGCCTGCTGAGAAACCTATATGCAGGTCGGGAAGCAAAAGTTAGAATGGGACATGGACAAAATGGGACATGGTACCAAACTGGGAAATGACTATGTCAAGGCTGTATATTGTCCCCTTGCTTATTTAACTTATGTGCAGAGTCCATCATGCAAAATGCCGGGCTGGATGTAGCACAAGCTGGAATCAGGATTGCAGGAGAAATATCAATAACCTGAGATATGCAGATGACACCAGCCTTACGGCAGAAAGCGAAGAGCAACTAAAGACCCTCTTAATGAAAATGAAAGAGGAGAATGAAAAAGCTGGCTTAAAACTTAACATTAAAGAAACGAAGAACATGCCATTCAGTCCCATCAACTCAAGGCAAATAGATGGGGAAACAAGGGAAACAGTGACTTTATTTTCTTGGGCTCCAAAATCACTGCAGATGGTGACTCCAGTCATGAAATTAGGAGAGGCTTGCTCCTTGGAAGAAAAGCTATGACAAACCTAGGCAGCATATTAAAAAGCACAGACGTTAGTTTGCCAACAAAGGTCCATGTAGCAAAAGCTATGGTTCTTCCACTAGTCATGTACAGATGTGAGAGAGTTGGACCATCAAGAAGGCTGAGTGCCAAAGAATTGATGCTTTTGAACTGTGGTGTTGGAGAAGACTCTTGAGAGTCCTCTGGACTGCAAAGAGATCAAACCAGTCAGTCCTAAAGAATCTCAATCCTGTATATTCATTGTAAGAACTGATGCTGAACCTGAAGCTCCAGTCCTTTGCCACCTGATGCGAAGAGATGACTCACTAGAAAAGACCCTGATGGTGGGAATGATTGAAGACAGAAGGAAAAGGGGAGGAGAGAGAATGAGATGGTTGGATGGCATCACCGACTAAATCCACATGAGTTTGAGCAAGCTCCATCCAGGGACAGTGAAGGACAGGGAGTCCTTGGCGGGGTCCCCAAAGTGTGCTGGGCTGCCCCAGGCCTTCATTTCCCCCCAGCCCATGCCCGAGGAGGGGCTGCCATGCAAATAGGGGTCCACCCACGGCTAGCTCAGCCCCGCCCTGAGCCCTGATGTTGGAGCTACCTGCAAGAAGTCACCAGCTAATGTCTATCTAAACTATTTTCTATTAGGCACATTTTTGGCTATTTTATTTGTGGAGCCTTTCTCACCCCTCGGAAGGATCTATGCTTAATAGTTTCTTTTGTTAGCGTACTGTGCTTAGGATGTTTAGAACAATCATGAGCATTTTTGCAATAAGAGCACACATTTATCAAACAAGCCAGAATGCCAGCAAAAGGGTTTGAATTGAAGTATTTCCTTCATCCCTGGCCCCTTCATAGGGTACCAGCGTCCAGGAGATTTATTAATTAGGGTTTTAAGTTGGTCTTTATTCAGTGAAAGAGGAGCAGGAGAACTTTCGGCAGGCAACACAAGAATCTGCAGCAGGGCAAACAGAGACAACAGCAGAAAGTGGGGAGGATACAGGGTGGGGTAGAGGCCGGGGCCAACCTGGAGGGTCCCTTGTGTCCTGGCCTTGGGTGTCAGGTTTTTTCCTCATGACCTCGTCGCGGGTGGGATCTCCCACAACGGCTCCCGGCCCTGCTCAGTCCAGGTGTCTGCAGCTGGGGGACCAGAAGAGAGTGTCCACTCTGAATTTGGAAAACAAATCGGGAATGGGCCTTGGGGACCTGGGAAAGATGTTTCTGTGGTTGAGGAGGTTTTGGAAAATTCACAGACAGGGAACCTGGCAGAGAAGAAAGCCTGGCCTGTCCTGAGAGATGGAGCCAGGGCTTTCTCTGCTGACTCCTCAGGACTCACCTGCTGCAGGGTCTCTAAAGGGAAAAAACCCGTATCTTCCTCAGGCAGTTACTCAGAGACTGAGTGACCATGAGTTTGGGAAAATTCAGTCCTGATAGCAGCACCATAGAAATGAAGAGGGAGCCGGAGCCAGGGCCCATGTCAGTGTCTGAGCTGTGGACATGGCCCTACAGCCCGGGAACCACACTCTGGGGGACGAGAGGATGGAGACGAGGGGGAACACGGCTGTGCTGGAGCACTTCCGGGGCAGACACAGCACTTCCTCTGGGGAACTGGCTCCCAGCGCTGAGGCAGGGGCAGCTGAATTCCGTCCACACCTGTGAGGGCCTGCCCTGTCTCAGGTCACAACACAACCCTGTGTGTGTCCTCCCACTATCCACAGAGATCTCTGTGCAGAGAAGCCTCCCTGGCAGATCCCTTCACAGAAGCTGCTCACTGAAAAAAAGACTCAGAGCCAAGGTCTGTGGGCCCAGGGATTTTGTCTCACTTCCCCGTCATCTGATTCACAGTGGGAATGATAGCTGCTCCCACTGCCTTGACATGCAGCACAGTAACAATCTCGTCTTCAGACTGAGCCCTCGTGGTGGTGAGGGCGGCTTTGTTCCCAGAGACGGAGCCAGAGTAGCAAGCAGGGACCCCAGACGGGTGGCTGTTTGTGCTGTAGATAAGCAGTCGGGAAGCCTGGCCTGGGTTCTGCTCTTGCCAGTTGGGGTCATTACTGGTGGTGACTGACCCAGAGCTGAGGCCACAGGTCAGGGTGACCATCCCTCCTGGAGACACTGACAGTGCTGACTCCTGGACCACAGTCTGAGCATCCGCCCCTAAGAGCAACAAGAGAGAGACAGGGGTTGTTTGGAGACAAGGGCTCTAAGACCCTGCTTGGGAGTGCCCCAAGGATGCAGAGTCCCGGCCCCTGACCTGAGCAGTAAGTGAAGAGCCCGAGCAGAAGCATCATCCAGGCCATGGTGGGGACCCTCCCAGGACATGGCCTCCTCAGCCTCCTGGGCTGGAGGTGGGGTCCTCGGTCTTTTCCTGCCTCCCATCCCATCAGGAGGAGGAAGACCCTCATGCAAATCATTTCCTGCCTCTCCCTGCCCAAGTCACTTGATGTCCCCTTGGCGGGGCAGTTCTTGAAGGAGGCAGATGCTGGACCTCTCACATATCAGGGACAGTACCGGGAGGAGACCCTGAGTGATGGGGTGACAACCTTCCCCTAATCAGCCCTCACGTCCTTCGTTTCTTGAACCTGAATCTTTCCCTGCAGATGTGAGGCTGAATATAACGGATGTGCTCCCCTTCCTGCCCCAGCAATCCTGTTCACCCCAACACCATACTCCCCCGTGACTGTGAACCTCTCCTCCCTTCCCGTGGAATCACTTCCTGCTCCTTGTGAGGATCCGTGGGTGGCTCTTCCTCCAG
Organism: Cervus elaphus; assembly: GCF_910594005.1. Classification (NCBI taxonomy): domain Eukaryota; kingdom Metazoa; phylum Chordata; class Mammalia; order Artiodactyla; family Cervidae; genus Cervus; species Cervus elaphus. The sequence goes on from NC_057819.1 coordinate 2,561,934, forward strand.
CAGGAAACTCAACAAGGAACAAGAGAGTCACATGTGATCTGTGGGGGGACAGTGTCTCCCCACACACAGGCTGTGAAACCACTGCTGATCACGACCGTCCAGGGCATCAGGGCTGCGTGGTTGACACCCACACCATCACCAGGTGTAGGGGCTTAGCTATCCTGGGCTCTGAGAACCACCAATAAATTGGGGTAGCTTCAATATATCTGCACTTTTTAGAAGAAAATTATATCGAGATTCTTTCAAAATATTAGATGAAAATAATAGAAAAACACATGACTCATGATCAGAACTTAAAATGATACTGTTGGTGTGAACATCATGAAGTGTTCTAAATTCCCTTTCCCCTACATAGTCTTACGTGGAGCAGAAGGACTAGGAAGAGCAGCTAAGGGGCTTTAGGGTGAAAGCTTGTTCAGTAAGTTGTGATGTACAGCCACAACATACTCATTCTCAGCGTGTGAAATGAAACAGGATTTGAAGTCCATTTCAGAGCTGCTGCTACAGTGTCTGCTGCAAACAACATGCTGATAATTGTGTTCCTTTCTCAGTATCTGTGACTGAGGTCCAATTCCATCAGCCAAAGATCCTCACTGCTTGATCTGGGGCCTATTAAGAAAAAGTCCTCTGGTACAATGGAAAACTTGTAATTTCGTGTGCATGGAAGTTGAAGATAAGGAGGATTTAAGGCTTAAAGGAAAAGGGAGGATTGGAAGGAATAATCCCACATATTGTAAAATGTGCATCTCAGTGAACTTTGGGCCCACAGCCCAGCCTGCCTGCTGTGCAGACCCTGCACGTGCGTGTGAAAGGGCAGTGACAGGAGCAGGACACAGGTGTGGTGACATGCGGCGCTCGCAGATCCCATGTGCCCGCTGAGGCTGCGATTTCAGGGTGGGCGGCCCCCTCCCCAGGGGTCTGAAGTCACCTGTGAGCCTGAGAGGCTGTCCCAGGAGAGGTAGCAGCAGCTTGGGCCTCAGCTGAGCCCAGTGATGGCCAAGAAGCCTGAACTCCAGCCTTGAGACCAAGGAACCAAGCAGGGACTCCTGAGCGTCCACTACTAGCATTAGACAGGAGGAGAGTCTTTGGGACCAGGACGTAAACTGGACACTCAGATGTGTCCCGACTCAGACACCGCTGGACTCCATTTCTCTGGTTCTGACCTGACTTGTCCGGAACTCTGTCCCCAGGGCATCTGCCCCTGGGATCTAGGGATTTCTGCTCAGTTGGAGAAAATCAGATAGTATGTGGTTTCCAAGGAAAAGCCCTGGGCGGGGAGTGGGGTGGGGGAGCTGCCGAATGAAGGAGATTTGAACAGATTTCCTGGAGCAAGTTCCCAGCGTGGGGCTCAGATCCCACTTTTCGACCAAACAAACCAAACATTTTGCTACTTTGGTAGAGGATGATTCAGCCCCAGGAAGCCCATGACCTGGAGGAGAGCAGGTTTTTGTCTCACTTCCCCCGAGCCTGGAGCACTGTGCCATTATTGCCACTACTGTCAACAGCTGCACAGTAATAATCGCCCTCGTCCTCAGCCTGGAGCGAACTGATGGTCAGCGTGGCTGTGTTCCCAGACCTGGAGCCGGAGAATCGGTCGGGGACCCCCGAGGCTCGCCTGGTTGCACCATAGATGAGGGTTCTGGGGGCCGATCCTGGGAGCTGTTGGTACCAGTTCACATAATTACCATAACCAACGTTGCTGCTGCTTCCAGAGCAGGTGATGCTGACCCTCTGGCCCGGGGACCCGGACACAGAGGACGGCTGAGTCAGCACAGCCTGGGCCCAGGATCCTGGAAGGGAGAGAGACAGAGATGGTGACTCGGGAGTCCAGGCACGAGAATAGGGAGCAGGACCGCTGAGTCTTCCCAAGACCCTTCCCCTGTCCCACCATCCAGTCACCTGTGCAGAGAGCGACGAGGGTGAGGAGAAGAGGGCACCAGGCCATGGTGGACATGGTCAGGGCGTCCTGCCTTCTGTGGCCCCACAGCTGAGCAGAGCATCCCCACACCGCTCCTTCCCCTCTTCATACTCTGAGAGGGGGAGGGGCCTTTCATGCAAATGACCATCCTCCCCCCCAACTCCCACAATGCTCTGATGACCTCCGGGACCTGGGTCAGCTTCCTGTGCCTGAGGGAGGCCAGTTGTGGTCAGACGTGGGGTTTCGTGGGGCTTGGGGGTGGGAGGTCACAGCGGGAACCCTGAGCAGAAAAAACCAGGAAGGACCAGGGGACTGGTCTCTGCTCTCACAGGTCCAGACACTCAGGAAAGGCCTCCGATCGCCCCCTGGTGTCCTGGCACAAACACATCCTGACCTGGGGATCAGAGCTCTTAAGAGGCAACTTTCCCCAAAGTGGTTTGAAATTGCACCCTTCAGGCTGTGTCTGGATGGGAAACAACAGCCAACTGTACCTCACCCTGTAGTGCATGTGAGTGTTACACAGTGGATGTGTGACTTGGAGATTTTAAATGAACCAAAATGTGTTCATGGATTAGTAAATGTCTAAGGTCATCACTTAAAATAGATGCTTAAATTTAACTGAAGAAGATGTTGTTGTTAAATCATTAAGTTGTGTCCAACTCTGGCTCTCTTAATTTTGCATTGCCATGGTACTATTTCTAAAATATAATTTTCCTTGTAGCCTGTGTTCTTTAAACAAGATAATTGTAAAGACTTTCTGACACTATGGCATCTCCACTGAGGGATTTTTACGTCGCAGCAGGACGTTCTATCTGTGACAACAGGGCAGACTGAGTTATCAGAGCCATGGGTGGTCTCAGATCTGAGATGAGGGTCAGGACACGACACGGCAGGTCGATGTTCTCAGGACACTCGGACGTGACCATAGGGAGCAAAGCTGACTTAGACATGGTCCAGTGGGAGCAGCAGTGATCGCCCTGGGGGCAGAGCCCCAGGAGAGCGTCTGCTCTCCCAGCCGAGGGCCCCAACAGCTTCTCTGCTCACTGTGCATAAAATCAATCCCACAGCAGCTGAGCACAGGCACTCCTCAGCCAGGAATCATTTCCCAGGTCTCAGGACCAGGGTTTCTCTCCCCACCTGATTCCTCACTCGATGGCACACAGGACAGAGTGTGAGGTTTCATGGGATAAATCAGCCACACGAGGGATTCAAAATCCCCTGGGACACAAGGGGAACCTGGGGAGGAGCCCGGAGGGGAAAGCTGGGGTCACACCTGAGAGCCAGAGCCCTGAGGCTTCTCGGGAAGGAAGGGTTAGAGAGGTTCAAGGAGGGGCCGAGGAAGTGAGTGTAAAGTTCAGGAAGATTTGGAAACATGTCCATGATATTCTCATAGAGTGAACTGGGTCATCACCATGGAGGTCAACACTGTAGGTCTGTAGAAAGAGAGAGGCCCAGGATGGGGAGGAAAGTCATGAATGAGGGGAGCGGGAGGGCAGGCTCTTAGCAAAGAGATGAGGAGGAGCAGGAGCAGGCTGAGGAGAGCTGGAGGGGTGCAGGGGGTGGGCTCTGGGGGCTCCTCCCCTCCTCTGTTTCTGAGAAGAGGGTCGGGACTGATGACCGCCTCACCCCTTCACCCTCCAAATCTGGGTGCTCGGCTCCACGTGCAGCATCTCTCCCAGGAGGAGGGCTGGGGGCCGAGGCTCAGAGTTTGTCCGCTGAGAGGAAGCACCTGCTGTCACGCCAAACTCGGGCCACTGAGCCCTCTGCAGGGCCAGGTCAAGGGACCACATGGGTGTGTTGAGGTTTTCCCAGTTCTGAGCTGATAAACAGCGCCCCCTGGTGACGAACTCTGGAATGTTCATGGTGTTGAAAGTGTGAGCGAGGTGCTGCTCAGTTGCTTGCTTCTCAATCCTGTCTGACTCTTGGGACCCCATGGACTGTCTCCCACCAGGCTCCTCTGTCCATGGGATTCTGCAGGCAAGAACAATACAATGGATTCCTGTTTCTTGCTCCAGAGCATCTTGCCAACCCCGGATAGAACCCACATCTCTTATGTCTTTTGCATTGGTAGGAGGGTTCTTTACCCCTTGTGACACCTGGGAAACCGTGTGAGGAAGGTGGGGCTGCCTTTTTTCCAGTAACCAAATACCTTACCAATGAACAAATAAATGAGTTAAATAATAAATATTACATGTCTTTGATAGTATACAGAGAACTTTTTTATTTTCACCCATTGGATTTTCAGGTTATTCTGACTATCTTGTTTTCATGATTCTTTTTCCCTTCCATTTATATCCTTTTCCTTTGGGCCCAAGAGTATTTGTATTTGCTCACCAGATAGATTTGATGATTTGTCCCTAAAAATATCTGTCACCTGATTTCATCATCTGAGGAATCTCAGCATTGATGTCTATGCTGTCTCACTTCCCTTCAATATTTAGTTTCCTGGTTCTTGATCGAAGTGACAATTTTTACTGGATCCTGGACTGTGTGGAAATTACTTGAAGAAACTCTGAGTTCCCTTTCCTTTTCCTTTAACAGGAGATCCTTCTGTGGCGGAAGGACAGGGATGTGTGTTCACGGCCCACTGACCCAGCAAGGGCGGCACTGACCCCCCTGCTCTGTGCTGCTGACTCCGACCTGGGAACCGGGGGCAACTGCTGCCAGCAGCTCCTTCATCCAGGGGAGTGTGACCACCCCTTGTGAGATGCTGCCCTGGGGAGGGGAGTCGAGCTGAGGGGGCAGCTGTGCTGCAGTCAGGGGACACTCAGTCCCCTGGGTTCCGTGCTCTCAGGGACTCCAGGAACGGAGGGGCAAACACCTTGCCCTGGGAGCCCCATGGCTGTGGGGGAAGCAGAATTTTGTCTCTTTCCACTCTGGCCTGAAGCACTGTGGAAACTTTCAAGCCGTCAGCCCATGAGAAACAGTAATAATCAGTGTCGTCCTCAGACTGAACTGAAGTGGTCAGAGAGGCCGACTTGCCAGACTTGGAGCTGGGACCCCTGAGGGTCGTTTGCCTTTTTCATGTATCAGAAGTGTGGGTGCAGACCCTGGGAGCTGTTGGTTCCAGCTCACGTAATGATCCCAGTGTTTCTCCTGTTTCTAGTACAAGAGATGGTGATCCTCTAGCCAAAGTCCCGTACACAGAGGGCGGCTGAATCAGCCACCTGGGCCCAGGATCCTGGAAGGGGGAGAGACAGAGATGGTGACTGTGGGCTTCAGGAAGGAGAGGAGGGAGAATGGACATGCGTCTTCTCAGGGCCGTCCCACTGTCCCCCCATCCAGTCACCTGTGCAGAGAGCGACCAGGGTGAGGAGCAGAGGGGACCAGGCCATGGTGGACATGGTCAGGGCGTCCTGCTTTCTGTGGCCCCACAGCTGAGCAGAGCATCCCCACACCGCTCCTTCCCCTCTTCATACTCTGAGAGGGGGAGGATCCTTTCATGCAAATAACCGCACCATTGCCCCCCTACTCCACCCTGCAGCGGTCTGACCCCTCCCTGGGCTCTGGATCAGGTCCCTGTGTCTGAGGGTGCCTAGGGGGTCGGCAGGAGCGTGGCTGTGGGGGCCTCAGGGGTGGGAGGTCACAGCTGGGAACCCTGAGCTGAAGCCACCATGCAGTGCCAGGACACTGGGCCCAGCTCTCACCCACCAACCCTCAAGAATGGCCCCCAAGCACCCTGGTGTCCAGTCCAGATACACATCCTATGACCTGCTGATCAGAGCCCCTCAGGGACAGATCCTGCTCCCTGCTCTGTGCACTGTCCCTTCCTTAGGGCCAAAATCCACCATTGTGTCCCCCATGACCTCAGGGCTATCTCTGGCCTCCCCTCAGACCCTTCAGCACGAGTCTGTCCGTGGCGTCCTGGCTGCTTAAGGGGTCAGGACTGAGAGGGCGTCTGGAGGACATCTCATGCGGCGGGTTGTATAATAAAGAGGAGCCCGGGATTGGGTAGCAAAGTCATGAATCGTAAGGGAGGGGAGGAGCCCTGAGGAAAGAGTTGAGGAGCCAAAGGAGGCAGGGGGAGCTGAGGGATGCAGGGGGCTCGGCTCTGGGGGCTCCTCCCCTCTCTGCTCCTGGGAAAGGGGGTAGAGTCTGATGACCCTGAACAGGACGCCCTCTAAATCTGGGTCCTCAGTCCTGTTTGAAGCTTCATTCCCAGAGCTTGAGGGGTCGTGGCTCTAAGTCTGTCTCCTGAGAGGAAGCACCTGCTGAGACCTCCAACTCAGTCCAGTGAGCCCGGGGACAAGCCCAGGTCAGGGGACCATCTGGTGTGTTCAGGTTCCGCCAGTTCTGAGGGCGTGCACAGCGCCCCCTGGTGACGCACTCGGGGAATGTCCACGGTGGGAAAATGTGAGGAAGGAAGGAGCTGCACTTTTCTGTTAGTTCAGTTCAGTCGCTCAGTCCTGTTCGATTTTCTGTGACCGCATGGACCGCAGCTCGCCAGGCCTCCCTGTCCATCACCAACTCCCGGAGTCCACCAAAACCCATGTCCATTGAGTCGGTGATGCCATCCAACCATCTCATCCTCTGTTGTCCCCTTCTCCTCCTGTCCTCAAGCTTTCCCAGCATCAGGGTCTTTTCAAATGAGTCCTCTCTTCGCATCAGGTGGCCAAAGTATTGGAGTTTCAGCTTCAACATCAGTCCTTCCAATGAACACCCAGGACTGATCTCCTTTGGAACGGATTGGTTGGATCTCCTTGCAGTCCAAGGGACTCTCAAGAATCTTCTCCAACACCACAGTTCAAAAGCATCAATATTTCAGTGCTCAGATTTCTTTATAGTCCAACTCTCACATCCAAACAAGACTTCTGGAAAAACCATAGCCTTGACTAGACAGACTTTTGTTGACAAAATAATAACTCTGCTTTTCAATATGCTGTCTAGTTTGGTAATAACATTCCTTCCAAGGACTAAGCGTCTTTTAACATCATGGCTGCAATCACAATCTACAGTGGTGTTGGAGCCCAGAAAAATAAAATCAGCCACTGTTTCCACTGTTTCTCCATCTATTTACCATGAAGTGATGGGACCACAATCCATGATCTTAGTTTTCTGAATGTTGAGTTTAAGCCAGCTTTTTCACTCTTCACTTTCACTTTCAACAAGAGGCTCTTTAGTTCTTCTTCACTTTCTGCCGTAAGGGTTGTGTCATCTGCATATCTGAGGTTATTGATATTTCTCCCGGCAATCTTGATTTCAGCTTGTGCTTCCTCCAGCTGCCCTTTTATCTCCCAACTAATAGCCCATCAGTGAGGGGTGTGTATCCTCTGCCCATTGACTCAGCAAATTTGTGCCCTGACCCATTACTCCGTGTCTGACGCTGACCTGGGCACCTGGGGCAACTCCTGCCAGCAGATCCTTCCACCCAGGGTTTGAGACCAGTCCTCGTTGGGCCACTGCCCTCAGGGAGGGGAGCCAGGCTGAGGGCGCTGCCGTGCTGCAGAGTGAGATGCTCACCTCCCTGAACTCTGAGGACTTGGGGACCCCAGGGAGGGAGGGGGTGATCGCAGTGCCAACCACTGGCCCCCATCTCACATTCGGTACTGATGACCCAGGTGGGGTCAAGGCCCAGGTCTTCCTGGCCCCACAGTCACCAGCAGAGGGGACAGGGGTGGACACGAGCCTGCTTTCCCCCTCACTCAGTCTTCCCTTGTTGCTGCTCCATCTCCCCGCAACTGTTTATGGGAACAGGGCCTGGGGGGCGTTCCACCTGCTGAGGACCCCAGCCATGACCTGGCATCCGGGCACCCAGGGAGTCAGCGGAGGGTGTGGGGATTTTTGGATCCATTTCTGAATAAGGTTTTCCAGGAGCATAAGTCCTCCCATGAGCCTCGAGGTGTGTCCTTAGACAGCACAGGTTTGGGAAAATCCCTCCCAACTTCCAGTCTTATGTTTAAATAAAGACACAGTTTTCCCCACGGCTTCAGATGTGAATTGCATTTCTGGTGTTTTGGATTTATCAAAATCCAAAAACTGGGAGTGAATGTCTCATGGGGAATTAACATGACTGGGCTGAATTCTAAGACAATTCTCAAGGGTTATTTCACAATACAGACAAAGACATACATCTGGAATTTTGATGTTCCTAAATATTTAGGGAGAGGGGGCAGTTTCTTGTTAACCACAGATTCCTGCCACCAACAAAAGTTGTGATTCAGGAGCTCTAGTTGGAAACTGCATTTCTAGAAAATTTCAGTGGTGGTGCCCCTTCAGGTAAATGGAATATTAATTTATCTGCAAGATCAAGTTCATGATGCTGGATATCTCTTAGTGTGATTTGAATGATAAGAGTCCTATTGGAAGCGGTGGAGGTCTGAGTTTCTCTGTCGAGCTAAGCCTCCTTCCCAACAACATGGGCAGAGAGGGGTCCTCTGGACAGAGGGACACACCCGGGGAGAGCTGGGAGGCGACACGGGGCCATGAAGCAGTGGACAGGAGACGGGGCCCAGCGCCTCCCTCCCCACGGGGATCCTGACCCGTCCCAACTCTCTCTGCCTCTCCTGCCACTAAGGGCTGAGCCCTCTGAGCACAAGGGCAGGTTTTGGTAGCACTTCCCCATGGGCTTCCATCAGTCTGCCATTGTAACTACTAGCTCCCAGACCACAGTAATAGTCGGCTTCGTGTTCGGACAGGGCCCCTGTGATGGTGAGGGTGGCTTTCTTCCCAGAGATGGAGCCAGAGAAGCGAGCAGGGACCCCAGGATATCAGCTGTTGGGCTGTAGATAAGCAGTCGGGGAGCCTGGACTGGGGTCTGCTGGAACCAGCTGGGGTAGTTACTGGTAGTGACTGATCCAGAGCTGAGGCCACAGGTCAGGGTGACCGACCCTCCTGGAGACACTGACAGTGCTGGCTCTTGGACCACAGTCTGAGCATCCACCCCTAAAAGGAACAGGAGAGAGACAGGGGTTGTTGTGGAGACAAGGGCCCTTAGACCCTGTGTGGAGGTGGCCCAAGGATGCAGAGTCCCGGCCACTGACCTGAGCCGTAAGCCAGCAAGCAGCCCAAGCAGAAGCACTGTCCAGGCCATGGTGCGGTCCCTCCCAGGACGTGGCCTTCTCAGCCTCCTGGGCTGGAGGTGGGGTCCTGGGCCTTTTCATGCCTCCAGCCCATCAGGAGGAGGGGCCTCACGCAAATCACTTCCTGCCTCTTCCTGCCCAGGTCACCTGAGGTCCCCTGGGGTGGGGGGGCTTAAAGGAGGCACATGCTGGACCTCACACAGAGCAGGGACAGAACCAGAAGGAGCCCCTGAGTGATGGGGTGACGTTATTCAGCAATTGTGCTCCCGTGACCTTGGTGACCTCGGTCCTCTATCCCATCCCTGGAGAGTCTGAGCCTGAAGGGGGAGTTTGCAAGTCTTCCTCTGCTGCTGCTAAGTCGCTTCAGTCGTGTCCGACTCTGTGCAACCCCACAGACGGCAGCCCACCAGGCTCCTCCGTCCCTGGGACTCTCCAGGCAAGAACACTGGAGTGGGTTGCCATTTCCTTCTCCAATGCATGCACGCATGCGTGCTAAGCCGCTTCAGTCGTGCCCGACTCTGTGCGGTCCCACGGACAGGCTCCTCTGTCCAGGGGATTCTCTAGGCAAGAATACTGGGGTGGGTTGCCATTTCTTGCTCCTAAGTCTCCCTCTCTTGCCCCAATAATCTAGCTTTTCCCAAACCTGAGACCATCTTTAGAATGTTGTCTGTCTTTCTCAGGGAACCCCTGTGTCCGGTCTGTGTGATGCCGTCTGTCCTCCTCCACCGACCCTGAGCCCAGTAGAGTATCCAGAGCCTGTGTCTGGTGTGAAGGGTAAGGGGTGGCCCTAGAACGCAATCTTTAAAACTGTCTCTAGTCCCAGCGGTGGGGGGACCAGGACGGGAGGTGGGGAGAGACATGTAGAGACACACGGGCAGGCTTGCAGTGACACCTCCTGTGCTGTGAAAAGCCATGACCATGTGGAGTAACTTCAATAGTACTGTGGACTTTAGGGGGAAAGGTCACCAGGTCATCATGCAATGATGATAGCTGGCAAGTTCAGTTCCAACAAAGCTGGCATACATGTCTCATCATAGAAAGAGAAAAGCACTGTGTATGAACAGGTAGGTGTGGTAAGCACTGTGGACACTAAAACTCCCTTCCCTGTGGTTCTGCTGTGGAGCTGATGGACTCGGGAGGAGGAGGGATGTGGGGGCAACGAGGACGAGAAGGAGCTCAGACATCTCAAGTGTTAACATGTGTGGAAGAGATGGGAAATGTCTTGTTCATCTCTTGTTTCTTTGACATAAAAATGAAAATACTATTCTTAGTTTGTATTCATGTTGGATTTACTGCTAAAGTAGCAGTTTATTAAAATTCCCATGAAATTTGTCAGAGGTGTTTGAGAACTACAACTCATAGAGATGAAAAATATATATTCCTACTTCATTTTTTTCTTATTATATGAACATATTGAAAACAGTTTGGTGGAACTTGTGATTTCATACATTCATATTACAAATGTTAATATAAAGTATTAATATAATGGGAAGGAACAAGTAAGGAAGCCACAAAAACTGAAACAATATGAGTTTCCATAGTTCACTACAAAATGTTGAAATTGCCAAATAACACAACAGGGAACATTTTAAATGACATAGGTGGTGACAAAGGGTCCTTGCCTGCATCCCTCTCCCACTGTGAACACCGGGCGTTCTGTCAGCAATGGAGCAGCCCCTCTGCAGGGGTCTCTCATCCCCTGTCCAGGTATCCCTGGAGGTCGAGGTTACTGCAGGAAGTCCATTTTTGCTGTATGACCGTCCCTCTTTCTTTGGTCGGATGTCAGGTCTGGGCACTGATCTCATGACAGAGGAGCAGGAACTGAGATGCAAGCCTGTGGCTCTGAGCTGAGAGCTGTCGTGTCCCCTGGGGGCCCAGGTGCAGGAACGTCACCCTCCAGTGAGGACCCTGCTGCCCACGTGGGCAAGAGCCAGGGGAGGAGGTGCCAGCCTGCCTGGCCAGGACCCTGAGCTCTCAGGACCAGGCCCACAGCGCCCCCTGCTGGACTCAGACCTCCTCCTCCTGCCCTTCACACCACAGCCTCCTGGAAGGGCCTTCTCACACTTGCAGGAGGGTCATTCTGATGTCACCGCCCAGGGCCTTCGTCGAGTTTGGGCCTGGTCATTAATTTTTCCAGGTACCTAATGACCTCAGACCCCTGAATGGTATGCTGATGAACTAATGAATTTCAGGATTCCCTGATGTCTGAGTTTGCTCTGCCTAGCTCGTGGGTTCTCTACCAGAACACAACCACCTGAACCAAGTCCCAGGATTCAAACACCCGGCGTGCCCGTGGGTTGTGCCTGGTCATGATTCTGTCTGAGTTTCTTTCTCAGGTTGATACGTACTCAAGGCTGAATTTGCAGGGCCTCCCAGGACCTTCCCAACCGGACTGCATGACTGTATTCTTCTTTCTCTCTTTGCAAAGAGAATAGGAGGCCCTCAGGTACAACAAATCTCTTCTTGATCACTTCCAGGGGTTCTCATTTACCCTTGTTCATGGTCCTCACAGTATTTCTTTTTGACTCAGTTATTTAAAGATGTTTTTGGTCTAATTTTGTAATCTTTCTATATTAAATTTTTGATATAAAAGATTATGCCTATAAATGGGAATCTCATCCTTGTCTGGGCTCCTGTTTCATTGCTGGTTGAGAAATCCTTATGACCAGGTACCTAATCTTCACTGGACATGGTGAAGTCTAACCTTTTAAGCTTCAATTATTAGAATACATAGATTTAACGAAGGTGGGTTTATAAGGTCTGTGTCCAAAATAGTGACATTCATCCAATATCATCTCAAACAAGGGACCAGGGAGGGAAAAGGGGGAGAGATAATGAGTCAAATGGAGGAAATAAGCAAGTGAGGAGTCTGAGAAGTGCGATCTAATGGGGAGGGTCTCCAAGTACCCAGAGAGAAGGGCTCCTCAGGCAGCAATCCCTGGGGAAAGGGAGGACCCAGCTTCCATAAGGGTCAGGGTTCAGGCAGAGCACAAAGCCTGGAGCAGGACAGGGAAGTGTGGGGGACGGGAGAGGCCCCCTGGGGCTCCAGGGCACAGATGCTGGACTTCTCCTTCCTCATCATCCTGCTCAGTACCTGTGAGGGACCCTGTGTGTCTGGGCACATGGGCATTCTGCTTGGATTTGGAGACCAGAGAGAAAGGGAGACAATTTCATGGACCCCATAAAGATGGACCTGGATGAGGAGGTGAGACTGCCTGGATTTAACAGCACAAGTGACAGCAGAGACCTAACCCAGCACTGTTGATGTCACCGTCAGGCTCAGGGTAGTGATGGTCCCACATGGGTGTAGAGGGCAAACTTCCATCAGACATCCCCATCACAAGGGGATTCCTTGTGGCTGTGGTTAGTGGTGAGCTGTGTGACACTGAAAACCAGTCTCCTCATCAGGATGGGGTCCAAAGTGATCAAGGAGGGCATGTGGACCAACCTGGAGCCACAGAGCAGGGTTGAATCCCTCAGTGTCCCTCACCTCTGTCCTGGGTCAAAAAGGCAGGGCTTTGCCTGAATCCCTTGTCATCATTGCCATGGGTATCCCCGGGTTCCCTCCTTCTACAGGACATGGGGCCCTCGGATCTGGACTCATCGGCACATCACAAGCAGAGGGACACAGGCACATCTTGGGGAGACCCTGCTCCTGACAGTCCACAAAACATCCTAATCCTGAAGTAGGAAATGCTCCAATGGGGTGGAAACGAGAGGAGGGGAGGGGAGGACAGAGCCAGCACCTGTCTGTAGTAGAACCACTCCCGGGGTTCCCTGCATCCTGCGATGTATCACCGGTGCCCCTCACTCCTCAAGGTCTCTGCTCTGACCCTTCAGGAGCGACATTCACACCCTGGGGGATGGTGCTCCTGCTGGGATGGTCCACAGACTCTGCTGAAGACGCATCTGGGAAAGCCTCCTGCTCCTGATCTCAGCTGAGGGAGCTCAGTTCCACATCTCTCTTGATCACACGGATGATCAGGGTGCACCTCACTGGTGTCAGAATCTGTTTACATTTTCTGAGACTTCAGCAAAACTGACTGTGAAATTGGGAGTAGACTGATTATGAACCAGAACGTACCTCAGGAATTCATTGATTCTGAGGCATTCATTGGAAATTTGACAGTTCTCTGAGAACAAGCCCCTGACAGGCTGAGGTCTCGTCCCAGTTTCCATCTGCCTGTGTCTCTGTGAGAAGCCCTGTTGTACCAGCCTGCACGGTCAGAGTCAGCCTCGTCCTCAGGCTCCAGCAAAGAAACGAGCAGGAGCCCTGCGTCGTCCGAGGCACCTTTGGATCCAGAAAACCTGCAGGGGACCCCTGAGCCTGGTTCTTCCTGGAGTCTGAGTGGTAGGACAAGGAGGACTGAGGAGGCCTCGCTGGCTTCTGCTGGTCCCAGTATAGAGCACAGCGGCGACAGTGATGTCCCTGCTCAGGGTGCGGGAAGCCACAGCGTCACCTGTGGTCTGGGGGGTCAGGGGTCTCCCCGCACACGTACCATGACACACCACTGATGGTGTCAACAGTCCAGGGCATCAGGGCTGCGGTGTGGACACCCACACCAACCAGCTCTAGGGGCTTAGCTATCCTGTGTGAGAGAAACCAAGGATAACCAGGGGTGGAATTTATATACCTGCAACCTTAGAGACGACAGCTAACAATACAGCCATTAAGTTGAGATTCTTCTAAATTATCAGTTGAAAAAATAGGAAAACACACTACTCAAGATCAGAAATTAAAATGATAGTGTTTGAACATGGTGGTTTGAACAAACTTGCTTTCCACTAAATGGTCTTACGTGGATTAGAAGGACTGGGAAGAGCAGCCTAGGGTGTTGGGGTGAAAACCTTGGCAGTAAGTTGTGAAGTTCGGCCAAACATTCGTGTTCCCACCGTGTGAAATGAAATACGATTTATGTCCATTTCAGAGCTGCTGCTACAGTGTCTGCTTTGACAGAGATATTTTAGCCCCGGGAGGCCCATGTCTGGAGGAGAGCAGCTTTTTGTCTCACTTCCCCCCTGGCCTGGAGCACTGTGCCATTGTAACTACTACTGTCAGCAGATAAACAGTAGTAATCGCCCTCGTCCTCAGCCTGGAGCGAACTGATGGTCAGCGTGGCTGTGTTCCCAGACCTGGAGCCGGAGAATCGGTCGGGGACCCCGGAGGCTCGCCTGGTTGCACCATAGATGAGCATTCTGGGGGCAGATCCTGGGAGCTGTTGGTACCAGCTCACATAATTACCATAACCAACATTGCTGCTGCTTCCAGAGCAGGTGATGCTGACCCTCTGGCCTGGGGACCCGGACACGGAGGACGGCTGAGTCAGCACAGCCTGAGCCCAGGATCCTGGAAGGGAGAGAGACAGAGATGGTGACTCGGGGGTCCATCACGAGAGCAGGGAGCGGGGCCCGTGAGTCTTCCCAAGACCCTTCCCCTGTCCCCCCATCCAGTCACCTGTGCAGAGAGCGACCAGGGTGAGGAGAAGAGGGCACCAGGCCATTGTGGACATGGTCAGGGCGTCCTGCCTTCTGTGGCCCCACAGCTGAGCAGAGCGTCCCCACACCGCTCCTTCCCCTCTTCATACCCTGAGAGGGGGAGGGGCCTTTCATGCAAATGACCGTCCTCCCCCCAACTCCCACAAGGCTCTGATGACCTCTGGGACCTGGGTCAGCTTCCTGAGCCTGAGGGAGGCCAGCTGTGGTCAGACGTGGGGTTACGTGGGGCTTGGGCGTGGGAGGTCACAGCGGGAACCCTGAGCAGAAAAAACCAGGAAGGACCAGGGGACTGGTCTCTGCTCTCACAGGTCCAGACACTCAGGACAGGCCTCCGATCGCCCCCTGGTGTCCTGGCACAAACACATCCTGACCTGGGGATCAGAGCTCTTAAGAGGCAACTTTCCCCAAAGTGCTTTTGAAATTACACCCTTCAGGCTGTGTCTGGATGGGAAACAACAGCCAACTGTACCTCACCCTGTAGTGCATGTGAGTGTTACACAGTGGATGTGTGACTTGGAGATTTTAAATGAACCAAAATGTGTTCATGGGTTAGTAAAAGTCTAAGGTCATCACTTAAAATAGATGCCTAAATTTAACTGAAGAAGATGTTGTTGTTAAATCACTAAGTTGTGTCCAACTCTGGCTCTCTTTTAATTTTGCATTGCCATGGTACTATTTCGTAAACAAAATTTTCCTTGTAGCCTGTGTTCTTTAAACAAGATAATTGTAAAGACTTTCTGACACGTATGGCATCTCCACCAAGGGACTTTTACGTCGCAGCGGGACGTTCTATCTGTGAAAACAGGGCAGACTGAGTTATCAGAGCCATGGGTGGGTCTCAGATCTGAGATGAGGGACAGGACACGACACGAGAGGTCGTTGTTGTCAGGACACTCGGACGTGACCATAGGGAGCAAAGCTGACTTAGACATGGTCCAGTAGGAGCAGCAGTGATCGCCCCGGGGGCAGAGCCCCAGGAGAGCCTCTGCTTTCCCAGCCGAGGGCCCCAACAGCGTCTCTGCTCACTGTGCATAAAATCAATCCCACAGCAGCTGAGCACAGGCACGCCTCAGCCAGGAATCATTTCCCAGGTCTCAGGACCAGGGTTTCTCTCCCCACCTGATTCCTCACTCGATGGCACACAGGACAGAGTGTGAGGTTTCAGGGGATAAATCAGCCACAGGAGGGATTCAAAATCCCCTGGGACACAAGGGGAACCTGGGGAGGAGCACGGAGGGGAAAGCTGGGGTCACACCTGAGAGCCAGAGCCCTGAGGCTTCTCGGGAAGGAAGGGTTAGAGAGGTTCAAGGAGGGGCCGAGGAAGTGAGTGTAAAGTTCAGGAAGATTTGGAAACATGTCCATGATCTTCTGAAAGAGTGAACTGGGTCATCACCATGGAGGTCAACACTGTAGGTCTGTAGAAAGAGAGAGGCCCAGGATGGGGAGGAAAGTCATGAATGAGGGGAGCGGGAGGGGAAACCCTTAGCAAAGAGATGAGGAGGAGCAGGAGCAGGCTGAGGAGAGCTGGAGGGGTGCAGGGGGTGGGCTCTGGGGGCTCCTCCCCTCTCTGCTCCTGGGAAAGGGGGTAGGGTCTGATGAACACGACGCCCTCTAAATCTGGGTCCTCAGTCCTGTTTGAAGCTTCATTCCCAGAGCTTGAGGGGTCGGAGCTCTAAGTCTGTCTCCTGAGAGGAAGCACCTGCTGAGACCTCCAACTCAGTCCAGTGAGCCCGGGGACCAGCCCAGGTCAGGGGACCATCTGGTGTGTTCAGGTTCCGCCAGTTCTGAGAGCATGCACAGCGCCCCCTGGTGACGCACTCGGGGAATGTCCACGGTGGGAAAATAAGAGGAAGGAAGGAGCTGCCCTTTGATCTCCCAACTAATAGCCCATCAGTAAGGGTGTGTATCCTCTGCCCACTGACTCAGCAACCGGCTGCCCTGACCCAATTACTCTGTGTCTGACGCTGACCTGGGGCAACTCCTGCCAGCAGCTCCTTCCACCCAGGGTTTTGAGACTAGTCCTCGTTGGGCTGCTGCCCTCAGGGAGGGGAGCCGGGCTGAGGGCGCTGCCATGCTGTACAGCGTGATGCTCACCTCCCAGGACTCCGAGGACTTGGGGACCCCAGGGAGAGAGGGGGTGATCGCAGTGCCAACCACCGGCCCCCATCTCACATTCAGCACTGATGACCCAGGTGGGGTCAAGGCCCAGGTTTCCTGGCCCCACAGTCACCAGCAGAGGGGACAGGAGTGGACACGAGTCTGCTTTCCCCCTCACTCCGTCTTCCCTTGCTGCTCCATCTCCCCGCGCACTGTTTATGGGAGCAGGGCCTGGGGGGCGTTCCACCTGCTGAGGAGCCCAGCCATGACCTGGCATCCGGCACCCAGGGAGTCAGCGGAGAGTGTGGGGATTTTTGGAGCCAGTTCTGAGTAAAGTTCTTCCAGGAGTATAAGTCCTCCCATGAGCCTCGAGGTGTGTCCTTAGACAGCACAGGCTTGGGGAAATTCCTCCCAACTTCCAGTCTTATGTTTAAATAAAGACACAGATTTCCCCATGGCTTCAGATGTGACTTGCGTTTCTGGGGTTTTGGATTTTGACCGTGAACTGGGAGTGAATGTGTTATGGGGAATTAACAAGTCTGGACTGAATCATAAGAAAATTCTCAGGGGTTATTTTATAATAAAAGACATACATCTGGAACTTTGATGTTCCTAAATATTTGCGGGGGAGTGATTTCCTGTTAATCACAGATTCCTGCCACCAACAAAAGACTGTGATTCAGGAGCTCTAGTTGGGAAATTGCATTTCTACAAAATTCCACTGGTGGTGCCTCTTCAGGCAAATGGAATATTAATTTATCTGCAAGATAACATTCATGATGCTGGATATCTCTTAGTGTGATATTAATGACAAGAGTCCTATTGGCAGTGGTGGGGGTCTGAGTGTCCCTGTGGAGCTAAGCCTCCTTCCCAACAACATGGGCAGAGAGGGGTCCTCTGCAGAGAGGGACACACCTGGGGAGAGCTGGGAGGAGACACGGGTCCATGAAGCAGTGGACAGGAGCTGGGGCCCAGAGCCTCCCTCCCCACGGGGATCCTGACCCGTCCCACCCTCTCTCTGCCTCTCCTGCCACTGAGGGCTGAGCACTCTGAGCACAAGGGCAGGTTTTGGTAGTACCTACCCACGGGCTTACATCACCACGATATTGTAACTACTAGTTCCCAGACCACAGTAATAGTCGGCATCGTCCTCAGAATGGGCCCCCGTGATGGTGAGGGCGGCTTTGTTCCCAGAGTAGGAGCCAGAGAAGCGATCAGGGACCCCAGAATATTGGCTGTTTGTGCTGTAGATAAGCAGTTGGGAAGCCTGGGCTGGGGTCTGCTGGTACCAGCCTGGGTAGTTACTGGTAGTGACTGACCCAGAGCTGAGGCCACAGATCAGGGTGACCGTCCCTCCTGGAGACACTGACAGTGACGGTTCCTGGACCACAGTCTGAGCATCCACCCCTAAGAGCAACAAGAGAGAGACAGGGCTTCTTACAGAGACAGGGATCCTGAGACCCTGCTTGGAGTTTCCCCAAGGATGCAACTCAGACCCTGACATGGTCCGTAACCCAGCAGCCCGAGCAGAAGCACCGTCCAGGCCATGGTGGGGACCCTCCCGGGATGAGGCCTCCTCAGCCTCCTGGGCTGGAGGTGGGGTCCTGGGCCTTTTCATGCCTCCAGCCCATCAGGGGGAGGAGGGGCCTCATGCAAATCACTTCCCGCCTCTCCCTGCCCAGGTCACCTGAGGTGCCCTCAGCATGTTAGTCCCACGGCATGTTCGTCGTGAAGAAGGCACACTCTGGACTTCGCACAGACCTGGGACAGCACATGGAGGAGATGTGAGTGATGGAAAAGTATCTTTTACCAAATATTCCCCATGACCCTGGTGACCTGGGTCCTCCAGGTCCTCCCTAGAGAGTCTGAGGCTGAAGGAGGAGACGGGGAGTCCTCACCTCCTGCCCACAGTCTCGTCCACCCCACAGCTCCCCCCATCCCTGGGACATTTCTTCTTTCCTCAGTGAAACCCCTGCTGCGCTCTCTGCAGGGTGTTAGCAGCCACTCTCCCTGCAGCAGAGAGCCCACCGGACATCACAGCCCATATGGGGTGTGAGGGGACAGGCGTCTCCCCTGACTCAGCTCCGGTCTCTGTCCCAGGAGCAGCAGTGGGGGAGCAGGCCTGAGGGACTCTCACATGTCGAGTTGCATAGCCAGGCTTGGGGTGACAACCTCCTTTTTTTTTTTAAAGAAGCTTCTATCCTAAGGAATTAATTTTACTTCAGGTTTTGAGGGGACTGTTCACAGCGTCACTATGAAATTGTGACATCCTGGGCAATATCAGATCTAACAGTTCAGGAAAACATGTGTCTCATGATGGAAAATAAAAGTAACAGTGTGTGAACACCTCGGTGCAAACATGAAACGTTTAAAATTTCCTTCATTTGACTTTCTGCTGTGGAGGGTGTAAGAAGATTAAGCAAGAGCATAGACTCTCCGAAATAATTGGGGAAGATGAGGAACAAAATTGGTGCTTATCTCAGTGTGAGATAAAGCTTTTATTTGGTATTCATGTTTTATTCCCCGATAAATGAGCTATTTATTAAAATTCACATGATTATTTTATTTTCTCTATACTTGCTGCTGCTGCTAAGTTGCTTCGGTCGTGTCCGACTCTATGCGACCCCAGAGATGGCAGCCCACCAGGCTCCCCCGTCCCTGGGATTCTCCAGGCAAGAACACTGGAGTGGGTTGCCATTTCCTTCTCCAATGCATGAAAGTGAAAAGTGAAAGTGAAGTTGCTCAGTCTTGTCCGACTCTTAGCAACCCCATGGACTGCAGCCTACCAGGCTCCTCCGTCCATGGGATTTTCCAGGCAAGAGTACTGGAGTGGGTTGCCATTGCCTTCTCCGCTATACATGCTAGAGAGAGTCAACTCATATCACAGAAATATTTGTCTTGAATCTTTTGCCTATTATGAAAATATTTGCTGATACAGTTGGATTAAATGGGTATTTTATATTTATCAAATTCTTTAATTGAAGAGAAATATTAAAAAACATGGAAAAGAAGTTATTAGGGAGGTAAAAACAAAATATCAGTTTCCACATATGTCACTAGACAACATTGAAAAATGAGAAACAATACAGCAAAATAAGAAAGAAATAATTGAAATAATGGCAGAGTTTATTGAAGCAAGTTCATTTCTGTTGTGCGATGTTCATTGCTCTTCGCTTAGACATCAGATCACCTCCAGGACGAGACAGAAGAGCAGGAACTGAGAGGCAAGCCCGTGGCTCTGAGCTGAGAGCTGTCGTGTCCCCTGGGGGCCCCGGTGCAGGAAGGTCACCCTCCAGTGAGGACCCTGCTGCCCACGTGGGCAAGAGCCCCGGGAGGAGGTGCCAGCCACCTGGCCAGGACCCTGAGCTCTCAGGACCGGCCCCACAGCGCCCCCTGCTGGACTCAGACCTCCTCCTCCCGCGCTTCACACCACAGCCTCCTGGAAGGGCTTTCTCACACTTGCAGGAGGGTCATTCTGATGTCACCGCCCAGGGCAGTAGAATGAGCCCCCTCCGTGTAGTTTGTAGTTGGTCATTGATCTCTCCAGGTCACTAATGATCTGCAGACTCATATGGAATGCTAATGTAATTTCAGATTCTCTGATGTCTCCGTTTGCGCTGCCTGGCTCCTGGGGTCACTACCAGAGCACAACAACCTCGAAACAAATTCAAGGCTTCAAAGTCCCAGAGTGTCCATGGGTAATACCTGATCGTGATTCTGTCATGATTCTCCCAGGTTGAAACGTGGTTGATGTTGTGTTTGCAGGGTCTCCAGGAGGCGTCCCAGCCCATCAAATGCCCATCTCTTCTTATTTCTGTCTTTGCCGAGAGAATATGACGTTCTTAGGGAAAACATGTCATTTTCTTGATTATGTCCAGATCCTGACAGTGTTTATTTGTGACTCCAATATATATAAGATGTTTTTAGTCTGGTTTCATAACCTTTCTGTTTAAAATGCTTGATATAAGCGATTATGGCTATAAATAGGAATCTCATCCTTTTTAGGGTTTCCTCTTGTATTGCTCGACTTAGAAACCCTTATGACCTGTTACCTGATCTTCAGTGGATACAGTCCAAGTTCATGTGTTAGACTCCATAGAATTAATAGGGGTGGTTTTACATGGTCTGTGTTGAAAAGAGCGATATTTATCCAGTATCATCTCAAACAAGGGACCAGGGAGGGAAAAGTGAGAGAGGTCATGAGGGAAAAGAGGAGAAAATGAGCAAGTGATGAATCTGGGAGACAGGTCCTAATTGGGAGGGTCTTCCAGTACCTGGCGATGACGGGCTTCTCAGGATACAGTCCCCAGAGAAAGGGAGGCACCCAGCTTCCCTAAGTGTCAGGGTTCAGAGCAGAGCGCAAAGCCGGGAGCAGGAGCGGGATGTGCAGTGCTGGGACAGCCCCCTCCTCCCCCACACTACGGTCTCCAGGGCACAGATGCTGGACTTCTGCTTCTTCATCATCCTGCCAAGTACCTTTGAGGGACCCTGTGTATCTGGGCACAGCGGGATTCTGTTTATACTTGGAGACCAGAGAGGAAATGAGTTATTATCAACGACCCCATAGAGATGGACCAGGTTGACTCTCAAGTTCGGTTCTGGTTCATCACACATGGATGACCAGGGAGCATTTCAGCAGTATCAGGAACTATTTTTGTTTAGTTTTGCTTTTCCCTGAGACTTCACATAAATTGAATGCATAGTTGGGAGTAGATTCATCATGAAACAGAAGGTTTTTCAAGTGTAGTAGGTATTTATGCAAGGTGTGTGACACTTGAAAATTCCCCAAGAAGACGATGACAGGCTGTTTCCTGTCGCACTTTCCCAGCTGCCTGTTCCCTGTCCTCCCTTCAGGACCCGGAAGGATGGAGCCCAGCCCCACGACTGCAGGTCTGCAGGCCCAGGAGGCCCAGGAGGCCCAGGGCAGGCGGGCCACAACCCCATCTTCCTGCACCCCCACCACAGTGAGGCCACGGGCCCTGATGGTCCAGGTCTCTGCAACAGGAGGACCATGAGTGACTGTCCAGTTTGATTTCAGAAAAGATAAAGAAGTGGGACGTGGGACCTGGAAAAAATGTTTCTGCAATTGAGGTGCCATCAGATAATTCATAGACAGAGAACCTGCGGCAGAAGAAAGCATAGCCTGTCTTGAGTGGCAGCCAGGGCCTTCTCTGCTGACGCCTCAGGACTCACCTTGTGTGAGGGCTCAGTGCATTCTGAAGGAAGAAAAATCCCCATATCTTCTCCATCCAGTTACTAGGAGCCTGGAGGACCATGAGTTTTAGAAGATGCCGACCTGTTAGCAGCACCGTGGAAACGAGGAGGGAGCAGGGAGCAGGAGCCAGAGCTCCTGTCAGCATCTGAGCTGAGGACCAGTCCCTGCAGCCTGGGACCCACACTCTGTGGGATGAGAGGATGGAGATGAGGAGGAGCAGGGCTGCGCTGGAGCGTTTCTGCTGAAGACACAGCACCTGCTCTGGGGAATTGACTCCAGAGGCTGAGGGAGGGGCAGGTGGGCTCTGTAGTCAGATGTGTGGGTTCCTGGGATGCCTGCGCTGTCTCGGGTCACAGCACGATCCTGTGTCTCCTCCCTCCCTTCACAGAGGTCTCTGTGCAGAGAAGCCTTCCTTGGAAACCCCGCTATGGACACTTCTCACTGAAACCAGGCTCAGAGCCAAAGTCCGTGGCCCAGCGGGTTTGTCTCACTTCATCATCTGAGCCACTGGGGAACCTACAGCACAGTAATAGTCAGCCTCGGCCTCGGGCTGCAGCCCAGAGACAAGCAGGAGCCCTGCACTGGCCGAGGCGTCTTTGGATCCAGAGAAGCGGCTGGGACCCCAGAGCCCTGGTGCTTTGGGGAGTCTGAGTTGTAGGACAGGAGGTACCGGGGAGGACTCCCTGGCTTTTGCTGGTACCAGGTTCTAGGCAAGCTGCCAACACTGTAGCCACTGCTCAGGGTGCAGGAGAGTCTGGCTGATGCTCCCGGAGACGCGGACAGGGAGGCGGGCTAAGTCAGCACAGGCTGGGAGACCGAGCCTGCAGACACAGACACGGGGAGACGGGGCAGGAGCTGTGGGAAAGGTTCCCGGAGTCTGCGCCCCGGGGGCTGAGGCAGGCCGGGGACCGAGCCCTGGTGCGCGGGGCCGTCACTACCTCTGCAGAGAGAGGGGAGCTCGAGCAGGAGAGGAGTCCAGGCCACGGTGCCCACAGGACCCTGGTCCCCACAGTGGGCTGGGCTGCCCCAGGCTTCCTGTTCTCCCCCAGACTCTGAGAGGAGGGGCTGCCTGGCAAATGGGGTCCACCCAGGTTCCACCCAGCCCCTCCTTGACCCTGGTGCTGGAGCTCAGCTCACGGCCCAGACTGTAAGCGAGGGGGGGCTTCCCCCTTGGCAGCCCCTGGAGGAAGGCCCTGCTGAGACCGCGCTGGTCCCTGCTCAGGTGTCCCTGCAGCCAGAGAGGATGCACTGCTGAGTCCCTCCAGGAGCACAGGCCCGGACCCCAGCTCAGGTTTTGGAGTGAGTGGTGCTCCCTAAGCAGCTGTGTAAGGACCCCAGGGCAGTCCCACATCACCCCCTGCTGGTAACATGTGGAAAAATTTTGCAGAAAAAGGGAATGAAATTCTAAGTTCTCTAAGAAAGTACAACATTTGTTCTAGTAGAGAAAATAGTAAACAGATGAAGATGCTTAGAAGAAACAGAATATTTTGTCGTGGAATTATTCCACAAAAAGACATAATGGATCCTTATTTAGTGTAAATATCTAACAAATTTTAGGAGTTATATGCTTCCCATACATTTGATTTGTATTTTTTTAAGCATTGAAAAAAATGCAAAATTTGTGGTTCTTTGAGAAAGCACTTAAAGTGTTTTACATACAACCCATAAACATAACAGGGAAATTTATAGGACTTCCCTTGTTTTCCTGTGTTTCAGGATCTGCCTGTTGATGAAAGGGACATGGTTTCAGTATCAGGTCCAGGAAGCTCCCACATTCTGCAGAGCAACTCAGCAGGAAAGCAGAACTGCTGAAGCTCCCTGTCCCAAGCAGGTGCTCTGCAACAAGAGAATCCACCCCAGTGAGAAGCCAGTTGAGTGAAATGAAGAGCAGCCGTGCCTCCCACAGCAGGAACACAGCCCAGGAGCAGCGAAGGCCCAGCACAGCCATCAATCAATCAAGTTTAAAGAAAGAACCAGACAACCAAACCAGGAAAAGGGAATACTACAAACCACTATCATTAAATATTGATTCAAATACTCTACACAAAATGAAAAATTAGAAAATAAGAAAAATTCTAATATCTGGTTAAGAAATTGACAGTGTTACCAAATGTTATTTTTTCAAATATATGTTATATTTTATACTAGACTCTCAAACTTAAATTTACAGAGCAATCCAGTTCACACACTCCCAGCTGCCCCAGACCCTGTCAGACTCTTCTCGTCTCTCTGGACCCAGGGCGTTTGCCGAGACCAACCTGGGGGCATCCTCCTTGTCCAAGGCGACTGAGGCTGCCCCAGGGAGCAGCCTGGAGGGAACCTGGTGACCCTGGTGCTTGGTGGGCAGCGGGTCAGTGAAGCCAAGGGGAAGGTGGGGGATCTGCTAGTGCAGGACACCAACGCTCTGTGCCACTGCCAGGGAGGAAATAAAGCTGGCCTGAACAGTTGTTGTAGATTCTGAGGAGGGTGATTTTCGTCTTTTACCCAGTGCAATAATTACCTGGTGGAATAATTCCAGCTCCCAGTGGAGCCTGAATATTACTGCATTCATTGGAAATGATGTGGTAATTCATCTAGCTGGATTGTTTGAGGAAGCAGAAAAAAACATTCAAAAAGGGAAAGGTCTGGAAGGCTGGGACAAAGGCTTCTCACACCTGCCAGAGCTCATATTGTGCTTGATTTTCATCAAACAGCTGGTGGTATCCAGGAACAACAGAGAGGAGAACAAGCAGGAAAAAATTTGGGTACCACAAAAAGGGCATGTGCCCCGTTCATTCTTCCAAAGAGGACGAGAGTGGACTTAGGATTTGTGATCTTGTTTCTGACTTTGATGGCTTTTCTGAGTGGTTCCAAGGTCTGGCTAACCACTACAAATCTATATACCCCACTTCAGAAATAGACATGGAAGACAAATTCCAAAAATTCAAGGGTTATATGGAAAGGGTGAAACCAACTGCAAGATACATGGAGTTTATTTCCTATATGAGGCTTTCCATGGACCATCAAAGAAAATCTTGGTAGAAGGTGCAAATGCAGAACTGCTAGATACTGATTTTGAAATTTCTCCTTTCATAACCTCTTTGAACTGTACAGTTGAAGGTTTTGTACTGACTTGGGTATGCCCCCTTAAAATGCTGGAGAAGTGTATGGAGTTGTGAAAGCTTATACAGCTAGAGTTGGGATTGGTCCCTTTCCTACAGAGCAAGACAATGAAATTGGAGAATTATCACAAACAAGGGATAGAGAGTTTGGTGTAACTACAGGAAGGGAAAGAAGGTGTGTCTAGTTGGAACTTGTTTTGATTAAATATGCTCATATGATTAATGGATTTACTGCATTGGTACCCCAAAATTCTGATATTTTGGACATATTTATGGAAATCAGAGTTGAAGTTGCATACAAGTTAGATGGTAAGATTATAACTCATTTCCCAGTAAACCAACAACCCTTAAATAAATGGACTTAAATGTAAGACCCTCCAGAATGGAACACAGAGATATGAAATGCAAGGACATTTAAGGAACTACCTATTAATGCCCAGAATTGTTCAATTTATTAAAGATGAAGTTCAAATTCCAGTTAAAATGATTTGCTTAGATAAATCCAGAGTCTATGATTTAACTCTTTTAAGGATTTCCAGTGATACAAGAAGCATTCCTGGAGAGGTGGGGAAAGGGCTTTCTTAAATATTTCATTTATGATCTAAGAATTCCAAGAATAAAGACATTGAAGTGAGGTTTAGCCCCTACAGTTGTTTCCAGTCTTTCAAGATGGATGGCTGGTGTGGAGATACATTTTGGCAATTTGCAGTGTCAGCTGCCT